>NC_141720.1:6362500-8762500 GCF_971803275.1 Cyanistes caeruleus
AAATGTGGAAATAAAACTTCTTTACAAACAAACGGGTCTCGCCTTCTCCCCCCGCCGCTTGTTTGCTCTGGCGGAACTGCCGCCGCCGAGGGAAAGGGAAAAGCAAAGAGGAGTTTTCCATCTCCCATCACTCGGTGTCCCCCAGGACTCGGTGTCCCCCCATCACTCGGTGTCCCCCATCACTCGGTGTCCCCCCATCACTCGGTGTCCCCCATCACTCGGTGTCCCCCAGGACTCGGTGTCCCCCATCACTCGGTGTCCCCCCATCACTCGGTGTCCCCCAGCACTCGGTGTCCCCCCAGCACTCGGTGTCCCCCCATCACTCGGTGTCCCCCATCACTCGGTGTCCCCCCAGGACTCGGTGTCCCCCCATCACTCGGTGTCCCCCAGCACTCGGTGTCCCCCCATCACTCGGTGTCCCCCCAGCACTCGGTGTCCCCCCATCACTCGGTGTCCCCCAGGACTCGGTGTCCCCCATCACTCGGTGTCCCCCATCACTCGGTGTCCCCCCTGGACTCGGTGTCCCCCATCACTCGGTGTCCCCCAGGACTCGGTGTCCCCCATCACTCGGTGTCCCCCGGGACTCGGTGTCCCCCCATCACTCGGTGTCCCCCCAGGACTCGGTGGCACCCTGGACTCCTGTGACACCCTGGACTCGGTGTCCCCCATCACTCGGTGTCCCCCATCACTCGGTGTCCCCCATCACTCGGTGTCCCCCCTGGACTCGGTGTCCCCCCATCACTCGGTGTCCCCCCTGGACTCGGTGTCCCCCCATCACTCGGTGTCCCCCCGGGGCCCGGCTCCAGTGCCAGCATTCGGGACCGGCCGCGGAGCCGTCGGAGAGGGCGGGGGACACCAGGAGAGCCCGGCGCGGTGATAGCCGCGACTCCGGTGAATTAATAACGCTAATCTTAAGTGTATAATTGCCTAAGTGCTTTAAATGATCGCTTTGGAAAATGGATTGTTTCCACCCTTTAAAAGTGTCGCTCATGCGGCCGCGGCCAGCGGCAGCTGGTGCCCGGGACAGCCGGGCAGCGGCTCGCCGGCTCCGGGAGCCGACAGATGGGCTGCGGGTCCCCCCGGCCCCGGCCGCTCCCCCCGGCGGGCCCGGCTGTCTGCGGAGCCCCCCAGCACCCAGTGCCCCTCCCGAGCCCCTCGGCGGCTCCCCGGGCCGGGTCCCAGCGCGATGCCCCGGGGCCGGCTCCGTCCCCGGAGCTTTGCCCGCTCCCGCCGGAGCCGCTCGGGGAGGGCGATTGTCGGCTCGGCCAAATGCACAGCCACGCCTGGGGGCGAGAGCCCCCGGCCTTTGTGGATGGGGCTGCTTCTTTGCATGTGAATGGGGGGGTTTGGTAAATCCCCGGGCCTCGGCTGGGCGAGGAGGAGGAGGAGGAAGGGGGGTCGCTCCGAGCTCGGGGTTAATGAAGTGGGAAAGGAGTCTTTCAGAGAGGCCTGCAAACAACCCCCTCCCTGGGCAACAACCCCCGTCCCAAATCCTACATGGATTGACTTAAACCCAGGGGATAAGTGCTTTAAATTAATCTCATTGAATAAGAATGAGGCCAAACAAAACTCTTTAAAATCATATTAAAAATCTATCAAAGGACAACTTGCAGTGGGTGTGCTTTTCATTTTGTGAGCGCAAAGGCAAGGCGCATACAGCAACCTTCCTCCCATTTACACAGCAGGAATGTGAATCAAAGGCATTCTCTAATATTTAATTGTCCTTGTAGCCATAGTATATTCCTCCTCTTACATTAATGAAGTACAAGACTTCGTTACACGTCTGTAATTGCAATATTTAAATTTGCCATTTCACATCTGGAAGGAGCTGGAAACTCCCCTGTACCAGCGGGTCTGAGGCAGCACCATAACACAGTGCCAGGGTTCAGTTTGTGCTACAAACTGTGTTGGAAAAAGCAGGATAGAGTCCCGAGGAATCCTCTACCCTGGGAAGGGGAAATGGCTGTGCCGGGCGTGGTGGGAAGGAAGGTGAGCAGAGGGGACAGGAGGGCTGGAGCTGCTGCTGCCCAGGAGATCTCACAGCAGAGTGAAGAGAGAAACTGTTTTCAAGAGAAAACAGTTTAGGGAAGACACCATAGACTCTAAGCAGAGATCCCTGCACCTGCCACATGAACAGCATCGTGTGTGGGAGGATCTCAGCAGCCTCAAAACCTGCTGAAGGACCAAGCTCACCTTCAGCCTGTGTGCAGGGACTGAGATGGGAGCCAGTGCCCCACAGCAGAACCCACCAGCACTGGCCCTGCACCTACAGCAGCCCCGAGCAGGTTAGAAATGTTTCCAGAGGATGGTGCCAGGCAGGCACAGTCCTGGCAAGGCCCCAGGGGCAGGACAGGCTGTGCTGGGTTGAAATTATATGAAGCAAAAAAATGCAACAGTTCAGAAGCACCAGTCCCAGCAGGGAAACCTTTGGAGTATTGCAGCAGCTCTGCTCCATGGATTTCTCCAGGGTACAGAGTCCAACAGACAAGCTGCTGCTGCTGCTGCTGCTGGTTGGGTTCTGTCAGCTCCAGGCTCTGGATCCAGAGAGCGTAGTGGGTTTGCCAGGACTAAATACACTCCTGGCTCTCCAGTCCCTTCCAGGCTTTTACCCAGCTCAGGGGCCACTTTCCTTCCCTCCTGGCACAGCTTTAACCAGGACCAGCACCCTCAGAGCAGACACAGCAAGAGCTGCTCTGCTGGACATGCCAGCACACACAAAGTCATTGCAATCAGAATTGTTTCTAGTCAAGACATCCCATGGCTTCATCCAAGCACCAAACTAAACTATGTCAGAATGGAAAACCCAGTTCACTGCTGCTTTTCCTTCTCCCCAGGTTTATGGAGAAAGCAAGGTGCTGGAAACAGGGAGGAGTTGCTCTCTACCCTGCTTAGTTCAGGGAGCAGCGCTGTGTCCTGTCTGACCCAGCCCCTGGTGTTTGTGACTCTTGCCCCAAGGTGACCTCCTTGCTTTTTCCCAATCCAAAGCCTTGCAGTGTGAGCTCACGATGCTCCAGTTGCAGAGGGGAGGAGGATGTAAACTACTACTACAGGTAAAGGACATGGAGCCAGAAGACAGCTGAGAAAACACAAGAGCATCCCCTGCAATCTCAGGGTGTGAGAGCACAGAAAGCAAACCCAGCTAAGCCCTGGTCTGACTCACAAGCAGCTTTGTAGAAAAGTTACACAGTGCCATTATTTCCAGACCAAACCCAGGGACCTGAGGCTGCAGGGCAGCGAGGCTCTTGCTCTCCACCACAATCCAGACAAACAAACACAACCAAAGCCAAAACCAAAGCTGCAGTTCCACTGACACTGCCAAACCCAGCTCTCCTCCCCTGCCAGCCGTGCAGGACAGCTCCCACCCAGCCAAAACCTCTTCAGCACACACCACACACCTCAGAGCGAGAGGGGACAAATTCAGGAGCAGTTCAGGGCAACATCCACCTGCTCCCTGCCTCGGGAATCCACGGTCACCCCCAGCTGCTCCTCCGGCATTTGGGAACCTCTGCACACACAACACCCTGGTCCTGCTGCAGGTGGTGGAAATGATGGAACTCTACAGCAGCTCACAGCTCTGAGCACCACACCCTGCCCTGCCTGAATGATGATCTGAGTAAAATCAACCCCAAACCTACCAGGTTCTTCCTGAATTGAGTGGTGCACAAGGGTGAAGCCAGCTCAGAGCCAATCTGGAGCTGCCCAAGTGTAAATAAGGGCAGAATTTGCATCCTGCCCACTCAGACACAATTCAAACACATTTTGCTCATCAGCCTTCAAGTTTGTTAGGAGAAAACTTGGCTTAACTTTAGGTGCATGTGCATATCTTTTAACAATTTATTTATCCTCCTCTCTCTTTCCCTAATCACACAAGCAATCCAGCCCTATCTGCTAGAGATGGTGAAGCTGAAAGAAAAAGGCACTCATATTTTTTTAAAAAATCACTTGATTCATCATAACCATTTGTACTGTTTCATGCCCAGTTAATACAGGCAGCAATGTGATCTCCTGATGTCTCTCACCTATGTGCTGTTGGCCTTTTTTCCTACTGTTATGAATTTGCCAGCAGTCCCTATTAACTCCTATGTGACAGTCAGCCAGGAGAAGGTCATGTATTTTCCCTTCATGCAAAATATCATTCCCAAACTTGCACTTCCTGCATCATTCTGAGTCATTTTCATCCTCAGGGGTTTCTTTTCTGTTTAAGTTGACATTTGCCTTAAACCTGATTGCTCTTTCAAATAGTTCTCATAACAAAATCAGGTGGGCTTTGTTGCTATTTTATTTTAATCTAATAAATGTTTGTAACTTCATTCTCTCTGCAAAATCATGGTTAATTTGATACTGGATCCTTTTTATTATCTTCCAGAAGCATTCAAAAAAGTATTGCAGTGAAATCGAAGTGTTTGATTGTCTGGGAGGAAATAAAAATTCTGGTTTCAAAAGTTACCTTCACTTCAGAAATTAAATACTTTGGGGCTGATTGCTGCTCTCCTACAATCCTTTGTATGACTCACTACAGCCCAAAGTAGGTGCCCTCAATTTTGCATTTACAAGGCATCATTTTCATCTGTTTATACTCCTTTTTCAGTACTTTTCTTCCTTCTGACGTCTGAAATTGCCACCATTTGAGCACTTTCTGCTCCTGCATTAAACATGCCTGGCTCAGGTCATGGGTGGGCTGCTCTTCCTCATCCCTTTCCTTGAGGAAGACACGTGCAAGGAGAAGAAAATTGTGTTTTGGCTGTTTTTGTGCTGTTCTCACCTGTGCCTTGCTTGGTGCTTGTGTTCTAGGAGGGGCTGGAAGATGCAGAGGGAGGAACAGAGAGGGGACAGGTGGGTGCTTACCTGTAGGAGCTGGGGGAGTTGGGAATTCTGCAGGCTTTGGGGGCACTCTCCACTCCCAGGGCAGTTTGGGTTTCATTTCACACACTGGTGAACAAATGCCAGTCTCAGCACACTGGGGGCCATCCTGCATCCCTTTCCCCAGTGTCCCAATTGTCTGATGGGAACAAGATGGATGGCAAATAGGAAAAGCAAGAAGCAAAATCCATGAGCTCAAAACAGGCCCAGGCAGGGCAAAGAACCCCAAAAGTCTGGGTCACTACTGGCAAGGGTTTGTAGGAGCCTGCAAAGGCTTTAATGTTCAGAGAGGTGAGACATCTCCTGCTCCCTCTGTGTTACATAATCAGGAATGACAACACGCTGCAGGCAAGGAGGAGACTGCTGGATTCCAGTGTGGCTCCTTCCCACGGTGACAACGTTTGTTCCCAAGCCCAGGAGCTCTGACAGAAGTTCTGTGCCAATGAACTCTGCCCCAAAGGGATTGTGTGTCATCACACTGAAGAGTTCTCCACAATCCTGCCACTGGCATCGTTGCAGGTGGCAATTCTGACTAACAGTGACCAGGCACAGACCTTGCCCAGTGCACAGAGGACAGGAGAGGAGCTGGCAGCAATGTGGCTTCATTACCTGAGCCAGGAGCAGAAGTGCTCCCTTTACAGTGATGGGACAGGGCAGATTCCCCTCTCCATGGTGACACCTCCCCTGCTATGTTCACCTGGCTGGAAACAGCAAGTGAAGGGATTGTGGAGTATTCCTTAAACAGAAAAGCACCTCCTGCCTACCCAAACTGGTCTCACTTTTATGTTGCACACACATTTCTCTGAAAATCATATTCAACCTTTTTTTATTTTTCTTGCTAAAAAAAAATCTTAGGAACATGGCATGTGGATGCTAAATGCAAAAACCAGGGAACTGAGTCACAGGCTTCTCATTCTGGCCTGAGAAAGAATCCAAACAGTCCTTGGTACAGGACAACAATCTTTGCAGGTGGTGTTTAGGAAACAGTCAAGGGGTGCTGTTTCACTTAACCAGTGATGGTGATGTGCTGCTTTAATGACCAATGAGAGTTTTACCTCTCAGACCTTCTTGAACACGTCTATAAAAGAAGATGAAGAATAATAAACTTTGCTCTCCTGTTCAGCTCACAAGAGAGTCTGTGTCGTGCTTCTTAGCTGTTCCTAATCCAGTGTGACAATGGTGGATCTTTGGGAAGCCACATTTAATTGCAGCAGTACAACAGGACACACCTGGATTCCATTCCACTTGGACCTATGGAATAAAGGGGAGGAGGCCAAGATCCCCAGGATCCCTCCTGCATTTGCCTGATAAATTGAAACACTCCTCAGTTGATCTGGCAGGTCACCCTGACCCCCAGCTGAGGCACTCAAGCAGCTTTTACAGCCAATGACTGGAAGGGCCTGGCTTATGTTGGAATCTGCTGGTTGCCAGCTTTTCTCTGCCTTTTCTTCTTCTTCTTGACCTTGGCTCCAGCAGTGTCCATCCCACTGGAATATTCAGAGCGCAGGATCTCAGCAAGGCGGTGTTTGCCATGGGTCTTCTTGAGCAGGTCAGACCTGGCCAGGGGGAAGAGCAGAGGAATTAAGGAATTAAAAGAATTAAGGAATTAAGAACCCCTTCTCCTGCTGGGTGGGTTCATGCAACACCACTGACAGTTGCACATTAGAGAAGGAACAGCTCCCTTTCCTTGAGGCTTGATTTGAAAATCTGCCTCATGCAGAATTAGGTATTGTTGTGACAGGTTTTCACAAAGGTGGCAAAATATCACGGCGTTTTTCAAAGCAAGCCTTTGTTCTGTACAAATGCTTGTGCAGGGGTGGTGGGGAGAAGGAGGGAAGCTTGTGTGCCTGAAGGCTGATGAATGAGGTGACACAGCAGTTTGGAAACAACAACAACAACAACAACAACAATAATAATAATAATAATAATAATAATAATAATAATAATAATAATAATAATAATAATAATAGTACCACCTGACAACCCACTGGCATTGAATAATGGAAACATTTTATAAACAGAGCTTAAATCCAGCACTTGAAACCATGGCCCCCTCCCAAACAAACCAGGGAAAAAATTAGAATGTCATGAGTCTAAACCAAAACATCCAACAGATTTTCTTTTCTTGCAGTGTCCTGCAGCCATCACATGCACCTCACAGCCTCCCTCTCCAGAGACTGGCTTTTGCAAGGATAGCTGCACTTTGCCTGGCCACCAAACTCCAATATGGTTATCCCTGCAGCCCTGAACTGCCAGCTGTAAATATAAAAACCCACTCAGCATTTTCCCACCACAAGTTCTTCCACTGTCCTGCTCTATAACCTTGGGCAAATCTCCCCCTCAGTTATTTCAAATACAATCTCTTGTTGAAGGACCCTACCTCGTTCCCATGGGCACAACAGGGTGTCCACAGCTACTGGTGTTGGCATGTCCCACTCTCCTCATCACCACAAAGTCACAGACTGATTTGGGTTGGAAGGGACCTTAAACATCATCTCATTCCTTTCATTAGATCAGGTCCAACCAAGCCCTTTCCAGCTGGCCTTGAACACCTCCAGAGTGCACCTCTCTTGAGCAAGTAACCTGTAACAGACCCCAGGTGTTTCCAGAAAAGCAGAACAAGAAAGCTGTCTGTCCCTCTGAACACAAGGGAACTGAACAGCAGCCCCACAGCCTCACCAGTGAGCTTTGGTGACAACGCAGGGACTCAGCTGTCCTAAAGGTGACACCTTATAGCACTGCCTCCAAGTCCCTTCAGGTGTCCAAACCCACACTGGGCACTGAAGGAAGAATTTCTGGCTGCTGCAGATCGATGATTGATCGATGCATTCAATAGGCCAAACACACAGGGAAGAGAAGGGAAGTGAACTCTTGGCTGCCTGGGGTATTTGCTTGCTGCCTTCCCACAGCCTGTGCAGGTGTATCCTCTGCTCAGCCCCCTCCACAACTGGGTAAAGTTCCTTTCTGACACTTTGATTGTTGTCTCCAAGTATTTCCTACAGTAGTTCATGGGTTTCCAAGCAACAGACTGGTTTACTTAACAACAGGGAACTCTCTGCTGCAAAAGGACAAGGAATCCACCAGTAGCTGCTGGGCTGAGCTACAGCTCAGCAGGGAGGATGTCCAACACTTTATTATCAATCAGGTGAAATTGCTGCCCAATTAGTAAATCAATACTCCCTGCTGAGGTGATCAGCTGTACACAGAAAAGCAGGGATGCAGGGAAAAGGGAGCCTTCTCCCTCTAACCCAGGGCCACAAAAATCAATGGAGTTGTGCTGTGGAACCTGTGCTCGTCATGGACAGAAGAAAAGCAGCTGTTAAGGCCCTGTTTAACCATGAGATGGAAGAGCTACAGGGAACAGCACCAGCACGCAGTGACAGCACACCAGGAAACTGCACCAGCTCAGGAGCCCTGATTTCTGCTGTAAAGCTGTAAATTCCCCTCTCTGCCCAACTGGTGACAGTCTCTGGGGCTCTGCCAGAGCAGCAAGGTAACCTCAGGGCACCTTCCCTCACCGATGTTATGAGACAAAGCCCAGGAGAACTGAGCAAGACCTTAACACTCACCCCCGAGCATCCTCGGGCAAGGTATTTAATCTCTTTGGCCTCCATGGCCATTCTCCCTGTGTTTTCCATGTTGCTGAGGGCTGGTGGCATGTTAATTTAAGGGAGCTGTGTGGTGATACTGTGGCAAAAAGCTTCACAGAAAGGCTGTAAATGTAAAGATGCATTTGCAACACAGACAGAACCCATGCTCCCATCACTGGAAAAAAACACATGGATTATCAGCATCTCTTGCTGTGATCTCACGTCTAGGTATTATGGTTTACTGAGACAGAGGAAGGAATAAAAAGACTCGTGTTTAGAACTGCCTGTGTACATCTGTAATTAAGCTACAACCTCACAAAAGCTGGTACCAAGACCCCCAGCAGAGAGACAATAAGGAAACAGAAGAACTGTCCCCAGATGACTTTTTTATCTCCTGAAAGGCTGGAAAAGACCAGGCCAAAGTTTTAAAGACAAAAAAAAAAAAAAATATTTGCTCTTCTCCAGAAAACTGGAATTATTTTATTCACTGTTTAAACATGAGAAACTTATGAATCTTGCTAAATACATCACTGAATGATGAAAAGGCAGGAAAGTCCAGTGGAGGAAAGAGTAAAATCCTTCTTTCCTCTGCTTCAGTTTCCTTCTACACCCACTTACAGAGCTATTCCCTGCATGCTGCTCCCCTTCCCCACTCAGGAGCCACAGAGTGGAGCTGGTGTTCCCCAAGCCTCCATCTCTGGGGAAACCTGAATGGTTTGGACTGATCTCCTCCTCCTGGTTCTTGCCTGCTGGCTCAGAAGATGCCTCTGCTCATCTTTTTGCCTCAGTGGTGAGTGAGCTTGTTCCTGGAGGTGTCTCTCAACCTGGCTGGCATCACTGCCTGTTCCTTTGTCTTGCTGTGTGAGATGCTGCTGCAATGCAGTGCCCAGGTGTAGTGACCTTTACCCAACTCCCAGCATCTGCAGCAACCAAAGGCTCCCAAATTGCTCCAGCTGAGGAAGGAGGAGGATGAAGTTCTGATGCATAGTCCCAGAAGTCATGGTGTGTCTTTGGAGGAGACCTGAGGAGGCCATTCCATTTATCAGGAAACATTTCAATGTGGATTGCACTATCAATCTGCCTGACAGCATCTCCAACAGCTCCTTGACACTGTGCCAGCAGCAGAGCTGGGTTACCTCTGGACCAAGGCTGCTGCAACACCTGCTTTTCCTACTTACAGCATTGGATGAACCATCTGCAGCCAACACAACCCTGTTTGGGTTGGTTTTGCTGCTGTTGTTTTTTGCAGAGTGGGGGCAAGAAATCCATCAGCAATCCTACACTGCTCTCGACAGGTCAACAGATGGCCCAGGTCCTCTGCTCCCAGCTGATGCAGACGCTTGAGAAGATCAAAGAAAATTATTACCCAGCCAGAATGAGCATGAAGCTCACAGAATCAGTGTTCCAGAACACTCAGGGCAGGGTGGTCTCCACACTGGGATGTGCTGAACAGCAAAGCCCACCTTGCCCTACTGAAGTCATTTCAGCCACACAGAAACCCCAGTCTCACTTTCACTGCCATCCCTTGGCCTTCACCCTATGGAAAAAGGACAAAAGCAGCACTGGGAGGCTGGGAACCTCCCAGGATTCTTGCTTCTGTCAGGCCCTTTCCCAGCTAGAGGATAGAATATATTTCAGTTAGAGAGAGATGATAATTTTTGGTGCACAGCCCCCAGCACAGAGATTTTCCAGCTCTGGGTGCAAACACTGTTAACTTGATCAGAGATGGAGCAAAGGCTCTGTGCTGCAGGAACAGGACAGTAATAAAGGGCATTTGTGTATGCAGGAAACAATCAAATGGATTTTACAACTATAAAACTTTAATTTTGTAAGAGAACTTCTTTTATAACATCATGATATGGTAGCCAGAACTCACCTGTGTCCCTGAACTGCCTTAGGGAAGAGAGATGGTGATGTTTCCTTTCACAGCAGCCATGTCTCTTACTCTCATTTCTGGCTCCATTTGCCCATGGATACATGCTCTTACCCAAGCCCCAGTCTGGCTTCTAGAGCAGACTGCCCAAACCAAGTGAAATTCCCAGTGGGCAGAATTCCAAAGTTGCATTTTGACTAATTAAGTGAAATCAGGAAAGCTCTAAATGTGCACATAAAAACTGGCAAGCAAAGTGCTTCTAATGACGAGACAATTGCTGTGCAGGGAAGGCCAGCTGCAGCCTTGAGTCACAAACCCTGTCTTTTCAAAATTGTCAATGCCAAAATGTTCAAAAGTGGAACCAAGGATGTGAGGTAGGAGAGAAGACTGCAAGTTTTCACCCACTACTGCCCTGTCCATGTGGAGGACACAGGGCTACAAGGTCTGCTTCCCAGGCGTTGTCTGATTCTATCTGACCATGCAGAAGAATGAATTAACACAGTGATCTTGCAGCCAGAACCTTCAGGCCATGCCCATCTCCACATCAGAACAATGGCACTGTGATAATGATGGACAGCAGCTCTCAAACACCTCTTCCTGATCCCATTTTACTTGAGGGTTGGACTTAAACACTGAAGCACAAGGGGGTTTTCACCTTTGTTGTTATATCACTTTTTGCATATGCTGTAGCAATTCTTGATACTCAAAAGTAAATTCTGTCTTTTTGAGCATTTCTTGCATCAGATTCCTGCAGGAGGGAGTTCCACAGAATCAGCTGAACTAAAGAGTCATCTTTCTTTGTAATGGCTTGAACTCACAAGAAAGCCAAATTAAGCTGCAACTCCTCACTGCAGTGAAAGCCTTTGGGGGCACACACTGGCACTCCTGATTTCAAAGGGAAAGCAGACCCTCAGTTGCCACAGATTCCCATGAAAGCCCACTGATCCAGAATGCACAAGCCTGAGCAGCACAGGGATGCATGGTGGAATGGCAGTGGGTCTTTGGCACTTGCATTGTGAAGCAGTCAAAAGACAAGTCTATCTGGCCTGTCAGCCCCGGCATGCTGCGACTCCACAGTGAACCAAGGACAGCTAATCCCTCAATGGAAGTGGGATCAGCTTCCTTGCCTCTACCCTGCAGTCAAAGAATGAGCCCAGACACTGACTAAGCTGATGCACTGTAATTCAATAAGCAGTATCTGGTTCGTGTGCTCATCTCTCACCTAAACACAGCATTGCAACTTTCAAAAAACACCGCCAGCAATTATTTTTCTGTCTTCAGATCGGGTTTTATGAGATCCACTGCAGCTAAAGGGACAGCTGGATTGCACAAAGACCTCTGAAAAATACCTGGAAGTTTACATAGGCATTGAGGAGAGGGCTGCTCCCACGTTTCAGCACTGAAACATCACACACCTGGCTGCTCCCTCTCACTGTCTCACCTTCCTCCAGCAGGCTCTCCAAGGAGGCACAAAGCACAAAAGGAGACTTCAAAAGAAATGAAAAGTTTTCTTTGTCCTCTTAAGGAAACATTTAATGATTGCCTTAACCCCATTTTCAACCTGGAGTGCCTGCTCTTTATTCTCTAGGCAGGTGCTGAGAGATGAGGCTTTAGTGAGCAGCCTGATTAAAAACCAGTATCGGATGTTGGGAGACAATGTGTAATACAACAACCAACACTCACAGCATCATGTGAGAAATATAATTAAAAAGATTGCTCTGTGACTGTGCTGTTATAATTTCAAGCCCTGCATTTTACAATTAGAAACCATTTGTCTTCTAAATGGCAGGCTAAGTTTTGCTTTCTGCTTTGTCAGTGTGAAATCAAAAGCAATTCTCTAAGTTAATAGCATTATCTTGGATTTATGCAAGTGCAAACTGAATTTGAATTGATATTCACTTTCTCTAAACTATCCTATAAATACTAATATACCCTCTCTCTTTATTTATTTATTTTTTAAGCACACACAGAGAAAGCTGATTAGAAGCAAGTTTCACAGGCAGGAACAATTGTTGCACATCTCAACTCTGGCTATTTTTTGCAGGGTTTTAACTTTGCAGATGCTCCCGGATTTGAGATCTGGAGCTTGAGCCGTGAGGGAGCTGTGCAAAGTCTGCCCACTTTCCTTGAGCTGCAATTCTGTGATCCACGTGCAAATGAGCTCTCAAATCATTCTCAGACCATTTGTTCCAACAACTCCACATCCCCCAACCCCACACATCCTGCGTGTAAATACCTACTGTATCTTGAGCTTGTCTGTGCTATAATGGGATGGAGACTTGGGGAGGAGGAACTCCCATCTAAAAGAGGTTTGTAACAAGGGAAAAAGTAGCTCTAACAGAGAAGCAACATCACAGGAACAGAGAGAGGCATTGTTACAGGCCAAGTAATCCTATGACACGCTACTGTCAGTCATAGCTTGACACCCTGCTGGGCCAGCAAGACATCAAAGCCCACCCCATACCATCTTACATGCTCTTTATCAGCTAATCAGGCTATTCTTCCCGAAATAAAGCTCCGTTAAATCCCCTGCTCACAGGGGCATTCCCATCCTGTTGCCCATCTGCTGAGGAGGGTCAGCTGGAGCAGGAGGCAGAGCAGTGGCCTGTCCCTGGTGGCTGCTGAAAGCAGGACAATGCAGGCTCCAACTTTTTATTTTAAAATCCCTTGCCCTTACATTTTTTCTTTTCACAGGATAGGTGCATGTGCAAGAGAAGTGCCCAGCCAATTATGTGGATTAGTGCTTTAATTGCATGGCTAAGGTTTGCTAACAGAGTTTGTAGCAACAATTACACGGAAAGAGTCACAATTGATGCTGAAAAATAAAGATTTTCCTCCTTTGAATTATTGCAATGGTTTACTGGCAAGGCCAAAGTCTGGATCCTGCCATTGCACTAGGGAAGAGAGCGTGTCCTTAGCACTGTGATCCCAAAAGAGAGGATTATCTGTCCTGTGGAGCCAACTCAGAGCAGCCAGGATAAGATGAACTGAGCACCTTCAGCTCCCTTGCAAGCACAGAAGAGGGTTAAGGGCTCCTCCAGCAGCATCAGGGAGGCTCTAGCTCCTTACACAGGAGTACCCAGAGCAGCCCTGAGCACACAGCAGAGGGGCTGGAGCTGCAACTCTGGGCTTGCTGCAGACTGTTCTCAGAAGAGATCCCACAGGATTTTGCAGAAATGCTTTTGCCAGAACTACTTACATGTCCAGGTTTGTAGAAGGTTCATTTCTATGAACACATTTGCTTTTTGATTTACACTCAGCTCCTGGAGCAAGCCCAATCACCTTGAGGATCAAAGCACCGTGTGTGACCTGTCATTCCTTGGCTCAGGAACATCAGACTGACCTTACCTTTTTGGTCTTGGTTTGGTTTTCCTCTTTGAGCCTGCAGTCAGGTTCTGGGGAGGATCTCTCAGCCCAAAGCTCTTGGCCACGTGACCCAGGTGGAGAGATTTGATGTGGAAGATGTGCTTGAGTTTGCTAGGATAGGTGGTGTAGGCACAAAGGAAAGACTGCAGTGCTGAGGGGAAGGAAAAACACCAGTGAATTCTGTTTGCTGCTGCATTTGTATATATACACAGTTAAAGATTCAGCTGTTCCAGCTGAAAGGACATCAGTCTGGTCCTTTGGGACACCTTCTGGTCAGCAGCTGGCAGAAAAGGTTAGCATGTTAGCAATCTGTGAAGGTTGCACAGTACTGGTACAATCCCAGAAGGGGAAGGTAGGTGCTGGGGATGTGTTAGGAACTGAAACAAAGCTCTGCTGAATTGCACGGGGTTTGCCTCCTGCAAGGCTGCCCCTTTGGCCACAAGGTGAGTTTGTAGCACATCTCTCAAGAGTCATTGACACTGAGTGGCAGCAAATAAGAGGAGAGTGGGAACAGAGATGCAGGGATGAAGAAAGAGAAGCATGGAGATGGCACAGGAAGACTTCTCTGATATTAGAGTCCCAGTAGTCCATGCATTTTTCACCAGTTACCAGCTAGTCCCTTATAAATATCTGAGAGCCAGATGGATTTCCTGACTCATCAGCACACTGAGAACAGAGCTCGCCTTCTCAAAAGGGAAAAATAATAGAACTGTGTGCAAATTTCCCTTCCCATCTCTATATTCCTGTAATGCCCTTCCCTCAGGGCTCATTGCTCTAAAGACAATCATCCACTAATATGAGCACTACCTCTGCTCCTCCCCATCCCTTAACATTAACTACACCCGGGCTGGCCCCTGCTCTGGGAATAGAGGGACTTCCAGGAAGGAAACTGCAGCTCAGAAAATGCCTCCTCTCAATCCCCTGCTGCTCCTCTGCCTGCCAAACCTCCTGTGTGCCCCCAGCCCTCACTCCAAACCACCTCCTGCATCTTCCTCTCCCTCTCACTCCCGACAGCAGTGAGCTCTAAACTCTCACCTCTCCTGCCCTTGCCTGTTGAGCCACCGGACCAGCAAGTTTGCCCACAGCTTATGTCTAATCTCTTGGCAGCAGCCGGAGATTGGAGTTTATGAACAGTAATAAAAATGTCATTTTAGCAGATCAGCTCCTGGAAGGACCCAGGGAATCCATCAAAGCTCTGTTTACTGAGCAAAGTGAACTCCTTTTCCCAATCGATGAGAAGAAAAGATTGAGTTTTTTGCACCTTCTTCCCAATTTCACAATGCTGCTCTTTCAGAGGCTTCTGAGCACAGAGAGGCCTGTGTTTTCACAAAAAAGAGAATGCTAAATTCCAAACACTGTCTCAGTGTCTCGTCTGAAGGCCATCCTTCTGAAGGATTATAAACTGGCTCAAATGCTCTCAAAAACCCAGTTCTTCTGCCTTTTTTTTTCATAAAGTTATCCATCAAATTCACCTGTGAGAAGGTGTAACTCTTGTAAGGTGTAAATGTTCTAAGGGAACATTAGGAACTTGCTCCCACTTTGAATTCAGTCCTATTGGAGCTAATACAGTTGTCTGCCTCCCAGCATTTGAAATGGCTGATACTAAAGATCCTGTTATTATGAAGGCTGAGCTCACCTCCCACGGCTGTGCAGAGAGGAAAAGCTGCTGGTACCAACTCCCCAGATCAGAGTTAGAGAATCCAAGTGTCAAAGGCTCCCCTCTTCCCAAAGTCTGGACAGACATCTGCCAAATCCAGCTTTGAGTCAGAGCACACAAAACCAGGGAGAGCTGCAAGGCACTAACCCAGAGCTGAACTGAGAGCCTGGCTGGACCTGCAGGTCACAATCCCAGCCCAGGAAACTGCCTCACCTCCAAGCAGCTCAGAACTGAGATGTTCATTACAGCACCCATGAGATGAAATGAAGACCTTTGTGGATGAGATTATTTAAAAAATCTTTACTATCAGGTCTTTAGACCTCTTAGTGTTGCCAGAGCCATATTTTCTGGCTTTTATGTGCTATTAGAGTGGCCAGATACTGAAAGCTTTATTGTTTTGTTGTTTTTTGGTTTTTTTTAAGTTGAAATTCTTTTTATGATTTTGTGATCAAAGGGACAGAGCTCTAGGAAAACAGCTCACAAAGCCTGGTAACAGTGCTGGTCAGGCCATAATTCATGTACAGTGTTCCTTATCTTGATGCCACAGGAACAAACTGCCTGAGCTGCTGAGAGCTTTTGCCACACCAACACAAGTCAAAGGTAACATGTACTGGCTTGGAGAGGGATTTGGACTTGTACTCATGCAAAACAGAAGATTTATAGTGGTCCTTTGCACCTCTTCATCCCCATTCTTCTCCAGGAAATATAAGTGTGGAAAATTAAAGGAAGAAAAGAAAAAATCCAGTGTGTCCTATGTATGATGTGGGTTAGATGGGCTGGTTTGTCGTTACTTTAGACAGGGGACCAGAGGGTAATGAGATATGAAAGGGACACAGGTGACATAACCTGTTCACCAGGCTCTCAGCTGGCAGCCAGCTCCCAGCACTGGCCCCAGGGCACAGCCTCAGCAGGGCTGGATAAACTGGGAGGCACTCTGCCAGAGCAGGTGGGAGCAGGAGGGAAGGATGCACCAAAACCACCACAGATTTGAGTGCTGTGCCACAGCCCTGGGCTCCTGTGGCTCTGCAGTCCCTCTCCACACACAGGCACTGAGGACAGAAAGGAGGAGGCAAAATGTTCAACTGCTGGCTGTACAACTGGGAAACAAGGAGGAGGAAAGCAGGGTTTGCTTCCTTCCCCTCTCTGTAACTCAGGGGTACACAGGATCAGTCTCCTGAGCTCCTTCTGGCCCCACAGCTCCAAAATGAAGCACCTATCACCATCCAAAGCCTCAGGATGAGCATCCTCCACTTCCTAAAAAAGGGGCTCCACTCTTAATAAGATTAATCCTTCAGCCAGACCCCTCCTCCCACCCATCTCACTGCTGCTCAGTCAATCAAGTTTGAAGGGCAATACCTTCCCTGAACCACTTGATTTGAGTGTGAAAAACATGGGACCCAGGCCAGAAGGGGAGAGCGGGCAGGGAGCCACTTGCCTTTTGAATGCAGGCTGCAGTGCAAACACTGCTTATTAACATTGACTAGGTCAGAAAATGGGGAAAAACAGAAAAAGAGAGAGAAACAAATGCATCTCTGGCACAGTTTCCAATTGATTGTCTGCCATGAAAGCAAAAGCCAGCTGCCATGTTAATTATTCATGATGCCTGGCTCAGAGGGGAGGAAGAGGGGCTTATGGAAGCCACTCAGCAGTGGAAAATTTGCATATGTAGATAGCAGAGTTGGAAAAAGAGGTGGAGTGCTCCTCTACAAGATAAATGGGATGCACAACATTTCAGCATTTCCTGATGTACTTTCTGTGCTTCTTTTCTGTGGCTAAAGAAGTTACTAATGCTGAGGTCAGCAACAAGTGTGTGTGGGTGGGTGTGTGCAGTGACACTGGGTGTAGAGCAACCACAGAGGTTCTTTGGGTGTGACCAGAGTTATTCTCTGGTTGTTCCTGTCACAGGCATTTCAGGTTAGAAGTTTACATAGGGTACAAGAAAACCCAAGGGAGCAGCAAGAAGTTCATCCATGCAGAATGAAGGATTCTGATCACATTAGTCACACGCTTTGAGATTGTGTATTCAAAAAAGCAGCTACAAAATTACACCACACACCTGAAAATGGGTGCAAGCTGCTTGTGTAGCAAGTCTAAAAACTGCATGTTTGAGTTGTTGTCCCTCTCTCTTTTATCTCCCATCTGGTTGTTAAACTGGTTTAACAACCAGTTCCAGTCCAAGATCCTTTCCTGGTCAGTGTTGCATCCTGTCTTTCAGGCTCCAAGCTCACCCCTGGTGTGAACTGGAGGCATCTGAAGAGAATTGCAGTAGGATGTGGTGGAGGAAGTCACCCATCCCCTTCCCAGCACAACACACACAACCCTGTGATTGCTCCTGTGATTGGGTCAAAGCCCTCAGATGTGAATCCCACTGAAAGCCAAGACTAAATCTCATTTGCACGTAATATGGGAATGCCAGAAATTAACATTTAATATCACCACAAAGCCTTCTGGGCCTGCCTCAACCCCCTGCAGAGCCCAACAGCCCCAAAATGTTTCTTCCAGGCCTTTTCCCTGATGCTGTGCCCCAGAAGAAAACCTTGGCAGCTCCTGTGAGCCCTTGTGGGATAAGTGGAAGGAAACTCACTGACCTTTCTTTGCCCACAGGACAGTCCCCTCGCTGGAGTGGACGTAGTTTTCAAATTTTGTCTGCAGGACCGTGGCTCTCTCCCGGACTTCCTGAGGGTTCTTGCCACAGGATTTCTACCAGGGAGGCGAGAGGATTAGAGGAAAGAGAGAATTTGAGTCAGGAATAATGAAGCAGTTTACAATAGATTTAATAACAGTAAAATCACACAGCAACTACCCAGGGGCCAACAAAGGTAATCCTCTCAATATTACTAGAGGAAAAAAAAAAAATCATCCAGATAAAGATGTTAAAATCAGAGCAGCCAGTGAGCGCCGTGTGGTGGGGAGAACAAATCAGTTTTAATTTTGTGTTTTCTAACATCTCTCATGTATCTTTTTCCCCTTGCTTTTCTTTTCCCTTCCCTTTTTCTTTTTTTTTTTCTTCTTCCAGGTACAAGAGGCCAGGTCCCACTGCTTGTTTCCATTGGAATTATTTGGAATAACTCCCCCCAGACCCTACATTAACAGTTTCAGAGTGATGCTGCGAGTTCCCCTGTGCACTTCCCCAAAACACCTAGGGCAGGAGACCACGAGATTCACAATCACCCCCAAGCTCCAGAGAGGAGACCAAATTCAGCACTTGTGAACAAAGGCAACCAAATGAACTCATGAATTCCAGCATGGATTTCAACATGAAGTTTCCTCACTGTCAACACATCATATTTGACTGGAACTGCCATCACTTGGCTCCTCTAGAGCAGGACAAGCCCCTTGCACCAAAGGCACGACAGAATAAACTTCCTCAAGCCAAAAGGGCAATTTTGCACGTATTCCAGCTTTCCTGGGATGAGACTGTAGGATGCAGTTCAGGAAATGGAAAACAAACATTCCTGGGAGCAAGCTGTTACTGGGAGAAGAGAGGCTCCCTGCCTCTCTGAGGGATCCAGGCAGAGAAAGGAAATGCGGACCAGAAAACAAGTGAAATTTTTGATGAAAAGTTGACAGCAAAGTGCAAAGCCAAGCATCCATGGATGTGCACCTCTCCCAGAAAAGGGCCACAGTTTTCCAGTGTGACTCAGACAGGAACCAGCATCCAAGTGTGAGAGTGCCAGCTCCAAGGCAGCAACTTGATACTGGTCAGACCCCTCATCCGAGCAGGGCTGACTGAATACAAATTCCAGCTCCTGGAATTCTCTGGCTTGTGCCAAGGCAGCAATCCTGTTCTTCTCTGGCAGATCTGCATGCTAATGCTGCAAACCCCTCTTTCCTCTGTGCTGCTGCCAGTCCAGAGGAGCCACATCCCATTTACACCATAACCAAACCCCATGGCTGCCAGCGCCTGACACAAAATGCTCTCCTGTCCCAGATGTGCCACCCTGTACCCAAGAGCAAATGTACCCACAGACCTCAAATGTAGTTTAAATGCCCTGCACTTTGCCCTCTCTGAAACTCAGGATCCCACAGCTTCCAGCCATTGGGTAATTCCTGAACAAAGCAAACACACGTGGGGCTGGAGCTCCTGCTCACTCACTGCCTGGACTGGCTGTCCACCTGCATCTCCACAGACAGCCTGGCTATTTTAGCACATGAACTCTCCCAGATTTCTGGTCTCTGCTGTCTCCCAGTCTCCTCAAGAAAGACTCACAACCTATCTCACAGAATCACAGCATCATTTAGGTCAGAAAAGACCACCAAGACCATGGAGTCCAAACTTTGACTGATCATCACTTTGTCAACCAAACCATGGTACTGAGTGCCATGTCCAGTTTTTCCTCAACACCTGCAAGGATGGGGACTCCACCACCTTCCTGGGCAGCCCATTCCAATGCTTGACCACACCTGCAGTGAAGAAATTCTTCCTGATGTTCCACCTGAACCTTTCCTGGCACAGCTTGAGGCTGTGTCCTCTCCTCCTGTCCTTGTTCCCTGCGAGCAGACCCTGATCCCCACCTGGCTGCACCCTCCTGTTTTTGAATTGTTTTCCCTTTTCTCCAGGCTCAGCCACCCCAGTTCCCTCAGCTGCTCCTCACATAATTTATTCTCTGGACCCTTCCTCAGCTTTCCTGCCATTTCTGGACATTCCTTTCACAGGTGCCTTTGACTTCAGGTGTGCCCTGAAGCTGAGACCCAGCCCAGGGGCCTCTGCAGAGGTTCAGTGACCCCCAAGTGGAGCTGCCTGCCCGAAGTGGGCACTCCTCGTTGGCACTACCAAGTTTCCACCGACGTGAAACACAAAACTTTCTGGCCCCACCTGCTCCTTCGGGCCCCCAGCACTTGCCTTTTGTTAAGCCTCCTGGCAGCACCAAGTGTCACCTTCCCAGCGCTTTTTAATATGAATGTGAAATTAGTGAGGTTTGCCCTTTCCCCTGGCGGACAGAATCCTCTGTTATTAAAAAGTAAAGCACTTTAATAATGAAAACTTTTTCTCTTTTTCCAGTGTTTTAACTGTTTAAAATTAATGAGAAGGGCATAACGGTTGTCAAAGCGATATTGAAAGCTGGGTAGCCAGGACTGAATAAGCACGAAAATCCCTCCAGAGTGTTAAATAAACAGTGCTTCAGCCCCCTCTGAATCCCTGTGTTGGTTATTGTATACATTCTGTAACAGCACTCAGAATAGATCTGAGCACCGGGGAGGCAGAAAGGTTTCAGAATTCCAATAAAGGCCTCAAATTAAAGACAGCCTGGTGCGAATTCCAGGAGAAAATTAAAGAGACCTCAAGCTTAAGTGACAGGTGACTTGCTTCTGTGTCACAACTGTCAGGGGATTTAGTGATAATATGGCAATATATTACAAAGGACTTTTCTTATTCCCCCCTTTAGGTTTCAAAATGCGGCATCTCTTCTTCCTGGTGCTGGGGGAAAATAAAAAACTAAAAAAAAAAAAAAAAAAGTGAGACAAAAATGAGGGATAAAAAACTAGATGCATAATTTTCAAAGTGTGAGGTCACTGCAAGAGATATAAATAAAAAAAAAGCAAATGGCAGGAAATATAATGTCCTCGGAAAACAGCTTCTCCCCTCCTATCTCCACCTTGTCTTTTATTCCCTTCAGACCCTTGAGACAGATCTCATTTTAAAATTGCACCCTAATGGGCATGAAAAAACCCCTGTGTTTGATTCCTGTCTTCCAGGGAGGTTCATCTAAAAAAAAAAAAACAACAAAAACCCACCCCAATAATAATAAAAAAAAAATATCTAAATTTAAAACTGACTCAGAGGCAAACTGTGAAAATAAAACCTGCCCATGATTGAGTGTCTGGACAGATTAAATAAATCAGCGCTACTGGAAGGGCATGGAAGCCATTCCATGTGCTTTACTCACACAGGCAAGCTTTAATCCTGATTTGGATGAGCAGGACAATTAATTTGAGACCTTGCACATTTTTCCAAGACCCCAAAGATAAAAGCCTACCCCAGAGATTTGCTTGATCTACCCACCATCTAAATTTGTTCCCTCTGTTAAATAAGGAGCACTGTTGCCATCACTGAGAAACAGTGGGATAGGAGAACTTTTTCTGCCTTGTGATTCCTTAAAAGCCTGTTCTGGCAGATCCCAAACCACTGGCATAATGACTGTGGACAATAACAATATTTATAAGCTAAAAGAAGAGATGCATGAGAAAAAAGTCAGGGTGCAACGTTACTTAACCAGTTTGAGACATCAGGGGAACTCCCAAAAATTCCATCTCCACCGGGAAAAGATACATGGATTTCTGTCAGAAGAAGGCAACTTCCAGTGATAAAGATGGCAGGTTTTAGGTCTGAGAGGTTGGGATAAATACTAAAAACTTCTGATTTCATTAAGAGAGCAGGATAATGGAAAAAAATAAAAATTGAAACATAGTAAGAATAGGTGAGGTAGAAAAGTTCATTCTTAAAAAAGGAAAAAAAAAAAGATGGGGAAAACCCACCAAAAAGCCTGGCTGTAACATCTCCTGCTTCCATTATACTTCAAAACAAAATGAAGGATTTTGTTTTAATAACAACTTTTTACTCACCTCCACACACCTTCTCTAGAACTCACCAAGTCCCCCTTGCCCCCCTCCATAAAAGTTGAAAGATCAAATTTATTCTCTTTGTAGACAGGTGAACATTCACACGCCCAGACATAGCCACATATATATTTCATATACCTAAATATAAAATATACATTTTACAGGCACTTCAGCTTGCTCCCTGGCTGCACACAGAAGCCCAAAAAATACATGTTCCAACTTGGTACTTCTAATGGACTTGAGCTGAGGCAATGAGAACTGAAGAGCATCATAATGAGGTTCCTGTGTGCAGAACTATAATATATACATGACTCAGAGCATGGAGAGCTGAGAGCTGAGAGCAGAGCTGAACCTCCCTCCAATGGCAATGTCCCAGTGGCATCAGGTTCAGCTCCTCCTGACACCTCCTCAATCCCTCCCTGTCCCACTGCACTCCCAGCTTATTGTATGTCCAAGCTGCAAATTCAGGGAATTTAATAGAGATTAACCCTCCTGAAAACTTGGGAATTGCCCCTGTAGTTTCTGAGCTGACCACTCAGAGTCTCCATGGCAATATAAAACATGGAGTTAACAAACACAACTCCTTGATTGCATTAATATATTTTTCAAGTAATTCCTGAAGGAGTCTGTTTCATACTGACAGAACTGCTAAAATTCCATCCCCATTAAATGCTACAGAATTTTTACCATAAAGAGAAACTCTATTATTAAATCCCAATTCTTTCGGATTGAGTTACATAAAAACTGGTTATTCTGTATTTTTAATTTCCTGCAAGAGATTAAAACCATCCTACAATCACAGTGGATGGATCTCAGCTCCAGTGAAGTCAACAGCAAAATCCCACTTGCTTTGATGTCAGAGGGAAAAGAGGAATTTAATCCCACCTTTGAAAGTAAAAGGAACCAAGTCCTTCTGTGCAAGTTCCTGTGTGCAGCACCTGGCATGGCAGGACCTGCCCAGCAGCACTGTCCAAACCTTTCAAAGAGGGGCTGGGTTTAGAGCTTTTTGTAAGGAAAGGGAGAAAGCCATAAGAAGTGTATTTTAAAAATTCTGTGTTTAAATGTGTAGAGCATTTGACAATTTGGAAGCATGGCAGAAACACCAAACTGATCAGTTTTGGTAGCAAACAGGCTTGGTTAGGTTTTTGTTGCTAAAAAGGCATTTTCTCCTGCCACTTTTCAACACTTAAATCATCATTTCCTGGAACAAAACATGTTCTCTTTTTTGCCCATTTCCCATGAAATAACATTTGTCCCCACATCTGGAACAGCTAATATTCTGTCCCATGTCAGTAACATTTAAAGTACAATTTCTTCACAAATGGAATTGTTGAAAAAATCTTCAAAGGAAAACTGAACTTACTGCCCCTTTAATTACATTTGGGACAAAAGGAAAGTATTTATACATGGACCTATTTAAAATAATTTCTGCACTGACAGAGCACAACTGAACTTTGTTACGAGGCGATATCCTAGCCATGATCCAGACATTTAAAACACAGGCATTACAGGCTGATTTCAGCCAAAAGCAGTGGTGGGAGAGAGCTTTAAATAGAGCAGCATCTCAGCAGAGCTCAGATCTGGCTGTCTGTGAGGTGCAGGAACACTGAACATCTTTCACAGGCCACGGTTACCAGGAACACCACAGCTCCCACCAGCCAGCCCCGGGAACGAGGCGCCTCAGACACGGGTAACAAAAGCACAGGCAGGCAAAACAGCAACAAGAGGGAAAAAAGAGTGCATGCTGCATCATGCTTTGACACATTCTTGACTTCCATTCAAAATGTGGGTTCTTGCAGGATTTAATTTGCCAGAGCACAGCAACACCCGAGACATCAATTGCAAATGAGTGAATTCTGTGAATTAGCAACTTGAGGCAGACCCAAAGCTTGCCCAAATCAATAGAAACGTGCCTGTCAACCCAGGGAGCTTTGTTTTAGGCTCCAAGTAAATACAGATGATAAAAACCCACATGTAACACATCACCAAATGCATTTCCCTCATTTCTTCAGAGAAGTTTAGAGCCATTTGTCGTCTCCAACACTATTTTAGTGCAGAAAACACAGGCAAAACACAAACCTTGTGCAGGAAGAAACACAGAGCTTTTGCATCCAGAAACCTTTCCTGTCTATTACAAAGCTATTTGCTGAAGAGTTAGCAAGCAACTGCTTTCCAGGAACAACAAAAGACTGAAAAATTGTGATATAAAGTAGTTCTATAATTATTTACACTGTCTGACATCATGGATGTAAAGACAGATGCTAAGGCAGGAAAACTTGTAATGTTGAACTGGCAAGTGAAAACTGGAGCAGTTCCAAAGCAGCAGAATAACTCACCCTGCTTCCTGGTCTGTGCACCTTGAAGCGATCATCTTTCATCAGGACTGCTAACACCTTCTCCATCTTCAGCTCTGAAACACTGAAGCAGCAGAGACAAAAAAATTACTGTTTCTCCTACTTTGAAACACAGCGTGGAATGAGCCACAGACTGGTAATGGAGAACAAAACAACTGAGATTCACAGCTCAACTTGAGAATTCGTTCCTGAAATACACAGCCCAGATACTCCCTCATCACCCCTGAAAGTGGAACTACTGTAAAATCCAAACTCCTGCTTTCAGTGGCACAGAGACACAGTTTCATCCACAATTTTGTCACTGTTCTAAGTCACCAACACACACACACACTCCAACTCTAGCAGAGCATCAAAATAACTGAGGGTGGACTTTCCATTCTCTGGAAGTCTCCTTGGCTCTCAAACAAGAAGAACTGGTTAAAGAAATAAATTGGATTACACTTCCATTATTTTCATAATTTTTCTTTCCTTGCACTGAGAAGCATCAGGACAATTGGGAAGCACCTGGTTATTCTTTTCTCAAAAACAAAATTCAAGACAGAGCTGAATCAGCTCATAACATTAATGCTCCTTGCAAATTTGTTTTGTAACTATAAAGAATAAGATCTGCAACCTCCACCTTGAGCCCAGGGGTTGTCCAACATTTCTTTTTTCAGCCAATGCCATGGGCAAGAGCAACTGTACATGGTTGTGCAACTGTGAGAAAGAGACTGACTGAGGCACCCACAGCTTGGAAACACCTTGTTTGCTACTCTTGTTTGCTCCACTTTGTTTGCTACTCCAGCTACATCTTGTTTCCTCCAGTTTAGCTTCCAGAGTCTCTGGAATGAGACACAGTGCTCAACCCTCATTCAAAGGATGATACTTCATGTTTACACACATTTGTTTCCACGCTCACAAAACCAAAGAGCCAAAACTAAAGGTGTGCAAAGACACAGCTCCTCGTAGTAACTCAAGCTCAGAGGGTAACAACAAAACCCTGAGGAACTTCTCCTATCAGCCAATTTTCCTGCAGCCTCCTTCCCTGTGATCACATCATCACTCTTCCTTTCCCCCAGGATGCTACCTGGTTCCCACTCCTTGCTACCTCGCTCAGATCAAGCTCAGAGGCACTTCCCATTGGACAAACTCACCCTCCAATTCATTTATGGCCTCAAAAGCCACCTCTGACACCAGACACACAGTTTGATTTCCTTCCCTGCTCTGAGAACTCACCTACCTTCTCATCTGAAGTGCAAAGCCAAAGCCCAGCCCATTAGGGACTCCACAGCATTTTTTTATTTATTTTTTTTTTACATACAGGAGACTCAGTCAGCTGTCCTAGCCAGGCTTCACACTGGGCATTTATTTTCATTCTGTCGACTCACATTCCTCCTGTAGGCTCAACCAGATGATTTATTCTCCAGTCTTGCTTGCAAAACACTGCTGGGTCCTGCTATGGCCCAGATATGGAAATGCTTACAAACCTGCTTCATTTCCAAGTGAGCAGTCCTGCTTAAAGGTGCATTTACAGGAGAGTAAAAATTCTTTGTCCTCTTTAACACTGTCTTAAGGGGCACACATACCCCAGGTGACAGCTCAGGAACAGCTGTGCAGCTCCAGGCCATTAATATTACATCTGCATCCAAACTGGGTCCCATTTTCAAGGGAATTACTCAGATCATAAAAGCTGATGTCTGTGGGCCCAAATTTTCAGTAATGGGCAAAGGTCATGTCTAGAAAATAAGTCAAGGAGTTCACTTGGGATTAAACCAATCTAAGGAAAAGAGAAATCTTTGGGGTCCAACAGTTCTCAGATTCCTGAATCTCAGATGGTCAGAAAGCTGCCTGTGGCTTCTGAAATAAAGCATTTCTGGTATTCTTCAATTTGTAAAGTACAGAAACAAACTATAACAACAAAGATATCTTCTTTTCACTCCAAGCTCTCTAACACCTGGCTAGCAGGAATGGATGAATCTCTGCCACACTGTGTGACAGGACATTGTGATCCTCACCTGCTCTCCACCTTTCCCAGTTAAAGTAAAAAATACCCTTACTTTTGCAACCTGCCTTTTCAACCTCAGCCAACTCAGCATTACAGTATAATAAAGGGAAAGGTGCAGAAGAACAGCCATCCAGCTTGGAAGGGATGGGCCAGAGTGGCCATAAGACACCCTATAAGGGATAGCAGCCCCTCCATGTGCAGCTGGGTCATCCCATGCACAAATTTCTTCACAGAAGATGCAGAGAAAGGCGGGAGAGCCATGGGGGAGAAAGGGAAATGGAGCATAAAACGACAACCGAGGGTTTCTCTGTTTGGTTTTGAAAAGTATAACAGCAAATTAAAACATAAATGGCAACCACTTAAGCAAGAGGAAAGCAGACCTCCCCCTTCCCCTGCAAAGGTTGCTTAGACACGGCTATGAATGAAAATGTCAAACCTTTGACATTGATTTGTCGGAGTTGTCACCCCCTCTCGGGTCCTCCCCTTGCCTGGCGCGTCGCCAGAAACAGATCCCTGAACTGGGTTCACAGCGGGAAGCAGGCGAGGGAGCTGGGAGGGGGGAACAGCAAAACCCCAGAGCAGGGGGGGAAATGACTCGTGCCTTCACGGTGATGCCACTTCCTTTATAAATTAGTTAGGCCGCCGTTAGCAGATAAAGAAATTATCTGATAGCTGTTGAGGCAGGCACTGTGAGATTGCAGCTGAAGGGACTAGAAGAGACATAAAGGGGAAAAAAAAAGTGAACCTCGCATTTCTTCTGCTTGTTGCCTCCTCCCTTTGAAGGGGAATCTGTTAGTTGTGCTTGGAGCTGATACAGGACATTTTGGAGTCTGATTTTTTTTTAAAAAAAAAAAAAAAGGAAAGAGGGAATGTAAAGAAAACATGAGTGTGCACGTGCCTGCACATCCACATTTACAGCTGGGCAAGGCAGCCACAACTTCCAGCCACACAAAGCCCAACCAGAAAGTTGCAGAGAGAGGAGGCAGCTTTGCTGAGCCCCAACAGGAATTACTGATCTCAGCAGAGCCAAAGTGAGATCGTTTTGGCAAAGGCTAACACAGCTTTTCCACACTGGAAGCCAAGGAGAGGCTTCAGGTACCGGTGAAAATTAATTGCGAGCGATTTCCAATTTCAAAGGCAGTCATCTCTAATTCCGAAGTGGATTTTCATCCAGGAACAAAGCCACGTCTGCTCTCATTACTTCCGACTCTCAACATTCCTGGACTTACTCCCATGCATGCTGGGGTGGGTGGAGGGGTTTAGGAAAAAACTCTGGGTCAGATCCTCACCCCCTGTAAACCAGCAGAGCGCTGCTCATTTACACCAGCTGAAGGCTGCGGGGACACATCTCATGCTTTGTCTCTTCAAAATACATATTTTATGAAGTATTTACATTTCAATAAACCCAGCAGGAATTTCATTTAAGAAAGGAATAAAAACCCCAACAAATTAAAAAAAACAAACCATTCGCACCACACACTCATTCTCAACAAAAACCCAAGAGATTTAAAAATTAAGCTAAGAATTAAAAAAATAAAGCAAACTCCAGTAGCTTGGGCAGCCCAAGTCAAAAGCTACAAAGACTTAGGGTAAAGGAACAGAAATGAGCAGTGCTTAAGAGGCTCGGTGACAGTCCAACACACGCTGTCTTTCGCCCTTGCACTGAATTAAATTGTCAGGATTATCACCATAATGCTCTGTTTATGAAGGGTAACAGCAATTTGTGCTGATGGCACTTGCTGCCTTGAGCTTCAAGCTGCCTTCCTACATCTTCTCAGTAATTCATCAGCTCCCTGCTCTGTCCCAGTGCCCCTTCTCCTCATCCATGTGGGAAGAGCGGAGAGGCCAGACCGCCCCCATGCCCGTCAGGCACTCACTGCCTTCCCTCTAAGGATAGGGGTCAAGGAAGGCAAATTACACTCCTTTCTGGCAAGTCCTTCATCTGCAGAACATAAAACAAGCAAACAAAACAAGAAAAGGCAATCCCCAGAGTTGTTTGGCTCCGAAAAGCGAAAGAAAAATAAATTCACATAAACCTCCCCCTGCTTATTCCGAGTCTTCAAGATTCCTGAAGGCCATGGCCAGCTCTACAACAGGTCTCTTTAGCAGATGTAATTACCAGTCTGAGTGACACTTCCCTAAACTTGTTAAAAAACAACAACATTGGATAAAAGCACTAACATTTAAAATAAAAAAGAAGGAAATTTCCCTCTCCTTCCTCTACCACTACCAAAATATTATAAAATAGAAAAATAGAACTTTCTACTTGGAGTTAAAAATTCACAATTATGTGGGATTTCACCTTTAAATGTCAGTGCTGTTTGTTACATGAAAAAAAACCCTGTCAGCTTAGCCTTCCATGTCTTGCTGGTGTCTGCTTAATAGATAGTTACCTGGGATGATGGATGGCTCTTTGTTAGACCACTAAATGGCTCACAGCCTAGAATAAGGCTGTATTTACTGCCAACAATTGTTTGTTTCAAGGATGCAAAACCAAATTCGATTCCAAGCAGCTCCACCCGACAGAAATACAAGAAATAAAAAGGAACTAATTTGTGCATGAGTTTACAGGGCTCCATCAACACTGCTACAACACTGAAGGGACGCTGCTGATGTTCTCAAATGCTGAGAGACAGCAGAGCAGGGAGCAAGGGGAGGCACAAACACCCAGCTGGCTGCTGAGGAGGCTGGAGATCCTGCCTAGCGATGCTGAGCAGCCAGTTGTGGGTTTTCTCCACAAAAGAACCATTGTGCAAGCAGAGCTGGACTAAAATCTCATCATGTGTCAGCCATCAGGTACCTGACTGCACACTGGGCTGGTCCTTACAGAGCCTGGCTTGCTCTCCTTGCTGCTACTCCCAAGTCCAAGGCAGAGCCAGGTAAGAGGAGCCTTCCCAGGCTTGGAAGCACACCCCACTTTAGGTCTGCAGAGTCCAGCCTCCCTTTTTGCCTTCCAGGACCACACTGGGCTCTCACCACGTGCCAAAACCTCTCCTATTCCTGCCACAAGCCACTTAAACAACACATCTTGGTCAAATAACTGCAGATACGACCCACAGCTCCCCAGCAATTTTTTCCCTGGATCTCTCCCAAAGGGCCAGCACAGCCCAACATGACAATGTGGTGCCACAGGCAGAGGGCCAGGCAGCATCTGACAGGCTCGTTTGACTTGTGATCGCCACATAGTCACGATTTGAACCCAGGGCCAGAGAGAAAACAATGGAGTGCAAAGGATCTCCGACTATCGTCTCCTCCGTGCCCCTCACCACGCACACTCACTCATGCACAACCTGTCAGGCTGATGATTTTCACACTCTTCCCTCTTCTCCTTTTGCTAGTCTGGGGCCAGGCCTGGATCACAAGAATTAATAAATTCTTATTAAAACCTGCACGAGACACAGTCCCGCTGAAAGTGCCACAGAAGGTTAATTAGCAAGGATGAGCTGAAACTTTTGTTCGCGTTTCTGACTCACTTAATCTTGTGAGAAGCCAGCAAGCTGACATATTCTGCCTCCGAAGGCGCCAGCACGAGCAGGCTGCTCCCACGGCAGCCGATGCGCGCCGTCCTCCCGATCCTGTGGATGTATTCCGCAGGTGAAGCCGGAGCGTTGTACTTCAGGAAAGGGAAAAGAGGAATTAACAGGATGTTAATTATAAACGAGATACCCAGCCTGCTCACCTGGAACAAAAGGCACACACACACACCCTACAGGCTGCACCTCCTGAGGAACTGGGCTGTTTGTAACACGCCTCATCCCCAGAACCATCACTCAGCCTCTCAGCTGCGGCAGCTTTTTGACATGTGGATGTCACACGTTGGCCAACTTTCAGATAATAGGACAGCTTCCCCATCTCAGTGTCTCTCTCTGCCTTTTACATTTTATTTCTAAACAGAAACCTGTTCGCTTCCCCTAAAAAAAAAAAAGTAATCTAATTAAATCTCACAGTAAAGAGCGCCCAGGACTGCCCACATGGAGCAGGGAGCTGCCTGCTCTGCATGTGGGAGAAAAATCACAAAATTAAAAAAAAAATTGATGCAAATTTTGAGTTGGGCTAAATTGCTTTGTTTGGATTAAAGCAAATCATAGCTGGTTACAGGGTAGAATAAATCTAAGAGAGAGGAGGGAGTGCTTTCAGCAGTCTATGATATAGGTAGCAACTGTCTTCCCCTGTCCAACTACCAGGCACCATGAAAATGTTCCTTAAAGACCTCCCAGATATAGCAGTGCCTCTCATTTACTTCACTGGGAATCAAAACTGCCCAGCCATTTGCAAGATCTGATAAAGGGTGACACATTTCCCTCCCTTTAACCTCCCCCTATTCTTTCACCCGCTTCCTCTCTTTCCTGGAAAAAATGAACAAGCACAGGGATACTGCTCAGAAATGAGCCCTCAGCAGTTTAACTGGAAAAAAATCAACAACCAAAGCCCACTCTAGTGTTTATACCTGTGCCCTCTGGCAAAGTTTCTACTGGCTAGAGGTGTGAGTAAGATGCTGTGAGCAATCTAATTGCTCCCTGCAGGTCCTTGCTCTTGGACACAGCTCTCAGGACAGCTGAGATTTCACCTTCTGGACACACAGAAGTCTCCCAGGGCTTTAGGTAATTTGCACTGCGTTCTAATACTGGCAACTATATCTTTGGTTAAATTATATTAATATACAGATCTGGGAATTAAAGACTTCACTTCCACAGCCTTCTTCAACTAGCTGGCTGCTACAATACCATTCTTTCTTAAAGAAACACAAAAAATCAAATCAAATTTGTTACCTGAAGGGATGAGGTAGAAATTAAAAAGCTTTGTTGAGGCTCTGTGCCCTGTTCCTTTTACCCAGGTGTCACTTGATATATGTGAATCTCTGGATCAGTTTTTCCTCTATTCAACTAACCTTTTTTTAATTATAAATCTTTTATAGAAATGAAATCTGTCTCATGCTCTCAGCCTCCTCTTTGAAACGACAGGCTGCTATTTTTAAGGTTCAATCCATCTTCCTTTGTTTCTATTTTTTTTCCCTAGGACTATGTTTCTGTTGACAGCAATGCAGCAGTGTGGGGTTTTGTTGGGCACGTTTTTTTCAGACATAGTCTGAACCACACAGTTTTACTGGATGCCTGCAGCTACTCAGCCCCGACCCAGCCAAGCCTCACTCAAAACACTCAGGTCACTGCACTGACACTACTGGGCTACTCAATGTTTAAAATTAGGAATGCACTTAAACTCCTCATGGAACTGCCTCCCCAGCAAGCTCAGGAAAACAGGAACAAAACTGCAAGAGATGGCCAGGATTTCACAAAATTTGGTTTCCTGGGTGAGGAAAGGGAGGGTGTTTCATCTCCAGCCAGGAGAAGCTCTGGTAACGCCAGAGTTATTAAAAACAGACCAAGGTTATCATAGCAATGCTTTATCCTGGCAAAACCCAGAGCCCCAGTCCTGCAGTCAGGAACTTGTAGGTCTCTCCCATCTGCAGGCATCAGCACCAAGACCAGCAAACTGCAGGAAGGTTCTGGACTGAGAATGGATTTCATCTGAGCAAGGCTGCACTTAAAACACACAGAGCAAACCCACCTGTACAATCCAGGTCACTTGAGGCAGGTCCAGCCCCCGTGCTGCTACATCCTTTAAAATTAATAAGAAAATCACTTTAGTAAAAATCCTTTGGAGGTATCAGCAGAGTGAGGAGTCTTCTGGGATGGCAACTATGTCTGAAAGCAAGTGGCTGTGTAAGTAGGAATTTTATGTGTCTAATTTGGGGATAGATGGACTGAAGGTCAGAAATAACATTGAGGGTTTTAAATTGAAGGATTGTTAGCAGACTAACACCATCAAAAATGATCCACTACTATGGCCCAAAGTCTGGAGGATACAAACACCTATTTCAGGATGGTGGTGTTGAATTACAGCATTTTGCTACAACCCCTTTGCATTATATCTGAGAGAATCCACTGTGTAAATGGTAGTGGTACCTTGGTTCTTCAGTTTATTTCACTGATGAAAAGAGATCTGCTCATGGGCACCTACTACCCAAACACAGAGAAGTAGAATTAAATCTCTGAAAGGCAGCACTAGTTTTGAGCACACCTTTCTCCACAGCAAATCTAAGTACTAAAACCAGGCTGCTTATGATGAAAAGGAAAAAAAAAAAAAAAGAAAAAAAAAAAAAAGCCAATGGTCAAGAGTCCCTGGCCTTGGGTGGAACGTCCAAAGATACACTGACCTCTGCCTACAAATAATTAGCTGTTTCCTAGGTGATGGTCTGAAGTTGAGGAGCAGATGACTTGCAGGTCATCTGGCCCTAAAATAAAAGGCCAATAAACAATTTAGCAGAATCCAGGAAGCTGGAGCACAGCTCCAGGAGAGGGGACTTCAGCTATGCCTTAGATTTGCACCAGTCTGGTTTGATTTGGAGAAACAAAATGCACTCGTGAAGAAAAGAGTCTGAAGCTGCTATCAAGGTGTTATTTGATGTGCCAGCTGGTGAGAAAACCCATCAACTTGGAGAAGGACTTGAATGAGACCCTTCAGTTATCCACAGCCAGCATAGCTCCAAAAACATACCCCTTCCAGAAGAAAGGAGAGTTTAAATACTATCCAAAACAGAGAGTGCAAACACATTTCAATCTCCCTTCTTGATTTTCTGTTCATTAGTAATGTCCTCACATACTTCTTGGATTTCACATTCACCAGGCACAATAGCAGAGCAGGTGTTCAGATTTAACTCTGTTAGGAAATGTTTTGCAACACATGTATCTTTTAGCTAGTTGCAAAATAGAATATATTAAGGACATAAGCAGGAGCTTAATGTACTAAAAATGTGTCAGCCACCCACTGAAGTGTTTTCATGCAACTCTCACACACGTTAAAAGAATGTGAAGCTGATGTTTTGGCAGCAAAGGCCTTCCCATAAGCACTAACCAGGCTGTTATGTGGCTCCAACTGCAGTAAAAGAGGAGACACTTTCCACAGCGCCCACTCCGAAATAATGCACACTCGTGCTCCAACACGCTCATTAAGGAGTGACTTGTTCCTAGAGTCAGAATGAACAGATGTACAAAAAGCCATTTAAAGGAGGCTGGAGAAAATAAATCAAGGGAAGTCGGGAAGCATGTACAGCAGTTACCAGGATAACAAGACTATAAACTCTACAGCACGATCAGACAGGAGCGCTGACGGCTGATTCCGAGCTGGCTGTCTCTATTCTTCCACGCTGACAGGGCTTTGGTCTTTTCCCTTACTGTGCTCTTCCTCACACCCAGGAGCCAAGGAAAGGCTGTCTGAGGAGAGGGCTCTGACCTTGGGACAGGGCAGTTTCCCCAAATAAACCAACAACCAAGACACCCCTGTGGTCTGGAGCATGTCTAACATGAGAAGGAGGGGACAGCATGGGCAGGAGCCATCCCTCTCATCCATCCAGATTCTTTCCCTACTCTTCCATAATTTTCTCAACATCTCAGCTTGGATAATCACTGCCACAGTCAGCATTTTCATGTACATTTGCCCAAGCATAAAAGGTTCACCAAAAGCCTCATAAATAGCCAGGGAAAACATTTTAGGAGAAAGCATTCTCCCATCACCAGCCCTGCATTCACGATCACTTTCACAGTGCCACCAACTCCACTCAGTTGTTACTGACACACAGCAGCAGCTACTCTCCTGGGGGTTCCCTTGGCTCTCTTTCACGAGTCTCTTGGGATTTACTGGTAATTGGAGTGTTTTGCAAACTCAAAGATTCCTCAGTACCCGTCCACCTGTGTCTCCTCCAGCTCCTTTTCCTCAAAGACCCTGGTAGAAAGCAGCAAGGTAGGACTAGGGTAAAAAGTTTGAGTTGATTTGTTTTCTTCTGCTGATAGAGCCCATGAGTTTCAACTTCTCTAAATTCTAAAATTTTAGAAAAAATATTTGTGGGTCACCTTTCCAGGAGACATAACATAACTCAAACAACAACCATCCAGTTTCACATTTATTCCACTCACAGAAGCACTAACTTGCTACCAGCACTCTTTCAAGAAGCCCAAGAGATTTTCAACATACCACTCTTCCCTCCTTCCCACTGCCTCAGATGGCACTGCTCCTTCCATGTGTGACCTCACACCACCATTCCTTAATTACAGGGAAATCAGGGATATGACACCTCAGAAGGTCACTGCTGCCTCCTTTTCATGGGCAACGGAAGGGCCAATTCTTCAGTGACCATCTCATGGGAGAAAAAAAAAAATAACCTACACCAGCACAATTTTAAAGAAAGCTCAGATGCCAAGCAAACACAATAACCTGAAGCCTTAATCACATTCCTGCCCTGATCCCAACTGCAAGGCACACAAGGGCACAGGATCAAGGAACAATCCACCTGAGGGATGCTAGAAAGACTGAAATTTCTGCTTTGAACAATTCATGTTACCAGCCTGTGCTTCTGGTTGTGGGGTACAGGGGTGGGTCCAAGAGAATGGGGTACAAAGAATGGGGTACAGTGGTGGGTACCAGGGAATGGAGGGCAAAAGGGCCATGCTGAAAGCAAGTCCTGTCACTGCACAAGATCAGAACCAACAGGGCAACAGAAGTTTTGCAAGGGCCTTGGTTTGCTCAGTCCCTCACACAATCTAATTAGGGCAAAGGAAATTGCTAAACTTGCTTTTGAAAGACACTCAATGGTGAGGTCTTGAAGGCCCTGAGCTTGACAATTGGCTGCCTACATGAGGCCTAGAAGTACAGATGGAAGGCAGCTTGCTCAGGTGCCAGGCTGTCAGTTGGATTAAAATGACTCATTTATTTACCAAAGAACCTCACAAAGTGCTTTAGCTAACAGGCAGAGAGGGCCTAACGGCTCTCCAAGCTGGGGAAGAAGCTCTCGCGCCTTCCCGGCCTGCCAAAAGTCATTACTGCCGAGTGTGGAAAGCCATCAGCAGGGTAGAGACCCCCGTCGGCAGGGTGACAGATTGGGCTGCGTAATCAGAGGAGGAAGGGGAGAGCACAGAAGCTGTCAGAGGCGAAAGCTCTTGGCTGGGGCCGCCAGAAAACTGGCAAGATGAGTTAGCGTGACTGAGTAAACAGCAAACAATCTCCAAATGATCTTTCCTCCCTCCCTGGAAGAGATGAACTTGTTTAAAAGGCACATCCCAAAGGAAGCTGCAAAGAACTTTCAGTGGAGAGAGAAATAAATCTGGATGCGACCCTCTGAGATACATGGCCCCTCTTTATTTTCTTGTCTGCCAGCTTATACTGTCTGGCAAAAATATTTTATGGGCTATATTAATATACATATGACATAGAGCAAATTAATAAAAGGAACAGCAGGTCCCATTGCTTACTAGAGCGGAAAGATGGGTGGAGAACATGGCATTAGGGACAAGGGAAGGACGGCAACATTATTTGTGTTGCTCTTTTGTGAGCCAGGTTTCAAAATTTTGTGGGCACAAAACATGATTTCATAAGTGAAAAGAACAGAACTACCTTTCTGCAGAATTTTTTTCTTTTTTTTGCTGATATGGAGAAGAGTGTCAGAAAAAGCAGTGCTCTTAGAGGCAGGAGGTGGTCACAGAGCCTGGCTGCCCTTTGGACATCTGTGCTGGGGAAGCACCTGTAATGTGGGACTGGTGCAAAGTCTATCTCTATATTAAGGTGTCCATATGGTCCCCATTACTGTGGTAACAGGCCACCTCCTGCTTTCAATGCATTTGTCCTCCCAACATCTCTGTAAGATGGAACTGTGCTACTTTCCCCATTTTACAGATGGGGAGTTGAAGCACAGGGAGATTTTGGACTCAGACACGCAGCTCACTGTGCTTAACATGCTGACCATGTGCCAGCTGAGCCAGAGTCACCATCACCAGCAGAAGCTGCATCCCTGCCTTGCAGGAAATGCAAAGTGCCTTAGATTGAAGAGAAGGGTTACAATAAATGTGTTACCTTACACCACCCTCTTCATGGCAATCCAGGTTACTCCACATTATCTCCCATTTATGACCATCACCTCCCATTTCTGACAGATCAGGAGCAAACCCACAACTATTGATGCTCAACTGACATGTGGCTACTTGCCTTGTCACCCCAATTCCACATTCACCTGCACAGAGTCTGTGGCACAGCAGGAAATCAAACTACATCTCAAGAGGGGAATCCCATCCACCAAGATTTCTTTAGCCAAATTCTTCTTCCTACCTTGTCAACAGTTGCACGTTTCGTGACAGACTTTTCCTATCCTAGGCTGCAATTTCCCCTCAAACCTTCTCACCCAGGAACTGATAGCAATGAACAGTGATTGCAATGGTTTTGCTTTCTCTTTGTCTAAAACTGAGCATTTACCTTCTTTCCAAACCCATTACATTGGAATTTCAAAGATAAGATACGTACCTGATGTGTCTCAGTTAGAGGCACCACGTGCAACAAGGATAACAGAGTTCAGCTATTTATTTTCCAGAATTTACCAAACACTTTTTATCTTCAAAACAATCTACACCAGTGAATGATTTAAGCTCTACTCTCCTCCCTAGCTCTGACACTCAAGTTATTACCTCTGTACACAAGGAAACCAAGTTACAGTTCCACTTATGCACTGCAAAGAGGCATATTGACCTTGATGAAATCACTGAAAGGTTGTACACACAAAGCAGGACCAGAAGGTAGCAAGCAGAGTTTTACAGGTGCCATAATATATAATTTGGCAATGCTAAATCAAACACTTACATACATGTCACTCCTAGTTTGAACTGTGGACAGAAAAAATGGAAAATTCAGCCCCCCACACTCTGAAAAAATTGCAATTGGTTTCCTTTAAGAATAATGTGCAGCAAGAACAGGAGTCATTTCAAAGCTGGAGAGGGTTTCTCAGCTCTAATTACTCCCGATCGCTGTAATTTACAGGTTTGCAGTGGGTAGAAATCGCCAAGATTCACACGTTTTCAGATCAACAGCTGCCACTATTAGAGAGCAAATCGTGCAGCCTTCTGCACCACTGCAGCAGCCTGAGGCCCCAGCAGATCAGGAGCGGGAGGCGAAGGTGCCACCACAACCCAAGGGTGCCAGCAAACTTCAGCTGAGGACAAGAATTTCACCCTCAGCACCCTTGGAAGGAGCTTGAAGGGCACAAGGCTAGGAGACCAACAGAGCATGTGCTTTTCCTTCTCTGGTTGGGCTTCCCTTTCCACCTCTGCAGGTGGCTGTTTTTAACCTTGGGGTAGTTATTAAGATGGGAAATACCATATTCCATCCAATTTTCCTGGCAGTTCTGGGGCACACTGCAAATCAGGATTGCATTCTACTGGCTGCATGTAGTGGGCAGGGTTCCAGATTCAAAGGAACAGATTTTTCCAGACGTAAGACCATGCAAAATACTTGATGGTCTCTAATATAAGACATAGATTCTTGGTATTCTATGGTAACTCAGCCAAAGATCATATTAACAGTTTGCAAAGAAGGCCCCAGTCCTTACTGAACATGTGAGATGCAGAAAAAGGAGATGACTTTCCTCAAGGTCAGACAGTGAGCTGGAATTAGAGCTCAGTGCCAATTCCTCTGGTTTCCCTTAGGGATCAGACAGGTCCATTAGTGTGGAGCTGCAAAGGAACTCTGAGTTACTCACAGTGCAAAGTAAGATGCCAGTCTTGGATTTTAGGAACTCCTGGAAGACCTCTGTCCTTTCCTAGAAGATTGAAAAGGAAGAATTAAAAGACTGCTTATGCACATTACAATCCAACACAAAGCAAATTAGATAATGTTAACAATTTAACTGTGTCTTGTTCACTCAGATCATGTAGAGATTCAAAAGCAAAGGAACTGGCCTCATGACTGGCAGGCAGACTTCCTGCAAATGGAAAAATCTGGCACACAGGTGTGGTCCCAGGTAGGAAGGCAGTGTCTGGGGAAGCCTGGATGCATTTGGGCAAGTCAGAGCAGCCAACATCTCCATGGTTTGCACTGAAGCACAGCCTGTGTGCGCCAGAAAATAGGAACAGTTTTACATGGAGAGGGGATGCACAAAGGATTAGGCAGCACCATCAGAAGCACCAGCACATTTTATGGGCAAGACAGGCTTTTGAGAAACAAGCAAAGCTGGAGATGTTCACTGCTGTCTGTCCAGTCACACGATGGGCAGGATAAGCCCATTTTGTTGACACAGTGATATAATCACATCACAAGAGATCAGCCACATCATGTGCCCAATGGGGCATGCACACAGCCACTGCTCTGACTGTGGAATTACTGAGTGTCAGGGATGCTCAGCTGCACAGTGAACTGCTGAGCAGTTCATATGGGACAAGGCTTCAAAGTAACAGGGCAGGAGAGATGGCCAGGAGTCCACTTATAATAAAAATAAAAATTATAATTAAAAAAACAACCTCCCATGCCTTTCCCTTGTATTGGCAAAGGCCACCAACGGGGCTGATGACCTGGGGACTGAGGCTGCTCCCTCTACCAGGGTCAGAGGCAGGTGCTCCCCAGCCTTGTCCCCATCTCTGCTCTGCACCACCACAACTCCTGCAGCCCTCACTCCTCACATGAGCTCAGGCCCACAGGCAGGGCCATCCATAGCCCCCAGATCCCAAATTACCCCCCAGAAGTCTTTGAGCCATTGGAGGGAACTGCCCTCAACTCCCTTCAAAAGCCTCCTGCTTTGTCAGTCCCCAAACCTTACCATGGACATTCCAGTTATTTTAACTAACAGCTTTGGGCTGTGTTTTTTTCTTGATGAAAGCCACAAAAACTGACTCCACAACTCACATTACATCACAACAATATTTGCTATACCTGAGCACCAATAACCAAAGTTCTCAGCAGAACCTGGTCTTCACTTGCCAATACCACCTCTGCACCTACACTCCCTTTTCTGCTCACCTTCCAAAATATCCTTGTTTCTATGTTTCAAGCCTTCCCCTGGAGTTCTGGCTAGGAGCTAAGTGACTGTCCTATTATGTTGATGATAGAGAAGAAACCTTACACACTTGACTCCCAGCTAGAGGTGCTGTTCTAGAAAAGAAGGGAAACTTGGGCCTTGCTGAACACTGAACCCTCTGCTGACAAAAATTAAAGAAGAGAGTACGCTGTATCTTGTTGACAATGACAGCAGCCGTGCTCAGCAGTACCATATGGGATCCACAATTTAGCTCCATTAATGCTCTTAATTTGAAGACATCAAGCACTAATTACACACTGGGTACTAAAAAGGCAAAACCCTTCCCCTGGTGCCAGCTACTTAGTGGTGTTCTGTTGGTTTAACAGCTGGTCAGGGTAGAGTTGGGCCAGACCAGGCCTGCTCACTTGCTCAGGCAGGCAGGTTGAGGAAAGGCCAGACTGCAGGGACAGCAAAGCACATGTTTCTGGTCTCCACAGGATGGGAATGAGTGAGAAAAACAATGGCTCTTCACCTCTTGCTTCATCAGAAGAGCTCTATTCATTTACCATCTCTGCTGTGCAGCTCAGAGTAGAGCAGCAGCTCTCTCCATCACAGACCAAGGGCAGGATCTGGGCCTGAACTTCCAAGGGAGGTCTCTCAGCTATTGAGAGAAACTCTGCAGTGACAGTTCATCTGACATTCTCCTCCTGGCCTCTCGGCCCTCTGCAGCAAGGTCCAACCTCTCCACTCCAATCTGGCTAAAACCTAAACCTATTTTGGGGTTACTGTTACACAATCACTGTTACAGTGCTATTATTCCATCCCAGGGAAAACAGCAGTCTGTCAAGACACTGCTTTTCAAAACCAAAGCCAAAGTGCTCCAGCCTTCTTTAATGGGGGAAACTTACTAGGTAATAATGTTTTGGGGCTTGGATAAGGTTTTCCTTTGGCATTAAAAGTCTGTCATGACTGCATGAGAGAGAAGCACAGAGACATAAATGGTTTAGTGCACCCACTGGGAATAGAGAATGGATGCTCTGCCTGCTGAAATAACACATTTGCCTCTTCAGGTGTGCTTTTCAGATACAGCTACCAAGGTACTTTCCAGAAATGGGACAATATCCTTATTCTCATTAACAGATGGAAGACTGAGGCCCCTAGAGGTGAAACGACTCTCTGTCCTCTCCTCTGCCCTCCTCCCCAAAATAGCCACATAATAAATCATAGGGAACAAGGAATAAAACTGCAGATCCTGACATTTTGAGAGTTCTTACTTCCTGTTCCATGTCGCCGTGCAGACGTAGAAAGTGTAAGCTCACAGAGGAGGGGGATGAACATCCAGGTTGTTCTGACTCTGAGCCTCCTGAAAGGATCTTTACAAGGAGCTCGTGGTAGAATTCCACTTGTTCACAGCTGGAGAAAAAGATGATCATCTTGTGGCGCTTTTCAAACTGCAAGAAGAATAAAAGAATTGCACATAACCATTTCCAAAGGCCTCTCCCAATTCCCGATCATGGAAAGATCCAGGTGGTTTACACTTCTAGAGATATAATTATCTGAGAAAGGATTAGAGTCTGACACCAAAGAGTGAGCCCAAAACAGAAGAATGAGTACACACTGCACAGGGATCTCTCTGTCAGCATGAAAGACACAACAGCACCTCAGCTCTCTTGTGGTTCAAGATGAACTTCAAAGCCCTGGATCTAATCCATGCTATCCTTGACAGAGGAACAGATAAAGGAGTTGGAAAGGGCAAAGGGCTACTTAGTAATATAAATGCAAACAGAGTCTCACCTTGCATTTCTGCAGGATAAAAGCTGCTAATGTGACAAGCCTCAGTTTGCTGGGGACCATAATGACATACTGCTGCAGCGTCTCTGGAACAGCAAAGTTTTCCTTCTCCATGCAGTTCGATGAACTGCTGGCTTCTCTATCTGTTTGTGATGCTACTTCAGGCACCTTCTGGATTTCATCTGCTACAGAAATGCTGACAGGGTCATTCAAGCTGATATCAGCCAGGCGTGTCACTCCTAAACCACAGAAAATTAGAGATGTGTGAGACCCAGTCTGGGCTGGGATGATGCAACTGATGCAATTCCAGTGAAAAGGAGTGGAAGGCAAGAACCCAGTGAGCCACCCTCAGATCCTGACAGAATCCCCTCACAAACCTTGGACTTTTTAGGGCTTGCAAGGCTTAGCTGCTGTGCTAAGCTGTTCTGTCCACCAGAACCTTGAGAAGACACTACTTCAGCTGACTGTGCTATTTTACAGTACATAAATATCTTTATGGACAAACAGCATTTGGTAGGCTTGCTTTTAAATGTATGTGGAAAAATCCCAGCAGATCTTGACTCTGTCAAGAGTGCAAGAGTCAGGAGGCCTGGTTCAGTTCCTGCCTCAGCAGCTGACTGTCTGTATGGTACAGAGCAAAGCACACAACAGCTCTCTTGCCATTAGCTTTTTGCCTTAATTCTGCATTTGTAAAGCAAACCAAAGAACTTTCAGGTTCATGGTGACTTTGGTATGGAATTTGTGAGACATATGTGGCTACCATGGAAGTACATACACTGACAGAAATTCCAGTAATGAAGGAAGTGCCATAAGCCAAAGAAATTAACAGGAAAGTATTTCCACTCCTGCAAAGGGCTTCAGACTGGGCTGTAATAGAGGCAGACTCAACCAACTATTCTACAGTTGCCTGTGCATTATGCAGCTACAAGAGCCCCCATCTGTCCATAACCCACCTTCGGTGAGAGTGGCTGAGAGCAGCACATTCTGACGTGTCTCTCTCTCAGCATTTAAAGCATTGAGTATCACAGCCACATCCTTCTCAAAGCCCAGGTCCAGGATCCTACAGGAACAGCAGAGATGGTTAGAGGTGCTGTAGGAAGGAGAAAGTCTTAATGCTGCATGACATCTTTGTAATGAATACTTGTCCAACAATCTGTCCAAAGTGGGTATTTTGTCCTAATCCCAGACATCTGGTGCTTGGCTGAGGCCACTGAGCATGAATGGATTAAGATCACACACTCTCTCTCTCATACTTTTTTTTAATATTTAGTGAATTATGATGCAGTGGGTATTGAAATAATTTTCTGTATCTGAACACTTGTAAGTTTACCTGTCAGCTTCATCAATAATCAGCCACTGAGTGTGACGGAAATTAATACATTCTGTGGACTTGATGTGATCAACCAGGCGGCCAGGGGTGGAAATGAGGATATTTATCCCTTTCCGTAATCTGTGCAGATTTAAAAACAAAAAATAAAACCCAGGTAAGAGAAAGAAAAGAAAGAAAAAACAACCCCATGCAGGTTAGCATGGAATAGGACCCAGATTAAAACTGGAACCTATAGAGGGGAAAAAGTGCCACAGTAAAATCAGGGACAGCACCTTTTCACTGATAAAAAATGATTTTTTTTTTCCCAGCTAATATTAATCCTTGATCATCACTGATAGTCAGATGCTCAGAGGCACACTCAGTGCCAAGGACAAGGTGGAAAGAAATGTTAGTAATTAAAAAAAAAAATAAATCTAACACACCCCAGCTAGGTTTTTCTTTTCTAATTGAGTACTTATTTTACTGTCAAGAGTAAACTTGCTTTTGTGTATGCTTATATAGAGAGAAATGAAAATTCCATTTTGGATTACCAGCTTACAATTCAATTCTTGAAAAGGGGAAAGAAAGAGATTTTTAACACCAGGAAATCTCTTCTCCAGAAAGCAATTTCCCCCATAACAAATATAGTTGGTGGTAAGGAAATACAGGTGTTTGTCAGGAGAGGGGAAAAAAAATACTGACACAAGAGATCATCTTCTCAGAAGGCTCATCAACATTTTAGAAACAGATTCAACTGGGGGAAGTGAATGTTTCCTGCTGACCCAGCCACTGTGCCTATGTAAGATCCAGGGGATCACAGCTTGCTCCAAGCTCACCATCCTCCCTCCCAGTAAGAAAAACGCTCTGAAGAGTAGCAGATAAAGTCTGCAGAGCACAAGGACCCAAAATAAAATTTAAGGAGTTAGTTTCCTACCTGGCTTTTTCTGATTTTCTCTTTTCTCCCCCCATTAGCACTCCAGGCACAATCCAGATAAATGGCTACAGGAGAGAAAACCAAGACCAACGATGATTCTTCTTAATAACAAGACAAAGCCTAATCAAAAAATTATGTTTCCTGGCAAAAAGAGAGAGGATGGGCTGACAGCAGTGTGCATGTGATGTGATCACAGTTCCAACACTAAAAAAAGACTTGTAAGTCTCTTTTAAAGACTTATAAATTTAAAGACTTATAAATAATGAGGAAGTACCCTATTATTGCAAGGAAAAATGAAGAGGAGGTGGAAATATGGATCAGATAAATAAATTATTTAAACACCTTCCAGCCCAATGGTAAGATACTCAGCCTCAATTACAAGGAAAGCACTATCATTTAATGATTTTAAAAGCCTTCTCATTTCTCCAGTCATTCAGCTGGCAAAGTAGTTCCCAAGTCCTACTCCCCATCTGAAACCCATCTGTCCAGTATTAGTTTCAGTAAAACGGTCCTTGTCACCACGAGAGTTTCCATTCATAACTCAGCCTAAGACAATGAAATGTATTTCTACAAACAAATGGCTGTGAAAATCAACTATGTTTATCAGCACATGTGCAGCTAGGGCGCCATAATTAATCACTTAATTGCTCATGTAGTAATTTAAAACATGCCACAGGGAAATCACACACTTAAAGACATTTATCTTTAAGGACCATACATCTTGCCAGGTGCTTGATTTCCTTAAACCTCCAGCTGAATTTACAGGAATTGAAGTTGTTTAGCATCAAGAACACAGAGCATTGAACTCTTACCTTAAGTAGCTTCTGGATTGTATCAAAACTTTGGAGTGCAAGCTATGGAAATCAACAAAAGAACAAAAGAAAATGAGCTCTGACAAAGTCTCTCTGGACTAAAAAACTGGATTGCAAATCTCTATGTCTTAAAAATCTGTAAATTAATCTACATTATGTATCTATACATTATCTGTATCTGTACATTATGTATCTATATTATGTATATCAGAATTCTAAATGCATCCTTAGTTCTTCTTTCAGAAGCTGCTTACTAATTTTTTTTTCATGAACCATCTCTCTTTTATTGTATTTTGACCTGTTCAAAGATCTCTCTACTGGCTCAGCTCCACGAGCCAGCTCTCAGGACAAGCAAGACTTCTGCTGGCTTCTGTGAATGCTCTGGGGAGAAAACAAGCTACAGGCACAGATTTTGCTCCAGAGGAAGAATAAAAGGAAAAATGATAGAAATTCTGGGAAAAAAACACCATGAAAAGGAAACATATAGGTCAATTCTCTTCTGGCAGCCCTCACTGTTCCTCACCTGACCCATGGAGTAATTGTGCCATTGGATCTTTCCATCTCTGCATTTCTTTTCTCAAGGAAGGTTATTGCTTCCATTACAAAGTAATACCAATTGTAATCACAAATTATCTTCCTAAGTACTCTCAATGGCAGCCCTTTAAACGAGCTCACACACAGTTTCCTCCATGCTTAGTATTCACATGGCATCCTAAGGAGGCAGTAAGTTGTTGCTGTAAAAATTTAAATAGCTCCAGAGCCTTCTCTTTCAGGTAACAGACATACTGCACTGCAGGCTGCACAAAATATTGGACCCCAAATGAGAGACCTGCAATCAATTCTCCACATAGAAGTTATTATCATTTGACATACCAAACAAAAATAAAAAAATGGTTGATAACCTCTTCTGACACTGCCTTTGCAATTACAAATAATATAAATTAAATAGAAGAGCTCAATGGAGAAACCAAGTCTTGGAGGCCTCAGCTTCAGCATTCACTTACGAATTTGAAAAAACAGTTTTAAAAATTAAACACTTGCATAAATCTACACATTTGCAAAGCTGAATTCACTGGTTTTACTCATTCCCCCTGTATGAGTGAGGCATGAGGCCTGAACTGAGCCAGAGAGGTTCTGCAGCCTCCGTGAACATTTCCAACTGCAGGAGGAGAACTGAGAAATTCCTTTCTTGCTCTGGTTGGCATCGAACAAAAATGACACTTCCTGTGAGGGCAAGATCTGAGCAAAAGGACTAACAGTGTCTTCTAATGTGCAGAACTCTGGTGGACCCACATCCCCAAAAATTAGTGTTCAAACAGACTAAGAAAGGAAAAGCCACCTACCTCCCTGGTTGGGACAAGCACGAGGGCATAGGGGCCATCACTGCGCTGCAAACACACAAGAGCAGGGCTCTGAGAGAAGGCAGCACTGAACAGAGCCCTTCCACACCTCTGGAGGGCTTTACTGCAAGTCTGTACATGACATTTTAGGGTATTTCTGCCCCACAGCTTTTAAAAGAATCAAGTTTTTCACGTGTTAATCCTGCACTGCCTTCTCCTCCCTGCTGGGAAAGCTGCTCACAGTCAAACCCAACATTTTATTGCACGTTGTTTCACTCCTGTGTTCCTGAGCTGCAGGGATCTCTCCTGTTGGATGCACAATCTGCAGGTAGCAGCTGCAGGGACTGACAATCCAGGATAGGCTGGAAATGCTTCTCAGCCCTTCTTTTTCCATAAAATGCACAAGATCTGCAGCAGCATTTTCTGGTGTATGATCCAAATTGGGAGCAATTACGCAATCCCACTCCATGCCAAAGATTAAAAACTTACTTAACCTTTAAAGACATAAAGACATAAAGCAGTAACCTTTGTTTTCAGTTCTCCCAGCTTCCAAACCATTTATTCTGCTCTCTATCTTCTCCACACCTGATAATTTAGCCCATTTCCAATTTATCCTGCTGCATGGAGCAATGGGGAATAGCTAACATCAATCTTGTACCAACCACATCTCAACAGAACTGGAAAATCCCATTTGTCATATGTACAAATAAAGAGGATCATGGACTGCTTGTATGAAAAAGAGACAATAATGACTACAGGAGCTGGATTTTATTTTTATTCAGTTTGGTATTAAAAGCAAATATATTTAGTACTGCTGGACCTACCTGTATTTTGGATTCTAGTCCTTGCAAACACTGCACAAGTGGAATCCCATAGGCAAGAGTTTTACCTTTTTCAAAGGGAGAAAATAAGAAAAGTTTCCATTAAAAAAAAATATGTGGAAATTACAACACTCCAGCAAACCAAAGCTGGAGCAAACCATTTGTCCCACCATTCTTAAATTGCAGTCAGAGTCTGGAAAAATTTCTGTTAAGTAGGAGGTTTCCAGAATGGAAGACTGACAGGCAATTTAATAAAGGATCAATTAGAAAAGAGAAGTGTTGGTCTCCCACTAAGATCTACCTAAATAAATGCAGTAAACATACCCTAAGGAAGGACAGTGACAGTTCAACACTGACCTGAACCAGTCTGAGATCTCACCAGGGCATCTCTGCCTTGCAGGAGCACAGGAATGGTTTGCTTCTGAACACTGGGTGACAAACAAAGCAGGGCAGGAAATGCAGATGCAACACAGGATGGAATTCCAAGATTTTAACACACAGTGACTGTCTCAAAATTCTTTAGCCCAAATTCCTCCCACTCATCTCTGCTGTGCAGCTACATCAGTTTAGGTGACTTCTAAGCAAAGCCACTGGATAGGCATCAGATGCAATAAATTCAAAACAGATGGTTTATGATTCAAGTACCAAACTAGAAGGCAGGACTCCCTACAAACCTAATAGCAAAAAGTACATTGGTACTGTGGTCTTCACAAGCCAATCATATGAAATGAAGTAATCACGGGCTTTTAGGGGTAAACAGCAAAGTTTTGACATTGATTTGCTTACCTGGTCATGCTACATATGTTTAGGACAGTATTTATTGTGGAGATCTAGAGAAACAATAAAGAGGAATGAAGGTTTTATTGTCAAACTGTTCCTTTTGTTATTCTTGTACTGCTAAGACAGAACAAAACCCAGAAGACTGAGATTTATTCTCTGCATAACTGTCCATGAAGTTCCCATGTCCTCAAAACACTTGTTAGTTAATCAGAATTACACCACTGCTGGTTTTCTGTGGGTTTTTGGTATTACAGCTGCAGACAGTGAAGAGGACCGGGATTGTGCCTGAGGACAGGTCAGGACATGGACCAGCACCTTGAGTGACAAAATCAGGTGAAGCATTCAGGTCACCATGAATAAAGGCTCTCTGACCTGCTCCCCAGCCAAAAATCCATGTTTTTGAGGCATGTAGCCTTCCTGCCACTCACCAGATGTGGGTGGAGGTCCAGCTGGCTGAAGGAATCTGTAGTGAAAACATTTTCTTGCACCTGCTGCACTGCTTTTCTGAGTTAGGGGAAACAAAACCAAAACACACAGTAGGATTAAAAATGATACAACAGCATTCTACATAATTAGCAATGAAACTTCATCTACCAAGCAGCTACTCTGCCAAGCAAGGGCAAGAACTCAAGACTCTGAATTTCAAGGAATTGTAAGGGGTTTTTCCCTCCCATTTGCTACCTAGACATTTGTCTAAAATACCTGTGAATTTCTGGGATGTCAGGGTTGTTTTTAAACAGGCTGGACGTCTTAATGGAAGGTTTGTTTTTCTTGTTTTCATTTTGTTTGTTAGTCAACTGCTTCTTAGGAAGAGGTTTTTGTGATGAGCTTCCCTCCTCCCTCCTGTCAGCCTCAGTGGCACCCTTCCTGAAGGTGTTTATGGATAATTTCCGTTTGCGTTTCACGGGTGGGTTTCCATGTGGTGACTGGAGTTTCCTTTTCAGAGCACCAGATTGCTTTAAAGTGAACAAACAAACCAGAGTCAGCAGTGACTGGATGTTAACACACAAATACCAACCCACAGCAGAGCCTTATTTTTGGAATCCCCCACTCCATGACTAAAGAAATCAAAGTTGGTTTCTGCAGCTCCACAACTCCTACTCCAACAGATCCACCACCGAGACTTCTGACACTGCAGAAATGCACAATCTGAAAGAGCGATCTGAAGCTCTATCTAGTGCTCATCCCTAAAGGATTTCATTCAACTTCTCCAGTAGCATGCTTTAAAAATGTCTCTCAAAAGCATTTTAAAGCCTCTGCAGACGAACAGAGGGCTGAGAGAGCACGGCCCGCAGCCCGTCAGAGGTGAGGTGAGGCAGGGCAGCGCCGTCTGCCCGCAGCCCGCCCGCTCCCGGGGCTCGGAGGAGCCGGATCCGCCCGCCCGCGGAGCCACCTGCGAGCCCCGGTGCCCGATCAGCCCCGGCGGGGAGCCAAAAGCTCCATTGAACAACTTGTCGGACGCTGCCTCCCCGCCCGGTCACGGTCCCGCAGGGTCTCGTGTTCAGTATCCCGTGTCCCCTGTCCCGCAGAGTCCCGTGCTCCGTATCCCGTACAGTTCCGTGTCCAGTACGGTTCCGTGTCCCGCAGGGTCCCGTATCTCCCACCCCTCCCCTCCTTTCCCCTCCCTTCCCCTCCGCTCGTACCCGGCCGAGGCCGCGCATCCCCATGCCCGCCGCCATGTCCCGCCCGCTGCTCCGCAGGCCCCCGAGGCCGCCTCCCGCCCGGCCCGGCCCTTGAGGGCGGCGCGGCAGCGGGTGCGGAGCCTTCCTCCGAGCCCGGAGCGCACCCGGCTGCCCGGCCCGCCCCGCGGCGCTGCGGGGGCTCCGTGAGGGCTCTCCCCAGCCCCGCAAGCCGCGCTCCCGGGCCCGCGGGGCGCGCAGGCGGCGGCGGGGCAGCCCCGGCCGGGCCCACCGGGGGCTTGCGGCGGCGGCGCGTGCGCGCGGCCCGTGAGGCGGCGGTAACATGGCGGCGGCGGGGCGGGAGGAGCCGCCGCTGGGGCTTGAAGTGGTCGCGGAGGAGGCGGCGGCGGCGGCCAGCGCTGGGTTCAGGCTCACGGCGGTGCGGCGAGAGCCGGCGGTGCGGCTGCAGCACGGCGCCAGCGGGCTGGAGCCGCTGGCCTGGTCCGAGGACCACCGGGTGTCGGTGAGCACGGCCCGCAGCATCGCCGTGCTGGAGCAGCTCAGCGACGTGCACAGCGGCGGGCAGGACATGGTCATCCACCGCACCGCCGTGCCCGCGCCCGGCGCCGCCTGCACGCTCAAGGTGAGCGCCCGGCACGGCCTCGTCAATGTGTGTAAATGTCTAAAGGGGGAGGTGGCAAGAAGAGGGAGCCAGGGGAGGTTCAGGTTGGACATCAGGAGGAATTTCCTCACAGGAAGGGTGATCAGACTCGGGAATGGTCGGCCTAGGGAGGTGGTGGAGCCAACGCCGCTCCTGGAGGTGTTCAAGGAACGACTCGACGTGGTGCTCAGGGCCCTGGGCTGGGTGACGAGGTAGGGACCGGTCACAGGCTGGACTCGATGATCTCAGAGGCTTTTCCAACTTCAGTGATTCTGTGGCTTTTCACGATGGTGCCAAGAAATAAGACAAAATAAACGGGCATAAGCTGGGAGACACGAAGCTGCACCTGAACATGAGCTTTCCTGTGTGGAATCTAGAGAGAGTCTGGAGTCTCCCCTGCTGTGGTCCCTTCCAGCCTGACCCATCCCAGGATTCTGATCCCCATCTTGGGGAGCTGCCCCTGCCCAGAACTTGCTGCAGGGTCTCTCGTTTTAAAAGTACAAGGGTGAGAAAACCATATCCCAGCAATGTCCAGGGATTCTGAAGTTCTGCAGTTTTTCTGAGAATCACTTGATCTCCAGTACAGTTATTTCAATACAGTTTTAAGCAGGAATCTTCCTTTGTTTTGCTACCTAAGCTGAAGGATTTTTGCAGCAGGGATTTCTCTGGCCTTCAGGGGAACTTCTAACTTTATACAAATATGGCAGATGTGGGTGATTATCTTGTTAAATAATACTTCTGTTTTTGAGGACCTGATTTTATCTTCCAAAACAATGCTGAAAATATGGAGTCAAAATATTGAGTATCTACGTATTATGATAGATATCTTTAAAAGAACAGAAGTATAAAAACAGGCTCTTTGATTCAACAGTCTGAAAAGTTCAGTAGCTGAGAGTCAAAGCTATGCAGATTTAGAGCATTAATGAAGCTGAAGTCTTTAGGAGTGACATCAGTTAATCAGTGTAATGTTTGTTGGTTGTGATTTGGGATGCTCTGTTTCAAGAGAGAATTAATTCCAGGAAAGTCTTCCTAAAAAAACCAGCTGTACAATTGTTTTAAAGGTTCTTCTGGTTCTCTTTTAGGTTGGCCCAAAGAAGGAGGTGGCTGAGTGTAAGGAGAAATTCGCCAGCTCAGTGGATCCCACTGTCAGCCAGATGTTTATGCTGGACCGAGTGTTCAATCCTGAGGGGAAGTCCTTGACACCTATGCGGGGGTTCAAATATTCCAGCTGGTCACCTCTGGGCTGCGATGCCAACGGGAGGTGCCTGCTGGCAGCCCTCACCATGGACAACCGCCTGACCATCCACGCCAACCTCAGCCGGCTGCAGTGGGTGCAGCTGGTGGACCTGACCGAGCTCTACGGTGAGCGGCTGTTTGAGGCCAGCTACAGACTGTGTAAGGCTGACACTCCCTGCGGGGAGCTGGGAGACTTCCCGGAATTCCAGCGGCGGCACAGCATGCAGGCCCCGGTGCGCATGGAGTGGTCGGGCATCTGCACCACCCAGCAGGTCAAGCACAACAACGAGTGCTGGGATGTGGGCAGTGTGCTCCTGGCGGTACTTTTCGAGAATGGCAACATCGCCGTGTGGCAGTTCCAGCTGCCCTTTCTGGGGAAGGAGTCCATCACTTCTTGCAATACCATCGAGTCGGGAATAAGCTCCCCCAGCGTGTTGTCATGGTGGGAGTACGAGCACAACAACCGGAAGATGAGTGGGTTGATCGTGGGGAGCGCGTACGGCCCGGTGAAGATCATCCCTGTCAACCTCAAAGCAGTCAAAGGCTACTTCACGCTGAGACAGCCCGTGGTCTTGTGGCAGGAGATGGACCAGCTGCCTGTGCACAGCATCAAATGCATCCCTCTCTACCACCCCTACCAGAAATGCAGCTGCAGCTTGGTGGTGGCTGCGAGAGGCCCTTACGTGTTCTGGTGCCTCTTGCTGATATCCAAAGCAGGGCTGAACGTCCACAATTCCCACGTGACAGGGCTCCACTCCTTGCCCATTGTCTCCATGACTGCGGACAAGCAGAATGGCACGGTGTACACCTGCTCCAGCGATGGCAAGGTCAGGCAGCTCATCCCCATATTCACAGACGTTGCTTTAAAGTTTGAGCACCAGCTGATAAAGCTCTCGGAGGTGTTTGGCTGTGTCAGGACTCATGGAATTGCTGTCAGCCCATGTGGGGCGTACCTGGCGGTCATCACCACTGAGGGCATGGCCAACGGGCTGCACCCGATCAACAAAAACTACCAAGTTCAGTTTGTCACCCTCAAGACTTTTGAGGAGGCAGCTGCACAGCTCTTGGAATCCTCTGTTCAGAACCTTTTCCGGCAAGTGGACTTGACAGATCTTGTACGCTGGAAAATCTTGAAGGATAAGCACATTCCTCAGTTTTTACAGGAAGCACTGGATAAAAAGATAGAGAGCTGTAGTTCCACTTACTTCTGGAGGTTTAAGTTGTTTCTCTTGAGGATTTTGTACCAGTCAATGCAGAAAGCGCCCTCAGAAGTTACGTGGAGACCTTCACACGAGGATGCCAAAATCTTGATATCAGATTCCCCTGGGATGGGCAGCACTGAAGATGATCAAGATGAAGGAACTTCAAAACAAGCCGGCAAGCAGAGCCTGGGGGACACAGGCAAAGGTGTGGACATTGATGACAATGCAGAGGATTCTCTCCATCAGTCAAGTGACACTGGAGGCCGTGAGCCAATGGTAGAAAAGCTTCTTGAAATACAGGCACAGATTGAGGCCGTAGAAATGCACTTGACACGGGAACACATGAAACGGGTGTTGGGAGAAGTTTACCTGCACACGTGGATTACAGAGAACACCAGCATTCCCACCAGAGGAGTCTGTGACTTCTTAATGGCCAACGATGGCTACGATGACAGAACAGCACGAGTAAGTGGCACCTCTTCTAGGGGGATTCTGTGTCACTGTCACTTCCTTCTCCCCCCTCCTGAAAGTACAGCTGGGCTGGGAAAGAGAGCTGTGGTCATGTCATCCTTGCCAGTCAGATCCTATAGAGCATTCACCTTAAAATGTCCTTCCTTGATACTGTGAAATAGGAGGGAATGTGAATACAGATCTTGAAATTTGGATCAGGTGCAATAAAGAACAAGGATGCCCAAGTTTTTGGGGAACAGGGGAGAGGACTGGGGTTACTGTGCTTCTGTCAGTGGGTTTAGAACGTGAACTAACTGAGGGATGTTTGTTTTCATTACTAAGTTTATTTAATCCATCATCTTTATGCAACTCAACTTCAGATATATTTCCTCTAGTCAATCACTACGGTTCTAATGTTAAGAACTTCAGAAGTCTCTCTTCTGAAATTATTTTTCAGGTGGTCCATCAGGTCTTGTAATTACTCCCTGAGCCTTCAGTGCAAAGATCAGTTTCTGAGTTTTATGTGTTTTATGAGTTAAATCCAGGGATTCAGAACTTCATGCAGGACATTGAATTAACCAAGCTGACTGAATGCCTTTGTTACAACACACATGGCTAGGACTTTCAGGCACACTGGCACTTACTGTGCTACAATTAATGAGTGTAACTGAATGCTTGGCCATGATAGGAACGGTTCCCAAACTTGGAATGTCCCTACCAATGTCAAAGCCTAAAGGCAAGGACAGAATCCTGACTGTTGTAACGTGCAGAGGAAGCACTTGTGGCAGGAAGTCAGTGTCCAGTGAAGACTGCACAGTGCCCTGAAGTTCTCTGAATACAGATCGGAGACAGCTGTGGTGGGAGCACTTTGCATCAGCCTCCCAGCTCTTAAAACTCAATGGCAGGAATGGTTCAGGTGTCTCTGCACCTGTTTGTATGAGCAGAGAACAGTTCTTTTCATACACAAATCCTCAAATCACCTAAACTCTAGAAATCCACCTTTATATTGCATCCAGAATGACAGAGGAAGGAAGCACATGTCCATCAGTGGTGTAGTGTGGTGTTCTCCCTGCTGGTGTCACAGCCAGCTATGGCCATCAGTAACTCACTAGGAAAGTACTCTGGCACAACTGCTGGGTTGTTCTGGCATCCAATTACTATGAATTGAAGGTTTGAGAGATTGCTTTTCTTATCTTAGAAGAATCTTGTTTCCTTTTTATAGTGATGAAAAGCGACTTCTAAATTGTATTTTATCTATTCAGTTTGCTGTCACACTTTAAAGATCCCTGGGATGTGGTTTATATCAATTGAAATGTCACAGACAAATTTGATCATGTAAATGTTCTGCTATAAGCATTGTACTCCCAGATGACTGCTTGAAGACAATTTCTGAACAGGATTTTTTTTTAGCACATCTACTGTGATAGGCATGAGGGAAAGCATTGCTGTTATGGTCAGTGGTATGATATCAGTTCTTTCAGTACTTTTAAAATTTGCAGGGAATTATTGTTTTTAAGGTGTGTTTCCCTTTAGTGTGGGACAGGAATCTTTAGGAGAACAAAAGGAGGATAAATGAATAGTTACTGATACATTGTATTTCTTACACTTTGATTTTTTGGGATTCAGCTCATTCTGTGTCACTCTGAAATCACAGTGACGTGTTCCCACCCTGGGCTGTCTCACCGAGTGCCTCCTGTGTGTTCCAGGTGCTGATTGGGCACATCCTGAAGAAGATGAACAAACAGACCTTCCCTGAGCACTGCAGATTGTGCAAAGAGATCTTGCCCTTCACTGACCGCAAACAGGCTGTCTGCTCCAATGGCCACATTTGGCTCAGGTAATGGCCTAAATCATCCAGAGCTTGTCCCCTCCTCTGGATAATTCAAGCTTACTTTAGAAGCTCACTAAACCACTTGTTAGCTTTGGAGTGAAAAGGCATGCAACATCCATGCTGCAGTTCTTTCTGTCCTCTTCAGTAAGAGCCAGGGCACTGGAAGTTGGATTTGGTTCTCTTAGCAGGACAATGTTTTTATAAAAGAATGCTTTTGAGCATCTTTTTTTGAGGGGAATAGGAGGTCAGGGAAGGCAGACAAGGGAAAATGAAGGACAAGTCATTCTTTGGAACATCACTTTAAGGAGGGTTTGTTCAAGCTCCTTCAGCATTTGAAAACAAAAGCAGTTTAACAAGAAATGATTGAGAACAGGCACATTGAGAACAGGCACATTGAGACGTCAGACAAATTCTGGAACATTTAGAAAATGAAATCTTTCTGTACTAGTGTGGAGTTACATGGAGACTGTCCCTGGAGCTGTGGCAAGTCACTAGTTTGTCACAGAGAAGCTGTGCCTAGCAGGTTTTCTGTGCTAGTTTGGGTAAATAGTCATGGCCTTAAGGACACTTGGTTCTTCCCTGTGTAGCAGGGTGTCAAGCTTTTCAACTCCTCTGCTGTCTGCTAGAATTTTTTTTGTCAATGATACATTGATTTTTGACCTTTCATTTTTGTGTCCATATGCAATTTGGCATAATTGGGAAGTTTCATTTACCTGAATTAATAAATTATTAATTTTCATATTTAATGTGGTTCATTGCTGCCTTTTCTCTCAGAAAGCAAATTGTCAACAGAACCCAGCCTCCAGTCAGGGCACAGGAGCAGGTAATAAAACAATAAACCCCAAACCTCTTGATAAAATTCCTTGTCCTTTCACAGGTGCTTTCTAACCTACCAGTCCTGCCAGAGTTTTGTGTACAGGAGGTGTTTGCTTCATGACAGCATTGCTCGGCACCCAACCCCAGAAGGTAAAATGTTCCTGGGGCCAAAAGGGGCAGGATTGGGGTTTTTTAACTTTTAATTACAAAATGGCTTGAATTAGTTTCACTGACTTTACTCTTTTAGGCAATTCCCATGTGAAGCTCTGCATTTCACAGTGTCCTGATGTTGTCTGGGCATTAGTGACATGTTAATTACAAATTAATAATTGCAGAAATGGAGGTATAAATCCCACATTTTAATGAAATCTGGGTAAGCACATAATCTGTGCTGGAATGCTCCAGCAGTTAGTTTTATATTCAAGTTGAATATATCCCATCCAGTTCTGCAGGTGGGATAAAGAAACAGAACTGTGTTATGTGAGGAATCTAATTTCAGTTTAGAAAGTGAGAACACTGCAGTTGTGCCATGGTGATCCTTTAAATTTTTTTCCTGTATAGCTATGAGCACGTAAGGATAAAGCGTGGAGTGTTTAACCTTAATTTTGTCCTCTGCTGAGGTAGAATTTAAACTGTCATTACTTGAAATTTTAGAGCAGAAACAGAGTTGGATTTCACTGAATTCTCAGTCACTTCTGCATGTGAATATATACAAACTGTCCAGTATTCCTGTTGAGTTTGTGCATCTCAGGTGTCATTCCTCTATTCATCTCGTGCTTCCAGCTTTAAACAACTTACTGTTTTCTTATTTGCAGATCCTGAATGGATCAAGAGATTATTGCAGGGACCTTGCACCTTCTGTGATTCTCCTGTGTTCTAGAGAAAAGCTGTGTTAAGACTGAAAGTATTTTCTCTACTGCATAATCTCCTTTCAGCCTTGGAGGATACAGAGACAGGAACACAGACTGCTGGAGGGGGAACACCTTGTCCACAGCCCTGTACATAGAACATCACAGGTTCTACAACCTCCTGAAATCCAGAGCCCATTCCATGCTCCAGAAACAGGAATACACCTGTATTCCAGCCAGTTTAAAGCTGTTTGGAAGTGCAGCCATGGAAGTCTCAGCAGCTGGACACTGACAAGGAACTGGAGGGTTGAGCACAGTGGGAATTGTGCTTTCTGCCTGACACCGGTATCAGTTCCCAAAAGCTGGGATGGGAACAGTGGAGCTGCCTCTTGAATGGTCTTGGTGGGTAGAGAAGGCTCCAGCTTGCAGTGCTCACCTTTGCTTTTTTACCACCCTGGCATTTGCTGCAGAACATGGAACTCTCCAGATAATCCATGGTTCCAGCTCCTTGCCCAGAGAAACAGATGCCAGTTAGAACCATATGAAAGAATTTGGCCATTACATGAATTTCACTGAAGGTCTAGAAGAGTAACTGCCTCAGAAGTGTTAACAGTGTTTAAGTCAGAAGGGTGATATTGGCTGCCTGGGTCAAATAGGGATCAATAAGGATAACTTTTAAATACAGTAATAACTAAACTAATAGCACTTAGCTTAAACATTAATATATATACATATATATAAAATTTCCAATGCTCTTAAGTCTCTTGCCCCACTTTCTTTTTCTGAACTAAGTTCTGACTCCTTTCCAGCACTTCCCAATGTGTATGCCTTCAGTTTCACTTAAGCCTCTACCAAGAGGAATCCTCTTTTCCAGAGAAACTTAGTTACCAAAAGCAGTATCAATTAACACTACTGTCAATTAAACTGAGAGTCTCCCTCATATAGCAGTTGAGTTCTACACAAATCTGACAGACAAATAATCATTCCCAGCTGACAGTTTTTCCTTTCCTAATAGTTCAGTAAAAAGCCCAAAACGAACAGGACACCCCAAACCCAACCCCACCATGGCTGACATGCTCTAGGTAGGGCCGAGGAGGCTGGTGAAGCTCTTGGTGTATCCCAGAAAGGTTGGAAGGGACCACAAAGCTCCTCTCATTCCACCCCTGTCATGGGCAGGGACATGTTCTACTATCCCAGGTTGCTCCAAGTCCTGTCCAACCTGGCCTTGGACACTTCCAGGGATGAGACAGCCACATCTTCTCTGGGCAACCTGTGCCAGTGTTTCCCCACCCTCACAGGGAAGGATTTCTTTCTGATATTCCATCTAACCCTTTTGAAGCTATTCCCCCTTGTCCTGTCACTCCAGGCTCTTGTAGAAAGTCCCTCTCTATCTCAAGTGGCTGAGCTCAAAAATTTATTTTGCCTTCAAATTGTCCCATTAGAAAAACAATCTTTTTATGCCATCTGTTCCTACAGAGAGCAGAATCCTTTTCAACCTCCTATGCAGTGTTAGAGGAATAATACCTCCCAAATGTGTGTGGTTACTTGGTACAGTTTGTCTTGTTAACTTCAATCCATGCCTTCAAATAATCCTGAGTGTGTGTATTTCCATTCTGCAGAGTACCAGTCGCAGAGGTGTCACCCTGTCTGCGATTCCTGACACTTTGATGGTGTGGGAAGTGCTCTACAGCTGTTGAGAAATCATGGAATTGTGCTGACAGTATCAGTCTCCCACCAGTGCATGTGAGATTGGTTCTTGTTTCCTCGATTCAATGACTATGCATATTTTGTCAATGTTCCTTCACCTTTAATAGAAGCAAAATTTTTTTCAGCAAACACTAAAGAAGTCAGTTGTCCTTCTGCTCAGTGTCTCATGCATTAAGCATGATCATGCATTGACTGAAAAGAGCATTATTGTAGTAGCCTAGAAACAGCAGAAGCACATTCATCTGTAAAATAACTAGCCTTGTTTGTAAATATCCTTGGAAGCGATACCGTAATTGTATTAAAGAAACATTTAGTTTTTTATTGATGTGCATTGAAAATTGAAATTACATCAGTGTGTCTTCAGAGAAGGGAAATGTAGCTTGTGTTGGTATCCAGTAAAACAAGGAGTGACCTTGATACCCAACGTGTGTGGAGTTTGGGGCCAGCTCTGGTACCTGGGACAAAACTTCCTAGTGCTGATGGGGCTTGGGGGAACAGAACATCCATTTCCATATGAGCTGAGTAGAGATTTATTTGTGGTGATTGAGAAGGCATTTGAAATGGAAGCTGCAAGTCCTTGCCCTGGCAGCTGTGACCAGCTCATCAATAAATGTTCCAGTCTAGAAATTCTGCCTGTGGAGAAGGGGAGGGAGCCCTGCAGAACCCTGTCCCAGTGCTTTCAGAAAAAGTCAAAGAACATTTCTTTGGCCATGGCTTAGACACCATAAAAATATCCTCATCTACTGAAATGTTTAAGTCTGGATGACCCAAAGGTTCACACAATAACAGATTAGATTGGTTATTGCTCATCATTTGTGGCAGTTCTTTTGAATTACCCTGGCCAGAATGTTAATGATTTGCCACGGAGAAGCTCTAGCACACCTCACATTAACATTGCAGCATTAATTTATTATTATATTATATTATTATTAGTTTATTTTCCCTGTCTTTTAAGGCAGTAGATACTCAGTCTGCCATTGCCAGTTTATTTAACCTGGTTTCAGACTTCTGGGAAAACGGAATTCTAAAGCCAACAATGTTGTCTTTGTCTGCCAGTGGAGATCCTTTCGCAAAAAGCTTTCACTCTTCACCCTGACCTGTTCACAGCAGTACAGAGGAATTGGGATTTCATTTTTGTGTAAACCAGCACTTGTCCCTAAGTGCATTTTTAACCAGAATAGCAGAGCCCACCTCACTCAGTAACATTTAACCCCTGCTGCTGACCTGAGTGGGTCTGGCTGCTCCAGGAATCTTTCTACGCCTCAGACTTGTGAGGGGCTGGTCCTGCTGCTGCAGGGCTGCAGCTGCACTTCGGGGCATCATCCCACACATTGTCCTGATCAAACCTTGCTGTCACCTCATGGGGAAGGGGAGCAAGGAATGAGTTCCTGCTGCCTGACCCTTGTGTTATTTTGCCATTATCAGAGTTGCCTCCTCAAACTAAGACATCTCCTACGAGGCCCAGTCTGTTTTGAAACACCAGCTGAAGCGCTCAAAGAACAAATCCCACAGAACTGGAGTTTACCTCAACAAGTTTTTGCCCCAGTTTTTCGAGATACTTTAAACAAGTGAATAGTTGGAAGGTGTCAACTGCTTCACCATTTGGAGGTGAACACTCTGGCTGTTCAAGGATCCTCATCTCCAGAGGGAGAGCAGCATTCCTGCAGAGACTGAGGGTTCCTGATTATCCTTGTTTTTTTTTTTAAAGGATTGTGATACTTGCTCTTGCAGCTGAGAATTAACAGGCAGAGATCCTGTTTGTCTAGAATTAAGGTGTCATTTTTCTCATGAGGAGCTTCTGCCAACATTTAAGATTTGCTGCTCACACTGGGAGTTAAACCCTCTTCCACTGGGATGAAAAAATCATCCCCTTTGGCTAATCCAAGTTGGATGGATAAGTGGAACAGCTCTGGACTGTGCAGTGTCTTTGTGCCTTGGTATTAGATGCCATTCTTGGAACTAAGGAGAACGTTTGGGGTCCTAGGGACTCAGTCTTGTGTCCCCAAATTACAATCCCTGCTCTGGGATTGGTGACGAGGGAGCTCATTGCTGCCTTTTACCTCAATTCACTTATGGCTCTGGGACTTCATCATTTAGTCACCCCTTCCTTTGGTGTTTCCTCATCCTCTTAATCCTATTGTGTATTTCTAGAGAGGAAATCGTATGGTTGTCAATGCATACATAAAGACAATAAATACTCTTTGGGAGGAGGAGGAGCCATTCCTGCTCCCCAGAGCCCTCACCACAGAGCAGGTTGGGGTTAATAACATCCCTGAGCAGCATCCAAGCCTCACAGGGAAAGCTGAGAGCAGGGAAATCCTTGCAGAGCTATAGGGGGCCCCTGCAGAGGTGGTGCTGGAGAATGGAATCTCCTGCCTGGGGGTGTTCAAGTACCCTTCCACCACTGAAGGATCCAGTGTCTGGAGCTGGTAGACACAAAAGTTTGTGGAGCTGTTGGACAAACTGGCATTGTTGCTCCACTACATAATGAACAGCATAACTTATAGGGTACAGCACAAGCTCCAGGCAGCCCTCTCAACAAAATGTCTCTGGGAAGCAGAGGATGGAAGATGTCTATTCCAGACCTGGGCAAAGCTGTACAATCAGTAATGTCTGATCCCTACTGTGCTCCTACCACCTCCTCTTTACCTTGTTTTTCTCATTGCTCAACATTTGTTTTGCCAGAATAAAATGCTAATAAAATCACGCCTAGTTACCAAATTGGTTTTCAAGTGTTGCATTCCAATTATAAAAGCCTAATTCTTCCTTCCACCCACTGAACCTTTTTGGTATTAACAGGCTTTACTATGCAAAGTCATGCAGGGGCTGTTTCGTTTACAGTAATTAAATGAATGTCAATTGTTTTAGTTGTTTCTGAGGGAGAGTTCTACATGAGTATTAGCATGTTCTGCTAACCCTGACGTTCTGCACTTCAGGCCTGCTGCAAACCCTTGGGGGTTGACCACTGACCTGAGACTCCTACCCAGACATGCCAAGTGCATCTCAATGAGACTGAGCTCTTTTTCTCAGTTTCTATGGAACCAGCGGAGCGGAACTAATATAGCATCCGCATATAGATGAAAGAATGAAGAGGAAAAAGGGCTTTACAGCTAAATTAATTAAGCAGATGTACCTGTCTAATTAAAGATGCACTGTCCCTTTTGTACCCTAGCTGCAGTACAAACAGTATTTAAATACACTTTCTACCCATTTCATCTATCAAAATATTTAGTAGGAATGCTGAGATGAAGGTGATATTAGCAAGATGAGCTTCCCATGTATTATTAATAGAAGGGCTCCCAATTATGCATGAATGCTGCAGCACATCTTCATAGCAATGGCAGAAAACCCAGCTGCCCAAGCAGTCACCAACCAGCACATTTGTAACAGGCAGGGCTCTTAAAGATGTCCTTGCCCAGCTGAACACAAGGGTTTGTGGCTGGGCCCTGTGCCTGGGAGCAGACTCTGCCTCTGCCTGCTGCTACAGGCTGGAATTTCTCAGCTCAAGAGGCACCAGAGACTCAAGACTGCTTAGATTTGGCTTTCTTAGATTTCAAAGATACTTGTTCTAAAACTTTCAGAGCTTCCCTCAAGGCTAGAAAGTCCAATTCCCATTCATCAACACTCCACCCTTCCCAAAAGTATTAAAAATTCTGACTTTAAATTCTCACAAAATAACACAATATCCCCACTGCGACCTGGGCAACCAGGGTCTTTCCACCTGAAGTTACTCCACAGGAGCAAGAAGGAAATTTGGCCTGTACATTTTTCATTTCTCCACATATTACAGGCAAAAATTTAAAATCAACTCTTCCACAAATCATCACTTTTAATTATAAACTTCTAATGTTTTTACATGGAAGAGGCTTAATGATACAGCTTTCTATGAACTCAAAGATAACGTAAGGGTCTTGGTCAGCATTGACATAAAAGGCATCTTGGTAAAAATGCTCCAGGGCCTTGATGTTGCTGTAATAGGTGTCCAGGCGCTTCTCAATATTTTCTTCCTTGTCTTTGGGGTTCTGCCTGAGGCGGGCCTGGATCTCTGGAGTGGGAGCTGGTCTGAATGTACTGTGGTATCTGGAGAGGAGAAGAAATGCCACAGTTTCAGCTCAGCTCTAGGACACAGCAGCCACTTCTGCAGATACTCCATGCTTTTACTTATCACAGTCCTTTCTGCTCCAGGTTGTGGTTTTAAAACAAAGATTGGAAATTTCAGGGCACATAATGTGACATTGCTGCCCTCAAGAATCCTGGATCCTCCTAGGCCAAGGGTTTCTCTGGAGGTGACACTGGTAGTGTTTATATGCTCCACACAAGGAGAAATTTCTATTACATTACCCAGTGCTCCAGGTTCAGAAGCATTTCCAGATTTTTACTTGCAATCCTTGATTCCTGTCTTTAAAAAAGCATCTTAAAAAACCTAACCTTAAACATAAACACAGCCCTGTGTCCAGCATTGCTGGGACCTGTTGCTTAAATTGTGTTTAAGGTTCTTAGGCATTTAATTGCATTTAATTACACCTTTATGTAGCAGCAGAAGGTAAAGAGAAGTTAATTCACCTGAGATAGGTTTTGGTTATTTTAGTTTTCCAAATGCCAGAATTTGGCTTCCCTCAATTCACAGTTGTGGCTTCTCTCAGTTACTTCAGCAGGAAAGAGGATTTTCATCCTCAGAGTCCTGTAACAGTGCCACAGCCCAGCTCAGCTGACACCAAAGGAATTCTGATGATGTTCCTGCGTTGCCAAAGGCTCCCAACAATCTCTAAAAGTTCCTTTGCAATCAAGTGCTTAAATTCCCTGTTGGAATTGGTAATCCTAACTCTGAGTAAATGTCTAATGTGTCTCTGCCCTAACACAAAACCAGCTTATCTCTCTTCCTGTACAGACAAATATTCTGAAACTTTTGGGATAGATGCAAAACCGAGGAGAGAGCAGAGTCTGTGTCTGCAGAGCTGCATCCAACGATGTGGACACAGAGTTCATTCCACATGGGAATGAGTTAGGGCACAGCTGAAGGTCACCCCCTGCCCTGCAGCCAGAGGAGCAGGCTTTACACAGTGCCAAGGATTAGACACAGCACCTAAAACAATTCAGTTCATGGAGAATTTGTGAGGAATAAACCCCAGAGTGTGGGAGAGGGAAGCGTGTGAACTGGAGCAGATACTGAACAGCCTAATCCTAATGATGAGAAATGCAAAGATGTGGGAATGATTTGCTTCAGCCTGTTCCTTTCTGCTGAACAACCACATTGCTCATTACTAAAGCAAAGAGAGCAGTTACAGCAAATCACTGCTGCTGTCACAAGTTAATGCTGCACCTCGAGTGAGATGTCTGAATAATCATCCATCACTTTGGGACAAATCCACTCTTTATGGCCTTAATCTTTGCGGGTTCAGGATTTGTCTTTGATGCAATAGGAAGTGCTCAGCCTTTAGAAAAGCAAAATAAGGGTTTAAAATCTAGGTGTGGGGAATCATAAAAGCAGACCACAAGTGATGTTGTGAACACATGCCTACTCCACACATTTATTTGTGACTTGTTCCCTGGAAATCAAGGGTGGAGAAGGCAGGAAAGCAGAAGATCACTGGTGAGACAAGGGGATGTGACACCAGTGAGATGAACCAACCTTACAGTGACTCAGTGACTCAAATGAGTCTGCTCTACTGAGCAGGAAATTCATTAATACCTCCCAGCAGACAGGACCATCACAGGAGCCCGGGGAAGTAAAGTGCATCAAGTTTTCCATTTTCCCCAGCTGGGAAGCCTTCAAAATTCCCATGGGAATGTCTGAAAGTCATCTGCATTTAGGCTAGGTTTCAGACATCTTCCCACAGCATTATTTTACCAACCAATTTAGCTACCATTAAAATGTTAAACCTGATGTATTTGCTGCTGCAGATTTCAGGCACCAGGATTTAAAACCAGTTCTGAGGAGCTGCTGCAGCAGGAAGGTGGGCTGGTGCTTCAGGAGCTATGAAAGTTTTAACTTTTCTTTTAAGGAATCCCTATGCAGGAGTAGTGCATTCCTGAGCTCCTTAGATTTCTAAGAAGCCTATTTGGTGCTTTCATCTCCCTGGCAGTCAGAAAAACGTTAGACATGAGCCAGGAGTGCTCACCTCTCCCCAGTGACGGGATCCGTCCTCCGCTGGGACAGGCGCTCCATGATGGACTCGTACGGGAGATTAAAGAAGAACACCCTGTGGAGATCACAACAATTAAGTGCATTAACATCCTGAGAACTTCACTTGTGACCTTCAGGTGGGAGTTAATCCCCACCAAAGGAAGAGCAGTGGTGGGAGTGACAGTCCCCCCAGACCAGCAGTGTCACAAACATGAGAACAGGATTTCTGTGCAGCTTCTCCTCATGTTTTGGTTGGTCTGCAGGCTCAGCAAAGCTGGAGCTCCGTGGCACAGGGACTGTGTGTGCTGTATGCTTTGACAGCTCAGAATTGCAGCTGGAGCCTCTCTCAGGCTCTCCCAGCCCACTCACCACACAGCATTTCCCTCTGAACTCGAGATCCACTTCCCAGCCCAACCAGCAAACAGAATCACAATGACATACCCCCAAAGGTAAATAAAAAACCCCTCTGCTGTTCCTGTCAAGGACAGAGAAAGAGCTTGGCTGCCAGAATTATGCATTTCTCCTGTGCCCATGAGAGGGATTTTCCTTTTGCTGTTTCAGTCCACTTTCACTCTTTTTGCCCTTGTCTCCCCCCAGAGTGAGTCCTCTGCATTCTTCACAGCAGGATGAGTGGTAAGACAGAACACAAGCCCCATGATGCTGCTGACAATTCCCTGTCCTTTCCATCAGCACTGCCAGGGCACGGGGAGCAGCTCAGCACGGCTGGGCCTTGCTGGTGACACTGCTAAAAGGAAATATTAATGCTGAATGCTTCATTTGAAGATCAGAGTCTGCAATTCCCATTGAGCCTGAGCGGGTCAGAGCTGCTCAGCATCTGAGAGAGGCAGCCCCGCAGTGTCACTGGGGTGGGTCCCCCACCAGGAACAGCTTTTCACTGGGGGATGGAGCAGGACTTGCCAACCCATTTCACAGAGATTATACAAGTGCCCTTACATGGATGAAGGATGCAGAACCAGAAAACAACATGCCCCACATGCACCCAGACACATCCCACTGTTGCACATAAACTGTTGTGCCCATCTCACATTGATTCCTTGTCTTTTTGGTTCATTGTAGTGGTCCTGTTAATTTTATATTTGTGTTCAGTAGCTCCTCAGACAAAAATTCTTGACAAACTGCTGAGTGTGAGCAGACTTGGATCCCCTGTCCCCCAGCTATTGGAGACTAGAGCAGATCTGCACAAAGATCACATTTAACAATTAGCTCAGAGCAAAATAGAAAATAAGGCTCCCTTTGAACCTATGAAAATAATTTTTCCCAGCAAAGCACAACCTGAAGGCTGTAAATGCACCTTTCTTTACAATATACCTTCTCCTGCTGCTGCCTTCAAGGCCAGGCTTCCTGTTTTCATTTTTGTCTGCTTCTCACAGGAGATACTGCGTGGTTTAGACATTCACCAAAGGAACATTTTACACTGACTGGGTGGGATCAGACCAGATGAAAGGCTGAGCTTTACCTTGGCATGCACATAGCAGATTACTAGAATCCTTTGTAGGATTTAAAGTTATGAAAATCATCTCTCTTTTCAAATGTTTACAGATAATGACTTCTATTCACACTGTGGTAACAAAATAACAGCTAGGAATAAAACATTCAAGATCTTGGAGATTCCAAAGACAGGAAAAGAACAACAATTTCAACACTCTTTTATCCCTTACACTCTTAACATTTTGTTTTTCTTTGTTTCTGTTGCCCAACAATGGCACAAAAACGTGATTGTCAGAACAGGTAACATCTGATGATATGTCTCAAGATGAATATTCTAGTAGAGAGGAACAACATTTATACAGTCATGATAATTGATACGGCTTCCTATTATATCCTGAGACAAACAAACCCACTGAAGGATTATAACCTGGCATATCAAGAAAGCTTGTCGTAATTCATAGTTTGGAACACAAAAAGTATTATGGTATTTGAAACAGAAGAGCCTAAAAAACTCCACTTAAAAAGCTGCCAACAAAATGAACTCTGAAAGCCTTGTCTGAGACTCCCTTCTTTTCCAAACACGATGCTGCTTATTATCCAGTCTGGTGTCACCATTAAAGAGGAGTGTAGGGGGAAGATGTGGGAGGGTGCAGACATCCCTGCTAATATGGATTTTTTTTTTTTCCCCCATGTGCATTGTGTAACAGCACACACAGAATTCACTGCATGGCAGAGAATAAACTCCCAATCCAAGGGTCCTTCCAGTGGAAGGTGGGATGCCTTACCCTGCCACTCCACACATCTCCCACAGATAAAACAACACTCCCCAGAGCTGTCAGCTTAAAATCGTTCAGAAGCAGCAAAAAAAGAAAAAAAAAAAAAAGATGAAGGGGAAAACCACTGACAGAACTACAGTCTAGACTTAAAATACTTCCAATTAGAAAGCTTTATTACCATTTTGAAGGAGACACATACCCCACACAGTCTATTACACAGCCCCAGGAGGTTTGCTCACATGAGTAAAGCCTATTTACATGGATGCAGGCTGGGAAGTGTTAGCCTTGGTTAGCTGATACAGCTCCTGCAGCTCCTCAAGGTATTTCTGAGCAACATTTGGCCTCTGTCCCTCGTTCAGGCTACGGTGACTCTGATTACAGAACCAAGCTGACCCTCCAGCTGCCCAGGTAACACATTTGTTGGATTTCTCTTGGAAATCCTTGTAACACAGAGGGCTGCACCCATGACCTTGATCCAGCATTAACTGGAACAACTCCCTGCAAGTACTGGATTCCTCTCCAAGCAGAGCTTGGCCCATTCCACACACTGAGCATGGTTTTCTCACATAAATGCATCCTCTGTAAAGCTCACTTTAGGAATCAGCCAGGCTTTGTATGTTGTAATGTGTCACAACTCCTATCAAGGGGAAATATGAAACAGATGTCATCAGAATTGGTAGACAGGGAGGCGAGGAAACACAGCCTCATATCAAAGTACACAACATTACCCTGCTGGATTAGCATCCAGCACAGCTCCTCTGCCACAGCTCCCAGTTCAGCTGCAGGAGGGGAGTGGTGTCAGTCAGCAGCAAGGAGAGGGGAGGGCTGGGCAGAGGGGCACCAGGAATCCTCACTCCTGTGCCACAGGGTCAGAATCCACCTATGGGCGACCAAAAATCTTCGGCATCCAGTTGGAGACTGTGGGGAAAACTTGGTGCAGCCTCTGAGGTCTCTGAAAACAAACGTCCCCCTGACTCCCTGACTGAAACCAAGGCACCCCTAAGCACAGCTCTGTCCTCTCTCCTTTATTCCATCTCCCAGGAGAGGAATGTGTGGGAAAAGGTCCAGTCCTGTCAGCTTTTACAGATGATAAAACTGTGAACACAAATGTTAAAAGGCACAAAAATCTGTGCATCAGAATCCTGCCTCTTCCTCACTGTACTTGACATCACTTATCTAATCTAGTGCAGTTTCCAGATACATTAGAGAGATTAAATTCCAACAAATTAATAATGATGATGACACCTTCACTGTGTACCCAGTCAAATGAGAACTTGCTGCCTTTGGATGGCGATGAAATATAGTCCAGCCCTAACAGCTGGAATATAACGCTGTTTTCCTACCAGCCATCTGGCATTCCAGAAGAGTATTCCAGCCACTGCTGGCTTCTGACTATTCAGACAGTGTCATCTCAGAGCCTGGAGGTCACCAGGGCATCCTCATGCTTCCCCTGGCAAATGGAGGGAGGAGAGGGAAGAGCAGGGGTGGCAGAGGTGTTATTTCCCCCCTGATCGTGAGACAGCGTTTTTGGAAAAACGTGTCCCAACCACGCCGTAAGTGAAGGATTTGTGACCTACACAACAGCATTTGACTAATCCTGAGCTGCATTTTTTCCAGATGGCAACCAACCCACTTAATCCAAGTTATTAACAACTGGCAGTGCTCAGTGCTGTCCTCACAAGAATTTATTTGGTGATGGTTTTCCTGTTTCCTAGATATAACCACACTGACTTCAAACACCTGGAAGGAAAAAATTTTGAGTGTTGCTGTAAGAGAAGCAGGTGCTGTGTGCCTGAATCCTGGAATCCTGTGCTAGGGAATAAGGAATGCTCCTGTTAAGGACAGTCCCTTTCCAGGATGGCTCCAGTTCCCTGCCAGCTGCCTTCACATCTCCAGAGAGCTGAAGCTCTGCCTGTGAGCCAGGTCCTGTCATTTGAGCACAGCTGCTTCATGAGGCTGACCTAGATGGATCCAGATGTTGGCTGTTCTAAACCTGAGCTATTTACTTAGGTCAGATTCTCAGCCTTGGCATTTCCCACTACTTAAGTTGCTCTGGATTGACACTGGTGGAGTGGAGCCCAAAGTCAAGCCCTTTTTACAGAACTATTGTCTGTGAAATTAGATTATACTGTGAAATCAAATTCATACCTTGTTTTCATTTAAGGATGTAGAGACAACACAACACGATATCTGAGACAGGATCCTGATCCCTACCTGGCTCTTAAAAACAGAGACTACTGACTTGCTTGTGGCTATATCAGGACCAGGTCAAGCTTTGCAACAAAGTTAGGATGCTCAAATTAACACAAAAATACACCACCAGCCAATATTGGGCCACTTTTAATGCAGCTTTTAAACTTTTGAGTTGAAACTGCAACTTTAAAAATAGTAAGCTATTAATCTTTCCCTTATTTTCTTGACTCCTATATATCTTCTCCATCGCAGGCAGGTACCAGCTGCCATATTCCCATTCTTCATGCTCTGCACTCTGCAAAAAAAAAGAGGCCCCTGCTGGCCAATTCTTGTTTAAAATTGTGCATAATTGATAGTGGCAAATCTACCCCAGCTGTGTCTAAAACCTCTCCAGGGGCAAGAAAAACACTCTCTGTGACTGTCATTAACTACTAAATTAGCAAGTGCTCCTGGCAGTTTACAACGTATCACATCAGTCTGCTTTAAAAAAAAAAAAAATGTGAAGATCAGATGCCTGTGTGATGTCAAAGTTACAGCAAACTTTGCTGGCAGGACTTTGACAGACCCTCAGCTAAATCAGAGCAAAAAGAACAGGAAGCAGAGAGTGGAAGAAACAGAGGGAAAGAGACAAAAGTTACCTCCTTTTCCAGGCAGCCAGATAGAAAATATCGAATTCAAGGGTACAAATAGTTGTGCCTTTCACGAGGCACAGAAGATCTCACGCCATATGGAGATATCAATAGTGTTCCTGATGCTATGGCACAATTCTCCATGGAAAACAACTCTCCTGGAGGCCTCTGTTCTGGCAATGCAATGGTTACAAGTTTTGTAATTGAAATATAAAGCTGAGAAAGAGCTGAGGTTGAAGTTTAAGGATGCAGAATTTCCTGAAAGGCCAGCACAGGTTCAATCCTTGTGTGATCCCCAGCACAACACAAGCTCCTCCCTTCGGTTCACAAAGCAGCCAAAGCAAGAGGGGAAGGAAATCACAGAGTTCTCACAAATGCATGCAAAAGCTTTGGGTGCATCATGGACTGAAGTGGCAGAGGGACAAAACCATCTCTAAAAACTGCCTGAATTTGGGTAAACTCTAAGACTTTGTTCAAATTGACCATATTATTAGCTTTTAAAAGTTTCAAAAAGTGTTCAAAAGTGTACAAAACTTCTGGATTTTACAAGCAGAAAGGAGTGGGATGGCAGCTTTTGTCAGGGTACAAAAATTATCAGCATTGCTAAAAGGTCTTTTCTTTGGGTTGCACCACTGAGTGATCACAACAATATGATAAATAAAGTTAATGGTCCAAGTTGACAGGTACGAGGAGGTTCAGATTTTAATCCAAGTACCTAATTCCAGATAAAACCCTGACCATTTTCTCTTTATTGACTTTATAGCCAGAGATACTGACTTGGATCAATCAATTCCCCTTGAACATCCCCTTCCCTACAGCATAAAGACACCTTGAACCTGAAACCTTGGCTAAGCCTCTTCTCAAGCACCATGGCCCACACACAGGATGCCAAACACGTTATACTTCCACAATCACATTCTGCATCCCAAAAACCCCTCTTAAAAATTAAAACTGGTTACACAGATCCCATCTATCTTCTCCCAAGTCTTGTTCAGGGTTCAGTGCAGTTCTCACCAGGTGTTTTGCCCATGGGTAACCAGACTACAAAGGCTCTGCTGAGGCTGCACCCCTGACTCGACATGAATCACAGTTTATTCCCTACCCTAAATACTTCTCCTGCATGTCTCTGCAATGGATAAAATGATCCTTATCTCTTATTTATGGAAGGAGCTGTTGGGAGGTTTTATTCACTGATTTCTTTCAAACTCTGGGATATCTTCTGATGAAAGATGCTTGATGCTATTTTGGGAAGTAATTTCACCCTCTAGGTTTCAACCATAAGGGAAAATATACTGCATAAACACTAAAACACAGGTTAATCAGCACAAGTGTTTTGCTCATTGAGCTTTTACAATGATTCATGGCATGACAAGCTATTTCCAGACACTGGATCTTTTCAAATGGATGCATTTCTGTTGAATAACTACAAAAGGCAGCTAAGTGGGGCCCTATTCCCAGGACATGGCTGCTGGCCAGGGGAGTGAGATGAACATCCTTTGTGGCTGCAGATGTTCTTTCCCCTCACCAGCAGTGCAGAGTTATGACTCTGTTAGATCTTTTCCACCCCCCAGCTGGATGAGCTGGGCTCCAGCAGCCCAGACAACCCAGGTGACAAGGTCCCTCCTGTGTCCCATCCCACCAGCCTGGTGGCTCAGTGGCACCCCAGCAGGTGCCACACCAGCTCACCCAGGGGCAACAAGCACTGGTGCCTGTCTGACAGAACAATGGACTGGGTCTGGAGCTGGGATAAAGCAAAGCAGCTCCACGGATTCACAGCAGCAAAGAACCCCAGGCCTTTGGGCAGCCAGAGCCCTTCCATGGTCTGCAGGACCTGGGGCTGTGCAAACCCTACAGAGCAGAGTGAAAGGCACAGAGAGAGCAAATGTGCTTTAGGATTTGCTTTGGTGCATTTTTAAAGCTTCTTTTGAGGTGGCAACATTAACTCTTTCTTTGTGTAATAAGTGGCTTGGATGCATTAATAGCTGCATTCAAAACTGCTTTACATTTCTCCCCTCATTTCTATTCTTTGCCTCCTCCTAATTCTCAGCTGTTATTCCAGCATCTTTGCATTCCCCCTGGAGTTCATTCCAGTGGTGCTTTATGAATCACAGAATAAGATGGCAGCCAGCAGTGCTTTAGAGAAGTGTGCCTGGCACGATTTCTGCCCTGCACAATGTTAATCAAACCCCTTCTCAGATAATCCACAGCCTCTGCAGCCCCAGAGGCCCAAGGTCAGGAACCTGAACCCTCTCCCACAAATGCAGGCGTGTTTCCTCAGATCCCTGCAACCCTGCCCTGCGATAATTAGATTCTGCAAAGCAAATCTGGAGCAGAGCAACAACTCCAGAGTTAAGCACCAGCAAACTCATCCCAGGACTGATGCCTTTGCTGTCTGCAGCTTGGCACCAGCACCTCCTGCCCCTAACGAGGAAACCTATACTTTTCTTCCTTATTAAATAAACTGAATCAAATTTAGAGTAAATGATGTTTAACCCCCACCCCCAACATTTAAACACTAACTTTTGTTGTTAGTAAAATATTTGGTATGTAAAAATAAATAAAAGAACTGACACGGAAAAAGTGTATGATTTGGGGGCAAAGGGAGGGAATAAAAGAATGGATTATAATGTGTCATTTTATATATGTGTCAAAAAAACCCAATTTCATAATAGGGAATAAAAATTCCCTGTTTAAATACTGTCAAATAAATCCTCAAATGTAATAGGGTTCACTTCTGGGGAAAGGAAAACTAAATCTGATTAAATATTAATGTGGCGTAGTATTAATTAAGAGAGAAAAAAGTCCATCAAGAGAACCCCAATATGTTTACTGTGTCCCCAGGAAGCTGGAAAATTTCACAATCAAGTGTGTAAATGTTCTAAAAAAGGGTCCTGAATATTTTATGAATATTTGTCATAAAACAGAAATAATAACCACTGTGCAGAGCTATTAGAATTAATATTTATGCTGCCTGCCATGAAATATTCATGGGGACAGAGAAAGGGGGGCCCGTAAGACAAGAATTAATTTACATTGGGCTTGGTTTACCCGCTGGCTTGATGTTTAAAGACGGCTTGACAAGGCTCCATATGAATCCGTCAGTCACTTGCAGCGGTAGGTGGGGTGAAGGCAGGGGGAGGCAGGGGGGGAGCAGGTCCAGGCTGCTGACAGCTCACAGATTGAGTTTCTGACAGCCCTTAAAAAATCTAAACGGCCCCCCACCTTTTTTTCCTTCTTCCATTGCCCAAGGCGCTCTGTACTGCCACCGTTCATCCGATCTCCCCTTCCATCTGCTGAAATTAAGGAATTAATGAGCGCTATACACTTTACAGCAGGCCCCAGGAATGTTTACTGGTGATTAAATTATAATGCAGCCGAGCTGTATAATTCATGAACCAATTAAAGGAAGTGTTAGTTGATTTGATGGGATGAGGACGTACAAAAAGCATTTAACTAATAGGGAACCGTGGGCTGCCGGGCGCTTTGGCTTTCTCGGATTACGCGGCTAATTGCTCTGCTTTATAGGGCTGTCACAGATAGCCATACATATTTCATTGTTCTCAAATACTTCAATTGTTTGCTTTCGTGTTGCTGCTGTAATATGTAGAAGCCCAGCCAAACTTCAGTGTAGTTAAAGCACTACTCTGCAAAAGCAGGTTGCTCTGGGAGGAGGGAGGGACGAGAGGGGCACAAGGAAAAGGCTGGCTGAAAAGGAGTAACTTAAAGCCTCGGAGTTAAATGTCACTCAGCAATTACATGATTAAAAGGTGCAACATATGATAGTCTTTTGTTTTACAACTTTTTGGACACTAATATTCTATGCTGACTTCACCGTGGAGAAAATATTGGTGCGCTGAGCTGCTTTTTGTGTTTCTAATACTGAGGAGTGAAGGAGGAAGGTGGAGAGGAAAGTGTATTAAAAAATCCAGCAAGGAAGAGCTAGATTGCAGTGGTTATCAAGAATAACACATTGTGTTTAAACTTAGGTGGTTTGATATTCTAAAACATGCAGGAGATGAAGGAGTTTGATCTCCTCTAGAGGAGAATGTTCGGTGTCTAATTCAGAGAGCTGCTGAGTCCTGCGAGCTGCTCATCCCAACAACTCCAGTTTGTTGCACAAGGAACGGGGGAATTTGCCATTCCTGCTGTTTCACAAAGCACTCCCCCACAGCTGGCAGGCCACAGGGTTTGATGAAACACATCCTCTGGATTTGAAGGGGCCTATCAGTCAAGTTACTCCTCAGTCAAAAGAGGCACGTTCATCCAGCAGTGAAATCCCCAGGCCATATCCAGAGGTATTGCCAAAGAAATTAGGTACCATCAGATAAACATCTCACACAGGCACTATTTTGTGGTTAGACCTTGGAATCTATTGAGTAAACAACAAACTGGGTGAATATTGGATTTCTTTAGTTCAGTGATGAAGGCTGCACACCTCTGTGTGTCCTGGCAAGGTGTTTTGTCACCCACCTGAGGGACTCTGTGGTAAATCCTGACCTGTCTCATTTGGAGCTTTCCATTCCAAAGTGTTGTACAAACAACAGCTCAGCAACTTCCAAGATAAGTTATTATGTAAAGTTTACAATCTGGTTCATCCATTTCCTTGCACCTGTTCCATCCAGGATTTGGGTTTGGAAAGCAATCCCCCTGGAGAGCCTTCCACCTGAAATCAGGATGTCTTTGCAAGCCAGGTGTTCAGCAGGGAGGCAAGAGACCTACATTTAGTGATTAGTTACTTTATTTTCTAAAAAGCAGAGCAAACCTAAGTGGCCCCAGAAAGAAGGAGCTGCACATCCCATTTCCCAGGGCAGCACTCAGATTAGCAGGCTTGGGGCAGTCTGGGTGGAAAAAAACCTGGGGTACTAAAGAAAAAAGATTTCTCATATAGCTTGACACTGATGTTAAAAAGCATGAAAATAATAATAAAAAAGTCCCTTTATTTAGAACTTCCATATATTGATAGTTTGTCCCCGGTTTCTGAGTTAAGTGATGCAAAACTTTGGCTTAGTTTAACAGGTAGGCTCTGAAATAAGGGATAATGACATCAGTCACACAGCAGGAAAAACTTGTCATCAACCCACTGGGAGGCTGAGTAAAATGGAAATTGGATTGCCTGCTCTAGAAAATAGGTTAAATTGTCTGGGAGATGAAGTTGATCCTAAACTCACCTAAATGGGCAGTGCCTTGGCTGTGAAATCCAACTTCCCAGATAATCATGGGGACAGTTCTACACACTGTATGTGATCTTGGGGAGCTGTGAACTACCCATTGTAGGATTAAATAAATCTGCAATTTGGTAAAATCCATTAAACGACATTTCTGACATTGAGCACTTGGGACAGCAACAGAGTGTTGGTTAATAAGAAAAAAGTGTTTGTGCAGAAAAACTGAGCTCAGACTGTCCCAGGAACAGCGAGCAGCACTGTGGGCATTACATGGGAGAAAAGCAGAGGTGAGAGCAGGCTCAGGAATCACTCTGTGCCAATGATTGCTAACAGGAAATGTCAGAACTTGGCAATGTCAAGGAATCACAGGCACTGCAGAAAGTATTTTCTTTGTGTCTTTTGAAGTGCCCTGGATACAATCAATCACACAGAAGAAAACTCCTATATTTCAGCTCAATGTGGAAAGGGCTATTTGCATTTCAATATGTTCAATTTATCCTGCCAATAAAAACATGGAATCATGAAGAAGAGATCAGGCCATTGGAGTGAAAAACAAGAGATGACATCCTGCAGACCCTTCAGATAAAACAACTTCTTGTTTGTAACATTTCTGTTGACGTCCTAATATTTCTGAATGATTGGGTTTTCAAATGAGATCAGTCAGCATGCAAATAAGGAAACAGGATCAAGACATCTCCCGTATCTGATTGGATAGAGAAATTATCAAAAGACCCTTTTTTCATATCAAATTTCCATCACAAAAGGTCAAACTTTCAACTCCCATTACTTTTGCTAACTGCATTTCACTGTGCCTGCCAGCTCATTGCTACTGCTGTTTTCAGAAGAAAAACAGAGAAGTAACAAACAATTCCATCTTCTCCCACATCTGTCAGACAGGATGGACAAACATTTTTTAATCTTATTCAAGTTTTGTCTACAGCCCTAAAACCCTTGCAGCCAAAACATCCTTTCTAACCTGCTTAGCTATTCCTAGGTTGCTTTTATTTTTCTTACAGGTTCTCTTCTTATTTTCTAGCCCACAGATTGACAGAGCACCAGCTGTGTTGCCAGAATGTTTTGTCCTACAATTTGGCCATTTAAAACACTTTTTGATGTGTGCTTTCCTAAAATATATGTCCCTGTGTTGTCTGGCTGGACTGCTGCCTAAATACACAAGTAATGGATGTTCCAGAAATGGCCCAAAACTCAAAGCACTCAGCTCACACAAACTCAAGAGGAGCACCTCAGCACCCCGAGGTGCCATCCACTGCTTCTCAGGCTTAAAGCTGAATTTTGAACAGCAGGGATAAGCAAGTGGGGCAAGCACAAGAAAAATGAATTCATTAGTAAATTGGCAGGACTAGATGTATTCATTGCTACTGGTCCCATAAAAATTCTTACTCAACATTATTATCACTGCAACATATATAACCCATCAGATCAGTACCTAGAGGTTTCTGTTATTCTGATTTTCTCTGTTGTTCTTATTACTCAACAACTAAATGCTTCACAAAGCCATTTCCTACAGAAATATTTATGTTTGCAAATGTTTATTGGCCTCTCTATCATGATCAAGCTTTTATGAGCACTCTATACAAAACTCTGAATTAAATACATAATTCCTGCTCTATCAGATCTGTGTTTGTCTGTTTTACACAGCCAGGTACTGGTGAACTACAGAACACCTTACAGAAAATCTAATTTACATGGTAAAGATATTTCCATCCACACTGTGTGTGTGGGCTGGTGATTACAGGAAGTTAATGAGGACGAAGAGGATAGAGGGTTTAAATTCTATTAAAGGCTTTTATTCATTGTGCTGGTTGTCCTGAACAACCTCTTCCAGGCTCTGAACCATCATAAGCTGGAAGGAGATGGAGGAAATGTCACACAAATGCTTCTGAGTTGCTCCACATCACACAGGTGACCACAACAGCTCAGCTACACGGAGTAATCCCCTGGAATCTGCTCTTCCTGGCAGCTCTGAGCCAGGAACAATGAACAACTCACATCAGGAGCTGTTCTCCCAGATTACTTCCTTCATCTCTGAGTTTGCATTTTTCTTTTCCTGTCGATCAGAAGTGCCTGTGGTGATTTGTCAATGTCTCTATGTAGCAAATAAACTAAGATTCTGGCCTCTCTACCAACATCAGATCAATGTTCTCAGCTCCTTGGTGCCCAACAAACGCCAGATGCAGAATACAAGGAAATTTTTTGCATATCAATTCTTGGGAATGGCTGGAGCTGTGCCAGGGGAGGTTTAGGTGGGAGTTAGGAAAAGGTTCTGCCCCCAGAGGATGCTGGGCACTGTCCAGGCTCCCCAGGGAATAGGCATGGCCCCAGAGCTCTAGGAGCAGTGAGACAACAAGGGACATGGTGGGATTGTTGGGGTGTCTGTGCAGGCTCAGGAGTTGGACTCCCCAATCCTTGTGGGTCCCTTCCAGCTCAGGATATTTTATGATTCTATGAAAATAACAGTGAATACATTTTATCTATAAGTCTCTGCTCTTCAGAAGTCTATTAATATTGACATACTAATCATCAGGCCACTTAAATGGATAAAAAGTCTTTATCTGAAAGGTTAAAATCTGTAGTGTTCTCTTTTTTCCTGAGACATGTCTGGTTAAAGGTATTTTGAGGATGAACTGAGGATTTCAGTCACTAGGTAAGGTCTGGAGCTCATGGGATTTAATAATGAGCTCTTCAGAGTAGATGAAGAAAATATAAAAGATCTGCTGACTGGAAACTGTATTTGACATTCAGATACATTCACGACTGAGGTGTGGGATTCTAATGATGAGTAACTGCATGGGAAGTTATTCACTCTTGGATTGATTGCACAGGCAACTTTTAAACAGAATGATTTTTCCTCAAAAAAATACTCTAGTTCAAACAAGACTCTGTCTGAATCTGTTGTGAATTACAATGTGTTTGGAATTAATCAGATAGAATCTGACATTTAACAAAAAAGAAAAAGATGGATTTTTCTTCTTAGAACTGTTTTAAATGAAGACTCCTGTTCCTTAAAAGGCCCAACCACTATGCATAACTGTTTGTACCCAGAAATAAACTGAAGGAAAGGGCACTCACCTCCACTTGCAGCTTGCACATACCAGGAAAATGTGAAAAGCTGAATGTTTATATTATTTCCTCACTAATATAACAGAATCCTGTCTAACACCATAATGAAAACTACCTCTTACAAAATCAAACCCTCTGGTTCTTCTGAGGGCAAAGCTTCCAGGTTACCCAACAATTAAGAATTTTCCAAATGCACAGTTCAGACAACCACACAAACTCAGCAGCACAGACTTTGTGCATCTTGTAAGAATGAGGAATATTCACAGATATCAGCCCTTTGCAGAATGTTTTTTAAGGGCAGGGAGGAAAACAGAACAGGTTTTTGTGTTAGCTTCCAGTAAAGAGCTTACACTGCCATTACCATAAATCACCCCAGAACATCCACAGTGATAGAGCACCTTTCAATAAAAAAAATACTGCAGCTTCCTTCAGAAGCACTGCCACTTGCCATTTCTTTGAGGTAATCAGATAGCCGTTAATTAATAAACCTGTCAGGTGAATCGTCCTGCTCTGGTCATCATTATCCATTCTGTAAGAGAATCCTGCTCTCATCACTGCTATCCACCCCATAGCTTCCAGCTCAATTAACTTAATGCTATGCAAATGAGAGCCTCTCCTCATCATTAGCTTATAGCCCACAAATGTTAATAACATAATTGGGCCTTCAACAGGGTAATTAGACACGATTTCTTCCATTAGTCTTACAAGGCTAATTATTGTTGATAGGAGAGAGGGGATGAGTCCCAGTGCTGCATGCAAAGAGGGGCATCTGGTTAAAGCAAATATAGACAAAGCATCAACAAGGTAAAACAACAGTTGAGACCCAGAGCAGGGTCAGGTAGGGGTGGGGTGAAGGAAGACATCACCAAGAAAAACTTAGGAACCACGGGAGAAATTCTCTACAAGACAAGAAATAAATCCAAATATTCAGCCTGATGCTGGAGTTCTCCTGCCCTTAGCAGTTGAAACATGATGCTTAATAAATCCAAGGAAGTTCCTCTCAAGCTTTTGCAGACAGAGCAGTTGGGAAGCTGTGCTGCTCAAAACTCCAGGTTTGAGTTGCAAATGTGCAGCCACAGAGAAGACCTTGAGAACTGAATTCATTCCTCCATTTCCCAGGTTATTATGTTCAACCAGTTCTCCTGCCACCACTGGTTTGGCTTTGTCTGATGACAAAACCTTTCTGAGGAACACTTACTTGCTGTAATAACCAGAGGAAACTGTCTCAAGTTGAGCCAAGGGAAGTTTAGAAAGTAGGAAGAATATTCTTCATGGAAAAGGTGGTTGGGCATTGGAAAAGGCTGCCCAGGGAAGTGGGGCAGTCACCATCCTTGGATGTGCTCAAAAATGTGTGGATGTGGCACTTGAGGACATGGTTTAGTGGTGAACACCATGGTGGTGTTGGGTGGAGGGTTGGATTTGATGGTTTTAAAGATCTTTTCCAACCTTCAGGATTCTGTGACTCTAATTACAAAACTGGAGTACACTGAATTCATCAATAATCACAAAGCAAAATTCATGTCAGCAATTTATTGACAGAAAGTTAATAAAAAACTGGATTCAGTGTAATGGACTGGCAGTAATATTTCTAACAACAACAAAAAAATGGCAGCAAGTTTCCAAATTTAAATTCTATTTTGGCTGATGGAATGAAAGCTAAGGATTTGTTCCTGTGCCAGTTAAACCTGTGTATCCATGGAGGTTAGAAATGTACAACTGGAGACAGAGTTCTGTGAGAAAACTGGACTTTTAAAAGAAGAAAGAAAACTTTACAAAAATATGGCAAGCTCTCCATACCCAGCACCACTTAGCTTTGACAGTTCAGTGTCTTGCTGCAAAGTGTTTAAAAAAAAAAAAAAAGTAAAACTGAAGAGGGAACAGGACTCAAGGGGTTGAGAAAACACATTATCTCTTTATTTTGTATCTTTTAAACTTTGGGGCACATTCATAGCCAATATAATTCCTTTGATTTCACTGCAAGTATGTGAGGAGGTACCTTTTCTATAGACTTGTCCTGAAAGCTTAAATTATGTTCACAGCTATTGTAGCTTTTACTAGAAGGCTAAATGAAACCATAACTCTTTTAACCTACTGTACCTTGACCTTTGGTCAGTCTCTCAACAGAACAGGATTGTTCACTCAGTGAATATCAGTGGGATATTAATCAGCATTCATGTCAAAAGAATTATAAACAATTTTTTAAGAATTATTTTTATCAAAGCATGACAGTGCCCTACTGAGTTAAGGGATATAGAACCTGTTAGGAAAGGGTAATCTTTAAAAGCCTCTGTGGAACAGATAAAACTCTTTCACAAAATTTATTTCACAGGACAGCATTCTGTAATATGGAATTTTACAAACATAATGGATTTAGGGACAGAAAATTTGATCTTTGCAAAGCATAAAAGCCCTGGGTCACCTCTTACACCTGAGTCAAAGGAGGTCAGTTTAAGTGATAGTGATTAATACATTTATGTGGCTGCAGGTGATCCAAGCCCATAGAATTGGATCCAGTGCATCTGTCAGACATCAGGGATCATTCCCACACCTTTCCTGCAGAATAAGCCATGGCAGGATTCAGTTCCCCTCTCTTAAATTGCCCTGCACTTACTAAATTTACTCACTAGAAAATTCTGAGCAAATATCTTGTTCCAAGGCAAACAGCAGCAAATCCACTGATGTTTTAATGAAGATTAAACTTTCTAATCCTCGTGGTAATGACAAACCAGTCTCCATTCAATATGCAATATTACTTGTCAGTTTTAATCACCAAAACTGTATTATATTTGCTACAGACTGATGCACTTGTCTTCCCAGACCTTCAGCCTGGAGAATCCAAGCAAAAGCAGCACAGTGCTTGTTCTGCTGAGGGTTTTCTCCATGGGCCAATTTTGCCACATGAGCTGTGAGTAAAGCCTTACTCTGGGATTAGTCCCAGATCCAACAAGATCACTAAATCAGAGCACAACTGGCACAATCCTGCCCGTGTTTTTACCTCAGGAATTCTGAATTCCAGTGATTGTGGAGTTCATAAACTCAGTTTTAACCTGTACAAGATGTAAGGGTGGCTTTAGTGCATTTATTCAGAAGAATATTCAGCCAAATTCAGCTACCACACTGCTGAAGTAATCAGCAAGATACTGACATGATGGGAGATGCTGGACAACACTCCTTTCCCCTTGGGCTTCCTCAGCCACTTAAAGTCTTTATTTATTTAGTTCTCACACATGCAAAATTCTCCTCAGTTTTATCTACACGTGTCCTCTTACCAGTGAAAAGTAAATGCCTTGGTTAATTAAATTAAAGTATGCTGCCATATCTTTATATTTAAAGATATATTTTACTTTATTTATATTAGTTCACTAATTTTTAAAAGTTTTTCTGGTTCTAGGCAGATCTCAAAACCAGTATCTTCATTACAAAAACACTACAAAATCACCCTTGCATGTATATATTTTTTTATTTGTGTTAACTACTGAGTTAATTAAGGAGAAATTTTGAAAATGATTCTTTAGACCATGAGGAAATAGTCAGAATTGACAAAGTACATCATATTTTACCCTGTGAGATCAATCAGCGTTGCACAGCATGAAATGCACTGATGGTGCATGACTGCAGCCACAGCTTTTCCTACATGCCTATCTCAGCAGAATTGTTGGATCAGAGGGACTCTGGGCCAGAGAGCCTCACAAAATGCTGCAGGAGAACCTCAGGCAATGCCACAGCACCCCCAGCACCTCTGGATCCCAGCCCAGAGTCAGCCCCAGAGAGAGAGAGATGAACAAACTGACAGACCTGATGGAGAGTTCAGTGAACTCTTGGGGATGCTCCAAAATGTGTGAATAAAACTTCAGCAGAGAGAGGGCAGAGGGGAAAAGCACTGAGCTTAGACTTGGCCACTATTTAAATGATAACACTTTTATTTCCTTGCCTGTTTCACTTCACTCCTTAAACCAAATTCATGTTTTAGGTGAATGCCCTGAACAACCTCTGTGGATTTGTAGAGATTAGTATCACAAAGTTGTCATTGGACTGAGACATGACTGGCTTGCTTTGTCTTGTCTAAAATTTGCTACCAGTGCCAAGGACACCAAAATTAGCCCAGATTCTGCTGCTTTTACAGAATTTTCCCTCTCCAGTTTGGTGCTGAGTTCAGAAAGGCAGCCTTGATGTTGGTGGCAACTTCCAAGAGAAACAGTTCCAATGTAAGGGCATCCAGGATAGAAAGCCTTCAGGTTTCCTAATGTTTCCTCATTTGTGAGAGATGGCTACTGCAGGAAAATATCCCTCCTTTCAGCAGTAAAAGGAATGAAAGGTTGAGCATGTGGTGCTGGGTCCTTAAAAATAACAATAAAAATAATGACTTAGAAGTAGAAGCTTTTCTTCCTTCCCTTCCTGGAGACTTTGGAAGCTTGCTGAGATCAGAGCACTCCTTAATTGCTGTATCCAGGATTTCACCAGACAAACTCCAGCCATCAAAAGGAGCTTGTATGAGATGAGGTAACTTCTAAAAATAATCCCTGCCTCCCACAACTGAAGCCAAATATACCTCCTATTCTTGTTGGAGCAGAATCAGCTTGTGACAGCAAATGCAGCATCCTACAGAAAGCCCATAGAAAGATTTTAAAACTGCATTTGATGTTTTGTTGTTGCTGGCTCAAAATGCATATTAATGCTTCTCCCCAGGAGAGAAAGGCTCTTATGGGACCAATATAGGTCAGGCAGAATGTGCAGCAGAAGTGACATAATCTTTTTATTGTAATTTTTCATCCAATTTTTTTATCTATTGGATTATTTAAGAGCAAGAGCTTCTATTCAGAGTATCTCTAGGACAGAAGAGAGAGAGCAGAGTCTGAGGAAGAGGACAAGAATGCAGAATAAGGATTCCCCACCAATGGCTGAACCTCAGAAATCTGAACAAGGAGCTCATTTGGTTTGTGTGGACAAAAGAATGAGGATGAGTTTTTACCCTGCATGTAACCCTTGGGAGTGCTGAACAGAGAGCCCCCCTCCCAGACGGACACGTGAGGGATGGGAGATTCCTGGATATATTTTGTTCATTACTCCACGCCCAGTGGTGCCTCTTGCAAGCAAAGAAAAACAAAGGAAACAAAGATAAATTACTAAATTACAATCTTGTCTATGAGCAGGATAAGTGTCCAAACACTTCCATCAAGAGATGAGACAATCACTGAGTCAGTCCTGTAGCTTGGAAAAGGCTATGGGAGTACAAACTGGATAAAACTCATCCAACTCACTGAGTGAAGCAAACATGTCTCAGGTGAGGAGAAGATTGGATAATTTTGCCCAAAACTGGGATTTTGGTTGGGGAACAGCACCTGTGATTTTTTCCCCCCGTGGCCAGGGTGCTGTGGTCCCTCAGAGCACGGCACACACCCAGCTCGGGTACAAGGGGCAGTGTCTCTCCTGGGGTGGCGAGCACAGATCAGGATTCCTCATATAAACCACACTTTCCAGCAAGTTTCTATTCCATAACAACATCACAGAGCTCTGCAGGATCTGGCTCCTTTAGCCCCCTGGTTTTTACCAAAAGCCTGTTTGATTTGGTGATGGAGCAGGAAGAGCCCAGCTGAGATGGGAGCACTGAAATGCAAAGGGAAAATAAACCCAGACCTAATTAGTGTTAGTGAAGAAAAGAGTCACTAGAGCAGCAGCCACAGAATGGCTGGAGGAGTGAGCTGAGAAAAAAATGAGAATGATTGAAACAGAGTATTGTGCTGCCTATTACTTTTACTATTTTACAAATTAATCCAAATCCTACATAGTTGGCTTGGATTTTCCTACAGTTTCTCTGTCTCTCTGGTACAGGCAAATTTTATTACACTGATTTAGTCCCTTGATTACTACATCCTTTTTGTGTTGGTTTGTTGGTTTGTTGAGTTTTTTGCCTGAAAATGAGGAGAAAATAAGATATAACATTTCTTCTTTGCTACTCATCAGATTTTTGTATCATCAACTAAAACCACATCATAAATACACAATATCCATCATTTAAATTAGGTCAAAGTTTTTAAAATGCTCTGTAAGACTTCTCCATGTCAGAATAATTCAATCACTATCATCTTTCCCTGATGCAACTATTTTGGGATTTAACTTGTTCCTTGATAGGGATTTAATTAAGTAATTTACATGTAATTTCCAAATAAATAGCTGTTACAAAAGGCAGCAAAGAAATTAAAAAGCAAAAAGGAACCTGAAGGTAGCTGATCTTTAACAAAAATACTTCTGATATAAAAATGAATCTGAGGAATACATATTCAGTGATAACTATTCCAGTCCATGTCTGGTAAACTCTCAGATAATGGCAGCATGGCAGGGTCACTGGGGTTCTATTAGCTCAATTAATGAGGAGTAAGATAAGGCTAACACCCAGCTCTTCAAACGGCTCAAAAATAGAGCTGATAGTAATGGAGTTATTAACCTTCACCAGCCATTGAATTTTGCTGCTGATTCAAACTCCATTTCCTAGTTCAGGCCTCCATTAATAGGCTGTTTATTATCCCTAATCTACACTGGGATCAGCTGCAGAAATATGAAAGCCCCATGTAAAGAACAAATAGTTTAAAAAAAAAATAATATTTTTTTCCATTCTGATTTCTCCCTTTTCAACATATTCACAGGTTCTTCCTCAGAAATTAGGAACTTCATTATCCTAAACTGTTTGAATACATGTGCTCAGCAGCATGGTGAAAAAGAAGCTTTAAATATATTATGTAAAAAGATGGCATAATTGGGAACACAGCCACATCATTTTGAAGACCAAATAAAACCCTGCTGGAAAGCTTGCACTGGAGAAGCTGCTGCTGTTTATTTTCTCTACTAGGAAAAAAAAAAAACAACTTTAATTTTAGAAAAATGGGTATTAGAAATATATTATGGATGTATTGTTAGGTCAATCCTTTGGCTCAGCCCTCCCCTGCCCAGTTTTTGTCTGTTCATTTGTATTATTTGTAATGTAATTGATCAACACTGAAAATTAAAATAACTGGCCCTGGATTCAGATCAGAAGGACAAAACCAAGGAAATAATGGAGCAGGGGAAGTGGAAATCTCAGGACAGGCAGCAGCAGTAGAGCCTTTGGCACTGATGGGAGGACTTGAGGAGAGCTCCAACACAAACCTAGCTTCAGCTTTAATACAGAAATCTTGAGTTTAAGGGTCTCAATAGATTCTCTGCCGAGTTTGAACTCACTCAACCGAGATTTTTGATACTTTGTAAATTTTTGGTATATTTTCAGCAAAAGAGACAAGGTTTAGTTCCAACAGTCCACCCACATTAGATTTCTTCCAGAATCTATCCCAGTAACATCTGATAGAATATCAGCAATTATGAGTGATGGAGTTGAGATCAAAATAAAAATGTTTATTATATCCACCTCCAGTACACAGTGCTGCCCTCAAATGCAGTTCTGGGTGTCCCACCTCAGCTAAAATAAAATAAAATAAAATAAAATAAAATAAAATAAAATAAAATAAAATAAAATAAAATAAAATAAAATAAAATAAAATAAAATAAAATAAAATAAAATAAAATAAAATCTGGAATTCCCAGTGAGGGGAGAGAACAGGATGATCAAAAGACTGAAATGATTTCTAAGGGGAAAAAAATAAAAAAAGGATAAACAGATCAAGGTTCTTTGTCTGGGAAAGAGGTGACTGAAGGGCAAATACAAGGGGCTTAGAAAATCAGGAGTGTTGGGAGACATGACCAGGGAATGTCTGTAACTGTTTCTCAAGAGAAGAAATGCACCTGGAAAAAAATTATGAAGCTTTTTGATATTATGCCCAGTGAAATGGGAAACTCCTTTCTACATGATTTGGTGACCCAAAGTACAGTGTTGGGAAAGAGACTATAAAGTCAAGGAAAAGGGGTGATTAGAAGATTTCCAAAGGATCCTCTGGCTCAGGGAATCCTTAAATTTCTGATTGCCTTAAGCTGGTAAGGGCCCAGCACAGGAATGGTCAGGAACCAGCTGAAGGTGACAACCAGAGATTCACAACATGACACTGCTGCTGAATCTTATTTGAACTCTAAGTCTGGAAGGGAGCAAAAAGGATAAAAAATACTTTGGTGGATATTACACAGAGTTTTCAGTAGAACCATCCATGGCTATACTAAATGCTTCTTTCTGTTGCTTAAACACTAATTAAAAAAGCTAAAATATCCATTTACACTCATTTGGGTGAGAAAACTGAAGTCAGTCCTTGGTGTCAGTGGCTCAGAGCTTCAGAAGCCACCCTGTGACTGTGGATTCCCACTCAGGTGGGCACTAAGAGGTTAATGGCATTAAATGGTTAATCTTTTCCTCCCCAGCTGAGAGGCCATTAACAGATTCAGCTCCTTATTTGCCCTAAAGGCTGCCCCAGTTCAATGCCAGGAGGATCCTGTCCACTTAGACAGGAGCTGCTTCACAGGGGGAACACAGAAAGCAGCTCAGTGCTCTCTGGGCTCTTTGGGAGACAGGGTTTGCAGCTTTTCCTGTGCCATTCCACAAGCAAACCCTCACTCTACTGAAATTCTAACTTAAAGAAACCCACGACTTTTTCAGTGAAAATTGAATTCTTTTCCTTTTTGTTCCAGAGCAGTTCTTTGGATGTGGTAGCTGATGCTGTATGAGTTTTTTTTTTTTACTATTACATTTTAACAAACTTTATGGCCCATTTTGTTTGTTTTCAAATAACTTTATTTTCCTTCTTTTCTACCATCAATTACTAGGTTTGTTTTTCTTTCTGTAAGATGGAGGAGTCAGGAGACTGATCCTGCTCAGTGCTGTATAATTTAGTATTATGTGTGGTAGCTTTATGAGGTGGGAGTCAGATAAAACATAGTATTTGAACACTAACCATTTATTAGCTCTAAGGAATAGATTTGTGACTTGACAAGCAGACAATAACTCTGTGTTCTGATCAGCCAAAGAGGTCTACCCTGAGTTCAAAAACCAGAGTAACATTCTCTTTCACAAATAATTTTGTTTACTGATGTGACTAGATTTTAATAATAAACTTGATATATATGTAAATTTATTTTAATCTAATTTCATCAACAGAGCCCTCCTAAAAATGAGACTTTGTAGATTGTTCTGTGTCTGATTTATAGATTTCTGCATCCTATTCCCAGATTGATTTCAAGGCTATAATTCTATCAGGTTTTTCTCCTGATGTCAGAAACACCACCTCTGCAGATAGTGTTTTATAACTAGCATCACAACTGGAACTGAATTACTGCCCTGCTATCCTATGCTGCAATGTGTCCTTTTGTTTATAATCACCCTCTTTCCCTTACATCCCTACCACATCAGCTTCATGGAAAATATCAGCTCTGAGATCAATCAGGGAGCTCGATGTCTATTTCTGTCCCTCACTTCAACCCCTGTATAACACAGGGACCAAATTCTAAATTCAGATGTGAACGTGCAGAGCTCTTTAAAGCCAAGGGAAGCTGAGCAAATGGATCAGTGCTGAATTTCCACACATCCAATTCTATAATGAGTTGCTCTTCCTCCCTTGATGAGGTCTCAATCCTGTGAAGGAGCACGCGGGGCACACTCGAGCATTCAGACTGATCTCGGGGACTCAGACGTGTTTAGGGATTCAGCACCTTCCTTCTAAATGCACAAGAAGAATAATCTGTGGAACATTATGTTTAACTGAGTCCAGCACAAGTTTTGAGGTTCTTTCTCCATTTTTTTCATGCAGTGGATTCCTGTTTAAGATGCACATTGCCTTGCTTTGGATTAATAAAGCTACTGCTGTTTTCACACACTTCCCTTTTCAAACCTTGATGGATGACTGGCAGCTCCCTCCCTCTGCAACCCCCTCTATTCTCTCTCCAACTCAACCTTTTCCATCCCTCCCCTATCCCTGTCCAGGGCAATCACACAGGACACACAGGAACAGCAACTTTGCCAAATTAAACACTGATGTGGGTAATGCACCTCTCCCACCATGAGTTTTTAGATAAGAACATCCTCCTTGGAAGCAGAAAGATCACAAATTTCCAACGTTTGCCTTTGGAATAGCCACTGTGCCAGCCAGTGGGATGGACAGAACCAGGAAGGCCTGGGAAGGGAAGGGAAAAGCCTCTCAGCTTTGATGAGTCACCAGCACTTTAAATCCTCACCACCTTTGGACCAGCTGTGAAAAGTAACTCTATTTTATTTGCTTGGCACTTGTAACAATTCTCTTTGGATGCTGATGTCGATCATATTACATTTCTGAACAATTCATTATAGCTCAAATAAAATGTAATTCTCATGTTGTTTTTAATTATTTCACAAAAGCCAAAAGTCTCATAATGAGCTCCTTGAAATACCAATATATTTCCACGGTATTATGTCAATGCTGAAGAAAGATGATGTGTATTCCCCCCTCTTGCTGCAAATAAAATACATATTTTCATATAATCCAAACTTTAATCCATTTCTTATGGTTTGGCTTTAGAGGCAACTCAAACAAATAACCAGAACAACAAACCTCTTCTCTCTCCTACAGTTTGGCCATCTGGAGCATTTGTCAGGCCAGGGCTCTATTTCCTACTCTCCAGGAGCAGGACCCCTTTCCTCGCTAAGGAAGCAAAAACCAAGATGCAGTAGCATAAATGATGTCAATAAAGATTTGTATCTTTCCACAAACAAATTTTTCATATCTACAATACCATGATGGCTGGATTTCTCCCTTACCTGTTGGGATTCATCTGTGCTTTTTGCAGCTGCTCTCCCTGCTTGACATCCCTGGGGAAGCCAGAGAGCACCCAGCCATTGGTCAGACAGTCGAGGGCGTTCAGGCGTTCTGTCAGCAGCTTCAGGACAAGGTTGTCTGGCACTGCAAAGGAGGAAAAAGGTGACATTTATTCTGTGTGCTGAGTCTGCAGTGAAAGGAGATGCTCACAAGTCCTTCTGGAACCAAAGCAGTTACTCCCATTTATGACTGATTGGCATCGAGCATCATTGGCTTCATATTTACTGTCATATTTACTACAGTGAAACCCCAAACTCACAAGGAACTGTAGGACCAAAGCACAGGATTTGATAAAACCTGGTGCCCACATAATTTTGCAATGTACTTTTTCCTCTCAGCCACACTGGACTGGTGCCACAGTGATGTGTGTGACACAACCTTATCAAAATGCAAAAACACTGACTTGAGTTGTGGAAAAGAAATCCTATAACTGGAAAGGAATATCTGAGCACTCTCAATTGAACTCAGCAGGTGATAGTGGTTCTGCCACAACAGTCTATATGTGCTATTGCTCCAATTTGCCCAAAGGTTTGAAGATTTTATAACTGAAAATAATTTTCAAAATTAATCTCAACAACCTCAACTACTGCATTGATGAGACGCTAATTTTAGAGCTAAAAGCTCTTTTTCCTCTATTATTATTTTTCTTTAAGGCAAGAGAGAACATCAGCAAAATACTGACTGGGATTACAACTACTGTGGAGCTTTCAAAATTCTGTTTAGTGGGACACACTGGTAAGGAAGTATCCTGCACATTTTCACCAGAGTCTTTATAAAGTAAAATACTTCAATTAAGATACTTAAACTTTGGGGTTTTTTTCTCTTTTGGGAGGAGGGAGAGTGTTCAGAATTAAATTAAGTTCAACAAGAGTGACTACAGATTTTCCAATGACTGTTGTCATGTCTCATATAACCCCATAGAAAGTCATATAACCCCAAAGAAAGGACAGCAAAATCATCCAGAGCTGCTTCCCAAAGCAGCAGCCAAACCAATTCCCAAGCAGCAAGGAGAGCCCCTTCCCTTTATCTGTCTGATACACCGGTGCCTCTGTTGAAAACAAGGGAGAAATTGCTACATAAATCCCCTTCATGGCAGGTTGATGTTTTGATGCTCACCCTGCCATCACATCTGCATACAAAAATACAACAACAAGTGCTTGTAGGAGAGTGTATGTGTCAGATTTCTAGCACTTCTCTTCAGGACAAGCTGACAGCAATCTGCCTGGATTTTAGCAGAGTGAATTATTAGCAGTGCACAGTTCTAGCCCGGGAACAAGCAGGTTTTAAACTGCAATAATAGAATCCATTTGCTCCTGGAATTTAACATTGCACCTCTGTCATGAAATTCATGGCTTCTCCTTTAAATAATCAAATTACTGAGTTTACAGAACTGCACTCAGGATTCAATGTACCAGCAAAAAGAGAAGAAAACCGCTGGGAATTAATTAGGAAACAGATTAGTGTATTAATTGAGGATATCCACTTCACATTATAAAAGAACACGTTAAAGAGAGCAATATTCTCCATCTGCTGAAAGGAGAAAAAGAAAAAAAAAAAGGGAATGGAATAAACCCACACACCTGACAAAGAGCAAAATGACAATGCAAAAACTGGGTATTCTGTTAAAAATGGGATTCATAAAATTAACTGTACCAATAGCACAGCAGCAGGAAGGAATTTTATCAGATGGAAGCTTCTCCCCTATCCAAGATCTGAGCTGCAGGCAGGCATGGGAGGGAGAACAGGAGAATTTCAGTGCTCTTTTCAGGGCAGTTCTTCCCTACCCTCCAGCTTACAAGAATTAATACTAACCCAACACATTCTAGCAGGAATAAAGAAAAACAAACAAACCAACCTTCTCTTCCCCAAAAATGCATTCCATACAAAAAACAGTGGACTTTCCCCATAGTCCAGGATTTCTGGCTGAAGCACTAAACTTTCTTCATGTGTGTTATTTTATGACAATTCCTACTGGAATCATTGACATGACAAGTGACATGATTTTATTTTTTAATTTCAGAATGCTTTAAACAGTTTTTCAAGGAATTGGAATAAAACCTACAAACCCATGAGTAAAACTGCAGTAGGATTCTGCCAGCATCCTTCTGCATCTGACATCCATGCCAGATGAACAGGGGATCAGGGCAGAGGCTGGAAGGCCCAGGAATGGCACAGAAAGATGGATATCCTGTGCTGTTGAGCTTCCAGCAGATCCTGGGAGATTCCCCAGTTCCAGATTGCTGCCATCCTTCACACATGGGAAGGAGAAACACTGCAGCCTACGAGAAAATTAAAAAGTAATTGTGATGAGAACCTGGGGCATCTCCTGGGTCTGAGCACTTCCCATGGGACTTCTGTGAGCCCTGACGATCAAAATCCTCCACTGTGGTCACTATTTTGGAACAAAACTGAAGCAATCACATGAGGGGAAAAAAAACTGAGATGCAGAGACAATTAATTAATAGTTTATCTAATGACATGCCAGGTTTGGGGCGTTCTGGGGGATGCTGGGAACACCTGACACCTCTCTCCCTTCAGCCAGGAGTGACTGCAAGACATCAGCAACACCCATGTACACATATACATCACTGAATAATATAGATGCTTACATATTTTCTGTGCTTCCCTCTAAAGCTTGATGGTGAGAAATAAAACATAAACAAGTCAGACAGCAAGCTCTGCTCTCCTCTTGATTAGCGAACATACCTATCACTTCAACACAATGGGGGAACAGAGCTTGTTGGCTGCTCGGTGGCATTACAAAGTACATCAGCTGCCCTTGAACAGGAACAGTCACACTTAAAACAGCTGCATTAAAACTGTAAAACATCTTCCACAGACCAGAGGGAAGGAGAAAAAAAAAAAAAAAAAGAAAATAAAAGAGAGAAAAAAGTCAGTATTATTCTTATTTTGTAGTACAGACAGAGTAGGTAATGAAGAACTCTGCAGTACAGGATTCCTTTTCACTCATGTGGAACTGTCTCTGAAATGTAAGGCAAATTAATAACCTGTAATTGGAGGGGCACACAGCCTGTGAAGAACTAGCCAGAGGTCTCCTGGCCTTAAGCACAGAACCTAATGGGCACATAGAAAAGTAAAATATAGAGCTTTCCTGATGAGACAGTCAATCTCCATGTTTTAAGGAGATTATGAAGCACAAGAGCTTTGAATAATCAATTCCTTTTCAACATAAGCTTGTGTGAGTTTCCAACTCTGAAAGTTGGGGGAATGAGACTCGAGAGAGGTTTTACTTTACCATTAGAGAAGTCCAAAGGTAAGTTTCTTGTAAAAATTACAATATGCTGCTGCAAAGAAATATCCAGACTAGGTAAGGTGGCAGCACATCTCTATTAGGGAGAGAAATCAAGGCACAGAGTAAAATTCACCCCTCAGAAGTAAAGCTGCAGTGATTCCTGAGAGCATCAGACACAACTGTGGACCAAGGTCACAGCCAAGCCCAGGCATGGAATAGCAGCAGAATGAGGCCACAACCAGCTCCCGATGGAAATGTAATTTGTCTGTGCTTACACCAACACCACACTACGTGTCTCCTTTATCTCCCAGCCTGTTTCACCACATTAATGATCAAGACTACGCCCCTGAATTGGCTGCTGTGAATCTAAGAAGTGATTTAATAATTTCAGGGGGTTGATCAGGCAGGGGACAAGGTTTAAAGTGCTGCTGCTCGTGCTGGAACTGCTGTGTGGGCACCCAGAGATTTTCCATCTCCAGGGCTGTAATTCAGCACCTTCCAGCAAAACATTTAAAAAATAAAATTATTTCTCAGAGCTTCAAAGGTTTTCACAGGTATCAGGTACTTCTCATGAGAAGTACGTCCTCATGAAGCTCACAGGAGTGTGGCCTATTAGCTCTTCCCCAATCCATGGATCTGCAAGACTAATAGAAACCCAGATCAGGCAATCAGTTACAAAATCATACCATCTGCTCCAGACAAAAGTAACAGCACCTTAAAGGCACAGTCTGAAAGGGAAAAACACCACTTGAGAGATTACAGGGCACTGTTCTCCAATAACTTCAATGCTGTCAGTGCTCCAAGCTATACAATTATCATATTTAAATTGATACCTCCTCTGTATACTTCCCTTTAAAACAGACTTTTGAAGGGTATGAACTCACTTCTCCAAACCTATAAAATCTCGATTCTAAGTACAGCATAAATGCATTTACAGATACAAATTCTGTCAGCTTTGTGCTCTAAAAGGTCCTTTTGACAATACTGTCCATCTATGCTTTTTCCTGCTTATAGCGATTTTTTTTTAGCAAGGTCTGAAGACTCACAGCTAATTCAGATGCCTGAGGCTTGATCCCAGTAGCTGCCTGACAGTTAACATCTTGTCCTGAGTACAAGCTACTGCCAAAGGCTACTTTCCTGAATTGTCCAGGAAATCCCAAATTTAGCAAAGCATGAGATTTCCTTATTTTATTGCTCTAGGAACTCTGGATGATTCACAATGAATAATTGTTTTTTTCTACTCTGTTTTCTTGCCCACGTTAAGGTCCTCAGAGGTGGTATCGATTGAGATGGCATAAATTGGTTTTCAATGTGTTTGAGAATGATTTAGCAGTGATTTACCATTTACTGATCGATAATTCAGGTTAATGCTGCGAGCAGCCGGTGGGTGAGGATGGCCGGGTGTGCAGCCGGCTCGGGTACCGAGAATGAATGAACAGCCGGCCGGGAGCGCTGCAGCGGCACCGGGAGCAAAACAGCGGCGCTTGCCTCGCTGGACTCAGGAGAAGGGGATCGGCTCCTCCGGGATCCTCCGGGATCCTCCGGGGGGCTCTGGCCCCGCACACCCGGAGCGGGCCCGGGGGGTCTCCAGCCCCGCGGCCCCGCAGATGCCGGGGTGGTCCCGGGGGTCTCACCCCGCAGATCCCGGGCTGTCCCGGGCTGTCCCAGGGGGATCAGCCCCGCAGATCCCGGGCTGTCCCGGGCTGTCCCAGGGGGATCAGCCCCGCAGATCCCGGGGGTCTCTGTCCCGCAGATCCCGGGGGTCGCTGTCCCGGAGGTCTCTGTCCCGGGGGTCTCTGTCCCGCAGATCCCGGGGGTCTCAGTCCCGGGGGTCTCTGTCCCGGGGGTCTCAGTCCCACAGATCCCGGGGGTCTCAGTCCCGCAGATCCCGGGGGTCGCTGTCCCGGGGGTCTCTGTCCCGGGGGTCGCTGTCCCGCAGATCCCGGGGGTCGCTGTCCCGGGGGTCGCTGTCCCGGGGGTCTCTGTCCCGCAGATCCCGGGGGTCTCTGTCCCGGGGGTCGCTGTCCCGGGGGTCGCTGTCCCGGGGGTCTCTGTCCCGCAGATCCCGGGGGTCTCTGTCCCGGGGGTCGCTGTCCCGGGGGTCGCTGTCCCGGGGGTCTCTGTCCCGGGGGTCTCAGCCCGCACGGCCCCGCCGCTGTTGGCTGTTCTCTGTCGCCACCCCGCGGTCACGCCGGGCAGCGCAGCCGTCCCCGCCCCGCGGGCAGCAGCGGCCGCGGCGCCGCCAAAATGTCGGGAATTCGGAACTCGGGAAAAATGCGCCCGCTCCGGACGCTGCTGAGGCCTCCTGGAGCCCCGGCAGGTGAAACACTGAAAACATCTGCGGTTTTATCGGGTTTGAAGAAGGGCCAGCGAGCACCGGCACCGCTGCGAACACAACGCGGGCGGTGATCCATCAAAGGGACCGTCCCCACTCGCTCTTTTACACTGCTGGGAAGGGCTTCTGTAAAAATCGGGGTAATTATTTTAATACGGTAAAACAAATAATGCGATAAAATATTTCATTTACACCTTTAAAATATTTGTGCTTGTTAGCGTATGTTAGAACCAGTCTTTCCTTGTTTTTATTTTTTTTTTTTTAGGTTTTTGGTCATTTAAAATAGGAATTAGAAAAATTAAAATATTAAAAATTAAAGTGGAACTTATACTATTTTTAAAGCAGGTACAATCCCAAATTATCGATCATATATAATCATAAATAATATAATAGAGGATAAAACTTTCAGAAATGCTTCCTCACAGGTATCAAGCCACAGGTATCAAGATGTAGATTCAGGAATCTACATCTGATCACATTTAATGATGAGATTCCAGCCCCTTAAACCACTTTACCTGTTATCAGCAAAGGAAATTCAGTCCAAACTGAGTATCCAGCATGCAAACAAAAAGCCTTTTTCCCACTAAAAACGGCCTCTGTGGTGTTGTCCATGAATTTGCCTAATGGCCCCAGCTCCCAGGGAGCCCCAGGATGGTGCAGGGCTGGCTCCAAGGTCAGGATTCACACACCTGGGCTCCCATCCACACTCCCTGATTGTGGCAGGGCTCGAGCTGAAAGAGGTTTTCTGCCTCAGTTTACCTGCCTGAGAGACCTGCTCTGAACTATCTCACAGGGATGCATCTGCTCTGAAAGTTTCTAAAACCAGTAACAAAATGTACATTTGTATTTCTTTTTTACTCCTTTGGTTTCCACAGAGGAACTACGGTTGGACAGAGAGAACAGCTACACTTCAAACCCACTGGACTCCTTATTTCCATTATCAACCAAGCTCCTATTTCCTCCTTATTTCTTAAAGTTCAGCTCTGCTTAAAATCACGGTGCAGAATTTGATCTACAAACCCTTCTTGACAATATTGGGAAAAAAAAAAGGAATAAATTGGTCTGATAAACACGATGAAAAATGTCTTGGCTTTTTACACCAAATACTGCTTGCCCTGGGATGAGAAGGGAGGGTGCTCCTGAAGGGGTTCCTCACACCTGCCGGGGTACCTGGTGCCAGCACGTGCTCCAGAGCCCCAAGAGTGGGATGGATCCTGCCCAATCCTGTGTCTCCCCTTCTCCTGACACCTCCCAGCCACTTTAAAGGGACATTTAAAAATAGGAAAGTTTATACAAAAAGTATATATATACAAAATATGTATATATATTTTGTATATATATACAAAAGCTGTTTAATGTTTTCCTTGTTGTTAAGACTGTTTCATACAGCAGCCTAGGGTTCTGTTTGTATTACACCCCATGAAACAGAGCCAAACCCAAAATTTCATGTTAAACTCCAAAAAAGGGGATGCTGACAACATGCAATGTGCTTCTCCTTCTGTTTTTTGTGTAAAAACTCGTATGATAGCTCCATCCCAAACTCAAAACCACACAGAATTCAAGTGAGCAGCCCTTTGGTGAGGAGACAGCGCTGCAAGGAAAGGAAAGGAACCTTCATTCCCTAAATTTTAAAGAATGACTATCAGCAATCAAAATCAATATGAATATAGAAGATTAATACTTCACATTTATATTGTACTTCGCTGTTTAAAAGCTTCTGACAACCATGAGGCCTCAAATGGCCAAGGGCCACATTTTCACTCAAATCCATGAAGGTTTGTGGCACAAACATTGTATTATTGATCCTCCAGCAACAGCAGGAATGGTGAATATCACTGGGAAACAATTCTGTATATGCAGGACCATGTCCATGAACTGACTGATTATCACAATTGCTCCAGAAAACAACTGCACTCCTCTCTTTAATCAAATCACATTTATTTTGCCTGGTCTGGCTTTCAGGGTTGGCTTTTTAGGGTGCACTTTTTGATTGCTTTGTTTTCACTCCTAAGTGGGGTGGCCTTTAAAAATACCTTTGCAGACCAAGGCTCACTCCAGCTCTGAGTATCTGCCAGACTGATCCACCAATCTGGATTGTGGAATAAAGAAAAATACATTCTAGATTTTTCAAATAAATGAAAAGAGAATTCTGATTTATTGCAGTGATTCAACACATAAGAAAGTAAAACTCAGGGAAGAAAATTACAACCTACTGCCTACATATCTGCATTTAAAACTTTCTGTTCTACAACCTTGCATCTCATATAAAAATATAACCACCTAAAATAGGAAATAAAAATATTAAATTTTATTATGTTCTTTTGACCACCAATTTTCTCCTAGTAGGAAAAAAGACTGCTACCTATTTTCCATAAAAAAACCTTTGTAGCAGTCCCAGAGGAAAAGTCAAAAGTTTGACTTGAAAAACGGAGCTACTTCAAAAGCATTGTCAGAGGTGAAGGTTTCTTAAAAATGCATAAATTAAAATGTGGTGTATTCATAAATGTCTCTGTAACTTTACACAGTTTATTTGTGAGCAAGGTGCACATTTAGGGGAGCTGTAAAATTGCTGTAAAAGTAACTTAAATAAAGTAGAAAATCGATTTGTTTATTAGCTCCTGTTTGGACTCTGTGTGTGTGTGTGTGTATGTGTGTGTGTGAAAAATGAAAGAAAAATGGAGAGTTTTTTTCAATAATAAAAAGGGAGTTGCACTGCAGGGCCCCTAAAGCTTGTGAAAAATTAAACTCGACGGATTCAAACTGTCCTATTTCCACTTCAAAAGAGAAGAGGCACTGAGCTCTTCCCAACTTATCTTCAAACGCCCAGCACCCTAGAAAGTTTCTTTAAAAAAAATAAAGTCTCTAGTTCCCCCAAGCACTGTACCCGTTACTGTAGCTGCTGTCTCTCCCTCTTCTAATTATACCCATGTGAGTCTATTAATCAACTTGTAAATTATTTAGAGAGCCATGCGCTGTCTTCAGCCAGTACAAACACACTGCATGCAAAGGCTTGCTGAAAACCAATGGAGCTCCCAAAGGGTCTCTGCAATGTTCAGACAGCTTGCAGCTCGCCAGTACAGCACTCTTAAAAACAAGAAATAACACTGAGCTTACCCCCTCAGATATCAAGATTTACTCAGCCTTTCAACTTGGAAACTCTTGGCGAGTTTTTAACAAAGAGGAGCTGCTCTATTGTCAAATCTGTGTTTCACACTCGGTGATGAGAATATTAATTTGATGGGGAAAAAAAAAAACCAAACAAAAAAAAACCCAACCTGCACCGAACAGAACAAAGTGTTTTCAGTGAGACTGTGATCACAATCACCAGGGGACCCCAACTTTCAGAGGCTACACCAAAAAAGCACCCTTTTAAAACCACTGCAATTTAAAATAAGGGGAAATCTGTATTTGTACAAGTAATAGTTTTTATTAGAAAACAGGAGAAATTAGGGAATTCCAGATTTTACCCCCTACATGCAGACTGCCATTGGGGACAGCTTCAGATATTACAACTTAAAAAAAATGGAAAAAGGAAAAGATAAAAACACAGATTGTGTGTGTTCCACTCTAACAGGCTGCAAACAGTGCAATGTTATGTGTGTTCCATGAATCAGTTCTCTTACCTCCTGAATCTTCATTTTGGTGGGAAAAAAAAACAATTACCCAAACTAATAGCAGTTCTCCCAGCTGAAAAGCAGAATCTTACTAGTTTGGGAATGTTTTTTTAATTCATGCTGCTTTCCTGTCATCTGACTTTACTTGGCTCTATTTATTACAGCCTCACAAACAGATATATTAATTAGCAGTGATCACTCCATGCTATTTCACCACAAAAACTGGACAGAATGACATGCAGATTTCAACTGACTGATGATCTCCCCTATCTTTGTGATGCCCCCAAAATGCTTCTGCTTGTTCTTTCATTAATACAATGCAAATACCTCAAGGGGCAAACACCAAGGACATTTTAGGTGGGGAAATAAAAAATGCTTTTTTTTTTTTTTTTTTTGTTCTCACAGGGTATCAAATTCTGACAGACATCTTTAAGATGATGAACAAAGATCATGCAGACGGAACTTTAAATTAATGTTTGTTCATGTTTTCAGTGAGACATGTCCAGGCTGTCCAGCCTTCCTCAGAATTGAAGCAACCTGAGGACAGGAATTCTGTTTAAAGGTCTCCTTCAGACCTGTGGGGTCTATTAAGGACCTTTTTACACAGACATCATCTGTCCAGGGGAGGGACAAGCCTATGGAACTGCCTCCTCAGAACATTTCAGAAGGAATCAAACCAAATTAATTAATTTATGGGACTTGTCTTGCTGCCTATGGGAGGTTTCTGACCACTACACTCATTTCATGGCCTCTTACTCCATTTCTTCCCAGGCTACCCAAGCAAATGGTGTGTGCTGAGTTTAACATTCTTGACCAAGAGTTAATCCAACTGGTGTTAGTGACCAGAAGATTTGTCTTAGACTCCAATGTTGGTAATTTTCTGCCCAGAGTACAGTTAATAGTAACTACCCAGTACTCTGTAAAACCACAACAATCTAAAGGAACAGTCTCTGCATTTCAGATTTGTTGTCCAAAGCACAACTCTATGTTTAGGACAGGCAGAAAGATGTCAGGTTACTGAACTTATCATCAAAAATGCATTTTTCAATATCTAGTATGCACCTATTGTAGACTACAATGTCCTGGGAATTAAAAAACTAATGGGCTCAAAAATATTTATGCTGCCTTCATTAGGTAAAATAAATCACCATATACAAAATGGAGGATTTGGAAAAAAAGCAGGTCTTTATGAGACAGCAAACACTAGAAAATATAGAAAATGGGAATACTGGGTGGCCTTTTGGGGTGATTAACAGAATTGTCTGGGCTGTTCCTGAAACACCTGGTGTATACATGAAGCAGCAGTACAGGAAGAAGAGCAGGAAGAATGTTGATGAATCCTAAAGCCATGAAGAGAGGTGGGTTAGCCAAGCAGAAGCGGAGCAGAACAGACAGTGGGCAGCCTCAACAACTCAATAATGAGTCAGCTTTGAATGGGGTTTGGGCCTTGTTCCAGCACCACAACACGCCCTGTTGGCACATCTTAAATGACTAATTGTATACAATCAGTGGTGTCCACAAGAGGAGAAATACACTGAGATCAGTCCCCTAGGGGAGCATTTTAAGAATATATGAGGCATGTCCTCAAGATTTCATGGCACTGCTTTCATTTTAACAAGTAATGATTTGAGAACAATGTTTTTCCTTTTGTCCCACTGTTCTGTGCCAATGTCACTTGCATGATTCCCCACCCACAGGAACAGCTAAACCTCTTTACAAGAAGAAATGTAATGAAAAGGTTGAAGTTCTAATTGCTTTTCCACTTACAGCACTGTCTGCTATTGGCTACACCGAGTCTTTGCAAGTGAGATTTTCTGGAAACTGACTGTAGTCAATCATAGCAGGAGAATCTTTCCCCTGTTTTAACCTGGGCTGCAGCAAGAGAGCAGAGATGCAAAGATTCTTTTCCCACCTTTCCTCTTCAGTACCCTGTGTTATTCCATTTTCTCCAAGCCTCTTGCGAGGGCAGTAATGAATTCTTGTTAGTGTTTACTAATGTAAATTCATTCTTTGTTATTCCTGGGAGAGGAGGATTAGCAAAATGACAAAACTTATTATTTCTGGTTTTGCTGGATGATATCAATCTTTATTCAACCCTTAATTTTGTGCTGTGTCCCACCAAATAAAATATATTTGTGCATACCAGCAAATCTAAGGGAGAATTTTTAGCATAATGCACAGAAATATAGTTATGATCCCTATTAACATTCAGAAGTGTTGTACAGCTTTATCTGTGCATGCTGTATTAAAAAGTTAATCTAAATCTGAAATAATTTCTAATTTGGAGGAAGAAAGGAATTACAGCTTCAATTTCATTTTCCTGAAATGAAAGCAGCTCCCTTAGACTAAGGATGTGCATATTTTTAGGACTAGCTAAAAATTATGATCTGTGCAATTATTTGACTCTACTGGGAATGCATCTCCTTTAAGGAACTTTAATGGTTAAGATGAAGTTTATAAAACACACATATAAAGAACATTTTAGTAAAGGAAGCTCTTAAAGGAGCTATCTTTGAATAAACAGATCATCCAAACTCCCATCTCAGCCATAACTGATATTTACAGTGAGGTATTTACAATCCTCCTCTCCACAGAGATGAGCAGACAGTGAAATTACAATATACACATAAGACTCTGAAATTAATGGATACCATGAAAGCTTAAAGGATCTCTATGTGTGAGTTAAACTGCACTCAAAAGCAGCCACATTCAGATCAACCAGGAAGGAATTATTCCCACATCTGGAAACCTCGGATCTGCTGCACAACATACTCTGAGATCTCTTGCCTTTGTGTTAAATGCCCATTCTGGGTATCTCTAAGTCAGAAAATCCTCTCCTAGGTCTCTGTGCCCATTCCAGAGGATCTAAATTCTCTCCTGTAGGGTGCAGAGATTCCTGTTTTCCATTCCCATGGGCCCCAAAGCAGCTCCTACTCCCAGCAGTGTGGCTGCCATGAATGCACTGAGCTGGGTGGCTGCATTAGCAATAAATGCAATCCATTCACTGGAGATGAAGTTCAGAGTTTAAATCCACCACCCTGTGGCTTGATAAAGTTCCTGACAGAGGGATGGCACCCCCAAAGCTGCAGGCTGCCAAAAATCTTTTGGAAAGGCCTGGAAAAGTCCTGCATCTCTGGGTCTGGTATCAAGGGAACCTCAGTTAATTTTGAAGGCTCTTCTGTCTAATTCAGCCTCAGAATTAAACTATTATGCAAAAAACAAAGGAGATTTTCAAGCTTTTCACCTTACCAAATACATTTCTTTGCTAAAAATAAAGGATGATTTCTCTTTACTCAGGGGGGCTTTGCTCAAAATTCCATTAATACTGAAGCTTAACTGAGATTTCCCCATCTTCAGCATGATTGTCTCCTTGTGTTTGTACCACTGGAAACCAGTGGGCTGTTGACAGAAACAGCACTGGAAGTTCCTTTTCCAGGCCATTGCAATTTGGCAAAAGAAACATTCTTCCACCCTCCTGCAACAAGACTTCTCCTTTTTAAGTACAGATATTCTCTGATTTCTAATACCCACCACACACAGACAGCAGGACAACTGTAACAGGCAGACAGGTTTAAGCTGCTGCCCTCAGGAGCTCACAGTATTTATGATTTATCTGAAATCCCTGCAAAACCTTCCAAAAGCAAAGTATACTCAACATTTGTCATGGCAGTTGCCTCCCACAACCAAAAATGCTGATAGAAATTAAGTACAAAGAAATTTTAAGTTTAAAATATTGACATGAAAGTAGAGGAAATTATGGTAGCATTCTGAAAGTTGACATCCAAATATAAAAAGAAGGACAATATTATTTTGCTTTGAAAGTAGTTATACATAATACTGTGCTTTAGCAACAGTTTGAACTGGTACCAGAATTCTTATTTAGATTTAGAGATTAAAACATGGAATTCAGATTTTGGAATGTGCATAAGAAATTTGAATTTCACTAGAACAGTAAATATTTGCTTTGAGGATAAAAAACACCCTTAGAAATGTAACAACTGTTACACAGTGCTACAAATCCTACAAATCCTATTGAATAAATTGAATTAATGAACTTTCAGGCTACTCTGATTAGAATCTGTCCAACAAAAATTCACTCACAATTTGGCTTTTGCTACAAATTTGTAACTGCAGTGTAATGAGACAACAAGGTGCCCTACCTGGGCATCCACTGTCAATGTAAGGCTTAACGAGTTCTCCAAGTTTTGTGTTGTCTGCAACAGCTTCCTTTAGCAGTTGCCCACAGCAAACTAACAGGAAGGAAGAACAAAAAAGACACAAGGTTAAATTTTAAAAAGGAAGCAACAAAGAAAAGAGAAAAAAAATATCCAACCCAGAAGCTGCATACTGGAATAAGGTCACTGAATAAAATAAAAGTTGTATGTTTTTTGAGTTTGTTGTTAGGTTTGGGGTTTTTTTGGCCAAGCACAGTGAAAAGGAAGAAGACTGAGGATATGGAATGAAAAATGGGGGAAAAAAATAATATATTTGGCAAAGAACATATTAAAAATTGAGAGAATGTTATTAATCAAATATATTTCTGAAATAACAACTCAAGGGATTGCTAGTGGCTTTCACTTTTTATAAACTTGTAATTACTGAATAAAGTTCTGGCTGCTGAGCAGTATCTGAACCACGCTTGGAGGTGCAGAATAATGCTCAGTTCAGGAAGGGCCTCCCTGGATCATTTAATGATCATGTAAGGATTACATTTAAAAAACTGTGCTAATGCAATCTTATTATCATTGATTTCAAACACACAGAGCACCAGGAGATGCAAACTTCAGGTTTGAGCCAGGACAGCTGTACATGAAATATTCCTGTTTTGAGCTTGGACAGCACAGGCTGCCCCAGGTGAGGGAGTTTTACACAGAGGGAACCAAGACATGGAGAGGTCACATAACAGCAGAAATCCTGGTTATAGCTCCAATTTGGTAAATATTAGCTATAGGTCCCCCTGGAGATTATTTAATTAATAATCCTAAATTGATTCCTTTCTTCTGGAATCAATAGCACCAACAGGCACTGACTTTGATGGGAGAAGATGGAGCCTTTTAATCAGTCTATTATTAATCACACAGGCCAACAGGAGTGAGAACCCCCCCAGGAGTGTTCCTGGGACAAAGCTGATAAAGTTCAATGTTTAAGTGACAATTTTAACAGTTATCAGTTGTCCTGGAGAAGCAAATTCATATTCATAATAAATAGTGTAAAAACATAACACAAACTCAGTGCACAGACCCTAATTTAAGACACCTAATAAGTCCACACCTAAATTCAATCCAATTAATGAGGCTATTTGAACATAGATTTACATTTTTGAGCCTGTCCTTCAAGCCAAATGACCTAATAAAAATAAAATGTATGCTGAATATTATTCTGAAAAATGATGGTCGTCCAACTCTATATCAAACACTTAATTCTTCTAATATTTTGGTTACAGAACACTTAAAATAAAATTCAACATATGGGTAAAGCACTGGTAAGGATTTTTAATAAAAAAGCTGCAACTCTCTGATATTGTAGTTACTTAAAAAAAAAAAAAATGCAAATTTTGACCTAGATGGAACACTATGAAACCTGCAGTTTTAAGTTGAAAAAAAACATTCAAAAGGACAAGAACAAAATAATTTTTAATGCATTCAAGCATGTTTTGTTTCCTTTAAGCCAATTACACAATTAATAAAAATACAGCTTTGAATAAATCTACAAATACTTCGTTTTTCACATGATATTTCAAATAAAGCAATGGCACAATAACTGACAGCAGAAATATTCTATCAAACCTACCTTTTGCTTAACTAAGATGATGTGACTAATCAGTAAATTTTACAGATTTGTTTAAAATAATTTATGGTTACTCCACTGTTAGAAGACACTGCAGAACACAGAAAATATTGCCTTGATCCTATCAGCAAGCTGCACTTTTATATACAGAACATTTTAACATTCAAATGCTTATCATGAACAAGTCTCATGCAGAATTTTTTGGACTTCCTTTACAAAAGAAAGATGATGCACTTTTAACTAATTCCTTCATTTTCTCACATATTACTTGAGATGTGCAGAGCCTGAGACTTCATTAAAGTTCAGAGTGAATTCTATTTTAAAAGTGCCCCAATTTTGGTCAGACAGCTGAAACTACAGACATTACTCACGATCCACTGATCCACAGAAGAATTCAGAGCACTACAGGAGTCTAACAATAGAAAAATACAGATGTAAAAGGCATAAAAAATGATGAAATGATGACTAAAAAAACCTTAGAGCTGGTTTGTCACAGCATATATACTTGGTTTTCACTTCTTCATTCAAATACTTTTCACTTCCCTCAAAAATTTGACATCCACAGCAATGGACAAAGAGAGACATTTTATAAGCAAGTAAGAAAGACAGACAGCAAAAGATAAATGATCAAAAAGAGAGAAAGGAGGAATTGAGCAAAGTGCATATTTACTGAGAACTTACTGTTGACAACATCATATTTCTGAGCTATTAGTGCTGCCTGCAGGCTCTTCCCACTGCCTGGGGGGCCAAAAAAGAGAATCCGGGGTGTAAAGGGGGCAGCAGATCGGTGCTGGGTTTGGACAAAGGCAAGAACTACAAGAGGGAAGAAAGAAAAAAAAATACAGGTTTTAATCCATTTCTTAAAAAAAAAAAAATATAAACATTGATTAACTATTCTCTTCTTTAGAAAAAACATTGTCATGTTGATCATGGTTTATTTTATCACTGAAACATCCAGACTCTGCACCCAAAATCAGGACACTGATAAAAATGTCCCGTCAGCAATTTACTCTGAGAGGCATTTTAGAAATCTCACTATCATTACACTCCTCTTTCTTTCATCAGTGCCTGTCAAACCATTTTAAAGAGCAGATTCAATTAATAATTGCTCTCTTACCATGTTGTTTTTAGCAGAAGTAATTTTTGCTTGATAGCTACAATTTTGCCATGCAAATTACAGAGGGCTGTAATTACATTTAATACTTTCTGCAGTTTCTGAACAAATATTTAAGTGTAAAACCTTGGGATGTTAAATTAACGACATTTATCTAGCTGTGTGTGATTAAGACTCCTAATTACAATATTATAGACTTGTAGCACAGCGTGTCATGACACTGCTCAGCACTAACACAGAATTGAGTGTGGATGTTTTATTCTTTTACCCATCCTTTTTGTGTAACTTGTAAAGAATATTTGAGCTTCTCTGCCTGATTCCTCTCATTTGCTGGACATCATCCTCCTACATTTTGCTTCAAGCAGGAAATAGCACCTTCAGATCAACCTGCAGGTTTGGAAAGACCACGGGACATGTGAAGCATCATCAATGTTGCCACATTATAGAGACCTGGACTTTGTTGCAATCCCAAAAGAGAACCTGAGAGATCACCAAGAAGTCAAAAGATGTCACAGATTTGGCAGCAAGGACAAATTGAGATTTTATTTGGACACAGCTTTGCCCATTTGATGGCTGAGAATACCAGAGAAGGGAGCAGTTCAAGCCATGCAAGTTTTCCAGGGATCAGTCAGATGCCAAGGCTAAACTTTCTGGCACTGATCCCACCTGCCATGGTTGGCCAGAAGCAGCAAGGACACATCTGTACAGGCTCTGATTCCTCTGGGATTGCAGTGGATACAACTAAAGGTGAGCCCAGACCAGCTGCAGCTTCTCTCAGTTTTTGTGAGATCTTCAGTTCCAATAAAAGACTCTCTAAAGTGTCCTTGTAATAAAAGAAGTATTTTAGCCTAAGGAATAGCTTAAACAGGACTGTTTGTATGAGTCATAAGCTGTATTTAAAAAGCACAAAATGATTGGTGGGGAACATCCTGAGGATCAGGATTTTAAGTGCCATTGTCAACATATTGCTCTGTACTAACCACTTTTCACAGAACCCTCCCTTAGATGCTTTGGTATGATTAGAAAATCTTTTCTAATAAAGAAGCACCTCCAGCAAACTCCAATTTCTACCCAGAAGCCCTAAAGTATTGAGAAACTAAAACTGCAACCACATGGGATTGTATCCATCTCTCCCTGCAGTAATGGAATCCTGCACTGCCCAGCTGAATTGGGTGTCACATCCCACATTAAGGCAGCAGCAACTGCATTCAAGTTCACAAAATTTTATAATTGTGTGAAAAAACCCACAATACTGCTCATATTTATGAGCAATCTCCTCTTTTTACCAAACTCTAGCTGGGGCAATAAAAATCTAAACAAAAATCCTGAAAAGTCCTACCAGAAAATAGTGTTTGCTGCATGGCTTCCTCAATATCAGCTACACAAACAGTGCTCCAGTTATTCTGAACATTTTCCACAACCCAGTGTATTGAAAAGCACAAACATTACAGGCAAAGCACCCTGCTTACAAATGATGCTTAATTTGCAGTAAATAACCAAGTTAATTAGGAGTAATGATCCCCTAGACAGTCTCCACATCTAATTATTCTTTAAAAAAAATCTGGCTGCTTGATGCACTGCAGAAAAAAGATCTAGAGAGGATTTTTTCATTCCAGTTTTCAATTTATCTCACTACATTATTAATTAATAATAATTAATATTCAGGCACTCACATTTTTATTTACAATTCAAGGCATGAATTCTTTATGAATGATGATATGAACTTTTAAATTTAATTAAGTAATTTAGAGGTAATTAATGTGTAAATTCAGAATATAAACTTCCTACTTGTTTATCTTAAAAGTGCAGCACTTGTTATTAAAAAAAAAGACCTTTTTGAGATGCAAAATTACTGGGATATAAGAGATTATCTTCAGACTGACAGCTACAAAGTACATCATCAATTGGTCTTTCTGGCAGTTTCCTTATTCTCTTCTAGAAGGATCAACATTAAAAGTCAGATTGCATTACAGTCAAGCAAAGGCAAACAAGAATTGTTGAGCAGGAAAGCTCCCAGCACAAACAGCTTTTAAACAACGAAATATTCCTGGCTTTGAACTACTCCTCCTTGTTCTCAGACTTTGGAAGGTACTGGCCCTTTGGGAGATGAACAATTGAGCCACAGGGCTCCCTTTTAGAACAGAGACTCACAGAAATGACAGTGACATTTGCTCTACTAAATCAGCTCTTCCTTGGCAGGACTGTGAGCTAAGAATTTCCAGTTATCTGCACTTACTCCAGTAAAATAATTACCAGGAACAGCCCAAGTGCTGTTCTAGAGAGAGCACAACTCAGCTGGGAGCCATCTGTGTTGCCTAATCCTACACACTGACTCTAACAGCCAGGAACTACGCCTCAAACAGGACTTTCTCAACTTGCCACAAAGCACATATTTACCCTGTGAGAGAACATCCACGGAGGGCTGGTCTGCATTGATGGATTTCAGAACTTTCTGGTAGATGTGGAAAATCTCTGGGAAGTTTCTGTGATATTCCAGCAGCTTCTTGGACACCTCCTGCTCAGAGAGATCTTCTGGTTCCACCAACCTCTGCTGTACCAGGGGGTCACTTGGCCAGTCAAAGGTTGTGTGGAAAACCTCTACAGGGAACATGGTTAACAACAAAGAGCAGGATTTAACAGGTCTCTAGTTAAGAATACCCCTCTTAATTCCACTCCTCAAAACATCCAACCTGTTTATTTTTATTGAGTAATGTCAGGATTTTATCTCGTGATGGATGATTGATGATAAAACTTAGCAGACAACATGGAGCTGAGTCTATCTGACAGTTTATTTTTTTTAATAGAAATGCTTTTATTTAATCTAATGGAAATGATTTTATTAACCCTAAAAGCATCCCTGCACCTCAAAAACAAAGCAGGACCTAGCAGACATGCACAGAAAAATTATAAACTCATATGGACAGATCTAACCTTTAAATATTCTGTACTGCCATAGTCCACTGTTTGCAGGCTCAATACTGAGCTTTTTATTTTATTTTTATTTTATTGGCACAGAAAATGATGCGATGTCAACAAATACCATTTCCAAACAACTGAAATTTATAAGTATAAATTCCTACTAGTTCTTAATGGGATCCCATTTAAATTTTAACCCCATCAACAACGTTTCTGAGACTAAGCAACACTCCAGTCTGCAGTGGAGGTCAGGAGCAAACATACTGCACCTTGTGTGAGGGGATCGAGCCTTTTCCCACCACTCCTCTCAATCAGCACAGTGTCTGGGGCATAGAGCATAACTAGACAACAAAAAAGGAGAAAAGAAAAAAAAAATACAAAAGTGTAGCTCTTGTTAATTATTTGCTTTGTTATTGCTATTTATTATTGCTAATTGCAATTGTTAATTTGCTATTGTTCCCTGTAACAGTTCAGATGTATCCAAGCACATTTGCCTCTTTTTTATTCCCCAGCATTCTCCCTGCAAATATTTTACTTCACTTTTAATCAGAATTTTGCTTCACCTAGTAAACAATACAGTGGGATAAAATATCCATGAATCCAGTATCCATGGGCACAAACTGTCCCCATTATCCAAAAAACCATCACCACCAGCAATAAAAAACTGTCTCTGGAGGCTCAGACAGAAGTTCCCACTGAGCACTCAAGACTGATTCTCTTCTGCACCACAAACCATTACTTTTCACCCAGGTATTTTGGTGGTGAGACCAGTGAAACTGATTTTTTTATAATCTCATAGAGATGTGTTCAAACTTGATTAGAAAGCATCAAAAGAGGAAGAACCTGTCAGTTCCCTGGGCTGCTTTTGGGTAAGCATCCTTGAAGTTAAACACTGTAATTTAATTATTATTTTCAGTGCATTTGATTACAGGTTTCAAACAAGTTCTTTTTATGACTTTCTTTTCTGTATCATATGGCTTTTTCAGACACTTTTCTCCCTATTAAGGTACTCAAACACTGTAAATCTCATCTCCTCTCAATCTTCTTTTTGATTAACTAGACAGACTGAGCTTTAAGATTCTCATTCAGGTCTTGGTGGCACAGGTATAATTGTGAGCAAAACTCAACTTCAGATGTTATTAGGTATATTAAAAATACATGCAAGTACTAGACATTAAACATTTTTGCCTGCAGTAACTCTACTGCAGTGATTCTGAATTCTTCTTTAACAGTTGAATATCATCTAAATCAAATCCAAAGTGACAATTCATCAAGTTGGATAAATTTTGTTCACTGGCAAGCTTTGCATTTATCATTTCACACTGCTTTCCACACAATTGCAGTAACTTTTTATATTCTAGGTAGGTCCTTTAACTATAATTTGGGACAAGTGGCTTCTCCTGTATGGCAAGGGCAGTTGTCAAGGTCTTGTCTAGTAGCCCTTTGCCAGTAAAACATTCCACCCAAAACCAGTCTGAATCCACCCCCACTCGGAAAGGTCAAGCTTAAAATCATCATGTTTCCACTTCATTTGGTAAAATTTACATTCCCTAATTCAACACAAGCATAAATTTGTGTTTAGTATATGAGGAACTAGTTTAGTCTGAGGGTAAAAGCTGATTTTTAGAGATGGAAGTCAGGAGCAAATCTACTTGTAGCTGCTCAAAAACACTTGATGTAGGGTCTGGAATTTACAGAACTCTGACGTGGAAGAGGAAACAGGTGTGAAAAGAAGGGCTTAAAGTCTCCCAGGTTACCTCAGGCTTTCAACCCTACTCAAATATTCTGCTGTCTGATGACTGTCTCCAGCACTGCTATTGAATTTACCGAGGATTTTTTGAGACAAACCCTTCTAGTCTTTCCTCCTGGATGCAAATCACATACAAACCTTGTACTGCTTACCAACATGCCTAGGAAAAATGCCAGATGATTGCAGCATCCATGCCTGTTCCTGATTTTCAGGGAAGCCTTCCAAAATCCATCCCTATTGAACAAAAACATGAAACAGTTATTGATCCTGAAAGAGAAAAAAAAACCAAAATTCATACTAAATCTCGGTGCTATTTACACAAAAATTACCTCATTCTGAACCTTCCACAGCACAGTATTTCTCATGGATGCTTGTGAGAGAAGAAAGCAAACATGGAGCACTGATATTTTTGTGAAATGCATGCACTGATTCCACTGCCACACAGCAATGGGAACTTATGGATTGTAGCAATGATTTTTTTCTTCATGTTTCAATCTTAAAAATAAAAACAAACCAACTTCTATCTCGAATAAAAACAACCCAAAACAATTTCTACAGTTTTGAAATATTCAAAAGGATACCAACCCACACTGTGTATATATATATTAAAAAAAAGGAGCTAAACAAATCTAAAGACAGAGTTAATGCCAAGAATACTGAGGAAAATATGCATGCTTTCATTATTTTCTTAAATTATACAGGAAAACTCACAGTAATGGAACCAGCGTTCCCAGAGCTAATGAAGCAACAGAGCAAAAGAAAGAAAAAAGAAAAAAGAGCCTTTTGCTCCCTTAAGTCCTTGTTATAGCCAGCTAAGTGTTGGATTGAGCATCTTTAAAAAAACATTTACAGATCTGTGAAATACCATCGGAGAGCTGCAGCCTCACTCAGTTTTTGTCTGATGCAGTATTTGAAATCTAATCCACTTCCCAGGCTCAAGCCTGAATCTTCTGAACTCTCCCTAATTTATCTGTTTGTTGCCTGAGCACACAACTTCTTGCTGTTATATCCCATCCCTCAAAATAACTTTGTGATACCACAGTAAATCTGGGAGCCATTTTCATGCTGAAATAAAGGAGATATTTTAATATTGCATTAGCTGGCAATCATTATCATCTCCCATATAAATCTGGTGCTCTGTCAGTGTGGGGTCCAAAGGTTCTCCAAGTATTTCAGGGAAATCTATCTCCAGGACTTCTGTGGGATGGAACAGGCCATTCCAATTACACAAGAAAATAGAGCAGACTATTTAAAATTCCTTAATTAGCCTGGTTTCAGGAACATGTCATCCTGCTGACAGACGTAGAAAATACAAGACTCAAGTAACTGCAAGCCATTTTTGCCACTCCCAGTGTTTGCTCTGCCAAATTAGAATGAACCACTGGCTAAGGTCACACAGGTGCTGAGAAATCAATTTATCCCTTGGGACTTGCAGAAGGCAAAGCTGCACAGTGTTTGTAGTGCTATGCCAGGAACTTCAGCACTAGTTTGGAATATATTGTGTACAAGATATATATATATACATATAGACCCAGATCTTCTAGGGAGAAATGGCATCTGAGCTCTGAGGCAAATAAATCAATGCCAATTTACACAGACCAAAAATCTAGTTTATTTTCTCCACTCTGAGTGCAACGTTTTTGGAAACTATAACAAAAAAAATGAAAAAAAACCCACAAAAACCACCCCACAAAAGCTGAAGTCACTATTGCTTATGGCTCAAATCACATAATGTGCAACAGGCAGTAAACACAATACTCTAACAATCCATGATCCATACTTCTAACAATCCACAGCAAACTTCAATAGGTTTACATACAAATTTCAAAGGTCCTTAAAACAGGCAATAAGCAATTTTATATCAAGAACTTTTGACTATTTAGGGAAAAAAGCTCAATAAATAGCTTCCTACAGAAAATATATTTTAAGGCATTAAACAAATGAAAAAATCAACACACTGTACAAAAACTGAGCATTTTGGAGCTCAGATTTCCAAGGTCTCTGAGTTGCAGGGTATCAGTCAGTCCCTAATTAGAATATATTATCCATCTACTTGACACTTCAGTGAAATGTCTATTCCAGCACAGAGCTGCAGCTTTGTTCAGAACAGGTTTATTGATATTCTGCTGCATTCCCTCTCCATACCCCCAGTGGCTCAGTTCTGTTTTATCACACATCAAAAAGGCCGTATGCTCAGGGCACCCCATGCACAGCTCGGAGCTGGAGGTCTGAACAGCTGCAAGTAGTGTGGTATCACAGGAGGGACAAGCTCCAAGCAGATGTCACAGATAAAATAAAATAAAAAATAAAAAAAAAAAGGGGAAAAGAAAAAAAAAAAAAGAGTGAAAAGGAAGTGTGGCTTGGGAATGAAGCAAGAGGAAGCAAGACACAGCAGAGCAAGACCTGACTTAAAATATGCCTATCATGCTTTATGCAAACACTGGTCTTTTTTTGCCCTCCTGACTATCATGAAAGTGTAATTAGTAACTTCACATGGTAAATTTGTTTCTTTAAGAAGCCATCTATTTTTGGTTCTTGATAGCAGTAACCTTCTATCCAGGCATGGACTGCACCTGATCACATCAAGGGTGGAATGAAGGGTAAAAGTGAGACATTCCATGGTGCCTGTACTCTGTGGTCACTGCTCCCTCTCTTCCAGCTGGGAACCTCCCTCCTTTCCTACATGAACCCTGTAAACAGAGATTTTGCAGCTGCTTTAATGCCAGGTGAGCTGCTCCTTGGAGACCCAGGCCATGCTGAAAAATCAGCAGCAAGGAAGCACTTTCAAAGCCATCACTTTCTTCTCCAGACTTCAGGAATCTGGAGAAAAGGAAATGCTCAAGGTCATTCCCAAATGTAAATCTCCCTCCCTTGCTGGCAGTTCTCTCAGCTATGATACCAAGCCTACAGACTTTCACACTTTCCACCACAATAATAATGACTTGGGTATTCAAGTTCCCTCCTGTTATTTGACCTGTACATTCTCCATATTTTTTTTAATTACCAATTCCAAAATCGACACTGCCTTTGAATAAAGAAAAAGAAACAGCAGAAAGAAATAATGCTGAATTATGTGGCATATAAGAAAAAAAAAACCTCAGCTAGAAGCATAAAGGTCATGAATATAGCTGTTTTTAGGAAAACAAGTAATCACAACAGTTTTTCTACATTATTATTCAGTGGTTTTGAATAAGTATTACATGGTTTTCACTGCCAAATAAAGAAAGGGGTCAGAAAATAACACACACACACACAAATATTATCAGTAATAGCTTTGCCAGCATGGATCTAAAATTCTAGAGAGTCTAAGGAGTGCAGCAGAAATACTGACAACCCAGCTCTTGCAGTCCATCAACATGAGCAGTATGGATGAGGGAAAAAGCTCAAACCTTGCCAAATTTCCCAATAGAAAGCAACCTCTTATGCCCCACATTAGTTCTGTCAGCTGAGTAAGGTGGAAAGATGTTTTTAAAAGTTCCATTCCTCTCAGAAGATGTGGTGAATGGGCAGATTCTCTCCCTGGATAAATCTTTGTACCATCACTTTCTTTGCATGGAGCTTCACAGAGGAAAACATGATTATCTTTAGCTATCAAGGTAAAACCAAACAGAATCAATCAAGGTAAAACCAAACAGAGTCATTGTTCTCTTTGCTTTCCCTTTCAAGTGCAGCCACAAAAAAAACCACCAATCTCAAGTAATTCTGCCACTCATTGTGTGAATCACTGGCCTAAGTTTAGTTTCTAAAGATGCTAAGCCTTTAGGAAGGTGGCTCAGCTCTCTCTCTCAAACACATCCTGAGCAATCTCTCTCCACTGGCTTTCTCCAGCTCCATGAATTCCCTCCACAACCCAATCAGTCAGAGGGGCTGCAGCCAAGCTGTGCTAACCCTGCAAGATGAAAATTCTCTATATAAGCCTCACAAGAGCCAGGCTGGAACATAATGTTTGCAATAAGTTTCCTGTGTGTGCCTGCAAGACCTCCCCACCTGATCCCTCGCTGTCCTGACTAGGTTTGTGTTAGAAAACACATAACACAGGGCCTCAGCAGAGCAGTTGATCAATAAAAATGTTCTCCTTAGAGAACACCAGTGACATCTATAAACCTGTGAGTGTCAAAACAACGGTACAAAAAATCCTGTATTCCTACTGTCAGTGGGATGAAAGCTGTACAATTAATGCCAAGCCAATGACACCACAAGGAGAAATAAAACAAACAGCTGGTGGTACTGTGGTCCAACATGCTGTTCCTAATCTATGAACACTTTCAGTGAAAACATGCTGACTCATGTTTTGAAAGAAATGGCATAAATCTGGTCAGTGATGAAAAAACCTCACTGCATTAATTGTGAGTTACACACAGAAAATATTACACTTAAAATGCATAGATCCCCCTTCAAAGGAGAAAATAATTTGTGGTCACTTTGTATGTGTCTATCTATTAATGTAAAGATTTTTAATAATCATCACACTATTGAAAAAAAAATCATGTGTTTTTTCCTATAACCTGCTGAGACCTCAGCTAGGGTGGTAACATCCATTCCATTCTTGCTGAATGTCAGGGAAGCTTCATAAAGGGGATTTTTTCCCCCCTGGTTCTGTAAGACACCCAGCACTGATTCAGTGCTGCTGATGATAACAACAGGAACATAAAATGCAGGCAGGAATCTGTGCAGCTGCTGGCATTTTAACCACACTGTCACCTTACTCATACATGACCTAATAATTAAAATAACTCACTGAGAGATCCTTCCCTCATTATTGACAGGAGAACTAAAGCCATGCCAACGATTATAGAGCACAGGGGAAAAAAAGATGGAAAATAAGGTGGATACAGCCTGTGGAGAGCAATGTATTTTTACTGACAGTAAAACTCACTTAAACACTGGGAAAAGTAGCTGTTGAAAACATATGTTCTTTTAATCAGGGAAAGAGACCTATGTGAAAAAAGGAGCATTTTTGAGAGGTTTTAGAGCTCTTGTTATAAAAGAACTAAAAATACCACAAAAATTAACAAGACACTATACCATATGTGGTTTTAAACAGGTTATCCTGCCTACTGAAGGGCCTAGGTTCTGTGGGGATTTATTACAGATAGAAAAATACATCAAGTGCTACCAGATACATAACCTAGAGTAATGAGTTTAAATGAAGTAAAATAGCTTAGCTAAAAAGACCTTTAAGGAAAACCAGACAAACCCATATAATTCAAGCACAGTGAAAAGCAATACAAAAAGTTTAATTCTACTTTGCAAATTCAACATTAATAGGTAAATTATAAAGTCTGCAGTATTTTATGAAGAAAAGTTGATACCATTCAGGATTTCTGCAAATCCCTTTTCTTTTTCTTTCTGAGGATCAAAAAAAAAAAAAATAAAAAAAAATCATTGTTTCAGTCTCCCAGATGATGAAACATGGAGCAAGAAACATGGGATCCCACACATTTGAACACAACTAAACCTATTCAGTTGCCTGTTTGTGTAAGCTAAGAGTGAACATATTAATTATCACCCAGAAAACAACATATTCAAGTGCAGTGTTTCCTAACACAGAAGAAAAAAAAACCCACAATGAGAAAAAAATAAAATTTAAATTAGTAACACTAAGACTCTTTTCTTCCCCTTGGCTCAAGAGCCAAAACCTTAACAATATTGATTTCTATCTATTTTCTGTTTATCTGTTTTGTCCACTCCATCTCTGCCAGTTGCCCCAGGCAATCAACAAAGCTCTGCTTGTTCAGCCTTTGATCATCTCTGTGCTGGAAGATTAGCATATGCATACTCTCATCCTCCCCTTTATCCTGTTAATAAAGCTCCAAACTCCCTGTGCTGATGTTCAAGAAAGCAAGCAGCTCGGGAGCCCCGATGATTTGCCCCCATTCCCTGCTCTGCTCAGGACTTGGAATGCTAAGCACCAGGCACGAGTTGTGTAAGTGCTTATCCATCCACCCTCTGAGGAGCAATTCTTACTTGTTTGATGCAGTCCACGTTTGACAGACGTTCCTGGATCAGATTGGCCCAAAGCGCATTGGGAATTTTCTAAAGAAAGAACAAAAAAAAAGGCTGAATATTCACAATTGAGTTCAAAAGGAATTTTACCATGCAGGCACGTCGTGGGGAAAGGTGAAGTGAGATGTCTTCTTGGAAATAAAGAAATAAATAATTCTGTTCGAGTCCTGGGTCATTAACATGAGTTAATGACAAAGAGTTAATAAGGGCACAAAAACCAGTGTTAAAGGGAAGCTGAGCACAGAGCATGAGCATGAATATGAATAAAATGGGGGTTTTGCACACCGACGTGGAAGCAGCACCAAGTTCTGCACACTGACACACACATTGGTCATCAGACCTGCAAAGGGACCTAGAACATCACATCCACAAAGCAAACTTTTAACCACAAGGATCTGACCTTTGAGTGCTCCATGTGACAGAGGGCTCAGCATCAGGGACCTGCCAGCTCTCAGTGACACAGGCAGAACCTCAGACACTGAGCAAACAACACAAAGTGCCTGATTTTCAGCAGGTTTGTTTCACAGCTTCAAGTAACCCTCACCATCCAAAAGGTTTATTAAAAATATATTTTATAGTTGAACTTAGTTTATTTTTAAACTCAGGACTGTGAAATGGGATGGAAACTGCCTCTGCCAATATTTTCAAAGTGCTGTTTAGTTCTGTGACTGCTACTTTGTCCATCTCTAGCAATATTTTGTAAGAAGGCATTTGCTATGTGACAGAAGAACAAAGTTCCTATACAGATTAGCACCCCTCAACATCCTTCCATTGCATTTGATTTCCTGACAAGAAATCAGCAATGCTCTCCTTTCTTCTAGTAAGAATTTGCTTCACTATTTTGTTAATTCAGGCTTTCATTCTGTGCTGAATTTGGTTAAACTCTGTGTTATCCAGTTTAACTCCAAGTCCATGCAGCTCATAACAGCCATTAATCATTTCACTAAATGCCTTGTCTTATTAATTCTGACATTATTAGGAAAATGAATACTCAGAAAAAAAAAAACCCAACCTGCAATCAGATTCTCTACGTCTCAATTAAAATAAATTATCCTTCACTGAACAATGTGAGCTTGAGTCACTGTTTGCTTTAGTTCTATATATTGTGGATTCTCATATCTTTTTCCTAACCAGTCTGAAGGGTGTATACTTTAAAAGGAGTATTTCCATAGGCTTGGAGAGGTAGATAGGGCAAGAATCAGATGCTTCTCTGTATTCAAGATAACCTTTCAACATATCTTTCCAATCTAATTGCCACTAATTTTTAATAATCAAACAATTGTCTTTTAGTAAGACAATTAATTACATTTCTGATCAACTAATCCTGAAACTCATGGCACCTTGAAAAAACATTCTTTGGAGCAACTCCTTTGAATGTCAATTCATACAAGGAAAAAATGTGGCTGATGATGTGGGAAGATACGATTTCATCAGGAGTGGTGGAAATGGTCCCACAGAAGGCACTTTGAAGGAGGGTGGAGAAAGTGCTCCAGAACACACAGAGGAGCTCAGGTGGCCCAGCCAGGCAGCTTTTGCTTATCTCTTTTGTCCCCAGCTCTCAGTGCCTCTCCTCACATCAGCCGTGCACGAGCCAACACTCAAGCAGGTAGCAGAGAAGGAGGGAATGGAATTGCTGTGTTTGTTGAGAGTCAGCAGGTCCCGAGGGTGCTTTGTCAGAGCCTCCTGCAGCCCCTGTCACCTTCCAAAGGGGCACCACGCTGCTCCCAGGGACAGCCAGGGCCTGGCTGCTCCTTTCATGTGTCATGTCAAAACAGGCTGCAGACTGCTGGGGGGCTGCTTTGCTAAGCCTTGCCAAACCAATTTAAACCAAATTTATCCTCACTTCTCTCCGTGCAGTGGTGTTCTTACTCCTGTCTTTGGAGTGGGGTTTGTTGCACAAAAACAATCAAGGACACACATTCAGGTATTTCAGTGTTTTAGCTCCTTCTGCTCTCTGTGGCTCAATTCTCATTTCCTAGGCAGTTTTCCTCCCACTGAGCTGTGGCCTACAAAATCATTTTCAATAGGCTGCTTGCATAATGAATGCCTAATTATTCCACTAGAAATCAAGATATCTGGTACATATCAGGTAGCCCATTTATAATTTATCTCTCATAAACACATAAACATATCGTGAGCCTGGTAGATGGGATTGCACTTCCCAGAAACATTTCTTCCCAGTGACACACATTTGATAGAAGCCAAATCACACTTTACCCGCAGAGCTGTCCCAATACTCAGTGCAGGTAAAGGAAACACTGCTGTGGGATTTTGGTCATCTTCACACCGCTTTTCTATCCACGCTGGTTTAATCACTATTTCCATATTTGCTGAAAAATTGTACCCACTCATGATTAATTTTAAATATTCCATGTTATTTCAGGAACATCATATTTCAATTTCCACGCCTAGTCTACTCAGAGTTATATTTCAATTCCCCTTTCATAAAATTCCCACACATTTTTTGTGGAAGACCTTTTCAGTAGACATTTTTCTTGGGAGTTTTGGATATATTTGCTCTGAAAACAGCAGCAGCTATAAACTTTTGGCTTCTCCAAATTGGCACCTTGGAGAGAACAACAATCAAGTTTGAAGAAATTTACTTTAGGATCCTGAGTATCATGAATGTTTAGATTTAGTTTGTTCAGATAATACACATGAAAGGTTGGTCTTTTTTGGATGCACAAAACTGGAACAGTTTATTTTTGTTCCTTCCAAGTGGCTTACCCTGGAATAGACTGGAATGCTGACCATGCATAGTTAAGGATGCCTTGGATTTTTTTTTTTTCTTCTATTTTATTTCTTTTTAAAAAGCACAGGGACTTGACACAACCCTGGAGCAGTTTTAAGTTATTAAGTATTACGCAAACACCTTAGCTGCAATTTAGTGTAGCATTAAGAGGACACCCATCCCACAAACCCACAATTACCACAGTTGTTTCAACTTCTTATTTCATCCAGTTAACAGGAAAAGTGAAACATGCAATAGCTCATCATTAGACTTCACTATAGGAAAACCTGAAGAGGCTTCCTATTAACATTATAATAACTAAAGATGAGGGAATAATTTGCAATGATTTATCCAAAAAATGTAGCCTCTCTTTCTGTTCATGGAATATTTATTGGTAGCTTGTGGTTCTTCAATTTACTGAATATTCAAAAATATTTGACTTCTTTTTGGAGTATTTTTACATGCAGAATGATCACATGCTGCTTTGAACACTCAATATTCAAAATTCACTACCTGAGCTGTGCTCATTAGTAAGTGGCCAGGTATGTGTGGGTGAATGCTTGTCCAACTTGAAAAATGGAGCTTCAGAGAGTAATCATGGATTTTAAATATGCTTTCCATGGCTTCCTGTGCCAGGAAAACCCAAATGCTTTAATGGGTGAAGACAAAAGAAATGAAATCTTGGATAAAGATGAGTAGGTAAAATATGTGAGCAAACATTTGCAGAGCTTTTTGCAGCATTTGTCCAGGTCCAGTGACACTGGCTAAGTGACCTCAGACTGCCCAGCCTCTGGCTCTGGGGTTAATGCAGCCACAGTAGCCTTAGATGTGAGAAAGACATTAAATTATATTTGTGAACTTCACACCAGACTCTCCAAAAAACATAGCTTTAGCTCCTGCTCTTCTTCTTCTCCACTTATTAAAATGCTTTGGCCAGGACTACAACTTTTTAATGCTCTGGTTATATCCAAACTCATGTAAACATGATGTAAATGAACAACCCTATCTAGGGGAACCCAGAAGTTCCCTCCTAATTCTAGGAGTTACATTCAAAGAAACAAACTCACATAAAAGAACAAAATTATTTTATTATCCTCCAAAAAACCTAGAATCAAACCCAAAGGCAAACTGCACACTACTGAACCACCAGCAGCCTCTGCTCTGTGGGCCCTCCTCACTACCTGATTAGCCTTGACATTTTTGACTTTCATCTTCCACACCATCCATCTTTTTAAATCAAATAAGCCCAAAAGGACACCCTTGAAAGTGCATCTGTATAGTCTGAAATATGTTAATAATTACAGTAATTAAACCAAAGGGAATTTTTGTTTTAAAATCTCCCCCTCCAAGTATAAATTTATGAACCTATCAAAACAATCTTTAATAATTAGAACTAAGATTTCAAAGTACATATTCTCAGTAAGAATAATTCTATATCACCCCATCCAAATGCAAACATTTTTGACAGTGAGTTCAGGGAGTTCAGTGAACTCTTTCCTCTCAGATCTTGAAGTGTTGCATGAGGCATCTCCAAACTTCATTCACTAATCCAGTATTTTATTCAATTTTGATAAACACTACCCTATTTTAGCCTAATTTTCTAAGGAAGAAACCTCCTTATCACACCATCTGCCATCTCAGTAAATTACAAATCTGTTGGCCAATTGCAATTCTAAATTGGATATAGCAGGGTTGTAGGATTCCCACAGATAGGAAACTGCTTCAATTTTTATGAAAATGGGTGATAAAGAGACAAAATAGAAACTCAGGCTAGTGGACTTGTTAGAAAAAGTCACAAAAAACCAAGACTTCTTCCATTCTATTTCTCATGGAATACCTTGACACTGGAGAAAGGAATCAGCCAGAAAGTCAGGAATCAGATGCTTCTCTGTATTCAAGATAACCTTTCAATGTATTTTTCTAATCTGTCACCAACTTTTAATAATAAGACAATTAATTACCTGATCAACTAATCCTAGGAGTCATGACATCTGGAAAAATGTTCCTTGGACCAACTCCTTTGAACATCAGTTAGGATACCCACAATGAATGGATTTAAAAATCTGACTAGAGTAACTCAGGTATGCAGAATTGGGGAAAATTCAACAATCTGAGTCAGCTGCTCCTGCCTCAGCTTGAGAGCTTCCAGGGCTGTCAGGAACTGACTGGATTGTCATCCTCCTTTTGAGTTAATGCACCAAGTAAGTTATTTGTGTCATGCTACAGAGAAATCAAGCATGCACAACTAAGTAGCACTGTCAGATCAAAAAAAGTTCTTTGTGTACATATTTTCCAGAGCATTTTGTACCAAAGGAGACCTCAGAGATTAATGCTTATTTTATTGAGATTATCAAACATGCCCAGATAGGAGACACTGTGTTTAATAATAGAATCAAACATTCTTTAAACTGGATTGTGCAACTCTGGATTTACCCAGTTCTGCTACTTGTTTCAAGGTTAATATTTTCAAGACCTCCATCACTTTGCATTGTCTCCCTCTCCTGCCCCTCTTCTGTGTCCTGACACACCAATGTACAACACAGAGAGAAGAGAGTCTTTACTCTCATCTGCTCAACTCAGCAGTAGAAATCGTGGGAATGCCACATAATTCCCGTTCTGTGACACAAGAACAACTGTTACTATATTCTCTTACACACCTGGTTTCTTTCTTTATATGCCTTTGCTTCCTCTGTCTGCATTAGTACTTCCTTGAATAACAAAGTCTCATGAGAGACACGTATGGCATTGAAATGTTTACAAAGCCACATTGCCTGAGGGAAGAAAAAAAAGATAAAATACAGGTTGAAATATTTGGAAAGAAAATCAAACCATTTTTTTCAGAAGGCTGCAGAAAGACAGAGCTTTCCTAGCCATACATTAAAGTATACAGACATTTAAGTATATAAGCAACTTTAAGTAGTTTCTTATAAAGACGTTCAAGAGTATCCAGCTTTGAATAATGGCTTTTTCATCTCCTGTACCTTAATGCAGAATTTAAAGAAGGAAACATTCTTGCTGCCATGCCCTCACCAGCATCACCTGCCGTTTCTGAGGTTCAAATGCAACTTTGACCTTTGCATTTAAGCGGTGGCAGTGGGCATGAGACAACAGAACATGCAAATCACAGCAAGGCAACACCACAAATGTGTTATTACCTTACTTCCCCCAGGCTAATTAGTCCTGCTAAAAGGCTGGGGAAATAAGACAGGCAGAATTCTGTTCCATTCCAACAGTTTCACTACCTGAGTTCATCTATCACTTGGATAAATCTCAAAATTCTTTTTCCAGAATAGAACTCTCCAAAATGCTGAGCTCAGTAGAAAGTAAGAAAGTGAGTGGCAAGTGCTACAACCCTGAGGGTAAGGTACTCACAACTGTAGTTTTCCCAGAAGCAGGTGGACCAAGGACACAAATTCTTGGAGCTATGGAACAAGGATATGCAAATGTCAAGATGCAGAACAACAAAAATCCCAACCAGTTTCCCCACTCTTGTATAACATAATATCAAAGTAGCCACGGTGAATCAATCATTTCAGCTGGAAAGCTGCCTCAGCAGAGACTTCGGGATTGGGCTCCACTGGGAAAAAAAGGGGGAACAGAAAATCAGTGCCAGCTGGGTCCTCCTTTAATCTCCATGGTCAATGAGATTAACACTCTAACTGTGCCACTTGGAGAGATATATGATATATATATATATCTCAATCCATTTAAAGACATGGAGAGTTTAGTGGGTGAACCATAAGATACAAACATTTCCTTACCTGGATTTGACTTTTATTCCTGAAATACTGATTCAGAACTAACACGTTTTCTGATGAAAAAATATTTCAGTTTTTAGTTTCACTTAGATAGGTTGCATCAGGATTCAGAGAAGATTTAGATACTGCAAAATGAAGGACTCCCTCACTAAACTCTTTAATAGCTGCCTTCAATTTTTCTAGTCACCATTTAAAGTATTTTTTTCTCATTTCTGTTTCTTGTGTTTCTCTGCTGCTCGTCCCTCTCCTCTCTCTGAGGGGGCAAGGTGCAAAAAAATGCATCTCAGTTCTGAGGAATTCTTAATCCAATGCACACACACAACACAATAGGCATTACTGCCCTGAGCTTTGTTGGGAATGAATTAGAGGCAAGACAAACAAGAGAAAATGGAGCCGCTCTTAGGAAAGTATTTGGAACTTCTTCCATAAATACACCTTGGGCTGCAATCCCTTGAACTGTCATTTTATATTAACAGCTTTGATGTTTTTCCCCCTATACCACAGGGGAAAAAAAAACCCAAATCAGAGTCTGTGCAGGAGGGACTGGTTAGTATTTACTGGGAGTAACATAGGTCAGAGCAGAGGAAGGATCCACTCACCCAAAAACCTTCTCAGCTCTCGATAACCAAGGGAGATTGTGTCTGATGGTAACAGACAGGCAAGGATGTGAAATGTATTTTCATGAGGTATTCCATGCACTTAACAGTTATTGGGCAGGTGCAATTTTTAAACATACATGAAACCCAAATTACAGATTCATCTTTACAAAGTTATCTGACTTGGAAGGTTTAAGAACAACTCCCCCCTTATTGGTTCTTGCAAGTGAAACAGAACTAGTACACAATGTAGAAAAATACTTTAAAAGGATACATCAGCTGTTTTTATCACTTAATTTATTTCAAATGTAATGTGATTAAATCCTAGGGTTTTTTTAAAATCTAACACCTTGAAACTCCAGCCCGGTACTTAGGAATTATTTATAAACAGCGTCATAAAAGAGTGCTTGGGTGCCAACACTAATCAACTTCTTCAAACCACTTCAAAGAAAATCAAAAAACCTTTCCATCCACAGATCCTTTTGAGGTTTAACTAGGAGCATGATTTAAAATTCACAAGAAAGCCCTTAGGTATTGAAGCTTTAATACACAGCTTTCTTGGACAAACGTTTGATAAAAAACGAAACATACCATTATATACACCATCTCATGCTTTAATATTGCCCAGGGCTACTGTAAATGCTCACTTTGTACTAAATCTGGTTTTCTCTCTGCTTAGTGGCTGGCAGCAGATGGGGCAGTGTAATTCACTGATTTCCTCATTTGCACACTTGTAGGACTCCTCTAAAGCACATATGACACAGGGGCACTACCACGATACCACAGGGTGCAATGTTTAACCCCTCCAATCAACAAATAGTCACTATTTAATACTGCAGCTCCAAACCAGCAGCTAAATGAAGTCAGGAAATTCTGGGAAATGCCTTTTTCTTTGGTAACAGATCATACTTAATTCTGTATTTAGTCTTGATGAGACATTACGGGATTTACTCATTCAACTAAAGCCAGTTTTAACATTCAACAATGATTTTAGCAAAAACAAAATGAATCCTGGAATAACACAGAAGAACAGCTGGACTCACAGAGTTCCATTTAAATCCAAAAGATTCTATGATTAATATTAATACAACAAAATTAGCTTAACTGGAAGAGAAATCCTTTGCTAAAGAGGAGAAGTACAGGGTACATACTGAACATTCTTGCAGAACTTTTTTACATTCTTTCAGAGGTTTGAGTGTAAAGCACAAACTCATAGAAATGCCACTTGGACCCTAAAAGCTTTTTCATTAGCACAAAGCAAGATACTGTGTAGAAAACTTGCATCTTTGAATATGAAAATTACCAGCCCTTGAATGTTTTTAGAAGGAACACATGAAAGAACAACAGCACAAAGCCCTAAGCACAAACACTTTGCCACACATTTGACCTATTAGACTTTTGAAGCAGTTGTAAGCTATAATCACCATTACATTTATTTATATTTTTAAAAGTACTTTACATCCTATTATCAAGTAAAAAGGTTTTCTAACTTCACACCTGGGATAGATGCAATGCTTCTTTTCCACACATCTCTGTTTCAAATTTTCTCTAGGGCTAAAACTGTCTAGGCAAGGAAAGATCATGAAAATTCATGACTTTACTGATGGCTCTAATAAGGTTTTTTTTCTTCTAAATAGTCAGCACCTTCCGCCATGATCAAAAAGTAAAATCAACTCTGCTACACATTTCTGTTACATTATTTTTCATATAATTTATTCTTAAAACAACATTTTGGCTTTAATTTTAATTTGAGTTCCTCTCCTTCCTTAACAGGATTTTCCAGACCAAAAGAAGACAGCATTTTCCCTTTGACAAATAACTGCTGTAGTTCTATCTTCAGCCTCTAAGTACTGAAGTCATGAGATGGAAACCTGCCTAATTCTGTTAAAATAATACTGTGGGGCTTCAGGACAAATGTTAGGCCAATGTGAAGAAATTTTATCAGCATTCTATCAAACTGCAGGAAATTCTTCCACATATTTTCCATGGGTCTACAAAACAGATTGATTATTCACGCTGCCTGCACCAGAAAAGGCTGGGCACAATTTGCAGGATTTTGATTTTTTCTTTTTCTTTAACGTATTTAGCAGCATTTCAATCAACATCCATCTGATCAGCACCACTAAGAGCTAACAGCACCTCCAGTGATAATGATTTCATTGATGCTGCAGCAGAACTTTCATAACGGTTTACTCTGGTTTTAAAGAAACATCAAAGCTCCATGACACCAGCTCTCCCTGACAGCTCACACAGAACAAAAATTACAGTTCAGTTGTGCATATCCAAATATAATCTGCCTAAGGGTGAACAGTTTGTAAATCAAATAATTTGATTGAAGATACATGCTTTTATTGTGCAGAATACAGACTTCCCATTCAATTTACCAGGTTTTGTTACACAGAGGAGCAGACACACTCACTGTTCCTTCAGCTGAGATGCCACTGAGCTGTGGAACTCATTAACAGCAGTAAGTAACAAACTAATCAAAAAGCAGAGAATCTGCCAGCCCAGGTAGAATAGGAACCTAAATTTACACCTGACAAAAGGAGTAATTAGCGAGCTTAAAGACAACAGGAAATATCAGATGGGGCACGGAAGGCATTAATAATTGATACACCAGTACTCTTCGTTATTCCCTTAGAGGGTTTCATTGTTATAACTGTTAAAGTGCATTTCTCATTAGATTACCCACTAAAAAAAGAAATTAAAAGCATCTTGCCTATAACTATTCCAAAATGCTCACCACTTTTTTTTTGTTTCCTCCCCCCTTCCAAGACTCAGCCTGAAAAGTTTGATCCATCACCTGCCAGCGGCAGCACAGCTCCCAACAGCTGTTTACAAATCAGGAACTGAACTATTTCTGGTGTCTCCATTTTCACTTACCATCATCGTTGTTTTGCTTTAAGTGGTTTATCATGAACTCAATGGGATCATCTGGCTTATGAATTAATAGCTCTTCAAGCATGTTCTGGAAATAAATAGGACAAAATCAGAGGAAAATTTAACACAGCTCTGCAGTCGTGATAGCTTGCATTTTTACAGTAATGTTACAATGAGGATCCTCAACAGCTTATAAATGCTTATTTATTTTCTTTCACAGACAAAATTGAGACTTCAGAACCTATTTTCAACGCTGAAAAACTGAAGATTGTCAGAAAATTGCCAGTAAAAAAACCCCACAACACCACTGATAAGCTTCAGCTTATTTTTATTTATATGGACACCGGAAAGGTTTGGCTCAAGCAGCCTGGGGACAAAAATGGTTGAGGCAGCACTGACATAAAAAAACATACAAGGAATTTGAAAAACAGGGTTAACTTGAATTTGTGTCTCTGCAGGGCAAAATGACCCTTCTCTAGCACATTCCCACAAGCTTCTGACAAGCCCAGAGGAGGGCAGAATAGACAAGAGCTGTGGAAAACACGACCCACAGAAATGGCACATTTCACTCCTGCACCAGGCCTTGTCTCCTGCATGAAAAGGAGTGGGAAGAAGTGGGGAGAAAAAAAAGAAAAGAAAAAAAAAAAAAAGGCATAAAACTTTGCCTTGAATGTCTATTTTTGAGCCCATTTTCATGTTAAACCCTTGAGGTAATACAGGGCCTTGTTCCAGCTCACACCCACAGCAGTGGGGATCTTGCACTGGGAAGATTTCAGGGAAGATTTGGGTTTTACAGTCAGAAAAAAGAACAACCCTGAGAAATCCATACATTTCCTAGCAAGACATTTCAGCACAGCCACGAGTTCTGTAATTAAAACTAGACATCAAACAGAACTAATGCTCTAATTTAGACAAGCAGCAGAAATACTCAGGCTGGAAGAGACATTTCTAAAAAGCAGTCATAACACTTTTATATTTGCAAGTAAATTCCATAAAGTCCATCTAGTCCATAAAATTTTATATCTTCACACACTGATTGTCTTTTATTAGAGTGGCCTCTTTTCCTTTTCTACTTCATCCACTTCATTAGAATAATTAAAACACTCAATTTTGTTTATAAACTGGTGATCGTGCAAGTTGTGATCCATAAAGGTCTGGGTAGCACAGAGCATGAAGGATGAATTTTTTATTTTTATTACTTTCCAGCAACATTTATTAAAACTAAGCAATCTGGATGTTGCACTTCACTTACCAGCACCTCTATAAATAACAAACATAAGAAAATCTGGGTTTATGATAATTCACAAACGTTCAGGCTGACAGTGACTGACACTGGCACTGTTTCTTGCCCAGTTTTATCCAATTCTGCTAAACTCAGTTTAATTTCACATAATTTGTTCTGCTAATCTCAGGGGAGGTTCATATTTTGGGTCCCACCTAGTTTTTACATTTTGTGGTTTGTAAATGTTTTAGCACAACGATTTCAAGCTGTGTTTGTGTCATTATTTTTCTCCAACAAAGTGAAGCATGAAAAACACAACCTTGAATAAATCCCAAAAACATTTTATGTAATATGAGTCCCTGCAGCTGCATTCAACAACTTGTGACTTGCAAAACCCAGTATTTTATTAAAAAAAAAATCAAAACTATTATACCACACCAATCATAATAACCAGAAAAAAACACATTGTACAAAAGAAAAGAAATAGGAAAAGAAATAAACATGTATGTGCATTTTAGTGAGCTCTGAGCAAGTGAAAACGACTTTTTAACAGAGTTAAGAGCAGCACACGGGGGAAAGCTCTCCAGCAAGTTCTCTTATCAGAACAGCACCAAGATATTTAGTCCTTCACACAAATCTCCTCGTGCACGACACAATGGCTTTTCCCAAACTTACAGAACAAAACCCACCCTTCTCTAAAGCAGTGAAACCAAGTACCGAAATCACAAACACGCCACAAGTGCACTCTTAACCCTTTATTTTTAACGCGTTCCAGGCAGAAGGGTTTTAACCGAGGGATGATGAGGATCGCGTGACAGCCCCAGCTCAAGCACGGCAAATCCTTCACCAAGATCTCCTCGCCACTGTCCTACCTCGTTTTATTTCCTCCTCCCCCTTTGCCCCTCCTCGTTCTGCCTCGCATTTCACCCACACCATCTGTCCACGGGCTACCAGTTTATTCCGGAAATCGGATGAAACGTATGAGGACCAACAACTGTCAATTAAAATAATTAACAGTGAGAGCCCACGGCCGCTTCCCGCGGTCGGACACGCGCCTGTGAGGCTGCACAGGAGCCCGCAGCAGATGCCCCTCCCCGCCTCCCCCGTCCCCGGCCGGCCACCCCGAGCAGCGGAGCGGCTGGCGGGCGATCCCCGTTCACCTGCAGGAGCTGGAAGAGCCCCCGCTCCTCCGCGTAAGCGCCCGCGGGCGGCGGCCAGGGCCGGGCTGGGTCCTGCACGGGCGCCTCCGCCATGGCTGCCCCTAGCAACGTGAGGCGTTGCTAAGGAGGCGTCATCGCTGCGCGCCGGGGAGCGGCCTCGCGCCGCACGGGGGCGTGGCCTGCTGAACCGCGCCGGGAGCGGGCAAACGTCATCAGGCGCCGACGGTTGCCGGGGAGACGGAGGCGCGGTTGCCGCGGCAACGGCGGGGCTGAGGGCCCGCGCTCAGCGCCGTCCGCCCGCTCATCCCGCCCAGAGCGGCCGCCCCGCCAGCCCGGCCCCTCCCGGGGAGCTGCCGCACCACCGCCGCCCGCACACCGGCCGGTAGGAGCCGCAGGGCTCGCCGGGGCGGGAGCGGGGCGGCGAGACCCGCTCGCAGCGCGGGCTCCCGGCGGCGCCCACGGGCTGAGGGGTCAGGCGGGCCGGGGCTGCGGGCGAGGCCGCCCCGACAGCTTCTGATCTCTCCGCAGGGTCCAAAGCAGCCCCGGCGGGAGGGGTGGGGAGCCCGGCCGGCTCCGTTAACGGGAGAGGGCGGAAGCCGCTGGGGAGATGCTTTTACAGCCCTAAGAGGAGCCACGGCTCCCCCGGGCCCGCCGCAGCCGCGCCGTTGATGCACTGCCGCGTTATCTTTACAGCACGCCCGCCAGGGTTTAAGGCATCCGATTGTCAGCGCTGCCCCCTGGGTTCTCTGCCACTTTTTGCAGCATCATTACCAACTCAGTGACTGACTGCTTGGGGCTCTGGGCCTGCAGGCTTACACACAATAAATCTCCTCGTTTTCATGCATTTTACGTGTCTTTTTTAATATAAATTTTCCACTAACTGATACAACTCCTGCTTAAGTGAGAGGTAAAATTGTGTACTATCCAAAAAGCAGCTTAATTTCTCTCCTTTTCACCCCCAGATCCAGAAATAAGAAAACATGGATGAGGTTGTGGAGACCCTAAGAAAGATCGAGGAGAACTACAAGCTCTTCCAGCAGCAGCAGTTCTCATTTATCAGAGCACTGGAACACACCCGGGAGGAAGCCCACGACTCAGTCAGACCTGTGTCATCCATTGTCCAGGTACAAATTATTCAGCACAAAGTGCTCCCTGCCCATGAGAACAGGGCCAGCACGGGGCTGGCGTGCACCTGGCGCCAGTTCAGGGATGAAGAAAGGGTTTTACTGAAGGGAAGATGGACAAAACCTCTCCAGTAAGGTTTGTGTGTAACTGAAGCTGCGGGGAGAGAAGCACCTGTGTGAGGGCCTGCTGTTATCTCAGAAGGACTCTCATGGCTGAGCAGCACTTTCTGGTTTAGTTTAACACTGCTGAGGCACAGCCAGAAACACAGGGTACAGGAAAACAATCAAACCAAACCTCATTCCCCAGCCACACATGGAATCTGGAATCCTTAACTTGGAGGAACCAGCGTGCCTGGCTCCTCCCCCTGGTATTGGTGCTGCTGTATCTTTTTATGGTGCTTATTAAAAATAATGGCTGTGTCACAGAGGGAGGATGATGGATTGAGGGCTGCAAGTCCCAAGTGGGCAAGGGGTTTTCTGGGCTGCTAAGTGAATTGTCCTGGAAATTTTATAGCATGGTGTACCTAAAAGTAAAACTTAGACCACATGGATACAGAGGGGGAGGAAGAAAAATTGAAATCAAACCAGAACTGTGGATTTGAGAGAGCAGAACTTGGGCACAAATCCCAGATGGATGCCAAGGGCAGAGTGAAAGCCAGGCTGCTGTCAGCATTAGGACACAGAATGAGCTGGTTGTCTTTTCCAAGTGTGCCTCTCCCGAACAGAAGGGCTTTGCTCATTGCAATGAAGAGGATTGTGACAGACACTGCACTGAGCCACATTTTCCCACTGAGATGTTGTGTAATATTATGCTGTTTGCAGAAACACTGCTATTTCCCCCTGTGCTGCAGGTACAGTGCTACAAGGACCACCACTGTTACAATGCCACAGACAGGCGCATCCTCAACATGTTCATCTCCATCTGCAACGATCTCCGCAACCTCTGCCAGAAGCTGGGAACGGTGCATCCTGGGGACAGCGTGTCCAACGGCCTTGTGGAGAAGTGCAAAGTGCTCCTCAACGACAGCAACGACCTCACAGCCATCCGAGCCACGTAGGTGCCTCCTCAGCTCAGCTCAGCTGAGCCCAGCTCAGCTCAGCTTAGCTGAGCTCAGCTCAGCTCAGCTCAGCTCAGCTCAGCTCAGCCCAGCTCAGTTCAGCTCAGCTCAGCTCAGCCCACCTCAGCCCAACTCAGCTCAGCCCAACTCAGCTCCTGGCATTTGGCTGTCACTGCTGGAGGACTGACACTGCACATTCCCACCTGGCTTCTCCACCACTTCTGTCACAGCACCTTCCTGCCTTTACTCAGGGTCCAAGGGGCTGCCCAGGTTCCTGTTCCAGCTGTTGGGAAACCACTGCCAGTGTCCATCCACAAACAGTGTCGCTCCGATTTGGAACGGCTTTAAAGAACGACACTGGACTCTCAAGGGAGTCTCAACAGGAGAATTCCTTAGTTTATTGCTTCAGGCCTGTCTAATAGACAGATACGTGGAAAGTACAGAAAGGAAACTCCTGTTGGTTAACAAAGTGCTACATTACCATCATTGGTCAGGGGCACTTTGCCCCCCTGACTCTCTCCTGCAAGGAGAAACAAGAGGCTGCAAAACAACACCTGCAAGGCTGTTTAGTGTCCCTGAGAATTGTTTTAATTCCTTCTCACATTTTTCCCAAGATACTTTCTCAGGCAGCCTGAGGAGCCATGCGGCCTGCAATTTGTACAGGCACTGTGGTTCAGATTTAGCATCCATAACAGAGTGCTGCTTTTTTTGTCCATCCTTTTTCTGGTGCAAGGCAGGGCACGAGAGCGCCCGGAGCTCCGTGCAGTGCTCGGGCAGGTTACCTGCTCCTTCCTCCTGCTGCTCCTCTGCACAGAGCTCATTTCTGCAGGGCAGGTGTCACTACGTCCTCTCCAAGACTGCCAGTCCTATGCCAGGGGTTTTTGGCAGGACTCATGCTGTGCTTTTCCGTTTTTGGCACAGGGCTGGCTGTGCAATCCTGCTCTTCCATGGGCAGTCTGAGGGTGGCTCCCACGGCTGCACTGCTGGAGCTCCTCTGCCAATCCTTTCCCTCTGTCCCACAGCTACCCCCATGGTGTTGTGAACTACCTGAGCTGGGAAGAAGCAAGGAATCGCTATGGAGGGGTGGTGAGCCTCATCCCCATCGTTATAGACACCATGAGGGAGTGGATAACATACATGACGAGCCACCTCCTGCCTAATGTGAGTCCAAGAAGGACACATCCAATTCCCACACCCCACCTGCTGGGCACTTTGCAGCTCAGATTACATTAGTAACAAAAATACTGTATAATTGCAGGAAAGAGAATGCAAGAGGTGCAAGTATGAAGACCCACGTTTGAAAAATAAAGCTCCTTGGGTGCCACCAGGCAAAAATACGTATTAAAGGATCAAAGCTCCTGCATCGTCTCCTCACCAATTTTAACCTAATAGCTGATTAAATACAATGAAATGACGACTATAGATCTGTCCTGAGTCCATTTCCCTGCTGCCAGCCTGCCACAGACGCATTGGCTGTCCCTTGCTGCTGTTTCCACTCTGCTCCTCATATCCCCACAGAAGCAGCTGCAGCTCCAGCTGCTCCCTGAGGCCAGCACTGCCGTGGGAGCAGGGAACACTCAGGACTCCTTAGATTCTAATCTCTCAAACATGAATCTTGGACAAGTTCTTTGAAATTGGATTTGACATTTTCTCAGCCTTCTCTCTGATGAACATCCCCTGCCTGGCACAGCCAGCGGGGTGAAGAAGCTGCCTGGCTGAAGGATGTGATGCAGAGCAGCAAAGGCCTGGCATCATTAATTCGGACACGTGTTGGACGTTTATGCTTCTCTCTAAAATTCCCCCACCCACACAGAAAGGATTTCGTTAGCTGGACCACAAAATCCTTGTTTAGAGGAAAAACTTCCCGCAGTCGGACACGCGCCTGTGAGGCTGCACAGGAGCCCGCAGCGATGCCCGTCCCTTGCCTCCCCCGTCCCCGGCCGGCCACCCCGAGCAGCGGAGCGGCTGGCGGGCGATCCCCGTTCACCTGCAGGAGCTGGAAGAGCCCCCGCTCCTCCGCGTAAGCGCCCGCGGGCGGCGGCCAGGGCCGGGCTGGGTCCTGCACGGGCGCCTCCGCCATGGCTGCCCCTAGCAACGTGAGGCGTTGCTAAGGAGGCGTCATCGCTGCGCGCCGGGGAGCGGCCTCGCGCCGCACGGGGGCGTGGCCTGCTGAGCCGCGCCGGGAGCGGGCAAACGTCATCGGGCGCCGACGGTTGCCGGGGAGACGGAGGCGCGGTTGCCGCGGCAACGGCGGGGCTGAGGGCCCGCGCTCAGCGCCGTCCGCCCGCTCATCCCGCCCAGAGCGGCCGCCCCGCCAGCCCGGCTCCTCCCGGGGAGCTGCCGCACCACCGCCGCCCGCACACCGGCCGGTAGGAGCCGCAGGGCTCGCCGGGGCGGGAGCGGGGCGGCGAGACCCGCTCGCAGCGCGGGCTCCCGGCGGCGCCCACGGGCTGAGGGGTCAGGCGGGCCGGGGCTGCGGGCGAGGCCGCCCCGAGAGTTTCTGATCTCTCCGCAGGGTCCAAAGCAGCCCCGGCGGGAGGGGTGGGGTGCCCGCGGCCCCGGCAGCGAGCGCTGCGTGCCCGGCCGGCTCCGTTAACGGGAGAGGGCGGAAGCCGCTGGGGCGATGCTTTTACAGCCCTAAGAGGAGCCACGGCTCCCCCGGGCCCGCCGCAGCCGCGCCGTTGATGCACTGCCGCGTTATCTTTACAGCACGCCCGCCAGGGTTTAAGGCATCCGATTGTCAGCGCTGCCCCCTGGGTTCTCTGCCACTTTTTGCAGCATCATTACCAACTCAGTGACTGACTGCTTGGGGCTCTGGGCCTGCAGGCTTACACACAATAAATCTCCTCGTTTTCATGCATTTTACATGTATTTTTAGTATAAATTTTACAATAATCTACAGATCTCGAACTTATTTGTGAGGGAAAGTGTTACAAAGTTCTATAAAGCAGCTTAATTTCTCTCCTTTTCACCCCCAGATCCTGAAATAAGAAAACATGGATGAGGTCGTGCAGACCCTAAAAAAGATCGAGCAGAACTACAAGCTCTTCCAGCAGCAGCAGTTCTCATTTATCAGAGCACTGGAACACACCCGGGAGGAAGCCCACGACTCATTCAGACCCGTGTCATCCATTGTCCAGGTACAAATTATTCAGCACAAAGTGCTCCCTGCCCGTGAGAACAGGGCCAGCACGGGGCTGGCGTGCACCTGGCGCCAGTTCAGGGATGAAGAAAGGGTTTTACTGAAGGGAAGATGGACAAAACCTCTCCAGTAAGGTTTGTGTGTAACTGAAGATGCGGGGAGAGAAGCACCTGTGTGAGGGCCTGCTGTTATCTCAGAAGGACTCTCATGGCTGAGCAGCACTTTCTGGTTTAGTTTAACACTGCTGAGGCACAGCCAGAAACACAGGGTACAGGAAAACAACCAAACCAAACCTCATTCCCCAGCCACACATGGAATCTGGAATCCTTAACTTGGAGGAACCAGCGTGCCTGGCTCTTCCCCCTGGTATTGGTGCTGCTGTATCTTTTTATGGTGCTTATTAAAAATAATGGCTGTGTCACAGAGGGAGGATGATGGATTGAGGGCTGCAAGTCCCAAGTGGGCAAGGGGTTTTCTGGGCTGCTAAGTGAATTGTCCTGGAAATTTTATAGCATGGTGTACTTAAAAGTAAAACTTAGACCACCTGGAGACAGAGGGGGAGGAAGAAAAATTGAAATCAAACCAGAACTGTGGATTTGAGAGAGCAGAACTTGGGCACAAATCCCAGATGGATGCCAAGGGCAGAGTGAAAGCCAGGCTGCTGTCAGCATTAGGACACGGAATGAGCTGGTTGTCTTTTCCAAGTGTGCCTCTCCCTAACAGAAGGGCTTTGCTCATTGCAATGAAGAGGATTGTGACAGACACTGCACTGAGCCACATTTTCCCACCGAGATGTTGTGTAATATTATGCTGTTTGCAGAAACACTGCTATTTCCCCCGTGCTGCAGGTACAGTGCTACAAGGACCACCACTGTTACAATGCCACAGACAGGCGCATCCTCAACATGTTCATCTCCATCTGCAACGATCTCCGCAACCTCTGCCAGAAGCTGGGAACGGTGCATCCTGGGGACAGCGTGTCCAACGGCCTTGTGGAGAAGTGCAAAGTGCTCCTCAACGACAGCAACGACCTCACAGCCATCCGAGCCACGTAGGTGCCTCCTCAGCTCAGCTGAGCCCAGCTCAGCTCAGCTCAGCTCAGCTCAGCTCAGCTCAGCCCAACTCAGCTCAGCTCAGCTCAGCTCAGCCCAGCCCACCTCAGCCCAACTCAGCTCAGCTCAGCTCAGCTCCTGGCATTTGGCTGTCGCTGCTGGGGTACTGACACTGCACATTCCCACCTGGCTTCTCCACCACTTCTGTCACAGCACCTTCCTGCCTTTACTCAGGGTCCAAGGGGCTGCCCAGGTTCCTGTTCCAGCTGTTGGGAAACCACTGCCAGTGTCCATCCACAAACAGAGTGTCGCTCCAATTGGGAACGGCTAGGAAGAACGACACTGGATTCTCAAGGGAGTCTCAACAGGAGAATTCCTTAGTTTATTGCTTCAGGCCTGTCTTATAGACAGATACGTGGAAAGTACAGAAAGGAAACTCCTGTTGGTTAACAAAGTGCTACATTACCATCATTGGTCAGGGGCACTTTGCCCCCCTGACTCTCTCCTGCAAGGAGAAACAAGAGGCTGCAAAACAACACCTGCAAGGCTGTTTAGTGTCCCTGAGAATTGTTTTAATTCCTTCTCATATTTTTCCCAAGATACTTTCTCAGGCAGCCTGAGGAGCCATGCGGCCTGCAATTTGTACAGGCACTGTGGTTCAGATTTAGCATCCATAACAGAGTGCTGCTTTTTTTGTCCATCCTTTTTCTGGTGCAAGGCAGGGCACGAGAGTGCCCGGAGCTCTGTGCAGTGCTCGGGCAGGTTACCTGCTCCTTCCTCCTGCTGCTCCTCTGCACAGAGCTCATTTCTGCAGGGCAGGTGTCACTACATCCTCTCCAAGACTGCCAGACCTATGCCAGGGGTTTTTGGCAGGACTCATGCTGTGCTTTTCCGTTTTTGGCACAGGGCTGGCTGTGCAATCCTGCTCTTCCATGGGCAGTCTGAGGGTGGCTCCCACGGCTGCACTGCTGGAGCTCCTCTGCCAATCCTTTCCCTCTGTCCCACAGCTACCCCCACGGTGTTGTGAACTACCTGAGCTGGGAAGAAGCAAGGAATCGCTATGGGGGGGTGGTGAGCCTCATCCCCATCGTTATAGACACCATGAGGGAGTGGATAACATACATGACGAGCCACCTCCTGCCTAATGTGAGTCCAAGAAGGACACATCCAATTCCCACACCCCACCTGCTGGGCACTTTGCAGCTCAGATTACATTAGTAACAAAAATACTGTATAATTGCAGGAAAGAGAATGCAAGAGGTGCAAGTATGAAGACCCACGTTTGAAAAATAAAGCTCCTTGGGTGCCACCAGGCAAAAATACGTATTAAAGGATCAAAGCTCCTGCATCGTCTCCTCACCAATTTTAACCTAATAGCTGATTAAATACAATGAAATGAAGACTATAGATCTGTCCTGAGTCCATTTCCCTGCTGCCAGCCTGCCACAGATGCATTGGCTGTCCCTTGCTGCTGTTTCCACTCTGCTCCTCATATCCCCACAGAAGCAGCTGCAGCTCCAGCTGCTCCCTGAGGCCAGCACTGCCGTGGGAGCAGGGAACACTCAGGACTCCTTAGATTCTAATCTCTCAAACATGAATATTGGACAAGTTCTTTGAAATTGGATTTGACATTTTCTCAGCCTTCTCTCTGATGAACATCCCCTGCCTGGCACAGCCAGCGGGGTGAAGAAGCTGCCTGGCTGAAGGATGTGATGCAGAGCAGCAAAGGCCTGGCATCATTAATTCGGACACGTGTTGGACGTTTATGCTTCTCTCTAAAATTCCCCCACCCACACAGAAAGGATTTCGTTAGCTGGACCACAAAATCCTTGTTTACAGGAAAAACTTCCCGCAGTCGGACACGCGCCTGTGAGGCTGCACAGGAGCCCGCAGCGATGCCCGTCCCTTGCCTCCCCCGTCGTCGGCCGGCCACCCCGAGCAGCGGAGCGGCTGGCGGGCGGTCCCCGTTCACCTGCAGGAGCTGGAAGAGCCCCCGCTCCTCCGCGTAAGCGCCCGCGGGCGGCGGCCAGGGCCGGGCTGGGTCCTGCACGGGCGCCTCCGCCATGGCTGCCCCTAGCAACGTGAGGCGTTGCTAAGGAGGCGTCATCGCTGCGCGCCGGGGAGCGGCCTCGCGCCGCACGGGGGCGTGGCCTGCTGAACCGCGCCGGGAGCGGGCAAACGTCATCAGGCGCCGACGGTTGCCGGGGAGACGGAGGCGCGGTTGCCGCGGCAACGGCGGGGCTGAGGGCCCGCGCTCAGCGCCGTCCGCCCGCTCATCCCGCCCAGAGCGGCCGCCCCGCCAGCCCGGCCCCTCCCGGGGAGCTGCCGCACCACCGCCGCCCGCACACCGGCCGGTAGGAGCCGCAGGGCTCGCCGGGGCGGGAGCGGGGCGGCGAGACCCGCTCGCAGCGCGGGCTCCCGGCGGCGCCCACGGGCTGAGGGGTCAGACGGGCCGGGGCTGCGGGCGAGGCCGCCCCGACAGCTTCTGATCTCTCCGCAGGGTCCAAAGCAGCCCCGGCGGGAGGGGTGGGGAGCCCGGCCGGCTCCGTTAACGGGAGAGGGCGGAAGCCGCTGGGGCGATGCTTTTACAGCCCTAAGAGGAGCCACGGCTCCCCCGGGCCCGCCGCAGCCGCGCCGTTGATGCACTGCCGCGTTATCTTTACAGCACGCCCGCCAGGGTTTAAGGCATCCGATTGTCAGCGCTGCCCCCTGGGTTCTCTGCCACTTTTTGCAGCATCATTACCAACTCAGTGACTGACTGCTTGGGGCTCTGGGCCTGCAGGCTTACACACAATAAATCTCCTCGTTTTCCTGAGTTTTCCTTTTTCTTTTTTTTTCTTTTTTTTTTTTTTTTTTTTTTAAGCAGGAGAAACTAGTCTCTTTCTTTAAAATTTTCAAAGTTTACTAAAGGATGTAAGGGACAAACTAATAACGGCGTCGGGTGCTTGGCAACTGCCAGAGCCATGTCTGTTAACTTCAAACAATATTCTTACATTATTTTTCATTGCATTGGTCAAATGCATATTCATGAGGATTACACGTATTCAAACATTCCTTTGAGTTTACATGTTCCGGGAATTCTTTTGGCTTGGTTCGACCCTTGACCCATCTTAAGGTACATGCCATACTGCACTTTCAATTCAAGTATTTTATTTCCACACAAGACCACCCTTTCTGTTACTGACCATTACTGATAGCCAAATGAACAGTGGTAATATTCTCCTTGCATTCTTTCTTTCGATATTGATTTACCTGGTTCTTTTCTAGGTTTTCTTATCATACAGAAAAGATATCTGTAGGATAGTACAAGTACATTAAATCAACATTAGCTGTTTCAGAAAATTATCTGAGTTATTCACAGCATTGTGATACACAATGTTAGAAATTGAAAGCATTAACTTCTGCAACTGTTAATGGTATAATGCACAGTAATACTCTGCATTTTAATATTTTGCAAGAGCCTAAACGATATTTATCACACTAAAATATATATCTACACAGGGATTAGGGTATTAACCATCAAAGGCTGACAAATTATACTCTATCAAAAACATTGAAAAAGTGATTACCAAAAATACTACATTAAAATAATTGGCGAAAGCCAATGACTACATTATTATTCATAACCTAAATTTTCCAGTAACCTACACACCTCCAACTTAGGTGAGAGGTAAAATTGTATACTTTCCAAAAAAGCAGCTTCCTTTCTCTCCTTTTCACCCCCAGATCCAGAAATAAGAAAACATGGATGAGGTCGTGCAGACCCTAAGAAAGATCGAGCAGAACTACAAGCTCTTCCAGCAGCAGCAGTTCTCATTTATCAGAGCACTGGAACACACCCGGGAGGAAGCCCACGACTCAGTCAGACCCGTGTCATCCATTGTCCAGGTACAAATTATTCAGCACAAAGTGCTCCCTGCCCGTGAGAACAGGGCCAGCACGGGGCTGGCGTGCACCTGGTGCCAGTTCAGGGATGAAGAAAGGGTTTTACTGAAGGGAAGATGGAGAAAACCTCTCCAGTAAGGTTTGTGTGTAACTGAAGATGCGGGGAGAGAAGCACCTGTGTGAGGGCCTGCTGTTATCTCAGAAGGACTCTCATGGCTGAGCAGCACTTTCTGGTTTAGTTTAACACTGCTGAGGCACAGCCAGAAACACAGGGTACAGGAAAACAACCAAACCAAACCTCATTCCCCAGCCACACATGGAATCTGGAATCCTTAACTTGGAGGAACCAGCGTGCCTGGCTCTTCCCCCTGGTATTGGTGCTGCTGTATCTTTTTATGGTGCTTATTAAAAATAATGGCTGTGTCACAGAGGGAGGATGATGGATTGAGGGCTGCAAGTCCCAAGTGGGCAAGGGGTTTTCTGGGCTGCTAAGTGAATTGTCCTGGAAATTTTATAGCATGGTGTACCTAAAAGTAAAACTTAGACCACCTGGAGACAGAGGGGGAGGAAAAAAATTTGAAATCAAACCAGAACTGTGGATTTGAGAGAGCAGAACTTGGGCACAAATCCCAGATGGATGCCAAGGGCAGAGTGAAAGCCAGGCTGCTGTCAGCATTAGGACACGGAATGAGCTGGTTGTCTTTTCCAAGTGTGCCTCTCCCGAACAGAAGGGCTTTGCTCATTGCAATGAAGAGGATTGTGACAGACACTGCACTGAGCCACATTTTCCCACCGAGATGTTGTGTAATATTATGCTGTTTGCAGAAACACTGCTATTTCCCCCTGTGCTGCAGGTACAGTGCTACAAGGACCACCACTGTTACAATGCCACAGACAGGCGCATCCTCAACATGTTCATCTCCATCTGCAACGATCTCCGCAACCTCTGCCAGAAGCTGGGAACGGTGCATCCTGGGGACAGCGTGTCCAACGGCCTTGTGGAGAAGTGCAAAGTGCTCCTCAACGACAGCAACGACCTCACAGCCATCCGAGCCACGTAGGTGCCTCCTCAGCTCAGCTCAGCTGAGCCCAGCTCAGCTGAGCCCAGCTCAGCTCAGCTCAGCTCAGCTCAGCTCAGCTCAGCTCAGCTCAGCTCAGCCCAGCTCAGCTCAGCTCAGCCCAGCTCAGCTCAGCCCAGCTCAGCTCAGCCCAGCTCAGCCCAGCTCAGGCCAGCTCAGCCCAGCTCAGCCCAGCCCACCTCAGCCCAGCTCAGCCCAACTCAGCTCAGCCCAGCTCAGCTCCTGGCATTTGGCTGTCACTGCTGGAGGACTGACACTGCACATTCCCACCTGGCTTCTCCACCACTTCTGTCACAGCACCTTCCTGCCTTTACTCAGGGTCCAAGGGGCTGCCCAGGTTCCTGTTCCAGCTGTTGGGAAACCACTGCCAGTGTCCATCCACAAACAGAGTGCTGCTTTGTTTGTCCATCCTTATTCTGGTGCAAGGCAGGGCACGAGAGTGCCCAGAGCTCTGTGCAGTGCTCGGGCAGGTTACCTGCTCCTTCCTCCTGCTGCTCCTCTGCACAGAGCTCATTTCTGCAGGGCAGGTGTCACTACGTCCTCTCCAAGACTGCCAGACCTATGCCAGGGGTTTTTGGCAGGACTCATGCTGTGCTTTTCCGTTTTTGGCACAGGGCTGGCTGTGCAATCCTGCTCTTCCATGGGCAGACTTGAGGGTGCCTCCACGGCTGCACTGCTGGAGCTCCTCTGCCAATCCTTTCCCTCTGTCCCACAGCTACCCCCACGGTGTTGTGAACTATCTGAGCTTGGAAGAAGCAAGGAATCGCTATGGAGGGGTGGTGAGCCTCATCCCCATCGTTATAGACACCATGAGGGAGTGGATAACATACATGAAGAGGCATGTGTTGTATATTGTGAGTCATGGATGTGCCACGTCTAAGAAGGAGATGTCCACTTCCCAAACCCCACCTGCTGGGCATTTTGCAACTGAGACCTCCATTAGTAACAAAAATACTGTACAATTGCAGGAAAAAGATTTTCAGAAATACCTGGCTGCAAATCAACGTCCAAAAAAAAAAGCTCCCTGGAGGCCACCAGGGAAACACCCCTATTAAAGGATCAAAGCTCCTACATCATCTGCTCACCAACTTTAACCTCCTGGCTGATTAAATACAATGAAATGAACACTAGAGATCTGTCCTGAATCCACTTTCTGAAGAGTTCCCTGCTGCCAGCCTGCCACAGATGCATTGGCTGTCCCTTGCTGCTGTTTCCACTCTGCTCCTCATATCCCCACAGAAGCAGCTGCAGCTCCAGCTGCTCCCTGCGGCCAGCACTGCCGTGGGAGCAGGGAACACTCAGGACTCCTTAGATTCTAATCTCTCAAACATGAATCTTGGACAAGTTCTTTGAAATTGGATTTGACATTTTCTCAGCCTTCTCTCTGATGAACATCCCCTGCCTGGCACAGCCAGCGGGGTGAAGAAGCTGCCTGGCTGAAGGATGTGATGCAGAGCAGCAAAGGCCTGGCATCATTAATTCGGACACGTGTTGGACGTTTATGCTTCTCTCTAAAATTCCCCCACCCACACCGAAATGATTTTGCTAGCTGGACCAAAGAATCTCAGTTTACAGGGCTCTAAGGGGGTCTTCCATACCTTCCACTGACTACAGAGGCCAGTGTTGTTCAGCTGTGCTCTGCTGCAGCCTCCAGCAGCTCTTCACGCCATAGAATATCTCCCCTCACAGCTGCTTGACTGCTGTGCTGTCAGAGCTGGAGATGGAAAGGAGAACAGAGTTCATTTTGCACGTAGTTTTTGTGTACTGACAATAGCCAAAGGTGGGGAAAACACCCCTGTGGTCCTCAGAGCTCTACAAAATGAGAGCCATTTCCAGACCATATGATTCATGGGGATGTGGTGGGAGCATCATGTTCAGATGGTTCCTGTTCAAATTGCAGATTAAAGTGCTTGTGCTTTCCCTGTTTCAAGGCAGGGTTAGCATTAGGTTAGGCCAGATGTCCCAGCTAAGGGGACATGATGGCCCTGGGGCTCAAAATATGGAGCATGAGGTCAGCACATGGTCAGATCCTACAGCCCTTCCCAAGTAAGTGTCCTCCCTGTGTCTGAGTGCTCTTTTCCCCTTCCACAGCAAATTACCTCCTGCTCTTTGCTTCCTGCTGAAGACAATCCTGAATAAACAATTTCCCCTTGCATACCAGGCCCAGTTTTCTGTGAGAAAGTTTTTGTCTTAAATTCACCAGTTTTTTGTAACAAGCAGCTAAAAACAGAAGGGAGAATTAATACAGAGGAAGGGCCAGAGGAGGGAATGACAGCTCAGATGAAATGGAAAGTATTTTCAGGAGCATTTTTATTCCTCACATAACCCCACGTTGTTTTGCACTCCTTTCCCCTATCCACTTGCACTGCAATGCACCCACCCAGTCTGGAGTAGAGCCCTATTTTTAGGGAGATGTGATCCAACTGAACTGAACCTTGGTGAACTCAAAATCGTAACAGAGGGTCACAGAGCAACTCCCAGGCACTACTGGGGCCTCAGCCAGTGGAATGTCACTGTCACCTTCTCTGGCTTCACTTGAGATCTCTGGTGCAGAGGCAGCTTCAGGATGAAAAATCCAAATTGTGGCAGCTGCCCCGTTGTGCAGACAAGTGTCCTGTTACAACTGCTGCCTTGGAAAGCTGTTCAGGACAAGCTGTGAGGACTGAACGATGACAAGTGGTGGGGACACAAGAGATGCTAGTCCCAGATCTTGTTTCCAACCTTCTCGGCCCTGTCCTGTGGTTTAAATTTAAACCCACAGGCTGTGAGGAAACCAGAATTATTATTAAGCTCCAGTTTGTGGCTCACTTTCAGCTTCTGGGGATGAGCACAGCACAAATGGTTTGCCAGACCAGTCCTACCACAGCCAGTCCACCACTGCTGCTCAAAACTCCAGTGCAGTTGTCATTTTGCACTTGATCAAGGTGATACACACAAAAAAAGTTGCCAAATTTTAATAATAAGATTCATACACACAAGAAACAGTTCCCAAATCTTAGTAATAATTTCTAGCCTAGCCCTATCCTTTCAGTCAGTGTCATGCAGCCAATATCTTAAGACCCAAGCAGAAAAATGACTGCATAAAACTTGCAGTCTGAGGTTTGATAATGACAAGACCAGAATCTGTTGGAAGACTGCAAAGTTAAGTCTCATAAAAACATCCAGACAAATTACTTAATTTCCATACAAGTTCTCCTCTTCCAGAGTGGATGGACACTTCAAAAGACAAAAAGATACAGCAAGAATTGTTTTCCTCTACTACAAATCAAGCTGTTTGAAGAATTTACATAAACAGGATGTAAATGCCAAACACAAAAGTGCAATAAAGTTTTACTTCAGCCTCAGTGAGCATAAAATTGCAAGATACACACTGAGAAACCAGGCAGGGCACCAGCCTGACTTTCCTACAGATCTGTCAGTCCTGGGAATAAATGCTGCTTTTTTGTTCAAAGGCTGAAATAGAGATGTGGGTTGATGATATCAACAGAATCCTGGCATTTGTATGAATTACCTCTGTGCTCCCTTGATTCAGCTAAGGGGCAAACCAGGCTTTTGTCAAACTGAGGGACCTGATGTAATTGAAGGTGTCCCCACTCATGGCAGGGGGTAGGACTGGATGAGCTTTAAAGGTCCCTTCCAACCCAACAATTCTGTGATAAACCATTGTGTGATAAACCATTCTGTATGTTCAATCTGTGATTCCAGCCTCTCACCCACCGAGAGGACAGGACATAGCTCAGCCCCCCAGGAGTTAAGATGAAGTGTCAGGAATGGTGGTGGGCTCTGGAAAGGAACCAGAAGGGACGATTCAAGGCTGAAAGGAAACTCAGCATCCCAGAGATTCCGTGGAAGCTGATGCAGAGCAACAGGATGGGCTTGGCAGGGCCTCTAGCGGCCGCCTCATAGCAGTGTCCAAACTTCTCACCAGCAACTTTTAAACAGTTCCAACAACTCTGCTGTCCCCCAGTCCTGAATCTACAGGGGCTGTTTAACATTGGTTACAGGTATCCAGCCCCTGGGATACAGCCCAGGGCAGCTGGGACTGCTCTCTCCCATCCCCAGAGCTGTAATTTCAGAAGAGCCATCTGTTCCCTGTCGCCACCACCCTGTTCCTCAGCTCCCCACATCATAAACACCTCGAGACAGGAGAGGTTTTCCTGGGAGTCCTGAATTCCCCTGGTGGTGGTGCAGCACCAGTTTGAGCTTTCAGTCAACTGAGCATCGAGCACAGCGAGCAGGGGCAGCTTTGCAGGAACCAGGAATAGCATCTGTCAGAAAGGAAAGATCAGCCAGCCCAAAACTGGAGTGAAAAGACCTTCAGGAAAAAACAGGTCAGCCAAGTAAAGCCCACAGACACCAAAATCATGACAATCATTACGTCAACTGTTTGGAACAGTTCTGTCTGGAAAGCAAAGCCCATGAGAATGGAACCAGGCTTCCTTTGCAGAGCACCTGAATACGAACGGATGAAACGACTCAACTCCTGCAATTTCCTATTTTGTAACCACTTTTAAAACTCACCATTGTGCCAGCAGCTAAGTACTTCCAACAGATCAGGATCAATCAGCAAAGATATTTTAATTTCCTGAATTTGAAGTATTTCCTTCCCTAATGTCTCCTGTGTGATTATCAGTTATGTTATGAACTAACAAGTGTACTAGTTGCCATTAGGAAGGAAGGCACTTAATTCTTCTCTTTTTGTACCTCAGTAATACGCTTCTGTGGGTAATTTTTATCTAAAGATTATTTTACACTGGCAAGTGCAGCTTTGCAATGCCAAGCTTAAGGGATGCCTTATTTTGAACCCATTCTGTGGATGAGCAAGTTAAATTCACTTTGTGCTTTGTTTTCATTTTACTACCCCATGCTGTAGAACTAGTTCCAGTGCAGGGGTTCAAACAACTTTCTGTGTCACTGAACTCCAAAATGCTGCTTATGGTATTTTTCTCTATAAAATTCTCCATAAACATGACTTGGCCAAAGCATGTTCATAATGTATCACTTGCACAACTTAGACCCTTGCCTGTGTTCCTCGTATTTAAGAATTATACTCAGTCCTTAACTGGAATGCTGAGGCTCATGTATGGATTAATAAACTGCTTTGAGCAATCTTTCAAACATTCATTTATTTCAAGAAGAGAAAAAAAAAAACCAAAAAACCCACAAACAAATAAAAACCAATGAAAGACCAGAACCAGTGAGAAAGTGCCAGTCTGGGGAAAAAGCAAAACAAGAGAATCTTACCTTACTCACCAGGTTAGCTTAGAACAAAATTCCTTGTTGTCTGAGACAGTGTCCTCATGTATGCACTGTATGGAAGGGAAAAGCACAGACAGAGCCAACTCCTGACAGCATCCTCAGCTTTGCAAATAAGGCTCTGACATTTCCAGCTATTAATTTCTCTAATCACTGTGCAGTCCTGGCCTGCAGGAGCAAGGACATGCAGAAGCTCACCCACAGATTTGCAGCACTGAACTGTTTGCAGCTCATTTATGGATTATACTGGCACTTTGTTGGTGAGTTTGTTCATCAAAGAATAAAAAAATGGCTTTGGCTCCATGCAGAAAAAAATGAGCTTCTAATGGTGAGTCCTGTGCAAAGGGGCAGCAGCACTGACCTGCTCTGGACTGTCTCATCTGGAAAGGTGTTTGGACACTGAACTCCCTTCCATGTGTTTGGTCCCAAAGAGGTCTGGCAGGAAATTTAACACAGAGTAGTGCAAAACAATACATTTTATTTGTTCACAGTTAAACACAAGCAACTGCCTTGACATTTTAGAACATTCTAATAAGGACAGCAAAACCTCCTTTTGGTTTAAGTTCTCTTTAGCTTACGATTGTACCATTTCCTCGTATTTCATATTTATGGCATTTAATGTGGATTGTTTAACATGCTTACAAAGAGCGAGGCAGGGAACAGATTAACTTGACAAAGACAGCAATTTTAGATTTAACTAAAAGCAGTCAGTTAAAAAAATCTGTTTCCACTTCACTGATGGGACCCCTTCAAACAAACTGCAAGTTAACTACATACAGCAGATCCATGATTTTTAGACTTAGGAAAGAAAATTGCAAAATTTGTTCCTCCATAATCTTTGTGGTCCATAAACAAACCTAAAGTGGTTTCCATTACTATCCTGGTGTTAAAATCTTGTTTAAAAGAAGAAAAAAAAGCCACTTTATCAAAGAGCTTGTGTTGCTGCCAGGGCATTTCTGTGACTGACACAAAACCTGCCTTTCCTGGGAACACCAGATCCGGGTTCAGCAGAGCAGGATGAGAACGAGCTCCTCCAATATTCCCAGCTGAGCTGGCCCATCAGGCCCTTTGTGTGCAAACTGTTCACTCCCTGGGCTGGCATCCAGTGGGAAAGGGGCAGGAAACCTCCAAATCTTACTGAAACATGTGCTACCACGTTTGCTACCACTACGTCTGAGAAAGCCTAAAGACGCCGACAAAACCAGGCTGTCACTTACAACCAACTCTCTACTCTCTACTCCATGCAGAGTCAGCTTTGACACAACCACTGAAGTTCACCTCTACTCTCAGAGTTTGGACTGACCAACTGAAAGGACACGGAGAATAATTTAAGACAGACAGAAATGTATTCAGACCTTGGAGTTACGGAGGAGGCGGGAATGGGAGGATGAGTCCTGCCAGGAATGAGCTGAGCTCCAACTGCTCTGACAGCCTCGTTCCCACCCGGGCTAAAAAGGGATGTGAACTACAAATGCAAGTGTGCTTGGACTTGATTTCTATGTGAGGTGGTTCTTAAACAGCAGCTGCCACCCACAGAATGTTTAGGAGAAGAGGCCACGTGTGATGCAAGGGAACCGTGAACCTGAACCGTCTGAGTACACCTGGACCCAGCCACGTGGGACATTTAAAACAAGCGCTGCCTTCCTAACAGCAGGTCCTGTTCTGTCACAAAGGAGACTGAGTCTGCCACTGACAAGCCCTGATCACACAATCCTCCTTCACAGAAGGCTCACAATTGACTTAAAACATGATTAACACAGAAAGGCTTCATGCCAGGATTCTGATTTCAGTGTAAGCAGGACTCCTCCTCAGCCTTATCATTTAAGGAAGTAGGATGAGGGTGAAGGGGAGACCCTTTGACCTAGAGTCAAACTGACACTGCTGAACTCAAAAACGTGCTGCAATCTGAGTAGGAGAGCACTCAAAGGAAACCGTGTTCTCCAAGCCAACCTGAAAAGGCATTCCCAGGAAGAACGAATCCAATTTCTTGGACTCAAAACATGGTGGTCTTGCTTAGACCAGGACCAAAGAGCAGAACTATGAAGGAGGGTGAGGCAGCACATTTCCCTGATTAGAGAAGCAAATCCTCCTCTGCAGTTCTTCATAAGCTTGGAATTCTATCTCCATGTTCTGCATCCTCTCCCTACTTGAGTAAAGCTTCTTCTTCCCTCTTCTCCCACCCCAACTGCTTTCCCATATGAACCAGTGTGAGGTTAATCACAGTCTGTCAGGCAAACACTTCAAACACCAAGAAGTTCTGAAGCTGGTGTTTTAACAAGTCTTCAGCATTTATGGTCTCTTCTGCATTACAAGCTCCAGTTCCTTTTTGTCTGTTCAAATGTAACTTCCCAGGAAATGTTAAGGACAATATAAACAATGATCATGAATTAGGGTGAATGAATCATTTTGCAGAGGTACAATGTTCTTTAAACATTTGGGTATTCAATCAGATTCCAACTTAATGAAGGCTGGGCTCTGAGGGATATGGGACAGTGGACAGGAAAAAATAAGAGAATGCACTGGAAATCCGAGTGCTGCTTCTTTCCAGGATGAAAGGAACCGAAGTCACCTGGACAGGCAGTACAACCAACTGCTTTAAATGGGAAGCTTGCAAAGAAATACAAAGCATTCAGAGTAAACTCACAAATGTTAATTTGGCCTCATATTGCACTCAAGTTCATAAATGCAGCCACTCAACTGGGGACAGGGAGAAAGGGAAAAAATACTTGCAAATGCTAACAGTTGTCCGTTCAAATTAGTACACGCTACTAAGGATTGAATTTGAGAAAGAAGCAAGAGTTAGGCTGGGCATTTTCAATTCCAGACCCAAAAATCCACTTTGCATTCATTCAGCAGCCTCCTTCCGTTCCTGGCCATCGATCCTGCTCCGCTGCATGAACCACTACTCAGACCAAAGAAACATAAAAGCTTTTAGTTAAACTCACACTCACGCCTCCTGTTCTATGCCAAGAATATGAAAATAACACTGATTGACTATCTTCCTCTTTAACTGTGGTCATGATGAGTCTCATTGTAGTCCATGATATGAAGCTGTCCAACACTGCTTTCCTGGAGCTTAGGCGAGAGGTTATCAGGGCTTGGAGGGGCCTTTGACTCCATGCTTGGATCTTTACATAGTTCAGTCTTTAGGGCATCAGACAGCCTGTTGATGGTGACCCCCTCCTCATCACACTGGCTCTCACTCTTGTTGCGAAATAATTCTCGTGCCTTCATTCCGAGGAAGCTCTTGGAGCTGGGGAGTGAACCTACAGTCAGTGGGACAGTAGTTGAGGGCTCCAGCAACACGGATGTCTCCCAGCGACTGCTCAGCCTCTGGTTCTGGGGCTTTTCTGAGGTGGAGAGCTCGTTGCTGCTGCTCCCCTTACTGCTACTGCTGCCTCGGGTGCTGGGAGGTTTGGTCTCTCCATTTCTACCCAGTGTTTCTTCACTGTGTCCTGCTGTATCTTCATTACCACAATCCAGCCTGCTTGGGGAAGAGAGAGGACATGTGTCAAGGAAATCACAGCAATTAAACAGTGGAGAGGAAAATGCTGGCCAAGGCAGACTTACTTTGATTCCTTTCTCTTTCTGCCTCTGGGTATGTATTTCAACAGATTTCCTTTCACAGTTCTGGAGCAAAGCAGGAGTGACAGGGGTAACCAGATGTGTCACACACTCAGCTTTGCAACATACACTGCTTTTAAGTCCAAAACTGACAAAATCCCACATGGGTCCTTCAAATTTCACACCACCACCCTCACCTTTCTTCTGCTGCTTCAGCTGCTTCTGTTTTATCATCTTCAAGTTTTTTCAGTAGGCTGCTCTTCTCCAGCCGCCCAAACAGATCCAAGATCTCCAGCTCAAATGCCTGGGTGATTCTCTTCTGGGCCTTGTACCTGCTTTCTACTGCCTGCAGCTGACCCCTGAGCAATGAGAGAAACCAGAATGTCCAAAATCTCCTGATGCTGCCTCAGCTGTGACTGCATCTGTCAAAGCACAGCTAAAACATTACATAGGAAGCCCCTACCTTGCTTGGATTTTAACATCTTCCAGGTATTTCTTTTGCTCCAGGAAGAGGTGGTCCTTTTTTGCAAGCTGAGATTCCAGTTCAGCTATCCTTTTCTGGGAAGCATCCAGCCTTTGGCTTTGCTGCTGAACACACAACTTTGCTTTCTCCAGTTCTTTCCGAAAAGCAGCGTGCAACATTTCAACCTCCTCGAAGCAAACAACACAATGGTAAAGTATAATTTGATCCTGTGTTATTTTTATTGGTGTTTAGACATGTTTCTGATGATGTTATAAATAGGCACATTTTAAAGCAAGCCAGAATAAAAGCAACATTACTAAAAACAGATAGAGAAAACCAGCCCTGCTGAGGATGTACATTATTAAAGTAACTACACATCACTGGAATTTATTAGCAGATTAATGTTCCTTATGAAAACCTCTTTTCATCAAAGCACTCTTGCCAGTTCTGCACTGGATTAGAGTAGACAAATTCTATTTTAAATCAATTTTTCCAACACAGCCTTCATTAAATACCAGTAGAAGACTTTTTTTAGGATATTATTCACCTTCTTTAATTATGTGCTCTCACGCAGGAACAGTTATATTGTTGTGTAATTTACTTGCTTCTAATTAAAAAAAGGTTTCTTTGAAGTCAGGAAGTAAAACCATATGAACCACAGAAGTTTTAGTGAAGTTACTGTTAACTTTTAATAGGAAAATGACTGAGTGGGAAGGCTGAGATGCTCATTTTAAAGTAACACCTCACAAAAACCCGTAAAATCCTTCTTAAGATCTTTCCACAAATTCTGGTACTACCCTGAATTATTTTACCAACAATCTGCTGTCAGTTACATTTGAACACAGTAATGTTTTGGCCTTTGGAAAAGAAACTGATAAGAATTTACATCAGTTGGCTAAAAGAGATCCCAGGTGTATCCCAGCAACCCCTTCTTAGCTTTCAGAAGCGGCCTTGAAGATATTCCTCAAACCAACGGGGTACAAAACATCTGAACAGAACATCCAATATAAAATCAAATCCCTGAAAATCCATTTCAGAACAAAGAATCTGTTAAGTTACAAAGCCTTTCCTTCTGAACTCAGGGCTGGGAACTTCTGGATGATGACCTCAAGAGAAGTCTCCCCACAAGTCCTCTGCACTGGTACCTTTGTAGTGTCTGTATGCTTGTGCTGCAGCTGCTCCAGGTACAGCTCATTGACCTCCCCAAGAACCAGCAGCTGCCTGTTCAAGAACTCCATCTGCTGTTGCACTGATTCACTGTTGGAAAGCTGGGAAAGGAAATAGAACAGAATCCAGCACTGGGATGAACAGCTCAGCAGGAGAGTCACAGCTGACAAGGCACTGTGTTCACAGGGTATTTTAATAAAGAAGGGAAACAAAGGCTAAAATCTAACACATCATAGGTAGTTAAGTGTTAAATAAATTGTTTTTATAAAGTACTTTTCATTTCCATTCAACTTAGGATATAAACAGTATCTCTCAGTTGTCAAGCAGAGCCTTAATACGAATTCATAATGCTCAATCAGCAAATCCCTGCTGTGGAAAAAGGCAAAATAAGAACTTTCAGAAGCCCTTTAACTGAATTTAGAGTTTCTTCACCAAAATACATTTTTCTGTGTTGTTTTTGTGCAATTCATATCAGACTCCATGGAGCTCAGCACAGGCTTCTTTCAGATCAAGAAAGAAAAAGCACCGGATGAAAACTATCAAATAAAAAATAATCAGAAAGACACAAAGGGTCCCTGGGAACACTAACTTTTCTTACCTTTTGAGAAACTTGGCTAAGCAGCAATTCAGTGTGACACACCTTGTTGTTTGCCTTCTTTAACTCTAACCTCAGATCTGCTATCATGTTCCTGCAGTCTTCCAGCTTGGTCTGTTCAAGTGACAAAAGAAATTACTCAGGGTTCTGAAACTTCACTAAGGACAGCAAGGGCACAGGGCTGGGAGACTGCAAACCCCCAGCACTGGAAATCAAGTTATACTGACCCCTCCAATCCAGCTAAGAACCCGCCTTTTCCTATTTCCAAGCAAAGACAGGACAAAACAGAACTATGAAAGGACAATACTAAGTTAAGCACTTTCAATTATACACTGTCTTATTCTGAATCAGGACAATATCTTCAATAAAAATGTGCAGCTTTCTCTCAGGTATTTCATGCCTTGTTAAGAAGAAGGTTATTTTTAAAACCAGTAAGTAGACAACAAATTTGTTGATGCTTCATACCTGCAATTCCTGGCTCTGGTTGTAGAATTCCTCCCGGTCGTGCTGCAGCTGTCGGATCTGGCTGTGAAGCTGAGCCACAATATTATCATGTTCTTCCTGAAACTGGTGGTACCTTGCCTGTTCTTTCTGCAGACTCAGTTTCAAGGCCTGGATCTCCTTTTCCTGCAGTTTCAGCTGATCTTTCTGTTAAGAATCCCACATGAGGTATCAGACAAGATAACTGCTCAGCAGTTAGGGCATCTATGCTCAGCCAAGCAAAGCTGTCATTACCAGCATGCAGGAAAACACTTTTCTACACACACAACATTTTATACAGAGCATATTCTCAAGGCTGTTGGGGCTTGGCTTGGTTTTGGCTGAAAAGGAGATGAAATAGTGTTAAGAATGGACAGGCTGAAAACTCACAGACATATTCAAAGGCACAATGAGCAATAGTCTGTTTTTCCACTGCCTCTCATGCTTTCAACAGGGACTTGAGCCTCACAGCTGAAGCAACAGTTCATCTTCCAAAACCTACTTGGAAGACTATTTTTGGCTTTTGTAGTCAATTATCAGAAGGTGAAACTTGATGGAATTAGCTATAACATGAAAATATATTATGAAACACAACTAAATCTGTACTGAGACCTCCTTCAGTGCACTTATATCTTCAAATTCTATCACAGTAAACACCTCAGGAAAACACCACTTGAGTTTTCAAAGCTTTTGCTATTAATCCTCATCTGAGGTGCAAAAGGACAATACTTTATCAAATATGCAGTAAGGTGTTTAGCCAGGCATTGAACAACCACTCCACTAACAGAGAAGTCTTTACAATTATCCAAAGGCAAGTGCTGGCAGGGGTCAAGCAGAAGGATTCAGCTGTCTGCAATCAACTACAAACTACTGCCATTGATAATGACAGCACACAGAACTCGTGTGCAAGTCACTCCACAAACACTGACTTTAATAAAGCGATAAATGAAGTTTCTTTGTTAATTGAGCAGTACCAAAAGACACCAGCCAGGCCAATTAACACTTATAGCAGTACCAGTGTTTCTCAGCTCCTGGTGGAGCTGTGTCCCTGCTCACCATGGCAGCGTTGTGCTCCTCCAGAGCCGTGGCTTTGATGACTTTGCGCAGGAGCCGGCGGTTGCGCAGCGCGTGCTGCTGCCTCTTGAAGCGCTCGTACAGCAGCTGGTTGTGCAGCAGAAGCAGTTGGTTCCTCAGGGTGTGAATCTCATCTGAGGGGGGAGAACCTGCAGTGGGAGACAGAAGAGGTTACTGAGCTGCACTCTCTGCTTTATTTGATCTCCAACACAAAATCATCAACATTTTTCCCAAAGCAATGGATATCTGCCTCAAATGGACTGCTCCTTTGGTTAAGGAAAAAAAGCCAAGCCACCATCACCACAGAAGCCTCAGAACACAAAACTAAGACATGAACACATAAATAAGCAAGAAAAACAATCAGTTTTAGATTCAATGAGCAGTGAGAAGGTGCAAGGATCTGTCAGATGACCAGCAGCACTCTGAATCTTAGCAAGGCTGAAATGGTCAGAAGCAGAAGTGTCTAGAAGTTTGCACTTTTCAAAGATGAAAAAAGCAGCTCATCTCTCTGGAACACAGCTATTTTCTAATCAGATAAACCATGACTTAGTGGAAGGCATCATCTTTTTGCAGCATTAGTTAAAAACCCAGAAGCAAAAAGTATACAGGTCATTGTTTAAGCAAGTCTAATAATAGAGGAACAGATTGTCAAAACATGAGAAATTTCCTCACCTCCAAAGTGAGTCCAGTCAGCAGATTTGCTTGGCAGAGACAATCTGAAAAAAGAAAATGCAGCATTAACAGGTAAGTTTAAGTAAAAAAATGGAATGCTCACCTCCAAAGAGCTTATAGCCTGGTAAAAGTACAATTAAGGTCAGCTGGTATAAAAATTGGGGAAGAATTGTGCAGCTGCTTTTCCAGCACAGCTTAAAATTAAGTCAGTGCAAAAAAAGTAACAATAAAGTATGCAGTGTAAGATTTTCAGTCACCTACTTGTTCAGCTCCTTAGTGTGTGCATCTGCTCCTTGCTGAATCAGCCTGTCCAGCACTTCCATGGGAGAAGTTGAGGACATACAGTCTTCATCCTGGGTTCCCTTGGCTTTCTTTAGCAGCTCTTCAGTCTTCTTGCCAACAAAGAGGTAGGCAGTCTTTGGTAATGCAACCTCAAAGAGGTGCTCATAGAGGGGACGCTGCCCACTCCCAAATACCACTCTCCTTTGTGCTGGTACTTTACAAGGGCTGGGAGTGAGAATACTTGGCTCCGCAGAGGTTCCTTCCCTGTTCCCAGCAGGGCTTTCCCCACAGCCTCCACAGGGCTTGTCTATGGGAGTAAACGTTTGTTTGGGTGTTTCCCGTGCACCCTCAGGCCCAGGCTTGTCCAGAGATGTTAAAGGCTCAGAGGTCTGACTGTGTCCCTGAACACTGGAGGCTGCTGAGTGGGTCTTCTTCTGAGAGCCTGACAGACTTTCATTTGTGCGGTAAAACGGGGAGTCAAATCCTCCTCTAGGCACCATGTGTTCAGCATCGGTCGTGATCTCAGAGATCTCTTTAGATATTGCATCTGAGGAGAGGGGAAGCATCATGATGCAGCTGGTATTTCAACAGGACAAACATTTCCTTAGCTAAGATGTAGGTAAGGAGGGCAGACATTACCTTCCTCTCTGTCCTTCTCAGCACTATCTTCAAACGACAACCCACCTAAAAACTCTGCAAGATCACTTAGGGTTACTGAACTTTTACTACTGGGTATGTCTGAAAAATAAACAACCAGAAAACAAAATATTAGTTGTACAGGTGCTGTTTTCTCCAGCCTTAGCACAACACAAAACATAAGTCTTTTACTTCTGCAAGGTCCTCAGAATAAAAGCTTGTCGTCCTTCAGATGCTTCCTCAGAGGAGGAAAGTATCTGATTCCTGTTCTATTCCACCATGGAAAACCAGCTTTAAATTTCACTATCATCTCCACTCTGAACATGGTAAAGATTCACAGCACAGAAGTCTCAAATATAGTTCCAAAATCCCTTTCTACAGCTGTCACAGAGGTAGACAACAGAGAATGGAAAATGGAATCTACATTTACCTATTAAAAGTTGAGTTCCTCAACCTACTGATTTCAGTATTCCACAGGACTTTAAAATAGGTTCAATTACAGCAATGTAATTGTAGACAGAAAACTAAGTTCTTCTAGAGGCCTTTAAGAGGGAGTAGCATATCTACCCTTACATGCAGCCTTACAGTTTGATCCAGACATGTGACAGATAACTTGTTGAGGCAAAATTTAATATACAACTTGCTGCTCCTAATATTCATCCTCAAAGAATCAGAGTTTATAAAAATAAATATCCCTTTTCAGCCTTCAGTATATATTGGTATTTTTAAATATGCAGCAGAGCAAGGTCAAAAAAAAATAACTCAAGCTATTTCTGAACATGAATAGTTAAACTGAAATCAGAAGCATCACAAAAAGGTTTTAAGCTGAATCACAGGTTAAGGCAGGATCCTGGAACTACAAAGAACTCAAGGTAAAAAAAAAAAGCCTGTGGAAAAGTGTTTGGGAATTAGAACAAGCGTCAGTAAAAACTGGAGTTGTTTACAATAGGCTGTAGTAATGGGGAGAGGAAAATGGAGTTTACCCAATGATTTATCGCTGTTCATGACATTTTGCTGTCGGTACAGTAAAGGCCTCCCAGAATCTGGTTTGTCCTCCTGGAAAACAAAAGAAACCCAGAACACATTAATTGCCTTAGATTCCATTGGCAACTGTGCAGCTGAAAGTGGCAATAGCTGTCTACATTTAGAAGAGTTTTTACAGTGAAATGCAAAATTTTTTATAAACCACCTACTCTGATTTTTCTTTCTCAGTTAAGGTCACTGCATTAAGTCAAGTCAATGAAAAAAAAACCAGATTAGATCACCAGAAGAATTTTGTAATACCTTTTTAGGAGGTGTGGCAGCAACTGAAGGGAGTGAAACATGCACAAAATCATCTGAAGTGCAGGGTGGAGGAGGAGATGTGGCTGGTGTTCCCAAAGGTGTTCCTTTCCCCCCTGCTGAAAAGGAGCACAAGTTCTCTCAGCAGGCTCCCCCTTCCTCCTTTCAGCTGAACATTGTATGTGAAAAATCGTACATTTAAACACCACCTCATAGCATTTACTTCTTAAATCTCTTTCAACTGTTTATCAACACAAAACTGCCTTTTCCCAAAAGCTGTTTCAGACTTTGGCACTGTATTCACAGATTTCCTCTCACTTTGCATCAGTACTACTCTAGGTGAGGTACTCAGTTCACAGGAGTAATCACTCAAGCCTATCAGCTGGCATGATGTGGCATTCCCGTTTAAAAACTGCCAGAATTTCCACTAAAATTTACAGCCAGAATTTCCACTAACACAAACCTTGAAGACCTAATTCTAAAATGCAGCACGTACCAGATGCGCCAAAAGTTTTGCTGTAGGGTTGTGATGCAGACTGGGATGACTCTGATGGGACAACACCGGGGGATGTTGGTGGCGTGGTCATACCACACACTGCAGAAGGGCTCCAGATGGTGACCTGTGCACAGAGTGAAACACAGCAGAGCTCACAAAAGGAACATGTGAAGCACCTGGATCCAGGTTTTCACACAGAAAATCAGGCAGAGATTAAATGTGAAATGAACACCAACTTCTGAACTATTCACAGCACAGCTCAAAACCATGGATTTTTAAGACTGGCACAAGAAACTATGAAAGTGCAGAGAATGAAAACTTGCTGGGCTTCATCTTCTGCTTTACCTGCTGTGGCTCAGTTGACAGCCTCGTGGACTGTGGGCTCAGAATCTGAGGTAGCTGTCCTGGCATTTGTGATAGCGTCAGCCGAGGAGTGGAATACGGGGTAGAAGTCCCTGAAAGTTAAATAGAAGAGAAAATTAAAATTCCAAAGCATCCAACACATCAAATACAAACCTATGATTCTTCTGGTTAGTACCTAAAGGCTTTTAATCAAAGCTTTTCAAATCTATTTAACACACACATTTGTAACTAGAGCCTTTTCTTCCAGCCCAAGAAATTATCTGTTGAATACACTACAGCCTTCTTTTTTTTTCGGTTGTTTTGGGGTAGGGAGGACAGGGGATGAAGAGACAGTCTTGAAAACAAACTGCATGTCTGCACATAGAAAATATATCTATGTATAAATATATTTTTAATGATGGTTTATTTTCTGGTGCCTAAGAATCAGACTTCAAGTGGGATAAATTAGTGAGGGTTTTTTTGCTCTAGGGCCAGTTCTCCTCCAGCAATTGGGTATTGATTAGCCATTAGGCAGGTCTTACCATAGCTGCTCTGTGTGTCAATATAAGAGCTGGCACTGGGGTCAGTTTGATGATGTTTTAAGCTTGTGCAGAGTTTCCGAGACACAGAGTAATAACCATCTTCATACGAGGCTTCTGCAGGGTCCAGGGAGATTTTGGCACATTCTATCACAACATCATGAGTTTCTAGTCTTTTCCACCTGCAGACAGTTTTTGGATCCAAAAGAGTAAGTTAGTCAATTATTGTTAAAAACAAGAGTTCCTGGAGATAGGAGGAATTGTCTTGCAGGATGGTTCATTTGTTCCAGGTGGCTTTGCATGCTCCCAGCCAAACTGGAACAAGGCACCAGACAGAAATTGCAACCAGATGACTTGTGAGAGGGGGTCTCAAAGAGGAGACAAACAGCTTTGACACAGAGATCCACAAAGGTCTGCCATGGAGCACTCTGGAAAGGAGGAACAGCATACGAAGACTTGGTTGATCCTGAGCTTCAGCAGCTGTAGAAATCAGCTCAACTACACTCAGATGTTGGTAGTCAAAATTTAGACATGCCAGCAGTGAGGGAATCTGTATTATTTAAGCAAACACTGTCTGCAATGCCAGTTTCAGATCTGTGTTTTTCCTCCCAAGTTTGGGGAATGTTTTTTACTGTTACTACCTCCTTCATCCTGAAAAATACTTCTCACTAAATTAGACAGCCAGATTAGGTCTGCCCAGTATTTTAGGGAATGGAAGTTCACTGCAAAGAAGAGAAAGCCCAGAAGGCTGTCTATCCAAGATACCAAAACAGAAGGCTTCCACTGGTAGGTTTGTGCCAATTGTGCTCCTGAGTGGTGACACCCTCCCCCCTGCAAAATTGAGCATTGTGACACTCAATGGGTTCCCAGTTAGGAGTGATTTCTTAGTGGCTCTGAAAAGCAGGGCAAGAGCACTACTGTGCAGCAACAAGAGTCAAATTCTCCTCTTCAGTGGCTGGGCCTGTGGAGACAAGAGAAAAGCAGCAAGTGGTGCTGCTGCAGGCAAATGAGCCTATTGCTAAAGAAAACTAATACAGCTGATAATGTTAACACATACCTGTTAAAAGAACTGATCTGTTAAATGAACCAATATCTAGGTACCAAAACAAGACACGCTGAAGCCATTTTAAACACTTCAATCCCATCAAATACTTTAAGAAACCCAAGGAATATGACCCAAACCTTCAGCCAATGAAGCATTTCTGGCAGTTTCACTTTATTCATTATAAGCAAACTGTTTTAGATCTTTATGAGAATGTTTGATCATCAAGTCATAAAGTAGAAGACAGATGCCATCCCAGACACAAAATTAATTTAGAACCCCAACATTGTTGTTTATGACCTTTCAAAACAGTTTCTGCTTATTCATCCAGCTGTAAGCTGGGATGAGGAAAGTCTACATGTTTACCTGGTACACCTAAAAATCTGGGTGGCAAAACACCCCCACACAAACTGTTGCTGACAGAAAAGGTTTTGCTGCAACCGTCTGAAATAACCCCACAGAAAGCTGCTCAATTTGAGCCTTTCCTAATAGCAGAGAGAACATATAATACCTTCGTGGGTCCAGTTCATGGTCCTTGGATCCAGTCACTAACTCTGGATGAATTCGCACATGTTCCATCATTGGCTGGAAGGAAGAAGGATTTTTATCAGTGCAGCACCTTTGGATTGCACTAAACCACACAAAGCTGATTAGCAAACTACTGATCCCAATAGCTCAGAAAGTAACATTTAACAGATAAGGTTAATACACATCACCACAGCTTCAAGAGCTGATCTCAACTGAGCCTTCAGTCCTCATTGTTATAGTGTTTTATTGAACAGCCCTCAGCTGAACTGGCAAATTAGTTGTATTAAACTGGAATATATAGCTATAAATTCCTTGCCTCAGATAATACACAAATGAGCAGCATTTTACCTTGACTACTTCTTCAAAGGTCTCCAGGTTTTCCTTCATACTGTAGTGAGAGCGCAGAAAAGAGACAAAATTGCAAGGATACATTCCATAAAGACGATGAAAGAGAGAATAAACGCTGGCATGAAGATGGACAAGATAAATCTCTGCCACATGACCTGAAAAAGTAGTTAGAATCTTTTTCATTACATTGGAGAAAAGAACAAAAGTTTTAAGAATTCAAGTATAGTACTTTGAAATTTGAAATGTTAGCTGGAACAAGCCTTCTGAGATACAAATAGTCCCTAGTGAAACTGTGAAATCTCAGAAAACAAGCAACACTTAGTCATCAGCTCACAGCAAACCCAGAAATTAAGATAAGGACCATTAATTCCAACCAGTGTGCTGTCATTCTCAAAACACAGCTTTGCTTTTATTCAAGTTAAAACCTGAAACTCCTCTAGATAGTGAGCCAGAGTAAGACTGAACGATTAAAAAAGGAAACTAAGGTTTGTTTCACTTCAAAAGGTAAAAACTAAAAGCTTGACCAAAAGCAATCGCAACAGACAAACCTTAGTATTCACCTCAGAAGTTCCAATCCTACTTGCAATGCAGAATGGCTCTCTAAATAGCAGCTCTATGTGCTTAACACAGCATTTGTTCATTCAGCCACGAGCCACACTCACAGATACTGCTGGTGTTAGATATCAGACCCCTTACAACAAATTCAGCAAAGCCAGGGCTCTGAGAAAACCAGTTTTATCAACCTTCATGACTATTGACAGTTGCACATTAAAATAAATTCTTCTTTATGTTGGTTCTTGCCCCTCCCCATTTATATTTGGGAATATCAAATTCCCCAAAATCTGCCTCAAACATTAGCACTTCTCCTTCTCTCTCCATTAAGATAAATCTGCTTTTCACTGTCATCAGGGCAGTACTTTGGTTCAGTGAATTTCATGCAGTAGCAGCATCACATGGAAGATTCTGAGACTTCTAAATTACGAGCAAAGAACTTGCCCATGATCTCAAAGAACAGAACAGCTTGTGGGCTTAACATGTCATTTTCTGTGTTTAAATAATCTCAGACCATTAAGACTCTCACAGAAGTACGTGCTCACCAACTTCACACCAGTCACAAGGGTACTGCTAAACCACAACTGCATGCAACAAAGTTGAAATCTCACCTGGATTCTGCAAGCACCAGGCTGAGAGACGCCCAAAGATACCAAAGAAATCATGAAGGTACTGTTTGCCAGACTGAGGAATCATTGGCAACATGGTTATTAGCACTAGGACACCTGTGGTGAGTACTACTACATCTGTGTCAGTCTGCAAGAAGGGAAAAAACCTGCATTAGTTGAATGTGTTGAACTTGTTTTTTTCCAAGGATGAAGTGAACACTGAGCCATCATCATGGAAAATGTTCTCTATTGAAACAGTCCCTCTGAAACCTACCAGAACTTAATGATCCAAGATTATTGAGTTTTTTCATACAGAACAGCTTGAAGAAAAAATAGATTTGGGATTCTTGCTCCTACTCTGCTGCTTTTCTGCATAAACACTTGGCTTAGTTAAAAAAGGAACATCACCACAGTCCCACAGCTGAGTAAAAACAATTACTGGTATGTGAAGCATCTTATGTGCCACCTTCCTTCCTTCCCAGAGCTAAACACACACAGCAGTCAGAGGCTCAGAAACTGCACATCAGATCAGGGTGTTCAAGGATGTTGGCCAGTTACCAACATAGGGGTCAAAAGCTTTTCTACTAGACTTGGCTGCTGGTAATTTCACCCAGCAGTAATTCAAGCAATGACTAGAATGCCTTGGCTTGTGCCACAAGAAAGGGATGCGGCAGTACAAACCTTTGGGTGGATGAAACAGGAAGAGAGAATCAGATTTTAGGAAAGGACACAGAAAATGTTCAAACTCATTCCTTGCTTTCTGAGTTTAATGCACATTTTCCCTGGTAGCTCCCCGGCTTTGTCAGCACAGGGTGCACAGAGCACAGGTCAGGCTGTGGGCAGGTGCTGCTGAAATCTCTGGGTATCTCCCAGGAGCCACTCAGGCTGATGGGACAGTCAGTTTTTAGGGATTTATCCTCCTCTGTGTGTCTACAGCCACTACTCTACCTCAGTCACACAAAACCTACCAGAACACATTTCCTGTCCATCCCTACCCTCTGTCCACATCCCCAGCACTTCCACATCTCTGTTATACTCCCAGCAGCCTTCTGACACATTTCACTCCTCCCTCAGTCATACTGCAAAGGGCAACAGATCTTGACAGGCATGTCAGGACTTCCAGTAACAGCAGCTGGAGCTGCTCCTTTGGCAGTTACAAATTTGTGGTGGTTTTGTTTCGAAGAGTGCTGGAACTTGACTGCATTGTGCATTTAAATGTGACTTCATGACATGTGGATTCTTCACTATCATAATAAATTCCATTACCGACAATGCATTCTAGGTCTCAAAGCACTTTTCATTCCTTATTCACTGGTACAGTACTGTACAGTATTACACCTGATCAATCTGCAGATCAGGGAAAAAACCCACAAAGCCTGGGGGAACAGCTACCTCCTTGCAGTCCAGCATGTCAGTATCTAAGAAGAGAAAGTCTGCTACTTCCAAGGTAATTTCACCAGGGAATAGTCCATTGCACAGCCCATCTACATTACAAGTAGAGGACACTCAAATTCAAACTGCACCAGTGGGAAGTTAATGTATTTCTCATTAGATTCACATTCAAGATATCCACCAACTTCACCAAGGGCCCTCTTGTCTATAACTTATTTTGGAGAACTTTTAATAAACATTCCTAACTCACAGTGACAGCAGCTTTTAGAAACAAGATTGTCAGCAATAACAGCATCAGCACAGAGTATTCAGCTGGTATTAATAGCACTGTGGCTTAACTAAATGACATCAAAACAGGAATCAAATGCCTTGCATCTGTATGCAAGTTTACATCAGGTGTTTTATAGACAGCACTTGACAGTTCTTACCTTGAGACATTTAAGCAATGAAAGCAGGAGAGGTGCTTGAGAAAGTTTGTGTTTCCAAGATGGTTGTCGTCTTATCACATGTCCCAGCAGAGAGAGGGTGGGTAAACGAGTAGCAGCTTTGCCCATATAATCATTAATTTTGTCCAGTAGATGCTGATAAAGGATTTTGCAGAGAGTGGCAGAAAAAGAAAGATATTTATATTTAACTGCTCTACACTCTTTTTCACCAGTCTATATTCAGCAGTTTGTCAACATGGAAACTATGGGCATTTTATAAATATACAGGATCCCAGAGGATATAGAACCCTGCAATAACTTTGAGACTACTGGTAGACAAATACAAACTACACAGGCCAGAAGAAGTCCCTGCACTTTGAAATGTTTTGTAAGTAAATAATAAAAAAAATAAATCTGGGCAGCAGCCAATTTGTAGTGCCATTTCCAACCTATTTAAAATCCTTACTTGCTCTCAAAATACCCAATTTGTTTTAGGCTAACACATTCTGCAGCAGGAGCACTGTAAAGAGACAACATTAATCCTCCAAACCCTTTCTGTTATAGAGGTTCTTTGCGTAATTGGGTCAGTGTAAGCAACTCAAGAAACACGGACCTCTCAAGATTTGTTTTTTAAAGCTTAAACCACTCTTACTACAGAGATACTACATCTCTACAGCAAGGTAATTCTACACCAGAGTGGAACCCCTAGAGTTTTAATGGATGCTATTTAAAGGCTGCTTCCAGCTAAATACCAGGCTAAATTCTGACATAACAAGATTTTGGTTTTTTTACCTTGTCATGAGGCTCTTGCAGAGTGGACAGAATATGCAGTGCCTGCTGAGAATTGGTTTCCAAGTAATAGTCCACAAGGTTGTTGACAAGCATAGGCCCACGGTCTGTCAGTTTGGGGACAGCAAGGAAAAAACCCAAAACATTCTCAATACACTAAAAGAGAAGCACTTGCTACAACTTGCAGAACTTTTAAGCAACTATTACACAATTTCTAACATAAAGCAGTCCTTGGTGTTTAGCAGACCTTTGGGAAAATGAGACCTCTCAACTACATTTCCTGCTTCCAAACCATTCAAGCGATTGCATTCAGCTCAGGGAAAGGAACCGGGTTTTTAACAACCAACAACTCCTGTCTAACCACAAAACCCTACAGGTAGCTGAGCTGCAAGGGTGCTTTACCCAGTAAAGTGTTCAGGAGTGACTTGATGTTCTCTCCCTTCAGCACATGAAGGAGAGCAAGTTCAGGGACAAGGACAAGGGCAGCGCTCTCATGCTCTGAAAAGGCTCTGTCAGCACAAGTGATGCCTCAACAGCAGCAACCACTTTCCACAAAGTCTGAGTCTGTTGTTTTCTATGGGAGTAGAGTTTTTTTGTTATTTTTTTATTATTATTAACAAAATCTCACTGGTTCCTATACATTGGGTGACACCTAATTCTTTCTAGATACGCTTTACAAAGAAACTTTCATCAGCTCACACTTGAAGCTCTGCCTCAGGAAAAGCCAGTCATTTTGTAATAGTTTTAACAATTATGTAACAGACCTTCCAGGAGCCATGCCATTAAGCAAAATGGACTGAACTCTCATTCCTTAAAGCAATTTCAAACCCAAATATCAAGAGTTTCTTTCAAGCTGCATTTGCAAAGACAGTGTTTGATAGAAAAAAACCCACACTATTCTACTTTTATTGATGTAAAAGCAAAACAATTTCCATAACTACACAAAAGGATACATACCACAAATGAGATTATCTTTGAATGCAGCTGTTATATCTTCCAGGACACCCAGAATTGGAGAATCCAGCATTGAGAGGAGCTCACCAACATTTCCTTGCTGTGCCATGATGCACGTACTGACATGAATGTGGAGGTTAAAACTTCAGGAAGTTCTTCATTGATGTCTTTCTACCAGACTAGGAGAGAAGAGACAGCAGAAGAGTGAACTTTTCCCTTTCCATATAAAATCTCTCATCTCTCCGATTTCTTTTCCACACAAGTGCCCATTTAACACTGAGAGGACTGTCAGGGTTTCCACACCTGCAATAAAAGCTGTAAGAGTTTCCAGAAAGCAAATGAGTCATGAGCAGGGTTTTCTTCATGTTTTTCACAAAGACATTAATCAGTTTTGCAGAAGACCTCAGTAACTAGACTGTCAGAGCATTCTCTTACCTTACTTTTTTAATTTCCTCTCCAGGTCAGTAAATTGAAGTAAAGTTTTGAATAAAATGCAAAAAGATCCCTGGAATCCTTCCACTCCTGAGTCCTTATAGCAATTCATCCTCAAACCACCTTTCCAGTCCTTTGCCTATGACTAAAATTTGGAGAAAATACACACCTCCAGAACCTTCTCCACTTCTGTGACCAGGTCAGGAATTCACTGCCCTGGGCTCTGCATTGCTGCACTCTGAGAGATTTGGGCTTTAAGACTTTGCAATGTGGCTAGGCTGCAGCTCCTGGGAAACTCAAGCAGGGCTGCTGCAGCTGCTGCTCCTGGGCAGCCTGTGCACACCAAAACCAGCATGAGCTGCACAACACACTCTGAGTTCACTCGTGTGCTTTGTGATCACGAACTCTGCAGTGCAAAAACTGCTTAAAGTATTAAATGCAACAATGTGCAGATAACAACTGGTCAGCTGCACAGTGCTAAGTGGGAGCAAATCTAAGCCAGGCTTTTAAAATGGCTTCTTCCCATGGATCAGCACCAGAAGGATTCAGGTGTACATTGACCTATCTACCACAAAATGAATCAATTTTTGTTTCACGCAGAAGAGTCCTATACCAAACCCTTCCCAGTGGAAGAACAAATCTGGCTTTAGATCACACCTAATATTATCAGCAGGGGTTTCTTCCCTCCCACTCCAAGCCAGAATACATTTTTCACTTCCCCCCAGAAGGCAAGACTGACATAGACCAAGTTTACACACAGAATTGTTTTTCCACTGCAGTTGTATTTACAGCACCTGTTCTGTGGATGACCTGAGCTTCTGTCTGCAATGCTGTCAGCCACACACCTTTCATGATCACTAATAAAGAAAAACCAGAAAGAGGTTAAGAAAAGGCTCAATTTATTTCTTCCTTATCACACCAGGTATATGTCCAGAACATCACTAAGTTTTCAAACAGAACAGAGGATTTGTGCATGAGAACAGTCTGCACTCAGTCTGAAAAGCACCAAAAGGTGTTGCAGTTGCCCATTAAAGAACTGTCCACAGGTTAAGCTGTGTAATTACCTCAAACTAGATGGTTTTTCACAAGACCATGGTTTTGTACTGTGACCCTTCAAAAGCTGCTGAAGTTTTATTCATTATAGGAAGAATCTTGCAAAGAAATGATTCCTCTCTATTCTGAACATACAGTAATTAATTTAAGCCGTTAAATTATATTCAAAACATTTTTAGGCATTAGCCAAGGAGCACAGATCATCACTCTGTTTTAAATGATAATGCTGTAATTACCTATATATATATATTACTTTCTTGAATATTTATGTTTAACGAAGTCACAGCAGGAGTTAACATTTCCACCAGTAAGGTTTGTCATTTGCAACATATCACTCTGCAGTTGAAGAACTGCCCAAGGTCACTTTTCTTAGTGCCACCTTAGTGCCAGCTTACTTAACCTGGCACTGATTGCAAATTCAAAGGTGATAATACGGCACCACACTCCCAGCTGGCATTTCAGTAGCAACAAGCTGGCTGAAACATTGCAGTAATCATCACTGCAGAACATAAAACATCTCACCCTCAGTTTTCAGTGATCATAACTGAATAGTCAAAATGAAACTTCAGGTCAAGCAGCCAGCAGAGTTTGATCACTGAAGTGCTTAGATTTAAATGCTATTTCCTTTCTAGCCTAATGCTGGCAAAATGCTAAACCTGCAGACTTAAAACTGGCTGGTAGTGTGAGCAAGACTTGGATAATAATAGAATAGAGAGACTTGGGGTGAGGGAAGCTGCTTTTTACTGAAAGCAGAACGGGTCTATGCTTTTCATAAAATCAGAACTGGCATTTGTTGTGGGAAAGGATTTTGGTTTGTGCTTTTTTGTTGGTTTTTTCCCTACATTGTGCAGACTCCCAAGCTTCAACTCCTTCCTCAAAGCGCTCACTATTTAGAAGACGAACAACGCTCAGAGTGATACCATCCTTTCCAAAGGTTTAAAGCCACACATCCACACAAACTAAGTCAGCCTTCCACTCCGTTAACAATTTTGAGGAACCAATTCCTTTTTCCCTTTCTAGGAAACATTAAAATTTTGAATTGACTCAATGACTGCATTAGCAACATTGTATGGGGAAGCAGCTCACTCCAAGGAATCTATTCCTTCATTTCTGAGAACACATCTTTCAAACAGGCCTTGCTAGCCCTCAATTTCTATCAAGACACAGTCTCAGCTATGGTTAGCAATAGATCCACCAGCTTCCTAAGCAACATGAATTAGTTGTTTAAAGTCTTGTTAACAAAAGAGATGCATGGCCACACCCCTAGAGCAACTGCAAGCAAAACCTGTTTTGAGAATTAAAGCAGCAGAAACATGAGTCTCTGCTTTTTCGCTCCATAAAAACTTTGTCAGCTCTCTTCTCTCTGATTCCCATCCCACACCAGTGAAAAGAATTATTTTCTTCTTATTTTCCTTGAGCAATACCACTATATTGGACCAGTAAAAACCTCAACAGCAGTTTCACTGATTCTGATATCGCCAGAGGAAAATCTGCGGCCTGGTGAGATCACAAAACACACTTTTGGAGAGACTATTGATGGGTTCTGGAAGTTAGGCTCAACAATACCTCTGCAGACAGATGGGGAAAACCCCAGTTTAAACGTTGAGTAGGTAAGAGGATTTCAAACTTTGTGCCACTGTGCTGGCACGAACAAACCCTGCCACCAGATAAGGGCGAGGCTGATAAGGTGAGCTCAGCTGCTGATAAGGACACACATGTAGGTAACGGATCATTTCTCAAGCTCCCTGACTAAAACAGATGGCTGGAGTGACCTTGTGCCAATAAATCGTTCATTTATACTTGTCAATCGTACACTGGAGTGCTTTAAAGTGGAGCAGTCTCCACTTCAAAAGTATTCAAAATACTAATAAAAGTATTTCAAAACACATCTAAAAAAGGGGCAATGTTATACACGGGTACCTCATGAGGTGGAACTTTATCTCAAGTTACACCAAACCAGTGAATGTTGTCACCCCACTGTACACAAATGGCCAGAACTTTAAAAAAGCAAATCACAGCTTTCTCCAGGTAAAGTCATTTGTCATTTTGAACTCTAAGTAAGACTGAGATGCTCCAAATCTGAGCAAATGAACAAGCCAGGAAATTTCAACAATAGTCTTAAATCATGTCACACTTTTTTAAAGCAAAGGCAGCTGAATAAGTAGTTTACAGGCAACAGGCTTTTAGTCAGAAAACACTGTGCTCTGGCAGATGAAGTTCAGCTCTGTGGTGTCAGTGTGATTTATCATAGTCCCACCAGGAATTTGTGATGTGATTTTCAAATCTTGTAGACAAGCACAGGCCAGGTTAAGGGGCTCCCATCACCTTGTGAAACAGCAGGATCAGCCACTGGCTGTCACAGTATTTTGTATCTGGAATTGATACTTGTGCTGTGAACAGGACATCCCTGACACCTTTACAGTATCACATCACCAGCTTTCTGCTCAAATACAGTTACAAGATGAGCCTCTCTAACGCTTCCATCCCCAGATATTGCAATCCTTCCCTCATCAGAAGAATTTCCACATCCCTGCAGCCATTCTTGCAACTAATAGGATTAAAACAAGTACACTTTCCATGTGATTTGAGTCATTGACTCTTCACTAACTTTTAAAAGTACTTTTATAGAAAAGATCCAAAGTACTTGGTTAGTAAAGAGTAGAAAAAGGTCTGTTTAAACACCATTTAAAATACAACATTTTAATCTCACTAGAAAATATCACACTGACAGCACTTCTTATACTCAAGAGCATTCTTTAAGAGATACTTAGTAAAAAGTATTAAAGTACCAATACAGCTTTGGAGCCATCTTACAGAAGGAAAATGAGCCAACAAGCCAAGAATCAAGTCTAAATTTATTTTTTTCAGTAGCTAATTTAACAACACTAAACAGTTTAAGCTACAAACTCGAGAAAAAGGGAGAGACTGTAGAAATAGACTGTAGAAATATTAATTGGAAAAGGCTAAACAGAGAAAGAGACAGCAGAGTATTCCCAAAGATTATGACTTCTCTAAGTATTTCTGTCAAGAGAAGATGTTCTTCTGTTCAGTGTATTTTTATCCCAAGCCAAATGAAAAAGCAGCTGGTAGTGCCAGTTATGCTGCCCGCAGGGGTGGGGAGGAGGGGGACACACCACAAACACACCCTCGGCCTTTGCTGCAATGACACCCAAATTCAGACAGCAGGACCTACTCTGGGGCATGGGGAGGGGATCAACAGCAGCATTTTATCTCTCCTCATTAAGCAGCAGTTAAATTTAGGATGTGCCAGTATATGGCTACTGCCCCCTCTGCCCCAAGAGAAAAGGAGATGTCTACACAAGACCAGAACCTCCATATTTACACTTTTCCATCTGATTTCTATTGCAGGTAAGGTCAGGTCACATCCCCAGGTATTGCTTTGGCAAAAGCCATGAACGAGGACAGAATAATTTTACATCAATTGTGTTCAAAGAAATATTCGGATTGAGAACACAGCAGCCCTTTTTGCTCGCATCTTTGAAATGTTGGTCATGAAAGGATTAAGCCTCACCCCCTCCCATTCACCACAAAAAAACTGAAGCCCGTTTTATGCTTCCTAACCATGCCAAATCTTATATGTCCCTCAGTTAAACTGAACATTGCCATTATACAAGTGACACAAGCAATGAATGAAAAGTTCCAGCAGGGAGAAAAACCACTGGTGGCATACAAAAGCAAGCAGGTGATAATTCCTGTTTTCACCACCCAGAAATAACTCTAAACACTCTAACCTCATTTCAAACTGATCACTACAACTAGCAAAACAATTAATTTATTTACTCATCTTTAAAGAATGAAGGTGTCTAGCTTCTTCTAGTAGTAAATATTTTCCTGCTTGTATTAAGATCTGTACAAGATACCATAACTAAACAAGATCATTATTTATAGTTACAACTTGATATTATACACATTCTCCTGTGCTTTGTTACTGGTGCTTAACAGATGTGGGAACAGGAATATCACAAAAACCCCAACAAGCCCAAACAAAGAGAAAATCATATTCAGCAACATTTAAGAGTCTCTGGACTCTGCTGTGCTAATACACTATTGCTAATTGCTACTCATCCCATTTCTGTCAGAGGGAAAATTGTTTAAAAACAATCAACGTCATAAAAAGCCCAAACATGGAAAGGCTCCTCTGGCAGAAGCAAGGCTAACCAGCCAGCTACTAAAGAGAGTCAGAGAATTATTGCAATTTCTTATACACAACTGCATATATTAATAGCAAATAAATAAATAAGAACAAGCTCTGGCTTTCTAGAACAATTTAATTAATACTACACACAGAAAGTCAGTCCAACTATGGAATCTTTTTAACTACAAACTCAGAGAGCTCTAAACTTGGCACTAACACAAGGAGTGAAACTCCTAAATCTTTGCAGCACTTTTTTTTGCCCCCAAGAGGAATCTTTTAAAATATTCATAGAGTTAGGCAGCAATTCAGTAAACCTTGAAACCACTGCAACCTATCTAATGTACCCATCAAGGCATTTTAACTGCTCCAAGAATTAAACCCAGCACTACACAGAACAATAGCAAATTATGTGCAACTGTAAAGTAAAAAGAAAACATGAATAATGCCCAGGAAAGGGACAGCAATTCACCACAGTAAGAACTTTACTCTGGATCTTAATGTGCTACTCAAAGAAATGCTTATGCTAAGAAAGGAAACATCATTACTTGTCCTCAGTATGTTTATTAAACTACATGAACATATAATACCAGACATTAATCTGTAACATTCTTTCTTAAATACACACCTGTCTGCAACTTGCCACAAAATCTGGTGCCCTCCTTCCTCTGCTTCCACCACGGCAAAGCTCTTTGATTATTTTATTTGCTTATTATTGAAAAATTCCAGAATTGTTTGGGTTGGAAAGGACCTTAAAGACCATCAAGTTCCACTCCCTGCCATGACAGGGACACCTTCCACTATCCCAGGTTGCTCCAAGCCCCATCCAACCTGGCTTGGGATCCAGGGGCAGCCACAGCTGTTCTGGGCACCCTGGGCCAGGGCCTCAGCACCCTCACAACAAAGGATTTATTCCTAATAAATGAAAAGGTATCTTTTCCCAATATATATTTATGTGTGTGCACCATGCATGTGTTACAGTTTGCACAGAGGCTGAATCACATCCCCAGCTCCTGTCAGGGCTGACAAGAAGGTGCCTGGCAGTTGGAAGAATTTCAGGAATCAGGACAAGTCAACATCCCAGCAGTCCAGCTGCAAATAGAGCCAGCATTCATTTTAAACTACAAATAGTTACTGAAGACAAATATTTGTCCAAACACCAAAACAACTGCAGTCGGCCAGCGTATCTCACATGGGAATCCATTAATAATGTGACTTTTTTAGTCACCATAAAGGTAACAAAGAGTTAAGGTGTCAGGATTAAACACAGCCAGAGATAAAATAATTTCAATTAAATCTTATCTCATGACACATTAGGTATTCTGACACCTTTTCATCATTGTAAGTCCATGTAATTCCCCACAAATGTAGTCCTGGGTGAACTGGGCTGCTAAAAAACCAGAACAAATGAACAAACAAAAACAAAGCAGAAGGGTTTTCACTGAGTAAAGGATGTTAAGCCCCTGATTTTATTTTAAACTTCAGTGTGGTGTAGCTGTTTCTGCTAAGTGGAGTACCTGACTGCTGCTCAGCAAAGACAACAGCAGATAGATAGATTCCCAAGGTCTGCACTGATTATTAACACTTCCAGAGTTTTCAAAGATTTACTTTCTAGTTTTTCATACATGTAAATTGAAGAGGAATTTTTTTCAGCTAATGGGATAACTTCAGTAGTGCTTTGATTCTGATGGATTTCCAACAACTATCCCCAGAAGGTAATGTCAGGAAACTGCAGGCTCAGACCACGAAAAGAATGAAAACCTGTATTAGCACCCACTGGAAGGTTCTCTGGAAACAGTAGTTCTGGAAAGAGTTCTGCACACAAAACCTGATCCCGGTTTCTGGGTCATTTCCAGGGGTTTTGAATCATACATTCCTTTAAGGCACGTTCTTCCTTTCATTCATTGCCTTGTAAAAGATTCATTAAAAAAACCCCAACCCCGAACAGCAAGGAAAGAAGCTCTGCCTAAACTGATAAAACAATGACAGAGGCTGCATCCATAGCAAACAAAGGGTGAAAACTTCAGAACTGCAGCCTTCCAAGTTCTTTGTGATAACAGGAAGCAAAATGTTTTATTGTAGAAGTAAACAACATCCTGACTTCACATTACCTACCCAGAAGCAAGGAAATGAGAAAAGCCTTCCTCACCGAGGGGACAGACTTTAACAAGTCTTTGACTGCTTTATTTAATGCTCTACCCCGGACAAGGGAACCTCGTCAGCAAGTAACCAAGGCGGGGGAAACCTGGAAATCGCCACAGCCTTTGCAATGGGGGTGCTGAGCCTTTTTGGATAAAAAGCTCAGAACTAAAAGGGCGCTTTGGCTGGTAGGGGGACCCTGCTGGGGGGAGCAGCGCCCCGAGCCCCCCGGGCAGCGCTCCAGAGCAAGTTTGTCTGGAAAAAAGGAAAGGGGACAGAGGGAGGCAGGAAAGGGGACGGAGGGAGAACATCACCCCCCCCTCCTTCCCCATCGCCTCGACCCCTTCCCTTTCTCCTACCGCCTCCTCCCCCAACCCTTTCTCCCTGCTTCCCCGCTCATCTATCTGCTTTGCCTCCTCCTCTCCGTCCCCACGGCTGTCCCCGGTGTCGCCGCGGCGGTGGCAGCGGGAGGCGGCCCGGCACACTCACCTCTCCCTCTCCTCCCCTCAGCTGTTTACCACTCCGGGCTCCTCCGGCCCACAGGGCGCCGCCATCTTGGCCCTGCCTCCCCCTCCCATCACAGCGCTTCGCCCCTCAGATCCCTCCGCCGCACAACCTAGTCCTGTCTCACCGCCTCGTTTTCCGCGGGCTTCCCGGCGTCTCTCCCGGTCCCTCCCCGCCTCGCTCGCTTCTCCCGCCTCACGGGACATTCCCACCTCGGAGGATGAACGAGGGGCGAGCCCGCAACCGCCGCGCCCCCGCGGAGTCCCACAGCGGAGGGATCTCGGCGGGGGCAGCGCTGCGGCGAGCGGCGGTCGCGTGATGCGAGGGGCGGGGCCGCGCGCGGGCGGTAAACAAGGCCCGGCCCTGAGGGGACGCGGCGGCCGTGGATGGGGGTTCATTTCTCCTCGCTCTCCGCGCTTCCACTTGGGTGTCCCGTTCAAAGTGCGGGGATTTGTTCAAAGGGAGTAAAAAAGTGTCTCGGAGGTGCCGCTGTGTGCGGGGCGGTGCTGACGGGACACGGCTCTGGTGGCTCCCGGACAGAAGCCCCGGGCACGCGCCCCAAGTTTCATTGATTTTAATTGATGAGCGTGCAAAGCTTGTTTCCTTCTCCCGTTTTTGGATCCCTGAGGACTTACTCATCCAAACCGTGGACAAAGATTCTGTCTTTGTTTTTGTTTTCTTTTTTCCCCTCCTAGAATGCAGCAGCCATATGACACATCCTATCCTTGCAGATAAAGGTCAATCTTTCCCTATGGAAAATGCAGGGTAGGAGGGGAGAAAGAAAATCACCGCAGGGAAGGATTTCCAACCTTCGGTTTCGTGTGCCACGTACAACAGGTTTAAAACTCAACATTTCAGCCTCCAGGCTGGTGGGATCTCCGTGTTTTTCCTTTTCCAAGGAGTAGCAGCTCCGCAAGGGACACAGCGAGGGTGCTCGATCTGACTCTGGAGCGCATTAATTGTCCCCAGATCCCAGCAGGAATCACAGGCATTAAATTTGCAAAGTGGAAATGAGGTCCAAAGGAAGAAAAACAGAATAGAGCCCCATCTGAGAGGCATCAGTTGATTTTTAACTTCTGCAGCGGTTTTTGTGTTTCTTCTTCTTGTGTTCCTTCCCGCTGCACCTGCTATGGGTCATCCTGACTCATGATGAGATAAGAGTTGCTTGGAGCCAGCATATTTTTAATCTAGTCCTGCCTTGTGCCTGGCAATTAATATTTATTATGGTCTGGACAAAGTGATGGTAATTTTTTTTACTTGTGTGCAGAAGACATGTTTGTTTAATCTGCCACAGAAAAGAGTGGAAATTAAGATGAGCTTCAGAAAAGAGCTGGAAGCAATTAGTAGTGTTATTTTACTGGGACTTAATTGCTGTAACAGTCAAATTGACAAAGAAAACATGGATGCTATAGCAGGGGTTTGCTGCTGGATTTGAAAGGAGAAACAACTGCACTAAAAGGGACGTGTTATGCTGTAATTAACCTGTTTATTATTACTGAGCTGAACATTTAAAAATCTATTTACTTCGGACACACTGGAGCATGTGACACATAATAACCACTCACAGCAGCACACAAAATTAAACTGTCCTTGTGTGCAAGCAGGGCTCTCTAAGTTCCCGGTGGCCTGTGTGGGTCAGGGCCAGGACAAGTCTCTGGGAACCCAGATAAGCTCTGTGTGGCTCTCCCTTCGTGCTGAGCCTGAATAAGAGAGAATGGGGAAAGTGATATCAACAGGAATAACATAAAATAAGAATGACCACACGGGGTCAGCTCAAAGGTTCTTCCAGCCCCAAATGCACTTCCAGCTCTCTGGGTTTATAAGTCAGCTTGTGTAAGTCACCTTTTGATGGTGATTTCAGTGGAGAGATGAACAAAAGCTATAGACAGAAATCCAGGGAAGAGTAAAACACAACAAGCCAAGCTGACTGATCTTCCATCCTGCAGCTTTTTGCTCCACAGGAATCCCTGAAATAAAGACAGAAGGAAGGGGTGGGAGCTGAAGAAACCACAGCAGTGTCCCTATGTCCCTCCAGGCTTTGCAGTGTGGTGACATTGGTCCTGAATGAGAGTTCCTGTGCTGTTAGGTCAGGGGTCAGCACTTACATCTGGGCCTTGTGAGCTCGTGGCTACCATAAGCTGATCCAGCTGTTACTGACATCCTCCTTTTGCACAGGGCTGTGCCCAGTCCTCCTGGCCACATTCTGCTGCCATTTGCACTTTGTATCAACGGGAGGTCTGTGCTCAAGAGATGCTGGCAGAAGCTAGCTCCAATGTTTCATAAAATAACATCTCAGTCCTTTTCAGCAGCTTGTCATTTTCCTATTTTGTTTAACTCCTGTAACTGTCTTCATATGAAACCCTGAAGCTGCAATGTGCATGTTGGGTTTCTGTTACAATGCTTGTTTTTGTAGCGGGAAATGTAATCCCTCAAATGCCTGTGTTTAAGAGAATGCAAATCAGCTTCAAACACAATGCCTTGGGAACGTTTCTTTCATGCAAAACCCGGCTAGATAAATATGGAGGGGAGGAGGGAGCAGGAAAAGGGATTGTTCGCTTCTATAAACAACAAGAATTAATTATGCTCAGTAAATGACAGATGGGTTAAGATCAAAATCTGAATCTTTCTCAATGTGGGTGAAATCCACGCTCTTATCTCTGAGTTGCATCAACCCCATTGCACAGCTCAGCTGGTGCCATGGGGCAATGCCACAGCTGGCACTTGTGCCTGTCCTGGCACAGCATTGGGAACAGCAGGTCCTGCCGTGGCCAGGACCAGAATCCCTCTGCTCTCGGCCCCGAGTGTCCCTGGCCCACATCTGCTCCCTCAGGGAAGCTCCAGCCTCCCGCTGGGCCCAGCAGAACAAAGGTTGTTCCTTCCTGGTGTTCCCCACCCTGAGCTGCAGCAGGAAAAGGGACACAGAAGAGACATGCAGCTGTAGGAAACAGTGAAATGCATTTGGAAGCTCACAGGGAGCTGGAAAACTCGGTCTCCTGAGGAATTTTCCTGTTGGTGGCAGTCCGGTACTCAGCACACAACAGCTGCTGTACACTTCTTTACCTCTGGAATGATAAATTCCATGGAAGGCATCCCTGCACTCTCAGTTCCACCATGCACAGAGAGCTGTGAGCACAGGAGAGGACAACTGAGGGCACACACAGCTCATGCCACAGTGCACCTGCACAGCCAGGAGGGTTGGGATAACTAGAGAATAGGTGGAATCAAGGAATTACTCCCTTTCTCTCTCTCCCAAGTATTTGGGGATTTCAGCTCTCCTAGTTTGTCTCCAAATAAGAGTGATGTCCAAGGATTCTAAAAGAAAAACCTGCTCTCCAGCTCCTGTTCCCACCTGTGCTAGAGAACAACCTGGGGACAGTCACTCTGCCCCTGCTCCATCCTCCCACCTTCCACTGGGTCATTACTTTGACACTCAATTATTTCACATTTGCAAAGCCATTCTCAAACCTTTTTTGAAAGCAAGTGATAGAAGTGCAAATTTTTATTATTGCTCTTGAAGAGCTTTTAGCAAAGCTGTTGTTAATGAGCTTGCTTAATGAGCTTTCTTAAATCTATATTTATACCCTATATACAGCTGTATATAGATAGAGCAATGCCTTAAATATGTGTGGATTGCACACACATATGCCTGGGAAAATGAAGGGTGATTAACACGCATCTTCTTGGGTTATACCGTGCAAGTATTTATTCCTTTTTCCTTGGAAATTGGAAAGATAAAAGATCCATTCTGGAATAAAATAATTCTGTGCATATGTGCTCGATGGTTTTGTTTATGAGCCCCGAGTATGTGTGTGTGTATGTGTGTTAGACAGATGGTGTGTCTGTTTGTAAGAGATATGATGCGGGGATGAATGTGTGTAAAATTACAGGTTTCTTAAGGGCTTTTATTTAATTTTCTTTTCTTTTTTTTTTTTTTTTTTCCTTAAGGAAAATACAAAATAACAAATGCCTGCTCAGTACATTATTTCCTGTGTCATGCTTTTTGTCAATATGACAGAGTATTCCTGCAGAAGGCAAAGCTGCACCCAAAAGTGAAGGGTGCTGCCCCCAGGGCTTCGAGCTGGGCATCGTGAATTCTCTTCAAGTTGTCAAAGTCCTGGGAAGTTTTGATAAGCAAATACCTTCTGGGCTCTGTCTCTTATTGGCTGTTTCTTCACCGCCAGATTTTGACACAAATAATCTGATTGAAAAATCAGGGAGGGGAACAGGAAAAAAAAAAAACAGAGAGAAAAAAGGAGAAGTATCTATTTCAGCAGACTGCAACCAAGTGAAAAAGTGGAAGAAGAGTCCCAAGAGAAGACGACGTTTTGCTTGTCTGGGGAGATTTCAAGGCAAATCCAGTAAAGCAAAGTCCCTCAAACAGGTGATTGATTTATTCTTTTAAACACTTTTAATTGCATTGGTTTTCTCATTTTTCTGATCTGTTTTTCTAAGCTTTATTCATTCTTCTTCTTTGCTTGTGTCTGCAAATATGTAACATATTCCACTGCCTAAGCCACTTGTCCTGAGGACTCCTTTATGGTAATAGTTCACCTGACTCATTTGAATTGAATCTTTTGAAATTATATGCCATGTACTTCACTTTCACATGTGAAAATGGTAATAGAACAAAATATAAGAGAAGTGACAATGGTCCCAGGTACCTGTGTCCCAGCCAGCTCCATCAGCAGGAGCTGTGGAGTTTTTTACTTCGCCATTGAGGAGGGGGCAAACTGTGTTTTTCCTTTTAATTGCTCTTTTATAGGGCCAGATCTTTACATTCAGAGAGCAGCACACCTCTGCTGCCATCACCTGCTCCAGTTTATGTAGATGACAATTCCTCTCCCATTCCCAGGATTTTTGCTTCGAATCCGTCTTTTATTATTTTTCCACCCTTTTTAAATATGGGCTGATGAATCTAACAAATTTTAGCATATGGAATTAGCTATTTATGGGCGCTTCTCATATCACAAGATTGATTCAATACATTAATGATTTGCAAGTTCACATTGAAATTGCATCTGTACATTAAGGAGATCTGGAATTTGGTGGATTGCACTGTATAATTCCATGCATGGAAGCCTAAGGCAAAGTTTCCTAAAGCCAGTAGCATTCCCAACACCACATGGAGCTATGGGAGCTTTCTAGAGAACAAGTGCTGCAATTACAGTCTAAATATTTTTTTTCTGGGTGTTGCAGCTATTTCTGTTCAACTTCTTGGTCAAAATTTCCACCATAATTTTCTGCCCCTGCCATAATCCATTTATCCAATTCTTACCACAAGAATTAAAAATCTCTTGTTCATTTTTCCAATAAAAAAGTCCCATTTAAATTTCTTGCCCTAAGTCCATTCAATTATGCTAGGGGGACTAGTGGAAAAATGATTAATTTTGTTGTAAAGAGGTGAATATCTTTTAAATTTGACCTTATGTTTAAAGAGTCAAGAGTCCATAAAATATTTTATTTTATTTTATTTTATTTTATTTTATTTTATTTTATTTTATTTTATTTTATTTTATTTTATTTTATTTTATTTTATTTTATTTTATTTTATTATTTCATTTTATTTCATTTTATTTCATTTCATTTTATTTCATTTTATTTCATTTTATTTCATTTAATCTCTTAAATTTCTTGTTCTACTTTGTGCTTTTTTTCTTCGAAAATGCAGTCTTTTGAAAGACAAACTATTCTGTACTTTTGGAAGCTTCACTTTTTCCAGAAAAAAAGCAGAAAAAACAAAGCAGGAAAATGGCAATATTAAGATATAAATATAAATAATATAAATGAAGTAATGGAAAGGAAAAAGCCCTTTTTAGCCTAAAATTTTGTATGCTCATCAACTTATCTGAAAATGTGGTGTAATGTACTACTAGTGAGTTCTAGCCTTGTAATGCCAGTTAAAATTTAATGTTTCCCTGAGTGTAGTAAGAAAAAGCATTTAGTCTATACAATTAACCTTGGAAATCTGAAAACAGAATTACCTGAATTAGAGAAAAATGTAAGTCAGCTTTAGAATGGAGCTTTCACTGCAAATTGGGGTCATTGTGGCACAATCCTACAAACCTAATTCACCGAGAGTATGAATTTCCTCTAAATTACATCAAAGGACCAGTCCTGTGGGTTTGGTCACTGAGAGCTGTAGTGAAGTGAGAGTTAGGGCTGCAAGAGGAACATGGGATTCAGTAAAATGAGGATCTTGGGTCAGAAGCCACCCCTAAACTAAAAACCAAACCCATTTGCGATGTTTCAGTGACCTGTTAGATTTTTACCTGGGATACTCTGCAAAATCATCCAAAAGGATACCTGAGGGTGAAGGAACTCAGAGTTTGAACACACAAATGCTGGATCTGCTTTCAGATCTGACTGGGGAATTTATAACTGGTAAAATAAAGTCTTCTAAGGTGCTTCAGGTGAGGTACCCAAAATAGTGAAGCTGCTTTTTTCCCTTTGGCTCCTGCTGTCTTTTCCTCAGGGCACATTATAACATTATTATACAGCTGCATGAATGGCAGGCTAATATGAATGTCAATTCTAGCCACCTACTGGTTTTATGTCCTATATTGAATTAATAAAAATGTCAGAACACTTCCATTTTGGATGGGCATTCCTACCCCAGCAATAAATTCCCTTGTGCACTTACCAGTCCAGGTAGAAACTGCTGCCACAGGGGCTGAAATGAACAGACTCCAAAAAACGAAAGTTTAATTTTCAGCAAAAGATCGAAGCTAAATTCTGTCAGAAGCTTCAATAACTCTAAGACATAGCAGGGTGCGGGGTCCATTGTCCACAGCACTGCTTTTCCTGGGAAATACAGTGAGCCACTAGGAGCAGCTGATCTCTTGCTACAGATAATCTGGAGTTTCGAGGGAAAACAGTCCTTTTTCCTCCCACAATCTCTGCTTGTAGCTTTCCTCTAGCCTGGTTGTGTGAATCACAAAGCCAGTCCAGTGCAGTTGTTAATTAACTCTGCTTTGGGCTCCCAGTTCCTTTTTTTTTCTGTAAAATGGGGTGGGGGAAGGTGACTTCCTTTTACAACGTTCAGTCCATTGAAGATGGTTGTGCTCAGTCATGGCCCTTATCAGCAGTCAGGATACTGGACCAAATTTGACTTTTACACAAGCTGGGGCAAACACATCCAGAAAGATTCTTTTTCTTCACTAGAAAAGAGGGGCTGTACTTAGTGCTGTCTGCACCTGGCATATGGGCACTGCCGTAAAACTTTGCTGGATCGCTTAAGCCACCCATCTCCAGTCCTCTGATTTATACCTGGCTGTGCTGCCCAGCTGCTGCCACAGGATTCTCCAGGATTCTCTGGCCTGAGGGCAGGGAGAGTGGCTGTTCCAGCAGGCACAGCTGGATGCAGGCACAGCTGGATGCAGCCTCTCACCCACTGCCAGATCCTCTTCTTCCACTGTGGAGGAAGCCCAGGGGAATGAGCTGGTTAATTCAGGCAGAGAAATCCGATATCTGAAGCTTCCTGGTGTGGATACCCCCCCATTGTGGACAGGGTGCTGCCCCACCACATGGGGAAATCTCTGTGACAGGAATGGAAATTCCAGGTCTAAAGGGTTCGAGGCAGCACTTTAACTTGGGACAGGTCTATAATGTGGTGTTGGGTGAGTGCAGGGGTAGCTCAGCTGGGACTGACCAAGAGGTCAGCAGTGCTGCTGGAATGGGAGGGACACAGGCTGAGCTGAAGGGTTATAACCCACTGCAGAACAGCCCTGGGTTTGCACTGAGCTGCAGCTATTTCTGTGCCTGCAGCTTTGCACTGGGCAGGGATTCTTTACAGCTCTTTGAATGAGCCTCATTAGAGAGTTCCAGGAGAGCAAAAAGCAGCCACATACTTCAGTGCCCCTTGCCTCAAGGGCCTGCTTATGGTTCATCCTCAGTGCTGTTCTGTCCTTTTTCTAAAATTAAATTAAAAGTCTGCACTTGGCCTCAGCTTTCTATTATTCATCTCAAGCTACACGTAAATTTCTTGGAAAAAGATGAAGAAAAATAGGTGAGTCATTTCAGAAGTAAAAATGGTTAGAACCAAAAAGAGTTATCCCTGAAATCATAGCTGGAACAGTGGGAATCCTGGACCAGATTTAAAAGGACAGCAGCATATTGAAAGGCAGCTGGGCTGGGAGCACCCCAGCAATTCCCTTGTCCCCAGCAGACCTGGCTGTGGGAATTCCACAGCTTTAGGTACTACTGTAAATATGTCCCTCAAACCTTTAAACACCACTCGGCTCTGCAATTATATTTAGCATGAAGGGGTAGCACAGGTGCTTCTCAACTCTGGGGAACAGACCTTTCCACCCCTGCCTGTTTGGGATTCCAGGACTGCTCTGTCCTTGGACAGACATTTCATATAATTCCTGCTTAAAAGGAGAAAACTTTGTGGATTTTGGGGTTTTTTTCTTTAGTAAGTAAGAAGCTTCCACTGAACTGCTCTCAGGATTGAACAAAACTTAATAACAGTTTCCAGTCAACAGAGAGCCAGGACTTAAATGCTGACTTTTCAAATGAAATATACCAAGATTTGTTTTTAGTGCCTCTATCCCAAACAATTACAAAGGAAAATGCAAATACACATGCAAATAAGGCACCAACTGCTATTCCTGAACGCAACATCATCCCTGTTGCCACCCTGCCTCCAGCAGAGCAGTTACCAGCCCCAGGGAGCGGGCACAGGGCGGGCTGGGTTCTGGGTAGCAAAGATAACACATGCATTGCAGGAGAATTTGGTATGATTAAATTTCAGCATTTTATGTTTGTCCCTAACCCGCCATTTCAACGATCTGTAATATGTGAGTTGGGTCCAAAAGGTGACTTCTCAGCCAGCCCTCCTGCTCTGGCTCTGCTCTGTTGTTTGTCAGCCAGAACCCCAACTACTCAAGCAAGAGGGAAACCCTCCACACATCATTCTGCAGGGATTTCCCTGTCACTCTCCTATTGCTGATGTAGCTTCTATCATTATTGTTTATATAATAATTTCACAGTAGAGCCCAGGCCATAGCTTGGGACTGGGCCCTTCCAGGCACAGCAGAAACACTCAGACTTTCTCCAGTGGGGATCTCTAACCCTTGGTTCCCTCTGTGTCCTCTCAGGGAGGAGAAGATCAGAGATGTAGCCTGTCCTGTAGTCAGAGCAGGACTACAAGACACAGGTCCTGGCTTCCAACCAGGTTTTGGTCTGTAACACAGCACTCAGGTTAAGCCTGTCCCTGTTTCTTTTTCTGTAATCCTTTGCCTCAGCCAGGGGTAGATTGTGAAGTGTGGTTTTTACAGAGCACACTTAATCTGAAATGAGTGGGAAGTTACTCCCCAAGCCACAGAGGTTTACCTGGTGTTTTTCTGTGTGTCATCCCAGAAAGTAAGATGCCACGTTCCTTTTTGGTGAAGAGCAAAAAGGCTCACACCTATCACCAGCACCGCTGTGTGGAAGATGACCTGCCAGTGCTCACGTGGAGTCCAGTCACCTCTGCCTTCACTGGTGAGTCAATCCATCCCCTGGGCTTATAGGAACACACAGGCATAAATCAGTAACCCAGTAGGCAGCTAAGGGAGCAGGATGAGTGAGCTAAAGAGCATCCAAAGGCTTCTACACAGGAATGCCAGTCTAAGGGCAAGCTGATCCCTTACTGTGTGTCCTTTCTCTACACCAAATCCACACTGATCCTCCCTTTGCTTCCTGCTGGGTTCCTGGGGAGATTAGAGCTATAAGATGCTGTGTGGAGTTGGTCACACTTGGGAAAAATGACCAACTTCAGGCCACTAAGGGAAAAGAGCTGGCACTGGGTTGTCAGTGTTCTACAAACTCACAACTTTGCCACCTCCATCTCCAGTTTCATGTGTTCACTGCCCACATTCCCTCTGGACTGCATCTGCTCTACCTAGAGGTGTTACCATCTCTTCCTGGTGTTAACACCACCCAACACACTTCTGCCCATCCCTGCTGTCCTCTCTCTGCTCCAGCTCCTGCTCTTCCACAGCCATCCAAGCAGTGGCAGGGCCAGGGGAGTTTCTTCTTCCTTCAGGCACCATTCAAATTTTATTTATTCAAATTTAGGATCAATTTACCCTTTGTTCTAGCCCTGGCTATCAAACTAGAGTCTAGCCCTGAGATAAGTTTGATAAAAAGGAAAGGAGGTAACATTTTAACTTCCATTCCTGCCATCATCCTTCAGCCATTTGTTGTGTCTTTGGTGCAGTGGCAGGTTTAACAACAGATAAATACGGTCTTTCAGCAGATCTGTCCCATCTCCAGCAGAAGGGAGACATGTGTTGGACCTCTGTCCATTTTAGATTCTTACTACGAAGTTTATCAAGGGCTGGTTGGTGTCTTTAAGGGCTAAGACAAGCGTGGAGAAATAAATGAGAGTGTGGGCAGGAGGAGGTGAGGCTCAGTGCATAAGGACATGCCTCCCCTCTCTGCTTCCCTCCTTGTCTGTCCATAAATCCAGCTTAACAATACCCAGCTTCTCGGGAGAGGGCTGGGGAGGTTAATAAGTTAGTGATTGTTAATTACCCACACAAGCGGAAATGGTTTTAAATAGGGAAATTATTCCTACAGCATAATTCTAGGGTTGGTTTTCTCTAACTGTATCAGGTATCAAGATCCAATCATCTCATCCTGCCCCTCTGCCTTGCCTATCTCATCTTGCTTGGAATTTCCCTTCGTCAGCAATGGGCAGATCTTGAATGCTGATGGCATTACTCTGCACTTCCTCAGGGAACTGAGCATGGGCTGCTGTGCCCAGGCAGGAGTTCACACATGAGTACAAAACTCACCTGAACAGACTCCTCTTGTTACAGCAAGAGTGACATAACTGTGACATGACTGTGACACTGCTCTTTGCAGCCACAGGAGACAGGACACCAGAGGACATCAAGAAACAGGACCTGGGATGTGTGGTTCCAAAACAAGAAAAGGACCCACCTGAACTGAAAGAAGAAAGTGTCCCTGTCCAGTACCTGAGCAGGATGCTGCCAGGCCCTTCAGCTCAAGGTTTGCTACCCAAAACCCAAATTGCAAAAGAGGTCAGGGCTGAGCTGGTTACGGAGCTCCTAAAACTGGGCCCAGATTTTTGGTAAAAGAGAGCTCTTATTTTGACATCAATGGTCAAACTTTCCCCAGGCAGAGCTCATCAGGAGCATTCTGTATTTCCCTTTACAGTTCTGGTCTACACCAGAAAGAATGAAGGATAGTGCTGTGATTCCCAATGAATGAACTTCCCCATCTTAATGCAGCTCTGTGCTACATGGGTCACAGCAGGTACCCACAGGATACTTGTTCAAACACCCCATCAAGGAGGGCTAGCAGGGGGCTTAACTCTCCCTTAGCCATAACATTTCCATGGCATTCTTTGCCATAAAATTTCCTCAGATTGAAATCAAAGTCACAACAGGAACTTTACCTGGGGAACTGGGGTTTGAATCAAGAAGTTGCCAACTGCAGCTCCCGAGGTCAGGCAAGATGGGTTACTTTTTTACAACTTCAGGCGATGGTGTGACACTCACTTCTCCCTCTCCTTTGCAAACTCAGAGATGGCCATGCCAGGGCTGGAGATCAAGGGCTGCACTAACACTGTGAACACCCCAACCTTCTACAAAGCCAGCTTTTCCTGGGATGCTTTTCATGTGCCATACAGCTACCAGCAGATGTCTTCCAGCTCCCTGCTGGAGCATCCTGTGAGCCTCTATGGGAGCCACCTCCTGCCAAGCACTGAGCCCCCCCTGGATTACAGCCTGCATTACTCCTCAGACATGGAGACCTTCCACTGTGTCAAGTGCAACAAGGTGTGTGTTGGATGAGAACCTCAGGGATGGGGAGGGCCTGGTGGGATTTTCATAGCACACATGAAGCATGAAACCCATTCTTCATTTGCTCACACCAAAGTGTGTGGCTCAGAGCGTGGCCTGCAGTCAGGAGAACAAAGCACTGGGAATGCTGCAGCTCACAAGAGTTCTCACAGAGGGGAGGATTAAATAAAGAGAAGGAATTGAAAACAGAGGTGGAAATGCAGCCACCTCATGTCAGAAGAATCACTGGGATTTTGTTTTGCAGGTGTTCTCCACTCCCCATGGACTGGAGGTCCATGTCCGAAGGTCTCACAGCGGGACCCGTCCCTTTGCTTGTGAAGTGTGTGGCAAAACCTTTGGGCACGCTGTGAGCCTGGAGCAGCACACCAACATCCACTCCCAGGTGGGTGGCGTGGTTCCAGAGAAGCAGCTCTGGCCCTCAGCTCTTCCTTAATCCATTATAGAGGAAGTGACACTTCCTAGGTTACAAATGTGATGCCTCTCCTGTGGCACGCAGTGACAAGGACAGGAGCTCTTGGTCTCAAAAATCTCAGACTGCCCTTCACAACTCCTTGGAAGGGAAAGGAGGATCATTGCTACTCACTCTTCTGTGCCTCACCTCCTGCTAAAGGGAGCAGGAGTTTGGATCACAAGATAGGATCCATTTCCATAATTAACCCTCCCTGCACTCCCTTTATGCTGCACCCAGCATTATCAGTCCATGAGCCAAGGAGATTTGCTTATCAAATCTACAGTTCTCATCACTCTTCAAGCTCTGTCACATGTCTTGCAGCCTCAGACATCCCATGATTTTCCTTCCCCTACAGGAAAGAAGCTTTGAGTGCAAGATGTGTGGGAAGACATTCAAACGTTCCTCCACCCTCTCCACTCACCTCCTGATCCACTCGGACACACGGCCCTATCCCTGCCAGTACTGCGGGAAGCGCTTCCATCAGAAGTCAGACATGAAGAAGCACACGTACATCCACACAGGTGAGAAACTCAATATTCCAATGGGAAAATGCAAATTAGAGCCCATCATGCCAATGCACATACACAGTCCCCAGACACAGAGGTATTAGACTGGAGATAAGTGCCAAGAGGCACTGGAAAGTCATTATTCCATGTGGGGTGAGACAGCAGGAGGCTGAAGCACATCTGCCTGACAAGGAGGTGGTTATTGGCCAGCCTCTGGTGCATGTTGGGGTTGTACCCAGCCCTGGATTCAGGGAATGGGTCACTCAAGTGGAGAGGACTGTCCCTGGTTCTTCCCATCCTCTGCTGCTGGATCACAATCCAGACACATCCGCAGGAGAGCTGATGCCCAAGCAGCTCTGACTCTGCTAAAATGCATTTCTCTGTTCCTTCACCTCTTAAAGTGTTTTTTTTTTACCATTTTCTGTGCCCTGCAGGGGAGAAGCCCCACAAATGCCAGGTGTGTGGCAAAGCCTTCAGCCAGAGCTCTAACCTGATCACCCACAGCCGCAAACACACCGGCTTCAAACCCTTCAGCTGCGAGCTCTGTGCCAAGGGCTTCCAGCGCAAGGTGGATCTGCGGAGGCACCGGGAGACCCAGCACAGCCTCAAGTGAGGGGTGGCTCCAGGTCTTTACTGGAACTCCCACTTCATGCTCCAGGGAAGAAGACTGTCCCCAGCATCTCCATCCACATTATAAAGCTCCCATGGTGTCCTATGTCCCCCTGAGGATGGCCGAGTCATGCATTGGCTTTGCTGTTTGGCACCACAGGGCCTTGCACATCCCAAAGAAACCTGTGGGAGCTTTCACTTTCTGATTGCAACAGGTACCAACCCAGATCTGACATCACCTGCTCAAGTGTAAATCCAGAGGAATTCCTCCAAGGTCACTATCACTCTGGATTTACACCAGGAGCAGAATCCAGTTTGTCAGGATGCCCAGCGGGAAGGAGGGGACTCCTGGGCTGTTGGCAGCAACAATCTTTGCCAAGCTGGTGCTGTAACCATGTTCTGCTCTGATGGTTGGGAAGATAAGCCCAAGGCATGCAAATAGATTGCATTTAGTCAGCTGTGTTCAACCTGGACAGGCCTTCTGCAGAGACTTGCCCAGGCCATAAATTCTACCAACAGACACCTTAAAGTAATTTCTTTCAGCAGAGCATTTACTCTGATCAAATGACAAGTTAACTGTGCTGTATTTTTAGCTTGGAGTGGGAGGAAAATACTGAAGAAACAGCTCCTATCCCTAGCAGATAACAGGGGTCTCTAAATACATTCCTCAGACACAGCACGATGCAGAGATCCCAAGCAGGCTCCAGGAAGAGCCACACCACAGCACCAGGCAGGAGCTGATCATTCCCCATGTCTTGGTACCATGGGAGAGTTTGGCTGCTCTTGGAACTGGGGCTGGTATGTCCCACAGTATTTCCCTGTACGCTGGACATGCCAGCTTAGAGCTGTCCTGAGCAATCCTGAGTCACTGCATGGGCAGGAGTGACCCTGGATATCACTGTCAAGGGCCAGAGTTCTGCTTGCCAGGCACTCTCCTCAAGGAGGAAGTGACTGAGCCTGTACATGTTGGCAGAGTATGCAAGTACCTCACAAATATTATACAAAGAGAGCAGTGGTATTTCCTCCTTTTGCCAGGTCTAGGGGTTGAAGCAAAGCACTGAAGCAAGTAAAGAACCAGTTCCCCTCCAAGCTCTGCCAGATTCTCTCTCTATAACCTTTGGCAAGTCACCACACTGGGCTTTTGTTTTTCCATCCCTCCTGGTGACGTAGGACTATTCACTCAGGTTTGTGGAGCTCCCCAGGTTCTTAACAGGAAATACAAAGTATTATTATAACATTATTATAAAACAGAAAAGTGTTTTCAGTTAATTGGGGCATTGTAGCAGCATGTGGCTCACTCCATAACTGCATCCCTGAACACACGGCCTTGGACAACAACACCAGTGGGAATTACCCTGGGAATGGGCTGTGGCCATTTCACTCCAAAAGCTTATGAAGGAAAGCTGCCATCATGGGCAAAGACAAAATGGTCTAAGTGGAAAATCCCTGTATTGCCAGGACAGAACTGCCCTCAGTTCCACTGCTGTAAATACCAAGTTACTCTCCTAAAACCTAAACTGTACTTGCCCCTTTTATGCTGTGCCTAAGCTGTAAGTCATTAATATGTACCTGGAAGCTCAAACCCAGAGTCTGTACTCCTGGCTTTACTTGTACACTGTAAATATGTATTTATACTTATTCTAATGTATATTTTTATTGCACTATACCAGACAGTGACATGCACAGGCCTGCTGGGATTTATCTGATAAATCTGTTCCTTCTTAGTAACTGGGCTAACACAGTGTATTTCGTGTTCAAAACATTTATTTAAAGAACAGTTCATACCTGAATCTGGGGACACAGGCAATGGGGATGGGGTGCAAAAGGAGAAAGAAAAGAGTCTAGGATTGCTCTTTATAATTTGAGTGGGAATTAAGATGAAAATTCACGTGCAGGAAAGGGCTCCCATTAGGGAAACTTTCATCCTGGAGACAGACTGGTGCAGAGCCCCACAGAGCCAGAGCCAGCTCTGCAGAGCAGGAGTCGACACACAGAATGTCCAACAGGCAGTGCCAAAGCCCCCAGAAAATCCCTGCTGTCCTTCCCTGAGCCATTCTGGGGAAGGTGCATAACCTGTGATGGAAGTGGTCCCCAGCCCCACAGCCACCTGTGAACATCACACGTGCACAAGCCTTGCTCAAAGTGAAGTCATTTCAGCTTATTAAAACTACTGCCCAAAATGCAAACTGTGTTTGTTATTCCCCTTGTTCTCCACTAATCTGCAAACAGATATACTCAAAAAGGGTGTCAGGAATCTGGACTGCTCAGGAGCAAAACTCTCCAGCCCCAAACCAGCACAGACTTCCCTGGGGACAGCAGAGGGATCTGATGCATGTAAAACTTCCCAATTTTGGCCATTTGGAGCCAAGTGCTGGCACACATCAATTGGCAAGAGTGCCTGTGACCACTCATAAAACCAAACCAGACAGCTGGTTCTTCTGAGCCTCATAAAGAAGAGCTGCTATATCCATTAGATTTTCATTCCTGTCCTTGATTTTCAAGGTACAGAGGAGCTATAACCTTCAATGGACAACTGGGATCTTCCCTCCTGCGTGCTCCTATGGCTTCTCCCTCCAAACACAGCACACATCACCCCAGTCCTGTCTATTTCCCCAGGACTCCAGGGAGGGTTACTGAGCCCAGACATTGCTGAAGAGCAGCTACCCTGGAGGAGCCAGTGCCAGGAGAGAACTGGTGTTGTTAACACTTAGCCTGGTGTTTGTGAGGAGCCTGAGGAGCACATCCCAGGAGATCCAGGGACAACTTTGGCTGGATGGGCAGCGAGTGGAGGAACATGCTGGGATGGCTGCAGGACATGCTGCAGAGCTCAGGAGAACACATCTGTGAACAGAGCAGTGCAGGAGATGCAGGCTGACCCGCTCCCAGAGACACAGCCTGTGGAGGGGGGCCACAGGCAAAGGCACCAGAGAGACAGGAGGTGACAAAAGGGAGGAGGAGGAGGACAGGGAATTAACTTGCAGTGTTTTCCACTAAGAGACTACAGATTCTTCTTCTTGAGTAATGAGCTGCCACTTTAAGATCACCTAATGCCCAAGGCCTGGCATTGCTTGAGGCCTCTGGATGCCAGCAGCCCCAAGGAAAAACAAGGCAGAGCCCCACTGCCCTTCTTCCCTCCCAGCACAGCACCAGCCACAGGCAGACCTGCTACAAAGAGCAGGCAGAGGGCTGCCCTCATCCTTGGAGCTGCTGAATCTACACCATGGGTACCTAAGGATGCTCAGCACCCATCAGGACTAGGCCATGGCTGTCACCAAACACACCTGGCCTTGCTCTGCAAACATGCAAATCCTCCTCAGTTCCAATCACTCTGGTGCAAGCCCTTTCCCACCACCTCCCCTTGCATCACAAACATTCTGATCAGTCAGTCAAGGAAACAGATAGCAAAAAGCAAAATCTCAACTAATCTTTGTGGCTGAAGAAAGAGCTGATTGTTTTTGCCTCTCTTTGAGCCCACTCTGTATCCTGTACTTCCCCAGTCCCCTTCACACCTTCCTCCCTTTATTGTTAGGGGAAAAAAAATCCTGGTCTCTGAGCTGTTTTGTTTAGCAAATGAGGGACATGCAAAGCACTAACCCCGGGCATCTGTCGGGAGGAGAGAGGTGCCTCTGTGTCTTCCAGACAGCCTTGAGGCACTGAGAGCAGCAGCCCAGAAGAGCTGTGATTAAGGGTGGATTTCAGTTTGGACACAGGATAAATCTGTCTTCCTAATGAGGACAGAGCCACGGGACACCTGCAGGAAGCAGAGGGGTGTTCCCAGCTAGCACAGCATTAGGCTGGAGATTATCTTCAGGTTGTAATAACCTCATGGAGTGCAATCCTGGAGAAGGCAAGATCCAGAGGCTTTCTTGTGTTGGTAATTGTTAGGGAACCCCTAAAATGAACTGAGAGGAAGGACAGAGAAGAATTAGACTCCAGCTGGGTGCAGGTTCTACTGGTTAGAGTTATTTACTGCATCCACTTGCTTCCCACCTTAGACATCACGAGAAAGGGGTTTTTAGCGAAAAAAAGGAAAGAGCAGAGTCCCTTGTCCTCACAGCAGGTTGTTCCCCAGTCACAGGTGATGGAGACACAGCAGCAGTTTAATTCCAGCCCATCAGCACAGCACACAAAAGGAAACTTGAAGGTGTGGGGCAATCTCCCAGAAATAGCTGCATGCACATTTCCTTGCACAGGGAAAACATTCCTGCCTGCCAATAAGAGCCTAACATGGGACTAGGTTAGATGTTACAGAATAATAACAAAAAAAAGTACATCACAAACGACTTTTAAACATTTAATCTGCTCACAAAGCAGAGATTTTTTTTTTTCCCCCCCTTGTCATTTGGAATAGCACATTCACTCTTAGGAGGCAACCCAGAACAGACACACAAAAATTATTCAGGGATAGTGAATCTGTGCTGGATGAGAAGTAAAAAAACACAGATCCTTGCAGAATACCTGGCTCACCATTTTAAAACTAACAGTCAGCATGGACACACACTGATCTTAAGGCTGCAACTTTAAACTGAGACTTAAGATCTGCCACACATTTCCTGCATGACCTTGGGCAAGACGGGCAATGCAAAGAGTGCTGGATTTCTGAAGTTGTTCAGCACACTGTGAAGCTCTCAGAAACTCTTCACCCCATCTGTGAGAGAAGGATAATCATTCCCCTTCATTTCACTTGTTTATTTCAACGGTAAGATAGTCAGGAATGAGCCTGCTCCTCCTTATCTTCCACATCCAGCACCTCACACAATGGAGCCTTGATCTGGGCTGGAACGCCCGAGCACAACGGTGACACCAATAACCAGTGATAGGAACTGAATCCAGCCTCATTCCAGAGCTGGCTCAGCAATCCTGCAGGCAGGCACAGCCAGACCCTGCATTAAACCCACTAAACTCAAAACCAGCAGAGGAACAGGGCAAGCAACAACGCAGGGAGGATAAACCAGACAAGATTTTGACTCAGGAATAATATTGCAGGGAGAGAGACAGAGCTGGATATGGCTGTAAACACCCCACTCAATGCCTTCGCTTTGGATGTGCTGCTTCAATCTGAGCACTTCTCAATCTGGTCCTCGGGCTGATTTTGACCTGTGGGCCCAAGGGGGATCTGTGTTCACTGCACCAGCCAGCAAGGCAGGCAGAGAGCAGAGAGTCCTCAAGAGTGGGGAAATCTGGGGCTGGGGAGGAGCTGAGCGCACACTGAGCTCAGCTTTGGTCTGATAAGTTTATCAAGCACTGCCGGCTGCTAACTGTCAGCCGGGGAAGGGAGCCTGTTAGGGAGGAGGAACAGCTCCCAGGGCAAGATAGGACAGCCCAGGCCTTATCACAGTGCCTGAGCCAAAGAGGGAACTGGAGAGTGAGCACTTTCCAACCACTTCATCCGAACAACAGACAGATTGGCAGGAAAGGCCTGTCAGCCCTTCACCTCTGTCACCCAGGGACCCCCATCCATGCAAATAACCCGGGTAAGTGCAGCCTGGGAGCTGCAAACATGAACACTGGGACCTGAGGGAGTGCATGGGGAAGGTTTTCTTACCTCCTTGATGGATTAAAATTAAGTAGAACATCCCAAGTTAAAAACTCTGTTCTTAGGAAAAATATCATGGATTATTGGTAAGAGTTTATTTCTGAATGATACTTGTGAGATCTGCACAAAACTCATCTCCTAGTGTCTTAAAGGCAGAGCTGGCAGGGCAAAAGACCTTGGATTTCAGACTGAGTGTGCATGAGACAGCTGAGGTTTCTCATGTTACATTGAATGCAGGGAAACAGCTGGAAAGTCAGAAAGTGCACGGTGCCACAACGGTGGTGGTGGAGAACTCAGCAAGACTGATAATACTTTGCATTTGAATAGCTCACAGTGCCCAGAGCATTGCCCAGTGTGAGAGTCAGATTTACAACAAACAATTCTGATGCTTACTGAGTGAGCTGCTCCTGTTCAGTGCCCAGAGCAGCTTCTCTCCTGTGCTGCCTTCCCTGAGGTTTGGGAACCACTACCACTTCACTGTTGCACCAGTCACTAAGGTTTGGTGTACAGAGAATTGCTCTGTCTGAAAAATAGTAAAACCTCCTGTGTGAATAGAAGGGAAAAAATCCTGACCATTCCCATTTGAACTGCAAAAGCATGAGCCAGCAAACTCCCCTTCACATCTTCTCCTAGGGCAGCAATAACCAAATCAATACAACTGAAGATCATACCAGGGACACCCTCCTGTGTTTGGATGAGCTCCCCTGGACCTGTGCAAGCTCCCTGTGCAAACACCTCAGCCATGACAGGGAGGGGAATGAGAGATTCCTGCAGGGCACATCCTCTGCTTGATTTCCCTGATGAAGCTGGGTCATGCAGGATGAACCAGTGTCACACCTGCAGCTTTAACAGATTTCCTTAGCCTGCCAGCCCATGCTGTTACCGGGTCATTGCTCATCCAGACCATCATATGGACAGTTCTCATCCTGCATCCCACCACCTTTGCTTCAGGCTGGTGTCTTGGGTCCTGCCTGTATCTGGGGGTTTTACTGAGATGCAAGCCCTGCTCCTGAGCTGGAGGGATGTGCTCATCCTTGGCTGCCTGGATGCAGTGCTGTCCCCAGCTCTCCATGGGATACAAGGCTAGAAACCTTCAGCAGTAGGTCAGGAGATCTCTGCTGTCACCTGGTGACTCAAAGACTTTCTGCTCCCAAAGCACATATCTAAACCAGGGCTGAAGTCCTGCCTTGTATGCACCTATTCTCTCCCTGCAGAGAGGGAGCCCAGTATCTGTAGGCATCTAAAGTTACATGAGCTGAGTCACAGCCCTGTGGTTTCTGCACCACTCTCAGGCTGAGCTTCTCACAGCTAATTCTGCTCCAGCCCCTAATCTACAGTTCTCCAGGTCATGAACAGCCTCTAAGCCATTTAATTCCTCTGTGCATCAAGGGCTCCTCAGCAAGCTCCAACAGCCACATTCAGCATCCACCAAAACAATTCTGACTTTCAAGGCTTCCTCATGAAGAACAAGGGGTTTAAAAACCCATCTCCATTGATTCTGCCTTCCTCTTGGATAATTTTAAAGCCACAGGACTTTATCTTACATCCCAGGCTCATCTATATTAGGAGCTTTGGTGGGATTTTTAGCAGTGGTCAAGTTCACTGGTTTTTTTCTCTTTATAAATTAGAAGTTATCTCTTGTCTCAGTTGAGGAAGAGGAAATTGGAGATGACAGAGCACTCTTGTTTCTGAAAGGGCCCCCTCCTGAGAGTGTGGACATAGTGACACACTGCTGTGTGTCAGTCAGACATCTTTGCCTCAGCTCCATATTTAGATCCAGCCTGCAGCAGCTTCAAGATCTGCAGGTAAGAGCAAGGTAGAATTTCTGCACATGCACAGCAATATACTGGAGTGACATTGTGAAAAATCCCACAAAAACCCCATCAAGCATCAAAACAAGGTCTCTGCATTGGGATCCACCAATCCATTTTTCACCTTAAAATATTTGTGCAAATTTGAGTAGGACAACAAAAAATGGAACTCAGGTGAGCTAGACTTGCAGTCTTGTTTGTTAACCAACTTTATCTTACCTCCTTGATGGATTAAAATTAAGTAGAACATCCCAAGTTAAAAACTCTGTTCTTAGGAAAAATATCATGGATTATTGGTAAGAGTTTATTTCTGAATGATACTTGTAAGATCTGCACAAAACTCATCTCCTAGTGTCTTAAAGGTAGAGCTGGCAGGGCAAAAGACCTTGGATTTCAGACTGAGTGTGCATGAGACAGCTGAGGTTTCTCATGTTACATTGAATGCAGGGAAACAGCTGGAAAGTCAGAAAGTGCACAGTGCTACAACCATGGTGGTGGAGAACTCAGCAAGACTGATAATACTTTGCATTTGAATAGCTCACAGTGCCTAAAATTTTCAAAAGGGCACAACAGGCAGCAGGATTTAGCCCCCCAGACTGCAAGTTCTCACAGCATCATTATTAATTTTGCAGAAGATACAACACAAATTTTGTAGTCATCAGGTACAGTAATTTCTAATTTGGGGGTACCACTTCCTCATCCTTTCTTCCTCAATCCCAAAGTGCCCAGCAATCTTAGCTCAGACAGGAATGTGACTCAAGCCTTCAACTGAAGAGCTGTCACCTGCAAACCCTGAAGGCTGGATGTGGCCGTGGTTTTATCACTGGCCACCAGCTGCCTCTACAGCTCTTGCCTCCTCCCCAATGATTCAGCAAATCTTCTTCGAGGAGAAAAACAAGCACACAAATGAACAAATCACAATGTCAGATTACAAGATGAGAGGGGAAAAGCTGTGGCTCGAAGGAGGGAGATAAAAGTTGGTGAAGTTACACAAGCCAAGGATGAAAATGCCCAATAAAGACAAGGTTTTTCTTTGAAGGGGAGCAATAATAAAAATGTGAAAAAAAAAAGTTTGGATACTTAATGCTGTGAAACATTGCTAAGAGAAAGAAAACAATGTGAAAGGAAATGAAGCGTATTCTACCCTCTGCCATCTGGACATTGCACAGGGCTGATAGGGATTTTTACTGGTATACATGAGAACTGAACAGTCCAATCTGGTTTACACTGGAACAGTGTGAAGCTATTTTCAGAAGGAGTTTCTGCTCTCTGTAACTAAGACTTCCACTAATCTGGAAGCTCCTTGCCAGGCACTTTGAATGTCACTGTTCCAGGAAAAAAGGATGCAAGTCATTAGCAGAGGGCAGTTGGAAGTAATGTTTTAACTCCTGACAGCTTTGGCTACTGCATTGTATTTTTCTATCATAGCCCTTTTCCATAAAGGTTTTGTTTCCTGCTTGAGGCAAAACACAGGATCAGTGTAACAGTTCTGTAGAATAAAAAGTAAAAAAGAAACTCCAGCCATACCTCAGCTAGGAGATGCAATATTTCCTCTAATGGCATTCCACTCCACTCAGAGCCCAGACTTCTAAGAACACCGTGAGATTTTAGGGAAAATAAGTGTTTGGAATTTATGGAAAGCTCATGCCACATTTGGGGAATCTCTCAGCCCAGCGAGTCCTCCAGTATCTGTGAGAGAAATGCAGCCTTCCCCTGGATTAAATACAACAAAAAAAGTGAGCACAGAAGGAAGGGAGCTCAGGAACCATGGACACATATGGGATAGATAAACTGTCCCCAGAGGGAAGAGAGTTTTGGGGTACACACTCACACTGCTGCTCTTTCCTAGGAAATACAAAAGAAGGAACCAGAGGCTCTCCCTTTGAGCTCACCCGGGATATTATTGCTGTGTAAGTCATGTAAAGAGTGCCAGGGTGTCTCCTTTTATAGCATTTCCCTGTGCTGTGCTGCCATCTGCTTTCACAGCGCTAGGAGTCTCCCCTCAGGTCTGACAATACTCAGCTGAGCTCTAGAACTCCGTGTCAGCCCACCTGAAGAGAGGAGAACTTTCCACCAAGTTCAAATGTTTAAACTGTGGCTACAGAGAAGATGGAGATTCCCTTTAGGAGGAATCACATGGGAAGAATGAGGGGTAATGGTACAGAGTTACTCCTGGGGAGATTACGGTTGGATGCTAGAGGACAATTTTTCACAGTGAGAGCAGTCAGCCATTGAAATAACCTCCCCAGGGAAGTGGTGGATTCCCCAACACTGGACACGTCTCAGATCACCTGGACAGGGTACTGGGCTGTCTTATTTAAACAGGGCTTCTGCCAAGGGAGGTTGGATCAAGTGATTCTTGCGGTCCCTTCCAAATTGGTATTCTTTGTTTCCATCAAAACGTGCCACTGCTGCACCCTACAGGCTGGAAACAGTTCTTTTATATTAGTCACAATGTCTAAGCCAGGCTTATGGTCTTGTGGGGGGAGTGGCTCCTGGGTATTTCGGGCTGGCTCTGTTTCTACCCCATCCCAGAGCTCTCACTGAAGGAACACACCCAGTTCCCACCTTGCTGGGATGAGCAGAAGGAAGAGCAGCAGCTGTAACACAGACACACAGACATGCCACCAACCCTGACTCAAAGACCCCACAGCAGTGGGGGACACAGGGCTCAGCTGGGCCAGAGATGTCCCACATGCTGGATCCCCATGGGAAAGGGAGAGCTAGGGAACAGGGGAAAATGGGCTGGAGACCTTCACTTGCTGAAGCTGCTGCCTTGTTCTGCTTTATCCCTTTAGGTCTGGCACAACAGAGGAGGCACGGGGAGAAACTGCCTGGCAGTGGCCACTCCAGCAAAAGTCCACTTGAGGTGAGGGGTCCTGGGGATGTGGTGAAGAGCACTGCCCTTCCCAGCACACCCCACTCATCCTGGGATGCAGCAAACCTGGCTTTCTGCCAGGAATCGATGCCATGTGTTCCTGTGCTCTCCTGAGTGGCTTTGCCAGATGAACAATCTGGGAGAACTCCCACAAGAAACATCTTTGATTTTCTCACTGTTGGCCTTCACTGGCACTTTTTAAAGGAAAAAAGTATCTTAAGGACATTTTCCTTTTGCATTGCCCCTTGATGCAGAGGTTGGACCAAAGTTAAATTGGTCACTTTGCTGGTTCCCTTCTCTTCTGAAATCTGGAGCAAAACTTCATTTTCACATGTTCCAGTGACAGCCCCAACTCTGTGTAAGCCACAGACAGAGTGCAAATCTGATCCCTTCCCTGTTTCTTATAGAGGGATATAACAATTACTGGTTAAGGGGTGAGAACCTGATTGGCCTCACCAGGACCTGTCAACCACACAATGTCATCTTTGTGATGAAGAAATGTCAACTAAACCACAGGATGCTGCTGTACAGACCAGGCAGAAAGTGTGCACCAATGATGTGAATAAATGGATGTCTACATTTTCATAATAACCCGCTAATGAGTCCTCTAGGAAGCTCAACAAGCTCCCAAGAGAGAAGCAAGCATTCAAATGAGCTGGTAATACACCAGAGAGGAGGAATAACAGACAAATTGCATTCCCTCTGATCTCTCTGAGTGCAAGAACTAAACTCTGATCAGGATGGCCATGAGGAAAATAGAAAAGATAACTGAGGAGATTTGGCCTCCATCCCACACAAGCAGCACCTGCAGGGCTCTCACACAGCCATGCCCATCAGCCATGGACTGGCCTCAGGCTACTGAAGGACAAGGGTGTGGAGGCTGCCCTGCTTCAGCTCCGAGCCAAGCCTGGCCCATGACATTGGCACACAGCTGCACTCCTGGCTATATAAACACAGCTCTCCAGCTGGGACTGTCCCCTCAGGGCTGCCCTAGCCATGGCTCGCTGGCACATCCTGGCCTTGGCCCTGTGCTCCTACCTTGGGGTAGCCTGGGCTGCGACCGTAAGTACAAAGGCTGGGTTTGCACCCTGAGGCTGAAGGCTTTCTTCTTCTGCCATTTGTCTTTGGGACTGTAGGGGAATTGCTGCTGCCTGTCTGCTCCAAAGGGCACCTGCAGCTCCAGTGGCACCTGTGGTCTTTCCACAAGGGACCAAGGGTACGGATAGGGAGGGCAGGATGTGAATGCGTGGCAATGTGGGAAGCCAGAGTATTGAAGGACAGAGCAATGGATTTTCTCTTCTCCATGGTACCACCTGCAGCTGGGTGTGGTGCTTACCGAGGGAGGATTTGTGGAAGGTGAGAGTAAGAAACTGGGACTCTTTGGGAGCTACGTCGACATCTTCAGAGGGATTCCCTTTGCCGCCCCTACAAAGACTCTGGAAGATCCCCAACCTCATCCTGGCTGGGATGGTAAGATCCATCTTTTGAATGCCTCTGGTTTGTGTTTTTATTCTTGCTTCTCTCTCTTTTAGTCTGTTTTTCTCAAGCTAAAGATGTTCTTGCCTGCTCTCATCCACTTAGTGGGGCCAAGAAAAAGCTCTTTGTCTCCTGAAGGGTCTAAGAGCCAGTGTCTAAATGTTCCCAAGAAAATGAGGTAACCCTGGAAAGTAAGAAAACTGAAGCAAGGCACCTGCACCTGCCCTCCCCGTGCCTCGGCTGTCCTGAGCTGGTTCACAAGGGAAAGTCTCCCAGTTTGTCACTCCCTCAGACCAGGCACAGTGGCAGGGGAGGCTTTGCTGCCACTACACTGGACTCAGAGAGGAACAGATGGGTGAGCAGGCACCTTGCAATCAGAGGATGGAGCTGATGCCCTTAACTGGTCTTCCCTCTTTCCTTTCAGGGACTCTGAAGGCAAAAGAATTCAAAAAACGCTGCATGCAGGTGAAGCTCACCCAGACTGATGTCCGTGGGAGCGAGGACTGTCTCTACCTCAACATCTGGGTCCCTCAAGGGAGGAGACAGAGTATGTGCTTGGCAGGGACCTGGGATGGACTTTCCCACCTGCCCTTTCTGGACACAGTTCTCTGGAGCCTCTCTCAGCAGTTGTGCTCCATAGTGGGCAGGTGCTGAGCAGTGATTTCCAGGGGATGGGGGGAACCGTGTCAGACACTGTCCCTCACCTTCACCCTGTTGGAAGGGTCAGGCTCTTGAGGAGAACAAGGATTTTCTTGCAGAGCATCAAGTCAGCTCCTGCCCAGGGCAGGAGGAGTGATGATGCTCAGGGAGGGGGTGAGGGGATGGAGGGGCAGCACCTTCCAGCTCAGTGGGGGCTCACTCTGCTCCTGTTCCTCTCCTGCCAGTCTCTACCAAGCTGCCTGTGATGGTTTATATCTACGGTGGTGCCTTCCTGGTCGGAGGCAGCCAGGGAGCCAATTTCCTGGACAACTACCTGTATGATGGGGAGGAGATTGCCGTGCGGGGCAACGTCATCGTGGTGACCATCAACTACCGCCTGGGGCCGCTGGGCTTCCTGAGCACCGGGGATGAAAACCTGCCAGGTACCACAGCTGATCCCTCTCTGGGGCCCTGTCCTGGTACCCAGCTGGACAGCTTGGCTGTGCCCCTGCTCACTGGTGGGTGATGTCTGTCCCTCAGGGAACTACGGGCTCAAGGACCAGCACATGGCCATTGCCTGGGTGAAGAGAAACATCAAGGCCTTTGGGGGTGACCCAGACAACATCACCATCTTTGGGGAGTCGGCCGGTGCCGCCAGTGTCTCCCTGCAGGTGAATTCTGCTTGTTGGTTCTGATCACAGCCTCTTGCCTGGCTCTGGGAGAGAGGGACCCCATGGCACTCATCTGCTTTCCTCCTCACCTGCTGCCTCATTAACGTCCTGCCCTGGCCAGGACAGCAGTGCTCAGCCTCAGGGCTTTGTAGCTGCTCCTCCTTCATCAGCTTCACCAGTCCCATCACCACTGCAGCCACATGTCTTTGCTTTTGGGACCTGTGGGGAAACACCCTTTACTTTCCATGTCCCCCTCCTCTGCTCTTCTTCTCAATATCTCACCTTGGAACTTGAACTCCTGAGACTGTTGAACTCCACAGGAGTGGGCAGCTTCCCCAGGCTGGCTACACAAGCTGTGAGGTGATCAGTGGACTCTGGTAGGCCATGGTTCTTCTCAGGAGTTTGCCCCCAAACCCCTCTTGTTTCTGTTTTGCCTCCCAGACCCTGTCCCCAAAGAACAAGGGCCTGTTCAAGAGAGCCATCAGCCAGAGCGGTGTTGGGATGTGCAGCTGGGCCATCCAGAGGGACCCGCTCGTCTGGGCCAAAAAGGTATTGTGCAAGTCGTGCCTGGAAAATGATAAAATGAGAAAAAGGAATTCTTTAGAGGAGGGCATGGCTAGGAAGGGATTGGGCAGCAGCTGTGGCAAACGGGGCTGTGGAAATTTGCTGCTTTGAGATTAAAATCAACCCACAGCTCTGTCTCTAGAACAATAACTCCTGGCTTTGGGAACCAGTGCTAGGAAGTTTCTCTCTCTCTTCTGCCACAGCTGGGAGAAAAGATGGGCTGCTCCACAGACAACACCACCATCTTGGCCAACTGCCTGCGCAGCTCTGATCCCAAAGCCTTGACCCTGGCCTACCACATGCAGCTCACCAACCTGCCCAGTAAGTGTCCCAGCCTGTGCTCTAGTCCATCAGCCTCCCTGGGCTCCCCAAATCTCCTGCAGGACACTGGGTCAACTTCTGAGCATTGAGGTTATGCTTATGCCCTCCAGAAAAGGGACTTTATTTGGAGCTCTTTCTGTCACCTTTCTGTGGGCAGATGAACACTGCCCACCTCAGCCTAGTCTGATGCCTGAGCACACATCTGTGTTTCCTCACGTCCTAACAGACTCCACTCTTGTGTCCTGCAGTGCCCCTGGTGCACACCCTCGCCCTCGCTCCTGTGGTCGATGGGGATTTCCTCCCAGACACGCCAGAGAATCTCTTTGCCAACGCTGCCGACATCGACTACCTGGCCGGGGTCAATGACATGGACGGGCACATCTTTGCCGGCGTGGATGTGCCCGCCATCAATGGCCCGCTGCGGAAAGTCACTGCGTGAGTGACAGATGCTCTCAGAACCCTCAACAGGAGACATTTGCTCTTCAGTGCAGCTCCCAGGCCCCAAAGAGTTAGACTTGAGTGGACAAGGCACGGCCTTCAAAACTGGATGACACTCCGAGCCTGGCTGCCCAGGCCATTTGTTGCCGAGTCCAGAGCCTTCAAGAGAAAGGACCGGGCAGGAGCCCTGCCCTTGCTGAAGCTGCTGGTCAGTAATTAATTAATATCACTTGTCATTTCAGGGACCAGGTGTACAATTTGATCAAAGGCCTCACCGTGGACAGGGGCGAGGCTGGAGCCAACGCCACCTACAACATCTACACACAGAGCTGGGGTGACAAACCCAAGCAGGAGGTCGTGAAGAAGACAGTGGTGGAGCTGATCACTGACTACATCTTCCTGATTCCCACACAGGTGGCACTGGACCTGCACCTGCAGAATGCCAAGTGAGCAGCTCAGCCCTGGCTGTTGCAGATGGAGGAGGGTTAGGGCGAGAACTGGAAATGGAAGTTAGAAATGGCCTTAGGGTGTTTCTCCTGAAACCACCCCGTGTGAGGTGATGCATGTGGGCATCTTCCAAGGCTGAATCTCTGACCCTGGCAGTATTTGGAGCGTTGGTTTGAAACTGCAGCCCTTTTTCTGCTTTCTCCTTGCTCAGCCAGTCTCTTTCATTTCCCAGGAGTGGCAAGACCTACAGCTACTTGTTCTCCCAGCCGTCCCGCATGCCCATCTACCCCAGCTGGGTCGGGGCAGACCATGCTGATGACCTGCAGTACGTGTTTGGGAAGCCCTTTGCCACCCCGCTGGGCTACCTGCCCAAGCACAGGACTGTCTCAAAGGCCATGATTGCTTACTGGACCAATTTTGCCAGGACTGGGTGAGTGATTCTCATTCCACATTTGGGGCTTGATGCAGCCCTTCAGGCTGCTGGTGTTGCCCATTGAGTTTTCAGGAACATTCCAAGAACTTCTCTGTGTTTTCAGCAGGGCTCTGTGTCTCACAGGGCTGGAGTTTCCTCTGGGTTCTCCTCATCCATCATACTCTTGGGGAGGGCAGAGGCATTTTCGTGACCATTTATGATCTCTGCTTCCACTTGATGAGGTTTACTCCTGAATGCTGGTATTCAGGCAGGACCTAAGTCCCTGTGTGGAGCCAGGGATGATGCCAGTGGGGATGGAAGGAGGCGACTGCAGGACATCAGCTCACTCCTGGCAGGCAGAATTCATATTGCTTATCCCACTGTCAAATACTCTACATGTTCACGTACTTAAACTGCATCCCAAGCTGCCCTCACACAACTGAGCTTCTGTGTTTCACTTTTCCCCAGTGATCCCAACGAAGGGCATTCGGATGTGCCCGTTTCCTGGCCAGCCTACACCAACAAGGCCAAATACTACCTGGATATCAACAACAAGCTGAACAAGAACTCTGTGAAGCAGGACCTGAGATCTGATTATGTGACCTTCTGGAACTCAGTCTATCTGAAGCTGCCACAGGTTGCCAACATCTCCCAGTCAGAGTTAATGTTTTGAACCCTTTAAAGACAGTTCATTAAAGGCTTGCTTGTAACTGAGTGGCTCTGGTTCTCATTTTGCTTGCCATGACAGGGTTTTCTTGCCAACATTAAGGTCAGGCAGGAAAGGACACCCATTGTGTGGGCAGTGTGTGTTCCCCTGGCTGTGACACCCCAATGTCTCAGGGAAGCTGCTGGCAGCTGGTCCAATCTCTCCCTGCTTAGCCAGCTGTTGGCCCTGGGGTTGTTTTCCCTCATTACCCCTGTGAGCCCAGGCAGGACAGCCCCAATCCTGACCTGTCCTCTGGATTTCCCTGTGTTACCATCAGAGTTCCTGCTACTGCCAACCTGATCCGAGGGTGCTACAGTTGCAACAAGTGAATGCAAACCAGTCCTGACCTGTTGTTTACCATGCACTGGTAAACAACTGCCTTTGCTGTTGTTCCTGCCATTGCTCAGGAACTGAGGGAGCAGAATAAATTCATGGGGGTGGTGATTCCCCACTTGTTTTAGTGCAGAGGTTGTGCTGGTCTGGGCTGAGGAGCTGCAGCTCTGAGCAGGGCAAGGAGCACAACTTTCCACAAACCTTGTCCACCACATGTCCCCATCCACACACCATACATTGGACCTGGCCTGTCCAGGCCCTGATACCCTGGTGGGGAGAGTAGGGGGACTCAGCTGTGCTGGAACTGCCCCACAGGCCTGGCTGATGTGGAGAAGCCAGGGTTGGTGTGGGACATTGGTGCCATGCTGTGGATGCTGGGAGGAGAGCATGAGGTGTCACAGGGGATGGGACCTTGGTGTGTGTGTGTCAAGGTTCTCCATGCAGAGAGGCTTGAGGATGGGGAGCCCACCCCTAGAGAGAGCCAAGGTCAGGGAGCCCCTGCAGCAGAACCATCCTCCTGCTCACTTTCAGGGGGCTGGAACAAAGGCAGGGTTTCCTAGGATTGATGCCATGTGTTCCTGTGCCCTCCTGGCCCCAAGTGGCTTTGCCAGAAGAACAATCTGGGAGATCTCCCACAAGAAACATCTTTCATTTTCTCACTGTTGGCCTTCACTGGCATGTTTTATAGGAAAAGAAATTTCCAGATGGAATGTGTGCCTGCAGTTCCCTCTTGCTTTGCCTCTGTCCCACTGAGTAGCTGCAGCAGCTCCAGGAGAGCAAATGCAGAGGGTGAAGCCTTTAGGGTTCCAACACATTTCATACAGATCAGTGCTGGAGGCTTTTCTGCCAGACAGGGCAGAGCTCCTTTGTCAGTGTGCATGTAGCTTTGAATGGATATTTTAAAATTTTCTTTCTTCAGTGTTGCCATGAGAGTCTTTTACAAGTATGTGATCAAGGGAGGTTGGGCCAAAGTTAAACCAACCCATTGTTAACCCAGCTGAGTCCCTTTTTAGAAATCTGGAACACAAACTCCATTTTTGTATGTTCCTATGATGACTCTCATTTCACCATAAAATTCACATGAATCCTTTCCTCTTTGCTTCTTTTATCAACAAATGTTCTACCAGCTCTGTGATTAAATGTGGAAAGGTATTGCACACTGACAGTTGAGTTTTCCCTTTGAGATAAATTTCAAAACTATTGTTTGTATCTGTCCATTTCCCTCCCTCTGATAAATACAACAAGCAGTGGAGATGACAAAAAGCAGCTGCCATGAAGCTGCAGAGATAAAAGGAAGAAGAAAACTTTAAGCCTTCCAGAGATGTGGCAGTGAAATGGGGACAGAAATTCTGGACTATGTGAAAATTCCATGAACAATCTGGCTGCTGTTGAATGGAATCAAATTTAAGGCATGCTGTCATTTGGAATCTTTTACATTCCACAGTGTGTTACAGGTGCACACCTTCTCAAAGGCTGCTGACAATACATTCTACTGCATAGCTTAATATTATTTCAGCCCCCAGTGCTTGGATGAGGCTTCTCAAGACTCCATTTGGTTTAATTGCTCTGGAATTTTCATGGACTGAGAGATTTCCTTTGGTTTGGCCTCCATCCCACACAAGCAGCACCTGCAGGGCTCTCACACAGCCATGCCCATCAGCCATGGACTGGCCTCAGGCTACTGAAGGACAAGGGTGTGGAGGCTGCCCTGCTTCAGCTCCAAGCCAAGCCTGGCCCATGACATTGGCACACAGCTGCACTCCTGGCTATATAAACACAGCTCTCCAGCTGGGACTGTCCCCTCAGGGCTGCCCTAGCCATGGCTCGCTGGCACATCCTGGCCTTGGCCCTGTGCTCCTACCTCGGGGTAGCCTGGGCTGCGACCGTAAGTACAAAGGCTGGGTTTGCACCCTGAGGCTGAAGGCTTTCTTCTTCTGCCATTTGTCTTTGGGACTGTGGGGGAATTGCTGCTGCCTGTCTGCTCCAAAGGGCACCTGCAGCTCCAGTGGCACCTGTGGTCTTTCCACAAGGGACCAAGGGTACGGATAGGGAGGGCAGGATGTGAATGCGTGGCAATGTGGGAAGCCAGAATATTGAAGGACAGAGCAATGGATTTTCTCTTCTCCATGGTACCACCTGCAGCTGGGTGTGGTGCTTACCGAGGGAGGATTTGTGGAAGGTGAGAGTAAGAAACTGGGACTCTTTGGGAGCTACGTCGACATCTTCAGAGGGATTCCCTTTGCCGCCCCTACAAAGACTCTGGAAGATCCCCAACCTCATCCTGGCTGGGATGGTAAGATCCATCTTTTGAATGCCTCTGGTTTGTGTTTTTATTCTTGCTTCTCTCTCTTTTAGTCTGTTTTTCTCAAGCTAAAGATGTTCTTGCCTGCTCTCATCCACTTAGTGGGGCCAAGAAAAAGCTCTTTGTCTCCTGAAGGGTCTAAGAGCCAGTGTCTAAATGTTCCCAAGAAAATGAGGTAACCCTGGAAAGTAAGAAAACTGAAGCAAGGCACCTACACCTGCCCTCCCCCTGCCTCGGCTGTCCAGAGCTGGTTCACAAGGGAAAGTCTCCCAGTTTGTCACTCCCTCAGACCAGGCACAGTGGCAGGGGAGGCTTTGCTGCCACTACACTGGACTCAGAGAGGAACAGATGGGTGAGCAGACACCTTGCAATCAGAGGATGGAGCTGATGCCCTTAACTGGTCTTCCCTCTTTCCTTTCAGGGACTCTGAAGGCAAAAGAATTCAAAAAACGCTGCATGCAGGTGAAGCTCACCCAGACTGATGTCCGTGGGAGCGAGGACTGTCTCTACCTCAACATCTGGGTCCCTCAAGGGAGGAGACAGAGTATGTGCTTGGCAGGGACCTGGGATGGACTTTCCCACCTGCCCTTTCTGGACACAGTTCTCTGGAGCCTCTCTCAGCAGTTGTGCTCCATAGTGGGCAGGTGCTGAGCAGTGATTTCCAGGGGATGGGGGGAACCGTGTCAGACACTGTCCCTCACCTTCACCCTGTTGGAAGGGTCAGGCTCTTGAGGAGAACAAGGATTTTCTTGCAGAGCATCAAGTCAGCTCCTGCCCAGGGCAGGAGGAGTGATGATGCTCAGGGAGGGGGTGAGGGGATGGAGGGGCAGCACCTTCCAGCTCAGTGGGGGCTCACTCTGCTCCTGTTCCTCTCCTGCCAGTCTCTACCAAGCTGCCTGTGATGGTTTATATCTACGGTGGTGCCTTCCTGGTCGGAGGCAGCCAGGGAGCCAATTTCCTGGACAACTACCTGTATGATGGGGAGGAGATTGCCGTGCGGGGCAACGTCATCGTGGTGACCATCAACTACCGCCTGGGGCCGCTGGGCTTCCTGAGCACCGGGGATGAAAACCTGCCAGGTACCACAGCTGATCCCTCTCTGGGGCCCTGTCCTGGTACCCAGCTGGACAGCTTGGCTGTGCCCCTGCTCACTGGTGGGTGATGTCTGTCCCTCAGGGAACTACGGGCTCAAGGACCAGCACATGGCCATTGCCTGGGTGAAGAGGAACATCAAGGCCTTTGGGGGTGACCCAGACAACATCACCATCTTTGGGGAGTCGGCCGGTGCCGCCAGTGTCTCCCTGCAGGTGAATTCTGCTTGTTGGTTCTGATCACAGCCTCTTGCCTGGCTCTGGGAGAGAGGGACCCCGTGGCACTCATCTGCTTTCCTCCTCACCTGCTGCCTCATTTACGTCCTGCCCTGGCCAGGACAGCAGAGCTCAGCCTCAGGGTTTTGTAGCTGCTCCTCCTTCATCAGCTTCATCAATCCCATCACCACTGCAGCCACGTGTCTTTGCTTTTGGGACCTGTGGGGAAACACCCTATACTTTCCATGTCCCCCTCCTCTGCTCCTCTTCCTACATCTCACCTTGGAACTTGAACTCCTGAGACTGTTGAACTCCACAAGAGCGGGCAGCTTCCCCAGGCTGGCTACACAAGCTGTGAGGTGATCAGTGGACTCTGGTAGGCCATGGTTCTTCTCAGGAGTTTGCCCCCAAACCCCTCTTGTTTCTGTTTTGCCTCCCAGACCCTGTCCCCAAAGAACAAGGGCCTGTTCAAGAGAGCCATCAGCCAGAGCGGTGTTGGGATGTGCAGCTGGGCCATCCAGAGGGACCCGCTCGTCTGGGCCAAAAAGGTATTGTGCAAGTCGTGCCTGGAAAATGATAAAATGAGAAAAAGGAATTCTTTAGAGGCGGGCTAGGAAGGGATTGGGCAGCAGCTGTGGCCAATGGGGCTGTTGAAATTTGCTGCTTTGAAATTAAAATCAACCCACAGCTCTGTCTCTAGAACAATAACTCCTGGCTTTGGGAACCAGTGCTAGGAAGTTTCTCTCTCTGTCTTCTGCCACAGCTTGGAGAAAAGGTGGGCTGCTCCACAGACAACACCACCGTCTTGGCCAACTGCCTGCGCAACTCTGATCCCAAAGCCTTGACCCTGGCCTACCACGTGCAGCTCACCAACCTGCCCAGTAAGTGTCCCAGCCTGTGCTCCAATCCATCAGCCTCCCTGGGCTCCCCAAATCTCCTGCAGGACACTGGGTCAACTTCTGAGTGTTGAGGTGGTGCTTGTGCCCTACAGAAAAGGGACTTTATTTGGAGCTCTTGAAGTCACTTTTCTGTGGGCTGATGCACATTGCACCAGATGAACACTGCCCACCATGCAATGGCAGCAGTGGCAGGGGGATTATCCAATGGCCCTGCCTTGGCCTCAGGGCAACTGTTTGGGCTTCCTGTTCTGTGAAAGCAGCAAGTGCAATGCCAGAAAATGGCTTGTAAACAAACAAACGAAATCACATCCTTGCAATTTCTCTTTGAGTCGCTGGGTGGAGTGTAGGAACGCTGCTGCGTTTGCGCCCGTGGAGATTCCTTTCCGAGGAAGATTCTCCTGGCGCTCCTGATTGCAAATCACAGCTTTTAACCTTGGTCAGAAAAGAGAGGTCAAAGCAGTGGTCAAAACACTGCTGTGATACTGCACACTGTGGCGCTGACTGTCCTTACAATCAGAGATCATGGTCAGGTGGGATGAGAAGTTCAGCTCTTTCCTATCTTCGCTGAACTATTTGGGAAGGCATTTGCAGGAGAGGATTTGTGGATGTTACCAGGTGGTGTTTGGCTGGCTGATCTCTTCTTCTGGCCCTTCTTTGGCAGCCACAGCTATGAGGTTTACCCTGCATCTGGGTGACCTCCTGCCCATACTGAAGTCACTACTCAAGCTGTCATTTACCTCAGCCTGTTCTCTCCTGAGCTCTTTGAGTGATGGGATATGCCAGAGCACACATTTGTGTTTCCTCACCTCCTAACTCCACTCTTGTGTCCTGCAGTGCCCCTGGTGCACACCCTCGCCCTCGCTCCTGTGGTCGATGGGGATTTCCTCCCAGACACGCCAGAGAATCTCTTTGCCAACGCTGCCGACATCGACTACCTGGCCGGGGTCAATGACATGGACGGGCACATCTTTGCCGGCGTGGATGTGCCCGCCATCAACGGCCCGCTGCGGAAAGTCACTGCGTGAGTGACAGATGCTCTCAGAACCCTCAACAGGAGACATTTGCTCTTCAGTGCAGCTCCCAGGCCCCAAAGAGTTAGACTTGAGTGGACAAGGCACGGCCTTCAAAACTGGATGACACTCCGAGCCTGGCTGCCCAGACCATTTGTTGCCGAGTCCAGAGCCTTCAAGAGAAAGGACCGGGCAGGAGCCCTGCCCTTGCTGAAGCTGCTGGTGAGTAATTAATTAATATCACTTGTCATTTCAGGGACCAGGTGTACAATTTGATCAAAGGCCTCACCGTGGACAGGGGCGAGGCTGGAGCCAACGCCACCTACAACATCTACACACAGAGCTGGGGTGACAAACCCAAGCAGGAGGTCGTGAAGAAGACAGTGGTGGAGCTGATCACTGACTACATCTTCCTGATTCCCACACAGGTGGCACTGGACCTGCACCTGCAGAATGCCAAGTGAGCAGCTCAGCCCTGGCTGTTGCAGATGGAGGAGGGTTAGGGCGAGAACTGGAAATGGAAGTTAGAAATGGCCTTAGGGTGTTTCTCCTGAAACCACCCCGTGTGAGGTGATGCATGTGGGCATCTTCCAAGGCTGAATCTCTGACCCTGGCAGTATTTGGAGCGTTGGTTTGAAACTGCAGCCCTTTTTCTGCTTTCTCCTTGCTCAGCCAGTCTCTTTCATTTCCCAGGAGTGGCAAGACCTACAGCTACTTGTTCTCCCAGCCGTCCCGCATGCCCATCTACCCCAGCTGGGTCGGGGCAGACCATGCTGATGACCTGCAGTACGTGTTTGGGAAGCCCTTTGCCACCCCGCTGGGCTACCTGCCCAAGCACAGGACTGTCTCAAAGGCCATGATTGCTTACTGGACCAATTTTGCCAGGACTGGGTGAGTGATTCTCATTCCACATTTGGGGCTTGATGCAGCCCTTCAGGCTGCTGGTGTTGTCCAGTAAGTTGTCAGGATCATTCCCAAAATCATAGTGTTCCATGTCTGTTTTTCTTATTCCTCAATCGTGATGTTCATACAGAAATTAAGTTCCTATGTGAAGCTGGGATGATGCCAGTGGGGATGGAGGGAGGAGACTGCAGGACATCAGCTCACTCCTGGCAGGCAGAATTCATATTGCTTGTCCCACTGTCAGATTCTCTCTTTCCTCTCACTTAAATTCTCACTTGAGCAGACAGGGTTCTTGCCAAAAACCTCACAACTGAGCTTCTGTGTCTCCTTTTCCCCAGTGATCCCAACAAAGGGTATTCGGATGTGCCCGTTTCCTGGCCAGCCTACACCAACAAGGCCAAATACTACCTGGATATCAACAACAAGCTGAACAAGAACTCTGTGAAGCAGGACCTGAGATCACGCTTTGTGACCTTCTGGAACTCAGTCTATCTGAATCTGCCACAAGTTGCCAACATCTCCCAGTCAGAGTTAATGTTCTGAAGCTAAGAAAGAAACAGCTTTTAGAGATCATTAAAGGCTTTCTTGTAACTGAGTGACTCTATTTCTCTGTGTGTTTGCTGTGACAGAGTTTTCTTGCTAATGTCGAGGTCAGGCAGGATGGAACATCCTGTGGGCAGTGTGTGCTCCCCTGTATGTGCAGCAAATTATATTCTCTCCCTCACCTTCATATCCTTCATCTGCCACCTTTTGTGGGATTAAACATTGCTGAGATGAATGCTGAAGTTCTTAGGAAGCAAAAGCTTGCTTCAATGAGAGTTTACACGACATTCCTTGCACAGTCTGAAAAACGTACGGGGTGCATGCAAGCATTTGCTCAGCTCAGGATTATTTTCCTTCATTGTCCGGGCAGGACAGGGACACAACACCACGCGGGGGAGGTGATTCTGCATCAGTTTATGTTCACAAGCTGAGCTGAGGAGGTCCGAGCAGAACAGGACGAGCTCAGGCCGCTCTCAGGCCTCGCCCTCCCCACAGGCGCCGCCAGGCCCGGCCGCGCCGCTGCCGGCCTCGGAACCGTCGTGCGGCGGAACCTTCGTGCCGCGGCCCTGGGGCGGCGCCGGGCAGGGGGAGGGGCGGGCAGTGATGGCGGCGGCGCGGCAGTGGGGCCCGCGGGGCTCGGCTGTGCTGGAGCTGCCCCGCACCCCGCGCTTGGTGTGCGTGGAGTACCCGGGGCTCGTCCTGGACGTCGGGGCCATGCTGCGGACGCTGGGAGGAGAGCAGGGGGTGTCGCGGGTGAGGGGCGGCGAGACCGGCCCTGGCCCTGGGCAAGGGGATGGGCGGCGGGAGGGGGCCGGGCTCTGTGGGAGTCGTTTCAGCCCAGCATATCCCCACGCATGTCTCATGTGTGGTTTGGGGGTGATGTCGCTTCTCTGCTGTCCCCGAGGAGGGATTCAGGTGGTGTCCGATAAAATCACGGAATCGTAGAATGGTTTGGGTTGAAAGGAACCATAAAGTTCATTTAACTCCACCCTGTTGTCATGGGCAGGGACTCCTTCCACTAGACCAGCTTGCTCCAGTCTGTCCTTGGACACTTCCAGGGATGGGGCAGCCACAGCTTCTTTGGGCAACCTGTGCCAGGGCCTCCTCTCCCTCACAGGAAAGAATTCCTTCCTAATATCCAGAATATTAATTTTTTTGCTTTTTCCTGATAGGCAGGATGGGAGTGGCTGCACACCCCTGTGATGTGCTACTACAGGTGGTGGTGGGGCAGGAATGATGCCCCGAGGCTGTGTGAGGGGCTGGCACAGGAGTGCAGGGCTGTGTGGGTGGGATGCTGACAGGAACTGTGCTCCCCTTGCTGACAGATCTATGCTGACCCTGCCAAAAGGCTGGAGCTGTATTTCCGCCCCAAGGACCCCTATTGCCACCCCGTGTGTGCCAACCGCTTCCCCACCTCCACCATGCTGCTCAGGGTCAGGAGGAGCACCAAGCAGAAGCAGCAGTTGGATGCCGAGGACCAAATCCAGCCAGAAGTGCAGTTTGAGATGGAGATTCTTGGGATTGTCAACACAGTTTACAAATTTCAAGGTAACCCTTGGGATTGTGTGCATGTGGCTTAGAGATGGGTGTGTTTCATGGGACAGGGAAGTGTTTCCCCCTACACAGTTGAGGACTGGAAGGAAAATCTGGTGTCCTGTTGTTAAAGCCTCCTTGCTGGATAAACCTTTGCATAAACTTGTCAGACTCCTGCTCCTGAAAGTTAAGTGTGAGAAATACTGTTGAATTCACAACAAACTTCACAATGACTTAACTTCTGTTTCTTACAGGAATGTCTGACTTCCAGTACCTGGCAATGCACTCTGGCCCTGATGGCAAACAAACATCCATGTATGACAAAGTCCTGATGCTCAAACCAGAGAAGGAAGAATTTTTCAATAGGGACTTACCTCTTTATATCCCACCACCCATTTTCTCACGTCTGGACACTCCTGTGGACTATTTTTATCGCCCAGATATACAGCACAGGTCAGTGCCTTTTCTCATGATACATTTTTCATATATTTCACCCTTTTAATTTGCTGTCTTGTGCTGTTTTATCCCTCTTGATTGGGCACAACAGAGGCAAAAGAACACCAGAAACTGCCTGGCAGTGGCAACTTCAGCAAAATTCCACTTGAGGGTTTGCAGAATGAGGGGAGCTGGGGATGAGGTGAAGATGATGCCTCTCCCAGCTCACCTCACACAGTATGGGATACAGCTCCTGCCTGCTTCCAAGGGGCTGGAACCAAAGGCAGGGTTTCCTAGGATTGATGCCATGTGTTCCTGTGCCCTCCTGGCCCCAAGTGGCTTTGCCAGAAGAACAATCTGGGAGATCTCCCACAAGAAACATCTTTCATTTTCTCACTGTTGGCCTTCACTGGCATGTTTTATAGGAAAAGAAATTTCCAGATGGAATGTGTGCCTGCAGTTCCCTCTTGCTTTGCCCCTGTCCCACTGAGTAGCTGCAGCAGCTCCAGGAGAGCAAATGCAGAGGGTGAAGCCTTTAGGGTTCCAACACATTTCATACAGATCAGTCCCAAGTGCTGGAGGCTTTTCTGCCAGACAGGGCAGAGCTCCTTTGTCAGTGTGCATGTAGCTTTGAATGGATATTTTAAAATTTTCTTTCTTCAGTGTTGCCATGAGAGTCTTTTACAAGTATGTGATCAAGGGAGGTTGGGCCAAAGTTAAACCAACCCATTGCTAATCCAGCTGAGTCCCTTTTGTCTTTCCCTGTTCCTTAGGGAGGGGTACAACAATCCCCAGGTGTCTGGTGAGAACCTGATTGGCCTCAGCAGGGCCCGGCGCCCACACAATGCCATCTTTGTCAACTTTGATGATGAAGAAATCCCAACTAAACCACTGGATGCTGCTGTACAGAACTGGAAGAAAGTGTGCACCAATCCTGTGGATAAAAAGGTGGAGGAAGAGCTGAGAAAGGTGTGTGCCTTACTCCTGATCTGAGCACTGTCCTGCAGCAAGCTGAGAAGGAAAAAGTCCATTTTTTCCCAGAAATTCTTGGTGATTGTAAGTGACTGATACAAATGTGAGTAGATGCTACTGAGACTGCTGTGTTCATTTCAGTTCTGCAGGTCAACCTTTGAATCTGTGGCCAACTCACATTAAGCCCCTTTTTGTGCCACGAGTTCTCAGATCACCACCCAATAGCTCACAGTGAGGGAAAGCTGTTCTGCCTTTGGTAACCCCTGCCTGCTGTTCTGTGGTTGTTTTGTTATTTCAGCTCTTTGAAGTGCGTCCCGTGTGGTCTCGGAATGCAGTGAAAGCCAATATCAGTGTCCATCCAGACAAGCTGAAGGTGCTGCTGCCATATTTGGCCTATTACATGGTGAGTGGTATATCTGTGAGCAAGGGAGCATCATCTGCCTCTTCCTGGTCCTTTGCCACTTCTGAGGTCCTGCCACAAAGTACCTGAGCTTTATTTAATGTAAAGAGACAGAGGGATGTAAATGCTTTAGGACCAAAGTTGAAAGCGAGGAGGATTCAGTGACTCTTGTCTCCTCCATAGGTTCTAATCACCTCTGCAGGCACTCAAAGTGACTGGTCACCTGGCAGTGCTAACAGAATTTTTCCACACAAACACTTGGCTGTGACCTTGCAAGTTGGTTTATAAAACCACACAAGTATTTGTGCTTTGATGCTTTGATTGCCACGTTTCAGTGTATAAATATTGGCATGGCAAGTGAGTAAAGAGCTGGTAAAACAAATATCTTTGGGCAATGAGGGAAAATATTAGAACTTTCCAAGGACCTCTGTACTGAAGGAAAGTGCAACACTGTGGTGCTTTTTTGTAACCATCTTCCTTCATGTGTTTGTGCAGTTAACAGGTCCTTGGAGAAGCTTATGGGTTAGGTTTGGGTATGACCCCAGAAAACACCCTGAAGCAAAGATTTATCAAGTGCTGGACTTCCGAATTCGCTGTGGAATGAAATATGGTAAAAGGGCCCATAGAGCTGCCCTCTCTGCTTTCTGGTTAATCCTGGTAGTATTTTTCTTTTTATGTGTTTTTCAAACTCTTTTGCCATATTTCTGCTCTGATGTACATGTCACCTTTTGAGCTCCTTGCTTCCTGTAGTTCTGTCTAAAACTTGTGTAAATCTTTCTTTCATAGTATGCAGTAGGTCTTTGCTCATTTGGCACATTCTAAACTCTTGACTTTCCTCCTGTGTTCCAAGCCCAAGTGGGTGTAGCACAGCATCCTCCTTCTCACTCAGGGGAGCCTCCAAGCAGGAATGTGGGTGCTCACATAGCAGCTTTTCCTCAAGGATGTCAGCATTTCCTACAGGATGCTGGGTCTTAGATCTTGTGTCCCAGATCTAATTTTTAAAAGGATAAGTTGAGGAAAAGGGGTTTCTGATGCCATCTCATAAGTCCATGACAGAGCTGGCATCTACTCATTGACATCAGATCACATTTCCAGGTTAAAGGGTTGTGTTGATCTCTTCTCTCCACCCTGCTAAAGCCAGCATGTTCCAAAGACCAGCCTGCCCTTCCCACACCAGTCCAGCCCTTGTGTTCCTGAGCTGGGGATATTCTGCAGAGTGCTTGCCCTCGGTTCATTACTGGATTTTGGTTTTCACCTCTAGGTTATGCTGCTACTGACATGCCTGTGAAAGCAAAACGCAGCACATACAACTACAGCCTGCCCATCACTGTCAAGAAACAAGGTATGCTGGGCCAAAAGGGCTGCCTGGCTCTTCTGCTTCTCTGTTTGCCCCATCTGACCCACAGGTGGTGAAGGGTCTTCCTGTGTTCTAGCTGAGACAAAACTGGAGCTAGTTTTCTGGTTGTAATATTGCTGCTGTTAAACCAGAGAAAAATCTCCTTCTGGGAAGTGTTGTGGGAGTCTGGCTGAGTCACAGTATCTGTTAGGAGGCAGGAGAGAGTTCTGCAAGCCACACTGGCAATTCAGAATTCACTAAGGTGCAGAGAATGGGGGAGTTCTTTTTTCTATGTCAAAGGAGAGTAGAAAAGGTTAAAATTACGAACAAATGGACTCTGGAAAAAGCTGCCCAAGTCAGCACCTTTCCTGGGACTGTCCAGTAACACCTCTGAAGAATGAGCAAAGCATATGCTCTGTTGCTGGTTGGTCTGGTTTTGTTGAATCAACTGAGAGAAGTGACAGTCCAATATGAAAGATGTCCCTAATTGTATCTTTGTTTTTTTTTCAGGAAGTCACACAGTCAGTGTCCATGACTTGAAACAGGGGTTGGGTTCAGCTGGTACCTCTGGGGCAAAAAAGCCCCCCTCCAGCAGGTATAAGCTGAAGGTAAACATGACTTTTTATACCAAAATCTTGAAATATCTCAGTGAAATAGGGATGCTTCCTGGTTTATCATTCATCAAGGGATCAGCTGTGAGTTGATGAGCTCAGGTATGCCTGGGAAGCTCCTAGTTGGAGATATGGCACTATGGAACATCACCTGAGTGTATTTTGTTACATGCTGCAAGGTGGGATTGGTGCTTTCCACCCTAATCACAGATGTGAGGAGCATTTTGCTTCAATTGATAAAATTGGAACTTCATGGGCAGCAAAGTGCAAAAAAATCACCTTGTCTTTATCAGGTCATGCTGCAAAATCCAGTAGGGCAGAATAAATAAATGAGTCTTACTCTTCATTTGTTTGTTAGAATGTTGCACTGGTAGGCAGTGACAGGCTGCAGAGCTGCAGGTTGGAGAGGTGAAGTGTGTTCTCTGCACAGCAGTGCTGGTGTGACTGTGGCTGCAGGGACATTTTGGGGGCATTCCTCATTCAGCTTTATCTTCTGCTGCATACAGATCTCTACATTAAAACTTCTCTTGGAAGTACCTTGTTCTTGAATCAGCCCATTGGAAGTACTTTCAGTTATGCCAGAGTTGTCATGTTACACCATGAAATGCACACAAATCCTTTCCTTCTTTCCTCCTCTTAGGAATCCATCTACATTTTCCGAGAAGGAGCTTTACCCCCTTACCGACAGATGTTCTACCAGCTCTGTGACTTAAATGTGGAAAGGTACTGCACTCTGACAGCTGAGTCTTAGAGACACATTTCAAAGCCTGTTGTTTATACCATGTCCATTCACTCCTCTCCCCCTGTGCAGGAACACCAGAGGTGTTTAGTTGCTCAATAAAAACAGAACAGTTTTTTCACACATGAACTTCCTTTCCCATCTGACAATTACCTGGATAACCAACCATGCTATTCCAGCTCAGTGAAGTGAAATGGAAATAAACCAATGTGTCTCATTTGAAACTCACTTCTGAGTGCAGAAGATTAACATTTCCTTCCCTTTTTGCCACTCTTTAGCCTGCAGAAGATCATCCATCGGAATGACGGCGCAGAGTCGGAATGCACAGAGCGGGATGGGTGGTGCCTTGCCAAGACAAGTGATGACCTGAGGGACAGCATGTCCCTGATGATAAAGCAGATCATCAAATCTACCAGACCTGGTAAGGATGCTGTGAACATGAGGATGTTCTAATTGGCACTGAGGCAGAAGTGTTCCTGCATCCTCTTTGTATTCTTTGGGATGTAGTTCATTCCAGTGTGGGAGCTGAGGCTGCTGGCCTGCAGTGGGAATGTGAGTTGGCATTAGGGATGGCTAGGAGTTAAGGTTTTCTATTTAATATTCCCAGTATCAACCCTTCAGCTTTTAAATGTCTTTTGCACAGTGATAATCAAGATCTTAATTTTGACTGATGTATCTGTTTGTGGCATTTTTACTTTTTATTGATATTATTGACCAAGAAGTGAGGAAATTATTTCTTCATGATGCTGGGCCAAAGCAATAATATCCCAGTGAACTGGGTCAGAATGAGGTGGGAGAGGAGGCACAGCACTGCAGCTCTGCTGCTGTTCTGCTCTCCTTCCTAAAGTGTGGAGACAGATTGCTCTGGGCTTGGTCAGATTCTATTAAGATGTGCAATATTAGCTGTGCCCCTGAGGCTGCTGCCTTCCCCTCACATGTTCTGTGAACTCAACTGCAAATGCCCCCAGGTTGCACTGAGAGAGACATCACAGTGGGTTTTTTTTTTCTTCCCAATTAAAGCTCTTTTCTCAAATACAACAAGCAGTGAAGATGGCAAAGAACAGCTGGCATATGAGTCTGGAGAGGATGAGGATGATGAAGAGGAGGAGGAAGAAGACTTCAAGCCTTCTGATGGGAGTGAAAATGAAATGGAGACAGAAATGCTGGATTATATGTGAACTCAGTGGCTGCTGTGGACAGGTCTCTGCTCTTGCTCCTTGAGAGAGCCAAGGGTTCAGGATCTGGGAAAGCAGAGCTTGTATGAAGCTGATGATGTTCTTTCTTCACTGACTGCTGGTGGGCAGCATTCTGGATGTTTGGGAGCCACTGTCTGCATTGTCAGAATTGCTGGCTGAGACTCTCAAGCAAGCTCAAGAAACTCTCAAGAGTGAGCCCAGCTGGTAACACACCAGAATGTGGGAGAAGCTGCATTCCCAAATCTCTCCATGTGTGGGAGGAGTGCACTCTCCAGATTGATGGCCATGTGGAAAATAGGTGCCTGAGGATGTGCTGGGAGAAGCAGCAGTCCAGTGCTCCTGGAGTCCCTAAGGCAGGTTCTACCCTTCTGCTTGTCCAGAGGGAATGAAAATACTGTGCCATGCCTTCAGCACTGAGCCTCGCTGGTCTTCTTGGAAATAAAGTCTGCAGGAAAATACACTTTCTGTCAGGGAGTAGTTCCCTTCCTGGAAATGTAGCGTTTGTTGTCCTCATTAGCTGGTGCACTCCTCAGGTCTGTTTTGACAAGGATTGAAGGCAGCTGGCAGAGCTTCAGGTGCATAAAGGTTGGCCACTGCCAGCTGCATTGTTCCCACCAAAAGAAAGTCCCAAAAATTAAAGAGCTGCTGGCAGTTTCTGGATATTGGGCATTCCCCAGTGTGTTCTGAGCATGCCTGACAGCCAAGCTTTCCTTTTTAAAAGGAGTAAGAACCTCTCTTCTCCACTGAGGAGGCCCTACAGCCTGTTACAGTTGCTTTTAAAGCTGTTACATGTAGCAAAAGTAGTAAACCCAACAAATTTTAATTGGGAAATGCAACACTTTCAGTTCACAGGTTCAAAGAATGGGATTCATTTCAAAATTGAATCCTAATCTCTCAGTCAAACAGTCTATTTTTCAAAGCAAATTTCAACCCACCACAGGGAACATAAAGTATGAACTCCCCCACAGTCAGGTCCATCCCTCTTTCCTCCAGGGAATTTTGCTGGAATTTTGGGGAAGGAGGACAGGACAAGCCCTGCCTTGGGGCAGAGACATTTGAGTATCAGTATTTTATTGCAAAGACTAATTACATTGCTGTGTACAAGTCACACCGGGTAGTGTGCTCCTTCATTGAAGTGGTACAAAATACATACGGTACAGCCAGTCCCCGCTGTGGCACCGGCAGGAGGGGAGGGGACAGTCCCAGGGCAGGCAGGCACGAAGCAGAGGGAACACCCTCCCAGGGGTGCTGGTGCCCAGGGTAAGCGGCTTTGGGCAGGGGGAGAGGCAGGAGGCTGCCCCTGCGTCAGGGAGCCAGGAGCTCCCATCATGTGCATCATGGGCAGCGTCAGCCATGGGGCTGGAGGAGCTCTGTGCCAGCCACACTCACACCCAAGCAGCTTCTTCCCCACCAGGCCCAATCCCTGCCACCAGCCCCAGCCCCTGGAGTATGGTCCCTCGTCCTGGGGCTGGGGAAGGCACCGCAACCACCCAGGAGCTCTGACGGATGGGAAATGGAAAACATCTGGAATGAAGCTCTTAAAAAACAGAGACGGAGCCAGGAGCAACAAAAGGTCCCCCTTTGGTTAGTGTTTCCTACAATGATTAAAACAAGCATCTCTGCCCCTGCTGGAGCAATTAGTGGTAGAGAATTTGGGAGGGTGGGGGCTGGCAGGGTCTGCACCCTATGAGCACAGCAGAGCAATGCTGCTGCTGCTGCCAGCATCCCTCCCAGCAGCCTTAAATACCAGGGGGGGCACAGGACAGGGACTGGGCTGCAGGGCAAGGGGAGGCTGGATTAGTAAAATGTACAAGTTTGCCTCTTCTATTTACAACCAATAAATACTGAAAAAAAAAAAAAATCAGTAAACTTTTTTGTTTTATACAAAAAAAGTCTCATTGCTGCTTCTCCCATGGTCAGTGTTTGAAAAAGTCCGGTTAAAGCCCAAGGTGAGTGGCACTTTCTGTGGGTCAGGCAGTGGCAGCTGGGGCACCTGGAGCACCCTGAGCTCTCTGGCCCCTTGCATGCTCACAGACCCGAAGTCTATTTACAGTTTCAGACAGAACTTTGCTCTCCTCCTCCTCAGGCTGGCAGCACTGGGGGCATGGCCTGAAGCTCCCCCTTGGCAGAAGAGACACTGGCATTTGATCTTTGGTGCAAGTTTGAACGTGGGCCAGCCCAGTCCAGCTGGAGGATGCGCTGGATCGGGAGAGGAGCAAGACCACACAGGCTTCCAGCTGGGGAGAGCACGAGGCACCCACTCCATCACGGTACGGCCACAGCCTCCTCTGCAGGGCTCAGCACTGGTGCAGGGCTGCATCCTTCCAGCTCACCTCCCAGCCCAGGGCAGCTGTGGCTTCTCCCAGGTAAAGGACAGGCAGAGCAGTGGTGGCAATGCCAGCGATCCCAGGGAGGACAGACGTGGAGGTAACACTGGGAGAGCTGGGAAGGAAGCTTGGCAGCCCCTCCCAGGCTGGTGGTGACTGCTGCTCTGCTCTGTCACGCAGCCCCTCTGCGAGTTACCGCTCCCCAGCTCCCTCAGACACAAGGCACCTACGGCAGAGGCGGGCTCCAGCTCTGGGCTGGCCGGGCTGGACAAGAGTCGCACTGTGGAAGGTTAAAAAACAAAACAAAAAAAAAATAGACAAATCCCTCCCCCCAACCCCCACTGCCTTCCTGTGTAGGAAAAAAAGACCTGATTGGAATGGGGGCTCGTGCAGAGAGGGGCAGAGGCTGACACCAGTTGCCCAACTCTCAGCTCTGGGTGCAGAAGGGAGGTGCACGGCCGTTGCCCATGGGTGAGGGTCACTCCTCTGCCGTGCAGGGTGGCACAAGGACCAGTCACAGCCAAGCCCGGAGCAGCTACCCCCAAGGCCCCGTTGGTGATGGGTGGCAGTGGGGCTGAGGCTAGAAGATGCCCTTGGCGATCTTCAGGCCTTTCTGCTTCATTCTGGGCAGGGTGGAGCTGGAGCCATGTTTGATCTTCACCCCCTTGGAGAAGCCCCGCTTCTTGAGCACAAAGTCGTAGTTGGCGGCGGAGTTCATGGCGTAGAAGACATTGGCATTGTCGGGGATCTTCAGCTCTGGAAGTGAACAAGGATGAGGGTCAGTCAGCTGCCCTTTCCTTGAAAGGGGACCAGAGTGGGGCCAAGGTTTGTCCCCAGGAGCTGGGACCCCTCTTGCTGTCACATCTCATCCCAGCCAGCCCAGTGCTGCCCAGGCTGCATGGCCCCAGGAAAGCCCCCACGTCCCAGCACACACACCTCTCTCCTCTGAGATGATCTGGACAAGCTCATAGTCTTCAGGCCGGTCCCCATCCAGGTTGTGTTTGGCCATGGCCTTGCGAATAACCACGGGGGTCTTGTCCTGGCTCGTCACCTGTGAGCACAGAGTGCTGTGAGCTCAGAACCCTGCTAAAGCCTCCCACTCCTCCCAAAATGTGCTGTGCCCACATCCAGGCAGGACGAGCCACCCCTCTCTGGTACCTCCCTGGGGATGTTACTAACCAGGATGCTCTTGTACATGTTGCCGTTGTCCACAGCCAGGCTGACTCGGATGATGCAACAGTCGTCGACCTGCTGGTTGTAGAGGGGCAGCGAGAGTGAGGAGTAGCTGGAGATGCCGGAGACCGAACGCTTGTGTGTGCGGGAGGCCGTCACCGGCGTGGAGGAGACAGAAGAGGAGGAGGCACTGCTGGAGCCTGAGCCGATGCCTGACGTGTCCAGGGAAGAGAGGGAGGTGGATTCCCAGAACTGGAGGGCAGGGAGGAGAGGGGATGCGGAGGACACAGTGGGTTTAGCTTCTCCATCGGCCACAGACGGGGCGTACCAGCGCTGGGGGAGGGAGGCCAGAGGGATCTCACTGACCTGTGACAATGGGGGACCGACACAGCTACAGCCACCAGAGGCACGAGAGCCTTGCCGTGCTGCCGGAGCAGACAGCGGCCTCCCGAGCAGCCCCCGGGCCCCCTGCCTGCTCCTCCCAGCCCCAGCGCCAAGGCAGAGGTGGGACAGCCCCACACGATGGCCACACCGGCTCTGGGACCCCTGTGCCCTACGAGCTGCCACGTACCTTCTTCTCCTGGCAGTCAGGGGACTCGGGGATGAAGCTGATGTTGATCTCCTCCACATCGGAGCTGCTGGAGCCGGCAGAGGTGACGCTCACCGAGTCGGTGGCGTCCCCGCTGCACAGGTACTGCCCACACTTGAGCTGGTCAAAGGATTTTGAGTGGGAGCTGCTGCTGGCACAGGGCTCAGTGCTTGGTGGCTGCCGGCTGCCAGAAGAGAGGTGGGGCAGGTGAGAAGGGAGCAGCGTGCTTCTGGCTGGCAGGACAGCGGCCATGCCCACCTGGTGCCCTGCAGTGCCCAGCCAGAGATGCCCCATGCTGGACCCCACCTCCCACCAGGGACTCACTCGCTCCATCTCTTGATGATGCCGGTGTTTTTCTTGGCCTTCAGCGTGTTGCTGGCTGACTCTGACAGTGGCTCAATCTCACAGGACAGCCCATAGCTGGGAGGGGAAAGAAAAGGGTTTTAGCTCCACCAAGTGTGAGGGAGGCAGAGCAGAGAGGAGAGCACAGCACAGCTGCTGCTGTCAGAGGAAATGAGTGGTGGGACCTCCCAAGACACCAGCACAGCCCCAGACCCATCTCACTCACCTCTCGGCCTCGCTGAGCCGCTCCAGGCTGTGGAACCACTCCACAAACTGGTCCTCCTGTGTGAAGCTGTAGTTGTTGCAGGCTGACTGGAGCAGCTTGATCTGCGCAATGACTTCGAACTCCTGCAGCAAATGGAAGCCGTGAGACCAGAATCCCCTCCCCCAAAACTGAAGAACACAAGGTTAAAAAAGGAGAGGCATCAAGCCCAAAGTGACTGGCACAGCCTGGGATTGCACCAGGTCAGCCCTGCTGTGCAGCTGCCAGGGCAAAGCTCTCACCTTCCTTCTCTTCTCAAAGTTTATCAGCCCACTCTGGAAAAAAAAAGAGATGAAGATCAGTATGGAGCAGGAAGAAGAATATTGCTCCCACACCTGTCTGTCTCTGTCTTGCTGCCACTGCAGCATGAGTAACCCTGCTGAGAAAAAGTAGCCCATTTCTCCTTGGGACAAAGGTGGATGGGCAGTGTGGGATACGGGATGTGGTGTGGGATACAGGATGTGCAGTGTGGGATACAGGACACGTGTGGGACCAGCCTTCCTTTTATCAGCTCAGGCTCTGGGAGGAAGGGGAGGACAGGGAGGGACTACATACATCCAGGAAATCCTTCATGGCCGTGTCCAGCATCACCAGGTCTGTGAGGAATGTGCCAAGGTAGGGAATGGTGCCCTGCATCACGCCCTGTGGGGACAGAAGGGACAGTGGGGTCAGCAGAGCTGGGACCAGCCTGGGCAGCTACTGGGGACAGGGCACAGGGACAGCCCTGCCAGACTCACCATCTCTCGCTGCTGCTGCTGCCGCTTCTGAGCCCTCTTTGGGTTGATCTCCAAGGTGGCAAATTTGGATGTGCCCTCCTGGATGGTGGGGAGAGGTGGGATCAGCACAGGTGGGAAATGGCACTAATACCTATTAACTTAAATTCACACCCATTCTCATTTATATAACTTTCATTGTAGGAAAGAGGAGGAAATCAAAGCTTTTTCATGGCTCAGAGAAAAGAACCTTAGTGAATAGGAACTGCTGCTCTCATTTCTGTATAAATGACTCCTTAATGGGATGTTTTGTTCCCTTTTGCATTTTGTTTCCACTCAGTCCCTTAACCAGAGCTAGGCTGGGATCTGTGGAGACGCTCCATATGGAATAAAAACATTTTTGCTGCAGCCTTTCACCAACTCCACCATTCCACCTGGAATCAAGAGGACTTTGCACTGGATTGTTAACGTGCAACAATCTGCCTCTGGGGAGAAGTTGTCACCTGGTGTTTTGGATCCCATCCCAGTGCTTATCTGTTCCCTGAATTGTTCTGCCAGTTCCAGGTAATACGTTTTGGGTGAAGAAACAGAAATCCCAGCCTTGGTATGAAAGCCCTGTCTGCTCCCCAGACTCAGCACACCCTGCCTGCAACTCCAGCAGCTCTGCCAGGGCTTTATCCCTGTGACTGGAACACCATGGAAACCTGAGCTGCCTGCCAGGAACAGGGCAGTGCAGGTCCTCCTTCCCCCTACCTTGATGAGGAGCTCCCGGCTCAGTGAGTGGTTGTTCTCATCGGAGAAGATCCCTGAGAGCTCATGAAATGTGCGGAAGCTCTCCCTGCGCAGGGGGAAACAAGAGGAAAAGTCAGCAGTGCTGCCATGGTGGGGTTTCCTCCTTGGGCTCTCTTCTGCTCGCCCAAATGACCCCAGTCATGCTCAGCTCCAGCTGGACCTTGCTGTTTTGGAACTATTCCAAGGTGTTTCCTATGGAAGGGTGAGCTGATGATGCTTTTAGCTTTTACTTTCTCACCCTCCATAGGTCCCTGACACCTTACACCAGTCCCTGAGTTTTGGGCAACTCCAGGAGGTAATTCTGGAGCTGAGGTGATCCCATTTACACATTCAAGTGCCACAGCACATTCTTCCCCCTGGAACCAGCCCCGCAGGAGCTCCTTACCGCAGGACCTCGTCCCAGGTTTTCTTCAGCCGGTGCACAGCGTTGCACTGCAGGGCCGAGAGTATGGCTCGGAGGGAGGAAAAGTTCTTCAGGATGCGGCACTCCTGAGGGCAGACAGGGAGATAACAGGATTTGGGTTAAAAAGAGCTGGAGGATCTGGTATTTCAGCACAACAAAAGCTCATCCCCTGGGTGGAGGTAGGAGGTGAGCTGTCCTACCCGAGCTACTTCGATCCAGTGCTCCACCACCTTGGCCCTCTGCTGTGGCTTCAGGGACCTGTCCCCAAGACAGGTGGCGATGACACAGTTGGCCACACTGTTGAACTGGGAGACTGTGGCACGGATGGTGGGGGCCAGGTGTTCTTTGCCCTTCTTGTCCCTCTGGGACCAGATGCAGCCCAGGCAGTGGTAAGGCACCACTTTCTTGAACAACTCCTGTAAGATAAAGGGATGGAGAAGGGCTTCTTTGTGTTCTCTGGGGAGAGAACAGGCCAAGGAGGAAAAAGGGATGGGAAGAGCCAGGGCTGTGCTCAGAGCACCACTGACTACTCACAGCATCCATCAGTGTGAACTGCTCTGCAACCATCTCTGGGGAGAAGGAGAGGAAATCTGGCTTTCCATCCCCAACTCCATTCTCTTCCACCAGCTGGAAGGTGCAGCTGCTATGGTCCACAGCTGCAGGAGACAAGGGTGAGGCTGAGCACTGCAGTGCCCACACCACCTCCCACCAGCCCCCTGCAGACACCTCCTGGGCTCTTAACTCCCATCTGGCTTGACACCTCCAGCAACAAGGCTCACGTAAAAGGATAGTCATTTTAAACCTGGGTGCAAGTGTCTACAGAGGATTAAAATTAGATTAGCTAATCTATTTAGAAATCCCACTCCTGCTGCAGTTGCATTGGCTTCCCAGAGTACCTTCATGTAAACAGAGTTCACAGGTGCTCTGCCACGTGGCTCAAGTTTTGGAGACCCTCGACTGCCTCCACCTGCAGCCCCAAATGACCCCTACAAGCCAGGGGAGGATCCCACCTTCTGCCTCGGCCTCGTTCTGCTCTTGCTGCTGGAACTGGGCCAGCAGGATGCGGGCTCGGCGCTCCAGGTCAGAGCCAGGGATGTTGTGGCGCACGTAGGAGATGAGCTGCTTGAGGCAGGCGAAGTCAGGGGGCTTGCGGAAATCCTCCGAGTACTGGTCCAGCCAGGCCCCCAGGATGGAGGAGATGGTGCTGCAGGAAGGGGGAAAACACAAAGGGGCAAAGAGAATCAGATGCCAGGAGAAACCTGTGTGCATGCCCACAAGCCCAGGAACAGCACTGGGACGACACAGCCCTTCTGTAGAACTGCCACCAGAGCCACCACAGCACAGGCACACTTACTTCTTCAGCTCCATCCTCTCGTCCACAGTGTGCCTGGCGTGGTCCCCATTCGCCTGCACGTGGAGTTTGCCATACCTGGTGGGGCAGAGGGGAGGCAGTGAGCACCCTGCACTCAGCTGCCTCTCAGAGGAGCCTCTTCTCCCTCCACATCACCCCCAGCTCTGCCAAGGGGTCAGGATGAACCTGCTACGCAGTGTCCTGCTCCCCTCCCCTCCCACAACCTCCCCGTTACAGGAAGAGGCAAGCAGCCAGCACTGGCCACCTCACTCCAGCTTTCCAGGAAGTTGTGTCCTCCCTGTCCCGAAACCTTTGTGCTGATGGAGCTGGGAAAAGCCACCAAACCTCCCAAGGTGCTGCAGCAGAAGATGCTGGGGCTCTCCTGGCCACCCCCAGCTGTGCCTGGGGCTCAGGGCAGCCTCACCTGTTAAGCAGCAGGTCCAGCACTTGCTTGGTGGTGGCGAAGGCCCGGTAGGTGCACAGGAAGATGGTGACATAGGTGGAATCATTGCCCTTGAAGGCTGATACCAGGTACTCCACCAGCTTCTCCAAGGTCCCGGCTTTTATCGTCCGCACCTTACACGTCTCGTAGAGGTTTAAGGCCGACTCATTCTCGAACTGCCAGGACAGGAGCAGAAGTCAGTGGGCTGGGTGAAGACAGACACCAACAAGTGCAAAGTGCTCCCAGCAGCTTCACAAGCTCAGGTCTAGACTGGGATCCCCACAGTGCCTGAGGCTCTCCTAACTGGGAGCTGAGTCTCCTCAGACAGCAAACATCAGCAACCCAGCTGAGAAGACCTGAACACGTGGGAAACCCCAGGAAAGGCCTCAGGGTTGCCAAAATCTAGATACAAATCGGAGTGGCCCTGTTTTTCAAAATGAGGCTGTAGATTGTTTCACCTGTGCACCTTGGCAGCAGAGGCCAACGGGTGCTCCCACTCCCTGCTCCCAAATAAATGCATGATTCCCATGGCAGGGAAACATCTGAACCCTCCCCTGTGGCAGGAGGAGCCCCCAGCTTACCCCCAGCCAGCGCTGCCCTTTGTTTGCCGTGTGATGGAGCTGCACTTTCCGGAGGGATATGCTGTAGATCACACCATCCTCCAGCTCTTCTCCGATCTCCTGTGTGGAGCTCTGCATGGAAAGACAAGATACACCATGAGATAAGGACAGCAAAGCATGGCACAGATGCTTTTGTGGCTCCTAGGAGGGATCCCAGCAAGCCAAAGGCAGCAGCTGGCTGGCAGTGAGTCTCCCTGATCTGCTCAGAAATGCAAACCAGGTGACACCAGTGTGTCTGGCCAGCTGAGCCTGCCCACAGCGGAGCCAGGACTTTGGGAAGCTACTCTTGGTCTGTGCCACATCCCCTGGCTCCATGTCTCAGCCCTTCAGCAAAGCCAGGCTGTGCCAAGCAAGGTGGGACCCCTCACAAGGCAGGGAAAGAGACAGTGACAGCACAGCCCAGTGCCCAGTCCTGCCTACTCCCCTTGCCAAGCCTCTGCCTTTCCCATGAGGTGACACTGGCTCCTGGTCTGAGCAGAGTCTCAGTGATCTGTCCCTGCAGGAACCAAGCAGGTGCACTTCCCTAAGAAATAATCACAGTCAAACCGAGCTGCCCACCAGCTCTGGCAGCGCTGGCCACGGCACGAGGCAGAAACCCCAGAGATCTGCAGCAGGGTTCAGGTACCTCTGGGTGACAGGCTAAGAGGCTCCCATTTCTGCTCTGGAGGATGGAGAGCACCCAAAATTGGTGAGGAAAGGGGTGATGCTTCTCAGGGCAGGTCTGCAGGCACACGCCTCCCACAGCACCACATGCCAGCACGGGCTCAGCAGCAGCTCCAGCCCCACAAGGACAGTTTGGGTTCTTCCCTCCTCCTCTCTAACAATGCTCTGCTGAGTCAGTGCCTCCCTTAAGAAGATTTATCCAGATCCTTTTAAACACTGCAGGGATCTCCCCCGCCCTCCATCCCCCTCACCAAATGGCAGGACATGGACGAACACACACACACACCAAAACCCACAGCTCAGCAGATGGAGAAAATGCCTGAAAGCAGTCAGCTGGTTAGAGGGGGAGGTGACCATCACTGGGACACACAGGGGTGTGGGGACAAACCTCTCCTGCCAGATACAACCCACAGCTTTCCCTGCCACTGCCCCTCTAAGAGCCCTGAGCACCGACAACAACACAGCGCTCACTGAGCAAGAAAGTGCCATGAAAAGGCTTAGGATGGATGAAGTGAATGCTGCTCCCTGCAAAAAATCCTGCTCCAAACTGCCCCCTGTGAACATGGGGATAGCCACACCGAGGGCCCCAGGCTCAGAAACAGGAGCAGAACACGACCACACAACCCTGAGCTGACGGATCCAAAAGCTCTTTGAGAACCCTTTCTCAGCACCACCACGGTGGTCACTGCTGTTACCACTGCTCAAGCCATGGGCTTCTTAATCACAAGGAATCAAGGCAGGGAAGCACAGCCAGCTCAAAGACTGAGAGGAAGCTTGGAAAAAGCCTCTCATTCATGGTTGTAATGAATGAGGGCAGAGAATCCCCCTGGGCAGGGTTACTGACTTTTTCACTTTTTGCTGAACCTGCTTTTCTCACTTCATGCCAGACTACAGAGAGGTTTGGTTTGCTGAAGTTCAAGGAGTTGTGAGGCTCTGCTGTGAACATCAGGAGCCTTTCCCAGGGTTCACTGGCTTCCAGACCAACCCTGAGAGCACCTGCATGAGGCAGCAGACACCAAATGTCCTTCCTGGTACCTGCGTCTGTCCCTCTCTTGTTCTGTGCTCTGGGATAAATTATGGCACAAGGCACAACCTTGGGAGAGGACTGCCAGCACAGCTAAAGCTTTGTGTCCACTCTGGATCAACCATCTACACTGACACCACCTAACCAAGTTGGCAAAGTTGTCTTTCTTCCACCTTTAGATGCTATTTCCAAAAAAAAAAAAAAACAAACCAAAAAAACACCCCTAAAACAAACAAACAAAAACCAATAGAAAAAAAACCAAGCCATGGAAGTGCTTCCCAATTTGTCTTGGGCTCTTTCCCAGCCTTTATCACCCAACCTGCATGTCAGCCCCTACCCCTGTGTACCTCCCATTTAAGCTAAGAGGAAAGCTCTGGGTCCAGCAGGACCAGAGCCCTGTACAGTCTAACACAGAAAAGAGATTTGGCTGGGCAGTTGTAAACCCCAGACAAAAATATCAAGAAAAATCAGATGCTTGCTGACATGCAATTAAATTCATAAATTAAATCATATGGGAGGGAAAAAACCACCTCAGGATCAACCCATGAATCATTGGCAGCTGCTGTGCAACTACAGTGGAAAGTATTGCCACAACTCTGCAGAGTTTTCACTCTGCATTTCACGTCACGTGCAGGGGATACACCCCCATTCTGATGTGCATAAAAGCAAATTTCATTTCCTTCCCGTATCCAAGACTATCAGATTAATTCATTTTTTTTCCTTGCTGACTCGTGCGATATCCCCCAAAGTTCCCCCTTTGCAAGCCACACACGAAGGCCACGGCTTCCCAGCGGTCTGCAGGCTCCTGCCAAGAGCCAGGAGAGCTGCTACACTGGGACATTCTAAAATTTGGCTATTTATATTCTGTGTGAGCTTCCTCTTTCCTACAGCTTCTCCTTCGAGATGCTGATTGTGCATTCCGCGCGTGTTGGTTAAAAACCAGCCAAGCAAAAGAGCAGGATGGAGCCAGAGGAGCCTCACTCCAACATCTGCACCAGCACATGTTTCTCCCCTCCCAGATGAGAAGAACTGGGAGCAGGGCAGGGAGAGACTCAAAACCTTGACCTGTGGCTTATGTTTGTGCTGGCCACCCAGAATCCTGCACTCACACCAGGATTTCCAGTGTGTCCAAACAAAGCTGAATGCCTTCAGAATGGTCTCTAAAGAGACAGATGAGTGCTGGTAAATATTGCAACAGACACTGCTCCCCTCTGCCTGCCCTGCACATCTGCTGGAATTTTCTGCCCTTCTGAAGAAGGGAACATGAGTCAGGCTCAGCCAGCACACAAACCCTCCTCCACCTCATCCTGAGGCTGAGACACAGGTGAACAGCCCCTTCTGTTGGCATAAGGGATGAATCCAACAGGCCCAGGCAGTGCTTTAAACATCTGCAACAAGATTTGATGGTTATGGCATCTGCACCTTCCACCAAACTCATACAGGTGGGACCCAGCAGCCCAGAAAGGGAGATCCAACACATTTCAAGACGGGCACCAAGAAAAGGGAAAACAGAGAAATGAAGGTTTGGTTTGATTTCTCCAGCTCAGTGTGCAATCCTGGTCCTCTCCACACGTCAGGAAAAGGGCCTCTGGCTGGAGGGACACAGGGAAAAGCCACATGTTTAACTCTCCCCAGTTGTGCAGAGCAGAGGCTTTTGCAGAAGCAGCCGTGAGTGAACTCTGCAGGAGTTCATCCCCTGAAATATGAAACGGGAGGTCTGCACCAGATGGCTGCCCTGGGCCTGGGGACTGCCTCTTCCAATGGCAGCCAGCCCTGAAGCTCCCACTGATGGTTCAAAGCTTTTGTGACTACACCAGGGAGGAATTTCTGCTCCATGCAGTAAACTCTGCAGCTCTCTGGTGAATGTTCTTGTACTTGGCGTGGTGTCAAACCCCACGTCTTCACACAGAGGATTAATAAGGAGCTCTAAGATGCAGCCAAGGTTCGTGGGCCTGGAGGAAGGGTGTGAGGGACCCTGAGAGCAGCAGCAGGGACTCTGCCTTCAGCTCTTCCCAGCAGATGAAAGGAGGGGAAAATGAAAAAGCCAAACAGCAAAGCAAAACATTGGCTGGGGCTCTGCATTTTGGAAAGGGTTTGAGCTCAGTCACAAAGGTGGTTTTGGTAAAACAGGAGCAAAGTGCAGGATTAAGTGTGAGCATGGCAGCATCCCCACACTTACACACAGACAATTACCCAACAATTACCAGGTCTTAAGAGCTCTGCTCCCACGTGCCCCGGGTTAGCACACTGGCCTCCAAAGGCAAGAAAATAATGAACTGTTAGTGGAAAAAGGTATTAATTTCAGCACACGTGGAGGAGGCACAACTGCTTAAAGTGCTTTTGCTGATGCTCTCTGGACCACAGCTGGTTTAACAATCAAGATATTTGTGTTACTCTGCTCCCTTTTCAGTTGAGTTACACAAAATGCCTGTTCTACACACAGGTTCAGAGCAGCACCGAGAGTATTTCTGCACCATGATTTCAAAGGGCTGCTGCTACCAGCTGCAAGCTTCCCCCTGCCCATGGGAAGCCAGGAATGTGTGTCTGTTGGGAATTAACACTCCCACTGGATAATGAGACAAGCAAAGGCAGAGGTGAGCCTCAGAGACATCACCAGGGGTTTCCCATTGAAGCTCCACACTTGCACAAGCGCAAGAGAACTTGATGAAAGGTGGTAAAGCCAGAAACAGCAAGTGGGAGTTTGCTTTTCTTTACAATCCCCAACCCTTTCTCAGAATAATCCCTTCCCAGTAGCAGCAGGAAATGGGCCTTCCCAGAAACGAAAGAAAGCGGCTCCAGCACGGCCCGTGTTCCTCGTGGCTGACACCAACTTTCATTTCAGCCTCGGGAGCAAGCCCTGAACCCCTGCAAGGAACAGCAGTGACTTTGGGACCTTCTATGCAAACCCGAGTGTATGATATTATGTAAAAGGAAACAGGAAAAAAGTCACCCCCGGGTTGTGAAAGGAAAACAAGCTCAGTTCTGTGAGCCGAAGATAAAGACGGCGAAAGCAGAAGCACCCTCTGTCCTACACGTCCAAAATAAGCACAGGCAGCACAACCCTCTTCCCCATGGGGACTTCCAGGCAAAAAGCCCTGCGGTGGCTGCTCCCCCACAGCTCTGCCTCGAGAGATCATCCACTCCTGGCACTCACAGCTTCCTTCCCCTGGCTGTGCTCAGGAAGGCTTCAAGGACTACCCAAAGTGGTGAGGAAGCTGACAAACATCCCCTGTTTCAGGGGAAGGAAAGGTGCCCACACTGCTCACTCACAGCATGTCCTTTGGAACAGCAGCCCCACTGAGGGCAGGAGCACTTTAGCTCCAAAATATCATCCCAGCCATGGCCATGGGGCACTGGGGTGGTTCTCTCCAACTGGGCAAGTTGATCTCCCACTGTCTCCTTTCCCCCTGAATGTTCCTGTCACTGCTGATGGAGCTCAGTCCCCTGCCACAGCTTGATTGTACCCAGCCCCTGCTCCCCATGCAGAGAAGTTCAGCAGAAAGACGTGATCCCTCTGGGTTTTCAACACACTCTGCCTTCCTTCCTGCCTGCTCTGAGCTGCCTGCAACCAGGACCGATTCCAACAGCCCATTAAAACATGGCAACAAAATGGGAAACAGGAAAAGAACAGAAAAAGGGCCAGAAGCTAAACTTAAACCCACCATGAAAAAGGGCTGTTTTTACCAGGACACCAGGCCAGTGGCAACAGCTGAGGGCCTATTCTCCCCCCATCAGTTGCTGGGCTCCACTCCTGACACTCTGCTCCAGGTGTTTCAGCATGGAAAGCTGTGCCCCAGGGGAACAGCCCTGGAGCCAGTGCATCACCCAGCACTAGGATGGGGCAGAGAGCCCACATCACCCCACACCTGCCTCTTGTGGGGATCTTCCACCTCCTGCCTCGGGCTCTGTGGGTCCCAAGACCGACAGCAACTCTGATCCTGTGTCTGTGTCCCAGAGGGGCTGCAGAGGGTGTCCAAAGGCAGCCTTCTCCACCCTGGCAGCTTAGGGAGAGGGGAAGCTGGAATCTCGCTTACAGAGGTATCTTGTGACCCACATGCAGTGAGTCAGAGGCTGGAGCAAGGATTAGGAGCTCAGCAGTTGGGTCCAGGAATGAGACAGAGCAGATATGCAGGATTCCTCCCCCATTTGCTCCTGGTTTGCCTTTAGAGAAAACTAAGAGCATTCCCATGTGAAGAGACTCTTGGAAATCAAAGCCTCTGCATGTCCACTCCATCCACAGCCTTCAAGGGGCAGATCAGACCCCTGATGTGGGGGAATGCAGGTGCTGGGGGATCAGCCTGACAGGTGGACTCCCCAGGGAAAAGCAAACTCCAGCCACAGCAGGGGTGACCCATGAACTGCAAACCCCATGTGGAAACACCACCAGAGCAGGACACCCTCGTGTCCCTTCCCAGGGGATGTGCTGAGCTGGGCTCCCCTCGCAGGCTGTTCGAAGAAAACTGACTGCAGCAGGTTTTGCTTCCTCTCTAAATCGATGGTAAAAAAAAGATCCCGCCGACACAGTAGATCTTGTAGGCTCTTGCTCCACAGCCCTGTGCTTGTGATGGCCCCAGCAGCATCCATCCCACAGCCAAGGCCTCCACAGGGGCAGGCTCGCAGCAGAGGGACACAGCCCTGGCTCACAGAGCAAAAGCTCCACCACCGACTCACCCACACCCACCCCCGGGGCATTACTGGAAGTGAAACCAGAATGACACGGCTGCTGAAAAACGGTGCATAAAAAATTAATACAGATGCTGTTCTGTGAGGTTAAATAAAGATCGAGCACCTCACCCCAAGTAATTTTGTCTCAGAAAAAAAAGTTTGCGTTTTACCTAGATGGAACAGAAAGAATTTAAAAAAAAAAAAAAAAAAAGATAACTGAAACAAGTTAAAAAATGGATTGATTTTTTTTCTGGGTGTATAGTAGTACCTGGAAGTCACATGCAACATGACAGCTCCCCAGTGCCTTATTCAAATGTGAATTAAAACACGAGGGGTGTCCTGAAGAGTTCCAGCCTACCCAACCTAATGCTACTCTATTGATTCCACCTCTGAAGCAAGGCCCTGGTGCACCAAATGTGTTATTTCTGTGGCAGCAAGAGCTACCAGGTGTATTGGGAAAGGGATGGAGATGAGGCTGGCACTCAGAGCTGATGTTCCTTGAAACTGATTGGAATGGTCACACCTAAAATGACAATTCTGGCTTCACACAGTTCACCAGGACACATAGGCTTGCTCCTTGTGCCAGCTCCAGGGCAAGGCTTGTCCTTTGCATGGATCAGCACCTGCAAGTGACTTCCTCTTCACAAAAAGCCTTTACATTCCCAGAGACGCAAAACCCTGAATACTGTTCAGTTCTCAGCCCATGCACCAGCCCAGATAACCCAAAAATTTGTTTTAACAAGTATCAGCTGCAATAAAATCAGCTCCTTTTGTCAAACTTGCCCTTTGCCCTGGCACATCCATGTCCTGCATGAATGAAGTGCTCACCTGGGCACAATCCTGCGGCACGGGCAGGTGGGATGTGCAGGAAGGGCAAAGCAAAGGTGTAAGAACAGGTGTAAAACATCAGCTCAGCCCCAGGAGGAGCCTTTCAGCCCCCTCATGCCATGCTGAACCATCCCACTGGTCCCACACTGACATTTCCAGAGAGTTTCACCACACAGCATTCCCAAGCAGCTTGGTTAAGCTGTAAATGTAAATGTCCGGGCAGTAACTCACTCGCCGCAGCTTGCAGAGGGGAAAAGACAGCAAAGTCACTTCTCCCTGGATGAAGGTGAACATATTGGGCTGGCCAAAAGCCACAGCCTTGCCTGGGCACACTCTGGCTGACAGAAACTGCACCTTTCCCCTCCGTTTCCATTTGAACGCGTTTAATTCCAGTTTAGCCGAGACACATCCTTAGCTTGGATAAACTGAACCGAAATAAGCCCTAGTGAAATAAATGCGCCCAGCCATGTGTTTACCCCGCCTTACATCAGCTGACATTCCCTCCACCAAAGCTGGTCTGACCGAACATGGGCAAAGCTGACAAGCCCAGACCTTTCGGGGCTCCCAGCCATGGGCACAGCCCGAGCAGAGGAGGATGCCCGGGGGGCTCCCAGCCATGGGCACAGCCTGAGCAGAGGAGGATGCTCAGGGAGCTCCCAGCCATGGGCACAGCCCGAGCAGAGGAGGATGCTCAGGGAGCTCCCAGCCATGGGCACAGCCCGAGCAGAGGAGGATGCTCAGGGAGCTCCCTGCCATGGGCACAGCCTGAGCAGAGGAGGATGCCCGGGTAGTCCCAGCCATGGGCACAGCCCGAGAAGAGGAGGATGCCCGGGGGGCTCCCTGCAATGGGCACAGCCCGAGCAGAGGAGGATGCCCGGGTGGTCCCTGCAATGGGCACAGCCCGAGCAGAGGAGGATGCCCTGGGGGTTCCCTGCCATGGGCACAGCCCGAGAAGAGGAGGATGCCCGGGGGGTTCCCTGCCATAGGCACAGCCCGAGAAGAGGAGGATGCTCAGGGAGCTCCCAGCCATGAGCACAGCCCGAGCAGAGGAGGATGCTCAGGGAGCTCCCAGCCATGGGCACAGCCCGAGCAGAGGGGGATGCCCGGGGGGGCTCCCTGCCATGGGCACAGCCCAAGAAGAGGAGGATGCCCGGGGGCTCCCAGCCATGGGCACAGCCCGAGCAGAGGGGGATGCCCGGGGGGCTCCTTGCAATGGGCACAGCCCGAGCAGAGGAGGATGCCCGGGGGGCTCCCAGCCATGGGCACAGCCCGAGCAGAGGAGGATGCCCGGGGGCTCCCCGTGCCCCCAGCACAGCCTGGCCCCAGGCACGCTCTGCCAGCCGGATCAATGGCACCTCTGTGCTGCTGGGGCCGCTCAGGGGCTGCCAGTGCCGGTGGCACAGCGACAGGCTCGGCGATGGCTCGCTCTTTGTGTGCGTGTGTGCACCAGGGTGACCCAGTAAACAGCTGAAGCAGAGAAAATGCAGGAACAATCCAGCGCAGGGAGGCAGAGAGGGGCTGCCGGTGAAAGGACGGCAGGAATAAATGCGAGCCTTTGTTCTGCGGCCGTGCCCTCCGCGCCCGGCTCCCAGCCCGGCCGGGATGACGCGCGGCTCCTCCATTCGCTGCTGGAATGCGCTTCCCGGGATCAGCCGGGCTCGTCCCAGCCTCCTCCCGATACCCGCAGCCCCAGCGTGTCCCAGCACAGCCCAGCTGCGGCTTTCGGGCGTCCCCTTGGCTCCGCAGAGATTCTCCCCTTGCAGGGCATCCCGCTCGGCTGTTCCCCTCCCCGCGGCGCCCGTGGGAAGGTGGAAGAGGCGAGAGAGAGCGCTTCTGCTTTGTAATCAACAAAATCTCACCTTGGGAGTATTACTTAAATAGGTGTCAAGGAGGCAGGAGGTGCTACGTGAGCAGGTGTCAACAAGCCGACACCTGGGGGTGCAACCGGGATGCTCTGCCAGCTCCGGGTGATTTCCACAGCTGAGGCAAAAAGAGATTTTACGATTAACCGGTACCTTCGGGGAGAAAACAACTGGAAAAGGATAAAAATCCCGCTGTTGTCAAGTGCTGGAACATGGGCGCAGGGAGCCTCAGCAGAGAGGTTTGGCCCTGAGCGTGCCAGATGTGCGGCACCAGGAATGCTGGTGCCCAGGCAGGGAGGATGAATTCCCTGCCCAGACCGTGCCCTGCACTGTGGGTGCGGGTTTGGCCGTGGATCACGTCAGAGCAGCTCCAACATCACACAGGTGCCTGTTCCTGCTGGCCACAGCACCTCGGTACAGGCACGCTGCCACCCCGACTCATCCGCTCCTGCCACCCTGCCCAGCTCATCCCCAGGGAGTACCAGCCACAGATGAGCGCTCCTGCAGCTCGCCCTCACATTTAATAAAAATTATTTTGGGGGACACATCCTGGGATACCCAAAAAGCTGAAGTGCACAATGACCGTGGGCCAGCATCAATGTGAAGAGGGCAGAGATGCCCACCTTCCTTCCCTGATTCCTTTTCTTTAATGTTCCCTGGATTAAGGCAGGTCAAGCCTCAAATAGCCCCATCCTCCCAGAGCTGAGGAATGCACCAAAATCCATGAGAATGAGGACTGGGAGAGATGGAGTTTGTGGAATACCCCCCCCACCAAGAAGCACCTCAGGGAATAAGTGTTTGTTATGACACTGGTGTGAGCCATAGCTACGCTCTGAGTCACCCCCACACTGCCAGGGAAGAACCAGCCAGGCCTGTCCTGTCCTCCTGCCAGTTCTCATTGTTGCAACCGGGACTGAATCGAGTAAACCACATTGTCTAGAAATCCAGTAATGCCAGTGACTGTCACCAGCAACGGGCACCGCCAACACATCGCCCAGCACAGGGCTCCCCAACAGCAGGACTGCAGCTGGGGCCAGACAGCCATCAAAAATATAACCAAAAGCAAGCAAACAGCAGCATTTGGAAGAAAGCTGGGCTGCTTTGAGATGATAAACCAACCTGAGCGCTGCCCTTGCTCTGAACAGTCTGCAGCCATTGTCGGGGTCACAGCACGGGAGGCTTGGGGGTGACACCATCACCCCCAGCTCACATCCCCCAGCCCCCAGGCTCTGCTGCTGCTTCAGTGCACAGAGCCAGACCTTGCAAGCAGCAGGCCACCAACAGAGCCTTTTAGACAGGTACTGACCAAAATCCCCGGGGTTTCAGCCTAAACTGGAAGGTGAGGTCCTGAACCCCCCAGCCATGAAGATGGTGCTTCAGCATCCTTATTGACTTCCCACAGCTGAGCTTGGCCCTGCCAGTCCCAGGCTTTGCTTTCCCCAGCTTGCCTAACCCTTGGTTTCCTGCAGTCAGTTCCAACTCCTAGAGGTGAGCCCAAAACAAACACATAATTTCACAAACACACGCTGGCTGGAGCAGGAGCTTGGGGCAGGCTCTCAGCTTGAGAGTCTCCATGGAGATGCAGCCTCTGCAAAGAGAGGGGAAAGGCTGTGTGGTTTTGCTCCATCACATGAAAAGAAGTTCTGGTAAGACGGGTGCAGGTTTCCACACAAGCCCTCAGTTCAGCTGCTGGAGTGCGGTTAGCAGAAAGCAAAGCCGCTCTAAAAATATTGTCTCAGCATTCCAGATGAAGTTGCCTCAAATGAGTTTCCTCTCCAATCTGCTCTGTTTGCAAGTTAGACCAACTTTTTTTTCCCCTCCCATCAGCTCTGAGGACTCAGCTGGTGCCTGGCAGCTGGAGCCATCCCCATCCTGCCTCTGCTGAGCCCGGGGCTCCGCAGGCAGCTGCTCCCACTGGCCCCACGTGCAGAGGGAAGACACCCTTTCCCATCCCAGCATGAATCTGACAACAGAGCTCATCCAAATACCAATGCTGTAATGAAAACAAACTGCTGTGGAGCCAGCCGGGCCAAATGGGCCACGCCAGGAGCCTCTGCGTGTGCTTAATCTCCACTGACATTCAGCTGTCACATAACTCCTGACCCTCAGGTAGAGGGAACTCGACGTTATCTAATGTGAAAGTGCTGCCCTACAAGAGCCCGAGCCAACACAGCCCCGGGAATGAAACAGAAAACCAGAGAGGGGATTTGCATAACATCACAAAAACAAAGCAGAAGCAGGTGAGAGGGACGGAGGTTTGAGGTGCTGCAGAGTCACCTCACTGCCCGGAGGAGAGCAGCGCTTGCCTGGCACAGCCCACGCTGTCACATGCTGAGAATTGGGAAAGGACTTTCCTGGCACCTCTGACACAGCTGTTCCCAGTGTTAAGGGAACAAAAGGCCCATCCACAAACGCCCTTCTGCAAACCCCCTGTGCCAACCCGAGTGCCCAGAGCAGCCCTCGCGGCTCTGCCCCTGCTCTGCCCCCCTCCCCATGACTTCCTTCAGGTGGCCATCCTGCCCGCCCCAGGAGCGGCTGGGATTACTGGGATTACTGGGATTAGTGCTCCGTGCCAGAGCTCAGCACTCCCTTTCCCTAACGACTCAGGAACAAAGTCCAAATGCATCCACACTGGGGCTGCTGTGACATGCAGGTGAGTCCCCACCTGAGCAATGAGACAGCTGATAACTGGAGTATCCAAACATCCCCGTCCTTCCCCCGCTGTTAGTGCTCCCAGAAATGCTCCAGCCAGAGGCTGCCACACAGTTTCAGTGTGGTGCTTCTTCCTGAGCACCAAACCCCACTGCCAGCATCACCTTTCAGCCCACAGATGCATTTCTTTGCAAAACAAAGGTCCCATGGATGCCTAGAACAGCAGACACATTTGGGACCAGCCACAGACGCTGCCGTGGGATGTAACCCACACAAACAGCATGAGATGAACACATGAACCTGTAAAAGGAATAAGTCCCACAGCTCACCTCTTTCTCCCCAAGGCCAAAGGAATGTTTCAAACCCCAAACCTCCTTACCCAGACCCCATAAGTGCCATCCTACCAAAGCAATGCACAAACCCTGACTCTCCATGAGCTGTGCTGGAGCCCCCCGGGGCCCCCTGCCAGCAGCTCAGCCAGCTTTGTATCCAAATCCTGCTCCTTAGCAACCACATTTCTTTCCCCCCTCTTGCTGAGTCCATGGGAGATGAAGAAATATTTGAGAACTGAGACAGCCCTGATGCAAGGATATATTTAAATAAAAGGAGCATGTCTGTTTGAAAGGCAGTCATTAGGCAGCTCTGGAGATAAGGGTGCTGGAGAAAGTGTGAGCAGGGCATACCCAGCCTTTAAATGTGGTCTGAGTGACCTAAATAAGCTCTTTCCTCCTTCAATTACACTCCTCTCGGGGGACACAGTGGCTGGTTAGGGAGCTGGGAAGGGAGATGGAGGAGCTGCTGGTGGTGAAGCCCTTCCTATGGCCAGACCAACTCAGGGGGCCCTAAAAACAGCTCGTGGTCTGGCCCTAATTGTGAGGTGATCACAGCCAGCCCCCCAAAGCTCAAACAGTGGTGGGTGCCAGCTAACTGAGACCCATCCCTGCAGGCACAGCTGGCCTGATGCTCCTTTTGCTCATCACATCCCAAAGCCAGGCACAGGGAAGCGGGGAAATACTCCAAGACTGTATTTACTTGCCCCTGCCACCCTGAGAGCCAGACAAAAAGAGGCTGCAGAGGATAAATAGTATGATCTGAGACAGGGGGCTGAAGCTGAGCAATGCTGAAGCACAGGGGTGGCTTGCTCATTCATTCTGTGAACAAACACAGATTTCAGTTTCCAGGGCTGCCAGTCTGGTACTAAATACACTGAAACCTCAGTGAGACCCCAGGATGGGGATCCCCACCCTCATGGAAACATGGCACAGCAGCTTCTGAGTAAAACAATTATTACACAAACATATTTGGAAGCTTCTCTCCAACTTCTCTCTAACCAAATCAAATGCTACTACTACTACTACTAATCCCTCCCACCTCTGTTATTCCCACTCTGCATCAGCCACCAACAATCAGCACCCCAGCCTGCTCCAGGCCTCACCACCAGCTCCAAACCTCTCTGGAAGGGAGCCAGAAGGGAGGTCCCCATCCAAGAAATACCAGCAGATGATGTTCATCTGGCAAATTGCAAGGGACATATCAGGTTGTGCCTGGGGGAGAAGAACAGGCTGGGAGAAAAGGATCTTATTCCAAAGGCACCATAGGAAGTGAAAAGAAAATGGCTTTTAAGAGATATCTTTGCCTCTCCCTCCCAGCTGTGAAGAACAAGCACTGACCTACAAGGCATCTGGGCTGAGCAATTCAATTTTTCAAGGATTCATTTAGCAACTGAAAATCTCTTAATTGTTCAGCAAACAAACACAGCCAGAATTGCAAGGACATGGGCTTTTTTATAAGAGTCAGCCCAGCCTCGTCAGAGGTTCAGCAGCTTCACAAAAGTTACAGTCTGTGTCATCCGCAGTGGTGTTCCAGCAGAACCAGGAGGGCCACCAAATTCACTCTGTGGCTCCTGCTGGACTGGAAGGATTGACACTCACTGCTGACTGTGGAATGGATTGGAACTGAAAAGGTCAAAGTAAAAGGTCTGCAAAGCTGCTCTGTCAATCCCCCAGCTGAGACAGTCAGTTTAAATTTTCCATCCCCCGTGGTTGAAATCATGGTGAGAACACTTGGCTCACAGGGCCAGGAGGCCTTGAGTGATCAATACGGTTGCCATGGGATACAGGCAAAGTCTTCCCTGCTGCCATCCCTGGGGGCTCAGCAAGGACCAGAGAGCAGCCACATTCCCTGCAGCCTGCCCAGCAGCTTTCCAGGGATCCTCCATCCCCTGTGGGACCAGGTTATCCACCCAGGAGCTGCCACAGCTCTGCCAAAACCCAGCACAGCTCCCTTTGGCAGAGGTGACAAAGGTCCCACCATGTCCTGGGGACTGTCACTGGGACCCAGCTAAACACTGATGGCCCCTGGGGGTTCTTACTCAAATAATCTGCCTTCTTCTCTCTGTGTGCATCTACAGCTCTGCCTGGGGACTGCAACCCCACCAGGCCACTACAGTTGTCACAACAGTGACACATTTTTTCCTTTTCCAAGTCATGCAGTGAACACCCCGTGCATCCCAAAGCTGCTCAGGAGGATGTTGGGTCACTGTGCACCCCTCTGGGATGCCCCTTTTCTCACCATCACTTGTAAACAGGAAAAAAATGGAATTTCTCTGTTTGGGAGTGGGAGGAAAGCTTGAGCAAGCAGATGCTGGGGCTGTGCTCTGACCGTTCCCCAGCACAAACCCACGTACTGCCCAGGGCAGAAATGTGGGCAAAGAAGGAGGTCTGGCTGGTAGCTGTGCCCGTGCCATGCTCAGGTGAGCAGGGCTTTGCTCAATGCCAGCCAGGCCATGCGAAAACTCCCTCAGCCCCATCACTTTTCCCTGTGCTGCTTCACCCAAGACGCTCCAAAGCCTCTCCTGAGCTGCAGAGCCTCTCCAGCCGGGGCAGAGTGTGCCAGGCAGGCTCTCCCCGGGGATGAGAGGAGCAGCACGCTGCATCACCCCCTTTTTCCCCTCTTTTCCTCCCCCTGCTCTTGCTCTCCCTGCCAAAAGCGCGGCCCCTCGGCCTCCCGGAGCGCTGCGGGCCAGCGAGGCTGGACTTCCTGCCAGGCATAACACGAACCAGATGATGGACTCCAAATCATGTCAGTACGCCCACCCCCAGGAGAGATGAGCAGGGAGGGGAGGGGGTTGAAAAACAAGCTGGATGGAGCTTCCATGAACTCTCTGCAAAGCTGATGGGCTGCTACCACCAGGCCAGAAGTGAAGCTGGAGCCTGAGCTCATCCCTTCCTGGCCGTGGCTGACCAAGACTTTCCATCACAGGTTGTGGGGTTAATGGTTTGGCACTGGGAGAAGGAGCCACTGCCCTCCCCGAAACACTGGCTGCCCTCAGCGGATATCTGCACAACAACTCAAGAGGCTGTAGTGGTGATTCCCCCCCTCCACCACCCCCACTCCAGCAGGAAGCATCCAGAGCAGCACATCTGCAGCTGGCTCTAAATCCCAGCAAAGCCAGACTTGCTGACCCTCACTCGTATTAACCCCTGCACCGCCAGAGCTGTGACTTCTGAACAGCAAAATCTTCCTCCCCACACCGTTTGCTCCCGATCAGCGACACTCCCACCACACTGATGACGATTGTCTATGACTAAGATAAAAGGCCCAGCTCTGACTCAGATTATTTCGGGTGCCTCCACATGCACTGCCATCAACAAAGCACTCGGGCCTCGCTGGGACCAGCCTGACTCTGAACCACCCGAGGTCGAATCCAAACAAGCACAATATTTTTGCATCCTCCAGAAAGTCTTCCCAATGCCCGTAACCTTCCCAGAGGATGCTTTTATGGTTTGGACAAGCCCGAAGCCTTTACAAGCAGCTCAGAACTGAGCAAACTTCTGCCTCCTGCAGCCAAAGCCTCAAATGAAATATTAAAACCCCAGAGTTTTAACAATCTGCCCCTTTGCCTGAGTGCCCAGAGGAAGAGCATCTGGTTTCTCCCTGCAGAGCCTGGCAGATGCCTGCCAGTCCCCAGGGGCACAGGAACTCACAGTAAAAAAAAGCCAAGCAGGGGCACCCATTTATTCAATAAAATGAAACACCTAAAGTACCGAAAGGGGCCTACAAGAAAGCTGGAGAGACTTTTGCAAGGGCATGGAGTGGCAGGACAAGGGGGAATGGCTTCAAGCTGAAGGAAGGGAGGTTTAGATTAGGTATTAGGAAGGAATTCTTCTCTGTGAGCGTGGTGAGGCAGATATTAGGTATTAGGAAGAAATTCTTCTCCGAGGGTGGTGAGGCACCGGCGCAGCTTGCCCAGAGAAGCTGTGGCTGCCCCATCCCTGGAAGCGTTCCAGGCCTGGCTGGACGGTGCTCGGTGCAAAGCGTCCCTGCCCACGGGGAAAGACGATTTTTACGGGCCCTTCGAACCCAAAGCACTATTCCACGTAACAGAATTCCGCGGAACACTCTACGGGCGCCCACAAACCCCAGCCACGCTGGCTGCAGGCCAGCCCTCCTCACGCTGCCCGCGGGACGGAGCCCCCCGAGAGCCGCCCCCACAGCCCCCCAGAGCCGCAGCCGCACTCACCTCCAGCGGCGGCAGGTCAGGGTCGAGCTGCGTGAAGCTGTGCAGCACCACGGGGCTGCTCTCCCCGGCCACCTCCAGCCTGACGCCGCCCCACAGGCTCCGCGCCCGCCGGCAGCCCTCGAACATCCTCTCGGGGCCGGCGGGGCCATGGTGCGGCGGGGCCCGGCGGCGGCTCACCATCGGCGGGGCCGCCGCATCCCCGGCCCCGACACCCGCCGCCGGCCCTGCCAGCCCCCCCGGCCGGCCGGGGAGCCGCAGCGGGGACGTGGGGACGATGCTCGGGGGGAGCGGAGCGGAGCGGGGCAGGCGCCGGGAGCCGCGGCCCGGTGGCGCGGCGGGGCCGGGACGGAGCCGGCTCGGCTGCAAAGCAGGCGCTGGATCTCCTCCCGCAGCCTCCGCCCGCCCCCGGGGCCGGCCCGCCGCGGCTCGGCCCCCTCGGGGAGGGGGGACGGGGACAGGCGTGAAAAGCCCCGAGGCCACGAAAAGGGGCGGTGGGCAGGAGGAAGATGCTCGGGGGGCGGAAGATGCTCGGGGGGGCTGCGGGATGGGGCAGCGGGGGCGGCCGGAGCCCCGGGGGAAGCACCGGGCTGGCACCGATGATGGGAGGCAGCGAAGGCGCGCAGGTGACAGCGGCTCTGGGAGAGGATCTTCGTGTCACCTGGGCTTCACACACCGCTAGCCAAAAGAAAGTGTTAACTGCCAGCGTGTGGATATCATCAGCACGTGTTTTCATCCGAGGGTTAGCTCAGCCCATGAGCTCAGCCCCCAGCAGCAGCGCTCAGGGCTCTGCCCAGCCCCTCGCTGGCCACATCTGGGCTTTGTGGCATGACACGGTCACAGCCCTGCAGGAGGTGTCCCCCAGCAGATGAAAGGGATGTGACCCACGCTGAGTCAGTGCCAGGCCCCCCATGCACAGGCAAAGGGGGGGATTAGGGACCAGGGCACTGCTGTCAGCCCAGCAGGGACTCTGGGGGACAGCAGGGCTGCAGATCCCACTCTAGGGAACCCCTGCAACATAATTTTGTTTGCAGAGGCAGAGAGAAATGGGCAAAACTGTTTGTGATTCATCAGCCCCCTGAGCTGAGCACAGCGTGCTCCAGCCCTCCTCACACACTGCTGAGAAACTGCATCACAGGGCCCGGGCAGTCGCTGCTGACACCACCAAAACCTGGACTTTCATGCCTCAGCTCCCTCTGCAGCTGAAATAACATCAGCCTGCCAGGGCCCTCCAGCCCTGCAGCTTTATTTCCAGTGAGGACATGTAGCCAAGGCTCACATGTCCAGCTCTGCCCAGGGCACCAGCAGCTCCTGCCCGGGCAGGAAGGGATTAACAAAGCTGCCAGGCTTTGATAGGCTTCAAACTGGAAAGTTTACCAGGCAGAAGGATGAGCCAGGACAACGTGGGCTATTGTCCTGCTCTTTCTGGAGCCAAAGAGGTCAAAGGGGACTTCCTGGACACCCTGGGAAAGGGAACCCAGCCCAACAGCAGGGCCTTGCACTGCCTGTTGCAGCCCCACATCTTTGGGGGAAATACACGTTTTAAACCTGCTCAGGCACAGAGATCCAGCCCTGATCCCTGCCCAGGTCACCCTGCAGTGCCAGGCGGGTCACTGGAGCTCTCTCCACCACAGAAAGATGTGATGCTCCGTGCAGAGGTGTCCCCAGCCCCACAGACACGTCATGCAGGAGCCACGTGGCACTGCAAGATGTGCTGTGAAGCTCAGTGCTCTGCATCCCTTTGCTCAGGACATGCTGAAATCAGAAGCAGGGACCTGTTTTCTAGCAGAAATCAGTGTTGCCTCTCTGAGCTGTGAAATATTTGGGAGGGAGACTCTGCTTTGCTTCATGTTTGAGACTCAGGGCAGAATAATCACAGCCCACCCCTGGAATTGCTTGGCACCACTCGAGCGCACACAACAAACAACAGCACCACTCATTTTCAGCTGGCAAAGCCCTCCCAGAGCCTCCAGCTTCATCTGACCTCTGCAGAAAGATGCAGCTCTGTTTGATGGGCAATTTTCACCATCCCTCGGTTGACCACTAAAGATGGTTTCAGGGGAAAAACACTTCTGATAATGGATAATAAATAATATAAGGCAGGAAGACAACTGCAGGGGTTTAAAAATAGCCAGACAGTTTCCTTTCTCCTCTCTGGGGAACCTTCTGGGTCTGAAAAGCAAAACACTCAAAGCAGGGTCAGAAGCCTAAGTTCAGGATGTTTGCTCTGAGTAGCTAACCCCAAACACTCAGCTGTCAGGGCTAAGGCTCTTGAAAATCATGAGATTCAAACCAAATAACTTTTCAGGGCTTCTTATTCGCCTCTAAGCACACAGCTGAAAGGGAACAGGCAGGATCACACCCTCAGGTTTCCCTCTGGCACCCTTGAACATCTAGAAATTGTTGCAAAATGTGATTAATTGACATGCATGTGACTTCAGGGATTTAAGAAAATGCTCAAAGCTTGAGTGACTCGTTAAAAAAATACACTGTCAATTTGCACTTGGCAAACTCTGCAAGAAACTTTTCACAACACACGGAGCTTTTTGATGTCGTCTGTAAATGTCCCATCGACCCTGGCAGCCCAGGAACTGGATGCTGTGGGAAATCCATCAGTTTTTGTCTTTCCACCACTCTGAAATCAGCTCTTGGCTGGATAAATACAAATCCACGCAGCCAACACTGGAGCAGCCCTGCTCTTCTGCCGCAGTCTCCAGCCTTTCCTGCATGGTCAATAATGTGGAGAAGGTAACACAGAGAAGCTTTAGGAAGCTTTAAACCAGTTTTCTGGTATGGGAATCAATCTGGGTCAATCTGTTATAGTCAGGACCTGCAGGACCTGCAGATTCAGACCTGAGTTTATAACTGGGCTCAGCCTGGACCCCGACTTGTCTCTCCCCAACACGTGGTGTCTGAGCATTCCCTCAGCCACCTCCTCCAGCCCTCTTTTGCTTTTATCTCCCTGCTCTGCTGCTGAGTGGGGCTTCCCAGCGTATTTCCTACAGGGCAGAACTCAGTCACCCAGTTCCTGTGCTCAGTGCTGCTGCAGGGTTTTTGTTCCGTCACGCGAGGCTGCCCACCCCAAAGTGTGGCTCACAAACACTTCCACAGGAGCTGCTCCTGCCTGGCATCAGCTGCCTGCAAACACCCCAGTGTTCCTGCCACCACCCCCAGGGCACTGCCACCACCCTGACAAACCCGTATTCTCTCTGAGCCTCAGTGAAGCCACAGCAGGACCAATGCCAAGAGCTGCAAAGAGCTGATCTCAGCCCTGAGAAGGCAGGAATCACAGTCACCACCTCTAACTGAGCCCCTCTGGAGCACCTCACACCTCCAGCTTTCATTGCTGGAGCAGTGAGGGACCCAGGACCCAAGGCAGCAGCCTCTGAGGGGAACTGGGCTGTTTTATGTGAGAGTTACAACATTATCCGGCTTCTGTCCCGAGCTCTGGCACCAGCTCACAAGGCACATCTGACACGGAGCCCTCAGCACTTCCTTCTATTGTGCAGCTGGGGAAGCCCTTTTCCTTACTGTTTTTAAGGCATTTCGGAGAAAAAGTGCTACCTAGTCACAAGAACTACTAACTGAAGGTTAGCCATTATGTGCTAGATGAAAACATTTTGGGCATTCCAGTTGTAATGGGAAAAGACTTTTGTTTTCACTGCCCAGGCTCAGTTGGAAGGATATTTTATAAGAAATAATAATAATAATAATAATAATAATAATAATAATAATAATAATAAGTAAACAACCAGTGCTATCTCTTCCACTTCAGGATGAGGGGGAAAGCTTGTGAAAGAAGGGAAAATTATGTCACTACTGCATACAAATTGGGGGACCAACAGATCTCAGACCCTCACAGACCCAATTCTCACTCACAGCATGATCAGTGCCCTGATTTAAGCAGATTTTGTACGAGAGCCACCCACCACTTGCCACATCTTACAGCAGGCATGGATTTCAGGAGATTCTCTGCTGAGTATTTCAGATCTAGGGCAGTTGGATCACTCTGCCTCCAGGTTTTGGGTGTTTCTCAGGACCATTTTTGACAGATCAGGCAGTGTGAACTCTTTGTGCTGGCAGGGAGGAAGGCTGGCTCAGGCTCTCCTGCCCTTTGTGCCCCCTCTGTCAGGGACAGCCGTTCCCCTGCTCCCCCTGACCCCCACGGGCAGGCAGCGATCCACAGCCGGGTTAATTCGGGAGCACAGCTCTCCTCCACACCGAGCATTAACACACACAGGCAAGCCCCTAATTACTGTCAGCTCCTAGCAGAGGAAGCACAGCAAATCCCTGGGCAATCAGGATCTAAAAGTCTCCATCCAGCTATTCTGTGTTTCATTTCCTGCAGCCCCTGTGCACTGCTGGGCTACAGCATCTCCTGCCGAGGCTGCCAGCTCCTGAAGCTCAGCAATTATTCCACAAGATTTGGAGACTCCAGAGCATGCAGGAACATTTCTCCTCCATTCTACTCCTTACACCATCCCCTTGGCTGTAGCAGAATCACAGATTTTTTTTGGGGGGGTTGGGTTTTTTAGATTCCAACAGGTTTGTGTTGAAAGGGACCTTAAAGATCATCTCATTCCACCCCTTCCATGGGCAGGGACACCTTCCACTATCCCAGGGTGCTCCAAGTCCTGTCCAAGCCTGGCCTGGAATGATCCCAGGAATGGGGCAGCCACAGCTTTCCTGGAAAACCTGTTCTAGGGCCTCAGCACCCTCACAGGGAACATTTCCTCCACGTGTTTAATCTAAATCCACTCTCCTTCATTTTAAAGCCATTCTCCCTTGTCCTGTCACTCCAGACCTTTGTTCAGAGTCCCTCTCCAGCTCTCTTGAAGCCACTTGATGCCCTGGGATGCTAAGATTGCCCCAGAACCTTATCTTCTCCAGGGAATTTATCAAGTATTTGAGGAGATTCTATGCAAGCAACAATACAAACCTCTGTTTTCTAAACTTTCTGACCTCTAAAAGCTCATCAGAACAAGGCCAACATGTGAGGTGGGCTGAGATCAAGCCACTTTCTGAGAAAGAAGTGAGCACAGCACACTTCAGGCAGGCACCTGGATTCCTTCGCAGCAAAGAAGAAAATACCCAGAAAAATAAGAGGCAAGATACAACTGTTAATATCAAAATGTGCCCAAAAAGCTGAAGACAGCAGAGCCCAAGGTGTGAAAAACACCAAGAGACCTCAGAGCATTTTGCAGGGCACTGCTGGCAGGGGGATGCAGGGACCAAAGCTCGCTCTTTCAGGAGGATCACAAGACACCCAGAGAGTTTTGTTAGGGACCATCCCCACAGCAGGAGGAAGCTGCAGCTGCAGCTCCTGGTGGCAGCATTTTCCCTTTTTCCACGTGGCCCTCCCTGGAGTGCAGAGTTCAGCAGGCACCTGACACACTGCAGACACACCAGAGCTCCTCTGCTAAGGACCATTATTTCTTGAGCTGTTTGTCTTCAAAGGCAGCTTTTATCTCCCTATCACCTTTCTGCCAGAATGTTTCAGTCAGCTCTTTTAACAAATACCACCTAAGGTGCTTGCAACCAAAAGAAAAACAGGAAAAACATTTCTCCCTGTTGATTAGCAATCAGTGTGTGGTGAGTTCAAGCCTCCCAGTTGCTCAGTTATTGTTATTTACATCCTTGCTTGGCTCCTCTGCAGAACAGTCAGGGAAAGGAAAACCACTGGTGGAAAAGAGGAGAAAGGTTATGGAGCCACAAAAATTTGCAGGGAAATGTGGGAATAGGTGTAGCCCCTGAAGATAAGGGAAACTCATTTCTGAAATCAAGCCGTTCCTTCTCATCTGCCAGAAAAATTAAATTAAATAGTGAGATTTCATTTTATATTGAAAACACACATCCACCACTTGGGTGGATACAGAACAGAGCAAAGCTCTGTCTCTGCTCACCTTTCAAAAACACATCCAAGGGCAGGAAGTACAATTTTTCACCCTCAGCAACCAGCCAGAATGACACTGAATTGTGTAAAAGGAGAGTCCCAGAAATGAGAGGCTCTGGCAACCGATCCATGGAGAAATCCCAGTGAATAACAGAGAAACTTTGCTTAGCAGAGCAGCTCTTCCTCCTCCTCAGCTCCCACCCCAGCCCAAGCTCCAGCCCTGTGCTGTCCCTGGTGGGCTGTGCTGCTGCAGGGACAGGTACACCCACCTCACCTGTGCCAGGCACACACAGGGAGTCTGGACTGCTCTGTGCATCCCACGCTCCAGCCAGGAGAGCAGGAGGGCAGCTTCATTCCAGCTTGAGTCCCACTGGCTCTTCTGGGCTAGGGGAGGCCTGGAGAGGCTCCCCCTGCTCTCTGCCCAGGTGACAGCACATGCAGGGCATCACTGAGCAGCTGGGGACGTGCTCTGACCCCACTCTGCTCCTTCTCCCTGGGGACAGCCGTGCAGGCTGGCATTGTGTCACCAGCCCAGCATGCTCAGACTCAGCTCCCTGAACCTGAACAGCACCATTCCTTGCCCTGCTGCTGGAGGGATGTGCCTGGACACACAGAGGGGAGGGAATGATGCCATGGAGCTGCTGAGAATCCAAGAGAAAAGTGATGCCATAGCACAGGCACAGGGAAGAAGTACATGGAGCTGATACCTTGCACAAGATTAAATTAGATCCAGAGGCCAACTTAAACCAAACAGGTTGCAAGTTGCTGAGTTGATCTGAAGAGATACAGGTAGGGAAATAAAACAGATTTGCACAAAGTTATCCCAGTATAGGAATAAGGTGGAACAGATTTAAATGCCAGATCATGGGAATAAATGAAGCAACAGCAAAGTGCTCCACACACACAGCGTTAATAACACCAATATATAACTGAGATTGCTGAAAATAAGAAACCAAATTCAACAGGAACAAAGGCCCTTAAGAAAGAATATGAAAAGAATGTTCCAACAATGGTCCTGTATCTCCTTTGACTGCACAAACGTCAGGGAAAGCATAAACCAAAACCCAGAAGCGTCAGGAAGCTGCAGGAAAGCTGACTTGATCTGAAGTGAGGAGTGAAACCTTGGAGCCAGGCTCCAGCAGAGTGAAGAGCTGATGTGATTGAAAGCAAGCAGCCAAGAGAGGAGCCAGAGGGCCCAGAACAGCCGCAGGGATGAGGGAGAGGAACTGCAGGAGGAGCAGCAGCAGGAGAGACGTCCGGCAGCTGGAGCAGCAGCAGTGCTGACACCGCATGGCCCCTGCCAAGTCAGCTGGGCCAAATTCACCATGGGCTGGGCAGGGACGCAGTGAGTGGACATGAAAACATTCTGCTGCAACAGCCTGAGCACACATTTACTGGTGTTGGCCACATGAGGGTCAGAAAAAAGGGCTGGCAAGAGCTGGAAAGGGAAAGTTTCACTGCCCGGCCCTGAGCCGGCTATTGCAGAGATGAAACAAACAGTGACATGGCTGAAGAGTCCATTAAGAATTGGAAAAGTCTTCAGTATTCCCAGGTATTGTTAGGGGCTCAGACAAAGGATGTTTTAAAAAAATGATTTTCCCTTTGGTAATTACCTTTGAAAGGTTTCCGCTCCGCATTGTTTCAGCAGGGGAAGTTACTCCAGGGCCTCTCTCCGTGGCCAGCAGAACTCTTTTTGTTGTGGGGGTTTTGGCATGGAGCAGAAGTGTTCTCCCAAACAATACTGCATGCCAGTGGCTGGGGGCCAGGTTTGTCCCTCAGTTACAGTGGCAGAAATATCAACAAACTCATCAAGTGCCACCAAGTCACACCATGGCTGAGTGTGGCCACAGTGCTGCTGACCCTCCCAACTTTTTACTTTTGAGCCCATGATTTATGTTGTTTTTCCTTCAAGCCTTGGCTCTGGGAACCACGTTGAGTGCCAAAAGAATTTCAGGTTTTATTACAATAAAAGGTTATCCCATGAACACTGAAACTACTTGTGTTGCTTCCTCTGGTTTTGTGTCTCAAGACTGTTTTTGATGCCTAAAAATGTACGAATCGAGAATGAAAATGTTTTTGTGGTTAAGTGTTTGTAAGAAGCATCTCCCACGTGGATTTGCTGATGTCTAATAATACATGCTACAGATGTTTTGGGGCATCTTCAAGATTATTTTCCTCCTCTCAACCATCTCATTTCATCATCTCTGCATAGACTTAATTATCTGTGAGCCCTCAGCCAGCTCTGCATGGTGCAGGTCAGCGGGTTCAGAAGTCATCTGGGGAGAGAGGGCACGGGCAGAGGGACACCATGACAGCATTAGCCTGATTTTGGTAGGAAATTAGATTTTAAGCTCTTTCTGTCTCCCATAACTGCAGGGAGACAGTGAGGAAACACAGCCTGAGCTCTGGCTCAGGGTCAGGGAGCAGATGGCAAGTGGAACAAGCTGCCCTCCGAGGGTCTCACCCAGACATTCTGCACCAGTGGGGCCCTGAGGAGCTTCTCCTACCTGTGCACAGAGCTCATGGCCTGATCCACCCATTCCTGAGCTGCCAGCACCATTGCAGGGTGATGTTTTTAACCTCAGCAGTGGAGACTGGGCCCGTGTGGATGGTTTGTTACCCAATGCCACTCGCGCCGTGCGGGCACAGAGCGGTGTCAGGGTTTCCATGACACGTAACACAGCGGCACAGACGGTGCCACCCAGCCAGGGCGTGCACTGAGCCACCTCTCACAACAGCCAAACCCCTGGGGAGCTTCCCTTTTCCCCTCCTTGCCCCAGCCTTGGCTGAGAGTCACCTTTACCAAAGCTGCTTCCCAGGGTGGGTGTGCTGGGGACTGGAAGGGTGTCACAGCTCTCAGATGGGCTCTGGTGCCATTCTGTGGCCAGCTGGACTGTCAGCAGCAGCCAGGTCTTCAATTGAACTCAAAATAACTGAGGAGGGCTGGGAGGGCCAGTTCTCCCTAGGGGCTGTGGGTGCAGAGGCGTCAGGAAAAGGTGGAGCTGAGCCCACTCAACTTGTCCGTCTCCTCCCTTGTGCTTCCCGCATCCCTCTCTGCCAAACAGAAAGGGAAATCCGGGACTTCCAGCTGCTTTTGATTCCCTCTTGCTCTGCACACAGCAGGGTGGAGAGGGATTAGTCTCCATTTCTTGCTTCCAGACAGCTCCAGGGCTGCCCAGGCAGGACTCCCCTGGTCAGGGGCTCCCCCAGCCACAACCACCACAGGGCTGGAACAGCTCCTCCATCCTGCTTCCCCTGCCCTCAGCTCTTCTCCCCAGAGCTCCCAGAAGTGCCTCCCAGCTGCTCTGCTCAGTCAGCCCAGGCTCTGGTGCCACAAATCTCCTTCCTCGCCGGGTTGCAGTTGTTAACTCATACTCAGTTTCCAGTAGGGGAAGGAGAAGTGCTGGGGAGGGCACTGTGATGAAAGAAAAATCCCCTGACTAAGAGCAATGCCCACGGGAGCCTAAAGGGACAAGGATCAGCAGAAAGGGGTTATAAAGGGAGATTTTTGGGTGCTGCTTTCCTGGCAGGCAGTAGAGGAAGTCTCGGGTCAGCACTGCATTTCCCTGTCACCAATATCACAGCCAGACACTGCCAAGATTGTCACACCCAAACCAGCCTTGTCCTCCCAAACAGCTCCAGGTGAAGGGTCTGATGCTCACCCAGAGCTGTCCTCTGGGAGCTCAAAGCAGCCAAATTACAAAGGCAGCTGTTAGCAGGATGGGATTTGGTATTTCCCACTCCTGGGTTGTCAGTAAGAAGCAAAAACCTGACATCCTGCTGCCAAAAGCTGCTGCAGCCCCAGCACACCCAGGGACAACAAGCCCAGAGAAGCCAGGAGAGAAGTGAGGACACAGGGCTGAGAAGATTCCTGCACAGAGATTACAGAAGAAAATCAACAAATCAGATTTTGGATGCAAACAACCTTTGGGGCTCTTAAAGTCAGGCCTTCACCAGCATCTGCATGGAGGTGGTGCCCCAAAGTCTGAGCCCTGGACCACAACACTGGGGCACACCATGTGCTGCCTCCTCCAGACACCACGAGTGATGCCCCACACATGACTCCAGGGGCCAGGAGATGAAAATATCAAATATCACAAGTTCTGCCCCAACTGAACCACCATCCCTGGCTGTCCTGTTACACCACTGTCATATGATGGAGCAGGCAGGAGGATCTGGGGAGAACCAGCTCCTGGGGCAGTGCAGCCAATCCTTCCAGCAGTGCTGATACCACAGAGAGCCAACACCAAGCTGCATCTGGCTGTCCCCTTTCCCTGTAGTGTTTTACCACCTCACAAGCAATTGCACTGAAACCAAAGATGCTCTTTGCATCTCAACAGCATTTGACAGCCAGCAGTAGCCAAATCGAGCTGTTACAGGACAGGGATCCTGGCAGGAGCCAGGTCTTCTAAATTTTTAGCAGTATTTGAAGCTGCCATGGCTAAATCCAGCCCTACCTGGATACAGCAGTGGTGCCTATCTGTGCTTGGCTAACAGAAGCAAGTGCTCTCTCCTGCACAGGGACACCAGTAAGCAGCGAGGGGCAGGGGATCCTCCAGAGCCATGTGCTGGCTCTGGAGCAGAGCTGAGAGCCCCAGGGCTCGTTGGTGCTCCCCGAGGAGCAGCCTGTGTGTGGCAGGAGGATGTTTCAGCAACGCCACGGGCCACAAGAGCACAGCTCGTGTCACTGAGGAGCGCTGCCACCGCCTCTGGGGTGGCAACCACATCTGAGGCCAGGCAGGGTCCATCTCCAGGCGTGTCAGGCACACTCAGCATCGCCACTCTCAGCTGTCTCAGCTGCTGCACAGCCCCAGGGCTCCTTGAAACACGGGGTAATTAAGGGACATCTCAGATGGAGTCCCTGAATGGGAGATGCCAGGGGGTTACACCTGTGCTCTGCTGGTGTGTTAAGGGCTGTAGCTGGGGCAAACCCTCCATTTCCCCTGTGTTTGCAGCTGGCACACTCTAAATCAATGGCTGTAGTGGTGGCAGCCTTGTCCCTGCCCCAGCCCAGCTGCAGGACCCTGAATGGGAGATTGTGCCGAGGAGGGGATGGAGCCAGGCAGGCAACACACACACCCCCAACTCACCACCACCCTTAGGGAGGGCAGGATAGCCAGGGGCAAACAGTCCCCATGCTCTGGCCAAGACCCAAAGCCATCAGCCTGCCTCTGACAGCCTGTGCTGTGCCAAACCGGTCAGCAAAGTGGATTTGCCTTATTTGAGCACACGTGGGCAGCGGGCAGCGCTGGCAGCACTCGTGGCACACTCCTGCAGCAGCTGCTTCCAAGGGCGCTGCCACGAGCCCCATGCACGGTGACAGATGACATCAGATCGCACTGATGGGCCCTTATTGAATCAAAGTGTCAGGGGGCAGCTGCTGCCTGGCTGATCTGCTGTCAGCCAGGGTGCCCAGCCCCGCGGGCAGGGATGGAGCCAGCTCCTGCTGGACCTGGCTGTGCAGCTGCCTCAGCAGTGCCCGGAGCCACGAGAGCTCTGCAGATCTCTTGGGATTGTCAGGATGGAAACTGAGAGCAGAGAGCCAGAGAGAGCTGAAAGTGCAGGGAACAGATCCCATTTCACTGGAGAGGGGGAAAGTGCAAGAGGCAGAGGCTGTACCTCCGGGAGAACCACATCTACAGAGTAAAAGCTGCATGAGGAGCAAATTCTCACACTGCCCTCAAGCCTGAGACAGAGAAATTGGTGCTAAAGGATGGGGAGGAAGAGCAAAGGAGCAAAGAAACACTCTAGGAGGTCACCTTGAACATATGTCCTTAGCTAGGGACTGGTTGTAATGCCACCAAAATCAGAGGGTTTATCTTGATGTGCACCAGCTGAGGATGTGGCACAGGGTGTTTCACCTCGTTTTCTTGCAAGCACAGACCCAGCCAGGCCACTTTGAAAAATACACTGAAAAAAGATCTGAACAATTACTGGAGACATTGGCTCCTCCTGCCTCGCAATAAGCAGAGATTTAGCACAGCTTTAATTGAACCAGTAACTCTCCAAGGGCAGCAGTGAGAACTGGTCAGGCAATTCCAGCCCCTGCAGTGAGCACACAGAGCTGTGGCACAGATGAGGTGACCACCACAGACCCACTGGTGTGGCCACACACAGGCGAGGCACAGACATTTGGTGAGCACCAGGCCAAACCCTGCAAACAGCACGTCCCAGAGGTGACAGAGTTCAGGCAATAGTGACAAGCCCTTGGCCAGCAGGAGCCACAAGACAGGCAGCTGGCAGATGCTGGCTAAGGCTCCAGAGGTCTGTGCTCTCATTCTACTTCAGCAGCTCTTGTCTGCATCAACACCACCCTGCTACCTGCTTATTTGTAGTAACCCTGGTGTTACTCATATAACAGCCTGGCACTCCCAGGGCTGTATTTCAGATGTTTGTTCAGTGTGGGAACACAGGCACAGGTGAAGACTGCCTGTTTTAGCACCAGTGACCCAAACAGCAGCGACTGGTGACCCTTTTCCCCATTCCTTTTAAACCAGTGTATGGGTTCAGCCATCACACCAACTCTTCCCTCCCTGAAGCATCACCCAGGGCTGGGAACGGGGATTGCCACCACCCTAAAAGCTCTTGGGACAGTGTCAGCCAGAGGCACAGGCCTCACACGTGCATCTGGTGGGGTTCAGATGGCTCGTGGGGCAGGGCTTTGATGCCCTCCCCCAGCACTGGGCCATCCAGCACAGAGCAGCAGAGAGGTTACACAGAGACACCCCCCAGCACTGCATGGATTCAGGGCTCTACGTGCATAAATGGTGTAGGACAGGCTCAGCCTTGCCAGGGCAATTCCCAGAAATCCCAAGACTTTACAGCGTGCTCCTAAATCTCTGCCCTCCCTCACAGATGAGAATTAAACCTGGGAGTCTTTTTCCACAGTTTCTCATTATCTCCAAAGAAACCAAGCGATAATTTGCCTGAGGGAAAAGGAGAGTTTGGCCAAGAGCAGGGATGGAGGGATTTGTTGTTTTTGACTGTAACTGTGGTCAGGAAATGGTCCTAGAGCTCATTTTCAGCTCCTCCCTCTCGATAACATCTACCATATGCATGCAATGGAAAAGAAACAGCCTTTGATACAGACACAGCAGACTTTGATTCACCACGGGGCTGCTGGCAGCTATCACTTCACCCCGGCTTCAACCTGGGATGGACACCAGCAGCAATTCCCTGTCCCTGTTTGACTCCCAGTTAAAGCCTCTCCAGCCCCATGGGGGAAGTAACACCATTCCCACCCAGTCCCACAAGGATTAATTGGCTATTTATGCAGCGCTCCAAGGTGATAGCAGTGATGCAGACCACAACAATGAATTCGGAAATTAGAAGTTCATTACTGTTGGCCTGAAAGTTTTCTTTCTATGTTCCAGAGGACGTTTCACCCAAGATGCTTGGGCTGCAGGCAGCTAAAACTCTTAAAACTCCACAGAATGAGGTCTCAAATACAGCAGGGAATAAGTCAGGGCTACAGCAAACCTAGGAACTAATCATTTGTTCCCATCTCCAGCTCCTCTGAGCCTGGCTCTAAGGTCAAACCAAGCTTTTATCTTCTCCTGTATTTCAGTATGCTGAGGGGAAAAAAAAAATAATATTAGAGGAATAAATTAGCATGTGAAATGTAATTTAACTAATTAGCTCACTGGAGTGGAAAGTATTTGCTAACCACTTTGAAGTCAGACCGACTGCACTTATTAGGACATCAGAGAGGAGAAAGGAAGAAGGCAAAGATGGGGGAGACTGCCAGGACAGGCTGTGGAGGATGCAAGTGCCTAAGAGGGACAATGAGATTTCCCCCTGATTTCTTCTCATTCTGCAGGGTTTCACTTTTCTTCTAAAAACCAGGAATAGGATAAGCAAGCAGAGGTCCCTGAGTGACCCGGACCAGGGTATTTCCCGTGCTCGGTCCCAGCCGAGGGAAGCAGGGAAGGCTCCACCTGTGTCAGACAAACCCTGAGGATCCCCCTCGCTGCACCAGGGGCCTCAGGGAAATCCAGCACCAGCCTGCACTGCTGAGCAGGGATGGAGATCCCCTGCCATAAGCCTGGAGAAATCTGCTGCTTAGGAATCCATCTGAAGGGGAATAAAGCACCCAGGCACTGCTTCAGCCGCTTCATCCCCCGCTCCAGCCACCTCCCACCGCCCTCCCTGTGTCCCCCCTCCTTCCCAGGAACCCTGCAGGAGGCACCTGTGCCCACCCCCGGCACACCCCAGCAGCTCCGCAGTGGCCGTCACAGGTATCCTCATTATCCTCATTAGTGCAGCAACACTGCCCATCCTGGCAAAGCCCCCTCGGGGTGTTTCTAAAAAGAGAAGGCTCCCTGCAAGTCCCCTGTCCCTGCAAGGGACACTCAGGGTGCTGGGCTGGGGCTCCCCACCCTGAAGGATCCAACACATCACCCTGCAGGAAGGTGCTGCCTCCTCCCAGGGAACTGGGCTCATTTTTGTGTCTCGTTTCACCTCTTTAAACACACAGATGATGCTGAAGAGAAGGTAACAGTGATTGTGACACATCAGTTGGTGGCCGTGGAGAAAATACAGATCTAAGGCTTCTCCAGATTTTAAGAGCACCTGGATCACACCCAAAATCCTTACACAGGTGGGACACTGACTGCTCACCACCCACCAGCCCTAAAAAGCATCACCCCTAGCTTTACCCCAGGGTCCTTCATGCACAGCCAGATCCGGGGTGTATTTCTGTGAGGAGCAGAGTTAAGGTGGCAAGAGGAGCCCTCTGCAGGAACCCCCTGACCCACATTGGGAAAGCTCTGCCTCAATGCTGCAATCGACACCAATTTTTGCATCGTGAACCAAACCCTGCAACAGAGCGGGAGGGCAGGACCGAACCCAGGGATGGTGACACCAGGAGCTGCCTCCCAGGTTTCCACACCCAGCAGCCACTCCAGGGCAGCAGAGCCAGGACACACAGCACAGAACCACAACACACAGAACCACAACACACAGAAGGCTTCCCCTCCCTCCCAAACCCCTCCTTTCGTTTTGGTGCCCTGGATTTGGCAAGCGCCACAGTCTGCCTCAAGACACAGCGACTCGGTGAGGAAACGGTCACATCTGGAGGCGGTGCCAGCTCTTGGCATCGTCAACTTTGCCAGAAGTTCACCACCCCCAGCCGGTGCCGGGGTGGGGTCACAGCACCTGGGGGCCACACAGGCAGCGTGGCCCCGAGCCGGCCCGGGCTGGCAGCTCGCTCGCCTTCTACTCACATCGTCATCCTGCACGCTCAGGGGAATATCCAACATGCACATCTGCACAGGTTGCACCAGAGCCTTCTGCACGTTGAACAAAGGTTTTGCCTCCATCTTCCCGGGGATGGAGGGGCTGCTCATCCTCCTCCTCCTCCTCCTCCTCCTCCCCCGCTCCTCTCCCAGGAGCAGGTCCAGCCCGGGCGGCGAAACCGATCGGTGATGTCTCTCTCTCCCGGTCCGATTTTGTCAAAACATCTTGGCGACAGCTGCAGCTTCTGCCGCTCCTCCGAGGTCTGATTTCCTCCCTCGCGAATCAAAGAGCGGCGAGGAGCGGCACCGGGAGGAGCGGCACCGGGGGGAGCGGCACCGGGAGGAGCGGCACCGGGGGGAGCGGCACCGGGAGGAGCGGCACCGGGGGGAGCGGCACCGGGGGGAGCGGCACCGGGGGGAGCGGCACCGGGAGGAGCGGCACCGGGAGGAGCGGCACCGGGGGGAGCGGCACCGGGGGGAGCGGCACCGGGAGGAGCGGCACCGGGGGGAGCGGCACCGGGGGGAGCGGCACCGGGGGGAGCGGCACCGGGAGGCTGAGCGTGCGCGTGTGCGAGAGCGCGCCCGGGAGCGGCTGTGTGAGCAGTGTGTGAGCAGTGTGTGTGTGAGCACTGTGTGAGCACCGTGTGTGAGCAGTGTGTGTGTGAGCAGTGTGTGAGCAGTGTGTGAGCAGTGTGTGAGCACCGTGTGTGTGTGTGTGTGTGAGCACTGTGTGAGCAGTGTGTGAGCAGTGTGTGTGTGTGTGTGTGAGCACTGTGTGAGCAGTGTGTGTGTGTGAGCAGTGTGTGAGCAGTGTGTGTGTGTGTGAGCACTGTGTGAGTGTGTGAGCACTGTGTGAGCAGTGTGTGAGCAGTGTGTGTGTGTGTGTGAGCAGTGTGTGAGCAGTGTGTGTGTGTGTGTGTGTGTGAGCAGTGTGTGTGTGAGTGTGTGTGTGTGTGTGAGCAGTGTGTGTGTGAACAGTGTGTGTGTGTGTCTATGTATGTGTGTCTGTGTGTGTCTGTGTGTATGTGAGCACTGTGTGTGTGTGTGTCTGTGTGTGTGTGTGTGTGTCTGTGTGTGTGTGTGTCTGTGTGTGTGTGTGTCTGTGTGTGTGTGTGTCTGTGTGTCTGTGTGTGTCTGTGTGTCTGTGTGTGTGTGTGTGTGTTTGTGTGTGTCTGTGTCTATGCGTCTGTGTGTGTCTGTGTGTGTGAACACCGTGTATGTGTGCCCATGTGTGTCTGTGTGTCTGTGTGTGTGTGCCTGTGTCTGTGTGTGTGTCTGTGTGTCTGTGTCTGTGTGTCTGTGTCTGTGTGTCTGTGTGTGTGTGCCTGTGTCTGTGTGTGTGTCTGTGTGTCTGTGTCTGTGTGTCTGTGTGTGTCTGTGTGCCTGTGTCTGTGTCTGTGTGTCTGTGCAGCCTCCGCCGCTCCCCAGCCTGGCCGAGCAGCCTTTGGCCAGCCTGCCCCAGCTCCCTGCCCGTCCCCAGCTTCTCCTTTCTCTGGGGTAACCTCGGTGCTCTCTGCTGCTCCCCAGCCTCATCGACATGCGTGGCACTCGCCGAGCCCAAGCATTGTCTTGGAGACGCACAACAGGTCCTGCCTGCTGTTGGTTTCTGATTATGATCAAACCGTGTCTGCAGCACTTACAGCCTTTCCCTCTGGCTGTTGTGACAGGCAAACAGGCAGAGCTGGAAGGATGAGAGGGTGTAAAACAGAGGGAGCATGAATGGTTGGAGCTGGAGCCTCCTCCTTTCTTCCCATCTCTTCTCCCATTCCTGTTTTCCATTGTCAGATTTCAGCTCAACGCCTTCCCATACTCCAAGGACCACAGTGAGGCTTAAATAATTCACATCCACGGAGTGCTTGGGAACCTTATGGCACTGGGAATGCTGCATGGCACTGAGAGACCCTCAGTACTGGTGATCTCTTCCTTTGCAGGACAATTGTGCATGGAAAGTTTTGCCCAGGTGAGCATTCCCAGCTGCCTTTCCCACCAGAGAACCTGTGAATCCAAACTGGAGCTTTGCTAAATGAAGCATGGCACAAAGTCAGGTGGTTTGCTCTGAAAAGCACCTTCCTACAGAATTTTCACCAACAGTAGCAGTGGTGTGGGAGTCTCAACATGGAGCTGCTTGTGTTATCACCTGCAGACACAGCTCACACGGATTTTGGTGGTCTCACAAAGAGTGAATTTGGGGCTGAGCCCATGAGCCATCACCTCACCCTCAACAGCTGCAGAGCCCTGGCTCAGTGACATCCAGGGTGACATCCAGGGTGACATCCAGGGGTGACATCCAGGGTGACATCCAGGGGTGACATCCAGGGGTGACATCCAGGGGTGACATCCCGGGTGACATCCAGGGTGACATCCAGGGGTGACATCCCGGGTGGCATCCCAGGTGACATCCAGGGTGACATCCAGGATGACATCCAGGGTGATATCCAGGGGTGACATCCAGGGGTGACATCCAGGATGACATCCAGGGTGATATCCAGGGGTGACATCCAGGGTGACATCCAGGGTGACATCCAGGGGTGACATCCAGGGTGACATCCAGGGATGACATCCAGGGGTGACATCCAGGGTGATATCCAGGGGTGACATCCAGGGTGACATCCAGGGTGACATCCAGGGTGTCTCTTCCCAGCAAGAGCAGCAGGAGAGGAGCAGTTTAGTGGGTTCATCGATTCACACCCAAACAGGGGAGACACTGGGGCCAGCTCTGTACCCAACACAGGGACCAGGGTGAAACACCAGTGAAAACCCCCACTGCCCTCAAACAAGCAGGACTTTATGTCCTTACAGCTGCCCTTCTTGCTGGGCCCAGCAGGGATGACATAAATAGGACCCCACTCCAGGCAGGCACTTTTGGGTGGCTTTGTGGGTCCCACTTGGAGAAGTCTCTTGCAGGGCAAAGGTCTGGGTCTGTGTAGCCTTTTCCTGGCTTTCCCAAAGGAAGTTTGTGCCCGAGGCCACAAAGGAGGCTCGCAGCATGCCCAGGTGTGGGAGCAGAGCCGAGGAGCCCCGCTGAGCCAGGCATTCCTGCGGGGTTAGGTAAGCCGGGCTTGGCCGAGCCCGGCTCAGTGCAGAGCCAGCTCCGGGCTGACTCATCCCTGCACAGGCAGAGCCCAGACCCGGCTCTCACACACACACACCGACCCCTCCGTGTCTCCAGTCCGAGCTGGGCCCTTTCCCAGGGACTGGAGTGGGGTCTGGCCCGTCATTCCTGGGGGAAATGCAAGGATAAGAAAAGCAGCCCTCACATGCTGCAGGAGTGGGAGCTAACAGGCAAGCCTGGAACAAGACCAAATAGGGAAAAACCCACCAAAAATTAAGTTTTAGGTGGAAATGAGGATTTCCAGATTTTTCCAGATCTTTTCATCCACCATATGGCTGAGATGAGCAGCAGCGAGGACAAGAAGGCAGCACTGCAGCAGCCCCAGGAAAGGATTTGCAGGGGAGGAGAGAGGGGAGATCACAGCCGGAGCACGTGGACAAGGCAAAATTTCCAGGGCCATGCCCCACTTGCTGGCTGATAGAATTTTGGCAACTCTTTTCATGGCAGAGAGGCGCTGCCACAGCCCTGGAAACTCCCTGGCACAGTCTCTGTCCTGCTCCTTCACGATTCCTTGGTGACTCAATGCAAAGTGCCTTCTCATGGAGGACTGTCCCACATTTCTCCACAGCACCAAACCCCACCCTCAGCACAGGCAGGGCCCACAGCTCAGGCTCCAGGAAAGGTGATTCAAACCTGTGCTTCAAGCCCAGCTCAGGTTACTCACCTGCCTGCAACCATCGGTCAGCAGAGCTCGGCTTTCCAACAACAACTTTCCAGTAACAGGCTGGGTTTGGTCAGCTGAGATTGCAGCTTCCAAACATCCTGAGAAGGACACAGATTTCACACTCAAGTGCCTCCAAGGGCTACCATTCCCAGGAGCTCATCATCCTGTTCAGCAGCTAACCCGTGCCATGGGAATGGGAATCTCTGCAGTGGTGGTGTGGAGGTGTCCCATCACCTGCTGGTTCCCTGGTTCCTAGGGCTTCCCTGGACTTCAAGGGCCAGGGACAGACTCAGAGGTTGTCACACACCTCTGAGAGGGGCTCAGTGTGCTCTGCTGATCCCCAGCAGCCATAAAGGTGACAATCCTTCTGCACCACACAAGGAGACTGCAAAAGAAAGTACAATTCCGAGTGCAGAGGCCCAGGAGGGACACCAGGCAAAGCAGCAGCAGCAGAGGTTGGACAAAAGAGGAGATGCTCCAGAGAACCATCTCAAACCAACAGGAACAGGACATGGTGGGTTGACAGGACATGGGAGCTGCTGAGCATGGAATGCCAAAGGTGACCAGCCAGAAGTTGTGGTCATTCACACAGGCCCAGAGATGATGTGGAGCTTTCCTCTCCTCTGCTGGGGTCAGATCATGCATGTCCACCCACCAGTGTCCCCAGCCACCTGCCTCAGTCACCAGGGGACGGAGGGGTCCCTCGACAGAGTGGCTTTGAACACTTTCCCACTGGGAGATTTGCAGCAGAAACACAAAGCAAAGAATCCCCTGCTGTCAAACCAGCCCAGACAGGATGATCCTACGCAGATGTTTAAACGACAGCTTCATCCTCTTGCTCCTCCAGTCTGGCTGACGTGAGTGGAAACCATGCTACAATCCCAGATCTGCCAGCAGCAGCAGCCGAGCACCGAAACCACCCCTGTGCAGGGAAAACAGAGGAGCCATCCCCACTGGCACAGGACTGAGGTGCTGCTGGAGCCCCACAGCAGCGTGGGCCAGCCCTGCCAGGGTGAAGGAGAAATCTCCTCCTGGTGTTGCCTCTGGAGGACAGGGAAGCCCCAGCACAGCCGCTGATGTTTCCCCGTTTCATTTTGCACTGGAGCTTTTGTTGTCGCAGCTCCAGCTGAGCAGATAAAGCCCATCATGAGACCTCAGTGCTTAGCAACCATTACTGGGAAAATACTGTTTTCCAGTAAGAGTCTTGTCAGGAACAGAGCAACTGCAGGGCAGATTCATTGCAATTCTTATGCTGGGTGCATCCTGCTCCCCACTGCTCCGCTGCTGCCCCAGGGAGGGACTGGCTCCTGCACTGGGAACTGCATCCATTCCTTAAGGTCCAAACAGCCTCTGTTACCTTGCAGAAACATCATTTTGAGCACCCCACAACTGAACCTCTGCACAGGTAAATGCAGCTTTCAGGGAGAAACTCATGCATGGGAAGACCTCAGCACCCAGCATTGCTGCAAAGGTGTGTACATTTGGGATGCTCCAAAAAACAGTGACCAACCTTCCCTGTGACGATGGGAATTCCTGACACCCAGTGACTCACAAAGGCCCACCTAAGGAAGACTGACTCCAGTGCTTGATGTCAAGCATCAAAGACCTCCACAAAATGAAAGAAATTCCCCAGGAATAACAATGGTGGGTTTGTTTTTGAAAGGAAATTGCAGCTCTATGCCCAAACATCACAGCATCCTGCACCAGAGTGCGGTATTTGAGAGAAATGACACAAAACCTGCAGGTTTATTTTCACTGTGCGAGGCTGATAGAAAGGCAAAGGGAAAGAAAGCAGCATTACAAGTAAATGGCAAATGGAAAATCCCAACAGCTCTTCCCCTTTGACACTTCTAATAGAAAGAGGAAACCTGGTTTCAAAACCACAGAAATCCCAAACAAACAGCGTTTCTTTCGAGAAATGTGGTGCTTACAGGAATCCTGTAGGTAGATTTAGAGAGGCAGACATAGAGATGGAGCCTGGTGGGATTTCCAGGAGAACATAGGCAGGTAGAATACCTATTTCCCACTGAAAATCAAAATCACCTTGACATCTAAGAGGGATTTCAAATGGAATACACAGAAGCACCCACAACCTGTCTTGTCCCAAACTAGTTGTGGGAATAAATCATATCAATAAATAAATGATTTGAATCTTGTTTTTAGGCGTTTATTTGGAGAAGCCACTGTCATTTCCTCAAAGTAACTCCAGAGAGCAGGCACAGCCTGTGCTACACCTCTGGAAAGCCTGTCTGGCATTCAGCATCCTGAATAAACTCCCATGCTCCCCAGAATAGATGTGTATGCAAAATTAATTCACAGTCAAGCCCGTGTGAAGCATGAGACGGCCTTTTAATAGGTGCAGAGCAGCAATTACCAGTGTGGAGTGAAAGCCAACAAGCGTTAAAGGCGGCGTGGGGGAAAACCAATTCGTTTCCTTGGGATTCCTCCTTCATTTGCCACTTGAGGGATTTCCCCATTTTCATGCTGCCCTTGGGGGCTGGGAGAGCACCCCGGGAGCCCGGGACACATCCCCGCATCCCCCCGGGCTCCCCTGCCGCGGTACCCGGGATGCAGCGGTGTCAGACCGGTCTCCATGGAGACTGTCACCGCAGCAACCGGGACCTGCCGTGCTCCCGGGGCTGGGGAGGATGCACAGGGCTCCGGGACCACCGCTCCCAGCCAGGAAAGGGAACATCGGGTACCCACACGCCTCCTTTCTGCTTCCCACAGCGCTTCCCTGCGCCGGCAGGGGAAAAGGGATCTGCTGCCTGCGATCCTGCAGCCTCGGGCCCTGTCTGGGCTCGGTCCCGGGGGAGCTGGGAATACCGAGCTGCCAGGTGGAGACGGCATCGGGAGGGAGCCGTGCTCGGGGCTGCCATGGCAACAGTTTATGGAGTTTCCACAACCTCTGTTCCTGTGGAGGTGGGGACAGAGCTCAGCATGGGAACACCCCTGCAGCAGCCCCCGGCTGGCAGAGCTGCTCTGGGAGGGGATTCCAGCCATTCCAGGAGCGCTCACACGCGGGTGGGGAAGGACCCCGTGTCCCTGGGCAGATCCCCGCTCCCCCATGCCCCCCGTTCCACCCCACTGCAGGAGGGAAGGAGCAGGACAGCACCACACAACTCCTCGCAGTCCGTGGCTGCCCCCTCCACCCCTTCTTGGGTCACCCCAGAATGATTTCCCACCAGATGAAGGCGTTCCAATGACAACGGTGGGGTGTCCCCACCCCAGGTGCACCACATGGGGGACAGCCGGGTGTCCCTGGCACAGAGCCCACGCGTGTTTGGTGCCCGGATTGCTGGGCTGTCCGTACCCCTGCCCGGCTTCCCAGGCTGGGCACACACCTCGGGCTGAGCACATGGCACTGCAGGACGATGCCACAAACTGCCATCACTGTCCTCTGCAGCTCCAAACATGAGGAAAAGCCTCATAATTTCCCCAAACACCTGCATGGCAGGGGAGCCTGCAGCACAGGCAGACTGGGACAAGAATAAGCTCCCAGATGTCAGCACATCCTGTCCCCTCTAGGGCAGCTGTGGACACTGACCCTGCAGGGACCAGCTGGGCACAGCACAGGTCACAGAAAGGCTCAGTTGTGCCCACACCAGCCCAGTAGCAGAACCAGGTGCTTCCCACTGCAAATACCTTTGCTGGAGAAGAGAAAGATGCCAGGAGGAACGGAGAGCTGAGGGTATTAGCAATCCATGACAATCCCCACTGTTACCAATCGCAATTTTCCTGCAGGGATTTATTCCACCTGCCAGCAGGCCAGAGCAGCAGCCATCTGCAGCAGGACCAGGCTGGCAGGAAGGCCAGGGCATCTCTCTGGGCACATGTCTGCAGGCAGTCAGAGCAGGTGCCCAGCACAGCGCAGTCTGGAGCGTTCACCAAAGGTGGGCTATCCACTGATTTACCCACTTGGTCGAGCCCCCAGCACTGGGCAGGGCTCTTCCCTTCAGAACATTTTCCAGGGCTTAGCTGGAACTTAAACAAAGCCAAAAGAGCAGGTTCCAGTCTCCCCAGCCCTGGAGCCTGCTCTCACTGGGCTGTTTAACACAGCCCCAGCTCCTCACGTGTGCTTTAACCCACATTACCCATGGCCAAGGTGTTATCTGCAGATCCACACCACTGCTCCCTGGCAGACAGCAAACCCCCGGCTCCAGAGATAAGAGACAGGGCTTTGGCAGCCCTGCAGGTTCCCAGCCCTACATCCTGAGCCAAAGGCTCTCCCAGTCCTCCCTCTTCACGCCTGTTTTGCAGCCTCCAGGAATTAAAGAAGTCTCCACCACGTGCAGTTCTCTCTCTAACAGCCAAGGGGATGGGAAACACTTTTTGCACAGCCAGATTCCTGAAGCAGGTTGATTTTTCTGGAAGTTTCTCTCAGGGCTCCCATTCAGCTGCTCCCCACCCTCCCACTCTGACAAGGGAAGGCTTTCTTGGCTGCAAGGGGAGCTGATGCCTTGTGCAGAGCTCTCCTGGGAGGCACAGACTGGGGTCAGACAGAGGCATTCCAGCCTGGAATCCCCTGCAGGAGCACAGGGGGTGTGACTGAGCACACCCCGGGGCTGTCAGCTCTGGTGGAGACAGTCCAGAGAGCACAGAGCCTCTTCCCTGACCTCCCAAGGGCTTTCCCAGGCTTGGCCCCTGTGCAGTGCAGATGTGCAGCCCAGCAGGGAGGGCTGGGAGCCTGCTGCATGTTGGGGACAGCAGTTGTGAGCTCCCTTTGCATTACACAAATTCCTGAGCCCATCCTGCCAACCTGCTGTCTCCAGATGTTTGCTGACAGCAGAGAACAGGGCAAAAGCTCCCCAGGCACTGCAGAGCAGCACCTGCTCTCAGCTTTCGGGCCAAACCATCATTTTTGACTGGAGAAAGGGAAAATTCCTGGGTTCTGTGCACCAGCCCAGCAGCAGACACAGAAGCTGGGGAACATCCAACACTTTGGGACAGCCAGCCAGCACCGTGGGGCTGCATCAGTATTGTGACTGCCTGTGGGATCCCAGGTGCTGCTCCAGCCAGGATCCTTGCAGCCCCTGAGACACACGGCCGGCACAAGTTGGTTGAGAGCAGCCTCTGCATTTCAGAGAATCACAAACCATCCCAAATTGGAAGGGACCCACGAAGATCATCAAATCAAACTCCTGGTCCTGCCTAGGACACCCCAACAACCCTACCTGTGCATCTCTGAGAGCACTGTCCAAAGGTTCCTGGAGCTCTGGCAGCTCTGGGGCTGTGTCCATTCCCTGGGGAGCCTTGGAAGAACTTTCCTGATAAATACCCTAACCCCCTGTGACACAGTTCCAGCCATTCCCTTGGGTGCTGCCACTCCAGAGAGATCAGAGCTGCCCCTGCACTGTCCCTCAAAGTGCAGAGCTCAGTGTCTCCCCCATCTCCTTCTCTCCAGCCAAAAGCCAAGCGACTTCAACCACTCCTCCCATGGCCCCACTAGACCCTTTACCGTTTTCTTTGGACACTTTCCAATAGCTTTACATCATTTTTTTCCTTTTTTCCAGGAGGCCCCAGCAGCACGGGGAACACCACAGAGGGGGCAGCACATCCTCCCTGCAGCAGCATCCGTGCTGTGGCCGTGCTGTAAATCCCATGAGGCTCATTCCCAGGGGCCCACCATTGATTTCCGTTGCCTGACGACAGGAAAGCTTTATAATCCTATTAACTAAACACCCTTTCAAGCAGCACTGGGAAGAATGCAAAGGGGACTTTTTATAAGCAGTCACAGCCACTCTGTGCAGCAGCCAGCCCCAGTAAATGCTCGGTAAATGCCCCAAAAAGCAGGGCTGTGACACCCACAGCAGCCAAGGAGGGGTCAGTGGTGGCCAGCACAGGGAAAATTTGGATTCCACACCAAACACAGGCTCTGGCTGCAGGTCACTAAGGCAGGAGACCTTGTAGAGGGACATGGTGCCCACATAGGCAAATTCACAGGAGCTGGCCCCTGAAATACTGACAAATATCACTGCACCTGGTCCTACTTATGTGTGTTTGACAGCAAAAGATACACAGCTTGGGGCAAAATGTATAAACATTCCGTGGGAGAATGGGAATCTCCTTGCTGCTTTCTAAGGAGAAAGGATATATTTCATTGTATTTTTAAAACATTTCCAGAGTGCAGCCCTCCTCCCCAGTCAGCCAGCAACAGCCAGAGTGGGGAGGAAAAGCCATAAATTGAGCACACAGGAGATGTAAAATCCCAGTTTCCAAGACAGTCCCAGGTACCCAGAGCTGTGCTGCATTTCCATGAGAGAAGGAAAAGCTCCCAGGCCCCTCTGAGCTGCAGGGAAACGCTGCTGAGCCACACACAGGGACAGGGACTGGAGCAGCTGCGGGTCCTGCAGCCACACCTCCCTCCAAGTGCCACATCAGGGGCTGCACCACTGCACAGAACAGGGATGGATTCCTCATCCAGCTGGAATCCCTGCAGGACCCCTCCAAAGGCAGGGGGGCTATCAGCAGCCTGGGGAGGAGGGTCACAAACGCCTTTCCAGCAGCAGAAACGCACCTTCCCCTGGCTGTGGGAGCCTTTATCAGCCATCTCCCCTTCCTCTGCCTTTAGCTGTTCACACAGCTCTGCCAAGTGCTGGGGCTGCTGTTTTCCCTCATGGCTTGTGGATGCCTCTGCACAGGCTGGGGTCTTTGTCAGGGGACGTGATGCCACAGCACCACCAGCAGTGCCACACACACAGGGACGGCACAGGAGGCTGGGCATGGACTCCTAAACAACCCCTTCCTCCTTTTGGGCTTATCCCAGGGGGGCAAACACAGCTGCCCTCCATGAGCACTGGGGAAGGGGGGTGTCCAGCCCAGCACTGGACACAGGCTCTGCCTTCCAAACCCCACCACCATGGCACAATGCTTGCAGCAGCCTCGTTATTTCGGTGGCACCGAGGACGGCACAGCCACCAGAAGAGCCTTCCTGTCACCATGGAAATGCTGAACGGGAGGGTTTGAAGCCTGCTGGGACTTTCAACCTCTGCCAAGAAAAACAGGGCCCTTAAACATCCACAAGGCCTCGTTTGTGTGAGGGGAAGACTTACGCTTCCTTTGGCCCACTGGTCATGGGGCAGAAAATGTGGGACTTTTCCCAGGATAAAAATCTTATGGGCTGAGATAAGAACAGCTTAATTGTTGAAATATAGTAATAACAATAATTATGATAATGATGATCACAGAAAAGAAAGGACACCCAGCTCTGCTCTACACAGGCAGAGCTCAACCCCATCCCTCAGCTGCTCCTGCTCTGTATCCTGCTGCATCCTGCAGCTGCTCTGGGAGAGCTGCCCTCTGCCAGTGTGCATCCACAGACACCCCACAGTTGGGGCAGAACACCTTTCTGGGCCTGTACAGCAAACATTTTTGCACACCTCCACTACAATCACCACCGTGGGCAGCCTCCTCCATCCCCTCCCAGCAGATTCCACCAATGGCTCTGCTGCCAGGGCTGCCCCTTGGAGAGGGGCTGAGAGCAGCCAAGGTTCCTTGTAACTCAGGAATAATGGCTGCAATCCTGCTGTAATTCAGGACTTGGGGATTGTAATGCAGCAATGCCCAAGCCCAGGGTGCTCCTGCCTGCCCTGGACTTTTCCACACCACCCTGACTGCCTGCTGCTGTTATTCCTGTCCCTGGGGAGGTGAAGAGCTGTGTTTGTGTGGGACACCTCTGAAAGGGACAGGCAGGAAGCACTGGGTGGGAAATCCGCTGTGGGATGGAGCCAGCAGGGCCACAAGAGCAGGGCAGGGCAGCTGCTGGAGATTCCAAAGGGACCTCCTGGCTGTGCTGAGGGATGACCTCGACCTCCCCGTTCCGTGCTGAGGGCTCGCATGGAGCCGGCCGAGCTCCTTCAGTGTCTTGTGGGGTTTGCTTCCTGCCAGCAGCCCAGGCAGGGTGTTTATGGCAGGGGAGTGGGAAACAGAGTGGGAATGCACGGAAGAAGGAAGATAAAAAGGGACAGCGGATGTCCTGAGGAACCCATGAGCCAGACTCGGCTCGCAGGGTGTTACCAGCCCACACGAGAGCAGTTCACACGGGCACACCTCGAATCCTGGGCACAGCATCACCCCCAGGCTATGCCAGCAACCTGCACATCCTCTCCAGGATGCCTGGAGTGCTTCACCATCCATCCCTCCAACAGCACTGGCCAGCCCACAGCAGTGTCTGCACCACAGCTCTCTCATCCTCTGTAACGTGCTGGCCGTGGGTGGGCAGACAGAGACCCACAGCTCGTGCTCCAGGGGCTCATGAGACAAACAACAGCCTCGTTTATTATTCAGAACTCACTTAAATACCCAATTCAGATTTCTCGGGCTAGACAGCCATTGCTGATATTTCTGTCCCTGCCCAGCTTCCTGGCCATTCCTGTGTTTTCCTCTCAGCTTGGATGGGGCTGGCTGAGGGTCCCCTGTAGCTTATCCAGGACATGTTCAGGTATGAACTGGGCTGGCTGAACTGGATTTGTGTTATGGTCAGATTTACTTTGTCCAGTCCTGACCAGCTGTACTGTGACAATTCACTCTTTTTGATTAAATTAAAAAATATAAAATGCTCTCTGTTACCCTACCTGCAAGGGCCCTTTGCAGACAAAGTAACAGGGACAGCATGGGTTTAACTTGAACTAAGTTTTCCAATTAATTTGACAATCCTAGTTCTCCTCAGCCAGCAACAGTGCTTTGTGTACTAAACTGAGTTTGCAAGGGTCACTTCAAGCAGCTGAAGGGTAAGATCAAAATCCTTCAAGCTAACATGCCACAGGTTAACTACTTATGGTTACAAGTTACAGCTTAACATTAAAAACAAGAAACTATTTAGTACTGAGTTCATACCTTAACTCTACAAACGAGAAACAAAAACATTCAGCATTCAGAACCGTGAGAAAAAAACGACTTAGCAGAAAAATGATTTGTAAACAAACAGTTTTTAAATGAACTGTCCTTTTCAAGAATCTCTGACTTTTCATGAGGTAGGTGAATAAGTTGTTCTAGTTACTCTTCATTTTGTTCCACCACATCCACTGAGGTGCTGTCAGGAGGGTGTTGTTTGTGGTCCCAGGCAGGGTGTAGAGCAGGACAGACACATCTGGCAGGTACCAATGTGTTTTTGTGTCCATGGAAACACAGGCATAGCCCCTTCCCCAGGTAATGAGGCTCCACGGGCCTCCCCACTAATTAGTGAGGTCTTTCACCACTACCTTGGGCTTACACAACTGTTTATCTCCAGGAGATTGTAATGACAGAAAGTGATTTTAAATGACTGGTTCTGGGACTTTCTGATACTGTTAAATGATTTAGTGTGTAAATAGCCTTGGCTACCTTGCTCTGTGGGGTCTCACCAGACATTCCTCCCTTTTATTTTCAATAATACATTTTAAAGTGCCATGTGCTCTTTGCACAATGGCTCATCCCACTGCTGTTCAAGGAATCCCAGTGTGGTGTGCTACACCCCAGAGCTGTAGGAAATGTCTTGTTTTCTGTGAGAGGCACGCAGGGCCATTGTCTGTTCTGGTAGAAATGAGGGATGCCCAAAACAGCAAAGGCTGACTGCCAGTGTGCAATGGCATCCTGACCCTTTTCTGTTATGTGCACTGTAGCCCATATTGCTGATGAGAAGGTATCAGTGGATAAATGTACATATTTTAAACAAATTTTAAACGTCCAAATTCAGGCATGAGTGACATTGTTTACCCCCATCTGCAGAGGTGCAGTGCGGCCCTGGCAGCCAGCACAGAGTGCTAACAATATTACCTCTGTGTTTGTCAGCTGGAATTGCCATTGTAGGGCTCAAACACCCCGATGGAAGGAATTCTGTGATGATTTTGCTTGTGCCAGGGTGTCTGGCTGTGGTGCTGCCCAGGCAATCTAGCATATCTGCTGTGGCACTGCCCTCTGTGATGAAACCTGGTAGATTTGTGTGACTCCTGATGTGGAAGGTAGAATAAGGGTGGGTTCTGGCTTGGGTGTTTTGGCATAGTGTTTTTAGCAGATTGAATAATTGTGCATTATCAATTTCCTTTAACAGTGCTTGGTCTAATCTCTGTGTGATGCAGAATCAGTTATTGTATTTAGAGGGATGTGGGGAAAACGTTGGAAAGCCCTAGCTACAGCATGCAATTCTAGCAACTGGGGAGATCCTTTCTGATAACTTTCCAACATTTGTCACTCTTTCCATGTTACTATGGCTTTTCCTGTTTCCCAGAGCCATCTGTGAACACTGTAACACCTTTTAAGGGTGTTCTGCTGTTCAGAGTTTTGAGAGATAATGTGGTTTCTCCACTTAACTGTAACAATCTATGGCTTGGTAAATGGTAAGTGATTTGTCCTGTGAAATTTTGCAGAGCACTTTGCAGGGTTGTACTGTTAGAAAAACACCATTCAAAGTGTTCTTGTGTCGCAGGTATAATAATTTGTGAAGGATCTCCTGCATTCAACTGTAAACATTTGATGGTTAATTGTGCTCAAATACCGTGGGTGCTGTCTTTTGTGGTGGACGAGGTAAAAACATCCACTCCAGGATGTGTAAAGGATCAGGCCAGTGAGTGTTCCACTGCCCTGCAATAGCAGCAGGGTGCAGATTTACAATGAGAACAAACACAGTGACACAAACCTCTGGGTGTACCCGGTGGACTCGTCTGTCTGTGACAGCTTGCTCTGCTCAGAGCAGCTTTTGCCTCTGGGGTTAATTTTCTAGGGGAAGTTAACTCTGGATCACCTTTTAGGAAGTCAAATAGAGGTACTAATTCTGAGTTGGTACCAAATTTCTCCTTTTTGAGGGACCATTGTGGTAGCCTCTGACTAATAATTCTTGTAGGATGCAAATTAACAATGATAATAAACACTGTAATACAGATTAGAAGCTTTCGTGCATATATATATATATAAAAGGTTTGGTTTCAAGTTCGAATGCCTGTGAATTAGACCAGTTTGCATTTTTCACCAGGGTTTGTAGTCTGAAGCTCACACATTTTGAGATGGTGTTAGATGGACGGCGTTAGATGGGAGTGGTGCTGGAGTCAGGTGTAGACTCTGGTTCTCACTGTGGAGATCTTGTTTCCTCTGCTGTGTGTGTTTGCGAACACTGTGAATGTTGTGTTTGTAGCTGTATCGAAGCTGGAGCTGTGCTGGGTGTTGTCCCGGGGTCAGGGTTCGATGCCGCCATGCTGCTCTCTGCTCCTGTTGCACTTCCGGGAATGGATCAGGACGTGACGTCACATCAGGCCACGCCCCTCAGCAGGGACAGGGAGGCGTGGCCAGAATAGGCGGGGCCTCTGGGCTGAACCATTCAGCTCTGGGGAGGGGGGGGCGGGTGTTCCCATGGTGCCGAGGGGTGTGGGCGGCTCCGCTGGCTGAGGGCCGGTCCCTGAGGCGGCCCGGGGGGGCGGCACGGCTGAGGGCCCGGGGAAGTAGCGGGATATTCCGACCCACCACGGCCGCTCCGGCTGGAGCAGCTCCAGCACATTCCCGGTACCGCTGTGCTCCTTTCAGCTGCGGCGGTGCCGACACGACGCGGGGTCCCACTGCTGCCCCCAGCTCCGCCGCTCCAGCCGCAAGGCAGAATTCCACAATTTTGCTGAGTATGGCATGCTGCGGTTTCGCTGCCCTCTGGGGCACAGCTAGCTGCTCTCCGGCTTGGCGGAGCTGTGGGAAACAGCTCGCTATAAAACACTTGTGGTGAGAGGGGAGCGATCAAAGCAGCAGCTTGGTGGTGTCCATCCTCCCATGGAAAGGTGTTCCAAGATCTCTCTGTCCCCTCTGGAGCTCTGTTCCCGCTCTCCAGCTCGGCATTTATCTGTTTCATTATGTCAAAAATAAATCTCCAAGGTTTTAAAACTTTCACAGCATCTTCGTCCCCCTTTCAGGCTGCTTCGAGAATAAAATGTCCAGTTTGTTCCCATATATTTGTATCAAAGGCGGCCTCTTCGGTTGTGTCCAAACCGTGGTTCTTAGCCCATGTTATTAAAGCTAATAATGCTTTTTTGTCATATTCTAATCCAAATTCTTGTAAAAAAACCAACCACACCTTCAAAATTGGAGGTGGTTGAGTGGATATCCAGCCCCCCATGGCTCTGGTATTTTCTTCTATTTGTAGGGATAAGTCCAGAAAATATTCTGGATTTTTAGCAATTTTTCACTGCAGACAGCTCTCCTCTCTGTAATTTTTGGACAGCTTTTCCACCTCTTACTTCAGCTCTTCACTGTAGCTTTGGGCTCTTCTCGCCGCTCTTTCCCAGCTTTTTGCTGTATCTCAGGCTGTTCCTGCCTGTTTTTTCCCCAGATTTTTGTTGTATCTCCCAGCTTTTCACTGTATTTCCCAGCCTTTTGCTACTTTGGACAGGCTTTTTAGTCTCTGTCCCTTTCTTCCTCCCTGCTCATGGGACAGGCTGTCTTTACATGTGGGGTCACCACTTGTAACGTGCTGGCCGTGGGTGGGCAGACAGAGACCCACAGCTCGTGCTCCAGGGGCTCATGAGACAAACAACAGCCTCGTTTATTATTCAGAACTCACTTAAATACCCAATTCAGATTTCTCGGGCTAGACAGCCATTGCTGATATTTCTCTCCCTGCCCAGCTTCCTGGCCATTCCTGTGTTTTCCTCTCAGCTTGGATGGGGCTGGCTGAGGGTCCCCTGTAGCTTATCCAGGACATGTTCAGGTATGAACTGGGCTGGCTGAATTGGATTTGTGTTATGATATTTACTTTGTCCAGCCCAGGCCAGCTGTACTGTGACAATACTGTGACAATCCTCTCTCTTCCCTTTCTCTTCTAGACTCTACAGGGAAGTGTGGGGCCTGATCTGGGATGCCTCGACATCCCACATGTTCTGACATCCCAGAGCTCTGCCACCACATCTAAAGCTTCTGGTTTTCTCCAAATGCCACACAGGGCAGGACAAACCAAGGAAATGCTTCTCCACCCTCTCTGACCCATCAGGGCACCACTGCACCCCTTCCTTCTCCCCAGCCCCTTCATCCTGCTCCCCTTTCTCCCATCTTTGGAACTTCTCTCCAGGCAGGGTGGTGAAGGACACTGAATTACAGCTGCGCCTATTCCAGGGAGCATGTGAGGTTTGGCAGCTCCAAGCACAGGAGACAGAAACCCCCAGGGCCACAGCAAACCCGGGAGCACCGAGGGGGCCGTAAATCCTCGCAGAGGATGAGCTCCCACTGCACTGCAGGGCCTTGAGGGAGCAGAAACTCTGAGATCCCCCAGCACCGAGCTGCCTCTGACATCAGCTGATGTCTACAAACTTTGCCTTTGAGCTGCAGCCAAGGCGCGCAGCGCGGGGAAATCTCAGCGCAGACAGCGAATAACCGCAGGGACACCCGCACAGCCTTGGGAGCCAAAAGGTCCCCACCAAATCCAGACACTTAGAAACTCAAATCCTCAAGGAAAACAGATGGGTAAACCCCACCACAGGTCACACGGGCTGGACTCGGGCGATCCCAGCAGGAAAACCTGTCAACATCTGCAGGCTCTGCCGGTGCGTCCCGCGGGAGCCGCCAGTCAAGGCGGGATGGATTTTGTCTGGGAGCACCCGAACATCTGCCAGCAGCTGCCACAGCCACCCCTGAGAGCCAGGGCTGTGCCAGCCCAGCCACAGCGGCCCGGGCACGTGGAAAAGGCTCCTGAAGTGCCCCCGGAGGCTCGGATGCAGCGGCCGGGAGAGAGGCACGGGCACCTCTCGCCCCGGCCCATGGAAAGGTCACACGTTCCCTGCTGCTCACCGAGTGCTGGGGGACAGCTTGGCTGGTGACAGTGGGGACAAGCACCAAAGGGAGCGGGGGATCAGGGATTTATTTTTATAGGAAGGACGCAGTGATTGACGCGGCCTTGCTGAGGTTTCCCACGGCGGCTTCGGGGTTGGAGCCGAGATCTCCGAGGATGGAGCTGGCTCATGTCACTCAGCACACGCACGGCTCCTCCTGGGCGAGGAGTGCCCGAACACCGAGCTCTGCTTGGCACAGCACAGCCCAGTCTGGCGTGCTGGGCTTTCCCAGGGAGCCGGATGCTGGCCCTGTCCCCGCTCCCATCACCCTGACCCCTCCCAGCGCTGAGCAATGAACCCATGGCAGTAATTCATAGGGAAAACAACAGTGCCATCTGCTGCACAGCCCCGCTGGGCTCGGGGCAACCCTGCCCGGCCCACGCAGGGTCACAGCCCGGCAGTCCCACTGGGCACATCCTGAGCCTGCAGCATTGCTGCTGTGGGAAGGCAGCCCCACAGCTGTCCTGACAGCCAGCCACAGCTGGATGGCCTCTGGTTTGCATAGAAAGCACAGGAGCGCAGGATGAGAGGCAGAGCAGAACAGAGAACATCCTGGAGCTCATCTAGTGACTGCAGAGTGTGAAGGACATGGAGGAGGGAACAGGCTTACTTAGCAAAAGCAGGCAAAACCACTCTTTCTCTATCAACACCCTGGAGCTGAGACCCATCTTCCATCCTCTCCACAGGCAAGGGGAGGGGGGAAGAGGGAAACAACCCCTAACCAAGGCTTGGCCAGCTCCTTCACACCATCCTGAGCATCTCCTTTGGAGAGAAATCCCAGATCCTGGCACTAAACACTGTGCACTCCCCCACCTGTACTGTAACACCCCGATATCCCAGGGAAACTCCAGGTAATGGGGACAGCTGGGCGAGCAGGGTCAGCCTGAGGGAGCTGGCAGCAGCTCCTCTGCCCCTCCAGGCTCAGCACACACGTGCAGCTGCCAGTTAAGCTGCCCTGCCCCACAAGTGGTGGCAGCTTGGAGGCAGGTGAAGCAGTTCCCCTGCACATACTGCCTGGAAAGCGTACTGCCATCCTTGTCAGATGGGTTGCTACAGCAATGGGAAAGGTATCAGGAGCAAAATCCATCTTGATGGATAGTGCAGGTTGCTTTGGAGATCACCCTCTATCAGAAGCCTTGATTGCCCTGATCAGGTCCAGCAGTCAGGCAGCATTTAGGAAATGACAGAGTGAGGAGATGAAAACCACAACCTCAAAGATGACCAGAATAACTGAAGTCCTGAAAAACCCCTCATTTCTTCACTTAAATTGCCATCTCTGAGCAAACTGGCTCAGAGATAACACACTGCACTGAGCTAGGGGATGTCAGATCCATCATTACAACATCCCAGAGATTTATTCTGGAGCCTGCAGCAGTTGCTGCATCCTCTGCTCATGTCTGATCAGCCCAGGCACACAGACTCAGGCGTGAGTGGGAGCTCCAGATGGAGTGGCTGAGCCATGCCGAGGAGGGACTTTGCATCTCTCCACCTGCTGCTCCCAGCCCCTGCTGCCAGCTGGACCCTTGCTTGCTGTCACTTGTTGCCAACTCACCCCCCTGCCCCTGCAGAGCAACACCAAGAGTTAACTCAGAGCCACTGGAGCCACTTCAGATGCTGGGAGCTGATGAAAGGAAAGACAAAACCAAATGCAGCTCCAGCCGTGCTCGCCTGCACTCACACTCTCTGCCCCCAGCCAGCCCAAGACTGCTCATCCACCATCTGCTCCTTACTCCTGCCCAAACGGCCAGAAAGGGAGGGAGGGGATGAGTCTGCAGCTCCGGAAGCTTAGCTCAGGATGGAAGCCAACTTCTGACCCAGCTTAAGAGCAGATTTCCATTTTAAAAGCTGAAATTCACCCTTGCACTTGAACCTTTGCTTTCACATGTCAGGACACCTGGAACAACACACCTGCAGCACTTGGAGATGAAAAAAAATCTCCTTGTTTGCTCAGCTTATTTACTTTGCAACACTCAGTTTTACCAGTTGTTTGTGTGGGTCTTTCCCTTAGCAACCAGGGAGAAGAACATTTACAAGGCATGAAAAATGTAGCTGTGCAGCCCTCAGAACTGGCAGGGTGTGGCTGCAGGTGCAGCTGGAAATTCCTCTTAAGTGGTAGCCACAAACAACAGGACCTCAATGGATTGCACCCCTTAAAAGGCAGAGTGGCTCATTCTCTTCAGCAGGCAGAACCAGGAGTTTAAACCTCTGGTCTCCACCCACGCAGGATCCTGGGCTTGGAACAAATACCTCTACATGCCTCAGTTTACCCATGTAAAACATACCTATAAATGGGGTAAGCATAAAAAAGTGACAGGAGGACAAAAGCTGAGACCTTAATGCAGAACATTCCATAGGATGTCACATGCATTCCCCAGCCTGGGAGGCTGAACTCTGGACATCTTTTTCTAGACAATCTTACACCTTTAATTTTCTGGATCTCCCAGCATGACCAATCTTCTTACTCCATAATGACAGAAAACTCTCATTCTTGACCCTAGGCAAGGTCAGGACCCAAACTCCAGTATTTTGGTTGCCAATCCCATTTTCCAAAGAGACATGCCACCATCCAGCACACACTGGTGTGGCACTAGGGCCTGCCTCCCACACGTGCCCCCAACACAGCTAATTTGTTTATTGGGCTGGACCAAGGTGAACGAGGCCCAGACCAAACAGACCCACAGGATGCAGGAGGCAGCTCTGGAATGCTCATTTTCTAGTCCAAAAATGGATCCCAGCCCACTTCCCCAGCACAGCATCAGCCCTTCTCTTAATTCATTCCTGGTCTCCAAGGAACCATTGCTGCCCACTTACCTTCCCAGCACCCCCACAAGGGCAGCAGCACAGCCCCTCCCCTTCCCAGGGATAGGATCAGGAAGGGGACATCAGAAGAGGAAGTAAAAAGTCAGAGGAGCATCAGGACCAAACCCAGAGTCACGTTCTGCTCCCACCCCCCAAATTTCATACCTTTGCTTCATCCTCCCCTACCCCAAAAGCACCAGTGGGCTTGGGAGCGCAGAGCTTTAGCCCACCTCGGCTCGATTTCTTTGGCCTCATAAACACCAGACAAAGACAAGGGACCTGCTGGTGCCATTTGGCCTGAGCGGTGCCAGGGGTGCGCTTGGCACAGCACGCAGCAGCACCAGCCTGCCAGCAGCATCGCAGCACAGCGGCTGCTGCAGCATCGCAGCGCCTTCAGCCCGTCCCAAACTGTGCCCCTTTCCTTCCCAATCCTTCAGCTCCTCTTCTCCCAGCCGCATTAACCATTACACAAAGAGAAAGCTAACAAATTAAGATAAAAACATTGAAAAACAGGACTTCCCCCCCCCACCTCGGCAAAGCCGCTGCTTCTCCTCCGCGGAAGCCCCCGCTGCAGAGCAGGGCCCGGGGCTGCCGGCACATGCAGTGACCCCGACCCCAAGAGGCAGCCAGGGACGGACACCTGCAGCCACAGACCCCCGGCAAGCCCCGCCAGAGCCCCCCGGCTCCCGGCAGCGCGCACCGTCCATCACCGCCGCGGACACGCGTGGGCCGCCCCGAGCCCCGTGCAGAGCGGCTCCTGGAGGGGACCGAGCCCCGCGGCAGCGCTCCGGCCCGGGGCAATTCGGGGAGACAAAGCCGGAGCTTGTCCCGCACGCTCACCTGGGTGTCGATCATCATCGTGCCCCGCTCATAGCCCCAGCGCCGCGCCGAGAGCCGCTGGCCCCGCTGCGGGTGCCGGGGCCGCACTCACGGGGCGATGCTCCGAGCCGGCCATGGGCCCCCCGAGCCGGCAGCGCCGAGCGCCCAGCGCGGCCGGGAGAGCCGGGAGAGCCGGGAGCGGGGCGGGCCCGGGGCGGGCACCGCTACCGGCAGGGAGGGGACAGCTCCCGGCTCCGCCCGGCCCCGTTCCCGAGAGGGAACTGCAGCGGGGGCGCCTCTCTGCTGGGCACCGCTCCGGGGGTACCCGGGACACCCCTTGTCTTTTTGGGGTGTGTTTTCCCCCGCGAGTGGGACCCGTGGGAAGGCACCGTGCGGACGGGGAGCGGGCGGTGCGAGTGGGAGCGGGGGCGGCGCTGAGTGTGGGTACAAACAGGAGGAAAGCTTGGGGCCGTGGCTGAGAGAAAACATCCCGGGCTGTCCCCGCTCCATGAGGAGAGGCCGGGACAGGGAGCCAGGGCACGACACGGAGCCCCGGGCACTGATCCCCGCTCATCCCGGACCGCACGGGGCTGAGCGCGTCCCCCGGGCAGCGCTCCGGCCGCACGGGCTGAGCTGCAGCGGGAGCCGGGGAACCAGAGGGGTTGCCCTGGAAACAGAGCGGCTCCGCTCCCCGGCATTTGTAATCATGAGGCCGATGACATGAGCCATTACAGCCGTGGCAGGAGAAGAAGGAGCCGGCTGAAGGCTGCGTCAATCCACGGCCGAGTGCTCCCAGCCGCCGCAGTGCCGCTCCTGGGCACCGACACCCCCCTTTTCTCCGGGGTCACAGCGGGAATGAGCGACAAGGCACAGCCCGTGGCACCTGCCCGTGTCCCGCTCCTCCGTGGCTCCGGCTCAGCTGAACCAGCAGCTCTGGCTGCCGAGCGCAGCCAGGAAAGGAAAAGGTGCTGCCCGGGCTCTGGCTCTGGCACTAGATGCTGCTACAGAGCAACATAATTCTAATTATAGTAACAGTGTCAGTGCTCAACAGTGAGAAAAACACGTACTGCAAAAGGTCTAGAACTATGTAATCTGCTGCTGGCAAAACTCACTAAAAACCACACCAGAATGAAGTGCTTTTAAAATGTGATTTGTACTCATCTGGCTTGGTTTAAATTGGCTGAAGGTTCATCAGGGGAGTGATGACGTGGGCATACAAGCAGTAGAGATTTGTGGTTAAAACTGCTTTTCTACTCCTAAGGCTTTACATTGGTTTCACATGAAACGGCGACATTTGGTGGATCTATGTTTAACCTAAATATAGCATGGGGAAAGTCACATCAATACAGCAACACTTGTGGAGAAAGGAGAGAGTCTGGTGGGCAGGCAGACATTCAAATGTCACCCTTCAGATGTGTTTTTCTAGCGATGCTTCCTTAAACCATTTGATTGTGTGGAGCAGAGCTCCGGGGTTGGGGATTTACCATGAGTAAAGTACAACCCAATCCACTCCTGTAACTCCTTCTCCAGTTCCTGCTGTCCCCAGACCTGTTGTCACTGTCACTCCACTGTCACTCCACCTGGAGAGCAGCTGTTGCTCTGCGTGTGTCACCCCTGGGGACTTGCTGGGGCAGGAGGTGGGATTCAAGTGAGAAAATAATAAACTTACTGCTAGGAGCTTTCCTTTGAGATCAGAGCAAATTCCCACTGAGTGGCCCAGACTGGGCCCTGTGCAAACACAGAACAAGAGACAGAGGCAGTCTGTCCCTCCAAAAGCCACCCAGGTGGGACAAAGGGCAGGGGAGTGAGCCCAGCAGCTCTGGCAGGGAGCTCCCAGCCTTCCAGCTCCTTTCCACCACCATGCTGCTTCAGCTGCATGAAGCCAGCCAGAGGCACGTGGCTTTTCCACAAACTGGTTTTATGCAGGGGATGTGTAACTGGTGTTCTTACCCCTCCTCATCCCCCCTCTGCTCAAATGTGACGTTATTTGTGCCCCACAGCCAGAGATCTCACCCACAGAAAATTTGTGTTGTTACACAAATTACAAATCCTGTTGAAATTGGTGCTGTGTGGTACAAAATGAGATTTCTGGTCAAAACTGTCAGGGAACATCACCTAAGGGAGAGTTATGGGAAATCCAGAGAGGGGTGGAAAAGAATCCTAATCTGGCTAAGTGGAAATGATCCTTGTCCTATCAGTGGGGAGAATGAAATGATCGAAGTCTGGCTCCACCTCAAATCATGTTCAGTACTGGAAGTTTCTGTTCTACACCACACAGAAATTTGCCCTTTGGGGGTGGATGCGGTGGGCAAAACAGCAGCAGGGAGAAGGAAAGAAACAGCCTCTGTCAGATGGGTGCTTAAATTAGAGACAGTGAATGATGAGTCTGTTCCAGCCAAGCAGAAAGGGATGGAAGGAAAAAGGGGCCCTTGGGAAGGCAAGAAGCTGCTGATTTGGGGGTGGGTTAAGGGCTTGAGTGGGAAATACCTTGAAAGCACAATCACATCACCAGGCAGTGGGGTTTATTTATTTACATGTGGTGATTCAGTTTTTGTGCAGTTCCCTGCATTTCTAAGTCCAAATTCCTTCGGCACAAGAACATCTAAGACAATACTGTCCCCTGTAGCCAGTGGAGGAAGGCAAGAGACACTGTGCTGCCTTCCTACAGCGTGCCTCAGTTTCCCCACTGTGCACTGGGTGTGGGTGGGGAATGCACTTCACAAAGCAGGTCCTGGTGAAGCTCCCACAGTGCACACAAGCCTCAGGCTACACAATCCAAACTGGGAGCAGGAAAGCTCTCTGCTGCTGCTGCTGCTGGGGGAGGAGATTAATCAGCAGGAGATGACAACAGAAGTCCAGCCTTCATTAATTAGAAGAGGGCACCAAGATGATTCAGGGAGCATCTCCCACACAGCACTGTGGGGTTTTTTTCTGCAGACATTCTCCTGCTCCCTGGAGGCATTGGGAGTTTGTAGGTACTGCTTCAAACTGCAACCCTGTGGAGTAGAACTGTGTCACACAAGAAGTCATTCCCCCGGGGAGAAGCTCTGGGACTGCCAGGAAAATAAACATGTTTGGCACAGCACAAATCAGGCCATTATGGTGTCAATCAGAGGGCTAAGGATTCAGCCAAAAGGCAGCTTGGATGCAGAGCTCAGACCAAGCCCTTCACAATTTTTTCAAAACAGGCACCCCAGAAACCCAGACCACCCTCCATCACCCATCATCTGTGCTGCAGAACTTCCTCTCACAAAGGATTTATGAGTATCTGCACAGGAATTCAATAATTAATGTGGCAGAATGAAGCCCTGTGGCTGCAAACCCAGAGCAATTTCCAACAGAATTAAGGCATAAGGAGAATTGGCCATTGGCACAGCTGATCTATGGATTTGTGGCTGCTACGGAACTTAATGTTTTTCTTGGAATCTGAATACTTTTCTACGAGGTCTAGCCCAGCTCAGCCACATACTGACACCATGAGATAAAATTATCTGGCTTGTCCTGTGCAGGGCAGACTGGACAGCTCCTTTTGGCTGGTAAAGAATCCTTACACATAGATATATAATTAGCATAATAACCCAGTTTCAGCATGGCCTTGAGGCACTAACTCTTTAACAAATAAGAAACATACAGTATTAATCCTGGACTCGTTGGAAATGTATCTTTCTGGAAATATTTGGATAAGTATTTTTCCTCACCATTTTGGCTCAGATGAGGTGCCTGGTTACCCAACATGCATGGCAGGGGTTTCAGTTGTGGTTTAGTTAGGTAAAGGGACATCTTCCTCCTGCACATCACTAAGAACAATCTGGAGAAAATGTAATAAAGCCCCTTTGCTGGATTAAGCACAAATCAGCCAATCCAGCTGCCACTGGGGCTTTGGAGCTGGAGGTATTTCAGGTACCTTATCTATATTATGAGTCTGTAAAAGCTTTTCTAATTAGTCTTCTGGAAGATGAAATGCCTACAATGACAGTGGCAAGTGCCATTTCCAGCCTGCTCACAGGACTGAAATGGCTCGTTAAGTCAGCAGCAATCAGTTGTGGGGCCCTAAAGCTTTGAATACTTGATTCCCTGCCATACAGCAATTTTCACATGTGAGGAGAAGCAGGAACAGTCAGGCACCTCTTCCCTATTTTCCCTCTCACTGCCAAATAAGCTTTTTTTTCCTTTTTTTTTTTTTCTTTTTTTCCCCCTAAGCTGTTCCCTTAGAAACAGCCTGTTCACCCTTTCACCCTGCTCCTTCCCTCCCCGCTGGACGCTGCCGTTCCCAGCATCTCCCGTGGCCTCTCTCCTGCTCCGAGTGAACAGGAATTTTCATGTTCAGCCCTTTGGTATCAGAGGGAGCTGATGCTGATGGCAGCTCCCCTGTGACAAGGGAGGTGGCTGTGCTGGAACCTCAGCTGCCAGCCTTGGCTGCTCCCTTGTGCTCACCCCAGGGAGCTGTCAGCCTCTAAATGCCTGCTTCAGCTCCTCAGCACATCCAAGGAGAGAAAATGTTAACCCCAGCCTACTTCCAACTCCACGCCGAACTCCCAGCTTCAGCAGAGCATTTCATTATGGAATGAAATCATCCTGTTTTCTGGAAAGGATCATGCTGTCAGCTCCAGCAGCTTCTCGCCAATTTATTTCACAGAGCTTAGAAAAATTGGAAAGGGCTGAAGCAGTGGAGAGGAACATGAACATCTCAAAAACAAGTTTTCTGTATTGGAAAAGATTACAAGATCCACAGAGACATGTGACCCAGGGAAAAGGTTCAGAGCACATCTGTGATTGAAATAAACCCAAAGAAGTTCAGTCTGCTTTGAGCTGTGCCAGTTCTGTCTCAACTTGGGTCTCCAAAGCACAGACTGGAATTTGGGAGATAACTGCTAGATGAGTTCACAATGTTTGTCCTGTCAGACCAGGGCTCTTACTGGCAATGCCTGGCACCAGCCCTCTGCTGAGAAGGTCCAAGAAATCCTGCTGCACACCACTCAGGGAAAACGTGCTCTGAGTGCAAGTTTCTTCCTGATTCTGACAAAAGGTGTTAGTTTAAATCATAATGCAGGAAAAATTATCACCCTGAAATGTTCTTTTTTTTTTTTTCTTTTTTTTTTAAGTGAAAAGGTATTTACCAAAACTCAAGATCTTCTCCACAAGAACGTCAAATGCCATTTTGATCTTGTTAAGTTTCTGCCAGGCCTCTGGAAAACAGTCATGGGAAGGCAACTACATCCATGCATTGGATCACTGGCCTTTTGGATGTTTTTCTGTGTGCCACAGCCTCAGGCAGGATGTATTTACAAAGAGTGGGAGACCAGAAACCTTTTCAGTCTCACCTGCATTTTGATTGCTGCTTCTGAAATGCTTTGAGACTCTGGTCTCCAGAGGAACTATCCATACCTTCCCTTCCTACCAGGAACAAAAATTCACAGTTCTGCAGGAACTGATTTTGATGGGTTTTGGTTTGTTGCAGGGATCAGGTGGTCAATTTCGGACCTCTTTGTAGTTTTTATCCACTGTGGAAAAACGTATGAGGCGGATTTCGGGGGGCTTTGGCTTCCTGTCATCCCATATATACTCTGGAGAAAGCAGCTTGGAGGGTTTGTGGGTCAGGAAGTGCCTGTTGAGGTGACTCTCCTCCTGCCAGGCTGCCATGACCCCGTTGGCTTTGTCTGCCAGGATGGTCATGTGGCAGCTCTTGGTGAACTCGTAGACGTTCTTAACCAAGCCTCCAAACACGGCTCCTCCGTAGTAGAAATCCCCTTCTCCCTTGGGGATGAAGGCTGCTGAGGAGCTCCTCCTCTCATAAGGGAACTGCTCTCGTGGCACTTGGAAGTAGCCAGGGTGGATGGCGGCCACCGTGTCCCCCAGGGTCTCAGGGCCCCAGGGGTTGTGGAACACCATGTCCACGTCCAGGCAGAAGAGGTACTGCACCTCGCGATGGCTCACCTCGGCCACGTGCCGGTTGATGGTCTCCATCCTGCGCATGGAGATCTCCTGCCAGCTGGAGTATCTCTGGACAGGGACGGTGAGCAGCCTGCGCCCTGGCCGCAGCTGCGCCCGGGGGATGCTCTCGGGGCTGTCTGTGAAGATGTAATAATTGACCCGGTAGCCACGCATGAAGTGCCGCTCTGCCGACTCCAGGAAGCGCCGCACGAACCTCGTGTACCTGCACAGACACAGCCCGTGGAGAGCCCAGCAGGGACAAGGACGACCTTTCTGAGCAGAGGGACTTTCTGCAAGGGTGTGGAGTGATAGAGCAAAGGGGAATGGCCTTCAGCTGAGGGAGGGCAGGGTTAGATTGGGAGAAGGAATTCTTCCCTATGAGGATGGGGCACAGGTTACCCAGAGGAGCTGTGGAAGTGTCCAAGTACAGGTTGATGCAACCTGGTGTATTGGAAGTGCCCTGGGAACTGCCCATGGTGTGGAAGAAGATAAATTTTAAGGTCCCTTCCAACCCAAACCATCTGGGATTCCAAGGGGATTATGAAGGGCTCATTAGTGAATGCAAGACAAGGAGTGAGGAGAGTTCAGTGATTATGACTGCAGGAATCCACACACTACACATGTAACACGTCTAGTGGAGGATGAGGAATAAGTGGATTATCCCCGTTTTGACCAGCTCTAATTCCCAAGATGCCTTATTCTTAAAAAATACTGCCCACACCTCAGGTACCTCCAGTGTTGTTATCCCATGCACTTGTGTGATTACAGACACACTGGAGGGACACAAACCCCGCTATAAAACGGGACAAATTTCAGGAAAAGGAAAGCCAAAGCCGTCTTTCCACAGAGGAGGAGCATCACCCCAAGAACTGTGCCCACTGAGTGCTTCCCTTACTTTCCAACAGCAAAGGCTGTCACCCCTATGGTGAGGTTCAGGGGTCTATAGGCACTGTCCAGGATCTCAGGATTGAAGGTCCCTTCCCAGACGATGGGGGCCAGCCATGGTGTGACTGTCAGCACATCCTGGCGCCTGAAGGGGGAAAAACCCAGAAATGTTAATTAAATGTAACTGTTCCTGTTGGTTTTGAGGCTACTAAATGGAAAAGAAGCATGAAAAAAGGCAGCTAGAAGAGTGTGTGAATCAGCATTAATTCGCCATGGAGGGTATTAGCTCAGATATTTTCTCCCTGCACTCTTATTTAAGGTTACAGAGCATGGACATTTCAATTCCTGGGCTGAAATTAAGCACTTTAATACATCAGTTAAAACCTGAGGATCTGCTGAAATCTCATTTAAGGACCTTTCTGCTGAGGAGAGTTTAATGACCACTGAACTCTCAGAATGGGAAGCTGTGCCTATTTGCCATCAGCCTGATGCAGATTGCTACATGCAGATTAAAACACAAGTAATAATAATATGAAAATTACTATAAAAATATACCCCATTGCTGTGTTATTAAAACACAGCTTGCAGCATGACAGCTTACTTTTCCAGTATTTATATATAGTTCCAACACAATCAGTTACAATTCAAAATGCTGTGTGAGAGCCAGCATTAAAATATCTAACAAAGTTAGAAAAAATCCTTAATCTCTTGTGAGAGAAGTGGAAATACTGAATATAAATGCAGTAGAATCTGATTCTGCCCTGTTACAGCTCTGCAGTGCTGTTTCAATTTGCTTGCTTTGTTTTCACTGTTTCATTCTTACCTTTTTGATTTTAAAAGGAGATGTCATTTATGGTGGAATTCACCCCTGCCTGCTCCCATTCGCTCCAGACCAGGAGCTGGAGCCCTCTGCTAATGAAATTTGTCACACACAGCACGTGGCCACACCTGGGGGCTGCCAGGCTCCCACCTGACACAGTTCCAAGGCAAAACAGCTCCAGAATCAAACTGGGGGAGCTGTGGGGAGCAGCCTGGTGCTTCAGGCAGCAGATCCAATCAGATTCTCTAGCCCAGATCTAATATTTTCAGTCTGAGAGGATACAAGAATAGCAGTTTGACTCCTTCCTACAGCAATGCATGTGATTGAAAGATTATACAGGAAGAAGAATTTGTGTTGGGAAAAATGTACTAACGGATCTGTTCTGTTTCTGGGTTGATTAGACTTTTTTTTTTTTTTTTGGAAAGGGAAGGAAACATGCATGTTCACTTCTCTAAGCTTTTTAAATTTCATCTTAAAGGGCTTCCCTGGGTTTCCCAATGAGTCACAGTCATGGTCATCCTCTGCACGCCAGTGAACTCCCACCAGAAGACACAGAGGAGGAAGAGCTTCAAGATTCTCCCCTTGTTTAGCCCAGTGTGCACCAGCTGATTTAGCACAGAAATTTATTCCAGTATGGAAGAAATATTCAGGCTGAGCACATCCTGAATATGTGAGGGAAATAATATTTAAATATATATGTGTGTGTGTTCCAACAGGGTGTGTTGTTAACATGCAAAAGAACGTGGTTGTGGAAGGTGAACTGCTCCAGATAAAGTCACAGGAGCAGGGCCAAAGGAGGCTGTAACAACCTGGGCTGCACAGAGAGTTTGTCCAAGCCACTTCTTACTGCTGCTGTCCCAAATCTTCCCTTAAAGCCCCTGCTCTGGCTGTGTTTGAGGTTTGTCTGTGTTTGGTGAAACCACTGCTGAAGGTCACACCTGCTTTATGTTGCCCTGAAATGGGTTCAAAGCTCCCACAGCTGGTTCCAGAGCACAGCTCCAGAAGGTATTTCCCACTTACAGATATCACACATCTCCCATCTCAAAAAGAGCCCCTGGCCACAAGAGTGTGTGTGCACTAATGTAATAATTGGGAATTAACAGTAAGTGTGTTAATAAGTGTACAGTAACCATACCCAACCTCAGAGCAGCACAGGCAGCAGCTGACACACCCCTGTGCTTGGATTCTCAGGGAACAACATCCTGCTCAATGTGCCCCAGGACTCTGGAACTGTGAGTGCTGCAAAGTGCCCAAACCAAACTCAGCAAACAAAGTTCAAAGAAACTTACTTTGGCGCCAGCACTCTTGGCTGCTGATAAAATAATCTGTAAAAGGGAAGAAATATCCATTGAATAATACATGAATATGCCTGGAAGAGAGGAGCAGAAGTTTAAAAGTCAGGAGATAAAAAGCCAGTACTTACTGGGGGAAAAGCTGGATTAGCTTCTCTTCTGTATACTGGAGTTTCATGGAGCTGCATGATGGGGTGGGGAAAGAAATGGATTGTTAGGCTTTTCTTAAAATATCAACAAGTTTGGCTGTAGGACCTGCTGCTGTCCTGAGAGCTGTCCAAACCCAGCTCCAGCTGCTGTGGACACTGCCCTGCTCGGCCCAGGGTTAGGCATCACCTGCACACACCTCCAGGGCTCCCTGGCAAGGGACAGCTTTGGGACACCACATAACAGGGACAGAGAGATTCTGTATCTCTCAATCTCTCTCTCTCAGCAATCCCAGTCTGTGGGGATATCAGTGTGCAGGGGCCAAAATCCAGGTGGGACTGTCAGGTCCCATACAAACATGGTCATGTATGTGCTCCATGCCCTTCAAAGCTGCTCCTGGTCACCTGGAGGGCTGAACTGCCTGAAATAATCACATTTCCAACAGCATTCAGAGAAATAAGCACCTCACAAGACACAATGGTTTGGAATGGGCTGGAGCAATCAGAAATACCTCCATGAAACATCATTTTTTTCTATTTGTATAGAAATACCTATTTGGTCATGGGGAAAGCCATTGTCATGTCCTAGCTGTGGTGCAGTGTGGCAGTGAGGAGGTCACTGGGGCCACGTCCCTGGCCCCTGCACAGTGTAAATTCTCCTCTGTGCAGCTCTGGGGGAGCTCTTGGCAGCCAGGCTAGCTCAGGTACATCAGCTTGCAGCAGGCAAGGAAGCTCATTTTTTCAGGTCCAGAGCTCAAGCGCTGCCATGGCACAGAACATTCATGATCCCAGATCCCAGAGGGAAGAACAGGAGCATGATGAGAACTGGGGGTTATTCCTGCCTGTGCCAGAGCTCCTCATGTGCCTGTTCACATCACCTCTCTGGTTTGGGTGTCTCTGTCTGCTGAGTGGATCCCTAAAGCACGGCTGTGCACGTGCAGGTGTGTGATTTCACCCTGATAAGGAAGCTGTGTGAACCTTTTAGGCCTGGGCTCTGACCCACAACAAACAAAGCCTCCCTCACCCATGCAGACCCAGAGCTGTCACACAGGGCAGGCAGGCCCAAACTGCATTTTTAGCTTTTTGTTTGAAGAGAGTGACTAATTACAGCTTCATAAATAAAGAACAAGTGACTTGTTAATCACTGTTTCTGTTGTCAGTGAAGAGCAGGACTGAAACAGTGATCTGTGTTACTTATTAGGCACAAAACAAAATACTTACAAGATTTCAGGGCAAGGAAGGTAGTAGGGCAGGTAGTGCACTTTTCTAGTCCCAGCTAGAGCCCTGTGAGAGCAAAGAAATATTTTAAGATAGGAAATGTTGAAGGAAACATTCCTAGGATTTTCCAAGATCACCTAAGGACCTGGCAAAGATTTTGAGAGGTAATTCTGGTTAACTCCATGTCTACTTTATTAATTAGTGTTAATTAATGCTGTGTTCACATTTTAACACAATGTCCTGCTGCTGAGGCAAAATGCAGCTACCCACAAGGTGAAAGTACAGTAAGTTTCAATATCATAAATATGAGATAATTCATAATAATTTAATAATTAATACTTAATAGAAATGCCTTCCCTCAGATTCCCTTCCAACGATGTTTCGATGTTTGAGTTTGCTCCAGAGAATCTCTAAGCCATACTCAGTGGTCAGAATATTCAGTTACAAAATCCACAGTGGTTCAAAGATATCTGACAGCTACAGAGCTGTCCCTGGTGACACTGGAGTGAGTTTGGACTGTTTGAAGACACAGATAATCACCTCTGTTAAATGAGCTAAAATGTAACTGGAATATTCTATACTTGTTTGTGGGTCACTATGGTGTCAGCAGCTTGATTTGGACTCAGTTGCTCTTTTTTCCTCTTTCCCCTAGGGCTTTCTCCCTCTACCATTATCTATTACACATATTGCTGTTCTTTCTTCCAGCTCAAACAGGGGCTTCCCACAAAATGCACAGCCTTTGTTTTTTAGTTCTGTGAGTTTTGCCACAGGATCTACACAGGATGTTTTAGGTATGACCAAGCTGGCCAGCAAATTCTTACCAGATAACTGCAGCAACAGCACCCAGGCAGACAAGAGATCCCACCAGCACTTTCCTGGAAATCATTTCTAGAGGAGAAGGAAGGGTGACTTCTTCTGAATTCCAGCAGTTTCACTCTGCAGAGAAGAAATACAGAGAGAGGGCTGTAAGTACCTCACTGTGAGAGAAACAGATCATTTCCTCAGAGGAGGAAGAAGTTCATGGGTAGTTTCTCTTCCACTTTTTCTGAAGTGATGAACACAGAAGGTGCCAGACTGTAAGAGCCAGGGCACTGATGTAAAATGTCTGAGCAAGGTCTCCATTTCAGGGGGCTTTAACCTGGCTCTAGTGCATGTGTAGCCGTTCTGATTTGATTCCACTTTCTGTAGATTCCATTTTTTCATCTCAAGCACACACCCTTTGCAATTTAATGAAATCACCCAGCCCAGTCCTATCAGAGAGCTAACACAGTTATCACCTGGGCTGATAAACTCCACCTTTCACAGTCCTGTAACCACCAGAGACACTCCCTGCAAAGGTGCATGTGGGAAAGGTAAACTGAGGTGCGAGACCAGCAAAGAAACGTTTCACAATCCTAATGCATGTTGGGTAAAGATTAAGCCAAAGAAATTATTTCCTCTACAACAGCCATGAAAAATCAACTTTCCTGAGCCCAGCAGTCTTACCTTGAATGCTCAGATCAATCCCTTCTTCTGTTCACAGGGAACCTGCCCTAAATCAGGACAGGTGCTCACAGGGAAGCAAAAGTGCCCACAGTGTGACCTTTGGTCCCTGTGACGAACACAAAATGCATTTGCATGGGGCCTGCAAAGGTATTACAAGCACATTAATTGTTATTTCTTTCGTTATTTCCTTCAGTGAGGACAGAAGCAGGGAGCTGTGGGTCAGGCTCACGTGTTTTTATTTCACTGCTGCTATCTCAGGACCCAACCCTCCTGATCTGGACAGACAGGAGTGATTTTCCTGCTTTAATTTCTTTGACTGGAAAAAGACAAGTGGCAAAAAGTTCCTTAATTTGCTTTACTGTGTCACATAGAAATCCTCTCTGGTGCTTCTCCCTCACTTTCCTTTGAGACAATCTAATTAGCTTTCACCAGGATGCATCACAAAATACTACCTAAAATAATGACTAATTACATATATACACATATATATGTATTTCTGTGTGTGCATCTATATAAATATATGTGCCTTAAGGCCTTCCACTATTTAAAGCTTTCATGGATTCATGCTGAGCAGCTCTGGATTCTTGCCTAAAAATGCTGCAGATCCACAAACACAGAAAGATGTACAAACAGCCTTCCCCCTCTAGCAGCTATTCTGTGTTTTGACCAGTTTTATCTCATTCCTGTGCTAGTTGTGTCATGAGAGCTGCTATGCTGACGCCAGGATTTGTCAGTGCCACGTTTCTTACCTTGTGCTTGATGCTTCCAGCACATGCAAAGCAGACAAATGAGCAGAGGAGGGTTCAAACAGTTGTTTTTCAGCCATTCTGTGAGAGATGGCTGCAGTAGGAAAGTCCTTCTCATCAGCAGGCTTCCAAATTTCCAACCAGGATCTCACTTGCTGTAGTTCAGGTCTGGGCAGTCTCCCTTTCCATACCTGAAGGCTCCAATGTTTCCTTCCTTCTTCTCTTCTGTGACGTCCTTCAATCTTTCCTTGTAATTTTCTAACTTTAAGATCTGGGATTGTTTCTGTCAGCTCTGACTGGACTCTGTCTAATCAGCCCATTCTCATGAAACTGGTGTCAAAGCAACCCAAGTTCTCCTGCTGAGCCCTCAGAAGAATGAAGCAAAGCTGGATTTACCCCCAAAACTGAAAAGCTGTCACAGTTCATGCATTCCCACAGGACATTTGCCTGCTTTGCAAGGACACAGCACTGGGATGACATTCAGCCTGTGACCAAATGCAATCCACGTGTTTTCTATGGAAGCACTCCCAGCCAGGTCTGAGGCGTATAAAACCTTGTACTTCGCTTCATGAAAACAATTTTCAGGCTATTTGTTTTTCTAAAACATCAAGCCCTGACTGAACCCTGTTTTCCCTGGGGCTTGCAGCCCCTCCCAGCTGGATGCCACTTTCCAGTTGCATAAATATCCTCTCAACATTTCCAGCCAAAGCATGAAGGAACACACAAACAGTCCCACTTTGCAGACCCTCCTGGGGATTCCCATTTTCTGCACCTGACCCACGCTCTTATCTTCATAGCATACAGAGATAGCTCAGAATTTGGGTGATGGGGAAGGATAGAGGATCCAGAACAGAGAGAAGAAAGGGGACTAATAATTAGCCTCAATTTGGACAGTAAAATTAACACAGAATAATAATAAAAAAAAAAAAATAAAAGTTGTGGGTGTTTGGTATTTTAGTGCAGTTTCAGCTGTTGTAATGGGCATAGAGTACTTCCATGTGTCTTTTACAGAGTAAACAGCTAATCCCTCAGGAAAACAAATACACATTTTTTGAAATATCACATCATTAGGAGCACAGCTATTGCATTCACCCTTATTTTCTATGGTACAAACCTGCTGGAACTCTGGAGCCCATTGACATTGAAACATCTTTTGCATCTAAAACCATCTGAGATTTACCTCAACTAACTTACAGTTACTATGAATACAAACAAAAATTTAATGTACGTGGTTGCAGCTGATGACTCTCCAACCAAATAGAAATCACAGCTAAAGCATTTTTAATAATTACTCAGGTTCCTTGAATTTGTTCAGAGAGTTTTTTAGAAAGGATATGGCTGAAAATAGCTGTTACTCCCAAATGAACTTGCTTGACCTCCCAGAACAAAGCACTACTTTATCTTCAAGCCCTGCTTGGAAAGCATTCTGGACAGCTGATAAATACCTCACTTGTAGACCATTCCATGGAAAATATTCTTTGCAGAGCAACTATTTCAGATTTCCAAACGTGTATTTCACATTTCTACAACTGAAGTGGCGAGCTGTGAGTGCGAGGTCATTCAGAACATGAAGAAAGAGGAGAAGAAGAGCTCCATCTGTGCCTGGGAAGTTTCCTTGCTGGACTCCAGTGTGGAACAGGCTGCCTTTGGCTCCCGTGACACAAATGTGCTCAGTCACACCTGAGGCTTGAACTTAGCACAAATCCACTGCTCGGGCTGCTGGCTCAGATTATTGCTGCACCACGGAGTTACCTGGGCTGTGGCAGGGATCCAGCTGGGAGGTACTGCCTGCACAGCCTGCACAGCACAACCTGCACAGCAGAACCTGCACAGCACAATCCTCACAGCACAACCTGCACAGCACAGCCTGCACAGCACAATCCTCACAGCACAACCCTCACAGCACAGCCTGCACAGCACAACCTGCACAGCACAACCTGCACAGCACAACCCTCACAGCACAATCCTCACAGCACAGCCTGCACAGCACAACCTGCACAGCACAACCCTCACAGCACAATCCTCACAGCACAATCCTCACAGCACAACCCTCACAGCACAACCTGCACAGCAGAACCTGCACAGCACAACCTGCACAGCACAATCCTCACAGCACAACCTGCACAGCACAGCCTGCACAGCACAACCTGCACAGCACAACCTGCACTGCACAATCCTCACAGCACAACCTGCACAGCACAGCCTGCACAGCACAGCCTGCACAGCACAACCTGCACAGCACAACCCTCACAGCACAACCTGCACAGCAGAACCTGCACAGCACAGCCTGCACAGCACAACCTGCACAGCACAGCCTGCACAGCACAATCCTCACAGCACAGCCTGCACAGCACAGCCTGCACAGCACAATCCTCACAGCACAGCCTGCACAGCACAGCCTGCACAGCACAATCCTCACAGCACAGCCTGCACAGCACAGCCTGCACAGCACAGCCTGCACAGCACAACCTGCACAGCACAACCGACACAGCACAGCCTGCACAGCACAATCCTCACAGCACAGCCTGCACAGCACAACCTGCATCTCCCTCACAGCACAGCCTGCACAGCACAGCCTGCACTGCACAACCTGCATCTCCCTCACAGCACAACCCTCACAGCACAATCCTCACAGCACAGCCTGCACAGCACAGCCTGCACAGCAGAACCTGCACAGCACAACCTGCACAGCACAACCTGCACAGCACAGCCTGCACAGCACAGCCTGCACAGCACAGCCTGCACAGCACAACCCTCACAGCACAACTGACACAGCACAACCTGAATGGCACAACCTGCATCTCCCTCACAGCACATTCACCAGCTTCACTGAGAAGGCAAAAAAGTTTCTTCCAAAGCACCAGATTGAGAGAATTGAGGATTCAACTGGACTCAGTTTATAACATCTTTGAGCTCAGTAGAAATTATCAGTCCACACCAACCACCATCAGGAGGGCATCTGCAAGGTTTGACTGATCTCAGGGTCAGAGCTGCTTTATTTTCTGGATAGACTGATCTTCCCCAGCAGCCAAGCTGTACTTTCCCTCCTGAGCTGGACAAACAGCTGCTCAAGTTTACATTTGTATTTCTGTATAAACAACAATAAAGGACAAAATTGGTAATGACCAAATCAAATTTTGCACTGATGAACTGTACAAAGAAGAAACCCTTGCGGGCACCTGTGGTTGCCAGAATTATTTATTTTTGCCTATTTTTTTATTGCCAAAGATAGACTTGGAGCCAATCCTTCTAACCGTCAAGATCAGTCAGTGTGTCCTATGGATGATCCACAAAGATCAGTTAGCTCCACACTAAATCCATGCACATGTACATGTTTGTGTTTATGTCTATATTGACCTAATGCTGATAAAACCTAACTTACAAGATAAATGAACAGCACTGCCTAAAATTGAAAATTATTTCCAGTTTTCTTGTAGTGGGGAGGATAAATGTATCCAAGATGCACTCACCTTTCCAAGGGTATCATCCAAGTTCGTATTAAACAAAGGTTTTACAATACCTGCAGTATCTTTGTGTTGAGATGAATCCCATGTTTGGTCTTTTTGCCTTTTTTTTCCTCTTCCCCATTCCCAGGGGAGGCAAAGAAGACACTGTGCTGCCCATCAGAGGAGGTGACAGCAAGTGACATAGCCCCTTTAGAAAAATAACAATTCCTATTAGAAATCAGCCAGAAGGTGTGTCTTTAGGATAGAAAACTTTATTAATAAACATACAACTGTTTTTTTTTCAGTATGATGAGGCTGGGAAGCTGTGCCAGTGCCTGCCCCACAGCCTGGAACAGTAACACAGACACCCCACCCTGGAACCCCAGTGCCAGGAGATCTGCCTCACTCTCAATTTAACCCAGCTTTTTTCAAGTCCTCTGGCAGAACTCTGCCCTTCTTCCGAGCCCTGGCTTTCTTCTTCTCTATCCTCTCCTTCTTCTTCTTCTGGATGTTCTTCTGGCGTTTATCCTGCCGCTGCTGCATCTTTTCCACCACCCTCACAGTCCGTTCCTCCCACTGCCTCTTGCGCTGGGCTTTCCGCTTCTCCTTGCGCTTCAGGGCCTCCTTCAGACGCTCCTCGTCGTCACGGATCTTCACCCCTTCTGCCTTATAGAGAGCATTTGTCCATTTTATCTTGGTCTCCAGCTCCTGAGCTTTCTTCTCATCCTTCTCCTTGAGCTCCTCCAGTTTATTCTTCCTGGTCTCCAGCCTGCTCAGCAGCTGCTTGTAGTTCTTGCCTGTCATAGGAGTGATATTGCCTTTCACCGCTTTCCTCTTCTCTTTCTTCTTCTGGATCTTGTTCAGCTCATTCTCATCATGAACTTCAACCCTGTTGAAGACAATCTCAGCTTTGGTCTCCTTTTTCTTTTCTGGCTCTGCTGGCACCTCCTCAGTTTCTTTCTTCTCCATTTTTGCCTTCATCTTCAACTCTTTTCGCCGGCGTTTCTTTCTCTCTCTCTCATACTTCCTTCGCTGCCTCTTCTCCAGGACTGCAGGGGTTAACTCTTTGGCATTATCCTAAGGAGAAGGATGTACATGAATGAGAAGCCTTTAAGAGTTCAAGCAGAATTAGAAGTGGGCTCTCCCCAAGTTCCTGATTTTAAATTCCTCCTAAGATGCACCACCTGTGATGTGAAGCTGTGACTCAGCTGTTAGAGACACTAAACACAGGAACATTTCAAAGCCTTTGCATTCCCTCAACAGCCTGGAGCTGCTCCCTTTCAGGCTCTCACTATTTGGCTTTTTCCTAAAAATCACCAAAGGCCTCTTTGACCCCATCTTTTCTCACAGGTTTTTTAGAACACCAGGTCACCTGGCAATACCTACAGACAGCTCCTTATGAAATGGAATCAGCTCATACCCTGAGCCTGTGAGATCCTGTCCCCACATGCCCTGGGAGGCTGGGGAGAACCTCAAGTGTATAAACACACATATGGATACACATTCAGAGTGTCCATACCTGTCCAGAAGCTTTTTTAATCTTCTCATGGAGTCTCTGACGCAACAGACTGATTGCAGAAACAGAAGGGGAACTCAGTTCACTTTTACTTCCTGAAAACGAGAGGGAGAAAATAAAAATACTTAAAAAGCAGCACCAGCTAAACAGTAGCACTTTCTCTGGCTATGGGAAAAACTCTGGGAACTCTTTAGATGCTGTGAATGGAATGGAAAATCCAAACAAACCCCGAGTTTCTGTTTCATTGGTTTCTTTAGAATTTTCCCTTTTGTAATTCAATACTGCCAGCAGTGGCCTGGCATGCCCTGGGGCTGCCTGGCAAGCCAAAGACAAGTACCAAGCTTGTGAAACAGAGAGGCTCAGGACATCTTTTCTCTGAGATCTGACTTTTCATAGTCATAAAGGAAAACTGAGCTGGTAGGACAGGGATTGCATCCACAGGTAATTCCCGAAGTTACTCACATGCACAAAACCTCTGCAGTTCAGTTCAACAGCGTTTCCAGAGAGCCACCCAGTGGTGATGGCACAAATCCCTGTCCATAGGCAAAAGCTTCTGGGGCATAAGCAAATTAGCAAAGATCTTCTCAATTCAGGCTTTCCAAACTAGACTTGTGTGAAGCAAGTGAAAAGCAGCCAGTTCAGCCCAGGTCACTTTACTCAGACCACAGCAAAGCTGGAATTCTTACCTGCAGCCAAACTCTCCTTTGTGTTCTGTGTACCCCCCTGTGCAGATGATTTGCTGGCTTGAGGGGCTGCTTTCTGTCCTGGAGTGGGTTTGCTGGTGTTAGAAACCACCTGTTTGGCTGAAGGAGCATTCTTCTTCTCAGTTTGTTTCCTGGGCTTCTTTTTCTTCAGTTTCTTGACCTGTCTGCCAGCATTATCGGGCTGGCCTGGCTTAGACACTAGAAAGCAAAAATAAATTACATGAAAGAGGACAATGCTACATTCCTCCTCATAACACTCAATTACTGAACACTAAAATTCCAGCATGGCAATGGCATCTTAATGTTCAAAAATTACACATTTTAGAATTTATTTAAATAGACCAAACATTCTTGCAAACTTCCATAAAACCCTAGCTCTCCACAGCGAATGGAGACCATTGATTTCCACGGCTCCCAGTACAACGTGTTCGGGAGCTCCGTGTTTCAGGAGATTGCTTTTTTGTTATAAACAAAATCCCGAGCCAAGCACCCCATGGGGGCTGTCGCACCCAGCCTCCCACAAATGGGCCGGAGAGGACAGAACACAAGCGTTACAGCTCCAGTACCCAATTTCCTCTTCCGCGACTCCGGGGCGTGCTGCACGCCGGCCCTCCTGGCCAAACCCTGCAGGTAGGAGTCCTGGTCGGCCAGGCTGGCCATTGCCACCCCGGGTCCCGGAGGAGCAGTCCTGGGTCTCGGAGGAGCAGCCCCGGGTCCCGGAGGAGCAGCCCCGGGTCTCGGATGCTCAGTCCCGGGTCCCGGAGGAGCAGCCCCGGGTCTCGGATGCTCAGCCCCGGGTCCCGGATGCTCAGCCCCGGGTCCCAACGAGGCTCAGTCCCCGCTCGTGGAGCCCCCGGCAGGAAGTGATGGCTGCAGGGCACCGCCCGGGAAGTGACGGCGGGGCCGGGCCCGGAGCCGCCCCCGCCGGAGCTCCGCTCGGGCAGCACCCAGCGGAGTCACACCAAAGGTGCTCGGGGCTCTCCTGGGGGGCTGCGACCTCCGCTTTTTCCAGACACCTGCCCGCAGGCAGCCCCCGTTCGCCTCCGCCGCAGGTCCCAAACCTTTCTTTGCCAAACCTCCCTTTACTGGAGGATAAAAGCGAGCTCCCCGCTGCACAGGGGTGAGGTCCCCAGAGCACGGGAGAGTTTGGTGATGGTTTCTGCAGCCCCTGGACGGGAACAGCTGCGGGGAGCAGGGTTTTCTTCACAGCCTGCAAGACAATGCTCATCCCCTCCTCGAAGGCGCACGCTTGTAATTGTGACACTTTCACAGCGCCTCGTGGCTGAAAACACACGCCTTACAAATTATACAAACCAGTTTTATTAAACCAACTAGTTACAAAAATAAATGGAACGGAAGAAAAATAAGTCAAAAAATAATAGCAAAATTCACATCCTAGGAAATGAGACATTACAGCAGAAAGATGGGGAAGCTCAGCCCTGTTGTTGGAATGCACTGGTGGCTCTGTGGTGACACCGAGCTGTGGTAACAGTGTTCAGTTCAGTGGCATCTCCCTTTCAGCTGCACAGCTCGAGCCAAGGCAGAGCCACCACAAAAGGAAAGGACAGAAGATGTGCTGAGCTGCTGAAACAGCTGCAGACCAAGCACCAAATGTGTTTCCTTGGAAGGAAACTGAGAGTAACTGAGTATCCCTCACTGCTCTCAAGATTTTTTCCATTAAACAGAACTAAAAGCCAGCATAATCAGAGGCTCCATGTTAGCTCAGACTATATTAACAGGAATTTCTGTGTAAACACTGAGGAAGGAATCAACTGACTAAAGCATGACACTGCTTCTCATTGTGGCTTTGAGCAAGTGGTGTCACTGATCCCTCAGTCTGATCCCTGTCCCTCTTCCAAGGGGGAAACACTGCTCTTCCATAAGGGTCTCCTGGGATCCTCCTTCCACATCAAGAGTTCAAGTTTGTAAAGCATTTTGACAGTGAAGACTGTTGTGTAAAAATACTATAAGACTCTTTACAGTAGACCAGAGGTTGTCAGATGCCATCCTGAGAGAGCTTTAAAGCGACCAGAATGTCAGTAACTTTGGGAAGCAGAGTAAAAACCCCAACACGCTCACTGTCCCCACATTTGGCTCAAGTTTATCCCAAAGAAATTCAACTCCCAACACTCATACGGAAACAAACTGGACTTCTAACGAACTCTACACGTAACTATCACATTAAAGCAAACCTGACTAATTTGTTATAACGAGATTCACTTTGTGTCTACATATGTCTATCTCTTAAGGAACAAGAACACTCCTGGCAAGGTCCTGGTGTGGAGGGAGCAGGGCAGCCATGCAGGGAGCAGGACGCTGCCAGCACAGCTCCCGACAGCAGGAGCAGCTTGCTGAGCACAGCAGGAGGAAGACTTGCAGCAGTGCGGTGCCGAGGCAGGGCCATCCCTGGCTGAGCCGTGCCGGCAGCAGAGGATCCTCTTCAGGAATGCTCGGCGGGGCCCGCCCCGTGCCCGTTCACGTGCGGGTGCGATGGGGTGGAACTCTGCGAGGTGGCGACGCTCTGCTCTGCTGTGGCAGCTGCCAGAGACATCGACAGGCTCTCGGGGGACAGCGTGGCAAAGTCTTGTCTCCAGTAGGCTTCGCAGAGTGGGAGATCATTGCTGTCACACAGACTGTAGCTTTCCAGAACAAACAACCCCAGTGAGGAGAAAGCAGGTGTGGTGACAGAAGAGGGGAGGGATGGAAAGGGTGGAGGGAGCAAGACAGAAGCAAAGCATTAAGAAAATGGCAAAAAAAAATGCTGGATGTAAGGTCTGTGTTCATGCAATCATTTTAAGTCGTGTGACATTGGCCTTCCCTAAGACACTCCCCCCTTAAGGGCTGGTCCTGAAACCTCTTGGGCCTGGTGAGGATTGGGGCAATTTCAGAGACAGAACTGTGGCTACAAAATGAAACAGGCTCAATTCTTATCCAGACACTCCCAGTCTCTGAAAAGCTTTGAGCTGAAGTCCTGGCACCCCCAAATATGCGAGCTCTGCTACTGATGAGTGAGACATGGACCTTACCCACAATTATTTTACTTGGAATTAGACTGCAACTTATGTGAAGAAAAAATAGAAATCCTGCTCTAAATTTTACTTCAGCAAAAAAACTACCACAATTGTTCTGGGGTCTGTCCATGTCACAATAAAGAAGAACCCTGCTTGCACCCCTGCCCTTTCAAAAAGGGTTTTTTGACCCACAGGTTTGGGTCTTCCACTGAAGCTTCCCAGTTTGATTAGAAAGTACTGACAGCTCCTGCCTTTTCCCAAGAGCCTGAGCTAACAGTGCTTCTAAAAGCAGCTGTCTGGATTCCAACACTGGATGAACCAGCAGAGTAGGAAAAATAAGGTTTTAAACAACTGACTAATTCTTGCCCATAGTCTCAGGAAAACATAATGTGGGAGGGCCAAAACTAAAAAAAACCCCACTGGAACAAAAGAAAGAACTGGAACAAAACCAACACAAATCCCAAAGAGACAAAGGAGCTGCACACACAAGAGACACCCAAGACAGAGTGCTGAAGCAGAAAGTAGCTTGCATTCAGAGGAAAACAAAACCCAATGGGTCAAGTGATTTTGTTGTTGCAGCTTTATTTATATTTGTAATGTATGGACTGATGCTTAGGGAAATATTTTAAGTATAGAAATATGAGACAGTTCATATTGCACAAACATGAAACATGTGAGATTTAACCCCACACTCAAGACAGCTCCTGTGATCTCAGAGGAAGGAGGAATGGAACACAAATGCAGGTCTGGAGGTTAGGATGAGAGAAGGCAAGCTAGACTTGCAGTTATCACTTGGGGAACAAGCACACAAAGCACTAGGTGCAAGCTGAGCTCTGGCAGCATCACCCAGCTGGCTTTGCAGGAGAAGTGAGAGGGCAGTGGACACAGGTTTTATACCTGGGGCTTCTGTACAATCCCTTGGAAGATCAGCCCCCAACACAATGGAGCTGGGTTCAGTTAACAAAGACCATCAGGACTGAACCAGAAATACAATTCCTGCTCTGTCATAGTCCTCAGGCCACCATTTCCCAGGAGAACCTGACCACAGCATCCACACATCATGGCAGGGGAGTTGCTAACCACATTTCATCTGTGTCAGAAGCATGACTTCTCCTGCTGCCCAAGCTAGAACAGTTCCAGAGTCTAAGCTCCACCTCTCAGCTAACACTCCTCAAAAGTCAGGGTCAGGGAGCAGCTCTGCACAGCCCAGGAGCACTGGCCAGCCTGCTGCTCTGTCCTGGGACAGCTCCTCAGGGCATGGAAGGGATTTCACCACTCCCCTGAGGCACCCAGCCAGTCTGAGTGCAGAGGGACAGCTCTAGAAATCTAGATCACAGGGCAGGAAAGCAAAGATTCCTTCAGGACAATCGTCTCAGGTTTAGTTTCAAGGACCTGCTTTTGGGTCTCATCAAAAGCCCCATGTGCACATAAAAAACCTGGCAAACACTTGACCCTACAACTGAAGAGGCATTCCCAGGACATCAAGGAGCTCCTTTTTGGGGGCAAGTAGGCTGTTGTGTTGACAGCCACTGAGACATGGCTGTGACATAACAGAAAGCCTTTCCCCCACATTAGACAATAAGATTTCATTAAAAATATTGTAGTATTCTAATTATAAAAGGACTTCGAATAAATCACTGTTTCTGTATTTACACAGACACCATTTCTTTGGTGCAGAAAAAGACAGGAAAGAGCACAGGAAGGGAGGAAGTGCTAAAAGCAAACGACCAAGTATTTTGTGATAACAAAGTGTCAGGTCACAGCTCTGCAGAGTTGCCAGGTTTCCTCACCTCATGACCCGCAAGAAAGAGCAGGAAGGCAAATCCATCTGATGTACACTAACATTTGTGCTTTCATGTTAGTTCTGCCAGCAAGGGTTGCTTTATGGTGCAGCTGGGGCCAGGCAGGTGAACAGACCATGCCAGCATGGACAGAACCCCTCAGGCCAGACGTGAGAGTGACCAGCACACAGTGGTGGCAGCCTGGGGACAGGCTGAGGGAAGCACACCTGGAACTTGTGGGGCACTCTCATCCCACACCACATCCCTTTGGATAAGCTCACTGCTATCTCATGGACATATCAGCACCTGCTCAGATGCTTGTATTTGTGATCATCACAACCTCCTCAAAAAACTGAATGAAGTTTGAAAAGTAACTCTAAACTTTTACTTCTAAGCTGTGTCATATTATTATCTTTTTACTCTTAAAATACATATATTACTCATAAACAATGGCCTTGCTTTCAAAGATATTGAGCAATTTAGTTGATTTAGCTGGGGTTACAGGCATTCAGCATTCTTAGAAAAAAGGAAAAGGCAAACACAGAAAAACCTGGTCCGTAAAGTTTTAAGTAAGATTTTTAAAAGGTAAGTGTTTGTTTAGATGTCCTAGAATTATTGCACTGACTTCACTTAGCTTGAAAAGTGCAGCCAAAATAACCAGGTTTATATTTGTTTTTTTCTGCTTTCATTTACTGCATCATTAACTAGAAGTGCTGGAGTGCATGACAAAAAAAATAAAAAATAAGGTGTCTGAATTCTCTAAAGTCTGTTTGCTAAATAAAAGGCTTTTAAAAATATTAAAAATCCCATAAACAAATCAGTAATAAGTCATTCCTTAGAAAATCCTATCACAATACTTCATAATTCAATGAAACTGAGCAAGTCCTTTTGCTCCTTGCAAATATTGACCCCAGAAGGACTGGAGGCAGCTGGGGGCAGTGGACTGGGAAGGAAAAGGCACAGTGTGTGACCAGGTCACTTGTGAAAGGACTCACCACGAAGGTGAGGTGACATCAGGACCCAGCTCAGCAAGCTGGTCTCTGCAGGGAGAGAGCCAGAGGCTCCTTCAGAGGGATTTCTCCCAAGGAAATTCATCTTCTTTTCTAATGATTACAACAGAAGTCTAACGAAATTACCTACCAAACCTGGGATGCTGTGAACACCTCCTTCACCAGGACACTTATACCCTGGAGGGTTTCCACAAGGAAAAGGCAGTTGCTTTAGTTGCAGAAAAAGAGTTTGACCTAATTAAAAGTAGAACTGGAAATTTTTGGGAACATTCTCAACAGCTGTACTCTAAGGGCTACTTGATGGTCTGGACTAACTACCCCAAAAACTACTGGAGTTGTAAGGCAGAGTCCACTGCCCTATTTGTACCTGGAAGAGTAATATTCTTCTTCTAGCTCGTACAGGTCAATGGAGATCTCATCCCGCAGTGCAATCAGCTTTTTGTCACACTCCTCCTGCAGACTCCTCAGCTGCTGGTTGCGCTGGTTGATGGCCTCATTCACAGAGGGGAAATCATTGAGGATCAAGAACTGCTTCAGGTCAGACACAAGCTTCATCAGGGACTCGCCAGCTCGGACCTTGCAGCAGTGGGAAAAACCACACATCAGAACAGGGCTTTGCTCCAGTTCCAAGATCTTTTAAGCTTCTCCTTCAGCCCAAACTTTGGATAAAAACTCCCATAATATGTGAGGATTCTGACAGAATCCTGACCCAGCCTTCCCCAGCCACCCCAAACATGAAGTGAATTTCCTGGTAGCAGTCCTTGGGAGTGTTATAAAGACCCAAAAATGAACCCAGTAGCCCCTGTAGGACGTGCTGCCCACAGGGCTGAACAGTTCAATGCTACTCACAATATTTGCAGCTCTGACATGCATCTCGTAGTTATCTTGTTCACCCTGGGTTGCTCGAGAGACTTGAGTTTCATCCTCGATCTAAAGAAAAAAGTACACAAATCCACCTCTGCACATTTAAAATCCAAATAGACAATTACTATGTTACAAGATATAATATATAGAATATCTATGTGCATGTGTGTGAATTTCCTATATGTGTGAAATGAGATCACACATTATATATGTGAAATTCACATCTGTATGTTAATTACAGTTCAGTTCGCATAGTGTTCAAGGCCAGGTTGGATGGGGCTGGGAGCAAGCTGCTCTGGTGGAAGGTGTCCCTGCCCATGGCACGGGGCAGAAGGAGATGATCTTTAAGGTCCCTTTAAAGCCTTTAACACTCGGGATTCTACGAAAGGTCCTCCCCTCTCTGCTCACGGCCTTTGCTCTCCCCTCACAGTCCCTTCTTCTTCGCGTGCCCCCGCCCTTCTCCGCTTAGCAGCTGGCCCGCTCAGGCCCACCTTGGCCGTCTTGATGATCTCGGTGAAGTTGTCCATGATGGACTTGACATCGTCCTTGAGGCGCTTGTTGTAGGACTGCAGCAGGGTCTCCTTGCTCTGGGGCAGCACCCGGGGCTGCGCCATGGCCGCGCCTCCCCGCCCGGCCCCGGACCAGGAGCCGGACCCGCCCACCCGCGCTCTCGCGAGATCTCGCGCGCCGTAGATATCTCCCGGCATGCACCGCCCTTCCTTTCTCTCCCGCCGCCCAAGATGGTGAGTGATGGCGGCAGCGCGGGGGGGCTGGGGCTATCCGCCGCCATCTGGGGCAGCCCCCCGTCATCTGCTGCTGCCGATGGGCCGCGGCAGCGCCGCGAGGGTGCTCGGCTGCCGGGGGAGGCGGTGGAGCTGTGTTTCGTGTCCGATTCGCGGTGGTGGGGAAGGCCGCGTATGGGCCTGCCCTCCCGGGCTGGGAAGCTGCGGCTGCTGCCGGCCCGGGCAGGCCGCGGGGCGTTCACGGGGTAGGTCGGCTCCCGTGGTCTGTAATGCGCCGTGGGGGCATCTCCGCTGCTATAGGAGAGCGCCAGGCCGGGAGAAGCCATCATCACACTCGCTTTAATCTTCTTCCCTCGCGGGATGGTTTATAAAACTTGTAAACGTAAAGCTAAGAATTTTCTCTGGGAGAGCAGGACGAGCATGGAAATCCGCCATGGTGGTGAAATGCCTGGGAAAATAAATGCATTTCTAGGGTGGGCTGGTAATTTGCCTAAGCACGCGAGTTTTGGAGGAAAAAGAAAACAGAGTGTGTTTCTTGCTTGCAGCCGAAAGGAAAGAAGGCCAAGGGCAAGAAGGTGGCACCGGCCCCTGCTGTAGTCAAGAAGCAGGAGGCCAAGAAGGTTGTCAATCCCCTCTTTGAGAAGAGGCCCAAGAACTTTGGCATTGGTGAGTAAGTGGATGTTTGGGATAGCTGCTCCCATGTGTTTTTCTTGTTCAGTGAACAGATGTCAAAGATATAAACATTAAAAATCACTCCAGACTTTGTGCAGTGCTGTTCTTGTACAAGATGCAGATGATGTGAAAGAATATTTGCTATCTGAGTGGTCGTGCTGACACATTACCACCAAGATCACTGATGCTTCTGTACCATTCTTGTGCTGCTGCTCTGGATTTGGGGCAGCCCTGAGCTAAAGGCTGTGTTTTTTTAGGACAGGATATCCAGCCCAAGCGTGACCTCACCCGGTTTGTTAAATGGCCACGCTACATTCGGCTGCAGCGCCAGAGGTCCATCCTCTACAAACGCCTAAAGGTGCCTCCTGCCATCAACCAGTTCACCCAGGCCCTGGACCGCCAGACAGGTAAGGATGTGCCCCACAACGTTCTTTTGGCTTGGGTTGTAAATGGATGTGCCTCAAAAAAGGGGAAAGAAACCAAAATTAGCCTTAACAAAGATAAGGTGGGGTGTGTCTGTGGAAGTGTTTTAGGGAGGCTTTAATAGTGACTGGGGTGGTGTCAAAATCAATTTGCTGGCTTAAATCTTGGATTGCTGCTGTCCACCTGGAAAGGGATTCAGGAAATATCAAAGCTCTATTTACTGACCCAAACCCTGCATTAAATCTTAACTGTGATTCCATTCTTCCAGACTGATGTAGAACTACCCAGGATGGTGTAAACAGATTGCTTGAGACATCTGTGGGAGTGCAGGCTTTGGGGGAAAACTGGCACTGAAGGAAGAAGGGATTTTAGGGGTCTTCTGTGAATGAGTCTATGCAAAAGACTTTGGACCTGTGTAGAATAATTTCCTCCTCAATGATGCTCCTTGGTTTAAAAGAGCCAGTGCACCACCTCTAACCATAAATGCTGTGGGGGGTGTCCACAGGCATTTCCTCATCCAGACAGTCAAGGAACTCTGTGTCATCAGAGGCACATTCAAACAGAGGCTCTCAGGGTGCTCTTCCCTTGGACTGTGCAGATGATGATCCCTTTTTGCTCTGAAAAAAAAGTGATGACAGCCACCAAGATCGCTGATGCACTGCAGTGTTTTTAAAAAATGATGCTTATATTTTCAGGTCATGCAAATAACTATTAGCTATTCTCTTCCAGCCACACAGCTTCTGAAGCTGGCACACAAATACAGGCCTGAAAATAAGCAGGAGAAGAAACAGAGGCTACTGGCTCGTGCTGAGCAGAAAGCTGCAGGAAAGGGAGATACTCCAACCAAGCGGCCACCGGTCCTCCGAGCAGGTAACTTTGTATCTGAGCTGATGGAATGTGGAAGCCTGGCACTTTGTAGGAGAGAAAACTGATGGAAGAGTTGGTTTGTCAATTGGACAGCCTTGGACAAGCTATGGCAGTGATGTTATGAATTTCTTCACCTGAGCTCAAAGTGAAGAGCAAAATAGACGAGCTTTTTAACCCTGAGCTTTAGCAAATTGTCCACTAAATGTCTTTGTGCCACTGATGTGAAAAGTTTCCGTAACTTCCATAGTGATGTTGTGCTATGGAATCAGAGTTGGCTTGCAATAAAGCTCTGAAAATGGACTGAGAGGAATCAAACCTTATCTAGAATTTGTTTTTCAGGTATTAATACTGTCACAACTCTGGTGGAGAACAAGAAAGCTCAGCTTGTCGTTATTGCCCACGATGTAGACCCCATTGAGGTATGTTACAGGCGACCTGTGTAACTTAGGGTAGGGTCAGAAGTGCTTTGAAGGCAAAAATGGATTTTGGGACAAATTGTATGAGAGAGAATGCACAAAAAACCCACACATTTGCCAGAACTGGGATGCTTGTGCATGTTTGTAGTTGTCCTGGTGGGACAGTGAGGCTGGGCCCTTTGCAATGATGTTTTGAATTTCTTCACCTGAACCAGCAGTGAAGAGCAAAACGAGCTTTTTAACACTGAGCAATTGCCACAGCCCAGGCTGACACCCAGCACAAATGGATGTTTACCCTCAGTTACTCAGCACTCTCTTCCCTTGCAGCTGGTGGTTTTCCTGCCAGCCCTGTGCCGCAAGATGGGGGTTCCCTACTGCATCATCAAGGGCAAAGCCAGGCTGGGCAGGCTGGTCCACAGGAAGACATGCACCTCTGTGGCCTTCACCCAGGTTAACCCGTAAGTGTTCTGAGAGCTCACTTGACTGTCTCGTGGAGAAAGCAAACTGCACTAAGCACAGGCTCTAGGGGAGGTGGGTAGCAAACTTGGGTCTCTCTGAAGTAGTAAAATTAAAATTCCACCTCTGTAGGGTCTAATAGAAATGTCTCTATCAAATCCCGAAGGTGCAGATCAGTTTGGTTTACCAAATAGGTTGTTATTCCAAAATCTGAGCAGTGCGGATCCTGAGTGTTAAGGCTTTGCAAGTGATGTTTTTGCTTAACTTGAAAAATTGGGTTGCCACTAGAAGCTCTCAAATTCTATGGCAATATAATTATGGAAAATGTTAAATCAAGGCTCTAAAGGAACTAAAATTGTCATCAACAGGGAGGACAAGGGAGCCCTTGCAAAGCTGGTGGAGGCTGTCAAGACCAACTACAATGATAGATACGATGAGGTAAGATTCTCTGTGCGGCTGGCCTTGTCTTTTTACACTGTTAACATTCCCAGAACAGAGAAATTTGACATGGTGACATCAGTTTATACTTGGATGTGTTACACCTAGGTTTGCTTACAGTGTATCCAGATTCTTTACCTAAGGATTGGGTAAAATGTGACAGCTGTCGCCAGGTTAGAAGTAAATGGCTACCCTAGGGCAAGGATTGCAGAGAGGGCAACAGCTACCAAAACTCCATATCCTAAATCCAGGAATTATGGGATAGCTGAATCCAGCATCTCTCATTGGGAAAGATTCTAAGCTTTTCTCTTTGCTGCTCCAAAATGTAGTGCAGTGCTTGAAATGTGTAGGACTTTGCAATTGAGAGAGCTCTTGCCTTGTGGAGGATTTTGAGTGGCAAAGTAAAAGATGGAATGAGGTCTCTAACCTGTTCTCCCTTCTTTGCAGATCCGTCGTCACTGGGGCGGGAACGTTCTGGGTCCAAAGTCAGTGGCTCGCATTGCAAAGCTGGAAAAAGCAAAGGCTAAAGAGCTGGCTACAAAGCTGGGCTGAAGATGTACTGCATTGCACCGTGTTTTCTGTACATAATAAACCCCAGCTGTTTCAGTGGTCTCTGTTCATGGGAGTGTTCTAGGCAGGGACTAACACATTGCTATACTCTGTGCCTTCCATCCAGTGACAGAATAGTGCTGGGCACAAACGGCTGCACAGAGCTGGATATTACTGAACTTGCAATAACTTCCCTTAATTACTAGTCCTGTGCAATAACTCCTCTCTTGAACACACAACCCAGCAGCTCAGCTGCACATGCTCTGGGATCTTGGATAATTCTGGTTTTAAGCTTGGCTTGGTTTTGCAAATCTAAATTGGAAATAGCTCTCGATTTCTCCTTACCTGGGACTGGGTTACAGTATGGGTTACACACAGTATTACAACCTTCCACACCTGCAGTGCCTCTTGCAGTAAAGGCAGGCTGAGGGGGTATCAAGACCTTCCTGTGGCTCTGTTCTTTCCCGAGTGCTGACTTGGTCTGGTGGCACTGTGGAGGCTATCAAAGCCTCCAGCTGTGCTAGCTGCTTTTTGCCAGCCCTTATCCTCTTGCAAAGCCACAGGCTGCCTTCCCCAGCTAGACCTGAGTCTCCACAGTAACCTCTGTTTCAGGTTTGCTGCTGTTCCGTGTAAGATGCATGATACAAGTCACAAGGCAAAGACCTGTAGGCCTTCATTGTACTAGAACTGCTGCCAGCCATTGCTGACTTCAGGAAGGACTGCTTCCTGCAAATAAAAATCAGCAAATAGGCTCATTTAAAAAAACTGGGTTTGTCTTAAGGAAAACAGAGTGGAGATATTAAAATGTACTTTACAAACAACCATAGTAGAAAAATGTATTTTGGTTACTATTGAAGTTCAGTGCTCCCAAGCTGCAGCCAAATCACACTGGTGGGAGCTCAGTTTGCAGGGATTGCTTAAAGTCTATTTGCAGCTTGCTAATGTTTGCTGAAACTGCTCTGGTCCTCCAGGTGCTTCAGTTATTTAGGACTGATCAGGCTCCTGTCACCCATAAAAATCTGCTCCTGACAGTAGCACAAAAAAGGTTTCTTCCTTCCCCTCACAGGGGTGCCTTCTGTATAAATTTCTTGTACCACAAGAAGGAAGTTGCAGCACACAAGCTGTACCTGTAAGAGAAAAATCACACATTGGCACCTTTCCAGAGTGGACTGGACCTCCCTAAGACAGCTGCAATAACCAAGGCAAACCACATGGCACAAGTTTTTTAGGTTAAAACTGGGCTTTTGTGGCTCAAGAGCTCATGCAGGCATTCCAGAGCAGGCTGGGGTAGGTTCCCCAGGCAGGCTGGTCCCTTACCAGGTAACGATGTATTGCATGTGCTCGTTCCGCAGGCTCACCCTGGTCTGGCCCCCAATGGGCCCCCCTGGGACTGTGCTTCCTGTGGGGACAACACAGCCAAGTTCAGTCCTTAGTGTGGAACTGCACTGTGTGAGAGGGGAAGGTGATTAATCTGGTGGATGGATACCCTGCTCTCCCCCAGGCAGTGGTGTTCCCAAGTTCATGAATCCCAAATCCATGGTTTGGCTTGGTAGGGACCTTAAAGCCCATCCCATTCCACCTCCTGCTGTGATGGGCAGGGACACCTTCCTCTATCCCAGGCTGCTCCACACCCTGTCCAGCCCTGGCCTTGGACACTTCCAGGGCTCCAGCAGCAGCCAAAGCTACTCTGGGCACTCTGTGCCAGGGCCTGCCCACCCTCACAGGAAACAATTCCATCCCAATATCCCATCTAACCCTGCCCTCTGGCAATCTGAAGCCATTCCCCCTTGTCCTATCTTTGATGCTCCAGACAAAAGTCCTTCTCCAGCTCTCTTGTAGGCTCCCTGTCACCTTCAGAACAGTGGGCTGGCAGAGCACAGAAGAGAACTGAGGGGAAAGGGAGGGAGTGGGATGTAAATTGAACATGGGGCTGGATTCCTCTGTGACTTACTGAAATCTGCATCGATGAAGATGGGCTCAGCACCAGTCACCTTGGCCATGGCCTCCAGGTCCCGGTAGTGCCAGCGATTTTTTTCAATGTTATTTTCAGGCACAAAGGGTTTCCTTTTTTCTGTTAACCTCACCACCCCTGTGAGATCAATCTCATCTTCAATCTGAGGAGAAATGCAGAAAGAAGAAATGAATGTTTCAAGATTGATTTCATATTCTGACATATCAAGTCCTGTCAGGAAAATGTGGCACTGGAAGGGTCTGAGCATAAATTGTTGTTCTCTGCAATGGGGCAGTGCTGTAACAGCAGGAAAAAAAGCAGAACAAGAACAACTCCTTGTTTGTAAAACACATTATTTAACAAAAAGGTGGGAAATAAAGGTTTGTTGTCTTTGAAACTAATTAAATCACCTCCCATGATGCTGAACATAGCTCCTGACTTTCTGGATTAGTGTGGTACCTCTGAGCAACCAAGGGACACAAAGTAACACCCCCATTCCCTGGATCTCCCTTACCTGTCCCTTCAGTCTGGTCTCCGGTTTCAATTTCTCCCTGGGCACAAATCCTCGGTTGACTAAAATCGTGACCCTAGAGTTACATAAAGAAGTACTGCTCAGGAGTGAAAGGGAATTTATTCCTGCTGCTGCTGCTTAGAACTAAAGACCAAAGAAAGAAGCAACCCATGTGTTTGCTGCCACTTTTGCTGTCACCTTATGAAGGAATTTAAATACAATTTCAAATCAAGCCTCAGTGATGTCACAGACTAGGAGATGCCTTTTAAGGCAGGGAGTGACTGATACAAACCCAACCACCAGGATTCAGCTTTTCCAAGGATAAGTGAGTGCTCCAGTGGAGCAGGACTCTCCTGAACTCACCCGAGCTCTGTGCAGTAGAAGGGGGTGACGACGTTGGCTCCGTTCTCCGGATGGGATGTGATCCTCCCGGCTTCCCGGGCTTCCCGCTCCGGGTTCAGCAGGGAACGGGGCAGGATGTACAGCTCCTTAGAGTGGTCAAAATGCCCTCGGACCGTCACAGGTCTGTACTCCAACTCCTTCAGTTCCATGGGGCTGCATGGAACAAGAGGAAAACAAAATCATGCCTGTGCTAAGCAAATTCAATCAGGAGATTTTATTGCAGGATTCTCTTTTTCCCTAATGGTTCACTTTGAGTGGAGCCTGGCAAACAGAGGCAGAAGACAAACAGCTCATGGAATATGGCTTAATATATTTCAACTGTGCCAGAGAATCAAATAGAGATGATTAGGAGCATCCAGGGAGAAGTTCTGTTCCATACCTGGAACCCAGTAAGAGCAAGTGGACTCACTGCCCATGCATCCAGCCATGGGAAGTGTTTCTTTCCCATCCCAGACCATGAATTCCAACAACTGAGCCCTTCTGAGAGTTGTGCCAGGTGACCAAGTGACCTTAAAAATCTCTCTCACACCTGACACAACTGTTGCACATGTGGGGCAGGGCCTGCTGTTGCTCCAAGACTCCCTGTTGCAGTAACAATTTCTCTGGGACACCACAGACACCCAAGTCCTCTTTTTCCAGTGGGATTAAAAATGCTATGAAATACATCCCTCATTCTCCTGAACAGAGATTCATCCTTCCCCATACATTTAGAGTATCCTAAAGGAAGAACTGACTTATCCTTTTACTAAAAATAAAAAAATTATCAGGATCTCTTTCTAATTTGCTAGCATATCCCAATTTCCATCGTATCCCTTCATTTTCATGCAGGTCAGTTCAGCACAAGTTCATTAGTGCAAGGTCCATATCTAATATTTCCAGTCAGTGCTCTGTAGACAGCAAACCATCCCTGCTTCCATACTCTAATGTCAGAGGGATGGGATCTGCTGTGATTCTTGATGCCAGTTGTGCAATCAAATCTAATTTCCACTTGCGCCGCTGAACCTGGAAGTAAACAAACACAAAAGTAACTCCTTAGGGTAGAACTGGGCAATGGAACAACCCCAGCAAGCCTTAAAACCTTGGTCATAATTTTCGTATCAGGCCTGGCCTAAATCAGGGTAATTGGAGATGAGAAAATAGAGGTTACTGAATTTAATTTGAGGAAATATTTATACTAAAATATAACTGTAAAAAAATACTTTTAAAGACTTCAAAGTGTATACTTGGAAAACAGAAATGTAAAATAACAGCAAATCTTTAACCTGCCTGTTGTCTGAACTAGATCACTCAGATGGAAAAACTTGACAATCCTCAAGTATTCATTTTCTGAAAAAATGAAATATTGATTTGTACCTGCCATGTGCCAAGACCAAATGTGGTCAGAGGGATGAGGAGAAGGCCCCATTTCAGCACGGTATCCTCTCCAGATGTGTCAGCAGCTGCTGTAGAACTTCGTGGTCTGCATAACCTCAAACAGACATCTACAGAAAACCAGAACAGGAACAGGATTCAGAGAAATGCCAAATTCCTGCAGGAAATATTACATCTTTGCACTAGGGTGAAATAGGGCAGAAGCCCAGACAAATATTTTCTTACCTTTAGTCTTTTGAATCAGACCAGAACCTTCTTTAGTTAGGGGATATCCAAAAAATGTTCTTCTGATCAAGCACTGTAATGTCTACACAGAATAAGAAAGATCCTCTGTAACGCTGCTGCTTTATAAAACTTTTATTTCGGTGATATCAGTGAACTTGATAAACATCAAGTTTATCCATTGATTTATGTCTCAAATGAGCAACTGCCTGTGAAACACTATGGGTTAGGCTTTCATTTAAATTAAATAAGATAAAATTTCTATTACAGAGCTGCCTACAGCACAGCAATGAACTTTCATTCACACTATCAGCAAACACACACCAGCCTAATCTATTCTTGACAGAAACAAGGGCCTACAGGGGACGGGATCAGGGGACAGGATGAAGGGAGGGGATGAGGGAATAGGATGAAGAGATAGGATCGAGGGACTGGATCAGGTAGAGGGGACAGGCTGAGGTAACTGGATCCGGGAACTGGATCAGGGGACTGAATCCAGGATGAGGGGACATGATCAGGAAACGAGAGGAAGGGACTGGATCGGAGACAGGATAATGGGACATGATCAGGGTCGAAGGACAGGATCAGCGGCTTACCCGTCCCGGCTCCGCTGCCCCGAACCTCCCCTGGTGCCACCGCTCCCTCAGCAGCCTGGGCCCGGCTCTAAGCACCGGCGCGGCCATGGCAGCCCCGGCCCGGCCCCGCTGCCCCGCTCCTCCCCCGCCCTGCCCGTGGCCCGGAACGGGAAACGCGCCCGGGCCCGGCCCCTCACGATGGCGGCGCCGGGCCCGGGTGGAGGCGCGGCCGTGCCGGAGGTGCCCGAGGCGGAGCGGCTCTTCCTGAGGGAGCACCCGCTGCTGAGCCCCGCGGGGCCGGGCAAGGTGCGGCCGTGTGAGGGTTGCGAACGCTTGGGGGCACCCTGAGGGCCCTGAGGGATGGCGCCGCCTCACTGAGGGTCCGTGATGGGGCCGGCACCGCGCGGTACCCGATGGGCTCGGCCGCAGCGAGCTCCTGCCCCGAGGTGTTTGTCCGGCGCTGGAAGGCGGTGGAAGGCCGGGGAGCAGAGCTGGTCTGTCCTGCTCTCCCCAGCCCTGGGGTGGATACGGGCAGGGTGGTTAGACGTTGGAAGGGGCTGCCCAGAGAGGCGGTGCAGTCTCCATGCCTGGGGAACGACTGGAGTGGCCCTCAGTGCCATGGTGGGGTTGACAAGGTGGGGATCGGTCATAGGTTGGACTCGATGATCTCGGAGGTTCTTTCCAACTGAATTGATTCTGAGATTCAGTGGGATAAAGCCCTGGGTTTCCTGACCATTAATGTTTTTTTCAGGTGAGGTGCAGGCTGACGGGACACGAGCTGCCCTGTCGCTTGTCAGAGCTGCAGGCTTACACCAGCGGTAAGAAGTACCAGCGGCTCACAAAGGCAGCTCAAGAGTTCGACTATGGCATGTTTGAGCCCCACATAGTGCCCAGCACAAAGAATTTGTATGTATTCTTCCTCCTGTGTGTTGTGCTTTACACTTTGTTCAATCTCAGATATAAAGTGGTTGGGCTTTATAAAGTTCTTAGGTCTTTATGGATTTGGGGAGACTGGGAAAGGCTTTATAAAGTATTTATTAACTTTGAGCACCTTGCAGTGCTTGTAAGGGAAAAGTTATGAAATCGTAGCAACTTTAACTCTGTTGCTGGCTCTTTCTGTGTCTGTCAGACACCAGCTGTTCTGCAAGCTCACCCTCAGACACATCAACAAGCTTCCAGAGCACGTCCTGCGTCATGTCCAAGGGAAGCGCTACCAGAAGGCCCTGAAAACGTGTATGTAACTTTTCTGAAGCTGTACCAGGCAGCATTTCTTTCCTGAGCAGTAGAGATTCCAGTGTATAGCTATGAAGTGTGTGGGACAGCGTTGTTTAAGTTGACAGCAGTGTGTTACTATGTGTCCTCCTCAGCCAGGAAGGAAGGTCTCAGATACAGGGAGCAATTGGCTTGGAACATCCTTCCCTAAGAGAATCAACTTTAAAATTCCCCCAGGGAGTGCAATTCCTGTGTCCAGCACAATCTGTGTTAACATCTTCCCTGGTCCATCATATTGCTGTAGATTATGTGGATGTATATTTGGAGCATGGTGTACTTTCGAGTTGCATTTCCTACAAGCTGGGAATGGGAGGATTTAAGGCCTGGGCAACTGATCAGTGCTGCCTGACCCTCACTTTTAGATGAGGAATGCCAGAGGGAAGGAGTGGACTACATCCCTGCCTGCCTGAGACAGAAGAAGCAGCAGGCACAGCACTCTGATGACCAAACAAACGGGAGCAGGCAGCCTCACAGGAAAGAGGAGTTCTGGGAGCCAGAGTTCAGCAAGGAGGATGGAGAGGAGACAGACGACAGCATGAGTGACCTGTACCCACGTGAGTGAGAACCTTGGTGTTATCCATGTCCTCAAGGGACTTGCTTGGTTAATTGTCTCCTGGTTTCTTTACCCTGCTGCCTGATGCTGGCGTGCCAGAAGCACCTGACTTCATCCAGTTCGGAGTCCTTGGGTTTTGGGAAACTTACCACCACCAAATAAGAAATAATTAATGGTAACTGGTAACGAGATGGATCATGCAGGGTGTGAGGGAAGGGATACAAGATCCACAGGGATTTGCTGTTTTATGAATCTCCACTTTCCTTGTTTCTCAGCAAGTCTTTGACATAACGTGGTCAGGCTGTTCTGCTGACTTAGATCTGGAAGTGCAAATCCATCTTGCTGCAGGAGCAGGAGTGTAACACATGGCAGCACCTGTTCTGATGTTCCCAGAATGGGAACAGAAAGAGCACCAAGGCACATCTCCAATAAAACAGCACCAGCATGTTTATTTCCCAAGTATTTCAGTAGTGACACGCCTATGCCTGGTGACTGGAAACAGATTTAAAGCAAAGTCAGGGGAGGCAGAGCCTGTGTCCACAGAGAACTGATTTTGAGCTAAATCTTTTTTTAGCTGCACTCTTCCCAGAAAAAAACCCATCAGCTCCACAGACCACAAAGGGCAGTGATGACTTCATGACAGACAGCGAGGATGACGGGACCAAGCAGAATGGAGAGCACGGGACAAGGAGGGACAGCAGCAGAGCAGCTGGCAAAAGAGGAAAGGTGGGAGTCATCCCACTGCCTGCAGCAGCAGGGGGTGTGGAGCTGGGAGCCCATCCTGTAGGTGTTCTAGCTATTCCTGTCTGGGAAGCAGCAGAAGGTGCAAAGCTGTTCAGAATAGATTTTTCTCTGTGTGCCAGACAGTGACTTGCATCCCGAGGTGTGAATTCCTGCCAGGCAATATTTATCCTGGGTGGGGTAGTGAGGGATCTTCCTGCCTGTACAAACGGCTCATCTTGGGTGAAATCCTGCCCCACACCAACTTAGAAGGAAAGCTGATGTGTGTCCTGTACTTTTTCTCCAAATACACAAAAAAAAAAGTGTTTTGCAGGCACAGTAGTTCCCTCTAGACCATTTTTCTGCCACTTTTGAGGCACTGCCTTACTTTATAAATGTGTCAAACTAGAAAGTTAGGGCTAGGATAAAGTTTGGATCCATTGCTGCAGGGAGCCTGTCAGTTTGTACCTAATGAAACCATCAGCAAGGGCTGCTGAGCTGCAGGATCCTGGCATCATGAGCAGACTTGGGCTCATTCTGGCTGTTGAAGGAGATCACACTCAGTGTTTCTGTTTAAGCTGTCTCAGGCAAGGCTTGATCTGGATGTTGTAAATAAGCTGATTAACTTCTTTTTCTCTACAGAAACAGACAGGTCCTTTAAAGAAGAAATTCAAGAGCCACCATCGAAAACCCAAAAACTTCAAGAAAGCAATCAATGGGAAATAAATTCTATGATAAAATACCTGGCCTGAAGCCTATTGTGTAACAATTCCAGTGGGAGCACAGGATGAAGTGTCTGCCCGTTCCATTTAACTGCTGCAGGTGTGGAGGGGAATAATGGGGTGGAATTAAGTTGCATTCCAAGAGATTCAAGTAAGCCCCACACCAAGAGAAGGATGCCTGCTCATTTTTTTTACAGAAAGCTGGTTTTTGTTAGGCAGGAAAGCACAGCAGCTCAGCAGCGGAGCATCACCAGCCGCACATGCCAAGTGGATACAAAGATGCCATTGTTTTATTTTGATTGTTTTCAAAAATCAAAACATTTTCAAACACAACTAAGTTACAAAATACAGCATAAAATGAGAATTTATACTTTTTTTTTTTTTCCCCCACATAGAAAGCAAAAATATATTCAGAATGAATTCCAAAACACTTTGCAGAGCCAATTGGTAGCTGACAGCCTGCTTGTGAGAGCTTCTCAGCCACTGGGAGAGGTCACTGTATTTCTGGGAGATGCACAAGTACAGCAGTGTATGTAGGAAATCAGAATCTTCTGCATCAGGACTCACAGTTAAATCTGGATGCTGTGCTGCCTAGAAGTATCTTATAATGCCCTCCACCTAATTGTGCCCCTGGAATACTGGAAGTATTCCTGCTGCAGGGGACAGCAACAGTTCCTTTTCTAGGGTCTTTTGTTGGAAAGGGGACTTGATTTTCACAGAGAAACTGGTCAATATTTCAGACTGGTCTGTTATTGAGCTCCTTAGTTAGACAGGACACCAGGAAGTTGAGAAAGACAAGGGGCTCCTTGCAGGAGTAGTTTCTGTCATTTATAAATACTATGAACATCAACAGCAGTTCAGGTATCTGAGAGTGGCTGCCTTGATCAGTCTAGAACCGTTGTAAGACCTGCAGTGAAACAGTGAAAGCCTCCTGTGCTGCAGATCTGTGACTGAAGGGAACAGTTTGTTTAGCCAGGAAGAGTCAGGCACACAGAACTCTTGAGGTGAAGACTTCTCCTGAAAAACTTCCTTGAAAAGAAAGTCATCAGTGCCCTGACCTTAATGTTGAATTCCCTTCCCATCAATCTGTACATGGGAGTTGGAGTAGATGATGTGCAGAGGTTCCTTCCAACCCGAACTATTCTGGGATAGCAACTGGCTTCCTCTAGCAGCAGCACATCTTGCCTTTACAGAGGCTATTATCCCCTTAAGATGATGAAATCACTGGTTTGACTTTCAACAGTGCTCCTCTATTTTTCATTAGTTCTTTCAGCCCAGTTTTCTCTCCTAAAAAGCAACTGTTTAACTGAACTGTGCAGGTGAGTGCCCTTATCAGGAGACCTTGGAGAACAGCTCCCACTGGAGATGTTCAGCTGAATTCCTCCTTGAACAAAGAGCTGAGCATCTTCCTCAGGGGAGGCAACAGAGCAAGGAATCAGTGTAATGGTAGGAAGTTGGTAGAGCTCATGCTGTCTAGAATTCCTCCACAATCTAGTGAACAGGTTCACACCTAGTTGACTAAGAGAGGACAAAAGGTCTCCCCTGAGCAGCACTAAGCATGGCCATGGCACAGAAGTCGTGGCACTGAGAAGCCAAACAGGGCCTTCCTCTCCTCACTCTCCCAAGCTCCTCCTGTGGAAGGTCCATCGCTGGCTACTTCTCCACTGCCCAGGCTTTGCACTCACATTCCTCAGCTACAACCGTTTGCAGAGCTGGGAACGGGGCCACTTCCACATTTCCACCCTGCACAGCTCAGGGTGGTGTGAGGTGGCAGAGGAGGGGCTGTCCCATAGAGCTCAGCAGCCCAGCTCTTCATCAGCTGGGACTTTTACAGCCAAGAGACTGACAGAAGTGACTCTAAGAAGCAAAGACTACAGATTAGGAGATTGGCTGCTCTCATCTGGCAAGTACTGAGTGCACAGAAGAGGGGAGTTTCTGTAATTCTCAAGATATTTTCACCAATAACCTGCAATTCAAATATGAATTTGGGGCTTGTATGGATGGAAGCTCGCTAATAGCAGAAAGGAGCTTTTATTATGGAACCTGCAGCACAACTTGGCTCCCTTCCTGGGAATTCAGGAGGGGCAACTTTTGGGGAAAGAATGTAGAATAAAGAATTCTTTTGGCACAGAATTTTCACAGAATCTAATGCTCTGTCTCTTCAGGATTATCTCATCTCCCCCACTTCCTTTAAATCTGATTAGCAAGACAGGATTCATGATTAACAATACAGGATTCTCCCTTGTTCCCCTCAAGGGCAGAACTGGGACATGTTAGAAAATCCTCTCCCTTTTCTTACCCAGAAAGAGGTACAACTACTTCCAGGGTTTTCTTTTTGCCTTCTGTAGAGGAGCAGGAAAGACCCTTCCCCGTTAAACAAAAGGGAATTACAGGCCTCTGAGCAGCAAAATAACAGTGATTTTCTGGGTTTTCTTTGATGCTGCTTTCCACCTTGATAAGCAATGCTATAACCAGCCATGGAACTCCTTACATACAAGACAGTTTTGATAAGGACAAGAGAGGGGATCCACTTCTTTTAGTTATAGCTACAACCCAACACCACACTGAATGATACAGCTGTATCTGCTCACCTTTCTGCAAATTTTAAGACATTGCTGACATTCCAGACAGCAACTGTTCTAATGCAATTCACTGAAGCATCAGCAAAATGCAGGTTCCTTGGGTTAGTTCCAAATCTAGGAAGTTAGAATAAACCTAGGCAACATTCCTTGAATAAGAAATAAGATTTTATCTATTGTATTACTGGTGCCGCAGTAAATCAAATTCAAAACATCTGTGCCTTTTATAGGAAGGGGGCATGTATGTGTAAAATGCTGGCAGTTTTTGTTGAATCCATAGAGAATCAGTTCTGGACTTAGTACAGTATGTCCCAAGAAATGTTGCTATTCCTGTTACCACTCTTTTTTCTTCTCATCCATGGAGACTCCGCCGGGACCCAGTGCAACCACAAGGAGGAGCCCTCCAATGACAGACATGGTCTGGAAGAAATCGTATCTGAGGAAGTCGTGCATGGGCTTGTAGGCTGGGACGGTCCAGAAGGCATTGAAGTAGATGTTGATGCCAAACAGCCAGATGACCAGAGTCAAGGCAGCCAGCTTAGTCTTGAAGCCAATGGCCACCAAGATAATCAGGGCTGTGCCCACAATGTTCTGCAGAATCTGCAAATTAAAAAGCCACAAAGAAACACCATTTACTTACAGTCTGTAGATACATACACCAACATCAGAGCAGAGCTTGGATAAGTTCAGTTGTCATGGCATAGACAACCTAATAATTTTTTCTAAATTCTTAATTTTACTTATCTATTTCATAAACATTGAACAGATCCTGCAGCCCATCTGGGCACTGGTGCTACATTCTAGTTGCTCAACTCAGACTTTAATGCTGGGATACTTACAGAAAAGAAGTTCATATCAAAGTGTAGCAGTGTCATGAACATGAGAACGAGCAGCACACGTCCCCCCAACTGCATGTACTGCTTTGGGGAGCTCTCCCTCATGGTGGGGACACCAGCAAACATGCTCTTCCCTTCTGAGCGGGACTCAGCCAGAAGCAGCAGCAAGCCTCCCCCAAGGGCAAGATTCCTACACAAATAGGGAAAAAAGGGGAAAAAAAAAGCAGTTTAGTACAGCTTGCACTGATCTACATCTGTAAGGTCTTATCTGAATTTCAGTAAGGATCTATGTGAGACTGAGGAGTGACTTGCTCTGCACCGTGGCACGTGGTGGGCTGTGTTAGACTTCCCAGCCCCAGCAGCACTGAGCACACCAAAGATTTTTGGGAACACAGCCTGCCAGGGAAGTCCAGCACCCACCACTCAGGCACTGTTGCTTCAGTGGCTCTTACAACACAAATTTACTTGTGTTAAAAGTTATTCTGTACCTCAGGTTTAGCCATATATGCCAAAGTAGTTCAGAGGTTGCTTTGAGAAAACAGAGCAGCAGCACTGCTGAAAAGTTACACATTGACAGGGCTGTAGTAAGCCCAGAGTATAGCTCTTGTGCTGGCCTCCTCTCAGAGGACTGGAAAGGTAACAGCCAGCCATCACTCAGGGCCTGACAGGAAAGCTCATGTTTGGAATTTTGTCTTCCTGTTAGGGAAGGTGGTAAGAGATTTAAAAGCCCAGAAACCACTTCAGTGACTGCATGCTGTAGTTTTCTCAGAAAATGGCTTCAGTCATGCAAAAGCAGAGTTGCTATTTTAGCCATTTAGAAAACAGAAGCAACTCTGATCAAGTGTAGACAGTTGGTTGAGCTCTCAGCCAGGTTAGCAGCAGAAGCACTTGGATCCTAGTGGGTTAGAATTAGTTTTTCCCTTCCTGAGCCTGCTGTCTACAGTTTAACACAGACTCTCCTGATTCTTCAAGAGCTGTCATTTCTTCTTTAAAGTAAATACATCACTTAAAATCTATTAAATACTATGTACAAATGTCATTCGCTCTGTCACCAAGTGCCAGTTTTCATTCTATTTCCATAAAAACTTCCAGAAGCAGGCATACCTCATCAAGAACTTCAGGTCCCATAGAATGCTGTATGCAATAGTCTAGGCAAAGAACAAAACAGGTTAAAACACCACATAAATTACACTGAAGTTCTGAATTTCTTTTACAATCTCAAGTCTGTATCAGCCACAGCAGAATTTGATTACAAATACAATATAGTTAGGGAAACAATGTAATTACATCAGTGTTGTCCAGTGAGTCTGTGTAACACAAAGAAGGGAAGCCAAATTTGATTTGTGCTTTAGGCCCCCAAAAATTCCCCGGTTTTGTAGGGGAAGGATGCTACTAGCTAGGATCCTTTGTGATGGGAACACAGCTGAAGGCCAAAGCAACTGCAAGTTCCACATTTGGCTTATTAACTGACATCCAGGTAAATTGCCAGCTACTTCTGCTAAATTGGTCAAGGTCAAGTATTGAATGAATGTCTCCAAGCTGACTAATTGCTATTACATCAATCCGGCACATCAGGAGAACAGAAGCAGCAAAATAGTTCAATGCCATCAAAGACTGGCACTAAGCCAGGGTGGAGAAAAATTCCAGGGTTGCAAGTTACATTTAAACATGTTGGGAGTACTGGGGCTAAGAGAGATTTGAAAGGTACTGTTTAGAAGGGATGAAGATTTAAGCCTCCTACCTGTAATGCTATAATTCCAAACAGTCCAAAGCAGGCATATTGCACAAAGTTCCTACTCAGCACCAGGATACAGCCACCTGAGTTGGAGAAATTGAACACAGTTACACTTGGAAAAGCTCCTGCAGGAATGCTAACTTGGATTTTCCTTTTTCTTTCAGTGAGATAACTGTAAGGGCCATCATGATGTATTACTTTTCCTTGAAAGGATAAAACCCAAAACCCTTCTCAAGTCTTCCATCAGAAAGCACCAACAGCCTTTGTCACTTTGACACGAAGACTGGCAACTGCATTAAATTAAATTAAATTAAACTCTACACAACATAGTGAGGGCAAAAAATCTAAATTCAGACAAGATAAGAAACTGGCAATCAGGAACAGCAAATCAGGGACATAATATAAACAGAACAGGATTTTTCCTCTCTCCATTTCAGACAGCCTAAACCTACCCAGCACATATATAGCAGTGCAGTACTTCTGGGATTATTTTGATTCCTGGGCTTTGGAGAAATTTCTGACACAAGCACCTCACTCAGGCTTAAATGCACCCTTATCCAGGATAAGAATTTGCCTTGGAGATGAATGCCCATAAAAACAGGAGGCTGAGAAAGTCTCAACATTGCCTCATTTAAGAGAACAGGAGTATTTAATTTAGAGAACTCTGGGTGTGGCTTGTATTTATGGATGCATGTACAGAACTGAAACCAGATTGTCCTGATGGATTCTTGGCACCTTTGACTCAGAGGCAGTGTGTCACAAGAAACTCTCCACGGCTGCTTCCAGGAAAGTCTGAAGCAGGTTAGCTCAGAGTTCTATTCATTCAGCCCATGTAGTACTATCAGTTCTGAGCTGTCAGGGGCTATTAGGAAATCAGTGAGGCATCCCACGCTGCCAGGATTCTCAGGGCTGCATCCATGCTGGAGTGCTCTGCCTGCACCTGAACAGTCCCAGAGCCACTTACTCAGCTGCCCGAAGAGGTTTATGAACACAAAGATGGAGGCCAGGAAGTAGCCACAGTTCCACGTGCCATCGATGTAGTCCCTCTGTTCACTCCACTGGAACCACATGCGGATGCCATCCTCCAGGAAGGTGCTGATGAGGCACAGCCGGGCCACGTGGGGCAGGTACTGCTTCGTTACCCTCAGGAACTGCACGAGCACACAGGGCATTAGCAGGGAAGGCAGGGAAAGGGACACTGCAGGGATAACAGAGCCCTGCTCTCTGCACACTGAGGTCAGCAGTTCTCATACACTTGGGGTCACCAACATGCAGGGAGAAATTTGGACTTGGATTTAATGAAATGCTTCTTCACCCACTGGGAGCAGCAGGGGAAACCTGTTGTCATTCTCCACTGGACCAGGACTTGGAAAAAAGTAGAATCCAGAAGCACATTTCTGTGTTACAGGAACTGTGCTTTGATGGAGTTCTCGCTAATGAAGGCTGACCTTGGTTTTAGTTTCTCCATCTCAGGGTTTCATGTTACAGCTCAGCTATCAGCCCAGAGCTGAAAGGGCAATCCTGCTCCCAGCCATGTGCTTAGGCACTCGGCACCCTAGAACAACCCTGATTCAAGGAGCCAGGCTCATAGAAGACAAGTTCTGTACAAATTAAAAAGCATTACTAAATTTTTTGCCAAGCTCATTCCCTCCAACAGCTCAGTGAAAACAAAAAACATGTACTCAAGCAGATCTTAGCTCTACATAACCACTGCATGGAATTGCACCCTCTATCCTTTAGGCAGGCTTTTACTTCCATTAAAAGGAGCATCATCTGCAGGAAGGAAACAGACGTTTATAGCCACCGTTCAGTGCAGTGGTTAAAAGGAAATGATATCACAACAGATGCTGAGCTTTAGGTTTTTGGAGTGGAAGATGTATGGGCACTCTTCATCTTGCAGGCTCCTGGATCAGTTTGCTCTGCAAATTAGAGTAACTAAAGGAACAAATACAAAATTGCCAACAGAGTCTAGAGGATCGTGTTCTATAGGGCTGTGGAAGTCCATGGGAAAGCTTACTGACTCTGGGTTAGGACAAATGTTTTAACAGTCCAATTTCTAGGCAGCACTGGTTATTACTTAATTGAGACTTCCACCAGGAAGGAGACATTTCTGACAGTTTATTCCTGCCAGCAACAGTCATTCAATACTAAAGGCTATGCAAATGGGAAGCCTAGCTCACTGTACAACTATAGATTATCACAAGAAAAAAAATCAGCAAACATCCTTAATAGTCAATTAAATAGTTAATATTGGAACAAACTGCACTGCTGTACTACCTGTACCCAGAGTCTAAGGGTCAAAATTCACCTTAATCAAGTGCATTTTAAGTGCAGCTGTACTCTGTCTCCAGGCTGCCACTTCAGGCTTTTTTAAGCCATGTCAACAGTTGGATGAATGAGTCAGAAGAGAATTTCTGATCTTTGTCACTCACTGAATGAGAAACATCTTGGTTTACAGCTTTCCTCCCTCCTGGGTTTCACTGTGAGGTTGAGGAAACTTGCTGAGGAATACTAAGAATAAAGTTCTTACAAACCAGAAGTCTTTTAAGTCTTGTAAGATACAGAACAAGCAACTTTGGTCTAGAAAGAAATGAAAGAAGACAAGTGCTGGGAATCTGTAAGGAAAGGATAAAACCAGTGCTTTGGAAAGGCTGAAAAAAAAAGCAACAAATAGTAGAGAATATCTTCCTCCAGGCCTCATCTTTGCTGTCTTGAAGTGGAAACTGATCTCATTTTCCCCTTCCTTGGAGCCATGAACAGCACAGGTAAAGGATCCAAGAAGACATTTAACATTGCCAACATTCTCTTGGCATACAGAGGGAATTTAACAGTGGCCATTAAACACGAGTGCACACATCCAATGGGCTCCAGACAAGTCAGAGAGGCTGCAGCCTATGGCAACTCCAGTTCTAAGCAACCTCATGGCACACACATCATCCCTGGGCACCCACAACTCCTGGAGCTGCACTCAAATCAAGCCTCTTGTACACAGCAAACTCAGAAACAGAAACAACCTGTGGGAACAAAAACCCAAGCCAAAGGAACCAGGAGATCCAGAGAGAAAGGAAGATAACAACTACACCACAAGTACAGGAAGAGAATGTAACAGGTATCAAGTGATTTCACAATTAGAGGATCTGGATGTAAATCATTCAAGTAATTTAACTCAAGATGGAATAAATGACAAGAAACATGAGAGCTCCAGCAGTGGGACTCAGTGAATAGAACTAATCACCCTGGGGTTGGCCCTGCACAGCACCAGCACTGTGTGGCTCAAAAGATGCTCCCTAAGCCCACTTCCTTTAAGACCCAGATAAAGTGGCATAATTGGGAAAATTGGTGGCTGCAGTTCAATATCTGCAGCTAAGAAATGGAACCTGAAAGACACCCTGCATTGAGCACAACACATCCAAATCCAAACTGCTGGCAACGCCAGAGGTGGCAGCACTAAACTCACAACATCAAATAACTACTACAGGGCTTTTTCTGCTCTGGGCTTTGTATCAACTACTCTCCACATGTTCTGTCTCATTAGAAGAGGTGAAACATCATGAGAATAGACAAGAAAATGCTAAATAAAGCTATTTTAAAGAAGAACAGCTGGTTGTGTGTTGGCAGCCAAGTCACTGGCATACGCCAGAGGGGCTTTGTGTTGCCACTTCCCCCTCTAATGGGATTAAAAAGGCAAAGATATATTTAAATGTCCCTTTAAGTTTAATGACCAAAGGTGTACAAGAAGATCTAGAGATCCTTTAATCAAAGCTCTGCTCAACTGCCCATTTTTCTAATGGAAGACTGAAATTTTCAAACCCATAAAGGCCTGACCAAAAGAGAGGCAATAAAGTGATTCATTTTGACCCCACCTCTAACAGTTTCAAATGTGCTGAAAGTCCACTCTATTTTGATAAAAGTGTACATACCATGGTACAATTACAGGTATTTTAAGTCAAATAAACGGACATGGGTTCGGAATTTTTGCAGGTATGTTCTGTCCAAACACAAAGCCTTTTCCTGTGTATTCTTGGATCAGGGAAGTTCTGATTATGATGAGGAACTGCTGATCTATACAGCAACCCTCCTGAGTTGCACAGCATTATTAGTCTAGAGCTTCTGATAAGGCGTGTCCCAAATATCTTGAATACTTTAAAGGAATTTCTTTGTTCTGGGAGAACAAATTCCTCCAGCAGCCTGGGACACCACTGATCTTTCCCCAAAGAGGATACTCAATCCAATGGCACAGAGAAAAATCACTTTCACCAGCTTGGATACATTCACTCAAAGAAATCCCACTCCAAAATCATAGGGAGAGCAATCACAACATAAGCCCATCACATTCTGCAAAACAGGATATTGAGGACAAGAAATAATGGGTTCAAACTGAAAGAGGGAAATAAAAGTTAGAAATTAGGGAGAAATTACCTGTGAGGGTGGGGATACCCTGGCACAGGTTGCCCAGATAAACTGTGGCTGGCCCTGGATCCCTGGAAGTGTCCAAGGCCAGGTTGGACAGGGCTTGGAGCATCCTGGGAGAGTGGAAGATCCCTGCTCATGGTTGGGGCTGGAACAAGATGAGCTTTAAGGTCTCTTCCAGCCCAAATGGCTCTGTGATTCTATATCAGAATTATCTGGACAAGATACATCAGCATTTATCTTGAAAAATTAAATAAACTCCCCCAGTCTGGCTCTCTCTTGCAGCTCTCTCACTGCTGTGCAATGACTCAATGGTATCCTCACACTTTTGTCCACGAATCTTTTTTTTTGAACAGCAAAATACCAAGCAGCAACATTCCTAAGGATTTATTCCTAAATATTACTACAGACACTAGGAAAGCTGCCTGAGATCTGCTCCCTCTTAGGAAGGGATTACAAAAGAGAGACAATCCTAAACATTCCATGCAGACAGCTATTTCCAGTACTTGGTAGCTGCACTGAAAGGGTTGCCACGTAATATTTTAACAAAAAACACTAAAAATAGGCTTAATTTCTGAGTGTGTAAATTGTTGAATAAATAACAATGGGCTGGTGTTACAGTGTCCCTTCCACTGCAATTCCTTACAGCTCAGAGCAGGCTATTACCAGCAATCTCACCCCCAGCATTGCTCCTCACTCAACCTAAACATGGAGAGAACTGAACTAAGAGGGGAAAAAAAAAACCTTCAATTTTTTTTCTCCTGCCAGTTCAGCTCCCCAGTTCAATGACAGAAGCACTAGTGAGAGAGAAAAGGGGATTGGAGCCTTGGGAGAAGTAGGACAAGCCCTTTCACTGACAACTGTCTGTCTGGCAAGCTTAGCTGCCTGTAAGACAGTGCACTAGTTCACCTCTGGATTAAGAGCCACTTACTACTGCTGAGTATCTTGCCATCTAGGGCATAATTTGCTAATTCAAAGAGAAATTACAGGATCTTAGAAAATCTAAACTTTACTGTTTGAATTTAAAGAACAGATTATTCTTGCTTTTGTAAGAGACAGTCAGGATTTTCTGATAAACCATGGAATTAGCACCAACATTCTTCCACAGGGGTTTTATGCTACAGAAATTAAGACTCATTATGTGCTGAGTACAGAGAGTGGAAAAAGCAAGAACATAGCTGAGAATGTATTCAGCTCCCAGAACAGCCATTGTCCAGCCTCCACCAGGGGAGTTTCACCACAATTTCAGTCCAAACATTCCAAGTACTTTTTTTAATCCAAGATGAACTAACAGCTCCTCTAATGCCAAGTGTTAACTTCACAATATATACCAAAGGTTAGTGTTTAGCAAGTCACTCCTACGTTGGTGTGACACTGAGCTTTAGCAGCATGGACAACACTGAAAGGTTCTGATTGAGCTACTAGGCAGAATTATCACAGGAGTTATTACTCAGAACACCATAAAATTATTTTGCAATCTGATGGCAAGAGTAGCAAAACTCTAAATTCTGCAGCTCAAGGCAAGTCTCATCTTTAAACAGGATGTGGCCGAGCACAAGTAAATGTGTGCCATTTAAAACTCACTTCAGGAGAAGGCAAACTACATTTAAGCTGGACAAAAGAGCTTTCAGCAGTGTGAAAAAATGGGGTGTTAAGGATATCTAGAAATAACCCTGCAGGAATAAATAGAGAGGTGTTATAAAAAGGTCAGGACAAGCACTGCAAATTTTGGCAAGTAATGTGAACACTGCAGTGATGGTTTACCTTCTCCTCTAAAAGGTGCAAGAGGACAAGATAAACAGAGAATGACCAAGATAATCCAGATATCCCTTAAACTGGGTATTCCACACACCACAAGAAACTCTGTCTCTAAATCGAGTCTTCCATCTGGGGGTGGGGAGGAAGTGCAGAACAGGTTTTCCCAGTGAAATCAGTGAAAGACAGAGGCAGCACAGCCCCCTCAGAGCTGTGACGTGTTATTGTGCACCACACAACTCACACTAAATCACAGTGGTTGTAGATCCAGGCAGAATCAGATTTTCCAGCCAATTTGCTGAATATGATTACTTGCTGTCTCTTATTGTTGATTAGATGAATCACCATGACTGTGAAGATCTTTGCAACACCATCCCCAGCAGAGCAACTACTTACACTCAAAATATTCCTGCTGTCACTCATTGTAAGAGTTCACAAACTTCTATTTAACAGAGAAATCACTCGGGCCTCCACTGAAATAAACGTAAGGTTTACAAGACAACATCAGCTTGCTTGCTTTCCTTTTGCCCCAATCCTAAGCACAGCACCACGGTGCTGACCAACCTTTTCCAGTTTGGGCTTCCAGACATGGGTCAGGGTTTCATGAAATTGCAGAATGGGTTAGAAAGACTCTAGATCTCATCTTGTTCCAAACCCCTACTATGGGGTAATTCCACTATCTCAGGTTGCTCCAAGCCCTGTCCAACCTGTCCTTGAACTCTTCCAGGGATGGGGCAGCCACAGCTTCTCTGGGCACCCTGTGCCAGGGCCTCCCCACCGTCACAGGGAGGAATTTCTTCCCAATATCCCATCTAACGCTGCCAGGTTGGATAACGCGGTCACTCTCCTGTCCCTGCCAGCTCACACCGGCTCCCCACACCCCTCTGTGCCCTCTTCACCAGCCGGGACGCCTCCTGCTCTCTTTCCATTTAATCCCTCCTGAGAGAAGCCCTGTCCCCAGGGAGAACTCGCTGTACGAGAGGCTCGGGCGCTCACTCGAGGGCAGGGGCGGCCGCCAGGCCTACAGCGGTGGGAGCCGGGCCCGGGGTCCCCTCCGAGGAAACTTCCAGGAAAGATGGAAACAGACTACTTCCAGAACAGGTAGTGAGAAAGCAAAGTAGAATGGCTACAAATTAAAAGAGGGGAAACTTAGGTTGGATACTGGGAAGAAATTCCTCCCTGTGAGGGTGGGGAAACCCTGGCACAGGGTGCCCAGAGAAGCTGTGGCTGCCCCATCCCTGGAAGGGTCCAAGGCCAGGTTGGACAGGGCTTGAAGCAACCTGGTCTAGTGGAAGGTGTCCCTGCCTATGGCAGGGGCTGGAACGAGGCGACCTTTAGGATCCCTCCCAGCCCAAACCACTCCACGGCTCTATAATTCCATAAACCCACCGCCCCGCCACAGCGCGGCCCCGAGGAGGCAGCGACCCCGCCGCCATCCCGGCCTGCCTCAGCCAGGCCCCTCAGCGTGGCCCCACCGCACAAAGGCCGCTGTGCGGGCGGTGGGTGGGGGGAAGACGGGAGGGCACCCACCTGGTCGGCGAAGTCCTCGGCGGTGTTCATAATGTCGTTGTGGCCCATGGCGGGGCCCGGGCTAGCTCTGGGCGGGCGGGGCGGTGGCGGGGCTGGGCCGCGCTCGGTGCAGGCGCTGCCACGTCGGACGGGCCGGGCCTTGAAGGCGCCGCCGCGCCGGCGCGCGGGGGGCGGGGCCTCCCCGCCGGGACACGCCCCCGGCACGCCCCCGGCGCTCCTGAGGGGTGGGGGGGGTGTCTCACCCCCTCAGGGCCGCTGCCCCGCGGGAGGCCGGGTTATGTCCCCACCATGGAAAAATACGAGGTGCTGCCCCCAGGCTCAAGCTCATCCCGGGGATAAGCGGGTGGCTGCAGCGTTGTGGGGGTATAGGTGGTGCTGGAGGGGTCTGTGACCAGGGCAGGGGCTGTGAGTACCCTTGGGAAGTAGTGTACGTAGCTCTGAGTGGATTAAGTGATGCTGGAGGGGTTTCCGAGGGGTACATGGCCCTGGGGAATGGTGTTGGTACCCCTGGGAGCAGCACACAACCATAGGAGGTGGGGGTTGAGTGGCCTTGGGTGGGTTATGGGGTCCTGGAGGGGGGGTGGATGGTCCTGGGGGTGTTTTCAGCACGTCCTGAAGACGAGGGAAGGGAAGGCCTGTGTTCCTCTCAGGAACTGGGGTGAAGGTGGGGATGTCCCTAGTCCTGCCATGGGAAACTGGAGGTGTTCCCTGTTTGGAAGGTTTCCATGGAAAAGTGAATGAAAGGGTTTTTTTGCCTCGGTTGTTCTGCCCTAGCTGAGCAGGTGCTCTGGGTGTGTCCTGTGCTCGGCAGGTGCTGGAGCAGCTCCAGCCCGGGGCACTGGGCACGATGCTGGCAGCTCAACTGAAAACAGACAAGGGTGCCCAGAAGAAATATGCAATAAAGCAGGTGAGCAGGCAGTTGCTATGAAAATAAGAATTGGGCATGTTTATTGTCTCCAGGGGCACCATGATAGCAGCAGGAGGCCTATGCTGGGCAGCTAAGCTGCTGGGTAAGAGTAGGGTTGCTCCTCACTGTGCTGCTTTTTGGGAAAATGGAAGATTCAAATCAGTTTACTGGAATGTTGAGGCTCAAAGTGGGGAAAGGGCAGCAGCCTAGTTAGGACCCTTCAGTGTTCTCACCTCAGCTCACTGCTGCCCTGACAGTGCAGAAGCACTGTCTGTCACACACGTATTTCAGCTCTGTCTTACCCATCTCCTAACGCCAAAACTGCCCCAAACTTTAGAGATTTGACCTATCATTGTAGTTTTATGTCATTTGCAGTCCAGTCACCTTGATAAGAGTGTTTTGGTTTGAAGTTCCCTGGTGTTTCTGTCTCACCCCTGTCTTTTGTTTGGTGCAGGTTGAATGCATTGACCAACATCAAGCAAATGCGGCCTTGAAGGAGGTATTGGTGCAGTCTTTTCTTTACTACTTAACTTACAAAGACCAAAGTCTTGATAGAAGCAAGTCTACAAGGATTAGCTGAGTAAATAATAAGTAAATCAGGTAGGACTATTTGAGGTGTGCTCTCTGCCCTCTGCTTGGGCTCAGGCCAGGGTTTTGTATTAATTGCTCTTATTTTTGAATATATAAATTCAAATGGACAGCTCTTCTCAGAGGATAGTTCTTTCTCAGAATTTTTATTTGTTTTGTGAAGCCAAAGAACAAAATTCATCATTTTGGCCTTTAAGCTGTAGGAGAACCTTGGTCTGTTTGTAGTTTATTATTAATAACTTGATGTCTAGATAACATATTTCATGATATGCTCATTTCTCAGAGTTGGACTTTTTTATTGTGAATGGTTTTCTCCTTTGTTGTACTTTTTTTTTGTTGTTGTTTTTGGTGCAAACTCGTTGCAATGCCTTGAATAAGAAGCATCAGATATACTCTTAAAATACAAAAAATGTTTTCAATAAAATATGTGGAATAGCACATGATGGATGAGTCTCCCAGTGCCCAGTATGCACAGCATTTGGAGTTGGAAAAGGAGGAGAATGAATGTTTGTGCAGATGTTTTATCCTGGTCAGAGAGGTGACCTCTTTCTGTACCAAATATGGCATTACCAGTAAAACTTGATCAAATTTTTCTGTTGAAATAAATATTGAAATACATCTATTAAAATAAATGCAGTTCTGCCATCCAGGAGCGTCGCTCTTTTTAGTTTTTCTGTTGTGCTTGCACAGCCACAAACACAACTACAGGAGAGTAACCTAAATTCTTTATATCTTTCACATAATCAGCAAATTTGCTGAAGTGATTAGGATTTGATAGAGCCCTGCACAGAAACCACCTGCAAGGAGATAAAAATCTCTTGTGCCGTTGTATTTGCTGAGGTTCAAGCTTGCAGGGAGGTTACAGGAAATAATGGCTGCACTTGAAAAATCATTCTGACTTATATTCTGAGAAATGTTTTCAAGTTTGGATGTCAGGAGCTCAAGAAGGGGGTGGTTCACACATCATCTTCCTGTGGATCAGTTTATACCTTTGAATCTCACAAGGCTGTTGCAGCAGTGAGTAGAGTCTGGGTGAAATATTTTCTTTCTTTCCACATTTGTGTATGTAAATATTTAACAGAGCTTGCACTTTGGAAGAGTTTGATCAGAAATGTGACATAAAGAAGTGAGGAACTCTCTTTGGGTTATTATTTATGGTCCTGTTAAAGGGAAGGACTGTGTAGCTCTAGAAAGCTGTCTCTATTTTATCTTTCTTTTTCTATGCAGGCAATGGATTTGCTAAAACTCCGCCACCCTAACATCTGTACTTACAAGGAATTGTTTATGACTTGGAATAATGAGGTGAGAATGGAGCAGGATTGGTTAAACTGGAATGTGTGGTTTATACTCTAGGCACAAGAGTATATTCACAGATTTAAATTTGGGGTCATTGGGGTGAGATGCTAAAAAAGTTGTTTTTTTTTTATTTAAAACAATCCTGATTATTTTTTTTTTTGGCTCCTGAATACACACACTAAAAACCTGTGAATATGTATGGATTGGAGCCCATCACATGGCAGACTCACAGTTCTGATCAGAATAAGTGTGCAATTCTGATTTTCACACCAGCATGAAAACCTTTCTATAGGGGACCATGAGAAGCTGAAAGCCCTGACTCATTTATTTGCAGATTTTCTTCAGTACTTGGACAGAATCTTTGATGATTTTATGGACGTATAATTGATTTGAATCATCCTATAGAGCTTCAGATAAGATGCTTGATAGTTGTGGTTTGTTTTATGTGCTAAAACAATGAGCATACTGTATTTTAATGGAAGAAATTAAATATTGTCTCTTTCGTGAGACAATAATCATCTCAGAACCCTTTTGTACTGTGAACATCACACCCACCAGTCTGGTTTTGTCTTTCTTACCTGCAAACAATTCAGTGATTTTGGTGCAATGTTTTATTGCAGGTCTCATCTCTGTTCCTCTGCCTGGTAATGCAGCACTCAGGCCAAGGAGATCTTTCAGCTCTGATAAAGGAAAAGAGGCAGAAATCAGAAAAGATAACAGACATGGTAAAAAGTACAGAAGAGGCATCTGTTTGAACTGAGAGATTTGTTGCTATTATGGTATTCCTTCTTTCTGAAAATCCTCCCTAAACCTTCAAAGCACAGGAGGGTGGTTTTGGAAACTCACTTCTGAAAGATATTTGAAAGTTACTCTTTCATGTCTATTTCCCTCCACAGGTGGTTCAGAAGTTCCTGGGACAGATGGTGGATGCTTTGTTTTACATACACAAACAAAATATTTGGCACAGGTGAGCAGAAATCTTGTTCTCTTTGTCTGACTGGCCCTTGTTCTTTACAGTGTTGGTTCAGCACAGTGCTCAGAGGCAGGGAATTTTACTCTTCCAAAAGAAGAAGTAGGGAGTAGGAATTCCAGACTTTAGATTTGTTTGGTTTTTTTTTTACTTCCAAAGTTACTTATTTCCTGAGTTTTGTCTGGAATACTCATTTGACTGAGGTGTTATCTCTTGTTTTTTTGTTGTTTTTTTTTAATATTTAAAAAATTGTCCATCTCTGTAAATGCTCACATTTTGCTGGCTGTGATGGACAAAGTTTGCATATCTAAATAGGAGACAGCCCTTGCATTCCATGCTCAGATAAATTTGTGTCCCAAGCACAAATTTGAAAGTATTTAGAGAGGAAAGTAATTGTATATTTGTTGATAAACACTTGTATATTTAAAAAAACCCAAAAAACAAACAACAAAACACAAACAAAAAATGTCCAAACCAATTTCCACTCAAAAAGCCCACTACAAAAACCAACCCAATCCTTCTGAGGGCTAAAGATGCAGGGAATTGGTAATTATATGTCATTAGACTCTAATTTCACAGGCTGACAGGAAATATTTGTGTTGTAGAAATCTCAAGCCATCAAACATCCTTGTGACTGGTGAAGCATCCTTCATGCTAAGTGACTTCAGTACTGAAACACTTATGAAAGATGAGCTGAAATGGAAAATAAGAGTGGAAGAAGGTAGATATTTGTTTTGCTAGTTTTTCTTTCTGCTGTATTTTTAAAAGATTTCAGTTCAGGTGGATATTTTTAGTCCTCAGAGAAAAATTAGGAAAGAGGGGAAAGTTATCTTCCCTCTCCTTTCTCTGCATTAAACTATTTGTCTTCCAAATAGGATTTTCATAGGCAGTCTGCAGCATTAATTGTGTTCACAAGTGAAAAATGTAGATGTGTGTGTGAGTTTCTGCAATCAGTACAGTTGGAATCCTCTTTAGCTTTGTCCTCAGGAACATCTTAGAAAAATGTTCATTAGTTAGAGTGTGTTTTGTAGTTTTTGGAAGCACAATGTCAGCAATGTCACCATATGATTCCTCTTTCTACAGAAAGCAAGTCTTGGATGGCTCCAGAAACATTTGGATTTTCTTTCACTGAGAAATCTGACATCTGGTCTCTGGGCTGTGTCCTCCTTGATATGATGAGCTGCTTTGTTCTGAATGTGTGTAAGAGTGATTCATTAGGGATTTAAAGGTTTCTGGGCTCATCAGGATATCTGGGAGTGTGTGAGAGCTCTCTGACACTGTGTTCTCCCCAGGCAGAAGAGATAAATTCCTTGCTGCAGGATATCAGAGGGGACAGCAGCTGCCTTGTGGAAGTCCTGAACCTGGTGCAGGATGGAGAAAGCAGCTATTTGCCTTTCTTTCCAATTTTATTGATGATGCTACAGATTGAGCCCAGCATGAGACCCACAGCAAGGTGAGTTCTGGCTGCCTTTTCTTGATTTATTTTGTCCAAAACCCCTCCTATTTCTACAAACTGGGAATGTTAACTGCTGTTGGAAAGGGTTAACACTGCTTATCTTCTTGTCTCAACAAATTGAGTTATTAAAGATGTTATGTTCATTCAGAGTGGACACTGAGATGCACAGGTGTCCCTTTTTGCAGTTATATTATGAATTCATGTTATACACAATTTTATGAGCCTGAACTTGACACCTAAGCATGGTTTGTGCAATATGAGCTCTTCTTGAGCTGTTCTGATGTAAAATGTTTAAGTTCTGTCAAAAATAATCTACTCTAGAAGTAATATTAGATTTTTTATATCAAAATGAAACAATGCCTATAGATTTTTTTCTTTTCTAACTTACCAGTTCTAACTCACTGGTGCTACTTTTGTCTCGAAATTCTAGGGATCTGGTCACTATTCCATTTATTGAGAAATGCCTGATTTTTGCTGGTGACACCTCAATAAAACTGAAGAAGTCTCTGCTTCCCACAATAACAGATTTGCTCTTTCAGGGAGGAGTTGAAAGTGTTCTAGGTAATAAGAAGAATAAGATTAATGTAAAGGTGATTTTCATAGGAAATAGACCCTTCCAGTCAGGATGTATTCTACTTGGAAATAAATTCTTGGACAGTCATTTTACTTGAAATAAAATATTCTTTGGAGCAAGGATCACTATTCAGCTTTTTCTCTAAATTCCTAAGATGCTCAGCCATTCCTACTGCAAAAGTTAAATGAAAAGTTTATGAGGTCATTCCTCATAAAATTTGAGAGCTCCACCTACTTTGTTTTCATTGTAATATGTTTGTTAATTTATGCCACAAAGGATCTGCTCCATTCTTTTCCTTCTAAGTAAGGAAAATGTTCTTTTAATCTGAAAAGTCTATTGGAATAATGCATTTAAAGCTCCTATCCCTGCTCTGGTTTAATATTCCAACAGGCCCCAAAAATATGTATATAATGCCAAATATGTTATGAATCATAACACTGTAATATAGAAATGTTTAATGAGTTGGGGGGAAAGATATTCTCTTTTGAACAATCCCAAATTCCATTATTTTCATTCATATGAATTCACATCTTGCACAAAACAGAGGCAATTTGTGTAACTGTTGGTGTGGAATGGTTGGAAGAATTTCCTTGGTTTCTCAGAATTCATGCAGGCTTTCTGGGATATTGAAGAAGTCCAGACTAAAGGCATTCAGCACCTTGCCAGATTTGTAAAGGATAAAAGTGGTAAGGCACTGTTTGATCTATTTATTTGTTTATCTATTCTTCTTCCTTACATTTTGAGATAATAGGAAGATGAAAACATTTCTAATGTCCATAAATGAGAATGAAATTGCACTCTTCCTATTTCTCCAGACCAGGAGCTGATGAGATTGTTTTAGTTTTTATTCTGTACATGCTTTTGTTAACCAGCAGAGGAGTTGTACTGGATAAGAAAAATGGGCACTGGGGAAAAAAAAACTGTGGTATTTGAATTGGCAACAAAGTGACGTTTGAGGAAGGTAATTTCCAGGAGTACTGGGATGATTTGGGGGTAATTGGTGGAGCTGCAGAGCTGGCAGAGCAAGAGGAAGCTACACATGGCTAATTCCTGTGTGTCTGGTATAGCTGTGAGGGTAAAAACTGTGTATTTTCTCTCAGAAACTGTATATTTTTCAAAATAAGGTTTCAGATCAAGGTTAATTATTCAAAGCACTGTGTAAAATCATTTATAAAATTCTTTGTCCTTTGATAGCATTTTAATCCTGGCATTGGCTTGTGATATTAAAACTCAGGGTTATTCTTAGCTTTAATTGACAGGAGACATTTCCCACACAGATGAAAACAATTCATTCTGTTTTGTTCTCTTTGATTCAGGAATCTTTTCTCAAAAATTTTCTTTCCCCCACAGCATTCCCCCATCTGCTAACATGCACAGAAGTGATCACTCTTGCCATGAAGACTCACGTAGATTCTCTGGATTTACAAGTACAAAGCTGCACTTTATTGCTCGAAATTCTTACTCAAGGTACAATTTTAAGACTTCCTCCTTCTGCTGGGTCTTGTAAAGATTACTGAACTCGTTATCTACTCCATTAACAATTTTAATGAATTTAAAGAACTAAAGGAAGTTAAGCAGCTTTCCAAATTCTCATGGCCTTCCTTCAGGACTGGCATACAGGAATTATGTGTTAAGACTTAATTTGAAATATAGGTACTGGTCTTGTCCAACCAAGTTTGTTTTCATGTCATGTAGAGTGTTGCTAGAGGGCGTAAATAAGACTCTTACTGTTTTGGTGTTTATATTTTAAGCCATAAAAGTGGTTTTGGGTCTCTAGTGTGGTCTATGCTTTTCACTTTGATGGAAATTTACCCCAAAACCACCTAATGATACAAGCTTCAAAATACTAAGAATTGAGTTTTAGAAAATGAAAGTTTAAAGTAAATTTTGCTTATTTTATGTGAAGAAATGCTGTTAATTGAATGTTTTCCTGTGCTGATTGCAGGGAAGGGGGGGTTCAGATTTCATTCAAAACCACTGAAATCTTTGTTCTGTTCCAATGTTTGACAGCTCTGGAACAGGGGGTGATGATGGCCCTGGATGACAGAGTGGCCAGCTGCCTGTTACACACAGTGAGAAAACATTCTGAAAATGAAGAGTTCCTTTCAATGCTCTGCACATTATTGGTGATGGTTGCAGCCAGTGGTGGGTCACCTTGCTCATTCTTTGGGGAATATTAATTTATTTTTGCTTTTTGAAACAAATCCAAGATACAGTGCAGAACTTGTGACTTCACTGACAGGTCCACACCTGGCTGTGGGTAATTATTAATTAATAGTGGTAATATTAATAAGATTGACCAGATATTGGTAACACCCTGAAAGTTTAAGCTATAATACTGAGGCTTCAGGGATTTACAAGACCACTCTAATAGATACAATTCTGTATTTCTTCTTGGTTTGGAAACAAGTACAAACTCTGCAAAGAGTGCTTGAGAAAATGAAGGCATAAAACCTGAATTCTAATTTGGACTGTGCCATGATGAATTGACACCATTCTCTCTAACTTCTCTACTTTGTTTTCTTCTGAACTTGTAATTGCTAAGTATTTATAATATTTTTAGTTGTTTCCAGTGTCAGTTCAACAGTCATTAAAGACTGCTTTTAGAAATGGTTACGGTAGGATTTAGTAGCAAGGGGGAAATCTTCCCAAAAACATATTACAGAGGGTCACATCTAAGACCAAACTATTTTTATCCAGTGTTTCCTAATTCTGAAGCTTAGTTTGAATCGTTAAAATAGGAGAAGGTGAAAAATTGTAATTTACACCCTCAGTTCCTTTCCTGCTCTGTGAATTCCAAGTCTCTGAGGAAAAAGGATGGCCAAGCATCCATTTGAAAGGATTAGCTGTGTTAAGTGCATCTTGTTAAAGAATTTGGTCTGTTCTCTTGCTTCCTTTTGTCCAGCTGATGGGCTCATGTTACCAGTCTGTTCTCTCAGTTTAAACATGGTTAGTGCTTGCCTGTTCTGAGGCCAGTGAGTGGGACAAAAATACCAGATTCTATAGAATTTCTGTGGTTTTCAGAAGTAGCTGTGGAGAACCTAAGGAAAGTTGGAATCATTCCAGACCTTCTGTCAATTTTAAGACGCTTTCTTCATAATGACAAGATCTGCTTCTCTTGCTGCGCTGTTCTCTGGAGCTTGACTGTGAGTGGTGAGTAGAACACAGTGACTATTGTGCCTGCACTCATGTGACTCAAGGGCAGCAAGTGTTGAGCCTAACTGAGTTCAGACATTCCTGTCACTGGGATTGGATTTTCTCCCATTCCTCTTCCAGGGAGCTGAAATGAGATGAGCTTTAAGATTCCTTCCAACCCAAACCAATCTGATTTTGTGATTCTGGAGAGTTGTTTCCACAGCTCTGCTACAATCACTTTGAGATCCAGTGTTAAATTAGATAAAAATTAATGTAGAGGTTTTTAACAACCCATTATGTGATAAGTGTCAAATTTGAGCTGTTCAGGGCAGGATGTGACCTGATTTTATATTCACTGATTTGTTTCTGTAGAGGTCTGTGGTGTTCTGATCATCACGGAAGGCTGGAAGCACAGATTGTGCAGTTTCACCTGGTGTGTTTTATTCCCTCTGTGCAGCAAATTACCCATTGGATTTATGGGACAGCTGAATCTCCATCCTGCAGCCCAGATTCTGTCAAAACTGTGGTTATTTCTGGAGGTTTCTTGCTGTGATCCCTATGCATAATTTAAATGACAAAGAACAGTAGTTCCTGCAGAAGTTCAGCTTTCTCCAATAAGCAGAATTATTTATTAGTCCTGTAGCACTTGGTTTGGTTCTGTACATTTTTGATTCCTTCCCTCTGCTGCCCTCCAGACTAAAACAATGTTGCCTTATTCCAATGCCAACACCCATTAAGGTTTTACTGATATAATTTGACATACAATGATATCATGACTTCATTAAATAACTCTGCCTGGTGCATTTCCTTTCTGTTAAGGTAATTCAGAGAATAATGCAGACCAAGAAGTGCTGGAAAGTGCTCTCCCTGTCACCTGTGCAGTGCTTCGGAGACACCTCTGGAATGGAGTCGTTGCAGAGTCTGCCTGCTCGGCCCTGTGGGCACTGGCACTCCAAGGTGTGTGTTCCCAGCCTCCCTGTCCCTTGGGCATGGAAAAGGCTGGGATGTCTGTGTGTCAGTGGTAATCCTGCAATCCAGGCTGCTCGGCTGGAGGAGGCTCTGCAGATGGCAGCAGAGTTAGGAACTTGCGTCCTCTCTGGGTCACTCTTCCCTGCGCTTGCTCTGGGACTCCCTAATGAAGCCATTTTTGATAAGCTGTAGCAATTAACTCACCAGATACTGTTAATGGGGACTCCACTGCTGGGCAGCTAATTTCCTATGTTGATTTGGAACAGTGTTTCATGTTAAAAAAGAAATAATCTATTTCATCATAATTTGCACTAAGGAAACCATCCTTGCTACTCTCTTATTTCTGCCTCATGCAATATTGTCACATTTGCCTACTGCCTGCCCTTGTGCCATCGTTCCACTGGGAAAAGCTGAGCAAAGCACCCTCAGTAATCTCATTTCTATTCCCCATCAGCAGAGTAAGTTGAGTATTCAGGACTCTTATTCTTTTGGCCTGGAGGATATTGAAATTTTGTGCTTTTCTGTCTGTTTTGTTTATTTTCTTTAAAGGTTGCTTAACTGACAGTGACTATGAGCCCACAGCAGCACTTTTGCTGGATGCACTCAGGATGAACCCAGAAAGAGCAGTGCTGGTGAAGAATGGCTGCCTGGCATTAGCCAGCCTTGTGAGGCTCTCAGGTAACATTCAGCAGTTCTGCTTTTATTAATTATCAATCAGCTCCACCAACATGAAAACAATCATTAAAATCATTTCTGTCCTGCATGACAGTGTCAGCTGCGTATCTGGTGTTCTACTTGTTCCCAAATATGCTTCAAAATAGTTTTTAGGAAGACTGAAAATAATGGGCACAACTTCCTGAAAATGTGACATGTGCCAGCTGGTGGAGGGATGGGAAGCAGATCCTGCAGTCTGCAGCTACAATGAGCTGTGTTTGTCTTCCTTGCAGAAACTGCAGCTTTGGCAATTCTGCTGGACTCAAAAGGCAGTGGAATAGAGCTAATCAAAGATGAATATCACCTTCACTTCGATGAGCCAGGGGTGGCAGAAGCTCTGTGCCTGCTGATGAGTGAGATGGTTCAGTATGGTGAGATGGCTGCTGCTGTCACTTTTGTTGAGTGTCCTCTTCTCTCCCAACCCCAAAATCAGTAAAACCCAAGAGCAGCTCAGGGACATGTTAGCTGCTCTCAGGAAAGATTTACATTGTGTCTGAGAGAGTTCCAGTTCATCCTCCTGAGAATTCCCTCCATTTGTTCCAAACAAATACCACTCTGATGGTAAAACATTTTAACTTAATCTCATTTTGCCTCTTCCTTGTGTAGCTCTGTCCTCTCCCTGTCCTCCTTTAGCTCCTGCTCTGCTGGCAGTTGTGCTATAAACATAAATTTTCTTGTCAATTGGCACTGCAGATGAAGTTATGCTGGATATGAGGTCCCAGAAAATGGAAAAGCTGCTGTCTGAAATAAAACTCCAGTTTCCATTTAGCACGGTATGGAGAAGTCTCTGTGACAATAAAGTATATCAGTATATTATTTCTGGTGAGAGATGTGATCGTAGTGCAGAAATTTAGAGAATTAGCTGCATGTGGAGTGAAGAGTGAGCTTGTAAGGATGGTTCTAACTACTGAGAGCAAGTGGTTGAAAGTTGTTATTAATGCTGAAATTTTTAAAGATTATGTTCTGGTCTCTTGCAACATTACATTAATTTATTACAGTCCTCGTGCTAAACCAGGCTAAAGTTTACAGGAATAAAGCCATAAGTACATTATATCTAATTTATTTTTGGTTTGGAAGTGGCATCATTAACAAATAAACAAAAAAAACAACAAAAACTTTCTGTCAGTTTGTGGGAAGATTTAATTTACATTAAATTTCACCAAGTAGTCACACTGGAAAAAGGGAAAAAACAGCAAAGTCATCAGAGCTATTTAATGTGGTACATTAATATTTCTTTTACAATGGCTTGCTGGCAAGAAACCAATTAGGTTTGTTCATCAATCAAATAAAACTGGTTAATCTTAATTTTGGTGATTTTAGTTATGTATTTACAGAATTGTTTTCAAAGATAGTTACAAACGGTTCTCCTGCAGGTATTGCCTGCACCCCTTCAATGAACACAGCAGTCACAAGGGAGAGCAGAAAAAAATAAATCACAGAAGGGGAGAAAGCTCCCTCTCCTGTTGTAACAACAGCAGCCACTTCAAAGACCTATGTTAGACACTTTGTTTTTATTAATAAATGAGTACAAAAATAAGTGGAGGAACAAGGTGATCTTCTTCTGTTTGACAATTCCCACATTTCTCTCCAGGAGATTCAGACCCTGGTGGGTGCAACACTTTTGAAACTGAGGAAGGAAAAACGCTTTCTCTGAGAACAAGACCTGGCTACTGCTGGATACAAAAGCCTGGATTCTCCATTTGAAGATTCTTCACACCAGAAAAAAAGAATACTGGGCTATTACTAATATATAAACAGGCATTTACTGCTGGTTTAGGTACCACAACTGTGTAACTAACAGCAATAATTAAGAATTCACCTTGTAGCAGACCTCAACATACTTGAAATAAAGATTTTAATCCTTGGAGTTTTGACAAAGCAATGACAGTTTCTTCCTTCATCTATCATAATTTATTTTTTTTTACTTATTAAGTGTCTATTTCTGTTGAAGAAATTTAACTGATGAAGTTCTTCCCAACTGTAGGCATTTGTTACAAAGGTTGTCTGAACACAGTAGGAGGCATCAGCGTCAGGGATCATCCAGAGGGACAGCAGCAGCATTCCTGTACCTCCAGGTTATTGCAGATTGTCTTTGGATTGATTTTATGAAGTAGCTGCTGTCAGTTCTGACTTATGTCTAAATTTGGAATGTGACATCAAACCAGCAAATGCTGCAGATGAAAGATTCTACCCTGTGCTTTTAAGTTTTACTTTTTTTTTTGTTACTTTGTTTCTAACAGCAGCTTCCCATTTCTTTTTCTCCAAGGTGTAAAGTCTCATAGCTGCTTGTGCATCCTGGATCTGAAAGAGAACAGACCAGACAGGGATGTGAGATAGTAAGCAGCTAAATCTTCCATCATTTTAATATAGCCTTCCAATTAACATTTCATGATTTCTTTTTACGTTTAGGCTCTGTGCCTAGTGAAAGGGATAAATGGTGTATTTGGAGTCCAGGGCCCAAATATGCTCTGCATTTCTGATTTTTACCTGGAAAGTCATAATGACAAAATTCTCTTGACACAGGATCTACGAGCTCCCCTCCCAGTTTTGCTTCCCCAGTTCATTTATCTCTTCCATTCTCCTGCCCACTGAAATAAAGGACCTGCTGAGGTTCAGCTGTAGCCTCTCCCACTGTTTATCCATCCTGCCACAGTGCAACAGTGCAGAATGCTGCTTTTAGGGTAAACAGATCTTCATCATTACCTTTTCCCCTGGGAATTTTAAAATAACCATAATTCAGAATTAAGCGTTGACTTGTACAAAAGTTGTTTATGAAATGAGGGAACAATGAGCAAGCTTAGATGACAATCTCAGTGCTGCTGAGTTTCACTGGGATGAAGGCACAGCATTCTGGGCTCAATCCAGAACCCAGAGCTGGATGTTCTGAGGGGGTACCTACCGAGCAGTGCTCTGCTGTCTGCACCTGAACATTGAGCAGCCTCTCACACAGCAGCTTCAGAGATGGCCTGGAACTCTAGAGACAGAAAAGATCATAAACCATGCTGTCTCACAGGACTTGAAATAACAGAGATGGGTGGATAGATCAAAATATCATGTTCCTCAAAGAAGAGCACATCTTAGCCTCTGCTAGTGAAATATCAGGAATAATTAATGAATTATGAGATTTGTGCGTGCATAGGTAGGAAAGAAGGAACAAGGTCAGGTAAAAGCAAGCACAGGAGTGAGTCAGCATCTCTGGAGTCTGTTAATAGAGCATCTTCCCAACAGTCTCTCACCTTGACTCTCTGTTTGAAAGGTTTGTATCTCTGTGTGTCTCTGATCTTCTTCTGAGGATGATCAAGAAGTAGAACCTAGAAGAAATCACATTTTCAGTCTAAAATGTGTTATTGCCTGAAACTTTACAGAGCTGAATGTGCAGCTGCCTGTTGTTTCCTGCCATCCATTTTAAGAGACACTTTAAACCCATGAAAGGACAAAACCTAGCTCATACAGACATGGGCTGGATTCAGGACCAGTTTCCAGGAGCTCAGGTGTGTTCCCTTGATCCAGAATGATGTATTAGAAACTTCATTTTCAAGGTACCTTTAGATCATTCTGTAAGGCGTGGCCAACTAAAATCCTTCCCTTCAGGATCTCAGCCACCTCCTTCTGAACCATTTTGAAGTCTTCACCTAAAAATGCCACACAAGAAAACACTTTCCATGAGCAAACACTTCATCTTTCCTGGGAAGTAACTGTATCCTTGGGACTGTAGTTATTGTACAGTACACTGAATCCCTGCTAGAACATAGAGAATTCCATAAAGAGCAGAGCATGAAAAGGAAATTCTTTCTTTTTTTAATACCATACTCCACCAGCTGATTTCTTCAAGGGTGTTAGTGATCACTGTATAAAAGCACTTCTTCCTACAATTTTTCTTAGCATTACGGTTAACTTAAATCTCAGCATTTTGTTTTCCCAAATTAAGTCTCAAACTGTTCCAAGCTCAGCCAATGAGGCTTCTGTGACAACCCATTGAATTCTCCCTCCTTAAAAATCCTTTTGGAGGAAACCCCTCGTACCTGTGTTTAAATTCTGAGGCCGTATGCCACTGACAGCTGTCCTGTAGTCTGTCACCTTCTCTGTGGGCTTGACATACTTGTCATAAACGCACTTCCCAAACTGGTTGACGATGGACACCCGAGCCAGGATGCTGTCCTCGCCCTTGGGGCCCACCCCCACCATCTCACAGTCCATGGCCACAGCTCGGGTCAGCCTGGAAGGCAAAGGCACAGCTTGGGGACACCTCTGCAGGGCCCAGCTGGAGCTGACAAGGTTCACACCTTGACTTGGACAGGGCAAAGCCTGGCAGCAGATGCAGGGAGCTCACTGTGCTCACTGACACCTCTGATGCCATCCTTCCCCCTGGAATGTCACTCACCCATCAAAAGCCTTTTCCTTAACCAGCACCTGCTCCACAGACTGGGATTGCTCTGTTTCAAGTCCCAGGTTCCTTCTGGCAATTTCTGCTGCTTCAGGTCCTATTGCTGCTTCAATATCTTTTGGATCAACGTCATCAAACCAGATGTCAGCCCTGGGAGGAACAGATTTAATTACATTTAACAAGCAATCTGATGTCTGTTGTACAAAAAGTATGTTTACTTTTTAAAGCAAGAGATAAACCCTGTTAAAATTAAGTCTATGACTAGCACCTCTACAGGTTTCTTGCTGTGTCTGAGGAGTAGGGGCAAAATGTGTCTTATTTCTTTCAGAATTTAGTCTGGAAAAGTGAAGCAGTTTTGAATGTACCTCTCTGTGCTCCTCCCAGAATAAATATTCACATCCAGGGCTGCTGCCTGAAATACTCACTCTTTGGGCTGCTGCTCCACGTGTTCCTCAGCTTTCCTCCTCTTATGTTTCAGCTCATCCTTCTCCTTCACAACAATGCCATTTTTCTTTTTTTCTTTGCAGCCTTTCCCATTGCTTTTGGTGCCATTTAAGTTCTTATTTGCTGTAACCCCCTTGGATTCTGGTTTGGCCAAAGGAGGATTGGCTTTAGCAGAACCATTGTCCATTTTATTTGTGGATTTGGCCTTTACCACATTGCCATTGACTGCTGGGACTTCTGGGCTTTTGACTGCTTTGAGTGGCTTCTTCTTTTTGGTGTTTGTTTGACCCGGAGAGATGGGCTTGTTGGAGTTATTTGCCTTTTGTTTCAGCAACTAAAATTACATTAAAAAAAAAAAAAAAAAAGCACGAAAAAGATAAAGTAAAAGAGCCTGGAAAAGAGAATTGTCCTTACAGTACCTAAAAGGAGCCTTCAAGAAAGGGGGAGAGAGACTATTCACAAGAGCCTGGAGTGACAGGACAAAGGGAATGACTTCAAACTGCCAGGGGGCAGCGTTAGATGGGATATTGGGAAGTTCTTCCCTCTGAGGGTGGTGAGGCCCTGGCACAGGGTGCCCAGAGAAGCTGTGGCTGTCCTTGGATGCCTGGAAGTGTCCAAGGCCGGGTTAGACGGGGTTGGAGCAGCCTGGGACAGTGGAGGTGTCGCTGCCCTCACTCCGAGTTAACTCCAGCGTGGAGCTGCATTCAGGCACCGCCAGCATGGCCCCTGCTTCCCTGTCTCCCGCTGCCCCCGCCGCATCCCCCGGTCCCCCTCACCTTCTGCAGCGCCTTCCAGTTGGAGGAGAACTCCTGGGGGTTGCGGGGGAGCCCCGCAGCCGTCATGCCGGGGCCTTTCGCCGCGGCCGCCGCTTCCTCGAGGGCCTTCCTCTTTTTCCTCCTCTTCTTGCTCTTCCTGCGGGACGCGCCGCTCGGCCCCGCCGCCTGGGGCTCCGCAGGACTCTGCTTGGCCATGCGGGGATCAGCGGGGAGGGACCGGGACCGGGATCGGGACCGGGATCGAAGGACAGCGAGTCCCAAGCGGGCGGGCGCTGCCGCAGGGGGACCGGCACAGCGCCGCACCGCCCCGGCGGGGAACGCCGGCCTGCGCTCGGGTTCCGGGGCGGGAGGGAGCGGTTCCGGTGTTCCGGGGGGTCGCGGGGTGACCCCTCCACTCGGGTGTGTCCCCAGGGCCACACGGCCCCCGAGCCGGCCCTCGGTCTGCCGGGGCTGGCTCTGGAGAAGCCGCGGACATTGCGCAAGGGCGGCCGCGCTCCAGCTGCCGATGCGGCCCCCCGCGCCCCCGCTCCGAGCGTGTTTGCTCAAAGGCTGTTTGCTCAAAGGCTGTTTTTGCTCTTCCCTTCCGCTCCACGTGATGCCTTGGGCAGAAAACTCTTTCTGCTGGGCTCGGAGAGCGCGGTTCCTCCGGCATGACCGTCAGCTTGGCGCTGCGGGCGCTCGCCGTGCTCCCGCTGGGGCTGTGCTGGCTTCCTGAGGTGAGTCTGACCTCCTGTGCGGCCCTTCCAGGAACGCTGCCCTGCTTCTCAGAAAAGCTAAAAAAAAAATTAAAAAAAAATAAATAAAGAAAGAAAAAGGACAAGAGAGCACAAGGTTCTAAGCCAAACTCCGTCCGAGCTTGCTAATCACGAAGATAAAGCTGTTTTGTGCAGCCCTTGCTTAGCGCAGTGTAAACCTTGGCGCTGGGACTTGCTGAGCTGTTTGCTGACGTTCCTTCCACATTCGGTCCAGCGAAGGGATAGTCTTGTGTCCATTTGTTTTTCCTGCAAAAAAATGTAAAGCTCTTCTCCTTCTTGCAGAAATTCCTGGGTGCTTTGGATGCGGAGGATGTTTTGTCTTACTTTGGAACCAGCTCAGTGCCTGACGGTATGCAGGGTTCAGCCCTCCCTCAGTGCGGAACACGTCTGAGAGCTGCTTCCTAATCCCGTGTGCTCGGCAGTGCTAACAACACCGAGTAACAACCCCTGATCTCAGCTGCATCTGGTGCTTCTGAGTCCCAGGGCAAGCGAGACAGCCTGGGTTTCAGTGTGAGAGTGGATGAAGGGAAGTGTCTGAATTTAAAACCCACTGAAGGAGATGTGTTCAATCTCTTTGCACATTTCTGCTGCAGTCCCCGTTCTTTGTATTGGTGTTTTTCCATGAAATTAACAGATCTTCTGACAAAAGCTTTAGACTAAGGGTAACTTTAAAGACTTGTTAGTTTTGTTTGGTTTTTTTAAAAAAATAAGTGTACAAAGACATTTGAATTCTGTATTGTTGGTAGTTCAGAATTTAGATATGTTTTGAAGTCTCAAATCCCTAAAGGAAGGGTGTTGTCTGCTTGTGGGTTCACCTAGTTCTCATCCCAGTGTCTTTGTCCCAATGTCCCAGTCCATTGTGATAATTCATTCCCACTCAGTAACAGTTAAAATCTGCAGGAACAAAACTGTCTCAGCCTTTTTTAGATGAACTGTTCCCCTTATTGAGACAGCAAAAGCTCCAATAAATTCAGTCCCAGTTTCTGTTGCATGTTCCCAGTCAGATTATCCTCACTTTGGAATACACAAAAGCACAGACATTCTCTAGCTGTTGACACCATGACCCCAAGAGGCCCCTGTTGTCCTTTGTAGGGTATTTTTCCTGGGGAAATAGGCCTTACGTTGGGTTTTTGTGTATCATTGTTTCTCATAACTGCTCCCCTGCTTCTGGTCTTGTCTCATTTCTTTCAGTGCCTGAGTTTGTTGTGGCTGAGCCAACTTGCCCTTGTAAAGAAGAACATTTTGGGCTGAGGCCCTGTCAGGTCCAGCAATGCTCCATCCAGGCCTGGGGCCAGCTCTATGCCTTTGAATTCCTAGAGGAGCATGCCCTCCTTTCCTCCTCCTTTGTGAGCAGCCAGGTGGTGAACTCTTCCTTTGTTTTACTGAAGAGATTCCCAGAAAACTGCTTTGCAGGTGGAAAACCCCTGCAGCCTCCTGGGGCCAGGAGCAGAGTCACTTACTGTGGAGGGCAGTTGGTGAGTATGAGCTGAAAGAGCCTTTGGAGGGTGGCAGCTTGGTGCACCAAACGTGTGTGAACCGTCCACTGAATAAATCTTTGCCATCTCCATGGATAGCAAATATCTTTGGAATAACTCAGAGGTGGAATTTTATCTGCTTCAGCAAGGAGTCGTCACCGTGGGTGAGGGTGAGGAGGTTCACATCAGGCCAGTCAGGAGCAAAGATGTGGCTCTGCTGAAGGACCTTGGCTTCTCCAGCCCCCACATCCTCTTCAGAAGTGCTGCAAGAGAGGCAAAGCCAGCCAGAGGTAACGGCCATGGGCAGGGAGCCCTCCTGGAAAAGCTGTCTCCTGGTGGTGGGATTGCTTCCATGGGCCCAGAGGAAAAATCTGTTTACAAATACACAACTGGGATTGAAAATGTTTCTCACCTCGCCAAGGTGTGCCCAGTGTGTTTGATGTGGGTGGTTGTTATTTATTTGTTGTAGCACAGGTGTGTTGTTAAAGCTGCTGACAGGTGAAAGACACCAACAGAAGTGGGAAAGCTGAGCAAGCCCCTGGAGAAGTGGACTTGCAACTGAGTTATTGCAGCCTTTGGGGAGAGGGAGTGATCTGTGGGACCTTTTATGGTGCATTTGAACCTCCTGGTGTCCCTTTGTGCTTTCTAGCAGGGTGGGCTCCTCCTCGCCTGCACAAGAGGGCTGAGGCAGCTGTCAAACATCTGGAGCTGATGGTGGTGGCAGGGCCAGATGTTTACTTGTACCACAAAGAGGACACGGAGCGATATGTCCTGGCCAACCTGAACATTGTGAGTGGCTTCTCTGTTTGGGATCCTGTCCCAGGCAGGGCCTCTGGGTGGTTTGGGTTACCTGTCCCTGGTACAGAGTTCATGTCAGGGCATTCCTCTGTGCTTCCCTGGGCATGAAATTCCCCAAACTCTCTTGTACAAGGAGCTGCATGAGTAAAAGAAGATCTTAGAGGATTTAAAACCCATGTAGAAAATGTAGCTCTTAATTTCATTACTAATGTTGCAACTCGGGTAAAGAGTTTTCTCACTCTGTTGCTTTCAGTGGGATTAAGCTAAATCCACTGAATCAATCTCATATTTTGCATTTCACTCTTATTTCTATTGCCGAATTTTCATGTCTCTTTTTGCTATTATTAAGAATTTTTCTGTGTGTGTACTGCAGAAAACTCTTTAGCATTCACTCTACCCTGTAAAACATTTCATGCAGGTTCTTCTCACTGCTTCAGAGTATCTGACAAATCCAACTACTTCTCATCTCCTGACAGATTTATTCACATTTGCAGTGCAAATGTTAGTGTTGTAGTTACCTTTGTAATGAGTGCAGCCCAGTTTTTGGGAGCAGGGAGTCCCCAAGGCCCTTTGTTTATTGAATCCTCTCTGTCTCTTCTCAGGGAGCAGAGCTGCTCAGAGATGCCTCACTGGGGGCTCATTTCAGAGTTCACCTCATGCAAATGCTGGTTTTGAGAGAACCTGAGGTAAGGGGAGGACTGAGTTTGAGTGCTGTCCAAGCTCAAAGCTGTTTGGAATATGCCAACACGTGCCTTCCCTCCAGGCAGAGGTGAACATCACAGCCAACATCACCTCCTCCCTCATCAGTGTCTGTGAGTGGAGCAAGAAGGTGAATCCCCAGAATGACTCTGACCCCCAGCATGCTGACATTGTCCTCTACATCACCAGGTGCTGAGCTCCCTGCCCTGGGAGGGATTGGGAAATAGGATTAGGTCGTTTTATTCAGTTCTGCTTGTCTGAGGACATTTGGATTTTTTAATGTGGAATCATCATAAAATTTGAGCAATGAGCACCCATGTCAAAAGAAAAGTTAGATAGCTGGCAAGGCTAGACCAGGAAAGCTGAGATAAATTCAGCTGAATGTCTAGACCTGACTTTTTTAGCTGTGGGGGTTCTTTGCTCTTTCCTTTCTATGTCTCCCTTACTTTAGGTTTGACCTGGAGTTGCCTGATGGGAACAAGGAGCTTCGTGGAGTGACTCAGTTAGGGGGAGTCTGCTCCTCCTTCTGGAGCTGTGTCATTACCCAGGACACTGGCTTTGACCTTGGAGTCACCATAGCCCATGAGATTGGGCACAGGTCAGTAGGAAACTGCCAGAGCAGCCCAGTAGGTTTTATTCAGGTAAAAAACATCCTCCAGTTTAAGGAAAGAAGCAAAAGGACCTCTTGACATAAAAGGTAATTTCCCATAGATTATTCTAAACCTTTGGGTCATTATCATGGATTATTTTGGAAAGATTTCCTTGCATTTCTTGCATTCCTGCAAATAGGAGATAAACCCTTTGTGACAACAGTAGAAGGAAGGGCTGCAGAGGGAGCTCAGTCCTCGCTTAGAGAAGGGAGGCTCTGAGGGAATCCAGCCTCTGGGTTTCTTCTCAGGGCTCTGTGCTGCTTCTGTTGCAGCCTTGGCATTGCCCACGATGGAGAGGGGAATCTGTGCAGCAGCAGTGGTTACATCATGGGCTCAGCAGGAAACAACAACAACATCGACCTCACCTGGTCTCCGTGCAGTCGGGAGCAGTTCCTGACCCTTGTCAGGTAAGGGAATGGTTGAGTTCTTCAGTTCTTTATGCTGGGAGTTTAGGAGAGAAAAACCTCAAAGAATAAAAAAATTATTGAAAAATGAGGAACAGTGAAAAGCTTGGGGTTTGTTTATTTCTTAGCACTTGCTGCTGAGGTTAAACCCAGTTTTTGCTTCACGTAGTTGGAAGTGACTTTGGTTGGTGCCTGACGTGCCTGGACCAGATTGGATTTCTCAGGCACTGGCTCAGCAGCCTGAACATTTTATTTACAACATCAGAGCATCCAGGCTCAGACAGGCACTGCAGGCTGTGCTGGCTGGGTGCAGGAGAGGAATGGGATAGAACTCCAGCAGCAGGGAGCTGCAAGCATCTCCAGGCAGCTGCAGCAACTAAAACCATCCCAGCCCACAGCAAGCATGTGTTGTCTGGGAAAGCAGCAGCCAACTCCCAGAGTGAAACTCACCACAAGTTTGCAAACATGTCCTTGTCCTCACTACCCACAGCTGGGAAAGTGTTATTCCTCATGTTTCTATCAGTACAGGCCAGACAAGCTGCTTGAATGACCTGCCGGACATGGATGGCAGCATCCCGGGGTGGAAGCCTGGCTTGTACTACGGAGCAGATGAGCAATGTAAAATAGCCTTTGGGAGTGTGGCCACAGCTTGCACCTTCGCTGACAGCAGTGTTGTAGGTAGAAAGTTTGTCTGTCTTTCTAAGGGCAGCAGGGAAATGTTCAGGAGCCAAAATTCAGGAGAAGGGGCTGGCAGCATTTTTTTTCTGAAGGGATTGAAGATGCTTTTGTGCCAGAGATTTCTTGGCATAGCTTTCAAAATGTTTCCCTTCTCTCCATCACTCCCTTCCTCCACATAAATCTCCTGTAAGGTTTGCACAGTTAGGTGCTGTTGTGCATAGCTGACAGTGCAGTGTGCACCCACTCAGGGTCCTGCCTTGGGGAATTCTTGTTCACTGGATTCCTCCAGCTTCCCTGTCATGACTCAAATCCCTTTGTCTGGGAAACACAGCGTGTTTAATAGCTGCCATCTGGACATGTTTTGTTAATGAGGAAACACTAAGGTGGGTGAAACTTTAATTGCTTGAGTTGATCATCTTCTGTTGTTACAGCTGGTGATCACTACAGTGATGATCTTTTGCCCACAGCTTTTTCCCAATAGCAGGAAAAATGAAGGACCTTGCATTGTTGGGTGTCTGGGAGGAAACCTGGCACATGCACTATTTAGATGTTTGGGACTGCTGTGTTGTTGAGCGTGACTCCCTGAACTCCCTGATTTTCTTGTCACACCAGGACATCTGCAAAGTTCTCTCATGCCATGTACAACCAGCAGACAAATCCAGCTGTACTCGGCTTCTGGTTCCCCTCCTGGATGGAACTGAGTGTGGGTTCAACAAGGTAAGCAGGCTCCCACCAGGAGTGGGTGTGGGGGCTGTGGAGCTCAGACAGCAAAACTTTGTCAGTGTCTCTGGAAGGTACCTGGCACTCACTGCCCCTTGGCCAGGGAGCTAAAACCAGTCCTAAACTGGTACTGTTATGTCCTGATCTTGATCCTTCCACCTTGTCTTTGTCTCTGGAGTTGCTTTGCAGTTCTGTAGCCTGATATCTGAGCTGTCCTATTTCAAATTACCTGCATGCTTGTTGCTTTGACCTCAGCCTCATGTTAGTCCCTAATTAGAAAGGGGACTCATCATCCTGTTGTGGGATGGTGCCTCATTCACCCTGGGATTCTCTGTTACCGGCCTGCCAAAGATGGGCACTTACGCCAACCTTTTAGATCCCAGCCATGCTGTGTTCACTGCTGCCAGTTCTGTGTGTTCTTGGTCCTAGTGGTGCTCCAAGGGTCAGTGCAGCTCTCTGGAGGACCTGAACCCCATGGCTGTGGTCCATGGGCACTGGTCTGCCTGGAGCCCCCTCTCCCCCTGCTCCCGCAGCTGCGGCGGGGGGGTGGTGCTGAGGCAGCGCTTCTGTAACAACCCCAGGTGAGGTGTGGGGACCTGGCTGTGCCCAGGGCCTTGGGACTGAGTCTTCCTCTGTGCTTGGGACAAACCTGCCTCTGTTGAAGAATTCTGTCATTTCCAGGCCTGCTTTTGGGGGGCAAGAGTGCCACGGTACCAGCATGCAAGCAGAGATGTGCAATACACAGGTAATGGAGCTCAGCATCACCTGAACTTCTGTCTTACTCTTGGACCCTTTGAGGGCTGGGTGTTTTGTGACTCTCCTTCCCACGGCTGACTGCTCTGGTAAAGATCTGGTGTACAGCTTCCATCTGTCTGACAGCAGGAGAGGTATTTGTGCCATGGAAGGCAGCAGGCTTATTTAATAGCATTGTTCACTTATAATGAAACATTTTCTCTATGTCCCCATAGCAGGACAGATGCTGAGAAAATAGTGACTCACAATGATGGTTTTCTTCAGAGGGACTTTCTTGTATTGTTCCTGTTTTCCTTATTTATTTATTTCGTATCAGTTGCAAAGATACCAGCTTCCAAGCACAATTCTCTTCAAATCCTGCAGTCTCCCTTTAAAGTGGTTTTCTTTCTTTGCAGTTGTTTGGGTGTTTTACTCACCAGCCACTGTGTTCTTTGCCTTTAGCTAGAGGGTTAAATGTCAGTGCTCAGTCACTTCCTTTCCTTACACAATTATCTCTCTGGGATCCAGGCCTGTCTGATGACCCAGCATGACTTCATGGCTGAACAATGTGTAGCAACAAATTTAAAGCCACTGTACCTTGATGTAGAAACACCATCCTTTTATACCTGGACCTCTGCTGTTGGCTTTGCCAAAGGTAAAGAATGTTTGGAACTTCAGTCCCTTCCTTGCAGGGACTGCTCATGGACCTGTCTGTACTTTGGAATAAAGGCTCTTTCACTCCGTGTTTCAGTTTCCACATGAAACCTGGGTGCTTTCTGAGAGATCACAGAATCCCAGAATGGTTGGAAGGGGCTTTAAAACTCGTCCCATCCCACCGTGGCAGGGACACCTTTCACTATCCCAGGTTGCTCCAAGCCCCATCCAACCCAGCCTTGGACACTTCAGGGATGGCAGTTCACAACCCCTCTGGGTTTTTTCCCATTGCTTGATGAGCAGCCATGTGCCTTCCTGAAAGAGTAACTCCTTCCTTGTGCCTGCCTGTTCCAGGGGACCTGCTCTGCAAGCACATGTGCAGGGCTGTGGGCAAGGAGTTCATGGTGAGCCGTGGGGACAGTTTCCTGGATGGAACCAGGTGTGAGCAGGATGACACGGAGCACCACAGGGATCTCCATCTCTGTGTGATGGGGAGATGCAGAGTAAGTGACTGGGGAGTCCAGGTGAGTCCCTGACAGGTGATCTGCACCAAAGAAGTAAGGGGAAAGCATGCTAGGAAAAAACACAGTGTCCCAAACAGCAGAGCGAGCTCTTCTCAGAAGAGAGTTCTGTTCTTGATGTGTTGGACAGAGTCCAGAAATCTGCTCTTCTGTCTGTCCATCCAATGCCCTCTAGATAAGATAGTCTGTTAATCATAATTAACAAATTCTGCAAATAATTATGCAAACACACAGGGCTTTTCATCCCTAAGCCTAGAAGCAATTGGTTTATGTGTTGGTGGAGGACACATCATTAGCTCCTCAGCTTGCCTGCTGTAATCAGCTCCGTGAAATGCTGACTGTCTTGGAGGGGAGTTCCATGACTTGAATCACTGAGTCAATGGCAAGATAAGGAGCAAAACCTGGGGATCACAAGTGGCCAGATTGATTTTTGGAGTATTGCTGATCAGAACTGAGGTATGAGTTTTTTCTGGGTTGGACCTGAGGAAGGCATTCTTTCCTGATGACTTTGGATACAGCTCCCCCGCACTGTCTGCATTTTAGGAACTGCTCTGTGCTGACCTGGGTGGATGTTTTCTGTTGTTTCTTTACATTCCCAGAATACTCTTTGTAAATTTTATGTTTTTCTCATTATCCTCGTGCTCATGATGTTTTGTGAAGTGTTTCCCCCCATGAACAGCAGATGGTGTAAGCACAACCTGTTCTGATTTTGGCTGTTTTACTGGCAGCAGTGATAAATATGCATGTTATGGCAGCTTCCAAAGCCTGGGATCAGTGGCTCCAGCATAAATTCAGCAGTTGCACATGTTTTGCTGTTAAGCCTGCTGAGATCCTCCTGTAGCTTTGTGTAAATTAGTCTTGTTCGTGGGAATGGGGTTAGAATCTGTCTTCTGAGTTCCATGGGACTGAAGTGATTTGAGCTAGGTTTGGCTTTGGAGTCTGGGGAGCTAAAGATTCCTTTAGAACCTGCCATTCATGTTTAGGGTTCTCTTGGGTTCTTGTTTTTTCCTCCCTTCCTCCCTCCCTCTGGAAAGAGTTTTTAAAAAGCGAGCACAGAGCTTTGGGCTTAGATCACAGGAGAGATTTTTTGGACTGCTTCTTATGGGAGAGAAAATGTCACAGATACTGAGACTTGTGCTCTCAGCTAAGACCTCCCAGTCCCTGGCTTTGCACACTGCTGTCCAGTGACAGCTCTAGGTACAAACACATCTTTTCCTTTGTTGTCTTCCTAAATCCAAATTCCAAATGGAAAGGGCAATTTCAGGAACTCAGGCAAAGTTGCTTTTGTTGGCTTGTTTTCTCAGAATAGTCCAGGCTGACGGACTCTCCCCTCTGCTCAGGCATTCGGGTGTGATGGCCAGATGGGCTCCAGGAAGGCCATGGATTCCTGCAAGGTCTGTGGGGGTGATAACTCCACTTGCACCCAAGTGAGTGGATCCTACACAGAAGGGAAAGCTAAAGGTGTGTAGTCCTCCCCCTCAGGCTCTGCACTGTGGTGCTGTTTGTGTGCAGTCAGTGTTCCAAATCTTCTGTATGTGACTTCTCCCTTCTGCTTCTGCTTGATCTTATTTTGTGGAGGGTATGGAGATGGATTTTGGGTGGTCAGTGCTGAGGGAAGTAGGCAGAAAACCTTTTTTTTGTCATAATTATCTGGATGTGGATCAGAAATATAACTGTTTGGGAAGTCCTGTACATTGTTGGGAGCTGGGGGTGATATCAGATCACAGAATCATAGATATACCAGATCAGAAGGGATCCACAAGGATCATTGGTCCTGCACAGGACAGCCCACCAGTCCCACCATGTCCTTGAGAGTGTTGTCCATGCTTCCTGAGATGTTAAATTTGGGAACTGGTCTGTCTCTTGCAGTCTCATGTAGAGATATTAGCAAAGAACCAAAAAAAAAACCAAATGAAACCATTTCTCAAAGAAGTGTGAGAACACACAGTGCAGCTCAGTTGTGTTTGCTGTGTCACCATCACCGTGTTCAAGACAAGGAGCAGGGTCAGGGTGAATTTAGGAGTTGAGCTGCAATCCCCATCCTTTCCCACAGAGTTTCAGTGGTGGAAGGTGACCACATCTTTCTCCTTTCCACCCTTCCAGAGTATGTGACATTTCTGTCCCTACCCTACAACACCACCTCGGTCCGTGTCACCAACAGGAGGCCTCTCTTCACACACCTGGGTGAGTGGAATGAAAAGGAGAGGGGGAGATACAGGCAGGGCTGACAGGAGCTTGTGCAAACAAAAGAAATGGGATTTTTGCTGCTGCAGTTTGCTTGGGGGATGCTCTCCAGTGGGAAGCTGTCGGAGCCACGCTCCATGGGATGCCAATCTTGGATCAAACTGGTTCCTACCAAGTGGGCAGCCAGCAGCTGCCAGTACCAGGGGATCCACATTGTGTCTCTTAACCTCACTGCTCCTCTGGCCCCTCCAGCTGTGAAGGTTAAAGGAGAGTATGTGGTGGCTGGAAAAGGAAGAATCTCACTGAATGTCACCTACCCGTCAGTTCTGGAGGACAAGCAGATCAAATACCAAGTGTTTCTCACCCAGGACAACCTGCCAAGCCTGGAGGAAATCCACGTGGATGGGCCAACACAGGAAGAAATTGAAATACAGGTGAATTAAAGCAGTGGAGCTGGAAGGGGGCTGGTCAGAAGTGGCCTGGTTTGGGTGGCTTTGCTGCAGAACCCAGGTGTGGTGGGTTCAGGTGACTTTGAGTCCAAGGCTAGGGGAGATGATGTTCACTGAAGAGTGATAGTATTGCTTTTCTTGGGGATGGCTGGGGTTGGCTGCCCACAGGCTTCCTGCAGGTCTGGGGGTGATTGTGTGGGGAAAACCACACTGAGTTAAACCTTCTGCTTGGCTTAATCACTTTCAGTGCCCAGAATTCACAGGGTGGGTGCTCTGACTGCATCTGGCTGGGACTGAAGCATTGCAGTGAGGATCAGGATTGGATGAGAAGAAGGGAGACTGGCTTCTCCTTCCTCCATCCTAAGAAATAAATCCAAGTTTTCTTGTGCATTGACCACAGTTTTTTCTTTCCCAGGTCTACAGGAGGTACACAGAAGAATATGGCAATGCCACCAACCCATCCATCACCTTCAGCTACTTTGTCCCCAGGGAGAACCTGACCTATCTGTGGATTCCTCAGCAGGGCCCGTGTTCAGTGACCTGTGGGGAAGGTGAGGCAGCAGCACTCAGTCTTTACTTTTTATGGAGACTTCTGCTCTGGTCTGAACTGAATTTCAAAGCAGGTTGCTGGAAATGTTTGCTGCAGTTGCTAGTATTTGACAGAATCAAAGAAAAAAGTGGTGGAGCTTTTGAATTAAATTAAGATATCAGCAAATGAGCTGAATCATCAAAATGATACTGAAAATGTTTGGTCATTGAGAGGATTTTTAAATAGGTTTTAACTGAACTCTAGGTTTTAAGACTAAATAATTTTCTCAGATTTTTTGAAGTTATTGAAGACTCTAATTTGAAGTTGGCTAAACATCAGAAGTCTGAGACCAAAGGGGTATCTGGTGTCTAACTAAAGCCTCAGAGCTAATTATAAAACTTCCTTCTTAGAATTCTATTCCTGTGGCATGGCTAATCCTTTCTGTCTCCCTGAAGTAATCATAATGCAGATTGTAACAGTTCTCTCTGATAGATGGCCTGACATCTTGTTTAGCAGATAATTCAGATGACACTCTCAGGCCTCTCAAGACTTCTGTGAAAAGGATTTAGAAAATGCATTAATGAATATTTATGGAAGTCAATCTACACAACTAGTTATGCCTGGAGAGCTTTTCTCCAGCTTTTCCCCCAGGTGAACTGACTGCTGAAACCCTGAAGTAAAGAGCTCAAAATGCTCCAGAGCCTCCAGCTAATGCAGCCACAAACAGAAAAAAGAATGAGAAACTTGGGACTTAAAATAACAGAAAGTTGGGAATCAGGGCTGAAATTGCACCTTGAGAGCTGAAAGTGATGCACAGGCCCTCCTTAGCAATAGTCACTATTTGAAAAGAAGGAGGGTAGAGCAAACATAAGGCTGCTGATGGATTCTGGACATTTGGTGCTCAGGGTCATGTTGCTTGAGATTCAGGAATGCCTGGCTCTCCTTCACCATTCACTGAAAGGAGACTCCTTTTACCTTTGCTTGTAATTTCTTTGAGTTTTCATCTACTTTGCTTTTTATGTTCATTATTGTTAAAAATCTTCTTTATAGCTTGTGAATATTTCATTCCTTGCCTGCTGCAGGCACTGGAAGTCTCCAGTTTCTCTCTCAGTGCCTCTGGTTTTGGCTGCTGCTGCTGCCTTTGAGGAGGTTGGTGCTGTTTGAGCACGAGGGCTGTGTGATGATATTACCTGGTCACTTCTACACAATGGCATTTAAAACCAGCTCCCTCCTACAGCTTATTTGCTGTCCCTCATCAGTCAGATCATTAGAAGTAACTTGTTCCAAATTATGATTGATATCCTTGTTCTTTCAAATGGCCAGTTTAGAGCAACCTTTCTATTTTGGCAGTGGGTTATCAATCAAACTTCTCCTCTGCTGGGGTGCTCACCTTGAAAAAATCACTTTAAAACTCTTGAGGGAGGTTATATCACAAAGAAGGGGTTTGTGTGTTTACAGGAAGTCTGAGTTCCCACACACCCCATTTTCTTACCCAGATGATTGAGTAAAGCAAAATCACTGCACCTTCCTTCCATAGCAGAGGGGAGCTGTTCACTTGGTTCACTTTTCCTTTTGTGTCCCAGGGGTGCAGCCAGTGGCTCATGTGTGCTTTGATCAGACCAAGAATGAAGTAACAGAGGATCAGTGGTGTCTGGAGCTGCCACAGCCCCTCCCAGAGCACAAGCCCTGTGCCATGGAGCCGTGCCTCTACAGGTTGGTGTTCCTGGGAGCTCAGATCAATTCCTGCTTTTCTCTGCCACTTAACCCAGGCTCTGTATTTGTGCTGGGCAAGGTCAAAAAGAAAAAAGAGAAGTATGAAGTAGTTTCCTCCTAATTATAGTGGGGTAGGAGATCCCAAACCACATTCTGCCTTTCCTGGTCCTATGAGATAATTGAGATGTCAGCTGAAGAAATGGGAAGTAGCCATTCAGTGTTTTACAGTAACCTGCTAAATGAAGATACTTTGAGGGTATGGCCAGAAGAAGATGCCTCTCACATCCTTTCTAAGATGTTGCAAGAAAGAGGGTTGACCTTTGTGTTGATTATTCAGGAAGGAAGACCAAGGGCCAAGCTTGCCCAGACATTGCCCTCAGAGACATTTTAGGGTTCAGTAAAAAGTGATTGCACTGTGAGCCCCTTTGCTTAGGTGCTTTTGGTCCTTGAAAGTCAGTGGAAGGACTTAAATTGTCCTCACATCCAGACAAGGCTTTTGAAACAGAGAAGCTGAATACTCTGCATGATCCATTTTTGTAATCAGTGGCCTGAGTAACAAACCTGCCTGATCCAGATGGGCAGTGGGGTGATGCCATTGCCTCCTGTTTAGGTGGAAGAAATCTCAGAGAGGTGAATGCTCTGCTGTGTGTGGGACTGGAGTTGCCAGGCAGAACCTGACCTGTGTGCAGTCCCGTGATGGCCTGGAGACTGTGGTGGATGACAGCTTGTGCCCAGGAGAAGAAAAACCCCTCTCCTTTGTGCCATGTGTGGTCAATGTCTGCCCTTTGGGCTGGGACAAAGTGAGTTTGCTGGCTTGGCTTTTCAGGAACCTCACTGGGAACTTTGCACTTTTATCCACCAGTTAAGAACCGCCAGCTCACTCCTGGAGCCTGGAGGGAGGTTTACATCACTGCTCTGCCCTGTTAAAAATCCATCCTGTCACTTTAGACAGCTCTGTCCCTCTTTAATTATGCTGCTGGATTCCTCAGTTCATCGTGGTGGTTTGTTTAGGGCAGCTGTTTTTTGCTCTGTTCTGAGGAGGAAGATGCACACTTACTTCAGCCTCTGGAGTCACTTGGGCATGTCCAGCTGGAAAATCGGACTGTGTATGTCTGGAGCCCTGTAGCTGGGGAGTGTTCTGTCTCCTGTGGGAGAGGTGAGGCCCTGCTGTGCTGCAGGGAAATGTTGCTTGGCTGTAGGTGTGAGTTCAGTGCCTGGGAACCTCGGGGCCCACCTGGTCTTTCTCCCTCTACAGTTCTAAGTGTAGCTGTGGTCACAATTTTTTTGCAACAGTCTCAGGCAGAATAATTTAGAGGGTGGTCTGGCTGCTGCTGTGCTTCAGGGCTGGGGGGATGAGTGCAGTGAGTGCCATGGCTTGGGCAGAGTTTGTTTTGTACACACAGCTGTGACACTTCTGACCTGTTTTCACTTGCATCCAAACCATGCAGTCAGATTGCTTTCCTTCCTTAGGTAAGACTCAGCTGCATTATGTTTGTGTGGCTTTTGACACCAAAGAAGAAACCCAGGAGGAAAACTGTCAGCCAGTGCCAAAGCCAGAGAGCAGGGTTGAAATCTGTGATCTCAACCCCTGCCCACCAAGGTAAAGCAGTGACCAGGAGATAATGAGACAGTGAGGGGTTTTTCCTTTCTCTGTCTGCAGGGACATGGTAAAGGGTCAGGCTTTTATCCACCTTCTCCCCTTCTTTGGAAGCACAGCCAGCTGTAAAAACTGTAGCACTGCTCCATACTCAACAAACTCAGAGTCTTTCCTGGGCTGGTACATCTCAGACAGAAATAAGTGTAGCGCTCAGAAGCTGAGTCCAGAGAAAAACTGAAAATCTCTCGATCCCTTATGACTCTGGGAAAGCAGGAACAAATCCATAGCTGCAAGAGGTGGTGACACATTTGCCAGTGTACAGTTTCCAGAGACCATCAAGAAAAGTAGCAAGAATTAAATACTCTCAGAATCTGGAACAGCTACTCTGAAAACTGAAAGAAATGCATCTCCCTTTCCTTAAGATTTGTGGTGAGCTTGCCTTGCCCTGTTTGTTGTTGGGGTTGGAAAGCTACTGGAACTTTTCATGATGCCACTCCCAGGGCCTCTGGGTGTGATCCTGATCTGAGAGTTCAGTGGTGTGTGTGTTTTGATAGGAGATTAGATTGTTTCTGCAGTTAAGCCTGCTTGTGTCACACTGGGGAGGGCAGTGATGGACACAGAGTAAGATTCAGTGTGGATTTGAAATCTGTAGGCTTCTGGAAAAAATGGGAATGCCCTCTGTATCCAACTCCAAACCTGCTCCAGGCTGAACCAAATGTACCATAGACCATGTGAGGGCAGAGGATGAAGAAGGAGGAAGGGTGAGGGAGCTGCAGTGCCTTTTCTGCAGTGAGAGACAGGGTGGGGATTCATCACTAACTCACTTTTTGTCCTCCCTGCCCTGTCAGGTGGAAGGTAACCCCAGCTGGGCCCTGCTCCTCCAGCTGTGGGCTGGGCTTAGCAGTGCAGCTGGTCACCTGTGTGCAGCTCCTCCATGGCCAGGAGGTCTTGCAGGAGGAACATTTGTGCCCCGTGGCAGAGAAGCCCCCCACCAGTGTCCCCTGTGTCATCCGAGCGTGCTCTTACGAGTGGAGCTTCAGCGAGTGGTCAGAGGTACCTGCTCCCCCTCAGATGCAGCAGTTTTCCAGCTCTTCCCTTCCCTGGAGGCTGCAGGAGAGAATTAACAACTTCTGCCTTGTCTGTTGGCTTCCCACAGAAATGCTAAACTCTTTCCAGGGATCTTTTCCATCCTTTCCACTGCCCTGTGTTTAGCAGCTGTAGGTTTGCTTCCCACCTTCCTCAGCTAAAGTTTTGGCTGCAGCTTAGAAATGGTTTTGGCATGTTTTCTCCTGGAATGCAGATATTTTGGGATTTTTTTAGGAAGTGGTTCTGCAATTTAAATATATAGTTTGGAAGGTCCCCTGGAAGGTGGGGCATCTTATAGCTGATGGAACAAGAGCACTGACAAGGGCAAATGGTAGAAGAGCATCAGTGAACCCCTCACAGATCATGCATGAGCTTATCAATGCATTTATTTCCAAATACCAACTGGAATGCAGGGGGAAAAGCCTGTGGGTTTGTTCTTCTTGTTTGTTGCAGTGTTCAACATCCTGTGGAAATGGCATTCAGACCAGGCAGGATTTCTGCCTCAGCTCTCTGACCCGCAAGCCCGTGAACCCCCTTTTCTGCCGGCACTTCCCCAAGGCCCTCGTGGTGCGTGGCTGCTCCACAGGGCCCTGTCCTGAGCAGGAGGGGACCCTGTCCCCTGGGCCAGAGCTGCAGCCAGTGACACCAGCCACACAGCTGGCAACAGCTGCAGCTGCCACAGAGCACAGACACAAGGACCTGGATGTCCCTCTGTCTGCTGGGCCCTGGGAGCAGACAGAGCCTGGTCGAGGTGAGGAGGACGTGGCCAAAAGGAGCTTCTTGTGTGCAGCTGGGCTGTGGTGATCCTGCTGCCAGACAGGGACAGGAGCATGGGAGGGAATACATCTGGCTGGGAGGGAAAACCCTCTGTTCCAGCACGTCCTTGTTACCTGAGCTGGGAACAGTGACTCTCTTCCCTGTGCTTCCCAAAACTCTTCTGATTTGGGACAGCAGCTCAAGACTTCAGGGAGTGTTTAAGCAACACTCTCAGGCACATGAGATGTGATGTGATCACATCTGTGAGTCCTGAGCAGGGCCAGGAGCTGGATTCCATGACCCTTGTGGGTCCCTTCCAACTCAGGATGTTCTGTGGTTCTGGGATTCTGTGACTCTTCCTGTGCTTTACCCAGAATGTGTAACCTTACCTATTCAATGTGCCAAAAAGGGAATTGTTTTCCTGTGGTTTCTTCTGGGTGTGTTTCTCACCTGTATCCACTGTGCAGGTGTGTGTGGAAACCTCTTTCTCAGTGCCACTGGCATCATCAACATGACAGGCACGGAGAGCAGGGACTGCACGGTGGCCATCGGGCGTCCCCTGAGGGAGGAGATCTTGGTCACCATCCTGGAGAGTTCCCTCAACTGCAGTGCAGGTACTGCCTGGAGATCTGGGATCCAGCCTGGCCCTTTAGCAAAGCTGCATCTCAAACTGCATCTTTTCTGTGCCTTGAAAAGCTCTGGCTTCCCCAGAGCCTCTCTAATCTCTGAAACCGTTTAACTGAGTTTTTACAAGTCCATCAAGTTGTTGCCAGATGGAACAAAATGAAGATGCTGCTTGTCCTCCCCTCACACAGTGGTTTCTTACCTGTTTTGTTGGTAGATATGAGATGAAAGGAGCTTATGGGGTTAAGGAAGATGCTTGTTTTGGCCTGTTATAAAACTAAAATGTACCCTCTAGCTGGAATCAGCAGTTAGATTAGTTAACTGGCCTGTTCTCATGACAGATTCTGATAAGATAGAAACAAGATGCAGAAATTACTTGATTCCAGACCTGATATATAAGATGGACTGTGGCTTTTAGTTAAAATAAAAGTGTTTCTAGGCTCTGTGCTCATCCGTTCCAGGTGAGGTCCTGCTGTTTTCTGGGCGAATGATGTGGCGGACAGGCTGCAGGAAGCTCCCTCTGTCACTGATAAATTCCAGAACCAACACACTGATTGTGAAACAGCGTGTTGTGCTGCCAGGAAATGGGGTCATTCTGCAGTACAACAGCAGAACTGCAACCAAAAAATATTACCAAGGTACTGTACTGAAAGTTTTGCTCTTGCTTTAGATTAAGGCCCACAGGACTCCATGAATGGTGGTTGCCTATGGAAATATATGGAAATATTGCTTCATTTTTAGCAACTACCCTTCTTGAGGAGTGTTGGAATCAGTATTAATTGTGGTCTCCCCCTTTGTTTTAAAGCAAATCCCCCCACAGGTGTTTGCTGATGCTTGAAGGTTCCCAGATGAAAATGCCTATAGAGACTGTTCTGCCTGTGTTTAATTTAAATGATTTCTCTCTTGGAGGTGCTGGATACCCCTCTAAGCCATCTTCTCTTCTCCCTTTGCCCTTTCAGACTGTGACCAGCAGCTGTTTGGCCCCCAGGGTGAAATAGTGAATCCTGTGCAGTTGCCTGATGAGAGGCAGGAGGTCGTGTGTCGGACTTTCATCACGGTGGCTCCGCGGCAGCGCATCTCCATCCGTGCCCTCAACACTGACCTGGGCCCTGAGGGCAACCAGACACACTTCAACTACATCCTGGTGAGGAGGCAGGAACCCCCGTGGAATGATTTGGATGAAGACAAACCCATCTCCTTTAGAGATTTCCACCCAGATGCACAGTTCAGTCACAGATCAGGGACTCTGATCTCTGTTGTGTAAATGTAGATGGGAATGAGAATTTCTGATATCTACTGTATTTCTTCTAACCTTGGTAGCACAGCTTTTTCCCTGAGTGACCAGTCTGCAAGTCTCCAGTATTTTTTAGGTACTTATTTCAAAGTGTAGCCTGCTGAGATAAAATGGTTTGGTTTCTCTTCCTGCAGGTCCGAGATGTCAGCACCATGAAGACAGTGGTGTTCCATGGGAAGCAGCAATTCCTGTGGCAGTCAACAGGGAGCCAAGCTGAAATTGAATTCCATGAAAATGTTAAGGATCACAGAACCCATTTCTGGGCTGAATATCATGCTATTGAGCCCAAATAAAAGCACTGCCCTGGGGAAGGCTCAGTTAGTCACTGCTGCCTGCTCACAGCACATATTTAATCTTCTTCTGCTTCCTCATCTGTTGAATAAGAACATCTGCTGACTCCTTTGGGATCTCACTCTTGATAAAGATCATACAAAAGACATGTAACCCCCAAATATTTAGCAAATCTTCCTCATATGGATTTCCTGACTGATTTGGTTGGCATTAATGCAGGTTACATATCTGCAGGGGGTGACTTGGGCACTGGAGTGTCACGGTCCTGCCTCTGTAGTGTGGTGGGACTGTTTAGGAGAGTCACTTGATTTCTTGCTGTTCCAGTATAAACCTCTGTACACCACAAGCAATGTTTTAGCCATTAAATTCACTCTCTTGCAGTGTAAATGCCCCCTCAAAACTGAGGCACAGTGAATGGAATGGAATGAAGAAGGTGAAGATGTGTATGTGGATAAATTGCCAGCACAAGGAGATGTGTGGGGTGGGCAGTGCCACCCTTGGACAGGTCACTCAAAGCTTGAATATTTTCAGAAGCTGGCTGAGCTGAGGCACTGCTGGCCTGGGCAAGCCCTGGTGACAGCTGGCTTTATGTGGGAGGACTAAATGACATCCTGAGGTCCCTCCCCAGCCACCCTTCCTGTGGTTCTGCTGTTGGATATCTGACAGTGACACCACCACTTTCTTTTTTTGTGAGGAAAAAAAAAGAATTCTGTCTCTTCTTCCCAGGTTTGATGCCAGGTCTGACTTCTCAGATAAGAACAGTAGCTGTGCTATCAGTCTCTATCTTCATTTGACAAGAACTGTGGTTGAGGCTGCATGGACAAGCTGTGGCAGGAAGAGGGATTTTAGAGCAGTGGCAAATATTCACACAAGTTTCATTTAAATGTATTTTTTTAGGTTATTCATTTTTTTTTGTATCTTGAATATTGGGCTGTGCTTTGGCCCAAATCTGTCATCCTCCTCAAAATCACAATATACTGCTTGAAAGGGTCTTTTCTGTACCTGGAGCCTGGCTGGACACATCTGCACTTGCTCTTCATGCTGGATGCAATAAATGGTTCTGCCAGGGCAGTTTTAATCCTGCTCCTGCTTTCTCTCACTTGGATTCTCTGACATCTTTCTATGACCACAAATACTCTTCTTAATTAATAGCTGTTTGTTTGCTGGTTAAACCTGGGAGTTTTCTGCTTGCCAGCCTCCAGATTTACGTTCCATTCCTGGAAGAGCCAGAAAATAGGTTCCTGAAGGGAGATGCTCGAGGAGCTGGATACATCAGCTATCCCTCTGCAGTGCGTGGGTGATGCAGGCCCTGGGCCTTCATTTCCTGTCTGACAGGAGATAGAAATGAAAAGACATCCTCTCCTTAATCCCCTTTTTGTAACCTTTTAGCAGATGGGATCTGTCTTCCTACTCTGCTCTGGATCCCAAGTCTCACTGCTATTTATTGTTCCAGATCGACTGTGCAGAGCTGGGCTCTGCTTGTGTTCCATGGGAATCTGCACAAAATGCAGCTGTTGCCTTCACAATTCCGGAGAGTTCAGGGTGTTCCCCCGGCCCATTTGGACACCACCAGGTTCCCAGCTGGGGCATCTACTTGCAAAGTGCTACTTCTGCTCCCGTTTCTAGGGAGAAAACCTGATTCCAGTCAGATAAGGGGAGTGCAACCCAATTATCTGCAGAGCAGAATTCTGCAGAAGCGTTCATCTCCCGTGAGTGTGAGGATTCCCGTTTCCCTTGCTGGAAAAGCGAACAATTCCCTGGATAACACGACCCATTGCTGGGGGCATCCCGTGCCTGGCGTGGGGTGCTCGGCTGTGCCTGCGCTGGTGAATATGAACAGCAGAGCTCTGCCCACAGCCTTTTAATGCGAGTGACATCAAAGGCAAAGCCCTGCCTGCTGCCGGGGGGGACCCACAATGCAGCTGGAGAACGCCGTGGAGCAGCTCCAGGCCTGCTGGCATCGCTCTGCAGCCAGACACCCTCCATTGTCAGCCCTGGGGGGCCAGGCCCCGCATGGGGACACGGGGACAGGCCCAGGCCTGGCTTTAGGGGCTGTCCCCTGGGCTGGCCGCAGGTCAGGGTGACACCTGGGGGCTCAGGTGGGCAGCAGGGCGCTGAGCCCCCCGGAGCTGGGGGAGATGAGCTCTCAGGATGAGCAGCTCCCAGCAGCTGCAGCCCCCCAGCCAGCGGCCACCTCCGCCGACGAGGGCATGACCTGGTGGTACAGGTGGCTCTGCAGGATTGCCGGGGTCATCGGGGGCATGTGTGAGTATCCCCTTCCCTCTGCCTGCCCCCTCCTGCATGACACAGCTCGTCTCGGGGTCCCTCAGTGGGCTCACGGTGCCATGGAGGGTTTTGGGGTGCTGGGTTGGTGCTGCCTCTGGGCACTGGTTTGCTGTGTCTGGGGCAGAAGGGAGAGAGAGGCAGGAATTCAGCTGCCCACAAGGGATGTGCTCTGTGCTCACCAAGCCTGCTGAACTTTGGCTCCCGGCAGTGGGGATGTCATGGGGAAATCTGCAAATCTCAAGAGTTTCTTCTTGGGAATGGCATTCCCTGGCAGTGATGGGAGCAGCAGCTAAGCCCCTGGTGCTGCAGGAGGGCTGTGGACAGGCAAATTAGATGGTTTTACTATGAGCACCAGGCTCAGGGGGGTCAGGTCAGGGCTGGAAGAGTGATGACTGGGTTTGGTTTATCCTGTTTGACTTTTGGGTGTTTATGTGTTCCTGCAACTTATTTCCCCCCCCCCCTTATCCTGACTGTCAGAGCACATTTCCCATTGCTCCTGTTGCTGATTGCAGAAGGCCTGCCCGTGGGTTTTACTGAAGGTGAAGAATGGTTTTGTTTTGTGCTGTGTGTTTTTAAGGGGTTTGGTAGGACACAGAGAACAGAGCTGCAGATGCAGAGTGAGTTGGCTGAGCTCAGAATTACCTGCTGCTAAAAAAAATTTTCCCAGGGAAAGAGTCTCAGCAACTTTGCCAGAAATCAGCCTGTCCTGGAGTGCTGTTTTGCTACATTTTGTGGAGAGATTAATAGCTCTTAAAAGCAGGAGGGACTGTTATGACCGCTTAGTCTGATCTCCTGCAGAGCACAGGATGGAGAATTTCTTCTGCTTCAGGTCCACGACTTCAAGTTAAACAAGAGGGTTTCTCAGCCAGTGCAGTCAGCCCTGATTTATTCCATCAGCAGGAGCTTTGTGTCTGGTCACCCTCTCCCCATGCCCCTTCCCATGCCTGCCTTTAGCCTTGAGACTGGGCTGCACAACCCCAGGGTGGTTTTGGAGCTGACATTTTCACCCTGTGGTATCTCTGGGCAGGTTCCTGACAGCCCTTTTTGGCCAGGCTGGTAAAACACTCGCTGCTCTCTCTGTTTCCTGTGCCTGGTGCTGAATTTCTGGAGGTGTGAGAGGATTTGGTGGGGCTTGTTGAACGCCCCAGCCTCGCCATGCCCTGCTGGAGGCCCCCATGCTCCTGGCCCAGCAGCCAGGAGAACCAGCTGGGAAATGTCTGTGGAGCAGGTCCCAGGTGGGGGTTCAGAGCAGCAGCATCTTTCCCACGGGCTGTGGCTGTAGCTGAAGCCTTGGTGCTTTTCCTGCACTTTTATCCCGTGCAGAGCTCAGGGTGATGTGGATGGAGGGTGAGGAGCTGGTGGGTCACGCTGGTGGCACTTGCCAACCTCGTGAGTGGCTTGAAAGTGCAAATTTCTTCATTTTCCCCTCTCTGTCTTTGTGTTTCAAAGCAGCTGAATTATACTTGGATTATTTTCCCAGCCTTTTGTTCGTGGCTCTGCGACAGGAAAGATGAGAGTTTTATGTCTTTGGGTGAGTCTGGGAGAAGCTTTTGGAAGAAGAGCCAGGTTCTTAACAGGGTTTGCCAAAGATTTGGGGAGTGACAGCTGGCTCTGGAGCCCTGACTCTCTCTTTATCAGGCAGGGAAAGAGGCACAAACTCTCCTTATGAACAGGGAAAAGGGAGATTGTGATAAAAAACAACCAGTGCCCAGTGCTGCCAACATTCCTCTTCAAAATGCTGCTTGTTCAGCACCACCTTGTTGAAGGTGGATGGTTTGGAGCAGAGGTGATGAATAAACTAGCATGGGGTTTGCTGCTGTTCTCAGAGCTCGCTGTGAAAGAACAGAACTAATTTATAAGGATTGTGAGAAACTGGATTGTAATGCTGCTACAGGGCTGGACTATGTCTTACAGAAGGAAAAATTCCCTCAGAAAGGAAGAGAAACTTCGTTAGTGGAGGTGAGACCAGCAGACAACATCTGCCACATGCAAACACCTGCAGCCACAGCTTGCATCAGCCAGAAAAATCCAAGGGCTGGAGCAAGAATCAGACAGACAAGGTTCAGGATCCGTTTCTGGCTCCTGCTCATGCTGGCTTGGTGACCTTGGCCAAGTCCTCCTCTCCCTTGTGTTCCTGTTTGTAATGGGACGAGGAGAGTGTGTGGCTTTTGTAAAACGCTCTAGGAGCAAAAATAGTCTTGTGTTGAGGACAGTGACCAGCTGCTGGAAATGAATAGAGCCTTTGTAGGGAAAGGTGTTCTTCCCCCCTCATTTTAGCTGCCAGTTATTTATCCTTCCTCAGGGATTCAAGATGGGACTGCAGTTAAACAAATGGCAGAACTTTCTGTCTCCCATAGCTTACGTGCCACCGAGCATTATCTGCATTTTAACCCTGTTGTGAGGCCTCTGTTCGAAAAGAAAATATTTAAAAAAGAAATCTCTGGCTTGGCAGGGGAGGGACAAGGATGTACCAGGCTGCTGTGGGACGAGCAGCTCTGCAAAGGAGACCCAAGGTCACCGAGTTGTTCTGTGGCTGTGGCTGTTGGCAGCAGCTCTGGGGGCAGTGCTCCTGTGATCCCAAACCTTTGACTCCTTTCCTGCTGCTCCATGCTCCTGCTGACGTGGGGCTTGCTCAGCTCTGCTTCCTGGGTCATTAGCCCTGTGGCAACCAGGGTGTTTGCTGAGCCAGGACTGCTGCAGGGCTGTTTTGGAGTGTTTGGGGACAAAACCAAACCAGAAACCTGGCAAAACAACCCCTGGTTGGTTTGATTAGGGAATAAAAAAAAAAAAAAAAAAACTTGCTTGGAAAAGAACATTCTGCTCTCCTTGGTTTGTTGTGTAGTGGAGACCTGCTGGGAACTGCCCAGACCTCTGTGCTCTGCTAGGCCACTCAGCAAGGCAGGGTCCTGCCCCAGCCCTGCCTGTGTTTTGGGGATAGCTGAGAGGTTTTGCTGCTCTGCTAGTTTTAAAGTGCCAGAAAATCACTCAGCATTATTCTCAGGAATGTCCTTTCCTGGGGAACAACCAATGCCACAAACTCAGGGGTGCTTCCCCCGAGTTCCTCTTCCATCAGCATCTCCAAGGGTTTGGTGGTCACAGGGAATTAGAAACCCCTGTTTTGTGCCCTGCTCTCCATGCTGCCCACAGCTCCCAGGAATCGTGCTTGTCATTGCTTCTCTCCAGCTGTTTGCACGTGTAACCATGAACAGATCATCCTACCCCCGTGCCTCAGTTTCCCCTGCAGCGTGGGGACACTGACACTGGTCCTTGTGGGATCAGAGGATGAGAAGTGCCCTTGGAGCACAGATATTAGCACATCCTCTGGTATATCCCCTCTGCTAGCTGATCTTGTTCTTGCAGGACTCCAAAAGATTTTAGGTCCTGTAGAATTAGTTCTGGAAGTGTTAAAAAAGAATGTTTTGTGGTGTTTCCTTAGACCAGGAGGTGATTTCCTCATGGGATGACCTTCAATCTGTTCTGTCATTGCAATTCTGCTTGTTCCCAGCCTGGTAAACAAGGATAACTATTTTAAGAGGAACATTGAGGATTCAGCAGTGACTGCTTAAAAGAAACCTTGCAAGCATGTGCCAGCCTTTTGAAGGTCGGGGTTGCTCACAGCAGCTCTGCTCAGGGATCCCCTTAGCAGGCACCCAAAATCCTCAATCTAGGGCTGGTCTCATCCTCAGAGAGGGACTCTGCTGCCCTCCATCATCCCCAAGAAAGCCTTTAAAGGCTACAGAATTAATTTTAGCTGGAGTTTTGCAGTGTGCTGTTTACTGAGTGCATCTCCTGCCCTCCCACCTGGGCTCGAGTTCCCGGTGCCTGGCACTGGCAGAGGGAAGGGGCCGTATCAGGTGCCAGGAACACTCTGCAAGTTTAATGAGGCTGAAAGGAGGTAGATTCAGCTCAGCTTGATCTCTTCTGCCTTGTTCCTCTCCCTCACTCACAGAGCCAGGAGCATTGAGGTTATTTTGGGCTTTCTTCACTTCCTTTTGTATCAGTGGAGACCCAAACCTGGCTCTTTTCTGCCCATCTCTGGTGGAGCTGCACAGAACCAGCAGTAAGTGGCAGAGGCTGGGTTCACCTCTGCTGTATTTATTATTTGCCTGTGTGCAAGTCATGTTTTTGCTGAACTCGCCCAGAGGTGGAACTGCTGGCACTGCTCATCCACCTTGGGACAAAGCAGTAGTAATTCCTTGGCACATAAAATCCAGGTGAACATCCTGGACTCCATGTGGAAGCAAATGTTCTACACAAGAGAATTTATGGCTGGAGCAGCACTCAGAGCAAAAGAATACCAGAGGAAGGCTCTTCCCTGCGTTCCAGGTTCCTTTTGGGCCACCAGATCTTTCCACTCACCATCCTGTGCTGCCCTGCAGTGCCCACAGGTGCTGGCCAAGGGCAGATAGGGTTGGTCATGGTGGTCACTGAAAGCCTCTTTCTTTCCAGCCTGTGCCTTTGCTGGTCTCTGGAACTGTGTCACCATCAACCCCCTGAACATCGCGGCTGGCGTGTGGATGATGTGAGCAGGCTTTCTTCTCATTTTCCTGCTGGGAGGGAGGTTTTGTTAACCAGACCCCATTGAGGGGGGCAGAGCTGCCCTGCTTGGGCAGTGGATGGGTGTGAAACATCCTTCAGGCTCTGGGAATTGCCAGATCTTGCTCCATCAGGCAGGTTGAGATGTTAGTTTTATTCTGTTTGTGTTATTTCTTTATGCATATTTAGGTAAATACTGAGATACCCTTGGCCAAAATAAGTCTGGGTCAGCAGGGCTTGGAAATTTGGAAATTATCAAGAAGCGGGGGGAGCCTCACCATTCCCTTCACCTGCATGGAGCACGGAGTGTCTGCTCTCTGTGGGACTGGGGGGCACTGCTGAGCCCTGCTGTGGGTGGTTCAGAGGCAGGATTAACTCTTGTTTGCTCTCTCTGGAGGCTCAACGCCTTCGTCCTGTTCCTGTGTGAGGCCCCTTTCTGCTGCCAGTTCATCGAGTTTGCCAACAGCGTGTCCGCCAGGGCCGACAGGCTGCGGGCCTGGCAGAAAGCAGCTTTCTACTGCGGGTGAGGATGCTCCTGGGGGCACATCCTGGGGAAGGAACATCCCTGCATCCTGTAGGGATGAGGGGGCTGAGGGCTGCTCCTGTCTTCCAGGATGGCTGTGTTCCCTGTCATGCTCAGCCTGACGCTGACCACGCTCTTTGGCAACGCCATCGCTTTCGCCACCGGGGTGCTCTATGGTCTGTCGGCCCTTGGAAAGAAGTAAGAGAGGCCCAGCTGCTCGTGGAGGGCAGGGAAGGGGGAGATGGAGCTCCAGCCCTTGCCCCATTTGCCTCGCTGAGGCTTTGCCTTCCTCTTGCACAAAGCGTGCTGAGGTGTGAGTGCGGCCAGAGGAAACCTCCCTCATCTCAGAGCCCTGGGAGGGAAGGTCCTGGGGGTTGCTGAAGCTCTGAGCTTTTGGGAGTTCAGAGCAGCTTGTCCTGAGGGTCCTGCTCTTCTTTCTGCAGCTGTTGGGTGGATGGGCCCAGCTCTGGGGCAGAGAGCAGCTTTGGGGGTTGGAGAGGGCCTGCATGAGTGGTCTCACTCCTGGAATCCTTTGGCACGGAGAGCCAGGACAAGCTGTGCCATGCCCCTGCTGTCCCTTCTCTCCACAGGGGAGATGCCATTTCCTACGCCCGCATCTACGAGCAGCAGAAGCAGATGGATGAAGAGAAGCTCACGGGGACCCTGGAGGGACAGGCTCTCTGAAGGACACAGCATCTCCTGGACACGGAGACGGTGAAGACGTGGAAATCCACCCTGCCCTTCCTTCTGTCCTCTCACTCCTTGCTACACCACGATTTCCCTGGATGCTGCAGCAGCTGGAAATCTCAGGGGCTGGGGCAGGCTGTGTCCTCTCCTCAGACCAGCAGCCAGACCTCAGCACACTGCTCCTTCTCTCCTCAGCCCTCAATCCAACAGCTCACAGTGCCCCTATTTTTCAATATATATATATATATATTTTTTTTTTTTCTTTTTACTGCAGAGGTGCTGGCTCTCTGAGTGCTGCTTTCCCAGCCTTGTTTTGGTTTTTTTTGAGTGCTCCTTTGGGGACTGCCCTCTGGTTGGGAGAGGAGGGACAGAGGACCTGCCAGTGCAGGTTCCACATGTTTAGGAACACTCCCTGGGATGGCCCTTCCCAGGTACAATACCTGACCCAGGGTTAGGTGTTTGCAAAACCCCCTGGTGCTTAACCTTGGTCTTCTTCCACTATTTTAATTATAGGGCCAGGCAGTAGAGGCATCACTGCACAGGAAAGAACTTCCAGCAAAATCCCATCTAAAGATAAAATCCATCTCTGCAGGGGAGCTGGGCAGATCCTGGGATCTCCAAAGCACCGTCCCTGCTTCCTCTGGATCCAGCTGCAGGCAGTTACTGCAATTTACTTGAATTATAAGAATTAATTACTTTGTCTTAATAAGGACACTTTTCTTAAGCTTTACTCTTACTGGGGCGGAAGGGAAACAATATTTGCTGTACCTCAGCTGGAAAGGATGTTGTTTCTTGAGCCAAGTGGGATTTTTTGCTGGTGTGAGGGCCACTGATGTACAAGAGCATTCCTGCTTTGTGAGCCTGGGACTCTGCTCTGTCACCTCCCTGCATCCCTCTGTGGAGGGACCTGCTCTTTTCTTGCCTGGTACAGCCTTTGTCTTTGGGACTGTGTTTTTTTGCATCAATCCTGAGCTGGTTTTGTATGGGAAGGTGGCACATCCTCCCTGTGCAAACAGAGAGGAGGCTGCACCATTTCAGTGTGGACAGCTGGGATGTTTTACTTTGCTATTCCAGGCTCTTTCTGTGGTTTTCAAATTGTATTTTCTGTTTGCTTTGTACCATGCAGTACAAAACTGCTCACTTATTCCAGATCCCACTCTTCTCATTACAGTTTGTCCTGGGGATTTTAATTTATTTGATTTTTATATGGTTGCTTTTTGTTTTGATTAGGAAAAAGGGGAATAATTTATTTCTAGTTATTGAAGTATTTTGATGGGACTCATTTTCTCTGGATATAGGAGAAAGGAGTGCTCTGTTTCCTGTCCTTCACAGGGCTGTCTCTTTTCACCAGGGGTCTCTGAACCCAGGGACAGCCCTGTCTGCTGCAAAATCCAATTTCAGCCTTCGGAGTGTTTCTCAGACTCTTCAAAAAAGTGTGTGCTGTCCTTCGACCCCTTTGTCTTGTTCTGGGCCACAAGCTTGACAAACTGTGTTTTCCCCCTCTTCTGGGAGAGAGGAGGGAGGAAAACTGGGCTGTGAGGGCTGGATTGGAGCAGCCAGCAGCACTTTGTGTCCCCATTTGAATCCTTGGGTGCAGAGGGGTTGTGCTGTGCTCTGAGAAATGCTGCTGGAGGCCGAGTGCTGTCTGTCAGAGGGGTCTGTCCATGCTGAAAACTCTCCTTAGACCCTGCCCTTCCTCAAGCTGCTGGCTCCTGTGAGCTGCTGCTTCTTTTCTGGAGCTCAGGAGCTGTGAGGATCCCCACCAGTCAGGATTTCCAGAGGCCCCTGCAGCTGGATGTGGGCACCTTTTTTATGCAAAGCCCCTTTTCCTCCTGCCTTTGAACTGGGATTGCTCCAACACCCCTTGTCTGGGATGCAGAGCAGGCACCACCAGCCTGGATTTTTTTCCATAAAGGCAGCTTTTTTTCCCATAAAAGCTGTGCTGTTTTGGAGCCCCCAGCCCTTGGCTGATCCCTGGTGCTGACTGCAATGCATTGGCCCACAGCCTCCTGCTGCCTGCAGGGATGGATGCTGCAGGAGGGATGTGGGATACTCCAGTGGGAATAACCTCTGGGTGATGCAAGGGCAGAGTCCTGCCTCAGGGCTGAGCACGTGCTGGGATTTCAGGGGGTGTGGGGAGTTGTGTAGTGTTTAGTAGAGGAATGTTGCAGACCAATGCATGTCAATGTCTCTGGTAGTGACAGCTTTGCTCTGTGAGTAGTTCTGCAGTAGCTTTAGTGTCAGGAGGTGAAAGGCAAAGCAGAGCTCAAGGGCTGAGACTTCCAGGGTGCTCTGAGGAAGCACAGAACTGGTGGGACCCTTGCTGGCCTCATCTGTCACTCCTGCCACGGTCCCTGGGGCTGCTCTGGGGCTCCTTGGCATGGGCAGGGTCCACTCTGCTCCCTGGCAGCCTGGCAGAAGTCCCAGCAGAGCTGTCACGGTGTTTTGTGGCAGCAGGGCCTGACTCTGGGGCTGGGGCATGGGAAAAATCTGCATCAATCTGCCACCATGGGCGGGTGGCAAAGCTCAGCCCTGAGCTGAAAATAGGCCCAGGGACTCCCCTGAAAGAGCTGAGCTGGAGCCTTTGGCCACAGTGCTTGAAGTGTCTGTGCCTGTCACAACTGGAAGTGTCTCAGATCCATGCTCCAAGGGTGGTTACTCCTACAGGGGCCAGTCTGGAGTGGGAACCCTTGGGAATTTTGGCTGTCTGGTGAAGCTGGAACCAAGCCAGATGCTGCCATCATTGCAGACAGGCTTGGTGACAGCACCCATGGCTTGTAGGAGCTGTGGTGACAGTCAGTGAATGGTCTCACCCCAGTGTGGGCCTGTTTGGTGGAGATAGGAAGGAGCTGTAGAGTAGAAGCATCACAGTAGTTAAATGCCAGTGCATGGTGGTTGTTGTGTTTAGAGGCACCCACGGGGTGCCTGGAGCTGTGCAAAGACAAATGAAGTTCAAACCCTGCTCTGGAGGTTTCACAAGCTCAACCCAACCCCTGCTGAGGGCATCCAGGCCGGATGGCTGATCCACAGGGGCTCTGTGGAGGAGGTTCTGCTCTCCAGGCCTTGGAAAGGAGATGATGTGAGGGTTTGGGGCGGGTGATGCGCTGAGGACATCGAGCTGTTGGCACTGAGAGTGGAAGGAGCCCTGGGGAGCAGTGGCCAGTCACATACCAGTCACCAGGGCAGCATTGATGCACTGTGCCACTCTTCCACACCTCTGCCACTCGTGTGTGGCAGCTCCGTGTCCCCTGGGCTGCCCACGGGGCGTGAAGAGCAGAGCAGAGCTCGCTGCTCTGGGCAGGAGCTGCTTTTGTAACACCCATTGATTCTCTGTGTGTGCAGTGAATAAAAACACCATTCTACCTCTGGAAAGGGCCACTGTGATTTCTCAGATTCCAAACGTAGCAAAAGCCCTCGGACTTGCTGTGCTGAAGAAAGGAGGTCATTCAAAAAATGCTCCTCCAGTGAGGTTCTCTCAGGAGCTGAAGAGTCCAACCTCATTTCCTAGTGGGGCATTTCCTCCTTAGGCTGAGCCCTGGGAAGCTCAATTCATCTCTGTAATTTTTTCCTCAGGAAAAAAACATCCACTGTCTTCAGGGAAGGGTTTCACTGAAGTGAAGATATCAAGAGCTGGTCCATAGCCATGTGAGAAACAGAATGCCAGAAATCCTGATCTTCAGAAGGTCAGTGGAAACCAGAGGCTCTTGAGACCTCTTGTAGTCAGGCCATGCTTAGAAAAAGTTGTGTTCCAGCCAGGGCTGAACATCTTTCTGGAAAATGGTCTCAGCAGCAAAGGGTAGGTTTAATACTGAATGTTTTCTGCGTTTTTGATTTTGGCCCACCGCTCTGCCTCAGTCCTAGGCTGTTTTAAATTAATGCTGTGATAAAGCACAACTTCTCTTAGGTGATTTCCCATCTCCTGCTGCAGGAGATCAAAATGGCAGCTGGCACATCTGGAGGGCTGGCTCAAATATGCTGTTTTACCTCCTGCTTCCTTGTGACAGCAGGCTGAATGTCCCAGGAATAGCCCTTGGGGTGCCAAGTGCATTTCAGGAGCTTGAGTACATCATGTCCCAGCTCAGCCTTTGTGCTTCTGCCCTTTTGGGAGGAGTCAGATTGGACTGAGCAAGGCCATTTTTTCCTCACAGCCATAACCACCTCCTGCAGCTGTGTTTTACCTTGGGTTAGCTCTAAAAAACTAATTATGAAAAGTTCTTAATCTTGCAGGACATGCAGGAAAGGGGTGAGACTCATTTGCTACTAACTATGCAGTTGAAATCTCAGAGTGATGGAGGTGGAGGCACATCCACCTCCCTCTTTGTGGGTGGGTCAAAGCCTAAGTGGGAAGGACCCACCCCAACACAAAGTGTTGTCAGTACTCATTGTGTCTTTCCCACAGGGAATCACTTGCACTACAGCTGAATGTTTGTCTGTTCTTCTGTCCTGGCTTTTTGTGAACTGTATTTGGTCTTGTTCATTAGGCTTCTAGTGTAATGTGTGTTTTTAGACCAATAAAATGTGGCAGCTTTTTGTAAAAAAGATCTGGCTCTGCCTCTTTCATGGTCCTTGAGTGGCTGAGACTCCTGTGGGGAGCTGCAGGCTGCTGTGGTCCCCTCATCCTGCTCTGCCCCTCCCATCCCTCCCTTCTCTGCAAATCGAGGCAATATCTTGCAGTTGGAGGCAAAACTGTTTTATTCTTGCAGCTACATGATGAGCTTTTGCCAGAACAGCTCCAGCTGTAAACTCAGCTCCAGCCAAACCCTCAGACTCTCAGGCTGCTGAGCAAAGGACAGCCATGGTTTCCTGTCACAGCCACACCGTTATTCTTCCAGGATGCCTTTATCTCCAGCCTGGCCCTGGTGACCTGCTCCCATCCCAGGGATTGGCAGGTTGTGCAGAGAGCAGCAGGCAGTGTTGGGTGACAGGAACAGAAGGTAAAGTTCCTTCTGGCAACTTCTACAGCCAGACCAAGACAATCCTCGCTGCCCCTTCCTCTCCCACAGGGAGCTCCACTCCATTTCCAGCAGCACACATTTGTTTTGCCCTCCGGCCTGGGCAAGGGCAGCTCCTACCTCAGGAATGACCTCCGGCTGGTCCTGAAAAAGGCCTCGATCTGCTCCAGGGACCTGCCTTTGGTTTCAGGGACACAGCAGCCTGTGAATAAGATGTTCCCAGCACTGATGACAGCGAAGAACAGGAAGGGCACCTCGAGGCCGAAGGTGTTCTGGAAAGTGGGGCAGAAACCAGCTGTGAGCTGGTGCAGAGAGGGGCTGAGGAGGGGCTGCTGGACACCCCCAGGCAGTACCTACCACGACTGGGAGGAAGAACTGGGTCAGGGTGAAGGCTGTCAGCCAGCTCACAACCACACAGAGACCCGAGGCTACCCCACGGGCTTTGAGAGGGAGGATCTCTGACATCAGCAGCCAAGTGATGGGGCCCCAGCCCATGGCGTAACCTGCAGGGGAGGAGGGGAAGGGGGTCAGCCTTTGAAGGTCACTGAGGAGTGCAGAAGATCTCTGAGCAATCCTGCCCTGCAACCCCACCAATTATTATCCCTCCCCCATTTGTGTCATTCCTCAAAGTGACCTCAGCTGACACCTTTCTTGCTCTTCCAGGGACATCTGCCTTCCTTCCAACTCTAAACCAAATCTCCTTGTCCCACATCACCCTGCCTTGGGTGAGAAGCACCCTCCCCTGGCTGGTGGCCAGTCCTGTGCTCTCTGCACCTACCCATGATGAAGAACATGGTTGCCAGGAGGGGGATGAGGGTGATGTAGTTTGTTGGCTCAGCAGGGAGGTGGGCAGGGCTCACCAGGGTCGTGTTGGCCACAGTGCCGTTGTGAGAAGCTGGCATGAAGTGGATGTAGAGCCCCATGGTCAGGTTGGAGACCAACATGATACTAGCTGTGGAGAGAGGCAATAGCACAGTGAGAGTGATGAGAATGAACCTGAGAATGATGGGTGAGTGATCCTCTCCATGCCAAGCTCCTGGGAATGCCCCTGCTGAGGAGCTGAACCACCACCAAGGGAAAGAGACCTCCCTGCCTCCCTTCCTGAGCCTGTAGGGCTGAAGGTTCCATTCCTGCACACTTCCTTATAGAGCTCCTGGAAATCATTGAACAGGAGCTTCCCTTGGGAAGAGAGTGGGGAAATGGAGAGAGCCATACCTGATACAAAGAGGAGAATCTTCCTCCCAGCTTTATCCATCGACACAGCAGCGATGGCCACTGCAGAAAGACGTACCAGGCCAACCAGAGCTGCATCGTACTCTGGCTTCTGCAAAAAACCAGTTGGGAAGCTGAGCTGGGGGAAGGGGCAGGTTCCTACAGCTGCTGATGACTTGGCCAAGGCCATTCTCCCAGTAGGAGACTGGAGATAATGAACCTGAAGCTCAGAGGAGGAGCAGGGAGACAGTGGGGCTGTCCTGCTCCTGTCCCTCAGCCTTTTGCAGGGCAGGTCCTTTAAAAAAGGGCTTTATGTCTGTAGGGAGCTGGAAGCATTGGGCAACCCTTGCTGGAGACGCAGGCAGCCCAAGCAGGAGCTGAACCCCAGGATGACAGGTGCTCACCAGGATGACAGATGTTTTCTTGAATATTGGCTGCAGGTAGACAAGGATGCAGGTGACCCCCGAGAGCTGCTGCAGGAACCTCATTCCCCCCGCAATCAGGATGGGCTTGTAAAGGAAGGGGTCCTTGAGCTCAGCACAGGAAACCCGATGGCTCTGGAGGGGACAAAGGCAGAAACACAAAGTGAAAACACCTTGGGGAACCACCTGGCAACCAGAGGGTGGCTCAGGAGTTGCCCAGGGGATGGATTTTGCAGTTTTTGTGCTACATCTCCCTGTGCTCAGCTTCCTCACCTGCTTCCTCACGCTGTCCTTGATCTGCTCGTACTCCCTGGCATAATCTGTGTCCTCACCCCGCAGCCAGCACAGGGAGCCCAGGGCCTCCTCCTCCTTGCCCTGGGAGAGCAGGAACCGGGGCGAGTTGGGCATGAAGCAGAGCAGGAGAACCATGGCAAGCACCGGCACCTCCCCAGCCACGGCCAGCCAGCGCCAGTCCAGGACCAGCCCTGCCAGAGCAGCACAGGAAGGGGGAGAACACTCAGGAATGGGTGACCTGGCCTTTCTTCCACCTGGCTACCCCAATGATTTCATTTAATAAACCCAGCAGGAAAAACAGTAATAATAAAAATAAAATATTTCAAATGTATTCTCTCCTATTACAGCAGCGTTTCCAGCAATGTGATGTGGGGGAATTCCAGCAAATCTGAGAGCATCCAGCAAGACCCAGCAGCAGCTAGGGCATGTGCTAGCAGGTGATTAACATTGTGTTAATCCCTTCAGCCCTGGCAAAACTTCATCAGGACTTGGACCTGTGGGCACAGCGATGGCCACAGGTTCACGATGATGTATTCATCCCTCAGAGCACTCACACCAGGGCAAGGGGCATGAGTGACCCTGTCCAGCCTGCTCAGCACAGCTGTGGTGCTGAGTATGAGGGGAACAAGCCCTCACCTTGCTGAGAAGGTTGTTTATTTTAAACTCCCCCTCGCCACGCCCTGGACACGGGGACACCACGGAGATACTTGCCCAGCGCGTACAGGACGAGAGAGCCCAGCACTGCCATGATCTGGGGACAGGCACCCAGCATCCCCCTGACCCCCGGGTGGGAGATCTCCGAGATGTAAACCTGGACAGGGACAACACACATTTCACAAAGCTACAACGTCTCCTTGTCACCCGCTACCTCTGTCCCCTGTCACCTCACAGTCATACCCTGTGAGCAGAGGAAACCCAGATTGCTGGGAAATTGCCCTCTGGGGGTGGGGACCTGATGGGTTCAGCTGCATCTGGCCAGAGGAGAGGACAGCCCGGCCAGCCCCACCACTTCCCTCTCCCTGCGGTGTGGGAGAAGTGCTCCAGTGACTGTTTCTGGGAAGAGGTGCCCTGGTGTTACTCAACCCTGCCTTCCCCTCAGTGTGAAACAGGAGGGTGGTGTTTGGGAGGAAATAACTGCTGGGAGGAGCAGGGCCTGAGGACCTGCCTTGTCTTTCCTGCAGGAGAGGAAGTCCAGCACCGCTGGGCTCAACTCCAGCTGGCCATGCCAGGGCTGCTAAGGGAGTACATCGTCCCCATCCCTGCCCTGCTGCATCCTCCCCATCTCCACTCGCCCAGACACAGCCCTGGGGCTCTGCTGGTGCCTCCGAGGAGCATCCGAGGGGTGGCTCAGCATCACCCCCAGCTCATCTCGGGCACCGCAGCACCTCTGCCCCGCAACCCCCAGCCCATCCCCAGCACCTCCTGCCCTGCACTCCCCTGGCACATTACCGGGATGGAGGCGGAGGTCACTCCCCCGGCATAGCCCGTCAGCACCCGGCCCAGCAGCAGCATCCAGAGGCCCTGGGCTCCGGCCAGCAGCGCGTACCCCAGCGCCGAGGGCAGAGCCGAGAACATGATGCTCAGCTTGCGGCCCAGGCAGTCATTGAGCAGCATCGTGCTGAGCCCGCCCGCCGCCGCTCCCAGCGTGAACACGGACTGCGGGCATGCAGAGGGGCTGTGTGAGCCTGGCATCCCCCGGGCAGCCCCACCCGGCAGGGATAACCCCTCTCCTTACCCCGAACCAGGGAGCCGTGTGAGCCTGGCATCCCCCGGGCATCCCCACCCGGCAGGGATAACCCCTCTCCTTACCCCGAACCAGGGAGCCGTGTGAGCCTGGCAGCCTCACCCCGCAGGGATAGCCCCTCTCCTTACCCCGAACCAGGGCGAGGTGTGAGCCTGGCAGCCTCACCCCGCAGGGATAGCCCCTCTCCTTACCCCGAACCAGGGAGCCGTGTGCTGGTCCAGCCTCAGCGCAGGGCTGGGATGAGCCTCCAGGGCAGGGATGACGGGGGAGGGATAAACCAGGGCGAAGCCGAAGCTGAAGTTGCCCAGGACAGCGGCAAGCACAGCCAGGTAGAGCCGCTTGTTGTGGAGGCTCCTGAGGCCACGGAGAGACACGGACGTGTTGGGTGCCGGCAGAAACACAAACCCTGCTTCCCCCAGGCTCTGCCGAGGCTCTGGGGACACCCACGGAGGGATTCTCCTGGGGAATGGCTCCCCAGGCTGCTGGGCTTTCTCTGAGCTGCTCCCACTGGTGCTTTCCTCTGTGCCAGGCACTTTTCAGGGGGTTCAAGAAAGCCAGAAAAGCAGAAGCTGGAGCTGGGTGGCACCACGGACCCAGCGGCAGCCGGTTCATCCCAGCAGAGCAAGGAAAAGCTTCTTTAAAGCCCCCGTGCCCCCCAGCAAGACCTTGTGCCCCCATAGGAGTCACATAAACCTAGCTGGGCTCATCCAGCCGCCTGGGGCAGGATGAAATCCCGTCTCAGAGCAGCTCAGGAGAGGCAGGAATATGGAACAGCTCTCCCCCCAGCCCACTGCCCTCAGGGTGGGGGGTACGGCAGAGCCCCTGCCCACCCTGCGGCCCCAGGCTGCTCCTCACCTCAGGTACTGCTGGTCGAGCCTCCTGGCAGCGCTCTCGGGGAAGCTGCGGTACGAGGAGCTCGGTTTCCTCACCAGGGGCTGGCGGTCGCTGCTCTCCATGGCCCCGCGGGGCCCGGGGGTGCCGGGGCTGCTGGGCTCCGGGAGGATGCTGGGGATGCCCAAACTGAAAGGGGAGAGCCTGCCTGGCGTGGCCTAATCAGAGAAATCTGTGCCTCGTGGGCTGGCACCCCTCAGCAGGAAACTGGAGGGGCCGGAAAAGCAGCAGGAGGAGAGCCACGGGGTGATAGTGATGGTGACAGAGGTGTCCTTCAGCCTGCCCGGCCCCACCGACAGCAAACCCTCCCACTGCAGTGACACTTGCAGGGATGGTCCTCACAGAGCTGTGATCACCAGCAGAAAAGTCCCTTTGCTAAGGCCACATCTCTCCCACTGAGGAGCTGGTACCAGTCAGGCTGGTCTAGTGCTGCTTCCCACAAGGGAAAATTCCATCTGTGGGAGCCTCCAGAGCCACCCTGGGAAAGCATTTCCAGTGTGGAACAGAGGTGGGGAAGAGGAGGGAGAGGAAAGCAGAGGGAGGTGAACATGGAGCAAGGAGCAGAGTATGGGGATGCAGGGCAGTGATGAGGATGGAAAAGGGGACAGCCACCCCGTGTGGTCCTGGCCAGGAGCAAAATAGCCCAACTCATACTTTTCCTGGCAGCACCCCTATCTGCACCCCCAATATCTGAAGAGAGGGGAGGTGGGTTTGGTTCCACAGGGGTCCCACAGAATTTCTGGACACAGCGTGTTACACCTCAGCATCCCACAAGTTTGTTTGTGTGATGTTTAAGCCAATCACAGAATTACTAGTCTTCCTAGAGTGGTATATAAACATAGGTAGCCCAGGGTAAATCTGAATTCTGATCACCAGGCTCTCTCAATCACTGATACTGGGGCATCTGCAGGTTCTGGGGGGCTGCAAGGTCCAAACTCCTGCTGTAGGAAAGAGCTTAGTCTGTGTCTTGCCAGCTCTGAATGCAAAGGCACTTTGATTTAATTAGCAAAAGCTCTATTTCCCCAAACTACTGCAGTGCTCCTCTTGTTTCCATCACTCCCCTTGGGCCCTGATGCTTTTTGGAATATATGGATGATTTCTGCACCCCCAAGCCTGAGTGGGATCTGCAGTGACACCTCAGGAGCTGCTGTGTCTTCCCTCCACGCAAACTGGTTCCCCTTCTGCAACCACCAAGAGCTGCCTTTACTGTCTGATTCTGCAGGGGATTTACAGCTGACTCAGGCACCCGGGGCTCTGATTTCCCCATAGGAAGAAAGGTCATGGATTGGGGGAACAGAGGGGTGGGCAGGACAGCCCATCCAAAAAATGTCCAGCTCCAGGGTTGGTCTGAGCAGGGAGGTCACAACAGACGTGGAGCTGGTCCCTGTGCCCATCAGCAGACACCAGCAGTTTCCTCCCTTGCTTGCACTTTGCTCCATGAATTTGGGCTGGCTTCCACTACGTGATTTTGCAGCGTCCATCCCCGAAACACAGAGGGTTCTCCAGTTTCTGGTCAACCACTTCAAGCAGGAAATTACTCTTGAAAACCCTCCAAGCACCTGTAACGCTGGGAATCTCAGGGGGAGCTGCTGTCTGTGCTGCTCTTGGCTCAGGGCTGGGCAGGTCTGTCCCTGAGTGTCCCCTGAGGGAAGGGGGTCCCTCGGGTGTGGTGGGGCAGCTCTTTGCATCACATCCTCGCTCTGCCCTTGGTTTTGTTGTTTTTTTTTTCTAAAAATGCATTTTTGGTAAGGAATAAAGGATCCACCACCTTACCCCAGATCTCCCTGACCTGCTGTGGGTTCATCCAAAACAGACAAGGGGTGGGTGAGGTGAAAGCAGACTCTGGGGCAGCGTTGCCTCTGGTGTGCTCAGCCATCATCACATGGAAGTGGCTCCTGCACATCTGCAGTAAATAACAGCCCCAGGGTGAGCTGGGGAGGGCTGAGGTGCCCACTTTGGGAAAGCAGAGCATCCCCTGGCTGATTAAAGGGCAATCTGGTTTTGTTGAGAGCTGTTGGCTGCCTTGGCTGAATGATGCATTGCTCCAGCTCCCCAGGACCTTCCTCCCCCCTGACAGCTGGGAGATAGATCATGAACATATGCAAAAAAATAACCAGCATCAAAGCCACTTGGCAACTCAACTAACCCAATTCATAAATTAATTTCTATCCCTCTTGTAAGGGAGAAATCAGTCACTCCTCAGGGCTATCCATCTCTGTCACTCATCTGGCCACATCCTTTCATAAATCTTGCTGTGAGTCTGAGCTGGTGTGTGCCGGGTCAGGATGGAAGAATGCCCAGTGTCTGTGCTGGGTCAGGACAGCCCCGGGGCTGGTTTGCCCTGGGCTGGGGCAGGGATGGATCTCTCTGCATCCCCCACATCCTGAGGCTGGAGCAGAGCTGGGGTTTTGCAGCATGGTGCTGCTTGGTGGGTGATTTTGGGGAGCGTGGTCCCTGCTGAGGAGCCATCAGGGTGGTGCAGAGGTGCAATGATGAAATATTTCCTCCCAAATCAGCGAGTGCTGGGTCTGCAGAGCCATGCAGGAGGTGGCTGGTGGCTGCTGGGGACACATGGGGTGAAAGTGGGTGCTCAGTGGGGTCTGGCCTGGTATTGGGTACCCCCCAGGGTGGTGGAACTGGGGGGACTCACAGCTCAGGAAGCAGCTCCAGCTGCTCTTCCCACAGCTTTCCAAAACCCCACGGCTTTGGGAAACAATGCCTGCACCCCCAGCTCCCTGTGGGCATCAGCACCTGGAGCCCAGGTTAGCTTTTCCAAGCAGGCAGACAGAGCTCAGCTCTTCTCTGGCTGAATCCCTCACCCCACTCCCCCCTCAGAGGAGAAAATCACCACCTTTCAGGCTGCCATCTGTTTATTTTGTTGGACTCTGAACTTGCTGAAACGTCTTTCGATGGATGAAGGAACACAGAGTAGAAGAGAAGAGCCTGGCAGGCTGCGTGGTGAGTGGAAAATAGCTTTTTGGGGCTTTCTGGAGTTTGAAGGCCCGATGATGGATGTGCATGTGAGGGATGGTAATGGCTTTGTAAGTATCCAAACACAGAGCAGAGGAATAACTCTGCCTAATAGACTGAGAAATGTGTGTGGGACGGGATCTTCCCCGCTCCGATACGGAGCTGAATGATGGAGTGCTGCAGGTTTTGGGAAGAGAGGCTGGCATGGGCTGCATGTATTGGAAAAAAGGTACAGCTAGTTTTGAAATGGTATTAAATCTTTGCTGTGGATGCACTGGAAAAACTTCATCTCGCCTCGGAATGAGGCTGGCTGAGCCTGCAGTGATCTGAGAGGGGCTCACTGTGGTTCTGATCTGCTGGGCAGGGCTGGTGCTCCCTGTGCCTCCTGGCTTCTCTCTTCCTGCCTTCTCACTCTGCTCCCAGTGTCCAGACCTACTGACAAAAGTGATGGGTTTATGTGGAAATTCTGTGGGATAAATACTTGCCTGTCAGCAGGGCTGGGTCCGAGTGTGATTTCTCGTGTGCCATTTGGAAATGCCATTTCCAAACCAAATTAGAATTTCCCATTGAGGTTATTTGGGGTTTCTTTGTTGTTTATAAGTTAGAAAATGGTTGAATTTTGGGCAGGGGGGGTTTCCTTGTTGCCATGGAAATGGAAGAGTTGTTCATCTCCTCCTGCTTGGTTTTAGTGTCCCACTTCCAACCTGGCTCTCCTCAGGAGCTGGGATGAGCTGGAAGATGTGTGTGTGCCCTTCAGCTGGGTGGGGGAATGTACCAAAAGTGGGATATTTTAACCTGCTTGTGGGACTTTGTTGTTTTTTTTGAGGTCACATGAATTTTTGTGACCCACAAATTCCAGTGGCTGTGGGTACCAGTGAAACTGGGACAGTGGATAAAAAGGGGATGTGGGGAAAGGTTGGGGGTTTCAGGCCCCTCCTATTTCATGTGGCAACTTTGGCACTCACTGTGACTTCTGTGTCAGCTTTGAGTGTCAGGGCAGGACACTGCTCTGGGTCCTGAATGTCCCCAGGGCTGTGGTGGCTCCTGACAGAGGGAGGGACCCCTGGATGTCCTTGCACCCCTTGGCTCTGCCCTGCCTTGCCAGAATGCTGTGGTTGGGGTCACCTGTGCAGGGCTGGGTGTCTCCAGGGATGTTGTGCTTTTGGATTTTCCACAAAATCCAGCACTGGGCAGGATGAGCTGGGATGTGTCTGCTTCCAGCTGGGATGGGCTCTGATGTCTCTCGGTGCCCTGGTGCTGAGCCAGGATGGGGTTTGGGTACTGGGTGAAAACTTGGTGAGCACAGGGCTGCTTGTGTGTGGGAATCCCTGCAGGGATGTTTCTGGGGCAGGCTTGAGAGGCTGATGCCGACCTGTGACCTTGGGACAGAGATTCCAACACCTCCAGGCTCAGCCCACATGCAGGATGCAGCCACAGGGGTTAAAATTTGAATTTTAAGAACAAGTGCAAGAAACATCCTGCACATCCAGAGGCACCAGCAAGGTTTTTGACACCTTGTGTTTGCTGGCAGGTGGCAGGATAAATAAAATTATTTGAAGAAGATTTTTAAGTATACTTTTATTTTTACTGTGTCCCGTTGGAGCTGCTGGGCCAGGCTTTGGAGCAGTGCCTGTTGTGATGCCACAACCTGGATTTTTATGGACCCTCCCCTTCCCTTTTCCACTTCTGCTGAAGTTACTTTGTCTTTGATGGCAAGGACTGGATTTCTTTACACTTGGGACAAAAAATCTTCTCCCTAAACTCCTGAGAGCTGCTGCCTGCTTCTTCCTTGGCCTGTTTAATATGGTTTAAAAAGAAAAAAAAAAAAAAAAAAAGAGGAAAACAAAACATATAATTTCCTTGCTTTAATGTGAGCCAATTATGGCTCGCAGGCTGTTAACTTCATCACCACTTCTTCCAACAGAGCCCTTGGTAAAATAAACCACAGCAGAGCTGCCTTCCCTGGACCTGCTGTCCATCACAGCCTTGAGCCACAGCATTTTATCCATCCCCCCCAGCTGGAAAAAACCCCAGTGGCTCTGTCCCACACATGCCCACTGAAATATCCCAGCACTTGCACATCTGCTGACAGATACCAACTGGAAAGGCGATCAGGGCTCAGACTCCCGCGCTGGGCTGTCTGCCCCTCCTAATGAGGAACACATTGGAGCACGGCTGTGGCTCCAAATGGCAAAATCAGGAGGCTTTGGGAGGATGGAGGGTGCCAGGGTGTGGGACAGAGGGATTGGAGTGTGCCAGCAGCCAGGGAGAGCCCACAGGGGGCTGAGCCCTGGGGACAGCAGGGGTTGGGGACACCTGAGCTGCTGCATGTTTGCTGTGGGGGCTGGCACAGGGTACCAGGGATGCTCTGTGGGATGCTGTGCTGCCTCCAGGGGCATCCTATCCCTGCACTGTGCTGTCCACGGCCACAAATCACACCTTGGAGCAGGGTTTGACCCCTCCAACCCAGGCACTGCTGGCTTAGGGACCAGAGCTGGCTGGGCCTAGCCCCGGTGAAATCGCACAGAAATCCCACACACTGTGGGGCACCTTTTGTGTGGTGCTTCCCAGCTGCTTTGTCTTGGGAAGAAAAATGCTCTTGGCAATTCCAAGCCTGTCAGGACCATCCCAAGGTTCAGGGCCCTGCTTTTCCCACCTTGGCCACAGCCATTTCCCTGGAGTTTTGCACTGGGACCCACAGACCCTGCAGCCATCTGCTGGTGACTGCATCCTCATCTCCTGAATTGCTCCATCCCCTGGCTGGGATCCAGGACAGGAATGTTATTTTTTTTTTTTCAGTTTTGTGGCTAATTTGGGGCTTTGGGCAGACCTGATGCTACCTTCTCCCTCCCTCTGCTGCAGTATCCTATAAAAAGCTGGGATTCCCATACAAGGGTCAGTGGGAGGCAGCTGCATCCTCAAAGCAGAAGAATCAGCGGCTTCTGATAAGCCCATTTTTATAGGCACCTTTTAACCTGTTTATCCCGCTGTCAGAAAATCTTGTGGATGAAATTTGGAGTAAAAACAGAGAACTGAAAACACATTTCTGTTCTGCTGCTGATCTGTAAATGAGATAATCTTGTTACAGCCACCTGTTAGTCCTGCAGTGAGTCTTAAGGATTTCTGGGCAGATATTACATTATTTTAATGGTGTAACAGTGCCCAGTTCTGGGATCCTGGGTTGTCCCCAACACCCCAGCCCTCAGCTGCTTTCCCATTCAATATCACTGAAATGAACACTTAATATTCTTAATAATCCAAAATTAAACCAAAGTGGATTAGAGCTTTCAGAAGCTCTTGGTGCACCAGAATTTTATTCAGGGACCTTTAGGGTGAGCCTTGTGGTCATTAGAAAAATCCTCAGGCACCTTCAGGACTTTGAGTTTGTCTCAATTTTGTGGCTGGATAGAGGAGAAAAAACCCCCAGAATGTGTCCTTGCCATGGGGGTTAACTCAGAGCCGTGTGCCCATGGCACCAAGCTCCTTTCCCTCCCCAGCAGCTTTGCTGCAGTTCCTCTGGGATGGTCCCTACCCTTTTAAACCCCCCTGTGTCCCCTGCAGCCTGCAGCCCCTGAACTCTCGGTCACCCTCAGCCGCTGCGGCAGGTAGGGCTGACCCCAAAACTCATTTCCCTTGGGAAAGCCTCTTAAGCCCCTTGCACATCCCACTGTCCCCCGGGTCCCTGAGGGGTGAAGCAGCCCTTGCAGGAGGATGGGATGTGAAAATCTGGGAGCAGGGATGGGAGGTCAGCCCTGGCTCCGTCCCTGTCCCCTCCTGGGAGCTCCCGGGAGCTTTTGGGTGTTTGGAGCCCCTGGGGCTGTGCCCGTGTCTGGAGGAGCTCATGTGAAAGCCATTAAAAAGCGTAAGGAAAGGGAGCACGACGGTTGGGAATGGTTTTGTTTGGGTTTCTAAAACGTGCGCATGAAAACACTGTGTGGTTTTCTGACAAATTTGAACCAGCGCTGCTCAATCCGCTCCAGTGCTGCTACTGTTGATCTTGCAGACTGTAAAGCATTTATTGGAGCTGCTTGAGGCAAACTTAAGCATCTGTGCAATAACAAGTCCAGGAAGTAATTGCATCCACAAGGAAAATATTTTTATGTATAATTCAGTGACCCATTTTATAAACATTGTGGTTCCACCATGGACTTTTTTTTTTTTTTAATCTTTTTTTTTTTCTTTTTTTCCTTTTTTTTTCACCCACAGCCTTTCCTCTCCAAGTGTCTGGGTTTAGTGATCCATGTGGGGCTGTGTTTGGTGGCTCTGTGGTGAGGGTTTGGTGTGGAATGGGAGATGGAGGGGAAAACTCTGGTGCTGCAGGGAGATGAGGGTCCAGCTCCAAAGGTGGCACCACAGTGGGATGCTCCAGGAAAGCAGAGACAGCGTGGATTGCTCCTGCTGAGCTTGGCAGGCAAAGAGGAATTGTTTTGTGGCAAAGGCTTTTCTTTCTTCCTTAGCAAACCAGATTTACGAGAAGATGAGTCACTTCCAGCCTGGGTGGCACAGTGCTCGCACGAGGCTGGGGAGCTGAGGGCTCCATGGCCTCTTTTTGGGTTTTTGGGGTTTCATTTCCAGCAGAAATTCACCCCTGCCCCACCTTGCTCACCCCAGGACTCTCACAGCACAGGTGGGAGCTGGAAGGAATTGCCTCACAAAGACCTTTGGGCAGGACAGACCTGTCCCCTGACAGCATGGCCAAGCTGGGGACCACCACTGGATACAGGTGTTTAAATAGGTGACAGCTTCAAATAGATTTGCTCTGACAGAAAAAAGTTATAAAAAGTTAAAGCTACACAGCACTGTGTTAAAATTACACTAAATTTTTGTAGGGTTCATACTGGCACCTTACCCAGGGGAGACTGCCCCTCCTGGGCAGCAGAGGATTGATGGTGTGGGATCCTGCTCCCCTTTTTTCTGCCATGGGTTTTTTGGCATCTTTCCCCCTTTGCAGGAATGAAAGTTTGACTCAAACTGAGTGGTGAAAGGCCTGTGGCTGCTGTGCCATAGGACTAGTGGCATTTTCAGTGTCCCCATCCTCACTGTGGCACCGTGGGGATGTGACTGACCACCTGTCAGTGCCTGTGCTGCTGGGATGGACCTGCCACCCCCAGCCCAACTCCTGTCGCCCTCTCTGGCCCTGTGCACCGGGCATGGCTCAAACAAAGCCTGGCAGGACTGAAAATCAGAGGGTGAAGCTCAAGAATGAGGTGCCAGGCAGAGCCTCCCTTGCTTTTCCCATTGCTCCCATCACCCCCAAACTGCTCTGTCCTTCCCAGGGAGCAGCAATGCCAAGGGCAGCCACAGCCCCAGGACCAGGCAGGGCTCCAGGAGGGAGAAAAAAACAATACAAAACAGGCTTGGAAGTAAATATTATCTGAATACAGAGGAACGCGATGTTTCTTCATACAGGACTAGGATTCTGCCTTTTAACAGCTAACCTTGACTCAGCCAATATCCACAACATGCAGCTCTGGCCAAAATATGCTGGGCCTTAAAGTACCACAACAGCTGTTTTTCTTGCTAAAATATGACATTAAATTTTTTGGACGGCTGGATGCTTCCTTGATGAAAGTGGAATAAGGGGCTATTTTTCCTCTCCCTCTTCCCCCCTCCAGCCTTTCCTCCTCCTTCCCTGCAGGGCGATAAAGCCGGAGCCTTTGCAGATATCCCGTGTGGGCAGAGCTGTAGCCCAAGGGAGGGGGCTGCTGCTCACTGACCCCCTCCTCGTTGTAGCTGGATCCCTCCCACACCCCGGCAGGACCAGTGCCAGCAGCAGTTTCAGCCTTGACATCTTTTTTGTGCTGATGGTTTGTAGGATGTCAAAATTTTCTGCCCTTAAGATGAGGGCACTGCTCGAGGGACTGGGGCTGGTGGGGCTTGTGCTTCAGAGGCTCTGTTGTCACAAAAGGGACAGTTTGGGACTTTCCAAGAGCTCCAGCTGCTGTCAGTGGTGTGGGGCAGAAGCCTGGTGGCCTCATCTGAGTAAGGCAGTGCCGGTCCCTGTCCGATATTTGGAGAAACTGGCGTGAGCTGGCACTGGTTGAGATCTGCCCTGCTCTGTCCTGGGACATCAGTGAGGGCTTGTGCAGGGTTTGGAGCACTGCAAACAGTGCTGCAGTGGCCTTTGCTCTGGTGCTGCCACCTGGTATGACAGGTGCCTTTCTGGACAGCCTGTCCATGGATGAGCTGCATTCCTCGGGATACAGCAGGCACAGAGATGGGGATTCGCAGGGGGATCTCTGCTCTGAGCCTTGGAACACAGGGATGGCCACGGTGGGAGCAGGGATTTGTGGTGGCTGATGACAGCAAGGTGACTCTGCTGTCAGTGCTGTGGCCACCCACAGGCAGCATCACCCAGGGATGTTTGTGGCTCTGGGGCAGCTCAGGGCTCACCCACAGCTGAGGGGTGAGGTGGCAATATCAGGATGGGGTATCTGCTCCCCTTGCCCCCACCCCAAGGGCTGTCACTCTTTGCCCAGATTTCTGTGCACAGTTGAGGACAAACTCCCTGCCCTCCGTGCCTCATCCTCCTCTTTTTCCTTGATTTTAAAGATCAGCTCAAGGAGGCAAAATGATTTTTAAAGCAGGGAGGAGGCAACCAAACCGGGATGAGGGTTCCATTGCTCAGAGCCCCTCGGGCTGATGGGTTTCTTCTGGAGGCTGACTGATCACCCAGCGAGGTGTGGCACTGGCAAAGCCTCCACACTAGTCATTCCTCTTCTAATTTCCATAACAATCCCACTGCAGGATTTTATTTTTACCCTCCCTGTGCCAAGCCCTCAGCCTTGCGGCGCTGTTCCTTTCGGAGCATCCACGGGTGCCCAGGGCCGGGATGCGCCCGGGATGCCCGGGGTGCCAGGCTGGGTCCCGCTGCTGCCCGTGAGCCTTGGAAAGGACTCGTTTTCCCCTTTTCCCGGCCGGAGAGCATGTGGTTGGAATTAGCGGCTCGGCTGCAGGGGGAGCGGGCAGCTGGGTTTCTCCGGAGCGTTTCAGTGCTTAATCTCTGAAGAATGCAGAATGTCTGTCTGGACAGCCCAGCCAAGATCAACTCCGCGGCACAGGGAGGCCAATATAAACGTTCATGTTTTGTGTCACCGAGATTTCATTAGATGTTTTTTATGTAATTGCATAAGTCGAACTACCGTGATGAAAATGCCACAGCGAGCAAATGAGATGAATTGTAAAACCTCTCCTGCGAGGAGGCACCGGCCCCCTCCGGGCCGTGGGGATCCAGCTCCAGCCCCTTCCAAGGTGCTCGCTGACCTTTTGGGGATAAATAATGGGCTGTTTGCCCCTATCCCCTCCCCTAGCCCTTGCCCTGATGTCAGGGACAGCTCAGAGCCGGGCCAGGAGCAGGTCTCCCCGTGGCCAGTGCTGAGAGGCAGAGGGACTGGCTGCTCCTGTGCTCCAAAGGGACTCTCATCCCTCCTTGGAAACCCAGGGGGAGGCAGCAGAACAGGGGAAGAAGATGGAAAATCTCCCATTTTTTGGCTGTCTGACATCCAAGTGCTCTGCAGCATCTGAATGGTATCACTGTCCTCTTGATTTCCTGCTTTAAACCCTGACAGAGGCAGGGATGGAGAGCTCAGGGCTCAAGAAGCACCCCCAGCGATGCTGTGCCCCATCCCCATCCTCTGACCTTCTCCACTAACGCCAACAATTTTGTTAATCTGTCCCTTCAAGGCCTGGCATGTTTTCCTGATGATAACAGATTAATGCTAATTTAATTAGGCCTGAATCAATGCTTGCTTGTTTCAAAGCCAGACACGTTCTGAGGGCTGCTGAGTGCTGTGACACGACAGTGCTGGAGGGCTCGGTGAGGTGACATCCCAGCATTACTGAGCATCCTTGTCCTCCTCGGCGGCCTGGCAGCACAGACACCTCCACACAGGGACCCCCCGAGGTGGCAGCCCACTACAAACCCCCCGGGTTTTGCTGCTGGAGGAGGCTCTCCTGTGGATTCCCCGTGGGGATGGGGATGCAGCTGGCACCACGGGAGCCTCGGGTGCTGCATCCCCGCAGCGGCTCCTGCGAGCTGGGCTGGAAAGGCTGCCCTGGCCACAGACACATCTGCTGGGTGGGAGGGCCTGGAATTTGGGATATTGTTTTTCTGGCGGGGAGCGGTGGGTGCCAAAAGCCTGATAAATTAATCACCTCTGACATGGGTCAGTCCAGCTCTGGCGTGCGCAGCCTGGGCCCCCTGAGACGCTGCTGCTGCAATGCCAGAATTCATCAAGCAGAGAGGCTGCCCTGGAGAGCAGCAAATTTTGGGAGGGGGCAGCTGCTGCCAGGGAGGGGCTTGATCATCCTCTGGGATGGCAGCACAGCTCTTCCAGCTGCCTGTGCCTGGCAGTGCTGCCACCTGACATCACTTGTTTTGGAGCAGGACCTGGCCGTGTGGCTGCTGGCTCCTGGGGGATGGGAATGGATTTGGGATTTGTGCAGCTCCTGTCACAACAAGCCCAGTGGGCACACAGAGCCCAGGGAGGCTGCGTGGGATGTGGATGTGTGGCAGGAGGATGTGCAGGGCATGGCAGGGGTGCAGCTTCTGGAGGTCACAGGCAGCACCTGTGGCCCCTCAGCCCAGTCCCTGCAGGGAAGTGTCCTCTGTTGGGAGCTCAGGTCTGGATGTCCCTCTGTGCTGCTGAGCCTGGGGCTGGGCCAGTGGGGTGATGCTGGTGCAGCCCAAGGTGAGAACACCACTTCCCCTCTCCCCAGTGAGCAGCATCATGGACCTTTCATGGTGGGTTTTACTTTGTGGGGATCTGAGCAATCCAGTCTTTTTGCTGGCTGCTCCAGCCCAAGGCAAGGCAGGCTCAGCCTGCACCTCAGCAGGCTCCTTTGCCCTTGGGGATGGGACAGGGGCCCCAGAGGTCTGTGCTGGTACAGGGTGTCCAAACCTGGGGGTGGCACTTCCTGACCCTGCAGAGTCCCCACTGCTCACAGCACTCCCTGAAGAGGAGATGGGGAAGGGCTTTGTTCAGTTTCTGCTGGGGTTTCTGCACAGCTGTGGAACAAATTTTCCTGTTTTTAATGACTCCTCTTACCATCCACCTCTTCCCCTCTCATGTGCTGCTTTCCACCCTGATAGGTGCCAGCAACAGCATTTGCTTTACCTTCCTTGGTCTTTCTTGAGAACATTTCTGCTCAGAGGAGAAAGAGGGAAGCAGAACGGGGAGCAAAGCTCAGGGGACAGGCTCCCATGAAGCCTTTGAGAATCTCAAGGGCTCTCTTTGTGCTTTGCATTTCCCGAGGTGTTCACAGGGGCAGTGCAGGGCTGCTCAGGGTGGCAGGGGGTGTTAAAACACTCAGCACATGCTGTGACCTCCACGTGGGATCAGAGCAGATCTTATCAGTATGATGTAGAAGCCTCCCTGCATCCCTCCTGTCTTCTCCACTCTCTTGCTCTCCTTCTCTCCCCCTTTTATTTTTTTTTGTCCAGACATAATTAATGTAAACCAAATGCTTTGTGCACAGCTGCTGGCATCCTGAAAACGTTTTGTGTGTGGTCTCTCTTTTAGCCTGGACAGGGATGTAGCAAAACTCTGAACATTATCCCAGACCTGCCTGAGTAGGGAGCAGCATCTATTGAACAAGAAGCACCTTGAATTTCTTCATTTCCCTCGTGGGATGAGGTTATGGTTGGACTTCTTTAAATAAAACCATGGAGCTGCCCTAAAACTTTGTTTGCCAAATCCAGTAAACCCAAGCTCGACTTTTCTTGCTGGTCATGCTTAACCAAAAGCCCAAATATCTGTCTCATTCTTGAGGCTGCCTCTGTGTGTCTGGGCTCCCCCAGGGCCTAAGAGATGCTCACGTACTGGAGCTGCATGGCAAGGATGTCCTCATGCTGCTTTTGGTGCCTTTGGATGCAGGGAACAGCGAGATCTTGTGATTTATGTTTTTCCAGCCAAAGGGACAATTTCTGATCACTGCTATTGTCACTTGATCTTTAGGACTCGAGGTGTGAAGGAAAGAAAGCATCTGTCCGTACCTGTTTTGCTCCCAAAAGCTCAAGCAGCAGTTGAGCGGCTCCTGACATCCTGCAGCCCCTGGATTCCCTTCCTGCACCTTCTGCACCCCCACACTGAGCTGTCTTCCAGCTTCCCCCTTCCCAATCCCTCACAGAAGGTGCTTTTCCCCTCCACTGCTCACATCACTCCCTCAAAACCCCAGCATTTGGGATCACCAGCAAAAAGTAGCAACTTCCATGCCCCGCATCCTGCTTGCTCACTCTGGGTATGCTGGGAAAGCTGTGTGATACCTAGGGCTGCTTGGTTTCAAAAATCCCCCCTTTTTTTTTTCCCCAAAACCCCTCTGGGGTGGTATACCTCCTGTCATGCTGCAGTGAGGGTCGTGGCTGTCCTGGCCCTCTGTGAGTCAGTGGCTGAGCATTTTGCAAATGTTGGAGCTAAATGGGAAGCATCTGAAATCCCCGCGTGGATGTGCTTTGGATTCCGGGATGATTGGGATGCTGCAGATGCCTGGGTGAGAAGGGTTTGGGAGTGACTGTTCTCATGTTTCTGCTCCACAACTGTCTCCATGTTGTGGCTGGGAGATGGGAATGACACCTCTGGGATGAATCCTCCCCGGAGAGACTGAGCAGCTGGGGCACATCTTGAGGTGGCTCCTTCTGGAGAGGCTCAGAGCAGAAAACCCAGATGCAACAGGATGGTCACTGTTTGGGGGCAATATCTGTTATTTAATTCCTCAGACAAAAGGCACCAGTTTGGAAAGTGTATTTATGTGTCTATACAATATTTTAGTTCAAAAAACCCAATGCCTGGAAGACTTTAAAGGGAAAACTTTCAAGGAGCCCATGGTGGGTGCCTGGGGAGATGTGGGTGTGCAGGAGGGGCTATTTGTGCTCTCAGTGCTTGGTCAAGTGATGCCCACAGATGAAGGAAGGGGTCTGATTTGCAGAGAAATCCTCCTCTGGCTCCCTCCTCACACCCATCTCCACTCCAGGATGTTCTGTGGGGCTGGTGGGTGCCAGAACACAAACTGTCTGCACCGAGTGCCCTGCAGCACCCGGGCGATGACAATTTTAAACAAGTGAGAGGTTGAAAAATAGTGAGTGAGATTTTTTAAAAGGTCACCTTGGCCAAGGAGGCAAAAATTCTTCCTTGTGTGAGTGAGATGCTTTAGGAACTGTCTTAAAATTAATCCAAAACATGAGCTCGGCTCCAAATGAGTGGGGCTTGGCAAGAGGGTTGGACACATTATCTTTAAATATAGGCAGGCATCCTGGAGGGTTTCTGGTGGTTTTCCTGGTCACTTCTTATTCCTCTGTCTCCCCCTCTGCTCCCCCGTCCTTGCACAATTCTTTTGCATAATTCCCTTTTAATGCCTCTTCCCACATTTTGGGAATGAAGTCTCCCCAAACCAGGCAGGGTTGCAACACTGAAAGAGATTTTGTGTCTGGATGTTTTGCCTCCTGGGGCACTTTTTCTCAGGAGATCATTGCCTGTGTGGCCATTGACCTCTGCCCTGAGGAGGCTGTGGCTCCCAGGGGTTGGAAAAGGAGTTTTAAAGGTTTAAATTGGTATAAATGGGTGTAATCCATCTCTGGCTTGTGGATTGGGGCAATCATGGATCCCAATCTGTGCAAAATGAGGGTGAGACCTTGTGTGCTTGTGACCATCAGTGCAGTGACCTGAGTGGGGCCTCACGGTCAGTGTACCCCCAAAATCTCCTGGGACAGGGGCAGCAGTGCCCAGCACATCAGGAGGTTTGTGACAACGGGTTCTGTGGTCCTTTCCTGGGCTCTTCAGCTCCCTTTGTCTTCTTCCCACCACAAACACGAGTCTGGAGCTCGGTTTAGGCCGGGAAGGAGCAGCCAGTCCCTCACCACCAAAGCAGGGAGGCTCGGGACCCTCTCAGGCTTTGAAGCTGGAGATGTCTGGCCATACAAAGACACATCTGTGTTTAATCCTTCCCCTGTAACTGAGCCTGGGCCGGGGCAGAGCCCAGCAGCCCCTCGCCGTGTGCTGTGGGGATGTGTGCAGATGCATTTGAAGGGCCTTGGCAGTGTGGGGGTGCTAGGCCGGCTAGAGCCACATGTTCTTGCAAATGCAGCTTCCTATTGACTTGTTAAACATTTGCTATTTATCAGATTTTGCTTTTAAACTGTCTGTAACAGTCTGGGAGAAGTTGTGTCAAAATGTCTTCCAGATGTGAAGGTGCTACCTGATACTTTGGTTATAACCTGGACCCTCGCTCCTGCTCCATTCAGATTAGCTCCACTACTGTGGAAATGAAAATGCAAATAAAGACATAAAGAGAGTAGAGACGTGTGTAAAACTTCCCCCAAACCTTCCCTTTTACAGGCAAAACGATCCTGCCTTTATAAGGAGATTGTGACTTTATCAGTGAGCATTTGCTTTGCTGGAAAACCAGAGGAAAGCAGGGGAGAGCAGCCACCATCCCTGTCTGCCCACATAATTGACATTTCCCAAAGTATAACTGACTTCCCCCCACCCCATTTATATAATGTTTCTTTGGGTCTGGGGCTTCCCAGACACATCAGCTGGTTTTATGAGCATGGGGTGATGTGTGCAGCTGGAAACCCGAGCGGTTTCCTTGCATTTGGAGCACGTGGATCAGATAACGATGGCTCATTAAATGCTCATTGAAAGGCGGTGGCAAGGTCGGGAGCTTTCCTCAGGAGCACTCGCTCTGCAGACCCCCCGCCCTGTCCCTTTCCAGGAGAAACTTTGGGGCCATGAGATATTCCCAGTTTAAAACAACTCCATGGTATCTGTCAGATTGTACAGGGCCTGAGCCAGCTCCCATCGAGTGAGGGAGGGTTTTTCCACTGGCTTTAAGAGGCGCTGGAGCGGAGCCATGCTCTGTGTAATGCGGATCCGGGAGTGTGCGTGATGCTCTGCATGATGACAGAATTTCTGGGAGATTGGCCTAAACCAAAAACCTTGGACTGCCACTCCCCGGGACTGCTCTGCTGGAGGAGTGGGGAGGCTGGAGACACCGAACCTGGGCCTGGAGCGGGGTTTTGCAGCTGTGAAGGCATCCCTGGAAGGGCCGAGAGAGCCTGGCTGTGCCACATCTGCCCTGCCCCGTGCCAGGATTTGGTTTCTTGGGTTGAGTCCACAGCTGTGTTCGTGTCTGGTGCTGCCGAGGGGAGAGAACACCTGGGAGGGGTGAGGGGCTCCCTGCAGCACCCCAGGCTGTCTGGGGTGCTGTGGCTGAGCTCCTCTAGGCCCTGAGCTGAGTGGCTCATTCTGTCTGCCCCAAAAATACCCCAGTGCTGCCAGTGGCACTGGGATGGGGCTGTCATCACCAGCTGCCCTGCCTGCATTAACTGGGCTGGGGAGTTTGGTTAGGAATCTTGATGAGAGGGAAGAGGAGGGAAGAGAAATGTTCTGGATCACTGTGTGGCATTTTCAGCAGAATCCTTACGCATTAAAGTGTTTTTTCTTCCATAGATGCTGGGTTAGGCAGATTTGCACCCTTGCAGGAAGTACCACTTTACTGATTCCTGTGGTTGCCTCTGCCCTAACTCCATCCTGCTGTTCCTATGTGCCTTCTGACTGCTCAGAAGAGCAGGAGACCTTCTTTTAACACCCAAAAAGGATGTTCATTGGGGCTGGGATAGCTGGAGCAAAGCTGAGAGATAACAAGTGGTCTCAAAGAGATGCTTCAGTTGCTCCATCTCTCTTTTTTTCCAGGCTGATGGACAAGGCTGAATTCTCTCAGAGCGTTTGCACCATGTCCTGGGTGCGGCTGTGAAGCCCCAGAGCTGTGTAGGACATGGCTGGTGACTTCCCTTTGCCCCTGGAGACCTGATTTATCCCCCTCACAGGGATCTCACAGGCACATCAGAGCTGGAGGGTGATGAAGGACCACAGGGAAAGAGCTCTCCCTTGGACTTCCCACAGAGCTCCTGCCCCTACCACCACTCCTGAATTTCCAGAGGAATCTTTGGTATCTTTGGCAATCCAAGGAGGAGATTGCTCCCAATGAACTCCTGGTGCCTCAGGATGGAGCAACACCACTCTCTGAAGTGGGCTGGTGTCACTGTGGTCTGACAGCTTTTAAGTGGGTACAAGGGAAACCTTGGCTCCACCATCTGCATTAACCTGGCTGGCTTCAGCACTTGAACATGCATGGAGGAATGACAGTGGGAGGGTGAGGAGGGAAGAGCAGCATGTGGAAAAAAGTCCCGAAGCTGTCTCTCAAAATCACCTGGTGATAAGGCCTTTTCTGGAGTGCCCCATGCAGCTGGCAAGAGAAACCAGGCTTTTATGTTTGGATCTGGCTGGTTTTTCACTTTCTGCAGCCAAAAGGATCTGGATAAAGTTTGCCTGGAAGATTAGCTGGCACTGAGCCTGACTAGACATCTCTGGAAGCCTCCTCTCCAGCAGGAGTAGGTCCTGATTCCCTCCTTCGCCAGCCCTGCCGAGGCAAGTGTGGGGGAATGTCCCTCTGGAGGGGACAGTTCCATCTGTCCTTTCCCCCCTGGCACACTAAATCCCTGCTCCCACTGCAGTGGGGATGCTGGAGAGCGTGCAGATGAGATCCCAAAGGATCTTTGTCACCAGGGATGACAGGGAAGGGATGATCCACAGCCAGGACTGGGAGCGCAGAGCCTTGGCACCCACGACCCTTCCCTAGGGACACATCCTTCGTGTGTCTTTCCCAATACCAGAACTGGGCTGGGAAATGGGGTGCATGGGAACCCCCAAGCAGGGCTGGCCTCCCCTGATGCCAGCTCCAGGGCAGATGTGTTCCAGCTGCTGCACACCAGGTTTGGCACCAGCTGTGCTGTCCGGCCACATCTGAGCTGCCAGCTGTGGGGCACAGCTGGCAGGGGATGGAGGCAGCGGAAGAGATGCTATGCAGTGCCATCCCCACAGGGTCCAAAGACACCCCATGCTGACCCAGACACAAAACAAATTTTGGGTTTTGTGTGCCCAGGGAGGCCTGGCAGAGGCAGGGGAGACTGCACTGGTAGCAGCTGCTGATGCCTCTGGAGCGGAAAGCACAGTCCCTCCCCTCTCATTCCTTTTTTTCTGTCTTTTTTTTCTTCCCCCCCCCCCTCTCTGGCTGATCTTAAAAAAGCCCAGGCGGTTTGGTCTTCATGAAACCCAAATGCCTTTTGCAGCATCAAGGCTGGATCCCATAAGTAATATCCCAGCACTGGAGAGTAAGACAGTATATGAAGTAGACGGGGAGCTATAAAGACACTTTAAAAGGGGCAATAAAAGTTTTGGGTTTCATATTGTCTTACCAAAAAAGAGAATAACAGAGAAGCAGGAAATTTCAGTAGCAGACATGACAAAGGTCACAGCACTCAGACTGCACCTTAGACGAAAACACCTACTCTTATGAAAACAGCCAGAACTTTTGGCAGGGGCTCAAGAGCTCTTACAGGCAAAGCTCTCGGCAGCGCTAAAAGGTTACAAGAGACTGTTTTGTCTACGTTGCTGTAGATGTTTATAATATTTCCCTGCATTGGTGTTGTAGGGGATATCCTGCCTGGGGTAGTGGATCCAGCCCTGCACCTTCCTCCTGTGTCGGGGTGCTGCCATCAGGGCAGGGACCCTGTGGCTGTGCCCAGGTGTGTGTCAGTCCCAAGGCTGGACCTGCACTGGGGTGCCAAGGGATGGATGCTTGGCAGAGCTGCAGCATCGCCCTGGGGCAGGGAGAGGAGGAGACAAAGCAAATCTTGCTTGAGATTTTGCTGTTTGTAAAACAATTTTAGTGGTTTTTTTTTGCAGCTGAATACACGGCAGGTGGGAGCAGGAGGTTTTATCTACTCAGCTGCTCCTCAGCTAACGTGCCCTCCTCGTTCACAGGGAGTTGGCCAGCCTTTGGTGCCTCATGCTGCGAGTCGTGGTCACTCAGTGTCCTCCTGCCAGCACTGCACCCTCACCAGGCTCTCACCATGCCCATGTCTCCCTTGTCCCCAGGGCTCTCTGCAGGGCTGTGCCTGTCACTGCAGCCCAGGAGGGACCAAACAGTCCCAAAATGAGCTGCTGGGGGTGAAGGAGCCTCTGATCAGTGGCTGCAGCAAGCAAGGGAGGCTGCTGGCACTGCTGGTTAGGATCCTGGGCAGGGTCAGCGTTGAGTATTTGCATTTGGGGTGACAAACACCCAGGAAGAGCCAGTGTGGCTGTGGGCTGCCCATGGGGGACAAGTCAGGAAGATGCTGTGCACCCTCAGAGGCATCTCTTGTGGGCAGTGCTGAGCTACTTCTTTCACTCCAAATCAGAGCATTTGGGGCTGTTTTTGGGGCCACCCTGAGCAGCCCTCACACGGCAAAGAGCTCCAGTAGCATGCAAGCAACGAGGAAAACCTCACACGTGAATCCTGGGAGCATCTTGTAAACATCCCAGGGGCTGGATGCTGGGAAGGAATGGAGCTGTGTTGCTTTAGGTGCTGGGGAACCCTTTGAAAGCTCTTTGCTCTGCCTCTGTGTGCAGCTGCATCAGCTGTGCCACCGCTTGCCAGTGACTCTTGGATGCTTGGGGGTTCATAATTCATTTATATTTTTGTTGGAAGCTCATTCAGTTTTGGTTGTTGCCCCTTTGCAGGAAGTTGCTCTGATGAATGACTGGGATGGATTTCTCTTCCAGAGGAACCCAGGCTTAATGTGGGCTTTCTGTGGACATCTCTGTATATCAATACTGCTCTAATTGTCCATGACATATAGTCTTGGCCTTTTTCCCAGACAGTCTAAATAAATCATACACTTCTGCTATAGCAAATAATCTGTTGGAGGAGATGTTATAGGCTTACAGCTTCCCCCCCTCTCTCCAGGAGCTTCTTTTCTCTGCCTCTCATTTTCCATGTACTTTCCATACCAATGAGGCACCTGTTGCCTGTGCCTGCAGGTCTGCAAGGACAAAGTGCCCAGTGTTACAGGTCCCTTCAGGTTTGAGTAGCTCTGCTTTGGAATTGGCATCTGCCCTCGACTGAGCTGAGTGGAGCTGGAAAATTTCCCACCCTGCTGAAGAAATGCTGGCATTGCACACTGGCAAAATCCTTGTTAGTATATATTATTTACATCAAGAGAATGCATAAATAAAATAGTTAATATCTCACAAAAAATACAGGTTCTATTAACTGGGTGTTGCAAACAAAGCTTTGTGTGCTCAGGCTGGGTGAACCTGCATGGAGGGGACAACTTGGGTCCTGCCAGGTCAGGAGAAGGTGACATGGCCTGGGAGTGCAGGGGTCTCCTGGGGCAGGGGACAGGTCAGAGCCCAGCTGAGTGCTCCTCCAGGGAGAATAGGGATATGTACCAAACTGGGAGTGCAAGCTTTGCTAGGGCTGATGGTGTAAAGGTGAATCACAGGATGGTTTGGAAGGGACCTTAAAGCCCATCGTGTTTCAATCCCCCTGCCACGGGCTGGAACGCGTTCCACTGGACCAGGTGACTCAAGAAACTTCCCAGGGGAGAAAATCCCAGAGCTGGTGGGAAAAGATGCTGGAAAAAAATTTTCTTCTGTGCTAGAGGAAAATCCAGCAGGCAGGCATCTTCCTTTTGGTTGCAGCCTTCCATCAGCCAGGAGCAGGACCACGCGTGCCTGGGGGGCTCAGACGCAGCAGCAGAGCGTGGAGCAGTCCAGCCTGGCAGGGGTCCCAGTGCTCCCAGCCTTCTTGTTCTCCTTGGGCAGCAGCAGCACCAGGGCCATGGCCAAGGCACAGTGGTAGAAGCTGTGCACATATGTGTAATCCCACTCCTGCAGGCAGGGAGAGCGCGGTGAGAAGCAGGAGCAGCAGGGCTGGGGGCTCGCGTGAGGTGTGCGACATTAAATTTCAACAAGTAGCCAAAAAGAAGGGGATAAAAAAAGATTCCTGAACCTTCTGCCTTCCTTTGCTGTCAGAGAAGGAAGGATTTCCAGCGGAAAAAAACCCAACAAAACTAAAGCAAAGTGGATTTAACACATTCTAATTTGCACATTTCCCAATTCTTGAATGAAGTGTTTCATTACCCCGCAAAGGACGCGGCAGCGAGGCCGGGGCGCGTGGGGAGGCGGCTTCTGCTAAGTGACATTTTTATGTTCTGCTAGAATTTGCAATTACTAAATGCTTTGAAAAATAATCCTTGGGGATGCCTGTGAGGTTGTATCTCGCAGCTCCCAAAGCACAGAGCAGCCGTAACGGCGGGGCTGAGTGCAGGCACGGCCGGCAGCTGTGCCGGGGAGTTATTGCCTGCCCGGCGGGACACACGGACCCTTTGGAGCAGGATGGGGGGACTGGCCAGCAGCAGGAGCAAAAGGATGTAAACAAAGGACCAAGTGCCCCTGGGAGTCACTGAGAGTCTTTTCTTTGGCATGAGCCAGCTCTGGATCCGGCCATGCCTGGGTCAGATCTGGTCCCTGCTGCGTTGGTGTGAGGTGTCCTTAAGTCACCCATGCCCTCACTTTCTAAAAAACCCTGCTCATGCTCGACAAAGCCATTCTGAGGACCACGTGTGCCTGAGGAAAGCATATCTCATGTCCTTGTCACTCACTGAAGGGGGAGAAAGAGACAGAGCATCACCCTGTGTGCCACTTGCTGTCACACCTGCACTGAATGGATCAGGGGATGGGGACAAGCATTGAGGGACCCTTGTCCCTGCTGCCAGAGCCCAGCATGCCAACCCTGGAGCCCCACGCCTCAGCTGGGTTTTGTGCAAGGCTGGATGCAGCTCTGTGGTGTGAGTGGGGATGTCCCTCTCTTGGTGATGTCCCTTACACCTTGTAGAGTCAGGGAGGATGGGTGTGCACACAGGTACCTCAAAGAAGAACCTCAGCATCAGTGCCAGTGCCCCAAAACAGAAGCCAGGACCAATCTGTTGGGTGTAGACACTCTTGTCAGGGTAGAGTCCTTTCTTCTCCTTCATCTTCTGCAGCTGGGAGGAAGAAGAGAGCACATCAAGTGTATTCACCTGGATTTAGCTGGCTGCTCCAGTCTATTCCTCATAAAAATACCAATATTTTAATATTCAGCCCCAGAGCCAGTTCAGGGAGTGTGTGCCCTCACAAACCCAGTCTGTGGGACAGCAGATCCCAGCACAGCATCTGCAGACTGGAGGATGCAGGGTGCTCCTGTGCCTTGGTCTCCTCCTTGCCCATTCCCTCCCCATGGTGGCCACTTGCTTTTAGCTGCTGGCTTAGTGACAGTTTCTAACTGGGATTTGCACCACTGTATTTCCATGATGATGGCATCATCTTTTTGCAATTTTTATCTCGTCACTCCTTGCCCACTTCTGCAGTGGCTTCCCTACCTCACTCCTGGCTGAGTCCCCAGCATGTGCTGTGAGTGGGGCACAGGCTGCAGCATTGTGCCCAACTGTCCCAGCTGGATTCAGAACTGCAGACAGATTCTTCCCCACTTCATCACTGTGCTTTTATCTCCTCTGGATCTGGGGCAGTTTACCTCTGCCTCTGAGCAGCTGTAAAAACCCCATAAATACATTCCTCCAGATTAGAAATGCAGGGACAGGAGATGTGGCAGATTTCTCAGACCGACTGAATCTGGCATTTATCACAAAGGCTGCCGTCTGCCTTCTGCTCAGGTTAAAGGAGAAACGCTGCTCAATCACCGTGAAATCGAGAGCTGGACCTTGAGGAGGAAATCACTGGCCCAGGTTGGGCTGTTCCATGCAGGGTTCAGCCCTTTCCCCCTCAGGAGCATCCCCCAGAGCCCTGCCCCACGTACCCATCTGACAGTGATGACCAGCACGGCCGTCCCGATGGGGCCCGAGTAGACGCCGTAGCCCCAGCGGTTGTGGTAGATCCTCACGGCGATGGTGAGGACGCCAAACATGATGAAGGTCGATCTCTTGGGCTCGTCAAACTCTGCCAGGGCTGAGGGACCGAGCACAGGGAGCATCAGCTCACAGCCCCCCCTTTTTCAGCTGCTCCCCTAAAGCCTTCCTGGGGTTTCTCCCACCTGCCCTGTGGTTGCATCCATGTCTGGTTTGACCTTCTCATGTCACACTGCTGGGGAAACTGAGGCACATGGGGCAAGGCAAAGCCATCCTGAGGCATCTGACTGGTGGGTCCAGAAGATGATTGTTGGGGTTTTATTTCAGCATGGGGAAGCTTGAAGGAGATTCCCTACCCAGAGGAGCCGTGGCTGCCCCTCCCTGGAAGCATTCCAGGCCAGGCTGGACAGGGCTTGGATAAACCTGGAATAGTGGAAGGTGTCCCTGTCCATGGCAGGGGTGGAACATGATGGTCTTTAAAATCCCTTCCCACTTGAAACCACTTTATGATTCTATGATTTCTCTTTATCTTGACTCAGAATTCAGAGGTGATTGCAAAGACCACCATGCCCTGTGAACCCACAATCAGCTCTTGGGTTCACCCTGCATTTCCAAGCCTTCCCAAACCTTCCAGCTCACTCTGGCACTGGCTCCATCACCTCAGTGCAGTGGGACTCCCCAGCTGGTGTTGATAGTAAAAGATTTTAAAATCATAGAAATTTTGGGGAGTTAGAAAAAAAATTAGGCTTGGCAAGCCTTGGGAAAGGTGTTAAAGGTAGGCCCTGGGAAATGTTAGACCTCATGCTTGCTAAGATCATGTGAAACTGCACCTGTGTGGTCAGTATATGATAAATAATATAATTGTGTGATGTGATTAGATATAATTATTGTTTAAAGAATCACGAGAAACTATGTTAGGGGTTTGAGGGGGATCACGAGAAATCCATTCTTGGGTAAAATCAATACATACAATAGAACAATGAGTTTAATAATTAATATGCAAGTTGCATAAAGATAGAGTATAAGAACATGTTCAGCTCAAAACCAAGTCAGGTCAGATTTGGGTCTGTGTACCCCTGACACCCAGAGCTCGTTAATAAAGCACCTTCATGTAATCATTCTGTGATTATGTGTTCCTGAACGCTAGCAGTGCCATGGGGTCCCGCCTGCCTGTCCACACCGGCACCTGCCTGGGGTTTGCAAGCTGGAAATCACCAGTGTGAGTAAATTATTAGAGGTTTTTGTTTAGCACAGAATGGGGTAATAACTGATAAAAGTTATGGATCCCAGTGGGCTCCGTGCTTTTCCAGCTTGCACAGCTGTGTTATGGCTGTCCTGGATTTGCATTCCGGGAAGTTTGCCTGAGGGTCTACGTCCGCACATGTGCGCTGGGGCTTTACAAGCCACAGTGAGAGGCTTCCCTGGGCTTCAGTCACCACACCTTCCATGTCCTTGGATCGTGCTTTTATAGGGAATTTGGCTAAGGGATAATGTCCGCATGTTAATCTCTGTTGTTTCCCAGAGGGTCAATATTTTAAACCTCATAGTCCAGGGTTTGTATTTTTTGGTGAGGTTTTTTGAACGCAGTAATGAAGCAATCAAGTTGAATTTTGCTGTAAGGAGCCAAAGTGTCTGGATCAGCTCTGACCTACTCTGACACTGCTGTTAGCCACTGAAAATGCCCTTTGGAAATTATTTGCCTTGTTGCCTTTTCTAGCTGAGCAGAGAGAGCACTGAAGTGCCCTGAGCAGTGAGGGAGTCCCCCTTGGGACTCACATTTTGATGGGACAGAGCCATTTCTAAGGGTAATATTTTTTCCCCACATTTTTCCCTGCATGGAAAATTTATCCTTTTGCATGCCCTGGAGAATGGGTGCTCCTGCATCCCCACGGGATGAATCTGCCCAGCTGAGGGGTGCTACCCTTGCTCATGCTGGGCTCTGAGGCTGCAGGAACCCCATCCCTGCTGGAGCTTCTGCACCATCCCTGGAGCCCTGAGGGGCAGAGAGAAAAGTCCTTGGGGCATTTTGGGGCTGTACATTGGAATGCTGACCCCAGCTCATCATGGGGAGAAATGAGAACTCGATCTGGACTGGGAACTGGTTAGAAATGGTTGAAATTTTTGAACAAAACCTTTGTTGTTGGAACATCTGTCTCCCCTGACCCTGCTCTCTTCTCCTGTCATCAATACTCACACCCTTCCAAAAATCGTGGTGGCAAAATGGGAAAATGGTAGGTTTGAACTTTGTCTTACTTGGTTCTTTTTCCCTGTTTCTATTATGTTTTGTTTCAGTAGCAAATAAGGAACAAAATGAGGAAAAAGAGAGTGAAGCAAATGTGGGAAAAGGAAAACTGAATAACAGGGCAAGGGGTGGGATTTATAGTAAAAAGGAAGTGAAATAAATTTCTGACTTTTCTAAGCAGATCTAATATTCCCATCAGCCCAGATCAGGCTTTTGATAAACCAGGAAGTTATATTTGTTTTGACTAAACCGCTTTGATTCTCATGCTACCAAAGCAAGTGGGAGATTCTGCATTTCTTAATGCCCCTAAGTGAGGCAAGACAAGCTGATGGGCCTGGGATGGGGAAAACGAGGAGAAATGGGAAATTCCCTGGTATATGAGGTTTCAGACTCGGTCATCTCATAGTTTTGTCCTGCCTTGAACTGCAGGACAAGGCTGCCAGTGTGTTATTGTCATTTGAAGCAGAGGACAGGCAGAGGAACACCCAACTAACACCACCAGCAGGTGCCACAGCTCTTCATCTCCAGGAGCAAAACATCCCCAGCCACCACTCAGGACAGTTCCATGTCTGGACCCCACCAATTACAATGACTTTCCAAGGTGTTAATGATACAAAACTGGATTAAAAAAAAAACAAAACAGCACAGACTGACTTCCACAAAGGGCAATTTCAGTGGCAGCTCAGGTGGAGCTCAGAGCCAGCAGCATTTCTGCTGGTCCCACTGACTGTCCCATCAGCTCATCCTGATAAATCCAGCCCTTCCTGCCAGTGCTGGAGCTTTTGGGAGCCACAAAACAGACCAGTTCTTACCCATCAGGGACACCCAGATGGACAGGGCTGTTCCGTAGATGCTGAAGTACTCCAGGATGTCGTAGCGCATAAAACACAGCACTGATAACCCGGGGCCGTCACAAACGTGGTAAAACTATTCAAAAAGAAAAAAAAAAAAAATTAGAAAAGCAGTTTCTTACCCACAGACCAGTAAGGTAAAGGCTCTTATGAGCTGGTTTGAAATAGTGTAGCTGCTGAGGGGATGGCCAGCTAGGCCAGAACAGTGTCAGCTACACCAGGTTCACAGATATGCAGTAATGAATATATTTGAGTGATAATGTCATCGTTCCCAGTTGCAAATTGCCCAAGAATCAGCATTCTTCTCTCTTAGTACAAACTAAGACAGGGTTTAATTTGCTTCTTGGCCAGAATTTGCGATCTGATGACCAAGCTGCTTTGAGCCAGGCACCGGGGGAAGACACAGCAGAAGGACTCTGGGGTTGTGGTTTTAATTGCAAAAGATTCTTGTAAAACAATTCAGAATGAGTGTCCTGATGAAATGTGTATGGATGCCAGGTCACTGTCCAGGCTAAACAGAGTTGATATGGCCAGATTCTGAATACTGAAGAATTCACTCATTAGTGCATTCCCTTAAAAACCACCAGTTCCTGCCCATTAGCTCAATGATTAGGTTATTTGCAAAAAAACCCCATTGTCATGCAACACAAATGCAGACCATGCCAAGACATATCCTCCAGTGCAATCAGAGGAATGCTCCCAGTGTTTGCCTGGCTCTCTCCTTTTCCTGCTAGCCCTCAGCCCTGTAGGTTCTGCAGTGGCAGCCCCAGAGAGTTCCTGAAGAAGTCCCTGCTCTGCTTGGCTGCACGCCCTTGGAACGCTGCTCGCTGTCACGGCCCGGTGGGGATGCTGATATAATTTATAATAGGAATTGCTGTAAGCCCTCTGGCTGGCTGCAGCTTCTAGAAACGATTGCACCACGGTCGTAATTCTTTTCCCTGCTTGAGGTTGGGCTCAGGGAGTCTAGAGCCAGGGGGAAGAAAGGGTGGAAGGCAGAGTGTGTTCCTGGCACTTGTCTGCCATGGCCATGTGCTTTCACTGCTCTGTTCAGCTCTCCTGCAGGAGGAGGAGTGGGATGCTACAAAAAATGCAACAACAGCAGCTGCTGCCCTTCCAACACCCTCCCCACCGTGCTGGCAGCTGCCTCTCCTCCTTTCCCTTCTTTCCTTTCCCCACTCAGGGATATTTCACTTATTCAATCTCTTTGGAGAGGGCCTGTTCCACCCCCCATCAAAACACATGCCAATTTTCCTACTTATTTCTCGGGGAGGTGGATAAGACACAGACCCAGTGCAAAATGAAATTGTGGATGTCTGGCTTCCCTGGGGAGCTGGGGCTGGGGGTTCAGGGATGTTTTCATATTAACTGGTCCTGTAGTTTTTATAGAACTGGCAGAATTTCTCCCTCTGCATCATGCTTTAATCAGCTCAAATAGTCAGGGATGTTCTGTGGATTCTTAATAGGAGACCAACCTGATTCTGAGCCCTGTGAAAGAGCTTTTCACACTGGGAAGATCCTTTATCTGCTCCCTGCCTCAGTTTCTCTGTACAAGGAACGTGCCAGCCCTCACGAGATGCCTTGAGCTGGATGGGGATTAGTGGGAAATGTGACATTGGCTGGGTTGCTGAGCCGTTTCCTTCATATTCTTTAGCAGATCATAGAAATGTAGTAAAACAGGAGATTTTTTCCAGTGGGAATGCTGCTCTGGGTGCTCGGCTGGTGTCTGTATGGAGTCACTTAGCAGGGATACAAAGCCCAGGGCAGCACATTGCTGGGAGCAGGATTAGGAATATTTTATATATGTACAGACATTTCTTCGCTTTTTACTTCCACACTAAGGGAATCAGAGCCTGGTAAAACACACATTTCAACCCACAAAGGGTTAATAATTATTTCTCTTAGTAGCTCAGCAGCATGTTTTAGTCTCTCTTTTCCCAGTGCAGAAACTCCCCTGACTCCAGCATTGCTCCCATCCCCAGCTGGCAATTGCAAAATCAATTATTCGACTACTATGTGCTTTTGGCTAAAATGACAGAGGCAGAGCAAGAGATTCTGGAGGCAATTTAAAGCCCAAATTCAGCATGGCCACTTAGTAGCTGTAAAACAAAGAGAAAAGCCAGCTCCAAAGCATTGCAAATCAGTCAAGGCTCTTTGCGCCCAGACCCTCTCCCTAATCTCAGTCATAAAACACCACTAAATCTCTGTAAGGCCACACTAGAGGACATCCTAAACTGGAGAATCAGCTGCTCAGCACCACACACGGTGGGAAATAACTGAAAAGGGATATTTTAGGGGTTGTGCTGGCTGCTGTTGGGTGAATCAACTTCTCAGGTACAGGGTGTTCATCAGGTACAGGTAATTCAGGTACAGGGGGCATTTGGGAGGATAAAACATGCAGGGAGAGGGGAAATTGGGAGCTTCTTACCGCCACGAAGAACATGGTGAAGAAGTAAACCATGGCTTCCATGTGGAAACGCCGCTTGGCCGCGATGCTGATGGTGGGGAGGAAGGCCAAGGAGCTGAGGGTGGGCAGAAGGAGCTTGGCCACCAGCGAACCCATTGGTACCTCGTGAACCTCCCTGGAACCAGGTCTCTGTGAGCTGGGCAAGAATGGTGGAGAAAGCCCCGTGGGGAGTGTGCTTTAAAATTTAAATGCCCTGCGTGGCAGGAGGGCTGCGGGCAGGGAACAGCTGCCACCGCCACAGCCGCCGCCTGCGCTCCCGTCTCATCCCAAATTCTTGACACAGCCAGTGGCTCCGGGCAGCAGATGCTCTGTGCCCCCAGAGTCGTCCTGGGTGTTTCTAAAAGAGTCAAAGGGAATGCTGTCCTTGTGCTGGGTGTTGGATTTGGGTACATGCTGGGTGAGGACTCTGGGTTTGCTCGCTCCTCATGAGGACATCCCACTCCCACATCCTGCTGCCCCCGTGCCGAGCCTGGGTCAGGGCTGCTGGAGCAGTCCAGCAGGGAAAATCCAGCTTCTTTCCTCACCAAGTGGAGGGGCAGGCACTGATCTGTCCTCTCTGGTGGCCAGGGACAGGACCTGGCACTGTCCTGTGCAGGGTCAAGAGCTGAACTCGATAACGCCTGTGGATCCCTCGCATTATTTATTATTCTCTGCTCTGCACACCCACAAAGGAAGAACTGGTGTCTGACAGGCACCAGCGTTTTTTCTTCAAACAGTGGGATGTACCCTACGACCTCTGTGCACTTGAGAAATACACACCAAGCTCCAAACCTGCCTTTCATTTCCCCACGGGGACACATGTGGAGCTGGTGTGACCCAGCACCCAGCGCCTGCTGCCAGTGCCTACGTGCCCTCCGTGGGGCTCCGTGCACTTCATTTTCCCAGCCGTGCCCCCAGCCTGGCCATCTCCAGGAGTTCTGTCTGAATTTCAGGAGCAGAGCGTCTCAGGGCTGGAGGAATTTGAGCAGATTGTCGTGCGGCGCAGAAAACCAGAGGAAAGGAAACCAAAAGCCAAGCGGCGCTTGGGCTGCTAATCCACTCAGTGCTTCTCTTTTATTATGACTTTTTATTATATCGCTGCTGCTCCCCCCCTGTGTTAATTTCTTTTCCTTGGAGCCTCGCAGAGATTCTCGGCATCCTTTGGGCACAGCTGTTCCCGGGACACAGGGAGCAGGAATGCTACGCTTGAGCAAGCGCCTTTGTGGCTGCGGCTTTGGGGAGGAGGGTGGGAGCTCTGATAGGAGCCACCATTTGTGGGGCTGATAGGATGGGATGGCCTGTCCTGCAGGAGGGGGTCTGGAGAAAAGACAGGCACGCATGGATAAAATAAAATCCTCTTTAAAGCACTCCAGTAGGTTGGAAAGGGCTCTGGAGGGGGAGTGAGGGTGTGTGTGTGTGTGTGTGTGTGTGTGTGTGCAGAGAATGGCACAGAGCATTAAAGCACTGACTTTAACTCTGTGCTGAGAGCCTTCCCCAGGGCACAGCTCAGATGAGCTGGGGAGGGCTCCCGTTTTTAGCTGATACTGCAGGAACCATCCACATTCCCTGGCTGGCTGCAGGCAGCATCCCTCCACAGGATGCTGCCCACACCACATCTCCAGCCGCCCTCCTGCCTGGGCAGGCTATAAACTTACCACAAAACTCTGCAAAACTGAATCTTGACCAATAAATATTGAAAAACTCTGGTGTCCCTATTTACTGTGGAAATGAATCCCTCCAAGGCAGCACATAAATACCCTGATGCTCCCCAGGTGTCCAGCCCTGAGCTGAAAGCAGAGTTCCAGCACATCCCAAAGTACCCTGCTCCTTTTTTTGGCCATATCCTCAGATTAATCCATTATTCTGTGTTCATGATCTGCTTGGGCCAAGGACAGTGCCGTGGGGCACAGCAGGGCTTGTTTTCAGGGGGGTTTTGAGCAGATTGGGGGTTAAGAGGTTGCACAAACTACTGTGGATTCCCAGCTATGAAAATGTCATCTGCCCTGCCTTTGTGGCCATGAGACAGATGTCAGAGAGGTGAAATCACAGCTCAGAACCTGTTGCTGAGGGCAAACCTCCATGTCCAAACCTCTGCACCATGTCTGGGTGCAGAGCAGCCTCCCATCGCTTGTGAGGACACGGCAGTCGTGCAACAAGGACGTGCAAGGGTGGTGGTTGTGCACAAGGCAAATGGCATCAGGTGAAAAATCAGGTGAAAAATACCATCAGGCAGTTGTTAAATACATCCCCCTCACCCCCAGCCTTTGCCCAAAATCCAGCTGGCACCCATGGGAAAGAAAACCCCGTCGGCTGCTGGATGCAGCGAGTGCCAGCCATGGCAGGCAATCCCAGGCAGGGAAGTGTTGGAGCTCTCAGGAGCAAGAAAACATTCCACAGGTTGTTGGGGTTTTATTCTATTTCTTTTTTTATTTTTTTCCCAGCTGCATACCCATGGCTGGCAGTTGGGTTGCAGCCAGCACTGTAGGCACTGGGGAAAAGAGCTTCCACCGGGTTACACACATGTTTCAGCTATTATTGAAAAAGAGCCCCCAAAATAAATGGGGAGGAGAGGGGCAGGTGCTGAGCTCCTGGCAGGAGCTGCTGCTGCTTAAAAGCTCTTTGTTCAGGCTGCAAACACTGTGGTGCAGACGTGGGTTGGGCAAACCTTCCCGGGAAGGAACCCAAAAAACAAAGGGCCAGGACTTTATTCCTTCTCTCCTAAACAGGTAGGAAATGGGGAAAGAGCAAACTTTAGCTCCTGAGTTTAAGTGCTGCTGGAAAGGGAATTTTTAAATCTGCATTCCATTGGGCTAATTTTGTGTGGATCGGCGTGCATGCAGGAACGGTGATATATATGGCTGAAAAGTGGCTCCCAGATGCCAAACCCAGGTTCTGGTATGCTGTCCTGGATCCTTCCAGGGTAACATTAACCATGGCTTTCTGCAAGCACTTCTACCCTTTCAACTCAGACATTGCAGTGAAGGAAAGAGACACAGAGAGTTTTGTTTTATTTTTAATATGAGGGTGATGGTTTGAAAGCAGTGTATGTTGGAACAGGGGAGGAGGGGGCTGTGCCAGCTGAGAGTATTGAGAGTATTTTTGCCTTGGGGTAAGTATGGGATGATCTTTCATCTGCCTGTGGTGTAGACTGGGTCAAAAATTGAAGCCTGCTCTGTTGAGTGTCACCAGTCACTGCTAGGCTGGAAATACAGGTGATAATGACCCAAAAACAGAGAGTGAAGCTGCAGCTCTACCTGGGGTTGCAGTTTGAAGGATTGTGATGCTACAACGTGGTTTTTACCGCTCCCATTACTTCAGAGTTTAATTTTTCATCCCCACAACCCTTCAGCTTGTGCTCTCTGATGCTGAGAAGCTGGATGGTGGCCTGGTCTCAAGCAGGTTGATGTGGCAGAGCCCTGAGGAGCCCTGAGCAATCTGACCAGCACGGCACCATTGAGTTTGTGGAGATTTCCTGTCTTTTTTTGATCAAGAATCCTCCTGGGCTGGAAGTGGTGGTGCAGGAATGGAGCAGCCCACGGGCACCAGCCCTTTCCTGCCCAGCTGGAGAAGGGATGGCAGCAGCACCAGGATAAAACACCTCTCCCCACCCACTGCAGTCTGTGATCAGGGCTGGAGGTGATCCCTGATGTGGGGAACACTATCTGGCCAGCTGGAACCCAGACATGGGCCCTGGCACCAGGAAAGGAGCCCCATAAGGCAGAGGCACCAGCTGTGGCAGAGCCCTCGCTCTGATCACCCGGGCCCAGCCCTGCCAAAGCACCTGCAGCCTTCTCATTTTATTAGTGGAATAAATTACCACTTAAAATATCCATTCTCCCTAAGGCCTGGCCCCATTTGAGGCAGATTTAGGTGAATAGTTACCCTTAAAAAAAATCCCCCTTCCTGTCTCCCTGTTGAATAAACCTACTAAGCATATTGCTCACAGGTATTCCTGCTGCTGTTTTCCTTAGGGTTTTTTCACTCTTCCCTTTCCTCTCAGGCCTGTCATGGCCCATGACAAGCATGTCACCATTAATGATAAGGACATTTGATTTCTTGTCACCAGTTTTCTGTCACTCCTACCTTTGGGGTGTCCTGGGGTGGTCCCTCACTGCCAAATTCATGGAGGCAGTGCAGGGGTTTATTGCTCATTTCATGGTGTTTAATGGTTTTTTTTTATAGTCGTAACTCCTGGAGCCCAGCAAGAACATTGAGGGTCGCAGCTCTTACCCTGTTGGCCAAAAAAATGTCATTTTCTGCATAGAAATGCTTGAAGCTGTGATGCTTCAAGGCTTAAAATCCAAGAAGGGAATGAAACCAGTCTTAGGGTTTTTTGGGGAGTCTGACTCACAGATTTTGAATGCCTGTGGTTGGCAGGGCTGCATAGCTGATGGCCCTCAGCACAATACTGCTCAACTTCCATGTCAGACTCATTCCACTCAAAGAAAAGCCTTTGTACCTTTTTTTTCCTTCAATCTTTGAATAGCTAAAATTTCAAACCGAGCCTGACTTGCCTGGAAGCTCCTCCAGGTTCTTGCAGGAACGTGTAACCTTTGGGGACAGGTAAAACTGAAGCCTGCACAGCAAAAAGAGGCTCTTGAAACCATTGAAACTCTCCAGCCACAACCCTACCTGGGGTCACTGCGCTCACTCGTGGCTTTCAATCTGCCCAGAGGTGTTTTTCACAGGAATCTGATGGTGAGAGCAGCTCTGTGCCTTTGGCTGGTTCAGTTTGACTCAACATCTTGCAAATCTCCCCAGATGAAACCCTCACGCCATGGTGACATAAATCAGCCCCGTCCCCAGTGCGTGGGGACACGCAGGGATGAGCTGCCTTGCCCAACACTGCACCGCAGATCTCTGCAAGGGACCATCTCCAAACAGCACTTCTGCCTCAAAACAACACTTCTTTTGGTCTCCTCTTTCTTGGTTTAGTTTCCCAATGGTGGGCCACAGCTGCAGGGGCTTTTTGGGGGGCTTTGATCCCCTTGGCAAAGTTCTGGTCATGTAAGGACCTCACACACTCTGTGAACAGCTTTAATCTGCTCATGCCACACCAGTCTGGCCTGGAAATAGCTGCAGAAGTATCAAACAAATGCATCACTTCTGCAGTCAGGATTAAAAATAAAGAAACCAAATCAGTTGCCTCATCCCTGAGGGAAGATGGAGCTGCTGGGGGGTCCTGGGCCAACAGACTCCTGACCACACTCACAACCCTGGACCTGGGCAGGCATTTTGGGGGGCCTGGCTACAGCAGAGCCATCCCATCTGCTGTGCTAGTGCAAGGGCTGAGCCAGGAAAGGGCTGATTTGGCTGGGAACGTGGTGCTGGAATTCCCCATCCATGGCTCTGGCTCACCAGGAGCAGGTCCTGTGGTACAGAGTTCATGGAGGCCTCGTTCCAGGGATGTGCCTGAGGCTCAGGGGTGCTGGGTGTAAGCTCCAGCAGCTCCAAGGGCTGCTGCTTGGGTCAGGATGGAAAAGTGTCCTGCCATGGGAAGCACAGGGAGGAGGTCAGTGTGTCCTGCCTGGCTCAGAGCTGGCTGTCACTGCTCCAGGCTGAGGAGGGAGGTCCCTCTGCCACAGAGAAACTGCCCAGCAAAGGGATCCCCCAGCCCTCCCTGGTCCTGATTCTGCAGAACCCCGAGTTTCTCTGCTCAGCTGAGCATCCCTGGCTCCTGCCAGCAGTGCTTTGTTGAACTCATTTCAGCCAAGGAAACTCCTTTCCTCCACAGGCACTTCTCCGGCCAAACCAGCAGGCAGTCGCCGGCAATGCTCCCTGACTGGAGAGGGTTATTTTGGAGTGTCTGTCGCTGTTTTTTGGTTTTTTTGTTTGGGTTTTTTTTGGCTTTTTTGTTTGTTTGTTTTTGTTTTTGTTTGTTTCTTTGCACCCTGAATTCTGCATGTCTCTGATTTGGGATGGAAAAGCCTGGCAGCTGCCTGGGGCAGGGCTGCTCCCTGCTCGGTGTGGCTGTCAGGACCAGGTCCACCATGTCCCGGGGCAGTGTCAGAGATGAATACCCAGCACAGATTGCTGGGCTGCCTCACCCAAGTGCAGGATACAGGGAGCAGAGCTGGATAAGGGACTCCCATCCAAATCCTAAATTTCCCTGGGAAAGCCCAACAGGAACCCTCAGCGACCATCCCGTGTAGGAAAGCCTCTCACCATCCATGCAGGTGCATCTTGTCTCACTTTCCTGTGAGCCCAAAAGCAGTAAATAACATCTGCAAATCATTTCTAACTCTCCTGCCAAAGGCTGGGAGATAAAACCCGCTGTTGTCTGAGCCTGGCCAGCCGTGATTGATGCTGTACCTGCCGGCAGCTGCACCCACGGCCCCGGGGCTTTGGGGACACTGCTGTCCCTGGAGATTTTGGGGTGGCAGGAGTTGAAGCTGCGGGGTTTGGCTGATGTGAAACTCATGTTTTGGGTCTGCTCTCTGCTGCAGTTTGTTCTCAGGGCTGGTTCTGCTCGCACAGAGGCAATGGCATTGCTCCTGCTGATTTCACGGGGCTGCGCTGCCGCGGCCAGGGATAACACTGTGATTTATGGCAGCAATCAGTTGCCACTAGGAGCTGGTTAGGAATTTTCCGATGAAACGGGGATTGCGTCAGAAACCGCTGAGTCATCTTAACTGTTTCATAAAAAAAAAAAAAAAAAAGCATATTAAAAAAAAAAAATATCCTTTGGCTTTGATGAACTTTTGGTGAAGCACAGACTGAATGTGTCTCGCCTGCTGCCGTCTCCCCCAGCCCTTGCCCCAGCATTCCCATCCTCTGGCATTCCTCCTCCAGCCTAGGGCATCCCTGCAGCAGGATGGGGTGCCAGGTCACCCAGGGATGGGATCTCCTTGCTCTTGCCCAACCCCAGGGCTGGGGGATGCCGGGGCTCACAGGGACCCAGGCTGCTCTGGCGTTTTCAATGTGAAATCATTCGATGCTTTTAAAACCTCTCGTGTTCAGACTTTTCCCTCCTGGTTGTTCCAAAACGGAAAGGGTTTTCTCCTGCATGTCTCGGGCTGGGATATTTTGAAATGCAGGAGTTGGGTGAACTCAAGTGCTAAATTTTCCCAGAGTCCTGGTCACAGCCAACCGATGGAAAATTGAGAGTTGCAAATCAACCTGGCTGGGTAAATTAGAACAGGCTGGCAGACATTTAGCCAAACAGAAAAGGAGACTTCATTTCCCATGTAAATTTTTTGGGACAGATTCTCTGTCACACAGACATCTCTGGGAGGACTGGGTCCAAATTAACAACGCTGTGATTTCTGCAGGGTATGGGGAGCTCTGTGGGAAACTCTGCCCCATGGTGGGGGGACAGTCACCTCAGGGCCCTGCAGATGGGTGCTCCTGGCCTGTGGCACATGGTGACAGGGCTGAATGTTGCCATCAAAGTCCAGGAGCATCTAGTGGGACAACCTGCAGTGATGGCCTTGATTGCAGTGCCCTGCTGGGAGCACTGGTTTTGCCCTGTGCAGGGAGGGAAGGAAGAAAGTCTGGAGCTGAAGCATGTCTGCTGGGATGTAAGACTTGTTCAGGTGGACTGCTCAGAGCTGCTGGGATGCGCTGAGGAATGCACAGGAATGAGTATCACCACATTTGACACGTACAGACCTCAGAACACAGACAGATATATCACATGTCAAGTGTAGGTTGCACACAGTGTAGCTGTGGCCTTCTTCCCCCACCAGCTTTTCTCCCAGACACACAAACACAGATCAGACACAACCTGTGCGTGGTTGTCACTGAGCCACCGAATGGATGGGTTTGTCCCCATCCAAAATGCCTCCTGATGTGCCACAAACCGATTTTCTGACTCTATTTTCTGCATGGCAGAAAACTGTTTCAAGCAGCAAGACTTGCACTGTGCTGTACCAAACGGCCCCAAAAGCTCAGGACCTGGAGGATTTGGTTCATTTTGAAGCAGCAAGTGAAATTAAAAGCCTGGCAGACTGTATCCAGCCATTTCCCCTGCCATCCCAGAGGCAGGATGCGGCTGCACAATGCCCGTGAAGGCAGCGGGAGTTTTTGGTGATGGGGTGGGGACAGCTGTGCGGCCCGGGGAGGGGAGAGCAGCATCCTCCGGGGGGTGCCGGGGGTGGGGAAGAGCAGCGGGTCCCGAGGAGGGGAGCGCAGCATCCTCCGGGGGGTGCCGGGGGTGGGGAAGAGCAGCGGGTCCCGGGGAGGGGAGAGCAGCATCCTCCGGGGGATGCCGGGGGTGGGGAAGCGCAGCGGGTCCCGGGGAGGGGAGAGCAGCATCCTCCGGGGGGTGCCGGGGGTGGGGAAGCGCAGCGGGTCCCGGGGAGGGGAGAGCAGCATCCTCCGGGGGGTGCCGGGGGTGGGGAAGCGCAGCGGGTCCCGGGGAGGGGAGAGCAGCATCCTCCGGGGGGTGCCGGGATGGGGAAGCGCAGCGGGTCCCGAGGAGGGGAGAGCAGCATCCTCCCAAGGAGTGCCCGGGGAGGGGGGAAAGCTCAGCATCCTCCGGGGGGTGGGGGCAAACAGAGCATGCTGCAGAGGGTCCCCGGGGAGCGGGGCGAGCTCAGCATCCTCGCTGGGATTCCCGGGGGGGCCCGGCAATGCGTGGAGCAGCGGGAACGCATGCGTGCGGTGCGGGCTCCCCCCGCCTGTGCCCCCCCGCTCTCGCCTCAGGAAACCGGCTGGCGGCCGCGGGCCGGCGCCGGGGGAGGCGAGGGGTTAACCGGGGTGGGGGCATCCCGGGCCGAGAGGTGTGAATTCCGCCCGCTCTCCCCCCTGCCTCCCCCCGTCTCCGCTATAAGAGCGGCCGGCGCGGGCTGGGGGGAGCCACTGCGGCGGCTCCTCCTCGCTGGAAGCCCCGGCGCTTTTGGCTGCCCTTTGAAGTCGGAGAGGGAGAAGGAGGGAGGAGGGAGCGTCTGGGGCCGCCGCTGCTCCGCTCCGCTCCGAGCCGCCGCCGCCGCTCCCGCCCGGCCCCGGAGCATCGTCCTGCCCGGCCCCGCCGCCTCCAGGTACGGCCCGTCCTGTCCTGTCCCGTCCCGTCCCGTCCTGTCCCGTCCCGTCCTGTCCCGTCCTGTCCCATCCCGTCCCATCCCGGCCCCGCTGGGGTCGCTCCCCGCCGGACCCTTCCCCGCTGCCCGCTCCGCGGAGATGGAGCCCCGCATGCCCATCCCGCATCCCAGCCCCGCATCCCGCATCCCACATCCCGCATCCCGCATCCCACATCCCGCATCCCACATCCTGCATCCCCGCATCCCCATCCCGCATCCCCATCCCGCATCCCCATCCCGCATCCCTATCCCACATCCCGCATCCCGCATCCCCATCCCACATCCCACATCCCGCATCCCGCATCCCCATCCCACATCCCGCATCCCAGCCCCGCATCCCCATCCCACATCTCACATCCTGCATCCCCATCCCACATCCCCATCCCGCATCCCCGCATCCCCATCCCACATCCCCATCCCCGCATCCCCATCCCTCATCCCCATCCCGCATCCCTCATCCCCATCCCTCATCCCCATCCCCATCCCCATCCCTCATCCCCATCCCGCATCCCCATCCCCATCCCGCATCCCCATCCCCATCCCGCATCCCCATCCCCATCCCCATCCCCATCCCCATCCCCATCCCGCATCCCCATCCCCATCCCGCATCCCCATCCCGCATCGCCCGTGCGGGGCTGCCCCGGAACCGGCTCCGCGATGCTGCTCGGAGACATCCCGCCCCCCTTTCTCAATTTTCCCTTCATTGAACCGCGCAGCCCCGAGCGCCTGTAGGATAAACTCCGAGCGCGCTCTGGTATTGGCTTCGAGTCAGGAGTGTCTGGGAGCTTTAATGAGAACCAAGTGTAAGGCAAGGCTCGGCCACCTGTCCACGGGATCCCCGGCCAAGCGCTCTGGGCTCCCATTAATCAATGGATCTGCCTCTTGGAAAGTCTCTTTAGCATGCTGGACCTCTCCCCCGGGGAGATTGCAGAGCGGATTTGGGGACCTGGAAGCCCTCTGGTAATTTTTCTAAGCCAGACAGCAAAGCAGGGCTGGTATTGCTGGCAATTCTGTGATTTCAAAACTGCTACAAAAACCTTTGTGAAGAGGAAAAAAACCACAACAAAAATGAGTAGGAAAGAAGTTCTTTATATTGCAGGTCTGCAGTCCTGCCCTCTCTCCCTGGGAGCAGCACCTCTCCCACCCCCCTGCTTCCCAAAGATAGTGTCTAGCTGCTTTTCAAGGGAAATTAGCTTAGGGGAGGATATTTTTTCTTTCTGTTTCCTTACAGACACGATCTGCTTTGATTGCCTGGAAGCATGATTTCCTGAAACCTGCTCCTTTCTGCCTCTTGCAGGGGGGTTCACAATAAAACCTATTGTGGTTTTGAGCTGGGTTTTATTTAAGAAAATGCCATTCTGGGTTATTCTCTTTCATGAGGCAGATGGAGAAAGAGATGAAAGGCTGACACTTGGGATACTTCATTTCTGCTCTTTAATTGTGGGTCGTGTCTTTTCTATAAGAACAGACGTCTTCCCTGGGAACCGAGGGGAATTGGAGTGGAATAAATGAAAAAAGGAGGAATAATGGTTAATTGCATTTTTTTTGTTTTTGAAGCCTTCCACCTCATTCTTCCAGGAGCAGTCCTGTAAATGGGGATATTTAAATGCACTGCTTTTAGAGATCCAGGAACACTTCTGGCTACTCACTGTGCAGCGCTTGCTTTGGTGTAAACCAGGCTCTCTTCCAAGGCAGGCTTGGAGCAGTGTCAGGTGCAGCCACTGGAAACCAGTGCAAAGCTGTGGTTTAACAGATAAAAACTGAGCTGGGGAGTAAACCTATACCATGTTAATGCTTCTTTTAATTAATTAAAACTTCAGGCTCCAGTCACTGGTGGTTGGTGTCACTGAGCTGAGCGGGAATGCTGCAGCAAAGCTGTGGAACCCAGGCACAGCAGCCCCTGCTGCTGGTCATGGGGCTGGGTGGGAGCTGTGCTTAGTGCAGTGTTTGGTTGCTTTCTAGGATGAAGATATCCAAGTGGAGGTGGAGCAGCATCTCCATCAGTGCTCAGTTGCAGCTGAAAGGCACCCTGGCCCTTCTTCTTGTGGGCAACGTTGTCTTTGTCATAGCTCAGGTAAGAGTATCGAATTTTTGGGGGTCTCTGGGCTTTAAACTGCTCTGGTGTCTGGGATGGGAATCCCCTGTGCTTGCAGAGCTGCTCTGTGCACGTACCAGGTCTCCAAAAATTGTGAGGACTTCTGACTTGCCCTTTAGTCTGGGCTCAACCTAAGTTGTACTTTCCATGGCTAAGGGCATTCACAGAGCATTCCAAGGACTCTGGAGCCATGCCCTGCTCTTGGGTGAGCATCACTCCTTGCTCTCTGCAGTGACTGGAGCTTTCATTTACTTTGCATGCAATATTTGCAGTTCCTTTGCCCTCTGATGCATGGTCACAGCAGGGTGTGGGAGGTGGGGGTGTCAGGGACCCCCCTGAAGTGACAAACCTGTGCTTACAGAGCACACAGGATCCTTCACCCTGCTGGCAGCCCCTGACCCCCTCTCCTGCTGCAGACAGCTTCTGCAAGGGTTTGTTGAAGCTTCCAGTGGAGCTTTCAGCTGCAGCTCCAGCTCCCTGAATTCTCTGTGGAGCGAGAGTCAGAGAGCACCAAAAGTTTTGGAGAGTTTAGGGTTGTTTGGGAGCTCAGTTTTTGCCAATTGAGTGAAACAATGAGAATTTCCTTTCCTGAGGAATCCCAAATATTGCCACTTCATTCCAATTTTGTAATGAAAACACAATTGCAAGAATTCAGGGGTGGAAACCTCAGGCTTGACCTCAGCTGGAGAAGGCAATGCCTGGGTTGAGTGGGGCAGGCTGGGAGGGGAGGGGTGCCCTCGGCGTCCCAACACAGGCTGTGAAGTTTGGATGTGACTCCTGCTTCTCTTCCCTACCCTGTGCTCCGAGCAGGACCTGACACAGACGTCCAACAGCCTGGAGGAGGGGTCAGATGTCACTGCTTACTGGTGGGGAGAGTGGACCAAGTGGACAGCGTGCACCAGGACCTGTGGAGGAGGTGTCAAATCCCAGGAGAGGCACTGCCTGAGGCAGAGGTACAGCACCCATGGGCTGGGGAGGGGCTCTGCGGCTGGCTGACCCAAAAGGACACCACTCAGAGAAAAGCTCTGATGGAAATGTGTCTGGCAAGCCCTGCTTGAGCAGGAGGTGATCTCCTGAGCTTTGGCTATCCCTGCCAGGAGTGATTCCTGTGCTGGCCCTGCAGTTTCTCCAGCAGGGGTTGGTGCAGAGGGGCAGCAGACACAGACTGAGCCTGTTCTCGAGGTTTTGGGGCACAGCAGCGAGGACCCCCTGGTGCAGAGCTGGTTGGGGACCCACTGATTCCATCTGCTCTGTGCCTGGCTCTTCCCTCTCTGGACAGTTTGTTAACCTTGTGCCCAGGCCCTCATCCCATGATACCTCCTGGAATAGTTGATGATGCAGGTGACAAAGCCGCCTTTGAGACCACCAAAGAGATCTTTGCTACCAGCCCCAGGGAGACTGACAGACCTCTGTGTGGCTCTGCTGTGGGGACACTGACCTTACAGAGGCAGAGAATAAATGCATTTAAACAAGGGAAAACGATTTATGCCCCCTGTCTAACCACCATTTCTTTATTCAGAAGGAAGTCAGTGAGTGGGCTGGCTAATAAAACTTGCACTGGAACATCCAAAAGATACCAGCTCTGCAAAGTGCAAGTAAGGATATCCTTTGTCTTGTTGGGAACACTCTGTGTGGAAAGTCAAGTGTGGCATTTCTGGGTCCCTTGGAGAGGGGACACCCTTTGGATTGTAGCTGTCACCCTGCTGCCCCTCCCAGCAGCTGGGGGTTCCCTTCTTTGGTGCCCATCACCAGTGTCTGGTCTTTGGGCATTTTGCCATAAAAACCAGAGAGTGGCTCTGGCAACTCCAGGGGTTCCTGCAGTGGGGGGAGGAAGAGGAGGAGGAGGAGGAGGAAGAGGAGGAGGAAGAGGAGGAGGAGGAGGATGTGGCCCTGGCTGGGGAAGGTGATAGAAACACTCCTTGCAGCTGGTGGTGATGTGCCAGAAACCTCTCCTGCACTTTGTTTCCCTCAGGATTTTAATGTATCCCATTCTAGGAGTGCCCTGTGAACGGAAGGAGCTTTCGAGAGGAGCAGTGCTCATCATTTAACTCCCATGTGTATAATGGCAGGACGTATCAATGGAAACCTTTATATCCTGGTAACAAGACATTCTTTGTATGTTTCATAATGCTCAGCCAAATATTTTGATAGTTATGATGCTACAGGCCGCAGGAAGGCTCCTCCTTTGCTGTCTTAAAGTGGTTTTTCAGAGGCACAATCAGCTGTCTCCTGAGTTCAAAGGCTTGTTTGGCAGCTGCAGGGTAGCTTGAAAATGAAATAGTAACATGAATTCATGTCTGTAGCCTGTGTTGGTCACAGCTCCCAGGGACCAGAGGCTGCAGGAGGATGTGAGAGCAGGGGGTGATGGGCTGTGTGGCAGGAACAGTCAGGCTCACCCAGATGAGTGTCCTTTGAGCCAGGGCCATTGCTGGCTCTGCTGTTTTCAGTGATATTTGGTCTCTCCCACGCCCTCTGGGTGCTCTGTCCAATGTCACTGAGATGCAGCCGGTCACTTTGGTCATCTGGAGTGAGCCAGAACTGCAGAAACAACTTGGGACTCTGAAATGGAGATTTTATTGAACTTTTAGGCACTGAACTCCCATCAAAATCAAGCATTAAACACAAGCCATGGATGAGCTTTAGAGCTACTGGGAAGCCAGGACCCTTCTCCTGAGGAGGCTCCTGAGCTCTGGTTCTTCAGATTCATGTTTGGGTGCCTAAAAATAGAGATGGGATATCCTGCAACTTTGTTTGAGGTGTTTCTGTACATACTCAAGAACAATTATCTTTATCAAAATAATTTCCCTGTGTACCAAGCCCCTGGCTTGCCAACCTTGGCAGGGTCAGCAAGGCAGAACTTGGCCCATGAGCCATTTCTCCTTGGTGGCTTTTGTCCCTTGAAGGTGACAATTTCCTTTAACACATCTGCTGTTCAAGCTGACTCACCAGAGACGTTGCAGGAATTGTTTTGTGTTTAAGCAGGCATTCCTGTGGCTCCTGGGGAATTTGCAGCAGAATATTTTGACACTGATGCTGCCTTGCTTGGGTGTGCAGGCCAGTGGGTCTCTGAGTGCCCAGGAGTTGGGGGAGACAAACACTTGGCATTGGTGTTCTGGTGCAAATACGAGTTTGTCATCTGCTTCCTGTGGATATTATAAAATGTAGGATTATTGTGCTGGTGGGTGCTGCCAGACAGTTGTTGTCTGCAGAAAGCAAAGAGCGAATTAAGTCCATTTTGGGTGAATGTTTATGGAAAAGTTATAGATTACAAAATGCTCTGAGTTGCTATGGTTTTGAGTATAGTCCTACATGTGTATTTCCAACAATATATCTGTAAATTTAACCCATGTGTAAGTGTTGCTACGTGAACATGCACGTTTTTGTGTAACATATGAGTCCTTGCACAAAGCAGTGCTGCTGCTGCCTCAGTGCCTGCCCTGGGCTGGTGCTGTGCTGCCCCTGGCATCCCTGGGGCATCTCTTCCTGCCAGGCTGTGCAAAAGCTGTCCCACTGTCCAAGTGCCATGTCCTGTCTGTCCACAAGAGATGGCAGCTTCTGAACCCTCACTGCTCTGCAGTTGTTCTGCTGTTGTTTAGCTTGGCAGAGATTCACTGGCTTGGGTAGGATGAAAGTTGTGGTGTTTCTGCTGTTTTTGAATCTCTCTTTATATCCTTTCCCCTTAGATGACTATGTTCACATTTCTAGCAAGCCTTGTGACCTTCATTGCACCACTGTGGATGGTCAGAGACAGTTAATGGTTCAGGCCAGGGATGGAACATCCTGCAAATACACGGATTTCCGAGGGGTTTGCGTGTCTGGAAAATGTGAGGTTGTTAAACATTATAGCAAAAATATTGTTAGTAGCATTCAGAGAATCGCAATGGGTGCGACGTTTGCCTGACCCTCAGCACTCTGTCTGTGCATTTTTCAGCCCATTGGCTGTGATGGCATTCTTTTTTCCACCCACACCTTGGATAAATGTGGAGTTTGCCAAGGAGATGGGAGCAGCTGCACCCACGTAACCGGCAGTTACCGGAAAGGAAATTCTCATCTTGGTAAGGCTTTGGGGACTGAGGGCTTGAGTTGAGAGGGCTGGGGCTTTAGAATGGACTCATTTTTTTTGGTAAATTGCTTTCAGGTCTTACCAACTGCCCAGCTTCAGTTTTTCCCACGTGTTCTATGTGTGTTAATGCTGCTTGTGATTCTGGGCAGAGAAAACCTTCTTCAAAACAAAACAAAACAGGAAATTTGCGTGGTATTTGTGAGAAACCAGAGGTCTCTGATGAGCGGTGCAAAAGGGTTATGCAAGAGGCTGGTATCTATTTTAGTCTTTTTTAGTCATTTAGCCAAAAACAGGACACTCATGACCCAGTAAGACTGGAAATAAACGATTTGTAATAACAGGAAGCAACAATATCTTGAAAGACCAGGATTTCAAAAATCACTGTGATGTAAAGCAGCTGAACCTACATGTCCTAAATATAACAATCTAATTCAGGAATTATGATTAATGCTCTGTGAGATGGAGCTAACTGCAGGAACTTTCGTGCTGTGGGAGGATTTGTCCTGTCCCATCTCCTGTCTGGTGCTAAGCAGAGGGGAGCCAGAGGAGAAACCAGCTCCCATCTCCTGCTGGGGTTTTGGGAGCACTGCTTAATGCAGGGATCAGTACTCAACCACACAACAGCCTCCCTAGCTAATAAAACCATCTGCAGATGTCCCTTCTTACACCAATTTAGATAAACATGATATTTGTGCATGTAAGAATTTAATCCTTTCCCCCTTGGATGTGTTTTTCCTCCATAAACCAGGACACAACTCGCACATTTTTCTTTTCTATTACCAATAAGCTCCTGTTTGCAGCCTAAAACGTGAAGGGTTGGGGCTTTTTAATCCATAGCTCATTAAAAACGTGGGTCCAGGCCTGTGTGTTAGATAGATTGCAGCTCTGCCTGAGGAGGGCTTCGCTCAGACCAGTGGTTACAAAGTTCCTTTCATTAATCCGTAGTTTCCCGTAGGCTATTCCCTGGTAACGCACATTCCCGCCGGAGCCAGGGATATCCAGATAGTGGAACGGAAAAAGTCTGCAGATGTTCTGGGTGTGTATAACCTCTTGGTACTTCCCTAGGATGCATGCCTATGCTGGATAATGCTTTTTCCAATGTGGAGCTGGATGCAGTTTTGTCATAGAATCACAGAATATCCTGAGTTGGAAGGGACCCACAAGGATCAGCGAGTCTGTTTGTTGCAGACATGAGTTAAATCTGTAGGCAATGTAGATCCAGCCCTGCTGTCCGAGCCAGGGTGTTGCTCCTCTCTGCAGTCTGAGCACCTGGGCTATGTTTGTCAATGCTTTGATTGCTTTAAAGCAGAAAATGTTGGTGAATATTGTTGGGATTTCAGTGGGGTGTGGCAGACGCCCTGGTGCTGGATCACAGATGTGACTTCACCTCTCTTGTGATCCCCTGAATATTCCCCTGCCTGGGGAATGTGCAGTGACAACAGCACCAAGGGGATGTGACCTACACGTGGCCTTGCTGAAGTGTTGGTGACCACACACCCATGAGGTGACAGAGCTGCTCAGGAGCAGTGTGGAAAAATCCAGACTTAGCAAAGAAAAGCACATTTGCTGCCTCAGAGGCTCGTGCCTTCTGTCAGGTGGCTGTCCCATCCCTGGAAGTGTTCAAGGCCAGGCTGGATGGGATTTTGAGCAGCTTGGTCCAGTGGAAAGTGTCCCTGCCCGTGGCAGAAGTCAGATGAGCTCCAAGGTCCCTTCCAATGCAAACCATTGTAGGATGACTCTATGGCTGAAAAAGGCTTCATGTGCTTTGCCAGTCCCTGGGCTAGCTCAGGATGACCTGTCTTGGGCCACTGCTGGCCCAGGGGATATCAGCTCCCAAGGAGGAAGCTCCTGCCCTTGGCCAGTGTGTTCCTGCTGGGCTGGTGCCAAGGGGTGACAGGTGCCAGGGGTGAGTGTGAGCCACAAACCCATGGGTTTGAAATGTGGAGAGACACGTGGCCCAGAACTCTGGGCACGTCCTCACATTGTGTGTGTTGCAAACAGATGAGCAATGCATTGCCATGAAGGAGAATCTCATTTTATTGCTGTGACACTCTGACTTTACCCCCTGAACAAACCAGAATCCAGAGCTTTGCCCTTGCATGTGGCAGCACTGACTGTTCTCTCTCCTTTGAAGCTGTGGCTGATGAAGCTGGGTACTATTTCTTCAATGGGAACTATAAAGTGGACAGTCCAAAGAACTTCAACATTGCAGGCACGGTGTTCAAGTACCGCCGGCCCATGGATGTCTACGAGACCGGGATCGAGTACATTGTTGCCCAGGGACCCACAAATCAAGGGCTGAACATAATGGTGAGCTTTGACTTCTCATGTTCTCATGATGGGAAAGAGAAAATCCACCTTGGATTGAGGAAGGGGTGAGCTTGTGAGCAGAGCCCTGCCATGATTTCACATGAGGAGGGGAGTGGGAGCAGTTCCTTACCCAGCCCTACTTCACTTGTGTTGGTGCTCTTGGATTCAGGCAGGGCTGTGAGCAGTGAATGGGGGCTTGGTAGCTCCTCTCCCCAGGGAGAAGATGCCTCAGACACTGTGAGGGGATTTCTCTTCTGCTCCTTGGCATTTTTAGCTGAGTTACCTGGCAGGAAAAACAAAAATAAGAGACTGGGCCAGAGAGCTTAGACAAGTGCATAAAACTTAAACCCCAATTCTTTCTCGAAAGAAAACCATGTAAAACCAGGTATTTGGAGAAAAGTCCATTAATTTTCTTCTGGGCAGCCAGCCAGAGCCCAACTCCTAACATCTTCCAGGTAGCCCCAGGCTCCTCTGGAAGGGGAAGCGTTGCTTGGGTGCTTAAAAAGCATTAGACCATGTGAGGCTGCCTCAGCTGGGAGTCCCCAGCCCCAGTGGGGTGTACCAGCTGCAGGGGAGGGCGTGCTCCTCATAAAGCCACAAAAGGTGGCTTTGCAAGCCACTTGTCTTGTCTTGTGAAGTGGCTGCCCCAAGCCTCTGGTCACTCAGTGGCAGAGGAGGGAGTGTGACTCCTGAGCTGGGGTTAATCCCCACAGCAGCACTGCCAAATAACCCTTGGAAAAGGGTGCTGGGCTCCAGCAGGAAGAAGTTGGCACTGTCAAGGAAAAACAGACTGGAATTATCAAACCAGATGCTCCCCAGCTGTCAGGTCCAAGACGAATCCCATGCTTTGCATGCCACAAATCCCCTGCACCCGCTAATGACTTGATTTCATTGCTAGGTCTGGAATCAAAATGGCAAGAACCCATCCATCACATTTGAGTACACTCTCCTGAGGAAGCCACACTCAAAAAATCTACAGCCCATCTACTACACCTTCTCTGAGTCGGAGAGCGAGGAGAGCCGAGAGTTGGATGGAGACGTGCCATTGGGCTTTATCCAGCACAATGCAACCTATTTTGGGAAAATCTCCAGGGAAAGGATAGACTTGGAGAACCAGGTGTTTGGAAGGCAGGACACGGAGGAAGATTTAAACTTGAGCAAAGGTCAGGAAACCAATGAGGTCTATGAAAGAGCAGAAACAATTGACTGTGAGCCAAAACTGAAGGGCAAACAACCCCAAGGTAAGGAGACTTGGGCCTCAATGTTCTGCTTCTCAGAGCTCTTGTTGAGAAATGCTCTGTTTCTACCTCTGGTGGTTCTGCTGGTTTGTGTTTTGGAAACCTTGGAAAGTTCTTTAAAACATCTCTGCTCACAAATCCTCTTTGCCCTTCAGATTCTGGTTTCTGGTGGGGGCGTGTGGGGGGTGGACACTGGGTGAGATCTCCCCGCTGGTGCCCTGCTGTGCTTTGCCTCATGCCAAGGACAGGAGGGAGCCCTGGGTGCACAAAACCCCCCATCACAACATCTCCCGTCACCTCCCACCCTTCCAAAGCCCTCAGCAACTCCTTCCCATTTGAGTCCCTTGGGCATCTCACCCCCAGAGTGCCTGGGGTGCCTTCCCAGCATGGCTGCATGGGCTGTGGGGCCAGGAGGGCACCTTCCTTTCACCTCTGCTATTGCTTTGGGCAGTGCTGGTGGGTCCTGAGCTCCCCTCTGGCCACACCATAGTGGGATAAACCCCCCCAAAGCTGCACACCCTTGAGAACCCCATGAATTCCCCCTCCCCAGAACCCATCCCCTGCCTCTCTCCCCCCCTGTGGCTGCTCAGGCTCCGGCGTGTCCCCGCTGCTCCGGGCTGCTTTTCCCTCCCAGCCTCCATGCATTTTGTGGTTGTCACTGTGGTTTCCCCCCTGTGTTGGCTCCAATCTAGATTCAAACGTAACCAGGTCTACTTACCAGACAGACCATGATGACAGAGACCTCGAGGCCAGGCTCAGCTCCAGGGAGTTCCTTTTGGAGAACGCCATCACGGACAAGCTGCTGGGCAAGGCGTCGGACTCCAAGGAGCTGCTGCTCAACATGACCATGAACAGCATCTTCTCCCAGGGAGACCCAACCAACTCACTGGGGTCACCCATTGACAGCCTCTACGTGGACTACGAGGACAGCGACGGCCTCGTCACCTACTCGGTCAACAGCACCTTCATGGAGCTGAGCAACGGCAAGGCCACCAACACCTCTGCAGAGACACCGCTCTCAAACGGCACCGTCAGCATGAGCAGCCCTCAGGGGAACAGAACCCACAAAGCAAGGTAGGAGACGTGCCTTTAATTACAGTAAATGCGATTTATTGCTGTTCTCGACTCGTAATAGCCCTCTGTAGTGCTCAATGCATGGTTTCCATCTCTTTGGAAGCAGGAGGTAAGTGGAGGGTGGGGGGGATGGTGAAAATGCTCTCTTGGGGGTTAATTGGGAAGGAAGGGCCTGAGGTTTGGGAGCAGGAAGTCAGGAGAGCGTTTAAGCAAGAGGAAAACTCGACGTTCCCCTTGGTGGGCATGTTGGGAAGTCCATGCTGATGTCTGCTAGCTGGGGCCTTGCTCCCTGCTGTCACAGCTTCTTGCCAGAGCCATGGCCATGAGGAAGCCCCTTCCTTTTGCCTTCTCTTGACATCCTGCTCCCATTCCCCAGCCCTTTCCTCCCAGTTCCAATGCAGCAGAAGTTGGTCCTGGCCCCTTTTCACCCACCCTGTTGAGTTCCACCCATGATCCTCCTCACTTGGGATGGCAGCTGGGGTGCCTCTGTTTGGAGACAAAAAGAAGAGGGAGGGAGAGAAGAAGGCAGCAAAACAGCTTGCACCTCACTTCCAGAGGGTGGGATGGGACATGTCAGCACAGCCTGATTGTTCCCAGGCCTTTATAACTTCCCTCAACTTTTCATTTATTTCCTCAAGCCCAGTTGCTGTTGTAACACTGATCACTAACCTGGATCTCCGGGGTGGGAATGAGGGATGAGGAGCTCCAGCTCAGCCCCTGAGGTCAGCATGAATGCTCCTGCTGGCACCAGCACAGTGGGATAAAGCCCATACTGACAGTGGGATGTGGGGTTTGGTGTGCCCTGAGCTCTGGGGACTGGAGTTGTCCCACCAGGAAGGGGGGAGCTGGAGGGGACAGCCAGAACTGTGCTGGAGGAAACAGGGACGGGACACAAGGAAAATCTCTTTTTCTGGAGTGAGGCAGAGTGAGGGATTCCCATCCTTGGGAAAAGACAAGGCCCTGTGGGCCCGGCCTAGTTCTGGGGCAGGAGGTTGGACTTGAGACCTCTCAAATCCTTCCCAAGATCAGTTTGGGATGGATTGTGGCTTTTTGTTCATTTTCATTCCCTGTTGGTGAACAAACAAGGGAAGCTCAGCTCTCTGGAACCAGTCTGTCCATGTGGGACAGTGCTGGCTCGAGGTAGAGAGTTTATTTCTTACTGAAGCCTTGTAGTGTAGATGGAGGTACCCAGTTACAGGAGCACCTTGCACCAGTGTGGAGTGTCCTATTTCCTCTCTGGAAACAAATCCAACTGGGATGGAAGGGTTGGTGGCTCTTGTGCTGCTTTTCCTCTCCTGGAGGATCTAAAAACCTTCCTGAGGTGTGCTGGGACAGATCCAGGCTCTCTCTATCCCAGTGTGCAGCCAGGGCTGAGCCTGTGGCAGGCACCACGAGTTTGCCCCTTTGCTTAGAAACAAAAAACGAAATAAAACACAGAAATGGGAGCCAGGGACTGTGGATGCTGATCTGTGGTGTTTGTGTGCATTTGTCAGGGTTATTCCTCTGCTGTGAAAACTGTTTTGGGAAAAGGGGCAGCCCAGAGCTCAGTTGAGGGTGAGGGACTGGTGCTGATTTTTGGTGCTGTATCTTGCTTGAAAAGCAGATTGAAAGCTTGGGAAACAAATGCGTGACTTTATTATTTAGCTCATAATAAAGAGGAAAATTAAAATAAAAGAGAAAATGCCCACAGTTTTGTTGGACAATGGGCTGCTGTCTGCATTTAGAGGAGAACAAAGTGGCAGTTTTGTCTTTGCTGGAAATGAGCTGAATGATGCCCTGTGCCCAAATTCTGATTCTTCTGGAAAGATCTTGTCCTTGGGACCTTGTAATGCATAGAAGCTCTTTATTTAGGACCACATACACTAAAGGCACACTGTTGAAAGATTTACTGTCCTCAGATGTGGGATAAAGCTTATTTTGAAGAATTTCTCCTTTTCAAGACAGAGGAGTTCTGGTCACAGCATAACTTGGTGTTTGCTTTCATGCCTTGGAGGGCAGGATATAGACTGGAGGATATGGGTAACATTTCCAGGCAAATTAAAGTACAAAAAGCAGATGTGGACTATGTTTTAATGACAAGTGTCATTTGTGAGCCCTCTCCTGGCTGGGTGGCAGCTGGTGGCACAGGGCAGGGATCAGGAGCTGGTGTGGGTCCCCAGGCAGAGCTGCTGTGGCAGATAAAACATTAATTATAATGAGCTGAGGTTATTATTTTTCCACCAAAAAAATAAAAAATAAAATAAGTCACATTAATTTCATTTCCATTTCAAGTGCAGGAAGTGACCCTTTGCCAAACTGACAGAGGCAAAATCAACAGGGAAAATGAGATTGTTGTTTTTAATCCTTCTGGAGGCTCAGTGTTGGCGGTGTAAGGAGGGTGGGTTGGAGAGGAAATGGCTGGATTCTCAACAGTGTCCTTTTAAAGGTTGATTTGATAGATGGACCACAACTTTTTCTTACAAACAACTAAATAAGGCAATTTCAGAGCTTCTGCTGCCTAGAAATCATACAAGCTGCATATCCTGCCAGGCCAGAGACAACTGGATGTGAGGATACAACCTTGTACACTATTCCAGTGTAGCTGTTTCAAGGGTTTGGACAAAGGTATGAGAACAGAACCGAAGCCTTTTGTTGTAAAGGTGCAGTATCCCGGAGGTGTTCCCCCCTCCCAGCACAGGGAGCAGCTGCAATTCTTGCTTGGATAAATGTTTTTTCTCACCCCAGGCTGACTCTGTTACTCCTCTCCCCGTGGCATTCTGTGTTTGAGCACAGCGTGGAACTGAGAGATCCAAATTCCCCACCCGACAGCCAGCCAAATAAATCAGACCAAAAACAGAGTGGCAAAAATCCGTGGGCTTTGAGGGGAGAGCTCAGAAACTCCTGTGCTGGCTTTTGGAGATTGGAGCAGCCAAAATCTCTGCTGCTCTGAGCAGCACGAGTGGGTTTGCCCAGCCCTGGAGATGCAGGGGAGGAGATACTGCACCTTTAGTCACTGTGTGCCGAGGGCCAGGTGTATTTGAGCAGAAAATGCAAACTTTGTTAAATTCTGAACTGTTTCTACTTGTGGGTATTTTTATCCCATTCTCTCTATTTCTAGACAGTGGAAGCTCTGCCTCTAACCAGGCTGGGGATTCTACTTGGGGCTCAGGACAGGTATGTTGTGAAACTAAAAAAAATTAAAAATTGATTCAAACAAACGAACCTCCCAAAAAATCAGAACAACCAAACCCAACCAAAGCCAAACCAAGCACATCCCCCCCCAAACCCAAACCCAACCGAACTGCAGCCAGATGTGTGTGTCTGTCATGGGCTGTCACCGCTCGCCTTGTAAATGCCTTTTGTTTTGTTTTGTTTTGTTTCTTTCTTTTATTTTTTTTCTTTTTTTTTTTTGTTTTGTTTTGTTTGCTTATCGCTAGAAACAGATTGAAGTTAAAAAAGGGCCAAGGTGTGAGTGCTGCTGACATGTACAGGTGGAAGCTTTCCTCCCATGAACCCTGCAGCTCTACATGCACCACAGGTAGTTAAAAGAAGCAGCCAAATTCTGCACAACCTGCTGAAATCACCTGGTGTGTGAGTCCATTTTATGTCTGTTAGGGATGGGAAGGAGTTGGTGATGTTTAGGGGATCTCCTGAGCCCTGTTTTAGCACCACCCCAGCTCTGCTGCGCCCGGGTGCCAAGGTGGGGAGAGGAGCTGGGGGCTGAGCATGCAAAGCCCATGACCTCTCAGGTGTGCTGAGGACCAGGAGTTGGTGCCCAGTGTGTCCATCATCCCCCCAAACACCCTCCCTTTGGGAAGCTCTGAGCGCTGCCTTCACTTCCCATCACTTTGTTCCCCCCCTCGGGGCTCAGCAGGGTCCCCAAACCTGTGCTGAGCCTCCTTTTTTTTCCCCCTTCCTCACCTTTTTTGACAGCTTCGAGGGGTTTGAAAAGTTCAGCTGCTTCCCTGCAAAGAGAAATTTTAAAGATTGTTCAGCTCTGGCAGGAAACATAATAGCATTTGGCTTTTTGATTATGTTTTGTTTCTCCCACTCCTTCTACCCTGGAGCCTTAGCTCAGCTGTGAGGGTGTAAATCTGGAACAGTGACAGAGATGCCAGGGATATCGAAACTGAGCCTCTATTCTTCAGGGCAGAAATTCACTCCTTTTGCATAAATTCCTCCTTTTTTCCCCCTGAAAAGCTTCAAGGTGCCTGATCTCCTCCCTCACCCCTTGGTGAGGGGCTCCTGTTGATCCTTTGGGATGAATCAGGAGTGTGGGTCGTGCACTTGTCTGTGCTGCCCTGAAATTATCCAGAACCTGCAGTGCTTCTGGAATTAAAAGGAGGGAAAGGAGTGGGAGAGAGGAGTTTACAATCTCAGGGACATCTCTTGAAAGATCAAATGCGAGGATTTTACATTTTAAGCATTTGCTCTTGTCCAGCAGCCTCATGCTGGCAGCAGGAGCTTTGCAAGCTGTCCCTTTCCCCAAGATCCCATCACCCACATGTTCTAGGACATTTTTGACTTCTTTGATCCTCTCTGGACAAATTTCCCCCTTGGCTGGGCCAGCCTGCTCTGCCCTGGTTTGCAGCAAGCCGAGAGAAGTTTAACTCAAATTTCTCCATCCTCGCTGCCTTTTCTCACTGATGTATGGCAGAGAGGCAAGGCCATGTCAAGAGCTGTAGATCTTTTTTTAGTTTCATGTAAACCATATGTTCCCCAGAGCTGCAATTCTTGTTACCTGTAGCCAGAGCAGCCTCCTGGTCCCTAGCCAGCTCCCAGAATGGACTTCCCAACATTTACTCTGGCACGGGAGGCTGTGTGGGGAAAGGTCTCGCTCTGACAGCACCGGCTGCTGCTCCTTTGGAGGGGGAGCAGGAAGGGCAGGGTTTTCCTTGCCAAACTTCCAGGATCCCTGCCTTGGCCTGGAGTTCTGGATGCACCTGGGGAGCACCTGGTGCAAAGAGGGTGTAAAGCACAGAGAGAAGGGGCAGATGGAGTGGGTTGGGGACCATTTGCTGTTGCCTCCACCCACCAGCCTGGCAGGGTGGGAGCTGCTGAGCAGGCTCGTGGCCCTGAGTATTTCCTATAAAAATGTGTTAGTCATATATTGGTTTTGGTGGCAAGCCCTGGCAGGGGTGGCCATGCCCTCCTCTGAGCTGGCCAAACTCAACCACACTGCTCAGACTGGTGGGGTGGCCACTGTGATATTCCCTCCCACCCCACAGGACAGAAATTCCAACTCACTGCTTTCCACCAGGAGGAAGTTTTGAGAAATGCAGCTAAAACCAGAAAAACAACAGCAGGAGGAGAGTTTGGCTGTCCAGCTCACCAAGCTGTGTGTGTGTGTGTTCTCTTTGACCCCAGGAGTGATGTCCACTTACGCCATGTGTGTTCGCTATGATGGGATCGAGGTGGACGACACCTACTGTGATGCCATGACCCGGCCCGAGCCCATCCATGAGTTCTGTGCTGGGAGGGAGTGCCAGCCAAGGTACCTCCTGCACAGGGCACTCCTGGAGTCTCTGTGCTTTCCCTGCCCTGGATGTCTTTGGGGGAGGGTTGCCATGGATTTAGGGGACCCTTAGCACTCCCATCCCTCCTCTCTTAATTCCATCTGGGAAGCAGCAAGAATTTCCTCCTGAGTGCTTTAGTTTGAGCTGTCAGGTTAAAACTTCCATAAATCCCAGCAGAGCTGGCACCTGGGGCTCCCAGCAAGTCCAGCTTCGAGCAGTGCAGGATCATCCTGCCCTGCCTGGCACATGGAGAGTGTGTGAGTGAATTGGGTGGAGGGGCTGGGCTTGCAAACTGTGCCACAAGCCCAGCCCTGTGATCCCTTCAGCACCCCAAACATCACTGAGGTTTGCTTGTGCTGGGGCAAGAGCTGGTGTGGAGAGGAACTTGTGCTGGAAATCCTTTGGAAAGTTTTCCTTCTGATGTGGCTCTTAATCCAAGCAGTGACCACAGTCCGGAGCCAGGCTGTCTGGAGCCAGGCTGTCCAGAGCCACACTGCCCAGCCCTGGACAGCCCCAGTGCTGCTGTGCAGGCTGGGAGGTTTGCAGGTCACAGGGGGTTTGGCAGGACAGACCCCTGCCTGGCAGAGAGAAGGGATTGTCCCACTCTGCTCTGTGCTAGAGCAGCCTCTCCTCGAGTCCTGTGTCAAGTTTTGGGTGCCACCAGAGAGGAAAGGGATAAAGGAAGGCTGTGAGGGTGGTGAAGGGTGTAGAGGGGCCATACAAAGAGCAGCTGAGGCCACTTGGCTTGTTCAGCTCAGAGGAGACTGAGGAGAGATTTAATTGCACCCTACAAGTTCCTGACAAGGGGTCATAGAGGGGCAGCACTGATCTCCTCTCTCCAGTGACCAATGTCAGCACCCACAGAACGGCTGGAGCTGTGTCAAGAAGATTTAGGTTGGACATCAGGGAAAGGTTCTTCCCCCAGAGGGTGCTGGGCACTGCTCAGGCTCCCCAGGAAATGGGCACAGCCCCAAGGCTGACAGAGCTCCAGGAGTTTGGGACGTGGTTCTCAGGGACATGGTGGCATGGTTGGGGTATCTGTGCAGGTCCTGGAGCCCCGTGGGTCCCTTCCACCTCAGGGCACTCTATTGTGTGACTGTGATGGTGTCAGACTATGGGAGGAGTAAAAGGAGGAGTAAATCCAGAGATCCACACCCTGGAATGGTGTGAACAGGACAAAGCAAGAGCCCAGTGATGCCATCACCAGGGATGGCTCCTGGAGAGTGCTCAGGTGATTGTGAAGGAGGACAGGTAGGACATGGAGTAGAACATCTCCTGGAAACTCTCATGTGAGGGCTGAGAGCCAGGGCAGGCTGCAACTGAGGCAAGAAAAATGCTGGGGAGGTGAATGGTGCTGCTGCACCCACCCCGAGGGGACCATGGGGGCTGGAATCTCTGTTGTCATTTTGTAAAACAAGCATTAGGGAACTTTTTGTGCTTAGATTCTCCCACCAGTCTTTCCTAACACTGTCCCTCCTTATGGCTGTGCTGTTCCAGCTTGCAGTGTGAGGGAGAAGAGCTGCTCTGTGATTTACAGTGACTTCAGCTGGGGAGCACTGGGAGCTCATAAGGGAGCCACCAGCACTTGGGCAGGCAGGAAGATGCTTGGGCTGGCAAAGCTTTCCGAAGGAAAGAAAAGTTAATTTTACGTGATCTGGATGGGGAAGACCTTTGTTTCATTTCTCTTCTGAAGTTAGGTGACACCTCTAAATGACATCTCCAAATGCCATCTCCAAATGTCCCTACAGCTGCTGGTTGTACCTGGGGCCACATATGGGCTGTGAGGGCTGGGGGCAGCCAGGGCTGGGGCTCTCCCACTCGGAGAACAGCAGCAGTGGGAACCTGGGGGGACCTCCAGAGGAGCTGGGAATTCTGATCCATTCAGATTTTTAGCTCATTCTTTAATTGCTATAATATTATAGCAATACTGTATATGTATATATATAATATATACAGATATAAAGAAATATATATGTATACATATAATATATATAAATAAATATATATATATAAATATAATAGATATAGTATAGCAATACTTTAAAAAAACTTACCTTTTATGTTTTTTTTCCTTCGGTCACAAGCTGCTCTTCTCTTTTCAGGACAGGGTGGCAGTGAAGGACAGGCAGTGCTTGGAGCAGATCCTGGCTCTTCCAGCCTGTCACATGTGCTTAGCAGAGTCAGACTGATGGTGGGACACGAGCCTGTGTCCCACTGGGGCTCAGGCAGCTCTGTGTGGCATTACTGCTGGCATCTGCAGGGAGATGGATGGCATGTCCTCAGCTAAGCAGGCAAAAAAGGAGAGGTCAAACACAGGCAAAAAGCCTGATGGGGGAATGTGCTGGCAGAGCCACAGTGACAAACGCTCTCTTGTCACCGAGAACACTGGGCCAGGCCCTTCCTCCTGACTGGTTTCACCTTCAGGCATGAGCTGGGGTCTGCGGGGTGAGCCCAATATATTCTAACGCTTCCCATCCCTTGGGAAAACCTCTGGTGTGGTGGCAGGGCAGCCACAGCTCACCCAGCGCAGGCAGGGGCAGGCAGGGCTTTCCCATGGGATGCTGCAGCAGGGTGACAGGCTCTGTTCCCTGCCCAGGTGGGAGACGAGCAGCTGGAGCGAGTGCTCGCGGACGTGCGGGGAGGGGTTCCAGTTCCGCATCGTGCGCTGCTGGAAGATGATCTCCCCCGGCTTCGACAGCTCCGTCTACAGCGACCTGTGCGAGTCCGCCGACATCGCCCGGCCCGACGAGCGCAAGGTCTGCAAGAACCCGGCCTGTGGGCCCCAGTGGGAGATGTCTGAGTGGTCTGAGGTGAGTCCTGCCCACCCCTGCCTGGCCTTCTCCCCCTTTCCCCATTTATCCCTGTCCGTAGCCAGCCACAGCCGTCGGCCTCTCAGGATACACCGTCACTGCATGGGGATCAATGTGCATCAGTATTATTGCCCCTAAAATGAAGCTCTGGCTCCAGTTTAGGATGGGATGCCATTGCCATTGGTCACTCACAGGTAGGGCAGGAGCCCACAGCTCAGATCTCTCCATTAGTATTTCCTTGGCAACCTCTTCACATCCAATGTGCCAGGAAGGTGATCCCAACTCACACATCAATTACATCCCTAAAAACTTCCCTTCCTCAGCTCCAATTCCCCTGCATCACATGCAGAATGAAACCTTTCCCTAGCTGTGCCTTTAGCCAGTCCCCAAAGCCACTGGCAGATGTGTGGGGAGGCACAGTGCTGCCCCTGCTCCAGACTTCCACTGCTTTGCTTGGGAAAACCTGCGGAGAGGGTTTGTGTCCCTGAATCCCTTCCCAAGCACGGACAGTGCTCCAGCACATCCCTTACAAACACAAACTCATGGAAACAACCAAACCAGTGCTGCTTCCTCAGGGTGCCTCTTCCCAAATCAAGCACAGACCTCATCTAAGCAAGAGCAGATGAGCTCTGAGCCAAGCTCTCTGTGGGTGCCAACCTGCCCCATGGTTTGCATCACGAGGAATATGGCTCTTCCTCCTGGGAAGCTCCCAGAAACTCTTCTTAGTCATAATTTAAACATCTCCATTTCCCTGCAAGCCAGTGTGCATCATTTCCCTGGAGCTGATGGAGGGGCTGGTGCATTCCCTTGTGGTGCAAGATGTTTTGACTTTCCCAGCTGGTAGACAGGAGCTCCCTGAGCACATGCTGGAGCATTATTTTGTCCAGTATAACAAACTGGAGTGGTTTATTTTACAGAAATCTGTATTCTCCTCCAGCATTTGCCAGGGACAGATTGCTTGAGACAGTGCTGGAGTAGATTGTTCTTAGCCAGCAGCAAAGCTAATCTCCTTTGGATCCCATCAGAGCTGGGGTGCCAAGTTGGCTGGGGAAATAGGCATTAAAAAAAGCACATTTCAGGGCTCTGAGGATTAACATCTCGGCACGGTGTGTCTGGGCCCTGTGCTGTTGACACTTTTCCCTGCTTTACGTTATGCATGGAGCAAATGTAATGTGTGTGTGAGACTGTAGTAACTCAAATCCAGTTCTAAATAATGTCACTGGGCTGCACGGTGCCAAATTTATCCACAGCATAAAAATCTCGGTCGTGCAGTCGGGGGGGAAAACATTCTCCAAGAGATGGAAAGGAGCTGGCTGTTCCTGGGAAAGAGGTGAGGGAGATCTCACCCTGTCTACAAGTGACAGCTAAAACTGCTCAGCTCTGAGCAGGCATTCCTGGAGCCTTGAGTTTCCCCGCTCTGGCATCACCTGTTGGACAGCACAGCACTCGGGCAGGATGCAGCTGAAGCTGTTGAGGGGGTTTGGGGAAGCCAATCGTGCATTTTCAACGTGTGCTTTTAGAGTTTGATGCTAAAATCTGGGGTGGGGGGAGGATGTCAAGGCTGAAGGTGGCAGCTGTGGTGGAGCCCTGGCTGATGCTGTGTCCCTGTCCCCTGGCCGCAGTGCCCGGCGCGCTGCGGGGAGCGGAGCGTGGTCATCAGGGACATCCGCTGCTCGGAGGAGGAGAAGCTCTGTGATGCCAGCGCCCGGCCCCTGGCCGAGAAGAACTGCACGGGGCCACCGTGTGACCGGCAGTGGACAGTGTCCGACTGGGGACCGGTGAGACCCCGCCTCAGTGGCCATCGTGTCCCAGCACAGCCCGGCTTGTCCCTGATGCTGAGGATTTTGGGGTTGAGCTCATCATCCCTGGCAGGTCCCAGCTCCAACAAACCTGCAGGCAGCCTGTGCTGGGAGCTGACCTCCAAGGAATTCCACTGCTCTGGCTCTCCCCGTGTCACCTCTGCCAGCATTGCCACCCTGAGTCAGCCTGGCTCGGGCACTGGGGGAGATCCAGCATCCCAGTAGATCCTGTTGCTTCCCCCTGGGCTCCTGCCTTGTGGGGGATGTGGTACAGCAGGGGTTAAACCCTGAGAGATCAGGCTGAGGGCCTTAGTGGGTGTCAAAATCCTCTTGTCTGTCTGCTGCACAGCATTCCTTGGCAATGCTGATGCTCCATGCCCAGAAATTGAACCTTTTAACTCTTTTCCCTTTTTAATTTTCCCCTTTCCCTCTTTCTCTTTTCCCTTTCCCCACTTTACCTTTTCTCTTTCCTCCTTTCCTCCCTTTCCCTAATTTTCTTCCCCCCTTATCTTGTATTCTCTTATTCTTTTTTTTTATTTTTTCCTCCCCCCCAGCTTTTTCCCTTCCCGCACAGTTCTGCTCCAGAGACCCCCTCCATCCCAAGCTATTTTTACCCAGGTTTTGATACATTCACATCAGCTAAAAATAAGTAGTTTCCATGGCAGCAGCAGTGCTAGGAAACACTGAGAGTCTCTGCAAGAGCAACCAGGGAAGCGCCGGGGAGCACCGGCTGCTCAGGGCACTGGGGGCTGAATATTTGCAGCCACCTCCCTGTTCCCCTTTGCCTTGGCCTCTTTGGGAGCCACCCCAGGGTTCCCTGCTCACTTCCCCTTTTGCCTGCCCTGAGAGATGCTGGGTGTTGGGGCTGAGCCCTGCCACAGATTGCCAAGAGAAACTGTGGATATCCCATCCCTGGAAGTGTCCAAGGCCAGGTTGGATGGGCTGGGCTAGTGGAAAGTGTCCCTGCCCATGGCAGGGGTTGGAACAAGATGATTTTTAAGGTCCCTCCCAGCCCAAACCAGTCTGTGATTCTGTGTTGATGGAATCTCTGTTGGCCGCAGGAAGGATCCTCTGAGCTTTCCCGTGGCTGTTTTAAGCTGAGCTCCAAAAATCCCTCTGAAATTTGGGGAAGGCAGGTGTGGGGAGGCAGCTGAGCCCTGGGGGGCTCTGTCCCTGTTGTGGGAAGGGTCAGGGATGGATCCCAGGGTCAGTGATGGATCCTTGGGTCAGGGATGGATCCTTGGGTCAGGGATGGATCCCAGGGTCAGGGATGGATCCCGGGTCAGGGATGGATCCCCGGGTCAGGGATGGATCCCTGGGTCAGGGATGGATCCCTGGGTCAGTGACAGATCCCCGGGTCAGGGATGGATCCCTGGGTCAGGTTTGGATCCCTGGGTCAGGTTTGGATCCCCAGGTCAGGGATGGATCCCCAGGTCAGGGACAGATCCCAGAGTCAGGGATGGATCCCCAGGTCAGGTTTGGATCCCCAGCACTGAGTGCCCTCTGTGGTTGCAGTGCAGTGGCGGCTGCGGGCAGGGCAGGATGATCCGGCACGTGTACTGCAAAACCAGCGATGGGCGCGTGGTGCCCGAGTCCCAGTGCAACCTGGACACCAAGCCCCTGGCCATCCACCCCTGTGGGGACAAGAACTGCCCCTCACACTGGCTGGCACAGGACTGGGAGCGGGTAAGTGCAGCTCCCGTGCCCTCAGAGGGGTCCTGGTGGGGTGTGGGGTGTGCAGCTCCCGTGGTTTGGGGTCAGGGTGGGGTGTTGGGGTGTGCAGCTCCCGTGGTTTGGGGTCAGGGTGGGGTGTTGGGGTGTGCAGCTCTCAGGAGGCCCTGCTCGTGACCCTGCAGTGCAACACCACGTGTGGCCGTGGCGTGAAGAAGAGGATCGTGCTCTGCCTGGAGATTGTCAATGGCAAGATCAAGACCCGCAACACGGTTGACTGTGACGTGGCCAAGAAGCCTGTGGAGGAGAGCACGTGCTTTGAGCGGCCCTGCTTCAAGTGGTACACGACACCCTGGTCCGAGGTGAGTGGGGAGGGAGCCCCGAGGGGGTGCTGCCCCATCCCTTTGCAGCACAGGTCCCCAGGAGATGGGTGAGGCTCTGCAGGACGTGGTCCCTGAGGGCAGAGAGCCTGCCCTGCCATGGCACAGCTGGGGCTGTCTGTGCTCAGGGAGAGCAGGACTTAGAGGGGATGTTTGGAGCCAGCTGTAGCTTTTTTATATTTTCTTTATTTTTTTTTCCCCTGGTGCCTGGCAGTGTGGCTGGGGATGCACTGGGGGTGGCTGCCCTGGGGATGCAGAATTTGGGGATGCTTTGATGGGATGATGCCCCATCACCATGCACAACCCAAAACCAGGCAGGGTTCAGTGAGCAAGTGTCCAAGCTGAGGGAGCGTGGGCTTCCTGAAAGCCCTCCCTGATCCGAGCTCCAGGAGCCTCATTTTGTTTAGTCTTGCAAGCCCTATAGTCAGACAAAGCAGCCCTGCTGTAATCCCAGCTCCACAAGGCATCCAAAGAGCAGCCCGCAGTGAGTGCTGGGCCCAGCAGAGACTCCACAACCCCACTCCTGCTGCTCTGAGGCTTCCATGGCCACCCATGTTCTACAAAGCATCACCTGGACTGGGCCAGCTCATTTGTGGTCCCTTGTGAAGGGCAGCAGGAGGCGGGAGGATGTCAGTGCCACATCCACCTGCCCCTGGGCAGAAGCTGATGGTGCTGGCAGCAAAGACAGAGCAAGGGGACAGCTGTGTGGCATAGAGATGCCACATTCTCCTCCTGCCCTAACCTCTCCAATGAGCAGATTCTGGCTCAGCACAGTCCCCTGGGGTGTCAGGGTCTTGCCTCATCCCCTGTCTCTGTCCCCCAGTGCACAAAAACCTGTGGGATCGGTGTGAGGATGCGGGATGTGAAGTGCTACCAAGGCAAGGACATCGTGCGGGGCTGTGACCCACTGGTGAAGCCGGTGGGCAAACAGACCTGTGACCTTCAGCCCTGCCCCACAGAGCCACCAGGTGAGCCCCACTGCCCCACAGCCTTGATTTCCCATGGATCCCTCCAAGCAGCACCGCCAGCATCTTACCTTCCACTGCCCCTGTTTGGATAATCATCCCAGGGAGGATGTACGGGGACAGCTCTCCCTCTGTGCCCAGTCATGGCGGGGCTGTGCACTGGCTCCTTCTGGAGATAAATTAAGAGGAGAGCTCAGAAGAATCATGCTCTGACCTGAAGATAAAAGGGGCCTTTGGAGAGCTGATTTGCCTGCTGCTCCTGTAGAGCTGAGGAAGTTCCGTCTGTTACATTATTTTAATGATTTTTGGTCTTCAGGTGTCCTGTGGGATTTGTAACTATCTCGTTATCTGACTCATCTGCTGGCTCTGAGTCCCTGTGATCTTTAGCAAACACACAGTTCTAATCCTTTAATAGGATTTGGGAATAAGGACAGTGTGAAATGGAATAAGAAAAGTATGAAAATGGGAGACAGATTTGGGGCCAGCTCCTGGCTCAGCTTGGCTGCCCGTTCCCTTGGGATCTGGGATGGGGCATGGAGCTTGGGAGTTGCCTCATGGCCACCTTGCCCTGGGAGCAGCCTGGTTTCATGCATCCTATGGATTTTAAACAAAAAACAAACAAACAAACAAACATATATATTTAAGAATAAATCCTATGGGTTTGAATCAAAATCTTGCACTGAAGGGAGTTGGGAGAGTGTTGAAGCAGCCTCTGGCCTCATCCCTGTCTCCAGCATCTCACTTGCTCCTAACTCTGGATGTGACACTGCTGGATTCCCTCTCCTGTTCTCAAATAGCCTCTTTGGGATAGAAATTGTGAATCCCTGCCTGGGGAAGCCCTTGGCTTGGGGACAGCTCAGTGCCTTGGTGGCTCCAGCAGTCCCTGGGCAGCTCTGTTTTACAGCAAAGACATTGAGCTTCAGGGCTGGGACCAAATGAAACTCCCCAAAGCTGGCCAGGTGTGAAGGAACAGCTCAGCCTGTGCCTGCCTTTGCCCAGGTTGACAATGATACTTATGGAGAAGCTCCATGGTGTCTTCCAGGGGATGTCAGGGAGGTGACAGCCACAGCTGGGATGATGTTGTTGCTGTGTAGTGGGGGGGAAATGAGCTCACAACCTCACAACTGTTCTTTTTCGTTTCCTTGCCATGCCTTGTGTTTTCCCTCCCTAAGACGACAGCTGCCAGGACCAGGCAGGAACCAACTGTGCCTTGGCCATCAAGGTGAACCTGTGCAGCCACTGGTACTACAGCAAAGCCTGCTGCCGCTCCTGCCGCGCACCCCACTCCTAGGGCCTGCCTTGGCCAGGGCTCCACCTCCCACTCAGCCACACGTCCCACACGCTGCTGACAAGGACGCTTTTGGCCTGGCTTTTGTGTCCCCACCGAAGCAGAACTCCTCTCCTGGTCCCGAGCAGAGCTGCTGGACGTTGGGAGCCCCCTGGGATCAGAGCTGTACATAAAGTCGTGTATATTTGATTCCCCCCAGACTCCAGCTACACCCAAGGTCATTTGTTTTCCTCCCTTGGTGCAAGGCTGGGGTTGGCGAGGCGAAGGTGTGAACTCTGGGAAGTGCAAGTTTCCCTTCACAAAACAGGCTTGGTGCCACTCTCCTGATTTATCCCGACACCTGCACGCTCTCGTTAGATGAATTAACGTGGTGGCAAGCTGATCCTCCTTTGTTAAATTAACTCAAGCCCTTTGTTGTAATATGTAGGTGTATACTTTTTCAGAGAATTTTATCTTATAATCAAATGTTAGTTTCATAGTCCTTACAACCTGCCCCCCAATGCTGACATATTGTATATAATATGGAAACATAACTGCACTTTATATCACAAAAAAGACGTGCTCTTTTTTAATATATTTGTTTACAGACAATGAACTTTATCCATATAATCATTAATTTGTACTCATATGTATATTTTAATAAAGTTGTCATATTTATGGTGGTATTTTGTTTTATTCTCCAGTTTGTAGTGGAGTGCTGGGAACACTGGAATTGGGGCTGGGGATTTGCTGGTGCCCAGGGGAGGCAGAGAAGCTTTAGATCAGGGCAATGACAGCTCCTTGGACAGTGATGCAAGGAAAAGTCCCAGAAGTGGGGTGATTTTGGGACTTTTGTGGGGTTTTGTGGCTTTAGAATCTGCAGCCCTGAAGCTCCTCAGGGGTTTGGGAGCAAAGAGATTTCATATGGTGCCAGTAAGAAAAGGGCCTTTCTGGGGTCCCAAGAGGTTATTGCTCATTCTTTTTACTGGTGTGATCCCCAGACACTGAGCCAAAAGCTCTTTAGCATCCCCCAAACTTCTGTGTGCACCTCAAGTGCTGCTGCAACCCTCCTTCAGCAGCAGGGAGCTCCTGAGAGCTTTGCAAACACCACCCCAAATTTTTGCAAGAGTAAAAAAAAAAAAACCAAAAAAAACCCAGAAAAAAAAATCAAACCTCAAAACCCATGTCAAAGTAGTTTATTTTTTTTTTATTTTTTTTTTTTTGACTTTTTCCCTCCTCAAATCTGAGGTTCCCAAAGTCCTGTACAACAGATCACCAGGTGAGGGTTAGTGAAAGCCAACCGTTTGCTGAATTTCCAAGCTACAAGGGAAAGAAACAAGGTAAAAAAGGAGGAAAGGAAGGCTGGTAGGAGAAATCACGAAAAATGGGGAAAGAAGGACTCAAGGCATGGAAACAAACCCCAGTGAGAACTGTACATGGGAGCATGGTCTGAGTGGCTGCATCCCTCCGGAGCAGAGGGCTTGTGCTGGGCCACAGGGACCGAGCCTGGAATATTAAACACGTACGAAACCAACCCCAGCCCTCCCCATCCCAAACAGAACCCCCCCAGAAAGTCAAAGATACTTATTTGCAAAGACTGACTTGTACTTCAAAAGGTTTCCTGTAGAATTAAAAGCTCTCGTGGTTCGAAGTAAACTATCCAGCCGGGCTGTGAGCAGTGTCCATGGGCCCAGGGGGCTGGAGCCACGGCTGCTTCTTCCCAGAACATCTTTAAAAAGGAAAATCCCCCTGGGGCACAGCGCTGAGGCCATCAGAGTCTCTGTGCAGCCAGTCCATCCTCACCAGCCGTCCCCAGGTGATGCTTTTAACCTGAATAATGCCCAGTCCAGGAGAAACAGGGTGTTCTGTCACATGGAGTCTGGCGAGGTCGGAGGGAGGAATGGAGAGAAACCAGAGCAGGAGTCCCCTCAGTGCTGCAGTTTCTCTCCTAAATCTCTGAGTAAGCCCAAGGGCTCCTTTGCAGCACATCTGGTGCAGAGGGACATGCTCAGGGACCAGCTCTGTGCCTGCTGCTCTGCCAGGGCAGTCCCTGCTGGATCCAGCGTGGGACAGAGCTGGTGCCACAGCCAGGCTGCCCGGCCATGGGAAAAGGATCAATGGAAAATGCAAATTGGAGGTTTTGACTGAATTTAAAAGTGTTTTGACACTATCCTGGGTGGGAAGAAAGTGTCTTTTTTTCTTTTCTTTTTGTTTAAAAAACCCCTCCCAAACGAATAAATGTACGTAAAAATGTGCATGCAAGGGGTGGGCACACACACGGTGCCATGGAGCCCTCAGTCAGAAGCTGGGGATGGCATTACTTGGGGCAGGGCTTCTGATTATCCAGAGGGATATTCCCGCATCCCAAAGTGCCATGTGGAATTCCCATAGCCAAGGAATGCAGCCCAGCTCCTTCAGGGGGTCCATGAGGCCACTCTGGGGGGCTCCAGGGCCAGGCCCAGCCACCATCCTCACCCCGAGGGGATTGTGCTTGGCAGCCGGGAATGAACGCCTGGCTGGAGGAGAGGGGTGGGCTGGGAATGGTGCAGGGCTGTGTCACCCCAGGACACTCACACCCACACCCACAGACACTGCCATGGCTGCAGCATGGCACAGGGTGGCAGGAGGGTGGGCAGTGACAGCCTTGCTTTGCTAGAGGATATTTCAGGGCATCCTGGGGCTGCTGACCTGCAGCACGAGCCATTTTCAGCCACCCACGAGCCCCATCATTCGCTCATCATCCCCTGGCCAAATGGTGAGGAGGGGCAACTCCTCCATAGAAAAGAATGATCAATATCAAAATGCTCTTTATAAAAGGAAAAAGCAAGCAGCGCAGCACTGGGAAACCTCCCGTTCCAGCTGCACCCCCGTGCTCCCCTTTTGGGGTTGCTCTGCTCCCCCTTTACACCATCAGCCCATAGAAATACATTCACATCATTTTTTTTGTTCTTTTGGCTTCTTTTTCCCCCCACTTTTCAAAACTCCTCCACAAATCCCAACCACTCCAAAAAAAACCTTTTTTTAGCTGTTGGTTTTTTTTCCCCCCCTTTTCAAAACTCTTCCACTAGCCCAAAACAGTCCAAAAAAAAAAAAAAAAACCACCTTATTTCAGCTGCTGGGTTTTTCTCCCCCCTTTTCAAAACTCTTCCACCAATCCCAGCCTGTCCTCCCCGAAGCCCCTCGGGGCTGGGTGGGCAGGGGGCTGCTCACACGTCGGTGCTGATGCTGCGGCTGCGGGAGAACGCCTCCCTCATGGCCGAGAGCCGGTTGGGGTTGAGGGCCTGCAGGCCCGACACCGGCAGCGCCAGATCCTCCTGGCTCACCGTCTTGTAGCTCACCCTGTCGCCCCCGTTGTGCAGCTCCTCGGGGGGCTCCTGCAGGAAGAAGGTGGGGGGCTCCTGCAGGAATGAGGTGGGGGGCTCCTGGAGGAATGAGGTAGGGGATTCTTGGAGGAACGAGGTGGAGGGTTCTTGGAGGAAAGAGGTAGGAGATTCTTGGAGGAAGGAGGTGGCGGGTTCTTGGAGGAATGAGGTGGAGGGTTCTTGGAGGAAGGAGGTGGGGGACTCCTGGAGGAAGGAGGTGGGGGGCTCTTGGAGGAATGAGGTGGGGGGCTCGTAGGGAGCGCAGCTGGGGCAGCTGGGCCGGCTCTGGGTTGATTTTTTGGTGAAGGGGGATGAGGAGTAGAGGGAGGGCCCGTTGGTCAGCACTACGTTGCGGTTGCAGTGCAGCGGAGGGATGTGCGAGTGCACGGCGAAGTCGGGCTCCTCCTCGTCCTCCTCGGATTCATCCTTCTTGCAGCAGTAGTACTGAAACGGGAGGGGCTCAGCTGGCACCCCCAGAGCTCCCAGCCCCTCAGCCCTCCCCGCAGCAGCATGCCCCGGCCTTACCTGGAGCCTACAGTAGCAGAGGACGGCGATGATACAGAGTAAAATGACAGTCGCTAATATTCCACCTGTGATGACCACGGTCCCGGCTGTCATCCGCCCTCTTCTCCATTAACAGCCTGAAAAATTGAGTGCAGGGTTGAGGGGATGCAGTGAGGGGCTGGGCTGCAGAGCCCCAAACTCTCTGCTCAACCCCCCTTGAAATGGGCTAAAAGCCAGGAGGGCTCAGAAGGACAGAATCAGGCCAGACCCCTGCACTGGGCACCTGTGGGATGTCACCAGGGAGTCCCCATCCCCCCAAAAACGCCAAAAACATCACCTTACAGGTGCAAGGGTTAAAAATGCTTCATGCAGTGGGTGAGGGATTGAGTGAGAAGCAGCTCTGGGGTCACATCTGTCTGTTCTGCCCTCAGGAGGGCGAGTCAAGGGAGGTAACATCAAACACCAAGGGCATTCTCCCGGCTCCTACCTGGTGGCAGAAAGCTTCAGTGATGGGAGAAGGAGCCTTGCAATAAGGATTTCTGATCTGCACTCATTTTTCTCTGAGCCTATAATCCATTTTCCCCATGAAAACAATGCAGTTTTAAAATTTGGAATAACCAGAGCTGATAAGTGAGCCTTTAAGGACTGCAGGGAGTGGGTGCTGCCCTGCCTGAGACCAGGGCCCGAATGAGGCACCACCAGGACCCTCCACTTTGCCATGGCCAAGCCACAGTGTCTGAGGGCTGTGGGGGCACCCCAGGATGATGTTTGACGGCCCCAGGTGAGCTGTGGCTGGGAGAGGGGACACTGGATATCCCAGAGATGCTGTGGCTCAGTTTGGCCACCATGCTTGTGTTTTGGGGTACCACCAGCACCCTTCTCTCTCTGGAATGCCCCTTGGGATCTAGCACAGCACTGGGAGCACCAGAAGGTCCCTGTCCCTGTCCCTGTCCCTGTCCCTGTCCCTGTCCCCGTTGGGCTCACCCAGAGGACAGATGTTGTGTGTCATGCACATCACGAGCCCTGCAGCACCAGCACAGGACTTGCTCTCAGCATCCCTCCCTTTAATGCTCATGGCAGGCCTGGAATTCCTTTCCAGCCCAGGATAAGACACAGCTTTTTGCCCCAGGAAGGATGCTGGGGAGACAGCAGCTGCCTGCTCACACCTGCCAGCAGCTACAGGACAGTGGCACTAAAACTGGCACAAATAAAGCTCCAGCAACATTTTAGTTCGGGCTGGGAACAGGAGGAACGACATATATTAAGGGAGAAATTATAACCTGACCACCTACTCAACAAGTGCTTTAACAAAGCTGGCTCCCAGCTCGTGCTATCAGGTTAAACCAAAAAACCAGCCACCCCAGCCCCAAATTACTTCAGCACCCGAGGAAAAGCAACTCTATCTGTCAGGGATTTAAACTGCTTCCAGAAAAAACAAACCCCTGCCATATTTTCAGGCACTTAATGTCCTGCTAAAGTTGGGTGAGTGGTGAATGGATAAAGCAGTGTCACGTTTTATGTTGCTGCTGAGCAGCTCCAGAGAAGGGAAGGGAATTTATCCCGACAGCTCCACAGCTTCTCATACCTTGCAGACACAGGGCAGAGCTGGGCCAAATCCTGCCCTCATTCCTAGGGGAAAAAGCCCTGAGGAGGCTCAGGGGGAGCAACACAGCCACGGGAAGGGTTTGCAAACAATGCATTAGTGATTTAGATGCTTTGGCTGCTGTTTAAAGAGGGATGGAGGTGCCTGGCTGGACAAGGTGCCAGCTGGAAATGCCCATCCCTGGGTCCTGTGCAATCCCTGGCTCTGGGGCAGCCACTGCAGGCTCTCGGGAAAGAGAGCACCCATCACAGAGCATCAGCATCTCCCTGCCGGCCCACCATGGGAGGTGGCAGGCAGATCTCTGCCAGGGAGGGCTCTCCGGCTTTCCCACCCATTAATTAAAGCCCCGGGGCACAAGCCAGGCTTGGCTGAGCCAATTTGCACGGTTCCCGTCCAGCCAGACGTGGCATCGTAGCCACTGCTCCCTCCGGAGCTGGACCATTTGCATTTCTCTCTTTTCCCCTCCCCAAACATACTTCTCTGATTAAAGCCGCATACCTGGAAGCTTGAAACCCTCCAGCGTGCAAAGGGGGAGGAAAGCAGAGGCCCATAAGCTGAACAATTCCTGTCTAGACCTCCTTTTTACATTTGTTCCTAATTTCACGCTCCACAGGCTCCCAGATTCATATATTTAGCAATAAATATCCCGGTAAAAGGAAGTGCTTTGCAACTCCGCTGTGGTCTTGGAGAAGGTATGCAGGAGCCCAGGTCTGAGGAATGCAGGCACAGGAGACTCAGTCCCAGGAGACCTCGGCTCCTTCCTCCAGCGTTAGGAACCTTCCAGCTACCAAGGATGTCTGAATCCACCCAAATTCAGCCCCCAGCACGTCATTCATCCCTGCCAGACAGCAGGAAGGGGCTGCAGGGGGTATAACCCACACAGGCTGTTTGCCCCCAGCCCAGCTGCCCTTTGCTGTGGTCCCCTGTGCCATGGGGTGACAGGGGATGGAGGCCCTGGGGTTTACTGGGAGCAGGGCTCGATGCAGGACTCCTCCTTCCTCAGAATGAAAACAACAGGTTGTACTTCCACAAACCAAAAGCAGTTCACAATTCCCAGATGCAGGTCCTGCAGGAGCTGTTTGGTTTTAGACACAAGCCTGTGCCACCTGCCTGCTTTGGTGTGTCCCAGCCATGGCTGAGGATGTGGATTTTGAGGTTGAACTCTTCACTAAGGGCTGGGTCTGCCTCAGCCTCTGCTCCTGTCTTCCCTTGGGCACTGCCACGAGGAGCTGCCCGACCTTCCCAGCCCAACCCAGAGGCTGGGGGAAGCCTCTCATGAACAACAGAGAATGGGGGTGGGATGAGAAATCATCCTCTTTCCACCTCCCCAGCATCTTGAGCATGGCCCCAGGACCACCACGAGTGCCCAGAGAGGGGAGAGGCTGCTCACAGCTGCGCCTGGCTCCATGCAGCCGCTGCCTCTCGGGAGGGCTGCGTAGGAGGAAGGCTTCCGAGCAGCTGGGGCCCAGCCCAAGGCTCCAGCAAATACCCGGCTCTGCAAAGCTGAGCTCCAGGTCCAGGAGGGCTCATGTAGAGCCTCATCCTGCCTGCTGAAGCTGGGGGAGAAGGAGACCTGGGGATGGAAAAGAAGACTGCTCCATGGTTCTTCTAAGCACTCAGTTAAGCCAAGGGTTCATAGGTGTTAAGGATAATCTTCAGGACAAGTGAATAAATGAGGCTTTCAGCTGTTCCATCCCATCCTGACTCCCATCTGCAGAGCAACAAAGTCACTGCAAAGAGTTTTGTACCAGCTGGAAGTGCTGCCATGGCAAGTGGTTAAAAAAAGGGAATGCTGGTCCTGCTGAAGCTGTGCCTGCACAAGGAGATCGTGTCTTACATGCAAAGAGCTGTATCCTAAAGCTTGTCCCTCTGTACTGCTACTGCATCCCCCAGCAGCCCTGGGAGCGGCTTCCTCTGCAGCCAGAGGCAGCACAGCTTTCTGTTCAACACAAAATGTGAGAATTACCCTTATTCACCTGTCTCCAGGAGCTGGAGATTCAGACAAAACAGCCAGACTGGGTACAAAATGCCAACTGGCAGCACAGATGTGAGTGCTGGCAGGGTTGATCCCACCCTGTGCCCAGACCGGAGCAGGCAAGAGCTGAGACCCCACCCCAATGAACACACAGGGATAAACACAGGCAGAAACACTCTCTGCTCAAGGGACGCTCAGCTCAAACCTTGCCACGAGACCCTGCCCCTCGCTCACAGTTTGTGCAGGGTCTTGGCACGTCCAAATGGCCAAGACGGAGAAAGGAAAGGAGAAAAAAGGAGAAACATGCATCCCACCCTCAGCAGGGAGCAGAGGAGGCCAGAGCCGTGTCCTGAAGTGACACCATCCTGTCTGTCTTGGCTCTGCTCTGCACCAGCACACCCCTGGCTCCGCTCTGTGCTTGGACAAGCTGTCTGTGCACCGAGCGCTGCCATGCGTGGGTGTCCTCCAGCACCCGGGATGGCCCCTGAGGGGACACTGACCCTGGGACAGCCCCCAGGCTGACCCCCAGCTGGGCTGGTGGCAGGGGACCAGCCCATTGGGTCACTCAGGGCAAAGACCCAGGGGACAGACCTCAGTGTGGGGATGATGAGGTTGGGGAGATTTAAGTTCTGAGTGGAAACTGGGTGTCAGGGGCAGTACGAATGTGACTCTATGTGGTGCAGGGAGAGGAGCACTGCAGGTCCTGCCCTGGCTGGGCAATGCAGCCACTTCCCAGCTCATCCATGTGGATCCTGGCGCTGACACTGCTGATCAGGCCCTGCCCCAGAAGATAAAGAGCTCAGCACGATGCCAGGGGAGCAGGAGAGCATGTGAGCGGTGCTGGCTGTCCAAGATGCCACTGCCCTAAGCCAGCTGCTTTGCCTTGCTGCTTTCTGTCCTGGACTCAGGTGCAGACAGCATTCAGGACCTCGAATCAGAATAACAAGAAATCCCACTGTAATAAAGTGTCCAGGGCAGAACAGACTGGATCTGAGCCCTTGATGCTGTAAAGTTCAGGATAAGCCTGGCTTACACACCTCTGGAGCTCCATAAACACCACAGCTCTGCCCAAAGGTGAACACCAGAGAGCATCGGGGTGAAGGAAAGCCACTGCCACCGGCCTGGGAGGTGGGAAAGCAGCAAATAAACCAGGAGCCAGCAGCGGTTTGGTGGCAAATCCAGCCTTCCTCGTGCATTTCCCCCAGCTCCTGTAATCCTACCCAGTCAATGAATGAGAGCTGGGCTCTGGGAAGTGCCGGGCAAGGTGCCAGCAGAAGACTTCGCACTGCCGGAGCCAGCGGACAGGGCAGCTGCCAGAAGCACAGGCCGGAACGTGGTTTTCCAGATGAAAAACACTTCAAGCAGAGGGTCTGCACCAGTCCAGCGTGCTCCCTGTCCCCTCCTGAGGGCAGCATTCCCGGCCTGGGGACTGATGTTCCATCAGGGATTTACACAGCCAGGCTGGGCTGGGGAAGGGCACGTGGGGGCTGGGCCACTGCAGACCCCTGGCTTTAACAAGGCCTCCTCAACGCAAGGAGACACATCTCATCATTCCATGACTGCCCATCCCAGCACCAGTGCTCTCCCCATGGGAAACCCCATCTCCAGGCACTCCGTGCTCCAAGGGGTTTTGAATATTTTATGAGCAGAGGGCACTTTGCTCTCTGTTGTGCCCTGTTGAGAGAGTGCTACTCACAAATTCCCAGGCTCATCCACAGCAGATGGGTCCTCCTGGGTGCTGGAGATGGCTCAGAGATCCCAGCAGTCCCATATTCCCACCTGCATCCATCAGGATTGTTCTCACACCGCCCTTGGCAGAGCAGCTCCTGCACTCAGGAGGGGCTGTCCCCACCCTGAAAGGTACCACTATTGATGATCCCTGGAATTAGAAGGAATTCTGTCAGCCTGTGGCACATCAAGAGAGAGCTCCACCAGCTGGGAGATGCCTGTAACACTGTCATGGGCTTTTAACAGCAAACAGAACAGAGAACAAAACATTCCACATCCACTTGTCCCCTTCTGGTGGCCTTAGAGCCTTTACCTGACTTAAAGCCAGCTAGAGAAGTCACCGTCACTGGTACAGGGGTAACCTGTCCCTGTCACCGTGTTTTGGGTCAAAGGCACCTTTAAAGGTCATCAGGTGTGACCCCCACAGCCTGCCAAGAGCAGCCAGGCTGGATTCCTGTGTGACAGCAGCTCACTGACAACAAAACCCATCAGAGGAGGCTCAGGCTGTTCTGGAGATCCATCCTACAGCAAAACCACTTCAAACTGTGGGGTTTCCTCAAGCTTGAAAAAAGCACAAGTTCATGGCAGAATCAGGGATCCTCTCCCACCAGTTTTTAAACTCTTAGTCTGAGTTTGCAGCACACTTCAGGTGGTTTCCTCGGATGCAGGGATTGCCCATCCCAGCAGGCAGCGAGGGAATGTGTGCTCTGCAGTAATGAGGCACTAATGGCATTGAGCACAAGCAAATCACGCCTCACAGAAATAATATTTGCACATCTCATCAAAGTGGCGTGAAGGCTTACTAAGCACAATGCCAGGCAGGAATTTCAATGACTGCAGATGCTCCGTGGAGAGAGAGAGAGGTTGTGCTGCTGGGGAGGGGTGGGGGAATCTCTCAATCACCTGGATGCTGCCCTTGGAAATGCCATCCTGAAGGAGCTGCTCATTCCAGAGTGACCGGGGAAGGTGAGTGTGGACACCTCAGCATCCATGAAGTGCCCACCCTGCTCTGTCCCTCTGTGAAAATGAACAGCCACATCCTGAGAGCATCTGCAGGGGCCTTGGTGACATCGAGAAAAATGCTGGTGACATTGAGTGCTGGTGATAAGGGCAGAGATGCTGGAGACTTCCAGAGGGATGCCAGTGAGCTGCCCACCAGTGCACTGGCATCAGTACAGGACAGGGAAATCCAAAACTCCAGGCCCAAGGAGCTGGTGCAGCAGTGATGGACTCAGGTCTGAGCTGTCACAGTGGGAGCTCACAACCAGCCAGGCTCTGTCTTGGTTTCAGAGCTGCTGTCAAACCACTCCAGAGGGTTTTACCCTCCCCAGTCCCACCTTTCACTGCCCAAACAATCCCACTCTGCTTAAGCACCAGGAATTATTTCCATCCATCAACTGGGAAGCAGGCTCAAACACACATAATCAGCCTGAACTCCTTCAAACAATAAAAAATAATAATAATAATAATAAACATAAATAAATATGTGCTGTCTTTCCACCCTGCATCATTTAATCACCTCTTGAGTAATGGCTTAGGCAGCTTGAGACACAAAACATCAGAGAGGGCAGGTTTGGGAATCAGCAGATTGAGATAAGGTGCTGCAATCATTGCTGAGGGGAAAAAGGCCAGGGAAGGGGGAGCACCCGCTGCCCAGCCCAGGGTTTTCTCCCAGCAAGGCAGTTTTGCAGGCTGGAAACGTTCCTTGGCCTGAAAAGCTCATTGAGAACCAAATATAAACCTTACTCCTGATGAGTTTTTCTTGCTGCATTCACTGAACAGGCAGTGCTCGCTCCCCACCATCTCACAGCAGAGCTCACTGCAGTCCCCCAGAAAGGCACAGTCAGAGAGATCAAAAAGCCTTAATTGTCAGAAAACACTGCTGAACCAATGCAGCAAAAGTGGAAAAAAAGGGAATTTGCTCTTCTGAAAGAGTGGCTCTTTCCAGAATTTCTCCATTCACATGGATTTTGAAAGCTCCTCACGCTGAACACCAGAAGCTGCTGCCCCAAGAGCTCTGTGGGAGCTGGTGTCTGACACCAATGGCTCACTCCAATATTCCTGCTGTCCCACCTCCCAGGAAACGCCTCAAGAAGGGGGTTTCATGGCTCAGACAGGACTGCTGGGCCATGAGGATGGGAAAACACTCACACAGAGTCACCAGGCAAGCTCTCAGCCGATGACAGCCCTGGCTGGGAGCTGGAGCTGCCTCCTGCTCCCGGGGGCATTAGCACTGCAGCTGGGATGGGATCAGCACTCCCACCCACACTGGTCCTGGGAACAAGGATTTACAGGCCAGGGACACTGCACAGAGGGACAGCAAGGTCCTGGTACCCTCTGATGGCCATGCAGAGCAGCAGAAGCAGCAGCTCTCCCTGTGATTCCTGCCACTGGCTGCTTTTGCTCCTGGGATTTGTGGCTCTGGACATGCCAGTCTCTGCATGGAGAATCACTGGAGAATCATCCTTGTGGGAAATCATGGACTGAGTTACCTCTGCTGCCATCCAGGCCTGTGCTAATAGAATCCCTGCATGCTCCAGAGCTCGCTTTTGGCTTCTGCTTCAGGCAGGACCAAAGCCACACAGAGCCCAGCCTGGCCACAGTGTGCCAGCAGCCAGCTCCAGCTGCACCTTCAGCTTCCCTGCACAGCTGGGATACAGCCCTGGCTCACCCCAGGACCCCTGCCTCACCCCAGCACCCCTGGCTCTCTGGCTCTGGCAATGCCATGCCCATCAGGGGAAGTGTTGCTACTCCAACACCCATTTTCCAGACAGGGAAGTCAGTCATGGCTCTGCTTTTCAAGCCAGATTTCCTGCAATCCATTGAATTCCAGGCAATTCCAGATTAGGTGGCTTCCACCTGGCCAGGCACTGGGTGAGCAGCGAGCTGGGAGCAGCTCCAGGCTCCAGCACGCCCCACACTTGGGGGGTTTGGGGAGGATGAGCCTGCCCCTGCCCCAGTGACCCCACAGATGTCCCGGGAGGTGTAGGACCATCGATCCCCAGCTGCTGCTGAGCCATCCCTCAGGCTGGGGAGGAAGGGCATGTCCAGTGAACATTGCCAGTAAGCAGGAAATCCAACAGCTCTGCATTTCCAAGGGGTGTGAGCATGGCTCCATGGGATAGGCAGATCCTCAGCAGATTAAAGTCTTTGCAAGATGCACATCCTGCTTCCCTTTGCTCAGGAGTCATTGATCCAGGCTGGGATCCAGGGAGCTCTTTTAAAATAAAGACCAGAAACCTGAGAGATCCAGGGACACCCTCCAGCCAGGCACCAACACATGGAGCAGCACCCCTCTGTCCCTGCCCACCCCTGCCAGCTGTGGGTGGGTGTCTGGCAGCTGCTGACATCTCCATCAGCATCACACTGTTCCCCCCAGCATCCCTGAGCTGTCCTGGGCCCTGGCTCTCCATGCAAGCCACTTTTTCCTCTTCAGTCCCCCTCCTCTCCCTGGGGACACAGAGCTGGCTCTGTGCTTCCAACTCCTGCTGCTGCTGTGTGACACCAGGGGACTCCCTGGGTGCTGCAGGCAGCCCTGACTGGGATCTCCAAAGAGAAATACGTTGCTGCTCTCAAAAAAAAAAACCCAAAAACAAACAAAAACCACCAGAAAAAAGGGTTGGGAGTTTCCATAGCTACAGCTTTACATCGCTCTGGCTCAAGCCCTGTAATGAGGCACAAGCAGAGTGTTTTTTCCCACTCCAGCCCAGCAAGGCAGCGTGGTGCATGAATAAAGAAGAGGAGAAGAGAGGGGGAGCTCAGGGATCTTGGAAATAACACAGAAATGTTAAGGACTGGGCTTTGGCACACGTTCCCTGCCCTGGTGCTGGGGCAGGGCGTGAGCTGCGTTTGGGGTGGGGAGGGAAGGAGCCCCTCACTCATTACACAGCGAGTGAGAGGAATCTTCAGGCTGCTGGACATGGGCAGAGCCAAAAAACTGCTGCCTTTAAATTCCTGTCTGCCTGGTGCTCCCAGGGCTGGACCTCAGGGACTCGGGGAGCTGCTGCAGGCAGGGGAGGGCAGAGGTTTAGGGCAGAGGCACTGCCCACAGCACCTGCCTTCCCCTCCCTGTCCTTTGCTCAGTGTAATGTCACCCCCTTAGGGCTGGTGTCAGCACTGTCACACCTGCATTTGCAAAGTGATCACAGAATCACTAAATTCCAGACTGGCTTGAGTTGGAGGGACTTCGAATTTTGCCTCATTCCACCCCCTCCCATGGGGGGAACACCTTTCACTGTCCCTGGTTGCTCCAAGCCCCTTCCAACCTCCCCTTGGACACTTGCAGGGATCATGAACAAGAGGGAGATGGACTTCCTCCTTGTTTGCACCCTGGAGTTTTTCTACAGGCAGTAAAATCTCCTTATGTTATCCTCCTTAATAAGGATTTATCATTGCTGCATCAGGGAATTAATACAGACCGTCTGAGAGGCTAATTTTCAGATTCTTGGTAACTCACCATGAAGCAGTTCCAGTAAATTTTCCCTTTTTTTCCTCACTTTAATTTTGTTACAGCTTTTCCTGGGAGATGAGAGAGGGAAAGATTTAACTCAGAGAAAAAAAACAACAAAAAACTCAAAACACCACAACAAAATCATAAGTGAACAAGCTGAAAAGATAAAGGAACTCACACAGCTCAGCTGAAAACCCTCATTAGGAGAATAAAGAAACAGAGAAAAACCTTCACACAAATTGCTCTGCTCAAGCCCATGTGGGCTGGGAACTGCTGGGATCAAGTGTTTGAAGTATCGACTGCTCCCAGGGATAGCATCTTTCTGAAAGGAGAACACGTGTGAGGGATCTTCTTGCCCCTCGTCAGCATGGGGACAACACCAGCCCTGCCTTTGAAATGACTCCTTGATGCTGGAAATGCCCTTGAGAGCGAGGCAATGGCTCCTGATCCTCATCTGCCACCTCCTTGCTGTGCCCAGCAGCCAGAGAAATGCTGCCACAGGCACCAAAATGTGGGAAACTGAGGCAGGTGAGGTGAGAAGGATGGATGTGATCAGAAGCTTCTGCTCAGTGCTGGCACTTCCTCAGCAGGCTGCAGCTTCTCCCCTCCTTGCTTAAATGGTGCCTGACTGGCAGCACCTCAAAGGACCAGAACATGCCAGGGCTCTTCACTTAGCAAACCAAACCTCAGAGCAATGCTCTGAATCCCACCCAGAGTCTGAAGGCACCCACAGCAGCCCTGGGAAGGGTCAGGGCCCTGAACCCCCCAGGGATGAGCCCACAGAAATGCTTCCATCCATCCTGGAAAGCAGGAGGAGGCTCACACAAATCCCAGGTGGATTTTCTTGCCTTACACTGAGTTCACTTCACCTGAGCGCGGTTGTTGGGACTCCTGGGGAAGCAGGAATGTTCTGATATCAAATAACAGAGTTCATGTGCTGGACTGGGAGCCCAGAAACAAATCAGCAAAACTGCTGGTTTTTTGAGCTGAACTGGGATGGGCTGGGAACCCAGAACCTTCACTGAACCAACACTGCTTTATTTTCTGAGCTCTCCAGGTGCCACCTCCCCCATGGAGCCCTTCATTATCATCCTGCCTCAAAGTAAACCAGACACAGAGCTGAAGTTTGGGTCTTACAAAACCCAGAGCTGTAGAAATGTGAACATCTTCCCCTTGGCACAGAATAGCCCCTTAAAACGTGATGGAGCTTTTCCTGCAGGAGATGCCCCTTTGGAGAGTTCAACAGGACAGAAATCTCCTCTGGGAATCAGGAACACATTCACTGCTGTCCCAAACTTGGTTAAAAAACCTGGGCCTGGTTTAAAAACACCTTCTAACCTGGCTGCCACTGCTCCCAGGCTTGACAGAGGGGAGAATGGAGCGAGTGGGAGTCCAGGAATTTCTGCTGAGAGCCCAAGATGCTTCAGTGCTGCTTCTGGCTGGTTGAATTGGGATTATCATGGAATCGCACAAGCCTGTGATATTTGGGTAATGAGGTGATGTTAACAGCCAAATCAAAACAGCCCTTTTCATTTCAGGTCCTGGCAATTCTGTATTAATTTTTGGGAATCTTCACTTTTTGAGCAAAACATCAGCAGCAGCATGCACCAGTTTTATGCATCCCTAGGGCTGAGCAACTCTAATCCTCTGCAGTCAACAGTTCTGCCATAGCCCAGTAATCTTCACACTTTATATTTACTACCCATCAAGTCAGACAGTGTTTTAAAGACTAACCCCTTGCCTGTCATATTGAACATTCAACAATATACAGTATTTATAACGGTACCTAGAAACCAGGTGAGATCAGCGCTTGTTTTCTCCGAAATTGGTATCACTGTTTTGTGTTTGCTGTAACCTGTGTTGTTTTCTTTGAAAATACAATATAAACAAAGATGTGGTGCCAGAAACACAAGGGAAAATAGGTGCAACTAAGAAAACTCCACTTTCTGTGGGCTGAATCTGCTCCCACGAGCTTCTGTGAGAATCAGGAATAACTCTCAAGAAAACAGCAAAGCTGAAGTGTTTCAAATCAGAAAAAAAAATCATCTGGAACTGTCTCGTTGTGCTTGTCTTTATCTCAGGGGGCAGGGCCTGCCCATGGGATGTCACATCCAGTGCTGGTCACAGGGGATCCCACAGTCCCAGAGCCCCGGACTGCTCTGGGTAGGTAAGGACCTTAAAGTCCTTCTTGTTCCATCCCCTGCCATGGGCAGGGACTTTCCACTGTCCCAGTCTGCTCCAAGCCCTGTCCAGCCCGGCCTGGGACACTTCCAGGGATTCAAGAGCAGCCACAGCTCCTCTGGGCAACCTTGTGCCCACCAGGTCTTCCCTTCGAAGAGGAGAGACCTGAGAGCTCCTGCCTGAGCTCAGCGATGCCAGTGCTGGAGCCTCGAGCTGCCCTTGGAATCATGGACTGGTTTGGGTGGGACCAAAGGGACCTTTAAAGGTCACCAAGTCCAACCCCCAGCCAGGAGCACTTTCCCTGCTCTGGGTGGACCCTATCTCTGGCACAGTCTGGCTCTGGTGACAGCTGGATCATCGGAGACATCACCTGGAGGGCTTTGAGAAGCACCTTTTAAGCATTTTAACGCATTTGGATGTGGAAGTGGGGATGGCTCCGCTCTCCTGGCAGAGGCAGTGGCAGCCTCATGCCTGTCGCTGTTTGCACAAGGAGAAAGTCACACAAGGAGCCCATGGGACAGCCATAAATTTGAATTATCACCCCGGTTGCTCCTTTGTGTAACATAACAATAAACCCACTAAATTTTCCTAACAACAAACGCAAATCAGCGCTCATTATCCTTCCCCTCCCAAGTCCACTCCCACTCTCTCAGCAGAGCTATTTTCCCCCAGATCCCACCGCTAATCTTTCCAGGGCTTAGCTTCCCAGCAGGCAGCACCAATCAGACCGAGACACCTCCTTCCCCTTCCACGGGAGCATCCCTACAAATCCCTGCTTGGGAGAAGATGGGGAGAGTGAGGCCGTGCATCTCCTCAGCTGGGACACCCCCAAGCCGAACCTCCACGCTGTAATTCCTCCCCAGAAAACAGCTTGGATTGCCACAAAATGCCTCCCGCTTTCCTCTGCCGCTCCTGTAGGCTGTGTAGAGTGAAGAGAGGCACGGAAAAGCGGGAGGCAGGAGGAGCATCGCTGCCTGCAGGGATGATGCAGAGCCTCCCTGCTCACGCTGTCACCTCGCCGAGAAGGCAAGGAGCAGGTAAAGGACGGAGTTAATGGTTTGCCAAAGCTCGGGCAGGAAGATCCGTGATGGATCTAAAGCCAAAAGCCACTTGGAAAAACACCACAGCATTGCCCAGGCACAACCCCAAACACCCCAGAGAAGCGAAGGTGGAATATTCGGAAGAGAAATGAGCAAAGCTATCTGTAGGTAAGTTATTTTTCTCGCAGGAAGCCGTGCCTGTGAGTGATGCTCCAGCAGAGCTGTGATTTTTGCAGCCGCTCCGGGGACTCGTCTGACGCTTCCCTGTGACATCCCCCTCGCTCCCGGCACGCTCCCAGCAAATTCCAGCCTCGACAGAGCCTCTGTATCCTCTTCTACAACAAAGTCCACGCCATCCCTCTGCTGTGATCAGTGACAGCCCATGAATCTTTGAACCTCAAGGCATTTTGATCCCGTTCAGCTGAAGTGATCCGAGCTGGGGAGAGGCTGGGGGGATGAGGAATCCATCACAAGGCCGAGGTGGTCCCCAGAGGGTTTCAAAGCCATCACCCAGAAATCTGGGAGTTTCTCTCTCCCTGGCAGCCACTTTTCTGGCATTTATACTGATGGATTTCCCCCTTTAATCCCAAACACAGTAAAGAGAGAAGCTGGCTTTGCCTGGTGCCAGCTCCATGGGGACAAGGCAGGACAAGAGGCCACCCTGGTCCATGGTGGTCCAGCCCATTCAGGCAGCCCAGCAACAAGGGGCAGCTCTGCACAGGAAAAGATGCACACAGGGCTTTTCCTGCTGGTTTGCTAAGATTGTAAGGAAGGAGAGGAAATCCCAGCTGTGTAGCCTGCTCACCACTTGCAACTCCCCGAATGTAATGAGCTTATGAGCTTCTGCAGCTCAGAGCCTGCGGTGAACTCGTACTCAGAGCAAAGCCACGGTGTGGCCTCTGAGCCAAACCTAAAGCTGGTGGTGCCCAGGGCTCCATCCCCCGCCGAGCAAGATCATCTCCTTTATCCCCTCCCCGGGAGACGCCAACCAGCTCAGCCTTGAGAGAGCCTAAGCTGGACTTCAGTAGCAATTCAAAGGGAAAAAATGCTTTTTTCACCAAAGCCTGCTTTTTCAGGTAGTTTCCCGTGGTTATCTCACCACCTGAAGATTTTGTGATTGTTATCTTGGAAAGGGAGGAAGAAGAGGATGGGGCTGTGGAGCAGGAGGGCAGGTCTGAAGCACCAGAGGGTGAGCAGAAGAGGGAGGGATGGGCAGCAGGCTGGGTGTGTGAGAGCTGAGCAGCTCCCACCAGCTGTCCCCCAGCACTGAGACCCTGCAGCACTGCCACAGACTCACAGCAGCAGCAGCTGAGGCACAGGAGGGCTGGAGCCAGTGGGACAGGATGGTCCTGCTGCAGGCAGAGCTCTCTGCTCAGCTCCAGGGCTCCTCTGAGTGGAATTCACTCATTCCCACTGCCCCTCTGAGAAAAACACGGGTGAGACAGGAAGATATGTGAGCCCACTACATGATTTCCTCTCTGAGGGGCAGGAAATCATCAGTGAGCATTAATTCTGCCTGCCTTGGGGCTGATGAGAGCAGCCAGCAGTGGCTCCGTGCAGGAGCACGGGCAGATGAGCGAGTGACAGCAGAGCCACAGCTTGTCCCTTCCTCCACGTGAGCAGCATCACCTGGGCTAGGGGAGGGGAGGACAGCTGACCCTTGCCTCCTGCCAGGAATTCTCTTTTCCTTTTTTTGATAGAGAGGCTGTTCAGTGCTCTGGGACATGCTGAGTACAGGCGTGGGCTCCGAGCAGCTCATGCTGTGGCCTCGCTGAGCCCTGGCAGCCCCTGGCAGCCCCCTCTGCCTGCAGAGCCTCAAGTGCTCAGAGGAGGCTGCTTTATCCATGGCTAATGACATTTATTTTCTCCTCAGTGCCTCGGGGAGGGCTCTTTCTCTCACCCTCCCTGCTGATGTGAATCCTGCTGTCCTGTTATGCTGAGCTGAGACCTTTTTTTATTGCTGAAGTGCTGGCGAGCTCCCCTGCATCTCCCATCTGTGCTGCCCAGCCTGCACTTCCTTCAGCCACTTCCCACGTTTGATCCCACCAGCACTGAAGTAAAGAGTAAACCCCCTCACATTTTCAGGTTGGATCAGGTCCCTCACCTGGCTAGGACAGCCTGAGCCTTACTTTTTGGGTTTTTGGGAAGTTCCCTCCAAAACATCCTGCAGAAAAGGCAATTACCACAGTGCCATTAAAGCTTTCACCATTGCACAGCCAGAAAAGTCTCTGGGAGCCTTTTGAAATAACCTTTAAACAATAGATCCTGTCTTGTTTACTGAATGTTTCTGAACTCAACAGTAATGCATCCAGATGTCACCCCTGCCTACCGTAGGCCTATTTCTGGAAACACACCAAAGGCAAATTGCTTGGATAACGTCAGATATTTTTGCAAAAAGAATATGACAAGTTTCCATCTCCTTGATAAAAGCTGTGGAGCAGAGAGTTATTTCCCAGGGCAGCAGAGCTGCGTGTACCTTCGACTCAGCCCCGTGTAGGAGCTGCATCCCTCCCTCCTTCAGCTCATGGACAGGTGGACAATGGCACGTGTTTTCCAGCTTCCAGCTCAGGAGAACATCGGTGCTGCTGTCCAGAGAAGCTCAGCACACTCACAACATCCATGCTGGGGGGTCTGTGGCTTTTGTCCTGCAGGAAGGAGATGGGGGAGAATTCCTGGAGATGGTGAGCAGGGGCTGAGCTGCCCTGGTGATGCCTCAGCTCGTTTTGTGCCATTATTGGGAGTGGAGTTAAATGTCAGCTCTGAGCCATCACAGGGCATTGTTCAATGAGCAGGAGAAAACTCTGTCTGAAGTGAGAGGGTGCCAGAACTCGCCAGCCCCTGGCTCCAGTCCTGTCTCCACTCCTTGTCCTGCCAAGGGGAGCTCACACTGAGGGAGGTGCTGGAGCCAACATTGTCCCTGCTGATGCTCAGCTCCAGAGAGAAATCAGTATTCTTGGACACAAAAATCATCATCGCTGTGCTTCTGGCCTAAATCAAGTCCTGTCCCCCACTCAGTGATGTCTCTGACACCTTGAGAACCACATCTCTGTGGAGCCTGGTCCTCCTGCTGCTGCCCTAAACTGCTGTTAATGGGTCAAGGCTGTTATTAACCTTTCTGGGGACAAAGAGGTCCAGAGATACTTCAAAATATTATTCTGACCTTTAATTTTGTTCCCCAACCTCTGCCCAGGGCTGCTCCAGCAGGCTCCTGAGGTCCCAGTCCTGTCTGGGTTGGTCCTGGCTGTGAGCTGAATGTGGCTGAAAGGTCTGGAGAGGGTCAGAGTCCATCACCCACCTGTCACTCCCCTGCCCGTCTGCACTGCAGGGATAAAAGCTGTTTGCTCAAGCAAAGAGGGAACCACTCCTACCCTAAGAGATCACAAGGAGAGAAGGAGATAACACGCAGTGACCTGGGAGAAAACACAGTTTAGGCAGGGAATGAGCTGCAAGTTCAACCCCAACAGCTGCCACCTCTGCTCCAACCCTTCCCTGCACCTCTTCAATGTCACAAGCTGCAGCAGCAGCCGTGGCTGCAGGAGCCCTGCCAGCATGCAGAACCTCTTCCCTGGCCATGTCCTTATCCATATCCATATCCATGACAACACGGCACACAGGTACTGGAACAGGCCAAGTGACAAGGCACCTAACCATCCCTGCTTCTCCACCAGCACTGAGCAGCCAGAGGGAAAACCTGAGTCAGGTAAATCCCTTGGAGCCTGGCCAGCTGCAGAAGCACCCCTTGCCCCACGTGCTGGGCACTGAGGACACATCCTGCCATCCCAAAGGTCGGTGGCACAGACTCTGCCAGGCTGCGAGGATGCAGTGAAGCTCTCTGGGCTGCACATAAATGCCTGAGGGAATTGAGCACCTTCATCTCTTAGAATCTGGCACCCAGAAAAACTTTTAAATATCCTAGAGGGGTGCTGAGGGATGCTGTAGGGTCAGGGGTGTTCTTCAGCTTCAGAGTGGGAAACATTTGGAAAGGTTTTGGTTCAGTAAACCACAGGCAGCGAGTCTGTCCCTTACCCACTGCTGAACACGTTCTCCTCAGAGGGCAAAGCCCCTCAGTCAGACCTTCAGGCTTGACTCTTGTGTCACCTCCACGAGGGTTTAGGGACTGCCACAGATTCATTGGGAAAGGGTCAGGAGATGTGAGAGCCAGACCCATCTGCGAGGCTTTGCTGGAAAGCAGCGATGAGCACAGCGAGGACAGCACACCACTGGTGATGTTCTGCAACTCGCTGTGCTCAGGTAGGCACAGGTATTTCAGAGCTGCTTGTGTTTGTAAGCTGTGCCTGCTGGCAATAAACCAAAAAGGAACCAGTGTTTCCTTCCTTCACCTCAAATCCCCACATCCTTTCTGAACGAGAACCGATGTAGTGTGGGGTGATAAATCAACATCAGTAGCTTTGCAGGGGATTTTGAAGTTCTTAATCTCTCCTGAACACCAGCACCATTCCTTAAGAGGTCCTGTCATCCTTCTGCACAGAAATCCTGACATGCAGAGGAAGGGGGTTACACTTCTAATTACAGCTGCATGGTCTTTAAGGTGTTTAAAATCCCTTTTCACCAAGTGACAGCCCCTAATGCACCTTCCTGCTCATTTCAGGCAAGAGGAAAATCAACCACAGAGACTGCAAACAACCTCCAGTTATTCACAAGGCATTGCAAGGGGGCAGGAGCCTCAGTACAGGTGTGAGGTAACTCAGGCACTCACTTCATGCACAATTCATGTCAACTGCTTTCCCTCACAGCGCTATAATTTAGGTGCTTCCTCTGCGAAGACAAGATGTGTTGACTGAAAATCTCATCCTACTGGGTACTTTTGCTCAAATGAAGTTGCCCAGGAGCACCATCTGCACACTAAAAAATTGGGATAACTCACCAGGTTCCCTAAAATGACAGCCATACATCATGACAGACTGAAGTGCTGAGTTTTCCCATCTAGGTTTTATGCTGATTTTGCTGCTCGTTTCAGGCTGGAAGACAATCTGTTGAACCTCAAAGTGCCATCTTCTCTCACCTTGAATTTATTCTGCCAGAAAACCGTCTACCTTAATGAGTATGAGCACACCCCCACTACCTCGCAAGTTTTGTGATCTGTTGTGTCAAATATAAATAATCCTGTCTGAAAGAGGTCGATATGGGGAAATGAAAAGCCATCTTCCCTTGGGGGATTTCTCTCTCCCTCCCACAGCCCCCCTGAGCCCTCAGGCTACCTTTAATGTGCTGAACAGCATCCATGTGGCTCTGAGAGCACAGACCTTCATGGCTGCTGGATCCAGAGTGACAAAAACAACCCACAGGTGACTGTGCCTCCTCCTTCCTCGCATTCCTCTCCATCACCACTGCTTTGCTGAGCGTGAGTTAATGGGATGGTTTGCTACCTAACCCAGGACTGGGGTGTCCTACAAGCTCATGGGATGGAGAGGGGGATTCTCATGTCCTTTGGGGCCAGCACATGAGATGGAAACAAAGTGAATCACATGGCTCCAGGTGAGATGTCCAGAAAATGAAGAGAGCCAGTTCCAGTCCCGTGCTGAGTGAGCAGAGGGGGTTGAGGTGTCCCTGGGGCAGAGAAGGACACGACCTGCACACCCAGGAAAGGCATGGGATTGCACAGCTTCCCCGCTCCGTCCCCGAAAGGTGCCTGCATGACATCCCTCACAGGCTCTGAAGATGCTGTGGGATGAGGGAAAACCCAGCCTGGAGCACCCCAGTATTTTCCACACAGGTCTGAGGCTTGCTCAGGAGGGACTCGCTCGATACCTCCGGGCAGGCTATGGGGGAGCGGATGCCGTGCAGTTCTCCATGTCCCTCCTCACCCTGTCTCCCCCTCCAAATCCCTTCCCAGCCCCACTCCCGGCAGCCGGGGCTACCGTGTACCTTGCGGGCATCCCGGGGATGCGGGGCTCGCTGCCGGCTCCCCCGAGCACCGAGCCCAGGCAGTTTCGGATGCACCGGCAAGAGGCGGCGGGGGCGGGAGCGAAGCAAACAGGGAAAAAACACCGCGAGAGACCCCAGCGCCGGCAGAGACGCGGAGAAAGGGCCCGGCAGAGCCGGGGGGGTCCCGAGGAGCCCCCGCTCCGGTGCCTTCTCCCGCTCCGCTTACCTTCAAACGGGGGAATGGGGCCGGCTCGCTCAGGTGAGGACCGCGTCTCCCGGAGTCTCCCGCCCGGAGAGCATCAATACCAAAATAAACGGATTAAAAAAAAAATATTATTAATAATAATAAAATTCTTAAAAATGAAATAACGGTTTAAAAAAAAAACCCCAAACAAATTAAAAAGGAGAAAGGAGGCTGAGGAGGCGGGCTGCAGCGGCAGGCTCGGAGCAGGCAGCCGGCAGCAGCCACCCCTGTCGGCACATGGCCGGGCCGGCGGCTCTGCGGGGGCCGCTCCCGCCTCCCCGCCCCGCTCCCAGCGCCGCCGGGGCCGCCAATGACGGCCCGGGAGCGGGGCCGAACCGAGCGCGCCCCCGAGCCCCGCACCGCCCCGCACCGGCCCAGAACCGGCCCCGAACCGGCCCCGAACCGGCCCCGAACCGACCCCGCACCGGCCCCGAACCGGCCCCGAACCGGCCCCGAACCGGCCCCGCACCGGCCCCGAACCGGCTCCGCACCGGCCCCGAACCGGCCCCGCACCGGCCCCGAACCGGCCCCGAACCGGCCCCGCACCGGCCCCGCACCGGCCCCGCACCCGCCCCGCACCCGGCCCCGCACCGGCCCCGCACCGGCCCCGCACCGGCCCCGCACCGGCCCCGCACCGGCCCCGCACCGGCCCCGCACCGGCCCCGAACCGGCCCCGCACCGGCCCCGCACCGGCCCCGAACCGGCCCCGAACCGACCCCGCACCGGCCCCGAACCGGCTCCGCACCGGCCCCGAACCGGCCCCGAACCGACCCCGCACCGGCCCCGAACCGGCTCCGCACCGGCCCCGCACCGCCCCGCACCGGCCCCGAACCGGCCCCGCACCGGCCCCGCACCGGCCCCGCACCGGCCCCGAATCGGCCTCGAACCGGCCCCGCACCGGCTCCGAACCGGCCCCGCACCGGCCCCGAACCGGCCCCGAGCCGGCCCCGCACCGGCCCCGAACCGGCCCCGCACCCGCCCCGCACCCGGCCCAGAACCGGCCCCGAACTGGCTCCGCACGGGCCCCGCACCGGCCCCGCACCGGCCCCGAACCGGCCCCGAACCGGCCCCGAACCGGCCCCGCACGGGCTGCGCCGCCCCCCGCCCGGCTGTACGGGATGAGGGGCTGATGCCATCTCCCAGCCCGGGATGAGGGGCTGATCCCATCTCCCAGCCCGGGATGAGGGCTGATCCCATCTCCCAGCCCGGGATGAGGGGCTGATCCCATCTCCCAGCCCGGGATGAGGGCTGATCCCATCTCCCATCCCGGGATGAGGGGCTGATCCCGTCTCCCAGCCCGGGATGAGGGCTGATCCCATCTCCCAGCCCGGGATGAGGGGCTGATCCCCCCTCCCAGTTCGGGATGAGGGGCTGATCCCATCTCCCAGTTCGGGATGAGGGGCTGATGCCATCTCCCAGTTCGGGATGAGGGCTGATCCCATCTCCCAGCCCGGGATGAGGGCTGATCCCATCTCCCAGCCCGGGATGAGGGCTGATCCCATCTCCCAGCCCGGGATGAAGGGCTGCTCTGGATATTCAAGAGGGGCAGAGCGGCGCTGGGAGATGGGGGAGTCCCCCCAGAGCTGGGTTTCCCCCAAAGAGAGAGGGGTCACCCCTCTACGGACCCGGGCCGCCCCCTACAGAGCCGGGTCACCCCCTCCATACCCGAATCACCCCCCAACAGAGCGGGGTCCCCCTCTATACCGGGATTGCCCCCTTACAGAGCCGTGTCACCACAGAGACAAGGGCGCTGGTTGGGACAGGGGAGCCTCACCCCCAGAGCTGGCACAGGAAAAGAATCCCCCTCCCCATCCCCGGTGCAGGGAGAAACCCAAGGCAAACCCCACAGCTCTCCCTGTTTGATCCCACACGGCCCCCAGGGCATTTATAGGTGACACGAGTTTGTTCCCTGCTTTGTTTTTCAGGAGCTGTGCTGGGGTTTCAGCTGGTTTTGGTTTCATGAGCAGAATAGGGAATATCTCTCCTCTTCCCAAATCCATGCCCTTTCCAGCACAACCTCAGCTTAGAGTCCTCATCTCCAGATTTTCCCAAAGCGGTGATTTTCAGCAGTGGTGATTCACAGGATTTCCTTCATGCTGAGGTAGTGATCACCCATCAGAGCTGGAAAAAAGCAACATTTGGGACAAAACCTGAATCCTGGAGGGACATTACCCCTCTTACAGGTGGGCAACCTGCAGAAGCACCACCACAGGAGACATGGAGATGTCCCCCAGCCTCAAGCTGGTGTGACAGTGGAGCACAGACTGCCCCAGCTCTCCCTGAGCTCTGCAGTTCCTGCAGAGCTTCCCGGGGCACAGAGGATGCTCAGAGTGTCTCAGGAGGCTCTACCTCATCCCCTGCCACCATCCTTTGCTCTTGCCACCAAGATGTCAAACCCCTCGGGCAGCAGGGACCCGTCTGGACTGGCTCTGTCCATCGGGATGTGTGACTTTTGTCCTGCAGCATTCATTTCCCTGGCAGTGAAACTCTTTCTCAAGAACTAACTTAATTTTTCTCATCAGCAGCTCCAGCCTATCGATGCTTTTCTGTCCCTCTCAAGAGATGAGAATAATCAGTGTTTTTACAGCACATCTGCTCTTTTCGAGATGGTATCGCTGGTGGCATTCCTTTAATCTATACACTGGGAAACAGTTGCCTTTAATTAATTGCTCCCCAAATAAACTGATCACCACCAGCAATTCCAGCACACTTTACACGCAGCTCAAAAGCCTGTGCAGAGATCTGGAAGGAAAAACACTTGCTGTGATGACAAGATATGAAGGTGGGGGGGAAAAACCACAGTTTATCTTTAAAAGGTCTACTTAAGACTATTGTTATTTAATTATATCAAATCACTTAATACTGAGCTGTGTTGTGGTTGCTGTTGAGTTTTTCTTCAAGGTTGCTTGAACCACGTGCAGAAGATATTGAAGGGCTGTGCTTTAAAAAGAAAACCCAACCAATTTTAGCTTTTTTATTACTTGTGCAGGTCAAACGTCACCGTCTGGCAATTTGTCACTGTATCCTTGCTCAGAAATATGAACGATGGAGGTTCTCTGCTTGGCCCATTCATTTTGGTTTCAATGCCTGGCCTCAGGTACTGCAATAAACATCCCCCTCGCTTCCCAGGGAGATGTCAAAGCAATTCTCACGGAGCTGAGCCCAGGATAAGAAGCAAGGAAAAACAATGTTATAACAAGGACTTAGCAAATGCTTGGGCTGCCTTGTGTGAGCACAGAGCTCGTTTTTTGGACTTGAACATGAGGTTTTCTTACTCTAAGTGCAATTCTGGGAAGATCAGAATTTTGTGAAGAAGAAAAATGTTTTTATAATGCATTTCTGTATTGCACTGATGTACAAGACCTCCATGTGTGCGTGGTCTGGTTGTGCCAGGGGCTGTACAAACACTGATTTCCCAGACTTTGCAACAGAAATTTTTACAGAAGGGAAGTGCTAATTAGCATCCACAGTTTGGGAGCCAGTTGATAGCCTCGAGACCTGGCAGCTGGCCAGCCACAACTTTCATCAATCCCAACATTTGGGAAGTGTCCTGTGCCTGCCAAGTCTGTGGCATAAACAGACCCAGCAGCAGCCAGGAGCCAAATCATGAGTGGGTTTTACTTGCAGTGCTCAGGTTGTGTTCACCTGCTTCCCTGCACCACCACCCATGGGTTATTCCCAGTGTCAATCCTTTGGTGATTGTGTGCACTCCCACTCCTGCAACCCCAATTTCTTGTTTTTCTCCTTTGACTCAGAACTTGGCATCAAACTGCCCAGGAATATTTTATGGTATTCCCATCGCTCAGCATCCAAGGCTGCTCTCAAAGGGTTTTTTTGCTCCACCTCCAGCTTGCTCCATGCCCAGGGCAGGTTTCTCTTTGGTTTTCCTGACACTGGAGGAATCTTCCACCTGAGAGTGACCTGTGAGCACAATCCACAGCCCAACCTGGGTGCTGCTGGGAGCAATGGGCTGCTGGAACTGTGTGAATTCCCAGAGGAACACACTGGCCTGGGGGACATTGATGATGTTTTTATCCTCAGAACTCCTTCGGCAACTTCAGGTTGGTGAATGTGGCACACACCAAGCGTGTGGCCCTCCGGAGGTGCAATAAAATACACACTCACCTGAAATAGGGCAGCAAAAGGGCTCTTAATATTGCTAAAGGATCCCACTGTTTGTGCAGGGCTTTGTTCCAGGAGGGAAACACAGAGTTAGGGCTCTCTAAACCAACTCCTGCACCTGGCAGACCTTGGGAGTGGGTTCAGGTACAGTGACAACACAACCTTGGCATCACCTGCACCTGCCAAATACCCTCCTTTCCCATTCCTAAGGACAGAGCCTTTTCCTCAGCTTCTCCCTGGCATTTGTTTTTAGTTTGTTTTTACCTTAAGCTCCCTGGCAGTAACAGGACCCCATGTGTGCAGCTTTGCAGGAGGAGGCTGCAGCAGGATGCTCTGAGGCTCAGCTCACAGTGCCAGCCACCCTCTAGTCCTGATGGAGGGACCAGGTGCTTTTCTCTGCCTCTTTCCCATGATTATGGAGGTTTCTTCTCTTGGACAGTCTCCAAGCTGAGCCCAAATATTCATGACAGCAGCCTGAAAAGTCCCCACTGCCTCCTCCCATCTCTGCAGCATCTCAGTCACCTTCACTGGATTTAATTGCAGGATTTTTTATTGCTGAGAACAGCAGTGACTCCAAGGTTTGTGCTCTTCCACAGCCACCTCTCTCCACATGCTTTAGCTGCCCACGATGTCAGAACCACCTGGCTTTTAACACAGCCCCAACAACTTCCCCAGACTGCAACCTTGCTTGGTGTCCCTTGCATCCACTGCCTTGGCTTTAGGCAGGAGCTGAAGGTGCTCTGGCATCTGCCACCTGAGAGGTGTCTGCCTTTGAAGGTGACAGCCTCAGGGTGCCAAAGGATGAATCTGATTAACAAAGAGGCTGCAGAGAGGAACTGCTCCTTCAATCAGTGTTTTTAACCCAGGCAGGTGAATTACCCAGTGTCCCACCCTGGCCCTGTTAAACATCCCCAGTCCATGCCCAGCTCCATCTGCCAAGGCTCCTGGGGTGACATCAGTCTCCAGGCTGATCCATGGCAGGGCCTGTCTGGCACATCCCATCACATCACCCCGTCAGCTCCTGCCTCTGCACCTGACAAGGTGCACCAGGCTCTCAGGAATGTCACCCTGTGCAGCACTGCTTCATGGAAGGGCTTGGAGAGACAGGGGGTGAGGTTAAGGGTGCTCACCATGGATTCCCTCACGTCCCTTTGCACAGAGACATGGATCTGGGGGGCTGCTGGCACACAGGGATACAGGAGGTGCTGGGGGGATCATCCTTCAATGAGAATCTGGGCAAGGTTGGGAAAAAGGCAGAGCTTTTTGTCACAGACTTGGAAATCCAAAGATTCCTGGAAAACACTTTCCCCTTCGAGCTTCCTGAGCTTGTCAAGAAGTCTGTAGGGCAAACGTTCCCTGTAGAGAACTCAAATTGAGTTTTCCAAAGGATATCTCATTTATCCACAATTTCTAATCTTTATTAGTGCTTCTACTAAGCTGTCCATCACAAACCTCAAGCAGCAGGGCCTGCAGCCTTTGCCATCCAATGCTCCAGCTCTTTTCTAAGCTGACAAAGCTTCATCTCCAAACTCCTCAGGCTCTCTTGGCCCCGTGTCCTCTCCTGGATCTGCTCCTCTCCATGCTGATCCAGCTTGCTGTGGGATCCTCAGGAAGCAGCTCAGTGCCAGAAAATGAGGAAGAGCAAGAAAGGTTGGCAAGAAAGGTTGGCAAGAAAGGTTGGCACCAAAGAGCAGAGCCTCATGCAGGAGGGCTCAGCACCAATCCACCCTCCTGGAAATTCATGTGGCAGGCAGCCCTGAAGCCATGCCCACAGCACATTCCAGCTCCTTTTGCTGTGAGTTCCAACCAAGCTGGAGAAGAATTCTCCCCTGCCATTGCAGAGGTGGGACAGAACTCTTCAGGGAAATTAAGAGAGGTCCTGTGAAATCAGGGATGGTAGGAAATGCAGGAGTGCAGTGCAGGGTATGCTGTGTCTGAAGAGGGAAAAACTGGATTTGGTGTGTTTTTAAATGATAAAACAAATCTTTCCTTGTGGAATTTGGGAATCTCCACCACAAGTCAAGTGTTGAAGCTTGGAAAGACGTCAGCTTGGATTAATAGGGAGAGAGAGATGAGAGAAAACAAGTAGATGGATGCAGGGAGGGAGGGAGGGAGGGATGGATGGATGGATGGATGGATGATGGATGGATGATGGATGGATGGATGGATGATGGATGGATGGATGGATGGATGGATGGATGATGGATGGATGGATGGATGGATGGATGGATGGATGGATGATGGATGGATGATGGATGGATGATGGATGGATGGATGATGGATGGATGATGGATGGATGGATGGATGGATGGATGGATGGATGGATGGATGGATGATGGATGGATGATGGATGGATGATGGATGATGGATGGATGATGGATGGATGGATGGATGGATGATGGATGGATGGATGGATGGATGATGGATGATGGATGGATGGATGATGGATGATGGATGATGGATGATGGATGGATGATGGATGGATGATGGATGGATGATGGATGGATGGATGGATGATGGATGGATGGATGATGGATGGATGATGGATGGATGGATGGATGATGGATGGATGATGGATGATGGATGGATGGATGGATGATGGATGGATGGATGAGGGATGGATGATGGATGGATGATGGATGATGGATGATGGATGATGGATGATGGATGGATGATGGATGGATGATGGATGGATGATGGATGGATGGATGGATAGATGGATGATGGATGGATGATGGATGGATGGATGGATGATGGATGGATGGATGGATGATGGATGATGGATGGATGGATGGATGATGGATGGATGGATGATGGATGGATGATGGATGGATGGATGGATGATGGATGGATGATGGATGATGGATGGATGGATGGATGGATGATGGATGGATGGATGATGGATGGATGATGGATGATGGATGGATGGGGGATGGATGGATGATGGATGGATTGACTTATGATGGATGGATGATGGATGGATGGATGGATGATGGATGGATGGATGGATGGATGGATGGATGGATGGATGGATGATGGATGATGGATGGATGATGGATGATGGATGGATGATGGATGGATGGATGATGGATGGATGATGGATGGATGGATGGATGGGGGATGGATGGATGATGGATGGATGATGGATGATGGATGGATGATGGATGGATGGATGGATGATGGATGGATGGATGGATGGATGGATGGATGGATGGATGATGGATGGATGCTCATCCCATGGTGGAAGGCATCTGGAAGGCCAGGAATGAGCTCACACAGCCATGGGCTGGGAATGGAGTGTGGGAAAAGGGAGGCACTGATGAATGCCTCCATGCTTGGGGTTGCACTTGAACTTACTGGGGGAAGAGTCACCACCACTGGGAGGACTGGGGCAAGCTCCCCATGTAGAGCAAGGCTGGAGCAAGGAGTTGATCCTGCCTGGAGCATCTTTTGCGGGGACACGTGAATCTGTGTTCCAATGCGTGGAGATGGTTATTGCAAAGCCACTTTATTTCTGGTGTTGTTATTGGCAGGGGAGTGGGAGTGCAATACAATTTTAGCCACCCTGATGTCTCTGTGTCCCTTTCATCCCACCTCCATTCTAGAGCAGCTTTTTCCTCACATTACATGATTCTTTCCACTGTACAAAAGGGACTTTTTGCACTTGAGATGGTAAAAAATGAGCTGGTCCTGCAGAGCAGGGTCAGGTGTGGGCAGTCCTGGGGGAACTGATGGCTGTGTATCCTCACCACTGTCACCACTCCTGGCCCCACCAGCTGCAGGAAGCAGGATTCCCTCACATATGACAGGAACAGGGGATGACCAAGCTCTGTGTGAGGCTCAGTGAGGATGAACTTGCTGATGGATAAGGATGCCCGTCACACCAGGAGCTGCAGCAGCCCAGCCCTCAGGCACAAGCAGAGCAAGAACAGCCCAGCCAGCAACACCTTTTTGTTCATTTAAAAACATCCCGTTGAAGATCAAGGTGAGTGTCCAGAGCTCCTGAGCTGGAGACCACCCCTCAGATAAACACCACTTCCCAAAGCTCACTCAAACCTCTCCCACCTCCCACTGGCACTATCCCTTGGATCACACAACGCTTTATAAACACACCCAGAGAATGCTTTTGTCTCTTCCCGTCCTTTTCAGATATTTTGGGTATTTGTGGCAATCTCTCCTGTTTATATAACAAAGCCACAGCCCAGTGTTTGTGACACCATATCCATGGAAACCCTAATATAGCATGCACAGGCGAGGAGATCTCATTAGGTGGCTCAGCTGCGGCAGCACTGGGGAGGGAATTTCTCTGGGATGCTCTGCTGGGAAGGTGCCTGGCTGCTCACCCAGCCTGGAGCATCTGGCAGGGCAGCAGCACCTCCCAAAGAGCTAACAGTGCTTTCCTTTGGCTAATTTTGGCCTTTCTCCTGCTGTCCCATCACCAGCTCGCCGTGCCTTAGCCCAGACACCCACCTTTGGCTCTGCAGGTCTGTGGGTGCGTGGCTGGAGCAGCAGGAGAGGCAGGAGGGATGGAGTTTCTCTGTCAGAGCAGTCCAGTCCTGACCTTCAGTGCCAGAGCAGCAACAGAGACTGAGAGAAAGAGCAGCTCAGGTCCAGTTCTGGCCCTAATTTGGGGTGAGTGGCTCAGTGGGGAAGGTCTGGGGCTGGTTCCCCTTTGGATGTGATTTCGTGGGGGATGAAGCAAAAGTTTTCTTCCAGGGTGTAAAATAAAGAAAATCTGGTCCTGAAGAGGGCAAAGCAGGTTGGGAGAAAGCAAGAAACTGGAACAAGCAGAGGCTTGGCAAGGGGGATGTTATAGTATTTGTGCAGTAAGGCACAAACTCAGAGCAAGGAGGAAGGGATGGCTCTTCCCACCCATCCCTGCTGGATCACAGTCACCTCCAAGTGTCCTGTCCTGGCTGGCACGTGGCACATCTGTGAGTTAGAGCAACCCAGGCTGCTGTCACACATGGAGGTTCCCTGCAAAACCTCACAGCTCGCTGTGGCCCAGGTGACAAAAGCTACTTTAGAGAGGGCAGGTAGGCACTCACCTGTACCCCTGCTGTCCAATTGAAACTCAGATTGGCAACTCCAGTGCCCTCCTGGTGCACAAAAAACCCTGCAGATCCCTTCAGATTCATTACAGGAACAGGACTGAGCAAAGAGATGCTTTGGGAAGGACGATAAACAACCTTTCCCACCTTGGGGTATGATGGAACAGATCCTGTGAGTCCTGGGGCTGCTCCACGGCTCTGATCTGCTGCCTGAGGGGTGGATTTGGCCAGAGGGATGGCACATTTTGATCAGGGCAGGGGTCCCTGTGGCCCTGCAGGGTCACCCATGTACCTGAGCATCCCCTCTGTGCCAGCCCACCTCCTCACACCCAGACGTTGGGTCCAGCCTGACTCAGACACTGCCAAACCTCATCAGCACCCAGGCAAATTCGATCCTGGTGCTGATAGGGCTGTGGATAGCGGAGCCCCCGGGGCATGGAGAGCTGCACCAGCCGTGGGAGCAGACAGAAAGCTTCCCTCCCCTCCCTGCCCTTGCCCAAATTGAATTTCCATTTCTGTTAGCGAGGCAATGGATTATAGCTTGGAGGGGTGCTGCCTGCTTCAGCCCCTAATTTGGCGCATCAATTGTGTTTAAACTCCTTACCTGGATTAGTTCCAGGCGGACAGACCTCGCTGCTCCCCGGCACTGCCAGCCTCTGGAAGCCACCGCTTCTCCTCAGCTTTGCATCACGAGTGGCGATGGCAGGCCAGGGCCCTTGGTCCCCAGGAGGGTTTGGGTACGTGGCTCTGCAGAGATGGGCTCAGCAACACCCAGTGGGGATTTAATGCTGCTGCCAGAGAATTCAGAATCCAGCACAGCCCAGCCAGCCCAAACCAGCCCTGCCCTGGGGTTACCAGCCCGCTCCAGGTGTTTATTCCCTGCGCATCTTTTCTGCCTGGAGAGGGGCATGTGGCGTGTGGGGGCACCCGAGTCCCATCTCAGCACAGGGACCAGCACAACCCCATGGTGTTCCCTTCCTCAGGGGCTTCCACACGGGCACAAAGTGGCTCCTCTGCCTCCAAGGGAAGGGCAGGACCCACGGCTCCCACCCCACAGCCCTCTCATGGAATGCTGCTCCCAAATGGGCCGAGTTTCCAAGTCAGGAAACTCTGGCGCTTCTACATCTCCTGGAAGTCTTAAAATAAACACTCTGAGAAATGAGTGGAAAGCTGGATCCTCACTCCTTGCCTGGATTTATGAGCCACGACTCTAGAGAAACTGAAGGGGGCGGGAGGGGGGGGAGAGAGAGAGAGATGTACATAATTTTTTTTTTCTCTCTTCAAATAAATTCTCAGTGCTTATCTGCAAAGTTCAGCTGTTTTCAAGCTGACCTGCCCATGTTCTGCTGTTCCACTGCAAATTCCTCCTGTACAGGAGGGCTCAGGAGCTCCACTTGCACATGCCAGCAACCTGGGGTTTCATCTCTGATAGAGGGAGGCAGAACTTGTTAGCTGAGGACCCCCTCCTGCCCCCGGTGAGGATCACTTTGCCTTCCTGCCGTGCTTGGCAGCTCAGCTTCTTCTCTTTATAACGAGGAAACAAAGCCAAGAGAGGAGGACAAGTGGGTGAATCTGCTTGGAGGAGATCAGGGATAGGGAAGGACAAAAATCTGTTCTATGGGGCTTTTGTAAGGCAGCCAGACTTCTGCAGTGCTGGAGCACCAGGGCTGAGGGATGAGGGACATCCATCTGATGCCTTCAGTGTGTCCAGGAACAAGCCCAGGAGCCTCAGAAAAAGGGGAAATGCTGCATCCTCCTTCAGGAAGGTGAAGAGAGCCGTGGATGGGCTGAGGTGCAGATGCAGCTCCTCGGGCAGAGCCCAGGAACAGCTCCTGGGTGAGCAGAACCGCAGAGATGCCACGCTGGGAGCATTCCCAGGCACCTCAGGCAACCTCCTGCTATCCAGACTTGCTTTTAAGGCTTTTAAGCAGCAGTGGGAGGGCTGGTGTGAGACTGGGCCGTGCACTGGAGTCACTGGGGGAGGGATGGGGCTGAGGGCTGCTCCTCTGGGAGAGCTCAGCTCTCCATCCCTCCCTCTGCCTTGGCCTTTTGCCTGGTGGGGCTGAAGGAGAGAGCAAACCCTGCGAGCAGCAGGTCACCCGGCAAGGAGAGACGGCCGGGATCAATTGACGCACTCCTGAGTAATGGCTGTGTCTCAGGACAGTAAAACCTCCTCGGCTTTAACGTGGGGATGCTCACAGTGATGATTCATTAAAACACCGAGCTGAATCCGTTTCCTCACGTTACACAGGGCTGGGCAAGGCGGATCTGCCGCTGTGACATTGCTGCAAGGACCAGGAGGGAGAGCCGAGCCCCGGAGGGGACCCGAGGGGAAATTCCAATTAACATGGGAAAGTTATTAACCAAAAGAGAACCCACCAGACCTAAACAAATGGGAAAGGGGAGGGGGGAGAGACTAAAGGTGTATTTAAACAGAAGCCAAAGTCCCAGGTGCTACAAAGAAATAACAAATATTGAATATATCTGGTGGTCTGGGCAGGTAGGGGTTTCAATGGGTACAAAGAGGGGTGGGAGAGGAGCTGGGCTTTGCTGGGCTTGGAAGGGCCAGAATTAAATCCCACAAAGGCCAAAAAATGAGAGGAGGGAGGAGAGAAGACACCTCTTTCCTTGTTGTTTGAGGGAAATCAGCATTTCCTCTGGTGCTGAGCTTTGCAGGGGAAATATTTCAAACCCTGTCAGTATTATTTAATGCCTGGGAGCTCAGACAAGGCTCAGAGTCCTTTGTTCTCATCTCTGGCCACCTTTGGGGTGATCCCAGGCTGGGTTACGTGGACACACAGGCCAAAGGCACCACAAGCAGCACAGCAGGTCCACAAGGGTTCAGCCAGAGCAGCCTGTGAGCAAACAGCCCTTCCCAGCCACAAAGGAAGATTTAAGAGCGAATCACATCAGCCCAGTCAAATCCAATTGCTATTGATAATGTCCATGTGCAATTAGAGCCAATTAAGGGGAGACAGCAGATGACAAGCGTTTGGCCAGGAGCTGATGGGGGTCAATACACCAGTCCAATTTCCCAACAGGTAAATGCAATTAAAGAGTATCACTTACCCAGCTTGCCCAGGAGGACCAGCACATAAATGGGCACAGCCAGGCATCAGGTGCTGTCCTGGCAGGATGCAGAACTCCAAGAGCAAGCCCTGCTCCTGCCCCAGCCTCAAGCTGCGGGAGGTGGTATCCATGTACTTCACCATGGTGGCGGCGTTCCTGGTCATCCTGGTGGTGGCTCTGCAGGGCTCGGTGCCCCAGGAGAGTGATTTCCCCTACACGGTGCCCCTGGATCCCCAGGGGCTGCTGGAGCTCTCCTGGAATGTCAGCTACCCCGAGCAAGCTGTGCATTTCCAGCTCCTCATCAGGGACCTGCGGTTCGGGCTCCTCTTCGGGATGTCGGACAGGGGCGAGTTTGAGAACGCAGACCTGGCCGTGCTCTGGAGCGATGGGCACAACTCCTACTTTGGGGTGAGTCACTTGAATGTTTGCAAGGATGTTTTTGGGGTTCCCTCCCTGTGAATGCAGCTCTCTGAATCTGGCTCGTGGTTTGGTAGAGTGGGGTACAGGGCACTGCACATGCTGGGCCAGCCCCACTACTCAGGGTCCAGAAGGTCTTGGGGGCTTCTACCCCAGAGGACCCCACAGACCAGATCCACTTGGTGGATTTGGCATGGGGATTAACCCAAAAGAGAAAAGAATAAACACAGCAGCACATCAGCAAGGCTGAGGGAACCAGGAGCTGGATGTCTCTGCTGTGTTTAGCTGCAAAGACACACACACACACACAAGATGCATCAACACCCTGCTCCACTCGTGTGCTGCTGCCAGTCACATTAAAAATTAACCACAGCTCCCATTAATGGCTCTGAGAAAGGGCAGAAGTCACCAGGCAGAGAGGCTGCTCCTGCCAGCAGGAAAAATTCGGCTGTGAGTTGCATCCATAAGGATCAATGGGATATCAGGGCAGCCTGGAGAGCTGTCAGAAAACAAAGGTGTAAATATATTTGGGTGATATGTAAATGGGACTGTGGGGAAGACTGATTCCAGTTGTGTTGTTTGCTGTTGCTGCTGTAAATTCCATCCTTGCTGCCACTGTCTGTTTGCTGGGTTCCTGGCTGGGGGGTTTTCCCAGCCCTGTTCCCAGCCCACCACATCAGGCTCACTGCCATTGTGCTTGGCTGCAGAAAGCAATTCCCACTTTTGCCCATGTGAGGCTTTTCAGTAAGTTAAATTTTACCTCTCTGCTTACTTCAAATTAACCATGAAACACATTCTTCTGCAATCAGCTGCAATGTGATCTGCGGTGAAATGAAAGCATGAAAAGAAGGCTTTATTATATTATTTTCCTTCTAATTACCAGCTTTTCAGGGTCTGTGGTGGTCCAAATGCTCCAGAATGTCACAGCAGCATGTTAAGAAGACATAAAGGATCATTTCTAATCTGCCTTCATGTGCGTGCCCAAAGACAAGCAGCACTGAGTGAAACACCCGGCAGCGCTCGGGTTTTCTCTTTCACTTGGCGCTGAACAGCATCCTGCAAGGAGATCTCAATAAATTTCTCCAGCCCTGGTTTTCTCTCTCCCAGAGACTTTTCTTCTGGATAAATGTGTCAGCTGTTAAAAAGATCCAAATTTGCTCAGCCCCCCATGTACTGTGAGATTAACTTGCGCTCCATATTCCTATGAAAACAAATGTCATGGGAGTTCCATGGAGCTGATTTCCCTCTCCCCCTCCAGGGACAATATGTTCTGGAAATATGACTCCATAGTTCTGGCTGAAATGGTGCCAAGTTGCTTTATCCTTTTTCTTCTGGTTTTGCCTCCCAAGATAAGAGAACCAGTGCCACTTGTGTACTTACAGCCAGCTGCTTCCTGGGTGTCTTCACTGAGTAAACACGAGACCCACAGGAGAAAAAAAAGATCAAAGAAACAGCCCTGTTCAAATCCAAATTATCACAGGACTTTATCTCCAAACCTTCAAACCCTGGAATACCCTACTGCTTTGCTTCCTGGGGTGGCTTTCTCATCATCCTCTAAAACAAGTGGGTTTTGGGAGGCTGGGCTGGGCTGCCAGAACAATCTGGCCACAAGAAATTAAGGATTTTGCAGAGAAGCAGCAGTTTCTAGAGCTGACATTACATTCTAGCAAGGATTTGATCTTAAATTGAGGGAGGCTGCTTTGTGCTAATGGTTTTGGAGAGTCCAGCACCCCCTTCCAGAACAAACACCCCCAAAATACAGCACAGACCAAAGCAACACTTTCAGGTGTCCCTGGGAGCTTTCCTCCCTCCCCTCCTGACCTTTCCCCACTCCCATCTCAGCCTGGAAGGGTCTTTCTGCAGACTTTTAGTGCTGGGTCAGGTGTTTCAAGGTGTGCCTGAGCACTAGAGATCCCGTGGCAAAGGCCATTCCAGCATGGATCTGCCCAGGAGATGCTGGAGGTGGGCATGGAGCAACCAAAGCACAGGTTTCCTGCACCTCTGGGATGCTGAGGGTGGACAGGAGGACCTGTGGTACCTCTAGGGGTACCTCCTGGCTGAGCAGGCTGCCCTCTCTCTTGCAGGATGCCTGGAGCGATGCCAGGGGGCAGCTCCACATGGATTCCCAGCAGGACTATCAGCTCCTTGGGGCTCGCAGGGCTCCTGAGGGGCTCTACCTCCTCTTCAGAAGAGCCTTCAGCACCTGTGACCCCAAGGACTACCTGATAGAGGTATGGCATCACCCCAGTGTGGCAGCCCCAGCCCCATCCCAGCCCTGGGGCAGCTCCAGACCCGTCCTGCAGGGATGTGCCTGTTTGAGCACAGCATCAGGTGTTGGTGCTGTGTGAGGCAGAGAGGAAGTGAGCTACAGATGTCAGCCCTGGCCCATGAGTAATGTTTGGCACCATCTATTCACAACCCCTTCAAAAGCTCTCTCAAGTGGAGCTTTTAGCTCGTTTGCATCATCAGCTCCTGTTGAACATGCATTGGGTCTATATAAATCCCTCCTGCATCACTCTGCTCGGCAGTCTGGAGCCAACTGTTGGGAGTGTTACGAAGAGGGGTGGGTGTATCAACAGGAGGCAAACAGAGTTGTGACAGGAGCTGGGACAAAGGGACAGCAAATAGAGGTGCTGCTCTGTGCTCCTGTGTGGCTCGGTGGTGTCTCCCTGGCTCTGCATCCACCACTCCTCCCTGAGCTGGGATCTGGGGTAAACCTTCCCAGTGGGGATGTCAGACAGCTCAGGGTCTCAGCTACAGGCCTTGGCTGCAGGCATGAATCCATGCAAGGCTCATCTCACATGAAAGCCTTTGTGGGCAGGATATTTTAGAGCCAATGTGGGCACAGAGTGTCCTCGAGTTTTTGCTGCTGGTGTTCAAAAGCTCTTGTGATGAGAAGTGTCTGCCATCTGCCAAAACACTGAGAGCCCTGGAGGGAGCAATCTGTGTCTGTGAACCATGAAAACTCTTGCTGGTCTTTATTCTCTGATACTTTAGGAAAAGATTGTTCTTCTTCTCCTTTCTCCCACATCTCCAGTCCTGAGCTCTCAGTGTTCTTGTTTGCAGTAGACTTTCAGCAGAGCTTGTTGTACCTTCCACCTGAGAGGAAGCTGGAAGAAAAGGGAGGACTTCAGGGAGAAGTTTTGTTTCTGCTGTTACCCCTCCAGGCTATTGATGGGTTGGAGGGGGGCAGAATGAGCCCTGCACTGATGAGCTTGTCCCAGCCTGGAGCTCATGAGGGGCTTGGAGGATGTGTCACCCTTTTGGAATTGATGGGAAAAACTTTTCAGACTCTCCTGCCTAGTAGGGAGCCCTCAGAGACCACATCAGCTGGAGAAACACCCTGGAATGCAGAGCTTTCCTGGGACAGCACAGCAGAGTGAGCTACTGGTGCAGTCAGGGTGGGGCCCTGACCCATTTCTGGGTTCATGCCACCAGTGCTGGTGCTAATGGTGCCACCAGTTCCTGTTGTGCATGCAAAACCCGCTGATGCTTTCTGCTCTGGCTTCAGGATGGCACCGTGCACCTGATCTACGGCATCCTGGAGAAACCAGTGCATTCCCTACAAGCCATCAACGTCTCTGCCCTCCACGGGGGGCTGCAGAGGGTGCAGCTGCTAAAACCCAACATCAGCATCCCTGAGCTGCCCAGTGACATGAAGACCATGGAGATAACAGCCCCAGATGTTGTCATTCCCAGCCAGGAGACGACCTACTGGTGCTACATGGCAGAACTCCCAGAGGGCTTCCCCAAACACCACATCATCATGGTAAGAGGTGGGAGAAAAGGGCTGCTGTCCTCAGGCTGGATCAGTTATTGTGTTCACATCCTGCAAATTCCATGTCACAGGGAAGGTTTCAGACCCTGACATCTTTCCAAATGTGGTCCCAAAACCTTTTCCAAGTCCTCCCCACCAGTTGGTAGCGTCCTCATGTCTCCTAGAGAGTCTTAGCAGGAGGGGACCAGGTAATGTTTTCCCACCTGGCACTTCCAGCAGGTTCCAGGGCAGGCTCTCTGCAGAAGGAACAGACCCACAGCAGGATTTTAGCACAGAGAGCCATGAGGAGCATAAAAACACAGGAAACAGGGGAACAAGGCTGGTGAGCGCTGGGAGAGCAAGCCAGGACAGGACCTGGCTCCTAAAAGATGAGGCATAGTTGGTAAAAGAGTTACAGACATAAATGTGACTTGTGGGCATCGGCCAGACGTGTTGCTTGGGCCATGTCCTGCAAAAAAAAAAGCAGAAACCTGCTGTCAGCCCTGAGGAAAGCAGGAGCTGCTGGGACAGCACCCAGCAGGTGTGGGGGTGGCTAAGGAGGTGACCTGGCACATCCAGAGTCAAAACCACACCATGGGGAGAAGGAAAACCTTCAGACACTCGAGCTGCAGCGAGCGCTCAGTGGTTTCAAGGGGAGAGACTGCAAAGGAAGGCTCAGAAGGAGGATTTTCTCTCTGACAGATGGTGTGAAGTGAATCATCTGTGTGTAAGTAAGAAGTGCATAACTTCTGATACCTTCCCGCTGCTGCAGATCACTTCTACAGCTGGCACTTTTAGCCAGAGATGTTCCTCAGGCTTGAGTCACTCTCTCTACCCCAAATCCCACCCCCAGTGTCCCAGGCAGACGTTGGATGGAAACAAAACCCGTGAGCTGCAGGCAGAGCTACAGCAGCAGCACAGCCAGGACTCTCTTTAGGAAAAAGCAACATCCCCAGGGCCACCTCAGCCCTGCAAAACTGATAAAGGACTCAGACATCACACAACAGACCAAGATCTTCTGCTGATCCCCATCTGTGGCTGGAGAAGGGATGAGCTGGCTCTCTGTGGGTTCTGGTGGGCTCTGGGTTGGTCCCTAAGCAAGCCAAGGAATTAAATATTTCCACAACTGACCTAAATGCTCCTTGGGCACTAATAACAAGTTGTTTCCCTCTTGAAGTACCCAGATGCTTAACCCTGCCATAACCAAAATCTGAGGTGAAAGCTCTTGGTCCTTGGTGCCTCATGCCCAGAGCAACCTTCCCTCCCCATCCTGTGTCAGAAACTGGTAGCAGGCCCCAGATAGCCCTGCCCTGGCTCCTCGTGGAGCCTGCAGGCCCCAGGGATGGGCTCTCAGTGTGTCCTCTCCTTCCTGGACCTGCTTTGCAGTACGAGCCAGTGGTCACGGCGGGCAATGAGGCTCTTGTGCACCACATGGAAGTTTTCCAGTGCGCGGCCGAGTTCGACAGCTTCCCCCACTACAACGGGCCCTGTGACTCCAAGATGAAGCCAGAGCGCCTCAACTACTGCAGACACGTGCTGGCAGCTTGGGCCATGGGGGCACAGGTGGGTGTGACAAGGGACATGTCACCCTGGGTGACAACTGCCTTGCTGCCTCCCAATCCCCATCACACTTTGGGGCTCTTCTCTGCTGGGGTTTGGCTTCAGCTCTGTCTGACCTTCCCAGCCCCTCCTGGGTGTGTTGGATTTCCTGCCTCAGCCCAGCCCTCCTCCTCTTTGGTGCCATAAATCAGTGGGGTGGGGTTCTCCCCAGGGAATGGCCGTGGCTCCAAGCCTGAGGGAGCTCAAGGAGCCTTGGGACAGCGCTCTCAGGCAATGGTGGGATTCCTGGGCTGGCCTGTGCAGGGCCAAGAGTTGGATGTTGATGATCCTCGTGGGTCCCTTCCAGCTCAGGGTGTTTTATGATTCTGTGACAACACTCAGGTGTTGTGCCACTGCATGTGGGATGAGAGCAGCTTTTGGAAGCAAGGGCAGCTCTCCAAGTACAACCAAGGGCACAAATCAAGTCCCTTGGCCCGTGGTGTGGGTCAGGATTATGCCCACACGTTCCCTTAGACTTTCCAGCCTTGTTCCCAGGAAAGCCACCTCACTGCTGTCCTAACACCCTCCCTTCTGCTTCCAGGCTTTCTATTACCCTGAAGAAGCAGGTCTTGCCTTTGGTGGCCCAGGCTCCTCCAGATATTTGCGTCTGGAGATCCATTACCACAATCCCCTGGTGTTCAAAGGTGAGGGGCTGGGTGGTGCTGCCCATTGCTTTACCTGTTAGACCACAGCAGGAGAGCTGGGGAAATTGCAGGGAAGGATTGGCACCCTCTGGGGAGGCCTGTGGCCTAAACCATGGCCCTGTTCTCAACTTTCTGGAGGGCTGATGGTCCAGTCCTGTCCCTGCAGGAAGAATACATTAAATCCCCACCATGCTGCTGTTTTTTGGTCTCAGCAGTCATCCTCGCTGAAGGCTGGCCTGTGGCCCAGAGGTGGGGAAGGAGGCTTGGGAAAGGAGCCTGCAGGCAGAGAATTGTCCTGAGTTCCTGCAAGGATGTGATCCAGGGCAACACCAGGGTTTAGCCAAGCTGTCTCAGGAGTCCCTCCAGTTTTCACACAAAGTTGTGGGGCTGGGTCTGAGCTCAGAGTAAGAGTGACAGCAGTGCCAAGTCACCAGAGAGACCAGGCTGTCTGGGGAGGGGGGGATGTGGATGTTGTTTTCCTGTTCTCCTGCTTCGATAACATTGTCAGGAGACACAGTGGAAAAAAAAGAAGGATTCCAAACAACCCAGTTTCTTCATTACCATAAAAACAAGCAGCTTCTTGACTACCCAAGTATATTTTTAGGAGGCCAGAGCATATGTACTGTGGATCAATCATAGCACATTCGGCAACTCGAGAAGAAACATGGCTATAAATACAGAGTTCACATCTTCCATCATTTATCTGCTTTTGCGTGTTAACCAATAGTGTCTCCCCCGTTATTTTTATCCCTGGGTGGGCTCCAGCCTGGAGACAGGGAGCTCAGAGCTGGCCTGAACCCCTCCTGACCTACTGACCCTGCTCTTTCCCTTTGCCTGCGTGGCCTTTCGGGATTTTGGGATGTACCCATTATAGAAGCTGCAATGAGCCACATTCCTAGGGAGTCCTCCAAAGCACCCCATGCTCTGTCCCTCTGCCCTGGGCTCTCCAAAGGCAGCCCTCACCGTGCTGTCCTGGGACAATTCAGCCTCAGGTCAGTGTCCTCTCTGGGGAACCAGGTGCCTCTGGGGTCTTCACTCAGTGAAGACCTGCACAAAATCTGTAGGATTTAAAACAATTTCAAACGAGTGAAGGAAGCTGGAGGAGAGGCTCTCCACAGCAGCACAGCATCGTTTTTTCACCTGTCCTTGTTTGTTTTACCTTTTGACCTTGTCCCTGCAGTGACTTGTCCTTGTCCCCTGGCCCACCAGGTCGCCGTGACTCCTCGGGGATCCGTCTGTACTACACGGCCACGCTGCGTCCTTATGATGCTGGAATCATGGAGCTGGGCTTGGTGTACACCCCAGTGATGGCCATTCCCCCTGGAGAGGACAACTTCATCCTCACAGGGTACTGCACTGATAAATGCACCCAGCTGGTGAGTGCCTGTCCCCTCCAGCCCGCCTGCACCTCAGAGGGGAAAGGGTGCCCGTGGCTTTTCCCTGGCTCCAGGCAGCACCAGTCTCCAGGCTCCCAGTTTGAAGTTTTAAACTCACTGTGGGGTAGTGCTGGAAAGAAAAATCTGCTGTGTACAATAAACAGAGCAGCTGGTTAGGATGTGCTGAATCCCCCTGGAAGCAGCTCTCCTGGGGAGCCATCTGCTCCAGCTCCCTGGGGTACCATTCCCATAAAAACACACCGAGCTGGCCGTGTCCCAGTGGTGCTTTCCCTCACAGGGATGGGAAAAATTGGCTCCTGCTCCTGGAGATCTTGCCAAAAACTCTCTCAAAGATGGTTCAAAAGGGCCCACCTTGCTCTCTCAGTGTGTGTTTCTGTAGAGCCTACCCATGAGGAATCATTTGTGCCACCAGTAAGGAGGGCAGGGAAGGAAGCACGGTCTGGCTCAGCCCTGGAGCGTTGGTTTGGCAGCAATGAGGATTTGTCCCTCTGCAAGGAGCTTGCTGAGATGCTTTCCCAGGGGTACAGTGATCCCCTAAACCCCTTGTGAGAGCCAGAACAGGGACAGCGAGTTCCCAGCACACAGCAAGGGGATGTGAGGGAGGGGAGAGGGACAGGACTGGCCACGGGGGCTTGAGCTGCCCTTCCTCTCCTCTTTTCCTCAGGCTCTTCCCGCTGCTGGCATCCGCATCTTTGCCTCCCAGCTCCACACACACCTGGCAGGGAGGAAAGTGGTGACGGTGCTGTCCCGGGACGGGAGGGAGCGGCAGGTTGTGAATGCTGACAGACACTACAGCCCTCACTTCCAGGTACAGGGGCTGCAGGGTGTCACCCCTGGGCACAGTGCCACTGTGGCACTGCTCTCACGTGTCCCCTTTCCTCCGCTCCCAGGAGATCCGCATGCTGAAGGAAGTGGTCGCTGTTTTTCCAGTGAGTTGCTCCAAAAACCGTCCTGATCCCATGGCCCTGAGTCCCCTGCCCCCTTCCATCACCCCATCCCATCTGGGGACTCCCAGGGGGGCTGGAGGGAGGGTCCCTGGCTGGTATCTGCCATCTCCACGCAGATACTTTGGGGACAGCCAGGCCCCCTGTCATATGGCATAGAGCTGGTGTGTGGGTAGCCAGGAGCTAAATTAGACTCCTAATTTAGCTGGGCTTCGTCTGGCAGAGGGAGGCTCCTCAGGGGGTGAGGATGAGCCATGGAGGTGCCCTCTGTCCTTGCTTGATGGAAGGAGAGGAAGAGATTCGGCATCAGAGTGGGAGTGGGTGGGAAAACAGGGCTGGAAATTGCCCCAGGGCTCTTCAGATGGGGAAGGACCTGACTGCAAAGCTGAGGGAAGTTCCTGAAGCTGCTCTGCCTCATGAGGCTGCTCAAAGCACTCAGCACCCACTGGAACCATGCCCAGGGCTGTGCCCTGGGGTGTCCCCATGGTCCTCAGCACTGACTGTGGCACGGAGGCTGCTGTGCCATCAAGTCAGCTCCAGATCTGGCACTCCAAACTCTTGCCTAAGTGCAATTTTAAGGTGTTTTCAACCCAGCAGGAATTCTGAAAAAGCGAGGAAAGCAGGAAACACCATCCCTAGGGAGTCTCCACAGGGGAGGCGGTTTTAGCAAGGCCTCCTGTGGGGTTGAAGGCTCCTGATATGGGGAGCAGAGATTTCTACGTGGAACACTCCCCAAACCCTAAATTTTCCTGTGTTTGATCCCCCCAGGGCGATGAACTCATCACCACCTGCACATACAACACCGAGGATCGGAGCAGAGCCACCGTGGTGAGCGCAGGGGCAGCTCCCCTGCCTTTGGGGGCAACCCAGGGTGGGCTGGGGGCACCCCCAGAATGGGCACCTGCAAGAAGCCAGGCTGAATCACAGAAGCAAGGGGAGGGTGGGAAGAAGGGAACTCGTAAGGCTCTGCTGCCTGCAGCGGGGATGTGAAGGTGCTAATTGTGAAGTAGCATGTGTCACTCTAATTCCCATCACAAACTGTTCCACCGGGGATTAATTGTAATTAAAGAGAAGTGCCACTTTTTGACAGTGCATGTTATTTCCTTACATAGGCAGCGGGAAAAAGAAAATAAAAGAGCCTGTCAGAGGTACCATCAACAGGGACAAGACTAAATATAGCAGAGGGATTATAGGAAATCTGCATTTTAATGTAAACCACACAGTCTAGCCTTGAAGTCTGTTCTTGCATAGAGGGCAGACAAGCAGAGAGCTGCCCATGCCATGCACCTGAAGGGGTGTGAATATCTATATCTCTCTAGATGTCCAGATATAGATAATAGATAGAGATTTTGGGTATAGATGCATGTGAGCCCTGTGCTCCCCAGCCCTCCCTGCCCCTGTGCAGCCCCAGCAGGGCACGGCCAGGCCCCGCTTCCCTCACCTTCCTGCCTGTGCCACAGGGAGGGTTTGGCATCCTGGAAGAGATGTGTGTGAACTACGTGCACTACTACCCCCAGACCCAGCTGGAGCTGTGCAAAAGCGCTGTGGATCCGGGCTACCTGCACCGCTACTTCAACCTCGTGAACAGGTAAAGAGCCCCAGCACAGCAGGGCTGGGGGGACAGGGACCAGTGTAAAAGCCACAGCCAGGGTTTTGAGGGTGACTCTGTAGTGAGAACCACCAGGAAGGGGGAGAGGTCCATGGGAAGGACTTCTCAGCAAGAATCAGTGTGTGGCCAAGTGCATAAATGCAAAATATTCCTTATAACCCGGGGCAGACACCAAGGATCCACGCCAGGGGAGTAGGCTGCAGCCATCCACCCATGAGGAGAAGGGAGATGTTGACCTTGCACAGGGTGTCCTACCCACAGGCTGGTCCCAAATCCTGCCCTGCAGGTGCTGGCTGGCCTCACAGCCATTCCAGGTCACTGCTCAGGCGGGGAGGAATTGGTCACAGGCAGCTCTGGAAGGGCACAGCACTGCTGTGTTTCAGCGTGGCCTTTCTCCTGCCCAGGTTTAACGATGAGGAGATCTGCATGTGCCCACAGGTGTCTGTCCCACAGCAGTTTTACTCCATCCCCTGGAACACCTTCAACAGGGATGTGCTGAAATCCCTCTACGGCTTTGCTCCGATCTCCATGCACTGCAACAAATCCTCTGCAGTCCGGTTCCCGGTAGGTACAGCCTCACTCCCAAAGCTTCCCAACAGAATTCCCAGGTCTAAGTTGGGTCTGAGGTGCTCAGGACACATCCAAACCCAGCAGGCTCAGGGCAGGGAACTGGACCTGCCTGGAAATCCCTGGCTGATGCAGGACATGGAGCCCAGTCCAGCTCTGTGCTTAGACAGTTCATCTGGAGCCCACCATGGATGCTCCCAGCCAGATCCAGTTAGGAGATGCATTTGCATAAAGTGATTTGGAGGCTGCTTTTGCTGACTGGTAAAGTAGGGCCAGATCCAAGGAGAAACATGAGGTGGCTTTTAGGATTTTGGCAAATCACCCCAGGTCCCAGCAGAGTGAGTTCATTACGCACAGCATCTGTGCAGCCTCTGAATGTAGTGACCCAGCAAAATGTGAAGGATAAAGGACTGGGAGGTCTTTAAAATAAAATCAGGCCCAGAGACATGGGGACATGATGATGATGATGGTGAGGAAGATTTAAAACCACTGCTGGCATCAGCTTCCAATGCCATTTATCAGTGTAATAAATTTGGATGATACCTTGTTCCTGGATCCAGTGCTCTCCACTGCAGCACAGGAGGATGCTGAGCTGATTGCAGGGTTGACCATCAGCTTTCTGCCACAGTAAATTCCCTTTAGCAAAGTTTCACTCTGGAGTGGGCAAAAACCTTTCCAGTTTCCTGGAACTGGACACCAGGCACCTCTCAGCCATGCAGAGCTTTGCTGCAGGGACAGAAGTGGTCCAGAATTTTTGTGCAGCAGGAGAATTGTGAATTAAACCTCTTAATTTAAGACCCAGACAACTCTCTTGATTTCAGAGAGGTCTTGGGGGCTGTCAGGAAGGGACTTGAGGAGACCAGAGCCAATGCTGGCACAAAGTGGTCACGAGCACTGCAGTGAGGGTGAAGGAGCCTCTGCCCCACTGGAGTTTCAGAGTGAGCCCAACTTGGGAGACATCTCATTTGTTCCATACTGTTTCTGCAAGAGAAAAGCACCAGCTTCTAATTAAGCTCATGTTCTTGCAGTTCAGTGATCCCAAATCTGATGATTTCTGGAAGGAACTGAGTGCTGTTACCTATTGAGCCAAATCTCAAGGTAACACTGGTGAGCAGCAGCGGGGATGATGTCGTCCCCAAATTCCCCTGCGCCCATGAGGGCTTGCAGTAAACTCTCTCTGCTCAGATTTCCACTTGAAAGCACTGAAAACCACAACTCTCACGACACTCCAATGCCTTTGATCTCTCCAAAAAGCAGGCTCAGGGTTTGGGATGTATCAGCAGGGCAGCTGCTGCAGCAGATGGGCTCAGGGCTGGAGCCGAGCCCTGGAGCAGGAGCACCCCAAGGATGCTTAACTGCTCCTCTAAGCCATAAGGGCACAGGAGAGGAGTTGTTTCTCCAGCTGGTGCTCCCCTGCAATGCTGTCCTCTCTCTGCTCACTCCCCATGTGCTTTGGAAAGGTCCCTCCATCCCACTCCATCATTCCCCAGGGTTTTCCTGGTGCTGCTGCAGGCTCTGGCCCGTTTTGCTTGGCATACCAGGAGAAATTTCAGCTGAAAACATAAATTCCACTTTCATCTTGCTGATGACTCACGGCTCTACCTCTCCTCTCCAGACCTCCCTCCTCCTGCTCACCCTGCAGCTTAGCCTCTCACTGACATTTCCACATGAACACGCAGCCAAACCAGAGCATCACCACCCTGGAGCTGAGCCTCCCCAGGCACTCTGAGATGCCCACATCTCCACCAGCCACCAGGCTTGGCCAGTGTCACATCTGAGTTAGATCCTGCTCAGCAGGCTCAGCCCTGGACACCGCCTGCACCTGGCAGGTTGCTTTTTGCAGGGAGCATCCCCAGGACAAAGTGCCTCCAGGGATGCACAGAGTGGGGGGATCTGTCCTGGCTGTGGTCACCACGAGCCCTGATGGCTGTGACAGCCCTTCCCTGGCTCTGCTCTGTGGCACCTCGGCCGGGCTTCTGCATCCCTCCTGCTCCACGGCTGGAAATTCCTGCCAGTACCTGCTAAGGGAGCGTTTTCCAGAGCAGGGTGGGACTGTGGGAGTCCCTGCTTTGAGCTGGCTCCACCTGACTTGGCAGGTAACGCTTTTTGGGGTGGAAACTCCCCAGCTGGGGTGCATTTGTGGAACATGGAGCACCTCAGACGCCTGTGCCACTCAGGGGATGTGTAGGTGCTTCTGCACTAGGAATAATTAGTGATGTCTCATGAGAAAACACCCTGATTTGGGCTAAAAACCACTTCAGACGTTAAAGCTCGTGTCATCTCTCCGAGCAGACAGAAACAGCGAGCCTCCACCACCTTCCTCCCTTCCTGGGGGAATGAGTTTGCACCCTCCGTGCTCTCACGGCGCTGACCTCCTCTCTTGCAGGGCGAGTGGGAGAAGCAGCCGCTGCCCCGCATCACCGGGAGGCTCCGGGAGCCCGGCCCCCGCTGCCCGCCCGCCCCGGGACCCCAGCCCGCTGTGCCCGTCCCCCTCCAGCTGAGCCAGCTCCGCAGGGACTGACCCCAGCAGGCAGGATCATCCATCCCTCCATCCATCCATCCCTCCATCCATGGGGAACATCCCACCGCGTCCTGCCCCGCACAGCGCTGCCAGCCGTGCCCGGCCCTGCTCCGGAGGGGGTCAGAGCTCATCAGGCACGGTTCAGAAAGTCCTCCCGGGATGGGAAGCGCTATATTTAGTGCGTTATTAGCAATGCTGGCTCTGAGTAATGCTGCTTCCCACCCCCGGAATAATAACGGCGAGGTTTGCTATTGTGCGGCCTCAGGGAGGGGGGAAGGAGCTTGTTTGCCAGCGGGGAAACTGAGGCACGGAGCAAAGGGACGTGTGGGAGCAGCATAAAAGCCTTGCCGGTGCCCCACGGTCCCGTCTCTCTCAGGATGGCTCCACAGGTGCTTCCCCCACGCTGGCAGCTGTGGCAGGGAGGGAGGGAGGGGTGTCACAACACCTACCCAGCATTTCCCTCCCTCCTGCAGGGACTGCAGCTCCCCACCACACTCCTTCCCCCACTCCTTTCCTTTCCATGCCACCAGATGCCAATGACTGGGAACAAACAGTACCTCTGGGATGGGGGGGGAGGGGGAATGACAAATCTTTTGTCAGGAAAAATTGCTCCATTAAATATCTAATGTAAAATAAATTGCTTTTTGCTGTTGAGCTCCGAAGGGAAAACATTCAGGAGGAGCAAAAGAGAGGCTGAAGGTGCTGCCGGAGAGTCCATGTCCATCTCAACTTGGTGTCTGCCCTTGCTGCCCTGGGACAGGTGGGATCCAGGCCAGGTGGTCCCCAAGTTTCCTTCCCAGCCACCTCGGGTGTAAGAAAAACCTCAGGTCAGAGCACTCACTGCACACCAGGAAAGGTTTTTTAAAGCAAAACCTGATCTTGCAGGCACAGAGCGGATGCCTGGCTTGGCAGGGAGGCAGAATGCTCCTTCACTCACAACAGGACCACAGCCACCCCCTCCCCTGCCCTCCACCTGCCAGAGGCACGGCAGTCACCTCCTATTCAAGAGAAAAATTCATCTCAATCTTGTTTTTTAATGTTTTCAGTAAAACCAAAGCATTTCAGAGTTCACTCTCTTGCCCATGGCGCTCATGGCACAAGGGCAAGGAATTGAAATCAGCTCTAAAGAGGGTTTGACCCAAGCAAACCTAGTCAGGGGAAAAAAGGGGAAGAGCAGAGAGTGAGATTATTTCTTCAGGCGGGTGAAAGCTTCAGCAGAGAGCCTGGCTAGGGGACCAGAGCAAGGAATAGTGATGGGGAGCTGCTGCTCCTTCCCTTCAGTGCACACAGTGTGTGTGGGAGGGCAAACCCTCCCTGCTGCCCCCAAGGCTGGCTCTGAGCTGCCAGAGGCTGCAGGGGTTTGAGCTCTCTGCCAGCCTCCCCCTCTCTGTTGGGAGCTAAAAGGAGCCACCTCCAAGGTGACCTTTGGGAAGATGCCACAAGGGACCAGGGAGCTGCCAGCAGATGGGGCCAAGGGTGGCTGTGGGGACAGTGTTCCTGCTGGCCACCAAACACCACAGCCTGTGCCACCAGCAGCCCAGAAAAACCCCGGCTGCCCCATCCCTGGAAGTGTCCAAGGCCAGACTGGATGGGGATTGGAGCAAACTGGGACAGTGGAAGGTGTCCCTGCCCATGGAACCCATGGAACGAGATGGGATTTAAAGTCCCTTCCAAACCAAACTGCTCCATGATTCTGACACACCATCATGAACAGCAGAGGAGAACCCACAGCGTGAGCCTGGGCAATGACCCTGAACTCCTGCCCCTTCCCTCCTCTGTCCCCACCCCAGCAGAGTCCCCAGGGCACAGCCAGGATGAGGTGACACCCATGGGAGTGGGGACAGACTCAGCAAGGGACCAGAGGAACAGCAGGTTTGGAGGCGCCAGCTGTATTAACACCAGACTTAGCTTTAAAAAAAAAATTCATTTCCAGGCAGCACAAAACTACATTTGGGGGGAAAGAGTTTCCAGCAAAGTCACTTCACATGCAGTGAGACCAAACACTGTTTGCAGGCCAGTTAACCCATGGAAAACAATTATTGCTGCAGTGGCACCGCTTCGCTTGGGAAATAGAGCATCAGAGTCTTTGGACTTTTTGGGATCTCTTCCTCCTCTCTAATTCGACCCACATTGACTTGCCAAGTTCCAGGCAGAGCAGTTGCTCTGGCAGCTGCCCCCAGCTGGGCCCATGGGGCAGGAATTCAGGCAGCAGCTCCTCTCCCTCTCAGCAGCCCTCAGTAAAAGCCCTTCACGCGTTTGTTGTCGGGGTCGAACGGGGACTTGGTGTGAGCCTGGGCTGGGAAGGTCACTCCCATCCGCTCCAGCTCGTAGCTGCCACTCTTCACAAAATCCAGGGAAACCTGTGAGGCAGAGCCATGGAAAAACCCCAATCAGGTGCCAGAGTCCCAGCTCCATCCCTGGGCAAGCTCCACACATCTGCTCTCTGCAGAAAACCCGGCTCTGCCATCCCAAGAAAGGAGGAAGAGAACTGGTAAAAGCACCCTATTTTCTTTAAAAAAAAAAAAAAATTCAGTGTTTGAAAGTTTTATGTTTCTTTTTTTTCCCCCTGTGGAGGTATACAGTAGAAAAAAGGGAAAAGGAAAGGGGAAAAGAAAGGAGAGGGAAAAGGGAGAAAGAGAAGAGGAAAAGGGAGAGGAAAAGGGAAAAGGGAAAAGGAAAAGGGACAGGAGAAACATTAATCACTGGGAGAAAAGTGGGTTCCTAGGGACAACTGGCCCACAAACCCACTTGCCTTGGGATTCTTGCAGGGATGCAGGATGAAAAGCCAAGGCAAGCAAGAGCAGGAATCACAGCACACACAGCTCTTGGCTGGCACAGACAAGGACCCTGGAGATGTCACCCCAAGCTCTGTTCCCACAGCACACTGCTTAATGAGGGCACCTGACTGATTATCCAGGAGTCTCCCAAGGTTAATTAAGAGCCTGCCCTGCTCCTATTGGTCATTGTTGTCTACAACATTAACTAATTTACTATTGCAATTAAATATTTGGTTGCACTTAACACTTGAGGTGGCACTTGAGCCATGCATGGACCTCACACAGTGACAGTGGGTGACACTTTGCCACTGAGCTGTGACATTCCTCCCCCTCTGGGCTGCACAGGGCAAGCACGAGGGAGCTGCTGTTCCTTCTCCCAGCCAGGGACAGCGAGGGCTTTGTGCCACTGCAGGGAGGGAGGCAGAGCCATGCCAGGGGTCTGCACTCACCGGGCCCCCCGCAGGGTCACGGATGTAGCCGTAGGCGATGGTTTTGTCAATGGCAAATCCAAAATCTGCCCGGCGGATGTGGCCCACCACCTTGCCGTCCCTCCAGACCGCCTCCAGGCCGAACATGGGCACCTTCCTGCAAGGCAAGGGCAGAGCTGCCACAGCAAAGCCCCTCCATGGGGCAGAGGGGTCTGGCTCTGCCCCAGGCCAGCCCACGTGCCAGGGCTCCCACTGCCCACAGGCTCATTCACCTCCCCGTGCTGAAGCCAAAGTCCCTCCAGCCCAATTTGCAAAACCTCCCGCTGCTCTGGCAAAACAAGATCAACCCCCTCACGCTGCTTGCAGCTCCCATTAAACATCCAACAGGGAATTTGCAGTGGGATTCAAAATAGGGATGGAATTAGAGCCAGCAACTGAGCTGGCTCTCACCCAGCCCCACGTGTGTCCAGGTGTGGCACCTGTGAGCACCCAGGGCTGGGTGGGCTCGGAGCAGGTGCTGCCCCAGGGGTGCTCCTGGCGCTGGGAGCTGCAGCACGGAGCAGATCCAGCAGCTGGGATGTAGATCCAGCAGTAGCTCTGCAGAGCAGATCCAGCAGTACTCACTCCTCTGTGGTAAAGCACACCAGGCGGCGGAAGATGCCCTTGGCTTTCTGAGCCTCCACAGCCTCCCGGCCCAGGAAGGGGATGCTGGACTTGAGCTTGCAGGTGAAGGCCAGACCTGCTTCTAGCGGGGTGTCATCGGGGCGCAGGTCAGCGTGCCAGTGCCTGTAGCCTGCAGGGAGCAAGCACAGGTCACCAGGTGATCCCTGCACAAAGCACCATCCCTGCCCCCCTGACACCCTTGGTTCACTCAGCCCTGGATAAAACACCCTCGAGAGGAGCCCCCCCAGCGGAGTTCTCAGCATTCTGAGACTCTGCCACACCTCCAGTCACACTGAAGCTGAGACAAAGCTCCTTGCCCTGGTTACCCCGCTGGAGGAAAAGCAGAGAGTGCTGCTGGAAGGAGAAGCAGGACCTTTCTCGATGCTGAGGCTGTCGATGGCTCTGTAGCCGGCGTTGGTGATGCCGTGCCGGGCTCCTGCCTGCATCACTGCCTGGTAAACCTTGACACAGTCAGCCCTGGGCACGTGCAGCTCCCAGCCCATCTCACCCACGAACGACAGCCTCATGGCACGAACCTGCAAAAGGGCACAAACAACCCTGAGCAGCTGGGCTGTGCAGGCTGGGACAGGCCACACTCTGCCATGCCAGGGGAAAAGCCAGCTTTGCCTGGGAACCTTGTGGGAACCTTGTGGTGGAAGGCAGTTCTGTGCTCTCCTTTCTTGCACAAAGACAGGGTCAGAGTGAATTTCTCATCTCTGGACAACATCTCAAACCTGGCTACCATCTGTGCCAGTGGGCAGAGGGGGCTGCTGGCTATGGACTCCAGGGCTGGGGTGAAATGTGGTGCTCCAGCTCCAGCCAAGCTTTTGTCTCCCTCTGCTGATCCACTGAGACAGGGATGCTGGTCCCCAGCAGGGCTGGCCTGCTTTTGGGGCACTTCATGACTGCTGTCCCTCCCACAGGGATGTTCCGTTCTTGGACAGTGCTCCCACAGCAGAGGCACCCAAAGGCAGGGGCAGAGCCCCGTGCCCTGCCCCATGTCCCACTCCCACCAGGAAATGCTCAGGTTTCCCCATGGAGACCGTGCCCCAAAGCTGTGCTGACAGATTAGCTCCACACCAAGTGCAAGAAGCTCCAAGGAGGAATGAGCAGACCAGCACCAGGGTCTCGGTGCTTCTCCAGGGAAGCGTCATTCCCGAGGATGCAGCCTGGCTGCAGTCCCAGGGAACAGGCTGCCCTGCCTGTGTTCCACCAGCTTCTCACCCAGGCAGCCCTGCCTGCAGCCTCCTGCTGTCCCTCTGAAACATTCTCCATTCCCAAAGCTTTCCAGGCCAGCTGGGACCAGCCCAACTCAGACACCTTCCCTGGAGACAGCCCTCGAGTCTGAGCTGCCCTTCCCTCTGGTTCATCCCAGAGTATTTCTCCACTTCCTCGCCCACAAAGCCCCTCTGGTTCATCCCTTTGGATACACATCCACCCCAAACACAGAGCTCACTTTGGGGGAGAGATGAACTCCAGAGGTTCACTCTGGATTATGATCTGTCCTGTTAACAAAGCCACTTCCAGCTCAGAACACACTTCCAGGCTGGTTCTGGTGGCCTTGGGGCTGGCCTGGCCATGCTGGCTCTGGGTGAGGTTGGGGCAGAAGCTGCATTTTGCCATTTGCTGAGCTCTTATTCCAAGCAGAGGCGGTGCCAGCTGTTCTCTGTAATCACAGGGACAAATGCAAACAGACACCAGCAGCTGCTGCCCAAAGCAGGCAGGAGTGCCCAGGGGCTGCCCGGGCTCTGTGCTGCCAGCCTGGCCAGAGGGCACAGCCAGGAGCCCAAATCCATTCCTGCTTCCCCTAGCACAAAAATCACATCCTCAAGCAGAGTTTAGGGCAGGTTGTAAGAAGCCTTAATCTCTGCAATAGCAGTGGGGAGGAGGAAGGAACACCTGGGATGGGGAATTTATTTTGAGGCTGCTCCCATCCCTGCCCTGGTCCCTGGCACAGCCCTGCAGCGAGGCACCAAGGCTGGCAATCCCTTCCCCAGGAGCATGGGCACAAGGGGCTCAGAGAAGCCTTTTCCTCTACACAAAGGTGTCATCTAGTTAGGGAACAGCAGAGATGAGGCTTCTGCATGCCAGCTTCCATCTTCATTGCAGCAGGAGATGCTCCAGGGATTGACAGGCAACTTCCTGGCTCATTAACCCCGTCTGTGACTGCTGCTAAAGTGCTCTTTACAATCAAAAGCACTCCTGGGAGAAACTTCCTCTCAAAGCTCCTGGGGAATGGGCATCTCAGCAAGAGCAGTGCCCCACAGAAATCAGGTAACCCTGGAAAACTGGGGTGTCAGTGACCAGCTTGGCACAGGGAGGGGTTGGGGTTGTCCCCACGTGTGTGAAGCCCAGGCAGGATTCACATCCCACCACAGAGGGGAATGCTAAGGCCTGGACCCAGCAGCTCTGCTGGATTCCCATAGGAACATGTCTTTCAGCTGGAGCTGTGAAATATCAATTTCTGGGTTTTTCTGCAGCAATTCAAAAGCATTCTAGGTATTGTAGACAATGAAAACCTGAATTTTCCTCTGTCTCCAGCAGTGAGATTCAAAGGGGGACCTTTCTCTGCTGTTCCATACAATGAGAGACTCTATATATAAACTCACAAACCAATCTATAATTTCCAGAGTCGTTAACTCGGCTGGAACTCTCCTTTGACTCCAGCTGATTTTGTTCAACTACTGAGTTAATGCAGGCAAATCTCGGTGATAACTTTTTTAAGATGCTGGGTTCAGTTTAATCCCCCTGGAAAGTGATTATATCATCAAAGGCTTCAGCCTGCTGCCCTGAGAAATCCTCCCACTCTAATTCTAGCTTGGTTTGGGATCCCTGGTGTTCATTGTCCAGTGGGAGAAAGGAGACCTGAAGGGTGGCCCTGGCAGCAGGCAGGGTGTCCCCTCCCAGCCCACAGCCCTCAGGCAGGAGATCTTTTCCCTGTCCATCAGGGAATTTACCCACCAAAGAATCCTCAAAACTTCTGCCAGCTCTATCTTCCTTGAAGGAGTGGATTATTTATAACAAACTTGAAGTGAAATGCAAATAAACTCATCGTGCCCGTGGAGACAGGAACATTTCTACACCTTTCCCAGGGCATAAGCAGATTATTACAAGATGATATCAGTCTGCTACAGGCTGACAAGGAAGGGTGTGGAGAAGATTAATGGAGACTGAAATCCAGCACTTTGGACAACCTGCACCTGTGGATTGGCTTTGAAGTCCCCCAGGCTGTGGTTCCCCTCCGAGGGACACTGAACTCACCGTGGGTTGAGTTGTTGAGCACCCAAAGCCCAGGGTGCATTGATGGCAATGATTGGAGATTAATCTGAATTGGGCAAAGTCTGTGTCTCAGTTAAACCACCTTAAGGCCTGGCCAGGTTCTTGCTCACAAATCAAGATGCTCTAATTTGATTTAGCAGCAATCCCTTCAGCAGGCAGCTGCAGTCAAATTAAAGCCATTTTAATTCTGAATGAAAAGTGGCTGCACGTGGCTTAACCTGATTTCTTTAACATCCAGCCTGCTGCAGGCTCCTGAATCTCCTGCTGCCTTTTATGAGATTTACTGCTTCACCTTCACCTCCTTCATCCCCCACCAGGCACCAAAGAGCCAGAGCGAGTCCTGGGCATGGTCCCTCCTCTCAACCAGCTCATCCAGCAGCAGAGGGATGCTCTGGCCTGCCCAGGTTTGCCATGGAAAGGAGAGGGTACAAATTCCACCCTCTCTTCAAAGTGTCTTTGCAGCCATAGGGATATTTCACATGGGATAAACATCACTGAGAAACCAGAGTTTCTCCGGGAAACCTTGCAAAAGCTTTTCCCCAATAGCCAAACTTGCCAGCAGCAGGTTTTCTCAGGACATTTCTCCTTGGAGAAAAATGACACTTCATGGCCACCAACTCTTCTATTTAGGGTGTTTCAAGCAGGCTCAATCAACAGCTCCAGGGCATGTGTGAGCCCTGAAGCCTGGGCAGAAGCAGGATGATCTGTGCCTGTATAGGAAGCTTAGGGCTGTCAGGCTTCTCCTGTGATCAAACACAGCAGCTCCCAGGCTGCCCAGTCCCTACTGCCAGTACCTGACAAGCTTTGCATTAAATTGTCCCCATTTTTGTTATGAGGAGGAGGAAATAGAAAGTGTCTGGAGTGTCAGGTAGATCTCACCCCCAGTGCTCGCCCTAATCCACGGAGGTATCTCACATTCCTCTAGCATCGCTGCAAAGCCATGAATCATCTTGTCCCTTCCCCAGGCTCAGTGGTGTGACAGTGCTGGGAGGGCTGGGAGGGCAGGATGGCACCTGGCAGGCAGTCAGGGAGGGAAACACACTTCTCTCACTCTGGGTTTTCGCCTTTTCCTACAAAAACCACATCAAAACCTTTCTGCAATAAAGCGGAGGCAGACACATTCCTAACAGAGGGGGATGGCACAGTTTGCCCAGAGTGGCTGTGGCTGCCCCATCCCTGGAAGCTTCCAGAGCCAGGTTGGATGGGCTTGGAGCAACCTGCGATGGTGGAACGTGTCCCTGCCCATGGCAGGGGGTGGAACAAGAGGATCTTTCAGGTCCCTGACAACCCAAACCAGTCTGGGATTCTCTGCTTGGCTGGTGGGTGCACAGAGCCCAGAACTCCATTTTGGAGTGGCCCCTTCCTACCTTGCATCCTGCAGCCGTGGTGATCTTGTGTGTGGAGAAGGGGAAGGCCTCGTTGCTGAGGTCAGTGTCAAGCACTTCTTGGAGGACAGCACGGCTGTGGGGAAACAGCAAAATGGGAGCAGTGAGGGGACTCAGCCTGCCTTGAGGGTTATTCCCAAAACTTGCTCCCTCATCTTGCTGGCAAGACAGACTTCTCACTCCAAAGAGGAGCTGAGGTGGGAACCTCAGAAGAAATTTCAGTTCCGTGGAAAATGGAGTGATACCCCAGCCAGATCAGCACTTGTCGTCATGGGGCTCACACTGACCCCTGCCCAACACGGGGACCTGCACCTGAGGCAAACCTCCCTCCACCCCTGCATCCCTCCCTCCATCCCCGCATCCCTCCTTCCATCCCTGCATCCCTCTCTCCATCCCTGCATCCCTCCTTCCATCCCTGCATCCCTCCCTCCATCCCTGCATCCCTCCTTCCATCCCTGCATCCCTCCCTCCATCCCTGCATCCCTCTCTCCATCTCTGCATCTCTCCTTCCATCCCTGCATCCCTCCCTCCACCCCCGAGTCCCTCTCTCCATCCCTGCATCCCTCTCTCCATCCCTGCATCCCTCCTTCCATCCCTGCATCCCTCCCTCCATCCCTGCATCCCTCCTTCCATCCCTGCATCCCTCCCTCCATCCCCGCATCCCTCCTTCCATCCCTGCATCTCTCCTTCCACCCCTGCATCCCTCTCTCCATCCCTGCATCTCTCCTTCCACCCCTGCATCCCTCCCTCCATCCCTGCATCCTCCCCTCCACCTCTCTACGGTTGGGTTGCAGGGAGGAGCCCACACTGATCACCTCAGAGGGCCCTGGATGCTCATCATGCCCAGCTCCTCCGAGCAGTCGAGGAGTTTGCACTGGAATTTCATGTCCTGCAGCACGGTGGTGATGTGGGACCAGTTGTGCTGAGCCACAGCCCCACCGATGGCCAGGTAGTATCCATCCCCTGGAACACAGCCCCGGGTAGCCTTTCAGAGCTGAGAGTGCTGGGCTGGTTCTGCTCTGCAGAGCCTCAAGGGCAGCCCTGAGCCTCTCCAGCTTGCCCAGCTCTGGGTGGGGACTGCAAATAAAGGGGTGAGGGGATGGGTTAAAGAGTAGTGGGATTAGGGAAGGCTTTGGTGCTCTGCTTTTTGTGGGGCTCAGCACAGTGAAAACCAAATGACCCTTAACAGTGAAAGTCTGTGAGCATCACAAGAAAAAAACTCCTTGAGACCAGCAGCAAAAGCATCTGCACTTTTGTCCCAGTACAGAACAGACCAAGGATGGAAGGAGCTACAGCTGGAAGCAGAGAATGCTACAGTGACCAGCCCATAAGCAGTGTGGGAATTGTACTGCATACAAGGAAGAATTTCATCTCTTCAGTAATCCTGGGTGGAAAAATCCCCAGGGATGGTGTTTGAGAGCTGATTAATATGTAATCAATCTTCCCTCTGTCTTTCCTGCCACTACGAAATTGCTCGCTGGTATTCTGTCATAATAAGTGCAGCCACCTACTGTAATTGGAAAAATAGACTTTGCTGTGATTAAACTCCTCCAGCGCCCGACAAAGCCTGCAGCTCTGCCAGCCAGTCCCACCCTGCTTCCTGTGCCAGTGGCCCAGACAGGAGGGGAGGATTCTCCCATAAGGGAGGGAAAAATCACTGGTACCCCCACGCTGCTAGGACGAACATGGTGAGGTTGTCCCATGGCACGGCTGGAGTGACACAGCGTGGGGCCAGGGCTCTGTGACACCCAGTGCACACCCAGTGCACACCCAGTGCACACCCAGTGAACACCCAGTGCACACCCAGTGCACACCCAGTGAACACCCAGTGCACACCCAGTGCACACCCAGTGCACACCCAGTGAACACCCAGTGCACACCCAGTGCACACCCAGTGAACACCCAGTGCACACCCAGTGCACACCCAGTGCACACCCAGTGCACACCCAGTGAACACCCAGTGCACACCCAGTGCACACCCAGTGAACACCCAGTGCACACCCAGTGCACACCCAGTGCACACCCAGTGAACACCCAGTGAACACCCAGTGCACACCCAGTGCACACCCTGTGCACACCCAGTGAACACCCAGTGCACACCCAGTGCACACCCAGTGCACACCCTGTGCACATCCAGTGCACATCCAGTGCACACCCAGTGAACACCCAGTGAACACCCAGTGAACACCCAGTGCACACCCAGTGAACACCCAGTGAACACCCAGTGCACACCCTGTGCACACCCAGTGCACACCCAGTGCACACCCTGTGCACACCCTGTGCCTGGCCAGGCCTGAGCTCAGCATCCTCCTCCTCCTCCTCCACAGCTGCCTAATGCCATTTCTGCCCCCAGGGCTGCTCTGCTGCCTTTCAATCCCCCTTCATTGCAGCTGATAAGGATTTGGACAGAGGTCAGAGGCGCCAGCCGGGGCTGGACAAACCCAATAACAGCGCTGAGCCCCGGGGACAGGGGCCATAATCAGGTTACAGGGACCAAAGGATAGAGGTGGAAAAAGACAGGTGGCTGCCATTAGGAAAATGCAATCAGCCCTGTGCCTGCAGCCCCGAGCTGCTGGAACAAACCTGCCCAGGATTGGAAAAGCCTTTGTGTGCATTGACACGGCTGAAAAGGCTGGAAAGCCTGGGAATTCAACTGTGGGAGGGTGGACACAGGCAGAGCATCCCCTGGGTTTGGGTTTTACCTTCAAAAGCAGGGGCCAGGGGCGAGCCCTGGGTCCCAGGGCTGATCCTGCTGACGGTCAGGTCGCTCTCCACACCACCCTGCTGGTTCAGCATGCAGGTGTACACGGTGGAGCCTGCGGGAGACACAGCCACCGCTGCCCATCATGGAGCACAGCAAAATGTGTCCCTGTCATCATGAAATCATCCTCCTGGCTTTGCCCTCGCCCACCCTGGGGGTCCCAGCACTAGCAGGGGGAAAGGAACGATGATTTTTTTTCCCCCTTTCCTGTGTAAGGAGCTGAACTTGCATCCTTAGAAATGCCACAAGCTGCTTCTTAGCCTCGGAAAAGAGGACAACAAACCGCAGCTGGCAAGGCTGTGCTTGATTTACTTCAGCACCCATGGCACCTCCAGATGTGAGCCACAGCTGGAGCCAGAGGGAAACCTCCCTCCTTCATCCCCGAGCTCGGAGCACTGAGCCCCTGTGTAGATGAATCCAGACTGTGGCGAGGACAGGGAGAGCAGCCTCTCCCACACACTTCTCATACCCTCTGCAAAGGCAGCACTGAAAGGAAAAGCCAGTCTGGGTTCCCCTGGGTGGTTTTGGGGTGAGATTTCTCCAGCAAAACGAGGAGCTGAGCCTGTACCTGGAGCCTTGCTCACATCAGCACTGAACAGCCAGTCTGCTGCTTTTGTAGCATCAGGTCCAACCAGGTAGAATTTCCCAAAATAAGACATGTCGAAGAGAGCCAGGGCGTTCCTGCACGTTAAACATTCATTCCTGATCTGCAATTAAAGCAAACACGGCTGAGGCTGAGCTCTCAGCCCACAAAGGGAAACACAAATTAAACCATTTATGTAATGGGGAATGATACCAGGACGCTCACCTGGTGCCTTTAAAGGCTTCAAAATGCTCCTGAAAGAATCAGGTATTTTCTGGAGTGAGCCTGACAGGCCATCCCAAGCCCTCGATCCCATTCCTCACCTCAGTAACTCAGTGACAGTTATCATTAATAACACCCAAATTTTATCAAATTGAATTTTTTCCTCCAAGCTGGTCTCAACACTTCAGGAAAGCAGCATTATAGCTCCCATGGCCTCTCTCCTGAGGTTTCTGAGCATGGGCTACACATTTCCATTAATATTTTTGGGACATTTTTTGCCGCTTTGGAGCTTCCCCTCCCTCTGAGCATCACTGAGTCTCCCCAAAGCAGTGACAGGGCACAGGTTCTGCTGCCTCCAAGTCCCCCAGCTCCCTGGGAGTTTTGGCAGGGCAGGATGGGCTGTCACTCACGATGTGGTGGTGAGGGGGGAAGTCGAAGGTGTACTCGTCCCCTAGCAGGCGGTTGTAGGTGTAGTCCCTGTGGCGCTCGTGGCCATAGGCACCGTAGTAATCGTAATCCAGGACCTGGGGGAGAGGTGGGAGCATGGGGACAGAGAGGAAGAGGACCTGAGGCTGAAGCCAAAAGACTCCTTGTCATATTCAGCCCACTCCTGGAGAGATGGCTGTGGTGGTGGGTCCCCACCCTGGCATCCCTGCTCACCACAGGGATGGGGTCCCACCCCAACATCCCTGTCCATGTGGATGGATCCTCACCCTGACATCCCAGCCCTCAGGGGTGGAGCCTCACTCCAACATCTCAGCTCTTAGTGATGGATCCCCATCCCAAAATCCCTGCCCTAAGTGATGGATCCTCACCCTGACATCCCAGCCCTCAGTGATGGATCCCCATCCCAAAATCCCTGCCCTAAGTGATGGATCCTCACCCTGACATCCCAGCCCTCAGTGATGGATCCCCATCCCAAAATCCCTGCCCTAAGTGATGGATCCTCACCCTGACATCCCAGCCCTCAGTGATGGATCCCCATCCCAAAATCCCTGCCCTAAGTGATGGATCCTCACCCTGACATCCCAGCCCTCAGTGATAGATCCCCACCCCAAAATCCCTGCCCATGGTGATGGGTCCTACCACAGCAGGTCTCTCCAGGCTGAAGACCCCCCCAAACCCCGGGTGTTCTTACCGGGGCTGCTCCCCCAGGGCTGAACCAGCCGGGTCTCTCCCAGCCATGTCTCTCCTGGAAAACACAGCCCTGTCGCAGCAGCTCCTACGCAGAAGAAATGGGAACAAATAGCTTTTCCTAAAAAAGCCCTTCCACAGCTTTTTGAGCAGCACTCAGGCTGCCCTCCTCGAGTGAAGATGTGGGCTCAAGACCAGACTTGTGACCCCCTGGCTTTGGCTATCAACAGCCAAAATCAGCCCTGCAGTTTGTCTTTTAAAACAGTGTCAAACCTAAGAATTGCCTGATTATTGTACCCCTCAGGCAGGATATTTTCCTCAAGGGTAGTCAAAGGGCAGAGCCACAGCCTGGATGTGCACCCCAACAAAACCTGCACTAGGGTGCCCTAATTACTGACCAAGAGCTGGTGTATGCAGAGAGCAAGATTCCCCACCATGTTTACAGAGTAATTACATAACAATATTTAATATTTATATGGCAACCTTCTCATCCCTCCTCTGTGCTCTCAGGAAAATCTCTCTGCACGCAATTAATTAGGGATCCATTAAGACATTTTTGTTTGGAGCCTGAGTTTGGAAAATAATAGATTTTGTTGAACATCTCAGAAATCATTCAGTGCCTATTTATAAAACACAGCACATGTTCTGGGGATGCATGGATAAATACCAGCCTGTCAGTCAAGTGGGCATCGCTTTTTAGATGTGCTCTTAAAAAATAAATTGCATCCTCAGTGACAGAAAACAACTGAGCTGTCAACCAAACACCGGGGGCTGGTGGGCAGGGGTGTCTGTTTTACTGCTTGAGCCTCTGCCCTCCAGTTGGAAGAGGAATGGTGTGATGCCAATCACAGAGAAGCAGGAATGGGCTTGGGAAATGTGGCTTTGCCAGGACTGGGGCTGGGGCAGGCAGGGGGTGAGGCTCTGGTGCTGGGTCATGCTGAGTGTCTCGAGGAATCTGGGGGGTTCTGAGCTGCTGGTGCAGCTGGGAATTGGTTTTCTCTCAAGTGCTGCATCTTGAGGGTGTTCACCTATGGATATGTGAGTGAAGAAGGGGCTGAAGCAGGAGGGAGCCCTGGCTGGTGGCTCCAGGGAGCAAAACCACTCAGGAGGTGCTGGCACAACTGCCTCCACAGAGGCACATCCCTCTTTCCACACCCCTCCTTGTGCCCCAGCCTCACTCCACACTGGGAGATGTTGTTCTGGGAGAAACTGCTGCTGAATTGTAAGCAGGACATGGTGAGCAGGGACAGGAGATTCCTGTGAGCATCCAGCATCCTCAGCCCTCTCAGATGGGATGCCCCTGCCCCTGGGATGGACTCAGCCTCAGAGCTCTCCTCTCCTCTTTCCCCTTGCCCAGTGATCATCACCAGGCTCTCAATCCATATCTGCTGAGTTAAATATCATGGGAATTCTCAGGCTTTCTACCATTAAGCTGCCCATGACCCCAGAACCCTCACAGCGAGCTTTGGCACCTGGCAGGGATCTCCCCGGGATGGATGGATGGATGGGAGCACAGAGGTTTTGGGGAACAACACAGCCGTGGCCACTCCCTTGTGAGCTCCATTTTGCTGCTGTGAGGGCCAGCCTGTGTCCTGTCCTCACCTCGTGCAGGGGGTCCTTCCTCACATTTCGTCCTGCCAGGGGCTCATCGTGGGGGAAGACGACGGAATAGTTCTTGGCGTAGGACTCGTGGCTGCGCTCCTTGATCCAGCGGTTGTTGTCGGTCAGGGAGTGGTGAAACCTCCTGGAAGGCAGGGAGATGGAAACATCTGGATAAGCCCACCAGCTCATGGCCTTCTTGACCAGACCCAGGTGTAGATGCAGCTGCTGGTGTAAAATTGCTCTCTGTGCTCCAGGAGAAGGGGAGCCCAGCAGGGCTCAGTGCTGGCCATGCTGACCATCGGACCTGCAGCCCCCACTGAGCTCCCAGCCCCACCCCAGAGCAACTGGGAACAGAGGACAGCCCTGCTGAGGAGGGGAAATGGAAAAATAAAATTAAACTTGAGGTTAATTCTGCCCCAGTTCAACAGGGGACCAGGCTCAGGGCACACCCAGGTTTAAACACAGCTCTGATGAGTGAGCGAGCCCTGGATATTCCTTATATTTTTCACTCAGTTCTCCCCAGGCTGAAATATAAATAAACCCCAAATTATTTTCAATTCATCTGAAGTATTTTCATCTTTCAAACAGAAAATCTCCTTGAAGGAATGAGCCAGCTCAGCCCACAGTCAGGTTGTTAATCCCAGAGATGTGAAACTCACAGGGACCAGCCTTGGGCACAAGTGGCACCTTTCCCAGGGATGGAGAAAGGGAACCAGGCAGGGCATGAAAGACAAAATGCCATTTCTAGGGACTTTCAAAATGATACTTTCAGCTTCCCTCCTTGCTGGGTAGGTGCAGAGGAGAAGCAGGACATGGGGCTGAGCCCTGCAAGGAACACAAGTGATGTTCCCCAAGAGTTGTGAGAGCAGCTGCCTCTTCTGCTGGCAGAAGGTGACACATGGCATGTCACCAGCAGCCCTGGCTGCCCCATCACCAGTGAGCTGAAGTTTTGACAGCAGCAAGCGGGCAACAGCTGCCAGATGAAATATTTACAAGCAAATGTTCTGAGAGGATAAATATTGAAATGTGAGGAAAAGGGAGTTATTTAAAGAGGAGCTTGGTAATTGTCAGCAAAAGGAGGGAATGGGACTGACAGCTTGATGGCAGGGCACAGGGGACATGGGAGATGCTTGGATGGAAAACCCCTGGCTGCTCTGAGCAGGGCTGGGGTCCCTTGGTGCAGGTCAGGGGGGGCTGTGCTGGTGCCAACCCCGTGCCCAGCCTGGCATTTCTCCATCTCTCCATCCCCATCCCCAGCCCAGCTGGTGAAAGGGGACAGCTGGAGGCATCTCCCCTGATCTCTGCAGGCCCTTCACTCCCACAGCCCACTCCAGCATGGCATTTACCAGCTTGGCCACTAAAGTGACGTGAGATTTTCAAAGCTTTGTCCCCTAAAAGGTGATTGCTGTCACAACAGCCCTGTAAGAAAGCCCAAACCCAATCAAAGCCAATCAAGCAAATCAAAAGCAATTACTGAGCCAACATCTGCACAGCCACAGCTCCCAGCCTGGGTGGTGCTGCAGAGGTGGGCTGAGCTAATCTTTGTGCTGTTGAAATCATCCCCCCCATTATTAACTTAGAGGATTAGGCATGGCACTAATTGAACAACAAAACCCAAATGTAATTACCCAGTCCTTCCCCATCATGGCCATCTCCTTGTGTCTGATGGAAGTTGTTTGTGTGGGAGGGGAATGAGGCAAATGAGACAAACCCCATGCGTACATTCATTAAAGCCGCTGTGTGTAATTGGCTCCAGCTCCTTGGAGGGACACAGCCGCTGCCTGGACACCCATCCCCGATTCCAGCCCTGCCTTGAAAGCATCCCCAAGGAGCACCAGGGATGAGGGATGCCCGTGAAGGGAGCTGGGGCAGTCAGGGTGACTTGCCTGATGTCGTAGCCGTACATGTCCTTCTCCGGCCGGCCGTGGATGATCCAGTGAGCCAATTCCCTGCCGCAGCCACCTCCCAGCATCATCCCTGGGGAGCAGGGGAGGATGCAGACAAGGCCAGGAGGCCAAGCCTGGCTGTGGAACACCAGGATCTGCCTGGGATCCAATGCCAGCAGGGTATGACCCCATCAGGTCTCACTTACCAGCGCTGTTGAAGCCGCAGCCGAGGAAGAACCCTCGGACTTCCGGAGCTTCTCCCATGAGTGGTTTGTGGTCGGCTGTGAATGACTCTGGAAAACAGAGAGGGGATGTACCAGCAAAGCCAGGACATGGGGATCACACACTCTGGGGACATATCACACACTTTACAAACTGCTTTCCTGCAGCCTCCTCTCCTGACCTCGTCCTGAGAGGTCAGTGGGGCCAGAACTGGACCAACACCAAGCACTGCCCAGCACAGGTTTTTGGAGTTAGGCTGAAAATTTGGGAAGCAAAATTAATTCCCCAAGAGAAGGTGCACGAGGCACTGTGAGGGCTCTTTTTCCCTTCCCAATCCTCCAGTTAAAGGGGCTTCACTCATCTGTTTGTTGCCATTTTAACATCTGGGCCCTATTTCCTGATGGTGTATTCCACCTTCCTCAATTCCTGCTGGGAAATTCCAGCACTTCAAGTCACTTGGTTCAGCTGAGGGAGGGCTGGGGATGTCTCTCCTGTGCTCACAATGTCTCCTGCTACCAGTGCTATTCCACAGGCCCATCAGCTGTGGAAATCCCTCTACAAATCCTCACCAGGGAGGAAAGCAAAGCCCCTGACAGAGGTGTGCAATCCTCCTCCCTGTTTGATGGTGGTCCGTCCATCCATCCATGCATCCATCCATGTAAAAGGAGAGAGGGAAAACTGGGTTCAGTGTGGTCTTAGCAATGCCCAGTTTGTTTCCCTTGATCCCAGTGCTCCAGAGAAGGCAGGAGCAGCTCCTCACACGCTGAATATCCCTGCACAGATGTTCCAGGCTGCAAACTCAGGGAGTTAATGGAGCAACAGCCAGAGCAGCTCCCCTGCCAGCAGGGCTGACTTTGCCCTGGGACAGGTGATGAGGGCTCCAGGGACCTTGGCACAGTGACCACAGCAGAGGGGACAAAGCCTTTGCCATTTGCTTCAGCCCAGAATGACTCAGCTGCCACAGGCTGCTGCTTTCAACTAAGAAGGAGAAAAGGAGGAGAGCTGAGCCTTGGAAAATGACATTTTTGTACTACAAAGTGGAAACATTCATCTGCCAGCAGCCAGCTCTGCTCTGCTCACACTGCAGTGCAATCAAACCACTGGACCCAGGGCCAAGGTCTCCACCTCGTGCAAGTCATGTTTGATCTGCTGCAGGGCACGAGATGTGCTCTATTTTCCCCTCATACAACCCAAAGAGTTTCCCTCCAAGTGCCTCAGCACAATTACAGTTGATATTTTAGTGAATTTTAAGTGCATTTTAAGGCCAAACCAAGTGTGCAAGGCTTGGGCTCAATGTCTGGCACCACCTCCAGCTGCCACTGCAGGGATGCACCAGACAGCCTAGGATGTAAATCTGGGTAAATCCAACATCACTAGACCAGGAGCAAGCAGAAAAAATAATTTTAGAAGATAACACTGGGTAGAATAACAGCCACTGCTTAAAAAAATCTGCCCCTTAAATTTCTAGCCCAGCAGCCACAACATCAGCTGAAAACCCATTCACTCCCAGACTGGATCAAGGCAATCAGCTCCCCAGGGAAATGGTTTTAAACTGAAAGAGGAATAATTGAGATTATAAGAAATCTGTAAGCTTGTAAGAAATTAGAAGTTATTTACAACAAGGGTGAGGAGGCCCTGGCACAGGGTGCCCAGAGGAGCTGTGGCTGCCCCATCCCTGGGAGTGTCCAAGGCCAGGTTGGATGGAGCTTGGAGCAGACTGGGATAGTGGAAGGTGTCCCTGCCCGTGGCAGTGGAGCAGGAATTAGATAATCTTTGAAGATCCCTCCCCAGCCAAACCATTCTGTGAGCCTCTGAATGTGTGATTCTATTTCTCCACCCAGGCTAGGCCTGGAATGCCACCCCTTGGAAGATGCCATCACTGCAGCCAGACCAGCAGCAGTGTCTCTGCATTCAGAATTTTTCTTCTCCCCAGGTTATAAAGTTTCCCTTTGGCTCCAGCAGGATCTGCAGAAGAACCCAGGCACCACAGTGCTCACCACAGTGGTCACCACAGTGGTCACAGCCACACTACCTGGCCCGCAGACAGTGGATTTAATTCCTGTTTTCTCCAGAACTGGCACTCTGTTGACAGCACCTTCAATGTGCTGCATGAAAACATCCCAGTCCAGGTCAAAGAGGCCAAAAGCAAATTTTTCAGACACCTGAAGGTGAGAAACAGGAATCAGGGTACAGAGCAGAGGATGGCTGATGGTCTGAGGCTGCCTCACCTCTGGCAACCTCGGAGAAGATAAATCGAGGCTGCATTGAATCTTTGGGATTTTGGGGTTTTCTTGAACAACCCAGACAAATCTGAAGTCTGAATTAAGGATAGAGGGAAGGGCACAGCAGCTTCTGGCTCTCCTGTTCCCTCTGCACTGCGTATCTGTGCCACAGATGGCCCCAAAGGGGAGATGCTCCCCTCTGCTTTCCCCAGCAGCCACCAGAGGTTGGTACCTGCCAAATGCGGGGGCTGAATGTTCACTCCTCTGAGGTGGCTTCCCTGGAAACATGCCTCATTCCCCCAGAAAACCTCCCAGCTCCACTCACCTCCTCCCAGAAGATGGGGTTTGACTCATATCCACCCACGGAAAGGGCATCGCCTTGGAGACGGAGATAGACCGAGGCGTCGTGATCACGAACGTTTGGCATGTTCTGAAAAACGGGGAGGGGGAGTGCAGGGGTCAGAGGAGGCCAAGAGCCATGGGGACACACCCCTAGGGCAGCCAGCGAGCTCCAGGGCACAGGGTAGGCACCTGCAGCAAGGACATGAAGCTGGGACATGAAGTGGCTCCAGGGGTGCTCCCTCAGCACCGAAATTTGGGCACCAAGAGGAAAGCGTTGGCTAACCTGGCTGAACCATGGGCAGAACAGCTTACACAGACACCTGAGCAGCACTCAGGGGTGTCCTGGGGACAGGGAACAGCCCCTGTGGTTGATCCTAGCTCAGGAATCATCACTCCTCTGCCACCCGCCTCTGCAGGAGGATGCAGGAGCTCAACACGCAGGCAGCGGTGCACGAAGAATGAGGGATTTGTTCTCGTGAATAATGGATGGGGAAACATTTAGATAACACTGAAGAATCGGTGTAGGGCCTACTGCAACCCGTGTTGACAAGTGGAATTAAGTGGATTGAGCAGGAGGCACCGAGCTGCAGCCTCTCCTCTGAAGGTTTTCTCACTGTGAACGGCACAGAGCAGTTCCTGGGACAGAAATGCAATCATGGACCACGGCACCTTTTACAACGAGGCACCTCGTGCTGAAAGGTCAGGCACAGACTGTGTCAGCAGGATGGAAACTAATTAATGTGTCACCCTGAGAGCGCTGGGGCCTGAGAATGATGCCTCCTTCCACTCCTGAGCAGTTCTCCACAGCCAGATGGCAGGAACAGATTTATTGGGGCAGTTTAGAAACGCTTGGAGAGCTCCACCTCTGCCTGCCAGGACTGGGGCTGGCTCACAAAGGGTCTGGGATCTTTATGAATGCTGCTATCAGACACCAAACCCAGAGATCCTGAGGAAAAACTAATTATCCTGCCAGCTGTAACCTCGTTAAATATTAAATCTGACTCTGTTCGGGGTGGTCTGACAGCCCTGCTGAGGGTGTGTGCACACCCCAGAGAGCAGAGCCTGGCTTGGCAGGAATGAGGAGGGTCCCCCATGTCTGGGGTGTCCCTGAAAGGGGCAGGGGTCTTTCTGCCTCTGCAGCAGAACCTAACCCTAACCCTAACCCTTGTTCCCCAGAGCAGAGGAGCCGAGTTTCAGCTGCACGGGACTGACCTGGATGCCCTCGATGCGCTCGGTGACCACGTAGGCGTGGTGCATGGCCACCAGCGGCACGTGCACGCCCGCCAGCCGGCCCAGGGCTCGTGCCCACACTCCTGCAGAGACAACAAACCTGTGCTGAGCTCCTCTCCATCCCCCACATCCCCACACAGCTGCAGGGGACAGCCACACAAGGGACAAGGGCTGATGCAGGATCTCCTCCTGGGAGGAGGAGGGAGCAAAGCCACCTGTGAGCTGTGGCTGCTCGTCCCACGCCTTCCCCTGTGCCCTGTCCCCCGTACCTGCACAGTTCACCACACACGGGGTCTGGATGGTCCCGTGGGCTGTCTCCACTGCATGCACCTTCTTCACCCCAAAATCATCCGTTCTCACCTGGATGCCCGTGACTGGGCAGTTCTCGATGATCTGGTGGCAGAGGAAGGGTGGCAGAGTCACAGCAGGGTCACCAGGGCAGGGGGACAACCCACCTCACCTGACATGACACCCCCAAATCTGGGAAAACTGAACCCAGGCAGTGTTCTGAGTGCTGTCTTGCTCCTGAAGGTCTTTTTTCCCACCCTCTGTTTTCTCTGGATCTCAGGATTCCTGCCAGCTTTGTCACTGTGACCCAACCAAGAGGACAACACCCTTCTTGGGAAAGACCCAAATCTGCAGGAGCAGCTCCTCCACAGTGGGGAAGGAGAAAGTGAGGAAGGCAGAGGATGAAACCAGCAGGCATTAATGAGTAAATTGCTAATTAAGAAGTACCGTAGCGCCTCTGGCAGTTGCTGCTCTGGCGAGAGTGGAGCAGGTGCCAGCGGGGTCCATGGTGCCATCCTTGGGGACGTACAGGGTGCCATAGAGGTCATCAATGTTCATCAGAGGGTACAGGTCCTTGGTCTGTGACGGGGTCAGCACGTGGGACTCCACACCGTACACCTTCCCCAGCTGCCAAGGGACAGGAAAACCAGGAGCTCAGGTAGAGCAAAAGCTCTGTTCATCACTTGCTGCTGAAAAGCAGGAGCAGGAGAATCCCAGGACATGTTGATCTCCCAGACCCCAAATCCAGCACGGGGTGATGCTCAGATTTCAGCAAATACGGCCCTATTTTCGAATTCAAGCTGCCTGTGCAGCTTGAAAAATGATGCTGCACAATGGGGTAAACTATGCTAGCTCTATTTAAACAGTCAAAAATCTGAGGCTGGATTTAATTTGGCCAGCTTTGGAGGAGTTTGACAGATCATGGCTGCCTTATGCAAGTCAGGAGGCTGCCCTGGAAGGGCCACTTGCTGCTCTCCAGGTGGGAAAGCAGCGAGGGATTCATTCAGTGACCTGGGGGCTCCACAGAAACACCCCCTCCCTCAGCCCACCCTGCCGGGGACACTCCCCAGGGCTCCTCCCTACCGACATGAGCCTTTTGTACTCATCCAGGCGCTGCTTGTTGGAGGCGATGAAGAGCCCCCCGTTCTCCAGCCAGCCCGTGTGCAGCCCGGTCTCGGCCGGCAGATCCCGGCTGACCACATCCCTCGTGTGTGCCAGCAGCTCCACTTCCACATCGCTGGGACGCAGCTGCCACAGGAGACCTGCGAGGGGACACGGTGGCACTGATGCTCTGTCACCTCTCCATCGCCCGGAGCGGGATGCAGAGGGGGTCCCCAAGAGTCCTGTGTCACCCTGAGGGGGTCCTGTGTCCCCAAGTGTCCTGTGTCACCCTGCGGGGGTCCTGTGTCCCCAAGTGTCCTGTGTCACCCTGAGGGGGTCCTGTGTCCCCAAGTGTCCTGTGTCACCCTGCGGGGGTCCTGTGTCCCCAAGTGTCCTGTGTCACCCTGCGGGGCTCGTGCTCCATCTCGTGGATTTGTGGGAATGCTACAAACCATCGGTTTCTGTTCTTTTCAGGTGTTAAATGAATGGGGGAAAGCGGATGGACCGCTAAAAGTGGAAAGAAAAAAAAAAAAAATAAATAAAGTTTATCTAGGCTGCCTCCCTGCCGAAGAAAAGTGGCTTTAAAAAGCGGGGGGGAGCTGTGGAAATAAAGTGTTTCCTTTTCCTGCAGCCACATGATTCTTGGGGGGGAAAAAAAAGGAAATCTGGGAGATGTCTAAAAAAAAATGATGGGAGAAGGAAAACCAGAAATTGTCAGCATTTACAGCCCAAGCTCTGGCCAATGGACCCGTCCCCAACAGCACATCCCAAGCCACCAGCATCCCTCTGGCCACCTGGGCAGTGCCCAAAGCGTGCCCTGCCGCTCACCTGCCGTGTGCCAGGTGGTGCCCGACGTCAGGCGGTCCCTCTCCAGCAGCACCACGTCCCTGAGCCCCATTTTGGCCAGGTGATAGGTGGTCTGGCAGCCCAGGCTGCCCCCACCCACCACCACCACCTGTGCCGAGGCTGGCGGGGGCCGGCTGGGCTCGCAGGGACCCTCGGCCTGCAGCGTCTTCTGGTACGGGACGCTCTTCTTGGCCGTGGGGCCCCAGGAGCTGCTGAAGGGCCGGGCACTTCTCCAGGGGGCTGCTGCCCGCCAGGCACGGCTCATGCAGGACATCTCCACCTGCAAATCCCCAAATGGCCTCGCTGCATCCCTGGGCAGCTCCTCTGCTCGCCTCGCTGCCCATCGCTGGATGCTGGGCAGAGGGTGAGCCCTGGGGCACATCCCTGGGCAGGCTGCTGGGATCCCTGTCCGGCAGGGAAATAAATGTGTGTGTGCTCCCAAACACCCTCCAGAGACACCCCCTTAAAAAGGGGTTTGGGAATTCCCAGGGCACGGTGACCCTGTGCTTCCTCAGCCCACTTTCTCTGCCCCCACTAGAGAAACACAGGAGCTGTTTGAGCACAGAGAAGGTGCCAGTTCTGCTCCTTATCAGAGGGTGGGGCAATCAATGGCTGCTGGGGGAGAAACGGGGACAGATCCTGCCTGTGAACACTGTGTGGGTCCTGGCTGAGGACACAGCTTGGGATTTGCTCCTGGAACAGATTTTGGGTGCACACGAGGGGTGTGGTGGGGCCAACACAGACCCCTCTACACAAACCACAGCCATGGCCTGGGTCTGCCCTGGGCATCACCCCACTGAGACCCCCTGCGTGCTGCCACACAGCCACCACAGCACCCACTGTCCCCCCACTGTCCCCCCAAGCTTCAGACTCCCACTTGGAATTCCTGTGACAGCCCATGGCACCACTCACCAGCAAGGCTCGCTCTGGGCTGGCTTTCCCTGCTGGGATGTTGTGGGGCCCCCTGCCTTCCTCTGATGCTCTCCTTCTCCTCCTCCTCTTCCGTCCCCTTGGCCCCTGCTGCAAAAAATATTAACCAGCACTTGGAGGCGAGCGGAGCCAGCCTGAGCAGAGAGAAAAGAGGGACTCACCTCCCTTTGTCACCCTTCTCGTGGCTCTGCTGCTTCCCAAGCAAGACAAAACGTCCAGCAGAGTGGAGAAATTTAAAACAGGCAGGAAAACGCTGCTTTTCTCCCCGGCTTGGTGCCCAGCAGAGAACAAACAGCCCAGCTGGAGCCAGGGGGACTCGCAGCCTCCCGGGCTGGCTCAGTGCTGGCTGGAGCTGTCAGCTGAATGCCAGAGAGCAAACACGGTGAGGAAAGGCACCATCTGACCCTCCTGCTGCAGTTCCCATCGGCTCCAGTCACAGAACAGAGTTAAAATTTACACCTCTCCTAAGCCAGACCCGAGAGCTCAAAGTGAAGGTGGCAACGCCAAAAAAGAAAGTTAAAAAAAAAATAAATTAAATTTGAGTTGGGTATTGAAATAAGGGTTTGATTTAGATCTCTAAACCTGAAGGTTTGTTGTTCCTTCAGCTCAGGGCTCACCCCTGGAATTAGGGCCTGTTGGGGCAGGATACAGAAGTTCTGCTGCAGGGCCTCGTGCCGGTATCTCAGGGCAGCACAAGCCAGGGTGGAGTCAGGGTTTGGCTGGTGGCTGGGAGGGATTGGGGTCCCATACAGCATCATGGTCCCCCAGACAGCATCACCCACGCCTGCAGAGCTCTGAGCAGCCATGGGATGGGTTTTTGGGGGCCTTTAAGCATCCAGCTGAAGTGCAAGTGCCTCTTTTCTGCTCCTCAGTACCCAAACCCTCTGCTCCTGCCTGCTGGACACCCTGTGGTACCCAGTGTGCATCCAAACTCCCTCAGTTTGGGAAGGGTTTGAACAGGAGCCAAGGGGTTCCCTTATTCCACCTTTATCCCCTGTCTCCAGCAGCATTTTAACTCCTTCTCCCAAAGACAAAACCGGTTTCTCAGTTTTACACAGACAGCCCCAATTCATAAGGCTTCCCCATGGACTAAATTGCTCAGAATAACCACAGAGCTGCAAACAAGTCTAAACTCCTGTTTGCAGTGGGGTGTTTCTGTTTGACAGGCCAGAACCATTTCATCAGCATGTCCAAATTATAAATATGACCTTTGGCTTAGACCAGACCTACAATACACAATACAATACAAGCCCAAGTCCACTTCAGCAGCCTGAGTCCTTCACCAAGCTCAGGATGGACAGAGGGGGAAGTGGCAGCTCCTGCAGCCCCTCTGAGCCCTGATGTAACCCCAGAGCAGGAATGAGGGGGTTTTTTTTTTGGGATGGTCAGTCCAGTGTGGAGGGAGCATGCACAGCTCCATCTCCCCCTGTAATTTTTAAGTTAATTCTAAAATTGAGCAGCACAGTGGTTCAGGCACCAGCTGGAGTTTTCTAGGTCACAGCAAACGTGGTTAATGCAGGGCTGAGCCAGCCAGGCGTGCTGCAGACTGTCAACATTTCCTCTGCCACCTCATCAGAGCTGTGGGCTCAGCTCTGCCCCACAGCCTCAGTCTGGGCAACACCAGCAGCACCTGACCCTGAACCAAAAGCACCCAGATCTCAGAGTCCTGCTGGGCAGAGCTGTCCTGAGCTCTCCTCTTGGCCACCCCCTGCCTCAGTTTCCCCAGCTGATGGTGCAGCCATTTGGACCCTGTTTTTGTGATGCCCCAGGCTGGGCTGGGTGAGCCAGAGGGGCACAAGGAGGTGGCCACGCTCTGGCTGGTGGCCACGGGGCTCAAGGGGCCAGGGGAGGTGGCTGTTCCACTGGGACAGAAGCTGCTGCTGGCAGAGGGCAGCCAGCAAACACAGCCACCCCACGCCGTGTTTGCTCATGGGGGATTTTGTCAGCAGCTGCCCTTGCTGGGGGAAAATCAGAGTAATAAATAAGACCCCGTGCCTGGAGTGTCCCCCCGCTCCTGGGACAGGCCAGGGGCTGCACAGGGCTGGAGCCAGCTGTGCTGGCTGGAATTCATTCTCCTGTTAATGCCCCTGGAATGCTGTTCCTGCTCTGGTTACTGCACCTGGCCATGGCTGGGCAAGCTGGATCAATGCCCCATTTATTCCTGAGCTGGCAGACCCTGCATTGGAGCAAGCCCCAGGAGAAGATTTTGGCACGAAGCCGAGTGAAGCCACTGAGGAGGGACACACCTGCCAGCCCCAGCCACTCCCCCCAGGAGTGATGTCCCCAGCCCTGGGCTGGCAGGGATGTCCCCAGAGGCAGGGCAGAATGGGAAGGAATTTTTGCAGTGCCCAATCTGCTCCAGGCTCCAGTGCTGTGTTTGGTAGCCCAGCTGTGCCAGGGCCAGGCTGAGGCTCATCACCAGCAGGGGAGGGCCCAGACACCAAAACCTGCTATTCCATACCTGGTAAATGTTGCAGAGATTCCCTTGGACCAAAGAGCCACGAGGAAAGAGTTTATCCCAGGCAGGGTCAGCACCTGGACCAAAGCTCAACACTCGGCTGGGCAGCACCTTCCCAAACCAGCATCCAAAATTTAGTGCCCAGCCCACGTCCTGATGCTCCCTCTGCTCATTGCTATATCCCCTTCCAGCTGACCCTGGGAAAAGTGAAGCACTAGGGACTCCAAGGGTGAAATAAATTAATGTTCCTAATTAAATGGCATGGCAGGAAATCACATCCCTGCTCGAGGGGAAGCCTCTTGAACACCTCAGGATTTTTAAGCACCTGTGCAACTTGTTTATTGCTCTGGAATATGCTGCTGCCTGCAGGGCCAGGTGGGATTATGGAATATGATATTCAGGAGTGACTAAAAGCCATGGAAAATCAGCCTCTTTCTTTCACCCTGCAGGGGCTCAGCTTGGAAAAAGAGAGGATTCACAGGAAAGCTCCTGGATGGGACAACTGCACGAGTGGCAGCTGCTCCAGGAACGAGGAGGAACCCGACAGGCACCCCAGGAGGGATCTACTCCAGATTTAGGAGGGGTGAAAACACTTACTGTTCATGCCAGGAGTGGGGAAGGATCTGTCCTTGGGAGCACCCATCTTCCCTGGATGGGCAAAGCCCTGAGCCCCAGTGCAGCCAAGGGGGTTTTAGTGACAATGACCCTGACAGGACCCTGAACCCCCTGGCACATTGAAAACCATGGCTGGGAAAATAAAACCTATCAGCAAAATTACACTTTATTTTATTATTTTTTTTTTTTTCTGTTGGGGAATTTACTTTGATGAATTGTAACTTAAAAAGGCCTGGAAAAACCACATGCAGAAGGGTTTCTAAGTAGCAGCTAAAGTTTCTATTCCAGCATTACAAGCTATTCCAAATGATTTCCAAATTCCCAGCTATAAACTATTCCATTAAACAAACAGTTTTATCTTTAAACTCCCTCCACCCTACCCCAGTTAGTGCAGTGCAAAGGAAAAAACCCAAAGGAATTTACATATTATTTTCCAACGTATCCCATTGCAATTCCAAATGACCTGCGAAGAATTAAAATAATACATACAATTTTCTCGCCATCATAAAAAAACCCAAACATTTCCCTTTCTTATTCACAGATATATTTGTGGCAAATGGCTGAATAATTACTTACAAACAGAACAATCTCTTTTTAACAAGTTTCTTACACCAGTAAACACAAGAGGGAGAGCTCTCTGGGGGAGGGGTTTTGGCAGAGGGTGGGGGTCCCTTTGGGGTGTAAGGGACAGAGGTGCCCTGGTCCCTGGGACAGGGCTGTGCTCTCCCCAGATGATGCCCTTAGAAAATTGGCCACGTTAAACAGGAGGGGCTGTAAGGCTTTAGGATCTGAGGCAGAACAGGAGCCAGCAGGAGTTTGTGTGTCCCACACACCCAGCACAGCCTCTGGAATGGGAATGGGACCCTCTGCTCTGCACAGGAGCAGGGAATTGTCAGCTCCCTGCTGGCTGCTCCCCTCGAGCTGAGCGTGGAGGGGCTGGCTGGGGGAGGTTAGCACCAAACAGTACCTTGGGAATGCCCTGAGCCCCACGTTCCTGTCACCTCCCTGCTGCACCCCCAGTTAGTGGGGGCACCCCCATAGCTCCAGGAGGAACAGGGAGCAAAGCAGGGTGGCTCTGGGCTGGCCACTGAGCACCAGCATGTAATTCCCAAGTTAGCATCATTTCCTTGCCCTTGAGAGATCCAAACTCTTCCATTTCTTATCCCAAACGTGGTTCTTCTGCTCTGTTTGCAGACCTCGTGCCAGGGCAGCAGCACTGCTCACCCACCCAGCACTGGCATCTCCCAGACTTGCAGCAGGATCCCACACCAGGGACGTGGTGCTGCACAGCAGGACCACCACAAATCCCAGGGGAACGACGTCAGGGCATGGAAGCACCAGCTCAAAACGCCACGTGTTCGGAGAGGAAGCTCCTGGGGCTCAGATACAGGGGAGTTGTTCCCTATCACGCTCCCAGACATGGATTTTATTGTATTTGCACTTTGGGAAGGGCAGACTCAGACAGAGGGTGCTCAGGACACAGTGGAAATGTCACAATACATGGATCACCTTTACTTGACAGCAGCAGCAGGAACAGCCTGTGGGAGGAAGAGCAGGGGACAACGCTGCCAGCCCCCAAAAGTGCACAGAGCTGGGAAGAGAAGATGCTTTCACAGCTCAGGGACAGGATTCAGGACTTGATACTGGAAGCCCCCTGCTGGCTGCTCCCCTCGAGCTGAGCGTGGAGGGGCTGGCTGGGGGAGGTTAGCACCAAACAGTACCTTGGGAATGCCCTGAGCCCCACGTTCCTGTCACCTCCCTGCTGCACCCCCAGTTAGTGGGGGCACCCCCATAGCTCCAGGAGGAACAGGGAGCAAAGCAGGGTGGCTCTGGGCTGGCCACTGAGCACCAGCATGTAATTCCCAAGTTAGCATCATTTCCTTGCCCTTGAGAGATCCAAACTCTTCCATTTCTTATCCCAAACGTGGTTCTTCTGCTCTGTTTGCAGACCTCGTGCCAGGGCAGCAGCACTGCTCACCCACCCAGCACTGGCATCTCCCAGACTTGCAGCAGGATCCCACACCAGGGACGTGGTGCTGCACAGCAGGACCACCACAAATCCCAGGGGAACGACGTCAGGGCATGGAAGCACCAGCTCAAAACGCCACGTGTTCGGAGAGGAAGCTCCTGGGGCTCAGATACAGGGGAGTTGTTCCCTATCACGCTCCCAGACATGGATTTTATTGTATTTGCACTTTGGGAAGGGCAGACTCAGACAGAGGGTGCTCAGGACACAGTGGAAATGTCACAATACATGGATCACCTTTACTTGACAGCAGCAGCAGGAACAGCCTGTGGGAGGAAGAGCAGGGGACAACGCTGCCAGCCCCCAAAAGTGCACAGAGCTGGGAAGAGAAGATGCTTTCACAGCTCAGGGACAGGATTCAGGACTTGATACTGGAAGCCCTTATTCAGGTGGGTTCGCCCTGAGCTCATGAGGTGGGATTTATCACAGCTGCAAGGGAAATCAGCCTGGCTCAGGACTGCCAGAAAGGAGAGGACAGACCCAGGGATATCCTCTGCAGGTACCTGGTGCCTTGGTGGCCCCTGAAAACCTTGTATGGAGCACATCTCCAGTCCTGCAATGCAGTGACACCTCCTGCTCACCAGTGGGACCAGTCTTCCCCCTGGGCACCCCCCTGCCAGCAGCAAGGCTGGTGGGATTGAGGTGACCTTAAAGAAAATGGGATTGGGGATGCCAAAATGGCTCTTTCCCCTCCTGGCTGGCCTGAAGGTTCACTTCCAGCCTACATCTGAGGGTCAAAATGGTCACAACCCTCTCCTCCTCCCAGGCCAGGTGTCCCCACCCTGCCCCTTGGCCTGGCCCATGGCTGCCAGGGCCACTGCCAAAATCCTGACCTGGATAAACCACCTGTGGCAGGGGGTCTGCATCGTCTCCTCGGGGCTCCCTCCCCTGGAACACCCCAAATTCTCACCCAGGCACAAAACCTTCAGCCTCACCCTTGCACCACCATCCCCACAGTGGCTTTTCAAAGCCCTTGACAGAAGAGGGGTGTGGGACCCACACCCCTGTGGGCGCCCCAGAGTCTCTGAGCTCTGTCCAAGCAGGGAGAGCGCGGCTCCCCCGGGGCTCCCCCGCAGCTGCTCCTCCAGCGCCATCCCACAGCCCATCAATCTTCTGTACACGGAATGGGGGCAGCCTGGACGGGTTGGGGCGGTGAGGGGCTGCAGGGGCAGTCCTGGGAGGTGTCCAGCACGGGGACAGTGCACTCGGGCTGCAGCCGCTGCCTCTGGGCGCTCGACGACTTCCACCAAGCACGGCCGCGGTCACTGCACCCCCTCCTCCTCCACGTACGTCGAGGGAAACCAGCCCACCTGTGGGGGGACAGGAGAGGTGAGCTGGGCAGCTCAAGGGACACAAATCCTCTTGGAGTGCAATGATTTGGACAGCCCAGGCACAGGGTGGGGCTGTTGGGATGTCCTGTGCAGGGCCAGCAGCTGGACACCATGACCCTTGTGGGGCCCTTCCAGCTCTGTGATTTTATAAGAGAGTTCCTGTCCTGTCACTGGGATTGTTCTCCTGCCATGAAGTGCTGTTCCCAGTCCTGGATGTGCCAGATCCTGATGGTGTGAGCCATCACCCCAATTTGGGATGGAGCTAACTCCTGTACATCACTTTGGACACATTGATTGCCAGGGAAAAGGACAGGCAGAATCTGTCTCTGGTGCTACAAAATCTGTGGGATCCTGTTTTTCCCAGGATGCTGAGCCTCCCCCTGCAGAGCCAGCATACATCCCCCCATGGGCAGGTTTAGGGAAGACCAGACCCTTCCACCACGTGCTCCCATCCACCTGTGTGCCCTGGATATCACTGTCACAAAGCACCAAAGCACAGGGGTGGTTCTCAGGAGGTGACAGCTCACCCAGACCCCAGGAAAGAGCGAGAGGGCGTGGGACACACACCCTTCCCTTTGCCAGCAGAGAGGATATCCCGCTGCAGGAACAGGACAGGAATTTCTCTGGATGCACTCACCCTTCCATTGGTTTCCCCCTTCCACCAGCCCTGGTCCCCTCCAATCCTGCTGTAGATCTTCACCACGTCCCCCTCCCGCAGCGACAGCTCTCGCATGTCCCGCGCCGCAAAGTTGTACCGTGCCACCGCTGTGCCTATGACCCGGGGGGTGAACACTGCCAGGGGACAAAGCACAGTGGGTCAGGAGCAGCCCCATGCTGGCTGAAGCCTGGGGAAAGCTTGGTGAGGTTCAACCTGGGTTTTCCACCACAGCACTGAGAGCTGGAGGTGCTCAGATGGAGGGGTGGCATCACCTGAGCTGCCCGGCCCCGCACGGGGTTAAATTGGGTTCCTGCTGGGCTTTGAAGGGCTCTGTGGGCTTGGGAAGGCTCTCTCTGCTAGACAGGGGCTTGGTGGGGATCACTGGGGTGAAGGACACTTTTGTGAGGTGGTAAAAGAAAGGATTTCATAGGAATACACAACCATTAACAAAGAAACCATGGAAAAATCCTGTTCAGCTCTCAGTTTCAGGTCTGGCTGCCACACATCTCCCAGCATCTGATGGAACCACTCTGTTAATCAACTTGGATTTAAGCTACTTCAAAAACAGAGTTGCTGGGAATGGATTCTCCTGGAGGTGTTCAGTGAATCCTGTGTGCTTTGCCATGAGGAGGAACCTATCCTGGAACCTCCCTGCTCCTGTCCCTGCCAGGGAGCTTGGGAACTTGGTCCCATTAGAGACCAAATGGCACCAAACCCTAACACCAACCAGCACCTTGGGATGAGGAGATGACCCAGGAGCCATCCTGGGAGCTGAGCCCCACCAGTACAGCCCCAGCCCTGCGGATCTCCATCACTTCAGGCAGGGGATGCTCAGGGGAAGCACAAGGAGGGGGGGAGGCAGGGGCAGCACTCAGCATTCCTGCCCCAAGGTCTGGGCATGGGGAAAAACACTGGAGAACAACAGTGGAGGGATGGGATGGGTAGAGGAGGAGAAAAATGTGCTTTCTCTGGAGTTCACAAAAAAGAAATAAACACCCTGAGGGATTGTTGTGATTTACTCCCCTCTTTCTTCCAGGATTGCCAAGGGTTAATTTCAACTATAAAAGTGTACAAACCAAGGTTGAACGAAGTTTGAGGGAAAGCTTTGCCCAGGTTTTCAGCTCTTGGGGTGGAAGGAGATGAGGATGGCAATGGAGACAGTTTGGACACACAATGTGTGATCACTGGAGGGTTCGTCCATCCTGGCCAGGCAGCCAGGCTGGAGAATGGACAGAAATCATGGCAGCTTTGAGCTCCTTCATCAGGACTTGCTCAGAACCCTTTGCTACACAGATCACTCCCTGCAATACTTTCTATGCAGTTAGAGAATCCCAAAATCCCAGATTTATGCTTAAAAAGTTAAGTGTTCTTCCCAAGCACGGCACCGAGGCAGGCACATGTGGCTTTGCTGGTTATTTTCACTGTCCAGCCTAAAGGAGAGACTGAAAGATAAAAACTTAAATGGGAAGAAGATCTGGCAGGATTTTGCTGTGATCCTCTGGAGAGGGAGGATGAGCCTGGAAAGGCTGGGACAGCATTGCACTCTGTGCAGGGCCACTGAGCCCAAAACACAGCTGGCAGCACAGGTGTGGCCCTGTCCCCTCAGCAATGGGCTCTGAGCAGCCTCAGACAGCAGAGCTCAAACCCTGCAGGACACTGGGATGTTCTCCTGGAGGACCAGGACAGGGTGGGATGCTGATGCTCTCTGGGTGAGACACAGGGGATAAACGGGTCGAGCTTGAAGTACATCATGAGATCCCAAAGTGCTACATCCACTTTTTTTGTTGTTATTGTTAATTTTAGCCCCTTTTCTCAAACAGCAACAAGTCCATCTCCTCCCTGCCTCGATTTTGGGGAGAGGGGGGGAGTGCATTTTGCTGCCAACCAAGCCACAGTTAATTAACTTAATTAACTTATTTCCCAGGGCAGCACTGGGCACCCCCTGAACTGCCTGTGGGGATGGAGGGACAGGGGGGACCCTGCAGATCCCACTGGTGATGGCTTTCAAGCTGGGGATGGTGGCAGGTCTCTCCAGCAGGGAGAGGCACTGGTACCTGACCAGAAGGGACTGGAGGAGCTCTGAGAAGAAAAGTTGAGGCCCTGAGGACTGAGAAAAGAAAAGTTGTAGGAAGCGCAGGAGGCTGCAAAGAGGTTAGAGAGAAACAGAAAGAGGCAGAACACACATTAAAAAGGAAATTAAAATAAAATATTATAAGGCACAATGCTTTAAAAGCTGATGGAGGCATACAGGGCAAAGCATGCAGAGGGTCTTGTGCAGGGGCTTGGAGCTGGGACTGCTGAGATAAGGTCTGGCCATAGCCCCACAGCCATTAGGGGCTCAAAATTCATCCTAGGGTTGTATTTAATGCAGGAAGATATTTAACCAACTTTTAAAACCCATCTTCCTTTGGTATTCTTTTCTAAATATACCATGGAGAAAAATATTTAAAAGTTATTATTCCCCACAAAGCAGTTAGTTCTGCACTCAGGCTTTTGGACAAAACATCTTGCATTATTGCACCTTTTTCATCCCATTTATTTTGATTTTTCCTTTTTTTTTTTTTCTTTTAGACACAGACTTACCCTTTCACCCATCACCTCCATTAAAGGAGTCCCACTGGGATTCAAACCACCACAAGTCACACTGGAACCGGATCCATTAAAACACAAAAATCCCACGTGGATGGGCAAGACAGGATAAATCCCACAAAGTGAACATCACAGCCCTGCTCCCAACCAGAGGGTGGGCAAACCACAGGGTGAAAAACCTCAGGAGAGGAACCAGCCCATCCCAGCAAAAACTGTCCCTTCAGAGAGCAGCAGATCCAGCTCTGCCAAATCCCCCTGAACTCTGGTGAGGCTCAGCCTGAAAATGCCATCAGCCCTGAAGAACTTCTCTGCAAACTGAGGAGCTCAAGCCCTGCAGTGAAGCTGTAAATCCCTTCATCCACTGCTGCTGCAGCTGGCTGGAAAGGGCAGGTTTTGCAGGACAGCCAAGCTGGGTTTTACCTGGGGAGCGGGTGAAGGTCCTGGAGGTAGAGCGCTCCCGGGATTTGAAGGGATACTTCAGGGTCGTGTCCAGCTGCTTGAAGCTCTCCTTCAGCGAGTGGCTCTGGTAGTACTCGACCAGCTCCTGGGAAGGAAGGAGAGGCACCTGGCTGTCTCTGCCACCCCCTGCACAGCTTGCAGAGACAGTGCTACAAGGGGGGGAAGAACCCACCAGCAAGCTTTCGAACTTCTTGGCTTCTGTGATGTGGATCCAGTTGTCCTTCTCCACCACCTTGATGTGCTTCACCTCCTCGTTGAACCTGCCAACGACAGAAAAGACACTCAAAAAAACCACAGCCAGCTGCTCCAGCCCTGGCTCGTCCTCTGTGAGTGAGGAATACCGAATTCTTCAATTCCTAAATGGGGAATTACTCACTTAATACTGATGGCAAAGCGCTCGGCCTCAGCCGGCCGCTCCCGGATCAGGTAGGTGCCGCTGACGTGAGATTTGAGCAGGTTGTCCGTCTGATGCCTCTCCATGTTCCCTGCAAACCTGAGCCCAGAGGTTAATTAGTTCATTTAATTCATTAAAATGAATTCAGATCTTTAAACAGACATGTTTTGGACAAAAAGAGACATCTTTTTTAAAGGCGTGAAGGTTGGAGGTGCAGAAACATCAGAAATATCCTGAGCAGGAAGGAAAGCGCCCTGAGATACACAAGAAGCTGCTGAACCACTGAACCACACCGAGGGTGGCCTCTTCCCTTTGAAGCACCTGACACCTGGAAAAACTCACTAATTGGGAATCAGTCTCCAGGTTAATGAGGCCTCAGCAAGAGCTGGAGAGCAGGGATAATTGATATCCATCAATTTGTAAACCTGGCTGGAGTTGGAGAGAAGGAGCAGCAGGTAAGCCAAGCACAGCCTCTCCTGCCAAGGCAGGAGTTGCCTCCTTCTTCCCACAATCATTTTCCAGGCACAGAAAATGGGAAGAGAAACCAGCATCTCTCTTTTTGCCTCTGACCCTCTCCATCAGTGAAGAAATCCCCACAGCTGCTGCCAAGGCTTTCAACCCCCAAACACCTCCGTGGCAGCTGCTCCACGGCCACATTTCTGGGATGCAGAGCACTGCTGGCCTGCATTTGGAATTCCTTGCTGGAGTGGATTCCTGAGCAAGTACCAAGCAAAAGGCAAGGCTGGTGTGTGTTCCTGCCCACTCACCACGGGTACGCTGTGTAGTCGATCTCCCGCGAGGGCGGCCGGCTGTTGGGGGGCTGCAAATTGAGAATTGCTCATTAGTGACCAGGCAGCAGCTCCTCAGGCTGTGGATCACGTGTGGGATGCTCCTTTCCATGGGAGCCTTCCCTCTGCCAAGCCATCCCTTGATTCTGGGCTCAGGCAGCTGAGGGCAGTGTTGTAGCTGAGCATTTCCCTCTCAGCTCCCAGCTGGGATGAGCAGACTGTGTTTGTTCATTTACCTGAGTGGTTTTTAATTGGGAAGCAGCTGACAACATTACAGCAAGCAGCTAAAAGCAATTAAAATAAACCAAATGCAGTTTTCCTGCACCGTGCTCCCGAGGCAGCCCTGCAGAGAAGGAACAGAGCTGGAGCTGACCACGCCAACCCAGCCTTGGGAACGGGGCTGGGACCACCCTGCCCTGACACCTGCACCCATGGGAGAGGGATCCACCTCCCCCAGGAGGCAGAGGCCTCACTGGAGGTCCAGGGAAGGACTGAGGTCTTGAGGAGGCTGAGAAGAGTGACAGGGAGAACCCCCCCCCAGCTGCACCCACCTCCAGCTCCATCTCCTCTCTGGCACTTACCCTAGCATCCACGGGGCAGGGTTTCACTGAGGAGCTGGGGAAATAACCTGACTTCTTCGTCTGGAGTAGCCTCCCCTGCAAAGCCAAGCTGGGCATCAGACCGGGAGCACTGGTGGCACTGTGCAGGGCTGGGGACAGGCCCCAAACTGCCTCCCAACCCCTGTGCCAGGAATGACCACAAATAAAAGGGAGAAGGCAGAAGTTGCTGGTTTAAAAGTTTCCAGGAGTTTCCCAAGAGGAATCACTCTCACCTCCCACCACGGTGAGTCAGGGTCCCCCCTCAGCAGCTCGATCACATCCCCAATTTGAAAGGTCAGCACTGGCTTCCCAGGAGGGGCTGGGTTTCCATGGTAATTCTGAACTGCCACCATTTTAGGACCTGGCAGAGAGGCAAAACAGTTTCACAACCTTGTCCCTGCTGAAAAAGACCCAAACAAAACCAGCCCTCCTGAAGTTACTCCTTATCCCCTGACACGGCACAGCAGGCAGGATTTAGGGGCAGGAAACATGAAAGCAGAAAGGAATGGTGTCCACAGTGAATGTTCTTGGCTCCTGCAGTTACATGCATGATTGAGTTCTCTGAGCAAAAATAAACCCTGGAAGGACCCAGCCAAGCTGAAGCTCCAGCTCCCAGCCCTGCAGCTGGACTCCCCAAGGCAGAGGAGCTCTTGCCAGGCAATGCCTGGCCAGCACCAAGCCCTGCCAGGCTCAGCAGTGACACTGCAATTGCAAAAGGGACCAGTGAACCACTGAATATCAGCTGGACCTGGGACTCAAACACCGCTGAAGCTCTCAGTCAAAGTCCATTTGTCTTGCCAACACGTTAAATGAACATCCCCCACAGCACCAAACCCACAGTGTTTATCCTTAAAATGCCTCCCCACCTCTGCCTCTCCCCTCCCAGCAAGAGTGCTCTGTGCTTGTTTTGTTGTGCTGTTTTTTTTTTTTAACCACAAATTTGATTCAGGTTTCTTTTTGCCAGGCTTGGCTTTCTTTCCATCAGAAACAGTACAAAAACAAATTGTTCCTCTCCTTTGAGCCAGAGCAGGGGCAGGGCAACCCCTGAGCTCTGTCCAGGCAAGTTTTGAACACAGGAAGGTAAAAGTTATTGCAGTAACCTTTGTTGACTGATGGCCCATCAGAGACCCTGAGCACAGTGGACATGCCAGCAGGAGGATGCTCCCCATCAGCAACAAATCTCCCTGCCAGAAGGTGCCTGGGCTGCCCTGAAGGTTGGTTTGGTGCCAGGATGTTGTACCAGGCTCTCCTTGGTCACCAGTGCAGCGGGCAGAAGCTTTCCTGGCCCAGCAGGAATTGTGTGGCAGCAGGGACAGGAGAGCCCCCAGTGCCCCACTGCTGCCCACGAGGGTGCACAGGACCTTTCTGCAGGTACCAAAGCTCTTTCCTGCTTTTGGAAGGAGCCTCCCCCTCCCACACACTCAGTGTTGGTGATTCCTGCAGCCACAACCTCTCCCTGCCCTCCTGTCACACAGCAATGCCCTTACCAGGTCCTGCACCCAGTGAATCCTGCAAAGAAAGAGGAAAAAGACTCAGTGAGGAGACATCAGCGTCAGTTCTCCCTGCAAGCACCCACCTGATGCCACTGGGATGAGAAAACCTCTCCCCAAATCTCCCTGGTCCCCCCCAGCCCATGGTGCTCACCCCAGGTGGGTGCTGGCACCTCCTGAGGGCTCTGGTGCTGCTTCAGCTGGGCCAGTTTTTGGCCACTGGCCCCCAGTCCTGTCCCACAGGTTGCTGGGACCCCTCCTGAGGCCAGTGCTGGATCTTCCCAGGAGCTGCCCACACCCAGACTGAACAAGGACACAGGGGGTGAGGAAAAGGGCCAAACCACGTACCTGGTCTGCTGAAGAACCTGCATGAGAAATGGTGGGACAAGGGGTTAATTTAACAGCCAACAAACCCCATTTTCTGTTTCTCCCCATGCTCTGAGTATCAACAAACCAGTGTCAGGGTGTGAACTCGGTGCAGGAAGCCCACAGGCAGAGGTGGGGTCACTTGAGTAATTTCTCTGCTCCAGGAAGGCAAGATCTGGGGAGGGACTGCAGCCAGGCAGGGGCATTTCCTCACTGCCACAGAATTCTGCACTTTTGTCTCTTCCTCCCTCCAGTCCCCGCTCAAAACCTCTCCAAAGCCACCCTGTGGCACCTCCTGGAGCATCACCAGGGTTCTGCCCTGGGTGAGCACAGGTGAGTCCCAGCTTTGCCCAGTTTAGACCAAGGACACAAATTGTTGCTGTACTTTGAGACATTTGGGGTCCAGAGAGGAGCCCTCTCCTCATCAGAAATGTTCTCCCTGCTGTAGACCCTCCTGCTTTCACTGTTAAAATGATGAAGAACTGATCATCTCTCTCCAATGCCCACCCACTGCACGGAGCTGCTGTGATGCTCTGCCATCCCTGGGATGCAGCTCTTTGTTTTGGGGAGTTTTGGCTGCTTTGTTTGGATTTTCAACCACCAGCCAATGTGAATTACAGCCTTGGCACATGGGTGGGAGCATTGCATTTTGTATTTCTTTATGTATTAACAAACATCAGTGCTTTATAGGGTGAATTTCTCAGATCACTCACGTGCAGCAATGAGCTGCTCATGAAATAACTCACCCATCTTGCAGGGGGGAATAATCTCCAAGCATTCCTTGTGAGCACCTGCCCCACATTTGGGACAAAGATAGCCCTGGTAGAAGGTTCCTCTGTGCCAAAAGAAAAAGAAATTCAGAAAATCCTAATCCAGCCCCAGCTTTTCTTTCCATGTTTTACAGCAGAACAGCAGGAAGGTTGCTGCTCACCTCAGGAACATCCTGCAGGCTTTGCAGTTGGTTGTCTTTTCAAATGTGTACATCTGGAAGTTGTGGTGATTTGCATTGGCTTTCTCTGGCTTTATGTTGGACCTGAAGGGAAGGACCTGGGGGTTACCTGCCTGTCCCCACGGGGCCCTTGGCATTTCAGTCCCACTGGACACCACAGGGACAGACACAAAATCTGGTGTGAAAGGAGATCAGGGCTGAGCTGTGCAGAGAGGATTTTGCCCATTTCCTTCCCCTGGGATAGGAGTCATGGATTTGGCCTGAGTCAGTCCCCATCCCAAGCCCTGCTCTGCTCTGCTCAGGACCAGGTCCTGCAGCACCACCCTCCCTCCTCACCCTCCTCCTCCTGCTCCAGCCTGGTGCTTCCCCATGGCCCAGCACCAGGGTGAGAATCACAGAAAAGGTTGGGTTGGAAGGGACATTTAAAAACACCTTCCACTATCTCAGGTTGCTCCAAGCCCTGTCCAGCCTGGCCTGGAACACTTCCAGGGATGGGGCAGCCACAGCTTCCCTGGGCACCCCGTGCCAGGGCCTGCCCACCCTCACAGGGCGGATAACTGATTTTCTCTCAATTCCAGAGGTAAAATCCAGTTTCAGAGATGCTCTGGTGGGGAGGCTGAGAGAACAGTTCCAAGCTTCCTTTGCACAGGGACTCATCCAGCAAGCCCACACGAGCTCCCCCATCTCAGGTTTTGCTAGCAGAGCTGCTCTTCAGTGACCTGATGGCCCAAGACACTTTTCACCCACACCTGCCAACTGCACCCAGGGCTAGAGCAGCCACTCATGCTCACATGGCCATTTCAAACTGCTCCATCCACTTCCTCTTCATCTCCTCTGTCTTGCAGAAGAACTGGAAGCCCTGTTTTCCCTGGAGGTGGATCAGGTAGAAGCCGTATGACCACTGCAAGAGAAAAGAGAGCTGCTCTCCCAGCAGAACACACCACACTTCCACTCACACCCCCCAGCCACCGCTCTGAGTGCCTGTCCCTGCCCCTTCTGCTGAACCATGGCCAGGGAACAGCAGGGGAGGAGGAAGGAGAGCCCCCTGTTCCTCTAACACACCCCAGTTAATGAATCCTGGTGCTGTGCACTTGGATCAAACAGCATTTCACGGTGGCAGATGAGAGAACCCAGATTCTTCTGCTCCACTGGATCCTGCCCAGCCATTCTGTCTGTGGCTGACAGCAAGTGACAGCCCAGGAGGAACATCTGACCTGCCCACTGCACATATGCTCAGCCTGTCTGCCCACCACACTGCACACAAACACACCACAGCCGAGGGGGTGCTCTGCTTACCATCTTTCCGTGGGACTAGAAAGCATAGGAGAGCAAAGTGGAAATAGATTTCGTTAAAACACAAAGCCAGCAGCATTCCCTCAGCAGCCAAGTGGCAAAACTGGTTGTTCTCCCTCCAGTGTCCCCTATCCCATCTGCACCACAGCTCTCCCCATGGCATGGAGGTGGGTTAAGCTAACGAGGCTCGGCTAAAGCAAGAGCTGGGAGGTTTTTCCTCCATGGCTGCAGAGTGAGCATCAAACCACAGGAAAATTATGTCCCTTCAGTGCTTTGAGTGCCAATTTTGGCAGCCTGGTGTGCAAAGCTGCCTTTCCAGGCTCCTCCACCCTGCAGCTTGTGGGAGAAAGAACATCCTGGACCTTCCCTCCCTCCCTCCCTCCCTCCCTGCCCTCTCCTCCTGCCCATCTGATGTTTGCAGCCTGACACTGGGCCAGAAAGCACAGAGCAGCTTCCTCCCTCCTAATTCCAACCATCCCAGACTTCTCAGGGCTGTTCTGCCAGGACCCAGGTCAAGGATCCAGCCCATCCCCACATTAATAAACATTTTCCAACACTCTTTAAGGCGGCCCTGAAAGCTGAGCATTTATTTTCCAGCTTTTTTCTATTTTAAAAGGCTAATGGGAACATACTACTCTGAAACAGCTCCAAAATGCTCTCCAGAGCTAATCCTTGGTCTACCTACCTTCTTAATGTCCTTGTTGTTCATGGGGTCATCAGTCATCTTGTGGAAGAGCAGCTCAATAATTTCCTTCAGCTCATAATTGTATCCTTTCCTCTTGCAGACGATCACCACTTTATCGAATAAAAATAAATACCTGCCCAAGGTACAAGCAACCCAGTCAAACACCTCATTAAAAAAATCCAAGGGGAAGGATTTGGAGAGCTCTGAGGAGCTCTCCCCAGCCAGTGCTGCTCAGTGCTGGAGCTCTGCTGTGATTTCACATCGATGCTGGGTTATGTCAGTGAAATTCCAGGCAGTAATTAAATAAATGAGCTCAAGGGGAATCGTTACAGGAGGGCAGGTTGAGTTTGGGGCTGTTCTGCTGCCACTCACCTGTCCTGCTTGGTGTGGTTCACTATGGAGCGCACCTTCAGCTCCCCGTCGATCTTCGGCCTCCCAAACTCCTCCAGCTTCACTTGCTGCAGGAAGCAAAGCAGGGCTCAGACACACAGCCAGCTCTGGAATGATGCTCTGGGCAGCTGGAAACCCAGAGCAGTCTGGATTGCACCTCCCCTGCCCCGCCTGAGGCTGCCAAAGCTCACCAAGGGGATGGAGGATGCTCCAAGGAGAGCCTGGACATCCAAACCCCTGGAGCTCCAGCACCGCCGCCCCAGGGCAAAGCTCAGCAGTCAAAGCACTTTTGCAGACCCTTCCCCACCTCCAATAAGCTATTCTTCAGAGGTTTCCACAATAATGAAGGATGCTGTCTCTGTTAAAAGTTCATAATTTCCAAATGAAGTCCCCAGACCCAGCACCCCTCCAGGTCTGCACACCAACGGGGCCGAGTGTTTGACACCTCTGGAGTTTGGAGGATGAGTTTTCCTTAAAATACCTGGTTGAGATTTTTGGGGATTCAGTGCCTTTTTCACATGAGCCTTTCTCCTCCCCTTTCAATTAACCTCTGTCCTCTCAAAAGCAAAAGAAACCCTCTTTTTAAATCGAAGCTGGATAGGCAGCTTGGGGAATTTTTGTGTCCTCCCCACAGCAATGATGTGAGAAAAAGCTGGGGAAACATTTTTAGGGTAACACCAAAGACAGAAGCCACCCTCCATCCCAGCCAAAGCATCTTTGTGATGAAGCATCCACTTCTTGACCATCAGCAAAACATGAGAGTGTCTGAACACACAGGGATCTTTCAGCACATCAGAATAAGTAGTAATTGCCAAAAAACCCCAAATCTGTTAATAACAATCAAATGAAACTGTGTTCAAGAGGATTTTCCAACTTACCAGGTTTTCTATAGAGCTCTGAAATTCACTTATTTTCTTCAAAGTCTCTTTGTCCCTCTTGACTTCATTGATGTACATGGCCAAGTCCTTAAAAAAAAGGGGTGAACAGGTATTTTTATTTCACCAGTATTTTACCCAGGATGTCTCCCTGAATCCCTCAGGAATCTGAGCAGCCTGGGCCAGGTGAGGCTGTTGGTGCTCGCAGCACTGAGCTAGGCAGGTGCTGCAATGTTTTCCATTTCCCAGAAGATGGCAATGCACGAATCCAGCGCAGCACGGTGATCCCAGAGCCCAAATCTGTATCCATCAAAGAGAAGGAACCATCCCTTCCACTGGAACAACTTTCAGAACAGATTTTCTGTGCCTGTTTGCTTCTTATCTGCCCCCTCCTTGACCTCAACAACAGCTCTTGTCAACTTGGATTAAATCTGAACTGGGAATTTTTAAGACATCCCCCCCCGGGTCAGAGCTCGCTCAGCTCCCCAGCACAAGAAGGGTTAATCACAGCCCAAAATCACAGATCTACGTGACAATATTTGTAACATCACCAAGCCAGGGATGGCAGGTTTGGTGATGAGAAATGACAACCAAAAGCCTTCAGAAGGAGGGAAACACAATCCCAGGGAAACACAATCCCAGGATCAACCAGATTTGAAGTAACAAGGTGCAAATGTTGGCTGTGGAATTTCACTGGGAGCTGCCTTTCCCCACCATCCCTGGGAACTCAGTTCTGCATTCTCAGGCAGATACTTGGTACCTGCACCAAAAAAACCCCACCACAAATGATTCTTTTGTATTTTTTTTTGTGCAAAACCAACTACTCAAGCAAAATGAAAGGGAGCTGAATCCCTTTGGGAATGTCACTCCATCCACCCCCCTGCACAGCTCTAGCCCCAGACAGCAGCAATGTCTGCTGCCTGCCAGCACAGCAGACAGAAAGGCTGGACTTGTGATGAAAGACATCACTTGGAAGTTAAGCCTTGGTTTACAGATCAATTAAAACCTCACTGAATGGTTCCCAAAGCCCCCCGAGCCCAGCGTGGTCAGAACTGCTCCCACACTCTCCTGGTGATGGGGAGTAGAAGAGAGAAACCTCCCTGATGGTTATCAACATCTTCCTGCAGCAAATGCTGAGTCTGCAGCAGAGCCAGAGCAAATCTACATTTATTTTTCAGCGGTAGGGTGGGTGATGGGGCCGTGAGCAGGGTTTAACTGCTGTCACCAGGTCCAGCGTTCAGCTGAGGCCACAGCAGCAGGCTGTCCTTCAAACAACCTCAGCTCTACAGAGAGGCACACAGCAGCTCTGGATCCCTGGGCTGGCAGGGATAATGGCTGGAAAGGTCACCCAAATTATGTAAGTGCCTGGAAATGTAGCACCGTTACAAAAGCTGCAGCTCCGAGGTGGAAAACAAAGTGAGCACAAGCACGGGGCTGAATCCTGAGGTGCTCTCCAGAGCAAAAACCTGCAGTTAATGAGCATCCTCCCATCAGCTTCTGCTGACACTGGATGTGGTGTGAATGTGTACGTGGGGAGACATTTCCTAGTCACAAAACATTTGGATGATTCTACAATTTGATTTTTTTTGTTGCTGATGGTTTCCCCGAGATTCTGGGGGCTCTGGCTAAAAGCTGAAAAAAAACAACTTTAATGAAAGCAAACTGTTGATGTCAAAAGTCACCAATTGTTGAAACACGTCTTCTTTTTAAGAAAATAAAATAAAAATTGTGGATGAAAGGATTCCCACCCAGCACCTGGCTAACAGCACACAGGGAACGCTCCACACACGCAGGCTCCCATCACTGCCATCCTCCCTGACTTGCTGATACCTCTGGAGCTCCTCCAAATCCCTCCCAGCAAAAACAAAAGCCAGATCTGGCACAGCCTCTGCACACACAACAGCAATCAGGGGAAAGTTGTGACTTGTCAACAAACCCCAGCTGCCCCAGCTGCCTCGGAGGGGGACAGCAGTGACAAGGATCTGCTGTGAGGCCATCACACCAAATGGCAACCAGTACACACAGGTGTGGCCAAAAGGAGCAGACCTTGCCTTCCCTCAGGCTGTTCCTGGATGGCTTTTCCATCCAAAGTTTTGTTTTTCACAGAACAGAGGGATCCTGAGCTCTGCTGCACCCCAAAGCCAGCACACCCCACTCTCAGCCTCTGTACCTGCATCGCCTCCAGAGCCTCCTTCAGCTGCTGCTTCTCTGGCCGGTCTGAGGAGTGGCTGAGCAGCTCCTGAAAAAGTAGAAATGAATATAAATAAAGAGTCTGGATGTGCTAGGAAAGATGCCCAGACCCTGCTTGCACCAGACAGGGTCTGCCTGAGTGTTGGCAGGGTGGTGACAGGGATGTCAGGGTGGCTGCAGGCATTCCAAGGGTGACAGCAGGGATGCCAGGGTGGTGGCAGGGATGCCTGGGTGGTGGCAGGGATGCCAGGGTGGTGGCAGGGATGCCTGGGTGACTGCAGGGATGCCTGGGTGACTGCAGGGATGCCTGGGTGACAGCAGGGATGCCTGGGTGACAGCAGGGATGCCTGGGAGGTGGCAGGGATGCCAGGGTGGTGGCAGGGATGCCTGGGTGACAGCAGGGATGCCAGGGTGGTGGCAGGGATGCCAGGGTGGTGGCAGGGATGCCAGGGTGGTGGCAGGGATGCCTGGGTGACTGCAGGGATGCCTGGGTGACTGCAGGGATGCCTGGGTGACTGCAGGGATGCCTGGGTGACTGCAGGGATGCAGGGATGCCAGGGATGCCCGGGCAGGGCAGGCAGCTGTGGCTGCAGGACAGGGAACACACAAAGGGCTGGTGCTTGAGAGATCTGTTACACAGAGTTGATGGGAGGAATTTCACATATAATCAGATTATATGGAAGCTTATTTTATATTCATTAAGTGCCTCTCATGGCTGGCAAGTGCCGAATTGCTCTGGGTCACCGTACTTTAGGAGACAGCACAAATATTATGTTGTATTAAGTAGCTCTAGTAATTATTTTATTTGAAGGGGAATAAATATCCCAACCCTTGCTCTGCATTTGGCAATGATTCACCCTCCACTGACAGAGGTGAAAGATGTTACAGCAGAGAGAGAAGTGCCAGTGCTGAAAAACTTACTTTTAACAGGAGATGATACTTCAAAACTCTTTGCATTGGAACCACCAGCAGATCTTGCAATTTGAATTTCCCATCCTGGACCTTCAGCGTGCATTCCTAGGAAGGAGATCAATAAATCAGCAGTGAGAAAACAACAGCTTCCCACCTATAAAAAGTCTCCAAAGTCTTGAGAGTGTTTGTTTGACTTCTGTAAACTCGGTTCTGATGCCCACAGACTTAGCTCCTTGCAGGTGCCCAGCCAGGTTTACCACAGAGGTTTATCAAGGAATTAATCCAGGGGCTGAACCCTAAATTACAGCCACTGCCATGCAAATGAGCTGCTCCAGCCTAATGAGATGCTGCTCATTAGAGCAGGAATGCTCTCAGAGCTGGGCCAATGTCAAATGAAACCCATTTGCCTCAGCCACCTCCTGGCTGGGCCAAGCCAAGGCAGCTGATTTGTGAGGGGCTGGCTCTGAGCAGGCAGCCTGTGGCTCTGCAGTCGCTGATGAGCATTAAGTCATTAAGATGAGCTAATTGTGGTCTCAGAAAGTTTTGCCAGCGCTCCGTTCGCCCAGACCCATTTCAGTGATGTGAGGCTGGCTGAGCCCCGTGTGTGACCTGCCACGAGGGAGGGACAGACAGCAACAGGATGCTCCAGCCTTGATGTGAGACCCAGAGTGCACATTTTAAACAATTCCTAAGTGCAGTTTTATCCCTGAACTGGGTTTGCACAGGGAATCAAAGCGCGTTTGCGGAAGGAGAGCTAACGTGTACAGACAGCCCGGCAAATTCCCATTAGCATCAAGAGCAAAGCAGGAATTAGAGCTGGGTAAAAACAGCAGCTCAAACAATGCATCCCTTCCGGGGCTCCTTTGATTCCCTTAATATCTGGATCAGCCCCTATTCACACTGAGGAGGCCAGGGCAGGAATTCTGGTGTTTGCCTGGAGACCTGGGACTGCATCTGACGGTCCCCAATGCTGCTGGTGGCTCTGGAAAAGCAGGTGGGGATGCTTTGGGGATGCTCAGGGCCTGCACAACTCAAAGAACTTGTCCCAGCCAGTCCCACTCAAATAAAGCCACTGGTTTGTTTTAACATGGATAAACTCGGGTAGGAAGGACAGAGCGCAGGTCTGGTGAGGAGATAAGGGGAAAACGAGGGATCAGGACAGGACAACCCCAGCTTTGCTCCCTCTGTGGCAGCACAGACACACTGTCACACCCTTCTTCTCTTCTGCTAAATCAAACATTCCCCAGACACCATTCCCAGCTGCAGCAAGTCCTTCCCAAAGCTGTGACAGGGGGGTGGGGGGCAGCACCCAGCCCCTGCCCGCTCACCTCCACCTTCTGCCGCACGTCCTCCCGGCTGGCCAGGAGCTGGTTCAGGGTGTTCTGGGCATATTCCATGTGGCTGCAGTACTTGCCATAAATCAGCAGCCTGGAGAGGGGGAAATCACAGATTTAACTGGAAATGCTGGCAGTTACAAGCGGTTATAAAAGATATATAAATGTGTGTACAGCAAAAGGACGAGGCAAACAGCGATTCCCCCATTTAACTGCTTAGCAAAGGATAAACACCCGTTTACTGTGTGGCTTCTTGACATTTAAATTTTCAACACTGTAACATTTAGAAGTTTCCAGGGCACATGGAGTTGATTCAGCTCCTGATGAGCAGAAGGGGCTGGGTGGCAGAAGCAGAAGAGCCTGTTGTTGGAGGGTTAGATGAGATTAAGGATGAAATTTTTTCCTTGTGAGGGTGGTGAGGAACTGTCAGAAGTTGTCCAGAGAGTTTGTGGCTGACCCTGGAAGTGTCCAAGGCCAGGCTGGATGGGGCTTGGAGCAGCCTGAGATAGTGGAAGGTGTACCTGCCAAATGGGATGAATTTTAAGTTCCCTTCCAACCCGAACCATTCAGTGATTCTGTGATGAATCTATGTCACATTTTAAAATCATTCCCTCTTGAAAGAGCCACAGGGACCTAGAGATCAAGATTAATTGGGAAAAGAATGTTGTCAGAGCTTTTGGAAACACAGTGAAGCTCTGTATGGACACCCTGGGTTATAAATTTAAACACTGACAAAAGAGGGCAGTTTTGTCATGGATTCCCCCTTTTCCCTCACTCCCCTCATTAATCCTGCCTGACAGGTTTGGGTTTTCTCCCCCTTCCTGGCCATTAACTGTTCTGCTGCTGATAAGACACATCTTCCATCACAAACTCCAACCCATCCATTATTTGGGAGCCTCATCTCTCGATGGAGATGACCTGGGAACCACTGACCCAGCGCTGCTCCATAAATATGGGACATTCACACACCATAGGGAAGGGAATAAAGAGATTTATGGAGCCACAGCCCCAGCAGAGCCACAGCCAATAGAGATTATTCTTCTACCTTTTCCCCCTGACAACTTCTGCACAGGCACAATAATATCTACCTTGCCAGCACGGGGAGAGCTTCAAAAAGGCTTCAGGAGCATAAATTCAAACCTCTGGCTTCCAGAGAAAGAGATTTACAAACTATTTCCTTAAAAAACACCCCTGCAAAGCCAAGGAGCAATGAATCATTTTGCCAGAATGTCTCCAGATCTGTGGAGGGAAGCAGGAATTATTTGTCATGGATAGATTTGACGGAGGAAGGTCCCAAGCAGGGACTCTGGAGGTCCATGCTCCTCTCTTGGTGGGACAACCCTGTCTCCCCAGCGAGTTCACTGTCTCCTCCTCCTGTACTGGAATTCCCTTGCTGTAAAATGTGGAATTCCTGATGTAGGAAAGGACTCTGCCTATTTACATCAGGTTGCTCCAAACCCTTCATCCCAAACAATCTGGTTTTAGGGACTCCTCCAAGGCAAAACCCTCCTTGAGCAGCAGTTTCCTACAGCACTGATGTCCCCAAAACCCCTGAAGAGACTGAAGAGAGCTTCAGATCCACCATCACCACCTCACAGCTGGTGTGGCTCCTTCCCTCACATCTTTCCAGGGGAAGTTGTTTGCAAGCTCCCTTAGGAAGGGGGTCAGCTGGTTCACCCATCTGCACGGAACTCACCAGCTCCAAGCATTCTGCCAGCCCCCACCAGCACATTAACAGAAGAAAACATTGATTTAATGACTCAAAACCAAGCCTCGTGCTCCTGCACAGCCACAGCATCTCCCTGTCAGTGTCACCTTCAGAACTCCTCCCCTGTCCCCTCCCTGCTCCCTGTGTCCCCAGCTCTGCCCCAGGGATGGCACTGGCATGCATGGAGCTGAGCCAGGAATTAGGAGATCAGAATCACCTAAGTGAGTTTGATGAGGATTTTAAAATTATTTGCATTCTTCATTGGAATATTTATTTTTTTTAATTTAATCCAGAAAATAAATGCCCTTTGTAACAAGAGGCCCCATGAATGATGGAAGATGTGACCTCACGGTGTGTTATTAATGCAGATGGTATTTCTGGAGTTATTGACTTCTGAATGGCATTTCTGTGTCTAGACACTGGTTTAATCACAGTGAAATAACAGCCTGGCACCATTCCACAATGAAATCACCCTTTGATTAGTATTAAGGATATTAAAGGCTTTTATCAACCTTATCTCTGTGCGCTGGGGTGCTCCTGCTTGCAGCTGCCAAAACTCAGGATTGATTCTGTTCTGTTTGTGAAAGAAACTTTTACATTTATTCATCGTGCACAAGGTGCAGGATGAGCTCTGTGCCAAATATGAGATTCTCTGAGAGTGAGGAATCACTTTGATCTGAGCAGGGCCGAATCTCCCCTGCACAGGAGTCACCACATCACAGCCCTGAAGGGCACTGAGGTTTTACTCCATTCCAGCTCACCACAACACAAATATTCCCATCTTCATCCCCTCACATGTGTCCCCCACAAACACACTGGATATTCAGTCTCCCACGGGAAGCTGAGCTCGAGGAGAATCCAGGTGCAGCCAGGGGCTTGCAGGAGCCAGGACCCAAGGGAGCCACCCCACTGAGCCTGGTGGGTCACAGGCAGCCCCTGCCCTGCCTGGCCTGGCAGCTGTGGCTGGATTTGGCTGCTTCATGTCAGCACTGAGTGATGGTGCAGCTGCCTGAGAGCATTTTGCTGTGGAGGAATCAAACCTGGGCTTCTGTCAAAGGCATTTCTGGAAACACAGAATCATTAAGGTGGGAAAAGACCTCTGAGTCCAACCATTAACCCAGCACTGCCACTAAACCATGTCCCTGAGCACCGCAGCCACACGATTTTTGGACACTTCCAGGAGTTGTGACCCCAGCACTTCCCTGGACAGCCTGTTTCAGTGCTTGACAGCCCTTCCAGTGAAGAAATTTTCACTAATATCCATTCTAAACCTCCCCTGGTGGAACTTGAGGCCATTTCCTCTTTTCCTGTTGTTATTTGGGAGAAAAGACACATCCCCACCTGGCTCCAACCTCCTTTCAGGCAATAGTAGAGAGTGAAAAGGCAGAGAGTAACAAAAACTCTGTTTAAATCTCCAAAAATATTAATCCAAATCTGTTGAAACTGGAGCTGCCTGAAGCCCAGAATTCCTTTACCTCTCCTTGAATTCCAGGAACACTTTTGCCAGGCTGCTTCCTCCAGACATCATCGAGACATCGATGGCTCTCAGGAAACTGAAGTGCACTTTAATTAGGTCCTAAAACCAAGCAACAGTCAATATTTTAAACACATTCAAAGCAGGTGGGCAAACAGAGCCTAAAGAAATGCACCTTCACTCCTTCATCAGGCAGGGCTTTTCCCTCTTTTCGGTGTTTTTAAAGGAAGTTGTTCTAGTGGGATGCAGCCCTGACTGGTCGGGAGGACAGGGGTGTAATTCCATCCGAGGTTAAACTGTGAGAAATGCCCAGGATGGGGAGGGAGGAGGAGATGGGATGGAAGGAGTGGAGGAGATGACAGGTTTTCACCTAGACCCTTGCAAACCAGAGTAGAAATAAATCCCTTCATCACCCAAATCATCTAAATCAGCTAAAATCCAGAGCCCCAGCCCTGAAACATCCACTAGACAGAAGTGTTTTCTTACCTAGATTTCACATATTCCCCACCTTTAAAACTGAGTGTTAAAGAATGTCTCCTAAACTAGTTTAAGCTCCACAGCACATGAAAGGCTGAAGCTCTCCAAGTGAATGCACAAATCTAACAGGAAATCAGAAAACCTCCTCCTAAGCAGGGAGAGGGCTGAGCTGCTGTGAAAAGAACAAAGATTAAAGGCACAATGCCCACGATGTTACCTCCAAATTGATAAAAATAGCTTCCATGTCCTGGGGAGTCAGTACCAGTCTCAGAGGGTTCATATAGTTCTGCAGGGGAGAAAAGGAAATGGGACTGAGGCACTGGAGAGGAGAGAACGAGGCTGTGCAAGTGATTTATATTTTCTGCTTCACCAGCTGAGTTTACCTGGGCAGGTTTTAATGAGTTTAAGCATTTGCAGAGGATGACCAGGGATAGAAGTGGGAGGCAGGAATTCCCATGAGTGCCTCATCCCTGAGCTCCCACAGCATTTCCAGGGGTGGGAAGGTGCAAGACCCCCACCTATGGGTGCCCACAGCCCCCTCCCCTGCTAAACCTGCTGCAGGGGGGTGAAATGCACTCAGCTCCTTCACCTCTCTTTGGCTGCACTGAAGCATCTTCCCAGCTCTTGATCTCCCTGGAATTTTGCCCTTGAGAAGGCAGTGATAATGTGATTACATGGGCAATGCCTTTCTGTACAAATTCATATTAACAGGAACATCTACGTGACCTGGGACTCCAAAAAAACCCCAAGTACAACACACCCAAGAGGGGGAACTCCCACCCACCAACACACCAGGACCTGCAAAGCCTTTGCAAGCTTTAATTGATATGAAAGCAATAATTTAACTCTTCCTTTCTACTGAACCAGAGGGCTGTGGCTGTTTCCAAGGAACGAGGGTTCCTTGGAAACATAAATGACAAATATATTGGGACATTTTCCCGGAAAATGGGAAACATTCTTCCATTTTTCCAGTTTTGCTCACAGCTTCAGCAGACAGAAGGAAAGACTGGCAGAAGGGGAAGAAACAAAAGCATCAAGGGTGATCAGAAATGGCAGCTTGATTTTCATTATTGTTCTTCCCTCCTGCTGCTTTCCTCAGAGCAGGAATCACCTCCAGCCTCCATCCACGACTCCACTGCCTCGCTGAGGTGTTCTCTTTTATTTGTTTTCAAAAGAAAGGCGCCACAATAATTCATCAAACCCAATTAAAACCCCGCAAATTTAGGCAGCAGAATGTTCCTTTTAATCCAATTAGCTTCAATGGCAAGTCAGCATTGCTTCAGCACTTGGAATAAAGGAATTATTCGGTGGCAATCAGAGTGATAAGAGATATCTGCAAACACAGCTCTTATCAGCAAACCTGGCCTGGCTGAGGGAGGAGTGGGAGATTCTTACCCCAGGACAGGGGGACACAGCAGGAGGATTTTCAGCCTGGTTCTAATCTACAGCAATCAGAAAAAGAAGATGCTGCTTTTGGCTCTTTCAGGCTGCACATCTGTGCTTGTCAGCCTGGCTTTTGTGGATTCCCCTCCTCTCCTGTCTTCCTCCATCCATCCTGCCTCCTCGCATCTGCCAGCCCAGGGAGCAAAAACCAGCCCAGCACAATTCATGTGGGATCCAGGGCTGCTGGGGAAAACAGGTCTCAGTTCTCACCTTTTCTATATCTTCAAGTGTTTTGTAGTATTTGGCCTCAGTTTCTTGGATTTCTAGCAAGCAGCAATTCCTTTTGTCATCTTCTGTCATTCCCATTTTCTAGGGAAAGGAAAAGTAAGGCCTGGTCAGGTGGTCCTAAGGGTGGTCCAGCAAGCTGGTGGGGCTCAGTCCCCACTTACAGCAACCCAGCACAAGTTTGGAAAGCCAGGAGAGAACCACTACTGCCTTATGCTAAAGGGAGCTATTTTTATCCAAAAATATAAGGAGGAACCCTGGCTGTGTTATTAAATATGTTTCAACATGGGAAGCACTGCATTTTTTGCATTTGTTACATCCACACCTCCAAAGACACTCACTTGAAGAATAATAATAAGAGATAAAGGCTGTTTTTTCCCTTTTTAAATTTTTTTGTTGCTGTTGCTTAAGATGACACAACAGATTCTGAGTGGGTCACAAATAATATGTTAGATTTATAGAAACCCCTGGCCAGGGTTGCCAGTTCCGATGATTTTAAGTAAAATCTGATAAAATGTGCTTTTCCCAAAGCCCCAGCTCTTGGGAATCACTTCTGCTCTGTAAAGCTGGGACCACGTGTTGGGAGCTGCTGCACTTGGCAGGGCAGAATCCGAATTTGGGAGGGAGTTCAGTGATGGGGTTTTATGGATCATGCACAGGAACAGAGCCCCTCTGTCCAGCCCCTCACAACTCACAGCTGGGAGCTGCCAGGTGCTTGAAACCCCAGATTTTAATCAATTCATCTTACCTGCATGTATCTAATCTGAAGCATGCAGAAATACAAGAAGCCATTAGCATCACACACTTGCTGTTGCAACAAATGTTACCCAGAAAGTTCAGGTTTTTTGCAGATATATTAAAAATAGACTCTTTTGCTCAGGGAAGGGAAAGGGCAGCTCTCAACTCCAACACTGCTCAGCAGAAAACATAAAATGGTGTGGAGATGACAGTGAAAAATTGCCAGTTCCACTGACCTTAATCCTGTATTACCTGGCTGCTGGAGCTTCCCCCATTTTCCCCGTTTATGCAAAAAGTTCCTGTCAAAACCTTCCCCAGGGGCAGCTCTTGGGCCAAATGGCTTCTGCAACTGGTGGCAAAAGCCACTGGTGGGCAATAAGCTGTGCTGACTCCAGATCCAAGCACTTTGGCAGGATCAGTAGGAATATTTTGGGCCCAGCTCCTTGATCCAGAGGGGGTTTTGGTGTGCAGGGAGCTCCTCCAGCTGCAGACACGGTGTGAAGGGATGGAATTAGGGTTTTTTTATCTTTGTCCCAATCCCAGCCAAGCTGGGAGAGGGGAGGAATCAGAGCACAGCCATCCATGGATGCAGCCCTGCATCCCCAGGCTCAGCCACGTCCTGCCCCAGGGATCTAATTGATCACTGAACTTGTCCATTGATCCTGCTTTGTTCCAGGGAGGTGTGTGCTGTGTGAACCAGAGGAGAGTAATTACAGTCTGAACTAAGCCTGGGGGTGGCAGATACTGGAGCAGGGGAGAAAATTTGGAAGGTCACAGTCTGGAGAAGCTCCTCTCCAGCCCTGCATCAGTGCTGGGGACACTGGTAGGGCTGTGGGCACCTCTGGGGAGGTGCAAGAGCCACCAACACCTCCCTGGCTCATCCATGGAGCGTGATACTTGCTTCAGAGCCCTTGGAGATATCACAAGTCCCTCCACGATGCTGTCCATGCCTCACAACCAGGATTCTCCATCAGCAAAAGCTTTTTAGGGGTGACAAACAGGGATAGCTGCTTGTCCCTAACACCACACGGGTCCCTGCTGCCCCAGAAAGCTCCAGTGTAAAGATCTTCCTGCTCTGAGCTGTCCAGGAAGGAGCAGCAGGCACAGACAGCTGCTGGATCCCTCACACACAGATCTGTCACCCCGACCTAAAAATACCGGCGGCACCTCTGGCTGACAGAGCAGGCGTGACACAGCCTCAGCAGCAAAGTCCTATTTTTAGCTTATCTTTTAGGGCTTGTTAGGTCTCCCTTCCCCTTCCTCCTCCCCAGACTCCTGCAGATGACAGGCTGGGCTGGGAAACTCCTGGGAGAGCCCCTCTGGGCTGGTGCCATCCCCCTGCACTTCTCCTTTCTTAGCGCTCGGTTTCGAGGAGCGACTCGAAGCAATTCCCTTCCCTGCAGCATCACCTACCAGTGGCAGGGAGTTATTTCCTTCCTGGAACCCCCTCCCTCCCCCTCCCACCGCGGTGCAGCTGGAAAAATGCAGCTGAGTTGTTACCATGGGCTGCTGAACTTCCACTCTGATGATATCCTCGTAGATATCATCACCCTCATCCTCACAGGGGACGCAGTCGTAGATGTCCTCCCCCAGATCGTGCTCACTGCAACAAGAAGGAGAAGGAGTCAGGGATAATAACGAGGGGATGTTCACCATCACTTCATCAGGCACTGAGGAGGAAGGAGAATCACAATGAGAAAGTTCTGTGAGAATCCATGCTCTCTGTTTTTCCCGGATCACTGCCTGCTGCGCATTTCTTTCCGCTCGCTGGAGGCTGGGAAAGGTGGAACGCTGCTCAGCACGAGCAGGGATCACAGCCAAGAACTGCTCTGTGCCCTGTGCCAGGCATGCCCACGATGCCCACACCACCCTGGGCTGCCAGCCCTGCCCTGCAGAGCTTTTGCTCGGCACTAATGGGCCCAGCTGAGATGGATCTGCCAGCCAAGCACCCAGCGGGACCATCTGAGCCACCAGAGCCAACAGCTCCAGCTCCAGCTGCTCCAAAGGTGCCCACAATCTCCCCTCCAGGACCAGGAGCAGCTCTTGCATCACTGACTTCATCTCATGCTCAGAGAATTCACTTTAAGGGTTGGATTTTGGTCTGCTTAAGGCTCAGGGTTTGCTCTTGATCTGATGTTGCTTTTCCTCACTGAAAACTTTCCTTTGGACCAAAAACCCATCCCCTTCCCCCAGCCAGGGGTGCAAACTACTGTGGGAGCCCAGATCCACCCAAAGCAGGAGCAGATATTAAACACTCACCCAAAGTCTCTGAGCAGTAGGAGAAGCATCCCTTGCCTGATGAACCAATACCCCTGGGGCTGTGCAGGACCCATGGCAAAGCCTGGAGCCAGCCCTGGGCATTCCATCCAGCTTTAAATGCTCTGCATTAAATGCACCTCCAGTTATCTGAGTGAGGCACCGACTCCCACAGAGCCCAATCCCTGCCCTGATGGGCAGCTGGGTGATTTTTAATCCAGAGGATTTCCCAGAGGAGTAGGAGGCTCTCCTGGCCACCATAAGGCAATCTCATCAGACACTCAGCTCAGTGGGCAGAGGCCAATAACAACATTTACAGCAGAGAGAAACTAAGCAGCAAAATGCCACATTTTGAGAACCAGCCCCATCACTTTTGAGCTGCCCCTGCACTTCCAGGATTCAAAGGCATCCCAGAGCTGTGGTGCCCAGGTTGTGCTAAAGGTGATTGTGTTCAGTAATTAATTATCATCTGAGCCTTCACACCCCTCCCAGGGGCTCCTCAGCCTTGGAACACTTTTGAAAATTCAGCCCATATTAAATACCAATTAACAATAATAATTCCAGTGCTTAGATCTACAGGTGCTGGCTGCTAACAGCTCCCACTGAAGTGAATCCCACAGGATCAGGACAGTGTGAAATGCTGGAATATCAAACAGCATTTGCATATTTTACAAGCTGTGTGGGGTATTAATTGCATACAAATAAATTTAGGTGTAAAGCTGTGCTCCAAGTGTGACACTCAACATCTCTCTATTACATATCAGGGAGCAGCAGAGAACATCTGCCTGCAAAACCAGGCTTTATTTCTCTGCTTAAATACAGCCCTTTCTATTTACACAAACAGATTTATTTAATAAAAGTTTGGTGATTTTAAATAAATACACTGGCATGATGTATCCATCCCATTCTTCCTGGGTGATGCATTGCAGCTGCTGCAATAATGCCCACTAATAGCTGGTGATCCATCTTCCCCCTCCCAGGCGTCGCTGTTATTATCTGCACCAATATTTATATTCTCATCCTGAGCCAGACACTCCCAGCTCCTGATGGATCTCCCTGCCCACACCTCTTGGGTTGCTGGCTGTCTCTCTATACATCATTTCCCTGGCTGGAGGGTTCTTGGGAACATGTGGTTGGGTTGGTGTCACCAGCAGGAGCTCAGCTGGCTTTGACGTGACCAAGAGAGGGCTGGGGTGATGCTGTTGTTGGAGCAGGGCCTGCTTGAAGTGAGGGATCCCCATCCCTGGAAAAGCTTGGGAACTGCTTTGGGATACATGCAGAGGAGAAGATGGCATCCTGAAGTGCCCCTGAGCATCACTTGGAACTGCTCTCCCACACAGGCAGGTGCCACATGCTCAGAGCCTGGCACGGCCTGTCCCCAGCCTGGTGCTGCTGTTCCCAGACTGGACAAATTCTCCTTTTCTCCCTCTCCAAGAAGCCACGAGCTCTGGAGCATGGTGGGCACACACTGGGAGAAGCCCAGGTGGCAGCACGTGATGCTGAAGGGGCTTTCACAGAATCATCAGGGCTGGGAGAGGCCTTCAAGAACATCTGCTTCAACCTGAACCCAGCACCACCACAATCACCCCTAAAGCCACGTCCTCAGGTGGGTTTTGCTCAGTCTCAGGCTGAGACTGGAGAAGGTTGGATGCCCCAAGGCCTGGCCCTACTTGGACCACCAGGAAAGAAATGTCTCCCAGCAGATTTGGCCACAGAAATGCCAACAGCCCTTGGACACAAACGCCGCACCCACCACGTGGGGCCACGTCCTGACAGCACCTCACAGCTCCCATTCCTCTAATGAGGGGCTGAGCCTCACTGCTCCACTCCTTCCTGACAAGCCCTTCTCTGCTCCAGTTTCTGGTTTGGGGAAAAAAAAATAGGAACTATTCCTACATCCTGGGGACACCTAGAAAGACAGCTCCACTCCAGAGCTTTGGGGAGAAGCACCAGAGCTCCCTAAACCAAACAGCCATGGCAGTATTACAACATCACCGTCATCCAGCAGTCTGGTGTTTATTAAAACACATTCTCAGTGCATCTCTGAGAAACACCAGAGGCTGCCAGTTATTATGGAGAGCAGTAAACCACGAGGATCAGCCTCTCCTGGAGCAGCCCAGGAGCAGCCAAGCTCCCACGGCGCCGTAGGGATGTTGACATCTCTGCTCTGCACACACTGATCCTCACCTGTCCCCACACTGCTGAAAATACACACCCTCCCTGCCTTAAAACAGGGATTGGAGAGATTTTAGCCAGTGAAAACCTCAGGAGACACTGAATTCAGGTGATAAATTCAGCACCCCAAGCATATCATGGGCAGACGGAACAACTTCAGCAGGGAAAGCCAGATCACCTCGTTCCTCACAAAGAAAACCGATTTACTCCTTCAATAAAAGCAGCAGAGTCTGTGAGTTACCCGTGGGTATCAGAGCCCACGATCTACTGCTCGGATTAGGAGATTCATTGACAGCTCTGGGGTTAGGAAAGGGATTTTAGCTGCCCTTCAGAGTGACCACCAGCATTTGCAATTACTGTTATTGGGATGGATGTCACCAGCTTTGGGCTGGCAGCATCTTGCCAAGCCAGAAAAGCTGATAATGAATAAAGCTTTTCATATCTAAGGCAATTTCAGGCAAAAACAATGCTTTTGGCTGAGCTCTGCCTCACTGGCCGTGCTCTGCACTAACACCCACCTGGTCAGGCAGCAGCCGTGCCAAGGAGCAGCTCCCAGAACACAGGGACTGGTGCCAGGATGCTGCCTTGGAACGAGGGAAAGGGAAGCAGCAAGTCCATGGAATCACAGAATGGCTGGGCTTGGAAAGGATCATGGGCACAGACAGTCTGTGATGCCTGATAAATGACATGCAGCAGATCCACCGTGCTGAAGGAACCCTGCACCTCATCTTTGCAATGACACTGGGGGTAAGTGAGGAAGCTCTGATGGATTTCAGGGCCACTGAAGAGCCTCTCCACCCATAAAAGCTGCTGTGGGAAGCTGATGAGTTTGTACCAGCCTCAAGAATTCAAGGACAAACCCTCATGACAAACCCACCACACCAAAACTCTGTCCAAACCATGCTGAGGAAAGAGCCAGAACCACCAGGAACAGCAAAAAAAGGAGCAGGAGAGGACAGAAGGAGCTAAAATAAGACAACTAAGAGACAGCCTCAAATTTCCAGTCCTGTCACCAAAGTTAAGAGCCAGAAGATTTCAGAGCCACCACAGGCCCAGGCTGGGATGCATTTGCAGGGTCTCTGCCCAGCAGCTGTGAGGCTCCAGTCTGTCCCAGTAATCCCAAATTTCTCATTCTCCCTCTGCACTCACAGCTATAAATACAGTTCCTCCAACCAGCCCCCTCATTCTGCCAGAGAGGACAAGCAGAACCCTAAATTTGCAGCACATCTGGCAGGCTTAGGTTTCAGGGTGAGGGAGTGCAAGATGTGCAGCCACAGGACTGGAGATCTTGCAGGGTTTTAATTACTCAGATTGGACTTGGATGGAGACACTCATCTGGAAATAGCAGAATCCTTTTCCCATCTATTCTGCTTGGGTCTTACATTCCCCATTCCGAGTGGAATATTCTGATCCCAAGAAAAAGCCTCTCACGGTTACAGCCACCAGTATGATCCTAGAAATCATACTGCAAAAATATGATGTGTAAAAATCAATATGAGTGACACAGAAGGACAGATGCCTGCACCACAGAGCCATTTATTTGAGGGGCTGTTGTGCCTGGTTTGTCCAACACCGCAAAAATAATGAGAAAAGTGGCAGCTAACTTATCATCTCACCTTGGCTCCTGAGCTTGTTACTTTTATTAATGCATTTGAGAAATTCTGCTGATCACAGCACTATTTTGGAAGATGTGAGGGGGGCAATGCTGGTGACAGAGTAGTGAGAGAAGCAGGAGAAACTTCAGCAAGAAACTGAGCCCATAAGAGGCATCACTTGAGAAATTGTGGCCTAGCAGATCTCCTTCCCCCCTTTTGAGGAGGAAACTTTCCCTTTTGAGGAGGGAATGTTTGGGAATACACAATTATCCCAGTAAATTTGTCAGGGACAAATTCTCAGTGAGCTGCAGCTCCAAACAAGAGCAGGGGATATTGACATCAACCTGTGAGACAAAGCTCTCCAAGGGTAGGGTTTGGTGGGGACCTGCTCTGCCTAAAACACTTATTTGGTCCTTTATGCAACTACAACTCCTCAAAAAAAAAAAGAGAAAACAAAGGTAAAAAGCTATGCAAATTAAATGTTTCACATCAAACCATTCACAGAACTTCTGCCTGTCTCTGAATTCTTCAAATAGCCAACAAATAACCCAAAATCTGCCCTGTGTGATCTACCTAATTGTGTCACTGCAGAGGGACAGTGCCATGAAGTGGAGAAGGTTCATCATAAAAAAGGCTCTGGGGGATATAAAGAGGGCCAGGATTAATCGCTCTTATAAATTTAATGAGACAAAATAACTGGAGAGAGCCCAAGTGGCAGCGGAGAAAATTTAGGTGAAATGTTAAGTATAACTCTGAGGTACCAGGATGGTTTGGAGCAGCTGAAAGAGCCATAAAGGGGGATGGAAAAGCAGTTGGCAGGGCAGTAAGGTGGATAATTGCCTCCTGACATCAGTTCCCAGCAGCCACAGCCATGTGGGAAGCAGCAGCTCCCGTCCCTGGGGATCTGCAGGAGCATCCTCAGGACAAGGGTCACTGATCTGTCCCTGACATGGGGGCACAGGCTCCAGAGGATGAACCCACACGCTGCTGGCTGCAACACCCAGCTCATTTCATGGACAAACTCCCCCCAAACCGGCTGCTCCAGGGTCTGGCATGGAGCAGGCTGGAATAAATCAGGCAGCAGAGGCCAATTGTGCCTTTACTGCTCCTCACAGCATTGATCAGGCACCACGTGCAATGCGAGCAGCCCTTGCCATCTGCCCAGGCTGGCTGCAAGCTGCCATCTGGCCCAGGACACAGCAAACCGAGGGGCCAGAGGGCTGAAAACAGGGAATTTGAGAACTTCCCAGCTCCCCTGATAGCCTTTTAGCTTCCCTTCCCCTTTCCAGCACCAATTGTTTGAGATCTTTTTAGAACTAAATAGCTGTTTCCAGGCAATTATGTGCCTTGATCTGCTGGCTGAGGATCTGTCTGGAGCTGGAATTAATCCCTACAACATCCCAAAGGTGAAATCACAATGGGGTCATCAAGGCTTAAACATGCTTTAAACACACCAGCACCCTGTAGCTGCCCCATGACTGCACACCCAGCTTGTTCCTGCATCCCCTGTCCAGCCCTGGCACTGGCTTTTGTCCCAGAGCTCCTCTGTGCTAAAAGAGTTCCCAGAATAAAGGTTGTCACTCTTTAGAACATCATGGGGACAACAGGGACAAAGCCTGGTTCCTTCTGCCCCCGAAATCAACACCTCCATCACAAATATGTTCACATTTTAAAGGCTCTGCAGCACAGGAATTCAAAATCTCAACCTGGGGACACCAAACTGCTATGACATTCTCCAAAAAAACCTCATTTACCAGTCCCCAAAAAACTCAGTGTTTATCCTGAGCTCTTTCTCCAACAGCACAACACCCAAAGAAAGCTCCTTTTGAGGGATTCCTCCCTCCCAGGGTGAATTGGTGGCACAGAGCCCACCAGGATTGTCCTTCCACACCCACCCTTGTCCCTCTGAGGTCTGTGGGGACAGCAGAGTGGCACCTTGAGGTGACAAATCCCTGCTGGTTTTACAGGCAGGGCTGGAGCAGCTCCTTCCACACACTGGGTCATTTCCCTCCCTGCCTGCTGTGGAAATCACTTCCTTGCCTCCAAAAAAAGCATTTTGGCTGCAGCCACATCTTGCTGAGGCTGCTGGATCATCAGCAATGTTAAAGGCAGAGATGCTGGATGGACTGAATCATTGCCAGCAGTGAATGCTGCCCTTGTTGAGCTGTTTGGAGAGGGCAGGAGATAAGAAAGAGCTTTCTCATTAGTGCCACAGGCTGCCAGTGCCCGGCAGCAGGGCCTGGGGCACACCACTGGGACTGGCACATTTCCAGCCAGAATTCCCTGGTCCATGGGAGAACGGGCAGCAGAAGCAGCAGGACTCCTGCTGAGGGGTTCTCCAGGGTGTTTTGGGGGATTTTAGAGCTATGGGTGAATTCTGACACCGTTTTGTAGGCCGTGTTTCCGTGCACTGTGAGGGCAGGCCTGGCTGGAAGAATTTGTGCAATCCCAGCTGATTTCAACATGCCTTTCCCTCATGAGTCCTAAATCAGGTGTAAAAAAGAGGATTTTGCAGAGAATGGGAAAACAGGGAAAGTTAAATGTTGGATATCTGGGACAGAACAGGGAAATCAGTTGAAATAAACCTCCAGGTTTTCTGATGGCCCAGGCCAGCACTGCCATCCTCACCAGCACTCTCGTGAGAGCCCCCACACAAACCTCTCTCCAATTAAAAGCACATCTGTGTGTGAGAAACAGGAATTTTAAACCCCAATACTAAAGGGATTTTGAGAACTTTTGGAGAGGGGGCACAAAAAATGCTATTCTTGAAAGGATCCCTTTCTTAGTTAAAATTTTATTAAGCTGCAGCTGCTGGGAGCCAACAGCAAGCAGGGAATTCCAGGGTACTCCATTCCCTCTGCTGGTAATTTATGATTTACTTGTGTAATAACTGAAGCCATAAGGAACTCATTGGATTAAGGAGTCTTATTATTTATGTTGTGGAACAATAATATTTAACTGCATAAAGCCACATACCCACTCATGCAGTCCATCCCTCTGTATGTAGCAGAATGCATTTCATAAGCAAAACCCTGGCTTGATGGGAATGCTGCCATTGAATTCCAATAGTGCCCGCACTTCACCGTGTGTGTTGTAGTTCAAGGTTGATTTTAAAAGCCTTTTCCATCATCACCACGGGCAGAAAAACCAGATAAACACAGACTGAGACAGCAGCAGCATCACCCCACGTCCCACCACGGACAAGCAGGGTGGGTGTCACGGCAGGACGCGGCTGCCAGAACCCTGGAAGTGTCTAAGGTCAGCTTGGATGGGCTTGGAGCAGTGTGGGATAGTCAAAAGTGTCCCTGCACATTGAAAAGGGGTGGAATGAAATGGTCTTTAAAGTCCTTTTCAACTCAAACTATTCTCTGATTCCCCTGGGGCCTGCTGGTGTGGTACAAAATCAGACATGGGGGATGCAGCTCCATGTGCCAGCACCCAAAAAATGCCATGGGGGGAAGCAGCTCTGTTCACAATGGGCACCTCATGCCCAGAGCCAGCTTGGATCACCTCAGAGGATGAATTATGTCCCAGGATTTTGGGATTTTGGAGGAGGAGGGATCCCCTGTGCTTGGCCCCTTTCACCCCCCATCCAGCCACTCATCAACTCAACCTGATTAAAAGCGACATCTCCCAGGGCTTTACACGAGAAAAAGATGGACTTTTGTCAGAGCACAAAAATCTCCTGGCCAAAGGATCAAAGCAGCCGTCCTGGCTCTCCCAGCCCTGCTGTCAAACTTTATCTGCCTTTGCTGGAAACCCACGGCAGCTTTTCCCCTCCCAGGAGAAGGTGAGGCCACTCACTCCGCCAGCTCCTCCAAGCTCCGGTACACGTCATCATCATTTTCCGTGGTCTCCTCTGAAGGGAAGGGCCTGGGAAGGAAAGGAATGACAGGGTTATATTGGTGCCTCACCCCTCACAGCAGAGCCCCTGAACTCAGCCCAGTCCTGAACACCCTGCTAAGCAGCACAAGATATTCACTGTAAATCCATTTTTGTTCTGGAATGGCACCATCTCTGCTGCTTCCCGAGGGCAGAGCTGGCAGGGCAAGACAAGAATCCAGGTGGGGAGGCTGGCTGAGCACACAGGGCAGCACTTGGGCACCAACATGAGAAGCTGCATGGTCTGACAGCCCCCCAGAGCCCCCGTGGCTGAGCCCTTCCTGCTGAGCTGGTGCTGCACAAACAACTCAGGGATCTGAATTCCAGCCTGGTGCTGGATTTGTTGGGATAGAAAAGCATCTCCTCCTGCAGTGATGGAGCCTTTCTACCTGTGAGCTCCTTCCCTGCTTAGCCAGGCAGGGCTGGGCACTCTGCACTGCTTCCCACTGGCACCTCCCAGCAATCCCACTGGAATGAATGAGTCCTTATGAACCCCAGGCTTCCTCATCTGAACAACCCTGTGACAGCTGAAAAAAGTTAAACCCCTGGAGAAGAGGCAAAGGACACCAAAAGGGCAGAAAGAAAGGAGGGGTGAAAGCAGATTAAAAGAGTGAGGAAGGGACTGGGGGGAATACAAGAATTCCTTGGCTCATTCTGAAGCAATAACCAAATAATCTATGGGGGAGATGAAAAATACTGTTTTAATTAAACCCCACGTATTATTATTGCTGGCACAGGGCCAGGCTGGGCTGGGGCTCTGCTGGAGCTGGGCATCCCCACGGGCACAGCCAGCCCTGCTCCAGCCCCAGCCCAGGGACATGGAGAGGTGGCAGCAGGACAGCTCTGCCCATCCCTCCTGGACACCCTGGAGAAGGCAGGTGGGGCTCCACAGGGATGGGATGCTGTGGAGTTGCAAAGCTGGCTCCATGTGAACCTCTAACTGCACTCAGGAGCAATTTCCTCCTCTTCCCTCCCGCCCTCCCTGCCCATGATAGATTGCCTCTCCTGGAAGATTTAATACGTGGCCTGCTTAGCCCCAAAATTTGGTATTTTTGGATCCTTTCACTGGCATTAATTTGCTTTCTCTCCCGGGCTACACCTCAGCCTTCCTTCAGTGAGCAGCTCTAGCCCAAGCATTTTGAAGTAGCGCTGAGAGCTGCAGCGAGTTCAATTAAAACCCTGGGCAGAGTCCAGGAGGGGAAAGAGCTGTGGTGACCCCAGCCATGGAGCAGCACAATTCCAGCTATCTCAACTTTGCCTTTGCAACAAGGAGCACCTCAGGTGTGTCCAGCCACATCTGTTGGGGCAACACTGGTGGTTCAGATCTTTTCCCCAGGACCAAGATTGACGAGAGAGAAACTGTTTGCGTATTTGGGCTGAGGATGTTTATTTTTCTTTATCTATATTATATATTTACAGAGTACAAGGAACTATGTACACTAGGGTAACAAGGTGCAAAATGGCTGGAGAAGTATCTCTTCAAGGTCTTTTAAGTGTCAACCCATCCAATAATGAAATGCCAAGTAACTTATTTTCATTAATAACCCCATAACCTGACACCTGTGTCCTTCAATGTGGATTCTTTCATCTAACCCCTTAATATCACCCAAAAACCCCAGAAGAAGAAGAAGGAGGAGGAGGAGAAGAAGGAGAAAAGGACAATGCCCTAAATCCTCCATGTTGTCTCTTATTCACTAATATAGCATAAACCCTAAACTCTTTCCCATCCAGTGATTTAATATAATTCTATCTAACTTACACACTCACATTCCCAGTTTCTCCACTTAGTTCTAGAAGCTTTCCCCGTGGTTTTAAGTTAAACTCAGTGTTCTCTTGGCAATCAGAGCCTGTCAGCACAGATAAGGGAATATTTTCTGTGCCTCTGACTCCAACACACCTCCATGTGCAAAGTGGCAACACGGGAGGGAGAAAGCCAAGGGATGCCAAGCTCTGGCAAGAAGTCAGAACTCAGAAGTTTAAACACTGTTTAAACATCACTTGTTACAACAACAATAAAATGAAATCCACCACAAGGCATGACCTCTTTCTTTTACGTGCATCTTCTGTTCTTAATCTTGGATATTTCCTTCCCCAGCGCTCACCACACCAGAGAGAAAGGAATAAAAGAGCCATAAAGAATATTAAAATCACATGGGCACATCTCCAGCCATAAATCTGGTCTTGAGGTGTAATTGGCTCTTGTGACACAACCCAACAAGTAAGACAAGGAGGCAGAAAAGGGAGAAAAATATTTTCTAATCAGTTTCATGGGGATGCAGCTCCCCTGGCCCTCCCAGCTTCACCTTGACTGCCGGTGAGTGAAAGTCAGGGCAGGGGAGGAATTAATAACCTGTGTCCCTGCAGCAGCAGCTAATGGCTAAATAAGGACTCAGAATGCAATTAGAGGGAGAAGTCACACCAGGGTGAGGGTTACTAAATGGACCATCCAAAATCTGGAGCTGAAGGGCAGCTTTTTGGACAAAGCCTTGGGTTTTTCCTTTGTTCATCCTTTGCTCTTCCCCAGGAGTTCTAAGTGCAACAACACAATTTAACTTAGCTCTACCAAGAGCCACTATTTGAAATGTCTCCCTACTTTTGACTTAAGCTCCTTTATAGATCCATTTAGGTTATTTTTTTGTCACTGGACACACCTGAGCTGGCTGCAGACACGGATTTGATGTGGTGGAGGGCTCTGCTCTCACTCCCACCCCACCAGATCCCTATAAAGGCAGCACAAAGAAAAGCCAACTGGCAGATCTTTTAACCCAGTTGTTTTAATATCTCACAAGCACAGGGGTTTCACTGAGAATGTATCACACCCTTGGCCCCAGCCATGCAGGGAGCAGCATCTCCATCCAGGTGGGTGAAGGTTCTGCAACTTCCCCAGCCATGAGCTCCCCAACAGCAAAAAAACTGGTTTGGGACCAATCTCTGATTGAAAAAAAAAAAAAAAATTCTTATTTTTCTTTTTTCTCTGAGATTTTTTTTTTAATTTTTTATTTTATTATAATGGGTAAAAACATTGTCAGTCAAAAGATCTAAAAGCTCCTGATTCCCTGGAAAAGTGTTAAAGACCTCCAGGCACATTGCAACTTCATGTATAAGAGCTCAGTATAGCTGGGAATGCCCACCAGTAAAAGAGTATTTTGACTCTACTGAAACCCAACAGGTCTGCAGAGATCCTGGTTTATTAAAATTCATTTGAAAATGTCTCTTATTTCATATCTTTAGCTAAGCACCAGCTTTTTTTCCTTGGCCACCATGTAAAACCACCTGCTGCTCCGTCCATCCTCGAGGGCCGTGCCTGGGCTGCTGCGAGCCCCAGATGAAAAGCAAAAGCCCCCAGTGCCATCAAACAGAGCTGGAACAGGCTCTTAAGAGATAATAAAGCTCCCAAAGTAGATTCCTTCACAGGCAAACCCCACAGCACTCCACAGCTTTCAGAGATCAGAGGAGGGAAGGGAAGTGGGATCGATGTGATGTGTTTGTTTTAGAGCTGAAAAGGGAAGAAAAGACCAAGCAATTTGTTGTGGAGTTTAGAGTGAGCTGCTCCTCGGGAGGGCAGGACTTCCAGCACATGATGCTGCTTGACATGTGATGCAAAGCACCCCCTTGATCTTACAAAACATTTTGGCTTTCTGGATGTCACAGAGCTGCCTGCAAACGGGACAGAGGCAGAGCCAGCCACTGCCACAGCCCATCACCCACGGGGAAAATCAGTTCATACTTCACCAGGTGTCTCATGCAAGAAAAAACACCCTCCCTCGCTCTCAGGTTGCCCCATGATCCCTCCCACACCACATCCTCACCATCCATCCCTGCACAGGGAATCTCTCCACGCTCCCTGGCTGCTCCTTCCTCTGAATTATTTAACGGGAATAGCCAGGTAGGCTGCAATTCTAACAGCACTAAACAGGGAGCTTTATTTATTTATGAGCATAGCTCAGCATCTGGGCTGCCTTGTCCTAGCAACTGAAGGCAGCTCTTCACCTCTGCAGAGAGCAGGGATGAGGCAGTTTTGGTCTGATCATTTTGTACAGCAGCATCTTGGCCTCAAATCCGTGTGGGACAGAGCAAGGAGGACCCAGCACGGTTTATTTACTGTTTTTCCAGTCTCCATTCTGATTTCTTGGGGTCAAACAGCAGCCCTGGGAACAGCAAGCCTGGTGAGAAGCAGAGAGGGAGGAAATGTCCCACTCAGGGCACTCCATCCCAAGGAGCTGTTCCCACTTGAGGCTGCTCTCAGTGGAGATGCTTTGTCAGGCAGATCTGCAAGGAAGTTTTCCAGCCTCGTGCTAACACCCTCAGGAGTCTAAAGGAGGTGATTTATCCCTTTCTGGAGGGGGATTCCACCCTCCCAGCACCAGCAGGATAATCTCCCCCTGTTTTCCTAAGACCAGGGATAACACTTGAGTGTTTTAAAAAAGCAGGTGGAGCGTGTGACACCCGGGAAACCTGAGCTGCTCCCATCTGCCGTCCCTTCTGTGAGGGATTTCTCCCATAATGGGAAGGACCAGAGCCTCAAGCTGGTGCAGAGGAGTTTCTGCAGCTCTGCTGGGATGGACAGGGCTGTGCTGAACCCTCCTGGCAGAAAAATATTTCCGTGGTGTGGAATCTACAGTCTGAAATTACACCCTGCAGGGCTTCCAGCTCCCCTGGCTGGGTGTACAGACCCCCCTGACGTCTCTGTTTTGAAGGAAAAGTCATGGCAATGCAAAGGAAACCCACAGGATGCTGATTTCACCAACGTTTTGGGCTTCAGGCTGTGTTTCCATGGGAGTTTGGGAGTGGGGTTCTCAGCCCCACAGATCCTATGCTTCCAGAAAAGTCCTTCTGTCCCACTGCCGAGGTTTAATGCTGCTTCAGACCCAACATTTCAGACTTTGGCTGTTCCCAGGACATCATTTTGGTAGTTCCAACCTTCCCCTTTCCTTCTTTCATCCTCTTTTTCTCCAGGAGGACGAGTCACTGGGGATCACCCCATTCCTGTGACTGTGCCCCCTGTCAGCCATCAGTTCTGGAATCCTGGGCCCACCACCCTGAGCACTCCTGGAGCTGCCCAAAGAAAATAATTTCTTCTTCCAAGACTTTTACACAGCACTGAAAACGCTTCCCTCACTGGCTTCATGGAATTAGGCAGATTAAAGCAGCAGGAATTCCCCAGGAGGTGGCTGTGAGCTGACCAGGGACCTGCACAGAGGTGAGAGCTGCCTCTCCAGCCCTGCCCTCATTCCAGCATCTCCAAGATCTGGTTCCCATCCGTGATGGAGCAGCATCAATGATCTTGGTCAAGTGCTGAGAGATAAAACCACACTATTAATGCCCTCAAAATCCATTTATATAAAGCAGAATAGACTCAATTCTCCCCGTGCAGAACAAGACACATCAGAGTATACCAAAAGCTGCTGAATTTAATTAAAATCACACTTTTCTGTTACATTACTCATCTCTGGAAAGAAGCACCTCACGTGGCGCCAAATTTTAGACACGTCCTCTGAAAAATTACAGTTTGCTTTTATTTGTGGCCTGGAACTCACAGAAATTCTCACAAGATGAATTCTGATGGAAATTCAGCAGGGAAAGAGCGAGTTACACCACCAGCAACACAGAGATGATGATGATAATGATGATCTTTCAGACAGCACCCAAGGGTGAGCTGCAGGCCCTGCTTTATGCTCAGCTCCAATCTGAACTGAGCATTTCTGGAGATGAGAAGACAAGAAAATAACAGCTCGTATAATTTTATGTTTCAACACATTATCGCCTTTTTAAAAGCTCTGCGTGTACCAATGCCTCGCTCGAGCAAGAGGGATGATTTTCTCCTCACTTCAGCTCCACATTGATGAGAACAGATGGGTAAAATCAAAAAGGGAATCCAGAAATGTCTTTACTGAAAAGAAAGGGAAAAAAAGGACCCAAATCCTGTTGGGTAACAGCACAACCAACCATGAGGGAATGATTGTCCCAGTAAAGACCTGGGATCTTTACAACATCCACTGCCTCACGCTGGAAAACACAAATCCTGAAATCCCTATTTTTAACTTGCAGCAAAACAGCACAAGATCTTTCAGCACTCTTGAGTTTTTCTGCTGTACCTGAGCAGCTGCCATCCTATGAAATGTGTGCCAAGAAAAATAAAATAATTATGAAGATCATAATTTTGCCTTTTTCTGCCTGATTCCAGCACTGCTCTCTGCAGGGAAAGCACCACCAGCACATCCCAGCCAAGAGGGGCCCAACTTTGAAGCATAAACCAGTTCCTAGCAGCCCATTCTGAGGGTCACAATGAATCCCTTCCCCAGGGAGGTGCAGACCTGGGCTGTCCCAGAGCATCCCAGTGCCCCTCTCCAGGCACAGCCCATGGCAGTGTCCTTTTCCCCCAGTCCCCTCTATTGGACCAGCTGAACCTGGAGCCCTTCTCCATCCTTGGAACATCCTTGGGGCAAGAACTGCATTTTGGGAAGACAATCAGAGGCACTGGAAAGGTCCCCCAGGGTGGGCAGTGACACAGGAGGAGCCTGAGGGAAGCACCACAGGTGACCCCAAAGGCCAGCAAGCCCCAGCTGAGCCCAGAGCTGAGCTCCTCAGAGCTGTGTCTTCACTATGCAAAGCTGCTGCTGCTGGGGACAGAGGAGCTGCCTTTGCTTTGTGAGCAGATGCTGACGGGGTGACCTCAGCATCCCCAGCCTACCAAGCAGCCCTGCAGGAAAAAACGTCAGGGATATTTTTCAGGCTCTCTGTGAGGATACAAACTTGCCAAAATAAATGTGTTAAGAACCTTTGTTTTTTGGTTTTTTTTTTTCCTTAAGTGGGAAAGGAGCCGCTTTTCAGCCAAGGATTCTGCTTATCAGCGCATGGAGGAGCTTGGTGGTGACTCCTGAAGGTTTGGTGGTGTCACACGAAATCTCCACACAAAACAATCTCCACCTGACCTCCTGCTTGTGAGGTTTGGAGCTTCCCTGAGCTTGTGCTGGTGACCAGTTCCAAGACTGGTCCCAGTTCCAGGAGAGCTCTACACAGCAGCTGGAGCTATTTCCAGACACGGATCCTCCCACATCTTCATCCTTCTCCATCCATTTTACAGCAAGCCTTAAAGTGTGTACAAGGAAAAACACAACGGCAGTAAAAGAATAATGGGCACAGTGCAATTGCAGAGAGCCGCTGGCAGGGAATAAAACAGTCCTTGTAAAACCAACCTTCAGGAGAAGAGGTGCCCTAACAACCTCCTCACCACAAGACACTTGAGGACTTAATTGTTAGAACACCTTTAATTGCTTGCCATTTTCACACCCAGCTGGGTCTGCCTCCCATCCCCAGGGGCAGGGGGGGAGCAGAAACCAAATCAAATCTGCAAGAAGCCTCCAGCAGGCTGGAGAATCCTTGCAAAGGCCATAAAAGTGGGTCCAGAGCAGGGCAACGAGGCTGGTGAGGGGCTTGGAACACAAAGCCCCTGTGAGGAGCCACTGAGGGAGCTGGGGTTGTTCAGCCTGGAGAAAAGGAGACTCAGAGGTGACCTTATCACTCCCTGAAAGGTGGTTGTAGGCAGGTGGGGTTGCTCTCTTTCACCGGGCAGCCACTGACAGAACAAGAGGACACAATCTCAGGCTGTGCCAAGGGAAATATAGGTTGGATATTAGGAAAAAGTTTTTCACTGAATGAATAATAAAGTACTGGAATGGCCTGCCCGGGGAGGCCGTGGAGTCACCATCCCTGGATTTAGAAAACAGACTGGATGTGGCACTGGGTGCCATGGTTTAGTTGAGGTGTCAGGGCATGGGTTGGGCTCAGTGATCCTGGAGTTCTCTTCCAACCCAGTGATTCTGTGAAAGATCTTCCCCTATCTCCCTCCAGGACAGTGAGGGGAACATCCTGATCAACTCCAGCTTGTGCCACCACATCTTCTGCAAGCAGCAGGGTTTGCTCCCAACCCTTCTTACAGGGTCACCCCCACTGCAAGCAGAAGGGTCAGCCCACACCACAGTGGGGCTTCAGTCAGGTGGGGAAATGGGTTAAAGTCATGAAACCTGGACAAAACTCCAGGCTGAATCACTGAGGAATCTCCTGATCAGCCAGTGATACACATTGGGATCACAGACACTCAAGTTTTGCAGAGCAGGGGCTGCAGGTCCAGTTCCCTGTGCCCCCTGGGCACCTCCTGCCAGGAATGCTGCTCTGCCTCTCCCTTCCCATCCCTCCTCCTTTCCCCCACACATATCCTGATATTCCTGGCAAGCTGTTAAGTTCAGAAACTCCAGGGCTGACAATGCTGCAATCCTCATTTTGAGCCCCTTTGATGCTTCACCTGGGCAAAGGGGAGCAGGGATGAGGGCTGGCAGGAGGCAGGGGCTGCAGGGAACTCTCCTCTGGATCAATCCTCACTGCTGGTACTCGTTTGGCTGCCTTGGATGTGCCTGGAGGTGGCTCTGACCTGGGCAGTGTTGAGCTTTTCTCCTCTCCCCTCTCTGTCTGCACTGTGGAGATGGGAAAAATCACAAAATCCTGGAATGGTTTGGAAGGGACCATAAGGATCATCTCATTCCAATCTCCCTAATCCAACTTCCACTAAACCAGGTTGCTCAGAGCCCCATCCAGCCTGGCCTGGAACACTTCCAGGGATGGAGCATCCACAGCTTCTCTGGGAAACCTGTTTCAAAAAACACAGAGACGGGATGGCCATTTCACAGGGTGCCCATGGGCAACCCAGCCCTGACAGCCACTCCCACTGGATCTGGACTGGTCAGTTTTTCTTCCAGGTGACACAAAGGGGTCCTGCCTTGGCCCCAAGAGGGGGAAAACTCATCCCTGTGTCCTTCCCTCCATGGCCCAGCCAAAGCATCACCACTGCTCCTGTGAGAGAAAACCTCTGACAACCAGGATTCGCCTTCCTGCCCACCTGCAAATGCTTTTAATGCTCTTTTATCAACTGTGGTGCCTTCTGAGGAGAGTCATCCAGAGGTTCAGTTCATATAGAAAGGATTTACTCAGATTTAGGGCCTCCATAAAGGCCTCTGAACATGCAAACCTCTTCCTGTTCTCAGCTGGGCTTTGCTGTGCACACATTAAAAATGCAGGCAGGCAGCACGGGCCAATATTCCTGAACCTCCTGCTTTGCCTGCAGAGGTCTGCTTCCAGGAAAAACACAGATCTCAGGGAGATGAATAAACACATGCCCCCTCCTCTGCTCAGAGCTCACTTCCAGCCCCCAGAGCACGAGGTGGATGATGGAGCCCAGAGGATGCCAGGATGCCACAGGCAGCAGGGAACAGTCGTGGCTGTGGCAGCAAAGTCTTAAGGGAAACAGAAAAAAAAAGCTTTAAGAAAATAATTATAATCCTGGTTTATTGGGACCTGCAACAAGAAGTCTTGCTGTCCTCCAGAGAGCTGAGTTTGCTCAAGAAAACTTGGAAAGAAAACTCGTAAAGGGAATGAAAATTCTTGCTTCAAAGCACAGGAGAAGCCTTGCACAACATCCGTGTGCAAAGATCACGCTGCTACAGAATCCTCCAGGCTGGCTGGGGAGTGCCAGTCAGAGTGGGAATGGGGTAATGGAATTAGGGCTGCAGTGGAAAATCCAGACATGGATAATAAAGGCTCCTTGTTCAGGGACAGCCAGGGATGGAGCACAGTGGAACTTCTCCCTGGAAGTGCTGACAGTCCTCCAAAAAGATGGAGGGAAGGATGGGAACCAAAACCAATTAAATAAATCTCTCCCGAGCTCTTTGTCCCTGTGCACAATCCTTTGGGACCACAGAGGGATCAAAATCCCAGCAGAAATTCCCATCCCATCAGCACAGAGCCCTTCCTGCAGGGCTGGCAGAAGCAGCCCTGGGATGGGGACAAGGCAGGCAGAGGATGGTCACATCAGGGCTGCAGCTACAGCTGCTGCACATTAGGCACATTGCAAATCAAACACTGCATTCAGGATCGAGTTTTTGCCCTGGTTTTGCTGCTTGTTTCTTGGAAGAAACACTCTGTCATCTCCACAGAGCTATCCTGATAGCTATCTGCAGGACTCTGGGAAACAGGGTTCCTCTGCCAAGGTTCCTGTAGCCAGAAATTATTAAGACAGAAAGAGTGATTTAATTTTTTTTTTTCACTGAACAGCACACAAGATTGATTTTTATTTTTCTCCACACCATGAAACTTATTTAAGGACAAGTAACAGGCTTTGGGATTTATTTCACTCTTAATTTGCGTGATCCTGATTCTCAGACCTTAAATAGGGATTGGAGCAGAGCCACATTTGTGCCGTGGGGCTGAAGACCATACAATCCACCCAGAATCCAAATTTCACTGTATTTACCACGGTTTTAAGCACAGTGCCTGAGCCAACAAGATTTTTCCCACTTCCAGTGGAAGCATCTTCACTGGGAGAGGGGAGAGCATGGACCCCAAGGAGCTGAGGCAGTGGTGGCTGATGTGAGCAGTCCCTTCAGGCAGCCAGAGCTGCTGCTGGTTCCCACAAGATTAGATTAATTCAGATAAATTCATTTGAGATTAGTTTCTGTCATTGAGGGGTTTGTGATGGTGCAGGAAGAGATCACCTAATTTAAAGGAAAGAAGATGCAGCAAAGGACAAAGGAAGGGCTCTGTGGCTGTAGGGGACAGCGAGGTGGGAGGGAACACTCCCAGGAGGGAAATTTTCCTGGAATTACAGAATTTGTTTCTAGTCTGTTCTATTTGCCAGCTAAAGGAGTGACAGCACTTTCTGTTCCTGCAGAGCTGGAGGAGAAACAGGGTTAATTCACAGGAAAACAGGGTTAGAAGCAAAGACTCACTGAGCTCTCTGCTACTCTTGTGTAATTACGGTGCCAAAGGCTTCCAAGATAAAGGATTTTAGTGGGAACTGTAAATGCCAGTTGTAAAACGAATGAGAGAAAGCCACACACCCACAAGAATAGCAAAGCCTCCCTCATCCCTGGATCTCAGCTACGCCCAGCCCTCAACACAACCAACAGGGGCTCAACCAAAGCATTCCCAGGGGATGGCAGCTCCTTCATCCCCTGAGCTGGATCCAGGACCTCCCTCCCTGCCTTGGGAAAGGCTTTGCCAGGGGTGACACCCTGGGACCCTCCCAGTGATGCCCCAGGACTTAAATCCAGCCCTCAGCAAGGCCCTGCAGTTTGTGCACACGAATCCCCCGCTGCTCCTGGCCTCCAAACTCCTTGGATGTTCTTTTCCCTTAAAACAAAAATCACTGCAGGCTCCTCCAGGACTCAGGGCTATTATCAAAACAAACAGTCCCTAACTTACAACAAATCTTTCCTCCTCAAGCCCTCGCCCCCTGCATCTCCCCCCAGCCCTGCTGGGATCTGGCAGATTCGTGTTTAACAGATGGGAAGGCTCCGAGCTGGTTTTACACGTGAAAAGCTGTTCCCCTCCAGCAATCTCAGCGCAGACAAGGCAGGGAAAATATGTTCCAACAGTGGGAGTGGTGGCAGGGGGTGCTGGGGATGGGTGACAGGGCTGGGAGTGGGGCAGGGACCTCATCCAGCCTGAAACTCTTCATCCTGGCTGTGCCTGGCTTGGGATGTGCCACAGATCCCCACCCAGAACAGCAGCAGGACACATGCTGTGGAGAAAATCAAATGTGTTCTATAGTTGGGGCGTGAAAACTCACACATTTCCCTCCCAAAAAAACAAGGAAAAGGTAATTTAGGCTGCAAGCTCATCCCTGTTATAGCCGTGGTCCTAATGAGATGTTCCCAGATTAATAATCCAAATGCACTCGAACAAGGAAAGCAATTGCAAAGCAATTTTGCAGGGAGCTGAACAAAGAGCAGGATAACAGCTCTGCTTAATAGGGGCTGTCTGCTGCTTTTAATTCCTTCTCCAGTGCTCCCTCAGCTAACAGAGGAGCAGGCAGCACGCCTTGGGTGCCAGGGCACTCCTCCCACCCTCACCAAGGATGTGCCTGTGACAAAGCCAGGGGGACATTTCCCAGCTGTCACGGGCAGAAAGGTCCCTGGGCTCCCCTGCACAGGGACAGTGGGGACAGTGGGGTGATGCCACAGCTCCTGGGCACTGCTGACTTTCCTGGGATCCCTCATGAAGCTGAGCAAAACCTCCAGCTAGAGACACCAAAACTCACCCTGCTGCCCTTCCTGGCACAAACAGCGTACACAGCTCCTCGTATTTTCACTATTTCATCTGAAATTACTCCCAAGCAGCTGTAAGGACCCCACCTACATCCCAAAGATGCCCCTGGTGTCTGTTTAACCCTATCATGGGCAGCTTCTAATGAATCTGATGTGATTAAATACAAGGAACATGGAGAGATGTTATTTTAAAGCATCGTATTGAAAGGATCTTACCTAATTCCTTTGGTTTGAGCAATACTGTGGAAGGAGAGCCTGGATACTGCAGAGATCACCTGGAAATGAGAGAAAGAGATGTTGGTGTGCTTACTGGTGACACAGGAAGGTTTGGTGGGAGCCCAAGGATCCCCAGCCTGGTGCTTGGAGCTGAACCCCAATGGAATGGATGTGCTCAATCCCCCCTCAGTGTCACAGTGTCACCATCAGGGCTGGGAGGACACTGCCAGTGCAAACCCTGCTGCAGGTTCCACCACAAAAAAAACACAAAAAGCACAAAAAACATTTAGCCCTCAGCTATAAAGATATTATTGAACAGCTTCATCTGAGGAAACGCCATCCCCACACTCATTTAGAGAGCCCAGACCTGCCCTGACAGGTTTTAAGCAACACTAAGAAGCACTGAGAAAACCCTCTTCATTTGTATTTTATTACAAAAGGATTACAACTCCTTTCGTGTCTCTCCTCACACAAAATGATCTTATTGAGGCAAACTTGCCAAGACTGAACAGCTCTGATTCCTTGCAATTCAATAAAGATGCATCATCAGTTTGTCAGAGGTGAGTGCAGACCATCGCCCTTTTCTGCCAGAAAACAGCCAGGAGTGATTCAACACCAAAATATTCTCATCAGCATTGCAATCAGAAGCAATAAAACCACCAGGTTTTTCAGAAAAACTCCCATTTTTTGATGGAAGTTTTAATTGCTAAGGGGAACTTTCAGTGAAGAGGAACAAAGAATGGGTTTGGGTCTCTTGTAGATTTAAACTGTGTTCTACTCTTGTTCACATTCACCATTTCAAAGCTGGAGTTATTAAAACAAACTTCTTATTTTTGGACTGGTTTCCAATCTACTGGGGTGGGGCATGGATAAAGGGTGGGCTACAGGTGGAAAAACCCAACCCTCTGGGGGCAGCCTGGAGCTGCCACAGGGACCCCTCAGATCCCTTTATTCAGGAATTTTACTTTGGGATGCTCCCCTGGTTTGCTGAGCCACCTCCACACCACCCAGCCAGGGACCACATCCCTGTTTTCTCCTGGGATGAACTCAGAGCCTCTCTGCCTCCCACATTTTTATCCCAGGACATCAGTGAGAGCCTCATCTCAGTCCATCCTTTTCCTCCACACATTTGCAACCTTCATCCCTCCCACTTTTCATCTGCCATGAATTCCAGCCTGGCTGTCAGCTGCTGCTGCCCCACGTGGAGCCAAAGCCAGGGCAGCAACCAGAAACCTGCCAGAGTTCGGTGTCCAGCGGGTGATTCCCACATGGAAAACAGGGAACAGAACATCCCTGAAAGGCTCCAAGGCTCATCACAGCACAAAACACCACCAGTGGTACCTGTGACACCAGCTCAGACAGGGCACAGAGACTGGAGACTCCACTGGCACCCCCAGCCCTGCTCCAGGGGACTTAAAATAGTGCCAGGGAAGTCCTAGGCTGACTGACTGAGTCTCTTCCATGCTCTATTCTTAGCCTTCTGAAGTAAAAATCCAGTTTGTGAATCAGACAGTTCCACTGTGGGGTTTGACTTCCAGGGAAATTTAAGAGGGAAGCTCCTGGTTCCCCTCACCAAGAAGCTCCCCCCTGTCCTTTGCTGCACAGCCCCGAGCTCTGCACATGCTGGCACATCAAAGCCTGGGCACTGCTTCCAGGGAGGAGCCAGCACAGCCAGGATCCCAAATCCACCCTCAGGTGAGAAAACCAAACCCAGCGTGAGGGATCAGGCACAAAAAAACCTCCCTGACACAGCTCCAGAAGGTTGAACAGCGACTGTCCCAATATCAGGGAATATTTTTCCCAATAACTCCTGCTAAGAGCAAGAGAAGCCAAGTGCAAGGCCAGCTCCTCACAGATCCCAGCCAGGGAAGAGCTTAAGCATGTATGTGAAGGGAAGTAATCCTCTCAATTTCAACAGGATTAAACAACATTCTTAAAAGTAAATCACCCCTTAAGTGTTTGCTAAACCGTGTCTCATTTTCCCCTGTAAAATTTGCAGGCAAACCCAGGCCTGACTTGTGGCTCTGGGGTTGGGTCAGGATCTGTTCCACACCCACACGGCAGCACGAGGGTCCCTGATCCCAGCTGAGGCTTTTCCCTGCTTCTGGAATACCAGGACAGAGCAAAACAACAAAAACAGACATTCCAACCTGCCCCTGAACACTTCAGGGATGGGGCAGCCACAGCTTCTCTGGGCACCTCGTCCCAGGGCCTCCCCACCCTCAAATTCCTTCCCAATATCCATCTAACCCAAATCTCTTTCAGTTTAAAGCCATTTCCCCTTGTCCTGCCACTCCATCCCTTGCCAAAAGTCACCCTCCAAGTCATTAGAAGATGTTTGGAAAACCATTCTCTTATCTCTGCATTTTTCTTCCAGGAGATGTAGGGCTGTGGATTTTAACAACAGGGGCTTATGCAGATTATTGCTATTATTATTACCTCTTCACCCATTCCTCAATGCAATTTCCTCCCTAGAAACTGCATTCAGCACACAAAATTACCATAAAAGCTATATATAACATCCCACTGACAATAAGATGGCAGGAATATAAATAGGAATATAAAGGTACCAAATGCAGGTGAGGCACAGACACTTTTCTCTAGCAGTGACCTGCCAAAGGGTTGGTGGGTAAATTCCTGGTGGTTTTGCCATGACAAGTGAGGGATGCCCTTCACATTCCTGAAATTCCAGGAATTGAAGTGTGCCTTGTATTTATGGGGGTTGAATCCAACCACCCAGCTGATCACTGACTGACCAGAGAGATCATTGCTGCAAAACAGCAGCACCACGAAGCGAGGCACGAGGGCCCTGCATGTCATTTCAGGTTTAAAAAGGCACAGAGTTCTGTACTTCATGGGAAAAAAGAAAGAAAGTAAAAGTAAAATAAAATAATCAAGACTCAAAGTGGGTTCCTCACACTCACTGGTCAGTTTGGGAAAAAAAACAAAGTCAGTAAAGAAATGGGATTTTTGAAAAGAATAAAAAAAAACACAATAGCCACACCACTTCCATAAAAAATTCACCACTTTTCTTCCTTACTTCCAACACCTTCTTTTAGGAATTATAGATTTTAAAATAAACCAAAGCCAAATAGAAAATAAATTACTATGCTCACTGCTCTTCTACTTCCTACAGCATTGTTTATGCCTGATGGTATCTCTGAGCATCTAGAAAACTCTAAAATAAACTTTTTTTTATTTGAAAAAACAAACTGACCCAGCTGGACTGGAGAACACTTTGTAGAGGAGGAACTTTCCAGCTCTGGGCACTCCAGGAGTGACCCTGGGAGTGGGAATGAGCAGAGGGCTCATAGCCAGCACTGAGCATTTCCACAACAAACAGATGTGCTTGGAAGCAAATCAGGAGGTCTGCCCAACACTGATAACTCTGGGCAGAGACCCCTCTGTGCCACCTCTGCCCATCCCATGGCAGAGGGGTTTTCACAGCCTGGAATTACAGGGAGTCATTTTCTGCTTTGCCCCTAAACTCACAAAGGGCAAAACAAATCCTCAGGCCAAACATCCCCAGCCTCAGGCAGAAACTTGACCCCAAAATCAGAGACAAACTGATGGTATCTCTGAGCAACCAGAAAAACTCTCAAATAAACTCTCTCAGGTTTGAAAAAACAAACCAGCTGGACTGGGGGAACACTTGGCACGGGAGGAACGCAGAGATATCATTTCCAAGCTGGATAATGGCATCCCACAACCAAAACACTGATGGGAACAGTCCCAGAGACAGGAATGCTCAAAGAAATGCAGTCCTCAGAGCAAGGAGGATTTGATCCAGCTGCCTCCTGCCTGAGGTGCTGGAGAATCCTGAATTTTCTCCTGCTGGTGCACGTGGCTGGGCAGCTCCTGTTTGCTCTTCTCCCTGCACACCTGGGCACTTCCCAGCAGCTTCACCCCCCTGCACACCCCTCCTGGGCTGGGCACCACCTGCTGCTTGCAAACCAAGCAGCTCCCAGCCTCCCATCTCTCTGTTTGCATATCTCTGTCCCAAACCAACGTGGTTTGGACCTTGGCTGGACCAGCCCTGGAAAACCAGAAGAGTGTGAGGGGAACACAAACCACAACCTGCTTGCTCTGGAGCAGTCATTTGTGCTTTTGCCTGGGACATAAACTTGCAAGGGCCCTTTTCCCTGGACACAGAGCAGCCAGAACTGCTGCTGCTTCAGCATCCCAGGAATTTGCTGAGGAATTCCTTAAATCTCCCTCTCCTGCTACAAGCTGGTACCAGAGAAGAGCATCAGCCCTGTTTGGGCAGGAGGAAATCAGACAACGTGCAATGTTTTCCTGGGATGCCAAGGGTGGGCACAGCCCCATGAAAGGATCTGATCAGATGGATTTTCCTACACCCACCCTCTCAAGCTGGATCACATCCACCCAGCTGCCTGCTGAGGATGAGGCTGTCCAGTAATAATTGGTTTGGACAACAGGTTTGGATTTCCTGGATGATTTCCTCAGTGGCTCCACTTCGCCTGCCCAGGGATGCCACACTTCTCCCAGTGCCACTCATGCTGTTTGCTGGCATCCAGCTTCTGGAGGGGTGCCAGCTGAGCAGATTTGGGCTGATACACATTTGATAAGGATTACAAATCAAAGCCAGGGAAGTTTTCCTGGTGTCCAGGCTTCTGTCCCTGTATTTCAGTGCAAGGGCCATGCAACAGATGGGCAAGTGTGGGTATGGCAAAGCCTCTTCCCTCCTCCAACAGATACCAGGGATCCTTCACTGGCACTTCCATTTGCTTTATTGCTGGTCCCAGAGCTCTGGCAGCTCCTCCTCTCCCCCAGCCCCACAGGGTGGTGAAGCCCATTTGCTGTAAAGTGCTGCTTTAAGCCACACAGTGTGTTTGAATGGGCTTCTAAAAACAACATTATTAAATCCTCACTATTTTGCATTAAACCCCATGATCTGGCCACATTACATGCTGGGGGTGCAAATATTAAATCACTGGGAAAAGCCACTGCTGATTTCCAGTGGGAACAGCACTCCTGTAGGATTTTAACAGGTTTATTTTGGGCTCTTTGGGGCTGGCATCATGTCTGAAATCATGAAGCCTTTCAAGAATGAGCAGTCACTGCAAAACCATCACTGTTCCCTTACAAGCAGCAGAAAAGAACAATTCAGGTGGATTTATGGCTACTGCTAGAAAATCTCTGCACTCTGTCACACCATCATAAGTTATCCAGATGCACACAGCCCATCTCCCATATTTAAGACACCAATTTGTCTTTTCCCATCACAGAAGAGCTGAGGAAGGAAGGGAACACTGTCACACATCTTTGGCGTGCCTAAACCCCGATGTCTGAGTGTCCAGAGGTGTCTGTGCTCCTCTGTCCCCACCCCACAGCAAACAGGGGCAGGGCAGGTCACTCCCTTTCTTGTGACACAGAGAAGATCCAAAGGCAACAAGAGAAGAGGCAAAGCATCACCGAGAGCCACAACCCAGCCCAGCCATGGCTCCCCGTGCCTCCCACAGCTCCCAAAAGCAGGAATTAATGCCCTGAAACTCCAGTGCCTGCGTGATGCTGCCGAGTTCCTCTAATACAACAGCAATAAAGAGCTGTTCTGCTCCTTAATGGGCTCTCTCCTCCGCCACGGCTGCTGAGCTGCTGCCTCGTTCAGTACTTTTATTATCTTTATGTGATAGCAGTGACTGGAGCGAGGAGCTGGCTTCCATGGGACTTAAAAAGCCTCAGGGGGGAAACCCAGCGGTTTTTCAGTGAGCCAGCACCAAAGCCAAGAGAGATGAGCTGGGAAAGAACCTCCAGCTGAACACAGAGATTGATTTGATGGCCCTGGAATAGCTGGAGCGGTGAGCTCAGCCCTTGGGAGAGCTCAGCAGCACCCATGGGTGCTGAAGTGTTCAGGGCACTGGGAGAGAGGGTTGAGAGGGACACAGGTCACCCTGAGAATCAGGCCTTCAATATTGTTTTTTCTACAAGCTCTAGCCACTTTCCCAGCAAAGAAACCATAAACATAGGTGTTTATACATTCCATTAAAGATAGGCCTTTTGATGGACATCTCTCACGGCCAGTGGGGTTGGGAAGGTGTTAACCTCACTATCCAATCCCTGGTCGTGGTCATACACCTATAAATACTGAAAGAATAAATAAAGAACGCTCTTTCTTTCACCCCACCTCAAACTGTGTCTGTGTGACTTATTTTGTGTCCAGCAGTGACAGAACACACTCAGCAAAGCCTGAGAAGCACAAGTCAGACGAGCTTTCCCTTTGCTCAGAGCAATAATGAAATCTATTTGAGCAGAAGGAGCCAGCAGGGAGAAGAAAGTGGTAAGAGCTCCACTTTTATTGCAGCTGGGATTTCAGCATTCTCCCAGTGGATTCCTAGAGACAAGGAGGATTCCCAGAAAGGCCTGAGCACTGCAAGTCTGATCTGAGGGCTGGCTGCTTCCCTCCAGATTAAAGATATTACAGAATTGCCACTTAAGAAAAAATAAAATCCAGTGTGTAACTGGAGGGGAATCGTTTGCATGGCTTTGTGATGGTTACAAAAGGAGAGTGTCCTTTGGGAAAGGAGGGTTATGAGGCTGGGGACTGGGCTTTTCCCCCCAACCCTGGCAAATTACAGGGGGAAAACCACAAACAAAGCGGCTCCAGCAGGAGCTTGACTCAGGTGAGCACAGCCAGGGTGGCTGTGACAGCTCCATCAGCACCAGGCAAAGCTCCACACCCCACTACAGCCCCTCTGCTCTGTCCAGCTCCTTCCCTCTGCCCCTAATTAGCCGTTCCCTAATGAAGCTGGAAGGATGCCGAGCTCTGAGCAGCAGAAGAGGGAGCTGGAGCATGGGAAGGTGTGAAACGTGGGAGGACGTGGGCGCTGACGGCTCCGACCTCACCAAGTCCCTGCTGAAAGCCACCAAGCTGTGCTGGGCACTTGGCCCGGAAAGAGGGGTAGGAAGGGAGGAAAAAGACAAAAAAAAAATTCCTAAAACCACTAATTAGCTTTAAATGCTGGTAAATAGGCTTACACAGGCAGTCTGCAAAGCTCTGAGCATGGACCAAGCTGCCACAGAGACACCTCATACCGGGTGTGGGACACCAGCAGGATCATTCCAGCAGCTCAGGGCAGAACTCATTGTGCCTCCGAGCTTCCATGGTCCAAATCTGGGCCACGATGCTATGGATGGATCTCTGCAGGCTTTGGAGAGCCTAGAAAAGGCCCAGAGCTCAAACTGTGCTAAGCAGGGTGGTTATAATTATCATATCTGTGCTTTTCATGGATGTAACAACCAGAAGTATTCACGGGAAAGGGTCTTGAAGAGAACTCCTGGCCCCACAGCACTGATTCAAAAGGATAGGATGGCCAGACAACCCCAGAAATGGCTCCAGTATTTGTCTTACACCACAGGGAACACCAAGACAGGCTAAACTTTGTCCAATAACCAGCTGCTCCTGCTAAACATTTGAATTCAGTCAGATTTAATTAAGTTTGCTCCCCAAATTGCGGGTGAACTGCTCCACAACCCCATCCCTTCCTCGTGCTAAAGGGCTCCAGGTCCTCCTGTGACCCCTGCCCATAACTCAGGCTGCCTGAAGTCAGGCACTTTAGCAAAACCCTCTCCTTCTGACTCAAAAAGAGCCACCCTAACAAACTTTTCCAGGGAAAAGCCCCTGTTAGAGGCAGTTCCTTAGGGATTATTTGCACCCTAAGTAAAAACCTGCTCAGGCAGAGCATGGAAAAGGAGAAGCTCCCGTTAATTCCTGGTGGTAGAAGGTGAGACAGGAGCGTGGCTCTGCTCTCAGCTCTCACCTGAGCTATCCCCATACCTGAAATTCTGCACTCAGCTCACCCAGAAAAGCTGGGGCTGCCCCGTCCCTGGAATTGTTGAGGGAGGCTTGGAGCACCCTGGACTAGTGGAAGGTGTCCCTGCCCATGGCAAGGGTGAGACAAGATGGGTTTTAATGTCCTTTCCAAACCATTTTTTGGTTTTATCACTCCATGACCAGACTCAATATTAAAAAGCTGCCACCCCATCCCAGCCCTTTCATCAGCTCTACCTTGACGTATTCCAAGTGAATTCCAGCCAAGGGGAATTTCCAAGGGCTCCTTGCACACTGCAAGGAGAGGCTCTCCTGCAAAAACATCCCCCCCTCCTCCCCCAGTATTGATTTGATTTGTCGAAACAGATGGAAAAAACAGCTAGTCAGATGCAAAACATGGATATCCAAACCTGCTTCCAAGAAACTGGCTTTAATCTGTATTAGGTTTAATCCCTTTCGATCAAGGCCTGGGATGTAAGCAGGAAATATTATAGATTTTCACATACCTTTGGGTTCCCATTTCTGCTTGGCTCCAAAAGGGAGCTGGGAGGTCAGAGCAAAACATATGGAGCACCAAAAAAGAAAAAGTGGTTTAGGAACATTTTGCATGTGCAAGAAAAATTGGAAGCATCCATATGAAACCAATCCACTTGCACAAAGAGTAATTTACCTATTAGAGGGAAAGAGAGAGAGCTTAAAATTCTCCTTGCCTGATTTCCTTCATCATTTTCCCAGGTGCTAAAGGAAAAAAATGCAGCCAGATATAAAAACAACACAAAGGAAAGGGTTTAAAAGCTTTTTTTTCCCCTGCATTTTGCAGAGCCCCCAGTTTCTGGCAGGGCCACAGCCTCCAGCACAGGTTTTTCCCCAGAAGTTTAGATCCTTTCGAGTCCCAGGGCAGCAGCACTGATGGGAGATGCCCCATCTGCAGATGGACAGACCAAGGACAGGTTTGTCCCTCCCTGCCACACCCAGGGCTTTGGTTTTGAAGTCACCATCCCACTGAATGGAAATACCCCACTTCAAGGGAGGCACCTGCAGCTTAACACTTCAGAGCTGCTGTGGTCCAAGCCCTGAAGGCAGAGGAAGCTTTTCCATTGATTCCTCAGGCTCTGAGCCCTGGATTCATCCTGAAGCTCTACTTAACTCCCCCCATCCTACCTGCAAAGCATCAGCTCTGCCCCAAGGAGCCTCAGGGAAGCAAAGTCCCTCCTAAAGCCCTGCTGCAGCAGCAGCTTAACCATCACAAGCTGTTTGAGACCAGCTGTGTTTTACAAATCAGGAGAAAAAACTCGTTTAAGCTCAAAGAAATTCCTGTAATTCCAACGTACACAAAAGAGGCAGGAAGCAAACAGGAGTTTTTCAAGTGCACTGTAAAAGGCAGCTTTTAGAATTTGCCTGGGATTTGCTGCTTTGATTTGCTCAAAACCTGGAACCGCTGTGTTTGCAGGGACGGGAGACCTTTCCCATTGAAGTTTCTTTCCCTGCAGCTACACAGAGTCAGGGCTTGCAGCAGGAATCCCTCTTGGCTCCACAGATGGAGGGGCTGCTCCAAGCTTCCTGAACAGGCACAGACGCACCTGGATGAAACATCTTCACTTTCCCAGCTTGAAGTTTAAAAGAAAAAAGGAGGGAAAAAGGCCCAGAGGAGAAGGGTGGTGCAGAAGAACTCGATGTGCTCGTGAGCTCTGGGAACACACAACCAGGAGAGGGCTGGAGCTCCCCTCTGCCTGCACTCCCTTCCCACCTCAAAACAGAGTGATATTGAGCAGAAACACTCAGCAAGAACAGCAGGAAGAGAAGCACAGGAAAGCAGGATGAAGTTCATTTCCTTAGACCTGATCCTCTCCCAGACTCCATGGAGGAGAAGCACCTTGTATACTTGTGGGGTTTATTATCATTATAAACAGAATTCCCCCAAAGCCAGCCAGGTCTGAGCTGCCTTCTTGCCCCAGATCAGCACTAACATGCCCCTTAAATATCCATTTTTCACGCACTGGGGACACTTGAACACACGACCAAATCACCACAAACGCATCACCAGGGGCTGATCCAGCACCCTCAAAACTGCTCTTCAAACTGAGACATCTCTTGGTGCTACTGAGCTCCAGCTTCACCCTGGATTGTTTGCAAGTACAAGGTCCTGGTTTCATGAGTAACTAAAAAACTTTGATAAGATCACCCTGAGCATCCTACACCAGTTCAGGTGTGGGGAACAAGGAAGCAAACTTCTCCCTTCTAAACCCAGGAAACTTTAATTCAGATTATGATTTAAATTCTCATCCTTTCCTCCCGAGCTGGAAGAGGCTCCCAAATCCCACAAAGCCACATTCAGACATGTAATCAATCAGGGAATCATTTACCATCTCCTGCACCACTCTGCAAATGTCTGCAAGCATCCAGCAAGTCTGGAAAATAACTGACATGAACTTCAGCCCTCCAGTATTGCCAATTTAGCTGCTATAATTGTCCCTTCCAAAGTTTCTCAAAGGAAAGGAGTGATGCAGGCTGCCACTCATGGAGGCAGGAGAACATTCCCACTGCTCCCTCCTCCTGTCCAGAGGGTCTGGAAGATTTCATATCAGAAACAAATGCCCAATTTATCCAGCTTATTGATGTAAAGCCATCACAGGAATTCACTGCTCTTCACTCAGAAAAAATCACCCATTCAAAGCTGCAGAATGCTGTGGTTGAACCTTTAGCTGTAGTAAGGAGAAATTCCTTATATATTTTCACCAGACTGTTTCCATCCACGGATTTTCCCTGTCTTGAGAACCCAAACCAGAGGGATGTGCTGAGATTCTGCTGCTGGCCTGACCCTTCCATCAGTGTTACCCAGCTGGACACCTCAGTCACTTCCTGCCAATCCAAAAGTGTCACCTCTGGGTTTCCTGGGAAACAACTGCATTAAATTCCCAATTCCTAGAAAAACAGGCAGCCAGCAGGAGCTAAACCAGCATGTTCAGAAGACTGAGGGTAGGGAGGAGCAGCCCAGAGCAGAGAGAAGAAATTCCCAGCTTCTTAGGCAAGGTCAGGTCACCTTTTTCTGTGAGTTTGCATTATTTTGGAGGGAAAAAAAAAACCCCTACAAATGTTTAAATTCTTATTCTGTAAGAAGAGCCACAAGCAGGGTCCGGTGTTGAATATCAGAGCTCCTGATTTGTGTGCTTTATCCTTCCTCAATGCACAATTCCTGCCCAGTTTTCCAAGAACTGTTTCAAAAGGAGGAGAATCTGGCAAAGGACAGCTCTAGCAGGCAAACAAACACTACCCACAAGCTTTTCTCTTTGCAATTATTTCATGTTTGACACAAATGAAGCCCCTCAAGACTGTGCAGTGCAGCAGCAGAGCCAAGACATCCGTGTGCAAGGATGCTGCTCCTCCTCTTCCCTGCCATTCCTGAAGGAGATAAAATGATTAGGTTTTATTTTATTACAGATTCTGCTTTGCTGGTGAAATACCTCCCAGAAATAAATGTTGTTTCAGAAATAAGAAAAGGGTTTTCCATCAATCATATCCTGAGCACAGAAACAACCCTCGCTTCCTCTCTGATTCAGTTCTCAAAATAGAAAGCCCTGAATTTCCCAAATCCATGATTAACTAGAAGCAAGAGGTTTCCAGACAAAACTCGCTGTCTGGAGCAGCCTCCTACCCCTGGGCAGGCAAATTCCTGGTCTGGGCTTTCCAAAGAGAATGGCACATCAGACAGAGACCTCTGACACTGCCACATTTTTCCTGTTTGTTAATCCTATGACATCAATTAATGCATTTCCACCTGCAGGAAGGCAGGAGCCTGGGGCAGAGAGAGCAGAACCCACAAGGCATTTTCCAGAGATACTCAGAAACCACCTCCCTTCCTCTCATCCTGTGGCAGAGGATAAATATACCCTCAAAGTGCTTTGATTTGACTGAGGATGTTAAATTTAGTCGCTTCTCTGTCTTTGCAGACAGCACATTTACTGCTCCGGGGATGACTGAAACATCACTCCCAGCACACTGCAAAGAGGCCCAGAAAAGAACTGCACTGAAAAAACATCCAAAATATTGGCTCCCCTGACAGGGTGTCACAGCTCACACATGACAGGGTGGAAAGGGAAGCTGGATGGATTTCCACGGTCACTACTGCACACAGGGAAAGACAAGATGATCTAAGGGTCCCTTCAGGCCTAACAAATCCATACAGCTGTTAAAAAAAAAAGGAAAAAATATCATAGATTAGATCTTGTCTGTCTCCAAGAAAAAGAAGGAGTCAGGCATGATGTTTTCTGTCAGTGATTTAAGGTGAAAACAGCTTTGTGAAGGATGCTCAGGCAGACTCCCCAGCTGGATCCTTCAGTGTGAGCTGAGCTCTGCTCAGGACCTGCAGTGAGCCAGGATGGTTTAAAACAGCAGGGAAAGCAAAGTGGCAGCTGGAGACCCCATCCTCAGTGGGAAGGGGAGGGAAGCAGCACATGGAAGGTGTTTGCATCCCAAGGGAACACGGTCCCGATGCTCCCGGTGGTGTGCCTGCATCCCCCAGCTCGGTGTGCAGCGTCACAGCAGCTCCCAAAGTGTCACCAGCTGTTTATCAGCCGCTAAAAATGCGTTTAAAAATTAATAGGAACAGATTGAGCACGTCTGGAACACACAGAGAGCAGAAGCTTTGAGGAATTCCAACACGTGACTCTTGAATCGAGTGGGCTGGGAAGCGCCAGCCTTGGTACAGGAGAGAAAATGGCAAAAATACACTCACACCTCATCACACAGAGCAAGGGAAACGTGGCTGGAACCACCTCGTGCTCCTTCTCCCAGCCCTTTAACCAGACTTTGGAGACAAAGAACAGCTGGGCCCTGCACTGTGGTCAACAGGGGGAGGGAAAAAGTGGGATTTATCCATGTGTTAATACAGGCTCCCATCACCACACCCCCCTGATGGTTCTAAGGGCTCAGGTTTGAACACACAATGTTGATAAAGGTCATCAAGATGGATGAGAGTCCTTGACAACGCCCTGTGCAGGAGGGAATGAGGGTCCCAGCAGCCACAAAGGGAAAAACAGTTAAAAAATGAACAAGAATTGCTGGTGCCAGCAGGGCAGAGTTATCAATAAATGTCAACACCCAAAACTGCATCCCAAAGGCCAGGGATGCAAACTGTGAGGATGAGATCAGAGAAATAACTGCTGTCACCTCAGGTATGAGCAGGTCAGCCCCAGAGGGTCAGGGAAAACTCCCTGGAGCTCTTGTCCAGAACAAAGAGATTTTGTAATCAAACAGGTAAAACTGGTTTCTGTCCTATGGAGCTCCTGGAAATGTCTGACAAGTATTTACTTGTGGGAACAGGAAACTGGGATTTGTTCTTAGCTGGCTCTCTTGGCATTTTCTAACTGCCAGGAAGAGCACAATAAAGTTACTAACTTCACAACCAGCAGGTATTTTACACAGGGCATTTTACAAAGCACAAAATCCAAAATCCCCAAAATCCCACGTCTGGATGAGCCCCTGCTCAGATGCCCCATGTGGGGCATGAAAATCCACACTCAAATAACCTCATGTGCTTAATGGCAGCAATGTCTGGAACTCCCAGAGGAGAAGCTCAGCCTGGTGTAAATCTCAAAACTGAGAAGTGGGACAGAGAAAAGAAAAAGGGCTTTCTGTTCTGATCAATACTGAGGAGCATTTTCTTTTTGTCCACTGAAAAAAGGCAATGTTTCCTGTATGTCCACAAACAAACAAAATATTTTCCAATTTTGGATCCGAAAAAAGTTCCTGAAAATTGAGTTTTAATGATTTTTCCCCCCCATCTGCTATTAAGGCTGCTTTTTGTTCAAAACATCTTATTTTTTTTTCCATGCCATATTTTGGCCAGATGTAGGTGATGTGCTTGGACTGCAGAAAAGAGCATTTGATAACATTACCAAGAGATAACCAGCTCAGCCCAAGCCTTGCAGAAGAAAAAAAAAACCCTTTTATTTCAACTCCTCACCAGTGTCATCTCATCAGCCCGCGGAGCAAACCAGTCTGCAGGGATGGATCTGAAAGGTTTGAATAATTCCCCATCAAAATCAACTCTACTCGGATGAGACTTGCACCAAAGCATCAAGACAGTATGAGACAGGCTGTGAAAGAGGGAAAATATATTCTTGTCAAAATGACATCCCCCTCAGGAGTACAATCCCCACAAAAGCGTTTGCCCGCGCGCATTGTGTCGGGTTTCAGATCCTGCGCTTCTGAAACGCATTACGCCGGGTACTTGAATAATTATGTTTGACTTATTTAACAATTTAACATTCACATGCTCGGCTTTACATCTGGAGAAATAAAAATCACATGTTTGAGGGGCTAAAAGAGGGGGAAAGAAAGAGATGGTTTGACAATGTATGGATATTTATGCGGAAATTACATCCGTGAGGAGAACCTTCAGCTGAGTAAATTCCCTCCCCCTTTGCTGGCTGGAAATGGGATTTGGAGTGGTGGGACTGGTCAGTGAGGAGCTGCAGTCATGGATTTGGGGAGTTGGATGCAAAGAGGAGGAGCAGCTTCTCCAGCTCAGAATTCTGTGTTCCCACCACTCATCCAGCCCCACTTCCAGTCACACCTCAAAGGAAAAGCCACCCCAGGTGTGGTGTGTGCTGCCCTACAAAGTGAGCAGGGATCTGGGCTTGCCTTGGCTGTGTTCAGAGGCACCTGAAAGTCACACCAGAGCCAAGTTTCCTCTCCCAGCAGCAGCATCTTGGACAGGGGAACACATGGTCTCCAACGGGGAAATAAAAAACCCTCCTAAATGTCCAATCCACACCGAACCAGTGAATTCACACAGGAACCCCCTCCCATGTTTTGCTCTTTTCCCACTGTACAGCCAGTGCATGGAGCCTTTTCCTGACCAGACTGCCCAGTCCTGGGCCTCCAGACCCCACTGGGATCCAGCAGCAGCCCAGGGAGCCAGAATATGAGAGGGGGGAGTCAAGAGAGAGGGAGAGACAGAACTGTCATCACTGCAGCATCCAGGGAAAACCCAGGGGAATGTCCCTGCTGGTTATCACAGCAGGAATACCAAGGCAGCCCTCTGCTAACAGAGGTTCCACTGATGTATTTTTCATCAAGCTCTTTATTCTGCTGCAGACGTGGACTGTTATCAGCAATAAATGTTTGCAGGGTAGGAGGTGGTGGCGCTGATATCTGTAAAGCTCTGGATAACAGCTGATGAGCCCTGTACCAAAATAATTCAGTGTTTATTAAGACCTCCATTAAAAAACACAATCCCAGCTTGCTGCCTCTCACCCCTGTTCTTCACACCTGAACACCAGTGGGAATTGGTTTGAGCCAGAGTTATCCCAGGTTGCCCCCAGTATGGGCAGCCTCTCCTCCAGCCCTGGCACCCACACATGCTGTGCACTGCATTCTGTTCCTATAAAACACTGGATCTTTTCATCTCCTCATCCCAGCCCCAGCCAGGGGTCACAGCTCCAGCAGAAGAAGCTTCCATGGTGGATGAGATGGAACACATCTGAAGCAATCAGACACACACAGAGCTGGAAATGTTTCTGTGGGTCTGTTGAGTGCGCTCAGTGATGTCTTCACTCCCTCCTGGCCCTGCAGCTGCTTCCCCTCAGATCCCCCAGGATGTTCTGATAGGAATTTCCCTCAGGGACTGTGTGCTGCCTGCTGGGGGTGATGGCATTGTCACCTCCCCTCCAGTGACTCCAGCAGAGCTACTGGGATCAACCTCCCTGCCCCCTCGTCAAGCCAATTGCTTCATGACATAAATGATGTAAAGCAATTAAACATCCAGCCCCTCTCTTGCTCCTGACAGTGTTTCCTGCAGCTTTTGTGCTGACAGAGGCTCCCAGATGGGCTCCAGGGCATGGGCAGGTCCCAGCTCTCCTCTGGATCCTTGTGAGAAGGGCTCTCAAGTGCCCTTGGCCCTTTCCCTGCCTTTGGTTTGCTCCATTCCACACAAGAACTTTCTTCTGCCCTTCCTAAGAAACCAGAGCACCTTTTCTGGGAGAGATGAAGGTGCCAACACACAAACCCAGGGGCTCTCACCTCACCCCACACCCTGGCAAGTGGTCCCAGCTGCTGCCACTTGAAGCAGCACGTTTCATCCCAAACACAAATGCACATCCCACAGCTTAGGAGAGAATTTTAAATGGAATATTAGGAGAGGAAGCCCAGCTGGGCCCATCCATGAATCCCAGAAAGCAAGCTGACATCCTGCTGTTTCCAACAGCATCTCCCAGATGATCCTGGAGATCCCAGTGCTGCTCCCAGCTCTGATGCAGGATTCAGATCTGTGGAAATGCCCATCTCTCCCCTCTGGCTGCTGGCCCTATCAGCACATCTGTGCTCCTGCCTTTGTTTGCCTTGGGGCCACATCTGTCCCCAGAGCTGCTCCTGTGCTGTGTGGGGCCATCAGGCTGGAAGTGATACCTCACTGCAGGAAAAACTTCAAATAGATACAATTACAAATAAAGAAATAACACAGTGCAACCTGTTAAGTGAACAGCTGGGGTGCTCCACGCCTGTTGTCACTGGGATTTTAACTTCAGAGTATTTCCCCACCCGGACACAGATGAGTCACTGGTGAATCTGCATTTGGGATGTAAAATATGGAGCTCTCCACTGCTCCATGTGCCATTCCCCTTCCCAAACCCCCTCTAAAGCTGCGTGACAGTCAGACAACAGAGTGGAAACTATAAGCTTTGATGAGGAAAAACTATGCAGAAAAAAGGCCAGAACTGTATTAAACTATATTAAAAAGCCATCACAGAAAGCAGTTCAAACAGCTCCCTGTAAAGCAGCTCAGCTCTCTGGGGCTCTGTTTAACAGACATTCTTTTATTAGAAAAAGTCGCTGAAGATGGCTGTTTAGCACTTCCAATAAAGCAGAGGTGGATGGGGATGGAGGTTTGTTTTTTTTCATTAAGATTACAGAAGGGTTTGGGGCTGAAAGAAAGGGAAAACCTCCAGATCCAGGATTTTGTTTCTGCCCCATTCAGTAAAGTACCAAGAACTGAACTGGTCACAGGCTGGGGGGGTTCTCTGACTTGGAGGGTCCAGCAGTCATCCAGGTGGTTTCAGCCGAGGAACAGGCACTTGGATGATGGAAATGAAGAAGGAAATGCCAAAAAAATAAAGGGTGATGAAAAGAGAGGCTCTGCAGCCAGCCCAGCATCTCCCCTGCCCCACACACCCCTCTGGCACAGCTGGACACAGCTGGCTGGCACGTGGGGTGAAGAACACAACATCTTTCATCCCAAAAACCCTCAAACCGGAATGCAAGAGCCTGGCAGAAGCCTCCAGCTACACCATTGTGCAGAAAAAAATCTGGTTTTTGAGCTCCACAGGGCAGGAATTACAGCACACAAGGAAGGAACATCTTCCCTGGGAGAGCCAAGCAGGGCAGGGGCGTTCCTGTGCTCTCAGAAAGTTGTAGCTGATGTTCTTCATCCCCCAAGAGCTGCCAGTAAAAATCTTTTTGTGATCCTCCCTGCCAAACCTCTGGTCTGCTCCAATTTTCTCACTGTGATGTGCTATTAATGTTCATTATCATCAAGATCTCGCAGTGCCAGCGAGATTGGGTTTGTTTTCCACCCAGCCTTGTGCTTCCCACATCTCAAATCCCAGCACAGCAAAAAAGAGGGGGAAAATGCCTGGAAAACAATGTGAAAAATATCTAAAGGATTGTGGAATAATCTTGGAAAGACCATGGGATGTCCAGGCCCTGAGTAAGGTGACACCAACTTCCACCCCAGTTTTGCATTAGAACATTAGAAAATGATGCAAAATTGCCTTTGATATCAGAGAAAGATGACCAGGGAGGCCATCTGGCCTTAACCAGATGATGTTTAGCTGATGTTTCCTCCACACACCCCTGTCTCCAGGGCAGACCTCAGATTTGTTGCATTATCTAAGCTCAAACATGGCAAAAACAGGCTGGAGATTTTAATACCAATCCCACTGCCTGGCTTTTCCCACTTTGAGTATGAAGAGAATGAGAGCTGAGACATGTAAAAAATAGCACCGTTAAAAATAACATTAAAAATGTTCCAATTTGGGCCCTCAGGCCTGCAGAGAAAGATGTTTCATTATCCAAGTCTCAGAAATTAATTATGCTTTAATCATTTTTTCACTAAAAAAAGCAAATCTTCTTGGCTTGCTTTGCTCTTGGAGGGGAACTCTGAGCCAAGCTCCACTCCTCCTTGTTCATCTCACCCAGGATCCAACCCCAGGGCTCACTGGAGCATCTGGGATTATCTCCTGGAGCAGCCCCCCCAAAATCTGCACCCTTCCATGTCCCACACATGATGACAATTAATAAATGACACCATTAATAAGCAGAACATCAGGACTCCCTGTGTGCAGCCAACAAAGAATCTCCTCTCCCCCTCCAAAACAGGCGAGATCCTCCTTTCAGGCAAAAATAAAATAAAATAAAATAAAATAAATAAAATAAAATAAAATAAAATAAAATAAAATAAAATAAAATAAAATAAAATAAAATAAAATAAAATAAAATAAAATAAAATAAAATAAAATAAAATAAAATAAAATAAAATAAAATAAAATAAAATAAAATAAAATAAAATAAAATAAAATAAAATAAAATAATCAGTTTTAAGGGGATCAGACAAGTTTGGCATCACATGAACAAGTTGAGCATCACCAGCACCAAGCTGTACCCCCTTCCTTTGGCCTCTCCAGGTGTCAGTGGGAGCCCAGCCAGGCCTTGGGGTGCGTTTCAGAGCCGCCCTCGCTCCGGCCGGTGCCGAATCCGCTCGCCTGGCACTCCAATCTGGTTTCCATAGAAACAGGTGGATAGCACACAGGAGCTAAATCTTATTTACTGAGTTAAAGAAAAGGGCTGCACAAGCTGTAATTTAGTCCTAGGGGGAAATACAACATTATGAGAAATGCAAAGATTTCCACCATGGCAAAGAACGTGGCTTTTCATTGCTGGTTCTTCCTTTAACATCAATTATTGTAATAAGATTAAGATAAATCAATGCACACCCCCTTTAAAAAGTTCCACTGCCCGGATTTCCTAATAGATATTTACACATAATTTTTTATTTAATGCTAGTGGGGTTGGGAATATTATTTCCTCTTCCCTAGCCAGAAATAATCCCAGTTACAAATGAGGAAATCTACATTAAGTAACAGGTTCTACCTTGGCCATAACCATTATTAAAAGCAAGTATCATGACCTCAAATCCAACAAGATGCTCTCAAACTGCAAGGTTTCACTTTTTTTCTAACAGATATATTTAGACCAAACCAGAATTTCTGTAACAAACAACTTCTGGACGCGTGAGGGAAATGCTGTTTGTGAAACATTTCATTTTGGGTGCATCCCTTGCTCTCTGCTAAGAAGGAGGGTTCCTTTTGTGCCCCCCAAAACACACACACCAAATCTGTCAGTGTTTTGAATATTAAGATTTATAGGTTGGAGATATCCCTCAAATCACTCTGCCTTGCCCTGCACAACGGCAGGGTTGGAATATGTATTATTTGGGATTAATAATACATGATTACCATAAATCCAGCCCCAGCTGAGCACGTGCTCTCCAGCAAGGAGCCGGGAAGGTTTCTGGGATCACACCAAGCTGGCTGCAGGGAGCATTTATCTCTTTGCTAATGAAGGGAGTTGCTGCTCCAGCCTGGAAAAGGGGCTGGAAAATCCTAATTAATGAGTGGTATTCAAACCTCACACAGATCACTCTCTGTGACAGCCCCAGTCTCATCCCATCAGAGATCCTGGGGCTCAATCCTGGCTGCTGGGATAAATATATTAATAAATAAATGAAGCACTGGCAAACATTTCCTTACTGGGGGTCCTAAGGAGAGGTCGTTGAGTAAAGAGGACCTTCAAAATTTGGGGAATGATTGTGTTTAATCCCCTTTAAATGGGCTCAGCCATCCTGCAAAAGGCACCAATTTTGGAGGACAGCAGAGGTTGCCCCAGGTTGAGCCCTGTCCCCAGGATATGCCACATTTTCCATGTCACATCATCCATCTCATCACAACCAGGACAGGAATCAGAGCAGACCCTTCTCAGCTTTTCCCCATGCTGGAGCAGGCTGGACATTCCAAATGGTTCTTTTTAAAATGATGATGGAAGTGGCTTTTCAAGGCAGCCTGACAGCAGCATCTGATGTTTTCTCATTAGCTGAGCTGGGATGACATTGCTCATGGCTCTGCCAGGGTAATAAAGGAACCAGCCAGCAAACAAAGCAAAAATCAATATGGATGAGTGTAATATTTTTCATAATGTCTTTATTGTGCACAGCCTTCCTCATGCAGCTATTCATAGACACACTTTCTCCTCTTTTTTCCCAGGGAATGAAGTGATGGGAAATGTTCTTATTCCAGAAAACCCAACACTGATTCATCACCCCTGAAGAGTTTATAAATTAAACCCAAATATGAGCAGATGACATCAAATAGCCAGCCTAACTGGTGGAGCTGATTTTTCAGAGCCATCCTGAAGCTCCAGGTCCTGCTGGTGACACTGGGGACATCCACAGGGCACCGTGTCCCCCCGGGGCTGGGAGCAGGAAACGGGCTGTGTCCCTGGATGCTCGTAGAGCCAGCAGAGGAAGAGAAACCACACTCAAACAGGAAACTTTGCAAGCAAACACAGCAGAACCACATCCTTTCCAAAGGCATCCTCTCTCCATGGCAGCCGTGACCCCAAATGACCGGTGCCGAAGGGAGGGGGGAATTGAGAGCTCTGGGGTGAAGGCTCCAGGCTGGAAACTCCAGGGAATTGCAGCATGAACTGGGATCTCCAACAAGCATCATCCTACTCCAAAAGAGCTGCCACACAGTGGGGAGCAGGGAGAAACTTCCAGCCTTCCAACTCCCACCAGAGGCTCTGCTGCATCAGCAGCACCTCCCTGGCTCTGCTGCCCCACAGGGAGCCCTGGATTTGGGGCTGGGCACCTTCCCTGCAGCTCTGCCCTGTCCTGCTTGGCACCAGCAGCAGGACCACTCCAGTTTTCATTTATTTATTGCCAAGCAGGTGCTGCAGGATAAGCATGGAAACGCCAGAATTTCCCCCCAAAAAGCACTGGGCAGTGAATCCACTGCCAGAGCAATGTCCCCATTCCTGCCAGGGACTGCCACCATGCCAAGCATGATCAAAGTCTCCTGACATCAATTAGGTACAGCAAAAATTGCCTTAATTACCCACCCTGAGCAAACACCTCACCAGTCTGGAGCAAGCTGTGCTTCCAGGCTTGGTGTGTGTAAAAACTCCTGGACATGAAGGTGGAGCCACTGTCAGACAGCAAAAGCTTTGATTCAAAGCTTTCTTCTGATGCCAAGTTACGTGCCAGGCTCATAAAGTCACTGCCACCCTCTTCTGTCCCCTGTGTCACCTCCTGACAACCCCACTCCAACTGCTTCAATATTAAGTAAGAGCAAATCTTTCACAAAGTCCTTCAATCCACGAGCCAAATCCCAAATCAAAAGGCACCTGGACACTTTTGAGCACCTGGCTGGGTGCAGAAAAGGCTCTTTTTATTTTAAAATATCCTGCTCTGCTGCTGCAAGGCTGAGCTTGCCTGCAAAGTAACCCAGAGGCTGCAATCCCCACCCTGCTCACAGCCAGCACCAGCAACCAGACACACAATTTGCTGCTGTCATTTGATTTTAATTGGTCTCAATCATGGCACAGCTGATTGTCTCCAAAGCATCCATGCAGGAAAACCATGGCTTTTTTCCAAGGAACTGGTTGGGTTTTGGTACTTCCACCAGGGGTTTTGAGTTTAATAAAAGAGAAAAGGAAAAGAAATTATTCCTCTGTGGCTTTGCTGGTGGTGAGTAAGCAAAAACCATTGATTAAAAATGAGAAATGAGAAGAGGAAGCACCTCTGTGCTCCATAAACAGCTCGGGACACAATGGTTTATACTGTACATAAATGTAAAACAGGGAAATAAATGGACTCTTCTTGGACACTGGCCTGAGCCAAAGGATGGCAGGATGGAAGCAGCACTGCCAGAAGGGACCCTCTGAACTAAACAGGAATGATAAAATAATGATGAGAAGGATGGAAAATAAGATTTTACCTGGCTCAGAACGAGTCAAGCTCCTCTGGAGATTCCCAGCCTGGCTCCCAGAGCTGCTGCCCCCGCTCTGCTCCCAGCCAGGCACCAGTGAGACACTGGCAGCTGTGAGAAATTCTGCCCTGGAAGGGTGGGCAGCCCCTGGCACAGGTGCCCAGAGATTCTGTGGCTGCCCCTGGATCCCTGGAAGTGTCCAAGGCCAGGCTGGGCAGAGCTTGGAGCAGCCTGGGACAGTGGAAGATGTGCAGGAGGGGTTGGAACTGGAAGAGCTTTAAGACCCCCTCCAGCCCAAACTGTTCTGGGACCCTGCTAAACATGAGGTCCCACCTGGACCCTGCACACCTTTAGCACTGACATCCCCACAATCCTTCCAGCCATTAACAAAACCCCACAAAACCCCTGCAAACAATGCTGTCTCCAAATGGAAAACCCAAGGTCCAAAACCAAGGATCAGGAGAGAAAGCAGCAGGATGATTCCTGAGCTGTGCTCTGCACGTGTCATGCCACAAGCCCTGGAGCAGGGAGGAAGCCAAGCCATGCCTGGAGCAGCCAAGAAAAACTGAGCTGTATTCATATCCAGAGCACTGAACAGCAGGTAGAAAAGCAGAGATCCAACACAGCTCTGTGCAAAGGGGAAATGGGGGTTATCCATGGCCATATTTTTAAGGAATATTTGGTATATTCAGTGCTGTGGGTTTGCAGTGAGTGGCTTCAGAGTGGCCAGCTCTGTGCACCCCAACCTGGGTGGGAAAAATAGAAGTTGAAATCACACACAAGTGGTTAAAGATATTTTCTCCTGCACCCTCCAGATTCCCACTGGGAAACCACAAGTGTTTTCATTTATTGCATATGTATTGCATGTATAGGTCTGTGGGGGTGCTGAGTCCCAGAGGTTGGGGAGGATTTGCTTTGGGCAGTTGAACCTTCACCACCACCCCGAGCCCAGCACCAGAACCAGGATCCCAGGGGTGGTTATTGCTGGAGAAAAGAGGATAAATCTCCAAGGGAAAGGGGGAAAGAGGGGATGAAAAGTGTTTTAACTCCTTGAAAGGGGGGGAAAAGAAATGCAGAAAAAAACAGAGTTGAGGATGCAGAGCACAACTCAGCTCCCTTCCCAGCACAAACACATCCTGTGGCCAGGGCTTTTCATCTGCTGCCAGGGAGATAAAGGGAATTCCTGCCGGCTGGGGCTGAGCAGCGCCTGGTGCGAGGCAGAGCTGGCACCAGGACAGCAGGAAAAGGGCCACAGGAGCCACCCTGCACAGCCAGGGCTGCTGCCACCAGCCCTGGGGGACACGGCTTTGGGGACAACCTCAAACCATCCAACCTCAGATGGGCCATGGCAAACAGCCATGGAGATCTGAGTGCTGCCTGGAATTCCTGTGCCAATGATGGAAGGAAAAGACAGAGGAAAGTCAGGGCTGAAGGCAGGGAATGCATCCAAGGGACACAGCGGTGACAGGCAAAGACAGCACAAGCTTGAGCTCTTGGCTCCCTGGTGTGGATACTCCAACTTTTGGGATGGATCCATGACCAAACTCCCGTGCAAGAAACAGAAATCACAGAACTCCCCATGGATCCAGGGTAGGACTGGAAGCGCTCAGGCTCTACTCCTGCACCAGCACCAACCCTGAGGGCTCGTCCCAAGGGAGCCACCACCCCACAGAGCTCCCTGCACAGCCTGGCTGCTCATCCCAGCACAAGGAACAGCTGGAAAATTATGGGATTTTTGTCTGGAAACAGCACCTGATGGAGGCAGGCCTGGGGAGAGTGAAGGGGGCACAAAGAGAGGACAAAGCAGGGATGGGAAAAGGCTGGAGAGACTGGGAATGTTTAAGCCTAGAAAGGTTTTCTGCAGGATTTACCCCAACGTAGTTAATCTGCACTAACAGGAGTAAAACAAAGAGTGATGTCACCAGCTCCATCTGCTTCAAATTTGCTCTAAGCTTTAAATCTCCCTAATTAAAATAAAATAAAATTTAAAAAAAAGAGAAAGAACCCACCAACATTTGCTAAATGAACCCAAAACGACCCAAACATCCACACACATCACAAAATGCCTTTCTTTCCAAACTGCTCGAAATATTGGCCTCAGGAAGCTCAAGGGAGTTACACAAGGTTATAAAAACCAGCAGGGTGGGATGGCACAGGAAGGGGCAAGGTGACAACCTGGCTGGTTTGGGAGGTGACCACCCAGCCCTGGGTGCCACAGCAGAGGTCAGGCACAGCACAGCCCCAGCTGCACTGGTGGCTGCTTCTCTCTGCTGCTGGTGGCCTTTTAATGGTTGTGCAAATGGAAAATCCAATGAGGTTGACACCACATCACGCTGTCACCTCCTGTGAGGTTTGGTGTCAGGTCAGGAATGTTTTTCCCAGTGAATGCTTGAGCAGAAATGAGAGTCGCTCACTGTAAGGTCATTGTCTGCCCCAGCCCAGCAGCCAGGGCTGGCAGCTCAGCCAGGAAAAGCTTTGGGGAACCTGAGATTCCCCCAGGAACACCCCCAGAAGGAGAAACAACACAGCAGGACCTGGCAGAGGCCAGGGAGCACCTGGTGAGGAGCCACCATGGTGTTTGCCCCCAGAGCTTGCTCTGATTTCACAGCAGCTCAAGCCAATCCTGGGAAACACCAACTCAAAGGTGGATTTCCCCACCCAATCCTCCCTCCAGCCCCTCAACTGCACCCTGAGGGTTCTCCCCTGCACCAGCTGCTCACACACTGGGAACTCTCCCGGTGCTGAAATCCCAACAACACCAAATTTGCCAAACCATCGGTGGTTTCACAGCCCCTGAGAGACCTGCTAGCTCAGAACTGCCAAAGCATCAATATTCTTCAAAAAACTCAGCGTGGGGCTTGATTCCTTCAATCACAACCAGTTCCTTATCTTCCTAAAAATTTATACCTACACAATTTTTTAATTGATTTATTAAGGATACATCTGTATTTCAGCATCTCTTCTCCTCAGATGAAAGCCCTTTTCCCAAGTTTACCCCACAAAACCTCTGGGCATCAGTAATATTGGGATACAGGGCTGCTGCTTCGCTGCTTTAATATCCCAACTCACACACAGCTCCTTGGGATCTGATTTATAACTATAGCAGAAAACCTTATTGGAATCAAAACTAATTTATAGACTCAGGAGGGGAAAAAAAAGAAATTTACGTTTTCTAGATCACACACCGTCGCTGTAAATCAATTTCCATTTTGTGCCCCTGGTGCAAGCTGCTTCCAGCCTGGGTGAATAAATGCCAGGAGTAATGAGTTTGGAAACAACCAGTAACAAAGAAATGACAGTCACTGAAAAATCCTTCTCCTGCCAGGAAACCCCAAGTGCAGATTAAAGCAATTACCAAAACCCAAGTTACGAGGCAGAGGAAACAGGGAATTTGAACAAGGAGCTGATTTTCTGGGGGTTTTTTTTGGTCTATTTTACCTTCCTCCTCCAAAGAAAGCCAGGGAAGATGTTCAGTCCTCTCCTCCTCAGCAAATGCTGCACGGGAGCTCCTCATTGTTGGAGAGGGATGAGCTGAGCAGCAATTCTGGATGTGGGCAATGAGTGTCCCAGTGACTGGAGGCAGGAAAGGCTCTTGGAAAGCAGCAGGAGGGCAGGAGAGGGTTGGACACGGAAAGGAACAGCAACTGCAATGAGCCACAACTCCCAAACAAATCATGGGCTCAGTCAGCAAACTGCAATCTCCTGCAGGATCTCTCTTCCCTCTGGCTCTTTCTGCCCTGTGTTGCTGCAGTTTGAAGGTTCCCCTCATCAAGGGTGCCTCATCTCCCTCGAGGTTTGGGCTTTGGGGGTGGCAAATGTCATTTCCCAGCCCAGTGCAGCTGGAGAAACACCACACCCACCTCCTCACCCAGCATCACTGGGAATGTCACAACACATCTCCTGTTTCAATACAAAGAGGGTGGATGGGCAGTGGGTAAGAAGCTCTGTAGCGCTCTGTATCAACAGGAGCACACACAGCTGAGAAACACAACTTGCAAACCTTGCCCCAAAAACCTGAAAATCATCCAAGTGTGACCTCCTGTGTGCAGCCAGCCCTGCAGAAGGCCTGGCTGTCACCACGAAGATGCTTTCAATGCCATCTGCTCTTCTTTGGAAGCCTCAGCTCCATGGGCAGAGACAAAACTCTTTGTTAATCAAACCTCAAGGCATCTCCTGGTGTTTCTCAAGACATCTCCTGGTGCTTGGGTTGCTCTTGCTCCTGGCTGTGCCAAGGCCCTGCCTCTCCAAGCCCTGGCACTGCCTCCACAAAGAGCTTTGGGATACTCGAGGAAGAAAAGCGAGGGATATAAAACCATCCACTTCCACTATTACAAAAGATTAAAAACCAAACACAAAGCCTGGCTGACAGCAATCAGCTCAGACATTGTTTCTCTCCAAGAAAACACTGTGATAATAACTGAATAAACTCACAAGAAGGTGCAATCAGGGATGAAAGCAGTGCCCAGGAGGCTTCACACACATCCCTTCATGTGGGGATCAAACCCCTCCATGGCTGAGGACACAGCCACTTCCAGAGGCACACATCCCATCTGGGGATTATTTGGGGTTATTTCTGCCAGCTTTCCAAACATTTTAGCATCTGCAGCTGGTGAGGCTCGGCAGCCAAGGATCCCAACAGCCCCTGATAAGGAGTGATCCTCTGACCACTGGAATCACTTGATGTATGGAAGTAATTTGAATTTCTGTATCAAAAATGCAAATTCAGCCCCGGGGCCATTCTCCTGCATGTGGCTGCTGGCACACACGTGCTCCAGAGGTGAGTTACATGGAAAATAAGAGCAAAACTCATTGCCAGTCCCAGCGCACTGAAGCTTTTGTTATAGTTCAGAAGGGAAAGAAACAAAAGACTGGTATGAAAAACCACCAGGGTGACTCCTATTTGTCTTCTGTTAAGAAAAGCCTGGCTAAGACAGATCTCCTGCATTCAGGGGAGTGAAAAGCAGTGCCAGGTCCCATCTGTCCTTGTCTGGCACAGACACACCATGTCCACAGAGCGGGGATGCTGAATGGGAGCAGGTGGGTGCCAGGGAAGGACTCTCCAAACCACCCAGTGATTCCTCACACTGCAGCTCTCTCCAGGGCTGGGGTTTATAAAATACTGATGTGTTGGAGAATTTGGAGAATATCTGGGAATGAGACAGGTTTTTTAAAAGAAGGTGGTGGGTCCTAACCAGCACTGGTCCCTGCTCTCTGCTCCTGCACACACAGCAGCTACCCCTGATTACTCCATGCTCTGGAAATCAATAATTTTAGCAACAGAAGAAGGGTAAAACCCAGAGCTGATGTAAAACCCCAGAGAGCCTGCCAGCAGAGAAAGCAAACAGAGCAGAGCGTGAGCATCACCTCAGGATGCAGGGCAACACCAGCATGCTGTGTTTTCCCAGGGCATGAACTGCATCCCTGGCTCTGGATCCATCAGCCCCATCATCTTCCAGTCTGGGTGATGGGGATGGAGTATCCTGAGCTCGCCCTCCCCACTGAGCTGCTCCTGAAAAAGCACAACCAGCAGCTCCAGCATCCAAAGTGGGAGCTGTGGAAACAAAGTTGAGCTGCAAAAAGAAAAAAGCTTACAGGTAAAAGTTCAACAGGGAGGATTCAGCTCCCCTGTTACAGAGATGTCCCTGCTTACCAAGACTTTCAGCTTGGCTTCAAAGGGACCATCACCAAATGCACCACAGCCTCCTCCCCATCAAAGCCCTGCCACGGAGTGTCAGCAATATCTGGGTGTCCTGCTCACAGAGGGACCAAGAGGATGGAAACTCCACACAGCTGCTTCACAAACCTAGCAGCTTTATTCCTTCAGCTGGCTGCAAGGGGAAATGGGAGAACAATGATACCAGTTCCTGACACCGTTTTTATCCTGCAGGAAAAAGCCTTTGCCAGCCCTGGAGGAAGGGAGCAGATGGCCCCCAGCCCAGGGCTGGCACCCACACACCCCCAGCCACGTGGCTGCTCCACAACAACAGCCCCAGCTTTGACACAGCCCACTCAACACTGCTTTAAAGCTCTTGAAACCTTGACATGAGTGGGGAGACCTCCACCACAGCCCCAGGGCTGGACAGGAATCAGGGATCCTGATTCCTGTGAGTGGCAGTGAGGGGTTGGGAGCTCCAGCTGTGCTGTCAGCATGATGTGAACCGAACTCCTGGAGTTTAGCTGGGTGTCCAGCTTGAGCAGGAGTATTCCTGTGGCAGGAGAAGAGAGAGCAGCATGGCAGCATCTCTGTGAAGCCCAGACACTGCTGCCATCACCCAGGCTGTGCACTGATAGATGGACAGACAGGCTCCTGGAAGTGCATTTATTCCCAGAAAAAACACATGGAAATCGCATCTGTGGAGCATAGCACAAGGAGGAAAACCACTGTGCAAAAAGGAAAGGAAGTGGAAAGGGAAAGGAAAATGTCTTTCACTCTCATGAACAAAACAAAAGCCTCGATGATTCAGAAGAAGCCACAGAGCCCAGTCTGTGACCAGAGTCAGGGTGAGTCTTGCTCAAGTGACAGCAGCTCGATCTGGGCTCTGCAAACACCCTGGGGTGTTCCTGTGGTTTCCTCCTGGGATCAAATTGCAGCCTCTTCCCTCCTTCCTGAGCCCCCAGGGGCTGGAGAAGCAGCCCCAAAATCTGCCCTGTGACCTGCATCACCACCTGCTCTCAAGTCTAAATGCTGATAAAACATTAAGATTTCTTTTTTATGTAATTTTTATGTATTTTTTTATTAGAAGCTACTGTGCCCAAACAAGAAAACTTGCTTGTTTGACTGAAGGAAAAACCCACTCTGTGCAAAGCCTGGCAGAAGTGCAAGGAAAGCATTTTTCCCGTGATTGACAAGATAAAGCCTCCTCATGATTGACAGGACAAAAGACTTTTGTTTTCAGTTGATAGGCAATGCAGTAATTTTCTTTAAATGGCATCTTTTCTCCCCCAAGTCCTTCTGGAAAAAGCACAAACCACAGGCTGAACCCCATATTGAGCTGTATTGATCCCCTGCCCTGGAGAGGAGGCTGAAAGCCAATGACTGCCATGTTTTCCATGGTCCAGAGCCTGAAGAACCCAAGAAAATCAAATAGTAACAGACACAATCCCTGTGCAAACAGGAACATCTCACCCCATCACCCTCTGGGTGAGGAGAGCCTTCCCTGAAAGCAAATCCTATCCATCCCAGCCTGTCTTCCTCTTTTTCCCACCCTCATCAGCTTCCCTTGTCCTGCAAAAACAAAAATCAATTCATGCCAGGCGTGTTACAGTGACAAATCCATGCTGGTAGATGTGGTTCACATCTCAAACTCCAGAAGCCCTAACCCTGCAAAACACTTGCATGGAGAGGCCTCATGGAGCAAAAAACTCATCCCAAGGTTTAACTCTTCCCCTCAGTAATAACCTTCACAGCTGTGATGTCCAAGGACTGTTAAAGGGTGGGTGTCACCACCTCCATGTGACCTTCTGGGATGATAAAAAGTGGGTGTCACCTCATTTATGTGACCTTCTCAGATATCCCAGTGGTACTGCTGGCTGAATTATTCATTTTGGGGGATGCTACAGCAGCCCAGTGGGAAGGAAGGAGAATGGGACATGAGTAAGGTTTCTCCTGCTGTATCTCTACACACTTCCCAGCCCTTAGAATAAAAAGCTCACCAGATTAAATGTATTTTTAAATGAAGACAGAATACACTGTGTAAAAATAATTTTAAAAATTAATCTCAAATAATTTGTTTTTTAAACAAATCTATCAGCTGCATTTCAGCCACAATTTTTTCAATTAAGAGTTTGTCTGGAGAATTAAGTAAGATGAGAAATCCCCTTGCTCTGCTGTAACCATTGCTATGACAGTAAGGAAGTTCCTTTGTTGTGTTCTGAGTGCATGAGGAACGGATCCTGTCACAGCTAATCCACATATCCATGGGTTATATCAGTATTTAGGAATAACACACAAAGTCATTTACCCCAGAGAAATCCCACCACATTCACCTAGAGGGATAAATCTGAGTGACAGCATGGGACAAACAAACCCAACTCTCGGAAACCAAACCTGACCAGCACAACAAATAAAAATGTGCAGGTTTATCACCAAAATCACAGGATTAAAACTCAATTTTCCTGTGTCACCACCCAGCCTGACCCTGCCAAGCAACAGAAAACAGCTTGGTTTGCCAGCAGCCAAAAACCCCAGTGAGCCAGAGGCTCCACCATCAGCTCTCTGTCATCTGTGGCCTTCTCTTGAAAAATAATAATAATCCATAAGCAAAGGAGCAGAAACATTATGGTTTGCCTGTGAATAATGACTTGGGACAGGGGGAAAAGAGACACCCACGCCTGGGTAATGACACGGCTGCGATCTGTCCCCGTCGCTCCGCATCTCCCCAAGAAGTTCATACATATTTAAAAAGGCCAAGAGCTCCATTCTTCCTCACTTCTTATAATATCAGAAGATTAGAGTCCATCAGGGAGATAAAGGCAAAGAAAGCATCACAGGGAGGGGGAAATGTCACTCTGTGATTTAATCCTGTCTCTCTAAAGGGGTTTTTTGCCAGGTGGGATGGGCCGTCCGGCCTGGGCCGTGTGAGGGGTTTGGAGCAGGCCCAGGGCTCAGGCTCCGGGAGGCCAGCAGGGATCTGCTTTCAATGTCCTCATTGTCCTCCCTGCACAAATCAGCCTGGAAAACTATTAATTATGAACCAGAGCTCCCTGCAACAGTGAGGAAAAGCCACCCCAACTCGTTCTGCTGGTTTGGGTCTGCCCTGGCAGTAGAGATGGTGGGTGCCACTTTGGGTGGGTTTTGTGTGTTTTTTTTTCCTTTTTTGCCTTTGCTGACAACCAAATTCTTTGAGCAGTTTTGCTTTTTTTATTTTTAAAAGAGCAAAGAGGGGAAAAAAAAAATATCAAATTTTCAGTTAATTTGTGACTCAGAAGGGCAGGGACAGAGTTTCAGTGAGTTTCCCTGTGAGGGCAGAGCTGGAATGGATTTGTGCTCAGTCACCCTCTCCAACCCTGAGCCAGCCAAGGCCAGCACAAAGCTCACACTCAGACTTTGATCCCTGCATGTTATCATCCTGAGGGATGGAGCAGCCTCCTGGAGACCTCCCAGAGCAGGATGGGCCTCGAGGATTTCTCTGGAATGGAGTCCTGTCCTTGGAAGTGTCTGTGGGGCACTGGGAATGCAAAACCAGCAGTGCCAAAATTCCTTCCTGAGCAGCAGCAGCACCACAGACTGGGCCCACCTCAGCTCCTGACACCATTTTATACAGAATTTTCTGTATTATTTTCTTCCTGCCCACACTGTCGACCATTCACTCGTGTAAAAACCTGGGGTTTATTCTGTTTGCACAATTAAAAATAAGGGGAGGGGGGAGGAAAATATGAAATTACTGAAATGCCCCACAGGTTACCCCAGCACAGAACCCCAAGGCCTCATGATTTTAATCTAATGAGAAACTTGTGAAAGAAAAGCTCTGATCCTGCTGTCCTGGCTCCATCCTCCCCACTGCAAACTACCAGCTCTTGCCCACATTTTCACCCCTCATCTCTCTCCAGCCCTCAGCTCCATATACTTGATTACCAACTCATTTATGCAGGAAGCAAAAAAAATTCACAGCACAGAGACTAAAACATTAAAGCAATAAATATCTGGGTGTTTATATAAATCATCACATAAATATTTTGGCCGTAAATTGAATTGATTTTTTTTCCCCACTTAGGCAATATTGATGGGGTGATGTTTTTGCCCATTACAGGAATATTTTTTTTCCTCTCACAAGGAAATGGATGAAGAAAGTCAGGCCCCAGCCACACCATGAATACAGAGTTCTTCCAAAGGCTGAAAGAGGGTAATTTCACTATAAAATCATGGAATAGTTTGGGTTGGAAGGGATCTTAAAGCCCATCTCATTCTAATCCCCTGGGCAGGGACAGTTTCTGGTATTTCAGGTTGCTCCAAGGCCACTTCTCAGGGCTCAGGTGATGCAAAGGACTCACAGATAACTAGTACCAAAGTCAAAAAAACACAGTTTGTGCTGGAAATCTTGTATATAAGCCTTGTTCTTGGGGATTTCTGCTAGGTGGGTGGACAAAAAGACAAGGTTTGAGGACAGTTTGCGGCTTGTGATGCTGAAAACCAGGAAAATTAATGGCACTTTCCTGCAGGTTGGGGAGATCCTCCATGGATCCTTCCAGGTGGATATGAGGTGACAAAGACAGCACTGCCAAGGAGTTCACCATACCCAAATTCATACCAAAAAACAGGAATAAAGGCAAAGCATAACCTGCCATCCAGAGAGGCAAGCTCAGCCCCAGTGTTTCTATCCCACAGGGAGGCCCAGACATTGAATTTCTCCATGTCAGCTCTTTTTGAACCAGGGAAAAGCCAGCTGGAGCGGGAGGGGACAAAAAACACTGGTTCTCCATTAATTTTAAAGCTGTTCAAAAGCTCACTGCTCCACACTCATGCATCCACATGCAGCATGTGCAGCTCTTTTCTCTCTGCCATGCTCCAGCAGCTCCTGTGTCTTTAGGGGCCAGGGTCCCACCACTGCTAACAGGGATTTAATTCGCTCTGGCTAATATTTTATCCATGGTATTAGGTCATGTTTCTCTTTCCACTTGAAAGACATCTCCAGCTTATTGGCAGCAGTGAAATTAATAGAGAAATCATTAGAAAGCATAAGGCTGAGGCCGTGCAAATCGCACGGCACACGAGATTATTTCCAAACAATAAAATTAATTGGTGTCATCAGCCGCAAGCAGCGACGCCGGGAGAGCTGGCATTAAAAAACATGGAAGATTATTGACAGCCCCATGCCTGCTCATACATAAAACATTTGATGGTGTGGTTTTATTTGATTATTTCCTATGCATGAAGGCTCTCCCCTGCACAGGGGGTTGGAGCAGACGCAGCTGGGATGGCGATCCCACAGCCAGGAATCATCTGGAGCCTCAGGAATTGGTCCTGAGGCTTGAGACAGAATTAACCAGGCTGATTTTCAGTGAAAGTGGCTCCTTTTGGACACCTGGGATGCAGGGATTTGCCTGTTGCAGGCACTTCTAGGGAATAAATCCTACTCAGTACTGGCACAACTCATGGTCAGCTGAACCCTGAGCCAAGTACCTCCCAATCCTCCAAATTTCAGGTTCCAATCTCCCTGTGCTCTCCCATCTCATCTTGGTGACCCACAGAAACCACACAAACAGGAACAGAGAATTTTGAGCCTAGAAGTGGAGGTTTTTGGCCCTGGCTACACTATCTTCCCCTCAATATTCAAAAACTGCTGAAATGTTTGTAAACCTCACCCACCTGGGAGAGGCAGATGAGGTGTGATCATCCCAGCAAAGCAGAGTGAATACACAGTGGTGAAAAAAAAAATTAAAATACATTAATTCCAAGCCTTGAGAAGGCATGTGTGAATTTGTTTTGTTTTGGAAGAAAAAGAATAAATAGTAGCCTCAAGTCAGGATAATATTTATCCACATGCTTCACTTTGAAGTTGTGCCCTTGTTGACTTCATGTGGTGTGTGCACACACTAAGTCTCCTCCAGAAAAGGCTTTTCTGAAAGCCCAGCCTTGAGCAAGGAGAAGAAAGGAAACTCTTCAAAACCAGGTACTAATGGAGAAAAATAAACCTCATCTCCAGGGGAATTACCACCGTCCCTCCCAAACCCAAAAGGGGATTTAAACAGCTTTATCACTGCACCCTCTGCAGATCTGTGGAGCAGCCTCTGAGCTCACAGAACTGAATTTTGTGGCAGGAAAAGCAAACTGAGAAGAGCAGCCCAGTTAATCTCCAAGATAAATCCCCATTCTCTTGGTTGCTGCCATAAAGAGGAATTTCTCTGTCTTGCCTTTTCTCCCTGCCATCACCTGGATGCATTTCCAGGCTTGGCAGGAACACGTGGGGAGCCCCAGGCAGGGGAACAGGCAGGAACAGGGACAGTGAGAGGCAGGAACGTGCTGGGGCCAGGGCAGCAAAGCCTTGGAAAACACCAGCACATCCAACAGCTCTGCAGGAAACTCCTTCCCAGTCCCACAAGCAGGGCGTTTGTCTCTTGTCTCCAACTTATTTCTGTTTTCTGAAGCAGCCCCATGCATTTCCTTTCATTATTCCTCAAGCAGAAACCACCAGTGATGGGTGGCAGGTTCTGCCCCAGCCTTGGCACCCCAAATCCAAATTTCAGGATCCAAACTACACCTTTATACACTTCTCACATGTTTCAGCCCAGCTTTGCTCAGCACATACCAAGGGGCAGGAAATCAAACAGCCCTGGCCTTCCACAAACAGAAGCACCATGAGGGTTCAGCTCCTTCCTTTCCCCCTCAAATGTTTGGGGTTTTTTTTCCCCAAAATTCCAAGATAATCACACATCACAGAAAATCATCAGTATAAAAAACCCTCTTTCATTTCACCTTCTGCAAAGAATGGGAAGGAAAATGTTCCCTCCCCATATCTTGCATCTCTTATCTCTCTCCACAAGCCCTCCAACTGTTTTCCTAATCCTAAAGCAGGATTCTAAATTCCAGCCTGGCACCCTTTATGAACATAACTGGGTAATGTCTCTTATCTGACCTTCCTTCCACTTGGGTCACTCGTATTTATAGTCATGCTTCATTTTTCCTTAAGTGTGCCCTTGTTACCTCATTTACTCATTTATGTTTCGGAGCAGAACAGGGTAAAAAATGGATTTGATTGACCTAGAAATAGAACAGAGGAAAACCACAAGAATCTAAAGATCTGCTTGTTCTCCAGACAGCTCCCACCACGAGGAACTTGCTGCCATTCATTTTCATTGACTTCCCTCCTCACAAGCCTTGCTCTGGCAAGGTAGAACCGGAAAAGCATCTGGGAAGAGTGAAGTGCTTGAAGTCAAATGGGTTTTGGGCCATTTTACCCCCTTTTAGACCTTTTAGAAGTGTCTGCTGCAGCTCATGATGAGCCTTCACAGAATGAACAGCTCCCAGCACAGAGCTCTGCTTCCAGAAAGCTTTCTCCAGCATCACCTGCCAGCCCAAGTGGCTGCATCGCATTTTAGCTGCTTCCAGGTTCTCCAGCACTGCCTTTTCCCTGCATTTTGAAGGTCCCTGGCACTGTGAAAACACAAATCCCAAAGCTGAGCATCCCTGGCCACATCCCTGCCCTGGTCAGTCTCTCCTTCCCTCCATCCAGGGCTCCTGCTCTGAACCCTCCCTTGCTTTTTAAACTCTCCCCCTCATCCAGGTGAGAACTGATGAGCTGCCAGAGCAGGGGGATGAGGTGGTGAAGGTTCAGTTATCTCTGAAGGATAACTGCTCTTCTGTGAGCCATTGAGCAAGGAGAGGCACATTAAAATCACAGGTCCATGGAATCACTGAGCTTGGAAAAGACCTCCGAGATCATCCAGCCCAACCATTAACTCAGCACTGCCAAGCCCATCACTACCAGAGCAAGGCAGGGGGTGTGCCCAGCGCTCCTGCAAGGGACAGTGAAACCCTTTAATGTCCCAAATCAGCTGGGGAGGTGGGAGAGGTGCCCCCAGCACATGCCCCATGGGAGACAGAGGCTGGTGCACCTCTCTGTCAGGGCCCCCAGTGAGGGACACAGAGGATATGGATGGCATCACACAATTGTCCCCTCCCCTGGCCACTAGACCCTGTCCCACACAGAGCAGAGTCAAGGGGATGAGTTTGAGCTCCCTGCTCAAATCAACTGGGATCCAGCCAAATGCCTCTGCAGTTCACAATCCACCCTTCAAGGAGGATTCCTGCAGGGATTCCTGATAAAGGAGGAGATTTCACAGAGACAAACCTGCTGTGCTTCAGGCCAGCCCTGTCCTTTGTGCATCCAGAGGGAAAAGCACCTCTCCCTCCCATCCCTGCTCCCATCTCCAGCTCCCAGCCTGCAAACTGAGGGGTGAGGGGGACCCAGACAGGAGCAATCTGTAATTTTCCTGCATGAGGCTGCCTGGTGGATCCACCACAAGTGCTCTGCAGTCAGGACCCAGTCCAAAGCTGCCCAGTCTCCAACATTATGAACAAAACCTCCTCCCTGGCATTTTTCTTCAGTCCTGCAAACCTTGCAATTACTCATTAACTGAGTTTTTATGCCCTTGGAAATGCAGAAAAAGCCTGAAGTATTGCACAAGTGCTCCTTTCTCACTTGAAAAAAAAACCAACAAAACAAAACCTCCAGAAACAGCTTTATAATAGTGCTGGTTTTAAAATAATTCACTTTGAAAGTACCTAAACCACAGCCCCTGAATTCTCTGCAAGTCCATGCTCCAGCCAGAGAGCAGAAGGTCCAGAAGAGTCAGGAAGTCCCTTCCTTAAGGGTGAGAAGGCAAAGGACATGTCCACAAAAAACTACTACAAAAAACCCTGTTCTCTGCAGGGTTCAGGGCTGGACATCCCCAAAATTTCTTGCAGCCCCACAGCTTTCTTGCAGACCCCTTTCCTGAGTTTCTTCTCAGAGCTTTGCACCCACAGCTTTCCCAGCCTGTCCCAAAAAAATCACATCTGGCAGCTCCCCGGGGAGAAACAGCCCTGTGAAAACACAGCCCAGCAGGATGCCAGCAAACCAGTGTCAACCCTTTTCCCTCCCCCAGATCTCATTTTCCTTTCCCCCTTCCATCTCCTGTTGGCTTTTAGGATCCCCAGCCAGTGGAACAAGCGTCCCAGTTTGGCTGGGATGGGCGGGGAAGTCGCAATCGTAGGATGGGCTCGACATTTCATCAATGCATAAATGGAATTTGCCAAGAGGCATTTTAAGAGTCAATTCTTCACACTCCAGTAATTAGAACAATATTATGAAAAAAAAAATAAAAATAAAAAGAAGGGTGAGGGGGAGGGCAGGCAGCAGAGCTCCCAGGGGGACTTGGCTGGCGGAGGAAAGGGGCTGAGCAAACACCAGGAGTCAAGTGAGGCCCCAAAGCAAGAGTCCTTCACAGCATTCCTGCAGGCTGGACCTCAACCAAGACCTTCTCCACTTCCCAGATCTCCATTTTTCTGTGCAGGAGTGTTTTTAAATGAAACTTGTTATTTTGAGATCAAATATGGGGCTGATGAGCCAGACCCAGCTGCCTTCAGTACCTCATCAAGGTCAGCGGGGTTTTTCTGTTTTTCTGGTTCCAGGCAAACACATTCGAGGTCCTGCTCCAGACACTCCCAGTGCGTAATAAATATCTTTTATGAAGAATAAATCACTATTCTTTTAATGAAGAAACAGACACAGAAGTCTAATCCCATTGAGCACTCAGTCCCAAAGTACCAGATTCTCACAAAAGAGCTGTCATCTACATCTACAAAAATCACAACACCCCAAACTGTTGCATCATCTGAATATACATAAAATCATCTCTGTTATAACAGGATGGAACATCCCAGCTGAAAAAGGAAACAAAACCAGGCAAATGCTGGTGGATCCATCTCCAACACCTCCATGGCCACTGGAGCATCCTCTCCAGGGAACTGGAGGGCTCTGTTTGCCCTCCAGCATCCCACACTGGAGTTCCCAGTGCAGAGCCCACACAGCCAGCTTCACTGGGGGATTTCCAGGGGCCAGAAAATTCATTTTTAAATAAAAACTTATTTGCTGTGCAAGTTCTGGCCTTGTGTGAGGCCAGCCTGGGAGCAGGGCTGGTGTGTGGGGTTCAGGACACTGCACAATGGTTACTCAGAGCTGTGGAAAGTGGGACTCAGTCAGTTCAACTCACATCTGCAGCGAGCTGTGATCTCAGCCCCACTGCTGGAGCACAGAGGTCCCTTTGATAAATCTCTCTGTACAGGGACTGCAGCACTATTTCCACATGAAAGAAACGTATTCCATTTATTTTCAGTAATCTTTGCAGTCCATTGGCTTGGAAGAGCGAGTTTCTCTCTCCCGACAGAGAGCTGCTGCGCTCCATCAGGCTCAGGTACAGGCAGGGGAGCTCTGTCTCACACCCTGGCTCCCCAAGCACTTATTTCAATCAGTCCCCCAGCACCATCTCCACTTGTTTTGTCATTGACAGAGTGTGTCACAGGGACATCCCTGAGATCACACCCTGAGCCTGCACTCAAAATCCTCCCACTTCTATCCTCAGTGCACTCTGAAAGGTCTGTGTAAAGTCTGTGTAAGGGGAAGAAAATTTCTTTGCTCTTCTTCCTTGAGGAAACTCCATAAAGCTCCACTTTTTTATCCCTTCCCTGCAGATATGTGCACATTTTAAATTACATTTTAAATCAGATGCACAAAATCAAGAGATTTCACCTGCATGGGAACTTGTGTGGGGGTGACATCCACCCCATCTCCCAGGAATGCACAGCAGCCCTGGAGCTGTGTCCCTGCTGCCACCAGATGTGGGATAGCAGCAGCTCAGGGCACTGCCACTGCTTCTCACCACTGCCTGGCATCAAGATAATGCCCAGAAAATGAAGCTTTGCCCCAGGATTAGGATGGGAATCTCCAGGAGGAAACGCTCAGCGCTGCCTCCAAGTGCCACGTTACTTCCAGCCCGTTTGAGCATTGCTCATTCCCAGGGTATTTTTAACCACTTTTTTCCCCAAAAGCTTCGGTCCCAGGCTGTGAAATCCCCACCATCTGTCAGGCAGGGAGGTGAAATCCCCACCACAGCTCCCTCAGCCGCTCCCACACAAGCCTCACTCATTACAAGGAGTGACTGCAAACATCAGTCAAGCCCATGCTGGCTCAGAAATTCCTAAAATTACAACCAAGAGAGGCCTGGAGGAAGGAATAAGAATTCCTGACAAACACCACAATGTGCAGTGCCCACATCATTAGCTTGGCCCAGGCTGCATTATGTCCTGCTCCCGTGATTAGGCTCTAACCCCTAACGAGCAGGAGGAGAATGATGTGGAAGAGGGGGACTCTGGCTCACACACCATTAACATTGAGGGTGTAAGTGAATTTTCTGCAGCATCACCATCTCAGGCTCATTAAGTGGAGCACGAAGGGTGAGCCAGGGATGTTGTCCTGCTCCAGATAGGAGAGGATGTCCAACCATCACTTCCCTGGTTTGGAACCAGGCAAGGAAAAGCTGGAAAACAAGGGGAAATTGATATTTAAGATACCCTTGCAGGTGTCTTGCTCATTCCAGCTTCCCTGGGATGTTTAGGGAGAAGCTTTTCCAAACCTGCTCACAGCAAATTGCTCCTGACCAGCCCTGGGATTCTGTGTTATCACCTGGCTCCTCATGTGCACAGAGAGACCACCCCAATACCCTGCAGCTCCAGGATAGTCCTGGAATTTTCCACCCTTTCTACCCTCACCATCCTCTCCACCCCTCCTGTGAGTGCACCCCAGTGTCCACACCCATCCTGCAGTGGGCAAGTGGGAGGAATCACAAAACCTACAAGGAGTTCTTGAAGAAATACTTAATTTCTGAAGGAAAAAGCAGGAGGGGAAAAAAAAAAAAATCCCATATCTGGAAGCCCTCCAAGAACAAACAAGCAGCCCATTCTGACAGCCAGCGGAACAAAATAGTCCAAGATGGTTTTTTCTTTCCCCTTTAGTTTTCCCCCATGAAGAAGTGTGGGAGGGAGCTGAGGAGCCTCCCCACCATCCCTGGTTTCTAAAGCTGTCCCTGCCTAGCACGCTCTCAACACCCTGAAGTCTCTCCCAGCACAGGAGACCCAGAGGAGAAGTCAGGGTGAAAACAGCAAACCTCACCAAGCCCCCGCTCTGCTGACACAGGTTTCAACACATTTATGTCTGCACTGCTTATTTACTGCGAAACATGAACATTTCCCTTCCAAGGAGTGATTTTCCAAGGTAAAATATGGATCTGGCAGGAGCATGGCAGAGCCCAGCCTCACCAGCCACAGCCCATCTCCCCCAGAGCACCCAAATCCTGGGCACAGGGTATGGGATGCCCAGGCTCCTCCTGGCATCAGGATGTTTGTGTTCAGCTGTGATATTTCAATGTATTAACTCGCACCAACTCATCTCTGCCCCAAGAAAATTCACAATTTCCTACAGAAGCTTCTTCTCCCTCACTTTTTCTACCCATTTCATAGGTCAGATGCTGTGCTCTAAGCACTGGGGATTGTGGAGTTCAGCCACGCCAGAACTTTCAGCCTGGTAGTTTCACTTTTTACTAAACCACATTTACACCCATGTGTTAATTTGTTTCTAGAAATGTTAATTGTTATTTGTATTATTTGAGCTTGGGACAGTCTCATCATCAGATGCTGAGGGTTTTAATGAAGAAATAGAAGAGCTTGTTACATAATCAAAAATTCCTTTTATTCCAAGAGTCCCTCAAGTGATATTAGCCAGGATGGATTTCCTCCCTTTCCCAGAGCACATGATGCTGAACAGTTAAACTCAAGTGATGAGAGGTTCACTCACAGCACCAAGGCACAAAAAGGCTTTGCCTGTCGGCATCTTGCACCCACAGTGATGTTCACTGTGTCATTAAGCCTCAAAAACCCCATGACATAATCAAGGAGGCTCAAATGAAACCACACAATAGCCAGAAATTGTTGGATCACCCCATAAAAGCCAGGCATCTCTCCTCCCCACTTTTTGGAGACACACTTGTAGGTGTTTCAACACTGAACAGTTTTTATTCCAAAGTAAAAAAGATCCTTCTCTCCCTGATCTTGTCTAAATTTAACAATAGGAGAACTCAGACAAATCAAGAAGGTACAAGGAAATCAATTTCATACACATTAAGGATATGCATTCATCCATGTCCTGATCAATACTTTGAATTCCAAAACACTTCCATCACTGCCCCAGGCCCAGCTGCAGAGTGCTCCCATCAGGACTGTGAGAGCTGCAAAAGAGCCTGCCCACACTTGTTTGATGTGAAACATAACATCCCTTAGTGTGACCCCTTGGAAAAATACTGGGGAAAACAGCCAAGAAACGGTGAGGGGGAAAAAAAAAGGAAAAAAAAAAAAAGGCAAAACTTCCCAGAATGAACATTCCTGGCTCTTCCAGTTGCATTGAGAATCTGCACATCTATAAACAGTCTGGAGCTTTAAGCAGGGGAGAAAGGAAGGGGGAAAAGCAGAGAATTTGCCACAGCTAAAAGCTGTTCCTGCAGGGAATCCCAGAGGACCACCAGCTGCTGGATTGTGGCATTTCCATCTGCTCCAGCATGACCACTCTCGTGTTGGGCCCTGGAGGTGACACCACAGGTTGGTGGCTCAGCTCCATGGGCACAGCCCAGGAGTGTCACAGAGGTTCTGCCCTCGGGGTGCAGTGAAAGATTAACTGGCTTTTATCAGCAGTGTGTTGCCTAAGCAGGATTTGAGGCTGTGGTGCTGCTTCTGAAGCCCTGAACACCCCAAAATACCCCAGCACAGCCCCATCAGCACCAACTGCCCCCAGCAAGTGGCAAAATCCAGTTTCTGCCAGGGCTAAACTCAGAGTAGGGAATAATTATCAGGATTTGGAGTCTAAAAGTGTCCATTTCTGGAGGTGTGGCTGCAGCACCACATCCCTCACAGTAAACATCACCCCAGAATGGTCCTGGCACAGCCAAAGGCATTCATGGTTCAGGCTTGACTGGCCCAAAAAATCTTTAATTCTGTGCTTGTGTTTTGGGGAAGTCCAGCATCAGGGTTTCTGCAGACACTGCACCTGCAGCACCCCAATTCTAAACCATGAGCTCCCAAGCCCAAATGAACCCTCCAGCTGGCAAAGGGAGGGAAGAACAAACCCAAGCCGTGCTGCTCCAGTCTGCTTTTGCCACTTGGAGCTTCCATCCCAATGTCCAAACCTCGGGAACAACTCCAGCAAGGTCATTAAACACCACCCACAGCTCCTGCAATGGGCAGTTAATCATCAACTTCTGCACTCATAGCCCTGCACAGGCATCCAGGGCTGCCTTCCCCGTGTTCTCCAGCACTTCCCAGAGCTGGGGATTCTCCCTCAGGCAGGAAGAACAGTCCCAAAGGCTCTGGGAAAATCCCTGGTATGGGAACAGCGGGCTCTTTCTTTGGTGGGGATAAAGTGTCAGCAAGCACTGGGCAGGCAAGGAGTTAAGTGGGTTTCTTCCATGCAATGACACAAAAATCTCATGGCAGGCCGGTTACTCTACTGCTCCCTCGGGAATTTAAAAAATAAAAAATAAAAAATAAAAAATATAAAACATCCACGCCCTTCTTTTGGAGAGTTCTCCTCACTTCCCTCCCCACCCGCCCTGGTGACACAGCGATGCTCCCACTGCCACAGGATCCCCCTGGGCAAGCAGCCAGTGCCACAGAGCCATCTGAGGAGCTGGCACAGCAGGACACAACACGGGAACTCCCATCCAGGATTTGTGAAAATAAGGGCCAGGGCTGGGATGGGACACCCAGCTGGGCTGCCAAGCGCTGCTCTTCTCTCCCAGACGTTATTGCTTCATGCAGAGAGAAAACACACTGCTTTTAATATGTTCTTGGCTCCAGGAGGTCAGGAAAAAACCCTGAAAGTCAAAATGAGAGAAGAGATGCTCCCACCAGCAGCAGGTCAGAGCTGGCACTGGGTTTGCTGTGTTACTGCAGCCGTATATTCAGAATCCTTGCAGCTTCCACCTTTCTATATTAATTCATATAAATCTCTCCCTTTCTCTGCCCAGACTGTGTTAAAAACTACCCTTAAAAATACTGCTGCAGGGCTAGTGGCTCCTACATGGCGTTGGAGATGCTGGAGGGAGGGGAATTCTCAGCAGAGAAACAGAAACACCAACCAACTCTCGGTTATGAATCCCTTAAATAATTCAGACAATGCTCCCCACCCTCCTGTCTGAAAGTGAGCAGAAAAACGGAGTTTTCTGACTCTGTGTCAGCAGGGTGGGGTGTGACAGAAAGGGATGGGGGGACTGTGGCAGCTGAGCCCCTCCAGAGCTATCCCAACCCATCCCAAAGGATGGCAAGGGGGAATCCTGCACTTGGAAAACTCTCCAGCCACAGTGTTGGGGACAAACAGAATTCAGTGAGGACAGCCTGGATCCCCCCAGAGCTTTCCAGGAGCTTTTCCCCAGAGCTTTCCACACCAGCCCATCAGCAGGAGGAAGGGGACACCTTTATACTTGAAGCAGTTACCCCAGATTTACAAAGGACACTCTTGTCTTCCACTGTGATTTCAGTGATTCCAAGGCAGCTCTTGGCACAGGCACTGGAGCGTGCCAGGCTCGGGGCCACCTCCCCACACCCACACCCCCTCCCTGGCACTTCAGCCACACAAAATAAACCTCGTTTGAGCCCTGCCCCAGCCATACACCAGCAAAAATCTGGGTGGGTTCAGCTGAGAGGAAGAATCGATCCAGACCCTGCTCCAAACCCTGCTCCAGCTGCGAGGTGGGTGCAGCTCTCTCTCCCTATCCTCTGGACCAGAACCAGAGTGGAAAACATGACTTTAATTTCGGTACCAGCATCTCCTCCTCTTTCAGCTGACCTGTGAATTGCTTCCCTTTTTCATTTTTAGATCAGCATCGTTTCAGATCTGTGGGGCAGGGGAGGGAAGACCCTTATCTTGAAAAAAAAAAAAAAAGGGTTTTTCAAACAGAGCAGGAACTTCAAAAGGAATTCAGGATGATTAAATCCATGTCAGGAGAGCAGAGAGGAGCGGGAGGGTAATAAATGGCACGCTCCACAGGTTTATGAATATTTGAACTATATTTCTTAAAAAAAAAATTGTACATTACTGCAAGTTATTTAAAATGAGTAACTCCTTTTAATGAACCTGGCTACCATCACGCTGACTAATAGAGTAATAAAGAGTTTAATCCATATTTATGTACATTTTATGTCATTACAGTTGGTGCCAATAAATTAGCAAGTCCAATAAGAGTTTGATTTTATACCATCACCGCTACTAAATGTGTAACAACACACACTACATGAGCACCAGCTTTTTATTTTATTTCTTTTTGAAGAGCCAGGCTGTACTAACAGAGACTGGGCACAGCAAGCCTGCAGAATCCAACCCTAATTAGGGATGAGGTAATATTAACTGGGGTTTTACTCCTGCATCCTGCAGCCAGGGAGAAAACACTTTTGCAGATGCCACTGGTGATTTATGGAGAGCTCTGAGCCACTTTAAAGGGATCAAATTTTCAAAAATAATTAATATAAGTACATTTTTTGAAAGGGCATGGGTAGAAATACAGACACCAGCATCTCAGATCACTCTGTCACAAAACACAGCACAGCCCCCACCAGAGCAGGACTGCTTAGCAACTGGACATGGGGGGAAAAGGGCTGGCTGTGAGCAATTCCAGCTGGCCATGAGCAATTGGAAATGGCCTTTGGGCTGTCCTGGGGAGCTGGGAGATGCTGCAGATCACAGGGAATGTGATGCATCCATTGGGCAGGAGCCTGAGCGCGCCCATTCCCAACATCCCGCAGAGCTGGAGCTTCCCAGCTCCACTGGGATTCTGGCTGGAGAAGCCCACATGGTTCACGGTCCCATTTCACCAGCTGTCACCCTGCTGACAGCAAAAAGTGCCTTCCCAAGCTTAAAACTCAAGGAAAAAGCAAACCCAGGAGTAAACCTGGACCTGAGGAGCCCCCAGGCAGAGCTGCTCCATTGGAAGGGGCTCCACTGCTCCCACGGCAGCTCCTCCTTGCAGAAGTCTCAGGAGCCAAAAGGAGTGATGGAGACATGGAAATCACTCTCAAAATGACAACTGAGCGAGGCAAGACTGAGGGATCTTATTTTTCATCCTCTTTTAAAACACCAGTGGTTTTCTAACACTAAAAAACCCCGAAGATTCAAAGCCCTTTACGCAGAGGTTGGCACCAAGTCCCTGCCTTTTTCCTCAGTAATTACACTCCAGCAATCCCAAAAGCTGCTGGTAATTGCTGTCCCAGTGGCCTTTTGGTTTGGGGGAGAGGAATAATTCTCCCAGTGGCATCCAGGAAGGAAACACCCAACACCACTCCACCAAAGCCCCCCTGCAATTAAACGCTCGCCTGTTACTCTGTCCCATCAGAAACGCCTCCTACGTGGTGTAAGTGTCCTGTAACAAAAAAAAGTACCACTGGACTGAGGAGTGAATAGCTCCAGGAAGAATTTTTTGTGAGTGAAGTCTGTGTTTGGCCAGTGGGGACGTGGATTAGAGACTCCTTTTGCTCTCGCCGTGACTCAAAGCGGAAAAGGAGCTCTGGTCAACAGCAGATTTTTCCCTGTTTGTTTGCTTTGCCACTGTTGAACACAGATCTGAGGATAATGTGGGAATGAAAGGTGATGAAGACAATGGCAATGTTTTGACAGGCTTCCAGAGGGATTTAGGGTGGTGCAGAGCTGGACAGCTGATACCTCCACCAAGCTGATAAAAAATAAATAAATTAGGTTTTCGTGCAGAGAGTCTGCGCTTCCCACATTTTCTGTGGTTGGTTGAGGATGACGATGCACATGAAAACAAGCACGATGCAGGCAATAAAATACATTTGGATCTCTTAGAAGTTTATGACACATTTCTTTCCCAAGTCTCCTAAAAAAACCAGATAGCCCTGAGGGAAGAGGGAGTGGCAAATCAGCTCCCCAAGTCACAAAGCACCTCCAAAAAGTGAACAGGGGGAGGGAAGAGCAGTTCCCTCAGCAGAGCAGGAAGGAAAGCAAACTGTGCTGATCAGCTGATGTGTTCTGGCAGTGTTTAACACCAGGCCCTATTAACAGGCATCAGAGGCAATCTGAAACTGCACAAAGCAAGAGACAATGTGATGATGAAGCAGCATTTTAATTAGCAGCAGTTCCTTCCCCAGCCCAAAAGGTTCCTTCTGTGCATTCATATTCCCAGAACAACAACTGCCTTCTTGTATTCCATAAATCAAAAAAAAAAAAAAAGAATCTCATAAAACAAGGCACTGCAATTGCACATTCCACATAATGGTCCAGAAATAAATTAGGCAATAAATATCAAATAATATATCCCCATCAGCAGTGAAAATCTACTCCTTGGATAATCAGAAGGGAAGATGCCTTCCGGCAGCTTATGTCTGGCAGCTCAAAACAGGTAAAACAATACAGAGCTTTAATAAATCTTTTATCACCTTTTCTGCTGAAGCATATAGCAATTGTCCTGGGTAATGGCTTCCCTGAGCCCTGCATCCATCAGCCCTGATGCAGCTGGTGTCGAAGCCAGGGGATCACAACAAGAGCCACTCGTCAAAGCCAGGCTGAGTTTTCCTTGTTCGGTATTTGGTGGAAGCATCACTTACAGCAGCACATTTCTGAGAAGCTCAGGACACTCATTTCACCCTGCCATGAAACTCCCACAGACAGACACTCACAAAAATCATTCAGCAGAGTTACTTTACTCTGCAGAGGTGGCAGTGGATGGGGAAGGACTGAGGGAGGTGTGGAGCCTGTGCAAGGTTTGGTTCCTCTCAAAAACACACGGGTCACATCATTTAGAGACTGATCCCAGGGAGTTTTTAATCTAAAGCAGAAAAATTGAAGGCTTGGTCCACCCTTCACTGAGGGCACAGCAGAATCAGACCCCAAATATACTAAAACAACCCCTAAATACACTGAGGACACAGCAGAACACTAAATACACCACAAGCACAAGGGAACTGGTGCCAAATTCTCAGAGTCTGCTCAGAAAACCACAAAACCTTTGTATTTTCATCCCAAACCTGGAGCACAAACCCCAGTGCCAGACTCATCCCTTCCCAGGAGCTCAGGAGTAACTCTTACCTTCCCGAAATCCCGCACATCGAAGAGGTCAAAGGGATCAAAGAGGTCACTGTTCCTTAACCCAAACTTGTCGTGACACACTTTTAGGAAGGTCCGGATGTTCTTCAAACACAGAAACTGGGGGAGAAAAAGGAGAAAAGGAGGGGAAAAGTGAGACAGGCACAAATTATAACTGAGATTTACCGAGTTAAATGCAAGGCAAGTGAGCAGGGACTGAGAAACTCGCACTGCAGATCCAGGCAGGAGTTTATTTGTTGTTTCTGAGGGTGTCTGGGTGCCCTGCAAGGGCTCCTGTGTTCCCAGCTGCACACCAGGAACACAACGCCCCTTTGAAAAACAAGTTTCTCCCAAGGTAACATCGCAGAAGGGCTGCAAAACTCAAGCCAGGACGTTTCTCTTTCAAGGTCAAAGGCAAATATAAACTTCAGCTGATGTTCCACAGAAGCCCAGTGTTGAACATTTAACCATTTCCAGCATGATCCCCTTTGGTTCCCTACAGAAGGGACATGAGTTACAGCAACAGGACAAGGGGGAATGGCTTCAAACTGGCAGAGGGCAGGGTTAGATGGGATATTGGGAAGGAATTGTTCCCTGTGAGGGTGGGAAGGCACAGCCCAGAGAAGCTGTGGCTGCCCCTGGATCCCTGCAAGTGTCCAAGGCCAGGCTGGACGTGGCATGGAGCAACCTGGGATGGTGGAAGGTGTCCTTGCCCAGGGGTCAGACTGGATGAGCTACAATATCCCTTCCAACCCAAACCTCTGGTCATCCAGCAAGGTTGACTGGCTAGGCAACATCAAGTTTCTCTTTAAAAAAATCCTGTCTTTGGCCATAGCAATAAAAGGTTGTTTATCCACAATCATCAGTGATTCTGAAGCCTGAGGACTCCAGAGGGTCTAGATCCTGGCAGCACAGGGGCAAAAGAATAGAAAAATAAAAATCTGTTTCATTTTTGCAGCTGCATCACCTACATCCTTCATCTGCTGAGCCAGCCAATTAACTTCCCTTCTTTCTGCATCCTCACTGCAAAACACCTTCCATTTATCGCTGTGTCTTTAGGCAACTCTTCACTTTTTTCAGGCAATTCCTTACAAATACCTAACAAATATGTTGGATTCCTAAGGAAATCAATCCGTTAAGGGGGTGAATCACCCCCATGTGATCAACAGGCAGAGAAGCCAATCTGCCTTTGGGTGGATTTCCTCAGCCTGGTTTTGTCACACGGCACAATCTTGGCTCCCCAAGCTGTCATCAAGCACACACCACATAAAGACACCGCTTGCAAGCTTCACCCAGGGTTCAAAGCAAAAGAAAATAGCTTAATTTTCTTTTAATTAAAAGAATCAAAGCAAAGTCTTTGGGGCCGTGGTATCTCCACAGACGAGGCACAGCTCGTTAGCGCTGCTCTGGGGATTAGACACGAGGTTTTCCAGCCATGGATTAGCAAAACCACCTCAGTAACAGCAGGCTGGTTCACCTACACAAAGCAAGAAATAACCTTTTACCCTTCTCCCCCAAGCCACAGGGCCAGCACAGGAGGTGGCACAGGAAAGTCCCATTGCATCACAGCCTTCTCATTAGACAAGCACGTGCCAGAGGCAAAAATTGAAAACAAATCTGGTTTTCTAGGGCATTCCTCTATCTCATATAAACACTGCAGTAAATAGAAGTGTCTAGACTGGGAGGTTTTTGTTTGGGTTCTGTTGGTTTTTTGGGTTTTTTTTTTGGAATTGCTTTACAGTCTCTGTTGCTGACATGGGTTATTTCATAACTTTATCTCCTGAGTCTCTGCAAGAATTTGCACCCCAGGCTGTGTGTGCTGCTGCACTGCAGTGCCACTGATTCCAAAGTTCCAGCGTGTGCTTATTTCAAATCCTTTTAAGCCTCCAATTTGGAAAGTTAATGGCACAGGGTACAGCCACAATTACACACAGCAAGATGCAAACTCCCTCTGCAGAACCGCCCTGACCTTCTGCAGCACTGCCTCTCATCCTGAGCGCTCCCTGCTCACCCCAAATCAGGATCACACAGTGCTTTGGGTGGGAAGGGATATTCAGGATTATCCATTTCCACCCCCCTGCCATGGGCAGGGACACCTTCCACTATCTCATGTTGCTCCAAACCCTGTCCAACCTGGCCCTGGACACTTACAGGGATGGGGCTGCCACAGCTTCCCCGTGCACCCTGTGCCAGTGAAGGAACAAAAGGCCAAAAGTGATGTTGCTCATCCAATTGAGATGTGGAAGCCACCTCACCACAGCAGGTAAATGAGGAGAAGGCACCTGCCACAGTGGCAGTGCCTTCCTGCAGCTCCAGGTGACCTCAGCAAAGAGCCACCACGCCACCAGCCAGGCCCTGAGTGCCAGCAGGTGACAAACATCAAGGTAAAAACAGCCATAATCTGTTTAAGAAGCTGCTGAAAAAGGCCTGGGGTAAAACCCAAAGAACACAACTAAGCAGAGTCCTGCCCCAGCAGTGAGGAGCTGGCAGCACAGCAAGGCCACCACGCTGCCCACAGGAAAAGCCACCACTCAGGATGACAACTGCAGGTGGTTTTCACCCTCACTCCTCGAGCACCACAAGTCCAGGTGGGACTCCCAGAGTGGGTATTGGTGGCACAGCTCACTCCTGGCACTCTTCCTGTGGCCAATTTCAAAGTGTCCTCTCGTGCTTTTTATTTCTTTGGCGTTTTTGAGGTCGCTTTTGGTGGAAGATGATGAATTCTTGGCTCAAGACTGTTACCTCAACAGCCACATGTTAAAATTAGCTCCAATTTAATATGGGGTGTGCCAAGGCCATTTTATTCACCAGTCAATCACACCTTTGGACAAGCAAACATTTCACAGGAGAAAAAAAGAGCAAAATCAATGTTCTCCAAGGGGCTCATTCAGCACCTGTCAGGCCCAAAATCAGTGGTGGCATTTATCTGCTTCGAGCAAGGCTGGTGCTGAGCAGGGTCCTGAGATCTCACAAGGGAGCAAAAATAACACAAATTCCCAGTCCTGCCACCACCCAATCCATTTGGATGCAATTTTGTGCATCCAAAACACCCTTGGGAGCCACCAGCCATGGCTTCTGGGCACACACACCATACTCAGCTCTGGGTAGAGACCTGAGACCACAGAAACTGCCGTGGCTACCAACATTTCCAGCCTCTGGAACAGCCACAGAACAAATCCCTGGGTGGGAAGAACATCCTGGGCACTGCAAAGCCCATCAGAGAGGGAAGTTAAAGCCAGAGGGAAGAGGTGACTGGAACTGGGATGGAATTGTGCCAAACAGAGCAAGAAACTTGTCTGGTAAAACCAAACACCTTGAAGGTAATAGATGAGGGAAGCTCTGCCCCAGCCCTTGGAGGGCTGTAAAGAACCAGCACTAGAGAGAGGCAGCAGAAGGGCCCCATCACCTGCACTCACCCAGTTTCAGAAGAGCTCTACTTATTTTTAACCACTCTGCAGAGTCATAAAGTGAATAAACTGCTCTGAACTCCCACTGGGAGCCCTGGGCCACCCTCCTGCACGCAGGGTGGCCAACATCCCTCATGCCTGGGACATGCTGGGAGCTCCTCAGCAGCTTCTGGGACACCCTGTTTAAAAGGAAGTTTTCATGATTTTCTCTCTTTTACTGGATTCAGTGAGTTTAGAGACTCCTCAGATGGTCACAGTGCATACAGAGGGCTGTGCTGCCCAGTTTTTGTGCCACTCAGGCTCAGAAAGGTGAGGTGCCTCCAGGCGAGGTCAGAAAAGGGTAATTTGGCTCTTGGGGTAAGTGCAGTTTGCACAGGGACATTGGGATCTCAGCAGGGACATGCACAGCCACCCCAGGGCACGAAGGGCAGGTCCAGTGTTCCTGCAATTGGAAACTCCAGCTCTGAGAACAATCTTTGGGAGGGTGTGGGAGACTCAGCCCCTTCCTCCTCCTCACACCCCCACTTCAGGCCCCTCCCTGAGGTCCCCAAATGACTGGGAACTCATAGCACCTGTGCTGACAAGACAGGAGCCATTTCCAATGCAAATTCATCAGAAAAGAACCAACTACCCCAGCAGCTCGGCCTGAGTTAGAGACACATCCCAGCCCTAAAGGCTTGAGGGCCACACATACTTCTGACACCCACCAAAACCACTTTGTTAATGGAAAAACACATCCATTTTGTTTGGAAAAGACCTCTAAGATCGAGTCTGACCATCCACTCAGCACTGCCAAGCCATGAGCCATGTCCCTAAATGCCACGTCCATACCCCATCAAATCCCACAGCAATGGGGACTCTGTCGCTTTCTTGAGAAGTTTGGTGGTGGCAGAGACGGACAAAAAGCTGGAGAATGCAGCAGCAGCTGCTCAACAACCAAACAGGGGTCCCAGGTGGGGTCTGGAGGAGCATCAAAGCAGCCCCTGCTCCTCACACTTGGGATGGACGTGCAAAGTTCGGGAATCTCCGAGAGACTGCTTTAAAAATGCCATAAAACACAAAAAAAGGAAAGAAATGAGGAGGGTGATTTTGCCTGGAAGGGCAGGAATATCCAGCAGCTCTCAGCACTTTGGAAAGGGCCTTTAGGAGAAGGGTTTGGGCAGTGGGGGAGCACACAGTGGCACACAGGGTGTCCGGGCACACGGCCACGTGCCCAGCGTGGCCAAAGCCGTGGGCTTGAAATGTGTCTTGCAGCATGCAAGGAATGCTGGAGCTCTGCTGGGGGAGATAACTCTGCTGATGAATGAGGAAAGGGACTTTCTTCAGCACTTCCTGGCCACGATGCCAGATCTCCTCTCACATCGCTGCTGGCACAGCTCGAAAGCGCCGGGCGAGAAGCGAGTCCTCAACGGGGAGCTGGGAGTGTCTGCTTGTCACAGCCCTGCAGCCGGGCAAGGGAAGCTCTCTCCTTGAGAAAACACATCATTTCCAAGGGGAAAACAGGTGTCCCGTGGCACAAACCTCTGCAGAGAGCCAAAGGATGAGTCTCTGAGCCATGCCGAGTCCCCCTGTGCTGCTCTGATATTGCAGAGGGACATCAAATCTCCCTTGGTTTCCTCCAACTTCAGGAATGGAAAGCAAGTCCAAGGGTACCCAGAGGGAACTGCAGGGCTGCAGCCAGCACATGGCAAGGGTTGGGATTAGGTGGTCTTTGAGGTCCCTTCAAACCCAAACCGTTCTCTGATCTAAAACTGAAAATCGTGACCTGTACCTGATCCCTCCGAATGGCTCTGCCCCATCCAGCTCCCCTCCACATCCAGGGCTCCCCAGGACAGTTTTGGGAGCAGCAACCACTCAAAAGCACCAGTGTAGCTCATATTCCTCCCACCAGCAGCACCAAATCTCCTGTGGCTTTGTTCCTCCCCAGTTTTGTTCCTCCCCAGCTTTGCCCCATTGTCTCTGGCAGCACAAAACCTCTCTGCAGAGAATTCTCCTTCACATTTGGATTCAAGTCGCAGCTCATCAATTACTTCAGATGGACAGATTAAATTTCAGGTTGTTGGACAGCAGATTTATCTATTGAGAAGTGGAGAATGAAATTATTTCTCAAACAGTTTAGCACTATTATTTCTCCCCCACCCCCTTTCAAAGCCATTCCCATTGCTGAGTGCTCCAGGGCTGGGCAAATTCCACTTAGGGAGGCTGATTAATGAGCCTGAAACACTGATGAGGGCTGACCTCTCCACAGCTTCTCCTTCTCACATCCACTCACAAGCACCATTTATCCCTAGGAAAGCACCTGAGGGAAAGCAACCATGGATATTTAGCATCCACCCATGGCAGGGCACTGGGAGGATTGGGAGAAAGCAAGGAAAGGTCCTTCCCAGGGAGGAAAAGCAGCCAGAGCTCAGGGGGGATGAAAAATTCCCACACAAACTCACCAGGAGCTTCCACCTTGCCCAAGAGAATGCACCAGGGGTCCAGCAGCAGAGCAGGACAGGCTGCCAAGCCCTGCTCTGGTCCTGCTGATCCTCACACCTTCACTGATCATTGCCCTGGCACGGCTCAGAGGGACAAAGATCCCCCAGTTACCTCGTAGGAAATTCCCATCATGGTCTGTGGGCTCTCAAAGGGAACAGGACTCTCAGTTAACAATATAAAACTCATGAACTGGAAACCAGAATATATATGGGATCATGAAAAAATCATTTAAAACTACAAAATTAAAGTAAAAAAAACAAACAACAGAGACTCTGGAGTAACCTGTTAAATACCCAGAGGTCCCAAACCTCAGCCCCAGGGGCAGAGGACACTCAGAGGGGGCTGCTGTCACCCTGCCAAGCCCAGGGCTCCAAGAGCTCATCCTGTTTTATGCAAGGGAAGTTTTCCTGACTCTTGAACTCCCCATGAAGACTGCCAGGTTCATTGCCCCCATTACATATGGAAAAAAATGGAAAAGCAAAAAGAAGGCTGTAAGTGTAGCTAAAACCTCCCCCATCCATCAGGGAGCTGAGAGTCCAAGACAATTCAGTGCAGGAGGAGGGGACAAGGATCCGGTGACATCCGCGAGTCCGGAGGAGGGAAAAGACATCACAGCAAGCCCAGATGTCTGTGTGCTGAGAGGTGAGCTCCCAGCAGCTGTGATGACCTCTCAAAGCCCAAACCCTCTCCCTGGTGACAGAGGAGGCTCTGAGAGCCCGTGCCAGGAACCAGCAGATCCCACATTCCTGGGGGAATGCCGGGCTCTGTCCGTCTGTCCACCCCAGGGTCACCCCACGGCACTCAGGGGCTCTAAATGAGCGGAAGGAAGCTGCAACTTCCCGAAGAAAACCCTGGACATGCTGCTGCTGACAGTACTTCCCTCCTTTGTGGAGCCCTCCCAGGCCTGCAAACGCTGGGAAAGCCAGAATCATTAAGGTTTTCTGCCTTTAATTGCAATGTCCGGGAGGGTTTCATCTATGGTGCTGACAAGGGCCAAAATTCCCCCAACCACCCCAAATCCAGCGGGTCCAACAGGTTCAGCACTGCTCCAACTCCCCCAGCCACAGGTCTGAGGTTGGTGTGACCCAAACCCTTCCCACCGAGGTTCTGGAAAACCCCAATCAAATCCCAGTGTCACTAGAAATGGATCTTTTAGGCCGTCTCTGAGAGAGCTGAAGAGCCAATCCCAGGAATAACAAGAGCTTCTGGCAAAACCAGGTGGGCACAACTCCTTTCTGACAGCCTTGGTGTCCAGCAGCTCCTGGGGGATGGATGGCAAGGCAGGAGCTTGACCACCAAGGATCATCACCCTGCTCCAGAGGAGAAATTCAGAGACTTCCAAGGTTCATCAGGGCCAAATCCATCCAAGGTGATTCTTTTGGGCTTTCTGACAGAATCCAGGAATCTCAAACTCCTGAATGCCAGATCTGGCTGTCTCCACAGCAGACTGACAAATCCAGGCTGGGCAATTAAATCTGAGGCTGCAGAAAGCCTGGGAGCAGGAGAGCTTGGAGGCATTGCTCAATCTGCCCACAGTTGGCATCCTGAATGAAGAGTTCCCTTCCACACTCCTCAAACCCTGCCTTTTTCTCTTCTTGTTGGAAGAAACGCAGCTCCATCAGGGGAATTCAGCCAAAAAAGGGGGAGAAAAGGAAAAAAGAAAAAATAAAAAAATGGAAAAGGAGATGTGTTAGCTCATACTGTTGCTGTGAAGTCTGTGTTTGCCTCACCCAGGATCACACTTCACTCCAAAAACACGACCACAGATAAGAGATGGGACATGTGAAAAATAAATCCTGATGAGAGCCGATGAAGAAATGAGATAACTCTGTGTGTGGGAAGGCTCCTGCAGAGAAAACTCCAAACATTTGGGCCAACCCAAAGCTCTGAGACATGACTTGACCTGAACCATGACAATCAAATTATACCAGACCACTCAGCTGCTCTTGAGGAAAGGGAAGAATTGCATAAGCCCGGCTAGAGTTACACTGCAATGCTGCGCTTCCAGGGAACTTTCCAGGCAGCCTTTGTCCTCCTGCTCCTCAGGCTGGGGCAGGGAATGGAGCTGTGATCAACTTGTGACAGGACAGTGATGGGAAAAGCTCTGGTGCAGCTCTCAGATGAGTCAATAGCAGCCTTGTCACGTCAAGCGTTTGGCAGCCTGCAAACCTGGGCTAATTCAAGATGCTCCCACAACTCATTTTTGAGTTCTAAAGCAAGCTGCCCTGAAAAAATGGTTGAAGAGCCAAGCTCTGGAACTTATGTGAACTGCAGGGTGGGATTGGAGGGTGTCTGCCACAGGAGACTCCAGTGTCATTCATGCAAAATTGTCAAGACATACAGTTAAATAATAATCAATCATGCAAGCTGAATTAAAATCTTTCTGTATCAGTTATCGAGGAGTCCCATATGAGTAGATTTTAAATACTCACTGATATCTGGACATGTTCAAGGCTACGTTGGACAGGGCTTGGAGCAACCTGGTCTAGAGGAAGGTGTCCCTGCCCATGGCTCAGATGAGCTTTATGGTCCCTTCCTTAAAATCTGTGGTTTTTTTGATCCCCAAACACCCCTGAGCTGTCATTAGACAGAGGAGCATCTTCATTTCACGGCACACAGCAGCCTCACTGCAGACTCTGCTTGCTTGAAACATCACAAGAAATCTGATTTCAGAAATTTCTGATACCAGACCAACAGCATGCAACCTTCCAAAATCCAAAAGACTTTTCTGGGAAGAGCCTGTACGGCTGCCATGGCATTATTCATCCATCGTGGGTAAAATGCAATTTTTCTGTGTGCAGTCACGCTGTGGGGTGACTCCTTTCCAATTAGCCTCATTTCCCTTTCACAAAGCCTCCAAAATTACAACTAAATGTGTTGTTTTCCTCGGTGCAAGAAGTGCCAGGGTACCTGCCAGGAGGCAGAACAAACAAACTCCTGCCACATTCATCCCACGGAGCCCAAGCTCATTACCCACAGGGAAATCACCACTGCAGAGCAAATGCTCAGCCAAGAAAAGCATTTATAACACCGAGTTTGTTGCAGATTTTACCTTTGAGATGGGTGACAGAGGAAATAAAAGCCTGGGAAAGCTGCAGATGTCTGTTGTGGTGAGATTTGCAGAGCCTTGTCCAGGGAACAAGAGCTGGAGGGGATCGTTCAGCTCCCCGATGACTGGAGCAGCAGAGGGGTTCTGCATGGCAGGAGATGGAAACAACCTGCTCCTGGTGACACCTCCTGGGCTGCTGCCACCCCCAGAGCCCTGCTGAAAACCAGGCCAGTGGGTTTGGAGAGAAACAGCCCCGAAATGTCACCCCAGGGGCCGGGATGGCATTTTTAGAAGCAGACAACAAATTCTCAGAACATTTCTCTTAATGGCACCAGGTAATGATGCTGAAAGACACCCTCAGCTCCTGCCTAGAGGAGGAATTAAAGCCAGAACACTTCTCACATTCTGGAGAACAGATGCAGCCCCATACAAGCTGCATTTTCACAAGATTGAACCCAAAATGTGCTTTTTAACAGGTCCCTGGGTGCTGGTGGCAGCACACCAGTGCTGTGAGCTGCCATCACCTCCTCAGGACAGAGGTGGGGCTGGCTCCAGCAGCTCAGCACCTTCTTCACCCCAAAAAGCAGCAGAAATGGTGCACCCAACCTGGGCATTGCTCCTCCAACATGAGAAACTCTGCTGTAGCACAGCACCTACGAGCCTGGGGAGGGAGCAGCACGGCCCAGCAGCTCCTCTGAGCCTCCTGGGTGATGGGCAAGAGCTGAGCACCGAATCTCCAGCTCTCAGCAGCAGCAGGAGCTGAAGGAGAGGCTGGCACAGCTGGGGAGAGCAGCCTGGGGTGTCTGTGCCAGCATCTGGAGGCTGTCTGAGCCCAGGGGCTGTGGATGGACAGGTGGCCCTGAGGCCCTTGGGGTCACTCAGGGCTTCTTCTTCTCCTCAGCTTTAAATAATGAATGGTTTTGTTGCATTTCAGTATTGGGAAGAAGCAGTGCTGGGAACAGGAAGGGCTTTTGGTATTGCCCACATTGGAAGTGAGGCTGGGATGAATCCCCTGCCCTGCACCAGGAATAGGAAATTCCTGCACCCCAGGAATAGGAAAATGTCAGGGTTTCAAATGATAAATCCACAGCTGGGTACTCAGAACTCCCCTGGCATCAGCAGAAGCCCCCCATGAGTCTCTACCAACTCCAGATAGCTTCAGAGCACATCCCAAAATCCTCCTTGTCCAAATGAATCCAGCCCAAATCCATCCCTGTATCCCAGGAAAGGAAAACCAACCCAACAACCACAGGCACAGACACCCATTTTTCATTCTACCTAAAGCACTTGTGCTGCCCTGGGCAATTTGCATTCAGGGTATCAGTTCCTCTCCTTTCAGAACTGCAAGGAAATTAATTAACTGAAGAGTAACTGCAAGTATCACAAAGCTTGGGAGGCCGAGACAGGAAATCTGAAGATTAACCATCATATTTAATGTAGGCACGAGATAAAAATCAGAATGAACTTTGATCAGGGGGAGGATGAAGAGGCCACTGGCATTACTGTGATGTTGGTTGGTTGGGGGTTTTTTTTAAGATTAGAGGCTGTATTTTATCTGTAAGATTTCAATTAAGCATTTTCAACCCTCGCAGAGGAAAGGGAGAGGTTTAATTCCTTACTAGAGAGTCTCAAGCATCACTACAATCACACTGGCACATCAGTGAAAAGCACAAGAGGCATCACTCCTTGATCCTGGCATGGGGTTTGAAAGGAAACCCTAATTCTGGGAAGGATCCTCTGAGCCCCAGCAGAGTTCAGGGCTGTCCTAAACGAGCCCCATGAGTGGTTCTGCACATGGAGCCTCCCCCTGCACGTGCCCAGCTCGATTATCCTGACCCACACCACAGGAAGAAAACAGGCAACAAAAAGGAAATCACTTCCCATTTCAGGTTATTTTTTGCAAGGGTGGAATTTAATCAGAGACTCCAGCCAGAACTGAGTCTGGTTCTGGGAAGTTTCCTAAAGCATCAAGAGATTTGTTACCACGATGAATTAAAGATCTTTCTGCAGTGAGCAGTGCTTAAATTTTGGCCTCAGACTCCAAACCTCCCTGTCCCTGACCTCCCCTGAATTAAAACAAGGGGAGCTTCATTTCTGACCCGATTTATTTCAATCTCTCCTTGATGATGTGACTATTTTACCTTATCTGGAAGATTTTTTTTCACTCCCTTCCCAAGCTCCAGAGGTAAAATTTACTGCCACAGCAATGCAGAACAGTTCCTGCTCCGCATGATGAAAACAGGCTACAGAAAATTAATCTACTGGCTACTTAATTTGTAAAGCTGCTTAAAAAGGTCAGGTCCCCAGCTCATAAAAACCACCAGTGAGAACAGACCCCAGCGATTACGGGAAACAAGGCTCTGGATATTTATATAAATTAATGCTTGGGGAGGATAACAAGGTAACAGGACCCTCTAATTTAACACCCACATCCCATTCCTGGCAGCTCCTAACACTTATTTACTACAGTAACACATCAGGGGTGTGCCCAAAGCTGGCACTTGATACTAGAGGGGGTTAGAAATCCTCCCAAAATCTCCTGGATGCTTTGACTGAGCAGTTTCCAGGTCTGGCTTCACATTTCTGTACAGCAAGTCCTCTTTTCTGAGCCAGGCTAACAGGGGCTAAGCACACACAAGCAGAGAATTCTTTATTTTTTCTGTGCTAAAAATAAGCAGGACAAGAGAAGGAAGAACATTATTTTGTATTTTGTGAGGGGTGCTATATTTTGTCCAATAGGCTTTGGTAAATTATTTAATGGGAAGTTGTGTGTGGGGATTAATCACAAGCACCAACACTTGTGTAATTCTGCACTGATTTACACTCAGTTAAGCAGGAAAACTCCACTGGAAAATCTCCCTGTGAGACAATAGGATAATCCAGGTTGGGTCTCTGGGAGCCAACCCTGCTTCCCTCCATTTCTGCACTGATCTGGGTCCTGTCAAACCCAGCTATTTCCCCAGGACAGCATTTCCTCTGCAACAACCTGCTCCATGGAGCACAAGGTGTTCCAGCCCAGGGCAGGGGATGGAGCTGGATGAGCATCCAGGCCCCTTCCAACCCAAACCAGTCTGGGACTCCACGGAACAGGATTTAATGAGGTATTTACCAGCCAGACAGGAGCAGCTCCAGCAGACAGTGCACAAGCAAAGCTGACTGTTAATTGGAATATCTCAAATAAACTCTGGTAGCAGGGTAATTGCATTTGCAGAACGTTAGGGAAGGTTGGGCTGCTTTTGCTGTGCCGGGCTAATTAATTTGGTACAATTTGAGGATGCGGATAAGGCCCCAGGGAGGTGTTGGGCTGGACTATTAATGCTGTATTTCAGCCAGAAGGGTGAAGAGGGGAACTGGCAGCAGCATCTGATTCCTCCTCAGCTGCTCCACTCCATCTCCTTCCAAAGCCACCCACTCTGCTGGAGTGGGCTGAGATCTGTCTGGACAGGAAAGGACAATATTTGGAGCTTAATGGGAGAGGATCAATAAGTCTAACCAGGCAGCAGCCCTAAAAAAGCTCACTGACCCACGAATTAAAGTGACTTTATTGACACAGTTAAGACAGTATCAACACCCAGTCAAACACACACTCTTCATTTCCCCTTTTTTTTTTTTGCCACCATCCCTGCTTTAATTTCCTAAGTACCACCCAACTGAAGTTAATTTTTAGTACAGCTGCAAGTATGACTTCCTTCTGCTTTAAATAATCCATTCTCTTAGCAACTGCCTCCACCAACACACACACACACAGAGCCTAGAACTCGGGGAGGGATTTTTAAAGCACAGAACTGAGGTGTGAGAACAAGCACGAAGGTTTTTGTCAGACTTATGTACACTCAGCTCCGAGCAGGAGTTATTAAAAAGCCTGGCTTAGGAAGCCAGCACGATGCATTTAAAAAGCCATCCAGCAAACATTAAGGCAGGTCTGGCTCCTGTGGAAATGGCTGTGGCATGCATTAGGCTGAGCTGTTAGGAATAAATTGTTCCTCTGCATAATGCAATGGAGACCACGCAAAGAGGGAAAATGAAGGCTCCACAGTATTTTACAGGGCTATAAACAGCCAGGGAAATAAAATATCTCTCCTAAGGTGTAGCTTGCAATGCAAAAAGCTCTTATTCAAAGCAGTGCTGCCTCCAGCTCCGTGGGGGAAAGGCTCTCCAGCTGCTGTGTGCCTCAGGGAGGGGAGCAAAAATAACATGTCATGTAAAGTCATCGTGAGCCGTCACTTCTGCTTACGCTCACGGGGCAGACAGAGGCTTTTCCTGGAGCACACTCCACCAGGAACACCATTCCCTGGCCAGGGCCTGAGCAGAGACCAACATCTCTGTGATGGAGCTCTGGCAAAGGGGTCCCAACCCAGGAGAGGCGCGGGAGCCACACACTGCACATTTCCCTTTGCTGGGGATGGTGGTTGGAACCTTCCAGGAACAAAGCCTTTCCACCTCCACCTTTGGAACCTGAAGGCACAGGTAGAGCAGCTCAGGCCAGCCCCTGGTAGCTCTTCCCAGATCCCAAATCAGACTGTGTTCTCTGGGCACAGCTGACCCCTCTGAGAGCCTGGCCCTGCACACCCCGGGATGTGCTCACACCTCTGATCCATCATTCCCCAGCTTGCCAGGACTGACCAAAGGGATTTAATGGAGGTTTTAGTCCTCCTTCACTCCCAAATATCTCCTTCCATCCCAGGAAACTTCCTTCACATTGCACTGGATAATCCAAGGAGCATCCAGTAAAAGTGATGCAACGATCTGAAATGCAGCCCCAGTTTTGGTTTCCAGCCATGTCAGCTCTTCCCTGGTATCGAGCTGCTGCTCTCACTCAGACACTCAGCTTTTGAACTTCTGTCCCTCCTCCAGCACATGGAACGAGCTCCCAGCTGCTCCATGCCCAGCCAGACTCTGGTCAACCACAGCTCTGAATCCTCAGGGAAGAACTCCACAGTTACACAATCACCAGGATGGAATCCTCCTTCCCCACCTCCCCAGCCCACGCCAGGCAGATCCCACAGCCTGACAGCAGCACCACTCCCATTCAGCCCCAGTTCCCAGGAAAGCAGGAGGGGTCCTGTGGGTCAGCATCCAGGCAGGAGGGACAGACACACAGCACCTGCTGCAAGGCTTTACCCTGGAGCACTTCAGTCCTCACCCAGCCCATTTCCTCCACCAGGAGCTCCAAGGTCCCACACCAGCTCAGTGTGACCCCCCCCAGACCAGCCCCAAATCTGCTCCAAAACCCTTTGGAGGACTGGGAAATCCAGCTCAGCTCCCTTCCAGCAGCCAGAACCTCCTCCCCAAGCTCTCTTCACGAGAGGCCATGAGGTTTGGGAGTGCCCATGGGGGAGCCTGGGGAAGGGACAGCATCCACAGAATTCTGCAGAGGACACAGCAGCCCCACAGCTCTCCCAAGCTTCCTGGAGCTGGAAAAGGATCCATGTCCTGAGCCTGGGACTCAGCACCATCCCAGGAAGAGGAGGAGGAGGAGGAGGAGAGGAAGAACTCACACTTCTGTCCCCCTCATGCAGCCCCACACACACAGGGACAGATATAACCCAGCAGTAACCCAGCAGCTGAGTCCTTTTTGACAAAAACAAATGTTTGATTACAAAACCCAGCCCAGTTGTCATTCCCCAAGCCCCAGGAAGGCAGAGGGACAACAAATCACTGCCTGCCCTATGGCTGTCCTCAGGCAGAATGAGATCTAGGTGCTCTGCATTCCCAGATTATCTGGATAACCTTTGCCCAGCTCCAGGCCTCTGTTTGCAAAGGGCCTTGTACCAAATGGAGCTTGGACTGGGGAATCCATGAGTAATGCAGAAATCATCCAAAAAGTAATGCAAATAACCCAAAGTAATGCAAATAGTAACATGTAAGTCGCTTTTTAGAGCATTCACATGCACTGCTAAGGGAGATTCCTACAGGAGCAGGGTGTGGAAGCAGCCCACAGCACCCTCCCCACAGCTGGCTTTTCACCATTGCCTTAAACTCACAGAACTGTCAAAATCTAACAGTTGCTTGGGTTTTACTTTTCCCCCAGAAAAGTTCTGCAGAAGTTTTTTGGTTTTTTTTTGTCAAAGACAGCAGGAATACCCCCAGGGACAGCACCCTGACCTCCATCAGCCCCAGTCCTGGGATTCCAGGGAGCATGAGGATGTCAGAGCTGAGGAGAGCAGAGGCTGAAGATCCATTTCATTTGAACAGACACTGGAAATGTCAAGAGATGAAGAGACCCAAAGACCTGAGCCAGCTGTGGGTGGGATGAGCAGCCAGCACCAGGAGGATTTTTGTCCAATTTTTGAGTAAAACCCTGGGTGGGTGGAGGGAGAAGCAGCTCCACATTGATCCTTCAGTGCTCAAAGCCTGGCTGCTGACATGCCAAGGACAAACCCAAGCAGTTATTAAGGCACCTCAAGCACAGACAAGTTAAATATCTCTTTTTGTGTGCTGTGTGGGAGCAGCTCCTCCTGCCTCAGCAGCACCAGAGGCAGGTGATGACAGCTCTGCTCGGCTGAATAACGGGTTTCTGTGGATCCACAGCACTCCTGGCTGTGTCACACGGGATCCTCACACCCTGACACTGTTATTAGAAGAGCTGTCTTTCAAAAAAATACTCTAAATCAGAAGGGAGAAAAAAAAAAAAATACCAAAACAAGATTTGAGCTTGTCTGCTCAGAGAAACTCAGATTTTCCTGTGAAGAGACCCTGCAAATCCTGGTGGCTACAGGGGGTTTTTCCTTCCCTTCTTCCCAGCTCAGGGGTTCAACATCCATGCACACACACCTCCCCATCTTTGGCAAGTTCCTCTCTGCCCCTCTGCAGTTGTGAGGCTGCTTTCCACCCCTTGAAGTTTTACTCTCACTCCTTTCATTCAAATCCAGACAAATCAGGTGTTTAAGATCTTTTTGTCCCCACATAAAACAGGTAATTCTGTGCACTCAGTTCTTGCCCAAAGCTGAATGTGGGTTTGATTTTTTTATTATTTTACAAGGAGGGGAATCCAGAATCTCGCCAGACATCATTCTGGGTCTGTAAATTTTAAAACCTGGGCATTTTAAATTTGCTTTCAAGTCTGCTGGGCTTCAGAGAACACTTCAATCACGTTCTTCTGCACTTCCCCAAAGCAAGGAAAGCAGAGCCTGTTTGTCTGCCTTCCCTCAAGGAAAAATTAACCTGTCACATCACAGGAGCCCAGGAAAAACAGCAGGGGAGGAAGAGGCATAGAAATATTGAACCTCAGTGCTGGTGATGCAGAGCTGTGGGTCAGACACCTGCCCAGGATCCTGATCCCTGAGGCTGATGCAGGATGAAGGATGAAGGATGGAGAGGGACCAGCACAGGGAGCAGCACATCATGGAAGTGCCAACACCAACCTGCAGCTCCTGGTGACCACAGCAAGAGCCAAAGTGCAAGAAAAAGAGACTTTGATGAGCACAATGTGCAGGGATGCCACCCACTGGATCAGGTCACCGAGCCAGCAGAGTTATTCCCAGAGATATTAAATATTCCCATCACCCACCCAACCCAGGGCTCATCTGGCAGACTAAGCCTTCAGAAAGAACCTGAAGCCAGCAAAAAGTACTCTTGGCTTTGGGTGAAATAACAAAACAAAGGATACTCGAGCCTCAAATCACATCAGAGTCCCACATCCCAGCCCTTTTCCCACTGCAAAGTAACAGATTTTGCCCACACTGCCAAAATTACCAGGAACTATGAAAACGCAATGAGGCTTCATCTTCCATCAATAAATTCATTTATTTTTCTATAGAGGCTCTCCCCCACCCCGGCAGCTGTATGCTAATTCCCCCTCAGCACTGCATTATTATCACTTGGAACAGATGTTGCAGCCACTCCAAAATCTGGAGGTTACAAAAACTATTAACCTAGGCTGGGCTGAGCTTGGGAGGGGGTGATGAGGAGGGAACAGCTCAGCCCTGTCCTTCTGCCCCTGGTCCCTGCCAGGCTTTGCTCTCCCTGCTCCAGCCCAGCAATGATTTGGATCCCAAACCAATCGACAAAAACAACCCCAAATCTTACAAAACAAATTCAAAGACATCAAGGGGGATGCTGTGATTTTCTTGTTCCAAAATCTCAGGGAAATCAGCTACAAGATTCCCCCGTGGGTTTTCAGCTGGGCAGGAATGTGGATACAATCAGTTATTTGGGGTTTTTTTTTGGAGGTGTTTTTGATGGGGGGTGTGTGCAAACAAAGTCATTTCAACCCCAGATAAATCCAACTGTGAAAGGTTTAGCATTCCCCACGGAGCTGCTTTCTCCAGAGCAGCCTAGTGTGGCTCCTGGAGTAATTAATGCCAGAATCTATTTATGACCTTTGAATAAATTGTTCTTTTCTGAAGGGAAAGCTGTTAAACACGTTAGCAAATATAATTAAGAGGGAAGGGGGGGGTGGTGGGGATGACAAAAATCTGGAATTAAATCTCTCCTAATTAGAAATGCTTCTTGCAACAACCTGGCTAAAACCCCACTCTCAAGCAGATACTGTAGCTTCATTAAAGCCTCCTCATTACCCTTCCTGAGATAACCCAGCTGCCAATAGCAGGAAAATTGACTTCTCACCTGTGTCACCTCTAAGAAAATAAAAGTAGTTAGGTGTTGTCCTGGTGGGGAGAGCTTGGTGACGTGCACCTGAACACGCTGAGGGTGGAAAATGCAGCCAGGGAGAAGCAAAAGGTTTGTCTGGCCTCTCACCCAAGGAACAGGTTTGGCTGCTCAGGGGATCTGACCATGTTTTCTGCATCTCAGGTGAAGTTCTCACCAGCAAGACACTGATTGCATCACACTCCAAGTGGCCAAAGCTGCAGGGAGTAGCAACAATTAAAGCAATTAAACCCCTTGGAAGCGTCCTCTCTCCATCAGTGTGAACATCCCAGTCCCTGGAGAACCCAGAAGTGATGGGTGAGGAAGGGTTAAAGCGAGGGGACAAATCTGTGATGCCACACAGGAGCCTGCCCTGTGACCTGGAAACCCACTCAGGGATGATTCACATCTGGCAGGATCCCAGGTTAAGCTTTTCATTATTTCAGTAAGCCCTTCAAAAACTCCACTTTTCTGTAGAAATATTTGTGCTCAAGCAATGCCCACTCCTAAACCCCAGAGGGTTCCACAAACAGAAGCTGGGAGATGCTCAATGCATCCCTGGGAACATCCACTCCCAGCACAGACCAGTCTGGACAGGTCAGCAAACCTCACCTTTCATGTCCTGCAGCTTCACCCTGAAAAATTCACCTTTCTGGAGGCAGCCCCAGCTTTCCTCCTGGGATGGTTCCTGCTGGGCTGGCTCTGTGCCCCCAACCCCTTTACAATACAAAGTTTTTAGGTCTATTTTGCAGCTTGAAAACTTCAAATATTTCTAGGGGACACCCCTGTCTCCCCAGGAGCTGCCACCTAGCCGGTCCTGAAAGCATCACCCAGAGCTGGAAGCTGCCACAGCACCACAATAATGCCCTGTCCCCAAAATCCTGAGCTCTGCCATCAGCTGGGCTCTGCCCAGCCAGCAGAACAAAGCCATTTCCACCCTGCAGATGGAGCATCCTCTGCCAGAGGGGCACCAAAGGGAGCCCCAGGGCCACTTCAGCCACCCAGGGCCAGTGGCTGAGCCCAGAGCCACACTGAAATAGCCCCAGACCCTGCAGCAGCAGCAGGAAAGTAAAGATATAGAAGTTGATCTATAAAAGGGAAAAAAAATAAAAATCATAAACTCTTCTGCTGGGTTTATTAGGAAATTTTCTGGTTTATTTTCTGTTTAAAGTCACAATTCTCCCACAGCCATGGGAGGAAATGTCTCTTTTTTTTCTTTTTTTTTGTTTTGTCTCCTCCCCTCTCCAAGGCCCACCAGTGATTTTCTTGGAAGATCACTCACATGAGAAAGTGCTTCCCATAAACACAAAGGGTCTTGATGTGCACACAAGCCTGTTCCAACGCTGTGCACATTTCCTGTCCGGGGGCCATGCCACTCAGCCTGGGATTTCCAGGCTTTAACACACTCCAACTCTTAAAGAAATACAATTTTATTTACATGATATACTTCTATATTCTACACATCTATCTCTACCCTATATTTTATATATAAAACATGTATATTTGTATTTATATGTACATTTATATGTATATTTATATGTATATTTATATGTACATTTATATGTATATTTATATTTATATTATATCCATATCTATATTTATATCTATATTTATATGTATATTTATATTTACACTTGTTTTATATTTATATTATATTTATATTATATTTATATTTATATTTATTTTTGTATTTATATTTGTATTTATATTTATATGTATATGTATATTTATATTTGCATTGTATTTATATTTATATTTATATTTATATTTATATTTATATTTATATTTATATTTATATTTATATTTATATTTATATTTATATTATTTATATCATCACAGACATCTCTCACATTCTCATTGCTTCTGCCACAAAGCCCAACCTCTCAGGAGCAAGGCTCTTCTTTAGGAAAAACCTGATTCCTGCACGAACCTGAGTGCTCCATGAGCATTCCAAGTTCTGAGAAACCCAAAGGAGCCAAACAGCTCATCCTGGGAAGCAAAACCAGGGAAAACATCTCCCTGTGGGGCAGGTGCTGGGCAGGGACACGGTGACAGGTCCTGCCGTGGGGTTTTCCTGCAGGGATGCAGGAGCTGTCCCAGCTCTGCCATGGGGCACAGGGAGTGCCCTGCTCCCAGCCTGGCTGTACATTTGTTTTCCAGGCACTGAGTGCCCCCGGGTTCCCTGGATTTCACAGATAATTCAGTGTTTGTGGTGCTGAACACAAATCACTCCTCCCGCTCCTCCCCTTCCCCACCACAAACCTCCTCTGTTCCCTCCTCGGCCCCCTTCAAATACCAGATGTTCCATTTAGCTGTAAACCACTATAAAACACAACAAAAGATATGAATGCTACAAAAGAGCCAATTTACTCCCCCCGCCATCAGTGTTAAGGCAAATGCTGGAAGAGAAAGAGCAAATTTCCTCTGTGGGAACCTTTTAACCTCCCCCCTCTCCTCATTTACCAAATCCAGGTGGTTTGGGGGCCAAAGCAAGGCCCAGTGGGGGCAGGCGCAGGCTGATGGGACAAGGGACAGCCCAGAGAGGCACAAACCCCTCCCAACCTCCCCACACATCCCAGCACATCCAAAGGCAGCTGGCAGCATCTCCCTGTGCCAAACCAGCTCCAGCACCCGGAGCACGGGCTGGGAAAGGACACTGTGTGACATGGGGGATGCTTCCCACGCCCAGCAAGCCTGGAAAATCCAATCCTGAGAAGCCCAGAGGCAGCACAGTGAATAAAATCTGATTAATTGGTGGGTCTGTACCAGGGGCAATGCCACCGAGCCCGCTGACTGCGGAGTTCACGGGATCCACGAGGAACAAGGCAGGATGTGAGTCAGGCTGGTGGCTTTCCAAGGAGGCAGAGGAGGATCCTGCAGCTGAATCCCGGCTGTCCAGACAGGGCAGGCCCTTGGGTTACAAAACAGGAACAGATTCCACATTCCCTCCTCAGAGCAGGGACAAGGGGCAGGCACATCCTTTGTCCTGGGCCAGGAAGGGCTGGCAGCTCTGCCAGCAGGAGGAAACTGCCTGGGGACTCCACAAAAGGGATCCAAAAAGATCCAAAGTGGTGCCCAGAAATTTGCTCTGCAGGACTTGTGAGCCAAGGCTGGGAGAGCTGATGGCCAAACTCCTGCTCTGCAGCAACCTTCCTGAGGAAAAGTGATCTTGTTTCAGAGCAGCAAACTGATTCATCTGCACCTGTTATTTTTACAGTCCCCTCTACAGTGGAGCCCTTGTGGCTTTGGGTAGAGCACAAACACCCTCTGAGACAGGAGGAGGGGACTCAGTCCAAACACCCATCACAGGCATAAACCCTAAAAAGGCTTTCAGGTTAGGGCATCTTAGCTAAACCTTAACACAGATTAGAGTCCAGGGCTGGGCTAGTCCAGGATCCCAAACACTCCCAGAAGCACAAAATGTGCAGGGAAAAATCAATTCATAGGGCTCAGCATCTGCAAAGTCACAAACCCCAGGTCTGAGACACCTGGAGAGCAGCACAGATTGATTATAAACAAAATTCTGTGCTCTGCTCACAACCTGCAGCAAGCAGGAAGGAGAACCCAGCCCTCCTGTCCATCCCTGGGTCTGCGAGGCTCCAGGGGCTGGAGGGCAGGGAATGGTTGCACCAGAGTTGCAGCCCTGAGCTACAACCAAAGAAAACACAAAGCAGGGAGGAAAAGTCACTTTTATTAGAAACGGACTTTTCTTCAGGTGCTTTTTTTGACGGGGAGATACAAAAGTAATTTCATCAAGGCTGAGCTTGAAGCTGTCAAAGGCAGGCTGTGGTGGAGTTACCCTGAGAAGGAAGGTCCTTCCCCTCCTGTGAAAGGAGCATTGAGATTTAGAATCAGCAGGACACTTTTAGAACCAGCAGGTGAACCTGAGGGACACAGGGGTGACCTGAGCCCAAATTCCATTCCTGGAGCTCATCCTGACCTGAGAGAGCTGGGGGTGACACTGCAGGGCCAGGAGCCCCAGGGGTGTGAGGATGCTGCAGGGCCAGCTGGGCAGACAGATGGACATTGACAGGACAGGGTGACCCTGCTGGGCACAGAGCACGCCCTGGGGTGGGAGCAGAGCTCTGAGAAGCCGTGCTGCTGCTGGAGGAGCAGCCACAAGATTGTTTTAATATCACCAGGAGTCCAAAGGAGCAAACTGATGCTGAGAGTGGTGCGAGGAAGTAAAAATGTATTTTAAAAGTGCTGCACAGCTCAAAGAAGGTGGATCCATACTTTAAAAAACAAAGCAGAAAGAGTCTTCAGTTCCCAGCCTCCACCACCCCCAAATCAATCCTCTCCAACCCAAAACGAGCACCCCAGAGCCCTGCACCCACCCATTCACACTGCACCCTAAACCAATGGGACCCTGATCCTCCCAGCACAGCTCTGGCCCAAAAAGCCCCAGCTTGGGATTTTTGTGATGAGCACATCTGATCCATTTCTCATCACAGCTCGAGGGAGTCAAGTGGAGAAGGGAAACAGCTCCAGCGCTGGGAAAAGGCTTTGTCTCTTTAAGAAACAACAAAGAAACTGATCAAAAATTTGCCCTCGGGTCAGTCTGAAGCAACATTTCTGTCCCTGCCAAAAATCAGGTCCCTTCTGGCTCTAGATGAGCTGAAGGAAAAGGATCTGGGGCTCCCACACCCACAGGTTGGGGTGGTGGGTCCCATCCCACCAGGCTGAGGTGGGGATGCTCAGCCCTCCCACACAATCCACCCCAAATTCCCCAATTTCCCTAATTCCTCACCCAAGAGCTCTGCTCAGACCCAGACACAGCAGCTGAGCAGCGCCAGTGCCAAAAATCCTCCTGTTCCTGTCTGGAGGGACCCGAGGCACCCCCTGCTCCTGGCAGAGCACCCCGATCACCACCGGGCAGGATGGACCAGCCAGGCATTTCTTCCAGCTCATCAACAGGCTGCTGGGAGAGCAGGCAGCTTCCAAGCCCAGTCCCAGCTTGAAAAATGACCACATTTCTTTTTATTTATTTATATATATATTTTTTTTTTTGGCTTTGTGTTTTTAAAGGCATCTATTCATTCATGTTGCTGGTAGGTGTTTAATGCAGGTATTCAGCTCTCATCAGTCATTCCACAGCATGGGGAAGAATGAAAATAAAGTTTTCACTGCTTTTCAGGCTGCTTGGCACAGCCCACAGCATCCATCCAACACTCTTCAGCTTCTCCTGGCCCAGCAGAATATTTATGAGCCTTCAGCTGCAGGTTCAGTTGGATCCCTCAACCTCAGGCAGCCACAGAGAGGGTCCCACCTCTGCTGACACAAGGTTTTAGGGCTCTGCTTGGCGTGCAGAGCAGGGCTGGGCAGGAAGAGTGGGAGCAGCTCCTGTTTTGCAGGGAGCTCATGAGCCTGGCAGGACACACAGAGCACCTTTCTTCCCTTTGAGAGGCTCAGCACATCCAAACGGGAAGTCAGTGAGACACAGTAAACAGGGATATGTAACAAGGCCATTTTTTACAGCCTTTTTGGAACAGAACTCAGTTTCAAAAAAGCACAGAGTAAATAAAAAGCCAGAGGACCTGAGCAGGGCAAATCAGAGTGGCTACACAGACCTTGTTCAAAAAACCCACCCACCTAGGCAGCTCTGATAATACTGAATTATATTTAACTATCATGGCATATGGAAGCAATTACAAGCACTGCAGCTATAAAGCCTTCAAGTGGCAGGTTAAAAACCCCAAAGCCTTGTGAATAATTCCCTGCACCAAATTGTCTAGGCCTGCCTCCATCTCCCCTGTACCTGGGGAAGGCTCCAAGCCAGCTGCTCCCAGTTGTCACAGCAAAGCAGCACCTACATCATCAATAAACAGGATTTGGATGGCAAATGAAGAAAAAACAACAGGATGGAGCCATCTGACAGCTCAGTCAGGTGTGGGGCATTGCAGCCATCAATCCTGGCAGTCAGGTTCACTCGTCTGCCTGGCTCCTTAATAAGAGCAGAGCAGAGCAGTGGGCAGCCCAGCCATCACTCCAATTCCATTTGCTGCCTCTCATCAGCCTCCAGGGCCCAAATCAAACCTCCAGGCGCTGCAGGGCGGGGTGGATTCCCTCTGGAGAGATGTCAATATGCTTCAAAATAAGAATCCTTAATGAGCTGGCCATTACTGCTAACTTCACATCTGTGCATGCAGCAACACGTTCACTCTGTGGCTGCTTCATCTCCAGAGTCCAGGAGGTCCTGGAGCAGGGAAAATGAAGATAATGAAGATTTTTGGCAGTGTCCAGACTGGCCTTTGAGGAGGGGTGAGAGGCACCAATTTCCACCTCTCTTAATCCACAGAGATTGCAGCAGGTGTTCAGACAGCCAGGACAGAGCAGTGGGGCAGGATTTGGGATGGTTATTGCTTCTTTCTCAGTTGTTCTCCCTTGAATGAACCCATTTTCCTTCAGCTGCAGAGACTGGGAGCAGAAATACCCTTCAGAGCATCACCACGAAGCTGAGCTCAGCCACCAGAGGAGGGACAGTGCAAGGAACTCCCAGATCCCCCCGTTTTCCTGGATAATCCCTGATCAATCCCACACTTACAAAGGTGTCTGGTACAGCTGATGCAGCCCCCACGAGGTCTCTGCTCCTGAGAGGGAGCAGCCTGCAGCAGCCTTCCCCAGAAACCTCCAAACACATCCAAGGCCCTGTCAGGAAGGATTAATTTTATCTAAGACAAATGCAAAAAAAAAAACCAAAAACCTCACAAAACTCTCAGCACCAAATATCAACCTCACCCAAACATGCAGGTGTTTTATTGCACTTATGTTTTTTTATGCTGAAACATGAGTGAAGAGTAATTTAATTTGTATTTGACCAGAGAGTTAACAAAATTACGATTCAAACCTAATTATTGATGAAAATGCAAAGTTTAAAGATCTCAATCTCACAAGAGCAGCTGCAGCACACAGTGACAGAGGACTGGAGGTAGGAAGGGGAATGGGGAGAATAGTGGGGTTCTGGGGATGGCTCAGGGAATGCAAACCAGAGGGTTCCTCCCCTGCTCCCATTTGCAAATTCAAATGTCCTTTGCACCCCACTCTCCCAGCTGGCTGGAAAATCACCCTGAGTGACACCCCCAGAAATCCAATCACAGAAACAGATATCATGATCAATGAGCACCGAGGGCAATCACCCTCATGCCACTTCTCAGCCCTCCAGAAAAAGCCTCAGCAGCAAAAGCAGTGAGCAGAAATGAAGTTTTACTCCAGGCTCATCAAAACTCACGTCCAGCAACTCTCAGAAGAGAGCTGGGATTCAAGATTGTTTTTCCTGTTTATTTTGTTGGCCACTCTGGAAGTTCTTTGGGTCATCCCATCCTCCCAACCACCAAACACCAGATTTGGGTCTCTGGAACTGAACATGAAAATAAAGCAAAATTCAGACCCCAACCTAACGGGGTGATTTGCCTCATTTATTTAATTAAGCATCATGTATTAAACTACTGCTGCAAGGCCAGTCTGGCCTCTCTGCTGAACAAACACAGGGAGGTTTTATGAGGTTGGGGGAGCTTTTAGGAGGACAGGGACACCAGTCCATCTCTGCACAGCAGGAGCATCAGTCCCTGCAACCTCCCTGGGCTGCCAGCGCTCCAGCCTCGCAGCACACCTCCAACAGCTGCAAGGAAAAACAAATCAGCATGGAAAGGGAGTAAAAAAATAACACATGAGTGCCTGGATCTTAAAGTGTTTCTCTGCAGAGATGTGATTTCACCTCTGGCCTTTGAAATGCTGCTCACCTTGGGCAAAAATCTGTTCCTTATTACACACCTGCACAGCCCCACTTAATTCAGCAGGAAAGGTGGATGGCAGAGCGTTACTGGGTGTTTCAAGTCTAGCACAAGTGTCTTGTCCCCTGGCATTTCACCTGATTAATAACAACATGAGCTCTCCAGTGAGGCAGACAGCTGGCTAGCCAGTCCAGCCAGCCAGGCAAAATGTGAATTTATCATCAAAAACAACCTCTGAAGTTCCTCGTGCATCCCTGCCCCATGTCTGAGCACATCACAGCTGGCTGGCAAAGATGGATTCCTACATTATTCCTCTGAAATTTGGCCTAGAGACATTGAACTGCTCCCCCAGAGCCACAGCAGGGCTGGGGCATCCCAGGGGCGTTTGTCCCTTCTGTAGTTGGGCTCAGCCCCTTCCTCCCCATCACCTCCCCAGGCTGCCAGCACAGCAGAATTTGGGAAGAAGCCAAATTCCCAACCCAGGAATGACCAAAAGAGCACATCAAATACGAAGGCTGGCTCCAGAGTGGTTTGGGTCCCATCCTGGCTGAGGCAGCAGCTGAGCCTCACCAGAGCATCCATTCCCATGCCAGGTGATGCTCTGCAGCTCCTGTGGGCTCAGCTCCGTGCTGCTCCCCGCTCTCCCCAGACCTGATTTTCAGAGAGTGCCACCAAACCCATGGCAATCAGTCCCCTCACACATCCCCTAAAGCCTGTGAAAGCAGCCAGGTGGGATAAGCAGAAAGCAATTTTATTAAAGACAGCAGGGCTGTAAACTCTCCTCTCTGACCAGCAAACAGCAGCAAGGACAGCAAGAGCCTCCTCTCTAAACCACCCTGGCATCCTCCCTGGATCACAGCTCCCACAGAACCGGAGTTTAGGTTGGAAAAGCCCTCTAAGATCAAGTCCAACCAATAACCCAGTACTGCTAAATCTGCCACTAAACCACATCCCCAAGTGCCACATCTTTAATCCCATTCTGAGCTGCCCACAGGACAACTACAGCACCAAAATTAGCTTTGTAGGATTACAGAATTTCCTTAAAAAAAGCCAAAACCCAAATCCCAGTGTACCATTCCCAGCACATTCTAGGAAAGCTCCAGCCCTCCTCATCCACAGCTCCTGCAAGGCAGTTTGTGTTTGGAAACATCAACCTGAGTAGAAAACAGTTTGATCAGTTCACAGCCTGGAAAGCCAAGAGGAAATCTCACAGCATTATTCCAGCCTGGAAAGGGGCATCAGGACGTGTTGTTATTTACTCTGGGCTGGTTTCACCACGGGAATTCCCGTCCCTGTGCTTTGCCAGGATCAAGGACATCCTCACAGCAAAGCTCCCTTTGCTCCCCAAAGAGGGGCTCCAAATTTGGGGGCTCCTGGCTGTCCTCAAGCACAGCAGCCACCCCAGCACACGCGGCTGTGTCCTGCTGGGTGAAGGGGACAAAAATTGCCTTGGAAGGAAACTCCAGCGGAAAAAGGGAGAGGGATTTGCTCTCTCAGCACAGAAACAGAGCTCGTGTGGGCAGTGGGGGTTATTTATCCTTGAAGGCTTCAGCGGAGTTAAACGCAGAAAGTTTCCTTTTGATTCCACCACCAGAACCTGTTGTTCTAAAATAAAAGCCGGCGCTCTAAAATGAACTTGTCGACACAAGGGCTGCCGGCGGGCAGGGCACAAACCCCCGTTTGGTTTGATTCGAATCGATTTCACTTCCCGATTCCCATGCAAATACCTACAGCTCAGCTTGCAAAAACACCAGCGGAGCGCTTAGACCCAAAACAACCTGAGCTGATTTTACTTCTTTTTTTTTTTTTTTTGTTGTTGTTCTTTTCCGTTTGTTTAAGCGTCCTTCCACCAAACCAACCAGGAACTGGAAACACTTCCAGGGATGGAGGCCTTTTAGAGAAGACAAGGAGTAGAGCCACGATGTCCCAGAGGACAAGGCAAGGGGAGCCGGCTGCACTTGGAGTCCCCGAGCTGCGGCTCCATCACCTCCCGCCCCGCAGATGCGGCACCGGGGCTCGGACACTGCCCTGGCCCCGCTCCCGGGGCAGGCTCGCAGAGCCCCGGAGGTTCGTGTGTTTCCATAAATTTATTCATTTATTTTGCTTTTGAGTCTTCCCAGCCAAAGTTTCGTCCCGGCGCCCGCTCCTCCCGCACATCTCAGACGAAGAATGAAAGCCCCGAATAATCCCATCTCCTCCTCTGAGCCCTGTTATTTGCTTTTGTTTCGCCATGACTGTAAACACAAGGGGGATGTTTCCCTCCTTGCCGGGGTGTTCTCTCCCCGCCCCGGAGCCTTTCCCGGCGCTGGACCGGCGAGAACCGGGGGGATAAAGGCAGGGAGGGGCTGGGGGTGGGAGACAGGGGATGGGAGACAGGGGATGGGAGACAGGGGATGGGAGACAGGGGATGGGAGACAGGGGATGGGAGACAGGGGACGGGAGACAGGGGATGGGAGACAGGGGGTGGGAGACAGGGGACGGGAGACAGGGGATGGGAGACAGGGGGTGGGAGACAGGGGACGGGAGACAGGGGATGGGAGACAGGGGGTGGGAGACAGGGGATGGGAGACAGGGAGACAGGGGATGGGAGACAGGGGACGGGAGACAGGGGATGGGAGACAGGGGACGGGAGACAGGGGATGGGAGACAGGGGGTGGGAGACAGGGGACGGGAGACAGGGGATGGGAGACAGGGGGTGGGAGACAGGGGACGGGAGACAGGGGATGGGAGACAGGGGACGGGAGACAGGGGATGGGAGACAGGGGGTGGGAGACAGGGGGTGGGAGACAGGGGGTGGGAGACAGGGGACGGGAGACAGGGGATGGGAGACAGGGGACGGGAGACAGGGGGTGGGAGACAGGGGACGGGAGACAGGGGGTCCCCATCTCGCCCCATCCCATTCCCGCATCCCACCAACTTGTGCCAGAGCCACGGCCGCATCCAGGCGCTCCTGGGGGTTCCCCACCCCTCCATCCATCGCTCCCGTCCTACCTGGGACATCTGCGGCCTGAAGTTGATGTCCTTGAGGTCGATGGAGCCGGGGGACAGGTTGTGGAGCAGCTGGCACAGCAGCACCCCGTCCCGCAGCGCCTGCGCCAGGTCGAAGACCACGGCCGAGGGCCAGACCACCCGGTGGTTCGGGGGCAAAACTTTGCAGTCGATCAGCCAGCGGCCGCACTGCCTCCACTCCTCCATGGCCGCGCTCTGCTCGCTGCCCCGGCCTTCCTCTTCCTCCTGCCGGCGCTCAGGGGCCGCGGGCAGCCCGAGGGGCCGCCGTGCTCTCCGCGCTGCCGCCCCGCTCCATCGCCGCCCCCGAGAGCATCGCTCCGCGCCGGGGCTGCGAGCGGGAGGAGGAGGAGGAGGAAGAGGAGGAGGAGGAGGAGGAGGAGGAAGGAGGGCGGCGCGGAGTTTTCCGGCGGAGGGCTGCCCCTGCCCCCGCCGCGGCCCCAGCGCCTGGGCCGGGGTTAGGCGCGCCGCATCCTCCGGGAACAAAGCGGCGGACGGACGGACGGACGGACAGACGGACGGACGGACGGACGGACGGCGGGGCCGCCCCCCGCGCAATTCCGCCGCGGTGCCCTGTGGAAACTTGCAGCGCTGGGAGAGCCCAGCTGCGGGCCCGAGGCGGGGAGCCGCGGTGGGTGCGAGTTTTCTCCCCGCCCCGGGCAGCGGAGCAGCCCCCGGCCCGCCCCCGGCCCGCCCCGCTGCCCCTTTGTCTGCGGGAGCGGGGGCGGGGGGCGCTTTGCCACGCTCTGCCTCGGAGCCCGCTTCTTTTTCCCCAGTATTTTTTCCTTTTTCCCCAACATTTTTTTTTTTCTTTTCCTTTTCCCCCGATATTTTTTTTTCCTCTTTCCATCTCCCCCTTTTTTTTTTTTATTTTTATTATTATTTTTTTTCCTTCCTCCCCCCCGCCTCCCTCCCTCCCTCCCTTGTCATATCCCTCGCTCCCTCCCTCCTCTGCCGCTCCTCTCCCCGTTCCGGGAAAGCCGCCCAGAGCCCCGCTGATGTTTCTCTGTCCCGGCCGGCAGAGCGGGTGCCCTGGGCAGGGTCCCCGCGGTGTCCCCAGCCCCGGGGACAGCGGCAGGAGCGGTGCCGGGGCTCCCCCGACAGACCCCGCTTTGTCTGAGCGCTCGCTCCCACTCGGCATCCCGTGTTTGGGCTGCAAACACTGCAGCCGAGATGTTTAACCCAAACAAGCCATCGTGTTCCTTGACTTTCAAACGGGAGGACAACTCCTATAATTAATTACCAGTGTATTTATTAAAAACCTCGACTCTCAGGCATTAACTCCTTGGCAGCAAACTCTTGAAAAAATCTCTAATTTTCACCGGTGGCTTCCTTCCAAATCAGCGCGGCTCAGAGCAGCCTCTTTTTAAATCTGTTCCGAGTTTTCTTCCGAGATCCTCTCCCCAGAGTTTGCCCATTAATTTCCAGCCCGGCTTTCCAGATAGCCAAAAGCGGAAGCCGGGACTGGGACGAAGGGAAGCTATTAACCTGGATGTCAAACAAATGCAACACTAATCTCTTCCAAATGGAACCAAGCGGAGATAAAGGAGAAAGAGCAACTCTATAGCCATGATCCTTCATTTTCAATCTAGCCGGGAGGATCTCTGCGAAGAAAACAATTGTTTAATATTCCAAGGATAGTTTGTGGGGGGTTTAGAAGAAGAAATGCTTTCATCCCGAGGTGCTGGGTGTCCTCAGCTCCCGGCTGTGCCCCCGGGCCAGGGCAGGGTACGAACAGTGCGATCCAAGAGGGAGCAGCATCCACACGCTCCGGTCTCACCATCGGGGCAGCTCCGCCCTGCCCTGGGAGGATTCACATCTCAGCCCACACTCCCCACACCCTGAGGAACTGCTTTCTCAGAACGATTTTCTTGATCTTTTAGTTCTTCTCGAAGCCCTCCGACAGCACCCATGGGCAGGAATCACAGGGCTACTGAAGGCAGTGGAGTCGTGCCAGGGATAATTTTGGTTGACTCAGTACCAGCCTGCCCTGTGAGGTCAGGTCTGTAGGTAGATGACAACAGAGGAGTTTATTACATGTGCATAATTAAACCTGCGAGCCACAGCCGAGCTTTTTTACTGAGTAATAAAAAGCGTTCTTGGCCCCTGGACACTTGGGAGCGATCCCTGCAGCTGCACAGCCCGGCTCTGCGTGGGAGGTGCTGGAGGGATGCGCTCCTCCGAGGAGCCGAGGGGATGATGGCAGAGCTGCTCCTGAGAGCAGGGGAAATAAAAACAACCAAAACCTGTGCAGCCAGCCCCGGCGAGAGCCTGAATCCAGCACACGCTGGCGAGCTGTGAGTTCCAGGTTGTACAAACTGTCCTGCAAGAGGATGGGGAGTGTGGAGAGGACGCAGATGCTGTTTTCAAGGTGGACCTAAAGCTAAAAGGGAGCTTGGATAAATGAAAGAGCTTGGATTTTGTGCTGGAGCTGGTGCTCCCCTCTCCTGCCTCTTGGCACTGATGGGAATGCCAGGCAGGGAATGCCAGGCACCCAGGGAATGCCAGGGAATGCCAGGGAATGCCAGGGAATGCCAGGGAATGCCAGGCACAGGCTGACACCACCCTCTGCTGGGGACCCGGCGTGCAGCTTCTCTCGGCTCGCAGACTTCGCTCCGTGCGCTTTTGTTTCATTTCCTCGCCGGGGATGAGCCCGAGAGGGGGCTGGATGCCCTGGGAAGATGCTGCCAGAGGGAACATGGAGCTTTCTCACCCCCAGATGTGTCAGAGTGTGCAGACAGGGAGCCCCGCAGGCAGCACCCATAGCTCGGGTCCCTGCCTGGAGGGAATGAGAGGGGACCGGGCGGTGAAGGGGTGACAGGTTTGGAACGTCCCAGAGCTGGCTGGGGACATCCGAGAGGAAGGGTGGAAGGAAGGGAGGGAGGGAGGGAGGGAGGGAGGGAGGGAGGGAGGGAGGGAGGGAGGAAGGAAGGAAGGAAGGAAGGAAGGAAGGAAGGAAGGAAGGAAGGAAGGAAGGAAGGAAGGAAGGAAGGAAGGAAGGAAGGAAGGAAGGAAGGAAGGAAGGAAGGAAGGAAGGAAGGAAGGAAGGAAGGAAGGAAGGAAGGAAGGAAGGAAGGAAGGAAGGAAGGAAGGAAGGAAGGAAGGAAGGAAGGAAGGAAGGAAGGAAGGAAGGAAGGAAGGAAGGAAGGAAGGAAGGAAGGAAGGAAGGAAGGAAGGAAGGAAGGAAGGAAGGAAGGAAGGAAGGAAGGAAGGAAGGAAGGAAGGAAGGAAGGAAGGAAGGAAGGAAGGAAGGAAGGAAGGAAGGAAGGAAGGAAGGAAGGAAGGAAGGAAGGAAGGAAGGAAGGAAGGAAGGAAGGAAATTAAATGCACTAACATGTATGAAGACACCATACCTTTCAATCAGCCCTAAAATACCTGGGACGTGGCTGCATTTCCAATAAAGGTGCATTTTCTGCAATGTTTGGTGTCACTCCAGGGTTCTTTGCTTGCAGAGAAGCAGCCACAGTGCAGTCCCTCTGAAAATATCCCTTAAACACCAGAAGCACACGGCCAGAAAACCCTCTTTTCCCAGGCAGGCAGTGTCTGTGGATTGCCATTGCCACCTTCTGGATTAGTCCAAGTGTGCAGCAGCGGGTCCCAGGGCCGTGCTGCCTGCCAGGGGACGTGTCTCCAGCTGGAGCCAGGGTCCCCAGAGCAGGACCATGGCAGCTGTCACACAGCCTACGTGCCGTTTGCATCACGCCCTGAGATTTTGTGATCTCCTTTCACCGACTATTTTAGGAAAGCCGTGCAAGCCCAGCTTGGCAAACCCACTGCTCGATTATCAGCCAGGGGGAAATCACAGGGCCACAAAGCGTTCAGCTGCTGGGTACAGACAATAATCTCTGTCTGCCTCATCACACACCTGATCTACCTGCCCAGACAAGGTGCACCCTGCCACAGTCTCTGCAATTATCTTCTGCTAACGGGCCTGCCAGCACAGCCCGTGTCCCGCAGGAGACACCTCCTGGAGCCTGTCACCGTGGAAAGGAGCAGGAAAATTAACCTGGCACAGCTCCATGCAAGGCAGAAGGGATGAACTGGATTCGCCTCTGGCACTGAAGCACCGGGAGCACTCAGCCACGGGTGCTCTTTGTTTGTGCAGCTCCTCTGGTAAAGGATGCTGACCCCGGGCAGCAAGAGGTGGAGCTGGCACTTCCCCGGGCATCTCCCTGTGGAAGAGTCTCATTTTGGGATGCCCCAGCTGTACTGAATGCCAGCAAGCACCTATTAACAGCTCCCAGTGCCACCAGTGCGCTGCTGGGACACCCTCACTAATTAATCATCCTCCACCGGGCTCCTCAACAGGTTTCCCATAAAAATCAGAGAGACCCGGAGTGTTCACAGCCCCAGGAGCTCAGCAAGGGGGAAAGCAGCCAGCCCAGCCCCTCACTGTGGCCATGGCACAGCACAGGAATGGCCTGAGGCAGCTCGGGGACAGCAAAGCAGAGATTGATTTCCTCGGAGCAAGGTGGGGAGGAACAAACCATTGACCGAGTAGCAGCCGGATTTCACCTCATCCCTCCCACTGCTGCTGCCTCCATGGTTTATTTGGGAAGGGTCCTGGCTCAAGGGACTCACAGGAATGGGTGGAGTGGAGGGGTCAGAGCAGTTGGAGCTTGGCAGGTTCCAATCCTTCTCTCAGCAGGGCACCCACCCCCCTTACCAGCTTCTGTTTGGTGATAACAGAGCCAGGAGTTTTACAGACCAGACCAAAAGAGCCTTAAAAACTTAAATTTTGTCCACTAAAGGATTTTGCACTTTGTTCTGCGGCTTCCACGAGTGGGTCAGGGCTAGCAGGAATAGCAGGAAGCAGATTAAGCAGCAGAGTCAGGATATTTCTGATAATAAACCTTTTAATAGTGTAGTAGCGTGGTCTTTTTTTTTCTTTTTTCTTTTTTTTTTTTTTTTTTTCTTTTTTTCTTTTCTTCTTCCAGCTTCTTTGTGTTTGGCCTAAATCTCCTGGGAAGCGGGAATTGCAGCATGCCTTCCCTGTGACAGAAGCAAACCACAGCCTCTTGTTTGTGTCGGTGAAGAAGGGGGGCAGCGCCTGGAGTAGCTCTGCTCGGATAAACGCATCGGGTCCTTCGCAGGAGATTAGATGGCGCTGCCTTCACAGGAGATAAGAAGATTGAGAGCTTAAATTTAGCATCATCAGGAAAAGAATAAACCCTGCGGCTCTCTTCAAAACATATTTCGAAGAAGAAAGGAGAGTGGGCTGGAAATCCCAGCCTGCGGCAGCCGGGAGAGCCCCTCTCCCAAAGGACAGACCTGGGAGGACCCCCCAGTGCAGCCCCAGTGCAGCCCCAGTGCAGCCCCAGTGCAGCCCCAGTGCAGCCCCAGTGCTCCCAGTGCAGCCCCAGTGCTCCCAGTGCTCCCAGTGCTCCCAGTATGGGCTCAGCACACGCTGGACTGAGCGTCCCTTTAAAACACCGCGCATCCAGTGCTGGGTGACAGCACCCTCGCACCCGCTGGGCTTCACTGCCATCCCCGGACCCACACATCCACCTCGGGGTACCCCCACTGCCATCCCCGGACCCACACATCCACCTCGGGGTACCCCCACTGCCATCCCCGGACCCACACATCCACCTCGGGGTGTCCCCCTGCCATCCCCGGACCCACACATCCACCTCGGGGTGTCCCCCCTGCCATCCCCGGACCCACACATCCACCTCGGGGTGTCCCCCCTGCCATCCCCGGACCCACACATCCACCTCGGGGTGTCCCCCTGCCATCCCCGGACCCACACATCCACCTCGGGGTGTCCCCCTGCCATCCCCGGACCCACACATCCACCTCGGGGTACCCCCACTGCCATCCCCGGACCCACACATCCACCTCGGGGTACCCCCACTGCCATCCCCGGACCCACACATCCACCTCGGGGTACCCCCCCTGCCATCCCCGGACCCACACATCCACCTCGGGGTACCCCCCCTGCCATCCCCGGACCCACACATCCACCTCGGGGTGTCCCCTCCGAACCCCCACACCCCACTGGGGGTGTCCCCCAGCCATCCCCACGCACCCCCCCGATGTCTCCCATGCCCCGGGCCCGTCGCTGCCGCCCTCCCCGGTGCCCCCGCCCCGGCCGTGGCTCCTCCCGGCCGCATCACGGCGGGCGGAGCCGCCGCCGAGCCCAGCGGAGCCGGGCCGGGCCGGGCCGGGCTCGCAGCACGGTGGGGCTGGGGCAGCGAGCGGGGGGTCAGGGGAAGCTCGGGGGGAGGCGTGGGAAGGGCGGTGCGGGATCCCCGCTCGGGGAGGACAGGCCCGGGGGCCGCGGGGGCCGCGGAGGGTGCGCGGTGCCGCTGGAAGGGTCGGGGGGCGGGCGGGATGGGGGGACACGGAAAGGGGGACGGGCAGGGCGGGGATCCCCGCTGCCAGCCCGTGGGGTGACCCTGCCGTGCCCCGCGGGTGCCGCCGGGAGGGGCCGGGCCCCCCTCCCCGCTCGGGTACCACCGGCAGGGCCGGGCAGCATCTTCTCCATCCCTGCATCCCTGGGCGCGTGACGTGCCGGCCTCCCGGCCGAGCCCATGCTCGGGCCTGGGCACCCTGAACTCCGGCCTCTGACCTCCCCACGCCTTCTGGCTCCCTTCTCCAGGGAACTGGGCTCCTCCAGACCCGCTCAGCCTGTCCTGCCTGGCCGCAGATCCGCCGCTCGCAGCCCTGGAGATGCTTCATGCGCTGTCAACAAACGGCACGTGTGGGCCCTTGCCAGCCTGGAACGCGCAGCAGTAGCACCGCTGGATAAGCTCTCAGAAGTCCTGCCGTGGTTTTTAAGCAAGGCCAAGCTGCCTGCTGTGATTTTAGGGCCCTGCTCCCTGTCCTGAGTGGTGCCAGCAGCTCGTGGATCCCAAGAGCTGTCCCCTGGGATGTTCTCCCTTGAGCTCCGAGCAGCAGCCGTCGACCTGGCCAGGCCCAGCGGGGTTTATTTCGGAATTGCCGGGAAGGAGCTCCTGTTGGTGGAGCTCTCCTCGGGCAGATGAGTGACACGGTGATGAACGGGAGGGTGCCCCTGCCCGAGAAAGCCTTGTCCGAGGGCTACGCCCGCCTGAGGTACAGGGACACCTCTCTGCTCATCTGGCAGCAGCAGCAGCAGAAACTGGAGTCGGCTCCCCCCAACACCTACCTGAGCCGCAGCAGGAGCATGTGGTACTCGCAGTACGGCAACGAAGCCATCCTGGTGCGGGACAAAAACAAGCTGGATGTCTCCAGGGACACGGGGCAGTCCAAGTTTTGTGCTATTATGTAATTCCCCACAGGAATTCACGCGTGGAGAGGAAGCAGAGCTGGGGGAGGTGGGTGTGCACCACCCTCTCCCAGCCCTTCACAGGAAGCAGCGTTCCCAGGAGGGGCTGGGAAAGGCTGAAGTTTGATTGTTTCTGTTTGATTTTGCTGCTTATGGACTCCCATTCTGCATGGCACTGAGTGTGTACAACAAACCTCTTGCTGGGGAGCTCTCAAGCCTGTTGCTGCCCAGCATCCTGGCAGGGGCTGTGCTGGACCATGTGTTGCTTGTAAGTGGCTCGTGTGCCCTGAGAAACACCCACTGACACTTGGGCACTGGCCCCAGCCACCCTTCCTGGCCAGTCCTGGTGCATTTCCAGAGCTCTGGGAATGCTGGTGGGACAGAGGCAAGTACAGATCTCTTCCCATCAAGGCTGTGGTTTTAAGAAGTTTATCTCCAAAACCATCTGGCCGTTCTTGTTCTGTTTGCCCTGTCTTCCTTTGATTGCTGCTCTGATGTCGTCTCTTCCAGCTAGGGAATGGAGAGGTTTATTGTGGGAACAGGGAGAGAATGTGTTGAGAATTTAATCTGAGCCTTCAAAACACCTGGTAGGGAAGGTGTGCTGGAGTTTCACACAAAGCAAAGGGCCTTCTCTGACCCCACAGTGCGGGATCATGGAAATAACAGGAGTTGTGGAGCCAGGGGAGCTGACTCCTTTCAGGCAGATCCCTGGCCCAGCTTCAGGAACAGATCCTCCAGTGAAGCACCTGAAAGGGAGGGACAGGCCCAGGAAAGCAACAGCAAGAAACCCCTGTAAATACAGACATATCCTAAAGGGCACAAGGAAACTCCTACACAGCACAGACCCGCTCCTGAGACGGGGTACAGAAGGAGAGAGGCCACTGGAGTTTGCTTTGCCTTCAAGTTTTAATGCATGCAGTAGCTTGGAAGGGTTTGACTTCTAGTTCAGGTTGGATTGTAGGTTTGGTGCATGTATTTTAGAAGTTGTGTCTGGGATTGTTTTGATTGACTGGAGGGTTTTAGGAGGGAAAAACATGGCCTTGCTTGGGCATAGAGGCTGCTGCTTTCAGGTTTAAGTTTCTGCTGAATCCTGACTTGCTCAAGGCAAAATCACAGTGAGAAACTCAGCCCAGCAAGCACCTGAATCTTTGTTAAAAACAAAACTATCACTTCCAGGGGTGCAAATGATGTGCCCAGGGTTCAGCATCGAAGTTCTTCTTCAGGGTTCTGCCCTTTCTGTCCTGCCTAGGCCATGTGTCCAACCCAGCAGTGCCTGGGCACAGGCTTAGCTCCAGGCAAATCAGTATTTGATGTCAGCTTCAGGATGGATTATTTACCTGCCTATTATTAGGCACAGTCATTACTTCTGTTCTATTTATCTAAAAGCTCCCTTGCATTTTTTTCAAGCACTTTACTTAATTTTTTTTTTTAAAATACATTGAAAAATCTCTTCCTCCTCTCCCGTGTGGGTGAAATGCTACAACGAACACACAGACACTCAACCTTGCTGAACTCATTGTAGTGAGCAGAACACACCTATTCTAGAGTGAAATCATAGAGGTTTGGTGTACTCAGCCCTGCTCCATAGCACTGCAAACAATAGGCAGCTCGTTGTTTTTTAAAAGCACTATTTCTGCATGTGTTGGTGTTTGATACCTTGTGTGTGTGCGCTCATAGATTTAAACCTGCTGGACCTCGCTGCTTTGCACTGCTCTGCACACAAATAACCCTCTTGGTTTTGTCAGGACCAGCTCTGGAGGAGAAACAATTCAGTGAATAAATGTTTTTCAGCCGGGTGAAAGCGCTCAATGAGATTCACAAACCCAGCGAGGCTCGGGAAGGTGCCGGGGGAGCATTGCCAGGGATGTGTGACCCACCTGGGCCTCCAGGTCTTGGCTGAGTGAACAGGAGATTATTTGTTCAAACAGGCAGGAGGCTGTGCCCAGAGCTCCCCTGGGAACTGCAGGTGGATACACCTGGAGAAGCAGGAGAGGTGGGTTCCAGGCCAGCCCTGGGGAGCACGTGAACTCTGGGAGTTTAAGGAACAGCACATCCCCAAACCAGCTGTTCGTTTTCTTTTCTTATAGAAAAAAGAAATCCAACACTTATTTTCTTTTGAATTTCAGTAAGGAAGATGCTTATTTTGGGTATAATCAGTCTCTTTTTGTTAACGTGGCTGGTAAACCAAAATTCAGTTATTTTGCAGAGTGTTAATTGGACTATACGAGACTAAACCCGTAAGAATGTGCATAAATTCTTTCAGGATGGAGGCTGGATGTGACAGTGCAGGAAGAAGAGGATGAGTTGTCCTTCCATCTCTGTGAATGTGACTGTAGTTTTCCATTTCTGTATGTCACTGGTCACAGCAGGGTTGTGGAGTGGCTGCTGTGGCTGTGAGCCAGCTGTGTGATGCACTTGTTTAAACACTGTTGTAGCCTCTTTGATAAAGTGCATTAAAATGATTTGAATGCAGCTCTGTGAGTGGCTCTTCTTCCCCTGCATGTCCTCTGGCACAGGTGACAGCTTCTGGCATTCCCCACTTGGGAGGGAGGAATTCCCTCAGTTACTGGTGGGGCTCCCAAGCCACACCTCTGCACTGGGAGCTGCAGGGGAGGCTCCTCCAGCTCCCCAAGGCCAGCAGCACTCTCAGGGTAAGGAAAGCCTCAAGATGTCACACTGAATCCGGGAATTAAACTGGAAAAGACCTCGGAGATTCTCACATCCAGCCTGTGACCAATCCCCACTTTGTCACCAGAGCACCGAGTGCCACGTCCAGGCCTTCCTTGGACACCTCCAGGGAGGGGAACTCCAAACCTCCCTGGGCAGCCCCTGCCAATGCCCGACAACCCTTTCCACAAAGGAATTGCTCCTCATGTCCAACCTGAACCACCCCTGATGCAGCTTGAGGCTGTTCCCTCCTGTCCTGGCAGACACCAAACCCCACCTCACACCTGAGTCCCCTCAGCAGCTCAGCTCCTCACGGGACAGACTTTCCAGAGCCTTCCCCAGCTCTGCTCCCTTCTCTGGCCTCATTCCAGCCCCTCTCACACACCTGGCCCCAGGATTCAAGGCATGACCAGTGAGATTTGAACCTCAATCATGTCCTGTATGTCCTCAACCTCCTCCCAGCCTGCAGAAAAAGCTCTTTTTGCTGTCCCTAGAAATAACTCACCTGTCAACGCTAAAGAAACATCCTCACTTGCCTCACAGGAGATTGTTTAGGTTGAACAGCCCTGTGGGAGTGTCACTGGTACAGGAGCAGAGTGGAAGAGGTTTGCTGAAGCCTTGGAGATGCTGGCTTGGAAAGGCAGTGAGCAGGAACAGGGTTAGGGAAAGATTAACCCTGGCTGCAGTAACCCCACCTGACACAAACCAAACAGCAAAACCAACCCAAACCCTCCCCCATTACCAAAATAGATCCTGGCCCCCACACAGCAATGCCAGGACTCTGCTGGCACAGGGACCAGCTGCTCTAGGCCCCCCCTTTCCAAGCTGGGCCCTCCAGGTCACCCTGAGCTCCCAGAGCCAGCCCTGGCTGCTGGAGCAGGTGACAAAGTTCCTCTGCTTGTCCTGGTGGCTTCAGCAGCAAACCTGGGTGAAATCTCATCTCCCTTCAGCCCAACTTACCTCAACCAGGAGCAATTCCCACTGAATTTAAGCCCCTGCAGACTGTTGGATACTGAGAAGAGTTCAAGCCCTTCCTTGGCTGCTCTGGGACATGGGAGCAGCTGAATTTCCCTCACCCCAAAAAAGAGGATTTAAAGCAGTTTTATGCCAGGGGCTGCCCCTACTCTGAAGGCAGTCGGCCCTTTGGGTGTGCTGTTCCCAAAACAACTTCCAAATTATTCCAGGACTCGTGGCACTAGGATTCAATATCCTGATGTTGGGCTCCTGGCACTGCTCAGTCCAGGTTTGAGTGCCACACCTGGAAAAGATGAGGGGAGGGGAAAACATGGGATCAAACCGCACACACCAAACAATTTTTCTTTTTATTATGAAAACAAAATGAATGCCCCAGCACCAGGGTCTGTGATTACCAGTAACATCAAAGATTACTTTCTAACTCTTTTTTTTTTTTTTTTTTTTTTAATTCTATTTTGTTTGAGGCCAGCAATTTGCAATAAACAAGCTAAACTACTTACATTGACTCATTTCTTTTCAATAACTGACATTTACGGGAATATACTAGAAATGGCACTAAAAAGTTTTAAGAAAAAGAGTTACGGTAAATTTGCATGCACATCATACAGAAAAGTAACAATTTCTTTTTTTTTCTTTTTAAATATTAAAAAAAAAAACCAAAATAACAAAACAAAAAATACAGCAACAGATCTTTCTGGATTGGTTATGCCAGTATCAGGGCAGTGTTCTAAGTGTCCTGTGTCAAATCCTAGCTGGTGGTTTAATTTATTTTTTTAAAAATGACATTTTAAAAAGATATGCAAATACCATTTTCTTTACAAAATGCAGCTCAAGCAAGATAATGCTGCTGTGTAAGGAATCCTAAATTTCTCTTTACTGATGCAGAGCCTGCCCACAGTTAGCCCTAGTGGTAACTGCTCATGGTTTAGAAGAGACTGAGAATTTAAAATCCAGTACTAAAAAGATTGTGGTTTGTCTTTGTCATGCCCCAATCCCTTCCCCTCAGCTCCAACCCTAGCTTTAAAAAAATAAAATCATTCCTTTCAAAACAAGGAAAAAAAGCCAAAATTAAAAACTGGTCTACAAGTCCCCAAAGCAGAGAAAGAACTGGGTTAGGTAACTGCAGTCTGTTTCCACCACCTAGAGAACAGGGAAGAGAGCTCAGGGGGAACTCAGCTGTGCATTTCCACACACAGAAATGACATTTTGTGTGTGCTTTGGGGTCACCACCCTCCCAGCAGTGACACAGCCATGAACGATCACTCCTACACTTACAGACCCTGGGGGCAGGCAAGCTTCAAACCACGTCAGTACAAAAATTGAAATGATTTTGTTGTGTAGACGACACAGTTGGTGTGCAGAGAGCCGAGAGATTCCTTCGGTCGCTGGGATGGGGATCTCCCTCTGGTCCCACTGAGCCACGAGACAGGCTGAGTTTACAATCAGAGAAAAGGTTCACAAAGTTTTTAAAAGGTGCAGTAATGCTGGTTGATTGAGAAAGGTCTGGTCAGATATTTTGTCAAAACAGGAATTCATCCGAAAAAGCAGTTTCAATAAAACTCTGTGTGTATGCATACATATGAAATCATACTGATTTCAGTGAAGTTTCCCCTGGAAAACAAAGTTAAACTTTGTTCATTCAAGAAAAATTCTACCATAAAAATTTTAATTTTTTTTTTTTTCTTTTTTTATTCTTAAGTTTAAAAATGTTCTTTCAAACGTTGTGTGTTTGATTGTTTCCAAGTTATTTTGTGACATCTGGACTGACGTGTCATGCAATAAAACCCAGTTAAATAAATGCTCTGTTGGTTCAGTTCCCAACTCATTTAGGACTGCTGCTACTTACTCTGGACTGGAAACATCTTTTCTTTCCTGGAGAAACTCAGGATGTACAAGAGGCACCCCCATGGACATGGTGGGGATAACAAGCACTATAAATAAGCTGGGAATGGAAAAATATAAGGACAACATTTGGAAGTGAGGAGTCACCAAATTCTTCCCTCAGTCATGCCAAAATGGATTTCTCCTTGCTCCATTTTGTTGGGAACACCTCGCTTTCCATGCAAAGGTTCCCAGTAAGTGGAAGCCCAAGTTGCAGCTGGTGGATCAAAGATGTGCAGAAGGTTCCTCTCATTCTGTGGTGGCCTTGGCAGGTTGTTTTCCTTGAAAATGCCCAGGCTGGGATTCTTCTCCAGCTCAAACAGGGATCCTCCTCCAGTGCTGAGCCAGCCTCAGGCCAGGCCTTTGCCCATCACTTCACACGTGGTTCTCAACCCTCCGGCTCCAAATTTCCCAACTCATTTTGGTGGGACAGCCCCGTGGTGCCTTGAGGGATGTCTGTATGTTCCAGGGGCTGTTCCTGATGTCAGAGGATGGTGGTGGAGCTGAAATTCCCAGTTTTTTTTGTGGCAGTGATGCTGTCACCTCCAGTTTGTCCTCCCCACGGAAGCCACCACCACAGCTCAGGGTCAAGCACACAGGAAAAGGTCCCAGGAAGGGAAAACTGGGAGTTTGTTTATCCAAATGCCATGGCAGTGAATTGGTTGCAATTGTTCCTCAAAATATTCCTTGGTTTTGATGATTCAAGTGACAGGCAACAGGAGAAACTCAGGTGAAATGCAACCCCATTAAAAAGAAATCCAAGCTCTTAATTAGGTAAATATTACATTTCCTCATAGTAAATTCTGGAAATATATTACCAGGGATATGTCTGGGGGAAGGTTTTGTAAGGGAAAAAAATCAGAACTGAACTCCATTGTTAATAGAACAGAAAAATCATGAATTTCAGTAAAAATCAGATTTTTTTTCTTCCAAATGCTGTGGGAAAGAATCTCTGGTCTCCAGCAGATTTTGAGAGGCAGATGCTCAAGTGTCCAGCAGATCACCCTTGTCTGATGGGCAGTGGGTGACTGGCACTGAGCATGGATGCAGCTGGAAGTGCAAACCTTGGAATGCTGAAACAGGCAGTGATTCCCAGAGCCCAGCACAGCATCTCCCAACCCCAGAGCTCCTGAGGCTGAGGGTGCAAAGGAAATCATGCACTGGCCTTCAGGAGCCTCCAGGGCCACTCACCTGCAGGGAAAATAAAATCTGGAGCAATTTGCACCACTGGGAGAGCACAGGAAGGTGAATTTTAGGGCTACCCCAAAAGAGAGAGGCAGTTTTAGGGGCTGGTGCTGGAGATGGAAAGACAGAACTTTTTGTTAAACTCTGTATATTTTTTTTTTCTTTACAATCAAAAGAATTTACAATGAAACTTCTGCCCCTCAGAATACAAATTTGATATAATTATAGAACTGGTGTTTTCCTAAAATTGCATTAGAAAAGGATAAAACCCCCCCATTTTTCTATTAAAAAAAAAAAAAGAGGGGGGGAAAAAAAAGAGACCACTGAGATAATAAAGTGTATTGAAGTGTATGTCTCCAAAATCTGTACAAAACAGGAAAAAAGGGGTCTGGGGTGAAAAGAAGAGGAAAAAAAAGAAATCTAAAAATGAACACACCAAACATGACAGAGCACCAGATACACACCAGACTGGACTGTAGCACCTGTAGGTAGAAAGTCCAAGGTATATAAATAAAGTAGTGAATTTTTATTTGCTTTGTTGTTGGTTGTTTTTGTTTTTTGTTTTTTTTTTCATCTGGTTCAGACCTCATTAAAAGTCTGCCAGTCTGCTGGCCTGCAGAACCCCAGCTTTGCTTTTGTTAGGTTTTATTACATTTTAAATGACCAATGGTGTTTAATAAATAAAGTCATGGTATATACATGAAATTAGGGACACTAAAACCAGGGTGTATTGCAGCAGTGCAGGTCAAAATGTTAGGCTGGACTGAAAAAAATAGCAAGCTTTAAAAAAAATTAGCTTTTTTTTTTTCCTTCTCCCTCCCCTCTTTCTTCTTTTCATTGAGGTAAAAGATTGCAGTGCCTGGAAGTTGAACCCTGCCTGACACAGGAGGAGCATCCCCTTTCTAGGAGCTCACTACCAGAATGATGAGGAGAAGGGAGAAAACCAAAGCAAACTCAAAAGCAAAAAGCCCAAACACACACAAAATCCCTCTCCACTTCCCCTGCCAGCTCAGCCTCAGCTGGAGCTCAAGTGCTGCTTTATTTTAAGCCCAGACTGAAGTGTTTGTCTTGGAGAAAATCCCCAAGATGTGCCCAGTAATGGGCACATGACTTGTCCTGGTCACTGCAGGGATCACTCCAGGCTCCAGCTGACAACTTCCAGCCAAAAAAACCAAAAAAACCTCTCGTCAATTCCATGAAAACTTTCATAGACAGCGCCCATTTCCTGGAAATTATCTATTTAATAGTAAAAATAACATTCCCAAGAAACGTGAGTGTGTCCCTTGCTCCCTTCTTCCCAAAGAATCCCCAGGAAAAGTGAAGCTTTTGAGTGGAAAACCAAGAAACGCAACCACTTGTATTGCTCGTGTGCTTTAAAGTTAAATTCATGCTTCAAGACCTTCCTGAACAGGTGCCTATGCCTCTACCAAGATTAAAAAAAAGCATGTTAGCAATTCATAGTATATGAGAATTTTTTTGCATTTTTTTTTTTTTGTTTTTATGTAAAAAGATGATAGCATCTGACATTTTCATCACACTGTAGACTTGGAGATTAAGAATACTAGTGCTAATAACAAATACACCAAACTAGTTCAAAAGCTAACATCTTTCAGATACAGTACCATTTTACAGAGATTTCTTTAAAAAAAGATGGTTTTTACCTTGTGTGAGCCAGGCAGGCTTATTAAAAGAGAATATTCTGGGGAAAGGGAAGGGCTGGGAGGGAAATGTACTACAAACCTTGCAGAATTTTCTATTTATCTCCTGCTAAGAGCTCAAAGTTCTTCCATTTTCGACCAATTTTCTCCAGATAAATGTAAATTTTAGAGACTTTATGCAAAGGGAACTATTTGTCATAAAGTCTAGTCACACACACACACTCTTTGACCTATTAAAAGAGAGCCCCCTCCCCTCCCCCAAAAAAATGGAAGATACCTTTTTGTAACACTGAGTTAAAAAATAAAATATAAAAAAAAGTCAGAGAAAAGAGAGAGGGGATAAAACCTGACCACCATGGCCCAAGAGCAGAGGGTTGAGGAGGGGAGGGGACACTGCAGAGCAGGGGAGGGAGGAGGGGGTGTCCGTTTGGGGGTTGTGTCCGAGTGTCCGAGCTCATTCCGAGTCGCTGCTGTCCGAGCTGGAGCCGCTGGAGCTGCTGCTCCCGGACTCGGAGGAGCTGCTGCTGCTGAGCCGGGAGGGGCCTCCGGAGGGAGTGGAGCTGGATTTCTCTGTGGGCAACAAGGCAGGGATGTGGTTACTTGCAAGGAACTGAAACACAGAAGGGTTGCCTTTGTCCCCAGTATGACCCACAGGGTAGGGACTGGAAGTTTGGGATGCACAAAGGAGCTCTCCTGTGGGGCACTGTCACCTCTGAGGAGCACAGGAAAGCTCCCCTGTGGAAGCTTTGCTTGTACTGGGGGAACTTTCTGGAGCATCTTGAGCTGTGTGGGGGTTTGGGATTTTTTAACCCCATGTGTTAGAAGCTCTGTGGTGCAGGCTGCACACCAGGTTAACACAGGGAAGATCCTCCTCTCTCTGAAGGAGGAATTTCCTCCCAGACAGCTCCCATTTATCACCCAGGAGTTTCCACGTGGCCAGGGACCAAAGCAGCCCCACACCATAGCTCACTGGGGACTCTCTGAGGGTTTCTGTCACAGAGACAAACCCAAGGCAGAGGCTTTGACCCTGTGATAAAGTCTGTCCACTTCTGGGGTGCTGCTTTCACATAAACCCAAAGCTATTACCTTTCTTTGCAGGCTTCTTGTTGTTGTTTAGCTGCCCACTGACATCCTGTAACCGTTTTTCTAGTTCTTTCTTCTTTTCCTGAGCTAACTCTTCTTTTGACTTTGCTGCTTGCTTTTTCCCACTGGCAGCTGTGGGAGAGGAACGCAGAGTTTCTGAAAGTGCAGGGATGCAGGGGGAAAGAGTGGACATCACTATTTTACAGGGCATGTACATCTGTGTGCACACTCTGCAGTGCCACTGCCAAGATCCAGTGCTCACACAGCAACTACACATCCCAGAGAGAAGGCAACACCTGAAGTTGCCTTGCTCATCAAATCACCACCATCCTGTAACATGCAATTTTTTAAGAGAGATCTTCTGGAAAGTATTTTAGAAGATAGAAATATCCATGTAATAACCTTGTCATTACAGGTTACTTACCAGCCAGTTATATGGTCAATAATTACAGATTTGTAATTACAGATTTGTTACATGGGTTTTCTGCCCTGTAAAATAAAGTGTCCCATTAAAGGTTGTCAGGAGTAAAGCATCTGCCATTAAAACTTCTGATCTCCTCACGCAAGAATCTACCTGTGGTTTATGTTGCTCTAAATAGAAAACAAAACAAAGGCAAATTAAAAACCAGCTGAGGCAAAGGCTGGCAGACAACAGGAATGTAACTGCATCAGGATGGAAAGGGTGAAAAGGACCAGTAACACTCACATTGCCAAAGAAAGGAAATATTCCTCCAAAGGAGGAGTAATTGAACACAGGTGTTGGCTAGGATTGGAAGCACGAGACAGGAGCCAGATATTTTGCCTGATCCAGCAAGGAAGTAACTATATTTCTGTGAGCTGTTTCAAAGAAATGGTTTAAAAAAACAAAAAAAGAAATCTGGAAAGCACAGTCCTAAGAGGGAACACTAAGTACAGGAGTCCAGAGAAGCTCAGGCATGCCAGGCTCACAGGGTGGGTATCTGAGGTTATTCTGTGTTACTCTATGCCCTGGTTCCAAAATTGAAGGATGCTTCCTGTTCCTAAGCACTCTGGAAAATCCTTTCCTGAGCTATGCCAACAGTGAAAGATTTAGGGGAAAAAAAAAATAAAGCAAAAAAAAAAAGGTCAAAGTCTGCGCTTTGCTTAGGCCTTCCTGAAAATCCTGTGAGGAAGAAATGAAGATGCTCTGCAAGAGCAAGGAGTAGCTTTTGTGTCAATCTTAAAAGAAAAACTCCCTTAAACAAAGGAGCAGGAGACTTACTTCAGGTAAGTGATGCTATTGCTGTCCAGCTGGAGCTAAACTCTCAAGGGGCTGCAGAAATTCACTTTGTGGATGAGGCACAAAGTCTGTCTCACACTGAACCACACACTCAGCAGCAGATTGACATTCACCCTCTGAACTGACAGAGGGTGAGGGCAATGTGGTGATCAGGACACACAGAAAGAGCAATTTTGGGGTGAATACACAACTCAGACACGCTCAGAATCCACAGGTAACCACGTAACCTTGTGCAAATCTCATTTATTGCCTTGGTGGTTTGGATCCCAACCACACTTTTTGTTTCCTTCCTAATTAGATGCTAAACTATTCAGGATAAGAAACTGATCCTTCCAGATATGTGCACGTAACACCTGACACAATGAGACTGAAACCTTTACAGGGCCTTCCAGAGCCTGGATAAGTAATAAAGGCATCCCACAGGTCTTGCAGAGGAACACATTGGCTCTCCAGGTCTCTGCAGCAGGACACCATGGGAAGAAAGAACAGAGAAAAAACAGGAAGTTTCTGTACATTTCCTTGGGAGAAAAGAATCTCTGAAAATTCCTGCCATCACATACCCAACAGGTGGATAATAGAATCTCAATACACATGCCCTGACTCCAAAGCTGAGCCCAAGAGCTGCTGGGGGGAACACGTGCCCCGGGAGGGTAACTTACAAAACGGTTTCCTTTGTTTTTTCTGTAAACAAGATTTCACGTATCTCTCCAGTTCTCGTAATGTTGTGGGCTTCAAGGTTTCAAAATCTATTTCAATCTCATCGGGATTGGAGTCTCTGAGGGAAGGTTCCCGGGACTGGATGATGTGAACCACCCTGCCCAGCTTCTCCCCAGGCAGGCGGTTGATGTCCAGGCTGAGCTGTCGTTTCTCATCATAGGTCATGGGCAGCCCTTCCTCCTCCTCATCCGAGTCATAGGCTGCAGATGCCTGTTTGCCTCCTTTCTTGGGCTGCCTGGAGAGGTTGTCAAGCATGAAAACATTCATGGGGACACAGCAATGAATTCTGTTTTTTTCCCCTCAGCTCCCTTGTAACAAACATCCCCATGCTCTTGGCTTTGAAGCTCTGGTCAGATGGCTGGAACAGCACCACAAGTGTTGAAAAAGTTCAGCAGCCTGAGATCAGCTGTTGTGTTCCTATTATATTTTAGCCCTGTGAAGTGTGACAACGAGCCCAAGTAGCAGCAGGGGGGCAGCCATGAAATAGCACATTCTTGGTGGCTGCACAAAAGACAACCCCAAAACCTTATCTGAGAGCAATCAGGCAGGGATTCAAAGAGCTGGACAGTGAAAACACCATGGTTCCACTGCCAGCTCCAAGTTAAAGACTCCCTGGAGTAGTCTGGGAATGGGAACATTATTCAGCAGCAAATTAACAACTACTGAGCTTCCCCAGGAATTAAGGACAGAGCTGGAAGCTCTTGGCTCTCCCCTCAAGGCACCTTGGCTCTCACCTGTTAGCTGTGGTTGTGCTGTTCGCTTTCTTAGCTGGGGCTTTCTTCTGTTGCGTTTGTTTTGGTGGTTGAGCCACCTTGGGTTTCTTCTCCTCCTCAGCTTTAACTTTGTGCTTTTCTTTTTCCTTCTCTTTATCTTTCTTTTTCTTCTCTTTCTCCTTCTTCTCTTTTTTTTTCTTTGGTTTGTTCACTGGCGCTTGGGACAGTGCAGCCAGCTGCTCATGGACGGCTTTCAGCTGGGGGGAAACGGAAAAAAATCATCAAGGCAAGGTAACTGCTGCCTCCACAAACCCTTCCCTCTACCTCCCAAGGTGTAAGGATATTCTGAAGCCAAAAACCAAGCAGTTCATACTCTGGGATCCCAGAAGGCAGGAGGAAGCATCAGCACGGAGAAAAATGATCTTAAAAAAATTACTGTTCCATCAAACATGCACTGATTGCACACCTGAATGCTTTTCTCCTTAGACTGGGAACGTTTCCCTGCATGCCAAAGCCTAGGTGGGATTTTTCAGGACAATTCCTGCTGCTGTGCTCTATCTAATGCATGGACACACAGCTGGGATGGTGCAGTACCTGCTCCTGGAGCTCGGCCAGCCGAGTCGCCCGCTCCTCCTCAGAGTCCGAGCTGTCAGAGTCAGAGGAGCTCTCCTCGCTGCTGTGGCTGCTCTCTGTGCTTTTGCTCACCACTGGGGCTGTTGGGGGAGGTGGAGTGGGTGCCTCTGCAGGCTCATCAGGCATTTTTGCAAACCTCATCTCGAAGACATCCTGCAAAAAGGAGGAAAATCGGTGACAAAAGGAGCCTCGGCCACAAACAGTTCACTCTGGTCTCTTAAATGCATCAAGGGCAGGGTCTTTGTGCACTACAAGTACATAATAGTATACAGAATATGGTCACCCATCTGGAAAACCCAAGAAAACTCTCCAATTACTTTAAAACCAAGGACTGTAATATTTTAGGAGCTGAACATGGCATTGTGCCCATGCCATGTTAAGAGTACAACTGTCCTGCAGAGAGCATGAGGCTCTTCCCAAGGGCTGGAGGAATCTCCCTTGTTGGTGCCAAGAGCAGATCCACACCTGGATCTCACCTTGTACCTGAACTAAAAACACTCTGCAAGATACATTTGCCAACACCTTTACCTGAAGCTTCCTGGCCATGGCCACCACCTCGTGGTCTGGAGGATTGTACTTGTAACAATTAGAGAACATTAACCGAATATCTGCTGCAAAACCTTGTGCGTCCTGGTATTCCCGACTGTCCATTTTTTTCTGCAAATAAACAAGCCAAAGGGGAAGGGGAAGGAGAAAAAAAGCCATAAGCAAAAGGCATTTGTAGCAACTGTGTGAAGGACATGAGAACCTCAGAACAGCCTCAAAAATTCCATCTAAGAGAATGAAAGTTTAATTTGGGTTCTTAGTTCTTAAGTAACATTCAGAGTTTCTGCTTTATGAAACAAGCAAACAAACACCAGGCAACCAAAGAAGTTGATATTTCATAGCAGTTTAAATATTAAGATTCTGAATTGGCTTTGTTTTCTAAGTAGTAGAATGTAAATCTGTCAGGGTCCACATTCTACCAGAAAACATTTAGAAATCATTAGAAAAAATCTCTTAGAAAAATGGATCAGGAACTAATTGAAACAAGGATCATGGATGGGAAGGGCAAGAGTTAACAGGCAAGTTACAATTACAGGAGTACCTGAAAGTGTGTATTTCTACCTATGCTTGGATAAATTTGCCTTGTAAATCTGAAAGGGCAGAAAAGATCACAAAAATCTAACTCTGACTTCCTGCTAACAGAGCACAGGAGGCTTGCTCTGCAATTCCTACAGCAAAATAGGCATTTACAGTTAAACTATAACTCCCACTCTTAATTTAAAAGTCCAGCTGATAGAAATGGATACAGACTTCACCCTTTATGAACCTACTCATAATGTTATTTCCTAGAGGATAAATGTCAAATATTTGTACCTTGTTCCTTTCTCTTATTTTTCAGCTCTCACTTCCAGACATTTCTCTTGCTGTTTGGGGCTCAGTGACTTGGGTTTAGAGAGCAGTTTATAGCATTCCTAGCCCTTAATTGATCTTATGCATATATTACTACTATGTATAAAACCTTAGCTCCAATTACTCCTGCTGAAAGGAACCAGAAGCTAACACTAAGTTTCATTTGCATTTAAAAGACCTGAGTTTAAAGAAATTCTCTATTTGCCAAGTGCTTACAGGCTTCCCTTTTGTCTGTCTTGGGCACCTGTAACCCCAGAGAAGGGAAGGGTTGAGTGGCAGACAGGCTGGGGACGTGATGGGGACAAACATCCCCCATCCCAACAACAGGCAGGGATGCTCAGGGTCTGTCACCTACCCCTGACACAAGCAAAATTCCCATTTTTCACAGAACTACAGAAATTTCACAGCTGTGATTGACCTTCTAACTGTCTTGAAACACTGCAACCACTCCTGGAGCTGTTTTTGTGAAAAGGGCAGAATTTCACCTCCAGGGATTCAGCTTCTGAGAGACCTGATGCAGGGTGGTGACATCCCTGCTGTGCTGCAGCCAGACATCAGTCAAACTTTTGTCAGGAGACCTCATTTTCCTGATGAATAAACCAGGAGACAGCCTGGAAGGCACAGCACAAAGGCAGAAAGGGAAATAGGTTTGTGGTGCTCCTGTCTGAATAGCCTCTCAGGCCAATTCCAAAGCAAAACATATGTTCAAACCAAAGGGCCCGTTTATTTTAAAATACATCTTACTGCATGAAAGACCTTTTTATATTTGTTTGGCATACTCAGGGCCTGATTACTGCCTGTGAAATACATTCCAGTGTCTGAGGCTTTGCTTTTCATCCAAACTCAACAGTTTTCTAGCCCTACAGTTTTAATATGTGTATTTTTGTTTTGTTTTCTTATAAAGAATAATTAGCTTAAGAAAAGAAAGAAAAGCACTTTAAATAGGTGGGCTGGAATATCTTGTAATAAATACACTCAGAGATATCCAGCTGCTTACAGAAAAAAAAAAGTGATTACATTTACAACTGGAAATCAGGAGACAGGCAGGGCTGGCAGAGGTACATGCAGAACAGCTCACCCATCCTCTGTCCCACAGACAACATCTGCCACAGCAATCTCATTTTTCCCCTCAGTCAAGTGTTTGATCACCTTCACTGTTCATAAATCTGTTTCCTCATATCTAATATGTCCCTTGCTCTAAGGTAAGTCTTGTCCTGCCCACAGACGACACAAAGAATGTCCCCTCCCTTTTAAGACCCTGAACTCAGCTGCTCTGAAAATACAGCAGTTCAGGGCAGGAAAATTAAGGGGTGAGCAGAGTTACATCCCTGGAGGAAGTGCTTTATTCCTAAAGCAAACACCCTGTGGAAATCCTCTTGCACAGTGTGGTGGGTTTAGAGCTGGGTAAAATCAAGGCTTATTGCTTCTTCACCACTGAGTAAACCAAAGGCAGAGACATCCATGTCACTACTGGGACCTGGCAGCCAGAGGATGGAGAAGGAGAAGTGCTCCAGGTCCCCCAGCACCACAGAGAGGGACAGGGATGTTCTGCAAGTGGTCCCTACCTGCCTGGGGACAAGGCAGCAGCAGCTCCAGCCTCAGTGCATCCCACTCCTCACAGAGAATTAGAGCTGCTGCCTCTCTCTCCTCACACTTCCATCCTTTCCTACTCCAAGAAGTCCTGTCTCTTGTCTCTGTGATGAAGAGAATTGAGGTGGAGATGAGCTCACAGATCCTGTCCCTTCAGCTGTTCCCATTCTCAGTCCAAGCTCCAGCACAAAATTCCAGCACATCCCTCTGCTCCTGACTGCAACAAGCTCAGCTACAGCCCCTCCATCTCACCTGTCCCTGGCACAGTCACAACAGCCAACCTGCCTCCTCCACCACACACTAAAAACAACCTCCAAATCCTCCTGGAGACACCTCTGCCAGGGAAAAAAGTGCTCCTGGAGAAGGATATTCTCTGAGGAAAATCAAACCTAACACAGCCACAGAAACAGAGACAAGATATGTTACAGCTGCAGCAATGACTGTGTTTTACTTTCTCACACAACTCCTTCCAGGTTAGTTTGGAGGCTGTTAGTTGTGTTACTTTATCACAGCCATTGTCACTTGGGCAGAATTAAATCTAAAAACCTTTCAGAGCCACAGAGGAAGTCCCTGACATTGGAAAATGACACTGCCTGCAAATGGCAGGTTTCTGTTCCACACAGTGAACGTATTACGAGCTGCATCTCTGAGAAGTCACACCATGATCTACAGGCCAAGAGCAATGACAATAAAACACTCCATAAAAAACCAATACCAGACAGCACTTCAAACAACTTTATTAAGAAAAATACTACCATGTGGAATGAGAAACCCAGAGTCTTTAGGTGTAAAAGACTCCACTGGGTTTGCCTGTCTCAAATTTTCTCCCCTACACTAGTCAGGTGCAGAGGGAGGATATCACCTGCACTTGCCAGAGAGGGGCAGAGGTGTACAATTTTAAAAGAATGAAGTTAGGACCTTAAAGAGATTTAAGTATGAAGAAGTCACCAACCCAAGAAATCACAGCTTTGCACCTAGATTTTTCAGAACACGGGACAAGGATCTCTTGCAATAAGAAATCACCTAAGCACACATGGAAATACTGGTTTGAGAGTGTCAGGATTTCACTCTGTCCATCTCTAATCTTCCTGCAACCACCTAAGGATTCAACTAGCAGGCTGTAGCTGTCTCTGGAGACCCAGAGCATCCCTAGGATAGCTGCTTGGCATATCAGAGTGTGACATGCTGCTCCCAGGTACCACACAGGATCTGCCAAGGAATATGACAGGACTCACAACCACTTTTGTCACCTGGGCATTCAGACAATCCTGGGCACTGGCTCAGCTGGCAGTAAAACCCTTCTGGCAATGCTAGTGAAAGCCAACAACAATATCTTCACCTCCTGTACGTGGAAGTCTCCCCTCCATCAACACAGAATCCAATGCCTGGCTCACAAGAAGATGAGAACTACAAAGACATGGCTTTGCTTCATGGAGAGATTTAACAAAACTCCAAACCCACTGGGAAAAACAAGAATATTGGACCATACTAAGTTAAACACTTGAGTAGCCAAGCATGAACCACAAAACCATCACATCTCCCTGACTACCATCACATTTCTGTTGGAATTGCTCAGTGTAAGCCTATCTGCCACCACCAAGTAGGTAATCAGCAGCTTCTGGAAATGGGATACCATCAATTGAATCCTATGAAATAAAGTACCTCCTCTTCTCAGACTGCCACACAACCCTAAGAACACCAGTTAAATACCTGGACTATCCACAAAGAGGAGAAGATGCCATTGTACTTTGCTTTGTGTACAGCTGCTCTGCAGGGCAGGAAAAAAGCTGTCCTGGGTTATGGCAAAAAGGGAGAGGGGAAGGAAACAAAATATAAAAATATCCAGCTGGCATCCTAACAGGTTCAGTTTCCACCCTTTCCCCTTCCCCTTCCCACCAAGGAGCCCTCTGCAACCAGAGGGGTCCCCTGCAACATGAGGTGGAAAATGAGGACGTACTTTCACAGTACTGAGATCCATGGGGTGTTTGATAATATCATGATAGTCATGTAATTCCAAGGCCTCTGCATCCACGGGCTTGTAAAAGGGCCACGCATAGGCTGCGTGCTTCTTGGAGAGCATCTCCTTGAGGATGCTGTCACAGTACTTGAGGTGCTCAGAGAGTTTGCCCTTCTTCCCTGCGTGCTGAGGGACCTCTCCGTCTTCCAGGTCTTTCTTTGGTGGTTTGATGGGGCGGCCGCCACTCTCCCTGCGTGCGATGATTTTGGCCTGTTTGGGGTCCGAGAGGGGCGTGGGGGACTCGCTCCTGCTGGCAGTGATGGCAGAGGTGGTGGGGGTGGTGGTGTCTGCTTTCCGCTTCACTCCCTTTTTCTGAAACAGCAGAGGGACAGGCTCTGTGAGTACGTGCCCAGCTGAAACCCCAGCACAGCTCACCCTCGGTTCTGCCTGTCCTCACACAGAAACAAACCACTTCTTTCACTGGGTTAAATGGGATCTGTGACCAGAGGCTGCAAACACTGCTATCACCTGAGCCACAGTAACCAACCATTCACACGGCTCCAACCCAAGCCCAACCATGCTGCAAAATGTGATGTTTCCCTTAGATGGAAGGCAGGACCCTTACCTGGTGTTTGCCAAGGGAAAGGAGGGTGTGCAGTCCATTACTGCAGCTCAGCTGATGCATTGGGACTGAGCAAGTGTCATAACATGTCTGAGTCCCCAGTGGCAGGATAAGGCTCTAAGTTCTGAACCAAAGCTTATTAATCACCAAAGACCCATGAGCCCTCACTCCCCCTGTATTTAGTGGGTGCTAAGGTAGATTTTTGCCTTAAGCAAACAAACACTCTCACATAAATTCCAGCTGTGACTGTCCAATCAGTTCTCTTGTACTCCTCTGAAGGATTTATTTCTCTGGAGAGGGAGATAGGGAAGAAAAAGTTCCTTAGAGAAATCTAAAGGAAATCTTAAGTAAATCTCAAGCAGAATTAATTTTGCAGTGTATTTGGCAAACTCACTTCTGGGTTCATCCTCGAGTTTTAAAATTAAATTGATTCTCAGAAGAAAGTTATTTGGACAGAATCTGAAATATGAGACAGGTTTCTAAGGAGGACAGCTTAGCTGCAAGATCTGACTTACAATTGCTCTAGCAATTCCCAAATTATTGGGTTAAAAAGCAAAACAATTCTGTGCCTCTGCTGGTCCAAGCAACCTCACAACCAAAACTGTTGCAGTTAATTCCACAGTTTAGATAAAAAGATCCCCAGCTTTCTCTGAGCTGTGCTTTCATAATTTTTAAAGCAATACACTGCTTGCTAAGAAAATTTCAATTATTTAGGTAATGTCTTCATTTACCCATAAATTAACATAATAAATAATAAAACACCAGTGACAACTCCCAAAAGATTACTCAGGAAGTCAGAACTAAAGCACCCAAAACCTGCAGGCAACATCAGGCTCCTCCAACTGGAGTGACAGGCTTGTCTTGAACTGCTTGAAAGCAGAGAGGAACATTCCTAATGCTGGAGCCTGCAAACCTTAAAGGAACAGCCTCAGCAGAATCAGGAGCTCAGTTACAGAGGGAAGAGATGCTTTGAGAGATCTGGTGTAAAAAGGGGAGAATTCCAAGAACCCTGGAACAGCAGCACAGGGAAAGGCTGTGAAAGGAGAGGCTGGAACTGAGCTGCAGCAAACACAGGTGACATCACCTTGGCTGGACCGTGTGAAAACCGGCAGAATTGCTCTCAACCCTCTCCAACTCAACACCCAAGGATGAAAGCAGGAACGCAGGGAGCCAGCAGCGAGGGCTGGCAGTGCAGCCCTGCTCCTGCTGAAGAACTGGCCGGATTTACCTTGACGACCGGGGGCGTGGGAGGCACCACGGGCATGATCGGAGCGGCGGGCGGCGGGGCGGCGGCGGCTGGGGCGGCGACGGGAGGGACATTGGCGGTGATGGTTGGCACGGGGGTGGCAGCGATGACGGGCGTCTGAGACACGGCTGGAGGGACGTTCTGGAACGGGGCCGGCGGGGACACGGAAGACACGGCCACGGCTTGCTGAGCTCCTTTCGAACAAGAGGGGAAAGGCACTGGTGGTTAAGCTCGGAGCGTACTGGGAGCAAACTGCTGCTGCTGGCAAAGGGATGCCAGGGAGAGCACAAAGGACACAGTGTGATTTGCTCGGTGCTGTTACACCCAGGGTACAACAAAAGTGAGCATTCTCTGATCTGAGTCCTTGTACCACGGGTTTAGATCAGCCACAAGCAAAATAATTCCAGCTTTTTGCACGGAGTGTGTGTTGCTCTGGGACAGTCTTCACCCCTTGCATGCTCCCAGAGCTCAGCAGAAGAGCAGGGGATGGAAGAGTGGGAGGTGTTCACACCATGCAAATGGCAACAACCACTGTCCAGGCCATCTGAGCACACAGGAGCTCAAAGCACTGCAGGTTTGCCACAAGTGCACAGGGTGGGATTCTTGGGATTTTACGGTGCAGGGACAGGAGTCGGGCTCAGTGATTCCTGTGGATCCCTTCCAACTCTGTATTTTATGATTCTCAGTAGAGGTTAAGCCTCCTGATGGCCTCAATGTCTGTGATGCATTGCTAAAAACCTGCCCACTGGTATAACATTAAGGGGGGCAAACCTACTACCAATAACAAAAGCAGCAATCCTCCTATGTTTTATCAAAAGATACATCATCATTAATTTCTCTGAGCTTGGATAAAGTTATAGCTCCATTTAGCACCTGAAATGTGTGAAAACAGAGGAATAATTGACTTTCCCAGAGCAACAATTAGACCTTGTTTGGAGAAAAAAACCTAAACAACCAACTGGCAATCATTTAACTCAGCCCACACAAGGTCCTTTATGAACTGTTTTACCATGCTTGGACGTTTTAATCCTAAACCCATTTAAAATCAATTCTAGGTAAATTGAACTAAACTTAGTTTCCACTGATATGCAATGGTCTACGTAGCCTTTTGCAATGGTTTAATAAATTCTTTAATTTTACAATGTTGTAACCATGTGTGCAAAAGAAAAATACACAGGGCTTAGGGAATTATCAAAATTTGAGTCCAAGTCTCTGCTGTGTCAGATTTCTGCCAGGACCCAGGGTGAGCTGTGTAAACCCAAATGGTGTGAAGACTTTCCATGCCATTTCTGACTACCTTCTCTTTTCTTGCCTTAGTTTCCTCCTTGCATAGAGAAGCAACAGCACTGCCTCCCTCAGTGAAGTGCTGCCAGGATGGGCAAGTCACAGATGGCAAGACTGGTGTGACAAATGCAGGGTGGCCTTGAGACAGACAAGCCCTGAAACCCTGAGTGAGCATCACCCAGATGTCTCATGCTTTCCTCCCCACTGCTTTAACTGTGAGACCACACTCTCCCTTCCCAGGCTCTCCACCATCTGCAAAGTCCAGCAGCTTGGAAGGTGGGTCAGGCCTCAGGAACAGCTCCCAGCCTTCCCTGTCCCTGGATGGATCCGTACCTGTGCTCTGAGTGCCTGCTGAGGGCTTGCGACCTTTGCCTTTAGGAACTGGGGGTAGCAATTCCACCTCCTCCTGAGGCATCTGGGCAACCTTCTGCAGAAATATCTTCTCCAGGGCTTGGGCCATGAGGACAATGTCATCTGTGGGCTGCACAAAGAAGAGTATGAGCCTTTGTTGTATCATTCATGTATCTGAAGCAGCAATGTTGAAGATCAGGCTTAGAAAACACTGATGCCCTTCAAATAAAAATTATGGTATTCAAATGCTGACAATAAACAGATTAGCTCTTCTCTCTCCTTGCTTGCCACTCTCCTGCTCTTCTATTCTGTTCTAGCATGCAATAATTACAGCCCCAAAGTGTGCTGCATCCAGAGAATTATCAGGACTTCAGTAGGAGCCTGATAAACCAGTACCCTGTGCAGCAGTGTGGAAGCAGCAAACTGGAACGGATGAGCTGTCCTCCCCTGCTTGCCAGCAGGTCCAAAGGAAGAGGCTAAACACACATTCTGTGGCTCAAACTAATTAATTTGTTTATTTCAGCTGTTCTCCAGTCTGGGTCTATGATGACAAACGGCTGGAGAAAACAGAACACAAAGAATTTTAACAACCTAACAAAAGAGCGAACAAGCCAAATCCAAAATAATAATAATAAGCAATCTAAATGTGTGTAAATATGAACAGATTTATGGAGACAGAGTCAAAAAACACAATTATGGTTCTTGAACGCCTTTCTGCTGCTAACAGATACTATTTAGTGCCAGACAGTCTAACACACAGCATTAAAGCACCTCAAAACACCTGCAGAGCACTGCATTAAGTGCAGCTCATCCCATAAAACTGAAAATAAAAAGAGTAAAAACTTGCTGCATAACCCCAGAACAGAAATCTACATATAATTAAAAGGCATATTTGCCATTGTAACTAGTCTGGGGGAAGAAAGAGGCAGCACAAGGACAGCTTTGTGCATTTCAAGTAACGTGGTTGCAATTAGTGGCATGTCAAATCCTTTCAAGGAGGGCCTGGAGCTGGCCCTGTTCAAAACCTGCACTGTAACAGGGATAGGTGGGTGTTTCTAAAGGCTTTTCTGGGTTTTTTTACCTTGTTATAAATGTAACAGTTTGTAAACATGGTGTTGAAATCCTGCATACATTCACTGGCACTCCAGTAATAGTTGTGTTCCAGGCGCTTCTTGATTGTCCCCATGTCCATGGGGTTTTTTATTATTTTGTGATAATCCTGTTGGAAAAACAAGGAAGAAGTTACATTTCCTGATTCATGTCCTCCTCTAACCCCTGCTTTCTCTTCATCCCCACTCCTAAGAAACACCCCCCCCAAATTTTGTGGAAATTGTAAATGTAAATATATATTCATTTATATTCTAATTTGTATCCTTTTAGTCTCACCATCGTTACAAACCTGACTCCAAAACATACAACCTCCAGTCTGGGAATGGGAATTTCTGCCTCTCCTTTTAAAAGGTTGCCTCTGACACTTACAGAAGTTTATCAGGGCTGGCTAAAACTGTACTCAAAGTTTCAGTCTCTAATTTTAAGAACATTTTGGCCTTTAAAAGGTTTCCACTTGTTAATCCGGTTTCTCCCTGGGCTGGTCTGAAGCACCTACAGAGTTTGTGATTAGCCTGGGGATGCTGCAGGGCTGTGCAGTGTCATTTTCTTGTTCTGGATTAGAGCACCAAAGCCTCTCTTGCTGCACATGAAGCCACTGGCTGAGCACAACACCATCCCAGGCACTGATATTTCCACTCTAAGCAATCCCAAAACTGATCTGACAACACAAAGCTTTCTAGGCTGAGAAGACGACAGATACGTACCGGCAAATTCAGTTTAATTGCATCAACAGGCTGGTAGAAAGGCCAAGCAAACTGATGCTTCCACAATGTCTTCACCACAACATTTTGCATATATTGCAGTTGGTTGGTCTTCCTGCCAGGTTTATTTGGATTAGTCACCTCTGGAGGTGGTGGATTCACAGGGCCCTGAGGAGCCTGGATCGCTGATGTGACTGTCGACATCTTCCTGCTCGGGCTCTCACTCGCTGTCACTGTGGCAGCAACGGGGAGATTTTCTTTCTTCCTTTATGCTCCCTGAATGGGACTGACATCCCATTTCCAGGGTGCAACCATACAACCTAGAGCAAACTAAAGAGAGAGAGAGGGCAGGCTGTAAAGACAGATTTTTGAAGCAGGCAGGTTAAGACACTTCTTCTGTGGACAATATTTAAACCCGAGCTCTTTACCCCATTGACTTTTTTCCTGTATTTGCTTGGAGATGGGCACAGTTCAAGACCCAAGAGACAGTGGAACAGCAATTCTCAAATTCAAAGCCTGCAGAGACATAGCAAGCTTCATGGAACTAGCTCTTGCTTTAGCTGGCTCAGAGAGCATCTTCATGTCAAGAAAACAGTCAGAGCAACCTAAGAATCTGGTCAGAGAGTACAGTTAGGATGTAATGCAGACTCCCATGAACACACTGATGCAAGCTGCTAAATCCATAGCTTCCAGCTCCATGTAAACTGAACTGCATTGTCTCTAGACCCATGCTGCCTGGCACCAAGTCAGCTCACAGGGCTCTGCTCTGGCGCAATGGGCAGTTTGAAATCCCGTAATGAAGAGCGAACGACAGCTGCCAAAAGACCTCAATCCAGGAAAATGAAAGGAGCAGAGACAGATGCTATGAACTGCTCTGAGTGAAAGGTGTCACCAGGAACAGCCCAATTTGAAGTGATCTGCACTCTGAATTTCTTAAATGTCTTATTATGCCTTTTACTACACGCACCTGACTGGATTTGACCTCAGTTTTGTACCAAAGTTTAGAGATTCAGGCTCAAATAATAACTGGTGTTATATCCCATGACCTGGTTCAGACAGTGCTGTCATGTTCTCTTTTAAAGGCACATTTGAAATAGAGGAGAATACATAAATTGCATTATTGTATTCTGGTTTTCCCTCTGCAAACTGCAGAGGTAAAAATAGCCCAGTATCACTGTGCCTCGTGTAGCATATGGTAAACAGCTTTGCTATGTCATCTTCCATAAACATTGGATATTTCAGCTCACATCAGGACTGCAGCTACTCTTCTCATGTCAAACAGACCACAATCACTTTCTAGAGGCAAATTATTTCAAATATGTTTAGAAAGCCATATAAATACTCTGACATACACTGTGGTTGAACAGAGAAATATGAGCACGGACAGAAGCTGCAACAACACAGGAATGAAAACCAGGGAGATATCATAGGAAAAACCCAAAACCCTCTGCTTTAATACACCCCTAATCATCTCCACTGAATATCTGAACTAAATATAGAACATCAACTTACCCTGTGAGCTGCTGATTAGATGAAGGCAAAAAGTAAACACAGACCTAACTTGTGGGAAATTTTACCAAAATAGCTGTGTACAAACAAACAGATCTGCAGCAGAAAGGGAGGGAACCGCTAAAAACCCGAACCAAAACCCTGTGTGAATACATGTATTTGTGCAGGAAATGGACAAGTCCAGTTCTGATGCTGCCACCATTTGTTCACAACACCCACTATATTCCAAGGATAGAGAAAAATGCCAGTAGGTATTCTTGTGCCATAGATTTAAGTATAGCTTCAGAATCAGGCTGGTTTTTGATAACTCAGGAGCCCAATTTAGTTCCAAGAGGTCTCTTATTTGATCATGCTGCTGGTGACAGGCAGAGTGATCACCAAGCAGCCAAAAGGGATGCTGGCATCCTCTGGACAAGGAATTTAACTAGAATGTCACTTGGGATTTCAGATTTGGAAGAAACTGGGGAAGCATTTTCTCCCAGTGTTCCATCAAGTCAAAGCAGCAGCAATATTGCAAAATTCAATCTTCAGATTGAGGGAGGGAAAACAGACAAAGAATTAAAAACAACAGAAAAAACATAATTAGGAAGTTTCACTCCATCTCTTTCTGGGGAGCTCCCTGCATCGATTCAGGTTTCTGAGCAATATCCATCATCCCAGAGAATGCAATGCTGGCTGCAGGCCCCTAGTGACCACCACTGAAGCATTTTGTTTGCTGTCTTCTTGATTAACAAATTAAACCCAGTGCAAGGACTGAGGAGAAATAAAACACCCACAGAGAAATTCCTACTGCTACAGAGCATTTGGGTCACAAGTTTGAAACTATGCAGCATAACTTAAGTCTTCCCTTTAAATAACCTGAGGCTAACTTTTCATTTGAATTTCCTGATGTCCTACCTCTCAAACTCCAATATGATAAGGATTTTTAATTAATTTGTATTAAATCCCAGAACTGTAATTCAACAAACCACAGATCCACAGCTCCCACCTCTCAGACGTTTTCTACCTGACCTTAGCCAAGGCTTTCCGTATCTTCACCCCACAGCTCCTCATCTGTGCCATGGAGATAGTGGGAGCTCCCTTCTGTCCCCACCCAGCAGAGAAAACTCTCTGGGACAGGCACTGCCTCTCCACAGGGCCATTTTGATCATCAGGCTTCAACAAGGCTTGTACAGTCCACATAAAAGGATGGAACAGTCACCAGTGACACAACTCAGAAAGGATTTTAATTAAGAACATTACCAAAACAAGGAGGGGCAGAACCATGACAGCCAACTTCGTCACTGCCCTGCTCCTCTTTAACTTCCATGCTCCAACACACTGGTTTTTACACCCAAAAGTGGCTCCAAAGCTCCCAGCAGCACTGGCACTGAGCTGCTGGATCCTGCAGAAGACAGAAATAGCTACCTGGACTATCTGGCAGCACTGTCCTGCCATAAATAAAGCTTTAATGTGCTGTGTCTCACTGCACCTCTAACCCTTGCTCCAGCAGCTTCCTCACCATTTGCTGGGGAAGCTGCTTTGATACTGGATCACTTTGTAATCTTTAAAACTAGATATTTGTTTCTACAGCCATTCCTTTACCTTTAAAACTCAATTTGGCATCATTTTGAAGAATGCAAAAAGCAGGACTACGAGGAACCTGGAAAATGAGGGTAAAAATGCTTTGAAAATGTCCAAAAGGCAATGACTTTGAATTAAAGATAAATGAATGCCTGAGAAATTTACTCTATCATTTATTAAGTGAGGGAAGTGAGAGCCCTGACCATCTGACATCCCAAATTGCCACACAAATCATCCAAGAGGACACTTTAGTTGACCCACAGACAAAACATAAGCAAGCTACTACAAATTGTCCTATAACTACACGTAGAAGTGAACTACACAGCTCTTGTCTAAGCACTCCAGCACCTACTGAAACTGCACTGGTATCAATAAATATTTAAACTATTAGGACAGTGACCCACAACATCATTGTACAAGGTACTGCACAAGCCTGGAACAAAGATTGTCAAAAAAACAGACATCATGTGTATCTTCCAGTCAAGGGCTAAGGTGAGACTTCTTTCAGCCCTGCAGTAATAACTTTTTAAATTTCAATTTTTAAATCACTACTTATCCTGCTCCTCAGGCCTATAATGTTCAAGTAGCAGGAGATGTTCTTGATTTCTCTGTCTGCACAAGTAGTTTTGATACTGCAAGTTTAAAATACACCCTAAAGTGCTGTCATACACAAAGAGTGAACACTGCTTCTCCTTCTTATTCAGTCTGAGATAGCAACTAAAAGCAAAACCCTAAACCTTAAGGAAAGGAGGTTTTAATTCCTGGAGTTTAAGTCTTTTCTTGCTAGGTTGCAAGCTCATTGTGGCAAACCAGGCATCAAAAAACCCAGCTAGCTTAGATGGATTTTTTCTTTAAAATACTCCCTTTCCTCTATTGAGTCTCTTGCACAGGGTCAGTGAGTGGAGAGACAGTTGGCATGGAGAAAACATGTAAATAATTCTCTGCACTAGCAGGATAACATTTTCCTGTCTGCAGTGGTGGGGACTATTTTAAAAGCAGCTCTGAAGCCCCATGAAGCGTGCAGTGTGCCAGCACTTCTGCTGCTCCAGCCAACAGCTCAGCCACTTCCTTTGGCAGTGTCCAGCATTTCATGGATACTTTGCTCCCCTGCAGGACCCAATGGGGTTTATTTTGATTGCAAACTTACAGCAAGCTTTATGTCAGCCTGGCAGTCCAACAACACCTTGGGTTTTCCCCCCCTTGCTATAGTGTTTCTGTGTGGTTACTTGGACACTGACCAAAATCTGGCACAATTCCAGCCCAGCCAGAAACAGCCACATAAATCTTCCTATCAGGGAAGATTATCAAGTTTGAGAGATGTTCCTTGACCTCGTTGTTATCTGCACATTTTTATTTACATTACAGTAGTACACAGAGGCTGGGCAGAGACCAAGGTCCCTTGGCATTTCACACTCGGCACACACAAAGACCCTGCTCCTTCCTCAAAGGGCTGCTGATCACAGCTCACACTTTACACCATGGTGAGGTGACCTGCTCAGAGCCCCCCACAGTGAGCAGCCAGACCCAAAATTTGCCAGCAGGGCAGTCTGAGCAGTATCCTTCAAGCTGCTGCTCCCAGCACTGCTTCCCCACACTGGCTCCTCGCAGCCTCCAAAACAGATTCTCAGGCTCTTTTATCCCCACAGCTGGAAGTTTGGTCAGATTTGCCACCGTGTGCTACTGCCCATGCCAGGGAAGCAGCTCAGCCTTGGTAATCTTGCCCAGACATTCTCTGCAGGACAGGTTTAGCACTACTCAACCTCAATATAAAGTCAGGTAAGGTTATTAATGAGGGTTGTACATATTTCATTCTATGGCTATAGAAAGTAAAGGCTACACCAGCACTCCTCCAGTCTCTTCAGAAGGAAACAAAACTTGTTTCCTTTTTCCTCCTCCTTTGCCCTCCCTTCCCAGCCCCACATAGGAACCGAATTTCAGGCAGCTTTCAGTACCTACTAACATGTCAGCAGGGATGGTGTCTTCAAACTCAAGGGATGTGCAATTTGAGAGCAAGACTTGAGGACAGACAAGTTGCTTTGTCAGCCAACCCTGCCCTGGCAGACAGACACACTACACGCCACCCCCTCAAGACACTGGGATTTACACTTGGCTTCACTGCAGGAGCTGGGAATTTGGCTTGTAGTGCCCCTACAGCCCTCTGAAAGTCCATTCATCCATCCTTGCTGTCTCCCAAATCATTAATTCCACACATCACAGATTTGCTTTTCATGCATATTATTTTGAGCACCACCCTAATAACATCCTGAGACTGGGAGATGCAACTGTGTCCTGAGCTCACCTCTGCATGAGGGAGGGGAAAAGATCACAGCAGATTAAGTCAGTTCCTTGGCTTTTGACTTGATTGGTTTAATGCTCATCAGATTATGCAGATGGCTTTCCCACCCTTGGTCTCTCCTTGGCTATTACAGGAACAGGTGGTTCCTCAGTAAGGAGCCTGTGGCTCCCTGACCAGTAGGAAGGAATCAGCCAGGAGTAACTGGTCATTTCAAGGGTCTTCAGTTTTGATGCCTACTCAGTGCTCCCTGCAAATCACGCTGCTGTAAGATCTCTGAGGAGATGCCTTCAAACCCAGGGATACCCAAAAGTCACTTTAATAAAAGCACTGCAGTCTTGTAAACACTGTTAAGCACCACAAAAAAAGTGATGGACTTTCTGATATTTTGAGGCCAGAGTATTTCTCTCCCCCAAGTCACTAATGCCACAAGAAGCACCTTCTGATCAAGTCTGAGCAGGAATTTAGCTGCATATCACACAAATCAGATGGACTCAACTGATTTCTAAAGGCTGCAGCTTCAAGTGCAGGGAGTGATGTTTAACACTAAACCAAGTTCATTTTCATAGCTTTGAATTTGGTTTTGAGAACAGTTTTAAGAGATCAATGTCAGTAATGAATTAGGCATGGCTGACCTTTCCTTGCATTGGGGAAGGCAGAATGACCTCTGGACATCTCCTCCTGTCCTGCTTTTTGAGGTCCCCTGAAAACACAGAGGCAAATTTCAGCTCAGACTATGTTGGTTTTATGCAAGCTCCTGAGTTCCAGAGTTTTGTTAGAAAGACTACAGGAAGGAGGAAAAGTGAGTGGTTACAGAGCTTACTCTGTGTTGAGCCAGACTCCTGACTGAAGGAGCTCAGGCAGCTCTGAGACTGACTGCAGTAAGGTCTGGACTCAGATAAGCTAAACTGCACTTGCAAAAAATCAGCAAGGAGGTACTTCAGCAAATTAACTGGGAGGCCCATTATGAAAAAGTGAACAAATGCTTAGCTGCAATAAATAAGATCTATGAACAGGTTCCAGAGTCCTTGGAGCAGCTGGTGGCCTGCACATCCAAATCAACAGGATGGGAAGGGATAGGTGCTTAACAGGAAAATGCTGGTGGTTGTGCCTCTCATAAGATACACAATTACACCTTTATGGCAATGGGGGAAAAAAACCCAACTGCTGGGCTTTTACATAAGAGAGATTTGGCAGAGCAAGTGAAGCGTTTGGGATAACCACATGTCTGGGCAGACTCTGCTCATGACATTTTTTCCTAGAGGGGAAAGGTGGAGATTTAATGGAATTACCTTGTGTGACCCACAGGGCTGAGCCCACAACACCTAATGGGGGCACAGCCAGGGAGAAACCAGACAGCCAAAATTTACAGGGAAAGGATCCTGCTTTAGAGCAGATTTTCTCTCTTATCCAGTGCACTGCACACTTCTTTAGCAGCTCCTAGCTCTTGCAGGGGTGGCTGCAGCCTCCCAAAAGCCCCCAGTGCAGCAGCAGCCCTGCAGCCTGGGACCTCAGGCAAAAAGGAAGCACTGTGTGCTGGCACATGGCCACATACCATCCATGTTCTCAACGTGTCAGGAGCAGGATGGGAGGCAGGAGAGCTCGGGGAGGCAGGAACGTGGCTGAGGGCAGACTGGAAGTACAGTGCAAACCACAACAAAGGCTGCTGCCCAGTCCTTTGGGATTCAGGAACCACTTCAAGCCTGATCCTGCAAAGTGCTCAGTGGCTTTCACCTCTCACTCAGCTGCAAGGTCTCTGTGGCTCAGCACCTCACCACAAGAGAGTTTTGCAGACTTATCACCTGCAAGATACAACTAATTGGTCAACCAAGATAAACCTCTTCCTAAGGAAGACTTAAGCACAGGGCAGGAACAAACTCAAGCTCTGCACACTTTGTGGTTTCTCTACCTGAGTAAATTCCTCTCTAGCAAACAACTGGAGAAGAGGTAAAATGACAAGGGAGGTTCAGTGCTGCGTATCTGGGGTTGGAGACCATTGTCAGACTGATCAGATGGGCAGGTGCTGCTGCTGTCTCAGTTAAAATAGCTGGGAAAGCTGAGGGAGACAGTGCTACCCAGCCCTGGAGAAGCATTCTACTAACAGGATCCCAGCAAGAGAAATCCCACTGCACAAGGGCAAGGGGTGCAGGACCATGGAGATCCTGGTCTCTGCCATCACATTTCCTAAAACAGCACAAAAAGAAACCAGGAAGACATATCTCCATGTTTACATGAAAGTTGGCCAAGGAGTGGAAAAAATTTGGTGATCCCAAATTCAAAGCTTGCTTGTGGACACAGCAAGAAACTCCAGACAGTCACAATTTCTGCAGGCTGGCCAATTCTGCAAATTGAGAACTTGCACAAATGCCAGTGGTGGACACCTTTGCAGGTGCTGGACACCTTCTTTGCTATTCTACCTCTCTGTGTTTCTGGAATTACTATCACTTTAAGCTTCACAGAGGGACCAAATTCACTCTTCCATTTGTACTCGCCTCTGGTTTTGCATTCAAATCCATACTTCAAGAACAACCAGAATTACAAATTCATTCCCTTGCCTGGGTTTGACCCAAACTCACCTTTTCTAAGCATCCTTCACGTCAGCATCACCAACTGCTCTGAAAGTGGGAGACTAACTGTATGACAAGCTGATGTTCCTCTAGCCTGAACTTACTTGTAACAGATCTCAATGGTAAGGAATCTCTGAACTCCTGCTTGCCCAGCCATCAGAAAACAGAGCTGCCACAGCACATGGAGCAAAAGACAAAAATCTCACTTGCTGAGAGCTGTTTAGAAGAAACCACACAGCTAAAAGTGCAGGAGCAACAGGTCCATCCTGGACACACCACCCCAATGACAAGCAGCAGGCTGAGGCTGTTAATCATTTCAGAACCAGATGATAATGCTGAATAGTCTTAACCTGATACTCAGTGGCTTCAGCAGAAGTCAGCCTGGGGCTTCTGCTTGTATTCCTTCAGGACACAAAGCTGGTGGATAGAAACAGATATAAATACTACTGAGTAGATAAACTGCAAGAGGAAACAGGCAGCTAACCGACACCCTGTGGGAGAAAGCAAAACAGAGAAAGTCAGGAAAAGAAAGGAGGGATGACTAAAGTGAGGAGACAGAAGTGAAAGCTCCCTGTTTCATGCAGTTTGAAAATGTGATTGACCCCAGGTTGCTGTTAAATCACACCCAGACTGTTTTCTTGAACTGTAGGCTAAAGCATCATAACCCACCTGCTCCAAGGCTCTGCCTCCTGATTTCCCTTATTTTCCCTACTCCTTTACAGCCTCCCTTCTCCAAAGCACAACTTGACACTCCTGACTATTTATCCTGTGACTCCAGCAACGCCAATTTCAGGTCAACACACTGTATTTCATTTAAATTCTTAAAAAAAACCCAAAAACAAACTAACTGAAATAAGAACAAAAAACAACACACACACTCTAGCCCTGTCCCAAGTTTCAGCTGATGCATGCACAGCAGCAGCATTGAGGTACCCCCAGTAAAGCAGAATGCAGCAACACCCACAGAGGGTCCAGGACTCCTAATGGGATTATTGTACATCTACACCCTCGTTTTCTGGTTTTTAAAAGATGTGATCTGCACAGTTAAACATTTTAGTCCTGAAAAACTCAGCCCTTCCTCTTTTTAATCAGCTTATGGTGTTCTGTGTACTTTTACAGCATAAGGAAAACCCTCAAACTCAAGCCATTTATTCAGCATAGAGTGAATAAATGACACAGAGCCTTTCCACAACACGTTTTGTCATGATTGTTTCTTTTTCTGCACTTTGATTTCCAAAAAGAGAGATTATTGGACAGAGAGCTTTTTCAAGAAAAGTCTAAAAGAAGGAAAAGAAAAAGCCACAAGAGCTCAACTGCTTCCCTGCTGGGCAGAGCATCTCTGAGCTTCTGCTATACCTGCACAGAATTACAAAACCTCCTGCTACAAGGCATCCTGCTGACAGTTCTGACACCCCAGGCTGCAGGCTGGTTATTCCCCACTTGGAAAATGGGGATATCAATATTTCCAAAGCCAACTGCAATTAAAGTCATTAGCCTTTTCCCACACATTTATAGATTAACTTCCTCTCAATGTTGTGGTTGCACCAAATTTTAAAGAAAGGGAAAAAAAAAAGAAGCAAGAGCACAAAGCAATCTGTATTTACAGGGTGTTCAAATACCATCTCTGGCATTTCTGGAAACAACTTCTTGGCTAAGTACAACACTCCTTGTCATTGGAAGAAGTTGCAAAGCTAAAGTCATCTGCTTTATCCCTTTTCCCACACTGCATCTTTAAAACATTTCTAAAAGATAAACCACAACACCCAAAAGGTCCTTAGTGACACCTGTTGTGGGGGGGGGGGGTTAGATACAGTCAAATTCCACTTCCATCTGAGTTTAAGAGGCTACAGAAACAGGAAGATCAGCTCCTCTTTCTGAAACTAAGTACAGAAAGTACACTGAGCAAAGTATAAAATACAGCCCTTGCAAATAGCACTTAATTCCTCTGTATTACCTATTTAAAGGGTTGTTTCCTGCTCTGTGGAGCTAAGAACCTACACTGCAATTCTCCCTCACGCCACCAGATCCGCAAGGCCATATATCAGCATTATTAATATGATTTACAAGTGCTACAGATGTTCTCCTTAGGGGCAGCTCCATGCAAACATCGACAGACTTCTAATAAACAGACACAGATCCATCTGTTGACTTGTTTGAAGCATTTCACTGTACAGAGCAGAACCAAAGTGATTCATTAGAGAAAACATCTTCACCAACAACATCCCTTGCACGCTTCTTGTGCTCCAACACTTTTTCCTACTTAATTTTTAAAGTTGTTTTTATATATGCAAATAATTAGTTATGTCTTGGTTTGAAAAGAGAGGTGTCTGCTAAGGAATGCAGGACCCCCCCTTGAAATGGATAAAAATGTAAACCCAACCCCAGCTCTGAATTATTACAATTTTGAAATCAAGGGGCTCTCAAGCAAAGAGATGGGAATAGGAGTAACAGTTCTTTACTAGGAAAATTAAGATAAAAATGCAGCAGTACAAAAAAATCCACTGACAGAGTCAGAATACAACCTGACACCCTGTTGGGCAGGGTGCTGGTAGCAGTCTGATTAAATGGTGGCTGTAGCCCCCCTGGAGTGACAGCTGGGGTTCTGCTGAAGCAGTGATCCTGTGGAAGGGTGTAGTTTTCCACTGAAGGTCCAGTGGTGAAGATGGGTCCGGTCTCTCCTCTGGGAATGCAGTGGGGAAAGGCTGCCTGCAGTGTTCTGAGTCTCAGGTTGTATCCAGGTAGGGATGCTCGGCTCCTCTCCCTGGAGCATCTCCCAGTGGGATGATGTCATTTTATCAGTCCTGCCGTGAGACTCAATGGCCCAACAGAAGATTTCCCCCTGGAGGGCGGATGGGTGGTGGAAGAGATAAAGAACACTGCCCCAGCTGGTTTCAACAGCTGGCAATAGAACACATCCTTTTGGTTGTATCTTGCATTGCAACCTAAGACAAGTTACTATTTTGGGCAAGAACAGACTCATTTCAGGACAAAAAGCATTACAAGTGTAGTAAAAATGGATGAGCTGCCACTGGTTTAAATCACATCCTGGGTTTACAACTATAGCACTGCATTTTTCCCATGCAAAGTCCACCTAAAATCAATACAAGACAATCAAGTCAGCTTAAGGGGATGAAGGATGAAATGAAAGGGATTGAATTACCATGAGATAAATATACTGCTTGTTAGCTCAGCCACAGTAAGGTTAGACTTGGTAATGGGGCAGGGTAAGAGCCCCCATACACCAAAGGAATTATTGCGGCTCTGCAGGTAGAGCAACCACTTGTTACACCAGGCACCCTCTCATTTAAGACCACCACTCATCCCCTGTGCACACTCCCACCAGCTTGGCTTTATCTGTTTCCAAAGCAATTGAAGTGCCCTGTGTTTGAACAAGCACATTGTCCCGGAATAACTCCGTGTGTTAACTCAAAGTAAACACAGCCACACAAGTACAAAAGGCTCTATGGGGTCTGCTACTTCCGATGAAGTGATTTTGCTAAGCTTGGGTAGATCCATAAACTTGCTCAGCTATGCAAGGAAGTTCCAGGTCAGCTGAGGTGTGAATTAACTGTGGTAGTTAAGCTGCTGTCGCTCCCTTAGAGAGCATCAAAGCAGTTTCTGAGTTTGTGCGTTTGAATTAAATCCCCAAAGGGTCTGCAAGGAAGGGAAAAATGTCAATCTTAAAGCCTAGTACCCCTCCCTATGCAGGAAACAGATGCAGGAAAAGGGGGGGGGGGAAGAAGGCACTCCCTCTACTGCCTCAGACCCCCAGGGAACAGTGCTGAGGGCAGATGGACAGGCCAGGCTCCTGCCAGGAGGAACAGCCTCCCCAGCACAGCTCCTGCTGAGAGCACCCATGGCTTAGAGCACATGAGCCCTAAGCCGCTCAGAGCTCCTGCATATGGATGAAGCTCAAGTCCAAGGAAATATGACCATGACGGGGTGGACAAGTATCCCAATTGATTCCCATGTGGCTTGTTCCTGCCCAGGATAGGAATACACTTTCAGCACACTGGCTGATCCATAATAGTTCCACTCAGGCAAGCGCTTACTCCAGGGGAAACCCAGGAGAACATTCCCTCTCTCTTCACTGAAGAGCTGCACTTCTACATTATTTCACAGACCCTGAGCAGGACTGTAGCAGCAACAGAAAAGCTGCAAAAAACAACACTTTCCAGGAAGGAACAGCATTCTCCACTAAACTCAGACAATTCTTACACATACATGCTCAGTTTATCACTTTCACTGCAGCTCAGAGCACAACACAGTTCCCAAACCAGCCTTGGTAAGCAAAAAGGCAGCTACATCCTACAGCCCCTCCCAGCAAAAAGCTCTGGACTGCAAACTCTGCACTTGCTTATAGCCAAACCAATGGACCAGGGCAGTTTTAGAAAACAGATTTATCTCAGCATGGCCAGATCAATGGGTTTTGAGCAGGAGAGATCCCCAACCAGGCACCCTCTGTGATGTTACACAAGGGTAAGCTGAGCAGTTGAAAAGACAAACTACCAGAAGAGAAATGTGCATTTTCTTCAATACAAGTAGGGTTTGGTTACAACACAAGAGTCGGTCACAATGAAGAACATCTCAGCCTGTACATCTGTGCCAGTGCATGCTCTGCACGGATGTCAGTGCAGGTGCATCAGGAATGTTCTCCAAATGTAAACTTCAGAGTGGAACAGCAATCCTCTCCTGTCCCTGCTTCTCATTTTTTAAAGGAAAGGCAGGAGCAAACAGGATCATTCCCAAAGCAGATCAGTGTCAATCACATCCAAGTCTAAATCTCAAAGTTTGACACTAAATGGGGATCAGTGCAGACAGAAAAATTTGTTTGTGCACAGAAGTTTCACCTCAAATTGTCTTTGCTACACCTGCTGCAATGCTGGTGGAGAGGAGAAAGCCCTGCTCCCAGGAAAGAAGAAAAAAATTCCTCTGACCAGGCTATCCACGATGCTGAAACAATTCCAACTATGACAACATCTGCTGAAAAGAGACCAAGGCCTGGAAAGGTGCTTAAGGAACCCAAAATAGAGGTATCTTATCAAGAAGAAGGGTAAAGGACTACTAGAAAACACAACACATTACAGAGAATTTCTGTGCTGCTCTCCAGAAGAATTTACATCCTTCCAACACTGGCTTTAGCAACAAGTGGGTTAAATAGCGTGAAAGTTTTTCACCTCCAACAAGCACTAATGATTGACGAAACAACCCTGATGTTGCATTAAGATCCTGTGGAATGAAAAGCTGGAGATGCACACATCCTTCCAAGATGTCCTGACAGCTCACTGATCAGCACAGCACACAATGGGTCTCTCCCAACTCCCAGAACTCCACTGCTTCCAACAGGGTTCTGAGCTATTACTAAAGAATTATGTGACAAATTGTAATAAAACAAAACCAAACCTAACAAAACCAACACCACGTACAACAAAACAAAACATATGGCTCATAGTAATGATTGGGAAACCCACTGGGGATTAATGAATTTTGCAAATTAGTAGAGAAGGAGCAACCAGAATTAAAGAGAAACAATCAACAACACTGAGATGCAAAACATTCTTTGTTCATTTATTTAGCAAAGTGTAGTTCTGCCTGTGCTGAAGGCACCTGATAGCTTACCAAAGTAGACAGAGTAATATATTTTGTAAAAGTAATTAAGCCTTTGAAATATGAGACCTTAGTACATCACTCAGCTGCTGCCGAGGAGAGGGATTTGACTCCCGAGTTGTTTGTGCTGTCAACAAGAGCGATCAGGCTCCCAGATTACTCCTGGGAGGAGGAGTGAGATTCTAGGAGTGCAGCAGGGCTTGGCTGGAAACTCACACCCCACTGCACAAGTGCCTCCCCTCAAAGGGAAATGGTAAATATTAAACTGCATCATTCAGAACATGCACCAAGTAAAAGATGTGCCTGGGAAAAGCCCAGGAAGCCCCAGCCCAGTGCATGCACTGCCTTCAGCCTCACAGGGAGAGACCCTCAGGTCAGGCAGGCTGGACCCCTGGGCTGCAAGTGAGGTTTGGGGATACCAAGAATCCCCATTAGACTTGCTCCTTCTTAAGAGATGAGTTTTAAACACACAGTTCTTAACTCAGCAAAGAGGCTTTTTGCAAGACTATTAAGAACTGTGATTTAATTCATTGTACACAGCAGTGCAAGCATTGGACACAAGCAGATACGAAGCCCACAGAAACACTTGCGTTTGCAGATGCTGACTAATAACAAAATCAGCCCCCTTTAAAGACAGGGCAAGGCCACCCAGCACGCTTACTGAGCTGGAAATCAAGACTTCAACATGCTTTTCTTCTAAATACTTTTTAAATGACAAGAGCTAAAGTTTTTGTAAGCACTTTGGTGCTTAAACGACACCAGTTTTATTTGCAGGAGCCTAGTTTTTATTTGAAGATAACAAACACTCCAGAGTCAGCTTTGAAAACAACCCTCAGACACTTCACATTGCACGTGCATTCTTTCTTAATTTAAACTCTGCATGCATAGGTCACTACAACTAAAAAGCCTTTCACTGCAACAGCTACTGTCTCAGCACCAAAGAGACAATATTGCAATCAAGCTTATGCTGAACATTGTATAAGACTGCTACCCCCTGCCCAACCCTTTTATTAATCATTGTCTCAAAACACGAAATAAGCATGAGTGATTATTTGTATCCGGTATAGACTAAAGAGAAAGACATACACAATCTTAGCATTTCTTCTTTCCAAAAAGGAAGGCTTTGAGGTCTGGAGTAACTCTGTTTCAGCAGGAGCCTTCCAGGGAATTATTAAAGACTCCCCAAACTTCTGTGCTAAAAAAAAAATGAGACACCCAGCAGTCTGCCAGTGCTGTGATCTGCAGATCAGGAGGCAGGACCTGCATTCACAGAACACTCAAGCAGTTAGGGAGTTGTAAGCAATACAGATCATGGCTTTTTCTGCTTGTAAAGCAACCAAACTGCTTTGGGGACTTCTTGTTTGTTTTGATCGATGCATATTTATTCTGCACTTGTCACCCAGATCCTGCAGCACATATGGTAGTCACCAAGTCCCCTCTAATACCTTGGCTTAGCACTGTGTGAATTAAAGACAACAGCTTCAGCTTTAAAACTAAACTTCCAGTTTCATGTAGACACACACCCCCCAGCACACTCACACTGTACACATTAAAAATATTAACAAGCATATTAAAAACATGCTTTTCTATTCCCAACAAGGAACAGCAGGTGTGCTTTGCTAATTATGTCAGCTTCTAACCTGCTATTATTTACCAGTGAAGATGTAAAAAAAAAACAAACCAAACCAACCAACCCCAAAACCTACATACAGAAGTTCGAAATATTAGTGAAGCCATCATATTTGCTCACCCAAACAAGTTTATTTCAGCAAGTTTTGGCTCCTGAAGAAATCAACAGAAAGGAACATCCACACTCTGGGGCTCTCACAGAACATTTATCCCGAACCTGACAGAACGCATTCTCCACGTTGTCAAAAGCCAATTGTGGAGGAAAACACGTTCTGAATTAACACCCTGCGAGACCCAACCACGTAAAGACGCACACAGACCCACGACCTGAACACTACAGCTTTGTTTGAAAGTGAAACCAAGCAGGCTACAAATAATGCTCTATCCCCAGCGCCCAGGGAGGTGCCAAACCCAAACAAGAAGTATAAACGGAGGAGAAGCACGGGAGTTTTGAAGTTTTACATTTTATTATCGGCAGCATTATTTATAGAGTGACACTTCTATATATAAATCTGCGATCTGTGTTTCTTTTTACACCTAGAAAGCATATCAAGTTTAGGCAGCGAACCCTTGGGTTTCCATTTATTTGCAAAAGTTTGGTAAACACCGGATATTTACACGACCGGAGCAGCTGGGTATACACACACACACACATACACAAATAAATGCATGCGGACGCGGACAACACGCGAAACGCACACTTTCCAGCCCTTCATCCGCTGCCTGCTCAGACCTTTTCCCAGCTCCCAAGCCAGCGGCGGGGCCGGGGAAATGGCCGGAGCAGGCGGGCGCTGGCGCAGGGCTGGGGCCGCCGCCGGGCTCCGCTCCGCGCCCCGCTCCGCACCCGAGCACGGCCGCGACAAACGCGGGGCCGAGCACCCGCGCACCGCCGGCACCGGGGGCTGGAGCCTGCTTAATCCCCCCATTTCTCCCAGCTATTTTGGAAATTTTCTTTTTTCCTCTTCCCTCCCTCTTTTTTTTTCCCCCCCTCCCCTCTTTCTTTTTTCCTTGTTTTCAAGAGCGCCCGCAGCCCTCCTTTTCCTCGCCCCTAATTTTCCCCTTCAAAAGATGGCGGGCAGAGAGAGCGAGCGAGGGAAAGCGAGAGCGAGAGGGGGAAGAAAAAAAAACAAAACAAAACAAAACCAAACCAAAAAAAAAAAAAGGAAAAAAAAAAGAAAAAAAAAAGAGAAGAGAAAGAAAGCATGCAAGCCCGTCCTGCGTTGGGGCGCGGGGCTCGGCGGGGCCGCAGCTGCGCCCGGCCGGGGCGTCTTCGGGCGCTCGGCGAGAAGGGGAGGGGAGGGGGAGCAGAAGATGGAGAAGAAGCGGCAGAAGAAGAAAAGGGTGGGCAGGAGCGGCGGGGCCGGGAGGAAATCAATGGCCAGGCTGCAGCCAGCCCCGCCGCGCTTTGTTACAATTGTGGCGGCGCACAAAGGCTGCGGGGCCGCGGGGAGCGACGCGGGGCTCTCGCAACAAGAAGGAGCAGAAGAAGAGAGGAGGGGGGAAAAAAAAAATATATCAGCATTGGCCTTTCCCAAGTGGGTTTTGCTTTCCTCCCCCTTCTTTCCCGGCCCCCCCTCCCTCCAGAAACCATGGCCCAGTGCTAGCAACGCACACCCAAGCATCTAACAAATAAAGGGAAAGATTAAATAGATTACTTTGCCCCGGCAGCTCCAGCAACGTTTGCCTTACAGTCCCTCCAGTTGCTCTTCTTTTTATCCTCGGCAAGGCAGTATAATAGATGCGCTACAGCGCCCGAGCGCTCATGCGCCGGGGCGCAAGGCCATGTGGGCACCGTAGTCCCGGGCCGGGCCGGGGGAGAAGCGGCGGCCGCAGCCCGCACTACAAGTCCCAGAAGCCGGCGGGTCCCTCCCCGGCCCCCCGCGCCCTCCCCGGAGCGGCGGGCAGGGGACGGGAACGGCAGGGGTGATGCCCCGGTCAGCGGGCGGCGGGGCCGCCCAACGCGGTGTCCCCAGCGGGGGAAGCGGCCGGCGGGGCTCGGGGCGGGGGAGCGGCGACACGGAGCCGTGAGGAGGTGGCGGCGGGCGGGTGTCCCCGGGCAGACATGGCCGGGGAAAATCCCGGCTTCCCCCCTCCGCCCGCGTCGCGCCTGCCGAGGTGCGAGCAGAGCCTGAAAAGTGCAGCTGGAAACACGCGTGGGATCCACGCGTGCTACGGGAGGCCGAGCTGGAAATCACAACTGCTCTCGCCCCCCTTTTTGTGTGTGTGTGTGTGTTGTTTTGGTTTTGTTTTTTTTTTAATCGCGGTTTGCATTGGGTAATGCGCTCTCGCGTTTATTACGCAACAACTAATACGAGCCGCAATAAAAATAGCCCGCCGCCGATGCACGCTGGAGTAGTGAGCGGCCAAAAAAAATCCATCGAGAAAGCCTACAGCCCGATGTAGTTTGCACTGGTTGGTGCATTTCATAACATTGTCAACTGCTGAAAACAACAGAAATTAATCTAATGTATACAATAAAAACAATGTGAATTTTACCAGCACACCACCATAAAAGCATCAACAAACATCAGCGCTGTTAAAAACACTTCCAAGTAACAGACCCACACAGCCCATGTCCTAAAGCAAATCCACAACTGCAAACACAAGTTGAAACAAAAAATTGTTAGAAGCCAAAATAGGCTTGAATTGCTGCAGAAAAAAAAAATAAATAAGAGAACTATTAGAAAATAAATGATGGGAACATTTGAGTGCCAAGATGGAATAAGGCACAGCGAGGGGATTTCTCTGTGGACACGTGTGCCAGCAGAGGCTGCCACGCTGCTGGTTCAGAGTGCCACATGCTGATGCCAATTAATAAGTCAGTTTATTGTAACCATAAGGTGAAGGCAGTTTTACTAAAAGGCCTTATTTCCAGAAGATTAGCTTTAGAGAAACACAACCAATGGGAGTAAAATTTCTCCAGAGGTAAGATATAATCACAAAGATTGTACAGGCTTAAGAGAATTCCATTTAGCCGTGTTTTCAGATGCCTCAGGATGGAACAAAAATTGTACACTCGCCTTAGCCATGCTCCCCCCCAAAAAGGGCTTTTTGGCACTCAATTCCAAGGCTTGTGCAAATTCAGGAACCAGAAACTCTACCACTCTTGGATACGCTTACTAAGGCAGCATTTGGTGTATCTGCATTGACACACAAACCCCACTCCAGGTCAGTGTGTGAGACATGGGTTTCCCTCCTGCCAGCTGACCCTTTTGACTTGACCATCAGGTACCCCAAAGTCACCTCCCCACCCTCCATGCCCAGAGCACATGGTCTCTGCAGGAGCACAAAGCATGCAAGCAGTAAGAAAAAGGTAAATTCTGGGTCTGCTTTAGGAGAACCACCACACTTCATGAGCGGGTGTTCACAAACCTGATTGCCAAAACCAGAGGAAATCCCTCTGAAACAGCACTTGAGCTCTGGCCTGCCCACAAATGCCCTGAACACCAGACACCTGGGACTAGGGGAAAGGACTGGATTTTGAGCACTTTTTACCATTGTTCTGCTCTAAACCCATTTGCAAGGCAATCTAAATGACCACAAGTGTATCCAAGCATTTGAGAGCTGACGAGAACCAGAGGAGTTCTGACTGCACTGTCCTGCTCCAGGATGTACCTAATCCATATGGATAACCAGAGCAGGAATTCCTGAATGCCATAATATACACAGACACCAAATCACGAGCATGACCAAAGAGCCCCTAAATGAAAACTGCTGCAGCTCAAGGCATGGGGGCTGGGAAAAGTTGGCAGCTGAAGCTTTCCAAGGGAGGGAACAGGGAGAAATGGGCTGAGTATTCATTATGAACACTTGGAAAAATGGACTCCATGCACACTAAAGACTCCTTTTCAGCTAAATCATAATCTGAAAGCTCAGGTTTTAAAAATATTTATACTTAAGTTAAAGACAAACTCCTGCAACAAAAGAAGTGTTGGCTGCAATGTAATGCTGTTAGCAGAGCCACAAGGAACTGAACAGGGGTCTCCTATTGCAAAGTGTTCAGCAACAGACACAGAACATAAGAGCAGAGAAAAATCAGAGAGCGCAGGCAGACAGGCAAAGACAAGAGAATCCAGAGAGCAGAAACTCTGTGAGAGCAAAAAATTCTCCCAGCTAGAAGAACACTCACCTCACAGTGAATGTGCATAAGTTCCATGCTGGAGTTTGAGCCTCGCTGCAAATCCACTGTCAGGAGCACGATGATGGAGGGTACATCAAAACTGCAACCCAAAAGGAGCCTCCAATTACACCTTACCCTGCCTTATCTCACCCAGGGTGGGTGTAAGAGAGTTTCATCCCAAATTGTCATGTTCATTATGCAGCAGGCTGAGCAGGCAAAACAATTCATGTGGGAAACTGTCCCCAGAGATGTCACCACGATCAGCTTTCAACCTGGAACACAGCAGTCATTCACACACCTACCTGTAGGTCTGCACACTTGTGCTTGAAGAACCCTGCTGCATCCTCCAAGGGATTAGGAAAGCAAACATATTTTGGGATCCCTAAAGCCTTCTTTATGCAAGGCAATGAGTTTAGATAATGGTTTAGCCAAACAGGCACAGGCTGACTCAGTTTGAATAACCCCCTTAGGAGGTACAGTGAAATCTAATCAGAACAATTTAAGATCAAGTTACCAAAGCCAAAGTAAAAGCACTCCAACCGAGGAAAAGAGAGTCATAATCCTTAAATTAAATTCTGAACTGATTTTGTCACACAGTTTTATGCACAAGATAGAACAGGCTGTCTCTTTTGAGACACCTTAGCACCAGCTTTTCCATAAAACACAAACCCACAGCAACTCTACCTCCTCCTATTCCCCAAGCCCAGAGGAACATCTGAGATTCACCTAAAGCTTCTCAATTGGCCTCTGTGGTCTTTTATGCTGCACCTCCAGTTACCCAATTAGTGCCTTGTTAACAAACACCTGCCATGTATTTATTGCTGGCTGTTGTAGTACTTTTAACCTGTAATGCCCAGTGGCACCTACATCCTTCTCAGAAGCTTTGTGCACAGGCTTCAATAAGAAAAGTGTTATTTGTGCAAAACCAGAGCGGTTTTCATAGCTGTTAAGCACCGGCACTTTTTGCCTCTCTGCTCATGGAGTGTTGGGTGTTTTGAAACCGAGAGGGGATGGAAGGAGAAAAGGAGATACTTGGTGGGACAGATGAGTTTTGGGAGGATGGGCCACACTCAGTACCTTGTGTGACTGCACCCAACAATATTTAGCAGGAATCAGGGAATGCTGGGAATACCAATTTTTCTGATCTTTGCAATAGATATTTCCTGCAAGCTTCTGATTTTCACTGTGCCTGTTCTACCATCAAAACCTCAGTTCCCCACTGCAAGGGGAGGTTATATGACTCAGATCACTCTGGTGTCAGGCAGAAGGGTGTTGAACACAAGGGGATAAATGCTCTTATTACAACAGAGAGTCATCTTTTCCAATGATCATCTTCAGTGTAGTGGCAGGATTTCCTCGATTGAGTAAGTGTTATTCAGTAAGTTAAGGATGACAGGATTAGGGCAGAGGTTTGAAACAATAATTGCAGTTTGTTCTTCTGTAGTACCTTTCATCTGTGGAATTCACAACAATGCAATAATCCTCCTAACAGCCTTTGTAGGTAAGGAAATATTATGACTCCTGTTTTTTAGCTGAGGAAGCTGAGAGGGAATATGATGATGCAGAGAATCATGGGCAGAGGCAGAATTGGGACTCAGCTCTTGTGACTCATTCTTTGTAGTTCTGAGAGCCTGGACACACCAGTTGGTGAGGCCACCCTGGCTCCTCACTCCCAGGAATGTCAGTGCCTGCAGGGATTTTGGATCTTCAGTGTTCTCTGTTCATCTGGAGAAGGGTGAGCAGAGCCCCCCAGAATGGGAAGCCAGGAGCCAGGATGCCTATAAGCCCCAAAAGGGCTGCCCACACTGTGCTACTTGAAGAGAAGACAGGAAAGAATTGAGCAACCCAAACCTAAAGGATTCTAAGTGTTCATCTGCAAAGAGGAGTTTTGATTGTCATCTGAATGAGGGTCTGGAGTCAGCCTATATCCAGTGGTGGGTTCAGAGTAGATTGAAATAAAGTTCTTCCAGATTGGAAGTTCTCAAACCAGTGAAGCAGAGATGAAGTGCTTCCACTGCAATGGAAGAGCAAGAAGAGCCCACAAAATCTTCTGTCTGACTATGATGTGTCTTACCAGGAGGGAGCAAAAAGCTTTATCTGGAGGAGCTGGAGACTGGGATATAGTGGGCTAAGATTTATATATAAGGAAAGAGGCAGAGCAAAGGCCTACACTGTTGTGAGAGAGAAGAAAAAGAAATGACCACAGAATTTGGAAACTGAAAAGAAACTGCTCAACCAACATGGCTACATATCTTTGGCCTTAGTTAAAAATGTTCCTTTGGAAATCACATCAGAATGGTTTTGTTGGACATTCAGTGTGATGTGGAGACCCAGCACCTACTGTGAACACAGTGGTTTGCACAGGTAAGCAAGGCTGTGAATGGTGTGTGCTACTGAGCTGGCACCTGAACCAACAGACACTGGAACATGCCAGACTTCAGCTGGCCAAAGCCCTGAAGGATTCCTCTTTGTTTCCTTCCTTTTCCTCCTGCCCCCAAAGACTGGAAAGAATGGCACAGAGATCCTCTAATCAAACAGTAACACCTTCAAACATCTCGATCTGTAAATGACAATGAGTAATAAATAGATTTCACTAAAACTATTTCAGGGGTGTGAGTGAATGTATTGATCTGTCCGCTCTCTGTGGCTGGAGCCAAAGAACAAAGCTCCTGATTCACAGAAGTGCTGAGAACCTGCTGCTCCAGTTGAAGTGGCTGGGAGAGTCAGGCTGTCATCACGTCTGGCAGCCAGAGCGTGTGTGACTCAGGCTGGGGCTCTCAAATCAGCAGCCTCGATGCGTTAACTTGGCTGGGGCTGGCATTGGGGGGAATTTGTGCTGAATGATGCCTTAGAGTACATTTCAGGACTCCAACCCTGTGGGAAGTCCAACTTGCTCTTCAAAATCATGTTTCTTACCAGGTCTTTACTAACAAGGGTTTGATACATGCAGTGTTCAATGATCTTATATTGAAATAAGTTCTTCAACTTCTAGAGGCTCCTGATGCCTGGACTAAGTGTTTGTACACATCCCTCCCAGGGCAGGATGATTCCAATCCCACCTGCCCTCCACTGGGCTAAGATTTCTGAGCTTTAAATGAACAAATGTTGGCAATGATGCAAGCAAGGCTCAGAGAGTAGTGGGGGAGGTAGAAATATCATCCCGGAAAAGGTTCAGTGTTTGTTTTTAAATCCCAGAAGAAACGTATGAATGTGATGTAGTGGGGATTTAGGAAAAAGAACCCAACAGGGCAGCATGTTAGGAACCACCCAGAAACAGCTCTGTGTCAGGGATCAGCTGCTTTTTAGAAGTCTGAAGGGTGCAGCAGGTCTCTCCCAAGTTCTTCCTCCCTGTTTCTGGAGCAGAGTGTAACACACAGCGAATCTGTTCTGCACTTCCTCTGTCTGCTGAGGGGCCCAAGCAAATAAAAATGCGAGCTGAGATTGCTAATTGTGCCAAAACATAAACATGGGCTCACACAGCTTGTAAGCTCCCTGTCTGATTACTCACCACTACAAACGTAAGCACAAGCTGGTTTGCAGCAGGCAGGTCGAAAGAACAGGTCCAGGCTGTAGTGAAGTTCCTGGGAGCTTTTCCACAAACAATAACGTCCTTTGGATCAGCTCTGCAGCACTGGGTTAGCTCTGCTCTCAGTGCAACCTGGAACAAAACCACACATGTTGGTCACAGCAGGAGCCTCAGCCTCAGCTCCTGACACCCTGAAAGGCACCCAAAGGGACCCCAGTAGCACTGGGAACAGCCACTTCCTTCCAATCTGGGCCATTTTCCTTTCCCTTTCATCACCAGGGAAAGCTGCTCTCCCACAAACACCTCAGACAGGTGTCTTTTCCAGTGCACTTGGCACGTGCCCAAATTCAGGCTGTTTGGAAGCAAAGGGAATGAAAGATTTGGTGAGGGAGAAGCCTGCCAAGCTCCATGCTTTCCCAGAGTCTGGATAGATGTCACATCCTGCTGATCCCAGCTGTGGAAGCCTGGCTGGGGGAGCAAGAAAGACCCTCACAGATAATTCATAACCATCAAGTGAAATTTAATCCAAATTTTTGTCTGTGCCGAGCCCAGGAGGGGATGTTCTGCAGTCCCAAAGAAATGCTCCTGCTCATGCTGCTTCTGAAAGCTCCAAGCTATCAAAAACCCAGCCTGGCATGGAGTCAGGAACTTGGCCAAATGGAGTTTATCATACTTTAAACAAGTTAAAAAAATTATCCAGGACACTTAGAGGCTAAGGGGTTGTTTAGGATTACACTTAATTTGTAGTAAAGACTACAGTTTTCAGGTTCCAGAGAGGTGTTATTCAGAGCAGATAGGGATTTTTATACAGGCACATATATGTATCTTCCACACATGTATAAATATATTTATACATGCTTTCTACATATATTGAAAAATATCAGGCAAAAATTCCCAAAGCAGACACTGAGAGGCAAAGTACGAACTTATCTCCAACATGAAAGAAACAAAAAACACCCTGCCACGAGAAAGTTCTATAAATAGCGTTATACTGCTGATTTGTATTCTCCCATTTTATTTTATATTCACTGTTTAAAAGACTGAAAACATTAAGCCAAAACCATCTGGAAGAATCAGCACCAGGGATTTAACTGGATTTGTTTCCTAATATTGTTCTGGTGAGTGTGCAGCTCTTCTAACTGTGTTTTACCTCCCTGAGTTTAGAGGGCAGGGCTAATTCTCCAGATTTCTGCTGCAGAGCTCCAGGCTGGAGAAGAAGGGCCTTGGCTTCACTACACCACAGGTTTTTTTCATCTTTTCCTTTCTCAACTGCCATTAGAATTTTTGGAAGTGAAATATTTTCCTGTGTTAAAGGGCCAGTAAATGACACACGTCTCCTTTTCTTCCCTCTTAACTGAAAGCAGACTGCAACGTGTGGGTTCAGAAATAACCCACCGCTCTCCAGAAAAGCGCTTAAACACGTGTTTAACTGTAACTGGGCTGTTTGGCCTTAATGAATTCAACACTCTTGAGTCAGGGTTTTTTTGTGTGACAATACGCCGAGAAAACCACCTTGCCTCAGATATCCTCTCACCCAGGCAAGGATTATGGTGTTCAATGGTTCAAACATCAGCATTAGAGAGTCACAGAACCTCTTAATTTGAAAAAGACCTCTGGGATCATCGAGTCCAACCTTTGATTGATCATCACTTTGTCAATTAAATCATGGCACTGAGTGCCACATCCAGTCACTCCTGGAACACCCCCAGGGATGGGGACTCCACCACCTCCGTGGGCAGCTCCAATGTTTAATGTTTCCCCCTAACCCAATATTTAACACCACTTTCCATATAGAAATTCCCTCTGATATCCAGCCTGAACCTCCCCTGGCGCAGCTTGAGGATGACTCTTTATGCCCTGTCACTACCTGCCCAGGCAAAAAGCCTGACCCTCACCTTGCAAACATTATTATGGATATTATAGACGTTATTATAGACGTTATACAGTCACTATTACAGACATTCCTGCCGCGCGAATTGGCCTGCCGTGCTCACAGCCGCTTTTATCAGTGTGCATCCAACGTGGCCAGCTGCGGACTCACCCCAACGACACCCAACCCCCTCCAGCCGGGCTCAACGGCCCCGAGCCACGGCAGCGGCGCCCCGGCCACCCCATCCCGGTCTGTACAAGCCCGCTCCCCACACGGGAACGCCACACCGCCATGGCTGCGGCCCGCACCCCGCGGCCCGCACGGCCAGGGCGCTCCCCGCAGCGAGCGGGGAACGGCAGCGGGCGCTGGCAGGGAAGGAGGGAAAGGAGGAAAAAGAGGGAAGGGAGGATAAAGAAGGAGGGGAGGGAAGGGGCGGGCACGACGCCACGGGGATGGGCTCCGCCCGTGCGCGCACTCGCGCCGCTCTTTTGGCTCTCGGGCCGCGCCGTAGCGCTCCCGGGAGAGAGCGGCATTGTGCGGCCTCCGGCCCGCTCCGCGCAAGCGCCGGCCCGCATTCCCCGCCTGGCGGACCCGGACCCGCCGCCGCCGCCGCCGCGTCCCCCCCTCCCCTCCCGCGGCCGCGCTCCTCCCTCGCCGCGGAGGAGGCGGCGGCCGCCCCCCTTTCCCCATCCCCGTCCCCCGGTAAGTCACCGAGAGAAAGAGCGAGAGGGCGAGGCGGTGGCTCGTCTCCCGTCTGCTCCTCGTTCCCCGCACCGCCCCGGGCTCTCCCGCACCGCCGTTGCCCGCGCGCGGCGCCGCCGCCTCCCCTCAGGCAGCGCGCGCGGAGCCCGCCCGCTCCCCTTCCCCCCGGCCCGGGCCCCTGCGCGCGCCCGGCCCGGCCCCCCCATCCCCGACCGCGTGGGGACCCCGCACTCGCCCCCCCCTCCCCAAATTCAGGGGCTCCCCCAGGCAGCCCCGCATTCCAGAGCGAGGGAAGGGCCGTTCGGGACCGGGGGTCTCGGGGGGTGTTGTCGGTACCGCGTGCGTGGCGGCGGGGGATGCGCAGGGAGCCCCTCGGGCGCGGAGCGGTGCTGCGGTGGTTTGGCAGCGCGCTGCGTGCTCGCCCGACTTCCCAGATGAGTTCCAGATGAAATGGAGTCACGATCTGCGTTAGGGAAGTTTAATTTCTTCTTGAGGCTCCCAGATCGCCCGGGGAGTGTCCCTGACTGGAGATGCAATCCTGTGCCATGTGCTCTGGGATGACCCTGCTGGAGCAGATGAGCCGCTGTGCTCCCTTCCAGCCTGGCCCATCCTGGGATCTCCCAGACCCGAGCACAGCCGGCGGGCAGCTGGTAGCGCCCTGCTCTGCACCCTCTCGGGAGGGAGATGCTTGGAATGCCAGTGGATCCTGAGAGCAAACGCTCTCCTTCCCGAATGTGCTGCCAACAGCAAAAGGAGCTGCGATGTTGCAAAGGCACTTAGAAGACAAATCCTGACAGTGTGAGCCGGGGGTGATTCTGTTCCTGAGCTGAAATGTGGCTGAGCTGCAGTGGAGATTTGTTCCCTCTGCAGCATCAGCCCCGATTACGGAATCCTGGCACTGCACTCCATCAGGTCTTGTTACAGAAAGCGAGTCTGGAGAGGCTGATCCAAGGCTGCTGCCAGTCAGGGGGAAGTCTTGGGTGGAAAAGGGGATGGTTTGATGCTCAGACCTTTCAGCAGGGAAATATGACACCAAAATATTCGCGTTCTGAGGTGAAAAGAATCTAGTCAGGTCTTAAGCTTTGCAAGCGCTGGTTATTTTTTGTGTTCCTTACAATCTCGTACTCTCTAATAAATTAAGATGGAAAGGCCTTGGACTGTTCTTTCCATCTTCCATACAAACTGCTGTATTTACTCTGTGCTAAGTACTCGTTAGAAGTGTTTTGGGGTCTGCGATATGAAAACCCTGCCACAGCTCAAAGCTATTGTGCTGTACTTCAGTTTGGAAAAAGGAGTGATCAAAGGCCGTGGCTTGAGTTTTTGGTCTTGCACATAAGTGGGTCTGAAGGCCTAAAATACTGCTGTGTTGCTCAACAGATAATAAATAGGGGTTTTCATACTGGTTTCTGGCAACCTGCTCTTTGACCAGTCTCACTCTTGTGCATGCTGAGAATCTTTTTGACAGCTAATGAGAATATTTTGTTTTTCTTCCAGGTTTTCCTTTCAGCGTGGTTCTCCTCTCGGTGGCAAGAGCTGCCTTTTAAAGCAGCACATTCATTCTCCCCTTCAAGCACCCATAAGTCTCATTTGCCAGCTCCAGAACCATGGCAACAGAAGAAAAGAAGCCAGATGCAGAATCTACCAAAACACAATCTACTCCTTCCTCCTCGACCAATCAGAGTAAGGTGTGTATGGGGCTCCAAAATATATCCCTGTAAAAACACCTGGAACTACCTGAGCACTCAGCAGCCAGACCAGAATCAGGGATTTGAATTCTGCTGTAAATTAAGATCTTTTCCATGTGGCTGCTTCTGCTGTTGTCTTGTGCTGAGGATTTTATGGGAAAAGTGGATGGAGTGCAGCTCTGCTGTAGTGCTCAGTGTTGCTTCTTTAGGTTTTGGGGAAGTTCTCACTAGTGAAATACTTCTTGTCATTTTGATAATGACAGATACTGTTTGTGGCTGGAGAATTGGTGGATCTCTAGCTGTGGGGTGGGGAGACTGTTATTCGGGTTCTTTGAAGCCTGGAGATGCTCATAGGAGGTGTTATTGTCTAACCATGAAGCCTTTTCAAAGGGGAAAAGTGGGATTTTAGGGGCATGGAGGAGTTGGCCTGCAGTTTAATTCATGATCAGAGTGAAAATGCAAACACTTGAAAGCACTGCACAGATCAATATCGAGAGTGTTACTTGGAAGTGCCATGCACTTTGTGGTTGGATTATTCTCACCTGTTGGTTACTGGCTAGGATAGAATTCACATCAGGGGTGACTTGGTGTTGTGCTTGGAACAATGAGGTCCCAGACTGAAAGGGTGTTTGGCTGCTTTTTAATTTGGAGAGTGGAATGGGAATGTAAATGTGATGTAAATGCTGAGATCTCTTTTATGGTGAACATCCACGTGGTCCATTCCTCTGTACTGATCAGAGCTGGCCATTGAGATACTAAATTTGGAATTTAACTCATTCATACATGTTTTTCTTACAGCCTGCCCCAGTAAAGCCAAACTATGCTCTCAAGTTCACGTTAGCAGGACACACAAAGGCAGTGTCATCTGTCAAGTTTAGTCCTAATGGAGAGTGGCTTGCCAGCTCCTGTAAGTATTGCTTGCTTTTATCTCATTTCAAGCACAAACATTGTTTTTTTGGCCTTGAAGAAGGGCCTGTCTGCAGTGCTACCTCCATCAGGGAGAGGAGGGTTGTAATGCCATGGTTTTTCTTAAATGAGTGATACCAAAGTTGTCACTCTTCAAGATAATTTGATTTAAGTTCTGTTACTTTGAGCACTGGGTCTTTGCATTGCCATGAGAGCCCTCACCTCTGCAGATTTCCTTACTGAACAAATAGGCATAAACCAACGCAGGGCTCTTTCCTGTGTGGAGGAAACCTTGTGCTTTTCTGTATCAATGGAAGGTTAAGCTTCTAAATTAAACTTTGAGCACAGTATCTGCAGGCAGAACTTACCTGTGGGAAATAAGGAAGGTGCTGCTGGGCTGCAGAGTTGGATGCACATGCTCTGTCCTGTGTGCCTGTGGTGGCTGACAGTCAGAGGCTTTGACTGCCCCAGTGAAGTGCAGAAGGTTGTTATAAATAGTGTTTCACTGCTTGCTCTCTTAAGTGATAGAACAAGTCCCCTTTCTGTCAGTTTTCGTATTTCATGAGGGTTTTTTGGTGTTCAGCACTGTTTGACAGCTTTGCCTTGAAAATGTGCTTCTGTGCCTGTCAGTGATCCAGAGAGGATCTGTGTGTAAGGAAAGGGCAGTTGGAAATGTTGAATATGACAGTGAGGGTCACTGGAACATCTTCCAGACATGGGAATGGCTTGGGGCTTTGACTTAATTGCAAACACCGTCAATAAAACCAGTGCACTGTGCCATATAAATCATTCTTACAGTGTCCCCATCAGAGTTCCCCCTCCCTTTTCCCCTGAACATGTTTTCCAAACTCTATATCTGGCAAATAGCAACTTTTTTCTCTGGCTTGTTTTGCAAGTTACCATGGATAACATGTTTGGCTTTCTGCAGGCATCCATTCAGTCCAGTTTGTGGTGTAATTATTTTTCTTTTTGGGGAAAAAGCCTTTCAAGCATTCCTGTGGACCAGCACTACTTTTACCACTGGCAGTCTAAAACAAAAGTAGGAACCCAAGTTGTCAAGAGAGAAACTAAAGCTGCTGGAGTCTTTCTGCATTCCAGGCAGCTTATGTAATCTCAGCTGCTGCAGAGTGCTGTGTAGGAAGCTGTTCTTCACCAATTTGGTATCACCTTCTTCTCTGAGGTCTGCCTGGGGAGGGAGAACTGCCCAGAGACAGAGTTAACTTATTTCCTTTCACCTGGAAGGGACAGCTCTGGTAGTGCTGTTAATTAACCTCTGAACTGGCACATTCTTTTCCAGCTGCTGACAAACTCATTAAAATTTGGGGAGCATATGATGGCAAGTTTGAAAAAACAATATCTGGTCATAAGCTGGTAAGTGTGAGGTGATTACTGTGGGAATTTACCTGGGAAGAATTTTGCTTGCTTTTCCTCATTCAGAAATTTCCATTCTTGGTTAGTTCTACCTGTGTAGAACGTTTGTTCTTCAGTCTTATTTTGTGGTTTTTTTGTTTATATAGTCCTGGAATTGCTGGAGTAATAGTGGGGCAGGCTGGGAATATGGGTGGAGTGCAGGCTGCTCATGGAACACCTGCATTCCCAGTCCCCAGCCAGCTTCTGGTGTCCCTGAATTTCAGGAGAACCCACCTCAGACACAGGGCAGAGCATTCCTGGGTGAAAATCCCCGTGAATTCTAACACTGTGTCCTGTTCCATCTTTCCTTTGTAAAAGGAACAAAACACTTGCCTTTTAAGGAGATTGAATTTTTCTTGTGGGTTTGCCTACATAAACACAGCACTTACTCATTCTGCGAAGTTCTAAAGAAAACACAAAACTCCCAAGCCCTTTGGTTTTTCTTTTTTTTAAAGTTTTTTACTTGCTGAAGTTTCATGAGCAAAAATGAAGATTTATCAAAAGAAAAACCACTGGAATCTTCTCCAGCCTTTGGGGATTTGGACTGTAAAGAGCAGCCATTTGTCATGAAGAAAAGCCACTTATTCAGATTAATTTATGAGCATTCTATTTAGGAATTCCAACAAAGGGTTTTGGTGGCCACAGTAAGAACTGTGTGAACGAGCTACTGATGTTCTCAGAGTGTGTGGCTCAGCTTAAAATTAACTTGTGCCAGAGGAGCTCTTAACCCAGCAAAATCACTGAATTCCTGACTGAGTGCTGAATTTTCATTCAAGCTTCAGCTGGGAATGTAATTGCAGTCTGTGTTTTCCACTTTTCTGTGTGGCTGAACAAACAGAGCTGAGAAGAGAATTGTTGTCCTTTGTTTTAGGGGATCTCTGATGTTGCTTGGTCATCAGATTCCAACCTCCTTGTCTCTGCCTCCGATGACAAAACTCTCAAAATATGGGATGTAAGCTCGGTAAGGGCAGGAATTATTATTTATTTTCCTTCATTTTTCTCTGGCACTGGGTTCTTCACTTGTGTTCCTGCTTGTAACAAGCTGGTGAATGGGCTGTGAGGATAAATGAATTGTGCTGTCTGCTCTTGGAAAGAGTGGGATGCTTGTGGGTACCACAAGGAGCCTGAGAGAGCACTAAAGCCTGATGATGGAGATAGAATCACAGCAAAAAGCCTCTCAGATGAAACCTTTCTGTAACTTCATATCACAGCCACACTTATTTCTGCTTTTTTCACCCATTCTCTCATGACAGAGAGAACTGGATAATTTGGTTGAGTTTTGATTAGGAATATTAAATGGTTTGGATCCTCCTGAGCTGCCCAAAGAGTTTGCACCTCGTCTGCAATCATGATGATTGTTTTATGTAGGTTTTTCCTTTCCTGTGTTGTTGCAGCTGGCCCTCTGCCCATCTAAATCTGGGGTTAGAGATGGTTTCTTTCTGTGCTGCACAGTGATTAACCTTAATGTGGTCTCTCTGGATGCTTTTATGACGCTGGGTGATGCTGTGTATTTAACTCTGCTGAATTTTATTTCAGGGTAAATGCTTAAAGACATTGAAAGGGCACAGTAACTACGTTTTCTGCTGCAATTTCAACCCTCAGTCAAACCTCATCGTTTCTGGCTCAGTGAGTGGTTTTTAATTTTTCTTTTCTTCGTGGGAAGCACGTACTGCACACTCCGTCACTTGTCACTAAAGGGACAGACAGGTTCTTTAGGGATCCTTGGCAGAATGATGATGGCATTAAATCACAGTTACAATTACAGCTTTATTTTCTTAGCAGATTATTATGATTAGTATAGCACACTAATTTATGATTAGAATGGCATAGGATTTCTGCAGGCAGGATTGATGTAGTACAATTTATAAGTAGGAGTACAGAATTTATGTACAACTTACGGTTTCTAACCTGGATTCTGACTTATCTAAAGGATGACTTCTAATCACCTCTCCCTCTGCAGGTTGGGTCAGGTCATGGTTTGAAAACAATATTAAATGAAAGAATATGAATCACACAGCCCATTTCAATTGTGTTTTCCCTCACAAGCATAGCTTGTAGTCAGGTGAGCTGTGCATTGCCCCTGCTTTGGGAAAGCCTTTAATCCATCCTCAGGGTCCTACATGGAGACAAGGAATTCAGGGAGGTGTTCCCCGACTGTTGGTTGTGTCCTGGGCTTTCTGACTCAGCTGAGATAAGATTTCATGCTGAATGCCTCAATCAGGTGCTTGACTAAACCTCCTTGTGCCTCTCTTCCCTCTCCAGTTTGACGAAAGCGTGAGGATATGGGATGTGAAAACAGGGAAGTGCCTCAAGACGTTGCCTGCTCACTCTGACCCAGTTTCAGCTGTAAGTCTCTCCTGATCAGTGAACACAAAAATGCTTGTTTTGTTAGCAGAGCTCCTCCTGCCCCTGTAGAGAGGTGAGTTTGTGCTGTTACCAAGCCCTTACACAGTGTCCAGGCTGGGCTGTGGTTGTTGCCAGTGGTCGTTGCTCAATGGGAATGAAATGAGAGATGTTTTCTCTAAGACCTCTAAGAATTTTGGCCTGAGTGTAAATGTGAGTAGTGCAGAGGTGTGCCAGGCATGCCTGTGTGTCATTCTGGAACACAGCTTTGTGGCACTTGATGCTCAGGAAACAGTCTGTATTTCTCTGGCTTTAGTGTTGTTCAAAGCCCTTACTGAAATCCAGAGCAGGCTTGTTCCATAGAACACTCTTCTTTTAAATCTCAGTCATTTAATAGGAGAAATAAGCTTGGAATACAGCAATATCCACTGGAATTAAGGAAAACCAGAAGGTATTCAACTCTTAATGTCTTTGAAATGAAGACCACTGAAAAAAATGTGAGCCTCAGATATATTTAACTGTGGTTGTTCTAACATGATTGTTCTGCCATATGTAAAAGATATTTCACACTTACAAATGTCTCTTTCTAGTAATAATTCTAAAAAATTATTCTTTAGCTATAAATAGCAGAAAATTGACCTTAAAACATTAGTGGCTACATAAGAAGTTCTATTCCATGCCCCTAAAATAATCAGGTTCTATTCACATGTTTTATTCTGCTGATGTGTTCCATGTCAGAAATTGAGAGTAAGGACTTGTAGTGGAGCTTAAACATTTGATCTTTATGAACATCAGTAAAGTTATTCATTTTAATAATTAGTATTAATGTTATTACAGGTGCATTTTAATCGTGATGGATCCCTGATAGTGTCAAGTAGCTATGATGGACTGTGGTAAGTAGTTATTTCTTGTCTGCATCTGCATTTTAAAAACACTTTATAAAAAACCCCAAACTTGTATCTGTAATATTAGAATTGTAATAAAAGACTTTAAACCAAATAATAATGATTTTTGTGTGTTTTTAACAGTCGAATCTGGGATACAGCATCAGGCCAGTGCTTGAAAACACTGATTGGTAAGTAGAAATATTTCTTGTCTGGGCTCTATTTTTCACACAGATTTTGAAATATGAAATTTTGAATATGAAAAACAAATGAATGTCAAAAGAAACCCTCTGTCAGTGAGATAACACAGCCATGCACTTGGTAACACTGCTTTTAATTCTGCTGTAGATGATGATAACCCTCCTGTGTCTTTTGTGAAGTTCTCACCAAATGGCAAATACATATTAGCTGCAACTTTGGACAAGTAAGTATAAAAATAAAGGAGAATAACACACAGATTTGAAATTTGGAGTATCAGATGATGCTTTATTTTGCTTTTTGGCTCCAACAGTAATGATAATACATGACTTCATATATAGTGTTTTATATAGAGGAAAATATGAATGGCATGGCAGTAAAATTGATATTTTGGGGTTAACTTACCCTACATTCCAAAGCCAGGCTAAAATAATCCACGTAGACTTTTGGAACTCTGGTGTGGAGAAATATTTTTCGGCTTCTAGAAACTTTTCAGATAGAAAAATAAAAATACCCAAGAACTAAAATCTTCGTTTTTCTTTTTTTTCTAGCACTCTTAAACTTTGGGACTACAGCAAAGGAAAGGTAATTCTTTCTCTTTATGTGCACTTAGTTAAGTTTTTAGGAAAATAGGATTTTACATGCGATTTTTAAACTTAACGTATGAATACTACAGAAAAAAGTGTCAGTACCCCTCTAGTGGAGAGGATAAACTATTTGCAGAGCCTGTTGCAACAGGACAAGGGATAATGGTTTTAAACTGAAAGAGGGTGAATTCAGGTTAGAAAGTTCTGTGAGGGTGGGGAGACCCTGGCACAGGGTGCCCAGAGCAGCTGTGGCTGCCCCTGGATCCCTGGAAGTGTCCAAGGCCAGGCTGGATGGGGCTTGGAGCAGCCTGGGATAGTGGAAGGTGTCTGTGTCATGGCAGGGACTTGAAAGTTTTCAAAGTTAAACTGTTGAGTCTTTTCTCTCAAACTCTCTCTCAAACTTTTGAGTCTTCAAACTCAAACTATTCTGTGATTGTGACTAAAGGTGTCTCTGAAAAGAAAAAAAATTAAAATACTTGCCTTCTTCATAGCCCTGAGACATTAAATATAGCAATATTTCTGCATTTTTCTCTTCATGAGCAATAAATTGCCTTTCATCTCTTTCACTGTTGTAATGGGACGAATTCAGGGCTTTGTGTTGAGTTTTAGAGCAGAGGTGCCCTCTGCATCCTCTAGATCTGTTGGCAGTGGGAAACACAGGCTGATAAGTTTGGTCCTTTTTTCCCAGGGAGTTTGTCCTTGACTGAGAAAACTCCCTTCCAGCTACATTAATGTCTTGTGATTCTTCCCTTCCAGTGCCTGAAGACGTACACAGGACACAAAAATGAGAAGTACTGCATATTTGCCAATTTCTCTGTCACTGGTGGAAAGGTTGGTGTTGATCTGATTATTTATTATTACCTATGTGCACTTTTTACTGCTTTTCTCTGTAGATAAAAGAGGATTTTGGGGCTGGAAAGCTCCTTTGGTGGGTGCTGGTTTCTGTGTCTCTAGGTGGGCTCACTGTCAGCTTTCCTGACTTTTCCTCCTTCTCCCTTTCACATGACAGCAGTGAAATGTTTACTGAGAAATAGCACTTGGATTTGGATCAGAAAGATTCAGATAACTGTGTTTTCTCTCTGCCTCTCCAGTGGATCGTGTCTGGTTCAGAAGACAACCTGGTTTATATCTGGAACCTTCAGACAAAAGAGATTGTACAGAAACTACAAGGACACACAGGTGAGGGATTCTGTTTTTATTGATGAAATACCCCTCATACCATCATGCTTAGCCTGATCATTTTCTCTCTGATACCAGTTTTGACTCTCAGACCCATAAATTCTTGACTGGCTGAAGCTTAATTGAACCCTGGGAGTTTTGCTCCTTTTTATGAAGAGTTTTTATGAGCATTGAAAATGTTTTATTCTTCACCTGTGGGAACTTTGACATCAGCTCACAAAGGAGATTTGCTTGAGCACAGAAGTGGTGAAGATGTTTTAGTGTCTCGTAACATTAGTGACTGTGAATGGTCTGTTAACACCTTCCAGAGCTGCAGCTGCCAGGGATAAGGATTGGTGTGGACTGGAAATGTGTGTGCATGTGCCTGGTCTTGAGCCAGGAGCTGTCACCTGATAGGTACTTGAGTCTGAGTCCTGTGAAAGAGCAGAGTTTTAACTGAAATCTCAGCGTGCTCAGTCCTTTGCTTTGGGCTGGATCCCAGTGATTTGGGCTGGATCCCAGTGATTTGGAGTGTAAGGAAGGCAGTAGCAGCAGATTTTCATTTTCAGGCTCTAAAGATGAAGTGTTAGCTAAGAACTGACTGGGATGTTGGAAATACCCTCCATGACAAAAAAACTGACCTGGGTTTTGATTCAGCGGTGTCTGACATGATGTGATAGAAGTAAGAACTAGAATCTAGAGAGTTCTTGCCTTTGGAAACCTGTCAAACACTTTTCTACTGCCCTCAATTCCTTCCTGCTTGTATTTCCTCTCACAGAGGAGCAACAGTTGTAAGATTTTACAAATACCACATTTAATTCTGCTACGAGGGAATAACAACTTGGCTTAATAAAACATAGTTGCTAATTTTCAGAAAGGTCTGCTATGAACCAGATTTAAATAATCTCATTTTTCTGTCTTTTCTTTTTGCTCAGATGTTGTCATCTCCACAGCTTGTCACCCAACAGAAAACATCATCGCATCAGCGGCACTAGAAAACGACAAAACAATTAAACTGTGGAAGAGTGACTGTTAAATGTTCCAGGATTGCTTTAGAGACTGTCAGGAAAAACAAAACAAAAAGATGTTTTTAAAAAAAATTATTGAAAAATAAAAACACCCATAAATCCAGTTTGGCAGGAAACCTGAAGAATATTTGATAAAGTGGTTTCTGTTAGTCTTGTCCCAAAGAAAACATCTTAGCTCTGCTAGAGCCGGGCAATGTGGTGGAAAAAAAAAAAGATGCAGTGTCTCCTTTTCTTGCCTAATGTTTTGGCAGACAAATGGATGATTCTGATGTCGGGTCAGAAGTCTTGGACACCCCAAAGATACTGTATTTTCTGGTGGCATTGCTTCTGGGCACTGTTGCTGCTTAAGGAAGAGCTGCCAATCTACTTTGTACCAGTAAGTTAAGTCACAAGCTTAGAGATGTGTGGATTTTTTTTTAAATATGTCTAATTTTTTTTTAATTTTGAATTTTTTTTTTTTCCAGAATGTAGGTTTTAGTCTCTTGGGAAGTTTCTGTATTGTTTTAAGTAGGAGTACTGCATCTTTAAGGGTGCTTCATTTTAAAACACTCTGCTCAAACTTTGTGACCAAATAAAACCATGCAGTTCCAGATTTCCCTTTTCTTGCCCCTGACTTGACTCCTGTGGTGGAATCTCTTACCTTCTGTATAGTTGCTTACCTCTTGTTACGTGTGTTTAATAGATGCTGTTCTAGAGCAAAGTTACAGTTCTTCTGTTAACCATTAAAATGAATCTTGCTTGTAGTTGTTCTCAGCATATTTTACTCTTTTTTTTTTTTTTTTAATATATTTTGCCTCTTCTGGTTCTAAAACCAACTCACAGAACACTGTAAAGTTATTTCAATGTAAAAAGAAACAAACCCAGACTTTTTGTATCTTGGCAATCCATGGTATGAAGCTGTATTGCAAATGGCATGACTCTGTATCTATCTCAGCATTGGTATTTCTTTCCCTTTTTGTCATATCCATGTGGTATTTACACATCCAGAAAAATACCATGTGCCATAATAAAAAGGTGGGATTTTATGTGTATGTTTGTGGTTAAGAGCGTGCTGATGTGAAGTGTCTGTGGAAGCTTCTCTTAAAAACATTTTTCAGGGAAAATGTTTTCTGTAGAAACTCCAGTGAGGGAGGATGAGGAGCAGCAGTCTGGAGAAAAAGAGGAACAAACACAAGTCCAGATTTATTTAATGAAGGGAGAAGGATTGAGCTGAAGGTGTCCTCAGCAGCGACAACATTGCTACAACCCCTCACAGAGTGCTCGAGCCAAGGGAAAGGATTCATGCTGCCCTCTCCTTGCAGGATGGGCAGGGATCCAGGATTTACTTTGTGCTGGTTAAGAAATGCATGGAGACACAAGTTTTACTGCACCCAAAGGCTTCTGCTGCAAGGGGATATTTTGCTCCTGGTGAAGCAAAACCTCATTTTTTTGGTGTTTACCTCATGTGCTCGGTAATAACAGAAAATCAATTACAGTCCAGACCTCTGGAGTGCTGCTCTGAGGTTGCCTTGCTTTGAAACCCTTGGAGAAAAAGCTGCAAGACATCAGGCATAGGTTTTATTTTTAAAATACAGAGTTCATGTTGAGCTGCTAAAACGGCTATTAATAATATCACTGCCTTTGGAGGTTTTTCATTACCCCCAGGAAGGGACACTGTGTCTAGACTTAGTGTCACTGCTAAAATGATCAACTCAGGATTTTTTTTCAGCCTTATTCTTGAAAATATTCAGTGAAAGTCTTCAGTGCAAGATCTGCCTGTGCTGCCTTACAGCACGGAGAAGGTGGAATTTCACTCCAGCAAAACATTTTAATGTTGATTCAGAAATGTTTCCTGGTGTAGTGTTTCTCATGGGTGTGAGTGGCTTTGCCTGCCCACCTGTGCTGTCTCATGGATCCGTGGAGAAGGGAGATGAATTTTCTGCTATCATGAGGAAATCTCTTGAACAGGGATAGAAAAACCCCTAATGTAAAGGATCTACTGTAAAGCTGCTCTTCATAAAGGTTGCGTTTAAATCCTTAATATCCCACCTGGGATTAACGCTAGGGCCTATTGGCATGAGCCCTACTTACCTCTAATTCTGCACAGCCTGGCATGGCTGTGGTGGTTAGAGCCAGGATTAGCTCAAGCACAGCTCTGGAAACAAGGAAACAGCTGGAGGGGCTGGAGTAGGGGAGGTGTAACTTTATTTTAGCTACGGGCTGAGAGTAGCTGCGGTGTGTTACAGCACCCTGAGGGAGGGTGAGTTACAGCCTCGGGTGCACCGGCCACTTTAAAGCTGAGGGAAAAGGCGAGCTGGGAGACTAAAAAAGAGGCTGCTGCTTTTTAGTGTCTCCGGCAATGAAAACGAGATAAAAAATAAAGAGGAAAAAAACCCAAAAACATGGTTAGATGCCACGAAGTAGGTGGCAGTGCCTTAACCGTATGTGTGTTGTATAGGCCACTAGGGCCCCTTCCATCCTTATCAAGGGGAGTGCTAACCTTCTCTCCTTTCATACAACACAGCTGAAGGCGCCGAGCCGCCGCTATTTAAACCTTCCATAATCTACATCTCTACAGGACAGGGCGAGCCGGCCTTTCTATCTTTTGGGCCCTGAATTTACATCTCTTCCTAATCCCCACAAGAAAAATTTTACTCTTAAGTCCAGATTTGCCCTAAAACCCCTAAAAATCTCGGTAAAATGGCTAAAATGTGCACTTTCCCCTAGGTTTTTTAATATATTCATCACTCTCAGCCAATCAGCGTGAGGAAGGCGGAGTTTCCTCTCCCGCCCTGTGGCACGCGGGGTGTGGTTCCGCCTTGGCCTCGCTGCTGGGGGCGGGCACGCCCGGGGTTCGCCGGTTCGAGTCCAGCCCCCGGCGGGACGGGGCGGGGCGGCTGGGATGAGCTCAGCGCGGGATGTGTGGCGGGGCGGCGTAATCTGCGCGGGGTTTGAGCTTTCCCAACGGGTATCCCGGGGGTTTGAGCTTTCCCAATGGGTATCCCGGGGCTCTGAGCTCTCTCACCGGGTATCCCGGGGGTTTGAGCTTTCCCAACGGGTATCCCGGGGGTTTGAGCTTTCCCAACGAGTATCCCGGGGGTTTGAGCTCTCTCACCGGGTATCCCGTAGGTTTGAGCTCTCTCTCCGGGTACCCCGGGGCTCTGAGCTCACCGGGTATCCCGGGGCTCTGAGCTCTCCCGCCGGGTATCCCGGGGCTCTGAGCTCTCCGGGTATCCCGGGGCTCTGAGCTCTCTCTCCGGGTATCCCGGGGCTCTGAGCTCTCCGGGTATCCCGGGGCTCTGAGCTCTCCGGGTATCCCGGGGCTCTGAGCTCTCCGGGTATCCCGGGGCTCTGAGCTCTCTCTCCGGGTATCCCGGGGCTCTGAGCTCTCCGGGTATCCCGGGGGTTGTGCGGCAGCGGGATTGCCCCGCGGGATGTGCCGCTGGAATCTCCCGCAGCCGGAGCAGCGGTGCAGGAGGGAGCCCATTCCCGACACGTTCCTGATGCCCCGGAGCTGGAAAATCGCTCCGAGTTCCATCAGCGCTAATGACGAGTTACAAGTTGTAGATGTGGCAGCGGTGGAAGAGCTTGAGTGGCTTTTTTCCCCTTAAGGTCTTTCTCTTCGGCATAAAGGGGATAAAACCATACAAACGTTTCTCTAAGTGAGCACTGCAATACCTCAAACAAGCCCGGGGAGCTGATGTTCCCAGCGGGATTTCTCCCTCAGCATCCCGCCGCAGGTCCCACCGATACCGCCTTAAGGCATCGCTCCATCCTCCGAGCCCTGGGACTATCCCAGCCCTTCCCGCTGGGAAGGAGCAGCGGAGGAGCCGCTTTTCCGGATGAGGCTGCGGATCCAGGTGCAGCGCCCAGGGGTTGGTGCGGCCCCGCCAGCTGTGCACAGCTGCTGCACCACAGACTCCCAGAACGGCTCGGGGTGGAAGGGACCTTACAGCTCACCCCATTCCAGCGCCCTGCCACGGGCAGAACACCTCCCACTCTCCCAGGCTGCTCCAAGCCCTGTCCAGCCTGGCCTTGGACACTTCCAGGGATGCTTCATCACTGCCACAGAGGCCAGGCTGCTCCTGGCTGCCCCTTCCAAATAATTGATGAGTTTATTAGAGGATTAAAAGTTAGTTTCCCCTCCTTATTGAATGCTCTGATTTATGCATGCATTTAAATCAATCCCATTTCCTGCCTTTTATCCCTTCTCCCCCAGGCTTTCAGGCTTTCCTGTGTCAGACATTTATTACAATCACATTGTTTTCAGGCAAGTGAATCACCGTGGGTGGTTTAAGGGATTTAAATCCATGAGCTGCATTCCTTGGGCACTTCTCACAGGTGCCAGCTGCCTCTCCTGTGCTGTAGATGCCCCTCCTTGGACCAGCCTGTGCTGCCTCCCGGTGAAATGTGAAGCAGCATCCCTGCAAATGAAGATGCTGTTGGAGATTAGGTGCAAGCCTGCCTGGCTGGGAGCTGTGTCTGTCAAAGGAGGTGCCTGGTGGGCTGGGGTGCCCAGGGTGGGAGATTTCAGGTGCTGCTAGCAGGCAGTTGCTGGATGAGCTACATAAGCAGCTTATTTTGTCATTTTAATTTTTTAATCCCGTGCATTCCGTCGCGCTCTCTCATTAGTAAGCATTAGCTCTCCAAGTCCCATTAGCTCCGCTGAAAGCTGGGGCTTTACTTGTGGGGACAGCGCTGGAAGAGCCAACAGGGGGCTGGGAGCCTGGTCCTGCAGCTGGGGACAGCCGTGGTGTCCCATGTGGGTGTGACCCTGGCCCTGCAGAGCCATCACTGCTCAGTCCTTTCCTTCGCTGTCCCCCTGTCCCCTCCCCAAGCTCCTGGCAGTCCCAGCTCCCTCCAGAGCTGATCCAAGCCCGGGGCTGGCTCCAACCTCTCCCTGCTTTATTAAGGCGACTATTTTCTTGTGTGTAAATACACACATTCCATTCAAACCCTCTTCCCTCTCCTTCAGGTCTTCCCCTTAACCCCAGGGCCACCCCCAGAGCTGTACTTTGTTAGAGGATCTCAAGTCTCGGATTTAAAATTAGTTGACTGCTTCTCTTTAATAAAATTATTCCTTTCCTCTTTAAATAGCACAATATGTCACAGAAAGCCGGTGGGTCCGTTCATGAAGATGAGGCAGCTCAGAGAGGAAAAAGAGACGGGGGAAAAAAAAAAAAAAAGTAAAACCATACATCTCCCCAAACCCCTTCTGCCTAATCCAACTGAATTAGAGGATTTCGAAGTGGATTTAAAACTAAATCTTGATTAGGGAGAATTTCTCTCCAAGAGCTGCTGCACGGTGGTATTAATGGGAAGTGATCGTGGACAGAGGAAATAGGACAGAAATAACTGAGGGTAGCACATACGCACTCAGGTCTGTGCATGAACTGAAAGAACCGGGGAATTTCTCCAGAGGAAAAGGGAGAAATCAAACATCACCATAAGGAGCCTGGGTGCCAGGGGCTGGCTGGAAAGGTGGGGAGCAGCCAGATCCCTGCTGCACCGACGGCGCTCCCCAAACCCCCCGAAAAGGGCTTGCAGGTGAGAAGGAAGCGCGGAGGACGAGGACGGCTGGGGTGAAGAGCCGGGAGGAGAGGAGGTCTCAGGCCGCTCCCCCAGCCCCTCGTGTTCACCCTGAGAGCTCTGGGTGACCCCCCATGCTCTGCGGACACATGCCCGGAGGTGCCCATGGGATCCTGTCTCTGCTGACCGTGCTGTTCGTCCTGCCGGAGGGTGAGTGCTGCTCTCCCCGGGGTGCAGACGTGCCCTGGTGATGCTCTTTACATCCCCCCTAAATCCGAGCTGTTCAGGTGTGATTTATCCTCGGGGTGAATTTAGGGGCACTGCCGCCCCAAGCCGTGCAGCTGTGTGCTGGTGGCTTTAGGATGGAAGTAATGTCACTGTGTCTTGTACAAAAGGGCAACACGCCCGGATTTGGGGTCCCCTGGGCCCCTCTTCCCTGATTTGGCCGGGGTAGGGACTCCCCTCGATGTGCCTGGCTGTGTGAGGGTGCTCACCACCCCCAAAATTGCCCTGGAAGCACAGGAGGGCTCGGGAAGGGCTCTGGGTCAGTGCTCAGAGGTGAGGAAAGGTAATGGCAGCAACCTGATTAATCAACAGAGGTTACCTTAACCTTCACAGCAGAGGTGGATGCTGTAAATGAACATCCTTTAAAGGCTTTTTGGGTTTTTTTTTTGTTTCTTTGTTTTGCTTGTTTTTTGTTTTTTTGTTTTTTGGTTTTTTTTTTTTTTGAGAAACCTGAGAAACGGCTTAATTCCTATTGTGGCAATTTTCAGACACAGTGGCTGCAGGGAAGGGCTGAGCTGCCGCCAGTGCAAATGTGCAAAGCCCTGGGGACACTCTGAGCCCATTGTGCCGGGGTCACAGGCACGGTGGCTCTCGGTGCTCTGAAGGAGGATTTCCCTTCTGTTTCCGAGCTGCTTTGCCTTCCTGATGGACCCTGTGATAACATCAGCTCTGCCAGGGGGAAAACCAAACCATGCTGATAAACCCATCCCTCTGGAGCAAATACCTCCCGAACAGGCACAGCTAAACCGGAGAGACCTGGTGGAAAAAGGAAAAACTGCTTCTGAGCACCACCAAGCCCTGACTCGGTGGTGTCTGCGGTCGTGAGGTTCCACCTAATTTTTACACCCCCCGTTTCAAAGCTCCCTTGTTCCCGCAGTTTGATCCCAGCTCCAATCTCCGGCTAATCTCTGATTTCGCACTGACCTCTAGTGGGAGATGAGGCTGTATTTTCGGGCCCACTGGGTAAACAAGTGACGGGCAGCTCCGGGCTCTGCCTTAATGCGACTTGGCAAGGCAGGGAGCGCTGCGGGGCCGTCGGTAGAGAGCAGCTCGGAAGGAGTTGAAGTCTTTCCCCTCTCGGAAAAAACCCAGCTGCGTTTCTTCTGGTTCTTGTTTAGTGTCTGGACTGCAGTGTTATGGCTGCAACATCGTGGTCGGCACCAAAAACGTGGACATGGGGTGCTCCAAGCCCGAGGTGATCACCTGCTCCCAGTCCCACCAGGGCTTCAAGCACCGGTTCTGCATTAAAACAGAGAGCGGTGAGTCCGGCCCCGGGGCCGGGGCTGCGGGGGCTGCTCGAGCCGCTGTTCACCCCCCAAAGCCAGCCTTGCAGCCCCCTGTGCCGGGCTGTGGCAGCGCCCCCTCCCCGCTGATGTCCCCCTGATGTCCCTCCTTGTGCTTGCTTTGCAGTGGTGCTGGGCATGGTTCTGACCAGCGGCTGTGCCACCTCCCGTCACTGCCAGCAGCAGGAGCTGCCGGGGGTCCGCATCCACTGCTGTGACACCGACCTGTGCAACAGCTCCCCCAGAGCCCCCCGGCCGCCCCCCGGCCACCTCCTGCTGCCCTGCATCCTCGCTGCCCTGCTCCTCTCCTGAGCCCCCCGGCTGCTGGAGGCGGGGGTGTCCCCATCGCCGCTCCTGGGGGTGGGCAGGACGCCCCCCTCTCTCCCCTCTCCTCAATAAAAGGTGCCGAACGCTGCGCCCTGGGAAGATGATGATGATTCCTTTACTTGTGGGGACAGCGCTGGAAGAGCCAGCCCCACGGGGAGGATGGGGATGCTCCGGGCTGGGGGTACCCGCAGCATCCCCGGGGCAGGGGGAGCGCAGGGTCGGGGGGATCTCCCCACGCCCCCGCGGGGATCGGGAGCGCGGCCCAGCCTCGCTCTTCCCACGAGAGGGCATCCGCCACCCTCGCTCCGCATCCCGGCCCTGCGCGATTCAGGGATGCGGCGGCCGCGCAGGGCAGCATCCCCTGCGCGAGGGGTGGGCGCTGGGCTGGGGGACGGGGGGAACATGAAACGAGAGGGGTTTGCAGATGTTTTTCCCCAGCCGAAGAGGCCGAAAAGGGAGCTTGAACAGAAAAATCCCATCCCGCGCGGATCGGAGCCCGAGTGGCTGCTCCAAGGTCATCGCGGGGGTTTGCGGCGGAGCTGGGAATTAAACGCATCTGTCTCAAGAGCCAGCCCTGTGCCTTTATCACCAGGGAAACAGCATAAACCTCGCTCTGAGAAAGGGATGAAATATTTTTATTCTATTTTTTTCTTCAGATAAAAAAAAAAAGAAGAGAAAAAGCAAAAGACCTTTTCCATGCAAAACATCAGCTTTTGATGACATTTCTCAGATGTGTGTCAGAAAACAAGCCAAAACTCTACTGAAAATATTATCTGAGGCACCTTCCCAACAGAAACACCTTGGGACTGATACAAACCACGTTCAGATTCTGAAGATTCAAAATAAAAAGGAGTCAGAAAACAAATCCTAGAAGAAAAATGACAAGAGCAGCAACAGTACCCAATTCCCCCTCTTTCCCCTTAAAACATTCCTTACGATTTTCGGGGGAGCAGGAAACATTTCCTTGGCAGCTGGAGTCATTTTGGCTACTGGTTATTTATCTGCCTGTGCTGAGCTCTTGCAAAAGCTCTCTCCAGAATAAATTCACATTGATCCACAGCAGATCGGGATGGAGCAGGGCTGATGGTCAGAGGATCAGGATGGAGCAGGGCTGATGGTCAGAGGATCAGGATGGGGCAGAGCTGATGGTCAGAGGCTCGGGATGGGGCAGAGCTGATGGTCAGAGGATCAGGATAGGGCAGAGCTGATGGTCAGAGGATCAGGATGGGGCAGAGCTGATGGTCAGAGGATCAGGATGGAGCAGGGCTGATGGTCAGAGGATCAGGATGGGGCAGAGCTGATGGTCAGAGGATCAGGATGGAGCAGGGCTGATGGTCAGAGGATCAGGATAGGGCAGAGCTGATGGTCAGAGGATCAGGATGGGGCAGAGCTGATGGTCAGAGGATCAGGATGGAGCAGGGCTGATGGTCAGAGGATCAGGATGGAGCAGGGCTGATGGTCAGAGGATCAGGATGGAGCAGGGCTGATGGTCAGAGGATCAGGATGGGGCAGAGCTGATGGTCAGAGGATCGGGATGGAGCAGGGCTGATGGTCAGAGGATCAGGATGGAGCAGGGCTGATGGCCAGAGGATTGGGATGGGGCAGGGCTGATGGTCAGAGGATCAGGATAGGGCAGAGCTGATGGCCTGAGGATGCTGCAGTGGCAGCTTTGCCACCCAGCAGCGTTTTGGGGAGAAGCTGGGAGCGGCAGTGGTGTCTCCATCGCTCCATCCCCATCCTGTCCCCACCGTGCCGGCGGTTCCCGGGGCGGGTGATGCTGCTGGCCCCGCTCTGCCCCCCTCGCCCGGCTCCAGCCATCCATCTTACACCGCCTAAGAGGCCTGTTGCAATTAAGTAGGCTGAAGTGCTCCTGAACTCTTTAACCTTTGCCCTGGGATTGCTCCTTTTGCCCCGGGGCTGTGGATCAGCTCCATTGCACTCTCCAAACAGCGCCTGCTACTTAGCTGACATTTCTTTCTCCTGCTGGATCCTATTAGCACCCTGAGGTTGAAAATGCTACTTTGGAGTGTTGTAAGGAATGTGATTTATACTAGAAAGTAGCGGCAATCTATCTTTCCCTATACACACAGTGCACATGAGGCTGGAGAGCTAAATCCACATGGCCTGAGCAAACAGCGGCCGGGGTAATTGGGGAGGAGGGAGAGGAGGAAGAGGAGCCTGGGAGGGATGGCAGCAGGGCCAGGGGATTCAGAGCTTGGGACAGGCAAGGGGGCTGTGCAGGGAACCTGCTGCCCTGTAGGATCCCATCCCTACACCAGTGCAAACTGGTGCTGGACGCTGCTGGTTTCCAAGCAAGGACTGGGAGCTGCCGGGACTGTTTGTAAAGGTTCTGGCTGGGGGATCCACCGTGTCCCTCTTCAGTGCTGATCCTCTGATTGCTGAGCAGAACTCGCACTGGTTTGCCTGCTTGTGAGTCCATATCGTGGATAACACAATCTGCATGGGAAGCAGATGGAAATAAGAATTGAATGGTGCCTGAAGGAGGGCTGATTAGCCTTTATCAGATATGACACGCTAACCACCGAGGCTCCTCGCTGGAATACCGGGTTAAAATCTCTGCAGTGTCAAATTTCATCCTCCCTGAGCAAAGAGACACTTTCCATAGTGTTTGTGTGAATCTTCTGGATAAGCCCTGGAGACTGAAACCGTCTCAGCTTCATCTGGGCATTAAAAGTCCCACCCACGTGTTTAAAAAAAGCCCCAAACCCAGAAACGCAAAAGCTGACATTTACTCTAAAATGTCTTTTTCTTCCTGCATCACTGCGTGGATCCCGTGTGAGCTGCTGCCTCCTCCTCGCTGGAGCAGGGCTGGAGGCATCTCCTGGGCATTCCCACCTTTGGCCCTGCTGGAAGCACAGGGATTATTTTGCACACACAAAAGTGTGTGCACGAGCATGCACATGGACACTAGCACAGTGTTTTCTGGGAGAAAAAGCAACTGAAATAAAAAAGAAAAAAAAAACCAAAAAACCCCAACCCTAAGCAGCCTCTGTGTCAAAAGCCCTTTTATAAAAGCCTCAGTAGCTGAAGAATTGCCATTGTTTCAGTCTCCAGTGAGTGCTAGTCTTAAAATATTTCCATCTCAGAGCAGGCTTTGACATTCTGCCCAGACCCAGGAGAGGGAACAAACACGAGTTCAGAAATGTTTCTACAAGGCACAGATCCTTCTTCTTTTGGGAGAGTCACATTCAGCATCTCACATCCTGTGGCCATGTCTCCCCAGAGTGGGGGAAACACCACAGAACAGCCCTGGAAGCAGGGAGAGGGGGACTTCTCAGGGGCTCCCTGGAAGGCAGGGAGAGCTGGGCTGGATTTCACACCATTTTTACTCAGCCTTTCCCTCCTGAGCAGCAAAACCCATTTTTTTCCCCCCCAGAAATTCTGCACTTCAGGCTGCTCTTCCTGCTTGGATGCCGAAGGCTGTGCAGACCTAGCTCCCCATCCCTCTGGATGCCAGCAGATGGTCCAAAAGCACAAGGCTGTGTAGACTCTGGAAATCAAAGCAGACAGAAAGTTTGCAGTGATATTCACCCCCTTTTAGCCTTTTTATGTGTGTGTGTTCACCAGTGATGCTGGGAGTGACAGAGTGAGGATGGGGATGGAGGAAGCCCTCAAAGCTTCACTATTTCCATCTCTGTGAAAGGACAGGAGAAGAATGGACAGTGGAAAATGGAGCCATGGAATGGTTTGGGTTGGAAGGGACCTTAAAGATCACCTCATTCCAACCCCCCCTGCTCCATGTGGTGGTGGGAGAGGGGACAGAGACTTGTTGAGGAGTCACAGCACAACTCCTGGCACTGTTATTCACCAGTTTCTCATGGTTTATCCCCCTTTCTCTTCCCAAAATAAGGAGAGGAGCTGAGATAAAAGTCGCTATGCTTTTCACAAAAAACTTCTTGGCATAAAAATGCAGAAAGCTGCCAGAGGTTTGGAGGCAGTTGGGAATTATGTGGATGCCCTGGGGTCTGCAGGAAGCTGCTTCCAGGAGGCTGAATGCTCCAGAGAGCACGAGCCAACCTGAGCTTATCTCAGCTCCGAGCACTCCTGACGTTGGATAAAGGGCAGTGTTTACCCAAGAACAATGTGGGGTTAAAATTTAGTAAGTACTTGTGCAATTCTTTATGGAGAGGCTACAAGGACAAATAAACATCTCTCAAACACAGCCAGTACTCAGGCTCCGTGTTTAATTCATTCCCTGGAAATGCATCTTGTTTATAGCCATTCATTGCAGGGGCTTGGAACAGCAGGGGTCTGATCCACTCCAAATTTCAGGCAAAATAATATGATCCTCGTTTTGCTCTTGTTTGTTCCTAGGAGAGAACACAAGGTCAAATCTTCAACTAGTACAAAGTTTGCTCTGAACCACTGAGTGGGGGGTTTTTTTGTTGTTTGACAAAGTTTTTCCTCTGCTTTCTCTCCCTTTCCGTGCATCCCTCTCCTTCCAGCTCATCAGCCCCGGATGGATTTCAGTACCGGAGGATTTGGGTTTCCTCCTTGGGTGATAAAGGCTTCTAGAGAGGATTAAGGCTGGGTGGCCAAAACCAGCAGCTCCCAAGGCTGAAGGTTGGGATGTCTCTTATCTACTCCACCCCCACGGAGACAAGCAGGCAAGCAACCACACGTGGGAGATCCAGCTCCCTCCTCCCAGGGGATGCTGCACTGAGAAATCCCCTTCTCTGGGAGCTGCTCCAGGCCCTCCATCTCACAAAGCTGAGAGGGAGCAGTGCCAGCTTCATTGACAGAAACCCATGAACTGGGTCATGCTGCCCATTCCCCCTCCCAGCAGCGAGCTCTCCTCGTGCAGACACCGGGGAGCTCTTTGCTGCGGGGGCTGCTCGACTGCAGGAGCTGGACAAACACTGGCTGTGCCCAAACGAGCCCTGAGCCCCAGGGCAATGCTCTTTTCCTCTAGGATGAGAGCCAAGGCTGCCCTGTGCCGGGGGCTGGACATGGAGAGGGTTGGATGGAGGGAGAAAGGGGCATCCTGGTTCCATTGAATAACTCCACAGCAGTGTGGGAGCCAGCGATGTGCCTGACCTACATAGAGCCCCGAGCCCCCCGAGCACAATCGATCCATTGGCAGCAGAGAGATCACAGTGTGGGGGAGGATCTGCCTCCCTGCCTCCCTGCATCCAGCCAGGATCTCCCCTGGCACCAACTGGAGCTGGCAGCACCAGGGTGAAGCTTCTCTTCCATGCTGAGCACTCCGTGCATCTCACAGCATCCCTCTCTTGTATCCTCCGTATTCCACAGTCCTGGCACAGAGTAACCTGACCCTTGGACACCTATTTTGGGATGTTCTCCTCTTTTTGTGCATCTGGGAGGGAGAGGTATTATGTTGTGTTTGCCCCTGGGGCAGCTCTGAGTGATGCACACAAGGGTTTGGCTGCTAAGAAGTCAAAAGTTGCCCTCCTTGGCTCAGCAGCTCCATTTACATCTCCTGATGGAGCCTGCTAATGGATCACGGGAGGATTTGTGTCCTCCCTCCCGGGTGTCTGGGTTATCCAGCCTGGAATCACACCCTGAAGGCTTTTCCTTTGGCTGGGCTTTTGAGCATCTCACAGCCTGGGGCCGCTCTCGCTGACCTCCTGGGTTCTGCTGCACGGGATGGATGTTCCTGGCATAATTTGCTCCTTGATGTCCTTCAGAGGAGAGGCTGGGAGGGTGGCAGGAACATAATGGCAAAAACCAGGAGGAAAGGTTAAAGGTTAGGGTTAGGCACTGTGGTGCCAGGTGATATCTCCCCCCCCAAATCCCCAAATTTTCACTAAGTAACAGTGAGTGGGGCATAAAAATACCATCTTGGGACACAGTGGGCTTCATCCTGCAGTCTGTCCCTCCCCAGGGACCCCTCCCCTGCTGGTGGCCTTAGCCAGTGAGTCCTGGGCTGGGCAGGATGGGTGAACACCCAGAGAGAGAGACTGGCGAGGGCAGCAGCTCTGGGGAGGGTGGAGAGAGGTTTGTGACGGAGCAGAGAGCGTGTCCTCGCGGTGGGGAGCTCTTTGGGGACAAGAGCCAGGTCTTTGCGGTGTCGGTGTCATGTCCCTCCCCTCAGGCTGTGTCTTTGTCACTGCTCCCTCCTTGGAGCAGCAGATCTGCTCTGCAACAGCAGCTCCCAGGCTCCTTCCACTCAGCAAACCAAACTCTGCGTGGAGAGAGGGAGATGGGATGGGGTGGGATGGGATTTGGGATGGGATGGGATGGGGTGGGATGGGATGGGATGGGATGGGATTTGGGATGGGATGGGATGGGATGGGATGGGATGGGATGGGATGGGATTTGGGATGGGATGGGATGGGATGGGATGGGATGGGATGGGATGGGATGGGATGGGATGGGATGGGATGGGATAGAATAGAATAGAATAGAATAGAATAGAATAGAATAGAATAGAATAGAATAGAATAGAATAGAATAGAATAGAATAGAATAGAACAGAGTAGAATGGAATGGAATGGAATGGAATGGAATAGAATAGAATAGAATAGAATAGAATAGAATAGAATAGAATAGAATAGAACAGAGTAGAATGGAATGGAATGGAATGGAATGGAATAGAATAGAATAGAATAGAATAGAATAGAATAGAATAGAATAGAATAGAATAGAATAGAATAGAATAGAATAGAATAGAATAGAAATAAGTGAAAGGAAAAAATAAAATAAAATAAAATAAAACAAAACAAAATAAAATAGAAATAAATGAAATGAAAAAATAAAATAAAACAAAACAAAATAAAATAAAATAGAAATAAATGAAATGAAAAAATAAAATAAAACAAAACAAAATAAAATAAAATAGAAATAAATGAAATGAAAAAATAAAATAAAATAAAATAAAATAAAATAAAATAAAATAAAATAAAATAAAATAAAATAAAATAAAATAAAATAAAGCAAGTTAAAAGGTGGGCAGAGGCTGGCACTGCCTGCTCCCGGCGTGGAGCGGTGCCCCGGGGAGAGCAGCGAGCCAAGTTTCGCTTTGACACAGGAATGAATCACGGCAGGCGCTGACGGAGCCGGCAAACAGCGACTGCTCGGGGAGAAAGGGAGCGCTCCCCGGCTGGGCACTGCTGCTAATTGCTAAATAAGGGCTAATCCAATCAATTAAGCGCTCAGGCTGCAGAGGAGGGCGCACCTCTGCTGGAATAGGGACAGAGAGGGGTTGGGGTGCCTTTGGCTGTTGGGGTCTCGGTCACAGGATGCTCCCGGGAAAATAACAATTCTTTCAGGGAACAGTTGTTGCTCTCTGGTTAATTGGGATGCAGGGAATTAGGAGTGGGATGGATGCTCAGCATGTCCCGTGTCCCCAAGGTGTGCTGGGCTCTCTGGGGGATGCTGCAGGTGGTTCAGCGAGGCAGAGAGGTTTCTGAGGCTCTGTCCCTTCTCCAGGGATGGAGGGGAGGTCCTATCCTCACCCCAGGCCACCCTCCAAGGGCTCTGGTGTCACCACAGCACACTGGGGACAGGCAGTGAGTGGGGCAGAGGCAAACTGCAGCAATCACCAATTCCTGCCAGCCTTGCAAACCCAGCCTCAGGAGAGCAGCAAAAGGAAATGAAAAGCTGATGATGGCAAGCAGGGCTCTCCCAGGGTTTATCAGCAGCCAGGGTGGCTCCCCAGCACTGCCCAGGGACCTGGCTGAGAGTCCTAAAGCTGTGCTGACCCCATGGCAGCCTCACTGGCAGCCCTGTGTCCCCAGAGCTCAGCCCTGTGTCCCCTGAGCTCAGCCCTGTGTCCCCAAAGCTCAGCCCTGTGTCCCCTGAGCTCAGCCCTGTGTCCCCAGAGCTCAGCCCTGTGTCCCCTGAGCTCAGCCCTGTGTCCCCAAAGCTCAGCCCTGTGTCCCCTGAGCTCAGCCCTGTGTCCCCAGAGCTCAGCTCTGTGTCCCTTGAGCTCAGCCCTGTGTCCCCTGAGCTCAGCCCTGTGTCCCCTGAGCTCAGCCCTGTGTCCCCAGAGCTCAGCCCTGTGTCCCTTGAGCTCAGCCCTGTGTCCCCTGAGCTCAGCCCTGTGTCCCTTGAGCTCAGCCCTGTGTCCCCAAAGCTCAGCCCTGTGTCCCTTGAGCTCAGCCCTGTGTCCCTTGAGCTCAGCCCTGTGACTCCAGAGTTCAGCCCTGTGTCCCTTGAGCTCAGCCCTGTGTCCCCAAAGCTCAGCCCTGTGTCCCTTGAGCTCAGCCCTGTGTCCCCAAAGCTCAGCCCTGTGTCCCTTGAGCTCAGCCCTGTGTCCCTTGAGCTCAGCCCTGTGACTCCAGAGTTCAGCCCTGTGTCCCCAAAGCTCAGCCCTGTGTCCCCTGAGCTCAGCCCTGTGTCCCTTGAGCTCAGCCCTGTGTCCCCTGAGCTCAGCCCTGTGTCCCCTGAGCTCAGCCCTGTCCTGACAGACCCCTCACACGAGGCTTTTCCTGAACATTCCTTACTGCTTCCCCTCCGCTGATTTCAGCACTATTAAAATGTTTTCCACCACCACCTCTCTCAATTACATGTTTTTAAAAAGTCATTAAAGAGAATTCCCCATGAAATTATTTTGATTTCCCGCCCCTCTGTCTACTTCCAAACTAATGAGATTAATTGAGAGCTACAAACATTTTCCAAGGGCCCAAGGCAAACGCAATGGCAAATGGCAAACACATGTAACTCTTCCCAAGGATTGCATCCATCCTCCCTCTCCTCTCCAGCTCAGAGCATCCCTCCCAACATGGGGCTGCATTTGCAGTCTCAGAAGGTGCTCAGGTTTGGAAACCTTTGATATTTTTTCCCCCCTCCTTTGAGGAAGGAAAAAGAAAATGCCTGAGGAATGAGAGCTGTCAGAGGCAATAATGTGAGATCTCACTTGTGGCTGGCAGGCAGAGGGGGGATTTTGAGGGGGTTTTTCTCTCTGGCATGTGGTGTTAGCTGAGAAACTTCAAACAGGGAAACGAGGAGGAATTTAGGAAAGTTTTACCTCTTTCTCTCAGCCTCCAGGTAGGAAAAGAAAAATGAAATCTTCTAAACCCAATAACCTGCAAAGCAAAGCTGACAATTGCCCTGTTCTCCTCCCAGGCGTTTGTCTGCTCCTGGTGTTTGATTCCTCCCATCCCAGGTTAATCAATAGGACAAATCTCCGGTGTCACTCCTCTCCTGGCCCCCACGGGCTCCTCCAGGATTGATGACAGCAAACAGCCCTTCAGAGAGGGCTGAAAGTCTCTGAATAAGGATAAATAAAGGGAACAATAAGAGAGATTTGTTACTCTGTGGTGGAGCAACCTCTCAGCATCACCTTCCCTCAGGTGCTGCTTTAAAATGGGGTGAAAGAGAACCTTAAAAAAACCACCAGTAAAGCCCCAAACCCTGCAGAATTCCATGGGATCACCAATACAAACACAGACAGCAGTGAGGAAGATGGTGACAATGGTTTTGGAACTGGAGAAAACTTTTATTAGCATGGAACTCCCTCACCCCCAAAGCCCAGTTTGTGTAAACACTGATGAGGGCAGGGGTAATTACGGTGAAGAATGGATTTGCTCCTGTGCCATGAGGATTTTAGCCTAAAGGTCTTCTTCCACCCCTCTGTCATGGACAGGGACACTCTCTCTTAGATCAGGTTGCTCCAAGCCCCATCCAGCCTGGCCTTGCACACTTCCATGGGCTCAGAGGTGCTTCCAACCCCTCTCCTTGCAGGACAAGGATGGATTTCCACGGGAACAGAGAGAAGATGCTGTGAGATGTCCATGGAGGTGAATCATCCCCTTGGAAGGGGGACTGGAGAGTGCCCAGGAGAGCAAGGATCCTCACACCAGTGTGCTGCTGGCACTGGTGAGGGACCAGGGTGGCCGAGGGACAGCCAGCACCAGAGCCTGGCCCAAGATGACTGCGGTGGATCCTGTCCCCATCCCCCTCTGACAAGTTAAAAACCTCCAGTTTATTAAAGACACATTCCTACCCTAATAAAAGATGAGTTGTCTGGTGGTGGGGAGGCTGCAGGATGTTATGGTTGGAATGTTCCTCGGCTCTTGTGTAATTCAGAGCCCCACCAGCTGTGGATCCACAAGGAGCTGTTTTCCCCCACCCCAGACAGGCAGAGTTGATGTTTTCTGTGATCTTCATGATGTCACCAGCTCTGCTTTGATGTGTGCAAGCCAGGGACCTCTGAGGCTCACAGCTCTGGGGGCAAATTTATCTGAGCACTGCTTGGGAGATGACCCAGTAGGATGGAGGCCAGATTAATTGCTGGAGGGAAGAGGCTGATCCCTGTATCCATACTCATCAGTGCATTAGGGCTGTGCTGAGCCAAAGGCACAAATAACAACAACAACAACAACAACAACAACAACAACAACAACAGAATACATAAATAAATAAAAATTTTAAAAATTAAAGAATAATTATTAATTATTATTAATAATAATAACAACAATAATAATAGTAATACTACTACTACTACTACTACTACTACAACTACTACTACTACTACTACTACTACTAATATTATGAAGTCACTTCCATGAAGTTTTCAATAATGGGTCAAAAAGGACAGAATTTTTCCCCCCATTTCACATGGGGATAATGGAAACACAAAGCAATGGAAGGTTTGACTTGGCAAAACAACACAGGATGGTCCCATGAGGGGTGTGTGGGGAGCTGGACCTGGAGCAGATCCCTCCTGATCCCTCCTCTGCACTCTCCCACAACCAAAGCACAGATCTGCAGTGGTTTCCTTATGCAAATCTTCTCTTGGGCTGGCTGGGGACAAGGGACACTGCAGGGGTCACGGTGGGCAGGGGTACAGCAGCCCTCGGGCTTTGTGGGACATGAATGAACTGGGATCTGCTGAGTCTTCTGCCTCCACAGCACAAACCAACCTCCTAAAACCACTGGAAAACACTTTGGTTTTGTGTTTTTGTGGCAGCCTCGCTCCCAGCACCACATTCCAGGCTGGACACTAAAAGTTCTCCCATGGCACAGCTCAGATGCTCCCTGGGGACTCCTGGTGCCTCTCCAGTGATCTGGATTTTCCAGGGACAGAAAGAGCTGGAGGCCAAATCCTGATTCAATGCCCATGAAAATGAAATAAATGAATATATTTTATGCAGTCCCTCAGATGTGTTACCTCGGGGGTCCATGGGAGGACAGCTGGAGCCCGTCCTTCCACCCAGGATTGGAAGATCATTCCACTGGTGGCTCCTGAGGTGTTATCCTGGGTTAGATTAAAAACAGCCCTGTGACATCAGAGAGGGCCCAGCACAGGCTGTAGGAACAGTATGTCCCCACCACTCCCACCCTGACCACTTGCTGGGACAAATACCTGTCCCAAACCTCCACAGGAACAGGTATTTCTGCAGGTATTTATCCTGCAAGCAGCCCAGAACTGGATTAAGATAAGGTGACAATGTGGAAATGCCTGTCAAGCCTACAAACCTGCAGGGCAAATTAAGCAATCATGTTCCCAGGACATACATAAAAATAAGTAAAAAACCGCTATTAATCCATAGCAACAAAAGGAGATGGCATGGCAACAGCAGCAACTGCAAAACAAAACAGCAATGAGAGGAGGGGAGAGGAAAGGGAAAAATCAAGCCCTGCTCTGGCCTTTTGGGGGTTTTTTAGGTCAGGGGAGATGTTGCACCCCAGGTGGGGGAGGCAAAGCACGGTCTGGGTGCTGATGCCAGGGGGGTTCCTGAGCCTCTGCTCAGGCTGAGAAAGGTCCCAGATCCTGAGGGTTGGCAGCCAAGCAGGGCAGGGAGCTGAGGATACCAAATCCAATTTGTTTTGGTTTTTTTCTTTCTCCTAAATTAAACCAAAACATCAACAGCAGCTCTTAATTATCCTACAAAGATGAGCTGCTCATGGCACTGCAGAGGAAAAAGAACCTTTTACTCCTTAGGACTGAAGTTCTGAGGACCTGCTGGATAAAACAACCCAGCCCAGGAGAGAGCAGCTCCTCAGGGGCAGCTGCTGTGCTCCCACCCCACAAAGTGATGCTTTCAGCTCCCATGAGGGCAACATCCCTCCAGGAAACAAAACTGGGCTAAACTCAGCCTCAGAACACTGCTCCATCGCTGTTTTGAACCCAGGCAGAGCTGTGCTGTGGCTGTGGCTGCGTGGGAAGAGCGTGATGGAAATAAGCCCTAATGGGTGTTAATTTGGAGTGGGAAGTTTGTGAGTCAGGCAGGGGTGCAGGGGAGGAGTGGGCAGGAGCCAGGATGCCAAGCAGTGCTGAGCTCCTGCTGCCTGCTGAGAGGGGTTTTTTGTGCTCCTGGCAGGGTTGGGAGCGCCCAGTGGGGCTCAGAGGGTTTGGAAGGAGAAAGGGAGCTGCTGGGAGAAGGGATTTCATCCAGGCAGTTTGGCTTGATCAGAACCCACACTCTAGGGATGGTTGTTAAAAGGAGATTTGCCATGCTGTGAGAGCCAAAGCAAACACAGTGAAACTTAATTAAATGCCTGCCTGCTAAAATAATAATTTTCTTATGAATTGAGGAAGGTAAAATACAATGAGAGACGGACCTGATAAAGGAACCATAATTCTCCAGCAGAAGCACATGGGTAAAGAGCACAATAAAGCAGGTTTGCTGGTGGGGAAGGTATGACTTTTCCCTCATACAGATCCATTTGTGGGATGCTCTCCAGGGCTGTGCCAGCTGCTGAAGCCCTCACAGACTGCCTGTCTCCATCCCAAACCGTGGACACCCAATCCAGAGCTGCTCCAAGAATGGTGGTGTCTGAATTCCCGACAGCAAATGGAAATATTAATGCTTGTCTAGAGGAGAGAGAAGGAAAGGGAAGAAAAAAAAAATTCTGAATGGCTGGAATTTTCATTCTGCTCTTGCTGGCACTGGGAAGAGGGGAGGCACCTCCTTGGGGTGGGGAACAAGGAACTTCTGCATGCTGAGAACTTGCTCGGTGTGGCTTTGGACAGGAAAAAATGTCAGCTGGAAGAAAGCCCTCCCAAGAAAGTGGTGACTGGTAAAATCATCATCATCCAGACAACCCAGGAGAATCATTTCAGGAGTAAAAGCTGGGAAAAAAAGGAAAAAAAAAATAAAAAAAGAGGTCTTGAACCATGCACCTGCAGGATGGGCTGCCCCCAACCAGGAGGAGTGAGTGCAATGTCTGCTCCTGCTCCCAAGTCTGCAAACTGCAGGCACAGAGGTCAGACAGAGATTCCTTCTGAAAGTGTCTCTCTGAATGTTATTTTCATTTAGAAAGAGAAAAAAAAACAACTTAGGATGGAGGGATGGATTTAATCTTTAAAGGGCTGGGAGTCTGCTGCCACTGCTGCTCTGAGCCCAGGGTGTTCAGCATCTCCAGCACCTCAGAAAGAGGAGGTTTCCAGCCCTCCCTGGTCTGGGATAGCACTAATAAAATATAGCAAAATGGAGAGAATAAGAAGAAATTTTGAATTTTTTCCTCTATTTTTGGTGGTTGGCCTCATCTCAGCAATGCTGGCTCCAGCCAATGCATTTGGCTGCTTGGGTTTGACTCAGGGTTTGTGGCTTCAGTACTTTTATATACCTCAAACCCATAGGGGAAAGGTTAGGCCAAACCCCTGTTTTTTCATTAGTTTAATAAATGTGATCATCTCCAAAAAGTTCAGTTTTTTAACCTACTCCAAATGCAGATATTCCTTCTTTCTCAATAAAGAAATCCAAACCCAGGGACTGAAAGACTGGATTTGGACCCTACTTTATTTGGCATTGACTCTTGTAGATACACTGAACATTACTTCATGGCTGAAATTAAAGAAATAAACCTGCTAATAAAATAAACTAATAACTTTTACCCTCTTTGTCTTTCTCTGGGAATCAGGAATGGCTTAGCCTGTACAATAATTATACTGTAAGCTTGGAAAAAAAAAAAAAAAAAGAAAAAAAAAGTTCTTGACTTCTGCCATTCCCAGCCCTTCCCACCAAAAGGGGGGGCAAAAACCCTTGGCAATAAATTAAAAACAGTTTTATTTACCTTGAACTACTCAGCCAAGAATGCACATTATTTAGGGACTGGAATAAAAAGCCATTCACTCTAGTTCAATTGGCCATTTAGTTCAATTTGTGTGTGTTACTGCAGGTAATTACTATGGTAATAATGTACTGTAATCTGTGCTGATTTGGAACTTGTCCTGTTTCTGTATTAATAATAAGTGCCATATATGTACTAATTACCAGTTTGTTACCATGGTTATTTGCGTAGATGCCATGTTAATGATACCCTGGAAACATAAAGCAATCACATTTTTGAATTAAATCTTTGTGGTCTCTTTAGTGCTAAAAGCCCAATTCACATAAAATAATGATGAAGAAAATGAGCTCATCGGGGCTGCCTCGCCAGCGAGCTGATTAGCTGAGCTGCATAAATATATGGCTTTGCCATACTGAAAAATTAGAGCCTCCAAAACATTTTCCACGGTTGCTAAGTAACTCCCCAAAGATGACATCACTTACAGGAACACGCGGTGCCAGATCTGTCATGCACACGTATTTATAGAGCCCGCCGAGCGCGCGCCCGGCGCTGCCAGAGGTGTCAGGGGCTGGCTGCCAGCCAGGGACAGGGGGCAAAGAAATGGGCACATCCCTCCTTTCCCCCTCCAACTCACCCACACGCAGCCCTCGCTCCGTGGAGGCAATCCAGAGGCATCTATTTTTTGGGATTATTTAAAGCCAGGAGGGACCGGTGCGATCCCTGCTCGACAATAATTTCACACTGCGAAGCCTGCGCTGCCTTGTGTCTCTTCTTCTCTTCAGATTGAGCTGAGCAGCGCATTTTGGGGATGATTTGTTGGGAATGTGGACTGGAAGGGACAGGCTACTGCTGAGGGAACACTCCTGTGTGTCACTGGGTGCTGGGCAGACACCTCAAGGCTTTCCGTGGGATGATGACCAGCAGTTATCCCTACAGCCTCCCATCCCACTTCTCCTGCTATTCCCACGCAGCCGCCGCCTCGCTGGCCATGCGGGATGCACATTACAATTAAAAATAGTTCCTTGGCAACAAAACCATTCCCTTTTCCCTGAGTGTAAACAATGGCTCCTTCCTACCCTGGAATTAATGGCGATTCTTTAAGCAGATGACACTGGGAAAAGGGCTGGGGAGAGCTGGGGCAGGGAAGCTGTGTGGCCCTGCAGACAGCAAGGAACGAGGAAGGGGAAGCTGTAGGTCCCAGCCCCGTAGTAAAGGCTGATTGCTGCTGCTGTGGTTGAAGCCTGGTGGGGCTGGAGCTGTTGCAGATCCATTGGGAACAGCAAGGCCCAGAGCTGCAGGAGAGATCGGGGTTTGGGCACCCCAGATTGGAGCTGGGGGTCTCCTCTCTCACTGGCAGGGCCTGTCCAGGAGAAAACAAGGGGGTGGGAAGGAACATCCTGATAAATCTGCTTGAGAGAAGCCCCTGTTCTGGGTGTGGGCCTGGGAGGGCAAACAGCCACTGGAATCCTGGCCAAAAGCCCTGGGGAGATCAAAACATCCATTGGTGAAATTTCCTGCCCCTCAGCAGGTCAGGGATGGGCTGGCTGAGGCATTCACTACAGAGTGCCCCAAGCTTGCACCCATTAAGGAACCACTGGCCCAGGGTTGTGGTTGTCTTCCCGTTATCCTCCGTTTTCCTCCCTCTGCTTTGGCCCAAGGCCATCCCAGCGTCTCCCTCCCTGCTCCTGCAGAACCCAGTCCCACAGAGGATGCCACAACACTTGAAAAGCTACTTAGTGCTCTTTATTATCTGGTCATTATTTTTCCACTGAAGCCTGAGATAAGCAAAGCATAAATCAAACCAGAACAGGAGCCACTTGGAGCAGGTAAAGCATGGAAAAGATTTTAATCAGTGATTCTGGGCAAGAAAAGCAAAAAGAGAGAGAGGGAGGGAGGAAGGGTGTGTGTGTGTGTGTGTGTGCAGAGAGAAACAAAGAAAGGGAAAGAAACACCACTTGTTGTTTGTGGGATGAAGACAAATGTTTCCAAAGCTGCATTTTCCACGTGATGCCCAGTAAAAGCTCTTGGTGGGATTATTAATCACAGGGCAGCCTCCACCCCTCCCGAGCTGTTTGATGTGCCAGCCTCCACTCTCCCCTCCCTCAGCCCCCACAACTGGGCAGCTGTGACAGGGGAGAGCAAAGCCTGGGAAGTTCTTCCAATAAAGAAAATGCCATCAAATAAAGAGAGGAGGAAATAAATAAGAGACTATCAGGGAAGCTGCTGCCGTGCCGGTTGGATCCCTCTGCCTCTTGAGACTTCTGGAGAGCTGCTGACACTGGGAGCGTCTTCTGAAATGGATGGACTTTGCCTCTTGCCTCATACATCTGTTTAATGACCTCTCCTCACAGGCACTTGACATGTGATTTATGGGATATAAATTTTACCTCTTTGCTCGGGTGTCGCAATCCCCGCGTTCCGCAAGGTGAGAGCACCTCGCCCCTCCGGGATGCCGGCCTGGCTCCCTCAGCTTCCTGCTCGCTGAACTTTCTTCCTCAGGCCCTTCCTTTAAAAAATTAAAAATAATAATAAAAAACACCCAAAGAAACAAAAAAAAACCCCCAACCAAACCCCAACCCCTAACAGACCTTTAAAATGTGTTTTTTCCTCTCTGAAAGAAAACTGCTGCTGACACAGCGTTCAAGGCTGGCTGTGCTTTTCAGAAAAAGCAAACAGCAGCATCCCAGCTGATTTCCTGCAAATAATAATAATAAATACATACATAAATAAATAACTCCTTAATTCTTTTACTGGCATCTGTAGCCTCTAATTCATAAATTCATCAGGACTTTCCCAGGATGTCAGTTTTGGCAAATGAGCCCTGAGTTGCTTCATGCTAATGGAGCGGTGGGCTGCCTGACCTCAGGAAATAGAGAGGCCAAACATGAAAAAACAGCCGGGTTCAAGGCTGGGGCTGTGAACCCCAGATTTGAGGGTGAGGTCGGCAAAGGGTCAGAGCAGCATTGTGTGCAGCGCGAGGGAGAAACGCTGGTTTCTATTTAAAGCCTTTCATGGCGCTGGCAGAGCCCTCTCGCCATTGTGTGCGGCTGAGAAATGCGCCTTGGACATCCTGGCTTGGGGAATGGGGAGAGATTGGGAACAGCCACTCTCACGTGTTGCTGAGAGCCCAACGCTCCCCTACCTTGGGAGGAAAGGGAGAGCGAGATCTGCCTGGCTCTTTTCAGCGGCTAACGCAGATGGATTTGCTTTGGCATTTAAGGGTGATGGATGTGCCAGGTACTATTCATTAGGAATGATTTGTTGGGGCCAGCGTAGCTCGCCTGCCCATTAGGACGCATTTACTTCGCAGGTTACTAATGATGGGTGCGCTTAATAGTTCCTAAGTATTGGAGGGCATTAAAAAGCCCTGGAAGAGAAGGCTATCAATATTTACAGCTTCAATTTGTTGGGGGAGGAAACCAGTTTGTGTGCCTGGAAGGGGTGTCCGCCCCAGTCCCCGCTCCCAGAGGTGGGTATTGGGATGGAGGAGGCTGGAGCAAGGGGGAATAGCTCTGAATCCAGCTGTGCTTTGCCCCCAGTGCACCCGAGTGATGTGGCAGTGGCAGATTTTCTGACTCCTTCTGAGGGAAACTGAGGCCCAAACCCAAATATGAGAGCACAGACCCAGCAGCAGAGCCCTGCAGCCCCAGGTGGGCTAGAGTGGGTTTGCCTCTCCACCAGCACCATGGGCCACCATCAGAGGAGGCAGAAGGACATTGACTGAGGGATGATTATGACTATTACATCCCAATTCCCTTCCCTTTCCCTCCCCCCGGCTCGGAGTGGGCTCGGCTGGGAGCGAGATCCCGTTAACAGTCCTCAGCCGATGGGCAGCCATTTACTTAAGCCCCGATTTTTCATTAAAACAGCACATGTGGCTATCAAGCATCACAAGGTCACGGGGCTGCATTGTCTCAGCTTAATATGATGCCATTAAGGCTGGACCATCACGTCTCCGATACAGCAGGTTCAGCAGCGCAAGATCAAGCATTGGGCAAGACTGCAATTTCCTCCTGTCCTCCTGCTATGATCTTATCAAAGCCTGACTGATCTCCATGTACCAAAATGTGCTGGAGAGCATTAAATATCGTGAAAGGCTCCGTTTGCAGCAGCCCGTGGGGAGGGTGGGTCACAGCCCGGCTCCCTTTGTGTCACACCATCCCTCTCCCGCAGCAGAGCTAGGATGGGGTGGCCCAAGCATCCAGACTGGGAAATCTGTGTGAGTTTATATTTTCTCTTTACCCTTGGTGTTGGGTTTTATTTTTAAGCTTGATCTCTAATCGAGCCGCATGGGTCTGAGTCTAATTTTGCTGCCCTCGTAGCCACGGCGCTGGCCTGGGACCCTCGGCACAGTGGCTATTCCTGCTCTCTGCAGCCCTTTTATTTCTCCCTCAAATAACCAGATGAGAATAATTAATTTCTTCCACCTTTTATCTTCCTATCTGAGCTACAAGTGCCTGCATGAAGTCCCTTTATTTTACCATGCAGAGTTTCTGGCCCAGCAGGGCCCTGCTCTCTGTACTCGATGAGATGCAGGAAGGTTGGAGAACAACTATGGAACAGAAGCAGGAAAAGGCAGATTGGGAACTGTCTGGTGGCTTTATCAAGCCATGCAAAGAGGTGGCACTCACTGACTCCCTGGCACTGGCACCAGGTGTGTACGTGTGCCCAGGTGGGAGGTTCTGTGCTGACATGAAAGCCCGTAAATAAAGGCAGGTTTGTGTGAGCAGCAGCCCTGCCAAAGAGGAAACATCTCTCAAGATCTCTACCAGAAGGGTTTGCAGAGCAAACAGAAATGTTTTTTTGTCTCAGAGGATGCCAAGCCCCACTGCAGCCCCCCTGAGGGGCAGGGAAGGAATGAGAAGGACCCCAGGAAAGGGACACAGTGGCTTTTTCCAGCAGACACTGAGCACACATGGCCCTGCTGGGTCAGTGAGGGTGGACAGAGGGTGCCAGTGGGAAGGGGCTTCCTTGCAAAGCAGACTCACCAACTCCCCAAAAATAGATAGAGAAGCAGAAACAAGCTCCTCTGCCATCCTTTGAGCCAGAACAGCTTAAAAAGATAATGAGCTAATTGGGCAATGGAGGCCATCTCCCCATAGCTATGTGTCAGCTCTTATTATATCCGCTCTGGAACGCTCACTGAGAATACACAGACCCTCTCTGGAGGTATTGATCATTTATTTTCCAGGCCCTGTGCTGCCCCTTCCCTTGGGCAGGCAGGGGTGGAGGCTGAGGGTGGCTCCCCCCACATACAGCCCGTCAGCTGCAATTGTTTTCTAGTGAAAATAGATGTTCAGTATCGATCTCTCTCCCTCCGTGGAGTCTGCGGGCCTTCTCCTTAGTTACTCTAATAAAACACAACTAATTAAATTTGTGCCTTGCTTTTTCAATATTGCATTATCCTAATTACTAATTAAGGGGGACCACGTGTAAGGGATAGGCATTATTCCCTGCAAAAGATCCCCCTAATGGCTTAAATGACATCTCAGGGAAGGAGGAAATCTTTCAGCAAAGGCCAAGACTGAAGCTTGGGGAAGGATCCCTGGGGACAATTTAACGAGACACTCTTTAACCCTTCAGTTGCTGCCCTGGAATTTGCTGAATCATGGGAAAACACCCGTGCAAAGCTGTCCTGCACATGGCAGGCAGGGAAAAGGGAAAATTGGGGTGGAATTGAAAGGAGTGGGGGTATCTCTGCATGGGAAGCACGTCAGGGGAGAGTTGAGGAAGCGGCTTTTCAAGAGGAGTGCGCTGCCCTCCCACACAGCCCGGTGTGGACACTCCGGCCTGTCCGGGGACATACCAGAGCTGGGCCTTGGCAGGGAGGAGCGAGGCCTTTCAAGCCTCTACTCGACATCCTGCTCTTGTCAGGGCTGTGCCAGAAGGGCTTTGTTCTGTTCCAAGTGGCAATTAAACACACAAAATCCCAGAGAGCGTTCTCTGGGGGACTGCTGGCAGCGGGGAAATCTCACTTCTCCGCACTTCAGGAGCCCCCAGTGGCTCCAAGCAATGCAGCACTGGGACTTGTGCTGGGCAAAGGACACCAGATTAAAGCCAGGCTTAAAGCAGACTGCTGGCAGAACAGACTAAGCTGGTCTCTGCACAAAGATCTTGGAATAAATCCCAAACTTCCTCTAACACCTCCCAGGGACTGTGAAGCCTGTGCTGGGCTCGCTGACCCCTTCCCTGCTGGAGCACCCTTGGTTGCAGTTCACCAACATTTTCATTTCCCTTTCCGTGTGAGTCGTGGCTGTTCTGGCTCTGTAAGCCCCTGGTTCATTTCTCACATGGCTCTTTTTAGAAAGATACTTTCCCCCCCTTAAATACGTGGCTTGGAAGCGTGAGCTGAGATTTATGCTGAAAGGAATTGGGGAAGACTAGCAAATATGTACTTGTTGGAGGGAAAAATAATACTTTGCGCATTTTAGAGAATCCCACAATGCTGGGACTCGGGAAAAGCAGCTCTGCCACAGATCTTGGCATTTACTGGCACTTCCCAGGGAAGAACAACTGGGATGAAGCTTTCAGGTCTCCTCTTAGGAGGAGTCACCAGCACTTGGCATCTGGGGAAACTGAAGCATCAAAATAGGGACTGTTACAGGTCAAGCACCTTCCAAATCCTCCCCATTTCCCTTTCCATGGTGGTTTGTGTGTTGCTTTATGTAGCACTGCTACAGACAAAAATTGGCCAAGGAATCATTAATGGAAATTTCAGAAGACTCCAAACAATATCAGTATCTACGATTTGGCATGCTGTTGGTTTCCATTCTGCCCACAAGTTAAACTGATCACAGCTCTGTTTTGGCTTATTTTATCTCTCCCTTCCTCGGAGTGATTGAAATCTTAATAATCAAGGATAATATCGACGCCAAAGTTTTAAGCAATAAACATATAAACAGAATGAAGAGAAGCAGAATGCTCACGTCTCTCAACAGTGCAAATGGTTCTGTTTATTTTGCTGTAGCAGATGTTAAGTTTCCAATAATAAAATAAAATAAAAAATCTAAGGGAGACATTTAGCAAAGTATAGCTTTACACTCCAGAGTTATCACTCCAATTTCAACTGGGACCATAAAGTTTTATGAGCTATTAAATTGCCCTAAACCTCCTTTAACACACCAGCTCTAATGTTGGAGATTAACCATTTAGAAAAAGAAGGTTACCTTAGCTGAGATGGGGCCATTTTCCTGCACTCTGATTCAGTCAATAGCACTTTGCCTTGGCAGAGCCATTTGCTGGCTGTGTGGTTGGTAATTAGCCCGCATGCCCTGCAGGTGATGCAGCTGCAGGAGCTCCCATCCCTCCCACAGCGCCAGGAGCATCTGCAGGACCAGGAAGGATGCTCAGGAGAGCAGAGGGAACAGCTCAGCTCCTTGGCTGGCTGCAGTTTTGCTTCATCCCTTCACCCATTCAACAGGGATGCTCAGGGTTTCTTCTCCCTCCACTTCACAGAATTCCAGACTGGTTTGGGTTGGAAAGAGTTTAAAGCTCATCCAGTCTTACCCCCTTCCACCGGCCCAGGTTACTCCAAGCCCAGTCCAGCCTGGCCTTGGACACTTCCAGGGATCCAGGGGCAGCCACATCTTCTCTGGGTACCCTGTGCCAGGGCCTTGCCAACCTCACAGGGAGGAATTACTTCCCAATATCCCATCTAACCCTGCCCTCCTTTTCAAAGTCTCTCTCCAGGCTTCTTGTAAGCCCCCTCTAGGTACTGGAAGGTGCTTCATGAAGCCTTATCTTCTCCAGGCTGAACAATCTCCAGTTTTCTTTTTTTTTGTTTGGGTGACAAATCCATCTAAACATGGCCTTTGCCTGTGTTTCATCACTTTGCAGAGGAGACCTTTGATCCTGGCTTGAATGCCCTGGATGCCGGAGTGAAACTACCTGGCCCAGGAAAAGGTTAAGTGTCAGTTCCATTGACACTTGCAGAGCTCTCTCTAGAGAGGGAACTTGGAAACACTCCAGCCACATCCACAGAGTGTCACAGCACCTTCCAGAATCCCAGGATTGTTTTTTAAATAGGCATAAACCCAGGAGCAGAGAAGACCTGGATCCATGGGATGATCCTCAGCCTGTCAAAGGGGACCTGTGGGGCTTTGCCACCTGCAATCTGCCAAATCACCACCCTTTACCCCCTGCTGAACTGGCCTGTGACCCTCTGGGCACCAAACCTCTGGCCAGGTCATTGTTTTGCCTGTCAGGTAGTCCAGCTGCCTGGCCACATCTGGAAACATCTGTCTTGAGAGACGTGGGGCTGTTTCACGCTGATGACTTGCAGGGATCTGGCGTTTCTCCTAAAATTTCTGCTATAGCTCCTCTTCTGCCATGAGCTCTGGAAAGTCTCTTCTGCTTGGCTGGCTTGGAGCCCTGCTGAGGGCTGGGGTGCAGGGGAGAGCCCTGACATTAAAGCAGAGAATCACAGAAATCACAGAATGCTTTGGGTTGGAAGGGACCTTAAAGATCATCAAGTTGCAGCACATTTCCTCCTTTCCCTGGTGTTCCCTTGAAGTTTTTGGGACTATTTGGGAAACCACCAGCAGGAGAGGTGGGAGTTGCTCCCCAGGAATTAACAGTGACCACAGAACCCAGGGAAGAGGCTGGACCCTCAGAGCTTGGGGTTAATGTGCACAGAGCCAGGGGACGGAGAGGCGCTGGGAGAGGGCGGCTCCTTCCCGGGAGGAGTTTGGAAAGAAAGGGTAACCCCTGCTCTATTTTTGAAAGAAATGTCTCAGAGGCCTTCTCCTGCATCCTGCAAAGGCCACTGCCAGGGATTTGCAGCAGCACAGGGAGGGGTTGGCAGCCCACAGGGGTGGGAAATGCCTCCTCCCAAAAGCCTGATTCCCATTTCCCCTGAGATAAGATCTGCAAAGACTGGTTTTTCACCCTAAATTTTTTGAAGGCATTTCCTATTTGGAGCCTTTATGGATGGTTTCCCCGGCTGAGGGTTGAGCAGTCACCTCCCCAAGCCAAGAAGGGTGGCTCCCCCACACCCACACTGTCCTTAAGAATGTTGGGGAGATGCTTCAAAGCCTCTGGTACCTGTGAGAGGAACAGGCCAGACGCCACCATCAGCCTCCTACATCACAGCACAGCCCACATTCCAGGTGGGGCTCCTCTGGAGAGCCTTTGCTTTCTTCCCAACCATCTGCTGTGGTTAAAATCCTACCCTGGGACTTAAATTCATGTACAAGTTGGTGCAACAACCCAGCGTGCTCTGGGGAGCAGCAGGAGGTCGTCCAGCTTTGATCATTCCTGGTACCATGAGTTCACCAGGTCTGTGCACACTGCAGCCTTTTCCTTCTTGATTAAAAAGATGCATTTTGCTGTCTGAGGTGCCTCAGACATCACCAAAAAACTGCATTAGGAGCAGCAGGGTTTTCCTTTTGAATTCTCTTTAACTGCATTATAGTGCCATGAAGTTAAACATTACATAGGTACATAAATAGGGTTGGACTCGATAATCTTAAAGGTCTTTTCCAACCTAAATGATTCTGTGATTCAATCCAGAAAGCCCCAGGCTTCAGAAAGGCTCTGACTAAGCCAATCTTCAGTGGTACAGATGTGTCCCATGTCCTGTGTGACAGAAAAACAAGGTTTAACTGATGCAAGCTTGGAGAATAATAGGGCAGTCCATCTAAAATTAGCTGGAGGTCGAAACTTTTCAAGCCATCCCTTCTTCTGCAACTCAGGAAGCAATCCCTCAGCTGTAGCACCCTGCTTTGCCTTGGATATTTCAGTTGAGCAACTTTTGAGGCTGAGTCAGAGAGATTTCCTAACACCTCTTCCCTGCCCGCACTCCCCAGATAGCAAACACCGCCTCTGGGAGACAGAAAAACACCATTCTCCCTCATCCCAACTGGAGCTGGCCAGCCTGGAGTCACATGGAGGTTCAGTGGTTCCCTTCCCAAGAGCTGCCAGTATCTCTCTGCAATTTTAATTACCCTCAACTATCACTGGGATGAGGGGCACAGTAAAAATGCTGCATGTCCTAATAGTGCTTGAGCTCTTGGTTTTCTTCTTCCAAAGCCCCCTCTGAAGAGCAGCCCCATTCTTCACTGGTCCCTACAAGAGCAATTCCATGGGAAGCAAGTTCCAGCTGGAGCAGGGGATGGTCTCACATGGAAGCCACAGTGTCCCATGGTCTGCTGGGGCGTCCCCACATGTGTTGTCCTCACTCTTGGTCAGAGGGAGTAGCAGACCCAACACCCACGAGGTGCTTTGCTATGAAACTCTCACAGTTCAATTAATGAAAGGAACTGCAAGGTCCTGCCCAAACCAGAGGCAGGGCAACATTTCCAGCCCATTCACCTGCCTCCTCCAGCTCCTTTGCTCTCCTCCTGCGGTATGTAGATGGAGAATGCAAATAGCATGGTGAGAGATGTGACCTTTTGGCTGAATGTCACCAAGTCCTGCAGCACTGGGAGTGTTTGCACTCAGCCGTTAGCTTTAGCCTCTCCAGTTATTTATACAGATCCCCGTAAAACTCCATGGGATGACTCAAAGATGACTTTGACCTTGGTTGTGCTGGTGGTTTGATGGGTTGCTGTCCTTAAATGTTGTGTTTCTAATAGCAGAGTTGGCCTTTCAATTTAGCAAGGTCCCCAACATGGACCTGGGTCTGCCACTGCCCTGAAAATGCCACTGTTCAAGGGTTGGAAAAACCAGCCACAGGCTGGGATGGAGTCATCTAAACTCCTGACATGGTGTTTGGTGTTGGAAACTTAAAATCTAAGGGTCTGAGCTTGAGATTCTTGAGGGATGTTTTAATTTATTGTGGAATTACAGGATCACAGAATGGTTTGGGTTGGGAGGGACCTTAAAGTTTATCCAGTTTCACCTTCCACTATCCCAGGGTGCTCCAAGCCCCATCCAACCTGGTCTTGGGCACTCCCAGGGATGGAGCAGCCACAGCTTCTCTGGGCACCCTGTGCCAGGGCTTTCCCAATGTCACAGGGAAGAGTTTTTTCCCAATATCCCATCTAACCCTACTCTCTTTCCATTTAAAGGCATTATTTTCCACTTTAAAGCCATTCATTGATGAATCAGCTTCACAGGCACCCCACAGCATCCCTCTGGGTGGTGAGGAAATGGGAATGGTCACACCACATGCTGTCAGTGTTGCTCCAGAGTGGCAAACATTGGAAACTAACCCCAAAATGCAGCTTTGATGGTGCTACAGAAAACCTTGTCCACATTGCCCATACCTGCAGGAAGCTCAGTGCTCCTTCAGCCCTCACCTCCCCAGGAGGGGGTTCCCAGGCTGAGTTGGTCACAAACTTTTCTCCTGTGTAGATTTCATGCTGTTTGAGGAGAAATCTGCTCTCTGGAGCTCCCTCCTGCTTGGCTGCTGGGCTCCCTCGCTCCAATACCAATGCATGACTTTTCTGCTCCTCTCCTCTGGCTGGAGCTCTGCTGAGTCTCATCCCAGCAGACAGGCTGACACTGCACACTGCCTCGAGATGATGTTCAAACCCGTCTCTGTCGTTCTGGAAGCCACGAACGGGCCACGAGCACAGAGACTCCCAGCCCTGGGAGGGGGTCTGGGATGAGCTTTGGAAGGGCAGGGATGGAGGAGGGAGGGATCCAAGTGGGGCTCCAGCAGCTCAGCCATCCCGGGTCTCTGTGTCCATCCTGTCAGACTTCATCCTGCCACCGTCTCTTTGACATCCCCACCCTTCCCTCCTCCTTTTCATCCCTCATTTTACATGCCACAGCCATCCCGTCGCCTGCCTCTCAGAGATGTTGCTGAGAGAAATTAGGGCAACTGCTGCACTGGGTTTTTATTAGTATTGCCAAACTCTTTCAGCATTTTTAGAAAGGGCTTGAAAAGGAGCCAACTCATTTCTCCTTCTTCTGTTTCTTCTCCTCCACCTCCTCCCTCCCCACCACCCCCCTCCCCTTCTCTGTCTGCGGATGCTTTGGGATGAATTAATTTGGACGTGCGGTTTTGAATGTTTTTGGCTCCTGGTTATCGAGCCATTCAGCAGTTCTGGGAGCCTCCCCCATCGGCTGTTATTGAAGCAGACAGAGAGGGGCGGAGGAGATGGCAGCAGCCTGATTTGTTGGCTTGTTAGTTCTGCTCCTGCGAGCTGTCCATGGGCTCAGGTTTCCCCATCCCGGCTGACACGGACGGGCTCCTCCCGGAGCCAGACCCGGCACAGGATCCTTGCCGGTGTCACCTCGGAGCAGCCTGGTCTGCAGGAAGGTGTCCCATGCTGGGAAGGTTGGGATGAGATGGTCTTGAAGGTCCCATCCAACCCAAAGCATTCTGTGATCTCGGTGGAAGCAGCGATGAGTTGTTTGTCCCTGTTTTCCCTTCACCTGCCCCACTCCTCTGTCCCCAGGCCAGGCTGTCACCCCAGCTCTGCTCTGGCACCACTGCCAAGGGTCCCAGCGAGGTACTTGAAGCCCTAAGAGGAGGCAGAGCTAACTCAGCACCAGCAATGTGAACGTGGAGACCACCTTCTGTCTGATTCTTCCTTGCATCCTGGGCTGGATTTGATTTCTCCTCTTTGGAGAAGGAGATGTGCCCCAAAATCCCGTCCAAGGGCAGTGACCCCAGCCCCAGAGTGACCCCTGTGCCAGGGCAGGGCTTGGTGAGCACTGCTGCCATGGGCACAGCCCAGCTCACCTCTGCTAAAGCAGAGAGATCTCCTGGAGCTTCCTATAATACAGAAGGAAGGAGAAATAACCACTAAATCTTTATGAAAAGCACTTCCTACCCATGCCACTCTAGGGGGGTAGCACTGAGACTCTTTAATCATAGGGAGGATGGTTAGAATTCATTATTTTCTCAGCTTTCTAGTAAAATTTTAAAAACCCACCTGAAGATCTCATTATTCCCTGTCAAGGCTTTCTTTGAGTATTTGTCTGCTCTGATTTCATACTGGGCTAATACCTAAGAAAAATATTATCTCTCTGCTTGGCTTCCTGCCACCCCAGCCGTGTTTGTATTTCAGTGGTGGATGAACCCACTCCAGTTTATTTGTGTAGCTGGTACAGCCACCCCTCCAGCACTCCCCTTGCTCTGAACTCGAGGCCCAAGTACAGTAGGGCCCTCTGGAAATCCCATATGGCTTTAAAGCATCCCCATGTGCTAGCCATGGCTCTGCACCAGGCAGAGCTCTCTTCCTGGAGCTCTGCTCAGACATCTGTGCTTTAAATAGAGGGGGAAAAAGTGCAAAACCCTGATTTATGCCATTCACTGAGTGGTGTTGGGAATTGGTAGGAAGTCTTTGGGTGCAGAAATTCCTGTTTGTTACCTGTTTTATCGATTTTACTCAGAAGGTACCAGGTTGAAATGCCAGAGGTGCAAGCAGATGCTTTGAGGAGCTGCAGTAGATTTTGGAGCCTTTGTTTTTGTAGAATCACAGAACAGTTTGGATGGGAAGGGACCTCAAAGCTCATCTCATTTCCACTGTCCCAGAGTGTTCCAAGCCCCTTCCATCCTGGTCTTGGACACTTCCAGGGATGCAGGGGCAGCCACAGCTTCTCTGAGCACCCTGTGCCAGGGTCTCCCCACCCTCACAGGGAAGAATTTTTTCCCAATATTCCATCTAACCCTGCCCTCCAGCAGTTTGAAGCCATTCCCCCTTGTCCTGTCACTCCATGCACAGGTCCAAAGTCCCTCTTCAACTCTCTTGGAGCCCCTTTAAGTGCTGTAAGGTGCTCTAAAGTCTCCTCACGGTCTTCTCCAGGTTGTTTTAGCAATTTAAGCTCAGATGCAGAGAAGCTTTGAAGATCTAACTCCCACTGTTATAATTAAAAATCCTCCTGAGATTTGCCACCAGAACCCTCCTGGGAAGAGGCTGGTGCTGGGGCTGGGCTGGGAGCTGACCACACCAACAAACCCTGCAAAGAGGTTTTCTTAATTGATCTCTTTGGGAAGGGGTTAACACCCCTAAAGATATACACTTTTGGTCTCTATCTGTACTGGCTGGACTTGATGATCTTAGAGATCTTTTCCACCTTTATGGATTCTATGATCGTGATGCATGCTCAGTGTGGGTGTGAGCACTTTTCCCCATCAGTGTCCCCCAAAGCACACAGGGATTGTTCACCACTGGACCTGCAATAGAATCACTCCAGGCCATGGTTAAGAGATCAACATTACTCTATTTTGGGCATTTTTTTTTCCAAGGTTGCTGCTGGGCTGTCCACAGCTGAGCTGAGACTGGCAGTGCCACGGTTGTTCCTCACAGAGCTCTGGCTGCTGTCCCAGGAGAAGGTACAGCCAGATGAGAAAGTTAACACGAGGTAACCGTGGCTGTGAATTTACAGCACAGAAGCTGCTCCCTGCCCGTGGCTGGAGCACACATTTACCCCATGGAGGATGCCAAGAGCTCCCTGATCCATCCTGTGGGGATGGGAATGAGCTGCCTGCAGGAAGGAACAGGGACACAGACACTGCTGAGCCAATCTCCCAACCCCACACCACGGGGAGGGCTTGCACAGGGAATTATCGTGAAATGCTGCACAGAGAATTCTGCTGGCAAATTCCCTTGGCTCTCAGGGCTGCGGTGGCTGGACTGAAGGATGCTTTAATGCACTCATCTCACACAGAGCACTTGATGCCTCTTCTCCACTAGAGAGGGGAAGAATAGGGAGGAATGTGGGAGGGCAGTGCAGAGTGGTGCTGCCGCATTGAGTGTCTGAGGTGGGCAGCGAGGCACTCTGCGAGCAGCCTTTCTCCAGCTGGGCTCCTCTTTTGCAATTCCAGTGTCTTGTTTGTCAGTAATTTATATTGACAGAGTCTTTCAAAACACTTTAGGTTTGTTTACAACATGGAGCAAGAACATTTTGTCTCATGTCCTTTCCATTCTTAAAGGCGATGCTCTCGTCTGTCCATCCCGTCCATCCCCTGCTCCACTGTGCCACTCCAGAAGCTGCTCCCTCGCTCTCTGCAAGAGAGATGGGCTGGAAAAGAACCTGCAAAGCTACTTGATGGGATGCTCCTTCCTCTCCAATTGCTAATTAGGTTTTCCAATCAGGGGCAAAGCACCTTTTCCATGGCACAAACCTCCCCCTGCCCGTGCACTCGCTCTCGTGTGTTGTTGTCGCACATGGAGTGCTGGTTGTGAGGTGCTGGGAGGCAACGTGACACAAACCTGCAACGAGAAATGGGCACATCTGGGACCTGCTCCAGCATCCAATGGCATCATCTGAGCTGGGAGTACAGGATACCTCCTACCATATCGGCTCTGCTGTTTTCTGTTCAAGCACTGAGCCCAAAGGAGCAAGTTCATCCCTCTCCTCTCCATCCCTCTTGATTTCTGCACCTTTTGCAATGGCGTGGCTTATCTGGATGCCATGGTTGCCCCTTTTCCCCTGCACATCATCCTAATAGAATTGGGAAGACAATTCTTTTGTGGAGTCCATCCCACCAGCAATCATCAGTTTAAAACCTCTTTTTAAGTCTCCTTCAGCCTTGCAGGCAGAGGTTTTTGAAATGGTTTAGGGAAATGAAGTAAAAGACTCGGACTCTCCAGGCAGACAAATCCTCTCTGCAAAAGCAGCTGCTCCTGGGTCTGGCAAGGCAAGTGCTGGCCAAGCCTGGCAGCCCTGCCCCAGCCAGATTTAATGCAGCCAGTTTGGGGGGGAAGCAGGGAACAGAACGATCCTGGGAGCAGAGAGACCATTGGATTGTCTGGCACGTCCTGTGAAGGGTGTGCTCAGCCTGCACTGCTCTGCTCCCTCTGCCTGTGCCCTGTTCCAGTCAGGATAAAGCCTGGACACGTTTGACTACCCAAGCCAAAATAATCTCCTCTTTTTGCACTTACCTAAGGAGGCCAGAGTGCCCAATTATTTTAGAGTCAGCTGTTTAACATGCTCTTGGCCTTGATTAAGACTTTTCATCTTCCAGGTAGAGATCAAAGTGAAATCTTGAGTTTTGCAGTGCTGGGTTGGGGCTGATTTTGCTGCTGCCTTGTGATTATGGAGCTATCTGGATGGCAGAGCAGCGAGGAGACAGCACATTGTCCCAGTGGGGAGAGGAGCAGGATTAAGGACATTTCACCAGCCTCCATTCTCCTTTTTTCTATCCTTCTCACCTCCTTCCTTCCTACCCTGCTCTTAGAGGTTGCCCAGATGGATGAGCAGGCCACTAATCCTGTTAACACTGAGCAGCACTTCCAGGAGGGGATACATTTATTGAGCTCAGGAATAAAGCACTGGACAGTGCTTTGGGTTTCTAATTCTGGCCTTTGGCATGGCTTTTAGCCACTTGGTGCCATCAGGAGCCTTGTACCAAAATCAGTAAAGCAATGGAAGTCTTGGCAAGGTGAGGTTCTGGCCTTGGTCTGGTTTTCCCCATCCATGAAGGTTCTGTGCTCCTCCTTCCCCTCCCTGGCCATTAGGAGAAAAATCACAGCAGCATTCTCCCAAACAGACCCCTTTCCTACCTCCTTGCAGAGATGGACTCACCTGGACGGACAGAACCATTTCCAAGGCTATTTATGGCTGTGTCCCCATGAATTTTTCTGTGGGGCTAATCCACCATAACCTGCTGGGAGACTCATTTAAATACAATAAGTGGGGAAAACGGGGTGTGAGACTGGAGGAGGCTCCCCCACACGGTATCTGGCTGATGAGAGAGCCTGTCAGGAGCTGCTGTGTGCTGGATGCTCCCTGCCACGGTAACTGCTCGGAGTGGATGAGCTCCCTGTCAACAACTTCATAATCCTGCTCTGCCGTGTCAGCCAACACTCTTGCAATGAAGGGCTGATAACGAGGGGGTTAGACCGGGGAAAATGGGCTGTTTTGTCAGCACAACGCTCTTGTCATCAGAAAGACTGCAAAAGCTTGCTGGCTCCTTTGGAGCTCGCCAGGGATGATTCGCCAGCCCCGTAGCCCCGTTTGTCCCACGGCCTTTCTGCAGTGACAGGAGCCCCTGCCGAAAGCAGATGTGGACGAGCCTCCTCCAAACTCGAGCAATTCTCCTGGTTTACATCCAGAACCTTTTCTATCTCTCTTTTTTAAACTGCTGCTCTTGCGTGTGTACAACTTCAAACTGTTCCTTGTGAGCTCAGTGCAGGCAGGCATCGTGCTGCAGTGAGGAGTCCTGCAGCCTCTCTTGTCCTCAGATCAGTGGGAGTAACATCAGTGAGGATCCAGGATCCAGGATCCAGGATGCGGTGTGTGTGTCCCCAGACCGGGTCCAGCTCTGCCTCTGGATGGGTTGATGCAAAGCTGGATACCCCTGGAGTGGAGGGGGTGGAGGAGAGTGCTGCCCTTCAGCAATGCCCAGTCCCTCCTCGCCCAGGGCTTGTCCCAGTCCCCCCATGGACCATACTGGTCCCACCACCCAGCTCGCATGCCAGAGCTGGATGAGGTGACCGAGCCCAGACCCGGATCTGGGGCCTGGCAGGACTCCAGCCTACCCTCATTGCACAACAGGAGCCATCCCAGGGGATCCTTCTGGGGAAGGAGAAGGCATTAATGCTTGGGGAGCAAATTCCTCTGGCTGCTTGAGGCCGGGACTCAGCACTCTGGAATTCCAGAGCGATAACTCTGCACGGGAATGTTTAAAGAGGCTGCAGATGCAAACAGCAACCCCAGGGCCCATCCCAGGCTGCAGCCCAAAACTCACAGCTTCGAGCTGCTGTCGGGAGTGGAAGGATGGAAGGACTGACTCCTGGGGCTTATCCCCTGGGCTGGAAGGAGCTGTTTCCCATTCCACGGAGCTCCCTGCGCTCTGCAGGAGCCGGGGATCTCGCCCACTGTGTGCAAAATTAGCCTCTCGTTAGCAGTGCCTGCAATCCCTCACCACAGGGGGAAATGAAAGCAGATGCCAAATTGCCACCTGGAGCAAATTTTTTTTTTTTTACAATTGAATTACAATCGGCTGGAGACAGCAAGAGCTTTTCCTTCATGTTAACTGGGTATGGAAGCACCAGGAGGATGCTACTGCACTGATCCCAAACCCTGGTCCAGCACATCTCCCTGCACGGAGCATCTCCTTCAAACTTCATCATCCTCCAGCTGCAGGAACCGCTCTTGCCTTTCATGTCGTCGTAGAATGTAAATAAATATAAAATTTCAATGTCCCTTAAAATGAAATGCAATTTAAAACTCTTATTTTAAATGTAGGAAAACACTCCAGATTTAACTTGGATTTTTTTTTCACACTACTGCAAAGGAATTTGGAATATTTTCCCAACTCATATTTTAACATTTGGGGACCTCGAAGAATTTTCACTGGATTACACGAAAATGTTCAAAGTGGCATCAACATGGCCTTCCAGGGAACTCCAGCCCTTCTGGCATGGATTCATAATAAATAATAAAATTATTTGGGCTGGAAGGAATCTAAAAGATCATCTTATTCTAACTCCCATGGACCTCCTGACCATGAAACTTGCCCTGGGTCTCTTACAGCTTTGTTCAAGCAGTGATGCAGTTTGGATGAGAGCTAATTAGCTGAAAACCAGCCTGATTATGTCTGTACATGATGCAATGCCATTTCTGACTGCAGAGATACATTCTGTCACTTTTCCCTGGGAAGTTTTTGAGGTGTTTAAGACAGAAAACATTTGTGGGCAGATTTTGAAATGTACGCCCACAAAAATCAAACTCTGTGAAACTTTCTATTTGTGAGGAACACACTGATGTTAATTCTTTTTCACTTGTGTAAATTCTTGGTTTTATGGAGAACAGTCCTGGGATATTGATTTGAAACAGAATTTATATATATATATATATATACATATATACATATACATACATATATATATATATGTGACTCTACAGCTCCCAACTCATTGGGTAAATTCCCCATAAATCCAAACCCACTCGTGCACCCAGGCAGAACATTCTCATAGAGCAGGGTGGAAAACCAAAGTCACTTTTGCCTGGCTCAGAAAGAGAAGCCTTGAGAGCTGCCAACATCTGCTTTCATCTTGCTGCTTCTTCTGGAAGTGCTGAGGAGAGTGGGGAAAAGGCTGGGAGGATGAGGGTGTGATGTGGAAGCAATCACAGCCATGGAACAGTGAAAAAACATGATCATCTCTCAAAGTAAATCAAGTTTATCCTCAGTGAGGCTGAGGCATCCTCCCAGGGCAATATCCATGGTCACCCCATGGATCAGGGCTGTCAGACCAGGGGCAGGGTCAGGCAGTGACAAGAAATGGCACCAGCAGGATTTTAGAAGCTCCTGCCCCATTTTCTAGGACAAATTGGTGAAGGATGGCAGCAATAAGAAGAGAGCAATCCCAATTTCCTGATTTAATCTGGCTTCACCGCAGGTACGCCCCAGCTCTGTGTCACAGCTGGGTTTCTCAGCACGGTGGTTTCTGTACTGAGTCCATGCCCTCCTTTCTTCCCTCCTGTCCCCCCATCACAATGCCTTGCCTGGATGATTTTGTGCTCAGCAGCTGGTTTAAATGCTGGCAGCTGGCATCTTTTTCCCTTGCAGCCAAAAAACAAAGCGTCTGCTCTCCCAAGCTGGCCTGGGAAGGTTGGCTTTGCTGGTCCAAGCACAAATATTTCTGGCAGGGCAAGCTTGCTGCAAATCTGGAGTTGATCTCACTCATTTCCTCAGTGCTAAGGAAATGCAAAGGGATTTGCAGTGAATTCTCCACAGCCTCATTTTTAAGGTGAAGATGCTTTAAGTAGAAGAGAACTCGAGTTCTCAGAAGCTGTGCAAAATCACGAGGAGCTTCTGATGTCACAGTGGGATCAGGAGCTGTTCCATCATTGTCAGGGATGAGCCACTGACACCAAAGGGGTGGCACTATTGGGCACTGTCCTTGTTTACATGGCTTCAACATTTGTGGAAGTTTGGAGTAATTAATTTCCTGAATGGCTCCCTTTAATGGAAAACATGATGTTTTGGGAAAGACAAGCTGGGCACAAAACCCTCCAATTCTTTATCCAGGTGAAGTAACCTCATCATCACATCTCATTTTTGGAAAAGGTCCAGGGATTCAGGCATATCCTGGGAGCTGGATGCTTTACTCGATTAGACTCCACTGGAAAACCTGATTTAATCCCAAATCTCACTTCAGATGTGTCCTTTGGCCTCACAGGAGCCAACAGGACTTCTGGACATTGCTTAAACTTTAACTGATTGCTGTATGCATGGCCAAATCAAAACCCAAGCATACAGCTGCAGGTTTTGGGCCAAAAGGAGCCCAAGCCCAGCTTTCAACAACATCTGCTTTTGCACCAGCACTGGGCAGTCTGTAGAACTCTAAGCACTTTGCAAAGGCTGAAGCATTGATGTGGACTTCTCATGGATGAGAAAAATGAGCTGCAAAAGCTCACCTGGAATGGTCTTGGCAGGAATGAGGCAGAAAAGAAGATTCAGCAGGTTTCAGAGTGCAGCTGGTTCCTGGCATTGCTGGGGTGGGGTCTTAACTGTGTCCAAATATCTCTTAGCCCATCCTGACCACTCGGGTCAACCCCTGCATTTTGGGTTGTAGGTCTGAACATCAAATTGAAGAGGCCACAAAACTCTTGGGAACCAGTGGTGGACCTGATGCCATGAGCAAAAGCTGATCCCATTTCTGGGCTGGCAATGGGTTATTAACAGCAAACAGAATCCAAATCCACTGGTTTAGTCCTGAGGTCACGCCAGTCTCAGGTACAGCAGGTGGGAAGGGGACTTGGGAATGTGTTTCACAGGTGTGGGTGGTTGAAGGACCAAAATTTGGGGACTGATGCTGAAACAGGCGGGCGTGTTGTGGAAATTGTCTGCTCTGGATTCCCATGAGGAGACGCCACACTTTGAAGCGTGTTCCTGCAGGCTGGCACCGAGCTGAGCCAGCCTTGGATGTGGCTGTGCTTGTGCTCTGTGCAGGCAGGTGGAGGTGGAAATCTCCAGCACAGCAGGAGATGGAGGTGGCAGGGCCAAGAAGGGCCTCAACACAGACGTCTGTGCGAGTGTGGGTGACACAATCTCGCACCAAGTTGGCCTGCAAAGGCACAGAAAACAGGAATAGAAACCCATCCCGTGACTCAGGATGTGTCTGTGGGCTAAAGCTGCTGAGCTGCAGTGCCTGGGCTCAGCCTCTGAGTCCGTGTTGCTGTGTTTAGAGGAGAAAAAGCCTTTGACAGCAGCAGGTGGGAGATGTTTCTCCATTCTCCACCGTTTGTTGTGATGCTCCTGTGCGGTCTCCCTGTGGGAGCCCTGTCTTGGTACTGTGGCCATAAACACAATGTAGAATAACACTAATGAGAACTTTCATGGCATATCCATGGCAGTCCAAATCCGTGTGCCAGATCTCCTCATTTCCTCAAGGGTCCTGAGGCATCTTGTGCTCATCTTCAGCTTCTGCTCTCTCTGAAGTCTCTGGACATTTCAGTTATAATTACAGTACTGCTTGAAAGGCCTTCTGGCCCCCTCGGTTTTGAATAAACCTGACCCTCTGGAAAGACTAAGTCCAGAATTGCGGAAGAAGGTCTTGAGGATAAGAGTTTGAAAAAAAGAATAAAATCCCCCTGTCCCATGGGAAATGCTGAAGAAGGGCAATCTAAAGCCAGGATGAAATTCACAGTCCTGGGAATTCTTTCCCTAAAGGGAAAATTCAACATTTCCTTTGCTTCAGTCTGATCAAAACGTCTTGTTTTGACACGGCACAACAGCCTGGGACCACGACAGTCATATCAATATGCTTCCAAGCCATCTAAGGGAGTGTGATCTTTTCCAGCTCTAAATTAAGCAGGAGTTAGTCCTTCCCCACATCTTGTTTCCATAGGGAGATGCCTGGCCGTGCAGGATTTTTGATCAGCAGTTCCACCTCCAGCAGTGTCCCCAGGAGCCCTCCCTGAAAAGTTGTCATCCTGATACTCGTGTCCTCACGGGTCACCCTGTCCTCACATCCAAATTGCGGGGAGCTGGGGATCTTCTTACCCTCAGATCCTCTGGTAATTGCTCCTGGGAGGATTCTGGTCTTTGTGAAGCAAACCTGTTCTGCTTCCCCAGCGTTCCTCAGCCCCGTTACAAAGAGCCATTGTGGGCTCTGCCCGTTCCACGCCTCGTGTTCCCAGCTCTCATCAGCCTCGGAAGAGGCACCTCTTGCCCACTTAGCCAGGAGATAAAGGCTGATTTGTGTGGAGTGGGAGGGAAGCGTTGCCTGTACCCTTGCCAGGGTTTGTGGTACCACTCCTGGCTGGGCAGGGAAGTTTCCAGAGCTCCCCAGGATGGAGGAGGCTGCAGAGAGGGGAACCCTGCTCTCCTCTCCCCAAAGCTTCTGCCTTCCAGTGGGGTCAGGGTGAGGGTGCACAGCAGGAACTGTGCTCCAGGGGTGAGGCCAGCCCCCCCAGGGGCTCAGGGCCTGGTGGATCCAGAGGAGAGCATTCCTCCTCCCTGCCTTGCCTCACCTGAGCATGAAAAGCAAGGACCCCTCCCTCCTTCCCAGCTCTGTTTGTGTTTTGGATTTTTTGTCTCCCCCAGCCCCCCTTGGCTGTGAGTGGGTTCAAACATCTCCTCCAGCTGGGCAAGCCTCAGCAGCTCCAAACTCCTAATTTGTCTGGGAGCTTTGGCTGTGAGGTGGGTATGGGCATCACAAAGCCAAAAAATGCAGTGGGAGCTGCTCCAAGTGTGTCCTTTCTTATCAGTGCTGGGTTCAGCAGGGATCAACACCTCAGTTTGAATACAGAAAAGCAAGCTGGTGTACGGCTGCAAAGAGCCTTTCTGCATCCTCTCCAGAGTGGCTTTTGGTGCCTGTACCTGCCTAGTGTGAGCTTCCCACCTGTTAAATTGACCAGTTACACCAGTTCCTCTGCCCCTTTGGGACTGGGTGATACCAGATGTTGAATCCAGGTTCATTTTCTGTGTTCTGTGCCCTTCTCCTTCCACCAGAGGAGGCAGGTTGTTCATGGCTGGGCACCAAAACTCACTGAGAGGTCTGGCAACCTGGCAGGTCCCGGTGTCACAGGGGACAGGTTGTTTGGGGTGAATCTGTCATTGGGGACACAGGATCTGTGTGCCAGGGGACAGCAGATTTCATCCCTGGCATCTCAGCTGCCTCCTCCAGTTCCTGCCATCAGCTGGGGGCACTGGGAAGGAAGGAAAACCAAGAAAGCTCAATCCCAGGCATTCATGCATCACTGGACAAGTCACATCTGGCTGATGGGGACAGCGGGGGCCCAGCCCTCCCTGGGTGACACCAGGCAGCTTCCACACAGAGCTGGGCCAGCCCTCGCACTCTGCTCCAGTCATGTGGGAGCTGCTAGACAGAGATACACAGAAATAGAGAAATAGACCCTTCCAGGGGGGATCCAGCAGATGATGGGCTCTGGAGCATTGCTGCACGCCTGGAGCGCTGCCGTGGCGCTGGGGGTTCCGAGGGTAAGCGACTCCAACCAGCCGAGCAGAGCAATAACCCTGCAGAGAGGCAGCGCCTGCAGGGCTGCACTCCTGCCGCACCAGCGCAGAGCTCAGAGTGAAGAGCAGAGCAGGGATGGCAGGGAGGACCTTTCTCAGGACCCCAAATACCATCTGCAGATCGCTGTAATCCCTGCTGTGATCCCTGAGGGGAGCCTGGCCTGGCCTGGGCTGGGTGCTGAGCAAAGGAGCACGGCCAAGCAAGAAATAAATTGAAATTGGGCACAAAAGGAGCCAGGGTGTCATGGAGGAGGAGATGAAGAGCTTGTGGTGTGTGGGAAGCCTCGAAAGTCACAGTGAGCAGTCGGGGCTGTGTGGGAGCTGATGTACAGCAAGCTGGGCTTGTTAGTGGTGCCTCAGCCCTGCCTTGACCACAGCCACAGGTCCTGGCTTGAAGCCAGGGCTGGTTTGAGCCAGAAAAGAGTTTCTGCTTGCAAGCATACCCAGTGGAGACACCCAAAAGGGAAGCTGGAGCAGCCTTGCAGCCAGTCCTGAGCACGGCTGCACTGCAGAGTTTCTCAGGGCACTGCCCATGCCCAGGACATGAAACCTTTCCTCACCCTGGCTTTGTAATTCTGTCCTCCATGGACATTTGTCCCCATGATCTTCTGGCTGCTTAAAGGTCTTCACAGTGGCCATGTCCTTTGCACACTGACAGCGTAGCACTGGACTTCACCCCCAGGAGGCTGCTGCCAGCAGCAGGGCAAACCTGGGCTTGTGCAAAGAGCCAGAGGCACAGACCTTGCCATGTCCCTTCCTGTGCTGCCACTGTCACCCCCAGCCTGCCCAATACCATCCATGGCACCGCCATGGCCAGGGAAGGGGTGTGGGAAGGCATCACCAGGCTGTGGAAAATAATTGGATTGTGGCTAATGTGGAACAGTCCCTGGAATTGTTTCCTGATGTTGAGCTGCTCCTGGCTGGGTTCAGAGGGAGAGAAAGCTCCAAGGCTGATGGGGGATCTGGAGCTCATCCCAAAAGGGCAACACTGAGTCCTTTTGGTCAAGAAATTAAAGGTAGCTCTCATGCCCTCGGTCCTGGGGGAAAAGAGACCCTGTGTTATTTTGCCATGAAGAACTGGAGCAAACTTCTTCCAGTTCTGACTGGGTGGAAACAAAAATAAGTGGCAATGTGGGTCCTCCAAATAAACAGCTCACATGTGCTGCCATAGTGGAGGGAGCATGTGTCTCTGATTTACATGCAGTCTGGGAAGTGCCACATCCGCCTTATGTTTGGAATATTTCAACTCTCCAAGGCCTGAATTTAACCCCTGCCCTCTCCCAGCAGAGCCTGCAGTATCTCTGCTGTTCTTTCTCTTGGAGTAAGCTTCCTCCTCGATGCTAGAGGGAGCACAGTGAGACTGACAGGGTTTGTGCAGGTCTTGTCACACTGTGCGGGCATGTCACAACAAAGATCCAAGAGAAGAGAAACCACAGGAGCCAGAAAAGACTTTCAAACCATCCCTGCTCTGCTCTGAGCTCTCTGGGTCACTGAATTTAAGGGCTGCTTCCACACAGCAGGAGACCTCGCTGTTTGTTGGGTGATCCAGGGGAGCAGCCATGTGTAGACATGATTTAGGAGCCATTCCTTCTTCCAGCATGGAGCAGAACCCCTGGACAGTGGGACATTGAAGGATACAGCCCAGGAGGAGGAAGTAAAGGCAGATATTGTCCTGAGCTTTTCCTTTGTGTGCTTCCAGAAAGGGCTTCGGCCTGGAAAAGGATGTCAGGACAGGAAGGATATTGAGCTGAACTCGACTCTCACACAAACAGCTGAAGTGACCTTTCTCTAGCAAAACACCAACTCTTGTGGGATGGGTTTGTTCTGAAGAGTGTCTGCTCTGGAAGAGCGGGGCCATTCCATGGGCAGGGGGTGGCTAGATAAATAGATAAATAGATAAATAGATATTAACTAGATAAACTGGTTGGTTGGTTGGTTGGTTGGTTAGTTAGTTAATGTGGGGGGTACAGAAACACAGACAGAGCAATGCAGCCCTCCCAGGACCATTAGCTGTCCTCGTTCATAGCACAGGTTTTGTAGGTTTGGGTGGGAAGGGGACTGTGTATCTTCACCCCGCTCCTGAGTGTGGCAGTGTTTGCACAGCGTTATTGGCTCACAACTGCTCCTGGCCTCCTTCCCTTCATGCACAGCTCCCACACGGATAGGGAAACTGAGGCACGCAGCAGCAAAGCGTATTCTGAAGGTGGCAGAACACATGGGCAGCAAACCCAGGCCTGGCAGAGCCAGGGGCCCTGTCCTCCATCCTCCCCTGACCGCTGCTCCTTGCTGCCTTGCCGGTTACGGTCTCTGTCACACTTCTAGGAAGATGTCACCGCCTCTGCAGGGTGTCAGATGCCCACCTTGGGGCTGGCGTGAGTCACGCAGGAAGAACCGAGAGCTGCGAGGTGGGAGCTGGGCACTTTCCAGGAAAAGCTGGGTTGTAACCACAGAAGCCATTTCCTTGCAGGCTCGAGCCATTATTGCCCTGCCAGAAACAAGTGCTCTGCACATGCTGAGCCCTCCTGAGGTGAGGATTTGCTCCTGCATGTCCCCTCTGCAGAGCTGCCCCTTTCCCACCCTCTGGGCTGCTCCCAGAAGGAGCTCCTGGCTTGAGGACAACCATGGGACCATCTCTGCCTCATGGCTTGTCTCGCTCCTCCTGCAGCTTCCTTGCATTAACAACCCCTCTCTACATCACTGATCTGATCTCTTTAGTTGGTTTTAACCCAAACCAGGCGCCATCCACTAGGAAAAATTTCAGGCCCCATTTGGAGAGGTTTCCTGCAGCTGGAAACATCTCTGAGGTGAAATATCCATGAAATATCCAGGCCCTTCCTACCAAAGGATTCTTTCTTTTTTCTGGGCTCTTCCCACCCATTGCTCTAAGTGCAATTTTTGGGGTGTTATTCCCACTTCTGGACTGAATTTATCCCCAGAACATCACAAGATTTCTAGAAAAATGGTGTTGGAAGAAGAAGATGGTTTGAGGCCTCTCTTGAGGGAGATAGCTGTATGTCCTTGTAGCTGAGATCTGTGGAAGTACAAATGTTCATTTGGGAAATTCCTCATCCCTCATGTCCAAGGGAGGTGAAACAAAGGGAAAAATCCCAGCCCAGTTCTTGGAACACCACTGGATTGCATTGTTTCTCCTAGCTGGGCCTGTATCCGTAGGCCTAACCCAAGGAACAGTGGTGTTTCTCTGAGTGTGGCTGTTGAGACACAGTCAAAATTGTCAGAAATTCTCTGAAAAGGCCAAGATCCAAGGAATATTCCCCAGTTGCATCTCCCTGGCCCAGCCCAGCTTTCTTTGAGAGATCCCCTTTGTTCCCAGGCCTCCCTACAGCCGTTGTGTGTGCTCCATAAACATCAAATGGAAGAGACGCTTTTAATGTAATTATAATTTAAGCATAAAATATGTCACTTCTGTAGGATTTTGTTGTCTGGTGCGTAATTACTTTATGGCACTATAAAAATATATTGCATTATGATGCCTTGCTGTGCTTTGCTCGAATAATTTATAGCACAGTAATAGCGTGGAACAATATTCCAGACCATTGTATCCAATCTTGCATATAAATAAAACTGTGGAAAATAATGATCTTGGTTAAATGCTCATTTAATTATTTCACAGGCTTGGCTAAGGTTTTTATCCCAGTTTCATTCCCACATCCTCACCAAATTATATTCAAACTATCTAGAGGGAGAGCTTTTAAAGCTCACAGAAAATAGCGCTATATATGGAATTTTTTATATATATTGCCATTTCCAAACAACTGGGGAAAAAGAAGCATTTGCTGCAGGGTGACTGGAATTGCAAAAAAATTCCAAAATTTCTTCCCAAGCAATATGTTGGAAACTTTTTCACTCCAAGCCCACTGAAACATTTTGGTGGCCTAAAAAACCAACCTCCTTCCTTCTGCTTTTGAGGTTCTCGGTATTTTTATGCCCTTGAGACAGAACTTTAGTGACTTTTTGAAGCAAGACGTTGATTAAAAAAACCCAACCCCCTTCTTGCCTTAAAAGCAAGGAACTGAAACTTTACTCTCTCTTCTCAGCATTCCTTTCTGGGCATCTGCTTCAACCACAAGTGGCAAAACATTTCCCACCTGCCCATCCTCATCCCATCCCTGAGCTCCTGCACAGATTTTCCTCCCAGGAATCCCATCCCACCCTGGCATCATTGCCTGTTTTTGGGGCCTCACTCAAATTTGCTCAGTGGAGGAAGCTGAGCATCCCCAGGGGTTGAACCCCTCCACAAGAAAGGGTCACCTCCACTAAAACCATTTTATTTATATTTTGATGTTATATTTAGCAATCAAACCGTGGATAGAGTGGGGAGAAATGTCAGCCAGGAGAACTCCAGGCAAAGCAAGTCAGGGGGTAAAACTGAATTTATGGCTCATGAAGGACTGGGAGGACTCACTGATATTGCAGGGCCTCAGTGGAAGAAGGCACTGATAATTTTCCTTTTAATCTCAATGTTTTCCTCCATATGTGCATGGAGGTGCCCTCCCTCTCCATCATCTTCCTCCCGGAGCTGGGGCAAGGATCTAAAAATAGTGGTGGGCCCTGTATATGCATCTTCAGCAAAGAGACTCATAAATGCAGCCAGGACTGAAAATCAATTCTTTAAAGCTGAAATCAATAACAATAACTAATATTAATAGTGATTATCCTTTCTTTATTGCACTTTGCAGTTGGAAATGAATTGTTTTTAAGGATTAGCGGCAGCTGAACTCTGTAATGCAATGTAAGATTGAAGATTTACTATGAAAACAGAGCTTATGAGGAAAGACCCATTACTGCTGATGGAATACACTTTGGAAAAAACCCTGGCTGCTGCCGAGCACACGGAGCCTCGACCTGCAGTAAGCAGTGGGTTGAGATTCCTGGCAGGAGACAGGGATTTTTGGGCTCTAACCCCGTCTGGTTTTCTCTGACTTCTTCAGTTCCCAGACATCCCAAATGCATTTTCATTTTTGTGAATCTTTTATCTGAAACAGCTTCAGACATGCAAAACTTGGGGGGAGAGAGGAGGAAGGAAGGGAAGTGCGTTAAGCCACTCACAGATATATTTCCATATTTATCTGAGTCAGCCATACCTATATGAGACAGCAGTGTCTAGAGCTATCTGCTCTGTGTTCAGACTTTCCAAAAAGCGCAGCGGATCAGGTGAGCACTTCAGGAAAGTCTGGTCTCGAGCATCCCCATGGGAGTCCCCCTGTGCTGGACCACTTCTGCAAACTCCCTGCTCTGACAATCTGGTTTCAGGGCTGTGTGAAGCTCCTCTCTCAGAGGAAGGGCAAACACCAGGCTATGTTCTCATGTCTCTTCCTCTGCTGTGGGCTTGCCCTAACCCTGCTCCTTCCTTCTGTCTCCTTTCCCTACAGCTGATGGATATTTCAGTCTCTGAGAGCAGATTTTGATTTATTTGAATTTCTCTGCCTGAAGAGCAGGAACCCTTTTCATATATAAGACCATGGGGCTGGTCATGGTGTTCAAACTATGCTCAACCCTAATTTTTCCTTGGAGAAGGCAATGTCTGCTGTGGGGCCATGGAATGACTGGAGCTGGGTGGGGAGATGGGGCTTCACCCAGTCTGTGAGCACTGGGGATGGAGTGTGGCACCTGTCAGTGTGGGAATTCCCAGCAAGGCAACCCATCCACAGCATTCCTGTCATCCCAGCCTGGAGAAGGTGGAAGAACCCACCCCTCACACCGACATGGATTTTCACAAGGGGATATTTGTGCTTACTAAATGTATAAAGTTTTCCTACAACTGCCTTGCTCCAGACTTGGCCTTTCCTCAACCACAAAATCCAGCAGGATGGAGTTTAGGATGACACAGAAGTTCAGAAAAACAGTGAATAATTCCTGCCTCTGTTGGAGTGGATGGCAAAGCTCCCGTGTTGTTCAGGTACAGTGGGATTTTCCCACTTGGGCTGACACCTCCTCCTCCAGCATGCATGATCTTGAGGCCATTTGGATGAGAAGCTGCTGGACCTTTGATTTTGGGTTATTTACTCACTTTTCTTTGAACATTGTAAAAGTTTTTTACTCTGACCTCCATGGACAGAGCGAAAGCCTTTTGCAAACAGCCACAGGTCAGCTGGCCTGAGCTGTCATGTTATTGATCTCTGATGAAGGGGATGGACTTTTTTCACCTGGCAAGGTTCTTTTATTTTTATTTTAAAACCAGCCTGTTCTTCAGAAAGAAAACTGGACTCTCATCTCCATTTTTCTCTGCTGTTTCAGTTCATGGTTGCCTTCCAATTTCAGAAAGGGTTTCTTTAGATTTGGCCGAGTGATTTTGGGTTTCAATCAGAAAATAGACTTCAGTGGTCACCTCATTCTGGAAATTGGAGCAATAACCACATCCAAAATGAAGGTAACTGTGGGGAGGCCCCTGTGGTTGCCCAGAGCAGCTGTGGCTGCCCGTGGATCCCTGGAAGTGTCCAGGGCCAGGTTGGATGGAGCGTGGAGCCATCTGGAAGAGTGGGAAGTGTCCCTGCTCCTGGCAGGGGGCTGGAATGAGATCTTTCAGGTCCCTTCCAACCCAAGCCAGTTCGGGATTCTATGAACATGAGTAGCTCAACATTTTCCCCAAAAATTGTTATTCTTCCCTCACTTCCCTCAACTCTCTCTCCTTTCTACTGAGTCCCTTCAAGCATCTCAGAACAGAAGCACTGGGAGCTTCCCCAGTTGGGTTGAACAGCTCAAGCTTCCTTCCCCCAATGCCATTCTGCAAGGATTTCTTGGTGTTTCACTGCTCCTGGCATGTGGTGTGCAGATGTCTCCAAACTGGCTCAGCTTTGAACTTGCTTGAACAATTTGATTTTTTCAGTGGTGCATCATTGCTAATTTCCTCCGACTCATCCTCCGAGGGTGGGAGTCTGGAAAACAGCTTCTTTTTCCCAGCTCAGAGTCAAAAACCATCCTGGGATTTTGGCAAGGCAGGATGGTGGCTGTACTGACCACCTCGAAAAAGACCTAAAATTCTGTGTCCTGTGCAGATGGCAGCAGCAGTGAGGCTGGATATTCATCATTCTTGAGTGAGTCCAGCTGGGAGGAAAGACTTATTCCTACTGGGATGGGTAATAAAGCAGGAGGATGTGCTGAGCAGTGCAGCTGGGGCTGTTCCAGTGTGGCATTTGCTGGGTACCAGCATCATACTTTCCCTATGAGTGTGTGGCACAGCAGCACATGAGTCATGATGGAAGACATGGTTCCAGCACATGATGGACCAGGTATTTTATAGATCTCAAATCCATGGGTCATCTCACTCCCAGCTGGCAGAGTGTGATTTACCAGCAGGAGCCACAGCCAGAGTTTTTAACCCAGGATTTTTGAATTCCTGCACTCTGAGGGTGTCAATCCCCCTGGAGATGGAACCTCCTGAGATCTGGGATGCAGAGCAGGAAGCAACAAGCCCAGGTTTCAGAAAGGAAGTGGTTGGTGATTTATTTTTTTCACAGATCTGGGTCTTCCTTCTCTGCTTCCAGCTACCTGCTCACCTGGCTGCTGTGCCCTGCTGCCACTGAAGCAGGGAAAAAGACATGGGGACAGAGAGAAACAAGGGAAAAATGAAATAACACAGGGATTGATCCGTGCAAAGGTTAAGAAGCTGAACTTATTTAACTCCTGTTAGTTTATTTATTGTCCCTGAGTTATATTTGGGACTGCGACTGAGCAGATTAGCGCGGGATTGCTGGGTAGATTTAGAGAGCTGCAGCGTTTTTCTGCCTCAGTATGCACGGGGCCATGTGTCCCTGTGTGTGCACATGTGTGCCTTGCTCCCACTTCTCACCCAGCCATCCCTTCCCACTCCCATGCTGGATAAATGTGAGCACTCATCTGCACAGTCCAGGGCAGAGAATGGGGAAAATCTCCTTGCTCATCATCTCAGGAGCTCTGTGCAGGGTACAACACATGACCTTTATTACACCACGAAAGCAGCAGGTAATAGTAATTCCTCTGTCCTCAGGAGCAGGGCCACCAGCTGCAGTAGAAATACATATATATATACATATATATATATAAAATGTCCCCTCCCACACGTGTGTCATGGGGATGGAAGGGAGCTGGAGCTGGGGAGGGCGGGATGGGGATGACTCAGGAGCCGTGGCCTTGCTGGCTACCCGGCCCTCTCGGTAGCACAGGGAAGGACAGGCTGGTGGCAAAGGGCCCAGCAGGGAGCCAAGGTCCCTTCCAAGCCTGGCTGCAGGCTGGTGGTGCTCCCCAGCTTCCTCTGCTTCCCCTGTGGGGTGGGTTCAGAGGCTGGTTTTTGACTCTTGCAGACAAAGATTGGGGTCCAGCCCCGCCTGTGCTCCATCAGGAGCAGAGCCCAGGCTGGGGATGGCAGCAGAAGTTCCAAGTGGACTGGATGTGGTGGATGAGGAGTGAGGTGCCTTAGTCAGATGTCTTGGCTAATATCTCCTATTACATCAGTTTCTTTTCTTTCTCTGTCTCTGTAAAAGAGCCACAAAAAACAATGAGTAATTTCTCTGCGGAATATTCATCTTTAAAAAGCCAGGCCCAGGGCTCCAGCACTTCCAGCGTGATATTTTTCTCCCTTTGACTTTGAGAGTGTGTCTGGCCTGCAAACCCAGCTGGGAAAAGCTCTACCCTGAGAAGGGAAGAGTGTAGGAGAAGTGGGATGAGAGTTTTCCCTGAGGATCCAGAGGTCTGGAGCAGGTGGAAGAAGGAGAAGAGAATTTTAAAAAGGTTACACTGAGGAGAGCACTTGTCCTGTTCACCTGACATCCACAATGGGCTCTCACCATTGTCCAGGGCAGCAGACAAAATCCCAGAATGGTTTGGGTTGGAAGAGACACTAAAGCTCATCTCATTCCACCCCCAGATGGGCAGGGACACCTCTCACTGTCCCAGGTTGCTCCAAGCCCTGTCCAGCCTGGCCTGGGACACTCCCAGGGGCAGCCACAGCTTCCCTGGGCAATAACTTGTCCAAGAGCAGCCCCAAAACTGGGAGTGTTTGCAAGAAAGGAAACACACCTCAGAGCAGCATAAAGGCAGCAGTGTGAAGGGCCCTGGTTGAATTTCAGCTTGAAAGAAAGTCCAAACCACAGTGCTGGAGCCAGGTATTAAACTCCCTGGAAAAATCTGTTTGCCTTCTCCTAGCACAGTGCCACCAGCTTTACTGCAAACACAGAGGGAAAACGACTTTTTATGGGTATAACAAAAGCCACCAGCTGTTTGTTTTATTTATGGAGGGGATGGATAATTGGCAGGTAGATGTCTGAAGGAGATGAAGCCCTCCAGCTAAACACTGAAGCTCCAGCAAAGCTGCAAACAGCAGAGAAACGGCTCCAGAGGTGACAGAATTGTTACTTTTAAGACTGCAAGATATATAAGAGAAGAGGGCTGATCTGCACTTCAGAACAATCCTACCTGAGCAGCGAGCTAAATACAAGTGGTGTTTTCACACCGGTGTCTACAGCACCTTCCACCGAGCTTAAACCAGAGCGTTGCTGCCTCTAAGGGACTTTGCAAGCCCAGAGGATCCAGGTGCCCATGCTAGGGCTCGAAGGGATGCTGGGACAGGAGTGGGAAGAGGGGCAGCACTGGCTATCCCGTGATACTGGTGGGGATCCTGCCAGGGCTGGTGCTTGTCCTTCAGCAAAGCAAACATTCTCAGCATCACAGAATAACCTGGGTTGGAAGGGACCTACAAGGAGCATCAAAGTCCAGTTTTGTTTCAGCTGGGAGGCAAGAAGAGAGAGGGACATTTTTTCTGGGACCTGTGTGCTTCTCTCATGTCCCACAGGTTGCAGATATCAACCTTTGCTTATTTTGGGGTTTTTACTCCTTCTTTTTTAATATTTTTCCTCTTTTGGAGCCAGCCTGCCTCGGACTTTGAAGCCTTCCAGGCCTGGCTCTCATGCCCCTGGATGGATCTGTGCCTATTTCTAAGATGTTCAGCACTATCTGCTCCTGACTTTTATAAACAAAAACAGAAGCTTAACCATTAACCCCTGCCCATGACACCACCACAACCGTTTGCTACTCCTTTCTCACACCAGAGATTTCCTTCATTTACCTCCAACTCTTTTTTTTTATTATTTTTTTATTTTTTCCTTTTTTTTTTCCCCTGTTTCCTCAAGTTTTCCCTCCTGCAGGGCAGGGGAACATTTACGATGTAGAATTACCGAGGCTGTTCCCACTCTGGTGATTCAGTGTCAGGCTGGGAGCGAGGGAACCAGAGCCTGTTACCCGGATCCCTCGGCTTTTCCCACCTCCACATGGCTCTGCAGCAAATCAAAGTGCAACAAAACAGCTTTGCATCATTTCTTCGAGGAGTCCTGGGCCCTGTATGTTATCTCCAGGGCAGGGTATGTGCTCTAATAAAAGATGGCTTTATTGCCAGCTGCAACAAAGCCAAGGATTCAGGCACATATTGCCTGGTGGGTTCATTGTAAACTCCCTTTTATGACCCTTCCAGTTTATTGCTAATAGAGATTTACAGTGGGAAGAAGGGGCTGTGTGCTGTAATTAATAGTGTTATTAGCCTGGGTGGGTTCCATGCAATGAGCATTTGGTGTTTGCCCTTCGTTAGCAGCACTGGAAATGGCACGGGGACAGGCTGCAGGGCTGGTGTTACTGGTGTTACTGGTGTTACTGGTGCTGCTGGTGCCTTGCTGGGAGGCAGTTGGACCAAAGTCCTCCATTCAGAGGGAATGTCCACCTCAGCCATCACGAGACACCACCTCAGCTTTCCTCACTGATGGAAAACCATTCCTGTTCCAGCTGATTTTCCCTCCCAAACAAACCACGTTTTTTCATTGGAGGGGGAGATTCTTTCCAATAGTTTCAGGTATTCCTGGACATGGGAATTTATAAGCTGGACATGTAGAAGTCACCAACCCTCCCTTGGGTCCCTTTCTGATGGGGCTTATTTTAATCACTCAAGGGGCAGGAGCATCAGACACAGCAGTGGGATTGTGCCAAAAATATCCCACACCTGCTTTGTGCTGAGCTGAGGCCACTCACTAAATGCTGCTGCTGCTCCCTGCCCATCTCCAGCCTCTGGAAATCTTCTGAACCAAACTCCAGTGCTGTCACCACTGGAGACACTGGAAGTGGCTCTGTTAATATCAGCCTGGTTTCTATCCCTCGCTGCTCCGCTGGAACCAAACCTCAAATGAAGAGGATTTCATGTGGCTGCAGATTTTTGCAGTGAATGTCTCATGTTGCTCTGCCTGGCAATTAAAAAGCCAAGAACCAGGGTGAGAACAGTCCTGCTAATGATTTGCAGTCAGCTCCTTCCAGCCACAGTTGCCTCTGCAAAGCCAAAATTGTATCAGTCTCCAGAAGCTACGGCAGAAGTTAAACATTAAGTGGTTGGAGGTGCTGGAAACTTCCGTGGTTTCTGACTGATCAGAGGTCAAGGATAAAGTCATTGAGAGCGTCCTTCATCCCAGGCAACTGCCGTGGATGTGGCCAAGCCCAGAGAGAGACCAGCACCATGAACCCTACCCCACATGAATGCTCCTCTGGGCAGGCCGCTCTCATCCTCACAGAAACAGCAAAAATGTTCTTAGCAATGTCCACAAACACAGCAGGGATTTAGGGGATTGACTGTCAGGCCAGGTGGGAGGGAACACCCAGCTCATGATGCTGAGGAGCCACCCTTGCCTTTAAAAACCTCCTCCAGGCACCCAGGCAGCACCAGCCACTTCAGTTCTGAGCACAAGCCCAGTATTTTGGGATTATTTGTTCAAATTTCCACTCCAGGAGCAAAATGATAAAACAGACAAGCATTGAGGGGTGAAAAAATTTGGGGGGAATTAATTGGGAATTGGGTAGCAAGCTGCCTTTGGGGGTCTGAGCAAGGATAGGAAAGTGCTGGGGTGGCCGTCGGTCCCAGCGAGGTTTGTGGTGGAACTCACTGTGTTTTTAGAGAAGGAGCTAAAAGATACCAGGCTCCTTCTCACCACTTCTATTAATATTCAAACTAATTAACTTCACTGAGAGCTGGAGGAAATTGAATCTCAACAAGAACCTAAGCTCTGCTTTAGGTTTTAAGCCGTTTGGATCTTTTGATTCGAAGCTTGTGCTTTTATTATTATTGTTTTTAAATCTCCTTTTATTTTATTATTTTTTCCCTGCAAACACCTGGCTCATTTTAGGGGTGATAGAACAGTAATAAATGATTCTTATTAATTGGCCATCAGCAGCCAGAGAGCAGCAGGCTCCCAGCTGAACAGGGCACATTTATGGGGGAATTTGAGACAGGTTTGGGGGTCCCAGCAATGTGGGGGGCTCTTGGCTGGGCACTGAGAGTGGGGCCAGCCCAAATGGCTGAGGTGAGGTAAGGGAGGTTAAATAATAATAAAAAAAAAGCTGAAAAAGGAAGCTTTTACAAGCCAGAGCTTAAAGACGTGCCCTCCCTCTCTGCCCGTTTATTAAGTAATAATGAAACACTTTTGTCAAAGCTTAGGCACCAAATTTCTGACACCAGATGAGCTCTAAAGCTAATCAGGGGCTGGAAAAATGGGAATATAATTAAGGCTGCTGACAGCCCTGTGTCATTAACCTCCCAGCTCTCAGGTGCCACACTGAACCACATCTGCAGCAGATTCTGTATTACGGGCAGTTGGTTTCAGCCCTGGAAATGAATTTGGTTTTTAATGGCCCTGTGGTGGCTCTGGGGCTGTGGCAGGCAGGAGGGTGATGCTCTGTGCTGGGTCCAGCTCTCCCTCCTGCTCCTCAGTGGTAAACAAGCGAGGCTCTTCTCATCCACAGAAAATGAGGTTTTTCTGGGTAAAGGTTCAGGCTGGGGCAGTTCTGCTCTGTCCTTGTAATTAATTATTATCATTATTAGCAGCGTGGGTGTCTGCTTTGCCCTAGCAAAGGGATTCCTGCCTGAGTCCCTCTGTGCATCTGATCCTCTGCAGTAACCCTGCAGGGCTGATACCCAAACCACCTCCCTGCTCTGTGACTCAGTTCCCCACCGAACAGAGGAGCTGATAATCTTGGGATCTTTGGGAGGAGGTATGGAGTTTGTCAATGCAACCATGTCCACTCCTCTTATAATTATGGCACTGAAGGAGGCTGTGACAGGGTCTTGAATTGCTCCCTTGAATCCATTTAGAGGGCAGCACTGGTGGTGCAGCAAGGTTTTGCTGAATTATTTTTTTTTTTAGCGTTATGTAAGTTTTCCTTCTTAATTTTTTTTTTTTCCCTGCAGGATTTTACCGTTCTGAAGGTTAAAAAGAGGGAAGCAGCTGTTCCCATGCCTCAGGAGCACAAACACTTGAGAGGAATCAGTGGGACAGCAGCGAGGGAGCGCTTGGGCTGCTGCCAAAGCTCCGGCAGCGAGCCCGGCTCGGAGCCTGTGATCTGGGGAACCTCTGGAGCCTTTCGCAAGGCCAGTGTCACAGACAGGTACCCTGGGACACCAGGGAAAGGGGAAGAGCATTTGCCTGGGCAGGAAGGCTGCGTCAGTGCCAGGAATAGCAGCCCGCTGTCCCGTGACCCAGCTGTGCTGCTCAGAAATGAGATAAAGCTGTCGCTGCCAGCCTGGGGACAGCGCTGGGGACAGGGCTGGGGACAGGGCTGGGGACAGGGCTGGGGACAGGGCTGGGGACAGGGCTGGGGACAGCGATGGGGACAGCGATGGGGACAGGGCTGGGGACAGGGCTGGGGACAGGGCTGGGGACAGGGCTGGGGACAGGGCTGGGGACAGCGATGGGGACAGGGCTGGGGACAGCGCTGGGGACAGGGCTGGGGACAGCGATGGGAATAGCGATGGGGACAGGGCTGGGGACAGGGCTGGGGACAGCGATGGGGACAGGGCTGGGGACAGGGCTGGGGACAGGGCTGGGGACAGGGCTGGGGACAGGGCTGGGGACAGCGATGGGGACAGAGATGGGGACAGGGCTGGGGACAGGGCTGGGGACAGCGATGGGGACAGCGATGGGAATAGCGATGGGGACAGGGCTGGGGACAGCAATGGGGACAGCGATGGGGACAGGGCTGGGGACAGGGCTGGGGACAGGGCTGGGAATAGCGATGGGGACAGGGCTGGGGACAGGGCTGGGGACAGGGCTGGGAATAGCGATGGGGACAGGGCTGGGGACAGGGCTGGGGACAGCACTGGGGACAGCACTGGGGACAGCACTGGGGACAGGGCTGGAAATAGCGATGGGGACAGGGCTGGGGACAGGGCTGGGGACAGGGCTGGGGACAGGGCTGGGGACAGAGATGGGGACAGAGATGGGGACAGCGCTGGGGACAGCGCCACAGCCCCGCAGCCAGCCCTGCCAGCGCTGCCCGGGGCTGAGCGGGGTGCTGCAGCACGGGGAAGAGGCTCCCAGCCCTCCCTCCATGGGAAAACACCTCCTGGTGTTTTCTGTTCGAGCAGAATAACCGCGGAGCCGCTGGAGCTGCGCTGTCCCCGCGGTGGCAGCGGCCGCCCCCGCTCCCAGCGCGTCTCACACTTTCCCCGCAGCCTTCTCGCTTGCTGGGCTGTAAGACTTCGAGCCTCGGACAACAGCTAAACCACTCAATTATGTTCTCACCCTGCCTGCCTTGAAAAGCCCGGAGTGTGCCCGGTGCGACCAGAGCCAGGGGAACGCAGGAGCCCAGGATAAATTCCAAACAAAAGAGCCATTATCCATATGGGACCTCGTGAGTGCTTCACATACTCCAGCAATTCCAAGCACTCCGTGCATGGTTCTTACTCGGTTTTAACTCGATTTCTTTGATATGCAAATCAGAGGGATTATATTCAGAGGCTGCATCAGAAAGTCTTTAATCCAAATGGGCTATAAGATTTATTTAGAAGAGCCAAATGTCTTGTCTGGGACAGAAGCAACTGAGCTGAACTGAAACAGATGGACATAAAGGAAATTAAGCAACTCTAATGGTCTTATCCAGAGTTTGAAAGTATTTGGTCTTCCTAAAGCTTGAGTTCCTGGAAGCACGTGATGAGATGGGAAGCTCAGGTTTCACTTAAAAACAGGCTTTGCAGTTCACTGAGAAAAACAATAACCATGTTTTTATTCCTCCCGTGGACAGAACGAGGGCTGCCTTCCAAATCCTGACTCCTTGGGCTTATGTCATCAGGGGACAAGATACTGAATGGGAGTTTTGGAGTCCTCATTTTTACAGCAATGTCATTCCAGCAGCCTGCATTCAGGATTTTGGGAAACCTGATGCTGGCAATAGGGATCCCAGGTAGTTTGTTTACTAAAACAGGGAAAATCCATCCCTTGAGTCTGCTGAGTGTTTGTCCCTTGAAATGTTCTGCTGCTTCTGGTGGTGATTTCTAGGTCTCACCTACCTGAGGCTGGGGTTTAACCAGGACACCAGCACTGCCAAGGTCACCTCCAGCAGTTGTGGATGCAGCAAACCCAGAGTGCACATCTCGGATGCTGATAAACCAGTGGGCTGGAAACCTGGAGAGCCCAGGCTGTCCCCCAGGATCTCGCGTGTCTCCACCTCTGCTGAGGTCAGGAGATTTTCAGTTGGCAGGAGAGCCTTCCCTGGAATGTTTGGATGTGTTTGGCTCTGGATAGTCTGCACAGACAGCAGAACAGATATGAGGACACATTCCCTGCCATCCCATCGGGGCATTCCTGATGCTAAAGATGCATCAGATGCATAAAATTCTCTTGGGGAGAAAAGCTGAGGTGTGAGTTGGTTCTACCACCTACAGCTTTTAGGTGCTAAATAATAACAAGGCTGAATTCTTTTTGCTTCCTGAGGCTCTTGACCACTGCCCAGTGGTCAAGGAGATCCCATGGACAATCTCAACCAGGGAAACGCTTTTGCAGCTGAAACTCCATATAAAAACTGGGAGAAGTCCTTCTATTCTCAACCCAAAGCCATCCCCTGCTTGGGTCTCCCAGGGAAGCATCCAAAGCAGGGACATTTCATGTGTTTGTGCATTTGCCATCCTTCACTCCACTGCTTTTGCAAGTGGATTAAATAAAAGGTGAGAGAATTGGGGACAAGGGGAGGGGAGGGAGTGTGAGAAGGAGCTCATCCATTACTATGCCCTGCACAATGCAGGAGGTCTTGGCCTCCTGGTTTGAGTGCTTATTCCCCATAAAATACATCTGAGAGAAATCAATACAAGAAGCATGCCAGAACTTAAATCAAAGCACAAGGAAGCAGCGCTTGGCGGATGGAACGACCTTGCAGAGAGCTGTCCAAACTGAGGCCCCAGCCCTGGTGAGCACAGAACCTGCCAGGAAAAAACCCTGGAGTGAGGACTTGAGGCTGGCATGTGCTGCCTTGGCATGGCTTTCACTCTGATGTCCGCAGTGGAATGCACATGGATGAGAGACGTTGGTTGTGAGCTGGATAAACGGCACAAGGGCAAAGTGCCAGGAGGCTCCTGGGGCAGCCAGGAGAGCTGACGTGCTCTGTGCCGCCCCTTTGGGCTCCTCAAGTACCTCAGAGATAACGAGGCAGGGGTGGAAGCCAGCTTGGAGATACAGAAAGTGCTCCCCACAACCTTGGCTGTGTGTGACCTTGGTCCCTGGGGTCCCAGAGCAGGCTCCCAGCTCCATGTCCTGCTGAGCTCAGCAAAGGATGGAGGGCAGTGTCCAGCATCCAGGTCCTGCCTCCCTCTGGGATCTGCCAGCTCCCCAGGCAGGTGCCTGACCTTGGTGGCAGGTCACAGCGCCATACCACAGACATCATAAATCTGCAAAGGTTTGCTGCAGCCAGGCTCCACCTCTGCAGACGGCGGGGCACTTGTTCCCATGCTGGGAAATCTGACCCCTCGGTAGCCTGAGAGACAGGAGAAGCCTGGGTTTGGTGTTTTGAATAAGTGGCTTTTTATCTGAAATCCCTTTGGGAGCATGAGCTCAGTAACCAATGAAATTATATCTGTTGTTTCAAGCAGTGAAGAAAACTTGGCTTGATGTTTATTGAGATTTATGGCTTCCCTTGAGCTTAATTGTCTTTGGGAGCCCTGGATCTTTTTAACGGTTCAGCTAAGTGGTACTAAGAAGGATGGTAATGGTTTGAGCAGTCTGCCCCCTTAACATATCTCTTTCTCTCACACAATTTGCTGATATTTGGGAAATACAGCTGATACCCTTCCCTTCTGAGGTCACAGCTCTTCACTGGTGTGAAACTTCAAGAGGCTAAACCAGGTGTGAAAAGCTCCCAGTGAGGGTTTGCTCAGCGAGGTGCTGACTTCCATCAGCAGGGCTGTGCTTCGGGGAGGAGGACAGGACTGTGCCCCCACTGAGGAGGGTCACCTGGTCCCCCTGCTTTGTCACCCCCTCCTCCATGCTGTTATTTGTCTTCCTTGATCTTCCCGGTCTCCATCAACCTGGTGGTTTGGTATAGATTCTTCTCTGGTCCTCAGCCATGGTGGCTTTTCCATTCCCTCTGCTGGGGGCTCTGGGCTGACTGCAGTTCAATCTGCTCCTGCCTAAGCACAGCCCAGCATCATTTCCTGAGCATCCAAGAGTCCATCCACAGGTGGGGTTGGGTGTTGGGATCAACATATTGCCATAAGGAGAACGCCCATCCTTCCTGCTCCTTGCACTGGTTTGCACTGGGGAGGGCCCATCTGGGCTGCAGGGAAGGGTTCTGCTGCCCAGTGCTCACCCCACAGAGACACAGCTCGGTGCTGCTCAGCTGTGCTTGGTCCCTCAGCGCAGCATCCTCAGCTCTGGAGGGCTCTGATGAGGAGCCTGTCATTGGGAGGGAAACATCACCCTTCACACGTAATTATTCCTCGCCTCTGGAGCTTTTTCACCCCTTATCAGGGTGACCCCGATGGTTTATCTCTCCCCAGCCTGACCAGAGCCTGTCAGTGTGGGGAATGACCTTCACCTGTTTCCTCACCTCCCCGAGACGCTGTGGTCACTTGGCCGGGCACTGGTGGCGGTGCTGTCCGGGGATGCTGCGGCCGAGGTAATTACAACAGCTCGTTATGGTTCAGCAGGCACCTTCATTAATAAACCTCAGGTTTCAGAGGTGCCTAACTCAGCCATTGGAAACCACATCTGGCTGGAGCTCTGCAGCGTGTCTAAGCTTTCAGCTCATCTCCCCCTGCCTAAGCGGTTTAGGACGGGCAGTAAACAAAGTCTGTTCTGTTGGGTTTTGCGTGCTTTAAGGCAAAGAAAGCAAACAGGCTCGCTGGGCTAATCTCCTCTGTGCAGAGCTGGGGGCTGACAGCTCCTTCCTAGGTCGTGCCAGTGGGATTTTTATCTCCACTGTGGCTCAAACAAGGAGCGTGGGGATGCTCTCCCCTCCCCTGCCTGTACAGTGCTGACTCGTGGCCACTCTCTTGTGACACCTCTAAATTAAATAGAGTTTAGATGATCATGCTGGATGTGGGGATATCTTGGACTGTGTTCTCTCTCCTAATAACTTTTGGAGACATGAGCTTCCTGTCTTTTTAGGACAAAGCCCCTAAGGAAGTTCCACTCTGAAGGAGCAGAAGAGCCGTGACAGAGTCTCACCCTGGTGCCGTTAGCACGTGGCCCTTGGAGAAATGCAGGATTTAGTCCGTGTACTGCTCTGCCCACACATCTTTAAAGCTTGGCCCAGCAGTGGGATCCCCGTTGGGATGGGCTCTCCAGGGTGGATGTGGGGTTTTGGAGCTCCTTCTGTGCACCTGGGTGACCAAAGCAACCTACAGCCCACGACACCTCTCAGGGTTTGATCACTTTTCTGTGGCCCGAGCCTGGTGTGTGGGAGGATGAAGTTCCACAGAGGAGGGAAAGATGGGGCTGAACTCCATGGGGGTGTAAGGAGAGGAGATGGGGTAAGGAGATGAGTTGGGGGATCAAAGGGAGTGGGGAGACAAATCTCCAACCAGGCACACCCATCAATAAAACATCCCCTCTAACAACCCACGTCCTTCCAGAGCTGCAGGCAAGCGCACAGGGCATGGACTGAGCAGGGACCAGCTGTGCATTTCCACGTGCTGAGGGTGCTTTCCCACCCTGAGGATTTGAGGAGGAGGTGGCAGCTCTGGCTGCTGAACTGGCTGGTGGATTGGCCATGAAGTTTGTGAAAGCCCTGAGCAAAGACCACACACAGGAGGCTCAGGAGAGTGATGTGTCTTAGACCTTGAGGGTACGAGGCAAAAATGCCTCTGTGCCTGACTCACCTGCCGTGTGCTAACACTGACTCATAATTACTGATTTCGATTCAGACAAAAGATTTATCTGCACTGAAACGTATGGAAAATGCTAATGTAACCTGCAAGTGGAAAGAGGAGGCTGGGCTGCTGCCCGGCCCTTTGTAAGGCTTGGGCAGTGCCTGATGGACTGGGACCAGCTCCCCCACCCCAATCTGTGGCTGGGATGAGTCCCCAAAGCTGGAGAGAGTCTGATCACCCTCATCTCTGCCCCTCTGGGGGGAACTGAACTTGCAAAAGGTGAGTTTTGCAGCAAGAGATTTTTTTTGGCAGGCTGGGTACATCCCAGCTCAATTTCCCTCAGCTCTGGGGATATCCTGCTGTCCCAGGAGCTGAGTGTGGCCCTTTTTCCTGCAGCCCCGCTGCAGGAAGGCAGCTGTGGGGATGAAGATGTCTGGCAGGCAGCAGCACGTTGGCCCTGGCAGTGTGTTTGCACGGTACCTGCTCCCCAGCACAATGTGTGCGGCACAGCGCGCCCGTCACGGCCAGCACGCTCCAAAAGCCTCTCAAAGACAGGCACGAGCAGCCACAACCCCCAGGAGAGGGGTGGATTAAACCCAGAACAGACCCAGGGCTCTGCCCCAGGAGCCCCAAACCCCTCAGCCCCTGCCTGATGTTGTCCCAGCAGGGCAAGGAGGGATCCCCAGGGCTGTGCCACCTCCTGCCCTGCCTGTGCCACCTTTCCCTCCCTGCTGCTCGGCGCTGCTGGATGCTAAGTGGAAATTTCCCCCTGTGCCAAGTGTTAAATACTTATCAAGCTAATGCAGCGTCTTTGGAGGTGTGTACAAGAGACAACATGTTACCCTAATTAACGAGCAGCTGGGCTTGGCACCAGGCTCTGCTGCAGCTGCTCCCGGCGCCTTTCCCAGGCTCTGCCTCCTCCACACCATGGCAGGGGCACAACCTGCAGCAGGGTCGATGCCTTGCAGGGTCCTTGCTCACCTTAGAGAGCAGGTTGTGGTACCCAGCCCAAGGTCTGGGGGCTGTTTCTGGGCTGGATTAGGTGGCTTGGATGGGGGATGAAAAGTTTTGGTGTGCGCTGATTTGGAGAACTTTAGGGAAACCTGCTGCTGGAGGAAGATGAGCCATCAGGAGTCAATGGTTTGAGTGCTGGTTTGTCCCTCCCTGCTGCTGTGGCAGCAGCAGCTCCCTTGGTTGGCTTTGCTGTGGGAATTGTGCTTGGGCAGAGGTGACCAGGTGTCCCTGGAGTTGGTGTGACAGCTCCAGGGAATGGGACACTTCTGGTGGCATCAGTTCTGGAACGAGAGAGGGGATGGGATGGGTTTGCAAAGCCAGCCTTGGGGACAGGGCTGCAGAGCAGGCGTTGGGTGGTGGGAACCATTTGCAGAGTTTCTCATCTGGTTGTCTGCATCTTCCCAGGGCCCAGCCCCTTTTACCTGGACCACTGTGGATCAGTTCATTCTTCCATGCTCCCACTCAGCCCCAAGCAGAGCTGCTGCACAAACCCTCCCCATCCTTTTACATTGCCTTGGGCTCCCTAACTCTCTAACCCCAGAGAAGTCATCTCAGCAGTAGATGTTTGTATCATGACCTACATTGCTATTGGGTTTTAAATATAATTTTTTTTTCCCTGTGCCTTATACCAGCTTCCCACATGCAAATTGCTCTGAGTGAACCATTTATCTAGAAAATAAAGGTTATGTTCTCAAAAGGCATTTAGTTCCCTTTCTGAATGATTGAGCGAGTTTTCTGCTGAGAAAACAAAGGTCTTTAGCACAGTCCAAGCCAATGACAGGGAAAAAGGTTCAGGTAAAACCCCTCCATTTATTTAACAGCTCCCTCTTCCTCATTCATATTTACAAGATAAAAGGGGCTCCATCAACCCATTAAAGTTAAAATATGTGTCCTGTCTTCAAGGAAAGCAAATCCCATCTGGCATCCCTGGAGGAATATAACCTTAACTTCAGCTTAATGCCACATTAGGGTATCTTAGAGATTCTGCCTGAGATTTACCTGCCTTAAAGGGAGATTTATTTCTGCACCAAACAGGCTCCTGTGACAAATCTCCTTCCATGAGCAACTTTGCAAAAGAAGGTGGATTTTTGACTCTCTGGTTCCCTGCTCTCTGCCCAGGGGTTGGTGACACCGAGAGATCTCTGCTCCTTGCCAGGACCATTGCAAGGCTCCATCCCTGTCTTGGGAGCTGTGGGATGGATGCCTGGGGGGGCTCCACTCAGGAAATCCGGGAGTTTTCTGCATCCCCATGCCAATGCTGAACCTCATGTTGGATGTAGCCAGGTGACTTCCTCACAGATATTAACCAAAAATGGCTTGGGATGGAAATCACAGCTTCCTCTGGTCTTTCAAAGGGTTTTCAAGGCTGTGGGGTCATGGGGATCAGAGAGCTATACTGCTTATCCAAGTGGAAATTATTCAGAGTTATCTGGAGGCACACTTTGGTAGCCATCAGTTCATTATTATTGCTAGTTTTACTGATATTCATAAAAATTATGACAGCTTTGCTAAATGCCAAATAGATCAGAAATCCTTTTAAGTGTACAATATTCTTTTTAAAAGTCATGGGTTTAAAATTAGAGGAGTCTCTGTGGGGTTTCCCCTTTACCTACGCCTTGGGGTGCAGTTGTAGCCCTTCCTCCAGACTTTGCTTCTCAACAAGCACAAAAATGTGAGGGATACTCTGATAAAAGTGTGGATTTTGAATTGATGTTGCTCCTGGGTGGGGGCTTGGGGCCAGGGGATGTCCCCTGTCAGCAGCCTCAGATCCTCAGGTGTTGATGTGCACACTGCTCAGCCTGAGAATGTGAGGACAAGTCAGCTACAGGTGGGTGAAACCTATCTCCTCTCTACTCAACTGGCCTGCCTGACTGGTTTTTTTTATGATTATTTTTTATTCTGTCTCCAGTTAGGCAATACAGTTGCCTGTTAGAAATATCGCCCTGGGCTGCCAGCTCAGCTGAGGAGAAGAGGGGGTGTGTGTTACTGAGGGAGGATGGGGTTCACCCCCTCACCCCTCCCTGGGGTGGGCACCTCCCCCTTGCCCTCTGCCAGCCCTTCCTTCCCTCTGCCTCTCAATAGGAACATCCTTATGAGGGAATTCTCTTCAGGGTCCCTCCTGACCCCTCCCTCCACAGCACACCCTGAGGATCACTGGAGGTTGTTTGACTGGAGTGGGTGAATTTAAGCCCAGCCTGTAGTTTGGGATCATTAACCATCAAGGTGCCCCTGGGAAGAAGCAAAAAGTATTTGGGAAAATTTGCTAACAGACTCTAATGACTTAATAACCCCTGTTGGAGGGAGCCTGGCAGGTTATGTGAATGTCAAGTTTCCTTGCTCTGCCCAGAGCAGGCTCCTGGTTATGTAATGGGGGGGTGTGACCTCCAACAAGGGGGAAAGGGAGGACAAAGGAAAGCATGGACCCACTTCCACTGGTGTAAGCCAGGACCCTCGTCAGCCTGGGCTTGGAGGGGCCAGAGCAGCTCCCACACTCAGCTCCTGGGATGGATCAGGGTCCACCCAGCATTCCTGGATGTGCCACTTCCAGCAAAAGCATCTGGGAGCCCAAGTGCCACGAGGGGTGATGCTGGTGCATCCCTGCTGTGCTGTGCCGCAGGGGAAGGGAGCACAGGGCAGATTCACATCCCTGAGAGGCTCTGACACAGCACCAGCCCTGATCCCTCTGGCAGGTGGGGGTCACCAGGTGGTCATTCCTGATGTAGCTCCTGATTTGGGGACGGGACACACAGCTGCTTGGTGGTCCTCAGAGGTGACTTGAGACAGCTCTGAGCATCCCTCATCCCTCATCCCTCATCCCTCATCCATCTCGGCTCTCAGCAGGAATTGGGCACAGGTTCTGGACACACACGCCGTGACCTTGGTGTTCCAGCCCAGCTAGCACCACACATCCCCAGAGCTGCTGAAACATTCCCTTCCCAGCTAAGATCAAACCATTGGCTCCTGAAAGCTTTGAGTCCTTTCAGCCAAGGCTGGAGTGGGGATGCTGTCCCGTTTTGGGGAGGCTCCATTTGCCTGGCCAAGCGTGTCCAGGTCTGAGCGAGGCTCACGGTGTGCTGAAGAAGGAAATCCGGAGCTGTTGAGCTGTGCCATGGTTTAAAGCACGCTTTGCAGTACCTGGCACGCCCGTGCCACCGGGCTGGCCCCTCCTGGAGGTGACAAACACAGCAGGGGGTGCCTCACCCCGCATCCCGCAGGGGGATCAGCGCCTCCTTCCCCATGGAACCGGGCACTCCCGGGGCTCAGGCTCCGGCTTGCCTGCCATCAATACTGTTCAAACAAGCCCGATGCAGACGTAGCTCGGGGGCAGGCAGGAGGGAGCAGCCCGGCCCGGCTCCAGCCGGGGCTGCGGGAGCTCCGGGCGGGCTCGTGGGGCCGCTGCCAGCCGGGCTCTGCCAGCCCGGGGCTTTTCCTCCGCACCTGCGGCCGCTTCGAACCCCGGCCTCTGCCCCGAGATGCCAGGGATGCCGCAGAAAACGTGGGAGAGCCGTGCAGGCGCTCCCCAGCCCGTGCTTTTTCTGCGCATCCCACGGAGGATGCTCCTCCTTGCACTGGGGGCATCCCGGGATCTTAACTGCGGTTCCAGCCTGGATGTTCTAATCTCTTCATCCCTCCAGCTTTTTTGTCGAATTCCCCACAAGAAATGTGGGGAGGATGCAGAGAGGGTGGCCCTGGGTGCTCCCTGCACAGCACCCGTGCAGGGCACCCAGTTTCCCTGCTGGGAAGGCTGTGACTGCGAGGGAGAACGCAGGCAGCTCCACGAGAGCGTGAAACAAACTCCTCCGGGAAAAAAAAAATAGGCAGACAAAAAGAAAAAAGGAAAAGGCTTCTGAAGCTTAGAGCTGGTTATTTATACACTTGACATAAAGGATATTTCTGCATTGAAGTAATAAGCGTGACTCAGTAAACCAATGGGGAAAGGGTGTTCCCTTTGCAGCAAAACCTCAAAAGATCAAAGAACTCCATGAACAGTTTAACATTTCGAATGTTAAAGGAATTGGGTTCCCCTCCCTCTCCCCTTCACCCCTCCTTCAAGTTTTGAAAAATAAATGGTTTGATCTTAGCTGGGAAGAGAATGTTTCAGCAGCTCTGGGGATGTGTGGTGCTAGCTGGGCTGGAGCACCAAGGTCACGGCGTGTGTGTCCAGAACCTGGCTCCCTGCTCGGGGACATCCAGCTCTGCTTGGGACAGGGACAGCCCTTGGGGCTTCCCATTCCACAGCTGAGCTCGTGCTGGTTTATGGAAACTGCCTTTTCCCAGATTTCATTGTCCTCTTCCCTTGGGCAAAGCAAATCCTGATATTTTTGAGGGTATGTCCTTACGGGCAGGTTCCTGGCCTCTGCCAGCGGCCAGCAGCAGGAACTGGTGCTCCAGTGGGAATTCCAGGACAGATATTCACCAAGAAGTGATCCAGTGGGAATTCCAGGGCAGATATTCACCAAGGAGTGATCCAGTGGGAATTCCAGGGCAGATATTCACCAAGAAGTGATCCAGTGGGAATTCCAGGGCAGATATTCACCAAGGAGTGATCCAGTGGAAATTCCAGGGCAGATATTCACCAAGGAGTGATCCAGTGGGAATTCCAGGGCAGATATTCACCAAGGAGTGATCCAGTGGGAATTCCAGGGCAGATATTCACCAAGGAGTGATCCAGTGGGAATTCCAGGGCAGATATTCACCAAGGAGTGATCCAGCCTGGTCTGTGGCTCTCGGACACAAGTGCTTCCCTGGGATCGATAGGCTGGAGTAATATATTGCGCCGAGATAACAAATCACTTAGCTTATTGGGTCTTAATTAAGCCTCTTTTATCTCCACGACAGCCACACACCTGGGCTATGGCCCTGGCAGTCCATGGCCGTGGGGACACCGCTCTGGAGCCGGGGGATTGATGAGGCTCTGCTGGGTGGAATTACCTCATTGTGTTCGTGGCACTCGGGGCCATCCATCTCCTCCTGGCTCCCCCTTTCCCCATCCTACCCCTGCAGCAGCGGGCACTGCCCTCCTCCCCGCAGCCTCGTGGCTGGGACATGGCCAGGGGACATCCCCAGAGGTGGGGGAGCTGTCCTGTTAGGCCTGGTGGGTAATGGATACAGTTGTTGTAGTCCCTGACAGCGCGAAATGAAGACCTACATCACCATAATGCATTGTCAGGCGGCGAGCTCAGCGCGGCCCCCGAGATAGATGAATGAATGCAATATCTCTGCTGCGAGGGGGAAGGAAGGAAGAGGGGAAGGGAAGGGGGCTCTGCTGCTGCCTCTGGGCTCCAGGCAGAGCTGCTGCTTTGTGAGGCTGGAGAAGAAAAGGCATTTTTTATTCGCGAGGCGGAGGTTGAGGGTGTCTGATCCCCGCGGAGCCTGTGACAGACACACACTGAAGGAACGGCTGGAGCGCTCCTGTGATGAGTTCATCTGGCACCGAAGCAATCTTACCCCCACCTTGCTGCCAGCTGAGGCAGCAGGGCAAATTTACTGCGCTGGGGCCAGACAGATCAACCCCAATTTCAGCTCATGGAACCCAAGGATGGAGGGGAACCCACCCAGACCTGAGAGCCCACGCCGCTGGAAGCGTGTGTTCATGGCAACAGGAATCTGAGGCACGGGCTGCATTCAGTCATTTGAAAGTAGGACAGTTTTTACTCTGAAGTCTGACTGCTGCTGCACTGACTTGGAGTGAAATAATGAGGGCTGGGAGTTGCAGGAGACTCACAGCTGAGCAGCCAGGTCCTGCAGGACCCTCAGTTTCTGCAGCATCACCCTTAGGTGGATTCTTAAATCCTCTTCCACCTTGGACTCGTCCTTCCTGGCAGGCACAGAGCAGCAGGAGGCATCTCTGCTTTGTGCCCTGGCACTGGGGCAGGCTGGTAAAGGCATTTCCAGCCCCAAAAACAGCTGGAAATGATATCCCCAATATTCAGGTCACACTGTGGTCATAGGTTGATTTTGTGACCATGGGAAAAATTGCTTTGGATTTGTCACTTTCCCAGCACATGGTGTGTCACTGGAACAGGGAAGTGGTCACAGAACAGTTCAGTGAGCACCCAGATGATGCTCTTGGTCATATGGATCAATCCTGGAGTTGAACCTGATGATCCTTATGGATCCCTTCCAACCTGAGATGCTCTGTGAAACAGCAGTGGCCATATCCAGCCTCTCCTAATAATTTCTGACACTTCCAAGAGCAGTTGAAAGCTGCAGAGTGGGGACTGGGCTCTGACAGGGCAGGCATCACATGCTTGAAAATAGTCACTTAAAGCAAGAAAAGAAGGTTCTGAGCTGAAGGACGAGGAGCCAATAATTCATTCTGAGTGCTAAACAAAGTCCAAAGTACTCACATTACACCAAATCCAACTGAAGGCCAACACCCTTCTCCTGTTCCTGAGTTTTAATGGCTATTTACAGGTTTTTGGATGGACATGAGAAAGTTGATATAGGAACGGCCAAATCTCATAAGCTGTGGGTAAAACCTTCCCCTGCAGACTGGTTCAGTGATGTTACTAAAGCCATTCACAATGGGGCTTCCCTGTGATAGAGATCTCGTGATCTCTGGCCTCAGGAAGGACAGAATTCCCCTCCACGCTGTGGGATGTTGGAGTCTGGGCTCTGCTCAGCTTTTGGCTTTCCCTTCCCCACAGCTTTATCCAGAGACCAAAGAGCTGCTTTGGGGGGTGGTGGGGTGTGATGGGCAGGGCTCAGGGTGGGACCAGAGCAGCCCCACCAGCTCAAACAGGATTAGCCATTGATGCTCAAAGAGATGCCACTCAAAGAGGGCCCAGGAAAAACCCCTCACACCATGGCACAGGTGTCTCTTACCTCTGCACACATTTTCCAGCCTCATACCATCAATAACTGAGCAACACCTTCAGCTGTCACATCAGGCACGTGGCCATGGTGTCATTTTTGGCCTCTCCCTCTCCTTCCCACCAAACTCCCCAAGCACAGGATGCTGCCAGAGAGCCCCAGCTCTGCTTTTTCTCTTGGCTGGGGTTGTTCCTCCGAGTTTTTTCCCCTGAAAGGTTGGGCCAGCCCTGTTCAGAGCCCGTCTCCAAGGCTGATATACGATGCCCTTGTAATCTCCAGTGACATAAATTTCACTCCTGTTTGTCTCCCCGTGTCACATCCTTCTTGTGTCGTGTCTGTTATTGTGTCAGGCCTTGCAGTGGTGTTTCAGCATTTTCCCTTGTTTGTCTTCTTCACCTGAGGAACTCCATTATGGGATGTAACAGCTTTAATAGCTTGTAAATGGGAGACTGGAGATTTTATGCTTCAGGGAGTACCAGTCATAGCAGCCACTATCCAGGAGTGGCCTTTGCCAGTATTCAGTACCTAAACTGGCATTTTCATCCAACTTTCTTCTAAGAAAAGGGAAAAATAGCTTGTTTAAAGTTGTCAATCTTTACCAGAGGTCAGGTTTGTCCCTGCTGGGATTTGGAGGTGGAAGCTGGGACAGACTGGAGGGACTGGGAGCAAACAGTGGCTCCTCTCCACATCCAGCACCAGTGCTGGGTTTGGCCCTGACACCTGTGCTGATCAGTCTTGAACCAGAGTTGAGATGTCCTGCTTTGTCACTCTCTTCCCAAAATCCTGCCCTGTGCCTGGTGCAGCTGGAGCCCAGGCCTGGCCTCTGGAAGTGTCTGTTTGACTTTTCCCTCATCAGCACAGAGCAGCGTGCGCTGCAACCAGGATCTAATTAAGCTGGCTAATCTGAAGGAGGTACTACATCTCCATGGAAAACTGCTTCAGTTTGGCTTCTCTGAATAATAAACAAAGCACTTGGGCAGATGATAGGGTATTTAAGTGTTTACTCTTCAGAGCATTAAGTGCTAAATTTGTTTTTAGCTCCCCTATGAAAAGCCCTTGCAGAGTAAAAGTACACAAGGGTCTCAGTCATCCCTCACAGTTTTCCTCCACTCCTGCTGTGTCCAGGGGAGAGCCTGGCTGTGCAGCAGCAGCCAGGAGCATCGACCTTTAGGATCACAGGTTTAATCTGCTGGAAAGGAGCAGGGGATAAACCAGAGCCAAGCCCCAGATCCATCCATGGGGATGCTGTGTGCAGAGCTGGCCCAGGCAGGGGGCTGTCTTCAGTTACTCCAAACTGCCATGGCCATCCTCTTCTTTCTTTAATCCATTCCATCCATCACTTAGTGTAATAAATTCCCTAAATGGAAAAGATAGAGACAAAAACCTCACAGTGAGCCAGAGCACAGAGCTCGTTTCTCCTGCTTGCTCCTCCTTACTGTGACACGGCTCTTTTGGCAGCTGAGGCTTGGCTTGAAGGACCTGGGCAGGATTTGGGCAGGAGAAGGTGGAAAGGGAAGGGAAAAGGGCACTGGGTTGGTTCTGTGCAATCTCAGGGATGGAGAGGTTGCTGCAGCCCACGTGGGGCTGTGATGGGCCATGCTGGTCACATCTGGCCACTGCTGCCCAAAGCCCACGGCAGGGAGGCCTTGGGGGCTGAACTCGCCATAGAAAGGGAGCACAAAACCAACAAAACAACTTTCCATTTCTAAAGCTTGAAGGGGTTTGCACCCTGCCATGCCAGGACAAAGGGCGAATTAGCAGCCAGCAAAGACAAAAACAACACAAAGCCACACCACAGTGTCAAGAAGCCAAAAATCCTTTTTCCTCCTTAATGCCCAGTCCGGCTTTAGCGACTCTCGTGGATGCGGAGCCGATGCGGTTCAGCTCTGCAGCACTTTGCATTCATCTGCCTGTGCCTGGGCTCAGCTCTCCCCGCTGCTGCTTCAGCTGTGAATTTTTAAACCGATTTTGACACATCAAAACCGATGCAGGATGACTCAGAAGTTTTCAGACAGAACTTTCTCCTTGCAGCAGGGGAAGGAGGGGGTGTGTGCATATTTAGCAGCAGCCGCCTCCCTTAGATCGACCTTTTTTTTTTCTTTCTTTCTTTCTTTCTTTCTTTTTTTATTTTTTTTCCAGAAGAATATTATGGTTCAGGCAAATTTGGGATGTGTCTGAACATGCTTCCCATCCACATCATGGATTCAATTACAACGCAACACTTTGCAGATTTCTGTTAAATTTTAACTCGTTTCACATGGGTTGGGTGAACTTTGCCTGACATTTGGAAGCAGGCAACTTGTGTCATCAGGTTACACTCACACTTATCTCTGCAAACATATCCTTGTACCCAGCCCAGCACCAGCAGAGCCATGGATGGCATTAATTGGACCCGAAATGTGCTTTCCTGCGGCGTTTGGCTGCTGCCTGCTCAGGGAGTGCTGGTGTCACTCTGTCCCCACGCTGCTGCCCGTGAGCTCCAGCACGTGTGTGGGATGCACAGGGACTGAGTGTGGACAGAAACGGTGGGAATGTGGGAGGTTTTGGTGAAGGGCAGAGCTGGAGCCATGAGAAGGGGAAGGCTTTGAGATGATCCTGTTCCCTGCCAGCCTCCAAATTGTGGGGATGCACCAGTGGTAGGGACAAGGGGGAGCAGCTGGTGGCCCCAAAGCCTGGGCAGTCCCATAGGTCCATGGCAAAGCACTGGAGAAGGGCCTCTCTTCTGTCTCCAAAGCCAGGCAGGGGCAACCTGGCCATTCCCTGCTCTCCTCCATGCACTGAGCCATGGAAACCCAGTGCTGAACATCTCCTTTGAGGAGATCTTTGAGATGGCTAAAAACCCAGGTCTGATCAAAGCCTGGCTGCTCTCCTGGTGCCAGGCACCCACAGGGGGAAGGGGGAAATATTAAAAGCCCAAGATCAGTCAGTGGCTGGTTCTTACTTCAGCTGCACCAAGTGACCGGCGCTGCTGATCAAAGGCCTCGCCACTGTTGTTTTAAAGGTGACATTAACATTTAAGGAGCTTTTGAAAGCCCTGGCTTGCAATAAAAGGCCAGACACTCAGTCACAGAGCAACTCAAACGCAAGTTTAATGATAATGAAACAGCCTTTTGTTCTTAAGCTCAAAGAAGAACCACAAACCTATTTATAGTGTTTATAATAAGGACTGTGAAGCCTTTTACACACAATCCAGCAAACCGATACCTGCAAGTTACCCAAGGATCCTGAGAGTGTGCAGAGAGATTTTGTGCTTCTCCTTGGCTTCCAGGCACAACTGCCACAGGCTTTGGGCAGCACCAGCAGCGCTGTGAGGATGCCTCTGCCTCTGCCAAGCCGTGATGCCAGCCGGGCATCCTTGAGCCTGTCCCCAGCCCAGGTGGCATGGCGTGGCATGGCATGGTGCAGCTGGCACAGCGTGGCTTGCCATGGCTCCTCATGGCATATTCTGGCACAGCCCTGCTGCTCATCCCACTCAGGATGTGTTCCCACCTGGAGTCACCTGCAGAGCCATATTTTGGTCCCCATTGGCACATCAGGCACCAAACCTCTGCTTTACACCAGCTGAAATCACCATTCTTCCCTCTCTGCAGCCCCATCCTGCTGCCTGTGGCCACCCAAACTCCCTGTGGGTGTTCCCTGGTGCAGAGCAGACCCAGGGGGCTGGGGCTGCTGATCCCCCCTGCTCCTGGAGCCAGATCTCTGGAGAAGCAGGCGTGTGTGGCAATGTGGTGCAGGCAACCACGGGGTGCTGGGGGCTCAGTGTTCACAGCCACCAGCCTTCTGCCAGCACCTGGGTTATAAATAGCCTGGAAATGGGATCCAAGCAGATAGGAGCCATGGCTGGGTAAGAAAATCCTCCTCTCCCTGCACTGGTTCTGGCTGTTTTGTCTCTCACTGTGAAGCTCTTTGCTTTATGGCTCCCAGCCCTGCACCGGCTCCTGTGCTTCACCTCGGAGCTCCAAAATGGGCAGTGGCTGGTATCTTCCTTGTCACATGCCATTGGAAATATCCAGCCAATTCCCTCACCCTGCAAAGCCCCAGAGAGCCCCTGCTCCACTGCACAGACATGTTTTTATGGCAGCATGTTACATCAAAGATCTTTTTTTATGCCTTCTCACCCTCCTAGATGTGGTAAATAGTGCTGGGTCCTGATCACATACATTCCCTGAGCAGGGAAAGAGCTGGAGAGCCAAGCAGGAGCAGGAGAGGGAGGTTTGTTCATTTGATTCCTCAAGGGCTCAGGCCAGGAGGTCAGAGGTTCCAGCAGAAGGAAGAGTGGAGGATCCTGCCCCGAACCCTTCCTGCCCACAGCATTCTCCGAGGGGGAATTCCCTCTCCCACCTCTTGCAGTGGTGAGCCAGGATTATTATTTCTGCTTTCCAGAGGGATGAGGAGGCATTGCACTCCAAGACTTTGCTCTGTGTCTCCTGCACCTCGTTGAGAGCTTCCTGAGCTGGGATGCTCCCGGAGCTGGGATGCTCTCAGATCTGGGATGCTCTCAGCATGGTGGTCATTGTCTCAGAGCTGGGAGCCAGGATCTCCCCTTTGATTTCTGAGGGCATGGAGAGCCAAATAAATTAGCAATGGGAATGTGAGGGGGTGGGGGAGACAGGCAAGGGAGAGCTGGAGAGCTGGACAGATGCAACTTGTAACATTAACGAGGGGTTTTCCCCTCCCCAGAGGCACTGCACTCTTGAGAACAGGCGATTTTCTATCCCATGGCAACACCAAGCAAGGAAAAAATGGGCCTGGCTTTTATTTCATTTTTTGTCCTTTACAGGAATCGCAGGCAAACAAAAGCCCTGAACAGATTTATCATTTTTCTTTCTCCCCCACCCCCTCCTTTTCTTTCCTTTTATATTTTTTTAAAATAGGGTTAGAACAAGATGGATGGTTCCCCAGGCCCAGGGAATGAGCAGATCGAGGCAACCCTGTCGTCTCTGGCATCCCATTAAGCCAAGCTCTGCGAGGAGGCCGCCCTAGGACTTATTAAATTTGCCCCAGCCCAGACCCCAAACCCCATCCCTGGCACAGGGCTGCCCCAGCTCAGCCACCTGAGTCCCACCTCACCTCCCACCTCCAGCACCTCTCCTGCATCCCCCCAGAGCATCCCCAGCCCTGCTCTCGCCCCCCACCAGCCCGGGAAACAGCTCCATCCATTCTTGTCAGCCGAGGCCGATTCGTCACCGCCGGGGTGACAAGTGCTTGTATGGCTCTGTCAGCCCCTGGCCAGCCTGGCCTGGGCCCCCTGCAGCAAAGCCAAGGGTCCCCCCAGGGAGGGGACTGGGGGCAGTGGAGGGGGGCACAGCCAGCCCTGATCTACCCCTGACCCAGGGGCTGCTGTGGCTGGAGCAACACGGTGATGTAGAGGCAGCACAAAGGGAAAAAAAAGGGGGGAAAAAGGAAAAATAAGGGGATGGAGAGATAATCTGAACCCTCCCAGGTCTGCATGGGGCAGGCAGGGAGGATGCTACCCATCCCCATCCCCATCCCCATCCCCATCCCCATCCCCATCCCCATGCCCATCCTCACCAGCACAGATATTTCCACTTTAATACTTAACAAGGCTTTAAAACCCTTCCGCAGCCGGAGTTTGTTCTCGGTGATAAATTTTGAATAGCTTATAAATTATGGACACCACACGGTGTCTGTGTCTGGGAGCGAGGCCCGGCCCCAGATTGCTGCTCTGTGGTGTAAAGCTGTGCTGGCATTCCCGGGAGCTGGATCTGGGATAGAACATTACTGGGATCAGCTCACATCCCAAAGCTCGGTCACGTCTGCCTCACACCTCCCAGAAATCCTCCCCCAGCACGCAGGAATCACAGGGCAGAGTTACAGGGGAGCAGAGCAGTGCCCAGCACCTCTGTCCACACGTATATAGGCTATATATACCCTGGGATATATGGATATTTGGATATATATAGCCTGGGATATATGGATATATATAGCCACCAGCACATGCACAGGGTGGAGGGCTCAGGTTGCCCAGCTCCTGTTGCCAGCCATCCCCTAAATGCCCCAGCTCCAAACCAAACATGGCCTTGCCACAAGACCCACAAACTCCAGCTAAAATCCCTGCAAACTGGAAGCCCTGGATCCCATGGAAACCCCTCAGCTCTGGGGCTGGAGGGGATCCACCCTGGGCAAAAAATGCTGGCTGGGAGAGGTGATTTCATTCCTAGCAATCCTGCAAGCCAAAGGGGGCTGTGCAATGGGCCTTTCCCACTTTTTCCCTGGCACTGTAATTAGGTTACAGCATGGCTCCCGCTGTATTCCAAAGCTCTGATGTCCAATAAATGTGTACAATGTTCATATATGTGCCTGCAGTATATAAAGGCTGGAAGAAAAGGGCCAGTTTTCACTACATTAATTCATAAAGCAGGTCAGGCTGGTCTGGCCCTTTACCTCACTTGTTATTTCTATTTATTAGTAATATTGATGTTTCAACCAGGGATCAGGACCCTATCGAGCCAGCTTTAATATTAGAAAGGATTTAGCAGGAGAGCACTCTGAAAAGAAGCAACAACCCCAACACTGAGCTCCTGCTTTGTGCAGCTCACAAACACCCTTGTTATTTGTGATAATGTTTTATTTTGCATTTTGCTTCCGTGGCAGACCCAGAATCTCTGATTACCCTGCCTTGGACACGTGAAAGTCTGGCTGCACCCTCATCAGGTTATTAAAAACCCCTGTCAGGACTGAGAGCTACGAAGGTTTAAATGTTGTGGAGCCATGGTGATAATGGGGCAGGTACCCACTGGTGTAATGAGATAATCTGAGCTCTGTTTGCTGCCTGGGGAGGGTCTGGAAGGTCTGCTGGTGGCAGGGACAGGGACAGGGACAGGGACAGGGACAGGGACATGGACATGACAGGCCCTTGTCCACACAGGCCTGGACAGCTTTCTCCCCATTTCTCTCCTCATGGTTTGATGGTTTCTGCCACGTCCCTGCTGATGCTTCAGCACCTGATGGAGAAACCAAACCACCAACTAAATTCTGGATAAAACTGAGCTGTGCCTGCAGAAGCAGGGATTATTTGGGAGCAGCCAGCTCCAGCCTGGAGCAGCAGGACTGTGCTTGCCTGGCATCAAAGGCAGCACATCTGGCAGGGCTGGGGGATGGATTCCCTGCCTGGAGCAGGGCACACAGTGCTGTGGGATGGTACCCACTGGTGCCCGGGACTGCCACCCTGCTGAGCCTTGCTTTACACAGGCAAGGTGTTTATGCTGAATTAGGGAAGATCACACACTCAGAAGGCCAAAACTAAGATTTAAGCCCAGCCCACCCAAGAGGAATACAAAGGCCAGAACCACATCTAACCCAGCTTCAAACTCAGTTCCTGCTGAGATGCTGAGAGAGAGCCAGTCCTCAGCCTTGGGCGAGTCTTTTAAAGCCAAGATATACTCACTTAACCAGGGTTCATCTGGTAAAAAACCCTGGAATCATTGATCCTTGAGAAAAAGCAGGCATGGGAAATAAAACTGTCCTGGTTCTTGCCTTCCATGTTCCCCATCAATGCTGAAAAACTTCAGTGGCAGAAGTGAGGACAGGCCGATCATTCCTGCCTTGAGCACATCTCCAATGGCTGATGCTGAATTTGGGTCTGGAAGTGGAGGATTCCTGTTCTTCCAGGCAGCAGGACCCTCTATGCTCCTCTGGGATGTATTTTTGGAACTTCTTTAGGATGATAATACTTCTTAGAGCATGGTGGACCACAAAGTGTGTTTCAGTGATGAACCCAACAGCAGGATCAAAAACCCAGATGTTCCCAAAGAGCCACGGGAATTGTTACCTGCCTTGCCCACCCATGGCCAGGGCATTTCGTTGTCAGGCTGTGCCAAACATTCTGAGGCTGAGCTTGGATTTATTGTGTTTGTGGAGCAGAGTCGTGCCAGGGGGTACAAACCCCTGGGAGCTGAGGTCAGTGCTGGGCACTGGGGAGGAAACCAAGAGATTTCAAGATATTTCAGGAAAAGACTCTTGGAATTCCAACCTTGCTCACTAAGCAAGACCTCAGGGGTCAGAGCCAGCTCTCAGTGACGCTGCCACAAAATCCGAGTAAAACTTGAGAGAATCAGCCAAAGTCACTCCGGGCTGGGAAGTGACGTCCGACTTCCCATCGTGTAAATGGCAGCAGAATCTGCCCCCCCACCAAGCTGCTCTCCATCCCCTCTCCTACCATCTCCTCCGAAATATTTATGTTGGCTTGTCCCATGATTTACACTGGAAATCCCTGCGCTGAGTCTCTCTCCCCGAAACGTGCGGCGTCAGCAGCTGGCAGTCGGGATTCCAGGATGCATCCTGGAAATCACCGTGCTGGGAGAGGGAGGCACGAGAGCTGGGGAGGACAATGACCCAGACACTGCTTTTTTAAAGTGGCTGTGGCACTTCTGGAGGTGTTACAGGATTTGGGCTGTCCGGGCAGGATGAGAGGAGAATGGAGCAGGGGTTGTGCCCCCAGATCCACTCACAGCATCCTGGGCTGCCACGGCTCCCTGTGCCTGCCCCTCTTGGTGTGTGACACAGCCAAGGGGGAACTTTTCTGGTGGACTTTCATTTTTGCAGGGGAATTCCAAAGAGCTGAAATAACAGAGCAGAGAAACCCTCCAGGGCTCTGGAGGAGGAGGAAATGGGGCATTGTGCAGTGCAGAGGTCAGGGTTTGGGGCAGTGGGAGAGAGCCAAGTTCAAGACCTCCTACCTTGGGGACCATCCTGGTCTGAGGGTAATCCTGGAGTTTCCCACCTTTTCATGGCAAATCCTGGGGTTTTTTACCAACTGAGAAGAGGAAAATAAATCAGCATTTCCCCCAGCCTCTCCCTGCAGCTGACATGAGGGGTGGCTATGCTGCAGTGCTGTCCCTGAGCTCAGGTGAGCAGGGCTCCCCACCAGCATCAAGGGCTGAATTACTTATGCCTTGTGGCAGTGCTGGTGATTTTTCTGGGATAACACAAGGAATATTTTGCAGAGGCAGCTCCTTTTTTACTTATGGGAATACCCAAGCACACCTTGACTCAGCGGGAGCGAAGCAGGGATGGACTGGAACGTCCCTCAGCGGAGTGAGTGCCACACCAGCATGTGGGACAGCACGGGGAGGAGCTCTGGGGTGTCCCCAGGGCCATCCCCAGGTTCTGTGCTGATCCTGGCAGGAGCACAGAGCCCTTTTCCCCCGACCCTGTGCTATTTACTGCTTGCTCTGCATCCTCGCCGCAGGGCACGGAGACTGCGAGGCCATATGAGACCGTGGCGATGAACATCTCGCCTGACCTACTTACAGCCCAGGCCCTGGGACTTTCTGGAATTCATCCTCTTGGAATAACACAACGTGTAATTTTAGGGCAGCAGAGATCCGTGCTGGGTGGGGATGTCGGCCCAGCCTCCGCCTTGTCCGTGATGCCGAAATTGCCGTGGCTGCCTCGGAGCAGATATCAATGCACAGGCTCCATTAGTGACTCTGATTGCCACTGATATGCTTCTCATTAGATCTTGGGACTCACACATCATTATTTCATTTACAAGATGGTTTTTGTTTTCCCTTCTTTTAATTTGTGTTTCCCCCCCCAAAAAGAAAAAAGAATCTCATTAAAATGTCGCAATTGAGAGCAAATCGTGCCTTAATCCAACCTGCCAGGAAAGCCAATCACCCTGGAAAAAATCTCCTTGAAGTCTCCATGCAGGGGCAGGCAGAGGGGGAGAATAATAAAAAGACATCGAATTAGGAGGTGCCGAGGCTTGTTTGAGTGGAGAGGAAGGGACTGTGGCTGCTGACAGGATAGTAATGCAAATCCCCTTTGGAGCACCCAGAGAATCAACCTAAATGGATTAATGTGAGGACAGAGAAGAAATTACTTTAGTTGTTTCCCTAATTCGATTCAATTTATTTTTATACGGCATTTCCATGGCGAGCATCTCGCAGCTGCGTCACCCAGAAGAGGAATAATACAGAGAGGCTCTTCTGGCAGAAGCGCTCACCAGAACAGGCATCGCAGTGGAGGAAGGAATATGAGTGCTGGCCTTGAGGATTTGATTTGCCAAATCATCAGGAAATCACATGCCTTTTTTTTCTCTCTTTGTTTGTTCCCAGTTTTACTAATTTCCTCAGGCTTTCCTCAAACTGTCTCCATAAATACCGAGGCTGATTCTAGCCTCACACTGCTTTTATAGCACTGTAACTCTGAGCTCACACTGCTTTTACACTGGTGCAGCTCCACTTATTTCAACTGAGTAAATTCCTGATTTATGTTCGTGGAAATGACAGCAGAAATAGGCCCATAGCTTTCCCTGGAGCAATGCCTGGCTCACACCGGGGTGGGGAAGAGGAAGATCAGGTCCCTTGCAATGCAAACGATGGAGAAAACTGACATTAAATTGAAAACTGACATTAAATTGCACTTGGACTCTTACTTTCAAACAGGCTTTTGCTTTCTTTTATAAAATTTCCTGTATTGTCAAAGTTAGAAAGGCATGGGAAGAGATCATCTGGGAGAGAGGGCTGGATGTGTGGTTGATGGAGGGTGGGTTGCTGTTCCCCTCTACTTTTTTGAGGAAAATCAGCATCCCTTCCCTGCCCCATTTGTGCACAAACTCTCCCTTGCTCCCAGCTCTGTCCACCAAGAGCCCGGTGCTTTGGATTAAATTAAAATGTGTGCATCCTGCTAGCTTTAAAATATTTAAATGCAATCCTGGGGAATGGAATCCCTTTGGAGAGGGGTGGGAGAGGTCAGCCTGCAGCCCCGTACCCCTCGTTAGCGCCGAGCACACGCGGGGCCCTCTGCAAAGCCCCGCTAACAGAACTCTAATTAATTTATTTTTTAAGGCTACACACGAGGGAACTGATCAATGTTTTGCCCCGAGGTCTGCTGTGTTTGGAGCACATATCACTGCCTTGATTTATTCCCTGTGATGTGGAAGGATGGAGCCAGCATCCCAATTCCTGCCTCCCAGGCTGCTCCTGCACCTCGCCAGGTGCGGCATCCTGAGTTAACTCCTTGGAGCAGCACCTGATCCCTGGTAGAGGATGGCTCCCTGGATGGACACCAGACATCATTTTTGGGTGTGATCTGGGCCCCTGAAGCCCCCCCAAGCCCTGCTGAGTGAGATCAGGCTGTGGCACCCAAGGGACCCTGAGCTGGGTTGCCCACTTTGGCAGCTCTCACCTTCCCTTGGTTCTGCTCATGGGGAAAATCCAGGGACTGGTGTAATTCATGGCTGTGGCAGCCAGTGGTGTATCATGGATTGAAAGCGTTTTCCCCTCTATTTCTGTTCTAGGGACAGAGATGGAGAGATCAAGGCAGGCTGGCAAATAGCAGGGAAGTGACCTTTGCTGCTTAGGAAGTGATGGAAGGACACCTGTGCCCAGATGTGGGGCTGGTTTTGTGGCCAGGGGTCCCTCAGCTCCCACCAGCCCCTGTGCTGTGCCCTGAGGAGCCTTTTAAGGTGTGTGGTGGCCGAAGAGCAAATCCCTTGGGGTCAGAGGTGTCAGTCCCAGTTCTCCCAGTGCTCCAGCCCAGGTAAACACTGGTGTACATGGAAGGCTCAAAGGTGCCTTTATCCACCCTCCTGCTGCTGTCCCAGTCCTCCAGCAGACCCCTGGCTGGGCAGGCTTTGGGTGTGTAAGGCCAGAAAGGGGAAGGAAGAGGATTCAGATGCCCCAGTCCTGCTCCTGGGTTCTGCCAGAGCCCCCCTTAAGAAGCCCAGTGAGCACAAATTAGTGTGGCTGCATCGTTTCTGAAGGGCTGTGCTGATTTATTCTGGCTGAGGAGCCTTTGCCATGGTCCAGACTTCACACCCAGAGTGGCACGACTCCCCTGAGCCCCTCTCCTGCTGCTTTTTGCCCTCCTCCTGCTCCGTGTTCTCAGAGGAAGCACCAGCAGGACCCTCCCAGCACACACGGCCTCAACAACAGCCCAGGGCTCTGCAGGGACCCTTTGCCCTCCCCAGACAGCCCCAGGGGGATGAGATGCCACAACCTGACATCAGTAGAGTAAAATATGGCCCTGGCAGTAATCTGAGAGAATGCAATGGTAATTTGGGGTGGGGGGAGGAGAGGAGGAGGCATTGCAAAAAGGAGGCATTGAAAGTACACTTCCTTTCAGTGCATTGCTGGGAAGACCATTAGGAAAACCACTAGATTATTTTTCACATTCTTCAGTGCAAAACTACTGCATTTTATGACCACTATCAATAACAGCTATCATATTACTAATGCTACAGTTGCCACATATATAATATTTAAATCACATTTGTGGCTGACAGAGACCTATGGATATTCTCGATCCCAACAGGCTATTACAGTTCATATCATGTCTGTCATATAAATATTATGAATCATTTCCCACTATCTTTATGGGGGCTACATTGACATCACCAGAAAGGCTCTGGGTACTGCCGGATACTGCATATTTATATACACCTTATGTATATGTATGTGAATGGAGGGAGATTTATACCACAATCACGGGTAATAAATGCCCATGATAAAGCATATTATCTTCACACTTCATTTGCAAAGTGGTTTGTATGCAGGGACCAGGGGAAGGCCAGCAGAAGAGCTGTCTCTGAGTGACTGAGTCACAATCCTCCAGCCCTGGTGTAAATCAGGTGGTGTCTGTGCCACGGTGAGCAGTGTGGGGTGAGCTTCAGCTGCTGCCCGGGTTCCTGTGCTGCTCTGGCTCCCAGCAGGTGAGGGTTTGGCTCCTGCCCCACTGGCAGGATGGGTGATGCTTCCCGTGCTTTCCACTGAGAGCTGTAAATCTCACAGCTCATGGGCTGCGTTTCATCTTCCATCCCTTAATGCTTTCTTTGCTGCCTTCTTTGGCAGCCAGGCCCTGCTCTGGGTGATGAGCTGGAATAAAGAGATCTCCAGGTGTTAAAAGAGGCAGGAGTAGACTCTCCATTTGTAAAGTCATTTTGCAAAGCAGTTCATTAAACCACTGTCCCTGCAAGCCAGGTGAGACATGCCAAACCCCATCCACCAGAAAAGCTCAAGGAGAGGATGAAACCTCCCTTAGGATTATTCAAGCTGGATCCAGACCAGAGCCCAGGTGCCCTGAGACCTTTTCCCCAAACCTGTTTTAAGAGCCTGAACACTCTATTAACACTTGTTCTATATGCAGAGACAGGCAAGAACAAATGCAGCTTCACAGTTTGGAGGTTTCTAATAAGCATTTAATGTCCAGTTTTGAAGCAGCTGAGAGTGCAGCTCTGCCTGTGCAAGGGAGGATTTGATCTAAGCAGTCCCCAAAAGAGGGGAGAATGCAACGTCTCTGCCTGTCCTTGGCGTGGGAATGCAGCTCTCCAGCAGATCAAATAAATCATGTGCATCTCACTTCATAAACAAACATCAGCAGCCTGTTAAATGCTGCTGGGAAACAAAACAAGGCAGTTTGAATCTGCAGCACTGGCAGAAGTGGCTTGTCCTGGAGCTTTGCTGGTTCCTGCATGCAGGGTCTCCCCAAGGAGCAGGAGCCCCTCTCAGCAGCTGGAGGGGTTTGGATGTGTCTGAGGGATGCTGAGAGTCTTGGCAAGGCTCTGTTCAGGGACTAACTCCACTTCCAGGCTCCAGGATCTCTGACTTGTCTCCCAAAATCTTGTTGTGTCTCTCTCTCCTTCCTAGAGGGAAGGGAATCAACCTGTGAGCTCCTCTTGCCCCTGAGAACACGAGAGTCCTGTCCTGAGCACCTACAGACCCAGGCAGGAAGCTGCTTAGGGGAGGAACTTTTCTCCTCTAATTCTGCTGGGAGACACAGGGAATACAGATCCTGCTCCTGGAACCTGCAGTGACTTTGGGAGATTACTGGAGGTGGGGACAAGCCTGAGAGAGTCCCACCAATTCTGCAGGAGTGGAAGGTGTCTTTCCTTGGCTGGATTTGGTTCTCACATCTCTGGAGTCCCACACTGCCTGCTGAGGGAGGGACTGTGTGGCCACAAGCCCCAGGTCAGTGGCCACAGCCACCCCTGCTCCCACACCATGGCACCTCTGTCACAGGCTCCGTGTGCAGGTGGAGATGGAGCCCAGACACAGCCCATGAGCTCCTTCTGTTCTATTCCTCTCAGATTTTGCATTTATTCTCTCTTTAATTTGTAACAAAATGCAGCCAGGCAGGAAAATAGATTCTTTTTTTTTTTTTCTAGCTGTGCAGGAGGACATGAAACAGCAGGGGAAGCACAGCAGGTTTTGCTTTTGTGTCCCGTCAGATAATTCAGGGTTATGGACAAGAAAAGCTGGAACACTTAGAAAAAATCACAGAGGCTGTGATTTCCAAATTCACTCACTGGGCTCAAGTGCCAAGTTCTGAATGTGGTCCCAGCTCCCAGAAGATCTCAGTGCCTGTCTCCTCCTGAGGCCCACGTGCACCTGGAGCCCTTTGCCCTAAAGGGATGGCAATGAGGTGGGAGTGGGGAATGGAAGGAGAAGCCTCTGCCTAATTGACTTGTTTATCTGATGAACACAGCATCTCTCTCTGCCAAATTCAGCCAGGAGTGAGTGCTGGGCCTGAGAGCTGCCCAGAACCCCCCAAATTATCCCACCTTATCAGCTTGCCTTCCTCAGGAGCCCGGGCTAAAGGGTGGTGGCATCACCCAAGGGTGCAGAGGACAAGAGCAGCTGTTTCTCCAGGCAGTTCTCCCAGCCAGCACAGGACCTTCAAGCACCCCTGCATCAACCAGATGTACAAGGCAATCAGCTGCCAAAATTATCTGAATGTGCCCCCTCTACGATGACTGAAGTCCTTCCTGGGAAGTGTGAGGCTGAAGGTGAGGACAGCACTGGGCAGCTTATTAAATTAATAGTGCATTGAAGAATTCAGGGGAGGTGGAAGGGAGGGGAAAGGGAAAGAGAAGGTTTGTAACATCACAGAAATATCCTGGCTTACCTTCTGGCATCTTCAAGAGACTGGAAATGTGGGACTGCATCCAGCTGCCTTCTCTGGGGCAAAATTCCTTTGGCTTCTGTGGGAGGTTTTACTCAAATAAGGATTGCAGGATCAGACCTGTTATTGTCGCTGCAATTAACATTTAGATCCACATCTAACATGAACTGTTACAGCCTGGTTAGGGAGAAATTTAATTTGCTCTAAACAGCTTTATGGGAGAGGAGCGTGAAATGTCCTGGTTATGGTAATTTCATGTGTTGGGAGTCTGCAAAGGTGGATTTGCAGCCCTGGCTCTGGTAACCCTGGGATCTGCTGCAGCCACGGAGCTGAGACTGCTTTGGGATGGGGGTTTGGGGCCAGATCCCCACCCCATGTGTTGGTGATGGACACAAAGCCCTGAAGGCCTTGGGCACCCAGCTGGGTGGGGACAGGCAGGTGAGAGCCCAGCTCTGCCCCAAGCTGTGTTTGCTCTTATCAGACAGATTAGCTTTAGTTAGTCTATCAGGAAACTAATTTCTACCTTTGAGCTGTCAGTCTGTGCACAGACATCCATGAAATCTGTGATTTTTGCACTCTTAGATACTTTGGACCTGCTTTTTCTGACAACCCCCAACTTTCCTTATATCCTTAGGTATTTCCTTTTTGCCCCCTTTTCTCCCAGGAGTTGATGTAACTCACTCTTAAAAACTGACTTAGAGATGAAACTTGGCATTTAAGGTCCCAGCCCAGGAGCAAATGAAGTTACCAGTTATAAACACACACCAAAATCTGTTTGGACATGCTGAAATTACAGGAGCAGAGGATTAAAAGGATCCAAGACGCTTTATTTTGTTTTAACTTCTACAGCTCCACCTGAATGTCAGTTTGCAGCCGCTTGCCTGACACAAGATGGGTCCTTTTTGGTGTTTTTATTCTTCAGGTGGATTGCAATAGATTTGAATTTTTTATTTCAAGTCAAATGGACTGTGATGCATCTGGTGAAGAGGTGCCAAACTGGGATCCTGGGCTGCTGCCAGCTGTGTACCCCTCATCCAACCATCCCCATGTGGGTCTGCCCTGCAGGAAGGACAGAGTCTTGTGTTCTCCAGCAGAAGAGCTGTAGGAGAAATGCAGGTTTTGGGGCCTTTCCAGAGTCTCTCCTGCCTGGCTCAGGATGCCACAGTGACAGGCAGGAGATGGAGCGATAAGGGCACGCAGGGATATGGCGATGGCAGATAAGAGGCCTCACTTTTCCAGGAGGAGCTGCTCGCTTGCTAATATTTATGGCACGAGACACTTTGCCAATTAAAGAATAAATCAGGGCAGATAAGGCTGGGGAGTGTTCCACAGATCTGCCACACAGCGAGGTGATGGCAGAGCGTCTGGGACAACCCTGATTGTCCCAGCTCCTTCGATTTCCTCCGATCAACTCACTGCAGGAGAGCTGGGCTCTACCTGTGCCAGCAGAACCCCCCAGCAGCTGTCCCTGGTGTCACTCCAGCCCCGCTGGGTGCCCAGCGTGTGTGAGCAGCTGCAGCGTGGCCCCAGCCTGTTTGTTATGCATGTTACTGCCCTGGAAAGCGAGGGTCGATAGGATGTTTAATATGCTTCATGCATAGTGGAGTCGCTCTGGTCCATCAAGCCACTAATACACATTCTTCCAGGACTGAGTATCATTTATTAAAGCTAGAGGCCTGCCTGGGAAGGGGGGCCGGGGCTCTGGGAAGCAGCCAGAGGTGGGCTGGGGTGGTACAGGAGGTGCTGGGGAGGTGAGAGGAGCTGGTACACACACACACACACACACACACACACAGACATACACACAGACAGACACACAGACAGACACACAGACAGACACAGACACACACACACACAGACACACACACACACAGACACACAGACACACAGACACAGACACACAGACACACACACAGACACACACACACAGACACACACACACACACAGACACACACACACACACACACAGACACACAGACACACACACACACACACACACACACACAGACACACACACACACAGACACACACACACACACAGACACACACACACACACACAGACACACACAGACACACACAGACACACAGACACACACACAGACACCCCCACACACACACACACACAGACACACAGACACACACACACACAGACACACACACACACACACACAGTGCTCACACACACACACAAACACACGCACAGAGTTATTTGTTGTGCCTCACGGATGGGCAATGAAATGACTGGTGCTTTGAGTGCTGCCCGCCGTGTGACACAGCCCGGGGACAGGCGGAGGGGCTCGCTGGCTGCTCCGGGCTGGGCACAGCTGCCATTGCTCAGCATCACTCCAGCACCCTCTCTTCTTCCCCTCCCAAGGCTGCCACTGCACAGCTACACCTACCTCGGTTTTTTCTCTCTTTCCCCTATTTTTTTCTCTTTCCCCCTTCTTTCCTCACCTCTTTCCCCTTCTTTCTCTTTCCCCCTTCCCTTTCTGCTCTTCCCCATCTTTTTTCTTCTCCTTTTCCTTCCCCTTTTTTTCTTCTTTTTCCACTTTTCTTTCCTTCTCTTTCCCCTCTCATTTTTTCCCCTCCCTCCCTCCCTTCTCTCCTTTCCTCTCTCCCCATTCTCCTTTCCTCATCTTCCTCCCCATCTCTAATTACCCCTCCTTGCCCCCTCCTTTTCCCCCCATCTTTTCCCCTTTTCCTCCTCCCTTTCGTTTTCTCCTTTTTTTTTATTTTTTTCCCCGTCAATCCCCACTCTATTTTCTTCCCCTTTTCCTCATCACTTCAAGAAACAAAAACAACAGCAACAACAAAAAAAACCCCAAATAAAACCATCAAACACCCCCCCCCCAGCCACCAGCGCAGCGCTCTCCGCGGGCCGGCGGGGCGGGCGCGGGGCGGCGCTGCTCGGCTCGGCTCGGGCGGGCTCGGGAGGGTTCGGCACGGCTCGGGCACGGCTCGGCTCGGCTCGGGCGGGCTCGGCACGGCTCCGCTCGGCTCGGCTCGGGCGGGCTCGGGAGGGTTCGGCACGGCTCGGGCACGGCTCGGCTCGGCTCGGGCGGGCTCGGCACGGCTCCGCTCGGCTCGGCTCGGGCGGGCTCGGCTGGGCTCGGCGCTGCCGCTCCCCTGCGCGGGCCCCGGCGCGGAGCCGGGCGCGCCCGGCGGAGCCGAGCGGCGGAGTTACATTGTTGGAGTTTGCCACAACTCCGCGGCCTCGGCTGCGCGGGGCCGCCGCTGCGGGGCCGCAGCTTCCCCGCTGCCTCCTCCTCCCTTCCTCCCTCCTCCTCCTCCTCCTCCTCCTCCCCGTGGGTGTTTTTTTTTTCTCCCCTCCTCCCCTCTCCCCCCGCGCTGATTTCCCTCCCCTCCGCCCGCCCTGCCTGTGTGTTTTCGCCGCCGCGCTCGCCGAGCCCCTTGGCATGAGTTAAGCACCAGCCATGGACACCAAACACTTCCTGCCGCTGGGTGAGTTCTGTTCCGAGAGATTCTCCGTTCCTACCGCGGGGGGTGGGGGGTGCTTCGGGACGATAAAATCAGCGCCTGTCCTGCCGCCTTCCCCCCGCGGCGGCCCCGCTGCCCCTTCCAGCAGCGCGCACCGGGGGCGGCGGCCGGGGGATGCGCTCGCCCCTTCCCCGGGGAGCGCCGCGGCGAGCGCGGGGCGGGCGGGCCGGCCCCGGCCCCGGCCCCCGGCCCCCGGCCCCTGCCTTGGAGTTGGTATTTTTGTTTTGGTTTGCTGTTGTTTTTTCCGTGGCGCAGCCCTGGGGACGGCGGGCCCCGGGCGGGGAGCCGAGGCGAGCCGGGCTGGGCCGGAGCGAGCCCCGCCGGGCCGGTCGGGCAGGGGCCCCAGCGGCGCTTTGGAACGGGGCAGCGGCAGCCGGCAGAGCCCCCTCCCCGCCCGGGGCCCGGCAGCGCGCAGCCTGTGCTTCCCCCTATTGCCTTCACCTCCGTTCATTTTTTTTCTTTAATTTTTGACTTTCCTCCTCCTTTTTTTTTTTTTTCTGTTTTGTTTTGTTTTGTTTTCCCTCTCCCCGCGGCATCCGGGGCGCGCAGCCGGGCAGGGGAAGGCAGCGGCCCCATCGCCGGCTCCCAGACCCGCCGCTCTCGGGACCCTTCTGCCTTTCTGTTCTTATTTTACAACCACCCCCGTCCCCCCCTCCGCCCGCTTTAGCTGCGTTTTTAAACCTATTTCCAGCCGGAGTTTGCCATCCTTTCGGTGACTGAGTCAAGTCCTGGCTTGTAAGGGCGAATGCCTCCTGCGTCTCGCTTCCAGGAGAAGTGATATTGCAGAGCTCAGTGCTCGGGGTGGGGGGAAGAAAAGTTTGAGCGAAGTCTCCTGGCGCCGAGTCCGGGCGAGGGGGAAGAGGGGTGAGTGCTGCCATCCCTGTCCCCGCTCAGCCCGGTGGCTCCGAGCCCCCGGCCGAGCGAGCCACGGCCAGCGAGAACATCCCTTCTGCCTTCTCTGGGCTTTAAATCTGTGCTCAGCCTCTCCAGCCTGCGGTGGTGTGTTTTGGTTGTTTCTTCCTCTCTCTTATTTTTTTTTTTTTTTTTTTGCTTGTTTTGTTTACAAATTGCAATTTCAGTTGTTCCTTTCTAAGAGCAGAATAAATACAAGCAACCATCATAAGGTCGGCCCGCTGAGAGGGTTTCCGGGGCTGTGATGGTCTGGGAGCTTTGGCAGGGAGACCCTGGCCCTGTGGGCTGGCAGAGCTGTAGGTGGCATCCCCGTGCCCCCAAAAATGCCAGTTTCACAGTGCCCCTCGTTGGCTGGGCTGGGAGGTGGGAGATGCTGCTGGGGCCAAAAGCATCTCACCTGCAGTGTGTCCCGGAGCAGGTCCTGATTCCAAACCCAGCCAGCTTCTTTTGGTTGGGTCCAGAGCAGCTGTTTGGGCATCCCAGCAGAAAATGCCTCTCTTGCCTCACTGGAGTGGTTTAACCTTAGGGGTGGCTGTTTGGGGGATTCACATTTCCTTGGATGCTCTTGTGGAAGACAATTCAAATCTCTGTTGATCTGGGCAGGCTCAGGCCTCTGTGCACGTTAACTGTGTTATCTGTCAGTCCTGAACTCTCCTGTTATGCTGTAAATGCTAAAAAAATATGTTGTGTTATTAGTCAGGTTGGTTTGAGGGGGTAGGAGGGGGAGAGTCTGTGTGACTGCTGACTCGGGGAAGGGTTTTCACGCTGGTGCAAGTGGAAAACAACTGATTTATCTGCTCATTTAGAAATGCGTGCGTGGCAGGGCTGTGCCACACACTGTGCAGCACACCAGGAGCATCCCCAGGGAAAACAGGGTAGCCCCCCAGGACAGGCATACTGAGGAGCTTAAAACTCCTCATCCTTGTCTCAGGAGAAAATCCATCTGTCTGTGGGAGCTATTTGGGGTGTGTGGTCTGAGATTGTGCTGCTGCAGGAGAGACTCCCAAACTTTATGCGCTGGTTTTGGGTCATTGATTATTGGGGAAAATCCCTTTGGCTGCAAGGGCAGTGGTTGCTGCAGGTTTTGGAGGGGGAGATCTTGGTCCTGCTCTGAGCAGTGCAGACTGCAGGGCTGTGTCTAAAAGCTTGTGAGCAGTTTGTAGGATTGAGGGGAATGTGAACTGAGACCTTCCCAGTGAAACCAGAGCAGAGCTGAATGAGCCAAGGGGCCTCTTTAGAGGTAGGATGGTCCAAAACCCACCAGGTCCCAACTCTGCAGAGTCCCAGAGTGTTTCACCAATGGTATCTCATTTTTGGGAGCTACTGTTGGAAAAGGGAAGGGGAGAAAACCAGCCCAGCTTGTGGGGTTTGTTTCCCTGCACACCAGTACAGGCCTGAGATGGGAAGGCTGTGCCTCTGTTACTGCGTCCCCATCAAAATCTCAGCTCAGTTTGGCCCAACAAGGCCAACCTGGTGGTGGTTCCTGGCCAAGTCCTGCCCGTGGTTAGACTTAGATAACCCTGCTGATGTCATGGCTGGAAGTGTGGCCAGCACTGGGCACTTTTAATAGTAGTATCTCATTTTCCTGCTTCTCTGGAGAGGTGCTGGCAGATGCCAGCCAGAGGCTCCCCGTGAGGACAGCATGTCCTTGGGCATCTCCCAGGCTGGCTGCTGTCACCCGTCTGCCATCCCACTGCCAGGACAGCCTGCAGCCTGGCACGGGGGCTGTGGGCACCACAGCCCTGCTGAGGATAACACTCCTCAGGAACCAGCAGACACTGCCTTAGAGCCGTCTGGAGTTACAGTCCTGCCTTTACTAGGCTTAGCTTGCTCAGGGCTGTCCAGCTTTTGCTCCTCTGTGTTGTGCCAGGTCTCCAGGAGGAGGAAAATGTAGAAAAATCTGTGGTGCAAGTGCTTTTGAGGCTGTGGTGATCACCTCTGGTGGGGTGCAGGGGCTGAGGTCAGGCTTGCACTGGGCACTGATGTGCAAACCAAGGACTCGGTTCTTCAGGTGGTTGCTTGTTCTCTGACTTTTACAATCCTCTTAGCGCTTTGTTTTCCCTTTGCCCGTTCCCTGGGTATCTCTGGGGAGGAAAAGAGGGGTGGCTCTTTTTCAGAGCTCTCCCTCAAGGATTTGTGGGGGAAGAAACAGTTAATGGGTGTCCGAGGCCGGCGCTTCCCTCCGGAGGTCACTGCAGCGGGTTGTAACCTCTGTGTGTCCCTCTTCCCACCCCTGCAGCCGTGCCAGGGCCGGCTGCAGCTGCTCAGGATGTGGGGTGAGGACTGGCCGTGCCGTTCTGGGCCCTGCCGGGGCTGGAGCAGGAACACCTCCGAGGAAAACATCAAAACAAGCTGGGACAGCCCGGGGGATGCTTCGTGTGGGAGGGTGAGCATCCATCAGGCACCTTCATCCCGCATCCCCTGGGCGTGTGGCTGGGATGAGCCTGGACGCTGCGTGGAGCTCCTCGGTGGCAGCCTCTGGGTCACCACTCAGTCCTGCTCTTTACACCCTCAGAAACTGGCAGCTGATGTGACAATCCTCAGGAAGGAGAACTTCTGAGAGATATAGGAAGCGTCTGAGCATCCCAGTGAGGAAGGAGGAATCCTCTGCCCCAGGTGTGGTTGGCTCTGTGGGGCTGCTGGGCTGGAGCAGGAGATGCAGTCTGGTTGTGTCCTGGTCTCTCTTGCTGGAGCCTCGTGTAGGGCTCGACCTCCCCTTGCTGACATATTCAAAACAGGCTGGGAAGGAATTTTTGTCTTTTCCAGAATCTGGGCTGTGACAGTGAAATAAATCCTCGCAGCATCCCTGAGTTTATTCCACGTCGTCCTGCTGTGTTGGAGGAAGCGTTTGTGTTTCTCAAATTTAGGGCATTTTATTTATTTAAAAGAGAGCGGGGGAGAAAGCCACAGAATTTGAGTTATTCATTGCAAATATTATTATTGGCGTTTTGCTCCTCTTGAGGGAAAAAAAAACCAAGGGGGGAATCAAAACATTTCACTGGAAAATACACCCTGGCTTTGTCCCACCCACATCTTCAAGGCAAAAATAAATATTTATTAAGATATGGGTTAAAAATTTTTTTGTTGAGTATTTTTTCTGGGAGCAGGGATGGGTTGCCATATGCCAGAACCCTGCCACCAGGCTGAATTTTGGACTTTTTTGGGTTTTTTGCAGGGTGGTTAAGAAAACAAACAAGCAGAGGAGCTGTGGGTGCTGCAGGGCTGTGGGGTGTGCTTTGGTCCTGCCTTGTCCATGGGCTGTGTTCCTGTGAGCATCCTGGTGCCTTTTCCTGGGGATTGTGTGTGCTCAGAGTATTCCCCGAGGCTCCCAGCTGTCTGAAATCCCCGAATCATTCCTGCTATAAATATCCCAGCAGTGAGACAGCAAGAGCTGGTGGCCCTTGGCGAGGGGCTCAACAGGGGTGTGGTGATGGTGAGGGGACACTGAAGGGTCCCTGTGCCCCAGCTGGGCTCCTCCACTGACCTAAAGCCTGGGATCCCTCAAACCCCTGCGGCCCAAGTGCTGCAGGGACCCTCTCTGTGAGCTGGGCAACCTAATTGGGCTCTAATTAATCTTTCTCTGGCTCTGATTCCCGTGTCGTGTCGGAGCCGCCTTCACCTCCCGTGGCGAGGGAAGGAGCTGGAGCTCTCCTCGCTCTGACCTATGGTTTGGAGGGATCTGGGTATTTCAGAGGGGTGCTGGGGGATTGAAAAGGATCTGGGCAGTCTGGAGGGATGCTCAGAAGTGTCAGGGATGCTCAGAAGTGTCAGGGATGCCCAGCACCGTGCAGGGATGCTCAGCACCGGAGGGATGCTCGGTGGAACGCGCGCGCAGCCGGCGCGGGATCCATCCCAGCACTTCCCTAATTGCTTCCTAAAAGGCCCAGGTGGGCTCTCCGAGTCAGTTGAGCTACAAAGCAATAGGGGAGGCAGCCTGGGTGGTTTTATTTTAATTGATTTTGTCAGGAGTTGCTGTATTTTATTACATTTAAAGACTAGACTCTGGAATAACTTTGAACGTTTGACACGCACACAAAAAGCAGCTTTCTGACATTTTCCTCTTTGCTTGTCTTTTATTTTATTTCTCCCCTCTCCTCCTCCTCAGAGGGAAGCGTGTGCCTGGAGGGAGGACAGAGGAGGAGGAGGGAGGAGCAGTTGTGTCTCTCCAAAGGCTGCTCAAACATCAAGGCAGCGCGAAGCAGATGAAATAATATTGCAAATAAGGATTTAAAAAACCCTACAGAAGGATCCCCACACATGCCAGCCAGCTCAAACTGCCAGAAGATTTTCAGACAGAAGCAATTTAGCCTGGGAAAATGCTCTATTGTTGAGATGGAAACTGGCTGTGAGAACTTGCCTTTTCTGACAAGGTTTGGCTTAGAAAAAGCAAAGCAAAGTCAGGGAAACAACCTGAGTTTTTATTTAGAGGGGAGGGAGCTTTTCAAAATGGAGGGTGTTTTCTGAGATAAACAGGCAACAATTCCCTTTCGAGAAAGGGAAGAAAGGGCGCAAATTAAGCCCAAATGCAGCTCCTCTCCTTTGAAATTTTGTTTAATGTGGAGTTAAAAAATAATCCTGTTCAAATAGACCATTGGTAAGCACGAAATGCTTGGGCTGTTCCCCCCCCACCTTCCCCTTGTCTCTTACTGTGATCCACAATAAAAGTTCCAAGGTTGCACCTTTGGGCTGTAATTCTGGTTGCAGCTGTGCCCGTGCCAGCTCCTGCCTCTGCACAGCAGGAGGGGATGGATCTTGCCTTCAAAACTCCTCGTCTGCCCAGATGAGACAGATCCAGGATGAGAAACTGAGGCACGCGGGAGCGTCTGAACTGGGAACGGGGCCCGGAGCGAGGGTGTGGGGTGGTTGTGGAAACACTCTGGGATGGCAGCTCTGCACAGCTCTCCTGGGCTTTGCAGGGTCCAAAACACACCCCCCCAAAGCTGCTTTTTGGCCCAGGAGCAAAGAAAAGCTCCCAGGTGGGGTTTGTGGGCGAGCCAGGTGCTCCCAAAGCACAGGGCAAGGAAGAAACACCCTAAAGATTCAGGTAATTAAGCAGCAGGATGAGGGCTGGCATCCCCTTCTGTTCCAGCAAGAGATAATCCCTCGCACTGTGGTCATTGCTCCTTCTTCCAAACCCTGGGGGATTTGATTTTTTGGTCAAAGATTTGGTTTTTTTTGTATGGGCCATGAGTGGAGGTTGGTGCTGTATTTGGGTTTGGGTCTTGTCTGAGCCTTTCCCTGGATCCCATCAGCTGCAGGATGGCTGCAGAGCCAAGGAGCAATAGCAGTATTGGGGACCAATAAAATGGTAATGGGATTCCCAGCTGGTTGTTACTTTTCATGGGCTCCTCTTTTGTGTTGGCTTTCTTCAGCTCTACAGACTTGGGGGAAAAAAAGGAAAAAAATCCAGGGAGGGGGAGCTGAGGGAGGCTCCTGAGATTTACAGCCCCTTCAGCTCTGGGAGCAGATCCTTTGTGCTGGGTTAGGGAGGGATGCCCCATCTCGTTTTAGCTGGGTGGGAAGGCAGAAACATTTGATTATTGTTTTTTCCATTTCTGGCTGACAAGTGTGTGCTGGAGAGGAGTTGTTTTCTTTCTTTCTGGATTTTTTCTTTTTAATTTTTTTAATTTTTTTTGCTGTGAACTCTGTGGGCTGCTGCGAGACAATTCTGTTGTGGGCAGCGTTGTCTCCTACGTGCCCGTTCCAGAGTCACAGTGAGGCAATGGCAGTGGTGAGGCAAGAGCGGAAGGAGAAGTGCAGGAGGGGGTGAGCTTCCAGCCAAAATCCAGCCTGAGGCACAGAGATGGCAGGAGAGGGGGTGAGCTTCCAGCCAAAATCCAGCCTGAGACGTGGAGGTGGCACAGGTTGGGGTGGGATGGAGGAGCTGAGCGGGTTGGATGGTGAGTGGTGGCGGAGAAGGATTGGATCAGAGAGGCAGGAGCAGAGTCAGGGGCATCACATCGAGCTGGATGAGCTGTTTGGCTGCTCCTGGGCTTGGGAAAGATGGGTGAGAGTGGTTTGCCAGTTCTGCAGCTTCCCTGCCCTGCTCCCAAAGACCTGTGTGCACATGGGGGCTCTTGGAAAAGGGAGATCAAAGAATGAGAAATGCCCTTTCTGCACTGGCCATCCTTACCAGACTCAACTGGGCTCCCCTTCTGCCCCCACCCTTTCTTTTCCTGCCCCATTTGTGTGGGATGGGTGATTTTATCAGGCCTGGGGAGCCGTGGCTCTGCCTGGTGTGGAGGAGCTGTGATCTCTGACAGTGCAGATGGAGCAGGTGCCGGCTCATGCTGGGGATGCCGGAGCACTCTGTGGTGGGGAAATCCATGGTCCCACACTGCATCCCATCAGTGTTGGGGCTCCTTCTGGAGACCCCTCAGACCCCACAGCAGTCCTGGATGTTCAGTGGGAAGCAGGAAATAGGGGTACCAAGGAGGGTACCCGAGGCCTGTGAGGGAGCAGGTGACCTGAGCGAGCTGAAAGCCGCTGCCTCAGAGCTCTGCACCTGCGTGACCAAGCCTCCCTGCTGACCTGCACTTGTTCAAGTGTGACTTTCAATTGATCATAAAAATCTGGCGTGATTCACAGCGTTCCTGCCCTGCAGCCTGCCGGGCTCCGTCTCTCTGCATTCACGTAGCGTGAGAGAGCAGATTGCCCTCCAGTTCATCCTGCTCAGCCTTAATGGGGAGCCGCTGCTTACTGGGGCTGCTCTCCCCACACACTCCTGGAATACATTAAAGATAGTGGTTTACCATTTTAATTTATTTTTTTTTTCCCCTCAAATTTATGAAGAAAACTCCTCTCCAGGCGAGCTCCCAAACCTTGGGGTGTGGGGAGAAGGGAGGGAGGTGCAGCTCCCCGCTCCATCCCAGCGCAGCCCCCGCGTGCGTGTGTGTGGCTCACAGACAGTGAAATTGCACCCTAGAGTTATAAAGCAATTGTCTAGCTCAGCAGCAGAATGAGCATGAAATGGTGCAGAAAGCAACTAAATAAAATTGGGTAAGGCAGATGCATGAAAATAATGACATCTCTATCCTGTAGTCAGGCGCACTCGCTCTTCCTCGCTGATAAACTTTTATAACAGACTTTGCATTTATTTTCTCAGGAAACTCTCCTGCCATGGAGATGTGTCTTTGTGTGGGGTGAGCTCCTGCACCCCCCTCCTGATTTCTGGGCTGCACATCCCTGCCCCTCTTCTCCCTTGCCGCTCTCCCCATCTCCCTCTTCCTTGTTGTTTTCAGAGCAGGATTTTTATGCTCAGTCAAACAGCAAAGCGATAACCTTTGCGACTTCATTTCCTTTCTGCTGGCCATGCCAGGCTGAGGGAGCCCTGTGAGCTGGTGGCTCTCAGGGTGGCTCCCACGTCCCATGCAGATGGGCTGAGGAGATGCTTTCCTGCTCTGCTCTGTCTCTGGACTTTCCTCCTTTTCCATGCAAGGATGGGATCGGGCAGGCTGTTGTTTGGTTTTTTAGGACACCACAGCGGGGATGGAACTGGCTCTGTCATCCCTTTTTCCTGGTGCTGGCTGGTGACACCAGGGCCACCTGCTCCCACACTATTTATCCAGCTGAATGGATTAAAGTGCTCCCAGTTTTGGAGAATTGACTTCAGCTGCAATTCCTCCCCAGCCTTTCCCCTGGGCTCTGTGCTGCTGTCCCTGCTCCAACAGTGCCTTGGAGTTGCTGGCCTCAGCTTCCCATCCACTCCCAGGAAGCTGATGCTTCCAACACGGTGTTTTGCTCGTTTTGTGCCAGGATCCCCGTGGAGACTGGGAACAAGCGGCTCCTCTTCCCACCCAAGAGGCCCTTTAGGTGATGTTAAGGCTGTGTCCCTGCTGTCCTCACGTCCTCCTGCCTCTGATGGCATCGCTGGGCACTGCTCCACGTGCTTGTGGTGCCAGGAATGCCCTTTGTGGATTGGGTCCTGCCTGCTGAGTCCTGCCTGGATGCTTTGGGGGGGCCCAGGACTGAGCTGCTCGTGGATCCTTTTCCTTGTCTGCAAGGAAAGATCAGCCCTGGGCTGTGCTGGAGCCTGCAGCTCACCACCCAATGCCTCTGCAGCAGAATCTGCATCTCTGACTTTGCTGGGATGTATCCCTGGGGTCCCGGATTAGCTGCTCCAGTGCCTGCCCATCACACGCAGCCCAGCGTGGATCCCATGGGTGGGCTGGAGCTGCGTGTTGGCTGCTCAGCCCCGGAGCACAACAACACAGGACACGGCATTTTCCCCTCCTCCTGCAAAAACCCAGCTCCTCTGGAGTGAGGCAGAGCAGGAGGTTTCCCTGCAGGGATTATTCTGGCTCTGGGCAGCCGGATGCCAAAGCCCTGCCAGCTTTTTTGCTGGTGTGGTTCCGCAGCACCGGTGAGGAGGAGGAGGAGGAGGGAAATGCACGCGTGCAAAAATCAGTGTGAAAGCATAAATCAGGCCAAGAGTGAAAGGTTAAAGAAATCCAGAGGAAGCAGAGCGATGTGCGTGATAGAAAGGGGTTTCCTGTACCTACAGAGGCCACCCAAGCTCCCTTCCTGCCGGGGCAAACCAACACTTTCTGCACCCCTAAGCAAACTGTGGTTGGCTGCTTGGGCACGCTGTGAGCCAGCTGTGCCAGCCTGGGTGTTAATGCCTCGTGCTTTACAGGCTGCTCTCCCCAGCCCCTGCCCTGGGATTTATTTATAGGATGTGCAGGCAGATCCTGGGAAGCACCACAGTCGGGAATAGGGCTCGAAGGGCAGGATGCAGTGACCTGTGCTGCCCTAAATCCACATCCTCCCCACTGCCATCCGTGCTGGTTTTCTACACTGTGCTCCTCATGGGGGCCCAGACATCAGAGGGGCTGCAGGAAGGCTCCTGGGACAATCACCTGCAGGCCCCTATTTAAGCACTTAGGAAGGCTTAGCTGATCCCAGCTGGAGATAGCCTGGCCCCAGGCCAGTGGGTACCTGTTGTGTGCAAATGTGGGAGACTTTAAACAGCGCTTCAGAGCCGGGACTTGCTGGGAGCAGGACCCCATTTGGGGTGGCTGATGCTGGCACCCCGAGTTACACCCTGCCAGCACATTCCTCTGCTGCTTGGAAGTTTGGGAGACACAGGTTTCATTGGCTGAGGGGTTTTTGGCAGTGCTTAGAGCTGTGTTTTGGTAGCTGTGCTGCCGTGCCCTGGTGCTTTACCTTGGAGTGTCACCCTCCTCTCCAAGGGGGAACACCAGCAATTCCCTTCTGGCAGCTTGCTCCCTCTTTGTGCCTCACCTGTGGGGCAGGTTTGTTGTGTGGAAATCAGAGGCCATGGGGCTTTGTTGGGCTCGGGCGTTTGCTTTTCCCACCAGGTTTTCCTGCCTGGGGTGGCTGAGGGGTGCTGGGCGCCGCTCCCTGCGGGCACCCGGGCGCTCCTCCGGTTGTCCCGGTGTTGAGCCATGGGAGCTGAAAGCTGGCCAGGCAAGGAAAACCACGTCTGGCGAGGTTTCACGGCCTCTAGGTGTGTGCAGGAAATGTTGCAGGGCAGGGATTTCTTGTAGCAGGTAACAAACAGCAAGGTGCCCATCTGGAGCCCACGCACACCAGGGGAGGCTCCTCCTCTCCCAGTGCCTTCCCAAAAACCCTGGGGCAGCACAGGGGATGTGGGGCTGCTCCAGGAATCCTCCAGGTCCCTTTCTTGGAGCTTTTGCCCTCAGATGCTGGAAGGAGCAGGATGGTGCAGCACCGTGCCCTGGGGACACAGCTTGATGGAGCTCAGCAGCTCCCCAGGAATGGTGTTGGGGGAGCCCCAAAGCTCTTCTCAGGGCTTTCCCAAGCAGGCAAACATTCGAATACAGCCTGGGAAGCAGGGTCATGGAGGGTGAAGCTCATCCTGGCTCATCCCTGAGAGCAGAGAGATGCTCCAGTCCTGCCCAAAATCTGGGGACCCCGGACCAGCCCTTTGTAGGGAGGACAGAACACAGTGGGGTGGAAGAGTGCTGGGTAGGAAGGGGTGAGCCTGGAGCTGGGTGTAGGGATGTGCCCACAGGGTGGGAACAGCCGGTCCTGCCAGTTCTCCCAGGCTCTGGGAAGTCCCTCGAGCTGCAGTCGAGGCTGGGATGAGGTCCCAGGATGAGGTCTCTACTACCACTTCCAAGGGCTTTTCCTTGGCTGCTCAATTTTAAGTCTTTGAGAGCACAGGCTCTGGGAAAACACCCAGAGAGCCTGTCCCTGGCTGGAGTAAAAGCCAGCTTTGCGTGGGAAGGGAAGGCAGAGCCAGTGCACTCCTAATTCAAAGCACCTTTGCAAATGAATAAGGTAGAAGTGACTCTACAAAAGCCAACCCCAATGCATTGAGCTGCCCTGTAATTGTCAGTGTGGAAATCACGGGCACATGAGGACTTGCAGCGAGGGATTAAATCCACAGCCTGATTTCCAAAGTGCAAGAAATGAGCTCCCAGCGCTGGTTTTAGGGGTCCCATGGACCTTTGGGCAGAGGAGCTTTTGTCAGGGTGGATTTTTGTGGCCCCTGTGGCAGGATCTGGAGCTCAGCATTGATTTCATCAAGTGGCTTCAAGATTGTGTTGGCTTAACCAAGGACTGGGATTGACCTGCAGTAATTTGCTGACTTTTTTAGTAAGGCAATGATGGGGCTGAGCTGGAGGAGAGGGATTTCGGTGTTCTCTGCCTGGTGGGATGACTTGGAACAGCACTGGCAGCACTTCCCCAATTTTTCATCCCTTTTTGCTTTGAGGAGGTAAAATCCTGAATGTACCTTAAGGGTTCATTGAGGAGAAGGACTTTCCATCCCAGCTCTTGGCCCTGTCAGTAGCTGCAGAAGAACATTATAAGGAGCTATTCATCATTGCAATTATTTTATTAAGAGAACACTTTGTGCTTGGGAGCTGGAAGAGATGGAGCTTTGGGATGTTTTCAGCATTATAAATACGGGTTGGTTACATCACCCTGCTTTTAAAAAATGGTGTGTGTCGTCCTGGTGAGAGGATTTGCAGACAACCTTGGAGAGGAGAGCCAGGTGGCTGTTCCCAGCAGGGACAGCAGTGCCACTTGTCTCTGCCTCTCCCTCAGGAATGGGGAGAGAAATCTCTGGGCTCTGCCAGGCAGGAATTTGAGCCTGTTCTGGCCTGGACATGCCAGAATGGGCTCCTTGGGGGCAGGCACATCATTCCCACACGAGGTGGGATAGCACAGCACCGCTCCTGGAACGCTCCACGCAACCTCGCTCTGCCAAACCCCAAAGTGCTGCTCTCGGGGCTGGTTTGCAGATTTCTGTCCTGTGCAGGTTTTTCAGGGGTCGCCCACCTCGCTGCCACCTCACCTTGCTGTGCCAGGGCGGGTGGCTGGTCCCTCTCAGGCTGGCACCTCCGGGTGCGTTATCGCGGCCGCGCGCCGGGGTAAAGTCCACCATGGGAAAATGCCTGGTGGACTTTTAACTGGAGTCCTCTGGAGAGCCCAGCTTAGAAAGTTTTAACTGTTTCGTGGCAATCTGTGCTGGAAGGTAAAGAGAGAATGGAGGAGAGGATGGACTGCCCAGCTGGGGTCAGCTCCCCGCAGCGAGGGCTTGCTGGTGGCCGTGCCAGGTGGCCATGGGGTCACCACTGCATCACACACCCTACCCCTGCACTGGTTTTGTAGCCTCAGCTCTTGGCCCAGCTGTGGTCTCCCAAAATGCTGCTTTGGGCGTGTAGGGGCAGCTCTGGGGTCACTGGACTGTTCTCCTCAGGACACAGCCAGTGTCCCTCCCCTGCTCTCCCTGCTGCTGTGTGGCCTCAAAGGATGAGCCCTGGGGGTGGGGAGGGATGGGCATCATTCTGCAGCATCCTCACCTATGGGAAGCTGCATCTGGAGGTTGAAAGAGACCGTGGCACTGCCAGTTTTGCTGTCTCACACTCTGATTTTGCCTGCTGCTTTAGACACCTGAGTGCCTGGTGGGATTTATTTCAGCATCTTCATCCTTCTTCCATTTGCCCTTTCCCTTGATTTTGTTTTGCAGCTTTTTCCCCCCTCCAAGGTGTGAGTCTTGTTTGCTCTGGGTGGGTCTGTGAGCCCTGAGCAGGTCCCCACTGCCAGCCCAGCTGGTGACAGCAGCGCAGCCAAACAGCCTCCTCTCTGTGTCAGGGGGTGTTTGACCCACTCTCGGTGGAGACAGAGCCAGGGCGTGCTCCAGAGGGATTTATGGAGGGAAATGTGTGCAGTGTAGGATTTTTGTCTGTGGAGAGCAGCTCAGTGTGGGATGGCATCACTGGCTGTCCCTGCAGGCACAGCTCGCTGGGGCAGTGGGGAAGCTCCCCATGTGCCACCAGCTGTGCCCTCACTGGAAGTGATTCCCAGGTGAGAAATTCCCACTGTGGAAGCCTTTATTACTGGGCAGAACTAGGTTTGTTTTGTTTATCATCCATTTACTTGGCTTTGGAGGCATGCCCAGAGTTCTCCGATTTTCTGTGTGTGGATGTGTGATTTATTAGGACTCAGAGCTGGGGTTTCTTTTTTTTTTTTTTTCTGGTTTAATTTCACTTCCTCAAACTGACAGGCCGTTTGAACAAACTTCTTTTGGATAATTTCCTCTATAGTTTTAGAGGGCCTCCTAAAAATAAAAAACATTGCAACATGGTCAATAATTAAAAAAACGCCCTGTCTGTGACCAGCCTGGGCCCTGATTTCGGTAATGGAGAGAGCTCAGAGGGTAGAAAAAAAACATGAATTCGCTTTCTGGGTACTTGTAGCTTTTGACAGCACTTCAGGGATCGCTGGCTTTGCTTGTTTTGCTGTCGAGCCGTGATCCCACGCACACTTGGGCATGTTCTCCCCGTCCACATGCGAGCGCGCCATTAAAAGCTCCGTGCGTGTCTAAACCCCTGCCAGCTCCCAGCTTTAGTTTCCTCTCCTTGGCTGGATCTGTTCTGCAGCAGTCAGGGAGAGGGAGGAGGAAGAAGAAGAAGAAGAGGAAAATAAAAAATAATTCATTTAAGAAACTCTGGAAAATGTAATGGGAGCCTCCAGAAAGCAGGGAGCAGGTAGGCGAGGGCAGAGCACCTGTAGCTGCCTTGAGCTGGGTTTGCTGGCGGGCTCTGCCCGGGGTTTTTATGAGGATTTCGCAAGTGTGGGTTTCGAAATGGCTCACAGAGGGTTTTTGCTGGGCGTTCTCCAGGCTGTGGCGCCGGGAGCTGCCGGGGAGCCCCGGCAGGGTCAGGGCAGGGTCCCGGGGGGCTGCACGGTGCCCGTGCCTGTCAGCGAGGAGATTGAGATGAAGGAAAACTTCCTTTCCCACTGTCCCAGCTATGAAAGCATGAGAGAGAGAAAGAGAGCGAGAGAGAAAGATTTCCCCCAGGGATCAGCAGTGATAAAAAGGTTTTCTTTTGAAAAGCAGTGAGAGAAAAGAAGTGTGTCTAATCCTCACAGAGAAGAAAGGGAGAACATCCATCCCTCTGCTGAGCTGGGCGGGGGCTGGAGGGACCCTGGTGTGGAGACAGCAACCCGGTGCTCCTGCCTGGCCAGATCCTGCCTGGTGCAGAGAGAAATGCTCTGGGCAGGAGCAGAGAGAAGTTTTATTCCATGGAATCCATTTGGGTGGGCTTGGAGGAGCTCCTGGGAGCTGGCTGCTGTGGTGCAGGGTGAGGGCAGTGGTGTGGAGATGCTGCTGGCTCATGCCCACGTTGCTCAATCCCTGCAGAGGAGCTCTGCTGGAGCCCTGCGTGGGAGAGACTTGCACAGATTTTCTTTCCCCTTTTCCCCTTGGCTCTGGGACTGGAGGAGGCTGGAAAGGGGAGCTGCAGCCCCGAGTGAGGAGGGATGTGTGTCCCCAGGGCAGCTATCCCAGGGACTGCTGCAATCCTGGATCCCTTTTTCCCAGTGATATGGGGCTGTGTAGCTGGCCTGACTGGCTGCAGCAGCTTCTGCCTTTCCTCATCCAACCCTGTCACCATTTCTTCAGTGACAGCTGCAGTGTCCAGGCCTGGCACAGGAGCTGCTCTGCCATCCCGTCAGTGATGGGACTGTGGTGGCTCAGCCGCTGGTCCTGTGCTCGCCACGTCCGAGCTGAGGCTGCCAGGGTGCTTTTATTGCTGTTGTGGTTGATGATTTATTTCCAGCAGCATCCACTCTGTCTTGTGACTTGATTAAAAATTAAAGCAAACAGAGTAATGTGGTGCAGCTGCTGTGAGCCCAGGGTCCCTTCCCTGAGCCCTGTGGGGTTCCCAGCCCGTGGACTGGGACAGGGAAATCTGGAAATGGGAGGGAAAAGGTGGATGGCAGTGGAATGACCTGTCTGGCCAGGAGGGGATGGGGAGATGTGTGCTGGGGTGGGAGCCATCAGAAGGATCAGGATCCTTTCACAGACTATAGAGCTTGTGGATGTTTATTTGTATCTCCTTGAACTGAACAATGGTAATCCCTGGCCAATAAAGTGCTCATTAGGCTGAAATTAATGAGTTTATGTTTCAAAATACTACAACAAAAACAATACTGAAACCCACAACCCTGCAAAGGGAACTCCATCAGGAAGGGATGGGTGGATGGGGCAGCTGGGGAGGAAAACCAGGCTGGCATTAGAGTGTACCTGCTCTGTGCAGAGCCTGGGGGACAGTGGCACAGTCACAGGGGTGCTGCAGCATTGGGATGTGCTGTTTGGGAAGGATTTTGGAGGCACTCATCAGTGTTTGGCTGTTGGAGGAGCTTGTGCTGGCTGGTGGGTGAGCATGGAGCACCCTTGTGTGCAGCGAGTTCTTGAGCCACATGGCTTTAGAGACAGCACCTATCACATCTCACTGTCACTGCTGCCTGTAGACTCTTCTTGGTGGCACTGGGAAACCAGGGCTGAAATTGTGAAGATCATCCTGGGATGTCACAGCCAACAGTTTCAGTGCTGGGAGTTTCTGCTCCAGCCTTTGGAGGGGCTTTGGCAGAGCCCACCGCCCTCTGCTTGTGTAGGGAGGGATCCAGTGACTCACAAACCCCTTGCAGAGAAAGGGGAGCAGGAAATTAACTCACAGCTCTTGTGAAAGACAGAAGCCGACTTGATACCTATAATTAAAGCGGGTGTCAAGGAATGAGGTGCAAATTCCTCAGGGGACATCTTACCGGGATGGAGAGCAGTGCCTGCTGCTGACCCGAGAGTGGCAGCTCCTCCCCGCCAGGGGCTGGGGAGAGGCTGGTGCTGAGCCCCCAAGGACCAAATGAGAGCCCCCAGCTCCTCTCCTTTCCAGCAGTAAGGAATTGATGTGGATGGCAAGGCCATGCGTGTCCTGTCCCCATCCTGCAGCTCCAGGCAGCACGAAGGAACCACGTGCGTGGAGCTGCGGGGTGTGCCTGGTGCTCAGTGGGGTGCTGGATCTGCCCTGGGCAGAAATCCTCCTGGGAAACATGTGGGACCTTATCAGGGGCAGAGCTGGGGAGAGAGGGAGGTGAGGGGGGCTTGGGGTGCAGTTTGGGAATTGCAAGGGAGCAGGTTGTGGAGGCAGCAGTGGGGTGGGATGGTCTGGCATGGGAGACCCAAATCCTCACTGGGCTTGGAGGAAGCTCTTGGGGACCCATCCTGCTGGGTGCTGGTAGTGCTGCTTGTGCCACCTTGATGGCCTCGTTCCCCTATAGTGCCTGTGCTGCCCCCCAGCATGTCTGTGAGGGCAGGGAAACTGAGGCACGGGGCTAATGCTGCGTGTTGGTGCAGTGGGAGCGCCGAGCACGTGTGCTGTGTTCTCTTGCACTGGGCCCTTCTTGTGCAGCCACTCCTACCTGCAGTCCCTGGGCTGGTGCCAGCAGCACGCAGCGTTCCAGGGGGTCCCTCCATCCCCCTTGACACGACAGCCCAGCTCCGTCCCTGTGGCTGTGGTGCCTGCCCAGAGAACGCCAAATCTGCTGAGCAGACGGAAAAAATGAAAAAGAGGAAAAAAAACTCAACACCCTACCCAATAATATGAGGAAGAAATGTTGGTGTGTCCTGGGTGGATTAGTCGAGACTCCTTGCTGGATTCCTCCGAAGGGAGGTGCTCGTGCTGGAAGCCGGCCACCAGCTGGGCCTGCCGCATTTTTCCTGGATTCTCTTTCCATTTGGGGACTGAACTTTAGTCTGAAAAATATGTATTTTTAACTTGGTTGTGTCTGAAGCTTGTCTCGGCTTTGGGCTGCTTGGCTTTCTCCTGGTCTGGCCGTTCACTGAGATGGGTTCGGTGGGAGGTGAGGGCTGGACCCTCCATCCCCAACTGGACCAGGGGGAGGAAGCAAGGGAAGGAAAGGTTTGTTCTGATGCAAGAAAACCATTTCAGAAGGTTCCTCCTACTTGGCCCAATCGCCCAGCAGAAGTGTGGAGCAATGGGAATGGTGTGTCAGGACAATGGCAGCAGGGATGGAAACATGGGCGAGACAGTCTGGTGTTGAGATAGCTGTGGAAAACAAGGAAGGGATGCGTATCTTGGAAAGGCTTTTAGCCCCAGCATGCAGGACTGATGGACCCAGGCACCATTGCCTTGGAAACAGCCATTGAAGTGCGCAATGTTCCTGTCTCGGGGGGCTCGTTTCCCTCCCTCCCAGCTGTGGAGCTGTCACAGGACCCTGGCACCGCTGGCCTCTGTGTGCCACCTGGGCTGGCCCTTGGCCACGGGCTGGGCTCAGCCTGGCAGGGTGATAAGGCTCAGCTGAGGGCTGTGCTGGGCTCACAGCTCTGCAGGGCAGGGCTGAGGCACCGTGGGCCCGTTGTTTATTGTAGGGTTGCCGGCCGCAGTGGCTCTGCGGGGTGTCACTCGCTTCCCCTGCTTGGGGACAGAGCCTGCCCAAGCCAGCAGGACAATCCGGGCTGTGTTTTCATAATTAAAACAAATAAAACAAACCCATACTCGGCGTTATTTACAATACGGGCTCGGGAAGAGTCGAGCTGAATATTGTTTCCTCGCCGAGTTTTTCCCTTTGTGGCTCACACACGAGTTTGTTGTTGTTGGCTGCTCCCGAGGCCGCGGTCTCGCGTGCCGGGGCTGCCGCCGGCCTGCAGCGGGTGGCCTGGAGAGCTGGCATGGGGTGGCCAGAGCTGAGCTCTGTCCATCCTGGACATCCTGGGGAGCTGGTGTGGGGTGGCCAGGGATGGGCTCTGTCCATCCTGGACTTCCTGGGGAGCTGGTGTGGGGTGGCCAGGGGGACTCTGTCCATCCTGGGGAGCTGGTGTGGGGTGGCCAGGGGGACTCTGTCCATCCTGGACATCCTGGGGAGCTGGTGTGGGGTGGCCAGGGCTGGGCTCTGTCCATCCTGGACATCCTGGGGAGCTGGTGTGGGGTGGCCAGGGCTGGGCTCTGTCCATCCTGGACATCCTGGGGAGCTGGTGTGGGGTGGCCAGGGCTGGGCTCTGTCCATCCTGGACATCCTGGGGAGCTGGTGTGAGGTGGCCAGAGGGACTCTGTCCATCCTGGACATCCTGGGGAGCTGGTGTGGGGTGGCCAGGGGGACTCTGTCCATCCTGGACATCCTGGGGAGCTGGTGAGGGGCGGTCAGGGCTGGGCTCTGCCCACCTTTCTGGTGTGGGTCTTGCTCTACAGCACATCTGGGATTGTCTGTGGAAAGCCAGTTGGAAAGGTTGGCTGTGCATGGTGCTGTTGTGAAGGGAAGGCTTTTTGCTGCATGTGGGACTTGCTGCTGGCACAGCAGGGATCTCTTTGGGGTGAAATCTTTGGGGTTTCCTGCAGAGGGGTAGCAGATGATTTTCCAGCAGGGACCAGCATCACGTGCTGGTTGTTGTTGCCTGCAGCATCCCTGAGGGACCTGCAGGGTCTGGAAGTGCCAGAGCACCTGGCAGGATGGACAGGGCTTGTGGGCTCTGGTGGGGGGAGCTCTGGCTCCAGAGTCCCACCAGGGGCTTTGAGCCAGTGTTGTCCTGAGGGTGGAGAAGGGGACGTGGAAGTGATGCAGCTGCAGCCCTTGGGTGGTGCATCCTGCCAGCAGTGCTCGTGCAGCCTCAGGTGATGCTGGAAGGGACATCTCTTACTGGGAGGGGGATTTGCCCACGGCTCTGTGCACACAGCGAGGGGACATGGATGTCAAGTTGTCAAATTGTCACCCTGCTGCTTTCAGGCGGGCACCAGCACAGCAAGGATGGGCAGGGAGGGAGGGCTGGGGTGCAGAGGAAGGTGAGCACCCCTTTGTGCCGAGCTGCAGGCAGACACGTGGGAAGCATATGGCAGGTGCTAATCCAGTGCCAGATGGGAATTTGCTCCCCTGGCCCCCGGTGCAGCTCCTGCACACGCAGCAGCCGGGCAGTGCTCGGTGTGGTGGCCGTGTCCCCGCAGGGATGGCCCCAAAGCCACCCCTGGCAGGGTGAGCAGGGTGGCAGGGCTGGGTGGGCTCATGCAGCTGTGCAGGAACACCCCTGGCACTGGTGCTGCTGCCTGGGCACAGGCTCTGCACGCCCAGAGCTGGCTGAGCGCACCAGCCCCTGCCTAGCGGGGCAGGGCTTAAAGCTGGGCTTAGCAGGTCAAAATCTGGCTAATGAGTTAATGGCAATTAATTAACTCCAGGGCACTTTGCAGATACTAACTAATTGTTCTGCTGTGAGCACGGTCTGGGCGATTGCCCCACCTGACCGACTGAGGTGTGGAGGAGCCTGACACCTGCACTGCAGGTGTGTTAACACCAGCGCTGTGACTCCAGCCAGGGCTAATTCTGCTGCTGTAGATGTGGTGAACAGTCACCAGGGGCTGCAGGCACGGCTCAGGATCAGATCCCACCATAGATCCCTCTCTGTTTTTCTTTGCAAGCTCTGTGCATCCACAGACTTTGGAACGTGAGCATCTCTCTGCCTGCTCCGTCCCCGTGAGCGTTTCAGGGGGAGGCAGCCAAAGCCATGATGTTACCACCATGGTGGTAACCACCACCCACACAGGCAGTCCTGGGTCTGCTGCCTCTTCCCTGTGCTCCCCAGAAGCTGCAGCAGCATCTCAGCAGCATCTCTGGTACCCCCAGCACGGTGGAGGGTTTGCAGGGAGAGAGGAGCCCTCCAGGCACTCCTCACTGGCTGCAGGAGGTGGTTTGGTGCAGGTGCAGCTATTTTTAAATCCCTCTGGACAGAGTGGTTTGGCCCCCGTGCACTTTCTGTTTGTTTGTTTATTTACTTCTTTTGGCAGCTGAGGAGTTTGTAGAAATGACTCAAATGTCAACTTATTTTGTCAGCTTTTGGGGAAGGGATTAAATCTCAGAGCCCCATTGTGCGAGCAGATCTAATTTTAGGCCTGTGATCTTAAAATAGAAGAAAGGAGAGGCATTAAAAAAGCAATAATTAGGCGTTTTTCCCTGGGCCAAGGAAAAACAGGCTGTGAGGTGGCCCCAAGGAAGTGGTGTGGCTGCCCACAGACACAGTCAACACTTTGGGAGGTGGCTGGAGCTTCTCCTGGCTGGCACTGGGAAAGGGCACAGCTCAGTGGTGTGGGGACAAGGTGAGGATCACCCCCCTGGCCTGATGGCACCAGGGTGTTCTGGTGCTTGGCCAGGCTGGAGACCCATGTGGGCATGGTTGCTCATCCCACCCTGATGGCTCAGGGCTGGTCCAGCTCCTGATGGAGCTCCTGGCCAGGCAAGGTGGGTCTTGTGTCCACAGCCCCCATGGCCACGTCACCCTGTGCAGGTCAAAGTGTCCCTGTGATGGGGGGATCCAGAGGCCGGATCCCATTTCATGGTGGGACTCATCATCCTGTGAGCAAGTGTTCTGGTGACATTAAAATGCTTGGGATTTTCCAGCGAATCGAAGCTCTCCCAAGAACAATTCAGCAGCCTTCAAAACCAGCTTTCCCTGAGGATTGCTTGTTCCTCGTGCCAGAATGATTGATGAGAACGGGTAGGTTCAGGTGACTCACTCCAGCGTGACCCGATGGTCTCATCCCCACAGCCCAGACTGTGCCATGGGATCCCTGCTCTCCATGTAGCCCCTGGAGGAGGCTGATCAGAGCCTGACAGCTTGTGGGGCATCTCAGAAACATCCCATGAGCTTGTCAGCACTTTGTAATCTCCTGTCTCCCTCCTCTCCAGGAAATTTCTTGCAAAGGTGTTGACAAAGTTAGAGGATGCAGGGGCAGCTCGTGGTCAGCTCTGTCTCCCCGAGCAACCACCAAACCCTCCTGTCTCTGTCAGAGCCTCTCCTCACCTCTGGCAGCCTGGCTGGCTTGGAGGGGATGGAAACCTCCTCCTAATGACAGAGCAAGAATCATTCTGGCTGTTACCTTGATAACAAAACCAGCCAACGCCGCGAGCTGCCTTTAAACTGCCAGCAGGAGCAAAAATGCAAGGCACGTGTTTAGGGAAAGCTTCAGTCTCTGGTTGTTTTTGGGAGGAAAAAAAACATACACAAGACTGTTTGCTTTTGCTTGAAACCTCTTTTGTGATCCCCCTCTCTTGGATGGCTCTGTGACTTTCAGCAGCTCACGCCGTAGGTGGATGTTTGTGCTTGGAGATGTTTTTCCATATGCTCCTCATAGCTCCGCTCGCGGATTTTGCACATGGGCTGCAAGAGAGAGGTAGGCTGCTCTAATATCATATGATAATGTGAAATTAGCTCCACTTTACATAAATTGAGACACCCAGGCACTTCTAGGCCTGGGTAGGGCGCTGGGGGTTCCTGCCCTCGTTCCCCTGTGCTGGGAAGGGAGGCAGAGCCCCGGGGCTGGCCGGCAGCAGGATCCCGGCTCTCAGTGCTCCTGTAATCCACTGCCAGCTGAGGGTCACTTCCAACCCGTGGTGGAAATTTAGGTCAAAGGTGCTTTTAGTTCAGAGGAATATGATCAAATTAGGGCCTTTTGTGTTTGCTGGTGTTGGTCTTTTTTTTTTTTTTTTTCCTGAAGGGACTTGCTTAGCAGGGCTGCAGGAAGAGCTTGGCACAGAGATGGGCAGATCCTGTCTGTCCATAAATCAGGACAGTGTGCCTGTGCCTGTGGCAGGGCTGGAATTTCAGCTGGAAAGGTCACAATTGGTCCAGTTGGTTTTCAACCAGGGATGTATTTCTGGCCGTGCCTGGAAGGGAGAGGTGTGGGTGCAGCTGGCAGAGCCCCTGGGCCTGTGGTGTTTCCCCAAGCCCACCCCAAGACTTCCCTGAGGCCTGGGAGGTGGAGGGATTAAAATTTTATCCCCTGGGAAAGGCAATGTCACCGTGCTGATTGTGAGCTGGGAGGTTTCCACCAAGGCCTCTGCAGTCCTGGGGAAAGGGGAAACTTTCTTGTTGCCACCCTATTGCCCCAGCTCTGCTGGGAGGAGCTGCTGGGGTTCTCCCTCACCCAGTGTCACCCAAGCTCCAGGTGGCATCCCACGGGAGCTTCCTTTGGTCTGCTTGTGCCGTGACTGCCCTGCTCTGTGCTCCTCTGTGCCTGTTTCGTGTCACCCCCTCAGTTTTCCACTGATCCAATGAACAGCCATTGGTGTAATTTCCAGCTCCTGGTCCCTTGGGCAGCTGCTCCCTGCAGGCAGCATCGCTCTGGCTGCACTCTGGGCCGGCAGGAGCAGCCAGGGGACACAGGGAAATCCAGCTTTCCGCTGGCAGCAGGCGTGAGGAGCAGGGAGGAGGGCAGGAATTAGGTTTGTGGTTTAGTGCCTCATCTGCTGGGACCTCTTTGCCGAGAGGAGATTGCTGTGTTTGTGCCAGAAATCAGCTGTTGTGCTATTGGGGTGTTAATCAGCTCCGTGTCTGCAGGACAGGAGCATCCCCAGAGCCTTGGGCCTTCCTAGAGCATGGGGATCCTGCATCCCATTGCTATTCTGTGTCCCACTGCCGTCCTGAATCCCATTGTCATGGTTCATCCTGCATCCCCCTGCCCTCCTGCATCCCACTGCCCTCCTGCATCCCATCTCTGTCCTGCATCCCATCTCCGTCCTGCATCCCCCTGCCCTCCTGCATCCCCCTGCCCTCCTGCATCCCCCCGCCCTCCTGCATCCCCCTGCCCTCCTGCATCCCATCTCTGTCCTGCATCCCATCTCCGTCCTGCATCCCCCTGCCATCCTACATCCCATCTCCGTCCTGCATCCCCCTGCCATCCTGCATCCCATCTCTGTCCTGCATCCCATCTCCGTCCTGCATCCCCCTGCCATCCTGAATCCCATCTCTGTCCTGCATCCCATCTCCGTCCTGCATCCCCCTGCCATCCTGCATCCCCCTGCCCTCCTGCATCCCCCTGCCATCCTGCATCCCCCTGCCATCCTGCATCCCCCTGCCCTCCTGCATCCCCCTGCCCTCCTGCATCCCACTGCCCTCCTGCATCCCCCTGCCCTCCTGGTTCCCTCTGCCCTCCTGGTTCCCATTTCCCTCCTGCATCCCCCTGCCCTCCCGCCCGAACCGTGCAGTTCTCACTTGTGGTCAGGAGCAGGGGAAGAAGAGGCAGCTACGTGGCAAGTTCTGACTGTAAATACCCTAAACCCCCAACTTTTGTGGTTGGTTCTTTATGCTTGTTTCTTTTCTGAAGAAATCCATGAGTTGGCACTGCTGTCTGAGGCACCGCAGCCTCCTAAAGCCTGTTTGTTTTCATTCTGACATTAACACAAGCTCTAAAATAAGTGCTGCAATTTCCAGGCCCGTTTGCGATTAGCGATAGGCAGGAGTGAACCATTCGGCCTTAAATTAATTGTGCTGGGATGTGTTGGATTTTTTTGGTGGTTTTTTTTTTTTCTTTTTGTTTTATTATTGATGCATAATGTATGATGAGAAAAAGCGAAAAAAATAATTAAAGTCTGAAGAGCTGCATGGATTCATTCATTATGAAATCTGGGTCAGCAGCCGGAGAAGGAAAACAAGGAAGGGGGGGCTGCTGGAGTGGAAAAACAGGAGTTGAGAAGCGCTGCAGGCACGGCAGGAATGCGCGAAAGGCCCTTTGCAGGCAGCCTGGGAAATCCGGAGTTGCACCGTGGCTGCCCCCCGAGGAGGAGCAGCGGGAGGGGATGCGGCGGGCTCGGCAGGCGCTGCAGAGGGGATTCCCTTCCCTCTCCGGTCGCTCTCTCTGCTCCTGGCTGCTCCCTCAGCCGTGGGGTGGGGGCAGGCGCTGCCGTGCTGAGCCAGCACATCCTGCAGAGGTGACGGGGGAGCGCCCGCAGAGGCGGAAAAGGCTGTGCTGGGGATTGGGGCTCAGCAGCAGCGTGATCCCAAAGGGCTATGCTGGCTTGGAGCATCCCTGTGCCATGAGCATCCCTGTGCCATGAGCATCCCTGTGCCATGAGATCCCTCTGCCATGAGCATCCCTGTGCCATGAAATCCCTTTGCCACGAGATCCCTGTGCCACGAGCATCCCTGTGCCACGAGCATCCCTGTGCCACGAGCATCCCTGTGCCAGGAGCATCCCTGTGCTAGGAGCATCCCTGTGCCATGAGATCCCTGTGCCATGAGATCCCTGTGCCATGAGATCCCTGTGCCATGAGCATCCCTCTGCCATGAGCATCCCTGTGCCATGAAATCCCTTTGCCACGAGATCCCTGTGCCATGAGCATCCCTGTGCCACGAGCATCCCTGTGCCATGAGCATCCCTGTGCCATGAGATCCCTGTGCCACGAGCATCCCTGTGCCATGAGCATCCCTGTGCCATGAGCATCCCTGTGCCACGAGCATCCCTGTGCCATGAGATCCCTGTGCCATGAGATCCCTGTGCCATGAGCATCCCTGTGCCATGAGCATCCCTGTGCCATGAGCATCCCTGTGCAATGAGATCCCTGTGCCATGAGCATCCCTGTGCCATGAGCATCCCTGTGCCATGAGATCCCTGTGCCACGAGCATCCCTGTGCCATGAGATCCCTGTGCCATGAGCATCCCTGTGCCATGAGCATCCCTGTGCCATGAGATCCCTGTGCCATGAGCATCCCTGTGCAATGAGATCCCTGTGCCATGAGCATCCCTGTGCCATGAGCATCCCTGTGCCATGAGCATCCCTGTGTCATGAGATCCCTGTGCCGTGAGCATCCCTGTACCTTGACATTCCAGTGCCATGAGCATCCCCATGCCATGAGATCCCTGTGCCACAAGATCCCTGTGCCCTGACATCCCTGTGCCACCATATCTCTGTGCCATGAGTATCCCTGAGCACATCACTCGGATTTTGGGATTTCAGTCCTTGCCTAGGATGCAGCTAATTGAATTGCAAAGAGTGTGGTTGAAACTTGGAGTCTTCCCCACTGGCAGGAAGCGCAGAGATTTCAAACCGTGCTTTTGTGCGGGTTTGGGAGAAAAAGACAGGATTTTTGGAATTTAATTGCAAGATCGAAATTCCTCTCCTTCCTCTTGCTCCTTTCACAGGAAATGTGGCCCAAATTGATTGGACTTTGCAAACAATCAGCATTCATCCTTGGGAAATACTCCATCATAGGGGCATTCATCCTTAGGAAACAATTTTCTGACCCAGTCACATTAAGTGCTTTTCTGAGCAAGCACTCTCCATCCGAGTCCCCAGCAGGACAGAGTCGTGATCCCAGTGGGAGCTTTTGGACTTTCCCTTCAAGCAAATATTAATTTGGACAGTGTCAGGAGACCCTTCCTCTTGTTTTAGCCCACTGAACAGCCACGGGATCCACGTGCTGCTCCTTTGGTCTGGCTTGTGCACTGGGTTTTATCCCTTCTCCAGAGATCCCTTCCCTGCTCTCCCACAGATCCGCTTGCATCGTGTGGGAACCATAAATAAAAGGCTGTTGAATTTAGCTGCCTGTGTTGCAGCAGTGAGGATGATCTAATCCTGCATGCAGCAGACACGGCAGGATGGGATGGGTGGAAGGATGACAGAAATGTGCGTTGATCCCCCAGCACTGCGGTGCAGATGGATCTGCCTTTCCCTCCCAGGGAACTTCCTGAGGTAGATCCAGCTCCCTGCAGGGGCTGTAGCGGTGACATGAGTGACATGAATGACACAAACAGAGCTGGTTGAACCCTGGGGGTCCCTCCAGGGTCAGGATCACTGGTGCTGCCCGTGGCACACTCTGGCTGCCCAGGAATGCACCCAGTCCTTCCCTGGGCAGCAGCATCTCCAGCTGTCAGTTTGCCTCGAGGGATCTGGTTTCCCTCCCATAAAGACCAGCCTGATTTAGTTCCAGGCTATGCAGAAAGGGCTGCTTTGGGATGGGGAGCGCCGGGAAGAAACGGTTAAACCGGAGATGCCGGGATGTTTTCCCACAAGGCGAACGGTAGGGGAACACAGAACTCGTGTTGAATCGGAGAGGAGTAATAACGCTCCTAATTTTCCTGTGTGATTTAATAAAAATGTAAATTGACTTCGGGTGGATGACTCACTTCAGAGGGTGGTGTCGATCAAGATTAATTGGTGGCTGTTTGGAACCAGTTGGGCTTTCTTCCCTCTCCTCAAAGGCAGCTGGAACGGGTCCATGGTGATGGTCTGGCCCCTGGGCTCCCAGATTCCTGCTGAGCCCCTCATCCCCTTTGGCCCCAGCATTTGGGACAGGGAATGGTGGGCAAAGCCATGGTGATTTTATCCAGTGTTGGTGGATGTATCCCATTGGGAGCCCAAGCCCTGAAAACTGTCCTGGTGCCAACAGGGAGGCAAATCTCTGCCCAGGGCTCATTGTGGGGCAGGATTTGGCCCCATAGCAGGAGGGTCTTCCATCCTCTTGCTCTTCCCAGGGCTGGTGAAAGCGTGCCAGGACACTGCACTCTGACCCCAGTCCAGCTCTGGACACTAATGGATTACAAATAACAATAATAAATTAACGGAGATGGGATAATCTACCTACTGTAATGTTGTATTACCGTGGCTGTTAGTTATAGATTAATGTATAATTGTATTACATATGCATAAAGCTCGTGCTGCGGGGCCTTGGCCAGCCTTTAACTCTCTGTGGTTCACAAAGAAACTTCAGGGGGTTGATCCCACACATCCCAGGAGCCCTCTGCCAAGGCATCTCCCGTGTTTCTGCGAGCCTGAAGCATCTCTGCTGCCTCTGTGTGCTGCATGCCCACCTCCCCGGCATGTGTGTGCAGAGACGCTGCTCAGAGCAGGGGTGCAGGGAGCGCTGGCCACCAGGGATTTGTACATTTCACCACAGCAGGTGAGGGAAAAGTGGGAAATGAAGCCCCCTGCATCCCCATCACTTTGGCCTCACACCTGAGCGGTGCAAGGCAGGGCTGTGAGGGCTCCCCAGCAGATCCTTGGCGTGACCAAGACCCAGATCTGTCGAGAGTAATGAAGTGCGAGCCCTTCCCTTCAGTTATTTTTAATGTGGCTCTGCTCAGGCTCGGCTAAATCCGAAGGAGCCGCCTCTTGTTTGCAGAGCCTCCCCCTGCGCCGCCGGATTGCTCGGCTCAGGGTAAATTACTCACTGCACGGACTCGGATCTGTTTGGTTTTGGGCATGCCTCGCTCTGATGAGCGCGGGGGCAGCTGATTTTCCTGATGTTGTGACTGCAGTCAAGGGTTTGGGGACCCTCATTGGTGCCTGTGCTGGGGCTGAAGCGTGGGGCAGGCAGGGAGAAGGGGCTTTCACCCTTCCAGGAGGGTTTTCCAGCTGAGGAGGATGCTCTGAAGGGTCTGTCCATGCCCTGGTTTTTAGCAGCCCCAGCCCCTCTTGCTCTGCCTTTCCTGGGGACATCGATGTGCTCTTGTCTTGTCTCATCCTTTGCCCAGCAGCACCTGTGGGATGGGCAGGTGGTTTTGGGAGGAGTGGGCGTTGGGAATTCCTTCCCTGCTCCCCTTCCCATCCCGGTACAGCCCTCCCTGCTGTCCTGCCTTTAATTTCTGATCCCTCTCTCCCCTCTCCTCCTGAGAGCGCGAGAAGCAGAGGCAGGAAACGTGGGCTGCTGCCAGATGGCTCAAAATGTAGCATCTGTAATACTTTATCAGAAGAAATTATGGCCGAATCACTCTCCCTGATTAAACAGCCTGGCCAGATCCTCCACGGGCCAGCTGGACAGCCTCACCCTCTCGCGACAGGAGGGGAAGCCATGGGAACAGGGGAAGGATGGTGGCAGAGGGAGGCTTGGATGGGGAGGGGATTGGACTGGAGCCTCCAGCAGTGGGGTGGGTCTGTTCCCACCTCCCTGGTCTTGTCCTGTATGGTGCCAGCTCCTGCTCTTTGCTTCCCATGGGCATCCATGGGGTACGGAGGTGGGCAGCCCTCCCTCGGAGAGCGAGGGAGAAGGGGGCGCTGAGAAATCGATGTTTCTCCTCTTGTTGGTTTTCCAAATCTTGGAAAAACAGCACAGCCAGGCCAAGCCACCCTGTGGGCTGCTGCTGTTTTGCTTTTGGAAGTTGTTGTGACCAGGCAGGGGGTGAGGGATGCTCCAAACCCCCGGGGCTGGGTGGAGCATCCCCCCCCACCCCATCCCTGCACCCTCAGGCTGGGGATTCTGTAGAAGCACTTGGAAAAAGGCAGCGGGCAAGAAGGGAAACTGAGGCAGGGCGGAGGGTGCCTCTAGGATCTGGAAGGTCATCTGGAATGCTAGTGAGAGTTAGATCCAGAGTTTAAGCCTCTGAGCAACCTGTCCTCTGGCTCACCCTGCCCTCGTGCTTGTTCTGAGCGCGGTGGCCAAAGCGCGGTGCTACCGCTCTCGATGGGCTTGGCGTGCGCACGGCATCGCCATGAGCTCACTCCCGCTGGCTGGCGAAACGCAGGCGTGGACTAATGCCACTAACTTCCACTAAAGCTGCTGGAAAAATCTGATGGCGTGAGCAAGGGCTGCTTTCCCAGCCTGCTGCGTGCGGGGTGGGGAGAGGGGGATGCGCTGCCTCGCGAAGGAATTCACATCCACGCGTATGGAGCTGTTTTCTTCCCTGATTTACTTGAAATGGTGACTCCTTCCTCCTAAGAGGAAAACAGGAGGAATCTGTGCTCTTAAATGCGTGGAATTAGCTGTTGGATGTAGGGAGTTTGTGTATGAAACACATTAAAAAGAGGAGGAAAGTGCTGAGTGTCTGATGTGAGAGGGGGAGATCCGGTGTCTGAACATGGCCTGACATGGGATGCTGCTTTTGAGCTGTCCTGCATCCCCATCCCACATCCCTGTGCCTCCCCAGCAAGCCCACAAGGACCCAGGCAGTTCTGGAACCCACCTCAGGCACAGATGTGCTCACCCCTGTCATCCCTGTGCCCTTGGTGGGAAAGAAATGCTGGGGGTAGGAAAAGCAGCAAAAAAAGCACATTTTCCACTCAACTCCAGTGGGATTTAACTGCAAGGATGCAGGTGGAGCAGGGCCTGGGGTCTCCCAATCTCCTGGGGCTTGGGAAGGGATGCAGCCATGAAGGAGGATGGAGGAGCAGCTTCCCTGGATGCAGGAGCCTTCCTCCCTTGCCACCTCCCAGGGGCCTGGGCCGAAGGAGGGGAACTGTACACCTGGAGAAACATTATCCCTTCCCTTGCCCGTAAATATTTTACGAGCAGATTAAAAATTGAAGCCAAAATGAGCTCTGCCATCAGAAGAAACCGGCTCGGTTTCAAGTTCTGTTTAAGTATTTTTCTTTATAATGTAGCTGTGTCAATTAGAAAATGACATTGCTATTTAAAATGCTGTTCCGTAGCCCTCTTTAATTAAGGCAGCGATATAATACCAATCTGCTCTCATTAATGAATTTTTAACAATCAAAATGAGAGCTGAATGACGCACAGTTGGATTTGCAGCGCGGGTGTTTTCTCCCGGAGCCTCTGACAGTTAAAGGAGCAGCGGCTGGAGAGGGGGAGAGGCTGCTCCTCCTCGGGCTGAGCAGCTGGAAAAGCGTCTCAGCTGCTGCTTGGTGGGTTTGGAAGGCCTTCATCCCTCTCTTGGCCTTGAAGCATTGTCCTGGAGGGAGAAAATCCTGCTGAGGCTGGTGGGAGGCTCTGTGGGAGCTGGGAAAAAGCAAAGACACCAAAGTCCCGAGCAGAGACACAACTGAGAATAGAGATGGGAGTGGGGTTGTGAGCCCAGCGGCCACCTCAGGGTCACATCCTGCCTGCTGCAGGCTGTCCTCACTGCTCAGACTCGCTGGGCATCCTTGGATCCCATCCCTGGCTCAGTTTTCCCTGGAGATCCCACTATGTTTGTTTTTTTTGTGGCAGCAAAGTGCACGATGCAGTGCTGGGGAGTGTTGCCTTCCCATCTGAAATAAATCCCTGATTTCAGCCCTTTACCCCACAGAGTGTTTCTGTTTTTGTTTTGACAAGGCAGGGGAGGTTAAAGATGCTCCTGCACCTCAGCCCCATAAAAATTGTCTCCCATTGTTGGATCAGGAAGCCTTTTTTCCCAGTGGTTACTATCTGGGATTGCTGGAGGAGCTCTCTCCCTTCTGCTTCTTCCTTCAAGGAGGCAAAACAAAACCCGGAATTTGTTTGAATAATAAAAAAATTAACCAGGCGTGAAAAGTTTAAGCGTAATCATTTCTGTGGCCTGCTTTGATTTGAGCTGATATAATTTGTTTGCTCTCTCATCCTTCCTCCCCGTTTCCTTTTCAACACCCACTCCTTGCTCTGGCCTTTCCCTGACGAACAGAGGGTATTTTAGGAGCGGTGTGTGCATGGAGCACATCCTTGGGATGCTGTTGGAGCAGGGGAGGGTGATGAACAGAGGGTATTTTATGAACAGAGGGTATTTTAGGAGCAGTGTGTGCATGGAGCAGCATCCTTGGGATGCTGTTGGAGCAGGGGAGCTGCAGGCTGGATCAGTCCAGTGCTCCAGCCCAGCATCTGAGAGAATCTAGGCTGGTGTGGACGTGCAACAGGGATTTCTGCAAATCCCATCCTTCTCCTGGTGTCCTCCTGCTTGCCTGGGGTTTGGTGACACTCCTGGGCACCTTGGATCCAGGTGAGTGACACCTGGAGTGAGTTTGCTTTATAATTGTCACCAGAGTTCTGCTTTCAAATAGTTTTGTGTCGAGCTGGAGTGACCAGCCCAGAGGGGCTGGAGCTTCCCCCAGCTCCCTCCCCTGCCAGAGAGTTGAGAGAGTGGGTTGAGGTTTCCTGGCTGGGTTTTTGTTGCCATAGGGAAGAGAATTGAAGCCTGGAAACCATCCTGTGGGTGCAGGGAGGAAGTGTCAATGTCTAGGAAAACAAGGAGAAAATAGCAGCGGCAGCACCGCGCCGTCGCCCGAGCCCAGCAGGAGTCGGGACAAACCCTCCTGGCAGATGGGAAAGGCCAACGGGGTCGTGTTTGGGGTCGTCTTTGTCCTTCCTGGCACTGCTGGCACGCAGGGATGCCAGCCAGAAAAGCCATGGCCCAGGAGCAGCCACCCCTGGAGCTCCAGCTCCGTTCTTTTCCTGCAGGGCTGGAAGAGACCAGAATGTATTCACAGTGAAAAAATAAGGGAATATGGAATTACATTCTCTGCTCTGATTTCAGGAGGAGGAGAGAGATGCAAGGGCGGCTTTGAGCTTTTGCCCAGGAATAGCCAGGGATCTGCTTGGAGGCTTGCATCCCACTGCCGATAATTTTGGAGCTGAATCATCTGCATTTCTGCTGCTCCTGAGACAGTGTCAGGAATACGCATCCCCAGGGTGTCACAGGCACATTTTTGTGGGTTGACAATGGATCTGATTAAGAAAAAAGCACCCCAAATGACACCTAAAGCCGCCAGCCTTGGAGTCTGGACTCCTGTTGCTCACTTCCCATTCAGACACTCCTAGGGACGAGCGTGGCCGTGGTTGTGCAGCAGAGCCAGCTCTGGGTTGGGGGATGAGCAAAGCCCATCTGCAAATGCTGAGGGAGAGGAGGTGGAGGGGTGGGAGCTGCACTTTGGAGTGGTTTTGCTTCAGCCTGTGCGTGGGGGTGGCCCCGATGACGCCGCAGCCGTCGGGAGGCCGGGGAAGGCTCCTGTGGGTGCAGGGCAGGGAGCAGCTGGAGCTGCACTGCCAGCGCCCCTGGCCACCAGCTCAGGTGTGGGGACACTCTGACCCTGAGCCAGCTCAGGGGGGGTCACCTGGCGGTCACAGGGCCTGTCCCCTCATGGTCCCCACTGCCACAGCGAGGGCAGGTGTGCCCAGGCAGGGCATTCCCTGCTGTGGCTGTCCTGAGGATCCATCAGAGCTGTTCCAGCATCCATCAGAGCTGGTTAACGTGAGCTGTGCACCAGCCAGCCCAGGCCCTGAGGCACCAGGGGCTGACCTGCCCCTGGCTCCTGTGGCTTCCCTGCTGAGCACCTGCTGGGGGCTGGGGCAGTGCAGGGACAGCTTAACCCATCCTTCCCCAGCAGCAGGAGGAGAGGAGAGGGTGGGTGGATGGATGGATGATGGATGGATGGATGGATGGATGGATGGATGGATGATGGATGGATGGATGGATGGATGGATGGATGGATGGATGGATGATGGATGATGGATGGATGGATGATGGATGGATGGATGATGGATGGATGATGGATGGAGGGATGGATGGATGGATGGATGGATGGATGATGGATGGATGGATGGATGGATGATGGATGGATGGATGGATGGATGGATGGATGGATGGATGATGGATGGATGGATGATGGATGGATGATGGATGGAGGGATGGATGGATGGATGGATGGATGGATGATGGATGGATGGATGGATGGATGGATGGATGATGGATGATGGATGGATGGATGGATGGATGGATGGATGGATGATGGATGATGGATGGATGATGGATGATGGATGGATGGATGGATGGATGGATGGATGGATGGATGGATGGATGGATGGATTGATGGATGGAGGGATGGATGGATGGATGGATGGATGGATGATGGATGGATGGATGGATGGATGATGGATGGATGATGGATGGAGGGATGGATGATGGATGGATGGATGGATGGATGGATGGATGGATGATGGATGGATGATGGATGGAGGGATGGATGATGGATGATGGATGGATGATGGATGGATGGATGGATGATGGATGATGGATGGATGGATGATGGATGGATGGATGATGGATGGATGATGGATGGATGGATGGATGGATGGATGGATGGATGGATGGATGATGGATGGATGGATGATGGATGATGGATGGATGATGGATGGATGGATGATGGATGGGTGGATGGATGGATGGATGGATGATGGATGATGGATGGATGGATGGATGGATGGATGATGGATGGATGGATGGATGGATGGATGGATGGATGGATGGATGATGGATGGATGGATGATGGATGGATGGATGATGGATGGATGGATGGATGGATGGATGGATGATGGATGATGGATGGATGGATGATGGATGGATGGATGGATGGATGGATGGATGGATGATGGATGATGGATGGATGGATGATGGATGGATGGATGATGGATGGATGGATGGATGATGGATGGAGGATGGATGGCGCAGGGGGACAGATTTCTCCAAGCAGAGAAATGCCTTTTGTCACCCATCCTGGTGTCAGGTGTTGGCCATGGGGTGTCCTCTGTCACATTGGGTGCTGCCCAAGTGGCTCTGCTGTCTGACATTGCTCCTGACCTGCAGGGCTGGCAGCTTCTGAGCCTTCTGCTGCTGGAGGGGGGAAAGGGAGGGAACATTAAACCAGAGGAGCCGTGAGAGTGCAGATTTAGATTTTTAAGGGAACACTGGAGGGAAGCTCTCGGTGCTCCCCCACATTTCTGTGGCTCTCTGGCCACAGCTGGTGTCCGCAAAATTCCACTGCCAGCCCTCCTGGGTGGGCAGAGAGCTGGCTGTTTGTCATCTGTTTGTGAGGCTGCCAGGTAATTTCCTGTGCCCAGGACATGCCAGCTCATTGCTGGGATTGTCACAGAGTTTCAGTGGGGCGTGGGAACTTCCTAGTGCCAGGCTTCTGGGTGGCTGCTGGGATTGAGCTGGCACATCGCTGTGCCCCACACCAGCTTGTTTGTCCTTTCGTGACTTTCCTACCTGAGAATTGCCTTTATTCCTTCTCCCACGGATTTGCTGTCCCTGCAGCTCTTGTGGCAGAGGCATCTGGGGAGCTGGGACAGACCTGGCTCAGCCAGGGGATACTGCAGCTCCCCCTCCATCCTCTCACACCTGCTCCCTCCCAGCCAACGAGTTTCATTAATGTACTAATTAGGGTTAAAGCACTAATTAGAGTGTCTGTGCCAGTGTCCTTGGGAAGGCAGCTTGACTCCTGGGTGCTAATGGAGCTGCTGTCACAACAAACACCCAGTGCACGCTCCTCACCCAGCCCAGCCAGCATCCCGGGATTCTCCTGCCCACACCATGGAGCAGGAGCTGCTCCTGGCAGCCTTCTCCATCCCTGTGTCCCTCCTGGGGACAGCACAGGGCCAGCACTGCCTCTTTGCATGGTCCCAGCTACAACCCCCCCACCGGGACAGACACCAGACTCCTGCCTTCACCCCTCACCCATGGCTGAGTTTAAGGGGTGGTTTTGAGTATATTTTCTGTTATTTAATGTATTTTAGTAGTAAATTTTCTGCTAAGTGGTGTTTTGGAAGGTCAGACGTGGTTTGTGAAGTCCGGCTGAGTTCAGTGAAGTTTGATCTCCCCACAGAGGGCTGCAGTATTTTTAATACCTCTTCTGTTCAACCTTCCCCTTCAAAATACCATTTTCCCCTGTAAAAATAGACTGGTGTGGCCAAACAGCCCCCAGATGACACTCAGAGCTCTCTTTGAGCTCAGAAAAAGCTTTGCAGCTGGACAACAAAAACATTTTTCCCTGCTTCTTTGGACTCTTGAAAAACCTGGATGTTTGGGGCTTGATTTTAACCCCATCATTTCCGTGTCGCCCTTGGCAGCGGGAAGCCAGGAGCCGCCTGTGGGAAGCTCCAGGCGGGATTGCTGTTTGCCCGCATGGCACTTTCCGTGTCTGAGCAGCGTGTTCCTGTGTTGTCATGAAACAGAAGAACAGGATAATTAAATTGCCCTTTTCCCAGCAAAATGTTCCGGGCTCGGCGGCGGGCCTGGCTGTGGCTGGCTGCCAGGAGCACATGCCTGGCTGCTGATGGGAGGTGTGAAAAGTGCTGGGGAGGGGATGGGATGGGCTGCTGATTACTGGGGGGGTTTGTGGAGATCTGTCATCCCCTGGAAGCACAGGCACGGCCGGCGATGCCACCCAAGGGTCCCGGGCGCCCCCGGCAGTAATTCCCAGCCTTTAAGCTGGGGCTGCTGGAGCGCTGCAGGCACGGATAATCGAGATATTCTTGTCCTTAAGCCTCTCAAGGGTTGCAGGTCTTAAAACGGGCTCCGGCTGTCGAGGCAGCAGCGGGGTGGGAGCAGCCAGGACAGGCTCAGCAGGTGATGCTTGGGGCTGGGTCGGTGCGGATTGAGCGGCTGCTGCCAGGGAAATGCTGCCAGGGTTAGGGAGCAACCCTTGGGGAGCAGCCAGGCCTCGTCCCGCTGCTGCCCGGCTCTCCTGACATCCTGCTCCCTCTCTGAGGTGCTGATGCTCCATCCCTCAACTGTACCAAGATTCTGCAAAGGCAGAGTTTTGTGGTTTTGCTGTTTTCCTCGCCTGCTCTCTTCTCTCCTCTCCTCCTCCTCCTCCACCCTCTGCTGCCCCGGATCCTGGGATCCATCAGTGTTAGTGCTTTGCCTTCAGCTGTGACCCTCCAAGAGCTGGCTGTCCCCTGCCTTTGTCACCCCTTGGTGCCCCTCCTCTGGAATATTAACGCCACAAATCACAAGCGACAGCCTGGGCTGGAGGAGGTGTCGGAGCAGGGATGGGACACGTGGTGGCTTTGTCCTTCTCCTCAGGGCTGTGTTTTGCTTCCAGAGTGAGGGGAGCAGCCAAAGCCACGTTTCAGAGTGGGGAGATGGAAGGGTAGAGCAGTAAGGCTGGGATTTTCATCCTGCTTGGATGCAGGCTCCTTCCCACCTCCGTGTCCATGGATTTGTGGCTTTCCTCTTCTCCATCCAGCCATGTCCAGCTTGGCCATGGTGTTTTCTTCTCTGCAAATGCCAGGGGTGCCGGGAATGCAGGAGCTGGGCTGGGAATGAGCTATGCCCTGTGGAAATGTGTGCAGCCCATGTTTTGCTGTGTGTGGAACTGAGGAATTTCCGTGTTTGGTGGGTGCAGGGAGGAGCAGATGTAAGGGGGATTACGGGCGGCTCTTTTGCACGTGTGTGTGCACACGTGCAGCCAGGCAGGCAGGGATGGGGGTGTGGGACACTCCTGAGCCTGGCACTGACAGGAGCATGGGGGAGAGCACAGGAGACACGGGCACAGCTCTGGGGGTCCACAGTGGTTGGGGACAGCACTGGGGACATGGCTCTTCTCACTGGGCTCATGCTGCCGAGGGAGGGCTGCAGCCACGCAGGGGTGGGGTTGCTGTGGGGGGAATGGACAGTGTGAGTTGTTGTCCCTGGTACGGTCCCTCCGTGCCTCAGTTTCCCCCTGAGGGGAGGAAATACACAATGGGACAGCTGTGGCTAGCTGGAAGGTCACTGCCCGTGCTGGATGCATCAAATCATTCTGAATCACACCCTGCAAACACCCTGTGGCAAACAGCATCCTGGATCATCCCATTGCTCCAAGGGCTTGCCAGAGACTCCGACATTCCCTGGAGAGCGGTGGGAGAGCAGCTGCCAACCAGCCAACCTGGCTTTTGCGATGGCAGCGACAGCAGGGAAGGGAGCAGTGGCACCAGCTCGGACTGAGCACGGCCGTGCCTTTGCTTTCCTCTCCCGTCCCCCCAGCGATGCATTTCCAAGGATTTTGTTTGAGCTGTGCCCTAGCAGCCCCTGGGATGGGTTTGGGAAGGGCCAGGGAGGCGCGGGCAGGGCAGGGAGCGGGCGCTGCTGCCCGCCAGGCTGCCAGAGCCGACCTTCCCTCTCCACTGACCTTCATGCCCATCAGCATCAGCTCTGCTGCCTGTCCACATCCAGGGATGCTGGCAGGGCTGGGCTGGGAGGCTGGGCAGAGGTTCCCAAGGGGGCTCTGGGGGCTCAGCAGAGCTGCAGGGAGGTGGGGGTGTGCTGGGGTGGATAATTCAAGGAGGTTAAAAGGTGAGCCATGGGATCTGTTTGGAATATCATTGATGGGAACCTCTGCTGTGGTTGGCCTCCACTCACATCACACGGCCAAGGGGAGGGTGAGAGGCATAGCTGAGGAGCAGCCATTCCCCATGGACTGGCCCTGGAGGAAATAAAGATGTACCTGGTGTGGAAAATCCATGTGGAATTGGAGCTGGGGTGGTCTGGCCACTGGGTGCTGCTCAGCCTTGGGGTGATGGGGTTAGATCCATGTAGGTGTCAGTGTAAAGACCCCTGGATGCACAGGTGGGAAGGCTGGGGGATGGTCCCTGTTCCCAGACTGCTCCTCAGGGTCTCCCCTCTGGCTCAGCTCCCTCTCTCCAGAGGGCTCCTGGGGGTGTTTTGGTGTTTCTGACTGAAGCCCCTTCCTGGTCACCAAGGGACTGTTTTGAGGGGGAATTGCCTTCTTTAACCTGTTCTGTTGTGATTTTCTGCCACACTGGGGGACAGGCTGGGGGGAGCACTCAGAAATATCTTCTTGGAGTCACAGGGCACCAGCGGGGTGGGAGCAGCCAGGAGTCACTGGAGGAGTTTTGGAGGAGCTGTCACCCAGGAGTCACTGGAGGAGTTTCGGACCAGAGCTTTACCTGCTGCCTGTGTGGAGGATCCCAGAGCATCCCTTGAGCTGACATTGCCCCAACCTCTGCATGGTCCTTGACCCATCCCATTCCCACTGATGCCCAGGGAATGCTGTCAGGAAACGGGTGGCAAAACCACAGTGCCAAGATCTCCCCAGTGCTGCACCCAGAATTATCTCAAGCAATTATCTTTTTTTTGGAAACATGAAATAAACCAAGCTGCCAGAACAATGGACTGAGCTCCCCATCAGCTGGATTACAAATGAGAAGAGCCATCACCCTGCTTGGGGTACTCCAATTTCCACGGGCTGCCAGCGTGGGGATGTGTAGGGCTCCTGGTTGAATTTGAGTGCTTTGCTGCTGTGGTCCCTGTGCCTGCCCCGTGTCCCCTGTGCCCTGTTCTGGCCCCTCATGCCAGCTGATCTCAGTGATGCTCCAAGAGACCCTCCTGATTCCTGTGGTTGTCTCCTCCTGGGCCTGCTCCAAAGCCTATCCATGTTCCTGGAAGCCATTCTGAGATTGCTCTCTCTGAGGAAAGATTGGTTTGAAAAAAGTGTTGAAATACCACAGGAAATGGTGTTTGTCCAAGATATCAGCCTCAGTCAGAAATGACAAAACCCCCTGATTTTGGATGAAAATTTACTTGTCCTGGGCTTCAGCTCTCTGAAGTTTCTTTCAGGCAGGATCTGGGCAGAGTTTGGGCAGGAAATGGGTGCTCCTGGAGGAGCTGCTTGGCGTGGCCGTGGGTGCCACTGTGCCAGCACTTGACAGGGAGTGCCTCCACTGTAACACCCTGGAGAGGGAGCAGTGGATGGGTGCCCATCTCTGCCCGATGTAGCTGCCAGGATTTGCTCACAGTTTTGGGTCACCTTCATCGCAGCTGGGGAGGAAGATGCCACAAGGTGAGCTGGGCAGCGCAGGCACTGCTCTCCTGCCTGGTGCTGGGCTGGCTACCTGCCCAGGGGGCCGAGGCCTCCCTCTTGGAGAAGAGGAAAAAATAATAATCTGCAAGCCAAGAAGCTGGGAGCTGCTGGGAGCGTATTTATCGTGGGGAAGAAAAAGGCTCTGTTCCCTCTCTGTGCAGCGGCTGTTTATCACACTCACAAGGGGATGGAGAAAATGTTCCATTTGTTGGGTACAGCCGGCAACCCACACAGCGTATAAATTAAGGGCTTTTACATGCAGAGTTCCCGAAATAAAACACACACACACACACACACACACACACAAAGAGAGAGGAGTTTTGTGTCGGCCCCAGCGCGCTGCCTCTCCCTGGCTGTCCCTGCGCCCCAGCCCCGGCCCGGCGCTGGCTCCCGTTCAGGAATTCCACATTATCTCTGAGCGTTTCCAGCTTCCTCAGCAGGGAACAGCTCTGCTTCTGTCTTCCTGCAGCCACATCTGGAAAGTGTTAGGCCGGGGTGTCAGCCGGCAGGGCTGGCTGGCATGCGCTCCCCCCGCTATGGCACGCTGGCTCTGACACCCTGCCCGCTCTGTGCCTCGCCTGCCTGCCTGTTCCATGTCCTGACACTGCTCTCAGGCTTCAAACTGCCTGCCCCAGGGGGCTGAAGGGATGAGTTTTTTCTGCCTCCCCTTTTTGGAGAGTTTTGAGGGAGTTCTTGTAGATGTTACGGGGCGAGAGGGCTCTAGGGACCTCCAAGGACTGATTTCTGCAGGGATGCTCTGCTGTGGTCAGGGATGCTCTGCTGTGATCAGGGATGCTCTGCTGTGGTCAGGGATGCTCTGCTGTGATCAGGGATGCTTTCCTGTTGTCAGGGATGCTTTCCTGTGATCAGGGATGCTCTGCTGTGATCAGAGATGCTTTCCTGTGGTCAGGGATGCTTTCCTGTGATCAGGGATGCTCTGCTGTGATCAGAGATGCTTTCCTGTGGTCAGGGGTGCTTTGCTGTGGTTCCCAGCTCTGCTGTGGTACTCCTGTGCTCCCTGTTCAAATCCTCCTCTTGGTGCCCTTTTGGAAAACTTGCTGCCTGCTCAGGGGAGTTTTCATCCCCTGGGTTTGTTTCTGGACTGACATCCCCAAGCTGTAGCTCAGCATCAATGTGGTGCTGCATCTGCTGGACGCTGGAGGCTTGAGGGTGGAGTTTGTGGGAGGTGAAGCCTCTGTGATTCCCCAGTGCTCTGGGAGGTGTCTGGGGAGGTTCTCACTGCACTCTGCTTGCTTGTAATGCCTGTGGGCTCATCCCACTGGGATTTCCTCATTTGTTAGGGAGTACCTGGGGCATAAAGACATTTGGCTGCCAGCATCTCAGGCCCCCAGGAGAAATCTCCACGTGGTGTGGGCACATGGAGATGCCCAGATGGATGATCTTTTCCCACCAGTGGCTCTGATTGCAGCAGGGCAGTTGAAAATGGAAGAGCTCCCTGTGACATCTGGTCTTTTAAAGCCCCCTTTGTGGTCCTTGGGGACCTTGGTTCCTTGCTGCAGGTGTGGGTGACACTGCAGAGGGACAGGGATTTGCTGTGGTGGTGGGTGACACTGTGCAGAGGGACGGGGATTTGCTGTGGTGGGTGACACTGGAGAGGGACAGGGATTTGCTGTGGTGGGTGACACTGGAGAGGGACAGGGATTTGCAGTGGTGGTGGGTGACACTGGAGAGGGACAGGGATTTGCTGTGGTGGGTGACACTGGAGAGGGACAGGGATTTGCTGTGGTGGGTGACACTGGAGAGGGACAGGGATTTGCTGTGGTGGTGGGTGACACTGTGCAGAGGGACAGGGATTTGCAGGTGTGGTGGGTGACACTGTGCAGGGGGACAGGGATTTGCTGTGGTGGGTGACACTGGAGAGGGACAGAGATTTGCAGCGGTGGGTGACACTGTGCAGAGGGACAGGGATTTGCTGTGGTGGGTGACACTGTGCAGGGGGACAGGGATTTGCAGCGGTGGGTGACACTGGAGAGGGACAGGGATTTGCTGTGGTGAGTGACACTGTGCAGAGGGACAGGGATTTGCTGTGGTGGGTGACACTGGAGAGGGACAGGGATTTGCTGTGGTGGGTGACACTGTGCAGAGGGACAGGGATTTGCTGTGGTGGTGGGTGACACTGTGCAGAGGGACAGGGATTTGCTGTGGTGGTGGGTGACACTGGAAAGGGACAGGGCTTTGCAGAACACAGGTGGTTCAGGGACTGATGTGCCCTTCAGAGCAGAGGACATGGAGAGCTGATGGCTTGTTTTCCAGATGGGATAATGACAGTGACCTGGAAGCAGTGCCTTAATGACCTAATGACCAGCGTGTGCAATCCACAGGAGGGTCTGTGGTGGGCAGGGATGTGGAAGTGCCCTAACCAGAGAGGGCTCACCTGCTCCCTTTTTTCCCTTTTTTTTTCTCCCTTGCTTTTAACCTGGCAACCCTACCATGATGGGATTTTAAAGTTAAAGCTTAAAAAGACCCAAAAAAGAAACCCCAGAAAAAGAGAACAGGCCTAGGCTTTACAGACCCTACAGATGCATCCGGCACCAAACTGATCCCAGCTGCAGCTCCACTGTCAATAGTGTTACACGAGGGATCAATCCCCTTCATTGTTTTATGTGGCCTCTACAGCATCATCAGCTAATTAAACCTAATGGGTCCCAGAGCAGCACTGACAGCATCTGATCCTATCAGCCTGCACAGCCTTTCTCTTGACGGGCCACTCCAGAGCCAGATCCTGCACTCCAGACCCTGGCAAAAGCCTGTATTGACTCGGAGGATCAGGCTGCAGATCAATGGGAACTGTTGTTAAACAAACATCGCCGGATTAATGTCAGCTCCGCAGGGGGAGGAGGTCGATGGCTGCTAATTCGACAGGGGTGGGAGGGAGCAAGGGGACGCGGTGACAGCGGTGACAGCGGTGACAGGGCATGCAGGGGGAGAGGCCAGGCTGTGAAAGTGCTCCCTGCGTCTGTGGCAGCGTCTGAGCGTTTCCCAGTCTCGGATTTATCATCCCCCGGGCTGGGAGGCTGTGCTGGACAGGAGCCCAGCGGTGTCCCCAAGGGCATTAGAGGTGCCCAAATCCCTTTGCTTTGTGCGTCAAGGGCGGTGTGGTGGCCTTGGACTTTCCCCAGAGAGGACAGGGACCCCTGTGTCCCTTCTACACACTGTCCCTGGCATGAGCATCTCCCCCGTTGTGGTGGACCACTAAATCTCGGGTTCCTGCTTTCCCTTTTCTTGTGGCTCCCGCTGTCCATTGGCTGGGGATCAGGGATGCCCAGGGATGTGGCTTGGGAAGGTTTCCACTCCCACAGCCCTGTGCTGCAGGCAGTTTACTTGGGACTCTCTCCTCTTTTTCCCTCGTTTTTCTCCCATTCCTCTGTTGCTGGGAAAGCCTTTATCCCACATCTGCAGTAGCAGAGCTGGGGAGGGTCAGTCCTGCAGGAGTGACCCTTGTGTTTGGACTCTGTGTTCCTTCACTCTGCCCACGATTCTGCCAGGAGGAAAAGCCCAAGGAGGGCTCCTTCCCACCACCGCCTTTTCATCCCCTGGATCCACTCGTCCTGGCACTGTTATCCAGTGCATTCCTGCTGGGCTTAGTGGGAAGGTTGGAGCAGCTCTTTGGGTGCTGGGCTCAAGGCAGGTGGCAGGAATGCTCCCAGCTGACACCTGGGAGCTCAGCACAGCTCCGGTGTCAGCGCAGCTGAGAGCAGAGGAGGTGAGAAGCCCCAGACACCTGCAGCTCAGTTAATAAATATTTATTTGAAGGTGACAAACACTCTCCTGCATGAAGCCAAGTGAACAGACGGAGGATTGCGGGAGAGTGACGGGGTGTGCTTTTTTTTGGGGGGGGTTTACCATGAGGATGTCGAAAGGAGCAGCTGATGAACCAAAGGATGTTGAAATCCACATTCATTTCCCTGACGCGGCTGCCTGACGTCAAGGCAGGCAGGAAACGTCCCCCTTGGCAAGAGAGGGCTTGGCACAAAGAACCCTCACCCATGGGGACGGTGGGAGCGTGCCTGGGGGCTGGTAAGATGTGACGAGAAGAATCAGGAGCCAGGAGGATGCCAGGTCAGGTATAAATAACGAAAGGGCTGAAGTTTAATTGTTCTCTTAAAAAGGAGAAGTGAAGGGAAGGGAGCAGCCAGGGTGAAGGGTGCTGTCACCTCACTGGGACTTGGGGCTCTGGTGGGTGGCTTCATGGTGCTGGGAGCAGGGACTGGCTGGATGCTTTGGGCATTAACCCTGGGGAAATGGGAAAAGCAGCTTCTGTTTCTCTCCTGGCCCATCTGTGTGTGGTCAGGGGATGGGAAACTTCCTGGATTGAGGCTTTGGGGCACTCTCTCTATATCAGACCGGTGTTCAGCAGTCCAGTGTGAGCTCTCTGGGCATCGGGGCTGCCGTGTGCTGTTTGCAGCAGGGACAAGCCCATCTCCCGTGGCTGTGCCATCCATCCCTGCCCTGAAGCTGCTGCTGGGCCCTGGACTGCAGCGTGTCCCTGCAGCTGCAGAGGGCCAGGACGAGCTGGGCAGCTCTGTGCCGGTGACTCACGGTCCCCTGGCGTCGCAGGAAGCGGCTGCTGCCACGCTGATGTGTGTGGGCAGCAGGGCAGTGCCCTGCCACATCCTGCAGCAGCTCAGCTCCATGCCAGGCTGGAGCAGGAGCCTGGGATGGGGCAGGATGTGGGCGTCAAACCTGCTTGGTGCATGGCAAGGCACGTGCTCCCAGCTCAGGATCTGCTCTGTGGCACATTGGGATGCTGCTCCTGGCATGGACACAACCACCAAGGGGTTTTGGTCTCGGTTTTGTTTGTGCCAGGAGGTTTTCTTGCAGGGATCTTCCCTGGGCCTCCACACTTAGTAGATCTGCAGGCACCAGCCTTGTCAAGCTGAAGGTCTGAGGAGAGCTCTCCTGGATGCTCTTGTGCATCCTTGCACCCTGTGCTGGTATGGAGTGGGGAACCTGCCCTGTCCCCACTGGCCCTTGCTCATCTTACCGTGTGGAAATGGGTTCAGCAAAGCCAAACCTCAGGAAACTCCATGCCCTGGCACTGGAGGAGGCTTTACCCCTCCCAGGAGCTGGGGTGTGAAGCTGCCAGGCCACGTGTGAACAGACAGGCTGTTGAGCTGCCCCACGGTCCTGTGGGGACGTGGGGTGGCAGTGGCAGAGCTGGCAGCGAGGGAGCAGCAGGACCTGGGAGATTAATAATGGAAGCGCTGGCATCCGTTTTAGATTAGCGAGAGAAAGCTCGGTGCCCATCTCGCCCAGCATGTAACTTTAATGCCGAGATAATGAGCAATGATATTTATTTGTAAGAGATCTGGAGATATCGCTGCCCAGGGAGCAGCCAGGAGCTGTCAGAGCCCTCTGCAGCCCCACCGTGGCTGCTCCCAGCTGTAACCCAAGCGCTCCCCTCCACCCGGCTCACTTTTCACGCTCCAGCTCCATTCACCGAGCGGGACACGTGGGCTCATGGGGAGCCCTGGCTAAGATTTGCTGAAGCTGCTCGTGATTTGGGGTTTCTTGTTGAGGGGATGTTGGTCTTGCAGGAGGGGTTAGGAACAGCCCCTGGCACCTGCAGCTCAAGCTGCCAGGACAGGGTTTAAGCACATCTCAGTGCCTGCTCCCCTCACTGTCCCTTGGATGTGCCCAAGGGGGATGTGGGATGATCTCTCGTCAGCTGAGCTGGAGAGGAGAGGGTGGTGTGGAGAGCCTGCGAGCAGGTGCTTTCCTCCACTGAGCCACTGAGATTCTGGGGCTGTTTTGAAGAGTTTGGGAGCAGACAGCCACTTGCCTCCTCCTGGCTGGGTCCACGGGGATGTTCAGGGCAGTGACATGTTGTGCTCTGGGGAAGCAGTTGTGTGTTGTGGGTGTTTGGGCTCCCTCAGACATCCCCCAGGTCGGGAACAGGGCTGTTCCTGCTTCCTTGTGCCAGCGTGGGTTGTCCCAGGAGGGCTGAAGGATGCCCAAGGTGCTGTTGTGTAACTGGCCAGCAGACAGGCTTAGGCCGCCTCTGGCAGGTGGGTGTCCCTTCCTTATTAAGCCATCCCCGGTGTAATTAGTGGGTTAAAGCCTGATGAGATAATGCTCCATTATTTTTGTGCTATTGGGGGATTAGGAGCAGCGGGATTTCTCAACGGCTTTATCTCCGCTCGGGTCCTGCGCTGCACCACACGGCACCAGGTGGGTAAAGGGCACCTGGGCACTCCCAGCACCGGGCATCCCCATTCCGGGCTGCAGGCATGGGGAGCCCGGCCCGGGGGGCTGCTGCTGCTGCTGCTGCTGCTGCAGAGGCTGTGCTGGCAGGGATCTCCTGTGAGTGCTGGGACAGCCCCATCCATCCCAGCGCTCCCGGCTGCGTGCCAGCGGAGCGAGGAGGTGACACTTCCAAATAAACAGGGAGAGGTGGGTGGTGAGCGCCGGGGCAGGAGCCGAGGGCATCCCGGGGGGCTCCTGCCGTGATTTATGGCTGGGACAGGGCAGAGCTCTCGGCTCAGCCTCTGGAAGCTCTTTGCTGTCACGCTGGCGTGGGGGCCGCAAGGACAAACATGCCCCGTGTGTCGCTGCGGTGACACGAGCAGCTCCCGGGCTACCCCTGCCCTTCCTGGGAGCCCGGCCAGGGACACCCTCAGGATGCTGATGGAGCTGGCGTTCAGCCCTCCGAGAGTCCCAGCGATGCTCTGGTGAAGGAGTTGGGTGGCTGGAAAGCAGGAATGGAGGAAAATGTGTTTAATGAAACAGGGCCTGGCTCGGTGGGGCTCCCCTCCTTCTGCCAGCCCGGAGCTGCAGGGATGGAGCTGGCATTGGATGGAAGCAGGCGGTCTGGACGCGGGCCAGGCTGTGCACTTGATCCAAACACAGCTGGAGCTGATCTGATGAAGTGAGAGGTTAAGAAGAGAGCATCTGTTATCTAAAGGGGACACACAGAGGGAAACTGTAAGCTCTTTATTCCCCCCATCCCACCCCCTCTGTTCAGTGCATCATCTCTGACTTTATTTCTTTGATTTATTAAGGAAGCCTGCGCTTCCGGGGCTGTAATTAAGTGCCACTGTGTGAGCTTTTGATAGTGCGTGAATGATATAATGGCTAGCACGGCTGCCGTCTGCTCAAGTGCTTTAGGAGTGAGATAAGGAGAGCAGGGATCCCTTCTGCCCACCGGGGACAGGGCTCAGTCACTGGGGGGTGACAGAGGAAGCAGGGAAGGATGTGGGAAGCACTTAGCGTTGTGGTGGGAGCACGGTTCAGGAGGGCATCCCCAACCCAGGCTGGGAAGGGAGTTCACATCCCCTTGTGAAAGTCCATCAGAGCATCTTGGCAGCTGCTGGAGGCTGAGCCAGGTGTTCCCCTGCCACATGTCCTTGTTCCCTCACAGCCGTGCTTGAGGTGGAGAGGGCACCACGGACCCTCAGCCAGCCCCTGGCTGCTCCACGGTGCCATCCCAGGGCTGTTTTTAGGGCAGGACATCCGTAGGCTCGAGGAGCAGTTGGTGTCAGCATCCTCAGCGTCCTGCAGGTTTCGCTCTGCTGCCGGAGGAGTTTGCTGGCAGAGCCTTGGTGTGGAGCCAGGGGCTGGGGAGTTCTGGCTGGGAACAGCTCCGCCAGCCTCTGGAAAAGGGCCAGCGCTCGCAGGCACACGAAGCTGGAGGTGCCATGAGGGATTCAGTGGGGCTGTGTCACCCTGTCACCCTCCCCTCCCTGCCAGGTGTCCCCTGCGCAAGGTGAGGCTCCCAGGCAGGGTGGCATTCCCAGGCAGACATGCAGTGTTACTGTGGTGCCAAGGGAAGGGTCTGTTCCCATTCCCACCTGGCACAAGGGCTCTGGTCATGGTGTCCCTGTCCCTGTCGGTGTCCCAGGCCATGCTGGGACCTGGCAGTCTCGGCTGACGTCTCTGGCTTTCCCCCAGGGCTCAGTTCTATTCCCAGGATGTCTGCTGAGCCTCCCTCTGTGCCCAGCAGCCCCCGGCACCCCCCTCACCCACGCCTGGGGTTCAGACAGATACAGATTTCTTTTTCCTGTAAGGAACATTTTTGATACATAAGCAGGATTATTTCCGTGGATTGGCCAGAGGCCACAGGAGGAGGGAGCTTGGAGCCTGGAGAAGATTTCGGCTCCTGGCTGAGGAGGGGAGGAAGAGGAGGAGGAGGAAAGGATAAAAAAAGTCCAACCCTACATGTAAATAAGCTTAAAAATAAAAAAGTGACAGAGATTATTTGCTGCTTAATGAACTAAAATGTCCAACCTCCCACCAAGCAGCGACATTGTTTATAAAACTACAGAAAGGGCTTTATTTTAATGGGCAGTAAATCCCATTCATCCCCAGGCCTGGCAGTGCGGAGTGTGCTGGATGAATAGGCTGGCGCTGGCCACAGCCTGCTCGCTCCCATGGCTTCTCCAAGGGGTGTTTTCTCCCCCTTTCCCCATATTTGCTGTTTTCCTCCTTTCCTCCTCTCTCCTAATCCCCAACACTGTGATAACGGGGTTATCTGGCCAGGAAGAGAGGAGGAATCCGTCCCTGTGCCTCGGCATGTCACATCCGCTCGCGTTTGTTTATTCATTTGAAAAACGCTCCCCCCCTCCCTGTTCTGTCCCTGGGTGGCAGCTGGAGAGTGGCCTGAGATAATCACAGCCTTATTTTTTATTAAATAAAGCCTCCTGTAGCCTGCAGGCAGATTTTGTCCAGTTGCCCCCGTCCTGTGCTGCTTAGTCTGCAAACAGGGAGTGATGGTCCTTGGAGCAGAACCCCGGTCCTACAGCCGATCCCACTGAGGATCCCTCTTGCAGGGAAAAAGGTGGTTTTGGTGTGGGGACAGCCCCACTGAATGTGGCAGTGGGGCAGGAAGGACCTCAGGCAGCAGCCAAGCAGTTGTAGGCAGGAAATGCAGGTCAATATTCTGCCCTGGATTGTGGAAAACAAATACGTGGTGAAGGCATCCATGGGAATGAGAGTATCTGAGATAGGGGTGAGGTTTGGGTTAAAAAATGATGGCAATTATTTCTCCAGGTTTGGAGCTGGTCAGGCCTTGCAGGACACTTGGGAAGCAGGTTGATAAATGTGGATTGAGGGATCTTGAGCCACTGGGAAAAGTTAGGAGCTGGTACCCACCGTAGGAGAGGGAGCATGGTCAGGTCAGGTGGGAATTGCAGACATGCCTGACTTCCCCAGCACCTCAAAAACCTCCTGGCCGTAACTCATAGGGTGATGTACTCCTAGGGCAAGGAAGAAAATAGTAAATTATCTATTCCTGCTTGAGTTTAATATCCATAATCTGCCATTAATCAAACCAGGGCTGTAAGATCCTTACTGAGGCCTAATCAGTGCATAATGGATTATCTACAGGAACTAATAAAAGGTAATTATCTATGCTTTGCAAGTTCCAATTACTGTACTTATATGATCAATTAATTCTTGTAACAGTTTCCCAGGTGCAATTTGTGTGACAACATGAGGCTGACTGCAGGCAGAGGCTCAGGGCCTGCCTGGCTGCAGGGATGCCAGCAGGGATGCAGGGAGCAGCGGGTGCTGCCAGCAGGAATTCTGGCTGGGATGGCTTGAAGCTGAAGGAGAAGAGGTTTAGTGGAGGTATTAGGAAGGAATTCTTTACTCAGAGGTTGGGCACAGGGTGCCCAGAGAAGCTGTGGCTGCCCCTGGATCCCTGTAAATGTCCAAGGCCAGGCTGGATGAGGCTCGGAGCAAGCTGGGATAGTGGAAGGTGTTCCCTGCCCATGGAGGAGGTGGGACTGGATGAACTTTTAAGTTCCCTCCCACCTCAAACCAGATCCTGTGCTGGGGAGGGCGGCAGATGCTGGTGGCAGGGATGTCACCCTGCCAGCACAGCCACCCCAGCACATCCCAGTTCCTGCCCTGGGAAAAGCCAGCTCCATGCAGGGAGCTGAGGGGCAGTGAGGGGCTGCTCTTGGTGGGCTTTCAGCCGTGCAGGGTGGTCCTGGCCCAGCCAAAGCCCCTCTGGCCAGGGCTGTTCCCTCCCTGGAGCGGGAGCCGGGTTCAGCAGCCGCTGGGCCCCATCGGTCACTGCACGGCCCGGGGGACATTGCCCCGAGCTCAGCATCACCTCGGGGACCCCCAGTGCTCCCTTCCCATGCCCCCAGCACAGCCAGAGAGCCAGCTGGCTCCACTCATCTCCTGCTGCCTGGCCTCGGCTCCCTCTCTGCCTTGCGGAGTCAGTGGAGGGTCTTAAAGGAGGAGGAAATATTCCAGCAATGTCTGTGCAGTGTTAGGGACGGCTTAAAATTACAATAAATTTGAGACACTTTATGTGTCCACTCGGGGCCCAGCATTGTTGTGGGTAATTTGAAGCAGATTGAGGAAAATGGCAGATCTGAGGCTTCTTGCAGGACCTAGCATGGAGGAGGAGAGGTACTGGGGAATGAAGGAAAACACCATTCCTGCCATGCTGGGAGGAACCCCGGAGCCAAATCCTCCCAGGCTGACCCTGGACACCTCCTCACGGTGCTGCAGCCCTGACTCATCATTCAGCCTCTGCTTTTCCTTCTCTTTTTGGGGATTTATTGGATGTTCTGGAGCTCAGCAATCCAGTGTCACCTTTTGGTGTCCTGCAGGGTCAGGGTATGTTTTGGGCTCACTCAGATTTGGGGTCCTAGAGCCAGGTCCTGCCCTTGAGGTGGCCTTGCTGGGACATGGGGATGTGTCACCTCATCCTTATCCTATTGAACCAAATCTTTATTGGGAACACAGGCCTTAGGCTGTTTGGGAAGGTGCTGGATGGGTTTAATGAAGTTCTCTCAAGATTTGTTGTAAGTCTGTTTGGTTTGATTTCTTTGCAGAAATTCATATCACTGCAAAGGAGCAGAAACAAGAAATTGTTTCAATACAAAGCTTGTTTTTTTTTTAAATAAAGCAGCTGTCGACATGGGATCTTTTGAGAATTTCCATTGTTACTTCCCCCCAAACATGAAATTAATTCATCTGTGTAAGTCCTTTTTCTGGGAACAGCCCTGGTTTCATTGACATTTTTGGTTAACACAGAAAATAACCAAACCCACAAAAAGAAAAAAAAAAACAAAACGAAAAAACAACCCCCCAGAGCCTTTCTACTTAAAAAGAGAAACTTCCCTCCCAGCTCTGCCAGTGCCCAGGATACAACCAGTGCTTTGTTCCCAGCATGGGTGATGCTCCCAGCTTGCCCCAGGCTGTTCTGCTGGATGGGGCTGGAGGGGAAGGGATGCTTCCCTCTCCCTGCTCCCACACCAGCTCTGGGACACGACGGTTTTTAGGGGAGGATGTCTCCAAGGTGGCCAGAATTTCCTGTTGTGGTGTGAGTTGGGGGTTTTGGGCGTTCCTGGAGCTTTGGATGGGGATGGGGGAGCTGTGGGATGGGGAGGTGGATGCAGGCAGGTGAGGCTTCCTGTCCCCATCACCTCGGGGAACCCTTGGGGCACTGAAATCCCAGACCTGAGGAGAGAGACCAGCTCCCAGTGCAGCCCCCTCCTCTCCTCTGGGCTGCAGGACTGTCCCCAGCTCTGTGCTGGCGTTCTGCACCGATCCTTCCCCTCTGCTGGCTCCTGGCACAGTCCACTGCTCCCTTTGGTTTGGTTTTCCAAGCCTTGGCCACATGTCCAGCCCTGCCCAGTGGGGAGGGAATGCTCTCCGTGCTGCTGGAGATGCTCCCACATGCAGCCCTCAGCCCCAACCTCTCCCACAGCTGCTTTTCTCTCCTTTTCTTTCTTTTGTTTCATTCCTCTTTTATTTTTTTCCCCTTCCCCCAAGCAAGCCACCACAGGCTCCTTCAGACATTCCCCTGCAAACTATTCTTCCACTCCCATGGCCCCATCCCAGACCTCTCCTTTCTTGTCTTGGCTGGGTGTCTGGGTTGTAGGGACCAAGTCTGGGCACGCCAAATCCCATTTCATACCTTTGATTCCAGCTTTCCAGCCCCCCCTGTGCAGACGTGACTCGCTGCCCGTGGATGTGCCCACGTGGTGCTGTGAGTGCAGTGGGTTTGGAGCTCAACAAGCACCCTCTGGCTGATTTACACCTTCCTGGGACGGCTCATCTTGCGCTGAATTCCAAAATGAGCTTGACAGCGAGGGCGCAGAGCCGGGCAGGTGATGCTGGCCAGGGGGCTCCGGCTCCTGACGCAGGTGCTGCGCTCATCCCTGGCTTCCTGAGAGCAGGAGGGCAGGGATGCCATGGCCCAGCCTGCAGCTACAGACCCCCAAATTCCCTGCTGGGTAGCTGGTCACTGTGAGGGCACTTGGGTGCATTAATTCCATACTTCACATTGCACTGATCCCAGGTGTTGTTGGATAAAAAACCCATCACCCCACTCTGCCAGGATTTGTGAAGTGTGGTTTCACGGGGTCTGGGGAAAGCTGCTGGCTCTGGCAGGTGTCGAGTGTGAGCAGTGCAGATCACGCTGGGAAATGCCACCCTGGGTGACAGGGAGTCACTGCTCAGAGCTGCTTGGCAGTGGGAAAGGCTGACAACTGTTTGTCAGGATTAGGAAGCGCGTGGCTTGGCCAAGCCTGGCTTAGCAAGGGCCAATGCAGATAGGCACGTGTTCCAGACCAAATTTGTGTTTGTTTGCTCGCTTTGTTTTAATTTGAAACTGAACCCTCTTCCCTGTGGTTAGATCCTCCCAGCTAAACAAGCTTTAGCACAGGGAAGTTGCTCAAGGAAGGGAAGGGATGCTGGATGAGGCCTGAAGTGAGTGCAACCACTGTTACCACAAACACTTCCCAACCTCTGGGAACAAAACCATCGGGGGTTTTTTGCTCTGTCCTCTCCATTCATCCCCTTTTCCAGTGCATTATTTCCTAAGCCAACATTGCTGTTTTTATTATCCCTGCTCATTGTTTAAATAGCACCAGAGGTGTACACAGTGTTTTTCAAACCCTGGGGAAGAAAAGGACCTTTCTCACAGGGGGGATTGTGCTAATTTAGGTGATTGTGGTAGAGATAATTAAGGCTGAGAAGGGTGGGAAGCACCACAGAGTGGTGTCAGAGCAGAGGGGTGGCCTGGAGCAAGGTCCTTGTGCCATCTTTCAGCTGGGAATAGGAATTCTGAGCTTTAGGAATGTGAGTGATGGGAGAGGCATCTTCTCCCTCAGACACAGGTCTTGTGCCAAGGGCTTCCAAAAGGAGAGGGAAAAACAATCCCAGACTTGTGGCACCCGGTAATGCACTGACCCAATTGTGCACTGCTGTGTAAGGGGAGAGAAATTCCTTCCTGACCCTTGGGCTCATCAGCCCATGCCCTGAAGCATGAGATTTGATTTTCTTTATCTGGCTTTCCGTAATTGCAGATGTCGTGGTCGGTGCTCCCCGTATCCCACCCCTCGCAAGCAGCATCTGCTGCCTTTAACTCAATGGACCTTCTCCTCTGGGAGTTCCATCCCAAGGCTTTGCTGGGAAGTGCCTGGAAGGAGGGAAGGATTGCTGGTTCCATCAGCCTTCCCAGCACTGGGGAAGTTTTCCCAGGTTGGTGGCTCAGCTGGGGAGGGCAGGTGTCCTCATTGCCACAGATAGAGTGCTGAATGTTTGGGATTTCTGTGGGTGCCCTGCCAGAGCCCATCCCAAAGGAGTTAAAAGCTCTTGCCCCTTCCAGCCTGGGAAGTGGAATTAGTCACAGCCCTCAGGAGAAGTGCTGGCCAGGTTATAAAAATGACAAACAAGCAGAAATCAATAATGAAGTTAGTGTTTTCTGGGAATGCTGGGCACGAGCGGAAAAACACATCAACACGGGTGGTGGGTGCTGGGATGGGCTGCCCCGTCCCTTTCTCCTCCCCATCATCTTTGGCACCATTCACAGCAGGATGGTTCTGCACACCAGCACCTCCCTGGGATTTTTGGTTCATCTGGGAGCAGAGTTTGTGTGATCCCAGCTCCCTCTGGGTGCTCCTTCAGCGCCAGGCAGCTCCGGGATACGGGAAATTTGGGATTCCAAGCGCTGCCCCCAGGGAAGCTGAGTTTCTGCTTAATCTTCAGGATACAGGGTAGCATTCTCACAGCAGAGAAGGGAGCATTGGAGGCCACGTTTCCTTTTCCAAAGGGACTTGGGCATGTCTGGAAAGGAAACGGCTGCCTAATTAGATGGCTTGAAAATCTTTACCACCGCTCGTTACAAATACATTCATCATCCCCTATTGAAAGAACCACGCTGCAAAAATGACATTATTATGATTATTATTATTTATAGTGTAGATATGAATGAGCTTAATCCCTTCCTAGCCTGGGCTGGGTTCAGAAAGCGACCCAACATCCCAGTGCTGCTTCTTGGCCCTGGGATCACTTGGGTTCTGTGCAGCCATAAACCTAATTTGGGATGTCTTGGGAATTTGCAGCAGTGCTTGAAGGTGGGCAGCTTTAAAATGTGTGAGAGAGGGGAAAAGAGTAGCCCAGGGGTGTAAATAAGAGGTGGGAGTGAGGGTGGTGATACCTGGCAGAGGTCAGTGCAGGGGAGGAAGGCTGGGGGAAAGAAGGGGAAGGCTGGGGTGACAAGGAACTGAGCTGTTCCAGGGGAGCAGGAGGTGTCTGCACAGCATTCCAGGGATGGTGGCTTTCCCAGGGTATTAACATATTTCTCTAATTAATATAAACTTCCTTAATCAGCTCTGGATGCTGGTTGACCTGGCTGGGTGTCCCACTCCCTCCTGTGGGATGTGGTTTCTCTTGGAGGCAATGCCCGGTGCCTGGAGCTCTGTCACAGCCATGAAGAGCCTGAGGGATGGGTGGCAAAATGCAGATTTTTATCCATTGTGGCTCTTCCCCGCCTTCGGGAGCCTGGGTGACACCCAGACCTCGAGGAGTGGTTGGAGAGCAAGGGGTTAATGGAGGCTGAAGGTGATGGATACCTGGGAAGAACTCCAGTTCTTCCAAGGAAATCAGTGATCTGGGATACTCACACTGCTTATTTTCAAGGACTTGTCTCCATCACCACTTTCCAGTTGGAATTAGTGGGGCCAGTTGGACAAAATGGGCTCAAAGCAGAAGCTCTGACTCCAAACACCTCAAGAACTCCTCAAATGTAAAAATTCCCGGAGCAAACCAATCCCACCCCTCACTGCCTGGATGGAGCAAAGCACTGCTGGGGGGTGAAGGATTTCCAACCCCTCTTTGCCATCAGCTGTGCAGGGAAAAGGTGTGCAGAGTCCTGCTGGGATGGGATGGCCCTCAGGAGCACCATGGCTGGGATCTCTTGCTCCCACAGGGAGCTGCTGGCACCTTCCTGAGGCACAATTCCATGTGCTGTGGCACAATTCCATGTGCTGTGGCACAGTTCCATGTGTCTGAGGCACATTTCCATGTGCTGTGGCACAGTTCCATGTGCTGTGGCACAGTTCCATGTGCTGTGGCACGTCCGGGCTCTTCCACAGCCACACATCCTTCGGAGCCGCTCCGGTGTGAGGCAACCTCCCTGCCTCAGGTCCCTGCCAGTGCCGAGAGCTCTGCCCCGTGCTGGTGGCACTGGTCCATCCCCCAGGCTGCTGAGGTGGCTCCCAATCCCAGTTAATTGTTTGCTGGGGAATGCTGCCGGGGTGGATCCTGATTCTTGAATTCCTGGCTCCTGTGGACACGCTGCGGTGCGCTCGGCTGTCGCGCTCTCGCCCGGAGCTGCTGCACCGAATGTTTTGCAACAGAAAACCCCAAACCACATGAAAGCAGCCAAGTTTCATATTTCATTGTAACCCCAAATTCAGGTTTGCCAGGAGTTTCAGTAGTTTTACGAACCTTTCCCACGAACCTGCAGTGAAAGCTGTCGTTGAGCCCGGTTTTGATGCAAACCCAGATGCGACTCGTGTCGTGTTTGAGGTTTGTGCAGATGTGAAATCCGAAGGGTTTTGAGAGGAAGGAAGGAGGGAACCCAAACACACGTCAGGGCAGTGCTTGCAGGGAACCCTGTGCACATCTGGGGCCAAGCTGTCATTCCTTGGGGACCCAGGGCTGTGGCACCCATATTCTCTACACTGAGGGATGCTCTTGGGGATGCTTTGAACCAACTTGGCAGCATCATCCCCAAAACAGCTGCTAGAATTTGGTAAGTGCTGGTGCTCTGAGCATCCTGGTTCTGGGGAGTGACCCAAGGACCTTGTGGCAGCTTACCCTGGTGTCTGCCACCTCTGGGGCTGCTTTTGAGTGACTGTGGGTTTGCTCGAGGGAAAACCCAGAGAAACCCAGAGAAACCCAGCAGCTCCAAAAAACAAATGTCCGTGTGGGGATGGGGCTCCCTCTGAAGCAGGGCTGGCACACACCCAGCCCTGCCTCTGGATTCTGTGTGTTATTGGATCCACCCGCGGATCGCTTTTTCGGCAGCGCCGGCTTTCCTTTCTCCAGCAATTTCCTGAAATAACGTTAGGGAAATGTGAAAATCTTGAACTTTTGAACCTCCCCGGAGGACGGCAGGAGGAGGGGACGCCCGCCTCCTCCCTGACGTTTATTTTGGCTACAGGGCCTGGGGATGGGGAGGAGGGGGCTCTGCAGGCTGCAGAGGAGCCGGAGCAGCGCTGCCCCTTATTAATTAATGACTTTCTCATCAGTGGGTCATGGAGGCAAGGAAGGCAGAGGAAGTTTTCTTTTGCTGGCAGATGCTGGGGAGAAGGGGAGTGCCTGGGCTGGGTGGCGAGGGCAGGGGGTGACACTCAGGGTGATGGATGGGGACGCAGGATTTTCGCCGGGCTCTGGACACGGGCAGCTCGCACCAGAGAGGAGCAGAGAAGGGAAGGGGGATAGGCTGTGCCTGGAAAGTACTTTTCCCTCTGATGAACTTCAGAGGAGTATAAATCACTGCCAGGCTGCAGCTGCAGAGCATGTGATGCTGGCAAATTAATGGGCCTTCGGAAAAGCGGCCATCACATTCCCCTCCGGCCTCTTAAAGGCACCGCCGGCCTTTCCTGGGCTGGGAACAGGGAACTGGGGGGTCAGGGCTGGGCTGGGGGAGCCTCGTGGTCCTGCTGGCCCCTGAGTGAGATGGGTGTGCCCATGGGGCTGGACCCTGTGATGCTCTCCATGGTGCACAGCTCCCCGTGGTGCACTCAATCCATGGTGGAACTCAATCCACAATCCGTGGTGGAACTCAATCCACAATCCATGGTGGAACTCAATCCATAATCCATGGTGGAACTCAATCCATGGTGGAACTCAATCCACAATCCGTGGTGGAACTCAATCCACAATCCATGGTGGAACTCAATCCATAATCCGTGGTGGAACTCAATCCACAATCCGTGGTGGAACTCAATCCACAATCCATGGTGGAACTCAATCCACAATCCATGGTGGAACTCAATCCACAATCTGTGGTGGAACTCAATCCATGGTGGAACTCAATCCATAATCCGTGGTGGAACTCAATCCATGGTGGAACTCAATCCATAATCCGTGGTGGAACTCAATCCATGGTGGAACTCAATCCATAATCCGTGGTGGAACTCAATCCTCAATCCGTGGTGGAACTCAATCCATGGTGGGCTCCTGCTCTGCTGCCTGTGGACAAACAGGGCCAAGGTGCTGCTGGGGCTGGTATTTTTGGGTACCTGGTGGGGCTTGGTGTAGCGGTGCCTCTGCTCCGCTCTCACCTACTCAGGTTTTGTGTACAGGAGTGGAGGATGGAGACAGATCCAGGGCACCCAAAACCTTGTGGCTGGAGCGTTGAATCTGCATCAGAGATGGCCGAGCCCCTGCCCGAGGGCAGCAGGGTGCGGTGGCAGGGGGACCTTGGAGCATCTTGGTGGCATCAAGAGGCCACCATATGCCAGGGCTAGGCATTCCCAGCCATCCCATGCAAACCTTGCAGGCAAACTGCTGGAGACTCTCCAGCTCATCCAGGGTCTCCAGGGCCACCAGGAGAGCACATCACACATCTTGCTCCTTTTTCCTTGCTCTTTAAAGCCATGGTGGAAGAGGGGGAGATCCTGGCCAGCGCTGCTGGAATGTGTGAGGGGGAGGGAGCTGAGCCACCAGCCCAACAGTTAAAAATTACTAAATACTTCCCTAATATAATTAGGTTTCCATGCAAGCAATTGCCTTAATTGCCAGAGGGATGTGGGGCAGTGCGGGGGGGGCCCGGCTGGCGTGGCCCTGTGCTGCTGCTTTGGTCGGTGTCTCATGTTCTGCTCCAGCTGGAACAAGGGATTTGTGGGGGGAAGATATTGCCAGGGATGCCCCAGTAAGGATTTGGCTGGGCCAAAAATAAATAAAAGTGCTTTGTGACCACGGTGGGGCTGGAAGCAAGTGGTGGTGAGCAGGACCAGTATCAGCTTCCTTGGATGGGTTTGCTGGAAGATGAGCTCAGATTCTACCAGGACATGCTGCAGTTTAAATTCCTGTTTACTTTCTAAGTGCTGTTGGAGCAGGGAAAGTTAGGCAGGCAAAAAAGCCCTCAACCACACCAGAGCCCACTGTGATTTACGTGGTAAAGAAGATAAGTGGGGATTTAAGGAGAAGGGAATATATAATTGAGACGAACGCGTAACATGAGCACAGATCCAAACAGAGAGATTGTAATCAGAAGTGTGAGGAGAAGCTGGGGTTTATTAATGAAACGTCTCATCCATTTGTCAGCTGAAAAGGAGCAGCTTTTCCCAGCAGCTGGAGGTGGAGGGGGCGGATGTGCAGATTCTCCCGGTGTTCCCAGCGCAGGGATCGAGGCTGCCATCCTCCTGCCCGCCCGGATGGTGCTCAGCCTGGAAATCGAGGCAGGATTAGAGGGAAAAAGGAAGTTTATGCTTTCTGGGAAGCTGGATGTTGTTTTCCTGGCTGGAATCTGCCCTAGAACTCAGGAGCTGGGGGAGCTGCTCGGGAACCACCTGAGGAAGGGCTTCTTGGAACCTTCCTCAATTTCCCTCATCTTCCTCATGCTTTCCCTGATCCCAGTGCTTGGCTGCCCTGCTGTTCCCCTCCCCTGAGTGCTGCAATGCCCAGGGACATCTGGGAAGTGCTGCTGACCCCATCCCACAGTCCTGCTGCCTCCCAGAGCTCGGACAAAGCCCTGTGTCCCAGGCTGGAGGCTGCAGTCTGGTGCAGACACATCTAACCCAGCTTTGGAGTCAGCGCTGGGAGCCGTGTGGAGAGCACAGAGCACCCAGCTCCAGGCTCCGTAGTGCCACATTTCCAGGAGCTGTGTGCCTGGAATTCCCATGGCTTCCCCTTGCTGTGTGGTGTGGGGGTTCTGCTCCATGCTGTGTGCTCTGTGCCGTGGCTCAGCAAGCCTGTTGTTGGGGTGACAGCAGGAGAGGTGACACCAAAGGCTGCTGAAGTCACCCTATTTCATGCCCCACTCAGTCCCTTTTATCCCTGCCCAGCATTGCCTTTGGGGCCTTTCCATCCATTGGGGTTGATGCTGGCAGTGCCCGAGGGGTTAACCCAGAGCTGTGCTCAGCTCTGGCAGGGGAATGCTGCCTGTACATGAAGGGAACATTTTTGTGAGGGGTCCTTCCCCTTCCCAGGCCCTGGCAGTTATCTGTGGGCTGCCAGAACTCCTGGAACGCCAAGCCCCGCTGGACATTGACCCGTCCGTGCCGGGCTCAATTAGCTGAGGCTATCTGATTGGACTTGGAGCAGCCTAATTAGCTTTGGACTCAAACCAGAAACTTAAACCCAAAGGCAGCTTGCAGGCAGCCCATCCCTTGCTGCTGCCTGCCTGAGGGAGGGAAAAGCTTTCCCAAGCCTCCTCTCTGGCCTGGGAAGGGGGAACAACCCTCCTGGCCTGCCTGCCCATCCCTCTGGCCACACAACTGGACTTGAGGGGGCTTAAACTTCCCCTCCTGCCCAAAACGTGTTACTGATCCCCAGCAGGTCACATATAGCCAAAGGCAGCTTCTTCCTCTTGGAAAAAAGTGCATGACATCTAGTTTTCAGAGGGAACTTGCTTTTTTGGGAGGGGATCTGACCCTGCCTTCAGTCTCGTCACACACCTTCCTGCGTAGCACCCAGTTCTCAGGCTCCTTCTTCCTCCTGGGCCTGCAGCTGAGGGTCAGAGGATGGTTTTACACCTTGAGGGAACTGGCTCACTCCAGAGGGTTCTCCAGACATTGGTGAAGATGTGGAAGAGGAGCTGAGGTGGGAAGGGATGGCTGTTTTGGGGTCTGGGTTCCTTTCCCCATCTGTGTTTCCAGCTCTGTGACCATGGAAGCTGCTGGAAAGGGACCTTTAGGGATCTGTTGACCAACTTCCCAGCAGGCATGGTTCTGAGAGCTGGGCAGTTCTCCAAGGAGCCTTGGAAAACAGCGTTCCCATGGGCTGCCCTTGCCTGGTTCCCAGCAGTGAAAGCCCCCGGAGGGGTGGCTCATCCCACTCGGATGCCCATGAGATGTCTCCTGACCAGATGCCACCTCCGTGCCCATGCCAGGCTTGCTGGGTCTCAACTGAGAGACTGAAAAGTCCACGTGGCTTTGCCATCCTCCAGCACCCCCTAAGGAAAACCACCACAGCTGGTTTTCTGGAAAACCGAAGTGGCACTGGTTTTGCTGGTCAGTGGCAGCAGAGCTTTGGTGTCTCGGGCTGCCAGCTGCACACAGGCACTGAGCACCAGCCCAGGCCCCGCTGGATCAATTAAAGCCCATTATGCCAAGCGAATGACTGTAATTATCTCAAATCTGGATTAATGTGCACGCACAGCACCGTAATATAATCCTCCTGCCTGGTGCTTTGTGGGCCGTTGTTCCTGGGAGCCAGGCGGAGGCAGGGATCTGCAATTCATGGCTGGGTGGTCTTCCTCGTCCTCCTCCTCCTCCTCTCACCTCCCTGCTGCTGGCCCATCCTGTAGGATATCTAAAAGCCACGTGGGCTGATGGTTGCTCTCCGTGCTGACCTCAGGTGGGAGCAGAAGGCCATGGGGAGGTGCTGTCCCTCCTGCCAGTCCCCAAAATCAGCAGAGTGAGGGTGGATGCAGCATGTCCTGCACCTCCAGGGCTCGTTAACAAATGAGCAACGCATTTTAGCCCATGGATCTCAAAGCCAGTGGCTGGGAGAGCTGCTGGGCTGCTCTGATCTTGGTCTTTAGGATTTGGCTCATCCCAGCTCTGGGGAGCTGAGGGTTGGGAGCTCCTGTTGTTTCCCAGAGCACTCAGCATCCCTGCCTGCTTTTCAGAGGGATGTTCTCGAGGGAGCAGGTTTCACTGGGGTGGAGAGCTCGGCTCCAGGTCTGAGCCCCATCCACTCTCCACATCCCTCCTCCCTGGAGCCCAGCACGGGGATGTCCCCAGGTGTTGGGGACAGTGGTTGGGATGAACTGGGGCAGTGCCTGTTCGGGGTTCTCTGGTGGGCCCAGCACATGCCATGTGTGTGGCTCCGTACTGAGGTGTCCTGGGGATTCTCCAGTGTGAGTGGGAGCTTCTCCTCTTCCTGCTGGAATGAGCCTAAAGCTTCTGAGCTCCCCGTGCTTCTCACTGGATCCTGCTTGGATTTTCATAGCTCAGAGCCCAGCACCCCCTCAAGGGCAATTAGATCACTTCCAATTTGCCCGTAAGCCCATAAAACTGCAATTGAATGTAATTAAAAGGCCATAATGAACTCCAGCAACCTGCGGGACCGCTGTGCTTTAGCTCTCACCGTGCTCTTTTAGGGGACTGGAATGGAGGCAGCGAGGCTGTGAAGGTCAGCAGCTGCAGGGAGGATGAGGAGCTCCCAGCAGAGCTCCCTGGGCAGGATGGGCAGACTTTGGGAAGTGCCTGGGTGCCACCATCACCACGTCCCCACGCTGGTGGTGCCCATCAGGAAAGAGTGCCTGGGAGCAGCCCTCTGTTTTTGCAGAGCAGAGGGAGAATCTTCTCCTCCTCTGGCATCATTTCCTGCTAGTTTGGCTTCACTTGGGAAGGGATCAGCAGGTCCAGTCACCTCTAGGCATGGCCTGCTCCAGGCTGTGTTTGGGGAAGGTTGGTGGCAGGGGACAGCTGCAGCCCTGGTGGCTGAGCACTTGTCCCTTGGCAGTGCAGTCCCCAAACTTCCCTTTTAGGCTGTGTGAAGACACCCAAGAAACTGCAGAGGTGCAACCCCAAGCAGGGATTGCCTGGGAAGTCCCAACTCTGCCAGATCTGGGGCAGAGAGCTGGGTTGGGGGCATCAGTCCCCATCACCCCAAAAGCGCCAGGAGGGGACAGCCCTGCTCGGAGCTGCTTCTGCAAAGGGCTCTGAAGAGCTGCCACGTCGAGCCCTTCATCAGGCAGCCCCTGGCAGCCCAGGAGCCCTGGCAGCAGCCCCACACTGCCCCATTTACGGGCTGGCCCTGCAGCGGGTTCCCAGCCAGTAAATTAGGGGCACTCTGACTGCAGAACAGAGAGCATTGTGAGAGCGGGGCCAGCGCCGGCCCTTGAGGGATGAAATAGGAGCCTGTAATTTCTCAGCACTGTTGTGACATCTTTGCACAAGCGTGTGATTGAGTCACATTTGCTTTATCAGCAGAATCCTTGTTTGCCTGGGTGCACCCTCCCCCCCTCCACCCAGCGCTGCCAGGGTGGGGGAGAGCTGCCCGCTCCCCTCCCCCTGGGCTTCCCTGCTCTTCCCACAGCTCCTGCTCCTCACCCTTCCTGCTTTTCCCTTCTCTGCCTGCCCCTGGAGCCTGCCCTGTCTGTCTGGGGGTCCTCCATGTGGTGGGGAGATGGTTTGGGATGGGATCAGTGTGGCTTTTCCAGGTGCTTCCTCGGCAGCTTGTGGGGACAGCAGCTTCTGGAGAATTCCCCTTTTCAGTCCTTCCCCGTTGGAGATAGGGTAGCCCCTGCAGGCTTACAGCTCTTCCAGGAGCAGGGTGTGATTTTAGTGAGCTCCTGAGAGGGTGGGATGGGGTTTTTAAGGGTAAAAATCCAAAATAAGCCCCTGTGATGATGCTGAGCACGCTTGGTCAGCCCTGGCATGCCGTCTGTGTGCCGCCTCCTCCATGGCAGCTCTGAAGCATCAGGAACAGCTGTCCCATTTTTGGTGTGGACCCTGTGGTGGGGAGTCCCCAGAGCCCTGGGCACGCAGGGTCCAGCAGGTGATGGGGTGAGTTAGGGGTGAGTGTCTCCCCAAAGCGCCCTGTGGTGCTTTGAGCTGAAAAGTGGGATTTTCTTCAGAGGTGAAAACAAAACAGGATAGAGAGGAAGAGCAGGTGTTGGAGCTGCAGGGACAGAGGTGACCCAGCTGTGGCACAGGGATGCTGCTGCAAGGTTTGGGGTGGGTCCTGCTTTGGGGATCCCCCATGGCTCAGCAGTGGGATGCTTTTTTCCCCTTCACCTTGTGGGAAGAGAGCAGAGGTTTCCTGAATGGCAAACAGGAATTCTGGCTGGGGAGGGAGAGGCTGGCGTTCAGAGTGCAGGGGAAAAGCTGCTCCTGGGTGCTGTCATCTCACACCAGGGCCCATCAATGAAATGCTGGCAGGAGGCAGCACCAATGCCTGGCAGCACGCAGAGGGATGCTGTGGAATTCCTCCAGCCAAGGAAAACCCCTGCTGCTGCACTGAAACCCCAGAGAGAACCCCTGCTGCTGCACTGAAACCCCAGAGAGAACCCCTGCTGCTGCACTGAAACCCCAGAGAGCAGCTCTGCTGCTGGCTGGGCTCGGCGGAGGTGCCGAGCGGTGCCGCGAGAAGGTTTCGGGGAGGCCAGAGGTGAGAAGCTCTGTGGCTTTGAGGTTTTCATTTGGTCAGAGTGAAACCTGCTGGGAGGAGGAACCCACCGTGTGCAGGTTACAGCTGAAACTCAGTTTCTCACTGTCCTAGAGCAGCTTGAACACCATGGCATCACCTGGGGAAGATCCTGAGTGTGGCTGGAGAAACTCTCCCGAATCTCAGAGCAGATTCCTGAATAAAAACTGCACGTGCTGGTTCTGAAATGCCTGCAGAAAGACAGACTTCTGTGTGCTGCCCCATGTGCAGGGTTTGGGGGGGTCTCAGAGGGATGGTCTCAGCTTTGTCTTTGTACCTGAGTTCAGAAATACAAAAAGAAAAAGCAATTCCAGTTACTTTTTGGTGACATCCGAGCTACTCAACACACTTGACCGTGCTGCATTCCCATGGTCCTACATCCCTTTGCCTGTAGCTGTGGAAAAGATACTCAGAAGGGATTTATGGATAAAACAGAGCTGCCCCTTCTGACACCTTGGGGTGTCCGTTCCCAGGGATTCCGTGTGTGCTCAGAACCCAGGTGGTTTGAGAGGATCAGTTGCCTGTCCTCACTGGGCAAAGTGCTTCAAATGCAGCTAAATTTGCTTGGATTTGCCACAGGATGCTGCTTGTTTCTTGGATCCGTGGATGGGTTTTTGGGATAACACCCCCTGAGTGTGCCCAGGCCAGGCACTGCTGCCCCATGGCCACAGCCACTGCTGGAAGGGGAAGAGGCAGCTCTTGCTCCATCCTCCCTTCAGTTCTCAGCTGTGCTGCTATAAATTGAGAGCAAACTTACTCAAGATTGTAGGCCAGGGGCTATTTAAATTCATCCCCGAGTTTGTGATCAGGACAAAAGTGAGGACCTGACCTCTTGTGGTCACAGCATTACCGTGGCAATTCTCACATGAAAACCACCGTCCTGCCCAAATGCTGTTGTTCTCCTGCTGTTTGCCACTCATCCCTGCTTTGCTGTGGAGAAGGTGAGAGAAAAGCAAAGGGCAACCTCCAGCATTTGAGGTTCCTTGTCTGGAAAGCATGTGAGATTCCCAAACTGCTTTTGAGGAATGAAAGCACAAGGACACAGATTTTCACTGCCGCGCTCGTTTTGATGTAGAGTCACCAAAGAAAGGATGTGGGGCACTGCCTTCACCTGATCCACATTTGGGGGTGAGGATCTGGAACCTGGGCACCCCCAAAGTGATGCTGGAGAGCAGAGGAGGAGGAAGAGGAGGATGTTGCAGAAGCCTGATCCGTGCTGCTGATCCTGCTCCCCTCCCAGCGTGGCCCCGCAAAGCCCTGACACCAAGGGCTGACTTGAGGAAGGGAGTGGCAACCCAAATTTAGAATTTCCTGCTGTTTAATACCCAGAGTTGATTTGCTTTCTGATTAAGGAGGAAGAGGTGCTGAGGGAAAAAAAAAAGCAAAGCAGAAGCAGGGGGTTGTGACTTTCCAAGTCTCAGTTGGTGTCAGGGACAGGCTCTTGGGTTGGTCCTGCAGTGACAACTCCTCCAGCCCTGCCTGGGGTGCTGCAAACCCCTCTGATCCCAATGGATTGGCTGTGGGTTGTACCCTACGTGAGAAGCTCTCCTCAGCTGCAGAAAAACACAGCTCAAGGAGGCTGTTTGTGCCTTGGAATATGTTTTGTTTTTTTTTTTAACTTCCCCTCTCTCAGATATAAGTGCTGAGCCACGGAGCTGCTGAGTAAACTCCCAGGATATGCCAGAAAAGGTTTTCCAGCAGAGCTAGGTCACTGTAGTTTTACTGGCAAAGCCTCTTAGGCATAAATGAAGATTATTCTGGTGAAAGCTTATGCTGGTACACTTCATTCTGGTACAAATGAGCTATCCTGGGAAAAAAAGGCGCCTCTGCACTGCTGGAATTGTTTCGGCTCTGGGACATTTTGTGGTCTAGAAATGTTAAAATCACAGCCCTTGGTGATGGTGCTGGATCAGCAGAAGCTGCTGCAGCTGCTGCAGACGTGCCCTGGCCAGGCAGCAGCTTGGAGTGACACTGGGTGACAAAGTGCCACAGGGAAGGGTGGCGAGGGCTGGTGGCACTCCGGGTGCTCCTGGAGGGTCTGACCTGCCCATCTGGGGTGCATCCAGCCATGGATGTTGGCTGGTCCAAGCTTTGTGCTGAATGCCAAGGGCATGGAAAAGAGCAGTGGAGCTGCCAGTGGGTGTTGGGTACAAATGTTTTATGAAGATTTTTTTTTCCCTTATTGAAAATTATTGATAATATTCTTGTTCTAATTATTATTACGGTTATGATAATGCCAGAAGAGTGCTGTCTGAGGGAAGGGTGATCCAGCAGTTGAATGCTACCCTGGATTTTGGAACTGCCAGGATCTGTTCCCAGCTTTGGCTGCAGTTTGCTGTGTGACTTTGGTGAAGGTGATGTCAGTCTGTGCCCTTCTTGTGCCATCAGTATCTGTTTTTTGGGGCTGCTGCTGCTGCTTAAAACCTCTGTGTGGTGGGAATCCATCCCAAAGAGATCTTGGAAAGGTGGGCATCTGCTGAAGGAAAGGGATGAGCACCAGAAAGCCAGAACTCAGGCTCCCCTGTTGGGTCTGGTGTCCAGGGGATGATTCCTGGTGGGATCACTCACAGGGCTCCCTGCAGCCGTCCCTTGCACATGGATCATGTGGCCCTGCCCTAAATGTCATATTCCTTGGGAACAAAATTCCCATCCAAACTCTGTGGCTGGCAGGCTTGTAGTTTGGAGGAAGAAAAAGAGCTTCACTGCAAATTCTTCAGCTGCTGCTGAGCTCTGGTTCCTGATCTGAACTGCCATGGGGCATCTTTGGGGATAGACAGAGGTCGTTGTGCTAAAACAAAGGACACACACAGAAAATAGCTGTGCTTGATGGGTGTGACAGAGGGGAAATGCTTTCAGAACTTTTTTTTCCCCTATTTTTTTTTTAGTTTAGAAACAGGCACAGAGTTTATTTTGGTCAAGAGATAGTCACACACAGCAGCTTTAAATGGCAGAACTCCTCAAGGAGAAGGAACAGTCTCGCACTGCTTGAGCTGAAAATGCCTTTGGGGAAATGCCTCCTCTGCTGCAGTCCAAGTGGTGCTCATCAGCTTGGGAATTTATTTGTGTCTATTAAGGATATTTCCTCAATCTAGGCTTTTTTCTTTTTTAAATTTATCTTTTTTTGTAGCATTCTTTTTGCAGTTAAGTTCCTTTAGGAACAAGGATACCTGTGATAGGGAAGAGGGCAGACTCCTCATATCCCACTCCCTATGCCCATCTCTCCACCTCAAGCTCTGTTTTCCCCAAACTCCAATTCCCTCCAGCCAGGGACTAGCAGCATCTGGGCTGAGTTGCCTCAGGTGGACTCTTGATTTTTCTAAGCTTAAAAAACCACATTTGCTTGCTGGATGTAAATGTTTCCCATTGCTGCCGCTCTCCCAGCGGGGTTTTAGAGCAGGGAGTGTTCGGATGAGGAGTGGAAACCTCCCAGTGTCCAAGAAGTTGCTTGGAACTTTTGAGTCCTGATGCTCTGCAGAAGTCCTGGTCTGGTTCAGATTTCCCAGTGTGTGGCTGAGGGGTTTGGGTGTAAACACAGCCAAATGTGGCTGTGCCTGCCCACATCTCCCCTTCCGCACACCATCATCCCTCTCCTCTCCCATCCTTCTTGTTTTTGCCTCAGTTCCTTTCTGGGTGATGGGGATGGCATTAATGTGGAGCAGGGTGGGTGAGGACAGCTGATCTGCTCACGGGATGTGCAGGGAGTTCCTGAGGTGCCCAGGAATTGGGATTTTGGGAGAGGTGCCGGCCCCACACGGGCTTTGCTTTCTGATGTGCTCGAGTCAGCGTGGGCCGGTCGCCAGTGACCCTCCTGTGACCTCTCCTGCCTTAAATATTCCGGATCTTTTCAAAGGAAGGACTATGCTCTGCTGTCTTCCCTTTGCACAGGTCAAGGGCCTGTTTCCCCTGGATCTGCTGCATCCTTGGAAGGTGTCCCTCCATCTCCCCGTGGGTGTTTGCGGGGTCCTGCTGCAGAACCAGCTCCTGCCTGGCGCTGGGGACTCTCCAGGGCCCCACTGCTCTCCCAGCCTTTTAAAGACACCAAAACCAGAGGGCTGGGAAGTGCTGTGCTAAATCCCAGGAGCAGCCCTGGAATCCTCCAGGAATTTCCTGGGGTTCCTCCTGCGCCTCCCTCACGTCACTCAGCCACGGGTGACGTGGTGGCCGGGGCTTGGTTTGTGTCAACATCCTGTGAGAGCCTGGCCTGGCCCGGGGACTGGGGGGCTCCCCTCGGCCCAGGGGTGCTCCTCTCAATCCAAGGGTGCTCCCCTTGGCCCAGGGGTGCTCTCCTAGCCCAGGGGTGCTCCTCTCAGCCCAGGGGTGCTCCCCTCAGTCCAGGGGTGCTCCTCACAGCCCAGGGGTACTCTCCTAGCCCAGGGGTGCTCTCCTCAGTCCAGGGGTGCTCTCCTAGCCCAGGGGTGCTCCCCTTGGCCCAGGGGTGCTCCTCACAGCCCAGGGGTGCTCCCCACAGTCCAGGGGTGCTCTCCTCAGTTCAGGGGTGCTCCCGTCAATCCAGGGGTGCTCCTCTCAATCCAGGGGTGCTCCTCACAGCCCAGGGGTGCTCCCTTCAGCCCAGGGGTGCTCCCTTCAGCCCAGGGGTGCTCTTCTTGGCCCAGGGGGGCCTTTGGGTGCTAGGGGCACACCTGGGATACTGCGGAATCTGGTGGTAGCGATGGGATCCTGGGGACAGCAATGGGATTCTGGAAGCATAAATGGGACTTGGATACAGTGATGGGATTCTGGGTGCAGCACTGGGATTCTGGAAGCAGCAGTGGGATGCTGGTTCCACATCTTGGCGAGAGCAGCGTCGCTGCCTTGCTGAACCTCCTCTTGCTGGGGTTTCTCCACCAGGATCAAGGATCTCCAGGGAAAGTTGCTGGGGCTGTCAGTGTTTCCCACTGTGTGACATTCATGTGCTAATTGCTCCAAAATCCTGGGGACACAGCTGATCCTGATGGGTGCAGGCGACTGAAGACAGAATTTCCCAGACTTCAGTTCACTTTGGGGTCTGCAGCCAAGGGCAGACCCCATGAACCCACCATGAACACCCAAGTGGCCGTGCTGGAGCATCCCTGGCTCTGGGTCCCTGGTGTCTGTGGTGATCACCTGGTGATCCCTGATGGGGGGACTGGGTGGGTTTTGTGGGGAGCCCTGCCTGCACTACCCCCTGGCCCTGCTGCCTTCCTCCCTCCCCTCCCTGGGGGCCAGAGCCAGCCCCTTCCTCGCTGGGGATTGTTTTGCAAGCAGCGTGACAGGATGAGGAGGAAATGTGCCAGGAATGGCTCCATGTCTCCTCTTGGGAGAACTGGAGTCTATTTATAAGCCCCCCTTCCTGCCCCCCTCCTCTGCTCCCCTGGGACAGGCAGACACAGCCCGTCCTGCTGCCTGCAGAGCTGCTCCCGCTCCCCTCACAACCAAGCAGGAGTGTTCCAGAATCACAGAGTCATTTAGGCTGGAAGACACCTCCCAAATCCTCAAATCCAACCTCTGAACACATGGTGTTCCCTGTGGATGGACAAACACCTGACATGTGTGATGCACAGACTGAGCCACCTCCACAGCGTGTGGGTGCTTCTCGCCTTGCTCCTGGTGATAAATCCAAATTATCCTGTGGCAGGAGGGAATCAGCTGGAGCAGGGATGCTGAGCCCCTGGCAGAGCTTAGAGCTGTGGAGGAGGGCACTGATGCCTGGCTTGAGGTGGAAATGCTCTTAACGAGGTGGAAAAGCATGTGCCTTAATGCCTGCATAGATACTGCAGAAGAGGGTGGTTTGGAAAGATGGAGCTGCACTGGGAATTTTGGGGGAGGAGCAGGGGCCTGCAGCTCAGGACTCTGTCCCACGTGGGTGACTCAACACCTTTCCTCTCCTCCTTCTCTTGCAGATTTCTCCAACCAAGTGAATTCCACATCCCTGAACTCCCCCACCAGCCGGGGGCCCATGGCCACCCCGTCCTTGCACCCGTCCATCGGGCCGGGCATCGGCTCCTCGCTGGGCTCGCCGGGCCAGCTGCACTCGCCCATCAGCACCCTGAGCTCGCCCATCAATGGCATGGGCCCCCCGTTCTCCGTCATCAGCTCCCCCATGGGCCCGCACTCGATGTCTGTCCCCTCCACGCCCAGCCTGGGATTCGGCACCAGCAGCCCGCAGGTAAGGGGACAGTGCTGAGGTGGCACTGCTGCCTGTTTGGGCAAGGAGGAGCTACCTCTGGGGGGTTCCTCATCCAGGCTGGCTCCAAGGGGAGGCAAAAAGCAGAAACATAAGGGGGAAACTAAGCTGGAGGCATCCAGCTCCTTTGGGGGGCTGCCCTGGGTGGGCTGTGAGAGGCCAGCACAGCTGGAACACAGCTGTCCATCACCTGCTGTCCTCAGGATTGGGCTGGGAGTAGTGACCACACCTGGCTCACCTGGGGGCTGGTGTAGCTGTGGCAGGAGCCAGAGCCACCCTAGGACTGTCTGGGATTCTTCTGGCTGGGAAGCAGCACATCCCTCTCTCCAGGGCCCCCAGCAGACCCCACAGAGCCATGGAATTGTTTTGGTTGGAAAAACCCTCCTAAGATCATCCAAGTCCACCACAGACCCATGTCCCCAAGTGCCACACCCACACACCTTCAACACATCCAGGGGTGGTGATTTCCCCCCTTCCCTGTACAGCTTGACAACCCTTCCAATGAAGAAATTATCCCGAGCAGCCAGTCTCAACCTCTGCTGACACAACCCGAGGCTGTTTCCCTTATCCTGTCACTTGCACAAACCCAGGGGTCCTCTACCTGCTGCCCTTTTCTCCTCACAGGGCAGGGACTGGCCTTCAGTGGCTGAAGATTATGTAAAAACCCCTCCAAGCAGGGCGAGATAAGCTCTTTTTAAAAATAGCCAGATCGGGGTGCTGGCCAGCCTCTGCCACCTGTTGCTGGCTGCTCGCACAGGATATGTTTAGTAAAAGGGCAGATTAAGGAATTGGCCACCACCTGCCACTAGCTGCAGATTTATTTATTCCAGGCCCTCTCTGGGACTCAAACACCTGCCAGCACCTTTATTTTTAAATATTGGCCTGATTTATTCCCAGAGATTACAGGGCTTTTTACTACGTGGGACTTTGCTGACTGTTATCCCTGGGGACCTGCAGGCAGCTTCCCCAGGATCCAGCATCCCTGTGCTGGTCAGAGGGGAGTAAGATTTGCATCTGGATGAGCTTCTGCCATGTGGGATTCAGCCTGTGACCCCCTGGATGAGCAGGGACCTGCACCCCACTTCCACTGTGGGAGAGCAGCAGGGTGGACACGTCCCCTCCCATCCCAGGGCCGAGGGAAGAGGAACTGAAACTGCGCCTGGGAACGGGCAGCCAGAGCAGAATCAGCACCCCCAGCACCAAAATGGTGGGGAAGGAGTGGGAAGGGGGATGTGAGGCAACCCTGGGGGGAGCCACAAGCCAGGGAGACAGCAGGGAAGGGGCGACTGTAAGGCGCAGTTTGGGAGCGGTGAGCGGGAGAACTGAAACGAAGCAGAGCTCCAGGGCGGAAGGGGAAGTGAGAGTGTGGTGGGATGGTGCTGGGAGGGAGCTGGCTCCAGCCCTGGTGGCTCCAGCCCTGGTGTCTCCAGCCCTGGTGGCTCCAACCCTGGTGGCTCCAGCCCTGGTGGCTCCAGCCCTGATGGCTCCAACCCTGGTGGCTCCAGCCCTGGTGGCTCCAGCCCTGGTGGCTCCAGCCCTGGTGGCTCCAACCCTGGTGGCTCCAACCCTGATGGCTCCAACCCTGGTGGCTCCAGCCCTGGTGGCTCCAACCCTGATGGCTCCAACCCTGGTGTCTCCAACCCTGGTGGCTCCAGCCCTGGTGGCTCCAGCCCTGGTGGCTCCAACCCTGGTGGCTCCAGCCCTGGTGGCTCCAACCCTGGTGGCTCCAGCCCTGGTGGCTCCAGCCCTGGTGGCTCCAGCCCTGGTGGCTCCAACCCTCCAGCCCTTGGCTCCAGCCCTCAGAGTGCCTGTCCTTTGTTCAGGGACTTGTCTTGAGTGTTGTCCCTGGAGGTGACACTTTGGAGGGTTTCAGCCTAATGGCTCCTGCCATCTGTTCCCTGTCTGGCCACATTAGGTCCCTGTCCCTGTCCCTGCAGTGGGCAGAGGCACCTACCTGGGCTGGCAGAGTGCAGGGGGAGGACGAGGAGCAGATGAGGAGGAAGAGGAGGAGGAGGAGGAGGAGGAGGAGGAGGGGCAGCAAGGCGGATGCTCAGGGGAGTGCAGCCCCCCTGGCCCGGCCGGCAGAGCTCCGGGGTAATGAGGCGTGTGGCCCCCGTCGCCGGGCAGGGATGGCACTGATGGAAGGTGGTTTGCATCAGATGGCAGATGCCACTTGCCATCAGGCCATGCCTCGTCGCCTCTGGAGAGGCAGCAGAGCAGAAGGGCACGCGGTGTGTGAGGTCCCCAGGGTGGGTCCCCTCCACCCCAGCTCCACTGGGATGGGAAGGAGCTGCCCAAAAAACGGGTGGCTCACCCACCCCATCTGTGTGTCAGTGACAGTGCAGGAGAATGTTCCCAACACCTCCCCCTCCAGCACTGGGAGTTTCCCAGGGTCTTGCAGGGTTTGCAAATGCTGCCCCAAAATCAGAGCATGTGGCAGGGATCCTGCCATGGCATCCCAGCATCCCTGGGAGGGGAATGCTGGTGCTCAGCTGGCCCAGCTGAGGGGAGCTTGCGGTGGTGAGCAGGGTCCCAGCCAGACTGAGGGGCTACACCCAGCAGATTGGGGAATTTAACATGTTGCTTAAACACTCTTAGCTAAAAATGATGGGAAAACAGGGAAAAAAGCACAGGATTTTCAGCAGGAGCTGGGAGGGGAGAACTTTGCATGCAGTTTGCAGGGCTGTGTGGAGCAGCAGCCCCAGGCATTGCTGGCAGCAGCTCAGGATGCCCGGGGGCGAGTGGGGAGAGATCAGACCTGGGATTAGGCTTTTCCAGAGCTGCCGTCTGCCTTTGCACAGTGCTCTTTGTAAGGGTGCCTGGGGGACTGGGAAAGGGCTGGCATGTTTTTTGGGACGGGAGGAGGAGAAATAAAGTTCTGCTTGCCAGAAGGGCCAGGATTCGGTCCAGGGTGCTGGAGAGGGAGGGGCAGGAGCCGAGAGTTGCTGGTGCCACTGGGGAAGCAGAGCCCTGGTTCCTCCCGTGTCTGGGCTCCTTGCTGAGCTGCAGCCATGCTGTCCCAGAGCAGAAGTGCTGTGCCAAGGCCAGGGGCTGCTGTCCCCTCCTCTGTCCCCTCCCTGCACGTGCTCCGGGGGCAGGCGCCAGGGTGGTGTGGGAACCCCGGCGTGGCTCTGCTGAGGTTTGGGGCCAGTGCTGGGAGAGGAACCGATGACTTTCCCCTCCCCAGCCGGGAGCTGACTCAGCTCTGAGCAGCTGATTCTCCAGGCTGAGGAGAGCTGTGGGACCCCCACCCTGCCCATCATCTCCCCAGTGTTTTCAGGGGGCTGCTGGGGCTGGGGGAAAAGGTTTTATCTTCATCAGGCAGCCGTGGCCTCTGGCCTGGCTCCCACAGCCAGGGATGCAGCGTGACACGAGCCATCGTCACCAGCTGCACCTGGGAACTGGCTCCACTACCCAGAAAGTGCTCTGGGAGGAATTCCTGAGGCAGTTCACCCTGTCTTGGCAACCCCTGCTCCCAGGGGAGCACAGAGATCATGTGGGACTCAGAAAGAGATGCTCCAGCCTGGGGACTCCCCTCGCTCCCCTCGCTGCTCTGTCAAACAGCAGCTAAAGCCAGGAGTGCATCCCTGGGTGCCCCCGGTCCCAGCTGCCTCTGATTCATCAGCTGGCACAGCCAGGGCAGCAGAGCGAGGCAGATCCATCCCGTTTCTCCAGGGTGGGTTTACCTGGCTCTGTTGTGTGGCTGTCAGTCATCTGCCTGCCAAATACTCCCCACCAGTCTGGAGACTTGAAAGCCAGAGGAGCGGCTGCGCCACTCTAATTGACAGATCGCAAGCCCTGGGATTTCCCTGAATTAATTTGTGACAAATGCAGTTGCTGAGGATCTCTATTAGAGCAGAGAAAGGTGACAAACTGAGGCACAGGCCTGTGTATCCATCCTGGGGTTAGAGGCTGGCGGGGGTGGTGGCTCTGTGACAGTCCCTGGCAGGCTGATTCCCTTGGGGACACCCACAGTGATCCCAGCCAGCTCTGCATCCAGAGCTGCCCAAGTCCAGGTCCCCCATCACCCCCAGTCCCTCCTGGGCGGGTTGAGGTGTCCCCTTACCAAGATGGGTCAGTGCTGCAGCTCTGTGCCTCAGTTTCTCTTTGTACATGAGGCTGTAACAGCCCAGTGGGGGATTCAGACCAGGAACCCTTCATTGCACAGCAGTGCCATGGTGCCAGCACCAGTTCCACACAATTCTCTGCTTGTTGGGGGCCAAGGGAAGGAAGGAGAGACGTTTGGGAGTTGCAGGGACATGTCCCACCCACTCCAGCTCTGGAATCCAGGCCCTGTTGCATCTGGGATGTGTTTATTTGCCGTGAAGCTTTCCTTTGGAGAGATAATGCTAAAGGGATATCTATAAATTGCAGAACTAAACAAGAGTGTCCTGGCCTTCATCATCCATGCAAGGGCTGATCCCAGCCAGCAGCTCTTCCACAGCCACCACTGCAGATCTTCCCAGTGTCCTGTGCTGGTGTGAAGCTGGGGTGGCTACTGAGCCCTGGCTTGGGGGCTGTGCTGGGGCAGTGCAGGAGGAACTTGCTTTCCAATTAAATCATGGAAAAACATCCTTCTTGAAAGGGCAGGGTCAGACCTGCATGGTGCTTTTGGTTCTGACCGTGTCCTGCCCCTTGTGTCACCCTGCTGCCAGCCCAGAGCCACCCCAGCTCCCGTGCCAGGGCAGATGAGCCTTTGGGCTGAGGGCTCCTGAGCCCAAATCCTCTTGGTTCAGCAGTGCTGGTCTCCACTGGGAGCTTGTCCCCTGCTTGTCCTGTCCTGTCCTTTGTCCAAGTGACACAGCCCCATGTCCCCAGTCCCAGCTGAGCCCTGTGCTTGTCCCTCCACAGCTCAACTCGCCCATGAACTCCGTCACCAGCACAGAAGACATCAAGCCACCCCTGGGGCTCAATGGAGTCCTCAAAGTGCCAGCTCATCCCTCAGGAACGATGGCCTCCTTCACCAAGCACATATGTGCCATCTGCGGGGACAGATCTTCGGGTGAGGCTGGCAGCTGGCCCGGGAGGGCAGCGGGCTTGGGGTGTGGGTGCCCTGGCAGAGAGCTGGCATTGGCTCCCCGGCTCCTGGCAGCACGGGGAGTGCCAGCAGGAGCTCTGCTTTGGGACAGGACCTGCCTGTGCCCCACAGCAGGGGATGCAGAGACGAGCCAGGAGACCCCAGGCCCCTGTTTAGCAGTGGGGTCACATCCTCACCCTCCTGGCAAACCAGACATCGGGTGTCCTCCCTCTCCCCATCCTTTGATCCGCACTGGTACTGTCACACAGTGCCTCCTGAAATGATGCTCGAGTTTCTCCACTCCTGGGAGATGAAGATGTGCTAATTCCCTTTATTCTCCTGCTTCTCTAAAAGCCTCCTGCTCCAGAAGAGCTCTGGTTGCTTGGTTTGTGAGCTCTTTGGGACCCCTCCTGTGCTCCAGGCTGGCAGTGGAGGGTGGGAGCAGGGTACAGAGCAGGCTGGCTCGTGTGCCTGCTGTGGGGGGGGTTCAGAGAGCCCACAGGGCTACAGGGGGTCACCCTGTTCCACTGCTGCACTGCCCCAGCCCTGCTGAATGGCTCAGAAATGGCCTTTCCCTGCATGTGAGGCAGAATGTGACCCACGGATGGCATCCTGATTCTGTGGAAGCCAAGCCACCATTCCCCAGCTCCAAGAAACCTCTGCTTGCCCTCAAACGCAGCTGGGAGAGACCCTGGGAAGAGCTGCTGGCAAAGAAGGGAGCTAGGGCTGCCTTTAAACGCGAGTTTTATCCCTCCCACAGGTAAACATTACGGGGTTTACAGCTGTGAGGGCTGCAAAGGCTTCTTCAAGCGCACGGTGCGGAAGGACCTGACCTACACGTGCCGGGACAACAAGGACTGCCTGATCGACAAGCGCCAGCGCAACCGCTGCCAGTACTGCCGCTACCAGAAGTGTCTGGCCATGGGCATGAAGAGAGAAGGTAAGGCCTGGCCTGGCCAGAGCACCCACGGGTGCTGCAGGGGCCTTGGTGGGTGCCAGAGGCAGCGTCAGCCTCGCCAAGGGCTGCCACCACCGTGCTGAGAGAAATCGCGCTTGTGTTTTGGTTTTGCGCCACAGCCAGAGCATCTTGTGGCCTCCAGAGCCTCTTCTGGAGCAGCACTGGGTCCCAGAGCAGGGCTTAGGTGATGGGTATGGACACTTTGCACTCCAGCCTAGCCTTGGACACTTCCAGGGATGAGGCAGCCACAGCTTCTCTGGGCATCCTGTGCCAGAGCCTCACCACCTAATCCAGTGCTGCTTTTTTTTTTTTTCTCATTGGGAAGAAGAAGGAAATTCAGTCTCTTTAAGATTCCCTTACTGGAATTTAAATTTAGGATCTAAACGTCCCTGGCAGTGCCTCTTTTAAACAATCCTTTGAAATGCTGACTGTGTCTGTTCTAATCTGCTGGCAGAGCAGGCTTTTAGCAGACATGACGTGAAAGTGACCCCAGTTCTGTGCTGCTTTCTCCCCTTACATCTTCAGAGCCACACTTGCCTCCCTGACAGGCTGATAAAGCCAGCCCTGCTCTGGCCCTGGCCCACAGCTCCAGCCTGGGAACCTTTGAAGAGCACTTAGCCCTGTCTGGAGCGTTGATGAAACAGGGCTGGAGCTGCTCTGAGTGTTTGGCAAACCCTGCCATGCTCAGTTTGTGGGGTTACCTAAGGACCAGAGTCACCAAAGTGTCACAGCTGTCTGTGCTGGAGGTGTGGGGGGATTGCCAGGGCACCCAGGGGACCTCCTTGGCCCTGCTGAGCTTAACCCTTTGGTGCTCAAAACAAATGTTCCTTCCCCAGCAGAACATTAAATGGGGAGACTGAGGCGTTCAGGGCAGCGCAGGGGTGGGGGCTGGCATTGCCCTGGATGCAGAGCAGTGGGGAATCCTGGATTCCATGGGAGATGTGCAGCAGGATGAGGAAAATCTGATCCAAAACCTGAGCCATGGGAGACTCAGATGACCAAAAAGAAGGCAAGAATTCTCCTGTGTGTTCAGCTGGAGAAATACAGAGCATCCTCTTCCCGTGGCACTGCATCCAGAGCCTTCCCCAGGCAGCTGGAGACCCAGTTACCTTCCAGCCCCCCAGAACAAGGTGTGTGGGGCTGTGAAGAGCAGCAGGAATGCTGGAACTCTGCCACCCTGTGAGCAGGTACCTGCTCCATGCCTGCCGTTAGTGCTGATTGCATGGGCAGCGCCGCTAAAAATTACAGGTCCATTAATTAATTTCTAAATGGTGGTGGAAGTCCCCAGGGAGCACGTACAGTGTGAGGACTCTATTAATTCATCTTGATTAACATTATCACAATGAATAGCAAATGAATTCATAATGATCAGACAATTATTTAAAAGTGTGACAGATGGGATCGTGGTAACTCCAGGAGTGTGCTCAGGCAGTGCTGATGGATCTGGTGAGGGCAGGAACTGGTGATTTGACAGTCATCATTAGATGATTTAGGCATAGTCCCCAAGTAGGGAAAGCTGGAATAGCTCCCCTGTCTCCTGTTATAAACCTGAAAACTCAGTGTCTCACAGAAATGTCTCAGTTGTCCTAAAGCTGAAAGTCAGAAGTTGGATCTCGCTGAGCTCTGGTTTTGAGCAGCCTCTTGAGTTTCACATGTGATATCCACCTGATTTGTCAAAAAAAGGTCTCTTCCTGTTGCACCCAGCCCAGCTGACTGGAATTGTCCTTACACCACTCCTGCTCCCACCTCTATTTTGGGGCAGAGTCTTGAGCTAAATCCTTTTGCTCAATTCCTGTTGCTAATTCCTTTTGCCTAAATACAACACAGCTGGGTTTTTATCCTCTAGCATAAACTCTTGTATCTTTTAAGTAACAGAGCCTGGGTTATAGGCCTCATTTCCCTAAAAAACATCTTGCTCTGGAGACCTAATTTATAGATTCCTGCTGGGAAGCATCTCTCCTGTAGCCCTGAGGTACCGGGATGTGGTGGAAGCACAGCAAAAGCCTCTGCAGTGAGTGCTGGAGCTGCAGTGAGAGGCAGGCTGGGGTGGGGAGCAGTGCTGGGACCTGCAGGGTGATGCTGGGAGGAGGAGTGAGAGCCAAGCTTGTGCTCAGTTTAAAGAGGGTAAAAGGAAAGGGGTTATTAGGTGAGAAGTTGGATTAGAGAAGTAAAATCAACCTGCTGGAGGTTTGGAAGGGTTTGATCCCAAGAGCAGAGGGGTGTCCAGGTGAGCATGCCAAGAGCAGAGCCAGAGGTGTGCATACCCTGCTGGGGGACACGTACCCTTCAGGGCCACAAACCCTTGGCTTAAAGTGGGGAAAGCCTCCAGGAGCAGGGGATTCCTCCTGCTGAGTGCATCTCTTCTCGCTGTTCCCTGTCAGAAACACGTCAGAGAGATCCCAAGCTCATGCTGAATGGGCCTCACGCTCCCTGAGATACTGCAGCCATAATAAATAAGCAACATTTTTCCCCTATGAATTTCTGCCAGCTGTGTAAGGCTTTGGTTTTTCTCTTCTGTCTCCCATTAAATACCGGATAGTCAACAAAATTAAGATTACCATCAGGGATCTTGACTAATGCAGGGGTTATTATTGTGGGGGTGGCTGTTTGCATCCAGGAGCTGAACTCTCCCTGCTGGATCTGTTCCTCACTGGGGTCTGAGGTGTCTGTGCACAGCAGCCTTGGGCTCGGAAGGGAAAAACTGGGAACTGCCTTGGAATCAGGGAGCTCTTGTGAAGAGGTGGGAGTGAACACCGAGGGGCTTGGTTTGAGGGGGTCCTGCGTGGCAGGGGGTGACAGCAGAGGTGACAGGGCCGTGGTGCAGCTCGGGCTGTCCCGTGTGAGGAGGTGCCGCCGGCAGCACTGGCAGCGCCTCGGGATCGCACAGGGAGCAGGAAATACCAGCGAGGAGCCCTTTCCCATGCTCCTTTGGCCGCCTCACAGGGAGCAGCCCTTGGGAACCGGCTCCCAGAGCCTGCCCCCGGATCTGAGGGGCTCCTCAGCAGAGCCAGGCCGGCTCTGCAGGCCCTGCTGGGCTGCCCAGCCTGGGAGCAGGGCTTGCACGTGCCGGGCTGCAGGCTGGGATTTGGTGCCAGATGGGTGAAGTGGATGTTGGTGCATCCTGGACCCCATCTGGAGAGCAGAGAGCTGTTCCCCTGCAGCACCTGCAGCTCAGGCTGCGTGGCTGATCCCAAAGTTGTTCCTAAATCCAGGTGCAGGTACAGCTGCTGTGCCAGATCCGGAGCCGTGCTCGGAGCATCCAGGACATCTGTCCAGCTGCATGCCTGCTCTCTGCCTTCAGGCCTTCATTAAACTTCACAGCCTGAGTTAATTCTTCCTCTTCCCGTGTTTGTGGATTGGTTTTTCCCCTCTCACTTGCCAAGCTGAGGGGTTCAGCCCAGGAAGGGTTGGACTTGCAGCGTCTCCACAGCCCAGAGAGCTTCCCATGTCTCCAGGGAGCTGAGAGACTCCAGAGGGACTGAAAATTCTCACATGGAGTGCCTGATCCCTTGCCATAGCTGTGCATCCCCTGGAGTTTTGGTCATCCCAGCTGTTGGAACATCCCTCAGGAGCACGAGTAATCTGGGGAGAAAGAGCAGGAATTCAGGTTTCCAACCCACTGTCCGAGTGAATGTGAAAGCAGAAAAGTGGCCACAGCCTAGTGAAGGGGCAGAGTTCAAGAGCACAGTTATTTTTAGGAGTAATTTTGGAATGGAAAATGTCTTCCAGCTTAATGAGTTTGTTTCTTATATCCTTTTAAAGTGTTGCTCTTTGAACCAGCTGGTTAAATGATGCTGGGTTTGGGGTTTTTTTTGTTTTAAAGGATGCTCTTAGGTTGAGAAAATGGATTTGGTTTATGGTTTACTCTACTTTTGTTGCTGTTTGTTTATACTTCAGTGTCCAGAGAGTGAAGTGAGCTAGAGATTCTTTGCTGTTGTTTTTCCTCTTGTGAACTAACTACATGCAAACATTTCAATCCACTTTTTAACACTCTGAAGTTACACTTAATTATCACGATGGTATTTTGCATCCCTTAAAAAAATTACGGCGTTCAGTTGAAAATGTTGGAGGAGAAAAACCCGTTTATTTCATGTGTCACAGCTTTTGAGGTTGTTTACAGTAGCAGAAAGCTGCACCTCTGAAAAAGAGAAAAAAAAAAAAGGTGACATGAGAAAGCAAAGCAGAAGAAACACTGTCTGAATTCGTTTTCTCAGCTGTCTTGGCATTTTGGATATAAACAGGTACCTGGGGCATAAACGCTTCAAGATGCTGATGATACACAGCAAAGACTGGCTTCATGAAAGGCAGCAGAGCCAAATAAATTCCAGTGTGAGAGAAACAGAAATCCCCAATAACCCCCACCCAGTTCCTTGTAAATAACCAGCCACCCACCTGCAGATGGGGAAAACTAAAACTGAGCAGGTTTGGGGCTCTCCAGGCTGAGTTTTGGTGCCTTCCCCCTGTGCTCTCAGCACACTGGGTCTGTTTCCCTGGGAAAATCTCATTTTTGCAGGGAGTGAATGATCCTTTCCCCATGAAAAGTAACAAGCCCCACCCTGTTGCTCCTGGAGGGATGGGTTTTCATCCCAAAAAGCTCTGTATTGACAATGGGTGAGTGTCACTGGGGCTGCTGCAGCCTCCAGGTCTCTCCCAGCAAATAAACAAACCTGTGCTGCTCCTGCCCTCTCAGAAACACCATTGCCCTGTGGAAAATCCTTTCCTTTGGGCCTCTCCCTCCCTCCACTGACATTCCTTTGGCACAGAAGTGCAGTGCCCATGAGTGTGGCCACACACAGGTCTTGGTTTGGGCGCCAGAACTGGCTTGGGTGGCACTTTGCAATGGACCCAAACCTGCTTTTTAAGCCATCAGATGCTCCCCCATGAGCTAAGCCAAGGTGTCCAGTGTGAGGTGGACACCTGCAGAGGATGGATCTGGCATTTTGGCACATCAGCCCTCGGGCTTGGACAGCTGAGGCTCATCTGCAATCCACAGGATGAGACATTTTGGATTTTAAAGACATAAGAGGTCACCAAGGAGTGGCATGGGCACATGGGGCTCCATGTCTTGCTGTACCATGCCCTGGGGAAGTGCAGATGGGCTGGAGAAGCTCAAGATGAAACATGACAGCAACTGGCCTGAGGCAAGTACAGACCAAATCAGGCAGAATAACAGGAGAAGCTCTTCATCAGGTGCCATGGAAAACACAGGCTTCTGTCCTTGGCTCGGCTCAGACATAGCTGGAGGAGGTGGGGCTGCCTCTATGAGCTCTCTGACTGCATCTTTTTTTCTCCTCAAGTGGATTGCAAGGTTCAAATGCTTCCCTTATGTTCAGAAAACCAGCCTGGAAAAAGCTCTCAGCCATCCGAGGCTCCTTGAAGAAAAATAAAAGCATTGGCACAGCCCTCAGCGTGGAGGAGAAGGCTGGGAAGCTCAGCTCTGGAAACATGGGATGGCCACGGCTTGGGAGGGCTCTGCCTTGCAGGAGAAGGTTTTCTGGGATGCAGCAAGCCATATTCCTGGCTCAGCTCCTGCATTTGAGGTGGATAGACCCCCGCTGTTGATCAAAATCTGTGTCACCCTCAGGACCAGGAAAATCAGAGTTGTTGGGAAGCTGAGAAGAATGATGTTATTCCCATTTTGGTGTCAGCAGACAAGCTGCCATGCAGCTGCCACCTTGGTGTTTCTCTTCTTAAAAACATAAATAATACCCACAAAGAAAAACAGTTCTCAAACCAGATCCATTTGAAAAATGTGTTTTTATCATTTCCACTGTGGTTTATTTGACTAATCCCCAGTGGGAGTGGGGAGTGGACTCCAGGGATGAGGTCCTAGGTCTGTGTGGTGAGGGGTCTGCTCACTGCTGGAGATTCTCTCAGATTTGTGGGGAAAAAAAACCACTTGTCCGTCTTTCCTTCTCTCTATTCCATGTGTTGTGTTCTTCCTACATCTCAAGGAACACAGTCCCCATTTTTTTCCCAGGATGGTGATGTGTTCTTCAGCACCTCTGCTAAGAAGGACCAACAGCTTGTCAGGTCCTCATCAGCTCCAGGGGAATGCTGGTGGCAGGAAATCCAGATGTTTTCCACTGGGCTTGTGCCTGTAGAGTTTGGGGATGTAGAGGACACTCATAAAAGCGTGTGACTGTGAACGACTGACAGCTCTGACTTCTCCCTGCTCCTTGGATGTCTTCTCAGCTCTGCTGAGCTTCTGAAGCTGGGATGGCAGCACCTGCAGGAAAGCCCAAGTCTTGGAACCCACAGAATCCATGGATCTGGAGCTCCAGCTGCAAATCCCTGCACCTTTCAGGACACTGTGTTGGGCTCTCCAGCCCTGGGGCTCTCGGGAGCTTCAGAGTGTACCTGGAATTAGGAAAGGGGAGACACGAGGTTGGAACTCAGTGGATCCTGCAGAGGGACTTTGGGAGTGCCACAGCTGGAAGGATGAGGTGCCAGGGAGATGATTATGGGAGGGGAGTTCTTGTGTACCCCAAGAGCTGCTGCAGGACAGTTCTGTTGCACACGTGAGGAATGAAGCTGTTCCCACGTGTTCTCCATTCCTGGAGCTGCCTATAGGGACAGAAAATAGGATCAGCAGGCATTCCCAAAGGCTGCATCTATCCCAGGGCTGGGCAGGTGTCCTGCATCATTCCCAAGGGAGGGACAGGTTGTGTTCACAAGCTCCACGTGGTGTGGAGAGAACAAGAAGGAGCTGAGCTTCCCCTGCTCCTGCAGCTGCACTCCGAGGGGAAGACCTATGCATGAGGCATCATCCCAGGGAGAAGGGAGGATAATGGGGATCCAAGTTCAGCACTGGGAAATGGATGATGGATGGATGGATGGATGGATGGATGGATGATGGATGGATGGATGATGGATGGATGATGGATGGATGGATGATGGATGATGGATGGATGGATGGATGATGGATGGATGGATGGATGGATGGATGGATGGATGGATGGATGGATGATGGATGATGGATGGATGATGGATGATGGATGGATGGATGGATGATGGATGGATGGATGATGGATGGATGGATGGATGGATGGATGATGGATGGATGGATGGATGGATGATGGATGGATGGATGGATGGATGGATGGATGATGGATGGATGGATGGATGGTGGATGGATGGATGGAGGGATGGATGATGGATGGATGTATGATGGATGGATGGATGGATGGATGGATGATGGATGATGGATGGATGGATGGAGGGATGGATGATGGATGGATGGATGATGGATGGATGGATGGATGGATGGATGGATGGATGGATGATGGATGGATGGATGATGGATGGATGATGGATGGATGGATGGATGATGGATGGATGGATGGATGGATGATGGATGATGGATGGATGATGGATGATGGATGGATGGATGGATGATGGATGGATGGATGGATGGATGATGGATGGATGGATGGATGGATGATGGATGGATGGATGGATGGATGGATGGATGATGGATGGATGGATGGTGGATGGATGGATGGAGGGATGGATGATGGATGGATGGATGGATGATGGATGGATGATGGATGGATGGATGATGGATGGATGGATGGATGATGGATGATGGATGATGGAGGGATGGATGATGGATGGATGGATGATGGATGGATGGATGGATGATGGATGATGGATGATGGATGGATGGATGGAGGGATGGATGATGGATGGATGGATGGATGGATGATGGATGGATGATGGATGGATGATGGATGGATGATGGATGAGTGGATGATGGATGAGTGGATGATGGATGGATGGATGGATGATGGATGGATGGATGGATGGATGGATGGATGGATGGATGGAGATGAAGGAAAATGCTTCTACACTTGTCCTGCCATTGGAGGAGGCTGCCTGGGCTCGGCAGCAGGGGTGTAGCAGAGCAGGTAACACTCCCTGCTGGGGGCTGGGTTTATGTTTGGCTGCTGGCTGGGCCTGTGCCATCTGCTGTGCCCAGGATGTCGCTGCTGCTGGCAGCCAGCTGGGCCAGGCCGAGTGCCGGCTGTGCTGGGGCTGAGCTGGGATGAGTCAGCTGTCCCCTGACCAGCTCTGCAGGGAGCTGCAGCACCCATTTTCTGCTGCAGCAGCTCCGAGCTCAGATCAATAGAAAGAACTCCTTACGTGTCTGATCTCTGCCCATCTGTCTCTTGCATCAGCTGGGTTCAGCCTGATCACAGGCAGGTGCTGTCGAGCTGTAAGATCCTCTCCTACAACCCCTGAAATCTGTCTGGCTCTTCAGGCCAGGAATGTGGCACTGATGAAGTTGAGATTTGCAGATTGAAGGCTTTAAGTAGCCCCTGTCTACTTTGTCTACTGTGGCAATGCTTTACCACAAATCCCAGTGTCCAGCATGAGGATGTGATTTTGGGGTTAACACCATGGTGGAGTGACCCCAGTGATCCCAACTTTGCACCTTCATCCTTGAGAGCTGCTGCCAATCTCCGTCAGCACTTTGGCATTTAAGTCTTTTTTTAAGATCCCATTTGTTGAGGGTTTGCCTTTCTCTCAGGCTTTTGTGTTGTTCAGTAGGTGTTTCATCTCCTCTGATGTGCCCAGAGGAATCTTGGTGCATCTGTGCTGCTGAAGATGCATTGGCATTAAGCAAAAACTTCCCTCATTCTGATGATTGGAGAAGCAGGAGTGGGGTTGGAGGGGTGAAATTAAAGCAGGGGTTTATGATGGCTTGAAAAAGAAGAATCCACACCAGATGGACAAAAGCCACGACACAAATCTGAGTTTACATGGCTCTGGCAACCCAGCAGACAATATTGGTGTGCCTGGGGAGCCTCTGTAGCTCAGAGGAGTTTGCAGAAAGGAACCTCTTTCCTTTTTGCATAACAGCTTTCACGTGGAGGAGTCTGAGCTCTGCTGATGTGCGGCAAAAAGCAGTGCTGAGGGAAGAGGGGGGAGCACTGGGAATCAGCCCCAGGAGCTGGGTTAATGGGATCAACGGCCAGAGAGGGCTCCTTTGGCCTGTGTCTCAATTTCCTGAGGTTTATTTCATTTTATTTGCCTGGAGTTTTGTATTGTAGGGTTTGGTTTTGCACTTGGCATAGAGCTGGTCCCACCAATGGTCTGAAAAGCCTCGTTGTGTTACAGACAACTCTGGTTTCCCCCGACAATACCTGTGCCCCTGCTGCTCTGCCTGAACATCCCACAACCAGCTCCAAATGCAGCAGGGAGGGAGTGCTGGGGTAATTGTCAATAAATAGCAGAGTTTTTACATTATTGGAGTGCCTCAGCAAAGAGCAGGGTGACTTCAGAGAGTTGTGTCTCATGGCCAGAGATGCTTGGGCTGTTCTCAGGCAGAGTGGGCTAATAAAATGTGCTGTGGGAAACAGTGGTGTGTGGAAAAGTGTAGGATTTAGGAGGTCATTAATAAAAATAATTATGTTTTTAACATCTAATAAGTGTTTTTCATCTTTGAGCTGCTCAGATACAACTCAGCAGCATGTGACAGGCTGCTGGCAAGATCATTCCCATCCCACAGGATTCGGGACAGGTCTCTCCTGTCTGTCTGGGGCTTGCCCCAAGCCAAAGGCAGGATGGAGTTTTGCATGGAGCTCCTGTCCCACGGGAGCTGGGGAAGGGCATGACACAGCCTCCAGGGAAATCCAGCACTGCCAGCCTCAGACCTGGCTGAACTCTGGATTTCTGCTTCAAGCTGAGATGTTTCTCTTTTCTTTAGGATTCCCTGATTTTGTCCCTTCACCCACCCCTTTCCCTCTCCCGCAGAGACTCAAGGAGTTGCTTCCTTTGTGGTGCTTTCCATCATTTGTCCTTAACCCTTTTTATCTGCAGGACCTGAAGAAGGGGCTTTTCCAGGAGAGGCCCTGTCCAAGCAGGATCATCACTCTACACGCTCCCAGGGCAGCACACACACACACACACACACACACAGAGCTGATTTCCCAGCCTGGGGCTGCTCCCTGCCTTCCCCAAACCTCCCATTCCCTGGGATATCCCAGTGTGCCCACACAGAGTGGGGGGTGATGCTGCAGGAAGCTTTGGGGTTTCATAGACACCTGAGGGGTCTGGGGGTGGCACTGACACTGCACTGTCCCTTCTGTGTCCCCTCCAGCCGTGCAGGAGGAGAGGCAGCGGGGGAAGGACCGCAACGAGAACGAGGTGGAGTCCACGAGCAGCGCCAACGAGGACATGCCCGTGGAAAAGATCCTGGAGGCTGAGCTGGCCGTGGAGCCAAAGACAGAGACGTACATCGAGGCAAACATGGGCCTGACACCCAGCTCGGTGAGACAGCTCTGCCCCAGCCCGGGCACTCGGGACACGAGGGGTGGTCTGGGACATCAGGAGTGACCATGGGGACAGCTGGGGCAGGGAGGGCTTGTCCTGGGTGCAAAAGAACCAGCTCAGAAAAGCAATTCTTGGTTCTGGGAGTCAGCTCAGCAGCAGGAAAGCAGGGCCAGCAGCCACCAGTGTTTGGTTCTCCTGTCCCACAGCCGCAGGGAAGTAAGAGATGCTGTGAGGAATAATTAAAAGGGCTCACAGAGAAGATTTTGTTGTAAATAACAGCCCTCAGTGCTAAAAGGCAGGAAGACACTCCATGCTCTGCAGAGCTTGGAGTCCAGTTGAGGCAATAAACAGAATTGTGTGGCTGAAGTGCAGAGAGATGGAGAATGGGGGTGTGACTTCTCAGGTGCAGAATTATGCTTGGCTCTGAGGAGAGAAAACCTGGAGGAATTTGGAGAACCTGGAGAAATTTGCCTAGAAGTTGGCTTTCAAGTTCTTTTCCCAGTTAGAAACTTGCATTATAACTGGGCCTGCTTGGAGCACCTGGGCTGTATCAGGATGTTGTGTGCACAAGAGAGGGGTGACAGGGAAATGGGACAGGAGCAGTCTGGGCTGGTGGAAGATGTCCCTGCCCATGGCAGGGGGTTGGAATGAGATGGTCTTGAGGTTCTTTCCAACCCAAACCAGTCTGGGATTCTGTGGAGAATGAGGAGAAGTGTTTTGGACTCTTTCCTATGAGATTCCCTTATCAAAAGGGAGAAATCTCCCTGCAGAGCAGCAACCTTAATGTGAGAGCCAAACCCTCCTCTGAAATTCCATCTCTAGGACAGACCCTCTGCAGCCTAGGCAGTATTTAGGGTTCAGTCCCCACTCCTCCATAGCCCCTTTCCCTGTGAAAGCAGTGGGAATAGAGGAATTCCTCTGAAAAACAGCTGAGGCTGGAGTGGGGAACATCTCCTGGTTGCCACAAAGTCCTTTGAGGAACTCAGAGGCTGAACTCTGCCAACATTTGGGCTGGCTGAGCCAAGAGAGCAGGCTCATGCACTGAAGTGTCCCTGTGCAGTTCCTGTTGGGTGGCTGTGAGGCTGAGCAGATGAAATGCAGCTATTCTGAGAAGTGCAAAGACTCTGCAGTGTTTATTTTCTGTTATAGCAAAACTTCCATCTCTGTCTTCAGATGAGGCTCGGAGGGTTTGAGCCAGAAATCCCTTCCCATACAGGGGGCTGTAAACAGGGCATCTTTAGGGTCACTGTGAGTCTGTGAGGGATCTGGGAGTCAGGAGAAGTCTAACTGGCTTTTTGGGATGCTCTTTTTGCAAAGACAGCTTTTCCTAGGATTCCTTAGGTGGCTCTTAGGCTTCATGGTATGGCCAGAGCCAATCCCTCGGTGAAACTCTCCAGAATCAGGTACAGAATCAGGTACAAATCCTCACCTGCATTTAAGAGAAGGATCCCACCACCACGAGGGTGTGAAGGACTTTTTTTTTGAGGAGTTAGTGAGGGGCTCAGAGAGGCTCTGACTGCTCTCAGGATTAAAAATCCTTCAGGGGAGCTGGAGCCAGCCTTGTGCTGACTTGAAAACAAACCCCAGAGAGCGAGCTGAAATAAATGGCTTCGTCTGGCACCTCGTCTCCTCAGCCTCTTGTAGCAAATTGAAAGCCGGTTCCTGCATAATTCAACAGGCATTACTGTGAACAAGGATGTGTGTTGCATCTAAATAGAAGCAGGAGGCTTGTTGAAATGCCCTATTATTGTCAAACCGAGGTGACATTTGTAGCAGGTTTAGCAGATGGATGAGATCAGCAGCTCCCGGTGACGGTGACGAGGCCACCACCACCGGATGAGGAGAGGGAAGACAGAGGAGCTGCCACCCTCCCAGCCCTCCCCCAGAGCCCAGGTGATGGAAAGGCAGACAAATCGAGGCCCTGGTAAACACGGGGGAAACACAAGCTGTCTGCTGTTGGCCTCGTGTGTTGGGTGCTTTGATTTGTGCCTCTGCACCTCAGGCCAGCTGCTGGGACATTTCCAGCTGGCCGTGCCAGGCCGAGGTGGGGGTGGCAGGGTGATTTAGGGATTAGCACCCTTGTCTCCCACACAGAATGGGTTAGAAGGGACCTTAAAATCATCTTCCATGGGCAGGGGCACCTCCCCCTATCCCAGGTTGCTCCAAGCCCCATCCAGCTCGGCTTTGGACACTTCTAGGCATCCAGGGGCAGCCACAGCTTCTCTGTGCCAGGGCTTGCCCACCCTCACAGGGAGGAATTTCCCCCAAATACCTGCTCTAAACCCACTCTCCTTTAGTTGGAATCCATTCCCCCTTGTCCTGTCTCTGTCCCAGGGGGTGGCTTTGCCTCTGCCCCATGCCTTGTGAATTTGGGCTCCTGCCCTGGAAGCACAGCCTGGGATGGGCTCCTGGCCACGGAAAGGCAAAGCCTGTAACTGAGAGCTGTCCTCCCCAGTAGCTCTTAACTGGCCTGTGAATGTCTGGTTTCAAGTCACCATTTTCTGGAAGATGCCTCCAAGCTCCAGTTCTGCAGGAGGATCAGGTGCCCTTTGGCTCTGTCACACCCCGGCACTGTGCCCTTGCTATTTACTGCAGAACAGGATTTGCTTTCCATGCACGGTGCTGCCATTCCCCTCCTGGAGCCAGGCAGGGCCCTCTGGACACTTTTAGCTGCTTCTCACACTCCAGTGATCAGGTTCTGCCAGGAAGAGCTGTGGTGGTTCCAGGAATTGCCATCTGAGGTGTAAAATGAGGCTGAGAATGAAGTTCTGGAGCAGCAGAGGTTGGGGACAGCTTGTGCTGCCCATGGAGGGACAGCCAGGGCTGGGGCACCTGGAGCCTCTGCACATGGGGACAGCCCCAGGAGCCAGCCCTGATGAAAGCTTTGGCAAAAAACATCTAATTTACCTAAACTGTCCGTTTTCTGGGGCCTTGCAGGCACTTGTTGCTGCAGGGCTTGGGTTCTGCTGGAGCTGGGGGTCTCCCATAAGTTGTGGTCCCTGTCCCACCTCGCCAGGATGCCAGGATCCTCCACCTGGCTGAGCAAACTGGGATAACGTGAGGCTGGGGATGTTCAGGGCCTCTGGTGACCCTTCTCCCCCTTCCTTCATCTGAATATCAATGTTCACTCCTCCTCACATGCACTTCTGGGTTTTCCCGTTGTCCAGAGCAAATCCCATCTGATCTTCTTCTCCCAGGAAAAGCCCAGCTCCTGCTCACATCTCCTTCCTGAGGGAAGAGCCCCAACTCCCTGGGAGTGAGACTGCCCTGTCCTTGCACCCCTGGGGGAGCTGCTGGAGGGGGCAGGACACAGGGGACACATCCCTGTGGTGGTGCCAGCCTGTGCCCATCCATCTCTGCACGCGACAGGTGGAAATACTTCCAAGGCAGGTGCCCTGAGCTTGCCAAATCCTGGCTATTTTAAGCCTGGAGAATGAGAAACGTTGGCCACTGAGGCACAGAGCTCTGGGTTAGCTGCCAGGGGACTGGGCAGGGGTGTGGATCACAGCCCTGAGGGGCACGAGGGTGACTTGGCAGCGTGGTCCTGGTCTGCCCAGCCTGGCTTTGCCACGGGTTACGCTGACATTCGTGTCTGCTCCTCCTCTGACTTCACACCCCTTACCCCTGCAAGCCAGGGGTGAAGTAAACACTTCTCCTCCAGTTTGGAAACTGCTCTTTTAAGGACATGGAAAGAAGCTAATTGTACAACCCAAGCTGCTGGATATCAGCAGGGATTACAGAGGGAGATGGGATGGGATCATACATCCCTGTCCAGACAGGTAAACCCTGCAGACACACTTGGACCAGCGAGCTCAGCCTTCCCCAGGGTTAAACAGGCTCTTCCAGTTCCTAATCACAAATCCACTTGAGCTGTGAGCAGTTCCTTTAAACAGGGATTTGGTGTGTTTAGGCTGACTGTCCTCCTTGAGAGCAGATGGTTTCTGTTAGTGGATAATATTTCAAAGGAAAGGGGTTTTCTCCTTTTTTTCTGTAATGCCCTCTCTGGTGCTGGTTTCTCGAGCTGGGAGATGCTGGAGTCTGCCCTTCCCCAGGCTGGAGCTGCTTGGATGCATCAGTCAGGGTGATGGATATGGAGTCTGAGCACTCCCAGTTCCCATTCTGGGGCTTGCTAAAAACTATTACAACCCTTGTGGTGGAGCAGCCAAATCACTTCCTTTGCCTGTGAGTGATAACATCCACCTCAGGGATGGCAGGCAGGCTGCTCCTCCAGCCTCTCTGGTCCTTTCCAAGCTTTTCCATCCCTTTTTTTTTCCCTTTTTTTGGCAGCCCAATGACCCGGTGACGAACATCTGCCAGGCAGCAGACAAACAGCTCTTCACCCTGGTGGAGTGGGCCAAGAGGATCCCCCACTTCTCCGAGCTGCCCCTGGATGACCAGGTCATCTTGCTCAGAGCAGGTGAGTGACATCTGTCCCCATGTGGGGAGAGCTGGGTGTCCCCTGGGACAGGTTGTACCCTCAGATGTAGGTCCTGGCAGCTTGAAAATCTTTAATTGATTCTTGATAGATTCTGATCGTTTGGTTTTTAAATAGGATTTTAAAAGCCTTCCATGGGATGTGCTGCTGAATTGGATCCAAAATGTGGCCAATCAGCTGAAAAATGGCCCAGCTTCCTCCCTGATCCATGAGGAATTCGGAGATGGGTGCTGGGTGACTTAAACCAAAGGAGTTAAACTCTGCCTTCCTCCCAAACTGAGGCTTGAAAGACCAAGCGGGCTCAAGCACCCATGAAATTTCATCCAACTGAAATGTTTGATCATAATTAAAACCAGAAAGGAGAGAAAAGTACATCTCACTTCTTCTCCCACCCACCAAGATGAAAATAGAACTCTGAGGGCTTATTTTATATTTCCTTGTGCAGCAGGGGGGCTGCAGGAGCAGGATTTGGGAGGTGGAAAGCAGTTGGCTGTGGGAAGGGTCTTTCCCTGTTGAGTGAATTCGAGCTCCTGCTGCTGTACAAAGCTCGTGGAGGGCAAGAAATCAGGAGCAGAGCTTGGGGAGGAGGTGTTTGAGGCATGAAGCTCTTTGGAAGCCAGGGACTTTGAAGTCTTTGGTACTTTTAAATTCCTTTTATTTCCCCCAAATTCACTTTTGCCCAGGTCCTGCACCCTTCCAGGATGGCTCCTGCAGCCCTTAGGTGAAGGTGCTCTGTGGATTTTTCCAGAGCTGGCTCTGGGCCCTTTGGAACATCCAAAGTGTGGATTTGAAGAGGATTTCTAGAGCCTCTTGTGGGAGTGGATGAGCAGGGAAGCCTCTCTGTAGAGATCTTTGAGGGCTTTCTGCAAAGAGCTGGATTCAGACAAAGCTCTGCTTTTTCCTTTTGGGAAGTGGAACCCAAGCCCACCATGGCAGTTCCAGGTTTTCCTCTCTCTTTATCAGGCAGCTGGTTAAAACTGGAACTGGAGAATTCAGAACTGTGCTCTCTGTTTGTGACTCACTCCACACTCATGGGCAGCAGGAGAGGGTCTGCAAACCCCATCACATCCCAGATTTCATGGTGGCTCCAGCCCTGAGACTGCTGAACACCTGGAGCAGCTCCCTGGAGCTCCCTGCTCCAAGGATCTCTGCCAGGGCCTCAGATAACCTTCCCCAGCTTCTAACCAGAGGCTCGATGTATTATTGAGTGGCCTGCTGAGAACAGCTGCCCATGAAATATTGAAGCATTAAAATCCAGCTAAGAGCCTCAGTCAGGCATCCTGGGAGGCAAAACAAGTGGAGCACACAGCTCTGGAGGAGCAGTGCTGGATGGGCTGGCAGCAGCTTTCCTCACATCCTGAATCATTTAAAAATACTCCCTCTCTGAGCTGTTTGGGAGGGAAGGAATCCTGACTTTTTAAGCGTATTTTCCACCAGTTTTCTTGTTTCCAAGCTGAGACAGGAATAACCTGATGTTTTCTCGGCCTGGCAGAGGTTGCTGATCCCTGCAGCTGGTTTTGTAGGGCTGGTGGGGAAATGTGGCAGGGAGTTGGATTGACATGATGGTCACTGCTCTGCCAAAGTGCCTTGCCTACCCCAGAGGAGCCAGAGCATCCCTGGGGGCTGCAGCCACCCTGCTTGGTGGAAAAGGAGTCCCAGGAATCGCAGGATTCTGCTCTGCCACTCCAGAACTTGGGCTGAAATGCAGAACTCTCAGGGTAGACTTGGTTGGTCTCTAATTCCAGTCTGCTGCCTCTGGTTATAGTGAATTTTCCCTGCTTGCCTCTGTCTTGGCAGCTCTTCAGGGATGTTCTGGTGAAAGCCAAGGTAGGAAAATCTTCACCCATTTCAGCTGAAACATCCCAACTCTACATGGGAATAATCCAGATGGAGGATGCTGATGAATCCAGCACTCCTTCACAGGAATAAGCCCAGCTTGGAGTGGGTGTGGAGAGCCAGCTGTGGTTTCTGTTGGTTGGAGCTACGTGTGGAGCTGCTGTGGGGCTGTGTGGGACAGCTTCCCGTGGATCTGGCTCTGGGAGTTCCTCTTCCTCACGGGAACAGGGTTTCTGCAGGCTCCTTCTCCTCCTTGGGTTTCACAGTGTTGCAATCCCTGTGAAAGTGCCAGGCCTCACCCAGTAAATAGCCAAAGAAATGTTCCCGTGGCTGGGGTGGAAACATCCTGTGGCCACTTAGGAAAGAGTGAACTTTATTCCTTGTCAACATTTCTGATGGCACAACCCATGGCTGCAGCAGAAGGTAAACACAGCACACATGGGCCTTGTGTTTGTTCCAGGCAGTGAGATGTGTTCTTGTGGCAGGAGAGGTGAAGGATATTGTTGTGTTGCTTTTCCAGCCTGGGAAAAAAATCCCTAAATCCAAATATCCTGAAGTTTTTGGGCCAGAACTCCAGAACATGTACAGGCCAGGGGTGTTGCAGAAAGACCCCATCTTGTCTTTCTGAAGATGCTGCTCCTGGCTGAAGGTCACCCAAATCTCCACCCTTTGAGCTTGGCAGCATTTCCTCTCGTTGGGGCTTTGTTTCAGGAATCCTTGAGCTCAGCCTGTGATGGTTTTAGGAACTGAAGAGGTGTTGGATTGGGAGGGGGAGCTGGAAGACGTGGAGGTCACATCTCCCTTCCCCTTCCCTGTAGGTCTGGGCTCAGAGGATGCCCTTCCCATATCCCAGAGCAGCCTGTCCAGCTAGTAAGACTCAAATCTATTTTCCAAGCAGCTGTGGAAGCAGTCACAGACATGGGGCTGAGAACAGACCCAATCCCTGCCAGTACTCTCATGGCAGAAGCAACAAACTCACAAATAAAGGCAGAGATTCCATGGTCCCTTTGGCAGGGCTCAGGGCTGGCAAATGAACTTTTGTGGCGTGAGGAGGAGCCTGCAGAGCCGGCAGCAAGAGCTGCCAGGGCTGGAGCTGCTGGGAGGCAGCGGCTGAGAGCAGAGGGGAGCTCCACAGCCACGGGGAGCTCCAGCCAGAGATGTTTGCTCAGTGTCTGCACGGTTTATAGAGGAAACTGCTCCCCTTATTAGCTTTATTTTTAGTGCCTTGGGTTCTTGATGGTTTTTTCCTTCCATGACATCCAAGGAAAAGCTGGCTCCCCTTTCCTTCCCATATCCAACCACAGGGAGAGTGTCCTTCTCCTTTTAGAGAGGTGACATCACCCATTCCCGATCTTCCTGAGGATGCCATGGCTCTAACCTGCAGCCTCGGTGGTTTTCTCCTCCTCAGGGTGGAACGAGCTCCTCATTGCCTCCTTCTCTCACCGCTCCATAGCCGTGAAGGACGGGATCCTGCTGGCCACGGGGCTGCACGTGCACCGCAACAGCGCCCACAGCGCCGGCGTCGGGGCCATCTTCGACAGGTGGGCAGGGCTGGAGGGATGGGATTGCATCTCAAACCACCTTGCCTGGACATCCCCAACCCTGTCTCCACCCCAAACCGCCTCCATTCCTGCGTGAGGGGCCGGAGGAGCCCGGGATGAGGGAGTCCATCCCGTGGTGTCCGTGAAAGAAAACCCCTCCTCTGAAAGCTGCAGAAACCCAACGGCCCCAGCCAGGGAGGAGCCTGCCCCTGCAAATCAAAGCCCCTTTCATGGGGTCCAGATGCCTTCAATGTTACGAGGAGGCCACTCCTTCGTTCCTTTTCATCTTTAATTGGACCAAGACGCGATTTTATTTGCACAATGAAAAGGCCCCAGCAATACTCAGCAGGTTCCACAGGCGTGTCCCGAGGGCTCTTTAATCTCAGGCTTTGGGAAAGTGTTTTAAAGGCAGGCTTGCAGGGTTTTTGACCCACAGTGTGACTCCAGACGCTGCTGAAATGCTGATTTCTCTCCCTGAGATTCATCTTGAGTTGAAACCAAATCACCTTTGCTGCTCTGCTCTGTGAGGAAATTGTTCTTCGGACCTGGGTGACATCATTTGTTCCTGTGAGGTCATAAGTGCAAGATCATGACTTTGCTGCAGGATCTAACATGAAAAACTGGGCAATCAGTGGAAAATATTTCAAGACCGACACCTGCAGTAAGAGCAAAGGGAGCAATAAAAATTACCGGCAGAGGAAATTACTTTTAGATACCTGTTGGGGTGGGTTTTTATTGTTATTTTTTATTTTTAGGCAGCTTTCTCAGGTGCCAGAGCCTCTTGGTGAATGTATGAAGGCGGTTTTTATGGTCCCTGTTGTGTCTCACAGGAACTATTGATGTTCCTAATGAGCTATTTTTGATGGAGGAGGAAAATGAGGCCACATCCTCAGCTGGTACAGGCCAGCACCATCCCCACCTTCGTTAAACGTGACCGGAGCTTCTCACTCTGGCTCTGACACCTGGGGCTCTTCATTCCCTTTGTTTTTCATGCTGACTCTGTGCTTTCTCTGTCCTTTTGCAGAGTACTGACAGAGCTGGTGTCCAAAATGCGGGACATGCTGATGGACAAGACAGAGCTGGGCTGCCTGCGAGCCATTGTCCTCTTCAACCCCGGTACGGGCCCGGCTCTGCTCTCCTGGCCCCCCTTGGCTGCTTTTCTGTCCTTTTGGCTCCTTTTCTTCCCCAAAAAAGCCCTGTTGGAAATAGCAGAGGGCACCCAGATGCCGAGGATAGGGCAGGAAGGGAGGCAGGGGTGAAAGTTGGTTTGGTTTGAAAGGAACTTAAAGCTCATCTTGTTCCAAACCCCCTGCCATGGCAGGGACACCTTCCACCACCCCTGGCTGCTCCAAGCCCCATCCAGCCTGGCCTTGGACACTTCCAGGGATGCAGGGGCAGCCACAGCTGCTCTGGGCACCCTGTGCAGGGCCTTCCCCCCTCAAAGGGAAGAGTTTCTTCCCAAAATCCAACCTAAGCCTTACTCCTTTTCAGTTTACAGACACTCCCCCTGGTCCTATCAGCTCTCCCCCTTTTAGAGTGACTGTAAAAAGAAAGTTCAGGTGCTTGAGGGAGTTGTCCCTGAACTGGAACAGTGTGGAATCTAAATGTTGTTGATGAGAAAAATATGGATTAGGGCAACATCTGAGTATAGAGATTATTGTCTCTGCTTCCCAACCTCATCATCCAAGGGCTTTTATTAACTGCATTTGTGGAAAAGCCCTTTGCAGACCTGGAGAGGCAGAAAAACATGAAATGTGCTCATAAAATACACAAAACCTTCAATTTTTTGACCATAGTTTCACATGCTCCAGGAGGGTCACACTGCTCCCTTTTCCCTCTCAGCCCCAGCTGCCCAAGGGAAGAAGAAGGTTCAGTGCCAGGGTTTTCCTCCAGCATTCCAGGGAGCAAATCCCTGTGCAGCAGGAGCCAGGCTGCACATACCTGCAGAGCTCTCTGGGAGGGGTCTCTGGATTTCAGAGTGGATCAGCCCAGAGCAGAAGCAGATGGCAGCCAAGGACAAACCTCCCCATCCAGCACCACTCCCTCCCTGCCCTCACCAAGCACACTCTGTGCCCAAGCACAGCTCCTTGCCTGCATTTTCCCACCACAGGCAGGCCAGGCTGTTCCAACAGGGTTTATTACAGCTTCTTGGGTTTGTTTTTCTTCTTGACCAGTTTTTTGGGTTTTTTTTAGTCCCCCTCTCCTTGCAATCAGCAGTAATTTATTGTCTGTAATTTGGGATTAGCCGTATATGGTCAAAGAAGGGGAATCTGGAGAGGTTCCCGTGGTACATGTGCTTGGGGATATCGATTTCTGCACTGTCCCTTTCACCCTGCTAAAAACAGATCCTCGCTGTGTCCTGTCCTGGTGGCTGTGCCAGAGCAGGGGCTTCTGCTTCAGCCCCACCACAGTGCTGGGGGGAGAAATCCCACAAGCCCAGGGCTGGAGGGGGAATGAAACCCCTTTAAATGAGGCTGTGGGACCATTGGAATGAGCCAGAACATTTAGGGTTAGGGTATGAGGTGAGGAAAAATCTGTAGTTGCAGGGTAGACCCCTTTGAGTGCTCCCCAGATCCCTGGAGCTCAGAGCCCGCATCCACACTTTGGTGGGGCTGGCAGATCCAGAGTGCACAGAGGGGTTCCTGCCTGCCTGGAAAGCCTGGAGGTGTTTGCCTGATGGTTTTTGTGTTGCCTTTTAGACTCCAAGGGCCTCTCGAACCCGGCAGAGGTGGAGGCGCTGAGGGAGAAGGTGTACGCGTCGCTAGAGGCTTACTGCAAACACAAATACCCCGACCAGCCCGGCAGGTGAGCTCCCTGTGCCCCTCCTCCTGCAGCCTCCCCCCCTGCAAACCCCCTGCAATGGGTGCTGCAGCTCCCAGGCTCTCCTTGGGTCCCTTCTGCTCTGGGCTCTCCATTTCCAGTGGTTCCCTGCAGAAAAACTTCTCGTTTCTACCCGTTCCAGCTGTGAGCATCCCTAAAAAACCTCCCCTGTGCAGTGCACAGAGCTCCTTGTTCCCCTGCCAGGAAATCCAGCAAGGTGGGCAGACCTGAGGAGCCCCAGCTCCCACAGCCCCAGCAGTGGGATGAGCACATGTGGGAAGGGGGTATCATTTCCCTTTTGGAAACCGCGGCGAGCGAAACCGCAGCAAAAATAGGACTCACATGGAGTTAATTTTCGGTGGCAGATGAGCATCATTGCTGGGAAGTGAAAGCCTCAATTGATGCTCTTTTTCTCCCCTCCCTGCCTCCCCCAATCCAGCTGGGAATGGGAGGGGGAATTAGGAATGCGTTCCTGGACCGCTCTGGAGCTGAGTGGGCGCATTTTCCCAGTTACAGCCTGGAGCTGGCAACTGCCAGTTAAGTTACTGACAGCTTCTTGAGAAACCAAGCAAAGCACTGGAAGCTGCTACTGCTGCATGAATGTTGGGGAAAAACAGCCCAGGCAACTGGGATTTGCATCTCACCTGCATTCCTGGCCTTGTGTGGATGGTGAAATAAAAAGGATGCTTTCACAGCACTGAGTGCAGCGGGCAGAGCGTGCCCTCAGAAGTGATGCTGGATTTGGTTTTTCCCCCACTTTGGGTCCCAGAGCGCTGGCAGATGAAGAAAGGTGTGTTGTTAAGGGATTTCTGGGATGCTTCTGGTTGGCTTGAGGCAGGCAGAGTGAGGATGAGGGTGCCATGGGGTGTGTTTGGTTTGCAGTGAGCAGGGGAATTGAGGGATGAGCGCAGGGCACGGAGCAGGGCTCTCACCTCTCCTCTCCCAGGGGGTTTGTGTGCACCCCAGGCCGACTCTCAAGCTGCCTCCTCTTCCAGAATGCTTTATTAAATTGCATTTCTGGAGCAAATCCAGAGCAGACCCTGGACTTTGGCTGTTATGGTGTTGCAGAAGAGCTGTTCCTGGCACCAGGAGAGCTGCCTTAGCAATCCTGGCCAGCAGCTCTCCTGCACTGTTCCCTTGCTGGGCTGAGCTGTGCACATTCGCAGGATCTGCAGGCCTGGTACACACAGGGGTGGGTAGGGGGTGGCACAGGGACAGCCCCACTCCCCAAACCCCACCAAGCCACCGTGCCTGACAGCACAGACACTGAGCCACCAGTCCACACCAGTTCCCCAGGGCTCTGCCTGGGTGTTTGAGGGACTGCTGGACATCCAGAAGCTGCACCAGGGGCTCTGGAATTTAATCTCTCACTGGTTTTGAATGATCTCAGGCTGGGAACCTTCTTGTGTGATGCTCTCACCCATCCTTACTGACCTGAGGGGTTCTGCACGCTCAGGGATGTCCTGAGAGCTGTGCCCTGCTGCCCTCCCTGCCTCCCTCAGTGGTGCAGGGCAGTGGTGCCACCACCCCAGGTGCCTCAGGAGGGTGAGCCCGTGGGCAGGGAGGGTTGCACAAGAGCTCCCCAAAGTTCTCCCAAATTCTGGGCATCCTCCTGTCCTCGTGGCACAACGTGATCCCCAGCTGGGGCTGCAAACAAGTTCTTCCTGTGGCTGAGCAAAGCCCTGCTGGAGCCACGGCTGGGGCCTTCCCCTGCTCCACGCTGTGGGATTTCTGGAATTCCCACCTTCTCAGGTGCCCTTCAGCATGGGGCTTTCTCCAAATCCCCTTCCAGCAGCGGCTTGGGAGCACCCTGGAAACACCAGAAGGGAATTTTTCTGCAGAGAGAGGCATTCCCAGGAAAAAGCCAGCCCTGCTCCCTCCCCTGCAGCCCCTGCTGCTCCCCAGGGAGGGCTGGGTGCCTACGTGACACCCAGCAGCCGCAGGGAATCAGGAATCAGGGCTCTTTTCTCCCCTCCCAGCCCTGGCACGTTGTGCTCTGGGCTGGTTATCTCACAGTTAAACATATCCCAGGGCTGGAGCCATCATCTGGTTTGGTTTAAAGTGAAACTTCCTGAATGGGATGGTAGGACTGATTTGTTTTTCCTGGCTCTGCTCCCATCATTCTCGCCAGCTCAGCAGAAAAAAAAATTAAAAAACAAAACAAAACAAAAAAAAAAAACCAACAAAAAAAAAACCCCAACAAAAACCCAGGGAGAGGGAAATGTGCATGCATGTAGAATATCTGTGTGCTTGTGCATGCCTCTGTGTTTTCTGCAAGGTCCCGTTCTCCACGGCCCTTTGCTGCTGTTCAAGCCCTGATTTTTGGCAGCAGGAAGAGCAGATAACCCTGCTGTGCCCATTAAAGGGCTTTTTCCCTGGGTAGGGAGCACTCACACAAGGAGGTGGCAGCCAGTGGCACCTGGGGTGTCCCAGAGCACCCTTGCAGGAGCTGGTGGCTTTCTCCTGGCTCTTGTCACCCCCTGAGCCCAACAGCCAGCAGCTTTTCCCTGGCCTGGGTGGCTCATTTCCATCCTGGCTGGGCCCTGCAGAGCTGCCAGCTCTCCCCAGCCCTCCTGCCTTGTGTGACCTGGAGCCATCTGCTGCAGGCAGGGCAGGCTGTGGAGAAAGGGATTTCTGGTTTGTCCTCCCCAGAGCTCTGTGCCTGGGGAAGGGGAGCAGCCCTTTCCCAGCTGTTTGCAGCTTCTGTGTCACAGGCCTGGGCTTCACCCCTGGCTGCCAGCCGGGTTCCTGCCTCGCCAGCAGCCCCAGGGCTCAGCTGGGGATGCTCAGAACCCAAGAGAGGGCTGGAGCTGCTCAGGAGGTGCCCAGAGCTGCAGGAAAAGCAGCATCACCCAGCTCACCCCACTGGCCATCTCCTCCAGCCCTTTTCCCTGACCAACACGGAGCTGCTGGGGCTGCCTGCAGCACTGCCAGTGCCAGGGCTGATCCCATGGTGCCTCCTCTGCACGGCTGCAGTGCCACCAACATCTCGGGGTGTCCCCCAGTCCAGGGCTGACCCTGCATTTGGATTTTCACTCTTCCAGCTCAGTTCCCAGCACGGGTTTGTTGTCAATCTCCCCCCTGGCTGCCTGATCTCCCAGGCTGGGCTGTAATTCCGGATTTCCCTGCCCAGCTCCGGGTGTAGCCCCACGGTTTGATAGCGAGAGGCCGTGTCTGTCCAGACCGGGGGGCCGGGGCCGAAGCAGGGCTGCACCCGGGGCTGTCTGACCGTGCCGTGTCTCCCTTTGCCCAGGTTTGCCAAGCTCCTGCTCCGCCTCCCAGCCCTGCGGTCCATCGGCCTGAAATGCCTGGAGCACCTGTTCTTCTTCAAGCTAATAGGCGACACACCCATCGACACCTTCTTGATGGAAATGCTGGAAGCGCCGCACCAAATGACTTAGAGAACTCTGCTGGGTCAGTCCCTCGCCCGGCCGGGCTCCCTCGGGGCCCTTCCTCTGCTTTCCTCCACCCCAGCCCGTCCCTCCCTGCTGCCCCCAGCCCTGGAGGCACCGTCTGATCCGGGGGACCCCCGGCCGTCCCGGCCTCCTGCCCCCCTGTCCGTTCGCTGTCACTGCTGCGTCTCCAGGCCTGCCCGCTGCTTCCCTGTGCTACTTGTAGAGAAGTGGGAGCGGAGAGAGCTTTGCCAACCCCTGCCCCCGCCGTGCCATGAGGTTTGGGATGAGCCACCGCAGCTGGCGTCACCCCCAGCCCTCCCCTGGGGACAAGGACGGTGCCAGCCCTCGGGCCAGTGGGGTTTGGACCAGCCGAGGGGAGTGGTTGGACTCTGCCGGATTGCAGCTGGGCTATTTTCAGAGGATGGAGTTTTTGAAAAAGAGAAGAAGAAGACAAAAAAAAAAAAAAGAAAAAAAGGAAAAAAAAAAAAAGAAAAAAAAAAAAAGGAAAAAAATTCTATTTTTGGTTTCTAACTATTCTTAGTAGTCTTGGTAGTTACTTTGCGGAGGGAGAGGCCGTGCCCCGTGAATGAGTCACCCGTGGCTGCACAGAGCCTTCTCCTTCCACTTGAAAGCAGAGGGTTTGGGATGGAGCTGAATCCCCCCGAGAACACTTGGCATGGCTGGAAATGCCCTTCAGCCACCCCAGAGCGCGGCCGGGCATCGCTGCCCACCCCAGAGGTGTGGACATGAGCCAGCTGCAGCACTTGCTTTAAGGCTGCCAGGGACTCCCCATCGCCCTTCCCCAGCTCCTGGGGGCTTGCTGGGACCCCTGCCCTCAGCACAGCATCCCAGTATATCCCAGTGCTGTCCCAGTATATCCCAGTGCTGCCCCAGCATCCCGCCGTGACCCCACGCCAGGGTTTCGGCTCACCCAGGAGGCTGCTCCGGTTGTTTCAGCCCTGCAGAACACTGCAAGGCAACAATTAGTGGGAGTGCTCGGCCTGGCTGGTTAATTGCAGCTGTTAATTAGTGGTGAAGCAAGAACTGGGCTCCCCCTCCCCTGGATCTCCCCCGTGGGGCAGGGCTGTGGGGGCTGGGAGGGCACGGCTGGCTGGGTGGGGGATGTGGATCCCTGTCCTCTCCAGGATTCTGAGAGCACCAAAAGCACCTTGGCTTTTGCACAACCCTTTCCTTGAGTCTCGGTGTGGCAGTGCAGAGCTGGACAGGATTTTGGGGATTAGGGACACAGTCCCAGGAATGTGCCCACGGGATGGGATTCTCCTGGAGTGTGTGGCCAGAGGGAGTGATCCCCCTTCACCTCCCCGTTTCACCCCATGAGGTGTCTCCAGTGCCCCACCAAAAACACAGGTTGGAGAAGAAACAAAGCAGAGGGAACGATGAGGGATGCTGGGAAGGGTTCTCCCCCCTTGGCAGGATGGATGATCCCAAGCAAGCTGTGCTGAGGCACCCAAGGGCTTCCCCTCCACTTCCATGTGCTCTGTGCTTTAAAAAGCAAAGGATGAGGTCCCAAAGATCCTCTTCTTGCTCCCCATGGTTTGCAGCTGGCTGAAAACTCCTCCTTTGTTCCTGGAGGGGGATGGAGCAGCACCCACCACCTCACTCCCACCTCTGCTTTGGAGGGGACACCGTTGTCACCCTGCTGCTGTCATCCCAGCTGGAGTGCCCAGCTCCATCCCCTGCAGCTCCAAAACACAAAAGCACCGGGGATTTCAGGTGATGGCTCCCCCTCGGGCTGGCCCAAAGTGGCGAATCGGCAGAGGCAGGCAGAGTGCCTTGGCTCTGTTTCCCCAGCAGCCTGCAAGCCGCTGAAAATATTATTAAACAGCTTCACCCTGCAAGAATTTGCCAAGAAAACGAGGCAGGAGAAATGAAATCTGGCAAGGGTGCCAGGAAACACGAGCAGGCTGTTCCCTGCCAGAGGGAGGCTGGCACAGCCCCAGGGGGTGCAGGGAGGTGGCAGAAGCCAGAGCCCCGAGCCCACCCAGCCCCTGGGCAGCCCCCAGGCCCCAGCCCGGCTCTCCCAGCAGCCAGGAGCCTGGGACTTGCTTGCCACAGAGGAAAAGCTTTGGAGAAGTTGGTGGATGTTGCACTAGGATAAACCCGCTGCTCTGTGGTGGATGGAGCTGCTTTTTTCCTGGTGAATGGCTGGGAAGGGGCTCTTGGGTGCTGTGGTGGCTGCAGGGTGGCACAGGGGGAGCTCCCATCCCATCCCATCCCATCCCATCCCATCCCATCCCATCCCATCCCATCCCATCCCATCCCTGTTAGCATCTCACCTTACAAGGCCAAGGTTCTGCAGGCTCCAAACTCCCTGTCAGGATCATCCCTGTGCCTCAGTTTCCCTGCTGGAGCAGCACAGCCTCAATCCATGCCTGTGGTGGAGGGGATTTTGGGAAAAGCTGAGCCTTGTCCTGTGATTTCACTTCTCAGCTGGTGGAAGTGAGTTGGGATTCCCTGAGCCCCCAAAGCCCAGCCCAGCCCCTCCATGCTCATCCCAGCCTTCCTGTGGGAAGGAGAAGCTTTTGTGTGTTGGGAACAGCCAGAGCAGCCTTAAAGCAACGAGCTTTGCATGAGTTTGAGTCTTTGTGTTCTTTCCACTTTGGGCTTTTTGTTGTTGTTGTTGTTGTCCCCATCATGATGAGGCTGAGTGTGGAGAGGTGAGCCGTGGCTGAAGGAAAACAAAAGGCACATTATTCCCTAGAGAGGTAGGATGTGGATTTAACCAGCTCTCAGTACTCCTGCAAAAATCTGCTTTGATTCAGGTGATCTGTTTGTAATGGTTATTTTAATTCCTTTTTGTTGGTGGGACAATCTTTAATTTTCTAAAGATAGCACAAGCATCAGCCTTTCAGCCACCCCGCTGCCCCTCGCTGCGTGTTCCAGCCACCCCGAACCCAGTCCAGCACATCCCAAACCCCTCCGTGGGAATGCCGAGCTCCCCTTGCTGCTGGAATTGTCCAGGAGTGGCACTGGGGGCTTTAGGGGCTGGTGGGTGTGGGAAGAGCTGACCCCTGGCCTTGCTGACCCCTCCCCTGCAGCGGGGACAGCCCTGGGCTGGGGGCTGATCCCAAAGCCTGGCTTGGGCTGCTGATCCCAAAGCCTGGCTGGGGGCTGATCCCAAAGCCTGGCTGGGGGCTGATCCCAAAGCCTGGCTGGGGGCTGATCCCAAACCCTGGCTTGGGCTGCTGATCCCAAAGCCTGGCTTGGGCTGCTGATCCCAAAGCCTGGCTTGGGCTGCTGATCCCAAAGCCTGGCTGGGGGCTGATCCCAAATCTAGACTTGGGCTGCTGATCCCAAAGCCTGGCTGGGGGCTGATCCCAAAGCCTGGCTTGGGCTGCTGATCCCAAAGCCTGGCTGGGGGCTGATCCCAAAGCCTGGCTTGGGCTGCTGATCCCAAATCTAGACTTGGGCTGCTGATCCCAAACCCTGGCTTGGGCTGCTGATCCCAAATCTAGAATTGGGCTGCTGATCCCAAAGCTGGCTGGGAGCTGATCCCAAACCCTGGCTTGGGCTGCTGATCCCAAAGCTGGCTGGGTGCTGATCCCAAAGCTGGCTGGGAGCTGATCCCAAAGCTGGCTGGGAGCTGATCCCACAGAAAGGCTGGAGAGCTGTGCTGTCCCCAGCCGTGCAGGGACAGCCCATCATCACTCGGGGTGTCCGTGTGTCCGTGTATGTACTGTAGATATCGACACTGTATAATACCCACTCACATATACGCATAGAGAACTGTAGCAATTACAGGCTTTTCCTGGCTTTTTGTGGTTTAAGTCGATTCTTTTTCCTGGTTTGGTTTTTTGTTTTTTGTTTTTCCTCCTTGCTTTCTGTTTCATTTTTTTTTCCCTTGTTTTGCTTCCATTGTATCTGAATCCCTTTCCAAATTGGCAGATGCCAAATCTGGATTTTTATTCCTCGAGACAAAGGAACTGCATCTATTTTAAGATGCCTTTTTGTTTTGTTTTTTTTGTTTTGTTTTGTTTTTCTTCTTTTATTTTGGGGTTTTTTTCATTCTTTTAAGCAGGTGGTTTGGAGTAAAAGAATAGCTTTAGCAATTCCCAATACTTAGTGATGGATGCCTTGGCTATGGGATACATAGATTAAAAAAAAAAAAAAAGACATTAAAATTTAGAATGACAAAAAAAAAAAAAAAAAAAAAAGAGAAAAGATAAGGAAAAAAATATCTAAAGCATCAATAAAGTTAAAATCTATTTTTGTACAAATGTAATTTTATCCCTTACCGTATCCTTGGATATTTTCTTTCCTGGATTGTTTTGTTTCTTCTACAGAGATTGTTATGAACTCTCTCTATTTTTTCTCTCTTTCTCTCTGTAAATGTTCAGCCACAGGGATCTGGAGAAGAGGGAGAAACTTCTGACCGTGTTTTAAAGGCTTTATATGAAATCTCTTTTGAAATAATTTTTTTGAATGAACTTTTTATTTTTTTTTTTTTTTTCCCCACTTCCAAAATCTTTTTGGGGATGGGAGAGGGGTGGGAGGGAGGGGGAGGGTTGGTCTGGGGGTGTCTTTTGTCACGTATCTCTGGCGTTCCCGCAGGTCTGTTTTACTGTGAAATCACTACCGTATATTATTATTATTCACTTCAAAAACAACAGAAAAGGTTAAAAAAAAAGAAAAGAAAAAAAAAGAAAAAAGAAAAAAAGAAAGAACTGCTGCTGGAAACGCCAGTATTTTGAGAACAATTGTATTAGAATTGTGGGGAAAAAAAAAAACGAGAAGAAAAAAAAAAAAGAGAAAAAGAAAAAAGGAGAAAAAAAAAAAAAAAAAAGAAAATATATGAGCATTTTAAAATATAACCCAGTCCAAGTCCTCGTTTGTTCTTTTTGGTGTGTCTTGAGTCACTCATTGGTGGGGGGCTGTCCCCAGGTGCACCCAAGGAAATCCCGGCTGGATGTGAGGGAGGAGAAACCGAACCCCAACTCTCCCCAGGACTTTTCCATGGGACATTTCCCAGTCCCTGTGCAGCCGCAGGGGTGACAGAGCCGTGCCATCCTGTCCTGCCCGGGTGGTGACACAGCCGTGCCAGCCTGTCCTGCCCGGGTGGTGACAGAGCCGTGCCAGCCTGTCCTGCCCGGGTGGTGACAGAGCCGTGCCAGCCTGTCCTGCCCGGGTGGTGACAGAGCCGTGCCAGCCTGTCCTGCCCGGGTGGTGACAGAGCCGTGCCAGCCTGTCCTGCCCGGGTGGTGACACAGCCGTGCCGGCCTGTCCTGCCCGGGTGGCACCGCGGTGACAGAGCCGTGTCCTGCCCCGGTGGCACCGCGGTGACAGAGCCGTGTCCTGCCCGGGTGGCACCGCGGTGAGCTGCGCTCATCCCTGGGTGCGCTGCGGGCACAGCGGGGTTTGGGGTTTGGGGGCTGGGGTTTGGGGGTCTGGGGTTTGGGATTTGGGGTCTGGGGTTTGGGGTCTGGGGGCTGGGGTTTGGGGTTTGGGGTCTGGGGGCTGGGGTTTGGGGTCTGGGGGCTGGGGTTTGGGGTCTGGGGTTTGGGGGCTGGGGGCTGGGGTTTGGGGTTTGGGGGCTGCGGGCACAGCGGGGTTTGGGGTCTGGGGTCTGGGGTTTGGGGGCTGGGGTTTGGGGGCTGGGGTTTGGGGTTTGGGGGCTGGGCTTTGGGGTCTGGGGGCTGGGGTTTGGGGTTTGGGGGCTGGGGTTTGGGGTCTGGGGTCTGGGGTTTGGGGTTTGGGGGCTGGGGGCTGGGGTTTGGGGTCTGGGGTTTGGGGTTTGGGGTCTGGGGTTTGGGATTTGGGGTTTGGGGTTTGGTGTTTGGGGTTTGGGGTCTGGGGTTTGGGGTCTGGGGGCTGGGGTTTGGGGTCTGGGGTTTGGGGTTTGGGGTCTGGGGTTTGGGATTTGGGGTTTGGGGTTTGGTGTTTGGGGTTTGGGTCTGGGGTTTGGGGTTTGGGGCTGGGGGCTGGGGTTTGGGGGCTGGGGGCTGGGGTTTGGGCTTTGGGCTTTGGGCTTTGGGCTTTGGGGTCTGGGGGCTGCCAGCCCCTCCAGCCGGGGATGAGGGCGATGTTGGGCAGCCCCGATCCCTCCTGAGTGGCCCCGGAGCAGAGGGTGGGGGAACGGGAGCCTCCAGCCTGCGCTTAACCTGGATTTGTTGCCAGGTACAAACGAGACTGATCTCGGCTCTACAGGAGGGATAAATCCTCCCCCGGCGGGCGGAGGGAGATGGAAAATCAGAGGCTGAATTCGGTTAGCGCCCATCCGTGTTTTCTCCTTGGGGGAAAAACGAGTTTTTTTCCATTGGGGAAGCGCCGGCAGGAGGTTTGTGGAGGACACAGGGGGTCATTTACCTGCTGCTCCCCCAGGCTGCCCATTCCCACTCCCTGCCCCTCTTCGGGAGCCGGGGCCACGCTGGCATCTCCGGCTGAGCAGGGCGCTTGTGTGCCCCGTTAACCTCCGGGCAGCCCCTGCTGTTTGGAGAGGAAATATTCACCTCCCTCCCGAGGGTTCCTGTGCCCCTTCTCGCTGGATGGGATGCTCCGTGGGCTGCCAGCTGGCTGCGAAACCGCATTTCGCTTTGAAAATCGGGTTTGCCTCTATTTTTAACCATGCTAATAACAGAAAGCAAAGCCGAGCTGAGCTGGCCACTGATTTTTGGTGTTTTTTTGGTTTTTTTTTTTAATCTTGTGTTTGGTTCCTGCTGTGTTTTCTGCTTGGGGGGCACTCCCAGACCCCCAAACCCGGGGGAGGGCTCTGCTCTCCCTCCTCTGCGAGGGAGGAGGAGGAGGAGGAAGAGGAGGAGGAGGAGGAAGAGGAGGAGGTTTGCACCTTGGCCAAGTCCTTGCTGTTTTTCCAGCTTCTGCAGGGATCAAAGAGCCTGTTTTGACTCTCCTCCCGATTCCTTGATACCAGCAGATGATTATAATGCAATTAAACCTCTCAGCCATGCCGTGGCTTTTGTTGTGTCTCCGGGCTGGGGATTCACCCTCGCCCCGGGAGCGGCGGCACACACAGAGCTCCGGGTTGGCTTCTCTATCAGGAACAAATCCCTCAAATCCCGAGCCCTTGGAGAGCTGGGATCGGCAGGGGGACCCCAGCTCCCCCTCCAAACGCCTTTGCTGTGCTCCGGAGGGGAATGGGGAGGGGGAGATGCTGAGCTGGGGATGCGGGGCTGGCTCTCGGAAAGGCACGGCTTGAATTTCTGAGCGTTCCCATGCTGACAGAGATGGAGTGGGGTGTCAGCAGAGCCTTTGGAAATCCTTAGGAGAAAGGTTGTGATCCCGGCCCTGTCCATGCCTCGGGTTTGCGGCGAGGAGGGGACTCTCCAAACAAATCCAGACAGATGAGCTCTTTCACTGGTAATTTGTCACTTCATAATTGCCGAAGAAAAGCAGGTTGGTTTTCTCCTCCTGACCTCTCCCAAGCAGCCTTTTCACCCCAGCTGGCCCCGGGGCCACCGAGGGCACCTTGGCCTTGCGCAGGGCATTGTCCGAGTGACATTTCCATGGGTGTCCCCTGGCTCCAGGCAGCCACAGACACCCAGCCCGGGCCCGTCCCGAGTGCCGGCAGCCGGGAGCAGATGGGAGAGCTCCGCGGACCCGGATTTCAGGTTCACACAGTCTCAGATAAAACTCGGGAGTTCAGCCGATGCTGTCCCGTCCCCAGCTCCCCGGGCCGGGGTGGGAACAGCGCTCCAGGCGTTTCCAGGCGGGACTCTGGGCGGATTTTCCCTGGGAGCGAGCGTGGGTGAGCGCTCCTGAGCAGGGCCGAGAGGCTCCGGGAGCGGGGCTGATCCCACCGGGATCGGGAACAGCGGCCCGGGAGCCCCCGGGGCCGGCCCGGCCCGGCCGAGCAAAGAGCAAAGTGCTGCTGCCATCTCCCGACCACAGCGAGCCCTGCCCGGATCCGTTCTGTTCCCGGGATCCCATTCCCTGCCCGGGATCCCATTCCCTTCCCGGGATCCCATTCCCTGCCCGGATCCCGTTCTGTTCCCGGGATCCCATTCCCTTCCTGGGATCCCATTCCCTGCCCGGGATCCCGTTCTGTTCCCGGGATCCCATTCTGTTCCTGGGATCCCGTTCTGTTCCTGGGATCCCGTTCTGTTCCTGGGATCCCATTCCCTTCCCGGGATCCCGTTCCTTTCCCGGGATCCCATTCCCTTCCCGGGATCCCGTTCTGTTCCCAGGATCCCATTCCCTGCCCGGGATCCCATTCCCTTCCTGGGATCCCATTCCCTGCCCGGATCCCGTTCTGTTCCTGGGATCCCATTCCCTGCCCGGATCCCGTTCTGTTCCTGGGATCCCATTCCCTGCCCGGATCCCGTTCTGTTCCCGGGATCCCATTCCCTTCCCGGGATCCCGTTCTGTTCCCGGGATCCCATTCCCTTCCCGGGATCCCGTTCTGTTCCTGGGATCCCATTCTCTTCCTGGGATCCCGTTCTGTTCCTGGGACCCCATTCTGTTCCTGGGATCCCATTCCCTTCCTGGGATCCCATTCCCTTCCCGGGATCCCATTCTGTTCCTGGGATCCCATTCCCTTCCCGGGATCCCGTTCTGTTCCTGGGATCCCATTCCCTTCCCAGGATCCCGTTCTGTTCCCGGGATCCCATTCTGTTCCTGGGATCCCGTTCCCTTTCCCGGGATCCCATTCCCTTCCTGGGATCCCGTTCTGTTCCTGGGATCCCGTTCTGTTCCCGGGATCCCATTCCCTTCCCGGGATCCCATTCCCTGCCCGGGATCCCATTCCCTTCCTGGGATCCCATTCCCTTCCCGGGATCCCATTTCTTTCCCGGGATCCCATTCCCTTCCTGGGATGCTCACTCCCTTTCCCGGCTCCCTCCTCCCCTACCCAGCTCCCAGAGCAGCCCTGGGGCTGGAATAAAACAATCTGTAGGAAAAAAAAAAAAAAAGCAAAAAAAAAAAAAAAAAGCGGGGTTTGTTTGGGGGGTTTTTAGTTTAGTTTTGTTTTGTTTTGTTTTTGTTTATTCTCTTTTGCCCTCACCCTGCAAGGCTGCAGAGAGGAGGAAGCAAAGCTCTGCCTCTCTCACTCCACAGTGCCCCAAATCAGCTCCTGAGCAGTTTTCTGTCCCCTAAAGATGCCTGGCTCTCAATCAATTCTCTCTCCTTCCCTCCTCCTTGCCCCAGCTCAGGAATTCCTGTCCTGACCCTAAAATTCCTGTCCTGACTCTGAAATTTCCTGCTGAGGTGAGTTGCACAGAGCAGCAGCCCAAGCACTGAATCTTGACACATTTTAACTCATTTTCCCTTCAGGGGCTGCCCGTGCCTGCTCTTCCTCGCAGCCTGAACAAGGGTTAACAAATTCTCATTTAAAGCATCGCCTAAACCTTTCATTTCCAAAAGAGCCCCAGATCCCAAGGCACGGGCGAGAAATATCAGCCACAAAAATTTTGCATCTCTCTGCCTTACAACACTGGCAGTGAAACCTTGTTTGGCTTTGGAGGCAAGATTTTCCATCCCGGGCTCCAGCGCTGCTCGCTTGCTCTAAGCCCACATCTTGTTTTTCTTCTGTCAGGGTGAGGTATGATTCTTGGCTCGGTGAGCCTCTGCTAAATGAAAAGATGCTTTTAAAGCTCATTCACTCAACACTCACCCCAAAACCCAAGGGGAGGGTCTAATGGAAATTTGCTGGAATTATCAGCCAGGCTTTCTGCTGGATTTCTTTTGTGGTGGGTATTAGGCTGAAGAGCATTAAATGAAGGCACAAGTGTTTGCTGGGGTGCTGGTAAAGGTAGAAAAAGCCTGATGATTAAAGCAGCCAGGACATTGAATTTATTTTCTTGTGAAAAGCTGGTGTTTGAGTCATTGTGACTCCTGAGGACTCAGCTCTCGGGGTTCCTTTTGTCAGGGTCTTTTAATTTATAACATAAAAGCAGCCTGCTTGTAAGAAGAGCAGCCCCATCCTTGTGTAAGTTCACTGGAGAGAGATGAGGGATGGAGGGGGAATTTCCTGGCTCAAGGCTGGCCATGGAGTCAGGAACAGGCTGGGAAGGGTTGGACTCCATGATCCCAAAGTTCTTTTCCAGCCTGGCTGATTCTGTGACTCTGAGTGTGCTCCTGCTTTGCTGCTGGTGAGCTTTGCAGGCTGGAGCCTCTTCTTGGGGCTCCCAGCTCCCTCCTGCCCACTCAGGGGCTGCTGTCCACTCGTCCTGGTTGTGCTGGGAGGAGAATTGCCATTCCTGCCCCATTCCAACCCACTTTTCCCATCCTTATTCCTCTCTCAGGGCATGCTCTGACAGTCAGAGGTTTCCAGAGGTGGAAGAGGATGAGGGGAGACAGCACTGGGCAGGCACAAGGCTCTCCTTCCTAGCAAGAGTGTGGGCTGGATTTTCTTTATTGAAAATGGGAATTTCACCTCTGTGAAATGCTCTTCTTGACTATGCTAAATATTTTCCTGCTTTCCAGGGAGCAGGGAAGGGATACAGCACATCACTGGAGAGTGGGTGACCCTCAGGGCTCTGTGTCACCAGGAGGGGCTGGAGGAGCTGCAGCTTCATCTCCATGGCAGGGAAGTGGTTCCAGTGCCCTGGAAGAGCCTGGGAAGGGGTTAAACCACACTGCAGACAGAGGAAACCTTTGTCCCTGCAATGTCCCACCAGCCCAGAGCAAGGGAAAAGCCTTTCCTCAGCCCTGGGCTGAGATGAATTCTGATCCCAAATGCCACAGGATGAGCAGAGAGGAACGGCCCTGTCCTGTTGCCCCAGGGGTCCTGGCCCCCATCAGCCACCAGACAGAGTGCACCACCCCTGTTCCAGCCCTGGCCCATCCTCATTCCATCCCTGCTCCAAGCCTGAGTCGTCCCTAGTTCTGCTCCGGCACTGCCTGACTCCTGTCCCATCTTTGTGCCATCCCTGTCCTGTCCCTGTCCCATCCCTGTCCTGTCCCTGTCCCATCCTTGTGCCATCCCTGTCCCTGTCCCATCCCTGTCCCATCCCATCCCTGTCCTGTCCCTGTCCCATCCCTGCCCCATCCCTGTCCTGTCCCTGCCCCATCCCTGCCCCATCCTTGTCCTGTACCTGCCCCATCCCCATCCCCATCCCTGTCCCATCCCATCCCTGTCCTGTCCCTGTCCTGTCCCTGTCCTGTCCCTGTCCCATCCCTGTCCCATCCCCTGCAGGCCATGGGGCAGTGGCCGGGCAGGCTGTTCCCGCTGTTCCCGCTGTTCCCGCTGTTCCCAGTCTCCATCACCCTCGGGCCCCCTCCCGAGCAGACCCCTCGGGCCGAGGGTTCCTGGCCGCTCCCGGGGCGTTGCCTGATCCCCAAACTGGATCCTCCTGTCAGCCTCCGGTGTGCTGGGAAAAGCTTGCTCTGGCCTGTCTGTTCCTGCTCCGGGATTGTTCCCCTCCTTATGGCAAAGAACAGAATTTCCTGCTGTCTGCAGGGTGGGGGTGGCTTCCCAAGGCCCCCCTGGATTAACCCCTGCCTGGAAGGCTCTGGTCTTTATGTGCTGATAGATTTCTTTCTTTCTTTTTAGGGGAGCACCTGCCTGAGCCGCCTTCCTCTGCTGGCAATTCCCACCCCTTCTCTCCTTCCCAACTCTCTGCTTGGCCCTGTGGAAGAGGAGCATTGACAGGAGAGTCCTGCCAGGCCATGGAAGTGCTCCCCACGAGTTTCAAAGCCACAACAGCTCAGTTCAGCCGGTTTTAACTCTGGCCTGACACAGCCCCACGTCTCCAGGCACAAATCAGACTGTTCTGGTGACAGCAGAGACACTTGGGGGCCAATTTGTGGCAGAGAAAGGATCAGCCCCAGGAAATATTCTCCAATTCCAGAGCCATTGGTTCATCCAGCCAGCTGTGGATTCACTGGGGTCTGATATGGGATGTTCCCAGAGAAGAAAAATTTGTAGTGGGGTAAATGAGAGGGTGAATTAGGGCCAGCTGCCCAGGGCATCCTCATGCTGGGATTTGGGAATTCCACCTGGACTGCTCGGTATTGTGTGGCCAGCCCATCCCAGCAGGATTCTGGAGGCTCCCAGCCTGCAGACAAGCAGCAGCAAGGCTGGCAGCAGACACAATTTGTGGCTGGCTATTTGCTGTTGTCACTCCAACCATTCCACCTGACGAGGCAATAAAGATGAAAGCCAATAATAAGCAGCCAGCCATCATTTGAGGGGGGGGGAAAGGCTGTAATTTACTGTGCCAGGGCTGCAGGGAGTCCATCTGAGGCCGGGTTATTGACAGCAAGTCTATATGGGTTTGTTTCTTACGGTAGTTACGTGCGCTCGGAGCACTTGAGGGTGACATTTTTAAAATCTAAAAATATATAGCTGGTAGCAAACTTCCAGCAGCATGGAAGGGAGGGGAAGGATTTATGCCCAGAACATTGTGAACTTTAAGGGAAGCATGTTTGTGGAAAAGGGGTTGAATGAGAAGGACAAGCTCCAGACTCTGGTGCTGGCTGGGGGTGTGGGGTTTTGCTGGGGGTCTTTATCCAGGGAAAACTCTGGTATCTTCCCAGGGGTGTAAATCAGGAATTCTGCTGGAGCCAGGGAAGTTACAGGCAGATCAGACAAAGGAAGCAGGTGGTTTTGTGCTGCCCTAAACCATTTCTAGGGAGAGCCCTGGGTGTGCTCTGTGCTCCCAGAGGATCATTCCCATGCAAGAATGTGTGAGCTGATCCTGGGCTGGTCCTGCTCCTTGGCTTTCATTCTGGAGCATTTCTGGAGCAGGCCAGGCTGAGGCTGAGGGCAAACCTGGCTGTGGTGAGAGCTGATCTGCTCCAGAGCTCAGGGCTCCCGCACAGCTCCGTGTAAATCAGGGGTTTAACTTCAAAGGAAAAGGATTTGGATTCTTATTTTTTTTCTGCCCCAAACAAGCTGTGACTGTGCTGAAAGCATCACTGTCCCTGGGACTACAAGGACTTGATCCTGCAAATCTGGGGACCCCCATGATGAAGAGATGTCACCAACTCCTTCCCAAGGAAATTCAATCCATCCTTCTGTTCCAGCCCTCGTCCAGTGGGGGAGGGAGGAGGTGGATTCAGGAAACACAGGAATGAGTAATCTCTCTCCTGCCTCTGCCAAGGGACCAGAACCAGCCCCACGAGCATCCCTGCTGCCTGCCAGAGCTCCGGGGTGTCAGCAGGGTTATGATTTATGGCAATCAATCCGTCAGCCTTATTTATAGCAGCAGCTCCATGTGGGATTTCACACATGAAGATTGGCTTGTTCTGTGGCCTCCCTCCTGCCAAAATCATCCCTGGGCCTCCCAACCTTCCTGGAGCCTTTTGTCTTGTCTCTGCCCTGCCCATGTGGGGAGCTGGCATTCCTGCCTCATCCCAACCCACTTTTCCCATCCTTATTCCTCTCTCAGGGCATGTTCTGACAGCCAGAGGTTTCCAGAAGAGGATGAGGATTGCTGAGATGAGAGGGGAGTCAGCACTGGGCAGGCACAGGCCTCTCCTTCCTAGCAAGAGTGTGGGCTGGATTTTCTTGATTAAAAATGGGATTTTCACCTCTGCGAAATGCTCTTCTTGACTACTCATAATATTTTCCTGCTTTCCAGCTGTTGTTGTCAGGGCCCTTTCCCATCCTGCTGGGATTTTGCCTGCTTGCCCTGCTGCTCGTGGGTGTCTCAGTGTCCTCTGGTCCATCCAGACTGTTCATGGTTTCCAGGATGTTCCAGGAGTTTGGGAAACTCTGTTTTCCTCTGGTGGCTTTGAAAACTCCAAGTCAGACACAACCGTGAGATTTCAGAAAACACACGGCAAATAAAAGGAATGAGCAGACAGGAATGATCCCTGATCCTGTGACAGGAGAAATGAGAGGGGGTCTCAGGGATTGTAATTATGTTTTCCCTCTGATTAACTGGGAATGGGCACCTCAGAAACCCTTCTCCTTGTCATAATAAATGGTGGCAGGGAGGGGAAGTGTTGCAGGCTCTGTTTAAGGCTGAACCTGCTGCCGGTGCTTGGGTCAGCCCCGTTGCTGTGCCGTGATGGATGGAGCCCTGGGACCCGCCGCCTGTGAGAGCCAAATCACTTACCTTGGAAATGCAAACCTTATGGAAAGGGAATCAATAATTTCTGGAGCCTGGCTCGTGCTGACACGCGGCCCGAGTCCGTGGGAAAGGAACCCTTTGTTAATCTTCCTCGAGAGGCACACGCAGCTCCTATAAAAAGCTTCTGAAGTCAGTAACTAATTACAGCCTGCACGAGCTCCAGTCTGTCACCCCCGACAGCTCAGGGGGAGCAGGGGCTGCGCTGCTGCTGCTGCTGCCTGGGATGATGGACGAGCCTGCACCAGCTCCTGGCTTGGCTCTGAAAGAGGAAGAATTAATGGGCAAATAAATTACAAATCAATTATTAAACCTTAGCGGCGTGCGGAGCCCCGGTATCAAATATACATTTCTAATTAACTCAACAACTCTTGGCTAATGGGCACTGGATGCTGCCTGCTGCTAGAAATAGGGATTTCTGGCTCAGGCTCTAAATGGAGTATTTTATGTCTCCCTTCATGCCCAGTGACACAGAGAGGCCGTGAGCCTGTAAGGACCCTTTTTATGCACAGAGAGCTCTGAGAGTCCCCAGAGCTCCATGCTGGGACTCAGGGCAGCCCTGGGCAGGCTGGTGTGGAACAAACCCAATGTTTGTTTCAGTGTCCTGAGCACTCTGTGTGCTGAGGGATCCTCTTGGCTCTCGCTGAGCCCCAAATCCCTGGTGCAGAGGGAACCCAGGCTGTTTCCCTGCTTGTCTGTCAGCACTGGGAGCTCTTGCCATGAGAATCCTCGTGGCCTGGGACCTGCCTGCAGGGTCCAGACACATCCCAGGCCAGAAGTTCTTCCTGGAGCACAGAGAAAATCACAGGACTTGGCAGATGGATGGCAGCACTCACACCCACCCGCGGATGCATCGTGTCCTCCAGCTCTCAGGATGCTTCCAGAACCCCTGAAAGGTGGGACAGGGCTGAGCAGCCCCTCAGGGAATTTGGCTCAGGGTGATTTTCGTGCTGGAATGGGTGCCAGGCCTCAGGAGGAGCTGAACCTGTGAGGGATTTGGTGTCTGCACCACCGAATATTTCTGCAGCTCACTAATCAATTATGATTCTTAGACAAGCTCCCATATGGTGCCTTTATAAATCACTCTCTCCACTTATCAAGCCTGTCTTGTTTGCCTGACATGAGCTGTAAGGAGGGTGGTTTTTAGGCTAATGTTAACTCAAGCACGCAGAATGGGATTTATTTATAGAGTTTTAGAAAAGTGGTTTCTGAAGAGCCAAATCTGGGTCCTAAGGAGATAACCAAGAGGCTGGGGACTCCTCCTGCCCGAGCATCAGCACAGCAAGGCCTGGCTAGAGATGAACTCAGTGACAGCTCAGATCTGGCAGGGCAGGTGTGTCCCACTGGAGCAATTCTCCATCCCTGAGCTCAGCCTGGGGACCCTGGGGACAGGCAGGACCCCCGGGCAGCCACCTGGGGTGAGGGGCTGAGCAGAGAGCCGGGACAAAGCGGGGAGCTGGGAGCCAGGGCTGGCTGAGGAGGAGCAGGGCAGAGAGAGGAGCTTTTCACCTCCCTGTGCGAGCAGAAAACATCACGAGGGCTTTGGAGGCCGGAGCTGAGCGCACGGGAGAGCCCCAGGGGTGTGACATGTCCCTTGTCTCGGAGCAAAGGACAGCTCTCTGGAGTGTCACACACCCGAGCTGCTCCCGGCTCCTTCCCTCGCTCCGGCTCTCTGTCTCCCCCCAGTGCGCTCACCCAGCTCCCGGAGCATCCCCTGCTCCTCCCCTCATCTCCAGGACCTCACCGACCCCAGCAGGTTTCCTCCAGCCATGAGGAAATTCCTCTTTCCCCAGACCCCCCCTCCTACTCTCCCAAATCTTCAGTTCGAGAATCATTTATTCTGTTCTCCAGAAAGGTAAAACCTCATTTTTCCTGCTCAGAACAGTCCGTGTTGCAGGAGCACAGTGTGTGAGCAGTCTCCTAGTCCATGGCTCTGTCTCTTGGCTCTTTTTTAGTTGCATCACTTGGGATATTCCACTTTATTTTATCAAAATACACAACTCCCCTGCTCTGTTTGCAGATTGGCTTTTGCTTGAGAGCTCCAAAATTTGCCATTCCTCTCCTATGAATGCACATTCAGTTCTTTCCCACCAGTGAGATTTCACAATTCCAGCTGTGGATTTTTGCCTACAACAGCTCTGAACTGCCCAAATTCTCTCTGCTCTGCTGAGAGACTTCATTTCAGTGCCTGGTGCTGTGGAGAGTCCCTCTCCCACACTTTTAGTTCCAGTATCCTTGGTGCCAGGAGTGTGTGCAGGGCTTCTATGTTGAATAAAGATAATTTTCCTTTTTCCCATGGGAAAAATCCAACCTGAAAGGAAAATCCAGCACATCAACTTGGGAGTCTCCCTGGGCCCGCTGCGTTCAGGGATTTGCATGATCTGAAAGGGATAAGGCGATGGAAGCAGCGTTGGGATCAGCAGGCAGTGGGATGGACGGGTTTCTCAGGAAGCCTCGGGAAGTTCCCATTGACCACCTTCACTTCCTTGTGCCAGCAAGTCCCAGCTTGGCCCTATTGAAGCGATTTTGGGGCGGGGAGAGGAAGGCTGAGGCTTGTTAAGCGGGATCACGCGAGGAAGGAAGAGTTTAAACTGCCTCTGCAGGTTCCCACTGGCTCCAGCAAGGTCAAGGAGACGAAAGAATTCCTCAGTTCTGGTGCTCTGCTCTTGCGCTGGCTGAGGAAGCGGCTGCCGTGAAAGCCCAGCTTGAGGTCTGGGATTGTGCGGGAACCCCTCGGATTTTGTGCGGGAACCCCTCGGATTTTGTGCGGGAACCCCTCGGGATTTTGTGCGGATCCCGTGGATCCATTCCCGGGGGATCGGGATTTTGGGGGCTGCGATGTCCCCGCGCCCCCACCGGGTGGCGCCCGAACCCCGCGCATCCCCGGCGTCTCCATGGCAACGGCCGGCCGTGGGTACCGGCCCTACACCCGCATCCCTGATCTCACATCCCGCATCCCTGATCTTATATCCCTCATCCCTGATCTCATATCTCACATCCCTGATCTCATATCCCTCATCTCTGATCTCATATCTCATATCCCACATCCCTCATCTCACATCCCTCATCCCTGATCTCATATCTCATATCCCACATCCCTTATCTCATATCCCTCATCCCTGATCTCATATCTCACATCCCTGATCTCATATCCCTCATCTCTGATCTCATATCTCATATCCCACATCCCTCATCTCACATCCCTCATCCCTGATCTCATATCTCATATCCCACATCCCTTATCTCATATCCCTCATCCCTGATCTCATATCTCATATCCCACATCCCTGATCTCATATCCCTCATCCCTGATCTCATATCTCATATCCCACATCCCTTATCTCATATCCCTCATCCCTGATCTCATATCTCATATCCCACATCCCTTATCTCATATCCCACATCCCATATCTATCTCATATCCCTCATCCCATATCTCACATCCCGCATCCCTTATCTCACATCCCGCATCCCTGATCTCATATCTCACATCCCTGATCTCATATCCCTCATCCCTGATCTCATATCCCTCATCCCTGATCTCATATCTCATATCCCACATCCCTTATCTCATATCCCACATCCCATATCTCATATCCCACATCCCTGATCTCACATCCCGCATCCCTTATCTCATATCCTGCATCCCATACCTATCTCATATCTCACATCCCTCATCCCTGATCTCACATCCCGCATCCCATATCTATCTCATATCTCATATCCCACATCCCGCACCCAGCATCTGCATTCTCTATCTCACATCCTGAATCCTCATCCCACACTCCCCACCCTGCATCTCCCATCCCATATCCCACACCCTGCATCCCCCATCCTGGATCCCACATTCCCGATCCCACGGGGCTGCAGAAGGTCCTGCCTGGCTCTGGAATTTCCTCAGCAGTGCAGGCTGGCTATGCCCAGGGCGTGTCTGTGCTCTGCTCCTTTCCAGAGCACCGAGAGGCTGGGGCAGCTCCCAGTGGGATTGGGATGGGATTGGGATTGGGATGGGATTGGGATGGGATTGGGATGGGATTGGGATTGGGATTGGGATTGGGATTGGGATGGGATTGGGATGGGATTGGGATGGGATTGGGATGTGAAGGGGGTGAGTGTCCAGCCAGATCTGTGTCCCAACAGCCTCAGGCTGCACCTCCCAGCACTTCCCTCCTTTGGCTGGGAAGCTCCCACTGCCACGTGGCCTTTCCCACTCCAGCATCTCACTCTGGGCCTCGCTTTGCTGCTTCTTCTGCTTTTTCTCATCAGGAAACATCTGGGAGCTGAGCGAGAAACATTAAAATGGGGGGGAAGAGAAAAGGGAAGGGAGAGGAAAAGGGAAGAGAAGGTACAGGAAGGGAAGGGAAGGGAAAGGGGGAAAAGAAAAGAAAAGAAAAGAAAAGAAAAGAAAAGAAAAGAAAAGAAAAGAAAAGAAAAGAAAAGAAAAGAAAAGAAAAGAAAAGAAAAGAAAAGAAAAGAAAAGAAAAGAAAAGAAAAGAAAAGAAAAGAAAAGAAAAGAAAAGAAAAGAAAAGAAAAGAAAAGAAAAGAAAAGAAAAGAAAAGGGGATCTTGGGAGCACCATATGATTTCACTTTCCTAAGACAACTGCAATTATGCCTTTGAGGCTTTACCAGTCACTGTAGATTCAAACCATGCTGGATGATGTCAGTGGGAAAATATGAAGGCCCTACTGGCTGCTCAAAAGAAAGAAAAAAGGAAAAAAATAAAGCAAAGTCTCCTTTTCTTGCATTTTATTTCCCATTCTGAATCAGGAGAAGGGTGTTGTCCAGATGGGCTTTTTCTTTATTGCTTTCCTGGGCTTGGTTGGGCCTTGCTGATCCCCTGGGAGAGGGGAAATTCCTCCTGGATCCCTCCAAATGAGCTCCTCCTCTGTCCTGCTGCTTTCTGTGTCTGCCACGAGTCCCGAAATCCTCACGGACTGGGAATGGATTTCTCCCAGCTCAGACACATCCCAGGCTGGGCTCTTCTTGCTCAAGCTGAGCAGGGACCATTAATTTTTGGAAGCTGGTGAATGGGATGAGCAGGAGATGTCAATCCCAGCTTAGCAACCATGAGAATTCCTGTGTTCAGGCAACTTCCAGCTGCCCTGTCTGCCTGACCCTGGCCACTCTGGGGAGTGTGGATGTGCTGAATCCGCAGGGATTGGGGTGTTGGAGAGCCAGAACCCAGCTCCAGCACGGGAAGGGTTTGCCAAAGGCTGGTTTCCATACCCGCTGGAAACACCAAAACACAAAACGTTCCTGGAAAGCAAAAGCATCAGGGCTGCAAATGTGGGCTCAGGGACAGCTGTGGGCTTCAGCAAAGGCAAACACAGAAGGCTCGGGGAGGGAGGGAACAAGAGGATCAGGAACTCGTACAGAGGAGAGGGATGAGCCCAGCAGCTGGGTCTGGTCATGGTGGAACCTCAGACTCACCTTGCAGAGCCCTCAGGAGCAGGAGGGGAGCTCAGCTCAGCAGTGCCAGGACTGATCTGTGCCTGGAGCACGACAATCCCACCCTGTCCCTCAGAGCTCCTCCAGTTGTGACACTCTTTGTGCTGTCACCATTCCCATGGAATTCCAAGAGGCTGTCTCCATTCTCCAGCCAGGGCAAGGCAGGAGAGGAAAGGTTTCAATTTATCCAATATTTGCCAGAAGAGTTGTGTTTCCAAGTGTCACTGGGATGAGATTTCTCAGACCTTGTGGCTCCTGGCAGTGCCGTGTCCTGTAGAGGTGGCAGAGCTCCGTGAGCTCCCCGTTTCTGCATTCAATCCACGCAGTCACTCCCAGCCCAGCTGTCCTGGGAATGTGTGTTTTCCCTGCCCTGACCTTTCCAAGCTGTTTACACTGCTCAGGAGCGATGTCCTGAACCCACTACAAGATTTTTCAGTGGTGACAGCAAAGAGCATCCCCTGACATGTCTGTGGAGATGCAGGTCAGGCTTTTGGACAATGCACCCTGAGCACCCTGCCCAGGCTGCTCCCAGCATCCTGAAAGGCTTTACTGGCCCTTTGCAGACCCCCAGGAGGAGGCAGAAATGCAAATAAGAATTCAGATATTCTCCAGCCCCTCCTGGCAATGGATTCTCCCATCCACGCATCCTTTGTGTCACACAGAGTGCACTGAAAATCTATTTAAGGACCTGATTCCCAGCAGTTTCCACCAGCTGGATGTTGAACAGGAGGTACCCAACCCCTCCAACCCCCTCCAACCCCCCACCTTTGCTTTCTGAATCACCACATGAAGAAAATATTGTTTCTTTGGTGCTGTTCTTGACACAGGCTCTTGCCCTGTGCTATTGCAGCTTGGGTTCCAGCTCCAGCCTCCCTGGCTGCAGCCAAAACTGATCCTAAATCATGGATGGATGGGAGGCACTGCACCCCAGGCCTGGGAGCTGGAGGTGCCTATCAGCCACATCCCAAGTGCTGCTGCTGTGCCTCCTCCTCCTCCTCCTCCTCCTCCTCCTCCTCAATCCCCTCCCTCGGTGCTCAGCCCCAGCACAGCACCCATGGGTGCCCGGTACCTCAAGGTTTTTGGCTCCAAAAGTGCTTTAAAGTACTGAATTCCCCTCTGCAACCCAATTTAAATGTTCTCCAGGACTCGGATTACAGCAATTAACTCATTTCCATGTCCCCAGGCACATTTTGCTCACTTGCTTGGGCAAATTTAGGAGAAGCATTTGGGTTTCTGTCTAATCCCCTGTCTCCAGCTCTGCCTTTGGTGGCTGGGAACTGAGCCTAGACATGAAATAATGAACTCAAACCCTTCCATGCATTGACCAAAGAAAACAAGCTGTCAGCTAGAAATATTCCCTCTCTTCTTTTCCAGGCACAGCAAATCTTCCTCCCATCTGTAGGTATCGCTCTGGCGGGGAGGCAGCAGGAGTAACTCAGCATGAAATTGTCAGCGACAGCGTGTGATGCTGTTTGGAGAGCATAAATCAGTCCAGGAAATGAAAAGCACTATCTTCTCCCTCTTTCCCCCAGGTTTGCTCAGCGTTTTATCCCTCTGCAGGGATGTTAGGATGGAGATTTTTTTTGGCAGCTTAAACCCAAGTCCAACATTTGTCGTTAGGGCCTTAATTATGTTCAGTCTTCTCAGTGCTGTTTGCATTAGCCCATAATATCTCCCTCTCCCGAGCTCCAGCGACTCCACTTGAGCATGAAAATGCTGCTGGAGAGGCTGAACCTCTCCAGGTTTTTCAGCTCTCAGCTCCTGGCTCAGCCTGGAGAGTGACAGAAGCTGGGAAATTTCACCTTTCCCATCACAGAAGCTGGGAAATTTCACCTTTCCCATCACAGAAGCTGGGAAATTTCACCTTTCCCATCACAGAAGCTGGGAAATTTCACCTTTCCCATCACAGAAGCTGGGACGGGTGATAATGGCACAAATTGGGAAGAGATTTCTGGGTGTCGAGAACTGAATGAAGTTTTGGGAAGGGCAGGTTTGGGCAGAGGCTCCCTGTAAATGCCAGGGGTTGGTGCAGGAGGAGCAGAGCTCAGGCACGGCTGTGCTGCAGCATTTACAGCCCGATGGGGTTGGCACTCGCTATGAAACCTTGGAAATGCCTTTTAATCCTGTTTAAAGATGATCTGGGACATGAAACCATGTGCTGAGGGCTCCTCTAGGCTAAATCAGAGAGTCAGAGCATCAAGGAGTATCCTGAGCTGGAAGGGACAGCCCAGCAATCCCACCCTGTCCCTCAGAGCTCCTCCAGTTGTGACACTCTGTGCTGTCACCATTCCCTGGGATCCATGGAATTCCAAGAGGCTGTCTCCATTCTCCAGCCAGGGCAAGGCAGGAGAGGAAAGGTTTGAATTTGTCCAATATTTGCCAGAAGAGTTGTGGTTCCAAGTGTCACTGGGATCAGATTGGTCAAATCTTCCCTCCAAGAGGTGCCTGGGTGGTGATGGCACCGTTGGCTCACTACAGGCTCGTCTGCCTTCTTGTGCCTCGGCATTGCCACTTTTAGGGCTCAACTCATCCCCCTCAGCCTCTTTTCCCTCCCCAAAACCAAACCAGAGCTGATCCCCTCCTTGCTGGGAGCTCTCCCTGCTCCAGGAGCTGCGTGGAGCCGAGGCTGTGAATTCTCCAGCAAAGCAACAATTAGTACCAATTTTCCCAGACAGCTGCTCCCATCTGCTCCGGGGGTTGTTTGTGTTTGTGTTGTGCAGGGAGCAGATTTTTTTTTTTTTTCCTGAACTCACATGGTTCTTGCAGTTGAATTTGTCAGTGAGATGAGCCATTTAATTTAAACCAGTCTCTTCTTTTATTTTTTTATTTTTGCAAAGAGCCTCCCTGAGAGTTTGGGCTTGGTCTGGGTGATGGTGCTGCAGCCACCAGCAGTGGCTGCCCCATCCCTGGAACTGTTCAAGCCCAGGCTGGATGGGGTTTGGAACAGTCTGGTTTAGTGGAAGGTGGTGTTGCACCTTGCTGAGGAGCAGGAGGAACCAAAAAATCAGTGGAGAGGCCTCAAATTGAAATATACACCAAATTCAAATTTTCTGCCTGGTGAAGGGTTATCCTGAGGTGCTGCTCCAGCAGTCCCACAAGGCTGGACCCTGCTGGGCTCTGCCACCATCTGGGATGCATTTGGATAATGTGGGATCAGCCTTGTGTGCTCAGCCCTCAGGTCATGGCCCAGAGAGCCACGAGGCCTGGAGGAGGTGATGAGAGGGGTGGGAAGGGCCAGGAGGAGGAGAGTTCCATCAAACCTGCTGCCTTCTGCAGGGAATTCTTATGAGGGCAATGGGAAGCTGAAGTGTGAGCAGGAAATGATAAGTAAATAATCTGATTTTCATAAAACATAGATGCCCCAAGCTCCCATCCATGTCCTGGTGCTTGTTCATTTGGTGACACAGAGGTGGCTGCTGTGACATTTCTGTCCCCACCGAGCGCAGGGTGCGGCACCTGAGCCCACAGAAGATCCCACATCATTCCAGCGTGGACAAAACATCCCATCCCAAAAGATCTGTGCCAGCCTCACCTGGGAGCCACTGTCCACACCGACCTCAGGGTCTGCTGAGGGGGATTCTGGAAGGGCTTGAGCTGACAGAGAATGAGCAGGGAATGAATGGAGCTTCTGTTGGGTGGGAAGGGCTTGGATTTCAGCTCCGGGAGGGAGGGAGGGCGTGCTGGAGCAGCGCCGGGAGGGGCCCTGGTTTACAAAACAAACAAACCACTGTGGCTTCTGAGTACGAGCAATCTGCTCCCCGGGAGGGACCGGGGGTAATTCAGCACCTGATGTCAACATCGCCTCCGTTCCGAGAGGGAATTGAACAAATGGAAGCTCAGAGATGGGCAGTGTTGTGTTTTGTAGCTCCTTTAGGCCAGGCTGGTGAAGCCCAGATGAGGCTGAAGGTGGCCAGAACTTGTCCCTGACATCAAGCAGAACATTTGGTGCCACCCCAGCTCTGTGCATCCCATTCCATGTGCTGCTGACCCCTCAGTGCCTCCAGTATCCTTTGTCCCACCCCAGAGGCAGCTCCAGCAGGACACGGGGGAACATCCTGAGATGCCACCTGCATCTGCTCTGGGGACAAACCCTGGAATTCTCCAAGAGAGAAATAACATTACTGTAGTTTTTGGCAGCTCCATCTGACTCCCAACAAGCCTGGCCACAACTGTGGCCACCCCTCCCCTGTTTATGTGACACCGTCCCAGCTCGGTCTGCCATGATTAGAGTGGGCCTTTTTTGTTTGGACTGATTTAATCTTCCCAGTTTTTACATTGCTGATTTTTATAAACACTTTAAAGCTCTGGATGCTCTGCTTCCTTGGAATATGGCACTAACCCAGCAGAGCTAAAATCCAATCTGGACAATACCATAACCTCGATGGCTGAAATTCCTGGTGCTGGGAGCCAGCATCCCACTCCTGCCCTGCTGCTCTCAGGGTCCTGCTGGAGCTGCGGCCAAACCCAGCTCTGGGCTGCTCTTCCCTGGCTCTGGCAGCAGGATCCATGTGGAAAACACTAGATGGCAGCTTGAGGCCACGTGTGAGCATCCCCGTGCCCAGCCCCAGAGCAGGGCTGTGTGTGTGGCATCGCTGGTGGCTCTGTTGGCACTGCCAGGCTGCTCTAGGGATGCTCCCGCCTTTCTCCAGCTGCACCTTGGCCTGGAACTTCTTCAAAACTCTTCCCCCGGGGCCTCTGGGCCTCAGCCAGCTTTGGCAGGAGTCGGCAAAGAGGTTTGGGTGGAGGTTTGGCAGCTCTTCAACAAAGGGCAGCCTCGACACTGGCTCTGCAGAAATTCAGGGATGGCCTGAACGAGGCAGATTTGGGGAATTAGGGAATTAGGGAGAGGGTGTTCATAACCCCTGTGCTTTGTGTCACTTCTGAGCTGCTCAACACGACCTGGAAAGAGCCCCAGGGGTCAGAGCCGGTCCCACACCCCAGAGCAGAGGGAACTGCATCCCAAAATGCACCAGGCATCATCAGCACCCCATGAGCCGTGTCAGAACACCCTCAGCGAGGCACCCCACGAACCAGGACAAACTGGGATTTCTGTCCCACAAAGGGAGACTTTTGAGGAACAGTTTTTCCTTCCTCCTTTTCTGACATCTGTGCAAGCTGGAATGACAGATTTTTTACTCTCCAGGGATCCAGCAGGCACATGAGGGGCTGATTAGAGACATTCCAGGGCATTTTAAGGACAGGGACAAGAGGTAAGGCAGCGACCAGGGTTCTGTGTGCCTTTTGTGCACTTTTGTGGCTGCTCTGTGTCTCCAAAGGCTGCCAGGAGCTGTGGAAAACTGGGAAGCAAAGCAGAGAGGTGGGATGTTTCAGATCAATGTGTGATAGTAAATATCTCTGCACCTCTTTGATTTTTGGACAAAACATCACTAAAACAGGAGAGGTGGGAGCTGTGGGGTGCTGGATCTCATCTCGGAGCAGAGTTCAGTGCAAACCCTCCTGGAGAGGGGTTGGATCTGAGGTTTTTATCTGCTCTTGGGATTTTGACTTTCAAGAGCAGCCAGGGGTTGGGACGTGGCTTTTCCAGGCTGATTTTGCAGCCTGGAGATGTTTCACAGCCATGCAGCTGCGGCTGAACTCCTGAACTCCTCCAGGCTTCCAGAGCTGCAGCCCAGCCCTGGACTGGCCCTGGCTCTGGGGACAGCCTGTCCTTGGGGACACTGGGGACGTGGCTCCTCAGGGGTGGCTTTTTCACCCATGCAAGGGCTTGGACCTCACAATTTTGGGTGCCAAGAGCTGGGGGAGGTGACCAACACTGGGACTTTATCCAAATAGCCAACAAGGATGGCAAAGCCTGTGTTCAGCCTGGGCACACAGAGCAGCTGATCCAGGCAATATTTAGTGCAAGATCCCCAGGGAAAAAGGGAAATCCACTGGTGTTGCAAAGGTTTTTGAGTGCTGGAAAGGGGCTGTGATGAGATCTTGCAGCTGTGGGGGATTTAGGTTGGAAGGGACCTTAAAGATCATGTTCTAATGGGAAGGGACAAATTCCACTAGACCAGGTTGCTCAAAATCCCATCCAATGTGGCTTTGAACACTTCCAGAGACAGGACAGTCCCCCCAGGGCCCTTCCCCATGGATCTGGGGGCCCTGCAGGTGCTCAGGTCCCTGTGGGGTTCTGGGGTGTCTGTCAGGAGCTGCCGTGGCCATGTGTCAGCAGAAGAGAATGTTCTCCAGAATTTTCGAGGCAGCCTGAAAGTCAGGATCCAGATCTCATGAGTCACCTCCCCTGCACATGTGGGCTCTGACACAGCCAACATCCATCCCCCAGTGCCAACAGCAACACGGCGTCTCCTAGCAATGGGAGCAACCCCACCACAATAAACCAGTGGAGCAGTGCCCCGACAGCAAAGCTGCATCCACTCAGCGTGCCTGATGAGGATTTTCCAGCTCAGTCCTGCAGGGAAAGCAGAGGGAAACCATTTGTCTGAGGCAGCCTCGAGGTCAGGGCTGCGTCTGCCTGCGGCTCTCACACCTCCTCCATCCTAATTGTCTTCTCCTGTTCTCCCCACATTTATTTTTTCCATGAAAGACTTACTTTTTTTTTTCCTAATGGTCAGGGTGGGTACATCCCACGAGCAAGCTCCTCCTTGAAAATTTGGAATAAATGGATATCCTTGATCCCCTCCTTCAGCACAGGATGGTTCCTCTGCCACAGTCAGGGCAACTACTCTGCCCTCAGGAAAATATTTCATGGGCACTAAGGTGACTGTCCCAGCTCTGGTCATTTAAGCTGTCTTTCAGCTTAAAAAACACTTGCAATTTCCAAGGATTTAATGTCTCCACCTGCTCTTAATGGGACTATTCTCACAGCTATTGCTGTAGGTAAAGACTTAAAGTCAGCCAATAATTACTCCCACGAAAGAAATGCTGTTTTCTTGTCATGTTCCATTAAACCGTTCACAGCAGGAGCCAAAGAATTAACGGCCTTATTATCTGCCCTGTGAAATAAATCATATTAGAGAGGAGAGGAACACAGAAGACACCAGGGGTGCCAGTGCTTAACATGTTTTAAGGGATGAGGGTGGCTTTGGGAAAGGAAAGGATCAAGGGAAGAGGCTGGGCAGGGGTGTTCCCTCCCCGCTGGGATTTGCTGGGGTTTATTTTCCATCCTGGGTAAGTTCCCTTGGCTCCATGCAGGCCTGGCTGGGGTGGGTGTGTTGTGGGAGGTGTTTTTGATGTGGGAGGTATTCCTGGGCTGGAATCCACCTGTTTTTCCCCGGGATGGCAGATGTCAGCTGGGGAAGTGGATGTGTGGCAGCCACGTGCTGGCAGCAGGAGCACGAGGCTGCTTTGATTAACGAGTTTTGTTGTTGAGCTGGAGAACCTGGCAGCCTCAGGATGGATTGGAAGAACATCAAATCCTCCAAGGAAGAGAGACAGAGCTCCAGCCCTCCCCCAGCACTTCAGGGCTGGTGCTGGAGAGGGTTTGGAGCAGGTCTTCTCCCAGACACCTGCAGACACACAACCAGGCACATTGTTGGCCACAGGGCTCCTGTTCCACCTTCCTGGGGCTGAGGATGAAGAGATTTGCTCAGTGGAACAACGCTCAGCTCTCAAGCTTCCCCAGTCCACGAGGGATTTGGACACTGGGTCAGGGCTGTGTCTGCCACCAGGCACTGGGAGGCCACCACGAGTCAAATCCAGGCCAGTTCTGCCTTGGACTTGGTGCCACATTTCCCTAGGACACAGTTTTAGCTGGGAAAGCAAAGTCAGGGCTGACTCCATCTGCATTTCCCTCCTGGCCTGGGAAGTTTCTCTCTGGCCCACGCATCTCCCTGGGCTCCCAAATACATCAGGCAGCCCAGAAGTGCACGGAACAGAAAGGAAATAAATCTTCCTTAAATTGCTTCAAGTTTTGAATTTTTTTATTTATTTTTTTCCAGGTCCTTGCAGACCAAATGTTCTCTCTCCTTTGTGGATGCACAGAGCAGCTGTGACATTTTGAACAGCACCTTCCTCTTCCAGCCACCAGCCTGGCAGGTTCACGTTTACACACCTTGGTCTACATTGATTTCTTTACCTGTTTCAAGGCTGATATTCCTGAAAAAACTTCATTTTTTAAGACCAAGGGCCTCTGGTGATTTCTTTGCAGCTGCAGCCTGATGGCTTTCAGCTGCTTTGAACAATTTTTTAATTAAGGGGTCGAGGCCTAATGGCACTTTAGGGTTGAAAAATGTCCCTTCAGACTTGCAGGGTTCTCCCAGGACATGATCCTGGTCCCATAAATGTCATTTCACTGGAGGAATGACCTCAGCTGAGGACAGGTGGACACTTTGGAGTGACACCAGACAGGTCTGAGCACGGCTGCTGTCAGGGTAGGAAATACCTCCATGAAATCCAGGCACAGGAGGAATCCCTGGACCCCAGCAAACCCCCTGAACCTTCTTCCTTTACCATTTCCAGAAGTTTATTTAACATTCATTCAATTTCTTTTGTGCCCATTCAATTCCTGCAGGCAATGGAAATATTGTGGCTTGGGTTTGTTTGTGTTTTTTGTTATTTTCAAAATGTTCTGCTTTTCCCACTCCCTGCATTTCCTCTTATTCCGTGGAGGCAACAAAAAGCCAAATTGCAGGAATGAAAAGGAAGCCAAGCTGCCTCATTACAGCTTTAGGAATCACTAAATATTCCCACAGTCATACCTGGGAGCTGGGAAATGGAGTAGGATCAAGGAAATGTCTTGGATTTCTTTGGATAGGGAAAAATATAAATCTAATGCCCTCTTGTGGCTCCTGACAGAGTGTGGCTGCTGAGTGGTGCCAGGGCTGGCTCGTCCTTGGGTTGTTTCGGGGTAGGAAAGGTAATTTTGGGGTAGAAAAGGTAATTTTAGGAATTTAGAGCTCATAAAATTGCTGAGAAAATCTGAAATCAACTCAGTGATCCCCATTACTGAAAATTCCATCCCAGCAGTGAGCTCCCACTGCCTGGGGGAAGTTCTCATCTTGGAGAAAGCGTCTTAAAATCAGAGAACCACTGCTCCTGCCTGCTTTTGTTTCAGTCCATCTTCTTGGTAAGAAAAAATCTCTCATTCCGAATAAATCCTGATCTGATCAAGCCCTATCAGCCTCTTGTGGTGCTCCAGGATCAGCATCACTGCTGGGATGGCTCTTCAATTTTTATTTTTTTTTTATCATGAGCAATTTTAGCAGCGACAACTTTTCTGTCAAAATAATGACTTCAGGATTTCTGCAGAGATATTTTTGATTTGAAGTTTTCCTCTGAATGCCAAAAATCAGTGAAAAAATTGACTTTAAAAGATGAGGGTTGGTTGGTTTTATTTTTTTAAATTTTCATTTTTTTGGTAGGGAGCCAAATTTATTTTCTTAGGGAAAAGTGTGAGCTGAGAGAGGGCAGAGTTCCTCTGGTGATCGCTTCACACCCCAGGAGGAGGATGCTTACAAAAATAACACTCAAGAGTTGAGACTGCAGACATGTTTGAGACTCTGCAAACATCCCCCAGAGCGAGCATCCACAGTGATCCTCCCTGCTGGGATCAGCCTTTCCTGCCCCTTTCCTGCTCCCTCTGTGGTCTTGGCCACAAGAAATGGGATTTATGTGGACACAGCACAGAATCCCTGACTGGTTTGGGTTGGGAGGAACCTCAGAACTCATCCCATTCCACGGGCAGGGTCATCTTCCATTATCCCAGCTTGCTCCAAGCCCTGTCCAACCTGGCCTTGGCCACTTCCCCATTTGCAGCAGAAAAAGTAGAAAATGTGACCTCACACCCCGAGGAGCCCCTGGAAGTTTTCCTCAAGCTGGGATGCAGGGGAAGGAGCGAGCAGGGATTTTGGCAGGAAGGCCCCACACATCTGCAGGCCCAGCACTCTGCTCATTTCTCACTTTTTCCTTTCTCAGTGTCCACTTCAGGCAGAGAAATGGCTGAGAAAAGAAGAACCAGCAGCTTTTTTGGCTGCAGGCCTGGAGAGGATCTGCCTGGTGGCTCTGCTGCTGTGGGGGGGCTTCCCAAGCTTTCTTTTATCCTGGCTTGTGTTTGGGAGTGGGAGTGGGATAGGAGGCAAACATGGCCAGCAGTGCCTGACAGCTGCTGGTGGGACTGAGGGCTCAGATGCCGTGACAAGGGAAGGGCTGCAGAGGGGAGTTGGCAGCTTCTCCTCATGTTTTTGGGAGGATTTCCCTCCTTATTCCAGGCTCAGCTCAAACCAGGGTGCTGCTTTCTGCCCTGAGAGCAGAGGCTCCTTAGAGGGGCTTTTCTTCCTCCCAACCAAACACAGATCTATGAAAAAGCACGGCTCTGCTCCATGCCAAGAACTCAGTTTCCTCCAGGATTTCAGTAACTCCATTTCCTGGGAATCTCTTTCCAAGAGCTTTGTGCTGATCCCTTCGCTGTGGGTGTTTGGGGTGAGCACTGACACTGCTGGGCTGGAACCACATCCAAGCTGTGCCTCCACACGGTGCTTCCTCCAGGCCCTGCCACTTTTACTCAGGTGAAACAAAGCCTTGAGAGGACTGGGAGCATTTTCCTCTGGCTGTTTCCCACTGGGGTGTGTACATCCAGCTCCAATTTCCATAACCACAGAGCAGGGGAGTGTCAGGACACAGTGGGAGCATCACCTGGTCTAACACCCAGCCAGGCTGAGACAGGTCTGGGGGAGTGTTACACACTTTGCACCAGTCAGAGCTCCTAGAGAGAGAGACAGGAAGGTGCTACAGGCAGGGAATGGGAATTTTTGCCTGTTGCTGCTGCTCAGACCAAAAAATAAAGATGGAAAAGCCTCAGTCCTCAGGATTTTTTTGTGCCCTGGACAATATGAGTCGTTCTGAGTGCCTGACAGCTGCCTGCTGTCTCCACTGGAATTCTGGCTGACCCTTTGTCCCCCTCAACACGCTCCTGCCTTGCATTCCAGGTGGGAATGCAGAGGGACATGTAGGAGAGGATGGAAGGACAGGGGAATGGAGGCACAACAAACCCCAGAGAGCTCGGAGCAGAGCTGGCGTGTGGCAGAGGGCTCCAGCAGGAGCATTCCCAAGCCTTGGGATCAGCAGTGGGACAGAGGAGTAAATTCAACACATATTTTCCATCTTCAGCTCTCCATGCTGCCCCTAACCTGATCCCAGTCAGAGACACACAGGCAGCAGCCAAGGAACTTTTATGACTCACTGGAAAGGGAGCCTGTGCTAGAGCGGGCGCGTTCGGATCCAGCTGTCTCCTCTCTGGTGTTGTTTAGGGAGGACATTTGTGCTTGCTGAGCTCACCTAGGAAAGGGCCAGCAAGCCTCTGGATGCAGGGAAAACTGCTCCTCAGCCCAGCCTGGGAACAGGCTGCATATCCCTTAAAAAAAGGGAGAGAGGGAGCTGGGCTGGCAGGGAGCACAGCTCAGGATTTGGGGTGTGGGCAGCAGTCCTGCTCTGGGGGAGTCTCCCTGGCACATCCCCTTCACCTTCACAGGCTTCAATAGAGCCATTCCCCACCCCACTGTCCCCAAACCATCTGGGAAGTGGAAATCCGTGGGTCTGGCAGTTGTCCTTTCAAAGCCCTCGCCTCTCACAGAGGTGATGCACCCTAAAAACAGGGTGGTGTTCGGCAGCAGGGCTGAGTGACACCAAACCTTGCCCAGGAAATCCAGGTTAAATGAGATCTTAAACCCATCTGGGTCTGTGACAGCAGCCAGATTCTGCTGCTGGGTGTTCCTGCCCCTATTGAGCCTCATCCCTGTCTTTAGGACAAACAGATCCACTTAAACCCTGAAGAGTGAGACTGAAAATCCCTTCCCAAATGCTTCCTGTTATTTTAACTCCAGTGATCCGTGCTATAGCCACGATCCACAAATTACCTGCCTGTCTGCTGGTGTGCTTTAGGTATGTGGGACAAGGTGTGTGGCATGTCCTCAGCTGGAATTGGGGGGAAAAAACTGGGAATGTGGTGAATATTTTGTGTTAGGAGCTCTGAGCCTGTCAAATGAGGCTTTGTTAGCAAAATTCATCATTTCTGATTCCAGGCTGGTAGCAGAAAGCGGGAGGTTTATCTTTAAAGCCATGACTTTAAAACCAAATAAACCAGCTCCTTGTGAGGGAGAAAAGCAGGTTTTTGGTGTCTCTGCATTGCTCAAAATGTGGTTCTACAAAACGGGGCCTGGAGAAGCCCCAGGATCAGAAATCCTTGTCCCATGCAGGGTTGATTTTTTAGGCAAAACCCCTGACTTGTGAACATTCTACTTGCAATATGCAACAGGCCCCACATTTTCCCTCAGTGCCCTGAAAATTTTCATGGAGTGGAACTGTGCTTTTCCTACTCATCCCTAAAATCCTGTGTCTGCAGCACAGCTTGCACTTGGCTTTTCCAGTTTCTGAACCCTGCCACTCTCTTAGCTCATACTTTCACAAGATTGAAATGGATACTGTTAAAAATAGCTGAGATTTCTGTACATTTAAGTGATGGTGAAAAATGGATCATTAAGAAAAGTACCTGTGACACCAAGACCCTTCCTAGGAAGTGCCATTGTGTCCCCTGAGCCTGGGCAGGATCCTGCTGCCATCTACCTCCTCTGCATTTCCAGGGCAGGGATTTCCAGCATCTGACACAATTCCTCATCCTCTGGGATGAGCTCTCGGCAAGGGCTGTGCCAGAGGCCGATGTGAAGGGGTGGGAAGGGATGGATGAAGAGCTGCAGTGGGATCTGGAGGGCTTCAACCACCCAGGATTTACCCAGGGACAGGATTCCCGAATTTCCCTGGTGCCAGCGCTCCCCTCATCCCTCCCTGGGGGTGGAACGCTGCACCCAGCGCCCAGCAGAGTGGTACCCAACCCATCCCAGGACCCAAGCGCGGCTCCGTGGTAGCAAACCGAGCACAGCCCGGTCCGTGCGGGGCTTTTGGGGCCGGTGGGGTCCCCACGGAGGGGACAGCCCCGGGCCTGCTGCCGGCATCACTAGATGGTGCTCACGCCTGCCTTTTCCCGAGCACCCGGAGCGCCGGAGCCGCGCCCGGGGATGCTCAGGGGGCTCCTGGGTGTCGCCGGAGCCTTGGGAGCCGGTGCCACTAATGACGAGGATGAGGAAGATGTTTCCCATCTCTCTGCTTGTCCCCAGACTGTCAGGGGGGCGGGACAGGGTGGAGGTGCTGCAGGACCTGTCCCTGGGATGCTCATGGAACCTTGCTGCTCCTCGCAAGCATCAGCCCCTCTCGCCAGACCCCTGCAGCTCCCTGGGGCTCCCAGGGCCGTGAGTCAGTGCAGCCGGCCCTGCACCACATCCTGCGGGACAAACCCACACAGGAGCAGGACACGCTCGGGGCACTCTCACAAGGAATTGCTTCCTCGTGACTAAACATCAACGGACAGAAAAAAAATGAACCATGACCATGAATTTAATTCAAACCCATCAGCGAGTGCCCAGCGCAGAGGAAGGGCTGGTGTGGGTGTGAAACAGATGCAGGGAGAGAGTCTGGGTGTGTTGGTGAGGGCTGCTCCAAAGCAGCTCCTCTGCACGAGCTCCCCGTGTCCAGCTGATGACCTGAGTGGCAGGGAGCTCGCTGGGGTGGCCTCTGCTGGGACAGCTTCTTGGCTTTATTTTTATAAATAATGAGCTATTCCTCAGCAGCTCGTCGAGGCACGAGGGAGAGGAGCATCTGGGATTGCACTGACACGCAAAACTGCTGGGGAAGCTCCAAACCCGCCCTGGTTCTCAGCAAGTCCCCAAGTCCCCTTCCCTGGGCAGGCTGGGCACAGCAGAGCATGAGTGGCTGCCAGCCCACAAGCTGAAACTGATTAAAAACCCACTCCAGCCTGCAACTGGGACCCTCATTTTGCTTTATCATCCCCTTCCTCCTTGGCTTTGGGGTTAGAAAAGCGGCAGCACCACGCAAGATCCAGAGTTCTGGTGGGCAAGGCTGGGTGTCAGCCACCCTTGGAATTTTGTTAATGGATGAATTGAGGAGCAAACTAAGCCATTGTAGGTAAAATTGTCACTGCACAGTCCTGCCATGGTCAGGAAAAAATCCAGGCTACATCAACAGCAAATTTCCTGCTGTGGGATCTGATTTGCCCTTGGTTATGCCAGGCCTGGGCTGGTGTTGGGATCAATCCCTCAATAAAAATGTCTGGGCAAAGCAAACCCCATGCTGCAGAGCAGAAAGAGGAATGGGAAGGGCAGAGAGTGCTGGCCATGGGGACATGCTGGCTCGGAGCAAGCAGGGAGGGGAAGGACACAGCTCCAGGAGGAATCTCAGGGAAAACCTAAGGACGCAGAAGGGATGAGCCAGGATGAGTTACATACCCAGCTTTTCGTGCTTTCACCCAGGGCTGGAGCAGACCTGGACCAATTGCAGGAGGATTTGGGATGGTTTTGGGGAGTGCAATGCCCATGGGATCTGATATCCCAAAGGATCCCTGTGCTCTGTGGGCACTGAGAGCTGCCTGACCTCCTGCTCTGCCCTGGGAATCCAGGAGAGAGGGAAAAGGAGCTGGAGCAATACAAGCGAACCCAAATGTGTTTCCACTTAGCTGCTCCTCCGAGGCCAAATGATGTAACTCCCGTGAAGCCCTGCAAGATGTTGGCAGGAGGAGCCCAGTGACAACTCCAACTGTAAGTTCCTGAGCTAATGAGCACAAAAGCTGAATAAAAATAATAAAAATAAAAGGGCTGTTTTTTTTTTTTGGCGTAACACAGCGATCCTCCCCAAGACTGTTTTCTGAGCAGAGAACAGCGCACTGAAGGAAAAGTTCCAGCCCCAAAGACTCCTCTCCTCTGGGTCTAATGGGGCACAGCCAAGGGGTCACCACCCATCAGGACAAGCTTTTCAAACCAATAGAGCTGGGTTTTCCACATCCTGAGGAGATGCTGAGGCACATCCCCGCTCCAGAGGAACCTCCTCCAGCCTTTATGGAGTTAACCCCAATCATTCCTCCTGAGGTTGGGTTTTTCTGTCTCTGTGTGTGTGTGTGTGTGTTACCAGCGAGGAATGTTTTACTACAGCTCTCCACACAGCCACCAGCCTCCAAATGGACCATGTTACAGGAGAGCTAAATATTGTGTCAGGGACCATGTGTTTCTTGTAAGACGGGCTTGAGCCACAACTGTGTAGGAAATTGTTTATCTCTCCCCCCTTCTCCCTCTCCCTGCCTTTATCCTCCCACGGATTGCGTGGATGGCCGGGGCGCTGGAGATGGGAACTTTCCTGGGGATGCTGGCAGGGCTTTTTTACAGCTGGGACTGTGGGGAGGGCAACTGCAGGCCATGAAATATCCTTTTCTGCTGGTGGCATGTCCCTTTCTGCCCAGTGACACACCAGTGCTGCTCCCAAGGGCCACGGGTGGCTCTGTCCCTGTTTGTGTTCCATGAGGGACACTGGGCATGGCCAGCACCCTGATGGGATATGGCTCAGCACCACAACTGCTTGGGGAGCCTCTGTTAGGGGGTTTGGATGGAGCTGCTCCAGGTGTGCACGGGGAGATTTGGGCACAGGAAAATGTTGCCCCAGGGTCAGGGTGGAGATGAATTTTCTCTGCTTTGCTGGAGATTCAGTGGCTGCAGGGTGGGTTATAGAGCCAGAGGATTGATGCAGCAGTAGATCAAAGTCTCTGAAAATTGATTTATTGCTGCTGGAGCCAAGAGGGAGCAGAGCAAGGGCTGCTGCCTGTGCCATGGGCAGGACACAGATGTCACCGTGGGCATGGTGAGGCCTGGGCTTGCTCTTCCACTCCTGAATCAAAACTCAGCAGACGCACCACAGCAAAAGCCCTTTTGCCTTCCCTGAAGCAGAGTCAGCAGATTTGGGATTTGTTTGTTCCCTGCACTGCTCTGCCAGAGGGATGTGAGGGAAACCTGAGCCCCTGGTGCCTTCTCTCCTTGTCCTTATCCGTCCATCTCGACGCCGTCCCCAAATGGAAAAAGGCACTTTTCCTTTTTACTGTCTCTGCACAAAAGCATAATTGTACATAAACATCTGATTTCTTTTACTTTGCCTCAGTAATAGCTTGTAGCAACCCTTTCCAACATCTATTAATGGTGTGCTGTGTATTAGATCCAGACTGCACAGAGCCCCAAATGTGACTGTCTTCCAATGAAGTGGGGGAAAGGCTGAGCCCAGATCAAACTTTTCTCTCTGGTCAGTTTTAGGTGCAGTAAAATCTGCATCTCTATAAATTTAGCAAAAGATCTTGCTTTTAAACACTTTGGACTTTTCTCTTAGTGAGATACTGGAGATGAGGCCCAGCTGGAGGAGACAGATGATCCCTAAATTTCAGTATCCCAAGTTTCAGGCAGCTGAACCAAATGTAGAGCTTAGAAAAGGGGCAGCACTTCCATTGGGAAATTGTCTTTCTATGCCCCCCAAAAATCCACCCAGGTTTTAATGACATAAAGGCATGGTAACCCTCATTGCATTTCTGAGAATGGGAAAAACAGCCAGGTTCAGACTTCCAGCTGGTTATAAACCCTGGGAAGTGCCCTATGCCCTTCCTTGTTAGGACAGCATCAGGGTACCACCCCAGATTTTTAAAATATGAGGGGTTTTTTTTTTAATAAATAAACCCTAAATCTGCATTCTCAGCTCTGTTTTCTTCCCTTGAGCATGACAGCATCACTGGCAGTGGCTGGTGTGAGATGACAGTGACAGCTCTGGACATCCCACTGCTCCCTCAGAGTGATCCAACAGATGATCCTTAACGAGAAAAAGACATGGAAGAGTTTGGCTTGGAGAGAAAAACTGTCTGGGAAGATCAGCTGGGGCTGTCTCAAGGTGTTCAGGCTTTGTAGGGCTGTTAAAAGCCATCAGATTGTTTTTCCTCTCCAGCAGAAGCAGAAATTTGGGGATTTCCCTGGCTCTGCTTTGTTTCTTGCTGCTGTCACTGGTCTAAACTGGGCTGGGTGAAGGGAAGTGGCTCCTGACGCTTGGGATTATTAAAAAGCCTGACCTGAACCATGAGCTGGACCAGCCTTTCAGATGCCAACCTGCTTTACCACCTGCCAAATTTATTGGGCTGCAGCTGAGAATCTTCCCCTTTGATCCACCTTTGCTATTAAACAGCTTCAGATAAAACCACGGAGCTTGTTTCTAGGAAAGGAAAAGGAACAACTCAAATCTTGGAGCTGAGCAGCAGTGGGGAGCCCATCTTCAAACTGCATCTCCTCAGCAGCTTCAGAAGCAGAGCAGCTCATTTTTAACACCCTGCACGGCTCTTCAGCAATGATTAAAGCCCCTTAAACGTGCACCTTTTTCATCACGGGCCCCACTGCTGACAGGGTGCCAAGTACAACAAACCCCATCAAAAGCGCCGTCCCTGTGATGGATTTAATTGTCCTTCTCTTGTTTTCTGAGCAAGGAGAGCTGGAGGATGAATAAAACCTGGAGAAAAATGTCCATCCTCGTGCAGAAACAACCCCCTAAAAGGCTGTGGAGGAGCCGGTCTGCAGGCACAGGCACAAAAAGGAGCGTGGGGAAATAATGCCCTAAAACCCTTCCGAACCCATTCATCACCGTGGCTGCAGTGATCATCTCAGCAATAAATTCCCTTATCATCCGATTGGAATCTGGCATGAATGCCCTGCCTGTTATTTCAGAGGGAGATGGGCTGGAACTGGTGGGTAATTGGTAGGAAAAATTGCTGGTTCTAGCAAAGATCTGATACCATCGGAGGAGTTACCCCACAAGAGAGGGGGATTAGAGAAATCTGTTTACCACAGGGGGATCATTCATCCTGAATAAACGTGTTCACTTCCCAGAGACTTCCCCTCACACCCTGATTCCCCTTCAGTGGCATCTTAACATCAGCACTAACACAGTTTTTTCCCAGTCAGGAAAAGGAGCTGCTGCCTGTGCACAGCTGTCTATAAAAATGATTAAAACCTTCTCATCAAACTCCCATTAATTTATGCATTTATTTCTAAGTTGTCTCAGCAAAGACAACTCTAATTTCTTAATCATTCACATTACTCCCAGTGCTTCTGCAAACACCTCTGCTCTGCAAAATTTTTCTCAGCCAAAGGGTGCCTGACTCAGGTTTTGTTTCTGTTTCTCTGCTGGAGAGACACAATTGGTTTATTAACATTTTTCTTTGCACCTGCAGGTCAACTTCCAGCCTGCTGTACCCAAATAATTGAGCCCAGGTTTGCAGGGAGAGCTTGCAGCCTAAACCAAAAATAGGACAACTGGAGCTCTCTGGAGAGTGTTGGGGTAGAGCCAGCAGCAAATCCAGAGGTAAGATCCTGGCTTTGCTGCAGCAAACAATCCCTGTGCCCTGACTCGATGGGTCTCTGCCTTTCTCAAAGGTCTCCTGCTTTTCCTTCCTCTTCCCAGCTCATATGAGACAGAATTTTGGTGAGCATTCCTGCTTTTTAAATGAGCTCCCCAGAGGATTCTCAAGAACAAAGCTGCAAGGCAGGGCCGCAGGAGGACTGAGGCTGCTGCAGGAGCACCGGCACAGATTCCTAATAAACCATCTGCATTCCTTGCACGGCTCTGACTGCAACTCCCCAGCGTGTCCTTCACCTTTCTGGGAAGGCAGAACTGGTGAGGGTGGTGGGGAAATTGTTTCACTGGAGCCAAAGGGGGTTTTGCAATCAGGTTTAGTGGAGCCAGGGCTGATTTTAACCCTGTGTGTTCCCATCTCTCTGGACCACCCTGTGGGCTGCCAGCACTTCAAGGGTGATGGAGGAAAAATAAATTATTCCCTTTCCATACAGATTCTCCCTGGGTGGTAGGGATGGCTCCAAAGCCTCCCTCTTCAGAAGCCTGGCTTTATTTGCAAGGATCCTGACAAAACTCACCTTCCAGGCTCTACTCATGAGCCCTGGAATGAGCCAGGCTGGGTGTGAGCACAGGATGATCATCCCTGTATCCTCTGTCCTTGGCTGGGAACAATCTGCTTCCTGCCCATGGCATCACCACAGGATGCCAGGATTTGGTGACAAAACACACGGCAGCAAAATCCTTCCAAACCGAGAAAATTACCCAGGGAGAAAATCTGGCTGGAGCTTTTCTCAATATTCTGTAAAACAGAAGTTGGACATCGGGCTCGGAGCAGGGACAGAGCATCAGACCCTGAAACAGAGAGCAGAGCTTGGAATGATGGATGGAAAATTTGAGCTCTGCATGAGGAGCATCTGAGACAGAAGGCTGGAACAGCTGCCCCCACCAGCGCTGAACCTACCCCTCCAATGGCTTTACCAGCAGCTGGGACACGATTCCCACATCCCTGGTGCCGATTCCCACATCCCTGGTGCCAATTCCCGCATCCCTGGTGTTGATTCCTGCATCCCTGGTCCGGATTCCCACATCCCTGGTGCCAATTCCCGCATCCCTGGTGCCAATTCCCGCATCCCTGGTCTGGATTCCCACATCCCTGGTGCTGATTCCTTCATCCCTGGTGCCAATTCCCGCATCCCTGGTCTGGATTCCCACATCCCTGATGCTGATTCCTTTATCCCTGGTGCCAATTCCTGCATCCCTGGTCCGGATTCCCACATCCCTGGTGTCGATTCCTGCATCCCTGGTGTCGATTCCTGCATCCCTGGTGCTGATTCCTTCATCCCTGGTGCCAATTCCTGCATCCTTGATCCGGATTCCTGCATCCCTGGTCCGGATTCCCACATCCCTGGTGCCATTTCCTGCATCCCTGGTGTCAATTCCCACATCCCTGGTGTCGATTCCCGCATCCCTGGTGTCAATTCCCACATCCCTGGTGCCAGCAGAGGTGCAGGTAACGAGCTGTGGCTCCTGCAGCCGCAGGGCTGGAATGTGGCGCTTGGATTCCTCCCCTCCAGCCATGGAAAAGCTGTTCCCTGCCATGGTGAGGACAGAGACAGCATCTGGGTGCTGCTCTGCTTTCCATGAAAAAAAAGCATCCCCAGAATGAATTAAACACCATTGCGGTGGCCACGTTCCCGCAGGCTCCTGGTGCTCTTCACTTGACTCACCAACGAGGAAGCCAAGATATTTTGTGGAGGGTGTTTTGAAAACACTTTAATTGACTTAATTCATAGCCAGAGCCCTTGCAGGAGTTGTCCCCAGGATGGTGTTTAATCCCTGCTTGCCTTGGGCCCATGGAGATTGTCTTGTTCCCTCCTGGCTGCTGCCCCGTGCCTGGGGACTGCCTATTTTCTGCTGCTCTTTGAGGCCATCACAAGAATGAAAACATTTGTGACAGCCTGACCCAAGCTTCAATTTCTCCTGGCCTTGTTGAAAGGCACGTTGTTCACCGCAGACAAACCCGAGATGAACACACTGCAACAAGGCCAGAGGGTTCATAAATTAAACCCGGAATAATTGCAATATCCCTGCAAGAAGGGTTTTCTTATCTTGATTTTACCCCTTTTTTTTTTTCTGTCTCTCCCCTCCTCCACCTTAGATTAATCAATTCCAGACCATGAACCTTCAAACAGATTTGTTTGGAGATTTGGCTGGAGCTTTCTTGCTTTCCCTACAAAAAGCAGAGCCCGTTTGGAGAAGAGGGAGAGGTCCAGCACTAAAATCAGAACCCAAACAGCAAACAAGATGAGAAGTAAAAGGTTCCCTAAACCATCTCTGGCTCCTGCACATCTCAAACAGATCCTCTTCCCAGAGGCAAAAGTGGGGAAATTGGGAATTTAATGTCTTTCTCAGCTTGAAATTTTAATGGAAAATGATCCCAAAAATGACCAGAGTCCCATCCTAAGATGCTGCCCCACTAAGCAGGGGCAGGGATGATGCCTGGACAGGAAATATCTCAGTTTTTTGATTGTTTGAATCATCCTGGTTGTGAACATCACACAAGCTTTGGCTCACGAGTACATCAAGACAGTTCAGTTCTCCTGAACCCTTCTCTCCACCTCTCTGTCCCAACCTGCAAACACTCCAAGGGGGATGATGCAGCAAAGGAAAAAAAAAATCCACAAAAATGAGATTTACATATGTTTTATTGGAAAAATATCAAGTTTTCCCTGTTAAGAAAGGAAGGTGCTGGAAATCAGGTTGTAAAAGGGATTTGCTGTGGGACTGTCACCTGTACTGGCTGTTCAGGAAAACTCCTCGACCCTCTGTCCCAAAGGGAAGGTTGCTGTGGATATTTGATTGAGGGATTTGTGCAGGAGCAAAGCCTGGTCAGGGAAGTAATTGGAGCCTTCCTTGAATCCAGCAGTGGGAGAAGAAAGTTTGTGGAATGCAGAATTACCCTCAGCTTGTTCCCAAGGATCTTGGGAGAGCAGTGATAAATGAATTTCAGGAAGCCTCATGGTTCAGCCTGGCTGAGGGAAAAGCTGCTGGTGTCCATCCCAACACTGCAAAGCCGATTTTCCACTCTCACACCCGACTATAAATCAGCTCTAAATGTACTTCTGCTGACATGCCAAGTTTTCCCTTGGATGTCATTCCACAGGCACACTCTCCTTGTACCGCAGGTGATTTGGTTTGATGAAGGAACCTCCAAGAGGGGAGCTTTGGTGGATATCAGTGGGAGATCTGTTGGATTAGACACCCCAAATGGATGCCAGCAGAGACTCCAACCCAGCCAGTGGAAATCCTCTGCCTCCAAAGCTCCTTGAGTCTGGAAAAACCACGTTGGAAATCTCTTAAGAGGTTTTTGATTAATGCAAATTGATTTTTTTTTCTTTTTCAGCAAAGTAAAGCTTTGGTTTCTGTTCACCTCCCCTTGAGGCTTGTTGAGTCTGAGGTTTCTTTGCTGCAACAAGCACAGCTTTTCTTCTAGATAGGACAGAAAGCATCCCATTCCTGTATTCCCAAAGAATTCCAGTAACCAAAACCAAAGACGTGAGAACAAGGCAGGCACTCCAGGCTCCTGTGGGCGGCAGGAAAGGAGAAACTGGGGCAAAAGTTGAACCAGGATTTAATTTTATCAGGATTGATTCATCTGTCCCTAATTAGTGACAGCTTCCCAGGGCATGATGTAAGAATATGCAGAGGTTTTTAAGGAATAACTCTGGGCTAAGATAAAGTGTAGTCGTTCACAGAGAGTTCTTTTTTTTACGCCAGCAGAGATTTGGGCAGTCAAAGATGAAAAATAGATGAGATTCCACAATCACACATGTTGGAAACTAAAATCTTTTAGAGTACAGATCCTGCCTTCTTGCCAATTTATTGTGGAAAAAGCAGTAATTTTTCCATATCCTCTGGTTTAATACCTGTATTTACTTCTGCTCCTAAAACTGCACAATTCATGGTGCTGTGCAGAGGGCTGCTGTACAAAAATCATGTATGATTGTTCTGGAAGTTCCAAAACCAGCTGGAAAAAAGAAGTGGTGATGTTTAATGGCACTTCAACAAAACAAACAAAGCAGTTAGCTCAATTAAAAATGTCTATTTTCTGGCTTTTCATGGCAACAATATGAGACTAGGCCAGAGGCTGATCTCCCTCACTTTGTGCTGCACCTTCCCTGTGTTTCCTGTGCTCCCAGTCACACCTGTGAGGCCAGTTCCACATATTCCACCTCAGTTCCCTGTGCTCACACCCTTGGAATCCTTCCAGGCTGCTTTTCTGCCCATTCCTCCACCTCCCCGAGCCAGGCTGGAGATCCAAGCTCTAATTCCCTGCTATAAACAGATCCCTCTGGCACCCTGACCATGTCCTGCTATTTCCAGGGGCTGTGCAACATGGGAGCTCCTTCTCCTCTTTCTGACATCCATAAAAACCCAGGATCTTTTCCCAGAGTAGGGGAAAATCAGGATTTTGGGCTCCTTTGGGATGCTCAGGGATGCTATGCACGGCCTTCACCTAGAGGCGCAGGACCAGGCCGGGACACGTTGAGCAGATGGCGGTTCTGGCCTGCAGCTGAGGCCCCAATTACTGTGCTCAAATCCCATCTTTGATACCCTTCCAGCTTTTATCAGATGTTTCCACTCAAGGTTTGGCATGGCTGATGTGAGGGGAAGGCCAGGAGAGCACTCAAACAGTGAGAGCAGCTGAAGGGCCCGGCACAGGAGAAGGGCCCTGTCCCCAAGGCGTTCTCACCACACCAAGTGGGGACATCCCTGACTGCTCCAGCACTTCAATATTTACCCCTCTGTGCAAAAAAAACCCCAAAACCACAGCACTGAGGTGCTTACACAGCCTCTGCTCCCCTCTGCCACATCACACAGCAAGCAGCCTGCCCAGGCAGTGTAAATCAAAGTTTCTGGGAGGATTGAGAGCATGTGAGCATTTTCTGGGAGTTAAAAGCCTTTCCTGCCTGGGTTTGGCTTTGGATGACCCCTGCTCCTAATGCACTCCTCACTTCATTCACCCCTGCCAGTGCCAATGCTCTTATTTATGACTTCAGTAATGGCTTTCTATCAACAGGCCCTGAAAAGCTGCTCCTTCCACAGAACATTCCTCCAAGTAAATCCTGCCCCTGGAGCATTCCCAGTCTGAGCTCAGTCCAGGGCCTGCTCAGGGCAGAGGAGAGGACTTTCAAAGGACTCCCACTGAGTTCAGCTGGCTCAGACCCCAAAAGAACACACATCCACACCCACAAAGCTCTAATAAAGGGCCCCATGGAAGCTCACAAGTAGGAATCCAAAGCTCTCCCAAAGTCTTCAGGAGGCTCTGTGGCTGTTTCGCCATCCTTTTGCTGCTGCACATGGACCACAGGGTTTTACCTCTCAGGCAGCCCCACAAAGCTGACTGAAAACCCTTCTACAACACTGAGCCTGGGCTCTTTTTTCTCCCTTAACTTAAAAGCCAGAAAAACATTGAGAAATGCCTGTGCAGGAGAATCAATCACACACAGAGGAACCTTCTGGGTCCCGTGAAACAGCCTGTGCTTTCAGCCTTGGCAGTTTGTTCTTCCTCCTTTTGGGAGGCAGCACAGACATGTTTTCCATTTGGAATATCCCAAGGGTCTTGCAGCTCATGCTGAGCCCTCAGAAGTAAACGAGCCACTTTTCCCAGCAGCAATCCCCATTACAATTGAGAAATGTTGGGGTTTTTCACCATACCCAGGCTGACACTTGGTTCAGGCCACAGGAAAGTAGAGACAGAGGGTCCACTCCAGAGCAGGCCCAACAAATACATGAATCAGAACATCTTTAGCTCCCCCTCAGCTGTTCCACAGGCCAAACACAGCCCTTTATTGGTGTCATTTACTCAGCTGTCGAGTGGGGGTTTTATCCTAAAGCTCAGCAGTGGGGAAATAGGAACCTGCAATGAGCTCGCCTCAGATTGAAACAGATATTTCAGGAGAATAAACCAGTCCCTGGACTGAATAAACACAGCAGGCACTGAAGGAATGTGCAGTTGACATAAGATCTGGTGGGTGAGTTCAAGGAATAGGAGACTTGGTGGTGGAGTCATAAATCTTCTGGGCTGGAAAGGGGTCAGAGCTGAGCTCTGCACCTTGCTGGGAGCGACTGGAGGAGGTTTGGTGTCCCCATGGACGGGGGGGCTTTTTCCCCACCACAGCTCGTGGGGAGTGTGGATTTTCTCCATCTTCTGTAGCTCAGGGAAGCCTCTGGCAGAGGGTCCCGTGGGATCCTGGATGTTCCTGAGGAGCTGAGTTGGTGCTGCTGAGCCCTGATTCACAAAAATCCTGAAGAACAAAACCCAAGGTCTTTGGGCCTGAATATTTGTCCCAGCTGGGAGAGCCCCAGCTGCTGCTGAGGGCCAAGGCAGGGGTGAGACCCAGAGAAGCTGCTGCAGCTCTTGGTGTGTTTGGAAACCACAGTGTCCTCGTGTGACCCTGACTCTGCTCTCCTTTCCCTCTGACAGGCAAGGATGGAGGAAGGGTGGATCCAGCTCTTGGCTCCTGATCTCCTCCAGCAGCCTGGATGATCTGAGGGACGAGTCAGAGCCCGTTGGCTCAGGATGGTAGCTGCAGGAGGTGTGAATTCTCTGTGGCTGGGCTGGGCATGGAGCACCCAACAATTTCCTGCCCCCTCCCAGGGCACAGTGGAGGTGCTGACAGCCCTAGGGAACCTCCAGCTCCATGCTAAGTAGAGCTAAACCTTAACCAGCCCCGAAATCCCATCTAATTCCATCGGGCAGTGGGACTGTGGGGACAGGCTGCACTAACTGGGGATTGTTGTCACTGCACAACAGAAAAAAAAAAAAAAAAATCAGTTTGGTTATTTTTTAAATGCAATTGCAGTGATTAAAGCCAAGCCTTCAGAAAAGTGGGTATCACTGGAGGCCTTGACACCATCCTGGGATGGATGGCCTGGGATGGCAGGAACTCCTAATGGAAGTGTCTCTGCTCCTGGTGGGGATTTGGAACAAGAAGAGCTTTAAGGTCCCTTCCAACCCAAACCAATCCAGGATCATGTGACCTGTGGGCTTTGATCAGCCAGCCCTGGCAGCTGAGAGCCTTGGGAAGGTTTGGACATGACTTCCTCCACCTGAAGCCCCCGTGGCTGAGGAAGGCAGATCCCATTCCCTGGGGAGGGGCTGATTCCAGCCAAATGCTCCCTAAGCACCTGCAGGGTGGATGGAGCAGTGGCCCACGGGGTGAGAGCTGGGCCCAGCAAGTCAGGCTGTGCTAAAGCATCCCAGATGTTTCATATTCCTGCTCCAAGGAAAGGGAGAGAGGAGCTGCACAGAGTACAGCAATATTTTGTTCAATCCATTCCATATGTTTCCTCCATAAGTCAAGATTAAGCAGCGGTGCTGGTTGGAATAGGAATCAGCCAGAGGCTGCTCGGGGGCTCTGGAGGCAGAACAGCCCCAGCACAGGCCCTGACCTGACTCCAGAATCCATTTCCATGGGGACAAGTGGAATTGTCACCTCTCCTGCTGCTGCTGCTGCCTCTGCAGGAAAGATTGGTCAGCCCTCACCTCCCCTGCATGGTGGGAAATCCTGGATTTTGGCACAGCTGCTGGGAGGATTCGTGTTGTAATCATGGCTGAGGTGACATTCCCAGGAAAAATGCAATGTCCTTCAGATGCCTCAGCCCTGACACACCTTCAGTGTGAACATGAAGGCAGCAAAAACTTCCCAGCTCTGCTACCTTGAGCTTCCAATTACCACCACTCCCACCAGCACACAGAGAATGTGTTTAATTTAAGTAAAAAAATAAAATTCATATTTTTTTTCTGGTTTTTTCTTTATTTTTCTGATTTTTTTCACTCATTTCAGCCATCCCCACTCTGGTTGCTCAGCTCCAGCCACTGCAAAAGCCATCACTGAGGATGGAAGTTCTTCAGGGAGGAGGAAAACCCAGCAACCAGGAGGGGAAGGAATTTGCTCCCTCCTGAAGAACACACTCAGAAAAATTGTGCCAGCCAAGTGTGCCCAGAAATCCTCATTGAAATCATTCTACATGTGGGGGATTTTTTAGGCTAAAGTCTAATTACAGCTAGTCAGTGCTTGATTTTGGTCCTGTTTCTGTAGCCATTAAAGGAATTGTTGAAATGTCTCTGCTAAAAGCCTTTCTTCTTTTTTGCTTTTCCTCTTTTTCTTAAATCATCCTGGAAAAAAAAAAAAAAGAAAAAGGGATCGTGTTGCAACACTGGGAGTTCATGAATGGCCATTAGCTCTCCAACGATCCTACAACAAAGAACCATGGGAAGCCTGATGTTTTCCCAGTGCTGGGAACTGTGAGCTCTTCAATTTTGCAGAGCTGAGGAAAATTCTGCTGTTTGTTAATGAAACCCTTCTGGGCAAGAGGCTCAGTTCCTGGGGGGAGATGGGAGCATTGGAGAGGTTTGCAAACAGGAGGGAAGGTGCCCTGGTTTGGGGAAAGAAATAAATGATATTTTTAGTGTGTGTTCCCTAGGGTACAAAAATAGCCTTGGTTTTGGAGTTTCTCATTATTTTCCTTTCCCTGACCCACATTAATTTCATATTTTGTCCATCTCCTAGAACCAGCAGAGAGAGAACTCTGGCAGGGCACTGGTGAGTCCAGGAATCCACTGGGAGCTTCCCTTGGCACGGCTTGTACCAGGACCATCATTAATTATTTTTCTCAGTCCTGGTTTTTAGCACAGCTGTCCCAGGAGAGAATTAAACATCCTGTGTGCTCCAAATCTGGAGTTCTCATGATCTAATGGCCTGCAGCAAAACCAAACCCTCTCTTATCAGTTCCCCAAAATCTATACACACACCTTCCAGCCATCCCTCCCAATGGCTTTTCCAGGGTTTATTTTTCCATTGGAAAATTGATTTTATGTTAAGGTGTTGAGCAGGTTTTGGGAGAAAGAGGAGAAAAAAGTCAAGTTTTCCTGTCCTGGGAGATACCTCCATCCCCCTGTTTCATCTGGAATAAAAAGGTGGAGTTGGGATTGATGCTGAAAGGTGAAAATATTTTTTGCTATGTCTATTTGGTTTATTCAGCATTTAGTAGATAAAAGTGTCCCCCTAAAAAAATCACACACAAAAAAATAAATAAAAATAAATTTTAAATAAAAAAGGTTTTTTTTGGGCTTCACCACAAACAGAAAACTCAGAGCAGGGAGTGATCCCAGAAAACACAGGATTGCAATGCCAAAGTGATTGGATGGAAAGAGGAGCTGGTGCCATCCCAGCCCTTGGAACACAGGGCCTGTGTTTGCTCTGTATTTTTTTTCCTTTTTTCCCCCCTTTTTCTCTCTGGCTTCTGCCTCTGCTCTGAGAAGCCAAATGAGCTCATGGTCTGAGGCTCCCGGGCTGGACATGAGCAGGAGGAAGATGACATTGGCTGGAAAGAGGAGTGGGAATGGAGCTGTTTGACATCCTCCTTCCCTCTGGCACTGGGAGACAACAGGAAACAACCTCACGGCATAGACATGCACACAACAGCCACCAAAATCACCTCTGGAACTGTGGAATCATAGAGTGGGTTGGCTTGGGAAGAACCTTAAAGCTCATCCAGTCCCACCCCCTGGGCAGAGACACCTTCCACTATCCCAGGTTGCTCCAACCTGGCCTTGGACAATTCCAGGAATGGGGCAGCCACAAATTCTCTGGTTAATGTTCTCCATGTGGTTTCGTGGCTGCTGCTCATTCCCACTCCAAAACCACATCAGCTCCTTCACCTGGAATGTCCCACCCCATCCAATGGACTTGGAGATGATTTCCCAGACCAGAAGATGGGAGCCCGAATCTCAACCAGGAATCCACAACAGACATTGAAAACCACAGTATTCCAGCTGATTGCTTATCCCAAATTAAAATCCTTTCAAGCTGGTGGGTGCTGCCCCCCTGGCCACTGAAGCCTGCATGGATTTGTGGGATATTTTTATCCAGGCTCTTTGAAGCAGGATAATGATATGGTGGTGCCTCCTCCCTGCAATTCTGTGAGGTCTCTGCATTTGGAAGATGATTCCAGCCATGGCACTTCCATGCCAAATAGCAGGAGGGAAAAGAATGAGCTCTTGATTAAAATCTGTCTAGACAGCAACAGCCTCCTCTATTTTTAGGTCCCAATTTAGAGGACCAAGGTATGGAGGGATTGACATCAGTTCCCAAAAATCTGATCACTCCTCAATTTATCAGCAGTCTTGGGATATTTGGTGCTTTTTTGGTGGCCCCCTGTGGCTCCCAGAGCAAATGGGACCTGTGGAGGTGGAATTTAATCATGGAATCATAGAAGAGTTGAGCTGGGAGCTGGAAGCTTTTAAGGTTGGACAACACTGATATTAAATGGGATGTTTTGCACCATCTCATGGATTTTGAAGGCTGGGGGTTGCTGTTCCCACAGAGAAGACCCTGTTAACTTTCAGGCCATTTGTGTACTTTAAAACTCCTCGAGCCCAGAACTTGCAGCTGCCTGTGGAATTTCTTCCCCAGCATCCACCAAACCCTCTGAAGGGAAAGGCTGTCACACAGGGCTGATGCCCCAGGGGACTCCATGCGGCAGCTGGGCCTTCCCACGTGGAACTCAGCTTGTCCCAATCCCAGCCATCCTAAGGATAAACCCAGTTTGAAGCCTGGCCTTGAACTGCTGCTGGCAGGACACATTTTTCAGGCTCAGCCTAAGAGCAATTTTCTCTGCCTGTGGAACAGCATCAGGATCCCAATCAGCTGTGCTCCAGGTGGCTGTGACAGCACAAAACCCCCTGATCTGGGGAGACTCTGAGGCCACATCTCCAGTGCAATTCTTGCTGGTACTCACTGTGATTGGGAAATCAAGTCACTTAATTGCCCCATTATTTAAAGTTGCTGAGCAGAGCCTGAGTTGAGGCTGCATTTTCCATCCCCTGACAATCCTGGTGAGTGGTTCTGCTGCTCTCAGCCCTGGGTTTGGTTACTAACTCCACAATTATTGGCCTCTCAAGCACACTGTCGATCTCCAGGGTTAATCTGGCTGAAACACTTTGGACTCCACGAAGAACAAACAGTGGTGTGTGTGAAGGTGTGGAGAAAAACAGGGTCTGCAGTGTTTGGGTATAAAATTGCTTCTGCCACAATCAATTTCTCCTGCAGAAGAGCCTGATTTGGCCAGGCAGGGGCTGCTGGGGGCTGCTCAGCACTGCAAAAAGCAGTTTTTAAAGTGGTGACTCTCTGATCTCGTGAACTAAACAGAGGGAAATAAAGTTAGACACTAATTGAGAAGTAATTAAATTTATATTAATTCTTAAAAGGGTTAGAAGGAGAAAATCAGAGCTTTTTGGTCCTGGTAGAAGAGCTGATTTACAGTTGCTCTCCTGACCAGTGGCATTAGAAATGACAGGATAAGATGAAAAATGAGGAAATCTGTGCTTTTTCAATTCCTCTGTCCAGTTGGCCTTCGTGGCTCTTTCTTTTTGGGAAATGCTCCATGCCATGAGAGTGGAAGCAGCAGCAGGAAGAGGCTGGCATGGCATATCTGGAATAAAACTTCCTGAGCTCTGTGGAGGTGGTGGGACTGCAAAACCTTAATGAGAATCCCAAGCTTTCCAAAAGTGGCTGGGAAAGAGGGGTAGGGAGACAGCAAAGTGGTTTTCATCCAGAGCTCAGGAACATGGAATGACTCAGTGTGTGCTGACTTTTGTGCCTGAGATATCTTCAAGCCCTTAATGATTCCTCCATCCATGGGCCCACGGAGAAGGGTTTAATGTGCTTTAGATGTGAGTCACAATTCCAGCCCTTCCAAGGCAGAGAAACCCAGGTAAAAAGAAGGAAAAAGGAGAAATGGATCTTTATTCTGCCTGGGGATGGATGAGTAACCCCAGGCACCCTCTAACTTTCATCCCAAGGGTATCATTCAGAGCCAGCCTGGGATCCTCCCAGTGCCACAGGGCCAGTGTTATTCTGGGAGCTGTGTCTGGCTTTCCAAGACCATGATCCCTGCCCCCTTTCCTGGTCAGCATCCCAGGCTTCTCCTAGCCCGGGACCATCCCAGTCCCTTGGATGACAGCTCATTTCAAAGGCAGACAAGGCTTCCCACAGCTATTGTCCTGTGGCTGTCTGCATACTTGAGCCCTTCCCCATGCCTGCTCCTATTGGAAGCTCTGAACTTCAGCTGAAGGCACACAAATTAAACTTTGAACTAAATAAAAGACACCCCACTCCCCTCTCCCCATCCAACCTTTACTGAAATACTCTTTAAAAACAAATCCTGATATATTCTAAACTCAAAACCATCTGGGTTTCCAAGCCTCAGGAAATTACAACTCCCATTCTGGAAATAAAATACATGTTTGTCCATAGATTGTATTAATTAAGCCCTATAATATGGAGAGAGACCAGGGAAATGCTTTCCTGCTGGCTGGCAGATTTGCATAGCAATTTATTATCTTACCAATTGTTATTAATATTATTATTAATAATCATTATCAACATCTTTTCTTTCATGTCTGCTGTGACAGACAGGGTGTTCTGTGTTGATCAAGAGAGAGAAGTAATTGGCTTCAAAGTGATCTAATTATTATTTATCTGCCCTGTTTCCCACTGGGGAATCACAAATCCTTGTAGATTTGCTGACTTATTGATTGCAGGGTGTGAGCTTATAAAGGAAAAGGTTTAGGATTGAGTGACAAACCTGGCAATTTATTAAAAAAAATATTAAAAAATGCATAAAAACAATCAGTGGCTGCCTGAAGGTGACAGATCTGCCCTCCAAGACTGTAGTTGTGTCCCCCTACTCCTGTCCCATGGATAATTTCCCATCTGGGAAGCACTGGATGGGGAGTTCCCTCATGGATAGAGCCTGCCCAGTGCCAGCATCCCTGCTCCTGAGCCGTGTTCCTGCACCTCCCAGTCCAGCAGCACGCTAGGAAATGCCACATCAGAAACATTCCAGCCACCGGGCAAAATTCTCCAGGGATTGGGAAAAGTGCAGACCTCAGTTGTTCTTGGTGGCGTTTGCATTTTTTCCTGGTGAGGTGAAGGGCACGGAAAAACCACCGTGCTCCTTGTGGTCAGAGTTATTCCCAAAAAGCAGAGCAGCTTCTGCTTGTTGAATCACTCTGAGCTCAGGGAAGGTGGGGTCAGCTCCTCCAGCAATAAACACAACACCCAGGGGGTGCAGAGCTCCTGGAGCTGCCCTTCCCCAGACCCCGACCCTTCCTCAGGGGAGAGGAGTCGGAGCAGCCTCGGCAGCAGGAATTCTTTGCAAAGACAGGCCTTGAACTTGTGGATTCTGAGCAGAGGCCAAATTGTCTCAGACTTCAATCCATGCCTTCATTCCCCAGTTGTGTCAGCCCATCCTTAGTTGGAGAAGTCACTGCCAAAGGAAATCTGCATGCAGATTTTGAATTCCAAACCCTGGAGCTGACGATAGTTGTATCAAGAGCTACGAGAAAATTTAGGGAAGATTTTCACGGCAAATTTTTTCTGCCTGGATGCAGCTCACAGCATCCAGGTGCTCCAACACCAATGCTGATTTTGTGAGGTATTTCTATGGCATTTTGCTGTGCCTATGCCATGGGGAAAGGGGCATTATTTATTCAGGAATGATCTGTAGGAAGAGCACGTAGCAAATCCAATTTCTCATCCTCATCCAAGGGGCATCAAAACAACGTTTGGAGCAGAAGCAGCTGCGAGCTGGATGTGGAGTGCCCATCCCGGTGTTTTTAGGGAAGGAGGATTTCAGGAGGCAGCCAAGAAACGTGGCAGTCTGCAGCTGTCACCGCCCTGCCACGGGAGCAGCCCCAGCTGGCCACAGTGTGTTCAGTGCCCAGGAATTGCCACAGGATGGGAACGTGGCTGGGATCCCACCCCAGCTCCTGCCCTCACACCTCAGCCTGCCTTCACCCAGGCTTCCCCTCCCTCACAGCCCCACAGGATCCCTTCCCTGCAATTTACAGCCCAGGAGCTGCCTATTCCATCTGGGACATGCTGGAATCTGGTGACAGCTCCCTCCCATCGCCGAGCAGGCCGTGTTGAGAGAGACAAAACATCCCAGTCCCTCTCGTCCCTTGTTCAAATAAATGTCAGCTCCTCTGATCAGCCTCTGTGTACAAGCACGCAGCCAGCAGGAGAAAATCAAACATCAAAAGGAAGGAAAAGCCCCGAACAGGATATTGCCATCAATAGGAGTTCTGGGGATGGAGATGAAATGGAAAATTGAGGCTCAATCTGGCTGAGAGAAGTTAAAGACTCCCTTAACCCTTGAGCTGACATGAAAGGCAGGAGAGCTGGGAAAAACTCAGCGTTACTTCTTGTTCCACAGGCACCTGGGCTGTGCTTTCCTCAGGCATTGGAGGGAATTTGGCACTGAAATTCCTTGGAAAGAAATGCCACAGGTTCCCTGGGAATTGCCACTTTAATTGCTGCCACAGATCCAACATGGCACTGGGGAGAATCCAAATTTCCTTCATTTTTCTCTCACCATAATTTTTCCATTGTTCTTTTCCTGGTGGGAAGAGCTCTCTGTTGCAGTGATGAGGGGGGAAAAATAAAGGAAGATAAAGGAGAAAGGGAGCAAAGGTACAGGACAAAATTTTCTTCCAGAATTTTTACTTTGAGCTGAGAAATAAGGAACTAAAAGAAGTCCCTGATGAAGAATTCCTGGCAGCTTTAATGTCACAACCTCTGACCTTTGGCCACGTCAGCCAAAAGGCTCCTGCAGACAGCCTGACCTATTCCCAGCTCCGTTCTCTGAGCACTGGGTCAGGATTAATCCACCCTTGACTGGGAAATCAGAGCCCAAATCCAGTCCTGGGGGTCAGCAACCCCACCCCATTCCCACTGAACTGGACACCCCAAGCAAAGACTGTGCCCTAAACAGCCACGACCCCCAGCTGCCACCTGAAATGCACATGAGATCCAGATCTATCCTTAGAAAACTCTATTTCTTTTCCTAACATCTCTTTTTTGTTTATTTTAAGGAATAATCAGCTGCCGAGTTTGTATTAAGGACTGTCTCTTCTGGCACATTTTTATCTGACAGAACAAAGAGATTTATTTCTGCAGTGAAGAAACAGAAAAATAACTCGTAAAGGCGACTGTAATTCTATCTATTTGAAGTTGTTTCGAGCTCTGCAGCAGCCCCAGATAACTCCAGGAATTGTAAGTGTGGAAGGGACTTTTATCTCACTGCCTGGATAAGCATCTCCTTGACTTTATCCGGGATTTCTCGACATGAGACTCTTGTTTAATAACAGGAAGCAACATAGAATTATTCATGTTGGAAAAGACATCTGAGATCACCGAGTCCAAATCCCCAGGTCCAAATTCTCCCCAGGATTTGGGATGAAAACCTGGCTGGCTGGTGGGGAACCCCTCTCCCCAGAACAGATCCATCCCATGGGATGGATCTGGGAGAGACGCAAACCCGGTTGTTTCGCTGGCTCGGGATTTTCCCAGCACTCCAGGGAACCTCAGCACAGAGAAAAAGGAATAAAAGAAGAGAAGAAAGAGGAATAACTCTGTGCTGAGGCTTCCTGGAGCAGGGCAGGGTGAGCAGGACCCAGACAGACACATTCCCACCAAGACTCGGGTCTGGCTGTCCCTCGCTCCGGCCGCTCGCACCGTGCCAGTTCTTAACCAGCACCACTTGCTTGGCCTGAGCTGACCCCGCCAGTACCTGGAAGCAATAAAACAGAGAAGCCACGGAGGCAAAGGGGTTGTTATTTAACAGGTTTGACCAGCAGGGAAAAGGGAATCTGGACCCTCACTCCGAGATCCCCGAGGTGCCGGTGCTGGAGCTCCCGATGCCGGGACTGCAGGAACCCAACCTTGTCCCTGTGCTGCATCCAAAGCTCCCTTCAGGGTTTGTAAGCCTTAATTTCAGGTGTTGCTTCCCCTGTTTTGTTGGAATAGGCTGATTTTTTCCCTGTTGCAGAAGGATTAGGGCAGAATTGATGACCTGCAGATTTTCCTCAGGCACAAATTCCCTCCGTGCCTTGCTGCAGTAACAGGCAGAGCAGTTGGGATTGCACTGGGAATTTTGGGATAAAACACCCCAGAGGGGCAGGAGGAGGCCTGGGGTGCTCAGGAGGAGCATTCCCAGTCCTGTTGTGCCTTTTGGGATGCCGGCCATGCATCCCAAAGGCGGTGACACGGGACATATGGAGCTCTGGGTTCCAACATACATTTTCCTAAAGCTGTTGAAGGCATTCCTGTGCTGCGAGTAACGTTCTGGAAAGGAGCCAGGCTCGGGGATGTTTCTCTAAACACGTCATCCCTCGCTGCTCTCCCACCTCTGAGGGATGTGGTGTTTCCCTCTCCTGCTGTGCATGTAGCTTTGGATTTCGCCGTGCCGTTAAAGCCCAATCTTGCATTTTTGTCCAACCTTCAGGTTGAGCACAGTCCACGTCAGAAAACCTCTGGAGCTTTTTGATATCGCTGGTGCCTTGAGGAGATGGTTTCCTAGAAAAAGCCTCGGATTTCTCCAGCTATGCAAACATTCCCAGGACATCCTGTGTGTGGATGTGATTAAACACAGCACACACACACCTATTGCACTGGGGGTTCTGCTTGTATTTGCTGGAATTGTCACTCAAGAAAGGCGGCATTTCCTCCTTCCAACCTGGTTCCAAAATAGCTGAGTGCCTTAAAAATGGACATTGAACCCCTAATTCCATCTTTTAGGGAAAAACATAAGCACCCAAAGTTGATAGGAATAGCAAATTGTTAGGAAAAATTCTAGATTTGTATTTCTATAGAAGCAGCAAATAAATAAATATAATAATTGAAAATTCTGGATCTATTAGGTTGGGGTTTTTAGTTAAAAGAGGACCAATATTAAAGCTTGGGCTCAAACCTTTGTTCAAGCCAGATGTGTTCCAGCTGAGGAGGAATATTCCAAGCAAAGTTTGGTTGTTTCCCCACCATTTCTAAAGCCAAATCAGCACCTTTGTCTGCCTGCAAGCAGCAGAAAGAGACACTCTAATTAAGATTTTCTAATGAACACAAAATCTCCAGAATTCATTTTTTCTGCCCCCCTGAGGCTCAGGATCAGTGGATGCTGCCCTAAAGGAGGGGATAAATGAGGACATGGACAGAGGGATTGGGGTTTCTTGAAGGGGACAGCCTGGAGCTCAGCTCTGCTGGAAGACGTGGGAATTTTAATCCCTATTTCCCTGCCCTGCAGCACCCAGAGGTTTCTCAGATGGTTCTTTCCCCCCAAATCATGAGGGCCCAGAGGGGACAGAGTCAGGTAGCAAAGAACTACACAAACCCTGCTCATTACTTATTAGGATGTGTTTAATTAGAGTCACAAGGCAATCATTTAGGACCATGTTTTTATTTTATCCTAAAATGTCATTAAAGTCTTTAAATCCAAGCAGAGACCGGCAGCTTCTGCTGTGCTTTGCTGTCCTGTTACAAGTGTGACACTTCCCTTTCAACAGATGATGTCCCTCAGAAATCCAGAGTGAACCGATGGAATTAGAGCAGGACTCACGTGTCTGTGTTCAGAAAGGAAAATCATTAAATCCAGTTTGCATTCAGAGCAGCCTGGAGTCAAATCTAGGGCTGGATCCAGATATCTCCAATTTTATTCTAAATGCTAATTTGAGTCTGGGGCTTCTTTGATTGAGGGAACAAGGAAAAGAAACCAAACAACTACATGCAGTTTCCACAGACAAGGAAAATTGTCCTCCCAGTTTAATTTGTGGTGAGAATCCCTCTGCATAATTTCCAGCTCTTCTTAACAGGGCTGGAGCGTCTTTCCCTGTGTTCTGGTGGGAAGCAGCTGTAAATCCACCGTGCTCCTGGGATGATTGCAAAACTTCCATGGAACCTGACTCACAGTCTAAAAATGTGCCTGTGGAATGGTGGTTGCATCACGTAGGTGCTGCAAAGCGACCACAAATTCAGGGATCTCCTCTCCTCATCCACACTCCTTCCCACCACGAGTTTCCTCCTCCTCCAAGGCACTGGGAAACACTGGAAGTGCATCTCCAGGAATCTGCAGTCTCTGCTTCCACTGTGGCTCAGCAGCAAAAGGATCTGGGATCCAAGAGCTCCAGCCCTTGAGCTTATTCCTGCAGTGGAGGAGAATGTGGGAGAAGGGAGAGGAGAAACATCTGGAGGTCGGCTGGTGGCAGCTCAGCCCTCACTTGCAGGGAGCAGCTCCTGGAGAGGAAACTGCCCCGTGGATAACTGAGAGCAGTGTTTGCTCAGAGGGGTGCAAAGGGGAATTCCTGAATGCCAAGGAAAATACAGGGGAAAAATAAAGCGGATTCTGCAAGAAATAATAGCCAGTGGAGCAAGTCAGCCAGCTGCTTTGCAGGGATGGACACCCTGGATGGGGATGTCCTGGAGCGTGTCCTGGTGTTCTGGCATCCTGCATTCCATCCCTGGGCCCCACACTGCCCTTGGGAATGCGGGCATGGCACGGCCAGCTACAATTTCTCACATTTTTTCCATTTTTGGAGCCACCTTGCAGCATCTCCCAGCTCCTTTACAACATGGAACCAATAGCGAGGGGGAAAGAAAAGAAAAAGGAAAAAAAGCAAAGCAACACCATTTTCTGTGACCCTCCTCTGGCTTGGGCCTCCAAAAAAATCCACCCATAAGGATCAGGTTTTTGAGTGAGTGGCACTTTCATTTGGGTTGTATTAAACCAGCATGTTTTCCATGGACAGCACAGAAAGGGAAGAGGAGGCTCCCGAGAACCTCCTCAGCCCCCAGCGTGTGCCCCAGATGCCATCACGACATCTGTGACAGGCAGGCCAGGGGACTGCAAAGGGGGCAGGAGGGCTCAGCTAATTGAAACCATCATTTTATGACAACCAAATGTCCCACGTCTTGTGCATCTCCTCAAGATGGCAAGGCAGACTGAGGAAAAAAAAAGAGAAAAAAAAAAAAGAGAAATAATAATAAAGCTCTGTCCGAGATCAAAGGAGCTCCTGGAAAGAAGAGCCCAGTTGTCCCTTGAATGCATCTGGGCTGCAGACAGCCTCTGGAAAAGCCTGTTCCCTCATCCACGAGGCTGAGGAATGCTTTCTGGGTGCTTGGAAAGTGCAGGGGCTGCTTGGAGGAGGCTCTGTGTGAAGGGAGCTGTTGTCACCAGGTGCCCTCACCTCCCCTGCCACTGCAGTGGGGTGCTCTGCTCTGGGGTTTTCAGCAGGGGACACAGCTGGTGCTGTGCTGCTTGGAGTGCTGATGGGCCTGGGATGGGATGGGATGGACAATGGGGGAGTGGGAGATCAGTGACAGCTGGGGAGAGGGAAATCCAGTGTGGGCCTGGTGCTGGAAAGCACAGCTCCCCATCACTGCTGGGATACTCTGAGGTGAGAGGCCTTCTCCAAACTAATCCCTGTTAAGACAATGTGCTCCTTGAAAGCTTCTTGGCAGGAACATTCCTTCATCCACGTCCTGGGAGGCAGCTCTGCCCACACCTGCTCCCGGCCTGGATCCGCTCCAGCGGTGCTGGGTGCAGCAAAGCTTTCCCTGCGGAGAAGGAGGTGCTGTCCACACGAATCAGGATCATCCCAGCCCAGCTCAAAGCAGATGTTCCTCTTGGGATGGCCCTGACACGTTCCTGTACAGAACATCTGCTCCTGCACACCCAGCTGCTGCTGCCAGAGTCACCCTCCCCTTCCTGCTCCCAACAGCTCCAAGTGTCCAGGAAACTCTCAAAAATGGCTTTGCCTCTTAAAAAGGGAGGTATTTCCCTTTGTTTTTAGGCTATCACTGTTCTGCAGTGAGGGAAATGGCAGTGCCTGAGCATCAGGTGGTCTGAAGGAGCCCTTAAAGGCTTTAAACTGACAGAGATTTGGGTTAAATGGGATGCTGGGGAGAAATCCTTCCCTAGGAAGGTGGGGAAGCCCTGGTGCCCAGAGAAGCTGTGGCAGCCCCTGGATCCCTGGGAGTGTCCAAGGTCGGGTTGGACGGGGTTTGGAGCAATCCAGGATAGTGGAAGGTGTCCCTGCTGTGGAACTGGTTGGAACTGGTTTAAGGTCTCTCCCAACCCAAACCGTTCTGGGATTCTGTGAACTTTGCTGTGCCAAATTTCTTCCCAAAAAGGCAAAAGGTCACCAGTGTGCCCTAAAACACAGCCCAGACTGAGCCCTCAGCACACGAGGAAAAGGACCAGCCCTTTTCCTCATGACAGTCTGAATCCCAACACAGGAGAAATTAAAAATAACATGGACATGATTAGTGGAAATTAGAAACAGAAGATGGAGGGGAAAGGAGAGACTTGTTCCTCCAAATTTGTCCTTGATCTGGCCCTGCTCTGGCAGCCTCCAAGGATGCCTCTGTCCCTTGCTCATGAAGATATTTCTGAGGAAAATGGGAAGGCTTGGATGATTTTGGAAGGTGTCTGATTGCACCAGATGGTAAATATGTATTTTTTCAGTCTCCTGGGAGGCTGCCCTGTGAATCACCTAGCAGGGTTTTACTGCTTTATCCTTCATCCCCTGGCAAATTTCTGAGTGCAAAAACTTGCTTTTGTTTGTATTTATAATGAGGCTTTTGGAAACATCTGCAAACAGCCACCAAACAGAAAACCCACTTTCCTTTACATGTATTTCAAACAACAGTTAAAATGACAGACCTTCTCCTTCCAGAGCAGAAACTGGGGAATGGCCTCTAGAAACCCAGAGTAACTGGAAGCAGAGCCTGTTTCTATGCGAGCAATGCTGTGAATACAGAACATAACCCAAAAACCCCTTCATTAAATGCACAGCACCGAGTGCAGGGTTGAGTGAAACGTTTATGAGATATTGGAAAATTCAAGTCCAGCCCTCGTGTTTCATCAGCTGCAGCTCGAGAGCCTCAGCGCACATGGACAGGACCCAGATGGCAACCTAGGATCTGGAATTTGTCCCTGCTGCTCCAGAGGGAAGGGAAGGGAGGGGAAGGGAAGGGAAGGGAAGGGAAGGGAAGGGAAGGGAAGGGAAGGGAAGGGAAGGGAAGGGAAGGGAAGGGAAGGGAAGGGAAGGGAAGGGAAGGGAAGGGAAGGGAAGGGAAGGGAAGGGAAGGGAAGGGAAGGGAAGGGAAGGGAAGGGAAGGGAAGGGAAGGGAAGGGAAGGGAAGGGAAGGGAAGGGAAGGGAAGGGAAGGGAAGGGAAGGGAAGGGAAGGGAAGGGAAGGGAAGGGAAGGGAAGGGAAGGGAAGGGAAGGGAAGGGAAGGGAAGGGAAGGGAAGGGAAGGGAAGGGAAGGGAAGGGAAGGGAAGGGAAGGGAAGGGAAGGGAAGGGAAGGGAAGGGGATGCAGGGCTGGCTTTGTAGCCGTGGGAGGAGGGTGCCACATGGACACCGCCAGCTCCTCATCTGCATGTGACTGAGCCACGACCCTGGTGACATGGCAGGGACAGGCTCAGTGCCATGGAGAGCATCTGAGCAAGGAGCAGGGAGTGTCCCAGGGACACCCTTTGGGATTCCTGGTGCCATTATGGGATGGGCAGTCACACCAACAGAGGTGTCACCAGAGCCAGATGTGCTTTGTGGATGGAGTTTGAAGAGGGAGAAAGCTCTGGGAGAATGGGATGAGCCCTTGCCTAAAATCAGGCAGTTTTTCTTTCATCAGGATGTTAAAGGTGATCAAGCATCTTCAGCAAGAGCCCTTAGGAGTCTGCATCTGAGTTTTGCCTCATTCCTGATGTGCTCCTGCTCTGAATGTAGAAGTCAAGGCCTCCTTGGTGCCTTCCACGTTCCTGTGACAGATTCATTTCCAGGTGCCAGGCTGGGGATCAGTAACATTCCCCAAGTGTGCACCGGTTTTAGCACGTCAAGGCGAGCCAGGGAACCAACATGTGAAGAGAAAGAGGAAGAGGAGGGCTCTAAACTCATGCCTAATTCCTAATTTTCATCCTGGAGTCTGCTGGGTCTGTCTTGGCACTCAGTGGCAAACTGGGGACAAGGCTGCACAGAGGGACACCTTTAATGAGCCCCGCACCGAGTGCCCAGAGCAGAGGGAGGATTTGGAGACGATAAGATGCAAGTGTCAGCCAAGAGAGACACTAAAGGCTGCTGGAGAAGCCCCAAGAGGGGGAACAAACAGACTTCAGCAAGCTGTGTTTGCTCACCTCTGTTCAACCTTTTATCCTGGGTGCAGCTCATGGCAAACTCCTGGAGAATTTTCCATCCTTTTCCAGGGAAAGGCGAGTGCAGCGCAGCTGGGTGGGCTCCATCCCACCCTGCCCTGCAATTCCCAGCTCCCTTCCCTGAGCAGGGACCTTCAGAGAGCCCCGTGCAGCACTTGTGTTTCACAGACATATGCTTTTAAAGGGAGCAGATGTTGAGAATGCTGTTTGCCAATTCTCTCTGGTTTAAGCGCTGCTCTGGGAGCTTCCCCCTGTTTGTTACCTTGGGAAAGCAGGAGCGTGGTATCAGCCTTCATGGAGATGCATTTTATTGATCCCACCTTTTCCTCCTCCCCTCGCACTACACAACAGTTTCTCCTTTCCCAAGCCCTTGGCATCACTCAGATCTGGGCACTGAGGGAAGATCTGCATCCTTCCCCTCCCGTTTCCCCCCCACCTCCTGCTCCCCATCTCACATTTTGGCAGGGCTCTAACGGAGAAGGAGAGAGCATTTTTATTGCACACACAGCTCTGTGTATCCTTTCCTTAGCATTTGTTTTTCCTAGATATACATGTGTTTATCCCCATCCATTTCTGCAGGCAGGGATGTTAATTTGGCATCCTACGTGGAAAGTCTGAGGCATCTGATCAGAATCAGCACAAGCTTCTGGGAGCTGCTTGCCAGCTGAAGGAGAAAGGAAAGGCCAATATTAAAAAGAAGCCTTTCCTTAATCAACACAAGCACTGCAAATGTAAACATTTAAAAACACTATTAACTGCATTCAGAATGTCCTGGTGAATCAATAAAGTATGGAGGTGAAAGAGTCAAGCAGAGGCAATGAAACACAAACTTTGTGTTGTTTTCTTCGAGTGCCCTGACAGATCCAAGCTTTAGAAATCCACGTCCCACCCTCCAGGGCTGATTTCCTTCGTGCAGCTTCCAGTGTTTGCTTTGGGCATGACCCAGAGTCCCTCAAAGTCCTGGGGCTGGGCTGCACTGGGGCTTCCCCCAGCACTCTGCCCTGCAGATGCTGCAGGAGCTGCAGCTCAGGCAAAGGATGTCCCCAGCACTCGGTGTCACCCATGGAGTGCCACCAGCTGAGGGTTTGGTAGCTGCTCTTCAACAATTCCCGTCCACACAGAGGTGGAAACCTCTGGGCCAGCCCTTCCTGCACTCCTTCTTTAGGTTTATCCTAAACCAGTTGGGCCAGGTGGGGAGTCTCACATCTGGTCTGGTTTAAATTGAAGATTGGGAAGAAATTCTTCCCTGGAAGTGTCCAAGGTTGGACAGGGCTGGGAGCAACCAGGGATAGGTGTCCCTGCCCATGGCAGGGGGTGGAATGGGATGAATTTTAAGGTCCCTTCCATCCCAAACCAGTCTGGGACCCCATGATCCCACCCCATCCTCACTCCTGCTGGCTTTAGAAGCCATGAAGGCAAAACCTCTGGATTCAGAAACTCTGGCTTCAGGCAGCTCACCCTCCTGCTAAGGGCTCTTGTGAGCTCTTCCTTTTTTAATCTTCTGGATTGTTCCCCCCACAGACAAAGATGTTTGGCACGTCCAGAGCTGCAGGTGCAAAGTGCAGGGGAAGCCTGGCTGGGAAAAGACCACGATCTTTACAGAGGGGATTGGAGTGTCTCAAGGAGGACTTTCCTGATCATGCAAAAACCAAATCCTTCCCAAGTCCCAGATCCAGGGACATCCAGAATGCTCCTGGCTGCTGCCACCCCGGAGCAGATCCTGCCTGTCCCCGGTGGCCACCCACCGCTCCCCCACGCTGTGCCCTCCCTGCAGGGCACGTGTCAAAAAGCCACCTTCATTTTGTGACATGCTTTTCCTGCTCCCAGGGCTGAATTAACACCAAATGAGCTCAGATTCCTCTGTAATTGAGAGCCTCTGTTCCGCATCAGGCTGTCCCTGAAGATCCTCCTGTCCCAGGGGAGCTTGCCCGGTGCTTCTTCTCCTCCTCCTCCAACTCCACCATCCTAAATTTCCTCTTTCTCTTTACATCTCCTTGTCTGATTCCCATGGGATCCAGCCTCATCTTCCCTGCTGTGCTGTCAGCAGGGATGGGAGCACACAGAGCTGATGGATTTATCCCACCACTGCCCCTGTTCCCTGAACCGAGCAGGGAGCACATGTTTTTCATGAATGAGAAAGCAATTGGAAGCCATGCAAATAAAAATAGCAGCACCAACCAAATCTAACAGGACAAATCACGCCTGGGAAGGGTCAGAAAATCCTTGTTTTCTCTTTTCCCATGCAAGCTTCATTTCTTTTCTACCTTTCCATTTTCCAGCTACCAAACTTTGAAATCTCAGGAAAGGGTCGGCCCGTGGTGGCCTAAAGAGAAGGGAACAACCTCTGCAAAGAGCTCATTTGCAAGGATGTGCTTTTATATCCGTGTGATTTTGCAGGTTGTGGTAGGATTAGGGCTTGTCTCCTCCACTTAAGCTCCAGCACATGTTCCTGGCTCCCTTGGAGGCACCACTGGACATCTCATGCCAGAGAGAGCTCCAGAAACTTGACCTTCTCCTGAACTTTGGGGCTTTTTTTCTGCTCTGCGCCCAGCTCCGTGCAGGCAGCGCTGTCTGGCCAGTGGATCCTGGCCCTTCTGGATGGAAAATGTGTCAGCCTGCAGGGGACTTTGCCAGCTGTGTCCCTGACAGTGCTTCCCAGCCTCCTCCTGCTGCTCCCTCATCCCACCAGTGGCTCTGTGCAATCCCTGCACTGAGGGATCATCCTCTGGGACCTGGGGCCAGCTGGCCCATGCCCAGCTTTCCCACTGCAGCCACCAGGGTTCTCCTCAATGCAGCACAACTTCATGTTGGACTTTTCTTTCTCCATTTCTTCCCCTCTCCACAACTGCTCGATGTTTTAGTGGCATTTTCACCCATCTCCTCGGTTTTTGGCACAGGGTTTGGGGTGATCCTTGTCCCTCCCCTGGCAGCAGCTGGGGTTGGATTGCTGGCTGTGGTCCAGCTTGGGCTGGAGATCGACCCAGCAGCACTCCCAGCTCAAACCAGTGTGATCTACCCCAGCCTAAAGCACTTTATGCTGATATCTCAAATTCCAGCACTGAGGACCTGCACGAAGCTTTAATTGAATTTCACAGCAACCTCAGCTTTGTTCCTGGGGTCACCAGCACTCACAGGGGATCCCAAATCTCACCAGGCAAGCCCCAGCCTGGAATTCCTTCCTGGAAGGTCAGGGACACCCTCAATACTCCCAGGCCACTTTCCTGTTTGTTCTGTGCTTGCTGCCTCACAGGGACATCTCTGCCTAAGTGGTTCTTGCAGTAACCCCATTAACGAGCCTTTTAATTAGTGTCCTCCTTTTTGCTAAGTAATTGCTGCAGCGTGAGATCCACTTGGGAGATGCAAATGAGCTGGAAGGAGGAGGATGCTGTGAGGCAGTGGAGGAGCTGAGTGTTGCTGTTAATGCCTTCTGACAGCCTTGGGAGGAGCAGGACAGGCAGGAACCTGCTGCATTTGGAGACTTTTCCTTCCCCACACCTGTCCCCGGTGCCAGCAGGGCCTGGGCAGCTGCCACCCACCTGCCACTGGTGCTGCAAACACGTCACAGGTTGAGTGCAGGAGGGTTCGAGTTGCAAGATTAATTCTGCAGAGAATCAGGGCTCTGGGACAGGGAGAGTTCTCTGGGCAAGAGTTGGAATCACTGGGTTGAACATCCTGGTGTTGTTAAAGCCTGCTCAAATTCCCAAGGAAAAGAAAGAATAAAGGTCTGGAACCCCATTGTGGGGCTGGTGATGCTGTGACAGGTAAAAATGTCTTGGGGGTATTCCCAGTTTGGCTGAGCTCTGCAGCAGCGCTGTGCAAAGCTCCCAGCAACAGGAGCAGCGTTTCCTCTGCCAATCCAGGGGATTTTCCATGAATTCACCCCTCACTCCTCTCCTGGAGGCTGCACCCACATGTGCCTCAGTTCTTCTGCTGCTGCCTTTTATCCTCTGCATCCCTGAGCAGAGCTCACAAGTGATGCTTTGTGCCAGAGCTGGAAAAATCTGAAAGCCCCACGCTCTGCCACACAAAAGGAAAAATCCCCATCTCACCTCCCGCGTTTTTCCTGGAAGTGGAAAGTGCCTTTAATGCATCCAATGATTGGAATCACTTCTCCCCCTCTGTTTGCCTTGGCCCTCGCAGCTCACGTGCAGCAGGCCAAGACAAACCTGTGTGCACCACAGGAATTCCGGGCACAGCCTCTCCCATGGGCTCAGGGTGGGGAACGACTCCCAAAATCCACGGGCTGGCTCTGCTCGGTGGGTCTGAGCAGCTCTGACCCCAATGGCCAACCCTGCCCCATCCAAAGGCTTGGAATCACCCCTCCCAGGGACTCACCTCTAGGAAACCCTCAGCTGTGACATCAGAGAGGGGAAAATCGGGAATGGAGCTTGGATTTGTGGGATATTTTGCTGGGAAGCAGCAAAGGCTGAGGAACATGTGTTGGACTCGGAGCTGTCAGGGATGCTCAGGAGAGGAGAGGGATGATCCAGCCCCCAGCAAATCCAGCTCCTGTTCCCCTCTGCCTGGCACTGGTGCTGCTGTTTCGTTTATTTTATTGTCTTTTCCCCTTTGTGCAGGTCAGGACAGAGTTTGGGATAGCCAGGGCCAGGAATTCTCTTGGGATGGCACTTGGGAATGAAGGATCTGCAGGGAGGGAGGTCCCTGGTGCTGATGCTGGGGAGGAGAAGCAGCAGCCAGAGCCCATTTTGGCACCAGAACTGAACTGGTGTCCAAGAGGAAGGTCTGGGAGGGATGCTCGTGCTCCAGAGGGGTGGGTGTGTCCCTGAATTCTCGATGGGATGTGGAACAAGGAACTTCATTTCTGAAACTGGGATGTGGAGGCAGACCTGAGAGGGGAGCACAGATCTTTGCCAAGCACTGGGAAACCTCCTGTCCTGGAAAGGTGGGTGCTGGACCATGAATCCAGGTTATTAAATAAATATTTATTTTTATAAATAAGTATTTATTGAGGGTTTGCTGGGCTATAGGTACAGCCCCCTCACAGATTTGCTGCGTTTCAGCAGGTATGGTTTCAATAATTGGATAATATTTTTTAAAAAATCTATAAAACCTCTTCTATTAAATCCAGTCCTTGGTTTATTATAAGACATTCATAAAGCAGATGTCTTTAACACCTGAAGAAAAAATAATCTATAAAGGACCTCTTCTTAAACTTGAACCCATGAATGTCTGAAATCATGATGACAATTATTTTTTGTCATCAAACACACACTAATGAAACAGAGAAACCATCATTTGTAACTTTGTAACACACATCATTCAGATATGAAGACATATAAAGGAATTTCCCTGAGAGTGGTTTGAGATTTCACCAGGCAAACGTGTTTAGGTGTCCGTGCATCATTCAGGAGATTTGTAGACAAAGTGGTGGCTTTCTCAAGAAACTGTGGAGCTGTGGAAGCCAGCCTCACTCCTGATCCCTGGTGATTATATTCCTAAAATTGGGAAAGCCCCTTGCTGCTGTCACAGGCTGGATTTGTGCAGAAATGCATCCCCTGGCTGACTGATTTACAGAGACACCAACATCACCTTTCTCCCAGCCAGGAAATTATTGTCCAAATTCTTGCTGGAGAAGAACCACGTGGTTTTCAGATGATTTTTTTGTCTGAGAATGCAATCAGCTGAGGTCAGCCCTGCTCTCAGAGACCTGAGCAAAGCTCCTAAATATTCCTCAGGGAGTTGTTTTTGTATCAAAGGGAAGAAATCAGCCCTGGCTGTGTGCACATTCCTAATGATCTTCCCAGCACCTGATCCAGCTCCTTCTCCTCCCTGCAAAACACATCCACAGGAAATAAAAAGGGAAAATAGGCCATGCTTTCCTTGCAGGGAGCGTGGTTCAGCTTTGGAAGTGGTTCCCCAGGGATGTAAAGCACCCACAGCTCTTGGAGAATTGAAATCCAGATGGGAGGAGATGCTTTGCTCAGAGCAGCTCTCCCCCACAGGGATTCCCCGTGGGGACTGGGGTCTCTGCACCAGCTCTCAGTGGGATTTTGGACAAGAAGTTTGGCCCAGTTCAGCTTCCAGCGATCCCAGTTCAGCTTCCAATGTGACAGCTTTTGTTACAGGGCTAAATCAGTGAGATTTGAGCATGACTGCAGGCAACCAGACCCACCTGCAGCTTTTCCTGCCGTGTTTAATGGCATCTGTGTGGTACTGGGAATACCTGAGGCAGCCCAGGTTCCTCTCCAGCAGCACAGGGGGTTGGGGGGCACTACTGTGGATTTTTTTTTTAACCTTTGATGTGAATAAAATCATTTCCAATCCCCTTAGAACAGCATGAGGAGACACCACCTGATCTTCCTGACTTCCAATTCCATCAGCCCTCAGAATTCCCAAGCTCATGGATGCCACAAGGCTCCACAGTCCCGGTGTTGCTGAGGCTCTGTCCACAGCAATTTCACTTTCTTGTTTTAGGCTGGTGTTGGAGCTTTTTTGGCTCGCAGGCAGATTTTCCCTTCCAAGATTTCCGTGTCAGAGGACTGTTTCCCTAATCCCCAATAGTTGCAGATTATCTCCAGCCAACTATTAATCAAAATCAGAATCTAGCACTGCCTGCTTGTGCACTTGAGCACATAAAAGAAGAACTCTTTTTCCTCTGAAGAAGCACAGTTGTAGTTTTTTCATCTGTCCCTGGTTCCTTCAGCAGCTCCTCAGCCCCAGAGCAGCCACATTTCTCCTTCAAAGCTGAATATTGTGCTAAGATGCCACCTGGACCAAGGGGGGCTTTAAAAACACAGGGAAAACAAGCAAACACCAATTCAGGGAAGGCTTCAAATAAGCCAGAAAACAACAAAGAAACTTTCTTATATTTCCTCCTTCCACAGCCCGCTCCTTGGAGTGCAGGAGAAGGAATTGCCCTATAAAACCCTGGCATATTGATGGGCAATTAACTCGTGCACTGACAGGGGTTATAGAGCAGGAGATGGATTTTTACAGCCCCTTCCATATGCCAGGGTTCCAAAAGCCTTCCTGGAGAAGTGAATTAGATGCCACTGAGTTTTTTAGGGTCGCTGGCTGGAACAGCACCTTCTGCTTCAATTGTGTTTCAAGGTTGGTTGACACAGAAGAGGAATCCCACAGGAACAAGAAATCCACTTAAAGGAGAGTCTGGCTCCTCCACTGACCTGGGAGTGAATTCCATGCACAGGGTTTGTCCTGGGGCAGGGATTTCTCAGTTTCCCTTCCTCTGCTTGGTCATTAAATCCATTCTGGATGGCCACAGACTGGCACCCAGGGACCTGACACCGGGGAGTTCCTCTGAAAATTTTATTTTTGGGTGCACAAAGCACCAGGAGGAGCTCTCTGGATGCTGTGTCCTGGAGAAAGATGAAAATGCAATTCCAATTGCTAAAGGAAACGAGAATCTTTCCTCCCATGCCAGCATCTCACTGGGACTGATTGACACATGGAAATGCTCCATGACCCCAGTTTGGACTCCATCAATCCCAAATCCTCAGGCAGGAATTCCTGCTCTGGGAGACCCAGCTACATCCAAACTTTTCGTACCGCTGCACGCCCTGTGCAGGGTACCCCACCATTTTCCAACCCCACCATTTTCTGATGGGACTCCCACCAGCCCAAGCTGCCCCTCTATTTCCATCTCTTCAGGCTAAAAAGAAAACCCTTCCCCAGCACCCCAAACCGGGGGAACTTGTGCTGCTTTGTCAGATTTAATCCCAGGCAGCTCTTCTCCTCCAGCTGGTCATGAACAAGTGAGGGTAAAGCAGCACAAAAATCATTTCCAAAATAATTCTCCCATGCTGGGTCCTGATCCAGCCCTGCCTGGGATGGGATTTGCATTTGTCCTGCTCATCCTGAGAGCTGCCACAGGGGAGATGCTGCTCTCAGCTGGCACTGGGTGTCTGAGGGAGCCACGTTCTCCCAGGCTGGGTGTTGTGCAGAGCTGCCAGCAGGAGACAAAACCTGAGCCTGGGCACAAAGCTGGGGTTTGAGATTTATTCCTTGAGAATTGGATGTTCCTCTCCCTGTGCCAGCCTGGATGGGGCCAGCTGCATCCTCCTCCCCAAGCAAGGACTGATGCAGGGCTCAGCAAAGCCAGAGGAGCAGTCAGTGGCACCGGAGGTTTCTGCAGCAGCCCTGAGGATGCTGCTCAGGCTCTGTCTCTGTCCCTGGAGCTCCTGGAAGGAATTTCACACCCTCCCAGCCCTGGGCTCAGCCCTGCTTTGAAGTCAAGGTGTGCTTGGATCTTCTCCTGGGGAGGTTTTACCAAGGTTTTGCACAAAACCTGGCTGAAAATGGGAAGTTCCCATAAAATCATCATATAATAACCATGAAGGGCTCAATTTGTAAAGGCACTGTCTGCTGGAATAGTTCTGCCTCCTCTATTTACCAGCCAGCAATTATCCTCACTCGAGTTACTTCTTATTTAGCTGCTCCCGAATTGGAATGAGCAGGAATGGCATTTCCTTGCTAAAGCATGGAATGGAAATCCTGTCTTTGCTGAGGAAGCACCAGACAAGCCCCAGCTCTGGCTGCTCCCTCCACCTCCAGCAGTGCCCTGCCCTGGGCACAGGCTGCAGGGAGGGAGATGCTTTTAGGGAATTTGTTATTTTTTGTCACACCAGAGACACAAAATCCTGCTGGGCTGAAGAGGCTGAGCTGCTCCAGAGAGGGCAAATCTTCAGCTGCAGCTGATCCATCTGTTCATGTCCTCTGTTAAAAGGGGAATTTGGGGATTCCTTGTGGACTCCCAGCATGGTCAGAGGGAGCTGCCAGAGCAAACCTCGAGGGGAGTTACCCAGGTGAGATAAGGGGTGTAGAAAAGAGCCATTTGCTCATTTCTGTGCAGCCCAAACACAGAGCAGTGAAAGGGTCTGCAAAGGTCACGTGAAGAGCTGAGATGGAATCCAGACCTAAAGCCTTGTCCCAAAGGCTGCTCCCCCACGAATCCTCATCCAGGGAGAGGCACCAAAGCTGTGTCCCAGCAGGGCTGAGCCTTCCCCTGCTCTCCTCTTCCAGGGTGGCTCCTGATGTCCTGAGAGGTGAGCTGCAAAGGGAAACTGCAGGATGGGATTTGGGATGGGATGGGATGGGATTTGAGATGGGATGGGATTTGGGATGGGATTTGGGATGGGATTTGGGATGGGATGGGATTTGGGATGGGATTTGGGATGGGATTTGGGATGGGATGGGATGGGATTTGGGATGGGATGGGATGGGATTTGGGATGGGATTTGGGATGGGATTTGGGATGGGATTTGGGATGGGATGGGATTTGGGATGGGATTTGGGATGGGATTTGGGATGGGATGGGATGGGATTTGGGATGGGATGGGATGGGATTTGGGATGGGATTTGGGATGGGATTTGGGATGGGATTTGGGATGGGATGGGATTTGGGATGGGATTTGGGATGGGATGGGATTTGGGATGGGATGGGATGGGATTTGGGATGGGATTTGGGATGGGATGGGATTTGGGATGGGATGGGATTTGGGATGGGATTTGGGATGGGATGGGATTTGGGATGGGATGGGATTTGGGATGGGATTTGGGATTTGGGATGGGATTTGGGATGGGATTTGGGATGGGATGGGATGGGATTTGGGATGGGATGGGATTTGGGATGGGATGGGATTTGGGATGGGATTTGGGATGGGATGGGATTTGGGATGGGATGGGATTTGGAATGGGATTTGGGATGGGATGGGATGGGATGGGATGGGATTTGGGATGGGATGGGATTTGGGATGGGATGGGATGGGATGGGATGGGATTTGGGATGGGATGGGATTTGGGATGGGATGGGATTTGGGATGGGATTTGGGATGGGATTGAGGGGCAGAGGGAGGATCATCCCAGCATTTGCTGTGGCTGCAGCAGAGCCAGAGCAGCAGCCTCAGGTGCCAGGGAGGCCCTGAACCCTTCTGCAAGGACAAACTCCACCTTCACCTCTCACCTACGTCAGAATTGCCTCATGTTCATAACTCCAGGAATTTCCAGCTGGAGCAGCCAAGCCTTTGCACCGCTAAATTAAAGTTTCTACCTCTCCTTGGAGAGTTATTCCCCCCCTTTTTTTTTATTAATAACTGACTAATAACGCATTGTGCTGCAGAGATGTGGTGGGTTTGGCTCCGAGCACGGCAGAGCAAAACAAGCACAAACCTCAGTTTATGAGCACATCTGGCTGCAGGGTCTCGGTACCAAAATGCAAATTCTGCCCTCAGCACTTGCCAGAGCAACTGGAAGGGGTGAGGGATGATTTTACAAGAGAGAATCCCCCTTGCTTCTGCCCACAGCTGGTCCAGCCAGGCCCTGCTTCCTGGTAGGATGGTGGGTGTCCCTTTCCTCTCCTAAAACTAGGATTTCCTCAGGAAACTCCTCTGGGAAATTTTCTGGGAAGGATTCTGGGATCTGCTCCTCATTCAGAGGGTGCTGCAGCAGCTGGGGAGGGCTCCCAGCCTGGGATTGGAAGCAAAAGGAGGATTTTCCTTCCTAAAGCTCCCCAGAATAATTTCCTACCCAGGACAAACCCTGTTCCACCCCCCTGCTGCAAGGCAGGAGGCACATGGACCCCCAGCTTCAGAACTAAAGGAAAAAGGCATGAGCAGGGTTTGAAAAACCATTCCCAATCCCCATCCCAGCAAATGTGTCACCTTGTAGGGTTCAGCCAAGAGAGGCAGGTCCTGGACCTCTGTTCCCTCAGTGTCAGCTCTTTCCATCCTGAGCAAGGGGATTTGGGGATGTGTGTCCTCCCTCCCTGCCAGCTCCCTGGGAGAATGAATCCATCTGTCCTGCCCTGCCTGTTGAATGTTCCTCTTCTGCAGAGAAGTGAGACACTGACTTACACTTTCCAGCACGCTGGGACAGTCTCTTGGCCTCCAAACGCTCCAGAAGAATGAAAAGGTCTATTTACAGTAGCTAAAGCTCCGTCTGTTACCTCCTGGGATGGATTTCCTGCCCTGGGATTTCTCAGCAGGCTGGTTTCTGTCTCACAGTCACTGTCTTGGCAGCTCCCTACTAATGCCAGGTATTAAATTTTTGCAACATTACCATGGCATTTATTTCTCCAAGGTTTGTGGGACCTGTATTTTGAGGGGGAAGGGAGGGAAGCACGGTTCATCCCCCACTCCCAAGGCCTTGGAAAGCTGTGCTGCATCCCAAGCACAGCAGCTTTTCCCTTTGTAGGAGTAATTCTGCTCATGGATTTACAATCTCTGAGCTGAAATTGGGCTTGGAGCTGCAGCTTTGATTCCCAGAACTCCAAGCTCATGTTGCTGGAGGCAGTTAAGGGAAATAAAAGCCCAGAAGAAATGCAAATCCCAGCTGTGGAGTGTGGATAGTCCAGGTCACAACTGGGATGTCACTGGTGCCACTTGTGGGACATCAGTCCCTGAGGGCTTCAGAGTTTCTTCCTTGCAGCTTACAGATCCTGAAAAAGACAAATTTTCCATTACTGAGATTCCTCTGGATCCCAAAGTCCCTGAACTTAACGATTCCTAAAGCTGAGCAGCTCATAAATTTCCCATTTCATTAAATGGATTGCTCTTGTTAAACACCCAAACAAGGTCCCAGCTGTTCCCTGAGTCCATCCCAGCTCTAACAAGGGGAAAAAGGAGCCTTTGCCCAGGAGCCTGGAGCTCTGAAGCTTTTTCCATAGGATATCTCAGAGGGCTCGTGGATTCCTTATGGTGTCTTGGAGCTGCCTTGTTTGGCAAGGCAAAAATTCCCTTTTTTCTCTCCTTGCATCAAAATCTGTGAGAAATGCAAATATCTTGGATGGTTTTGGAAGGCAGGGAAGAGGATGAGGTGTATTCCACAGGGTGGGATTGAGCCTGGCCCTGGCTCTTCCCGTTGTGTGCTGTCAGCTGGAGCTGTTGTCAAACCTCTGGAAGTGATGGAAATGGCAAAGCCTGGAGTAATTCAGCTCTTGGAGGAGGCTGATGCGCTGTGCTGTTTTTTCCGTGGAAAATATTTAATTAAACCTTCCTAAATATCCTGAAAATGCTCATGTTTGGCTCTTCCATGGATGTAAAACAGAAATATTTGTTGTTTTTTTTTTTTTAAATCCATATTCATGCTGCCTGCTCTCCAGAAGTTCCAAGTCTTCGTGCAGGATTTTAACAAGCTCCAGAGAAAAACATTTTTTATGGCACTCGCCTCGTCTTTCCACCTTTCCCTGAAGTGTGGCAGGAGTCTTGTCTCTCACCTCTGAATATGGGGATTTTTCCAGACTAAATCCAGGGAGGAGACACTTCCAAAACACTGGGAAGAGACGGTGGCAGTGCCACGAGGCACAGCCATGACAAATGTGATTTATTGCAGGATCTGTGGCAGCAAGGGTTGGGCTGCTGCTGCTCCCCTGGCACAGATGTGTTCCTAAACTTCTGCTTGGCCCCAAAAGCCTCTGCAGTCACTGACAGCTGGGAAAGGGGGGACACTGGAGAAATTCCTGGGTTTTTTTTGGGAACAAACAAGTGCTGAGTGCCCAGGACGGGCTGTTTGGCAGTGCTGCTGGAGAGGGATGCTGATGGAATTATCAAAATCTGGAGTTCTCAGCCCCTCCTGCTGCTAACAAAGGCCACAGATTATCTCCTGCTCATATTCCTGAGCTTTAATGGGAGCCATGCTATGGAGAGCAGCTCTTTTCCTCCTCCCCAGGGTTTTGGTGCCAGCAGAGCATTTGGGGAACAACAGAGCTGCTGTTAATAACATTAACTGCCTGCCATGGCAGGGGCTGCCAGGGCTGAACTCACCCTGGTAATTTCCACTTGGCCTCAGCTCCGTGCTGGGAAGGCTCTGCCTGCTTTGGGGGACCTTTCCTGGGCAGGAGGGATGGGAGGGAAGGGGAGAGCTCCTGCCTGGGAGCAGAGTTACCAGGAGAGGGTTGAGGCAGCTCCAGAAGGGTTTGCAGCCCCATTCCAGCTGGGGAGAGAGGTGGGAAATCAGTGAGAGAGGCTCTGCTGGGCTGCTGAGGAGCTCCATGGCCATGGAGAGCTCCACATCCATGTGGAACCCCTGGAGACAGCATCTGTGGGATGCTGGGCTCACCCCTCATCTCTTCAGGACTTTCTTTTAGTGCCCATGCTCTCACCACACACCACTCTTCCACAGCTCCTGGCACAAATAATCTGCCCCAGGGGCTTTGTGCAAATGGCTCAAACTTCACCCCAAATTTTCTCTTGATTATTGTTTGATTTTGGATGTATTCTTATCCTCGAGGCTGATTCTGCTCTGTTGTTTGGATAATTCCCAGCAAAGTTTCATTTTGGGAGTGAATTTCCTCATGCTTTGCGAGGATCTGCAGGTGAACCAGCTTTAGTCCCCCTGAATGGACATTTTGAACAGCAAATGTTGGTCTCAACCCTGCTTTTAAAACTGAAATTCTGCCCTGAGCTGAGGTGCTCGGTGACTCTGAAGGCCACAATTTATTACAAAATATTTTCCTGCTGTATTGGTGGGATTTCAGTGAATGGAAATGATGAGGAAGACACAGTTATGGCTACAGCAGATAAAACAGCCCCAGGCACCTTCCTATCATATCCCAGGGCAGGATTTGGGTGCTGAAATGAATCCCAGGGAAAAATGAGCAAAAGGAGTCAGTGCTGGGATTCTGGGGAGCTGCTCTGGGATTCCCCTGGGAGAATGGAATTCCTGCAGTGTCAGGGTTTGGGATGTAGCAAGGAGAGCACAGAGCAGTGCTGGGCTGGCTTTATTCCCACCCAGGGGATCTGTGGGATAATGATTTTCCAGGGGACCACGGGCTGAGGTTTTGGTGGATTTGTTTCCAACCTGGATGAGGAATTTGCTCAGGCTGTGCTTGAGGAATACAAAGATTCAGAGGTTTTTAGTCATTCACTGGGAGATGCAAAAATGCAGGTGCTGGAGAGGCCCAGCATGTTGGGAAAGGGTTGGGCCAGCAAATCTGGGATGTTCCTCACACTAAAACACAGCTCAGCTTCCACAAAACATGCCAAAAATCCCTAACATTTGTATGTTGTGACTGACCAACTTCAGTTCAGCACTGCCCAGGCACCCAAACCCTGCACCCCAAAATTAGCACTGAATTAAAGCTCTCCATGCCTGGAAAACAAAAGCTGCTTCTGAGTTTTTCCCTCCATCCTGCCTTGGATTGGATCAAGTGAAAAGCCACAGGTGGAAGATTTGCAGGATATTTTTCAGAGCTGTCTGAGAATGATTTTGACATGTTTGCTTCCTTTGGGGTTGGCAAGCTCTGCTTCTCTGGGACTGAACCTTGTGGAAACTTCTCATTCCTCTTCAGTGGCTGGGGAGGAGGGGGAGGCCAGGTGTAAATCTGTGCTCTGGATCGGTTCTGCAGCTCAAAATACCCAAAATCAGGGCTTTTCTCAACAGAACTTTCGGAGCCAGTGCAGGAACTGCTGTTCAGCTTCAGGGATTGATTCACTGAGAGTCAGTGGAAGAGCTGGGAAATGTTTTCAGTCTCTTCCCCATGCCAGTGACTCACAGAGACGTTTTTTACCCTTTTTCCCTGGGTTTCCATGGCCAGCTCCAGGCAGGAATCCTGCACCCCTTGCTGCTGGAAGTTCTCATCCCAGTCCCCGCTGCTGTCTCTGGTATCTCCCAGGCTAGACTGCTTCCTGCTGCAGGGAGACAAATCAGCAGAGCTGTGGGACAGGGCAGCTTGCTTGGAGTGCCTGCCCCTGCTCCAGAGGCTTTTTATTTTGGATAAAACCCCGGGATCCAGCAGGACAGGTGCTGCTCCCGCGGGCTCTGCGCTTCCTTTCCCTGTCTCCTGCAAACCTGATTTCCTCCCCTCTCACATCTGCTTCCCACATTTGCTGCCTCCTGCTCCATCCTGGGGTCTTTCAGAGGAGAATTGAATTATTTTTATTTTTTTGGGGGGGGTTTCAAGGGTTTGTTTTAGATTTACTCTGCTTTGGAATCACAAATTTCTCGTGGGTGTCTCCGGTGTATCAGATTGAGCTGGTCCTGGAGGGAAAAATCCACAAATTCCCCATGGAGCCATTCTGTGGACTCTGCAATTCCCAAGGATGTATAAAAAAAATAATCAGGTTAGAGAAAGAGTGAGGTTTTTGGGTGCTTAACCCAGCAGCAACACCCTCCTTCAGGGTACTCAGTGCTGAACAGAGGAGAAAGAGTCCTGATGAAAAGTGAAATTATTTGGAAGTCAAGGAGCCCTTGCAGTGGAAGCAGCTGAGAAAATGATTTGTTTTAATCAGTTTTTCCTTAGGAATTGAGCATAATATCTAAGCACAAAGAGGCTGTTGATGTGTAGCAGGGAGGAATTTGGAGTAAAAGCTGTTTTACTGCAGTGATGCAGCGCTGGCTGTGACAAACCGAGGATGGGCACAGCCCAAAGGCTTTCCTGAGTTATTGGTGGTGGAAGCATGGCCAGGAAAGGGGAAGATGTGGCAGCTGAGTCTCTGCAGCCAGAGAATCAATCCTTACTTGTGGGATTTGTTAAAGAGCTGGAATCACCTGCAGGAATTCTGTGTAAGGCCATTTATTCCAAAGAGGTTTGCGAGGCCCTAAAATCAGAGGGACACGGAAGGATTTAAAGACAAATCAACTTTTTTCCAATATTATTTCCAATACTGTGGAGCCTAAACTAGGATTAGTCTCCTCCTAACCTCTTTAAATGTCAAAGGAAAGCTGTGACTCCCTTTGGAGGGGAAAATGCCATCCCAGAGGTGTGAGAAAGGCAAGGAAAATCAGGAAGCAGCACTGCCTCTGTGCCATAAATGCCTGTGATGGGATTTGCCAGGCCTTGGTGGTGCCAGGAGCTGTCTCTGGGGAAGGAAATGCTGTCACCCTCTTCCCAGATCCCCCAAAACCCTCCTGCAGCTGATCCTTACGGAACAAACCCTTCCAGCAGGAGAGACAGCACAAGGGAACTCTTTGATTGCCCCTAATTGCATTTCAGGGTCTGTGCAGGGTTTCTGCACGAGTTCAGCAGTTTTGGCCGCTGGCTTCCTCTCCTTGCTGACCCACAAATACCAAACAGGGGGAGATTTATGAGCAGCATGAAATTACCATCCTGGAAAAGCCCAGATCAGGGCTATAAATAGGGAGGGGACTGGAATATGCACAGGAATAGGGAATATCCCCTGGGAACAGGGCCTGGCTTTGTGCAGGGCAGCCCTGCTAACCCAACCTGGGAGAAACCCAGTGCTCTGAATTATTTCTTTTTTAAGCTGGCAGAATGCCACCAAACCTTCCCCTAATCCCTCTCCTTGCAAGGATGGGAATAACATCTGGCCAGGCTGACAGTAGTCAGGCTTTGGAGGAGCTGAGAGCTCTGAAAACTGAACCTCCTCGGGCCTGGTGTGCATTTATCTTCCTTTGCAGGACATTAGCAGGCAGAGTTTGTTTTCAGTGAGTTATTTAGCAGAAAGAGGGATTAGACCTTGGGCTAGCATTGATTAACCCCTGCATGTTGAGTTGTTTAACAGCATAATGGATTAGTCATGTTTGCTGCTGACCTTTGTCAATTGAATCCTTCAGCTGGAGTTCCTCGTCTGCCTTTTTAAAATACACAGCTCCTTAAAAAAAAATAAAAAAAAAGAAAAGTGGGATATGTGCTAAAATATCCCTCGAGTGAAGAGCTGAGCACAGAATTGGGGCAAAGAGTCCCAGAATTTCTGGTCTTGGGTTGGGCACAGCCCCCAGTGCTGAGGGCTCTGCAGGAGCTGGGAATGAATTGAATGGAAAAGTGTTCCTGGAAAGGGATTGGATTTTCTGTGGGTTTTGGAGGCTGTAGAGTGAAAGTCCAGTTAGCAATAGGATTTATGGTCATCCTGGCAGTGAAATCTGACATCTTTGGTGATTAAGAGTTGACTTTTTAAAGGAAGGGATGGGGCAGAGGAGCTGTGAGCAGAAACAGCTAAAGCCTCACGGCCTTTGATGGAACCTAATTAAATCAGTTGAGCATCTTAGCTGGCTAAAATATAATAAAAAATACCCATATAATTCTGCTGCTGGGGCCAGGGACCCAAAGGAAAGGAAAAACTGCTCAGTGGGACCAAACATGACACCAAGAAAAGCATCTTAAAGTGCAAAATGGCAATTTAAGGGCTGCCAGAATTGTATAAAGAGCTCTCACAGAGATCAGATTCGGACCCAGGAGAATGTCTGAGCTGAGGGTGTCTCCTCAGACCTTCCATTCCCTCAGCAGTGCCACAAGAAGCTGTTTCACTTGACTTCTTTTAACAAAGAAGTTAAAAGAACTCCTTTGCAGCCAGGAGCTGTTTCTGGGCTCCTTCTGCTGCAGTACAAGTCAGGTCAAGGAGTTTGTTTGCTTTACTAAAACGATCCTCCAGTTCAAACAAAACTTAATTTGTGGAAGCCCCGTGGCCTCTGTGAAACAAGAACCCCTCTGGCCTCCTGATTTATGAACACAGAGCCACGGGGAAGCCTGGCTGGAGCAAAAGGAGCTGGGGACAGGTAAAGGACAGGCAGGAAAAGGGGGAAAAGCACCCAGAATTTGGGAACCATGGGGATGGGAGGTGGAACGAGCTGGAAAAGGCTCTGCTGGCCCAGGGGCTTTGCTTCTGTGGAAAGGGAAAGGCTGGAGTTTAACAGAGGATTTAGGACAGGCCTAAGGTAATCCCAGGTTTTGGGTTTGTCTCTGAATGTGGATAGGCTTGGAAGGAGAATGAATCTCCAGCAGCGTTTTGAGGGTGTTTTGGGGTGTTCAGAGATGGGAGGGACTCAGCAGAAGCTCCTTCCTTTGACTTTGGAAGGCACTGGGAGGGAAATTCCCCCAGTTTGGGTCCTGGGGAAGGGGCAGCAGGGTCTCCCAGCCTCTGTCCCATTCCTCCTGGGCAGCTCCAGGGAAAATTCCTGTTGCTGGGATCACCAGCAGTGCGAGCCCACACATCAGGTCCTGGTCAGGAGCACGAGAATCCATCCCTGCGCCAACTTCATTTGCTGATCTCTATCCCTTAGGATAGAGCTGTCTGCAGGCCTTGGATATCTCTCTATAAATCTCTAAAACCCCTAAATGACACCAGTGCTGCTTCCCAGGGTTAATTAAACCACCCAGAAAATGAAATTATAACATCCAGGGGGAGCTTCAGTGTTTTTAGAGCTGTCCAACCCTCTGAGGAGGGGGCTGCAGGTAAAAAGAAAAGCAAATCAATGTTTGTGTGTTCCCTGATGCTGATACCTCAGGAAAGAAGGATTAGGGCTGGTTCAGAGACTCAAAGGGATGGGAAATGTTGGTGGATAATTTGCACTGCTGCTTTTGGAGATGTGCGGCCAAACCTCCTTGGACTTCTTGGAGAAATGCAGAAATAAATTTTAAAATAAATAAAGGTGAGGTTTCAAGGTGCTGATCTGGTCTGGAACTGAACAAACCAAGGGCTAGATTTAAAAAATAATTCAGGAAGAGGTGAACAACTCATCTGTGGGTTCACCTGGTAATGACCTCAGGGGACATATGGTGCTGGATCCTGGAATTCTGGATCCTGGAATTCTGGATCCTGGAATTCTGGATCCTGGAATTCCAGCTGAAATAATGGACATGTGGTGCTGGATCCTGGAATTCCAGCTGAAATGATGGACATGTGGTGCTGGATCCTGGAATTCCAGCTGAAATAATGGACATGTGGTGCTGGATCCTGGAATTCTGGATCCTGGAATTCTGGATCCTGGAATTCCAGCTAAAATAATGGACACGTGGTGCTGGATCCTGGAATTCTGGATCCTGGAATTCTGGATCCTGGAATTCTGGATCCTGGAATTCCAGCTGAAACAATGGACATGTGGTGCTGGATCTTGGCTATCCCAGCTGAAATAACAGATATGGGGTGCTGGATAATGAAATCCCATCTGAAATGATGGATTTTGGGTGCTGGATGACAAAATTCCAGCTGGAGGAAGGGGCTGAGGGCAGGGGCAGAGCTCAGGGCTGTCCTGAGGTGCTGCTTTGGGTAAATGTGGGTGGATGGGCACTGAGTGCCCAGGGAAAGCTGCCCCTGACTTGGTACCTGGTTCTGGCTCTTTCCAGAGCTCCCCAAACTGGAAAACTCCGTGGGGAGAGGAAGGAGTGGGGATCTGAGGAAAGGTGATGTGTCTGAAGGTGCCTGACTGGAAACACTGGGCTGAGAAATGAAAATGAGTCAGGGCAGAGCCCACTCTGAGCTGGATTGGATTCCTCCAGTGATTCATCCCCAAAAATGATGGAATTTTTTTCCTTTCTGTATTTAGGGAGCAGCTCAGCCTCAGGAAGACTGTGGCCTCTTGTCTGGAGTGCTTTGGGACAGCTGGGTGGTGCCCACAGCTCCCTGAATTCTCATTTCTCCTCATTTCTGCTCCAGCCAGAGGAGGAAAATCCAACAAATGGAAGGGTTTGTCACTCCAGGAGGGTGGGAGGAACCTGGAATCCTGGGGAAGCAAAGGGGATCCTACAGAATGGGACTTTTTTTAATTTTTTTTTTCTTTTTGCCACAAAATCTAGCAATGGAAAGAGCTGTTTTGAAGTTGTGTGCCGTGGCTAATTGACAGAAATATTAGAGATGGGAAATTGGGGATGAAAATTGTTTGCTAAAGGGAAATCTGTAGGCATTAAGTTTGTTTATTTTTCTTTTAAAGGGCAACTAGAGGATGATTCAACCAAAATGTCTTGGGATGCTTTAATCCATTCCTAGACCTGGGAATAATCCTGGAATGACAGTGATTTTGGGTGTGCTTGGATGAACATTTTTCTTAGGTTTTTTGGTTATTGATGTATTTGAAGAAGCTCTTTTTGCTGTTCTTGACCAGATTTAATTCCAGATAGGCCTTGCCCTTCCTTATCTCATTTTTCTTACTCTGATGGCATCTCTTATCAATCAAAATGAACACCCCAGGGGTGTAGATGGAAATTTTGGGATCAGGCAGCCTCTGGAGCTGCTGCTGGGTGATTTGGCTCCATAAATTTGTGACCTTTAATCTTCAGTCATGATTATGATGGACAAACCCAAGCTAGAAAATGAAGTTTGTGGTGTCCAAAGGAGCCCTTGTGGGGTCAGGGGGAATTTAGGAACTTCTTCAGTGCTTGACCCTTGTGGAGATCAGAGGGAAGTGCTCCCTGCTCCTGGGCAGCTCCTGGTTTCACACACTTTGTGTATCCCCAGGGATTATCTCCTGGAGTCCAGACAGATTATCTGGGTTTAGCCTGAGCCAGTGCCTGCAGATCAGAGGGAGAGGGGGAATTCAGCCCCAGGATGTGAGCAGGGAATGGCAGCTCCTCCCTGGCACTGGGCACCCAGAGGGGAAGGGCAGCTGAGTTCAGCCTCCTTACCAGGCAGCACGGAGCAATTTATCCTGAATTTCATGGCTTGGGATGGCTCAAACACATCCAAAGCTTGGCCTCATTACCGTGGAGCTGGAGAGGAGGCAACAAGGCTGGAAAAAGAGGAGGAGTGGAAAGTCTGTTCCCTTTATAAAGCTATTTCCTCTTTTAAACAGAGCTGTGAAACATCCAAACATGCACAAAAACAAACCCCACCTTGTGCTGCCTGCTCTTTCCATGGATGGGGCTGCTCCTGGTGCCACCTCATGGCAAAAAATCCCATTGGAATTCCCACTGGAGCAGCTGGGATTTGGGACAATTGCCTGCCCAGCTCCTGCTTTTTTGGCCTGAAAAGCCCAAACAGATGCTCAGAGGGGTGGGAGTTTTTATTTCTGTGTGTTGTGATTTGTTTCTCTGGGGGGAAAATGTAATTCTTCAAAGAGGTTTTTGTGTTTGGGTGGTACCTGTTGAATATTTTCATCATGCCTGGGTTCTAATTAGAGCATTAATTACATGTTCTACCTGAAAACTTGGGTTATTCTGCTATCAGTGATGATGGGCTGCCCATCACCATCCTTGAAAAATGTGAGTTTGGGATTCAAACCAGAGTTTCCAGGAAGGTTTTGGGGAAAATGCTGCCACTGTGCAGGGTAGGAATGGGTGTGAACAGTCCTGGATAATGCACTGAACTCCTTGTTCAAATTAAAGACCACCCAGAGCTCTGAGTTTGGGGCAGTGTTGAGCTCTGGGATTCCAGATGTGAAGTTTCCTCTGTGGATAAATGGAGAGTTTCATTTGCCAAGCCTCTCCATCCAAAATGTCTCTTCAGGGCTAAATCCTCAATTTTTTTAAAGCTGAATTTGGAAGCAATCCTTTCCAGGCCAGGAGGTGTGGGATTATAAATGAGGATTGGGATTTGGGATCTCATTTGGGAGCAGAACAATTGATAAAAGTGGAGTTAATGGCAGAGATGCAATCGTGTTTACAGATTTTGAAGAAGTAAAGGCTGGCATTAAGACTGTGGAGAGAAAATCTGTTTTTTATAGATGTGTTCTCCTCATAAATGATATTGGAAATCATTCCTGAGAGCAGCTGCCTGTCCTAATTATTTATACAACAGCCCAGGTCATTTTAATTTTTCATTTTAGCCTCTTCCCCTCAGCTGGCCACGGGGTGTAACTGGTTATCAATAATTATTTCAAACTTTTCCCAATTCTTTCAAAGCACACAACAATGGCCTTTTGGCTGAATGCTGGTGATGGTTTCACAGCACATAAATGAGGTTTTTTTTACATTACCTATATCCCTTAAGCCTTTTTCTTTCTTTTGGAAGCTTACAAACCCGTCCTCCATCCTATAAACAACACCCAGCTGGGCTCAAGATGCATCTAGGCATGAAAACACTTCCATAAAATGCTGTTCCTTAAGGAAATTTGGCCTCCAGCCTCTGCTGTGTTCCTCTGGCTGGTCAGACGTGCCCCTGGCTGGCTGCTGCAGGGATTTGGGGTTGGCATCAGCCCCCCCAGCTGCTGTGACCCCTCCTGGAGCTCCCAGCACATCATCTGCTGGCTGGCTCCCCAAACTCGGCACGTGGCTGCTGGAATTTTCCTGTTGGCCACCACAAGCTGATTTCTGAGTTTCTGCTGCTGTTGAGGAGGGGCAAACAGGTCTGTGCAAGCTCCCAAATCACCTGGGAAGCAACTGGGAACTCAGACTTCCTGCTCAGCAGGAAACCCTGGGCCAGGTTTTCTACTTTGCATCTGATCAGGGTCCAGGTTTGGATCTGGGGTCAGTCTGGAGCAGGGAAAAAGGGAGCTGTGGGAATTCACTGCTTAATTCACTTTAATTTCCTTGTCTGCTCTTGGTGCTTCAGGTACCCCCTTCCCACGGCTGAGTGCCTCTGGGAATGGCTGGGTTTGGTGTCCAGGGGTTTGGGATTTTCTCCCACTGCTGGAGAAGGCATTCCAGGCACTCATTCCCAAACACTGCTTGTGTGGCCAGAAATCTGCGAGGGGAAGATCTCAAATCCTGGAATTTGGGGCAGAAATGGGACCCCACACCTGGCAGGGTGAGCAGACATCCAGGGAAATCCTGGACTGAGCGATTACTTTGGTGCCATAATCAGGGATTATTTGGAATCACAGGATTATAGAATGAGTTGGGTAGAAAGGGACCTTAAAGATCACCAAATTCCGAGCCCAAGGGACAAGGGAGGGGATTTGCAACCCACAGGCTCTGCTGGTGCTTTCACCACCCTGGTTCCAAGTCCAAATTCTTGGGATACCTCACAGTCTGAACACATGGAGGGGAGAGAAAGGATCTCCATCGTGGTGTGGAACAGCTTCTGCTCCACAGAGGCAGCTGGGAACCTGTGGGAAGGCCCAGCTGGGAATATTGGGATATTTTAGAGCAGGAGGGAGGATGGATGGTGTCAGCCCCAGGATATTTGGATATTTTGGAGCAGGAGGGAGGATGGACAGTGTCAATCCCGGGATATTTTGGAGCAGGAGGGAGGATGGACAGTGTCAATCCCAGGATATTTGGATATTTTGGAGCAGGAGGGAGGATGGATAGTGTCAATCCCAGGATATTTGGATATTTTGGAGCAGGAGGGAGGATGGACAGTGTCAATCCCAGGATATTTGGATATTTTGGAGCAGGAGGGAGGATGAACAGTGTCAATCCCAGGATATTTGGATATTTTGGAGCAGGAGGGAGGATGGATAGTGTCAATCCCAGGATATTTGGATATTTTGGAGCAGGAGGGAGGATGGACAGTGCCAATCCCAGGATATTTTGGAGCAGGAGGGAGGATGGACAGTGCCAATCCTGGGATATTTTGGAGCAGGAGGGAGGATGGACAGTGCCAATCCCGGGATATTTTGGAGCAGGAGGGAGGATGGACAGTGTCAATCCTGGGATATTTGGATATTTTGGAGCAGGAGGGAGGATGGACAGTGTCAATCCCGGGATATTTTGGAGCAGGAGGGAGGATGGACAGTGTCAATCCCGGGATATTTGGATATTTTGGAGCAGGAGGGAGGATGGACAGTGCCAATCCCAGGATATTTTGGAGCAGGAGGGAGGATGGACAGTGCCAATCCCGGGATATTTGGATATTTTGGAGCAGGAGGGAGGATGGACAGTGCCAATCCCAGGATATTTGGATATTTTGGAGCAGGAGGGAGGATGGACAGTGTCAATCCTGGGATATTTGGATATTTTGGAGCAGGAGGGAGGATGGACAGTGCCAATCCCAGGATATTTTGGAGCAGGAGGGAGGATGGACAGTGTCAATCCCGGGATATTTTGGAGCAGGAGGGAAGATGGACAGTGCCAATCCCAGGATATTTGGATATTTTGGAGGAGGAGGGAGGATGGATGGTGTCAATCCTGGGATAATTTGGAGCAGGAGGGAGGATGGACAGTGTCAATCCCGGGATATTTGGATATTTTGGAGCAGGAGGGAGGATGGACAGTGCCAATCCTGGGATATTTTGGAGCAGGAGGGAGGATGGACAGTGTCAATCCCGGGATATTTGGATATTTTGGAGCAGGAGGGAGGATGGACAGTGTCAATCCCGGGATATTTTGGAGCAGGAGGGAGGATGGACAGTGCCAATCCCAGGATATTTTGGAGCAGGAGGGAGGATGGACAGTGTCAATCCTGGGATATTTGGATATTTTGGAGGAGGAGGGAGGATGGATAGTGTCAATCCCAGGATATTTGGATATTTCGGAGCAGGAGGGAGGATGGACAGTGTCAATCCCGGGATATTTGGATATTTTGGAGCAGGAGGGAGGATGGACAGTGCCAATCCCGGGATATTTGGATATTTTGGAGCAGGAGGGAGGATGGACAGTGTCAATCCCGGGATATTTTGGAGCAGGAGGGAGGATGGACAGTGTCAATCCCAGGATATTTTGGAGCAGGAGGGAGGATGGACAGTGCCAATCCTGGGATATTTTGGAGCAGGAGGGAGGATGGACAGTGTCAATCCTGGGATATTTGGATATTTTGGAGCAGGAGGGAGGATGGATAGTGTCAATCCCGGGCTCCACCCCGTGGGTGCTCAGCAGAGGTGGCCGCAGAGCTGTGCAGGTGTTGCCCTGGAAGATTTCACCTCCAGGCTCCTCCGGGAGCTGGAGCACGGTGTGATTTTCCTGCCAGCCTCCAGTCACCCGGTAAGCCACGAAAGGAGGAGCTGGAAGGGGTTTTCACCGGCGGGATTTGCCCGGGAGAGCCGCTGGCACCGTCCCCACAGGTGCTGAGCTGCTCCTGCCGCTCTGCCTCTCACCTCGCCTGCTGAAAGGCTCTTTCAGCAGGAATCCCTTCCTGCGTGAGGCTCAAGCTCCAGCTTTTCCAGTTTCACAGCGAGGCTGGGAGCTGGGGGAAGGTATCTCAGCAGGTTCAGAGGGAAAGGAGGGATTTCCTGCAGCTCTTCCCCGCTCAATCCTTAGAAAACCTTCCCCGAGTGGACTGGGAGCATCCCTTTCCCATTGCTTGACCCGGGGGGTTTGGCCTCCTGTCCTTTAAGGTTTTGGTGTGTTTGGCATTGATTATCCATCCAATAAACTCTCATTCCACCAGGTCAAAGATTTATGGCTAAAACTCATCGAGGAGCCGGGTTCTTCCATCCAACAGCCAAAAAATCAGGCTCAGGATGAGCAGAACTCCTTCACTACCCTTGGACGGGACCTTGCCCAGGAGTGCTGGGTGACCAAACCCACAAAGAAATTGGAGTCCAAAGGGTGGGAATTAAGTGTTTTTTCCCCCTGTGGATGGTGAGGCTGCTGCTGTGCAGGGAGAGTGGGGAGGGCTGGGATGCTCTGGTGTGGCCTGGGGTGTGGGGCTAGAGGGGACATCAAGGGAGCTGGGACTGTCACCTGGCTGTGACATCAGTGCTGCCAGCAGCGCCCTTCAGGTCTTTGATGGCACTGACAGAGAAAGTGTTGATACCAGCAAGCGTCTTCAAAGCATTTCTTTAAGGGAAAGGGCTGATTTTGCTGTTTTTTCTTTCTCTGGTCTCCATTTAATCTGATTTTGGTGTTGTAGAGGGGTCTGCAGCAGTGTGGGCTACCCAGTTCTGCAGTGTGATGTGTCCCCTCCTGGGACCTGAGGGCTGGGGATGGTGTAGGAAAGGAGATTTGATTTTTTTCTGTAGAATCAGAGAAAGGCCTGGGTGGGGAGGACCCTTAAGGGTGATCCAGTTCCAGCCCCGAGCACTGCTCTGGTACTGCTGCCCCACAGTGCCAGAACATTTCAAGCTGGGTTTCAGCAGTGTGATTTATCAGTTGTCACTGGTGTGGGGAGGGGGGACTGAGTGGAGAGAGCCCCAGGAGCTGGGCTCAGTCAGGTGTGCAGAGCAGGACCAGCAGCTCCATCCTTCCCATCCCAGGAGCTGCATCTTCCATCCAGCCAGAGCTGGGTTTTGCCACCACAACTCCCAAATATCCTGGGAAGGGAAGCACCTTCCCTTTCCACTCCTCGTTTGCACTTTTACCCTTTGTGCGTGCTCTTTATTGCCAAATCCTTGCGTTTTCCACCCTCCACGTGCCCCGTCTGATGGAATCACAGAATATCCTGAGCTGGAAGGGACCCACAAGGGTCGAGCCCAAGAGTCCCAGCCCGAGTAGGAGTCACTGGGGTTTGGGGCTGGGACCATTCCCTGGGGAGCCTCTCCAGTGCCCGGCCACCTTCTGGCTGTAAAACCTTATCCTGATATCCCACCCCAAGCTGCTGTCACAGCTCCAGCCCTTCCCTGTCACCCGCCAGCAGCGGGGACATCAACTCCTCCTGAGCCCGGAAAACGCAGGGAAAAGCGAGGAGACGGGAGGGGGGAAGAGGCGGAAAAACTCCGTCTGCTGCTATTCCAGCGGGGGGAAAAGCGAGGAAAAAGAAAAAAACCCTCTTTTGGGGGCCGGGACACGGCGCTGGAAGCGGCGGCGGGGGCGGGGGCTGGCCCGGGCTGGGGGGGCTGCTCCGGCCGGCCCTGATTTGCTCCCTGCTCCGAGATTGACAAACTCGGGTTTAAAAGAAGGGGGAAAAAAAGGGCGGTGTGGGGAGAGAAGGGAAAACTTTTTTTCGGCAGCCCGGGAGCAGGCAGGGCCGGAGCTGAGCGCGGTGGAGCCCCCGCACCCTCCGCCCGCCCCATGGCTTTATAAAGGGCTGCTCCCGTGGGGGGGCTGCCGGGGGGGCTGAGCGCCTGCTCTGCGCTTCTAGATCCAGCTTGGATTTTAATTATATTATTATAATTATTATTTTATTATTATTATTATAATTATTATTATTATTATTATTATTCTGAGGGTTTTTTTTTTTTAACCCCACCCTCCTCGAGCTGTCCCGAGCTGGTGCCCGGTTTTTTGGGGGAGCATGGATACGCACACGCGCTGGAAAAGGCGCAGTTGGATACGGAGCTGCTCGGTGCCCACTGCGCTGGTGCTGTTGGGTGCCCTGTCCCTCGGCCGGGCAGGTAAGGGGGGTCCCCGAGCCCCCCCAAACCGCGTGGGAGATGCTGCGGGGTCGTGGGGGAGAGGGCGATGGGGGGGGGGGGGCTTTGGTACGGGGCAAAAAAAATTCTTGGCTTTGCTTCCTCCCGTATATTCCAGCAGAAAAAAAAAAAAAAAAGGAAAAAAAAGGAAAGAAAAAAAAAAAAAAGGAAAAAAAAGAAAAAAAAAAGAAGGAAAAAAAAAAGAAAAAAAAAAGAAGGGAAAAAAAAGAAGGGAAAAAAAAAAGAAAAAAAAAAAGAAGGGAAAAAAAAAAAAAAGAAGGAAAAAAAAAAGAAAAAAAAAAGAAAAAAAAAAGAAGGAAAAACCACCCAACAAAACCCACCCAACCTCCTTTAGCTGCCCGACTCTCTGAATGCCATTTGTCAGGGGGCCCGTAAAAGGGGAAAAAACTTAAAACAATTCTTTATTCGCCTTTCTTAGAGCAAGAGCTGCCTCTTGCCGGGCTGCTTTTTCCGGAGGAAAGGTCGGGGATGAGTTTCTGGAGGCTCTGGTTCTTTCTATCTCGCTGTGGATATATATGTGAATGTATATTTAGTCCGGGCTTGCGTAGTTCCTCCTCCTTGAGGAGCTGGAAGTTTTTTTGTCCCGCAGGAATCTGCTCTCCCTCCTCACATCAAAGCTCGGGACACAAAAGCTTTGGAGCTGCTCGGGGATCCCAAAGCTCGCTGCCCCCTCTCCAACCCCAATCCCGCAGGGTTTCTCCCTAAAACTTGGGGCTGAGTACAGCAGGAGGAAGCTCTGAACTTCCAGATGTGCAGCAGCACAGAAAACCACTGGAATGTCTTATTTTTTTTTATTCTTTTTTTTCCCTAATGGTGCAGAAGAGAGACTAAACCCACTCCTGTTTCCATTCGGAAATTCAGTTTGCTGCTCTGCTTCCCAAATTTCTGCCTTCCCCGGGTGGGCTGGGAAATGCCACAGCACAGGGAGGTTTTGTGGGGCTGCTGGAAAGGTTTGCTGGGTGTTTGCAGAGTTTTTTCCCGGTTTGCAGAGGACACTCGGAGCCACCGGCTCTGTTTGTGTTGGATTTCAGGACAACGAGAGCGGGGTTTGTTGGCAGAGCCTGGGTTTGAAATCTGAAAAGTTAAACTCCAGTTCTTCGGGGTAACTTGAGAAGCCGGGAAGTGCCTGAAGAGCTGGGCTGTCTGAGATTCAGCTTCCCTGCCCGGATTTTGGTGTTCTGGGGGTGTTTTTTGGCTGGGAAGAGCTGGCAGTGGGGCGTGCAGGGTTTGTTTGAGTGGTACCAGCACAAACACCGCTGAGATTCTCTGTGTAAAGCAGCGGGGATGCAAATTATTTTCATTTCTGGGCTCTTCAAATGACCTTAAGGAAGAAGAGGTGGGCGTTGGAGGAATGCTTCCCTTAAGGCTTTTCTTGTGGAGGCTGAGCAGGGTGGAAAAACTCAATGAATAAAATGTCCTGAACATCCCTGCAGGGAGAGCTGGGGACGGTGGGAGATCCCAGAGTTTGTCCTGCAGAGGAATTGGGATGTTGGAGCTGTTTTCCAGCTGGCAGAGCACTGGAATGACACCAGCTCCTCTTGTCAGGCCGCCTGCTCAGCTACTTTGTATCAGCTGAAAATTGAATTATCACCAGACCCACTCCGTTTCAAAGAGAAAACAACAAATTTCTCCTTTCACTCTTGCCCCTGCTGACGCTTTAGAGCTTCCAGAGCATCCTCAGGCACTTCCCTGGCTGTGTTCATCCTTCAGAGAGCTCCCACACCGCTTTTTAGAGCCACCAGGTGACTTTGGAAACAGCTTTTGGGGGCAGCTGCCGGAGCAGAGGATGGCTGGGAGCTTTTGTGGGGCCAGCGTGCAGCTCTGAGGAATGACTCTTGTGGTGAAAGGCTTTGAGTTTTCCTAATGAGCCGCCTAATAGGACATCAAATCATTTGGATGAGGGAGGAGCCAGTCTGGGGCTGCTGATGGCGTTGACTAATGGTCTTGATGGCTTTTTTTTTTTTTTTTTTTTAATAATTTTTCCACGTTGTCTTTGGTTTTGTTTCAGCTCAGAGGGTGTTTGAGTTTCAGGAGGGTTGGTTTCTCTGTGTGGAGAGGTGAAACTCCCCTGTAATCAGTGGCATGGCACCTGGCACAGAGCATTTCCAGCAAATTACAGGGAAATAACAATGTCAGAGCTGCCTCCCACCACTGCCCATCCAGCTCAGATTTTCCCATATTTGCACAGATGATGTCACACCAAAATCAAACCCACAGACAAGGCTGGAACCCGTCTCTGCTTTTACAAATCCCTATAAAAACCAAATCGGGTTTCTGGGTGAAACTTTTTGGAGGCAGCAATTTCCTTTAGTGGCAAAGAGTAATGACGATCCAAACTAAAATAAAAATGCTGGAAATTATGTGGTATCCTGTTACCAGCTTCTCCCCTTGGCTCTTCCCCAGTCACCTAAACCAAAAAATCTTTGTCCAGCCAGTTAAAAGTGAGGTTTTATAAAATACTTTGCCAATCAAAAGTGTTGATATTGTTTTACAAGGAGAAATCTGACTTTGTAAGTCTGGACTGGATGGCAGTTCCAATTTCCCCTGTAAAAACTGGATTATGCTGTCAATGCCAGGCTGCAGTGGGAATTTGGAAGTTAAAAGCACCCAGCTGTGGGACATGGCCTGGCCAGGGGACAGCAGAGAGCTTGTCTTGTTCTTCCTGGGCTTGTCTTGTTCTTCCTGGGCCAGGAGGAAAACTCCGTGCTGAGCATCCCCTGATCTCAGGGAATGCTGAGGAGCTGATCCTGTCAGCTTCCTCCAAACTTGGGAACAGGAGGAACCCCATTTCAAATCCCATTTCAAATCCCATTTCAAATCCCATTTCAAATCCCATTTCAAATCCCATTTCAAATCCCATTTCAAATCCCATTTCTTCTCTTTGGGGTGACTCTAAGGCAAAACCTGCTGGGGAGTCGCTGATTTTTGGTGTGCACACAGGGACAGAGTGAGGACTCAGCTGGCTCTGACCAAAACATGTTTTCCATGGCAAGTTTAAATAAAAAAGTTGCTTTGGTGTTGTTCCTAGTGCTTATTGTGCACCCTGGGAGAAATCAGGAGGGGCTGGAAAGGGGTTGTGAATCCTCATTTTAAATGGGTGCTGTCCCTGCCCTTTAGGATTTGGAATTGGAGATGGATTTTTCAGGTTGATTCCTTTTTGAAATAGTTTAATCAAACTGGTTTTGATGTGATTTTGGTGTGACCCATCTCTGCTGAGCTGAGGGCAGCAGTGCAGGGCTTGTGCTGATGTCTCCCACAACTGGGGGGGACTCAAATATCTGCAGTGAGATCTCAGGTGTGGAGCTGGGACAGCCCTGCTGTGCCTGGGGAGTTCATCTCTGTTCCTTTGGCTGTGGCAGCAGCAAGTGCTCAGCACGGAATCCCTGGGGTTGGAAAAGACTCCCAAGGGCACCGAGCTCAGCCTTTGAACACCACCCTGGCAATGAAACACCAGCAAATCACAGCTTGAATTCTGCAGGAGATTTTCTCTTGTTCTCCTGTCCCAGAGGCCCTGAGTGGCACAGAGATGTCACAGGCAGTGCCTGGCTGCCTTCCCTCTGCCCTGGAGCTGTGCTCAGCTCCTGGAGCTGGCTGTCCCTCTGAGTCCTCCTGTCCCAGCCTGTCCCCAGGATCTGCATTCTCACGCCTGCTTTGAGTCACATTTCATTTCTCAGATGAGACAGAGGAGCAGGAGGAGTTGCTGTGGAACATGTGAAGTGTCATTTAGAGTTGTTTTGAGTTTTGTCTGGACTTCAGGAAAGATCTGGGAGTGCTTTCCAGGAAACTGCTCCTCACTCCAAAGGGTTTATCTGCTCGGGAGTTAAAATTGGCCTTTAATTCTCTCTGTAATCGCTTTTTGTGTTGTGTCCTGCTCCCTGGACCTGCTGGATCTGGGTGCTGGGGTTGCCCTTCCCAAAGTGGTGGTGGATGGATGGCATCCATGTGGAAATCTGCACTTGGGAGAACTGCAGGGAGCAAAGAGCTGGGGATGCTTTCACAGGGATTTTGGGGCTTTCTGGCCCTGTCCAGCCTGGCCTTGGACACTTCCAGGGATCCAGGGGCAGCCCCAGCTGTTCTGGGCACCCTGTGCCAGGGCCTGCCACCCTCACAGAGAGGAATTTCCTCCCAATATCCACTCTAAACCTATTTTCTGTCAGTTTAAAGCCATTCCCCCTCACCCAAAGCCCCTCACAAATTTTGTTAACACTTGAAGGGGCTCTGAGGCCTTTCTGGACTCTTTGGGATGAGCAGCTCCATTTAGAACTGGTGCTCTGCTGTCACGGGAATTAACTTTAAAGTGAGCAGCTCCTGGGACAGGAGAAATCAGAATACCAGGATAAAGCTGGAATTTCATCCCCTCTGTCCACACTCTCCCACATCTCCTTTTGCCTGCTGAGTTCAGCTGGGGTTTGATCCTCAGGGTGCAGCCATTGTTCTAGAAAATGGAATATAATTTGGAAGAGAAGGGTATAAAATGTTATTTGGGTCCTGTGGGAATCGTGGTTGTCACTTTGTAATTCCTAGAGTTTGGTAAATGGGAAGTGCTGGTTCAAGTGAGAAGAATTCTCTGGGAAATGAACCAGGAATAGATCCCAAAGCACACCTGAGGTGTTTTTCATGTGGGGGAAGAATCTGTGCTTTTATCCAGCATTGACTTCCCATCATGTATTTAGGACTCTGCTGGGTCTCTGATGCTGCTGCTGCTCAGGATATTTTTGGGAATGCTGAGGCCTTGAACTGGTGGAATTGGGTCAGATTTGATCAGCAGGATTGGTCCCACAGGAAAATCAGTGTTGGGGGATGTGCACACCTGAGCTTCTGGAGCTCAGGGTGATCTTCCCGAGTAAATTCTTGGATTTCAGCCTCTGTTTTGGGTGGAATGTGTCCATTCTCTTGGATATATGGCAAGGCTGGTTGATAAAAGCAGCCCTGGCGTGGTGTGGGAGATGCTGTTAAAAAAAAGGGGATTCCACTTGGATCAGCAGCCTGAGGGGAGCTGATGCCATCAAAAGCATCTCCTTTTCCCTTTTCCCTTTTCCCTTTTCCCTTTTCCCTTTTCCCTTTTCCCTTTTCCCTTTTCCCTTTTCCCTTTTCCCTTTTCCCTTTTCCCTTTTCCCTTTTCCCTTTTCCCTTTTCCCTTTTCCCTTTTCCCTTTTCCCTTTTCCCTTTTCCCTTTTCCCTTTTCCCTTTTCCCTTTTCCCTTTTCCCTTTTCCCTTTTCCCTTTTCCCTTTTCCCTTTTTCCCTTTTTCCCTTTTCCCATTTTTTCCTTTTTTCCCTTTTCCCATTTTTTCCTTTTTTCCCTTTTCCCATTTTTTCCTTTTTTCCTTTTTTCCTTTTTTCCTTTTTTCCTTTTTTCCTTTTTTCCTTTTTTCCTTTTTCCCTTTTCCCTTTTCCCTTTTCCCTTTTCCCTTTTCCCTTTTCCCTTTTCCCTTTTCCCTTTTCCCTTTTCCCTTTTCCCTTTTCCCTTTTCCCTTTTCCCTTTTCCCTTTTCCCTTTTCCCTTTTCCCTTTTCCCTTTTCCCTTTTCCCTTTTCCCTTTTCCCTTTTCCCTTTTCCCTTTTCCCTTTTCCCTTTTCCCTTTTCCCTTTTCCCTTTTTTTCCCTTGTCCTTTTTCCCTCCCCACAGTGAATTCCCTTTCCTTTTCCCTCCTCTCTTCCTTGGGAGAAGTTTTTTCACTTCCAGCCTCACTTTATGTCAAACATTTTACTCTTCCTACTAAATCTGACGTGATAGGGACTGAATTAAAAACACAATAAAACCTTTGTGTGAAACAAAGCAACACCGAGGATGGGAAGAATGAGCAAAACCAGGGGACCAAAAAAAAAAAAAAAAAGGTTGAGACATGAAAGAATGGAAACATTTTGTTGAAATCTAATGTTATATGGAAAAAATTGGGTTGGCAACGTGGTATAATTAACCACTGGTTACTGCTGGCAAGTCCCAAGGCTCTTGAAACTCAGCCTAGCACTGACTGAAGCATCCAAATGATGTCGTGGTTTCTCTGTGGACGTGTCTGGAAAATCTGTGGAACTAAAATAAATAAATGAAGGAACTACACAAAAGGCATTTTTGAGGTTGGTTGCTCCAAGTCTGGGCTGTTTTTTGGTTGTTCTTTTTTTTCTTTCCAGAAGCCAAGAGGATTCTTAACATCATCTGGAAGCTTTCACAATGATGAGATGTCATTTTTTAAAGGGAGGAAAGTTGTATTAATGTATTTACAACAAAGTTTTTCTTCAATTTTGTGTAATAAGCCTGAGAGAAAAAGGAGAGTTTGGGGGTTGAGTGAGTGGAAAAGCTGCATCAGGGCTCATTCCTAAACTCTGCTGTGGATTTTCTCCCAGCCCTCAGGCAAACCCCTGGGTTTGCCATGTCCTGGGGGCTGATCCTCATCCCTGTGTGGAACCTGATGTGCCAATAAAATCTGTGTTTTCAGGCAGCTGCAGGAGTCTCTTTCCATCCCTGTACCTCAGCTTGTGTTGGTGATTGATCCTTTCTACTTTAAAAATGCTTTTGCTCCTTGGACTGTTTTGTTTTCCTGTTGGGCAACACCAGTGCCCCTCACCCAGCAAATCCAGGAGTTATTGGATTTTTTCTTCAGATTTGGGACAAGTTTTTTACAGATTATACCAGGAGCACTGTGCTGTTCTATTGGCTACTCCCAGAATCCTTTGAATTAGATCTAGAAAGGAAATTTGGAGCTGAAGATCCCTTGGGCAGCCACAAAAATCCTTCAGTTTTCTGGGAAAAAAACCCTTTTTGGGGTGCAAATTGAAGTGGGATATGCTGGACACTGATGAACTGGAGTTCATCTTTAATAATGATATTTTACTTTAATAATGATTTTTTACTTTAATGATTTAATAATGATTTTTTTTACTTTAAAAATGCTTTTGCTCCTTGGACTAATTTGTTTTCCTGTTGGGCAACACCAGTGCCCCTCACCCAGTAAATCCAGGAGTTATTGGATTTTTTCTTTAGATTTGGGACAAGTTTTTTACAGATTATACCAGGAGCACTGTGCTGTTCTATTGGCTACTCCCAGAATCCTTTGAATTAGATCTTAAAGGGAATTTGGAGCTGTTTTCCTAAAGAGGGATGGGATGGATGTTTGGAGGCCTCTTGTTCTCCTTCACCTCAGTGAACAGAGGAATCATCTTTCTTTAAATTTATATGATACACATTTATTATTAAATGTATTTATTACACAGATTATTAATAGATATTTGTCTAAATCTCCCTGTCAGCTGGGGGTGACCCCGTGTGCCATCCCTGCCTGGATCCAGCTGTGCATCTGCAGCCGGGGGGCCACGGGAAATCTTTCAGAATAAATAAAGCAAAAAGTGTTTCCTGAGCTCAGCTTTTCAACAAACTGCTTCAAGGCCTTTTTATTTTTTTTTTTCCTCCCTTCTTCTCTTTCTGCTCCAGCTTGCAAAGGAGGGGAGTTTGCAGCACTCAGGAAGGAGCTAATTGGGAAAGGAGAGGTCACTGAGGGGTCTGCTCAGATTTAGGGACCTGATTTTGTGTTTTTTGTGCCTGACAGCTGGAGCTGCTGGTTCTGAGTAAGGAAATTCAGGAAGGAGCCACGCTCTGCCTGAGCTCATGAGCCTGGCTGGCCTCTCCTCCTCTGCTTTTCCTCCCTCCACCCCCTTTTTTGTTTCCAAGACAATACTGGAGTAAGAATTCACTGCAGCCGAATTCCTGGAGATGACACTGCCAGTTTCCCAGGATCTCTCATCCTCCTGCAGCGCTTTACACAGGGATTTTTTTGGTGCAGCTCATTCAACTTTCAAATATGAATTAAGCAGCGAGTTTGTGGGATTTTACTTTATTTTTTTTCGTGCTGGATGTGCTGGAATGAGATACCTACTGTGTGTGCTCTGGTGTGCTGCAAGGGAGAGATCTGCTGCGAGGGCTGCAGTTCACCAGCTGAATAATGCAAGCATTGTTTGGGTGCCCTTATTTCCAGCTTGCACCATTAAAAGTGAATAGAAAGGTCAAGGAGATGAGTCACAGTGAACACAAGTGTCATTCTGCTCAGGAGAAACGCGAAAAAGGAGCTTCCAAGTGAGGTGTTTCAGCTGGTGCCAGCTCTGCTTCGCTGGATTCACGGGGAGTTACGAGAGGAAAGCTTGGCTGGGATCTGCTGGAGTGTTCAAGCACCCCAAAACAGCAGCGAGGGGCTGGGGCTGGGCTTTGGCAGCCGGAGCTGCAGTGGGCTCTGCTCAGAAAACCCGGGTGATGCTCTGGAAAAGCTGGGCTCTGTGCTGCTGGCCTGGCAAGGCTTGGCAGCTCTTGTTCTCTTGTACAGCCACTGGTACCCACAAGGAAACAATTCCTCCAGATCCATGTGGAAATTCCTCAGCCAGCAACACCCTCCCTCAGCTTTTAGAGCCAGGGTGGGGTGAAGGTGCTCTTGGAGAGGGACCTGGGACAAGGACCCAGGGAAAGGACAAGGGGGAAGGGCTTTGAACTGCCAGAGGGCAGGATTGGATGGGATGGGATAATGGGAAGGAATTGTTCCCTGTGAGGATGATGAGGCCCTGGCCCAGGTTGCCCAGAGCAGCTGTGGCTGCCCCTGGATCCCTGGAAGTGTCCAAGGCCAGGCTGGAATCACCCAGGATAGGGGAAGGTGTCCCTGGATGAGCTTTAAGGTCCCTCCCGACCCTAACCATTGTGTGATTCCAGGATTATCCCTGAAATTCTGGTGGGATTTTGAGTGATGGGGTCCCCATCTCTCCCTGCAGCATCCCAGGGAAGGATTGGAGCAGCGATTCCCTGGATCTGAGGGCACCTGGAGCTGAGCCCTGCCCGGCCCTTTGCAAATGCCCATTTGTAAATGAAGCTTTTTGGATTTCCTGCCCAAATCCCGATCCAACACGCCCCAGGCAGCTGGGGAAGCACTGGCAGAGCCCTGGGAAGGGGAATGTGGCTCGTGGGCTGCACGTGTGGAAGGGCTGAGGAGCTGGGGGGGCTGTGCCAAGTGGGTGGGATGGGCTGGGGACCCGGCCAGAGCTTTTCCCTTTAATTGCTGCTGGAATTGCACTGGAACAGCAGCAGTGGCCAGGGCACAGAAGGAGTTCAGGGCTTGTTAATGCTTTTTTAATGGGGTGGAGTTTAAATCCTGGGCTCCTGTACCTGTGGGTTTCCTTTTTTACATTCTCCTCTGGGTTTATCAGTTTGGCTCATTGCTTTTCCCTGACCTGGCAAGGAAACAGCCCCGGTGCATTTGGGATCGTGGTGTGCTGCCACAGACTCCCCTGCACATTGTCCAGCACTCCTTTGGGTTTTGGCAGCATTTGAGCCCTGAAAGTACAGAGGAATATTGAAATTTTTGATTTCTAGCCATTGGATTTTTCAGTTCTGAAGTCAGTCTGCTGGTGTAAAATAGATATTCCCCTGAAAAAGAGCGAAAGCTTCAGAATCCTGATTTATTCTGCACATTCAAAACACACCTTCAGGAGGGAACCAAAGCCAAGCCTTTTTCTCGTCCCTCTAATCGGGGCTAATTTCCATAAACAACTTTGCAAATGAATTTGCCAGTTCGGCTTTGATCCGAGGTGGCCAAAAATTCCTCTGGAATTCCAGTGGATATCAAATGTCTGGGAAGTGGGGCTGGTTTGCTGGTGATGCAATAGAATCATGGAATGCTTTGGGCTGGGAGGGTGAGGGCTGTGCTGCTGACCGAGGGCTGGAGCTGATTTTGGGAGGCTGTGCCTGGTTGTGGGGTGAAACATTGGGATTGTAATCTTTGTGCTGATATTCCATGGAAATGCAGGATTTCTGCAGAGGGATGAGGGGGTGAGAGGAGTTTTCCTGTTGACAGGAAGGGAGAGGTGTGGCACAGCAGAGCTGATTTTGGGGGCTGAGCCTGGCAGTGGGGTGAAACTTTGGGATTAGAACCTTTGTGCCAGCATTCCATGGAAATGCAGGATTTCTGCAGAGGGAGATGGCAGCAGCAGAGCTGGGATGTGATTCCATGGGAGAAGCCCTGAAGCAGGGCACAAGCCTCCCTGGAAATGCCCCTAGGAGGGTTTTCCCTGGCAAACACGAGGCTGTCCATGCCTCAAGCACAGGATCTGCTGCTCAGTGGAAAGCTGTGGATTCCTGGAAGGATCAGCTCTGCTCTCCCTGGGCTCCAAATGCTCATCCTGATGTTCTCCTCATTCCCTCCTCGTGTGTGACAGGGAGGGCAGGTCCCTGTGAGTCCCCCCTGGTGTCTGTGCTCCAGGAGAGCCACCAGGGCAGGAGAGGGAAGCGGATTTATCCCTCTGGCACTCGGGATCCGATCGGAAAAGTGCGAGGAATGTTCTCTCAGCAGGGCTGTCCGGCATCGGGAGAGGCACATTATCACGTCCTGTGCTCTTGGGGGGAGAAAGTCCCTCACTCTGCCTCTCTCAAATGTTTAAATTAAAACAATCTGTCTTTTCTGCAGCTCTTGGATGTTTTCCCTGCTGACCTCAGGAGCTGGGATGGGAGGAGGAGCCAACAGACCCGAACTGGCTCTGGGTTTTTATATTTTTTTTCCCCTTCCAGTCCTGAATCCCTGCAGGATGAGCAGAAGAGCAAAACAATGAGGGCCATATCTGCTCTGGAAACATCCATCTTTTCCCAGAGCTCGGTAATGAAGGAGCTAGATCAGGAAGCTGTGAGCCTGGAGGGAGCAGGCACACGCTTTTCCAACCACAGACATCCCCACAGCAGGGGGATGGCAAAGGCTGGGGAGGATCAGCCTCCCACCCCTAAAATGGGACAGCAAAAAACATCTTGGGATGCTCCAGAGTCTTTGACAGCCATCCCTAAGGATGCTGGATGTGGCCCCTCGTCCCCAAATTCCAAAAGCAGCCGTGCTCTCTGTGCTGGGAATTCTGCTTGGACTCACTGATCCTTCATTTCCCAACTTCAGTGACTCCAAAAGTCATCCCAGGCTTCTGCTCTGACCCTCTGACGCTGAGGCTGAGTTTTGTCCTGGCCCAGGGCCCCGTGGTGGGGCAGAAATGGGATTTTTTTGGCTCCCTGGCTGTGCCTCAGGCTCTTGCAGCTCTGCCCTGGTCTACGTGGAGCTGGGGGTGGATCCAGGGCTGGGAGCAGCCTCTGTTGACTTTGGGAATTTGGGCATGGAAGGAACACGGCAGCATCGCTCCTGACTTACAAAACTTCCCTTCATCTCTTCCTGCCGCTGCTCTTCGCTGCCCACAGGAGCTTTGGGGGAGTTTTTCCAGCTTTTTACAGTCCTGGGTGGGATTCAGGGCAGGAAAATGCAGTGTTGTTTCTTAGAGCAACAGGGATAACACCAAACTCATCCAGATTTTTCCTGTGAAATAGGAACCAGAGCTTGGTTTGGGTGTGGAAATACCCATAGAAAGAACTTCGGGTTCCTCAGTTGAAGGGACATCAAAATCCACAGCAATAAACCCTGGGATGCTCTGAGACACTCAGAGCCCGAGTTAAAGATGTTCTGAGGGGCACTGAGAGCCCAGCAGGGTTTCCCTGCCTGCAGCTCCCTTCTCCAAAGCCTTGGCCAGACCAGCCGGGGCCCTCCTTGCCCTGGGGAGCCGATCCCAAATCCTGAACAGCCGTGCTGCTAACAGGGGCACCAACCCTGCCAGCCTGCAAAGAGCTGAGCCTCTGCTGCTGCTGCACAGCTGCCCCATCCCTGTGGCTGGGATGGAGCTTTTCATGGATTTGGCTGAAACATCTGGTTTTTGGGGGAGTGAAATCTGCCCCGGTCTTTGCTTCAGCTCAGGAACCCGGGGTGGGGTTTGGGGCTGTGTTTGGGTCAGGTTGGTGATTTCTCTGATTGTGGCAAACTCAGTTTTAGTCAATGGAAAGTCTAAAAATTGATGTGAGAGATGGGAGGGAGCTTCTGTGAAACTGAGCTGGGTTCTCTGATGCTGAGTATCAAAAGTGCCCCAAGAAATTCATTCTGGGGGAATTCCCACACTTTCTTCCCGTTTTATTGAGGCAGGGATGAGAGTGGAGGGAGTGCTGGGGCAGACAGGTAGGCCAGGCCTGTGCAGTGTCATTTGATGCAGGAAAATGTGGAAAATTCTTCTGGGAAGTCAGGCCTGGTTGGGAACAATCATTGGGGAACCCTGGAGGTGAAATAACCTGTGAAGACTCCCAGAGTAGAGGGAAGGGATGGGCGTGAGACAGGAGCTGCTTTAGAGCTGAATTTGACCTGTAATATCCTGGGGTTTATATTAAATTATTCAATTACTTGTGCATGGCAGTGATGGGCTTACAGCTGGATCTTCTCTGCATCCATGTCCTGGTGGGTTTGGGCAGGAGGAACCAGGAAAAGGGCAGAGCCCTTTCCAAACTCTCACAGTTTGATGTATTTTTTAGGATGATTTCTCCCTTCTCCTTGCTCTGGAATAATCTCTCAGCATGCTTATGAAGGGATCACTCTGAGTGACTTCTCTGCATTATAAGGACAACATTTCTTTTCCTGTAGCTATGGAAAATCTCCTTTCCCTCTGAGTTAGAAATGAGGGCACAGAAAATGTACTCAGATCACTTTTAACCCCAGTGCCAAGCTGTTTATATACTGCTTACTCAGTGATGAGGAGAACATCAAAATGCTCCATGTAGGAATCAATCTTTGTAAAATACAGGATAAAATAAACCAATAACTCAGCATCTGCCTCGTATCCAGGCTCCTGAATATTTCCTTCCCTCATTTCTCTCACAGTGCCTTTAACTCCTCAGGGTGCTGAGTGCTGCTGGGCTGTCCTTGGCCACGGGGATTGGTGTAAAAACACCAGCCACGGCTTCTCTGTGTTCACAGATGATTGGAAGTGTCATCCTGTGCTTTTCCAGATTGCTGGAATTGTGTTCCTTCCCTCCTTTATCCCAGCTGTCAAACCCAGTGGAATGGGTGGTTCCCAGAGCCGAAGTGGCAGAGGGATTCTTGTCTCAGCCTCACCACAACCAGAGCAGGAGCTGAAAGGCAACCCCGAAAATGTGACCCCAAAGATTTGCAGCAGGATGGACCAGCTGCTCATGGGGGAAAATGGGATTGGGCTGGGAAGGGGTGGAATGTCTGTCAGGAAAGGTGCACTGGGGAGCCAAAGATGAATTTTGTCTTGGATTTCTTTCCAGCTGTGCATGGCAGGGATGCAGCAGCTTCCCTGGGAAGGGCCTTGCAGTTGTCCTGCTGGTTCCCTGACATCCCACTGCTCTCCAGGGAGTTCTGAATCCACCCTGAACCCTCTGCCCTTCCTCATCTGTAAGGAAATGATGTTGTGGGGCTTTTTATTTATACTGATGATAAATCCTCAGGCTCTTTGAGGGAAGGACCCAAAGAAACCCAAAAAACCCTTGGGCCTGATGAACCTTGAAGCTGATATTCCATAACTCTGTGATGATAATTCTATAATTGCAGAATTTGGGCAGGGTTGTAGGGAAGCTGCTCTGGTCAGAAGCTGGCAAAACTCCAGGGGTAAAAGCTGGATTTGAGTGCCCAGGTCAGGGCAGGGGAGGACTGAATTTCAGCTTAAACAGCTCGGAGGGAAAGCTCTGAGTTCCTGGCACAGCTGGAATTCAGGTGGCTGAGTCTCCTGTGGCAATGGAAGCAGTCACAGTGAATTCCTGGTTGCTGCTGTTTTGCTCCTGGTTCTGGGAATTCTGCAGAGCTCCAGGGAGTTTCCTGGAATTTTGTGCAGCCCCTGGGTGAGAGGCAGAGCTGAGAGGCTTCCTAGGAGAAATAACCCTGCCTGTGCTTCAATGTGTTTATTTTGCACCCTGCCTTTTGCCTCATTCCATGTCCTTGGAAAGGCTTTCCTGGACAATTCATCCCAATCATCCCTTGCATTTCTCAGCCACACTTCTCCTTCTTTTCTGATGATACCTTGCAGCATTATTTAGGGACATCCCCACTTTGCCATTCACCTCGAGGAAATGCCAGCAGAGAATTTGTGCCTGATTTAGGATTCCCCATTTTTAACCTCACATCCCTGATATTCTCTGGACTGATCCTTCCCCTTCCTCAATGGCCATTTTTGTTATTATCCCAACCTTAACCCAGCCCTGCCTTGTTTTACCATCCCCACAAAAATAACCAGCCCCATCTCCTTCTGCCCTCTATTGTTCCTCTCTTTTGTGCTAAGTACAGAAATGCCTCTGACCACCCCAGGGCTCCCTGGTTCCCATCCCTCTCACAAAGGCTCTCTTTTCTCCTTCTCTCTTCTCTTTTCTCCTTCTCTCTTTTCTCCTTCTCTCTTTTCTCCTTCTCTCTCCTCTTTTCTCCTTTTCTCTTCTCTTTTCTCCTTTTCTCTCCTATTTTCTCCTTCTCTCTTCTCTTTTCTCCTTCTCTCTTTTCTCCTTTTCTCTCCTCTTTTCTCCTTCTCTCTTCTCTTTTCTCCTGACTTTGGGGGCTCTGGGGCTCTGCAGAGGACCCTTTGCTCCAGAGGAAAAGAGCCCCTGCCTTTTTGTAGCTGTCACTATTTAATTTATTTTATAAATTCCTTTAATTAGACTAGACTCATCTTTTTGTTTCCCTCTGACCCTGCTTTTTTCCTGCAGGGAGGAAGTTTTGGAGGAGTTTGCCAGCTCCTTTCCTACCTGGCTCACACAAGTCTTCTTCTTGGGTTAGGTTGGGAGGAACTTCAATTCCAAGGCTCCAAGCTCTCACAAATATTTCCCATTTGTGGCATTGCACACCCAGAGTTCAGGCTGAGAAAAACTTTATTGCCAGGCTCCAAACTTTCTCAGTATTCCCTATTTGTGGGTTTGCACACCTGGACTTCGGGTTGGGAGAAACTCCAATTCCAAGGCTCCAAACTCTCACAAATATTTCCTGTTCAATTTTTGCACACTTGGAGTCTAAGTTGTCTTTCCAGCTCTTTGTGTGCTTTCCTCCAAATTTTTGCCTCCCTGGATGTGTAGATTCTGCTGTTTCCTGTTTCCCTCTTGAAAGTAAAATATTTATGAGTATTCATAAATATGCAAAAATATTAATAAATATTCGTTCTGGTGGCACCTTCCCTCCTCCTGCCTGGCTGCTTTTCCAAACCCAGGACATCTCCTCATGCAGCCCCTGCCCTGTCTCACACCTTTCTCCAGGTGAGAGATCTCTCCCTGCCATGATTTCTGCTCCTGCTGGGATTCCAAGGATTGATGAACCGAGCTCTTTTCCCACCTCATCAATATCTCATTAGTGAAAATGCCCCTGCTCAGAGCCCTGGCACTCGCCCAGGCACAGCTTTGGGTGGAAATCATTCCCAGCTCTGTTTTCTGTGGCCAGGCTGGGGCAGCATCCCTCGGCCACCTTTGCCATCCATTCCACACCGTGCTTGTCCTTTGGCCGGATTCTTTGGGATATCTCTGCACACCCAGCTTCAACCCCTGCCAAAATTAAAGCCTCTCCTCCCTCTTCCTGTGCTGCTGCCTTGGGCTGATACCTGTGATGGTCCTGGGGTGTTTTTGGGCTGGCTGCATTTCCAGAATCATCTTGGAGTCAGCTGCCATAGACTGGAACTGTTTAGGCTGGAAAAAACCTCTTAATCCCAGCACTAAACCATGTCCCAGAGTCCTTCCAGAGCATCCTTGTCAGCACTGGGAAGGGTTTTCTGATCCTGCTTCCATTCCCTGGGTGACATATTGTTTGTCTGAGTGCCAGGAAAACAGTGTCTGCATCCTGTTTAATCTCGAGGGTTTCCAGAGCCAAATCTCACTCTGAGGTGCTGAAGGAGAAAACCTGGAGGTGAGTTTGGCACAGCCAGCTCTGGACAGGGCAGGGATGGAGGTGACAACAGCTTTGTGTGGATTTTTGGGCAGGGTCCTGTCCCTTGTCTGCTCCACAAACCTGAGGTCATGGTAAAAACTGTCCCAGGTCCATGGGGACATTGGTGGCCGTCCCCAGGGAATGACAGAATCACCCCAGGGCTCTGCTGGAGGCTGGGAAGCTGAGGCAGCTTCTGGTGCTTGAGGGAAAGTGATGATGCTTTTGAGGTGAGAAAACTTCCATTTTCAGGTTTATAAAGCACCTGTTTAATTAAGACATAATGGCGAATGTGGGTGATGAAGGAGAGCTTTATTGGTTGCTCAGGTCAGCAGGGCTGATGTTCAGAGCTGCTCAGGAACTGTCTCTTCACTCTCCCTGGCTCCTGCAACCCTGCTCGAGGCCTGTGTGCCATCAGAACAGAGGAAAATAAATTCAGCAGGGAATTTTGGGAGCCTCTGGAGCAATGAAAGGGATAATGCCAAGGTAAACGCCCTGTGCTGTGCAGAGAGCGGTTGAAGAAGTGGTTGATGTGTCAGGTATTGATTTCTTTGCTGCTTTTTACTCGCCTGTTTTCAACCTGCTGCTTTTTTGCACCCTGTGGAAGGGTGAGAATGATGTGGGCTCTGCTTGTTCTGTAGTCAAGACATGGGCAGAGAACAAATCAACCCCAATCTGTTCAGTCCAGTGATTTGGGATTGATCCTTTGGAGCCAAAAACCTCCTGTGGGGCTGCAGAATTCAGTGCAGGAGCAAAATCTCTCAGCCCTGGGGCTTGGGGCACTGATTTTGCTGCTGGAGATGCCCAAGGTCATTGTGTTGGATCTCGTTTGTGTCTCTGTGCTGTGATTTCACTGCTCAGCACCCTGTAAATGAAGGTTTTTGTGTTGTGTTCTTAGAGAAATGTGGGGTTTTTTATTGCCCATCTCTTAGGGCCAGGTTCTGCCAGGCTCATTAAGGAAATTACCACGGAGCAATTGAGGATTGTTGGAAAGCAAAGCCATATATTCTTCCTCAGTGGGATTTAGGGTCTGGAAGAATTCCGTGGGGAGCATCTGGCTGGGCTGGGCTTCTGCACAAAACCTCCCTCTAAAAGCAGATTTATTTCTAGAGCTGGGGTTTGTTTGTTTCCCTTTTGAGAATTCAGTTATCTGATGGCAAACTGGCTCTTCAAAAAGCAAAATAAAATCAAAATGTGGTCACTGGTCATTCCATGCAAGGCACTGATGGGAATATTGAGTTTTATCTCTTTTTAAATACATTTCACAAGATTGGAAGGGATTTAGGAACCAGCACTTGAAGCAGTGATGGGAATATTGAACTTTATCTCCTTTTTAATAGATTCCAAAAAATTGGGAGGGATTTAGGAATGAGCACCTGAAGCATTGATGGGAATGTTGAGTTTTATCTCTTTTTTAATAGGTTTGAGAAAATTGGAGGGGATTTAGGAACCAGCACCAGAAGCAGTGATGGGGTTTTTAGGAGGCTGCATTTGCAGGGACTGGCTGGAAGAAGTCAGGAAGGGAAAGTCCCCTCTGGAGACTCAGCACCAAGGGATTGAAGTGTTGAAGACTTGCTCAGATTGGTGAATTTCATGGCATTTTGTGTGGGACTGGAGAGTCGAGGTCTGCTTTGGGTGCCCTGCAGGAACTCCAGGAAAGGCCCATCCCAAAAGCTGCTGTGTGAAGAAGAGTGGGCTAAAAACGCCACTTCCAGGGTCCCAGCCTGGAGCAGCCAGGAGTGGGCATTTCTGACCCTCTGCCCATTCCCAGAGGAGGCAGAGCCATCTCTGCTCCATCCCCTTGTCCCAATCCCCCCGGGATTTTCCCAGGGGAGCAGCAGGGCTGGGACCTCACTCCAGTCCCACTCTCCCAGCAGCACTGACAAGGAGAGCTCAGTGATTTTTATAACTGTCATTGGCCCCTAATTAGATGTTTGATGCCAAAGTAATGATCATAAAAGGCTCTTTATTTCAAACAAACCCATGTGAATAATTATGTAAATATTTGTCTGGGCCAGCCTTGGGTTGAATCCTGGGAAAGCTTTTTGGATGAGGATCTTGGATATTTCTTGTTGGCTTTTATAGGAGCATATTTCAATTTTTTAGATGCTATCTTTGGGTCTGAGGCCTCCTGTGTGGAGAATGGAAGACCTGAAATGACATCTCAGCTCTTAAATGCAGCAGACATTTCCAATGTCACCTTGTAACCAGCTTTATAGGGAATATCTGAAAGGAGGGAAGGGAAAGAACATGCAGCTCTGACCCAGATTCCCTAAAATCACCCCTGGAAGCCCTATTGTGACAGCTCTGGGTTCCAGGCAGATGAAGCCAGGATTTTATAGGAATATTGGTGAGGAAAGATCCATCAGCTCTTGGAATGGTAGTGAGGGATGGGTTTTGGGGTGGCTTTGCAGCCTGGGAGAGGTTTGGATCCCCATAAAGGGAATCCATGGAAGGGTTTGGATCCCCAGGGAGGGGTTTGGATCCCCAGGGAGGGGTTTGGATCCCCAGGGAGGGGTTTGGATCCCCATGGAAGGGGTTTGGAACCCAATGGAAGGGTTTGGATCCCCATGGAAGGGGTGTGGAACCCCATGGAAGGGTTTGGATCCCCAGGGAGGGGATTTTATCCCCATGGAAGGGTTTGGATCCCCAGGGATGGGTTTGGATCCCCAGGGAGGGGATTTTATCCCCATGGAAGGGTTTGGATGCCCAGGGAGAGGTTTGGATCCCTGTTTTGGGGGTTTGCATCCCATGCAGAGGTTTCTATTCCCATGGAGAGGTTCCTATCTCACGGCAGGTGGGATGGGGAGGGAGGAGCTGGCTAATTAGCTCAGTAATTAGCTGTGACTGGGCTCCTGAGGGCTGTTTGTAATGCAGATGCCGCCGGGGTGGTTAATGGGGTTGCCTTTCTCCCCTAATGACCGAGGAGCAGAGATCACAAAGCTCTGTCAAGGCTGAGCAGGAGTTTCCCAGCGCTGCCCTAATCCCTCTGGATGTGCTCATTTACTGGGAACAAACCTTCTCCCTGAACCAAGGGGAGGAATTCCGGGATTTTAATGCAAAAAAAACCTCAAAATGTGCCATTTCTGAGCTTGGGCAGCGAGGAAATACACCCTGTACCCGTGTTTTTTTAATAATGGGAAACAGGAAAGGAATAGGAGCTGGATGTTGTGCTTGGATGAGCCTCTGCCACATGTTTAGAATCACCAGATTCTATATTTTCATAAAAAACCGCCACTGGCCTACAGTAAAATAACATTCCCTGGCGATGTTCACAAGGAAATCCATCTAAACACCTAATTGGGAGCAAGACCTGCTGGATAAATGTGGATTAGAAGTGAGAAAATCACTGGAAACTGGGAGTTTAAGCGGTGAATTTCTCCCTGCTCTCAAAGACATCCCTTGAGGGCATCTCAGCTCCTTGGGGGCTGAGGAGGGAATGAAATTCAGTTAATTCTGGGCTTTTTTTCCTTCTGCTCTTCCCGTGAAAGCAGCACCTGCGTGGTGCAGTCTGGGTTATATAAACTCAGGAATTAATGCTCCGGAGAAAACTTTGGGAAACAAGCTTCAGAAACACTTCTCATGAAGTCAAGCAGGTATTAATTTGAAATTTGCCTGCTGGCTGTATTTTTGAGGAGAATCAGATATGAACTAAATGCTCAGAGTTGGTTGGTTTAAACATCTAAGGGAAATAATTGGTTTTACATTTCTCTCCCCGTGTCGAAATAGTGGAGTGTAGAGCAGGGCTGGAAATAATTCAGTGTTGGGCTTTTCTTTTTAAATCAGCCAATGAAATATTTAAAAATGAAATTACTTCTGCCTGCTCCCATTAACTTTGCAGACAACTGAAAAACCCACAGCGCATAAAAATGAATCTTTAACTCCTGAATTCCTGTATTTTTGGGAGCATCCCAGCCAGGTTTACCTGGGCGTGGGGCAGTGCCTGGAGGGGGATTTGCTGCCTTTGAAGTGGTGATGTGATGTGCGAGGCTGAGCCTCAGCCTGGCTCTAGCGGGCTGGAAGTGATGCTAATTCTGCAGGTGCTTGTGTTAATTAATTAAGCTCAGGGCTGGCCCGTTCACTCAGCAAAGGGCAGGGCTCTGGGAAGGCTGGAGAGAGGGGGTTATTCTGGAATAACTCCAGTTCTGCCCAGGTTTGCCCATTTTGGCTGCTTTTTCCAGATTTTTCTTGATTTAGAGAAAAGATGCTCCTTGTCCTTCTTGTCTCCTGTGTCCTCAGGGCTTCCAGCACTTATCCTGATCCAGTTTCTTCAGCATCTCCCACTTTCCCGGAGTGCTGCTGGAAGATACAGAATCCTTTGCCTTGGTGTTTTCCTGGGCACAAAATTCCACTTCAATGTGGCTTTATGGCCCTTTTTGATACTCCTGAGGTGTCAAGAGATGTGTTTTAGGTTATCCTATAAGGCTGTGTGTGTCCTGGAGCATCCTGCTGTGTTTCCACTGGCTCAGGAGGGAGGAAAATAAAACCCAAATTATTGCTCATTCTTTTCCCAAAGTGCCCTGACACCCACAGAGGCTGCTGGCTGCATAGAAATCCCATAGAAATCCCACAGAAATCCCATAGAAATCCCATAGAAATCCCACAGGCATGGGCTGGGATTTCCTGGGTGGAGGACACCACTCTGAGTGTGTGGGATGGCTCCAGCCCGGTACAATAATTCCCATTCCAGTGACACCCTTGGGATGCAGGGAGACCATCACCCACAGAAAACGATCCAGAGGGCTGCAGGAAATGGATTTACAGGGAAAATCCCAGTTTAGCTGTGGATTTTGTTCCTTTTTGGGAGGTTTTGAGAGAGGCTGTGAGGAGGAGGCCACTCTCAACTCTGGCCTAAGTCTCTCTCTAAGTCACTCTCAACTCTTTCTCTAAGTCTCCAGCTCTCCTTTATTCCCTTCCCTTTTCCAGATGATCCTGCCAGCTCTGGCTGCTTCTTTGCAGGAATAACTGTTCCTCACCCCATTAAAACCGGTTGTAAAGCTTCTTGTTGATTTTAATGTGCTGCAAGCTCGGGCCTTAATTAAGCTTTGCAGGGCTTGAAGTGGTTAATTATTACAAATTGCTTTGAAAATGTAGCTGCTGTCCCAGTGCCAGATTGTCTGGGAACACTGGGACTCTTTAGAGCGAAGATAAAAGGTTGAAATTTCCTTTTCCACCTTGAGGTGCACCTGTGTGAGAGGTGCAGGAGGCCCTGTGCTTAGGAATGAGTCCCGTGGTGGTGGAGAGAAGCTGGAAAAGGCCTCACCATGCTCCCAGGGAAGAATGAATTCCTAATATCCATCCAAAGCTGCCCTCTGTGGGCTCTAGGCTGTCCCCCCTCGTCCAAAGTCTTGGAAAGCCTCAATGCTCCACCTGCAGAGGAGTGCCAAGGTTTCCTTGGGAAGAATGGCAGATTCCTTGGATGGGATTTCCAGCTCTTGCTGGTTCGTCTCCAGGTGCTCCCTGAGGGCTGAGCCAATCCAGGGGCCTTGCAATGATGTTAAAATGGGATTTTGTGTTAAAAAAAACAGAGCCTGGGGGTGAGGGGAGCAAAACTTGCATCCCTTTAAGGCTGGTTTTAAGGAGCTGCTCCTAAACCCAGCTCTCAGTGAGTCATTCCCAAGTCGGGGTCCTGCCCCATCAGCTTTTCCATCTGTGGATGTGCTGAGGGCGTGGGTTTGGAGCTTTCCCAGCTCCCAGAATTGCGGCCTCCATTCACCCTCAGTCGTTCAAAGGGCAAGGCCCCTGCCAGGAACGAAACTGGGGCTGGAGCACTTCCCAAAATGTCACAGTGACCCAGAAATTCCTGCTCCACGCCAAGGGGGGAGCTTGGGAAGCTCTCCTGGGATGGGATGAGAGGGGCAGGGTGGGATGTGAGGACAGCAGGGACAGCCCCTGGAGATGCTGATTCACCTCATTCCTCTGATCCCACTGTTAGGATGAGCTCCTAAAAATTCCCTGGGCACTGAGCAGTCAGTGATGTGGGTCAGAGGGTGACAAGCCTTCATTCAGGCTCTGCCCTAAAAGCCTTTGTGTTTTTTACTCCACGAATGAGATTTTTCCTTCAGCCAGGAAGAATTTGTGCCCTGGACCTGTCTTGGGGGCACGTGGGGACAGCCAGGGAGAATCCCAGCGATCCCTGCTGGGATGTGGAGCTGCCCATGAGCAGGGAAAGGGAAATGCTGTGCCCTGAACCCTCAGACCTGCCCTTTTAGGGACCCCAGCACCCCCTGTCCCTGTGTCCTGGGGGTTGCCATTTCCCAGGATTTGTGGTGGTGGGGGGAAACAGCTCCTTGGTGTCCTGGAGCAGCAGCTGTCCCCAGATGTCCAGGGCTGGATTTGTCCCTTGGCCACGTCCTGGCTCCCAAGCTGGCGTGGGACAGGGATTGTCCTGGAAAAGCCCATCCTCCTCCTCTGAGCCATCCCTTTACTGCTGGATTGTTTTTCACTCTCCCAAGGGAGAATCCCAAATCCTCAGCTCTTAAAACGAGCAGGATTTTTGCTGTCCTTGAGCAGGGCTGGGATTTCCCCTCAAATCCTCAACATTTGCCTGATTTCTGGGCCTTGTGTCTGTAAGCTTTTGCATGGAATTTGGAGCAGACTGTGTAATTATATTCCATGAAGGAAAACCTTGCTCTTTGCTCACCGTTAGCTTTGTTAGAAACCCAAATGATTGATTATTTTTTAAAAAACTAAATAAAAATTTCTGCCCATTTCTGCTTAAAGGAACAGGAATTATTTGATTCTTTGAATTTCATGAGTCTCTGAGCTGCTCCAGTGTCAGTTCTGGGTTTCTTTCTTTTCCTTTTGGGATTAGATGTAGGATCCTTCCAATCTGACTGTGCATAATGGTTTCCTTTGTTCCCAGTTGGGACTATTTGGGCTTCTTTAAAAGAAAAAATAAATAAATAAGGGGATGTCATGAGTCATTGGTGAAATATTCTGCAATCTGGAGCAGTGTGAATTGACACAGCTCTGTGGCAGCTCTTGGGAGGAGCAGATCAGTTCTGACCCTTTCTGTAGCTGCCTTTTTATTTCATTCCTTTTATTCTACTCCTTCCTGAGGAGCAACCCTTAATACCTTCAGTCCTGCAGCTCACATTCTTCAATTCTCCTCCTTAAAATGCCTTTTCTCTTTGCCCAAATAAATAATTGTGTTTTATTGGGCTGCTGGGATGCTGAAGAATTTAAGAGTCTCTGTTAAACCCATCCAAGGGATGCTGGAGCAACAGCAGCTGGGGCTTGATATCCTTATTTTAGGCCCTGTTTTATTTTAGCCTCTGCCACCCTGTTTTAGTCAGTTATCCCAGGGCTGCAGCAGGGTCAGCTGTGGTGAAAAGTGTTTAGATAAGGAGTCAAAATTGTTGAAATCCCAGAAGGCTGAAAAGGAGACTCTCAGCTCCATAAAAAAAGCATCACTAAGGGGAAGCAACTTCCAGTCCTCACTTGCTTTTATTTCTTCTGGATCTGACACAGGAACTCTAGGAATAATATAATATCCCTAAATTAGGATATAATGTATAAATACCTCTTGGTTTTAATTCCAAATCTAAACCCAGATATTCAAGGCAACCTCTGGGGACTGAGAAACCCAGAGCCCAGGGGAAGGGCTCTGCCCTGCCTGGGCTGGGCCCACCAAAGGCAATAATTGAGTGTTTATTTAGGGCTAAGAATATCTTGGAAAAGGCTGGTTAAAGCTGGAAGTGGAGCACCAGTCCCTCTGCCATGAGGATTCGCTGCTTCTTCCTGGTGGGACCCTGACTTTGGATGGATTTTGCAGGTTGGGATTGGATCTTTGGGGTCTCAGTGGCTCCTCCTGTCCCTCCTCAGCTGCTCTGACCCCTCATGGTTTGGGTTTCTGCTGGAAAACACTTTTCCCCTTAAAAAAAGCTTCTGTGTGAGGGTGAGGAGGCCCTAGCTCAGGTTGTCCAGAGAAATTGTGGATTCCCCATTCCTGGAATTGTCCAAGGCCAGGCTGGACAGTGCTTGGAGCAGCCTGGGACAGTGGAAGGCATCCTGAAATTCTTCTCAAAGGGATGCTACTCCTGAAGTGATCCTTACTGGCTTTATTTGCTGTCACTGTTTGCTGGGAGATAAATGACAATTTTCTGTTGTTGCTCATATAGGAAAGCTTTATTTCCAGCAGATCTGCATCCCTGCTGCTGGGATGCAAATCCCCAGCCTGGTGGCACTGGTGGTAAATGATGAGGAAGTTGCAGAGGGCACCTGGAATGAGCTGGGAATGCTTTTTCATTCTTGACCCTGTGGCCTCAAGCCATTGCACACAAACCACAGTATGACTAAGAGCTGCATCATAAAGTCCTGGAGGTCTTTGGGATGTCCTTTGCCTGTTCCAAACCCGAATATGGAAGAAAATTCTCCTTTTCCAGGCTGTCCATCCCTCCTGCAGACCCTAAATGTCTCAGTTAAAACAACAACAGGGCAGCTGTGCACAGTAAATCTGTGTCTCCAGATGAATTTTTTCCGCTTTGAAGGGTGGTGGAAGGCAAAAACTTGAAGAAAGATTCCAGGGAATCTCCTGAATTTTGTCACAGAATCCCAGACTGGTTTGGGTTGGGGGGGACCTCAAAGCTCATCTCATTCCACCCCTGCCATGGGCAGGGCACCTTCCCTAGACCAGGCTGGGCAGAGCTCAGCTTTAGAATTCCCTGGAATGCAGACCGTGCTCTGTTTAAAGGCCTGGCTTTTCCTTTTGCCCAGTGCTGCCCAGTTCCTGCACTGGGAGAACTGGGAGAACACAGGGAATGTCTGCTCCAGCACTGGTGATCCTCAGCAGCTCCAGCCCTCAGCTCAGTGACAAGTTTAAACACTGTGGCTCTCCTCGGGGATCAGGATTTAATTAAAGACCTTGAAAAATGAGATTTGTTTTGAGGTCTGTTGCTTGCAATTTGTAATTTTTCAGCCACTGGGAACATGGATATGCACAAGGAGCACATAAGTGACTTATGGGAGTGCTTTGGGGTTGTTCAAGGTGTTAAAAATTATTATTACAGGCATAAATATGGCTTAGATTAATGACTTCTGGCTGAGGCTGGGATTTGCAGTGTGCTCTGCAGGAGCTGCAGCTCCCATCTTGCACTCAATTTCCAGAGCAACATTTCCATTGGGTTCTTGGGGTTTTCTGTCAGGGTTTATTTTTGGGTGTTTTGGTTTGTTGCAGGGTTGGTTTGTTTTGTTTGGGTTGTTTGGTTTGGTTTGATGTTGTTTTGTTGGGGATTTTTGAGGGGAGAATAATATTTAATTCTTTTCCTCACTTTCCCTTGGCCAGGGAAGATGGATTTAGGAGGGGAAACCAAAAATGAGGATGGGGAAATGAAATTTTGGATGGTGATGGAGTGGAGAAAGTGTTTCCCTGGCCTGCAGTAGCTAAAGCAGGGCTGGTTGTGCTGAGCTCTGTGACTGACAGGTGTAATGGATTGAAATAAAATCCTTGTTTGTTATTGCACATATCCTGAAGGATCAGCAGGGTTTAAGGGATCTTTTCCTCTAAAACTTTGTCTTAAAGAACAGTCAGGGGAAGGAGAGTTGGGAATGGGGTTTGCCCCCAGGCCAGGGGGGTTTGGTGGGCTCAGACATTCAGTGGATGTTAATGGTGGCAAAATTCTGGTTTCCTTTGGAGTTCTGGGGGGATTTTTGTGCTCCTGCATCCCCTGGCTGTGTCCAAGAGGGTGGTTTGGCTGTGGTGTGGTGGCAGGTGGATGCCCAGCCCAGAGCCAGGGGTTTGTTCCAAAGAATCCTGCTTGGTTTGCTCTCATATTGAAGTGGGAGAAAGAAAAAAATCTCTGTTGGCCACTTCTGGGTGAGGGTAGTTATAAACTTAACACCAGCAGCCTCTGATCCAACTTCTAACAAGTGTTTGAGGAACCAGGAGACAGGTTGTCACAGGTGGTCACAGAAAGATGGTGGTTAATTGTGGTGATGGAAGAATTGGGGATTTAATCCTCTTCTGGCCACTGGTGGTTCATCACCAAGAGTGATGAATGACTATTCACAGAATGACTGAATCATGGTGCCATGGGCAGGACACCTTCCAGCAGCCCAGGCTGCTCTGAGCCCTGCCCAACCTGGCCTTGGACACTCCCAGGGATGGGACAATCACTTTGTTCCACATTTCCCTGGAAATGAAAAAAAAAACCCAAACTTCTGGCACTGATTTTTATCTCTCTGTCCCTTCCTCTGATGCTCTGCACCATTATTTCTTCTCTGGGCATTGCAGAGCATGTTTAGGCCCTGCCAGCTCTGCTGAGTTAAAATGGGAAGTCAAGCTCCTTTTTTAGTTTTATTGCAGGGCTTTGCAGATTTTTGGTGCAGCCTCTGGTCTGATTTTGGCCTCGTTTGGGGTGTTTGGGGTTTGTGTCTCTGTGTGCTGGGCAGGGACTGAGCTGGTCCCTTTGGGGAGCCCTGTGCACCTCGAGCAGAGAATGCTCCTGTGTGTGATGCTGCACAGGGATGTTATTCATCACACAGAGAGTGAAAAGGAAGCTTTCATAAAGCACCAGCTCCTTCAGCCCTCAGATGGAGGCCAGGCCCAGAGCAAACCTGCAAGAAATCCCCTGCAGTTAGGTCAGTCAGGTCTCTGTCCTCCCTCACAGGAGATTGCTGAGCTTGGATTTGGCTGGAAAACCCTGAGGAAATAACTGAACTGCTTGGCTGGGCAGGAATGAGAGCTGCTGCTGTGTGCAGCTCGTCTCTGTGGGCAGAGCTGGGCTTTTCCTGCTGCTGAGATCCTGCTCAAAGGATGCTCTCAGTGAGGAGGGGGCCGTGGGGCTTTGGCTGGCTCCTCACCTCCTCTCTGATTTCCAGGAGAGGTGGGACACTGGGAACAAAGGTGGTTCCCTCTCCTGCCTGGTTTCCAGTTGGTTTGTGCAGCACCAGATTGGTTTTCTCCTTGAATCTCTCGCCCTGACCTAATTCACCGTGGTTCTGGAGGCACAGGGGATGGTCCTGGGGAATGAAGATGGATTGCAGTGTTTGGAGGCACTGCAGGTGCTTGGATCATCCTCTAGGGATGAGAAGGGCCCCACCAGGGCACTGGGGATGTGTTGGGGTTGCTCACAGGGCTCCAGGCAGGGGCTGGAGCTCCAAACCTGTGGCTGGTGGCTCCTGGAGAGGGTCCAACCCCCCTGAAGCTCCACCTGTGACCACTGCAGGCACTGGTCTCCAACCCATGCAGAGGATGGATTCCTCTGCAGATGTTCCTGTTCCTGCAAGCACCTCTGGCTGGCTGATGTGCACACAGAGCTCCAACACCCCCACCTGGCACAGGGACCCAGCTGATGTCAGGAGTCTGGAATTCACATTCCCCCTTGCATGTGCCTTTTCCCCACCTCTCCTCCCTAAAGAAATGTTGGAGGCAGCGTAGGAGCTGGCTGCTCTGAAGCTCTTGGAGCACAGGGATGTGACTGGAAGCAGGGACGGAGTTTTATTGCATTTTGGTTGTTTAAACACAGCTTGGGCTGTAGATGTGCAGATATTTTGTGCAGAATAAAACGTGGTTGAAGGCAGGGAGAAGGTCCAAGTGGCAAGGACAGCTTAGAGAAATGTGTCCTGCATCCAGTGCCTGATGAGGATGAGGGATGAGGAAATATTCCAGCTGTTTGCTGCTCAGGCCAGGCTCCCTCTGCTCCTTTATTATCTGCACTGTCCCCTTGGCTTTGCCATATGTTTGTAATCTCTCATTGAGAGCCCAATTTTTTAGGATTGTGGAAACTTTCAAGAGCTGCCTAACAACAGTCAGAGATTTTCCGTGCAAATGTTGGGCTGAGCTTCTTGGTAAGCAAAATTTCTGATATTATAAAAGGCCTATTATAAAAGGCTCTGTCTTCCCACTGCTGTTTGTGCTGATGGACACGATGTGGCCCTTCCCCAGGGGTGCAGCCAGGTGGGATGGGGCAGAGAATCAGAAAAAGTGTTAAAAAAATAATTGTGACTTGAGATAAAGACAGTTGAATAGGTAAAGCAAGGAAAATAAATCAAGGAATTCTTCCCCCCATGGGCATGCAAAGCAAGGCTTTATCACAAATAATGATTTTATTTTTTTTTGGGAAGACAAACACCATCACTTCAAGTGTGCACTTCTTTTTCCCACTTCTCACCATGCTGGGCATGATTCCATAGAGCATGGAATATCCCTTGGAATATCTCCACATCACACTGATGACACTGAGGAGCAGAAAATCCTTGGAGTCTGTGCAAGCCCTGCCCAGCAGTGATGAAAGCATCCCGGAGTTATCAGCCCTGTGTTCAGCCCAAACCCCGAGTGCAGCCCCAGATCAGCCCCAGATCAGCTGCTAGGACGAGGTTTAACCCTCCCCCAGTCAAAACCAGCACAGCCCAGTTTGCCTCGGGCCCTGCTGCCCTGGTTTGTATTTCTGACACCCTTTGGCTCCAACTGCACAGTCAAAATTCAGAATAATTTCATTCAAGAGTTTAAAGTCAGGTCTGGCTGTTGCACTTCTGGAGCCTCCACCTCTGCTGACGTGAGCAAGAGCAGATTAGGAATTTAATGAGATGCAGATTAGGAATTCAATGAGATGCAGATTAGGAAGTTAATGAGATGCAGATTAGGAATTTAATGAGATGCATCACTTGCATGACTTAATTGATGTCCTGAGCCCTGGACATCTGGAGGTGAAGCTGCCCTGCCTGTGCTGCTGTGGGATGTCACCAAGGGCTCCTCATTAATCAGAGCCTCAGGACTGAAGCCTGACGGGCTGTGAGGGAGGAAAGGAGCCTTTTGCTCAGTGCCATTAGTTAAAATTCAGATTTTTCCTCTTTTCTGTGAAGCACAGGTGGATTTTTGTCCATCCAGCTGCACCTTTGGGTGCACTGGTGGTTGTGCAGGAATCCTGGTGAAATCATGGAATATCTGGGGGATGATTTGGTGGGAATTGCCTGGACTGGAGCTGCCTGAGGAGGGCTTGTGCAGCATCTTTGCCTCCTCACCTTGCTTCATGTCCCAAAACTTTCCTTGTGGGTTTCCTGTCATCACAGCCACTCTGTTTGTGTGATTATTTTGCACGGTCTCTCTCCCTCAGGGAGGCTTGCTTAGGTGTTTGCTTCCAAATAACTTTTTGCCTCAGTCAAAGAATGGGAAGGTTTGTATTGGTGTGGTGAGAAATTCCTGATTTAAAACCTTTCCCTCAGATCAAGAATTTCCTGCCTGGTGCTTAATCTCCAGGATATACTTGAGTGATGGATGCTGGGTGAAGACATCCAGGAAAATCCAGCTCCTGGGACAAAGAGGGCAGGGCATTCTGCCCTGTGCCCCCGTGCAGACAGCTGATCTGCTGCTCCTCTCTGCCCTCAATCAGTGCCTTTGACCATGTCCCAGATCTGAAGCTGGCATTAACCTTGCACTGAAAGCAGATTTCAGCTGGGTTTAAGGTTGTGATGATTGATTTGTGCGATGCAAGGCTGATTTGGAGCCAGGGGCGCCACTCCTGTCGTCTCCTAATTCTTCTTTCTCCTTTTCTCTTTACAGCTGAACCTGCAGACCTCTTGAAGGTGTTAGATTTTCATAATTTACCTGACGGTATCACAAAAACCACGGGGTTTTGCACAAGCAGAAGATCTTCAAAAGAAGCAGATGTTGCTTACAGAGTAACAAAAGATGCTCAGCTCAGTGCCCCAACAAAGCAGCTGTATCCTGGTGAGTCCAGCTTTTCATTTGTCCCATGGAAATGTCTGATTCCTTCATTTCCCCAGTGTGTTTGCAGAGGTTCTGCTGTTTCAGGGGGCTGCAGATTTCCAGCCATCAAATAATATCCTTTTATCCCTGTGTCTTCACGAGGTGCTGGCTGTCACTGCAGAAGAGATGGCCAGTGCCACATCTGCTCCCTCCCAGGCTGGAAAATTCCCCATCCCCCTTTCTCACAGGGTGACACCCAGCTGGGGACAGAGGAGGAGGAGGCAGAGGAGCCCAGGCTGTGTTTTGTTCTGTGCCCTCCCAAGCACAGTAGGGTCTGGTTCTGGGGCTGTGGTGTCTCTCCTAACACAAATAATCACCAGATAAAAATAACAGGCTGGCCCACAGGAACAGATGTCCCAAGAAAAGTTGTTTGAAGGGATGGGAGGCTCGTTAGAGGAAGGCACAAAACCCTTGAAGAGCACTGAGCATTTTATTGCTGCCTGAGTTGAATTTTTCAGGCCAAGACATAATCCCTAGAGTCAGATGTGTTTGTAAGGTGTGGACCCAAACTCCTCCCTGCCTGAGAGATGCAGTCACCACCAGAATTCTTCCTTCCCAAGCCATCCAGGCATCCCTGTTTCACCTGGGGGAGCTCTGGGGTGCTGGGATTGCTCATGGCAGGGCTTGGGTGAGAAAAGTGATTTTGCTGAGGCAGCTGTGGCAGGAGGCAGAAGGAAGCTGCCTGTGCCTGGTGTGGGAGGCAGGAGGGGATTTAAGCAGAGCAGGCACACACGTCCTCCCTCAGTGTTTGGGAGGGGATGAATGGATTGGCTAAATCAGAGCTAATGGGCTGTGCCACCATCAGTGCTCCTTAATTAACCAGGGCATCCCTCAGCCCTGGCCTGGCAGAGGCACAAATGGAGACTTTGAGGCTGGGCTGGGGATGTGCCTCCAGCCCTCCCCTCCTGTACTTCCCTCGCTGCTGAGGTTATTTCCAGCCTTTTTCATCCTGCTGGAACAATAATTGTATTTAATCCATGGTGAGCAGGAGCACAGGCTGTGTCCCACCTGAAAACTGAGCCTGATGTGAGGACAGATGTGACAGGCTGGACATCACCACATGGGCAACCCTCAGCAAGGGAGCTGCTCAGTCTGGCCTAAAGCTGGGTTTAAATGTCTGCAGAAGGACAAACCAGACCCTAAATTTGTCTTTATTGCTGTCCAGGGCAGGAAAGTTCTTTCTGATCACAGATAAAGTCATTGTGTGCCCCAAGTGCCCACAATGTCCCTTCATGTCATGCTCCTGAAATGACTTAAAGTTTTAGACCTGGTATCTACAAGCTGAGAAGTGTTGAAAGGAAATGTTCCAGTTTGAAATATCCAACTGGAGTGGATCTGAGAGCTTGCCAGTAGTTTCTGTAGCCACTGTGAAGTCTTGCCTGGTCTCTTTTATGTAACAGAAACCAGCAAACAGTGGTGAACTGAAGGTGTAAAAACAAGGCTGGAATGTTTTGGCTGATTGTTTAACAAGGGGATTGGATCACAGCAGTGCTGACATAGGAAACACAAGCAAGGAGAACTGAGTCCTGGTCCCAGGGGAGAACTGAGTCCTGGTCCCAGGAGAGAACTGAGTCCTGGTCCCAGGAAAGAACTCAAGTGTTGTAGAAGATTTTCTTGGTTGTCTCTTTTATACCTTTTTACTTTTATATCCTCACCCTCACTGAGTTCTTGGTTTCCATCTTCCTTGTGTGAGAAGATCTGGATGGATTTAAGGAGCAACTTTTCCATCATTTCATCACCTGGACGACCATGGGGTGTTTGAAGCAGCTCAGTCCCAGCCTGAAACCTTCCAAAGTCCTTGAGGCTTCTCTGCTGCTTGCTCAGGACATGGGCAAGAGCCAAGTGAAGAACTCCCAGTGTTTTCCAGCAGATCCACGGATGTTTCCTCATCTCTTTAAGAAGACTTCAGCTCCCACTCCCAAATGAGAGAAGGGAATAAAGATAACAAAGTAATTGCAGGGCAGTGTCCCAGGGGAATGTGGTTTTAGGGCTTTTGTGCCACCAGGAGGGTGGGTTGGAGCAGAGCTTTCCCTCTCTGCTCCACAGCACCCTTGGCAAACACTCTCTGTACAGAATATTTTGTGCTAATTAGAAGCTGGTGCTTTTCTAAGATGTAATTTCATGGGCTTTGCATTCTGCTGCCACAGCCAGCAAAGCAAGATGTATGTGTGTGTATATATATATAAAACTTGGGTTTTATGCTCAAAAGAGTGAAAAAAATCTGTTGAGATGCTTTTTGTCCTGGCTCCCTGAAGTCTTGCTTTCCAACAAAATCTGTGTTTTTCCAGAAAGAAAAGCAAGAGAAAAAGAAGCAAGAAAGGCAAGGGTTTCAGTGCAGCCAGCAAAATGTCATTTGTGTGCTTCCATCAAGTTTGCAATTGTCATTTGCCTTCTCAGAAATCTCTGTTAGAGCTCAAACAGTCACCCCTGTGAAGAACAAGTCATTGCACAGCTGAGTCTCCTCAGATGAAGGAAAAGGCCAGAAATTGGTGAGACCATTGGAAAACAGCTTTGCTTCCAAGAGGAAAAGTGTAAAGGTTCAGGGAATGCCACCTTCTCACTTTGTGTTTGTGTCAGGAACAGGATCAGCTCACTGCTTCTCGGATTTTTGCTATTTAGCAGCTCAAGCTTTCCTGCCCTTCCCAGATCAGGAGCAGGACTCTGTTTTAGGCTGTGCTTGGCTACACCTGGATTAGGAAGAAGCTCCAGACTTGCCCTGCTTCGAAGACCACAAGGTTGTTCAAGAGCCTTTAATCACCGTGCTCAAGCAAGAAGATGCTCATCCATTGGAGCATCCCATGGATTCAGCCATGCCCACCCTGGAGCTCCTTCAGCTTCAGCAGGACTGGGGGCTCCCCCCGTGCTGTGGGAGGGCCCGGGGGGGGAGTTTGGGGGGTTTTGGCCACGGGGTGGGAGGAGGATGCGGAACCAGAGCCGGCGATGGATGCACAGCATCTCCCAGCGTGAGCTCGTTTGAGGAGCGAGTCAAGGACGAGGACTCCACCCCAAAGCCTTTGTTGGAGGGGTGTCTCCATTGTTTTGGAGGGATTTGGGTCAATTTCTCCGTGCTTGGTGTATTTATGCCGATGTATTTATCGGTATTGGTGTGTGTGGGGATGTGTTTTCATCCCTCGTTCCGCAGCCCGGGTCATTTCTGCCTCTGACAGTGCAGGCATTGTTATTTTGCCAGGACAGCGGAGCAGTAACAGAGTAATGTCAGCTATAATTCATCCATTATGATTATTTGGGTTGAGAAACTCGCATCACCATGGAGACATTTTGATAATAATGAAAAAAAAAATTAAAAGCAGCTTTTTAATGAGTTGGCAGCTTGTCCAAGTTGAAAGGTACTGTATTGTGGGTTCATAATGAAATTTTGGACATGAACTATTTTACATAAAAGGCCCAAATCTGTAGGCTGTAATTGGAGCCAGGAAGGCGTATGGTCCTGACTCAGTCCTCCAGGAGGGTTTGTGCACAGGGGAGGGAGATAAAGCTCCGGGCATCCTGTGGGAGGCACCAAAATTGGGTGCTGCTTCTGCCAAATATCTGGGGCTGAGTCCTGGGGATAAATCAGGCTAGCATGGCATTTAATTCCCGACTGGGAGGCCTCTCTGCTGCTTTCTGCTGCTTCCCAAATGTTATTTATGCAAGGTGATGGGGGTTAACTTGGTACAAAGTCTTTCTCCATAGGTATCCCCAGTTGTCCCCCTTGGAATTCTGCCTTTGCTCTGTAGCAATCCCGGTTTTGATGCAGCTCCTGCCTCATCCCCTTCCCTGCTGTAGGCAGATAAATACATTAAAAACACTTTGTTCCTAAAAATTAAAGCACCTCCCAGTCAGAAGAGGAAGAGGATGAGCTCAGGGCTTCTGTGTTTGAGCTCCAGCTTTGCTGTGGTGCCAAGAACTCCCCTCTGCCACGTTCCTCATCCTCTCCCTGGGTCAAAACCCCCTGGGATACCATCTAGGAAAAACCTCAAGTAGTGAAGAAAATCTATTTGAAGCTTCTGGGCACTAAGCTTGATGGTTTTTGTGGTTTATTTGGCTGCACATCCGCAGTTTAAACAGGATCCCCGTGTTCCCTGGGTGCTACCAGTGCCACACGTGTCACAAACCCCATGGGGGGCTGCCCCACTTTGCTCTGCCCTGCTGTGGTCGAAGATTTCTCCAGAGGTACAAAGCAATCCTTGTTTTGGAAAGCCTGCACCTCCAAAGGGAGGTTCCCTGCAAGCCCCACACTTTGAAGTGCAGCATCAGAGGGGTGGTGTGTATAATTTGATCAAGAAATCTTCTTTATGAGTGCTCCTGGTGGTTTTCAAGCCGCCCTGTTTGGGATGTGCATCCAGGATTTTTAGTTTAGGCTCATTTTTTTCTGTCTGAAGGGTAGAGAAACCCAAAGGAAGGGGAGGAATTTGGGTTTCTGCAAGAGGGTGATGCCCAGATTGCAACTTTAAATGTGTTTGCCTGGCCTTGCAGAATGACCCTGTACTGATGGACTTTAATGGCTTTAATCCCCCAAACCTTGCAGAAATAAAGACAGAAATCACCTGTGATCAGGCACAGCTCTTTCCTGAGAGGAGAAAGAGCCAGGAAATGAGATGTTACTTAATAAGCAGACAAATTAGCATTTTCTATTGATTGCCAGATTTCTTTCCTTTTTCAGATTTTTTTTTGTGTGTCTGCAGCAACCCTGAAAGCCAAAACCACGAAATCATCTGTTCTCATCTGGAATAAACAAATCATGATGCAATTCTCTGCTCCCTTAAATAAAACCCATGAAGATTCTGTTGATGCTTGATTTCCTCTGGCCCCTCAAGAACTTAAATTCATCTGGAGCACCCCATGAGAGTTTTTGCCTTGTGTCCTAAAAAGCTTTAGGGGAGCTTCTTTGGAAGGGTTGGGTGCAAATAATACAAAATTAAGGCAACAACTTTTGCAGAACTTGTGTTTCCCCAGCACAGGGGTTTCACCCCAGAGTATTTGGGGAAAAGCCACATCTTCACCTGGCCCTGTATAAATTTTAGGGCTGCTGATCTGCACACATCTGGAGACAAGCCAGCCACGGCTTCTCAGACAACAGGACTGTTTATGCAGGGATTATTTCCGAGGAAACCTCACTAACCTCTTTGCTTTTCCACTCCAGCTTCCCCCTTCCCAGAGGACTTCTCCATTCTAACCACTGTAAAAGCGAAGAAAGGAGGTCAGTCCTTCTTGATCTCAATTTACAATGAGCAAGGGATCCAGCAAATTGGTGTGGAGTTGGGTAGATCTCCTGTATTCCTGTATGAAGACCATACAGGAAAGCCAGGCCCAGAAGACTATCCTCTCTTTAGAGGCATTAACCTAGCAGATGGCAAGTAAGTGACATTTTGTGCACCAAGGAAAAAACAGTTCATTGTTTGTTATCGATGCCAGCATGTTGAACATTGTATAAAATAGGAATCGTGCCTATAGAAATGTATTTGCACACCCCTGGCTGCTGACAGGTGCTCCAGTCTGTCATTTTGGTCTTTGGGGAATTAATTTGACATCTGTAAGAATTGTAAATGAGCAGTCAGCTCTGCTGTCTGGTACTTGTGGGGATAGGAACATTGATTTTGCTGCGAAGGGCCTTAAAAAAAAATCAGTTTGTCTTGCAAAATCCATGCTGAGACTTGTGCAGGGCTTAAAAAGAGGGTGGAAAAGGGAGGCATCAGTGTGGTTTTATCCCTGCTTCTTGTTGAAGGCAGAGCTGGCCCTCTCCTGCCCGCTTTGGAGGGATGAAAGTTGTCAATCAGCATTTCTCTTGCCAACCAACCCTTTAGGCTCTGCCCAGGGAGGATTTCCAAGAAGCCTCACAGAACATCAATTCCTGAAAGTTCATTTTTTATACAAAATACAAATTGCCTTGTCCTGCAGAGCCCGGGGCTGTGCCTGACGTGTCTGTGGGCTGTGTTCTCACAGGTGGCATCGAGTGGCTCTGAGTGTGCAGAAGAAAAATGTCACCTTGGTTCTGGACTGTAAAAAGAAAATCACCAAGTTCCTGGACCGGAGCGAGCATCCCATCATCGATGTCAACGGCATCATCGTGTTTGGCACCAGGATATTGGATGAGGAGGTCTTTGAGGTGAGCCATGGCAAGGAGCAGCTCTGGAATTGTTCCACAGCGATGATGAGACACTTCCAGCTCGTTTTTTGAATTTTTTTTGTTGGTTTTTTTTTTTTCCTTTACATAGTAGGATGCTGTTGTTTGTGATTTTTAAGTTTTTATTTTGACTTTTTGTAGTAATGATGAAAATTGGGGGGCCAGGTGACCTTGGTGGAGTGAGCTCCTCTGGTTCTCTGGTTTCAAGCCTTTGCTGGGGTTCTAGACCATCTCTACACTGGGATTTTGTAGCTCTTGGCACATTTAAACCGGGAAGGGCTCACAAGGTTTTTTTCATTCATGCCTGTGCTGGGATTCAAAGCTGCAGGGGCAGCGAATAAAGGCTGAGGGAAGCAGATCCCTCCCAAGTCACAGTTCACCCTGGGGCTGTAGGAATTTGCTCTTTTTCCACTCATTGGCCATGGATTCTTGGTTCTTTTGCTCCATGACACGAGGAGACTCTCCTTGACAGCTTGGTTGGCCTGGTTGTCACCTCCCACACTCTGCTTCCAAAGGCAAAGCAAATTCCTGAGGGGTGGGATGTTCCCGTGAGCTCCTGTGATGGAAGCAGAGAGGCAGAGCATTATTTATAGACAAGGTACAGATGGGAGAAGCTTTTTGCCATAGTTCAGCAGCTTGTTTAATGTCTGCATTTCCCTGGCAAAATCAACTTCTGCACTCTGCTGCACTTGTGAGGCTTTCCGGGAGATGAGAATCCCATTCCTGATCTTTCTTGTGAGCTGGAATTGCTTCCTAAAATCAGCACCAAGTGCTTGGTGTAAACCAAGCCCTATTGATGTCTAGCTCCTTATTTTTGTGGAATTTATTTAGAGGAAGAGCTGGATCTCCTGGGCCTCCCCAGCCCAGCAAAGGGATGGGGAATATCTCCTATCCCTGGCTAATTAGAACCACAGCAAAGCCAGTTCTTGCCTGCATTTTGCTGTCACTCAGAGGGAAAGTTCCAGTCTGTTTAATATTACCAACATCTGGGAGCTGGTCTGCTGTAAACAGAGCAGGAATGCCTGGGTTGAATATATCTGCCAAAATCCCAGCCACGGAGCGAGGCCTGGATATCGAAATTGTATTAAATTAAGAGATGTTCCCTGGGAAGTTGAACAATTAAAATGGAAAGTAAAATCTGGGTTTAATGGGCACTGGAGTGTCTTTCGCAAGTGTTGGATGCTCTGCCAAATATTTCAGCACTGGATGCTGTGTTTTGACTTGTTACATAAAAGTGGTGAGTTCTTCTCCAGCCCAGGTCCAGTAGATCCACTGGAAGGACTTGGTGTCACATCCAGGCTGGATGAAAAACCTGCACCTGCATTATGTAAAATGACAAAAGCAGATTTCCATAACTGCCCCTGAAATTTGGGGGATTCCCAGGTGGCTTTTAGGGCTCACCTGACTTTGGGACAGCTGATTCCTCTGCCAGGGAGGGAACTGAATCCAGGGGTCCATGGGTTCTCTCTGCTCCTCTTTTAGCCCTTTCCGTGGCCATGGGTCCCTTGCTGAAGAGACTTTGACCCCACAGGGCTGTGGGACCTCCTCAGTTTTGGGGTAGAGAAAGGAGCCTCTTGTCTGTTCTGGCTGTGAGCTGCAGCTACATGATCTTTGTGGCACTTGTGAGAGCTGGATAATTAGAAAATACTTTTCCTTCTTTGTCTTACGTGTCCTGATATTACACAGGATGGATATAAACCCCCTCTAGTCCTGATATTTATCCTTTTTTTTGGTCACCCAGCACTGAAGCCACCAGCAGCTTTAACTGGGGTGGAAGAAGTTTTTCTGAAAGCAGTGGACTAGAACTTAATTTCCTTCATATCTCAGCAACTCCATTTCCTTTGGCCCCTCCTTTCTCCTTTCTGCCAGGCCAAGCAGAAACTGCAGGCTCGGAACGATGGGCAAGGGGTGTGAGCTGTTCGGTTTCTGTATTCCTGGAAAGCTGGGAATTCTGCAGCACATGCAGGAGCTGCTGCTGCTGCTGTCCCCAACCTGCAAAGCCCAGCCAAGGAGGTTTTCTGCATCCACGGGCTCTGATGTGTTTGTCACTTCTGCTGGAAATTAAAATATCCCAGTGAGGTGGGAGTGGAGACAGGACTGGGCTGGCTCTGTCTCAACACAAGAGCTGTGGGAACTCATATCCTCCTTGTCAGGACTGAAACCAACCCCAAAGAGTTTTGTTTTTGGAAGTTGTCATTAATGAAAGGCTAGGCCTGGCTGGGGTTGTGAGGGGAGCAGCTCAAGAGCCCGGATGGAAACTTCCTCAGTCGTGTTCTGCTGCAAAAAAAAAAAAACCAAAAAACTTTTAAAAAGCCTGGCAGGAAAGGTTAGAGGAATTCCAAAATATTTCTCTAGCTAAACATTCTTCCAGTGGAAAAATTACTTCCTCTCATTAAAATTCAATTAGCTGTGAGGCTGTGAGGGTCTCTGTAGAGCTCTGGGGAGGGCTGACAAGGGGCCAAGCCTGAGCCCAGGTTGTACAAGCCAGGTTTTGTGCTGGGTTTGTTGTCCAAAACAGGAGTTTACAAATGGCAGGAGGAGCTCTTGCAGGGTTGGGAGGTTTCAAGCTGTGCCTGAGGGGATGAGACTGCAAAGGGTTTTTTTTTGAAGGGAGAGAGGGAAGGACAAAAATCCAACCCATGGTGGGAGATAAACTCTCTCTGCTGCAGTCAGAGGTGTTCCTGCAGTGCAGCAGCACTGGGGAAGTCAAGGGAATGTGTCTCAGTTTTAGGGGGATGAACTGCTCCTTTTAAAGTGCTTTTCTTTAACTGTAAATTAGAAACCAAGTCCTGGTGGTTGAGTGTGTGAATAGAGAGAGGGGGGAAGCTTGGGAAAGGCTTTTTCACAGAAAAAAACCCTAATTTTCAGCCTGAAACCCAGAGAGGCTTCCCAAAGCATCCTGGTGATGGCCATTTTCTGCCCATGGTCTGTCCCAGGAGCCACCTGGACCCCAGCAGGGACCAGGGTAATCCCACAGCTGGGGGATCTTTGTGTGGGGAAAGTGCTTCCCCAAAGTCTGGGGCAGGGAAATGTTTCCAGCCCTGGGCTGGATGGGCTGAATTTCACCCCTTTGTGAGGATGTTTGGGAAGAAGTTTAATGAGAAATTTGGTTTCTGCAGCAGGGCCCAGCCTTGTTTTTCTGCTCTGTGTTACTCCATGGATGGCCTGATGAGCAAAACGAGCTTTGTTCAGACTTTGCTGTTTCATTTTCCTGCTGCATTTCCCATTTTGTCTCCTGATTTGCCCATCAGGAATTGCTGTGTGCTGATAGAAGTCTTGAATAGCCCCTGGCTCCAGAGCTAGAGTTGGCATCACTAAATTGTGGTGTGGACATGGGTAAAAAATTGAGTAGTTTTTGGCAGAATTGCTGAGGACAGCCTAGGAACGAGTGGCTGCTTTTGCAGCCAATTATTTTTGGTTCATCTGTGTAAAATTTTGCAGCCTTGTCCCACACATTAAGTGGGGTTTTGACCCTCTTGGTTTGCAGCAGTGCCTGGAGTGGCTGAACTGACTTTTCCCATGTGTGGAAAAGCTCAGGGCATGAATATATTGCTTTTTAAGGTCACTTTTGGCTCCTTTAGAAGACAAGAGGAGTTAATTTTGTGCAGCTGAGTGCCATAACTGTGTCTCAGTGGTGTAGTTGGTGCTGTAAAACCCCAAGAAAAAAAAAGTGGATTCCTCTGATCTTGGCACCTGTGGCCAGGAGGGGCTGACAAAAATTGTGCCAAAGCCTGTCCTGGGATGGGACATGGCACCCTGGAGGGTGCTCAGAGATGCTGCTTTTGATTTCCTCTTCTCCTTTGTGATTTTTTTTTTGTTTTCCTGAAGACTATGAGTGAAATCAAGCCATCAGAAATGGAGGAAAGCGATTTGGGATGAGCCAGAGAGGCCGGGCAGGGTGCCAGAGGTGCTCTTAGGGCTGCAGAGAGTTCCAAGGCAGCACAGGACAAAGCAGGACAGACACATCAATGCTCCCAGCCCAGACATTGGGGCCCTTCAGGTGCTCTTGGGGTTGAAATGCCACTTCTCTTTTCATCTTGGGCCTTGTTTACACTTAAAAAAACAATTATCCCTGTGCTTGATAATCCCAGATTTCATTTCACTCTCGTCAGGGCTTTCTCCTTCCCTCCCCATGCTCTTGGCTGTGGTGTTTTCATCTCTGAGAAGTGCTCTTATTTTCCAAGTCCTGTAGGTTATTTTGCTGTGAGCTTGTAAGGTTGGATCAAAAGCTTTTGCTTTAGTAGAAGGAGTAGAAATAAAAGCACATTTTTGTACATGTGGGTGCATTTTATGGTGTTTTTTGCTGGTTTTTGGGGATGCTGAAGTTTCAGAGCCTCCTCTTGCAGGGAGATCTCCTGTTAACACATCAAACAACTCTGTCTACTCCAGGAGGAGATTTACTCTCTCTCTCTCTCTCTTCTCCCAGGGCTGATGTGCTGGGGTGCAGCAAACTTGGAGAAATTGGTGGTAATTTAAGTTAGACTTTCCCAGCACTCAGGGACGAATCATGGGAGCCTCAGGCCTAAATTCACATCTAATTCACATATGGACCCAATTTTGGCTCAGCACCTCTGTCTTGACTGTTCCTGGTGGCAGGAGGGTCCTGTGCAAATATCATCAGCAGTGCCAGGGTGCTGGGGAACACTTTTGCTAGATGGGAAGCAAGAAATCCCCTGATCCAGGAGGAATTTCTTCATGGAAGGGGTGGTCAGGCATTGGAATGGGCTGCACGGGGAGGTTTGGAACCCCCATCCCCGGAGGTGTCCAAGAAACACCTGGATGTGGCACTCAGGGCCCTGGTTTGTGACAAGGTGGGCATCAGGCACAGGCTGGACTCGATCTTGGAACCTTTTCCCACCTAAATAATCCTGGGATTTTGTGATCTTCACAGCAGGAGCATCCCCACAGCACCCCTGAGCTCAGGGTTGGACCCATCACATCCTGCAAGGTGTGAGCTCAACCCAGAGGCTCAGGAAGGAGAGAGGAAAGGCCCAAATTGATGACATTTTTGTTAAGCTTCAAAAACCATTTTTAAAAATTAATATTTTTTTTTTACTAACCTGGATTTGTCTGTCAGGATGCACCACGGATCCATGTTCCCATTTCTTTCTCCCTGCCTTGGCAAGCTGCTGAAAGTAGGTAATTTACAGAGCTGGCTGCCTGCTCCACTGGCCCTGCCAAATCTGATTTCACCTCCTTTGCTGCAGAGTCTTTCAGGGAGTGCAAAGAGGGGATGTTTTACACCACCACCATATACCACGGTGTGAGAGGATGGAAAATAAAACCTCCTGAGCCAGCATTTAGGGATCTTTATTGAAGATGTCTGTAGCTTTCCCCAGTCTCCTAATAATTCTCAGTTTGCTTGCTGGTTTTCTCGTCATTCCTTCTGCTTTGCCTTTTCTTTTTTAATTTTTTTTTTTTTTTTTCCAAAGGATCCTCTTTAAAACGGTGCATTTGAGACATATGGATTAAATCACAGCTCTGGGTTCTTCCAGGAGAGCAGTGCTGCCTAGAAAATGTCTGCAATTATTGAGGATTATGCCTCTGGATGGGTTTGCAATTAATGGGGAGGTTTTTGGGGCCGGAGTCCAAGCGATGCAGTCAATCTGATCAAAAATGTGAAATTTGGCCCCGTTTGGCAACACCTCAGCCTCAGCATCACCTTACACAGGTGCCCAGGGACGTCATCTGGTTTTATCAGGGAGGGAGAGGCAGCACCTGGGCCAGAATAAGAATTGCAAACCGGCTTGTAGAAGTGACTCTGTGCTTTCATTTCCACCCCAAACTGGCGCTGGCTCCTCTGACCCCTCCGTGCCAGGTGCCAGCGAGGAAAGTGAGAGCATGGCTGGAAACATCAGCTGGATTGTTTGCATACACTCTGCTGAAACTCTTGTTTTCCATTTCGATTCGCTGGGTAATTGCAGGTTCAGCCATCTGGCCTGCACTCAAGCTTGGTGACTGGGTCAGCCTTGCCTGTAATGATGGAGCCTCGTTAGTCATGATTACAAAATACACTTTTTCTTTTGGCTTTTTTTTAATTTTTTTTTTTATTTTTGGGTCGGTTTTTCTGTGGATTGTTTGTTTTTTTGGTTTGGTCAGTGGTAAATTCCATTTCATAAACTGTCGAAGCAACTGTGTTGGCATGTGTGGATAATTAGTGCAGTTTGCTGGTATCGAATGCCTGCGGGCCTCTGATAGCTTACAAAGCACTTTATTGTTCAAACAGATCATAAAAGTGCTTTTATTGATGTTTCAAACACTCCTGCAGTCTATCATTTATCTTTTCAGAGTGCCAAGTGAAACATCAGCCTTAGGAAGCTGCGTGGTCTTAGAGTTTGTCCAGATTTAAGGCCCAGTTTTAGGAGGTGCCACCATCACCACCAGGAGTGAAAAATATGAATTTTTAATGTTCTTCCCAACCCAAAGCAGTCTGGAATTCCATGATTTGGGCAGTTTTTGAGCCATGATGGCACTGTGGAGGGTTTTGTTGGCGAAGGGTGGGAAATGTGAGGAAATGGGGCACTTAGGCCTGGAATCCAGGATTAATGCCCTCGGGGAATTCCTGGTGGAGGATGTGGGACCTCATCCCTGTCTGAGGAACCACTGACCTCCTGCTGCTCCTGGTCACTGCAGCTGGGATGTGCCAGTGGAAAATCAACACCTTTTTTGCTATTGCTCCTCAGATAAGCAATTTGTAGCCTGATGGTTGGGTACCAGGGGCTCCTGCAGCGGAGTTGGTTTGGAGGAGCATTTTCCAAAGGGAATGGGCAGGGATTTCTGAGGGGAAATTTGGATCTGCCATGGGCAGGGGATGCTGCAGGGCTCTCCATCCCTGCTGGCCTGGAGGGGACAGCTTGTACCCCCTTCCCCTGGCCTGGGTCCCTCCTGCACAGTGGGGCAGAAAATTCAGAGGGAAACTGAGAGATCTCTGGGAAGCAAAACTCATCCTTCAGAGCAATTTCCATCCCCCCAGGGACTCTGTGGGATTTGAGGAGCTGTGTCTGGTTGTTCCTGACATCCCCCTGGCAGAGTTCTCTGTTTCAATGCTGGCAGGAGCAGCCCCAGGCTCGTTTGGGGTGATGGATGCTCGGAGGTGCGGGGTCATTACTCTTCCAGCACTGGCTCCCTTTGGAGTTTGTTTCCCCCTTCCTTGGATGGGAGGAGGGAGGAGGGGGATGGATTTCTTCCATGGAAAGTCTGAGGAGCAGGAGGCTGATTGCTGAGCCCAGACAGGCTGATGTAATGCTGGAAAGCTGCTCCTCTCTCCAGTGACATCATTCCAAGGTTTGCAGGGCTGGTGTGGACAGGGGGATCTGCAGGGACGAGGATGGAGTTTCAGGGGCAGGAAAAGCACCACAAAGGGATTCGGGAAGGCACAGCAAATGGATGTGTTTGGGAAAGTTGATTTTCCTCAGCTTGAGCAGTGGGGAAAAGCCAAATCCTTGTGCTTTGGGGGAGAAGTTTCCAGCTGAACGTTTTTGGCAGCATCCCTGAGCAAGATGGAAAAGGGATTTTTGGGAGCAGAGCGTGACAGGGCGCCCTGGCCCAAACCAGGGCATGTTCCACTTCCCTGCTCACTTGGGAACCTCATTCTACGTGGGAGGTTATTCACCAATTAGTCCTATTTGAATAAAAGTTAATGTTTTGCAGCAGAAGCCTGTAAATAAGAAAAGATCCTTTTCTATTTACAAAAGGGTGGGTGGGTTTGGATTGTTGCAGTGAATCTGTAGGAAGTAAAGGCTCATCTGAGCCAAACCCCAGGAGCTGGAGAAAGAGGATGATGAGGCTGGTCAGGGTTTGTTGTCAATCTGGCGGTGCTCAAGCTGCTGCTTCTCTACAATTTTGATCTTTCTTTGCTGTTTTCCTGCCTTTTGTCACTTCTCTGAGGGAGGTTTTCCCGTACCAGGACAGAGTAAAATTCCTTCCCAACCTAAAAACCTCTGGGCTGACTCCATGTTCACCCCATTCCCTCGTCACTCAGGCCCGAACAAATGAAACACATGTTCCTCACACATGGTGAGGTCTTTCTATTCCTTTTTTTTTCTTTTTGGAGGCAGTCTGGGCTGCCTGCCAAAACCCAGAGGAAAATCCAAGCCCACTCCAGACATCCCCAGCGTGCAGGTGTAGTCCTCACTCTGACAGAGTTGAGAGGGCTGAAATGGAAATGTTCCCAATAAACACATCCCCCCGGGATGGGAGCTGGAAGAGGGGATTCCTAATGATTTATGCAGAAGATTGGATGGGGATTGGGGTGTCTGGGAGGTTTCTATCCCCTGCAAGAACATGGAAAAAAAGTCCCTGAGCGTGAGCTCGTTGTTCTGCACACACAGCCAGCCCTGGCTGGGGTTCAGGAGGTCAGACCTGCTTGAACAAACAGAGCTTTGGCCACTGCAGGGGAAAGTGTGGGGAAAATCAGTGCTGAAAGTGAATTTTGGGCACTGTTCTCTGCTCTGGAATGGCTGCAAACGCTGCAGGGTTCTGCTGAGGCTTTGGTGCCTCACAGGAGCAAATTTATCTGCAGGTTTTGTGTGCCCTTCTCCCAGCTTGCTGCTCAGGGCGGTGAGATCCGAGCTGGGGATGCTCAGAATGGGAAAATCCAAGGGTGAAATCCGAGCTCTGGGGATACTCAGCCTCCACTGCCTCCAATCCTGTTATTCATGAGTTTGCTTTGGAGAACCTCATTTCTGGGATGAACTTTGTACTTGATTTTCAGGCCCCAGGGGGCACAAACCCAGCTCCCTTACTTGGGATGAAAATTTGGGGCACTATTTCATGGAACTATGCAGATTTAATGCTTAAAAACAATCACAGAACACCCTGAGCTGGAAGGGACCCACCAAAGATCATCCAAGTCCAACTCTAAGGGAAGATTTTACTTTTTTTAAAAATGCTGAATTTGAGGTGGCAGATGCTGCATGAAATAAATGAAACCCAAATCATTTTTCATGGACAAAAAAATAAAAACCCAATTGAAAAAAATACTTTGGGGTGTGAACATTAGCAAAGGGCACATTTTAGTTTCCTGGAAAAAGAGGGAGAAAGGTGTGTGGAGGAGAGGTGTCACACCTATGTTTGCACACCAGCTCAGCTTTCCATTCCCAGCTCTTTCCTGAGCAGCAAAATTTCCAGCAGTGGTGGGAATTAGCAACAGGAACCTGCACAAAGCCTCCTCCTCGGGTGGTCCCAGCAGGTCCCTGCTCCATGGTTGGGTGATTGTCGCCAGCCAGATGCAGGAAAATTCTTTTCCAACCAAAATTCGGTGTTCAGTTCAATTTTCTGAGTGTGTCAGCAGATCTCCCCAAGCCGAGGGTGTAATCCCACTTCTATCCCGAGATAACTTTGGCAGCCAGGTCTGTTTTCCCCCCATTACCTTTAATCCATAAAACCTGGATTCTGTGTTCGCCTCCTGGGACAGAAAATGTTCCAAGTGCTGATTAAATCCTCTGTGCACACAAAACCCCCTTGATCCTGAGCCACCTTGGTGTGGAGGAAAGCTCAGGGTGGATCTTGGGGGTGGAAATCCTGTCTGTGGGGCCGAGGAAACGGCAGCTCCACTTCCAGATTAATTTAGCTCTGAGGGGAAAAGATGGAGTGAAAGCAAGTTTTGGGTTTTTTAGGAGGCTTCAGCTGCTGTGGGGTGGGAGTGGGAAGCCCTGATGTGCTCTGGAATCCAAGAACCACCCTTTGGCACTGGGAGTGAGCCCAGGTGGAACTGGATCATTTTCAAGGTCTCTTCCATCCCAATCCATTCTGGGATCTCAGGATTTCTTTCCTGCCCCCTCCCTTTCTGTCCAAAGAGCAGCTGCTCCTCCAGCCTCTCTTGTTCACCGCCTTTCCCAAATCCTCTCCTTCCCTTTGCATCCCTGACCTCTGTGTGGCCAGAGGTGGGAATGAAACCCTCTGGATCTTTGGGATCAACACCTCCCAGGCAGACTCTGCCACCCTTTATTAACACTAAAACCCAAGCAAGTGCCTCCACTTTGTCTCTGTGAGCTCTCAAATCAGTAACTCAATCCAAAAGCTTTGCTTTACTCTGTATTTTCCTCGGTGAGAGACCCCCTCACAATCCACTGGTGTATCCATCCTCCTGTGGGCAGCAGAATTCCTCATTTTCCAGAGATGAAAGGGAAATAAATCAACGTGAAACCAGAGCCAGGGAAGGGTGCAGAGGGGGAAGACACAAAGGAGCAGCTTTGTGCTGTGCTTGTAATGAGGGGGAATCTGTTTTTAAACCATCCCTGATGGTTCACACATATGTCATGGAAAAAGAACTCCTCCAGTAAAAAGCCAGCCCTGGAGCTCCGGATTATTGGCTGATTATTTGATTTGGAGGGACAGAGGGAACTTGGAACGGGCGTGAGCAGGGCCTGGGTGAGGTGGTGACACTGGGGGGATGGAGTTTGGAGTGGGGAGAGGCAGCACTGAATGGAATGGTGAAGGAAATCGGGAACAGGGATCTGCAGGAACCAGGAGCAAAGTGCAGGCTGGGCAGCCTCGAGTTTGGGCTTACCTGGAGTTTTTGTAGACTGCACCTCCTCTCCAAGGAGAACTGCAGTTCCCCGTGGGGAGCCTGGATAACAGGGCCCTGCTGAGCTCCTGGGCTGTGCATGGGGACAGCAGCCGGGCTGTGGGGCTGCTGGAGCCCTACTGAGCTGGGGATGTCACCTTTGCGAGGTGACAGCAGGAGCTGGAGAGTGGTGGCACAGCTCAGGCTGGCCTGGGCTACCTGGTGCTCAGAGAGCAGGGGAGGACAAGGGGAAACGGGGCCTTGGGAATCTTCCAGGGATCCCTAATGAATGGGATGAGGAAAATGGAGAAAATCTCTTTTTGAGCCTGGCCTGTGGAGCGCAGGGCATTGAGCGTTACTCGGGGTACCCCGCACACAAAACGAGGGGATTCTTTCAGAATTGCCTCTGGCCCCATGCTCTCCCCATCCCAGCATTGTTCAGTGCCAGTTCCAGGGCTGGCACGGCAGGGCACACAATGCCAGCCATTCATTTGGCCCCATTCAGTTTGCACAGGCCTGGCCTGGGCTTTTGTGGGATTTTTCTTTTCCTTTTCTCTTTTTTGAAATTTCCACGCTGGACACTGAAGGTCAGGCTGACCCTCTCCTCATTTATGGAAATGCCTCCCACAATGTGCAGGCCATGATTCCAGAGGGTCTAAATGAGGTTTTTGGGATGCTGTCCGTGGGATTGAGCCTTGCTTGGCACATGGGATGCTCGGGGTGGCTCTCAGGGACAGCACCACCATGTCACCCTGACCCATTGCTTTGTCCCTGCATGGAAATTTCTTTTCCTGTCTGTCAAGATGAGGTTAAAATTGCAAAATCCCATTTCTAGGTGCTCCCTGAGTTATCCTGCATAAGCATATCCAGGCAAGCAAATGCTTTGAGCAAGGATAAAGAGATTTTTTTTTGGTGAATAGTCTCATTTGCTGCTTCAGAAGCATAATCTGACTTGATGCTTCAATTAGGGAACAAAACCACTCCGTGTGAATGTACCTGAGCCAAATCAGCTCCTGTTGGAAAATAATGGGAAGGAACTGCTGGAAAAACTGCTGCTGAGGGGGTTTTTCACACTGGTGGTTTTGTGAAAGCTCTGGAATAGAGAATAACTTAAAGGAAGGGTAAAAAAAAACAATGTTTGAATTCTGGAGAGGTATCTGAGGCATAGATTCAGGGGTTTGAGGGATCTCTTGCCATGAAGTCCCTCTCAGGGGCTGGGATTAATATTATAAACAGATGGAGGGTGCCTTGATTAAAAAATACCTGAAAATTCACTTTTGAGCAGCCTTTCAAGGATTCCTTTCAAAGTTATCCTCTGGATTTCCACAAGGAATTTACCCTCTGGAGGGGGAGAAGGAAAAACCAGCTGTTCAGGGACCACATCCATAAAAATGGATGCAAAAGCAGCGAGAGCACATGGTGATTGTGGGGCCTCTATTCTTAGGGCTGTAATTTGTGTGTAGAATGACATAAATGCTGATTTGGAGCCACCAAATGAGGAGTTTGAAGGCAGAAATCACAGAGTGCCAGGCTGCTGTGTGGTCATAGAGGGGAAAAAATAACTCCAAGCAGTGTTTGGAGGGGCAGGAATGATTCCAAGTGTGTTGTACAGACGGAGCAGCCACTGGAAAGGCTCATCTGAGGTCACCTGGGTGGCAGTGCCAGCCTGGATCTGCTGACAGCTATCCACAGACCCTTGGCATCTGCTGTATCCCATGAAATCCCTCGGGAATCTCCTTAGCTGAGACCTGGACATGCTCCCTTTCTTCCTCCATCTGTCTTGGGGCTGGAAAATTGAGGAGAACGGGTTTTGGTTTTTTTTCCATGGATAGGCACAAAGGCAAGGAAAACTGCTCATTTTGTGGTGCCTCAGCTCATCTTTTTCCAGCAGCTGTGGGAATTGGGAAGCTCAGAGATGCTCTGGGATTAGTCAGGCCTGGATTCCTTCTAATTTGTGTCTCGTGGTTGTCTCAGCTTCTGGTAGGGACATGAAAGGGGTGGTGGGGACATTAAAGAGATGTTTGGTGCGTGCCTGGGTCTGATCAGATGAGAGGGATGATTTCTTTTCCTGAGCTGTCTGTTTCCATGACATTTATGGCAGTTTAATTATCCCAAGCCTCTTCTCCCTGTCACAAGTGATTGAAATCAGCCATCAGATGGAAGAATTATTGGGATAGACGGACACACCTGCGGCTGCACAGAGGGATCACCCAGGGCATGATTTTGGGGGGAAAGCAGCCAAAAAAATGCAGTGTTATCCTAATGAATTGATGAGAGGAGAGAGTTTCCTCATGGCTGGCTTTAAACCTTCAGATGAAATCACTCCACGTGGTTTCTGGTGCCCATGAGGTGAATATTTAGGGACAAACAGTTGTAAACACAGAGTGAAGGTGTTTCCCTCTAGGAAATGCCTACAACAGCTCTACTCCAAGTGTTTTCTCTGAGTAAGATCCTTGTAGGGAGAGATCCAGCCCTGCCTGAGCTCCTTGTGGGGGTTAAAAATGAGCTGGTTGTGACTGGAGGCCCCATTAATGCCCCACACAGGAGAGCTTTGCTGAGGACCCAGGTCTGACCTCACCTCCCCCCTTCCCTGGGACGTGGTTTGGCTGTGCCAAGCACACCCCAAACCTGCCTAACTCTCCTTCCAGCTCTTCTCAGAACCGAGTTTCCTCCTTCTCAATCAAAACTGGACAGGGGAACAGCAGGTCAGACTCTTTGCTGTGTTCATGGGAGCTTGGGAGCGGCCAAAGAAAACTGAGACACTTTGGGAGAGTGTTCTGCAGGAAGGTTTTTTACCTATTTTTTTCCCCTTCTGCCCCTGAAATCGAAGGGACACCTTGCCCAGCAGCTCCAAACTAAGCCAGCAGAGCAGTTATTTCTTCCAGACAAGCCTGGTTTGTGGCATGGGTTAATTAGATCCAAATTAGATCCAGTGCAAGGTTCCCAACCCAGGGCAGTGAGAACCTCTGGTGACAGCTCCAGCTCCTGTCCTGCAGCAGGGACAGAAATCTTCCAGAATTACCCAAATCTGGGTGTTTTATCCTCTCTCAGTGGAGGAGCTGGTTGAAGACATCTGAAAGTGTCACAAGGACAAATATCCAGGCTTAGAGAGCCAAAATCAGCCTCAGCCACCTGGCTGTGGCATCACTGAGACCCCTCAGGGCTATCAGCACCCAGGGAACACCCAGGCAGGGGCAGCTGCATGTGTGGACATTTATAAACCACCTCTGAGGGGTGACCCACCATGCAGCTGCTGCTTTGGAGAGAAAATATTCACTTCAATGGGATGAAATTTGAACTACAGTTTAATAAAAACCTGTGGCTCAGGTTCCTGGCTCTTCACATGTGTTTCTGATCTGCTGGGGGGGCTCAGGCCATCTGCTCAGAGCACACAATTAAAAAAGAAAAGTTTAAAAATGCTCGTTTTGCAAATATAAAGACTGACTTTGCTCTCAGGTTTCATTTTCCTATAGTGATGTTCTCTCTTTATTGGGATGGAGAGAAGTGGGGCTGTCAGGGGGCTCTTCTTTCCTTTCTTTCTATTCTTTGCCCTTTAAAAAACTGAACTGTGCCATTATTTTTCCCCTCTTTGCAAAAGAGCTGCAGAAACCTCTGGTATTATTTTTGCCTCTCATATGATTTTTGCCTGTGCTAGCACAGGGTTTGGCCAGGGTGGAGAGAAGGAGGGAATATAAAGCAGCCTTTTGTCCCAGCAGCCCCTCTCCCAGTCCACCCTCCCTTCCAGACTGGGACTGCAGAAACCATTCAGCCCCATCCTGCTTTCCATGGCCAGCACCGATTGTTTTGCACCCAAAAACCCCGGGAGATAAATTGTGGTTTGTTCAACAGACATAAATATATAAAAATAGCCAAGCAGGGCGGCTGAGCAGGTTGTTGATTTAAGGATATCTCTCTCTGGGTGTTTTTAACAGCTTTATTATTTTTTTAAGGCACCTTGGCTGCCTTTTCCCTTTCCTGCAGTCCCCAGTGCTTGGCTGCTGCTCTCTGGCCGTACCTCCCCATCCCACCGAGGAGCTCGTGGGCTCGGGGAGGAGAAATGCAGACAAATCCAGTTTTGAGAAGGAGCTGGCTGAGCAGGGAAAGTGAAGTGGAAGTGAAAACCCAAATCTTGCCAATATTTGGTCCCAAAGGGCTGCAGTGGTGATGCCACCAGGCTCCCAGGGCTGATGTCAGGCAGGAGGAAAACCAGAAGCTGTGGGATCATTTTTCCTCAGGGTGGCTCCTGCTCTCTGGTGGAATCCCCTGCAGCAAACACTGAACAACCACTGAAAAACCACTTTTGTGCTGTGAAGGGGAGCTCACAGCCCACGTCTGGTGGTTTGGAGCTCCAGACATGAGTCAGGGGACAGCTGGACACGTCCCCTGGCTGGGAGGGGCCTGCCTGGCCCGGGATGCAGGGACAGGGCTCTCAAACCTCACTCCACTTCTTCCTGCTTGTGTTCCCTGCCTTAAATCTTCCCATTTCCTACAGGAAATCCCAGCTGTGCCTCTTGTGCTCTGTCCCACCGCGCCAGGATGGAGGAGGGCTGGGTAGGACAGTCCTGCTGAGGGATGCTCTGCCCTTCCCACAGTGCCTCTTCCAGCTTGGAAAACCCAAAAAAACCCTGGAGAAATGCACTGCTAGGATGGCCTTGCAGTAAATACTTTGTAGGTTTGCTTTTTCCTGTGTTCCTGCCAACATTCCCTGTTTTCTGAGCTGCCTCTGCCTCAAGGATTGTTTTGCTCTCTGCCCCGTGTCCCAAAAATTCCTGCATCTGAATTAAATGACACATTGTTAATTTGCCTGGGCTGGAGTTTTTCCCACTCTTTTGGTCAATTTTTCGACAAAGACTCAATCTCCAAGGTCTGGGCACTGGCAGAGGGCTGGGGAAGTTGGATTGCTGTGGTGGAAGCAAAGCTCATTTCTGGGACACGGTGTGCAGGCAACGCTTCATCCCAGCACTGCAGCCCCTCAGGCAGGGCAAGGCTGAGGAGGGTGAAATACGAAGGCTGAAGCAGCACCAGAGCTTTTGGGGATCTTCAAAGATTGGGTGTTTCTCTGAAAGGATGGAGGCCTCGGGTGAAGTGGCTGGGGTGGAAGCAGTGCTGGGTAGAAGGGGAGTCTGGAGCTTGGCCTGGGCTCTTGCCCCATCATGAAATGTCCATTTGAGCCTGGTCAGGCTTTTACATTTTTCTGTTGTCTCCAGGGCACCCCTGGTCCCTGGAGGAGAAGCTGTGGGGCAGGAGGTGACACTGAGGGGAGCAGGGGGCAGCTGAGGAGAGGGGGAGCTCAGAGCTGTCACAGGGAACTGCAGGGAGCAAAGGGGTTTGGGGCTGTCAGCATTTGGTGAGGATTCCAGGGAAAGCAGCAGGAAAGAGCCAGCCGTGATTAATGGGCTTGACAAACTTGGGAAGGCAAGAAAATCTTTTCCCCCCATTGAGAGAGGGAAGCTGGAAGGTGGCTGGAAAGCACTGCCATGTAAATAATCCATCCTGGGGTGAATCCTGGGGGTGTTGCCTCTGGGAATGAGCTCTGAGTTCACAAAAAAAAGGACTTTGGCATCAGCTCTGGCTCCTCAGCTGCTCAGAGGGTGCTCGGGGTTGTGCCTGCCGGGGAGTGTTTGCTTTAGGGCAGGGGTTACTGACTCTGGGATTGGGATGGGAAGTATCCACCTTGGATATGGAAATGAACCTTGTGTTGGTGCCTCCTGCCCTGCCATGGAGTCCTTGACTGGTATTTGGGTGTTGGCAGAGCGACAGCTTCTTCAGGAGAGCTTTCCAGAATTAGCAAAGCCATCTGGCTTTTGTTCCCCTCTGAGGGAATGGCTTGTCCTTCCCTTCCAGTGAGGAGTCCTTGCTAAACTGCTCCACAATTGGATTTGGGATAGCACACAGACAGACCTAAAGTGTTCTGTGGGCTCTGCAAGCAGCCCTTTGCTCCAAAAAGCCCCTTAATTTTAAGGCATGAGTCTTAATTTAATTTTAAACAACAGCCACGAGGCTGCTGGCCCGAGGATCCAGCAGTTATGGGTGGAAGAAATAGGATTTGGTCTTGTGTTGGGGCAGGGCTGGGCGCTGGAGCCAGCAGGGAGAAGTCCCAGGGTTCAGGGAAGGGGACAAGGAGGGGACCACACTCCCCTGCCTTATTCCTTCAAATCCAGCAGCCAGGAGGAACAGCGAGCTCATGGATCCTCACATGATGGGAAATTGGCTTCCTCCCAGGGATTGTAAAATAGAAAGGTTGAGAAATTACCAGAGAGGTTAATTACCATCGAGCCAGAGGGCTGATTTCCCTCTTGCTGCTGTGGTCAGGGGAAGAGGCTGGTGGGCTGTGATAATTGCTGTGTTTGTGTTCTGCAAGCCCAACATCAGGGATGCTCCTGGCTGGGCTGGGGCTGCAGGACTGGGCTGAGGGGTTTCCTGGAGTCCCCACACAGAGATCCAGTGAAAACCAGAAACTTTTCCCAGCCCTCAAGGGGGTCTGGAGCCACATTTAGTCCTGGTGAGACTTCTCTCCCTGCTCTGTTTAATTGAAGCTGTATTTTCCAAAGAGGGCTGGGCAGAGGCTCCTCTCTGAGTGCCCAGAGCAGCAGGAGCTGTTCCTGTGGTAACCCCAGAGCTGGGACAGCAGAGCAGCCCCATCCAACCCTGCAGCCCCTCTGAGCAGGATGGGACACAAACATCCAGCTGGATTTAGCCAAACCACCAGGAATCTGTAGCTGAGTCACGGCTGTGTGTGAGCTCCTTTTTTTTTTGTTGTTATTTTTAATTTATTATTATTTAGTCAAACTTTCAACAATTGCCTTCCAATTTTGTAGTGCAGCCACTCTGGGAGCCCAAAGGAGGCTCTTCAGGCACAGGCTGCTCTGTCTGGTGAGGTCACTCCTGTCTGTGGATGGCCAGGAGAGGGCTCAGGACAGGGGGACAGGGACTGGGGGGATGCTGAGGCTTTGTTTGACCCCATTGCTGCAGTTTTGCTGCTTTTCTGGAGCTGTTGTGTTTAAAGGAAGGGCTCTGGGATGCTCTGAGCACCTCCAGCACTGCTGATTTTTGGGGTTTCCATGTGGCAGAGCTGGGGTTGTGGCGATTCCTGAGCCCCTCTTTGCTGATGTCTCCAACAGCACTTTGACTCTGAGAATCCTTGGGAAGTGCTGGTGACAGGATTTATCAAGTGGAATATCCGAGGGCTGCCAGGCTGGCTCCAGGACAGGGATTAGGGATTTTGGAGGCTGAGCTTCCACTTCATCCTGGAGCTGCACTGAACCCCTGCCCCTCTTCAGCCTCTGACTGGGATTGGGGTTCTGGACCCAGGGAGTTTGTCAGGATAAATCCCAATAATTGTGAAGATTTCACGTTACCGTTGTTCACCCTGGGCCTGTGTTTATCCAGTTTAAATGCAGGAGTTTCCAAAAGCACATCCAGCAGGATTTACTCTTAGGGAATCTCAGACTTTTGGGGTGATGTCCTAACCCGAGTCCAGTTAATAATCAATGGGAGCCCTGAAAAATCCCAGGATTCAGGGAGCTGCTGCCAGTGCCAGATGAAGTCACTCTGATCCTCCTCCCCAGCTGTTTTTTTTTTTCTCATTGAACCACAACGATTCCTCCGAGTTCCTGAAGTTGATGTCATTGGAAGTGATGTGACATTTTTTGCACGCATATAGAATAAGTGTTAAAAAATGCTCCAGAAAGAGCTTTTCCAGCCTTGTCTGGGAGCTGGCTGGGGAGTTGAGTTAAACTGGCTTTGATGGAAATTAATCCATAAAGCAAATGAGTCATCAGGCATAAATGGCTTTACCATAAATGTCAGGCAGATCCTTACTGGTCCTGACAGTTAGCACTTCCATCTGTCTGGTGGAGCAAATGAAACCCTCACAACTCACACTCCTGTTCAGAAATGTGCTGTCCTGCCTCTTCCTCTTCACCAGAAGTTTTAGCAATAAAGGCCAAAATGTGATTTATCCCCTTTTTTTAAACACTGCCTCTACTAATGGATGAGATTGTGGTTATTTGCAGGCAAATTTAAAAAAAAAAAAAAATTAAAAAAATAAAAAAGACAAGATTTTTTATTCTCTGCTTCATTTTTTTTTTTTGTTAAACAAGCAAAACACAACTGAGCTCAGCCTCTGGATGCTACCAAGTGTTCCAGTCACTGGATAACTTCCTTGAACCTTGTGCCCAACTCATTGCCAGACCAAAAAAGAACTTTTCCCACTGTGTGGGTGGCTGGAGGATGCTGCTGGTGACTTCTACAAAGCAACACCAGAGTGTTTCTGTCTTGCTCCCTGCCTAAAATAACTCATTACTTGAAAATAAGTCTTTGATTTAGCTGGTCAGGTCTTTAAACCCCTTTATTGGCGCATTTTTAAGTTGTCTCTCAGAAAACCCTGTCCCACACAGATGTGCAGGATTAACGGGATCTTCGTTAGCGCTGCAAAAATCCAACTGGGAAGGGGATTTTGGGGTGGTTTGTGACCAAAACAGGGAAACAAACAGACACTTGAGGGAGGAATGGGAGCAGGGCTGGCTCCCCTCTGCCAGCCAGATCCCTGCATCCCTGGGCACAATTTATTAGCGGCAACACACTCGAGAGGACACAAAAGGCTCCCGAACCTCCCAGCGCGGCTCGCTCTATTTAAAGTCGGCTTTTTAAATCACAGAAATGGGGCTCTTGACAGCAGAGCTTTGTGCAGCTTTTGTGAGGTGCAGATAGTGGGGCTTTTTACTGCGGGCTAAATTAGCCCATTTTATTGTTTGGCGCTGAGGGATGAGGTCAATTGACTGGGAATCTTGCTAACAAGGTTTTTACTCCTGTCTGCTTTTTACAAGTGTTAGCACGGGGTATCCCCCAGTGCTGGGTGCTTGCTGGGACTAAAACAAAGATGAATGGGCTGAGCTCTGCTCCTTCCCCCTGCCCTGAGCTGCTCAGCCCCTGGCTCTGTGCTGGGCCTTGGGCGCTCCCCGGGGCTCTCATTCGGGCCCCAAATTCGGGAGCCTCCTGGATTTTGCACGCTGGAAGAAGACAAGGATGAGCTTTGGTGATTGATTGGGTTTGAAGAGGAAAGGGGAAATAGCAGCCTGTGGAGCGATGCTGGTGAAGCGTGGTGGGCTCTGACGGAGCCGTCTGATGCTTTTTCCCGGCGCTCCCCGCATCCCAAATTTATTCAGTTACACACTGATTTTCCCAAGTTCTTGACCCAGAATGAGCAGGAAGCTTCCCCTGCTCAGCCTCCCCCTCTCACTCAGCACAAACCATGGAGCCCACGCTGTCCTTTGGTGTGTTCAGGTTCAGTTCTCTGCTGTGGGATTTCCAGGCGGGTTTTTTTTCCCGTATTCTCCAAGGATCTCTCTCTCTGAGGATGCCCAGGCTCCTGCAGGGAAGCAGGGTGGGATCAAGGTTTTCTCCCCATCCATAGCTCAGGAGCTGCCATCAGCTGAGACTAAAAACAAACCCAGCTTTAGCAAATTCTCCTCTGCTTAACCTTTGGCACTGTGTTTAGCCAAGATGCCTTTCCTTGCTTTATCTGTTCCTTGAGGAAACGCAGTTCCAGCCCTGGTCACTTATGGGATGCAGCCTATCAGCTCTCCGTGAGGTGTAAATCCAACCTTATCAGGGAGAAAAAGCTTTTTCAGCCTCCCCTGCCTCTTGGAGACAAGTCCCAGGTCTGCTTTGGGGCTGGTTTATTTCAGCTTATCCCAACAATGCCAGGCACTTCCCATCTTCCCATGGAAAACCGGGAGCTTCAAGCACCTGAGGGAGAGAAGGGCACAAATGGCTTAGCTGAGGTGTCAGGGAGGGGTGCCCAAGGTCCTGTGGGCACAAATAGCAGCTGGGAGGGTTTTCACATCATCACATCACATCAAGGAAATTTCACATCAAGGAAATCCACAGATTTCCTTGGCTGGCTTGGGTATTCCCTGCTGGAGGGAATTCCAAAGGAGCAGGTTTGGAGCCCTAGGGTGCCTTTGGAGACAGGGGTGGTTATGTAATTTATAACCTGAGTGCCCCCACTTGGGCTGGGGGATGTCCTGGAGGTCCCACCATGGCCCAGCTCCCCCCTGGGTGCCATGGGCAGGTGGTGGCCGGAGCTGCTTGGAAAAGAGAAATGTTCTACCAGGCAAAACACTTGGGATTTTGTGTTTTCCCAATACTCTAAGCCCAGTTTTGGTGGTTACATTGCAAAAGAAAAAGCTGGAATAGTAATAGCAGGAGTGGATTTATATTTAAAAGAAAAAGGAAAGGGAAGGAAAGATGTTTCTCGTTTTAAAAACGGAAAATTGAAACCCACTTTGCAGAGGTCTCTGTTAATTTTGTAAAGGTTATTCACTGGAAACAATGACTAATGAGCTCCAGTGAATGCTCCTTGAAGGGTGGCTGGGGTAGGTCTGAGAGGTGCCCAGATGTTCATGAGCTGCTGCAGGGAGGGAAGTGACAACCTGGGAATGGAGGAGGGAGCTCCAGGCAGCTCTGAGCTGCTCCTTCCCCCCAGGGCTGGTGTGACCAGGGCTCCTGGTGACCTCCTTTCCCTTCCCAGTGGATCTCTGCCTAAAATGTGATCAGCATTCCCTTTTTTGGGGGTGGAAGTCAGTGGGACACATCCATGATCCAGCGACACCAAGGCAGATTTGGGCCATAATTTCAAAAATATCCTTTTCCACGGGGCTGTTTGCCAGTCTGGCCAGGCTCCCTTTGGAGCTTCTGGTTCCTATTACTGCCCAAATCATCCTCCCAGTTTTGCTGTAATGCTCCTGCTTCTCTCCCTGATGCTTTAGACATGTTTGTCTATTATTAAATAGGAATATTTTTTTCCCTCTCCTAATTAAAGTATCAGCTCAAAGCATCCAAGTAGTAAAGTCTTATGTAACTGTCTGCTGAATGAACTGGATTTTGGCATCGTGGTTGAGCAGCGTGGTGGCTCTTCAGGAACTCAAGAGCAATTCCTGCTCTGACCTTCGGGCTGTGGCTGCAGGGAGCAGCTGCTCCATTAACCAGCCCTGGTGCCTAATGAGCTTCCTCTGCACCTGGTTTTTAGTACAAAAATCCTCTCTTTGGTTCTTTGCTGGGTTTATCAGAGGCATTTCTAATCTCTCGCTGTGTCTGAGGGTGGAACATGGAGGTGAGGCAAGATGTAAAATGTGATGTGAGTGACAGATGATGTGAGACCAGCTGGTGGGCTGGGAGAAGCAGAGAAGTTTTGAGGCCAATAAGCAGATTTTGGAACTGGACAGGGTGACTCTGCAGCCCTGCACAGGGCCAGGTGGAAAGGAGTTGTTTTATTGCTGATTTAGGGGCTACAAAGCTCTTTTCTCTTATTTTTCCTGCACCTACCTTGCTTGGAGCTGTCAGTGCTGTGGTACTGGGTGATTTGTCTTTTGGGGAGGTGGATTTGGGGCTGGGGATGAAGCACAATGGGTTCACACCTCGTGGAGCAGCTCAAGGAAAGCAGCTGCTCCCTGGACATGGAGGTTTTCCCCTGGCTCATGTCAGGAAGGTGGCCCTGCCACGTGTTTTGCTTTTCATTTCTTTGTGTTTCTGGCTTTGGCTGCAGCCTCATGCTGGTGTCCCCAGCCATCCCTGACCCTCTGTGCTCCCCTCCCTGCAGGGTGACATCCAGCAGCTCCTGATCGTGGCAGACCCGCGGGCAGCCCTGGAGTACTGTGAGCACTACAGCCCCGACTGTGACACCGCCATCCCCGACTCCCCCCAGTCCCAGGACCCCAACCAGGATGAATACGTGAGTCTCTCGGGATGGTTTGGGGCAGAATCACCAATATTTGGGTTTGTATCACCCTTGCAAACACGTGGCTCCTTCCTCCTGCTCAGCTTCCCCACGGTTCCTCTCCAGCATCCAAGACTGAGCTTGTTCTTAGGATTTGCAGGTTTTGGGTTTGGCTCTTGGGAGTTCCCTTCTTTCTGAGCTCCTCCCATTTCCAAAGAATGAAAGGAGCATCCTCTTGGAGCTCAGAAACACAGGAGAGACAACGTGACCCAAGTGTGGATCAATGCCCTTCCCTGGCAGCTCCACTCCTGTCCTGTCCAGACCAGCACCTGTTTCTAGATTTCAAGTTGTACTGTTGGACCTGTAAAAGGATTAAACAGTTCTGTCTCAATATTTGTCTGTGAAACAGCAGGTGTTAAAGGAGGGAGAACCATATTTCCCCTGGATTTGATTTGAATTTCATTTTGGCAGAAATGCTCCCAGGTCATCCCTAGAAGCTGCTGTGCCCAATAATTTTTGTCCAAAGGGTTAACCCCAGGGCTTTTCTTTAAAAAAAGAAAACACAATAAAAAAAGCTGGTGCAGGATGCATTTGTATGTTTTGTTGCCCAGTCAGAAATGTCTGGGTGATTTTTAATGAGCATCACCTTTTTAATTTTGCCCTTTTTTAAGTGGCCTCAGCTCGTGGCAGTGGCTGTCTGGCATCCTGAGCCACTCTCTTGGGCTGATTTGCTTTCAGCTGAGCCCAGACCTGCAGGGTCAGGGAATCCCCATGAACCAGTAATGCCATCAGTTTATCTTTGGGATTAGATTAATCCAGCACCTAAGCAGGGCTTTGGGATGTTCACGGTGAGGCGCAGCCCCAGGGAAGCACCGCGACTGCTCCGCCAGCGCTTCTGGAGAAACAATAAATAAGACAAATAAAACAGCACTTCGGTGGAAATCTGTGGCAGCAAGAAAATAAAACTCTTCTTTCAGAGCCAGCAGTCCAACAAGAGCTGGCTTGTCCCGAGGCTGTGTTGCTCCATGTAGGAATAACTCCTCCACGCGCCGGCGGCCGCTGCCAGCGAGAGCTGGGCTGGCGAGGAGCGGAGCCGTGCCCGGCTGGAACCAGCGCCTTTGTTTGGCTGTCTTGCTGAAGAATGACTGACTCCTTGTGGAAAAGGCTGCAAGGAGCTGCTTTTCCAAGCCCTCCTGCCTGCAGGCTGAGGGTGGATGGGAAGCCACATGGATGCTGTCAGTGCAGGAACGGCACCAGAGCGGCTGTGGGGCTCAAGGGCTTTCTGCCCCTCTCTCAGGGGGTCAGGTGCAGCAGATCTGGGAGGTTTCAGCAGCCCAAGGTTAAAAAAATATCATAGAGACGTGGTTTGGGTTGGAAAGATCTTAAAGCTTATTGAATTCCAACCCCTTGCCATGGGCAGGGACGCTTTCCGCAATCCCAGCTTGCTCCACATCCAACCTGGCTTTGGACACCTCGAGGGATGGCACAGGTGACCCACTGGAATGGTGACCCATTCCAAGGCCTTCCCAGGGAAGAATTGCTCCCAAATATCCCATCTAAACTTGCAGAGTGAAGCTGTGATGTCCAAAGGAGCTGGCAGGGACACACCGGGTGCTCCCACCTCATTTCCTGCTTCTCTTCCTCTGCTTGCAGTACACAGACGGGGAGGGAGAAGGTGACACTTACTACTACGAGTACCCCTACTACGAGGATGTGGATGAAGCTGTCAAACCAGAAACCCCCACCACCAAACCCAGCCCTCCTGAAGTGGCTGCTGGAGAGAGACCCGAAACCAAGCAGGTATGAGGCAGGGGTGAAGGTGATGCACCTTTCTAAAGGGGAGGGTGATGCAGAATGTTTCTGTTTCTCTGACGGCGGTGTTTTATTTCCGACAGGATTACCCAGCACCCACAGCAGCCCCTGAAAGAGGGAACCCTGGGAAGCAGCCCAAGGAGGACGGAGCAGTGGATGATCCCCTGGTTGATGAGTACAACTACGAGACCATCAACGAGGAGTATTTTACCCCAATGCCCTACGAGGATCTCAACTACAACGAGGAAATCGATCCCCAGGGTGGCCTCACTGAAAATGCAGTGGAAGCTGAACTCCCCACCAGCACTGTCGTCACCTACAATGAGACTGATGTAATTTTGATTCATTAATTTTAATTTATTTTTATTTTTAATTAAATCTGCTGTTTCATAGCCCTGTAAGTAAAGGAGACGGGAGCGGCCAGATGGTAAATCCGTAACTGGTTCAGGCAGCTGCAAGGAGAGGAAGTTTCTTGTAAAATGTTTTCACTCCAGATTTTTCAGGGTGGGGAATGCAGATATGTAGAATCTGGTTAAGGATTATTCTCCTGGAAAAAGCTGCTCATATTGACATCTGCATTTCCTCGGGTGAAGTGGTTGTCTGACAAAAAGAGAAACAAGGGTTGCTGTAAAAATCTCAGTAAAAGCCTTTTATCCCAAAGTTATTAATATAAATCCTTAAAATGTTGATTTGCTGGAGAACATCAATATTTTTCAGTTTGCCATTTGCACTGAAAAGCATCTTTAAGTTTTTCAGTTTGGGGGTTTTTTTTAAACATTTCAACACTGGGACAAAGCCTTGATTCCAAAACTGCTGCGTCCACCTGGTGTGAGCCCCTTTATTCTGTGCATGGATCTGCTCAGAGCTGGGATCAGCCCAGACCCCACAGCTTTTTCTGTTGGAATATTTAACTTTTACCTTCCCAAGCTTCAATATCCTTCAGCTGAAATGCTGCACTCGAGACTCCCCTGTGCTGAAGACTTGCCCCGTTCTCGCTCTTTATGTCAATGCTCAAATGTGAATGTTGCTGAGACTGAGATGAATTTTAGGGGAGCTGGGTGCTGGGAGCACAGGGAGCAAGGAAATAATGACATCAAATGAGCAAATCCTTCATTATCCAGGAGCAGCAGCAAGGGAATCAATGGTGGGATAACGAGGAATTCTCTGAGAATCTTGCTCTAGTGGAAGATGTCTCTCCCCAGGCAAGGCTTTGGAACTGGATGAGCTTTAAAGTCCTTCCAAGCCACACCATTCCAAGTTTCTATAATGCTTCCAAATCCCATCCTAATTCCCAGGGAAGAGCTTTGGGGTACTTTCTCCAGGAGAATTACTTGTTGTGGAGCAGTCACAATTCAAGGTTGGCAAAAGAGAAAGCAGAAGTTGGCCAGGATCCCTGGAGATGGAAATTTGAGGGAAAAGGTGTCAGGGAAAGTGTCCAAGCAAAGATCTGAGCAGCTGGAGCGAGGCAGGTGCAGATCCAGCCACTCCAAGGGCAGGGGGGATCCTCTCCAGCCAAAATGTGGTGGAGGAAGTTGGACAGCCCAAAGTGATGCACAGGGAGAAGAGGAGAATGCTCCAGGGGTCGAGGGAGCCAACCTGAGGGACCCCACGGATGGGCAAGTTTTCTGTTTCCTGACCAAGAGCCAAAAACCTTTGGCCATGCTTGGACTTTCTAAGAGAGAGGAATTAAAGATTGGATAGAGGGGCTTTAAATGAAAAAGTGGAAGAGGAAGGAGGTGGCTTCAAGGGCCACTTTAGTTTTTGAGGAAAGGAAATAGAGGAGGAAAGTTCAGGCAGGGAACTGCCCATTTATTCCTAATATCATTTTTCCATGCAAATAAACCTGGGGACCTCAATTAGAATATCAAACCAGACATTTCTGATATTCATTTCATGCAATTTGCTGTTATCCCCAAACCCTTAGAGCTGGATGAGATTTTTTAGCTGAGGGTTTTAAGGTTTCAAAATACAAAACCTGGTGAAATGTTTCAGCCAGGACAAAAAGGGAGAGGGATGTGATAGCAACAGATCCATTTGAACCAGCCCAAAAGAAAAATAATCCTGACTTTTCCAAGTTTTTTAATTGAAAAATTACCAAACTATAATTTCTGCCAAGGCCAGTTGGTGTTTGCAGAGGTAAGAGAGGGTGGGCTGGTGATTGCCTTAGTTCTAGGCTTAGTCTTAGTTTAATTTTAGAATTAAAATATAATAATGTAATAAATAATTCTAAAAATATTAAATTTAATATAATTATAATATAAGAATATATTTAAATTATTAAAATTTAAATCCCACCTTCTCTTACCTCTGCAAACACCTCCTGAATTTAGACCCAGATGTTCAATTTATGAGTTCTGAGCAGTTCTGGTACAGAAAAAAGTTGTGATGGCACTGAAGTGACTTTGAATTCATAGTAGTGAGGAGCTATTTCTCCAGGAAGCCCTGGAAATAATTCAATTTCTGGACTATTTTGGTCATTACCTGGATAGGAAAGAAAGCAAATAAATCTCAGCAGCACATGTTGTTCTCTGCAGGGCTGCTCAGAGCGAGGGGTGCCAAGGGCCTGTGCCTGCCAGGCTGCTGGGAGCACAGGGAGATGGAGAGCAGCAAGGAAATTCTGAGCCTTGTCTGGATGTCCTTGCTGTGCTCCGTGGCATCTGAGAGGATTCTGACAGGATTCAGGGACTGAGGCATCAGATTTGTAACAGCTTCTGCTCCTTGGATGAGCCCAGGCGCAGATTGGATCCCAGACTAAACAAACAGGAGGTTTTCACAGGAGTGAACTCGGGTTTTTCCACATTTCCTGCTGTAATTGGACACTCACAGTGACACATCGTGGGGTTGGTGTGTGTCTGAGATCTGGGAACGGATGTGGGACTCCTTGGGCTTGATAATCCTGAGTCTCCAACACCGAGGCCATGAGAAACGAGGAGGATTTGGAGCTTGAAACTTCCATTACCTCTTTCTTCAGGCATTTGGAGTGTGCAGGATCCTCCTGACGAGAGCTCTGTGCTGTGTTTTGTTTTCCTCACTCCAGCTTTTCTACTCACAGTGTCTTACTGGGGATCAGTGAAGAAATCCCAGGGAAAGCCAGGGTGTATATTTGACATGAAGATTCTCCCATCTGTCTTCCTGCTGTTGGAGAAGTCACTGGAGACTTAAAAATTCCAGAATTTAACTTCTCCCCAGGTTTTTCCCTTGTCACTATTATTATAAAGCACCCTCATTTTGCAAAAATCACCCCCCTTAATAGAGAACACATTAATAATATTCCAGCATGCCCAGCTAGGAGAGAATTCCAGCCTGACCCACTGCTGCTCTTTCCTCTCCAGGCTGCTCAAGGAGGGGATGACCTGGATAAGGATTTCACTGAGGAAACCATAAAGGAATATGATGGGAATTATTATGACAGCTATTATGACCGGACAGCCTCTCCCGACATCGGCCCCGGCATGCCGGCCAACCAGGACACCATCTACGAAGGGGTGAGAGGCTTTCTGCTCCATCCAGGAAAATCCTGCTTCAAAATGTTGCTCCTTCCATAATTTAGAACAGAATTAGAGCAAAAAGCCAAGGATTTACCCATGTGCAACTCGTATTTAAACAAGGAGGAGCTGCCCTGGGTCTCTCCTGCAGGAACCTGAGCAGGATTGTGCCAGATCTCCAGTTCCTGGTGGGGCTGGTGCTGGTGATGATGGCAATGTCCTCTCTGACTGTCTGGCTTTGTGTTTCCCTGTGTCCCACAGATCGGTGGCCCCCGGGGCGAGAAGGGGCAGAAGGGGGAACCTGCCATTATTGAGCCGGTAAGGAGCACCTGAATTTGGGATTTTGTTGATTTTTCCCCATGGAAAAAGGTGCAGAGATCTTGTTCTTAGTGGGACAGCTGGGAGGAAAATCCCCATGAAAGAATTCCCTGGTTCATATAATATAAACCACTGCCATTATATAATTTTTTTAAACCTTCAGGGAGCGACCTAAATGGTGAAGGAAGTGCAAGAATTCTCATGAAATCCCTCATTTAGCAAAATAAAACCTGGGGCTGAAGCGTTGGGCAGGGGACAGGTCTCATCCCTCGGGAGTTTGGGAGTGTCCCTGGAGCATCCAGGTCATTTCCTGGGCCACCAATGGGCTCATCCCTGTGAGAATGAGAGGGATATAAAATAAATCCCTGCACACAGCTGTGGAGAGGTTTGCTCCTGCACCAGCTCCACAGTCCCACCAGCTTTTCCTTTGTGTCCTCCCCGGGGTGGAACCCTCTTCCTTTATATTTCTGGCCTGCTTTCGAAGTTGTTTTCCCTTCTAAAGAACAATTCCAAGCTGTCCGTGCCCTCTGCATTCTGCAGAAGCTGTGGGTGCCCAGCCCAGCACCCCGAGGTGGGGAAGGAGCCTCATGGTGGGGATGGCTCAGGGGCTGCTGTGAGCCAGCAAGGGGCTCTTGGTTAATTCCCATTTTTCCCCTCTCTGTGTGCCAGGATGGCCAGGATGCCCCATTCCTGCTCCTCCCCAGGCTGGAACTGGGGATCAGCTCCTTGCACCCACCTGCCCCAGCCCAGTCCCCGAGGGCTGAGCTCCTGCTGGCAGCTCAATTAACCTCATTTTCCTTGGCAGAGGGCCAGCACAGCACCCAGCATGTGCTGCAGCAGCACTTCCCATCATTCTGAGACCATTCTTTTCCTTTCCATGTTTCCTCCTTTTCCTCTTTCACCTGAAATTCCTGCAGGTGGTGGGGAGGGGAGCCAGGGAGGAGCTGGGGTGCAGCAGCATGGCTTCAAAACTCCAATTAAAGTCTCTTATAAAAACATTTCTGACCTTTCCTTCCTTCTCTTCCTTTCTGGGTCTCTCACTCCACAAACAAAAGGAGGAGCCAGCGATTTCCTTATCAGAGGGGTGGGAAGGGAAGAGGGGCAGCCAAACCCCACGAAGATGATGGCAGAAACCCAGCCTGAAAAGCTACAAAGCGAACAAAATAGTTAAGTTTAATCATCCAGAAAGAATTTGGCCGCCTTTGCTATTTCAAAACACTGGAGCACGGATGGCTTTTGCCAAAAAGTAAACAAGACCAAATGCTGCCTTGTCCCTCTCCGTGCAGCCCCTCTTGAGCAGGGAAATTCGGATTTGCTTCGCTCTTTAGCTCTTTCTTTTTTTTCTTTTAGTTTTTAGTTTTTGATGGGAGCTGCAGGAGAAGGGAAATAAAGCCCAAGCACAAAGTTGGATTCTGCTGGATTTTGACTCCTTCCCTTTCAAAGCCAGCTGTCCTTCAATCCTTGCTCTGTGCTGACACTTGCTGGAGGCAGCCGGGCAGGGCAGGGGCAGGAGGGATGGAGAGGAGGGATGCAGGGATCCCAAATATCCCAGCTGTGGGGTCATCAGGCTCCTGGCACCTCCTCAGAGCCCTCTGTCCTTTTGCGGGGACCCTGGTGCTCACCTTTAGGGAGGGTTTGCTCAGAACTTCTGAACTGCAACAAGATTTCAGGCTGATTTTGGGATGTTTGACTTCACTTGTGGGTGCTGTCTGAAGCAGAAGCCTTGTCCTGTTTTCCCCTGGGACAATCCCAAATCCACGGCTGGCTTGGCCCCCTCAATGTCCCTAAAACCCTCCCACGTTTCCAGTGTTCCCACTGATGAACATCCATGGAAACACAGAAGGTTTCATGCCAGGGAGAATCTCCAGATGTCCCCAAGGCCAGAGCTTGACATAAACCAGCAGATAAATATGGGAAGATGCCAGGGATGTTTGCATCCCAAATGGGCCAATTATCCCTGACCTTTCCCCCTGGGGAGGAGTGTCCTGGGGAGCAGAGCCTTGATGCTGTGTGTGCTCACAGCAGCACCCCAAAAACCTCCTGTGTGGGCTGGGGCTCTCTGCACTCTGATTCATTTCTGTTTTAGAACCTGTCACACCAGAATGTGCCATCACTGGTCCCAAAAACGATGGATTTTGGGGTGTCCGTATGCTGGGATCTCAACAAGGATGGATTTGGGGTTGTTCATATGCTGGGATCTCAACAAGGATGGATTTGGGGTGTCCATGTGCTGGGATGGGTTTTGGGGTGTCCATGTGCTGGGATCTCTGGGATTTCCCTGCAGGTTGGAGGACAGGCATGTGGAATTCACCCCTAATTCCCACCCAGTGCAGTATTTCCATGGCTGAAGCTGAAATGGGCAGGGGGTGAAGCCCATGACCTGAATTCCTCCCTGGTGAGGAGCTGCAGAGGCTCTTCCATGATGGCAGCAGCAAATTTCCCCCCACACATCCAGCTGCAGCGGGAGCCAGACCTTCACTGGGATTTTAAATGCCGTGCTCATGAGTGTGGACACCAGGAAAGGCAGAAAACAGAGCTGGCCACGCGTGTTTTGGTGCAGAAACCCTGATGGAAGCAGGGCTGGGTTGTGGCAGGCTGCTTTAGGTTATTTTTTGCTGCTCTGGGCTTAGGGAGTGTGGTTTTTGGGGCAGGAATGCCTGGATTTTCCTGCAGACATTTCAGATTCGTTCAGCTCGGTTGGAGTGGGGTCAGCTGAGGTTTTTGGCACCAGAGCCTGAGAACAGTTTAGGGTGACCCCAAAGCAGCCCCTGCACAGCTTCTCCCACAGGAGCCAACTGCTCCTCCACAGATTTTTACAGGATTTCATCCCTAAGGGAAAATGTCCCTGTTTGCCACAGGTGAGCTGGGAATTGCTGACTCAAGCTGGGAACTGCTTCATCTCTGATCCAGAGCTAAAATGGACAGAGCTCTTCCCAAAACATTACCCTGATGCCTTCTGGAAAGCTTTTTCCAGGTGGATTGGAAGGTTTCATTCCTGCCTCTTATATACTCATGGGGGGGGAAAAAAAAAACCCCAAACTTTAATTTTCCTGAGTGCATGACAGATCTGATCTAAAGTGATGACAAAATATTTAGATTGAAGAGGCTGGAGTACCAATATCCCAGAATTTTTCCTACACCGTGATTTCCTACATTCACAGAGGAAATCACAGAGTGCAGTCTGCTGGAAAAAATCATTTAAAAACCACCTTGCAATTTGATTGCTAACTTCTTGTTCAGCTCTTTAGGGCTAGGAACAGCTTTTTCCTCCAGCTCCAGCACCATCAAGGTTGGATAAAATCCAGGATTTGCATTTTCCCTGGCGCTGAGCAAAGGGAGAAGGTTGTGGTGGGAAAGGTGATGCTGTGCTGGGGCTGATGCTGGGAGTAAGGGCTGTTCTGTGGGATTTAAATACACATTATTTGGCTTTTCCATGATCCTCTGCACCTCTGGGAGAAGTCATCCAGAGGGAATGGAAACCCTCCAGCTCTGGGTTGTCTCCATGCAGCAGCAAGAGCTGAAACATTTAAGAACAAATCAAACACTGGGCTTTTCCCTGTGGTCAAAATGACTTTGAGGATGTGTCTAATCACTTTTTTCCTTTCCTCTTGCCCAGGGAATGCTGGTGGAAGGCCCCCCTGGTCCTGAAGGCCCAGCAGTAAGTGGCATTTTCCTCCTGCTCAGGGTGTGGGATGCTGTCCCCGGGCTCTGTTGCTCCCATCTGCCTCACATGTGCACAGAGAGAGCTTTGGGGTGGATATTCTGGTGCAAAAATAAACAGAGAGCTCAAAATCTTTTCCTGCTGCTTGTAGAAATCTGCTACAAATAATAACACATTTTGGTGGCTTAGGTTTTTTTCCCCATTTTCTCTGCCAGGGCCTTCCAGGACCTCCAGGACCAACTGGACCCGTGGGCTTAATGGGAGACCCAGGGGAGAGGGTGAGTGACCGTGGCTTTCTCCTCTTTGCTGGAGTTTTGGGTGGGTTTGTGTGGGCTGTGGGGTATCCCTGGAGCCCTAAAATCCTGTTAAAATCCTGTTAAAATCCTGTTAAAATCCTGTTAAAATCCTGTTAAAATCCTGTTCATCCTCAATGAGAGCAATTCCCAAAGGACTTGATGGTGGGGTACAGGGCAGAGCTTTGTATCCAGAGGAAAAAGGGTTGGGAAACAGGCTCATTACTCAAATGTACAGAGCCATTTTCCAAGTTAAAACCAGTATTAAGGCTGCAAACCCCCTGATCTCTGCCTGTGCCCTTTGGCTGCTCCTTCCAGTGTGGCACTGGGAAAACAGGAGGGGCAAACACACCCAGGGTCATCAGCACAGGGCAGGGAGTTCAGCTGGGATTCTGCCCCTCATCCCAGCTGCTCCTGAGAGTCCTGACAGAGGGTTTGGCTTTGCTTTGCTCCAGGATGGTCCTGGGGTCATGCCAGGATCTTTCCCTATGGCCTTTCCACGTCCCAGGCTGCTCCCAGAGGGAAAGGAGCTCTTGTGCAGCACTTCATCTTTTCCCTAGGTGGGTTATTGCTCTGTCCCAGCGAGCACCAGGCACTGATTCATGTTCTTTAGCAGTGCCATAACTCAGGTTTGGATGTTGCTGTAAATCAGTTTTGTCCCTGGCAGCCTCTGCTTTGTGAAGTGCTGCTGCAGAGCCTCCAGCTTTGGGATGTCTCCCCAGAGGCTCCCAAGTGTTTCAGGCCATGGTGAGCCCAAATCCCACCCCTGAGCACTGCAGCTCTGTCGGGGTCACGTACCTGGGATGGGCAGTGGTCTGTGTTTTGGGAGCTGCTGAACTCAAACCTCAGGTCAGTAAGTGCAGGAGCAGCATTCCAGCAGCAATCCACGTCCTTGGAAACACCAAAAATTCAACCCCACTGTCCTCGCTCCCCGAGCTGAGCCTCTGAAATGACCCTGGGACTGCTCCTGTTGTTCAGCCTGTTCCTTCCCCCTGGCAGAGGCAGCCAGGTGAGCAGGGACCTGGGTGGGCGAGGAGCCCACTGCCCACTGCTCCCAGCCCTTCTCCAGCAGGAATGTTGGCCTGACATCTCATGGAAAACTCACCCTAGCACTGACAGGGCCGTGGCTTTGCACAGAGCCTGGGCTGCCAGGACAGCTCTGTTTGGGCACAGGGCAGAGGGGTGCCCATGGCCTTGAGCCATGCTGGGGTCTGGGGATGGAGCACCAGAGCTGGGCAGAGCTGGCAGGGCCAGCAGGAGCGCAGGAGGGTGCAGGGGACATTTCCCAGCAGCAGTGTCTCCAGTAAATCCCTGGAATTCAGCCTGGCCGGGGAGCAAAGCAAGCGGAGTTGGATGCCCTGGTGCACGGCGGTGTGGAGGGTGTCAGGTCTGTCCAGAACGGCCTCTGAGCACGGCTGGGCCATCCAGGCTCCACCCAAAGGACCAAAGGATGTCCCTGCAGGTGTGTTTGTGCAGGCAGGCTCGGTCTGAGCTGTGTTTTCCCTGGAAAGCACAGGAGGGAGGGAGCAGCAGTGCCACAGATCCCAGGACATGCTCCAGAGCACACAGCATCCCCCTGCTGTCACTGCTGTCACCCAGCAAACGCAAACACCTCTAGAGGAAGGGAGCTCTTATCAGCAAACACTTCCCTAATCTGATCCCTGAGGTGCTGAGCAGTTTTCCTGGCAGATAAGGGTGTTCCTGTGGCAGGCTGCTGATCCTTCCTGGATCCAACAGCTGATTCCCAAATGGGGAACCACATCCTATTTGCATCCTGGGTGCCCAGAAGAACAAACTGGAGCTGCCAGACACAGACTCTGTGTGTTTGTAGGGCTTCCCGCTCTTCTGGCAGATTTTTTGACTTGGACAAGGTGGGAAAAAAGGCAATGGCCAAGTTCAGATGGGAAGGCCTGGCTGGAGCAGGGCTGGGGTGTGGCAGATGTGTCCTCACACAGCTGCTTGTTGTTGTAAATGCAGCTCAGTGTTTGTGGCCTAGATCAGGTTTTTTTGAGCAACCTAAGACCCAGAAAGAGTAGAAGGCAGAATTCACCCCATTCCAGAAGATCAGAACATTGTCAGATCCCAAGGATCTCCCCTTGGCCTTGTTTTAAACGCTGCCAGAGATCTGCTGTAGCTTCCTCTGCAGTGCCCGTGGCCGTGTCCCCTTTTCCTTCTGATGTGCCCACACTGCAAAATACAGCCCTTGGGAGAGAGAAAATCACTGCTGGCCCACACTGGAGGTGTCTCCTGAGGTTTTAAGGTGAATTTGAGGTGATCCCTGAGGCGTTGGAGCATTCCCAGGCACTGTCCCCAGCCTGGGCACTGTGTTTTGGGTCAGGCCCGTTGTTGTCTCCCTGGTCCCTGGGGCCTTGGCTGGAGCCCTGTGGGTGCTGTGTTCACACTTTTCCCCTGGAGCAGTGCTGGGAAGGTCCTGCCCTGCTCTGCTCTGCTTCTGTGTCTCCTGATGGAGCAGTAATAACATTTCTGGTGGCTGTGACACGGCTGAGGACGAGGGGCCCTGCCTGTGCTCCATCGATCCGAGCCTGCCAGCTCAGAAAGTCAATCCAGGCTCAGCCATGGGGGCTCCTGGGCCTGCCTTAACCCCTGTGGCACTGCACTCCTGCCCTACAGGGAGCCCAAATTCACACAGGGTGGGTGAGCTGAGCGTGGTTTGCACCTGTCAGCGGCCTGGGGTGAGCCCTAAAAATCCCAATTTGGCTTCTGAATATTTCCGGGGTGCTGTTTTTCCCTGTGTCCCTTTTCCCTTCCTCACCTGTCCCCACCATGCCCGCACCCTGTGCAATGCCCAGCTCTCCCTTTCCTCCTGCATTCCTGGCAGGCTGGATGCTGGCCCTGGGGACACTCTCCTTCTGTCCTTTGCCCAGGCAGATGCAGATATTTGCTGGCCAAGCTCCTCTGGAGCAGCCCTGCAAAGCTAAGCAGCAGCAGCAGACACTCTGTCCCTGATGCTGCTGCTGCACGCCCTCCAACAAAAGGAATAATTTGCATTCTAGCACAGGCTGCACAGCCAGCTCTCTGTCCAGCACAGAGTGTAACACAGTGTGCACAGATAAGTGATGAACTCGCAGGGCCAGGAGCTGGATTAAAACCCTCCTTTTCAATTAGAGCAGCTCCTCTTTTAATTTGTTGATTATTAACCCTGAGAGTGCAGCTCATGAATTTACATGACCCTTCCCTGTGTACAGTGAGGAACATTCCCTCTGCCTGCGTCTGATAAAGAGATTTTTTAATCTGCTATCAGGCAGGTGCAATGAATTAATAGCCCAACAATAGTCAGCTCTGTTAATATTGGCCAACACTCATTTAACTCTGGTTTATTCTTTAGAAAAAAGAGAGCTTTATTTATGTAAAGCTTCTTCCTTGATCAGTGATTTCAGGAGGCACAGAGGAGTTTGTGTCAGCAGCAGAGCTGAGGAGCAGCCTGGGTGTGGGAGGTTCCAGAGGGCTCGGGATGCTTTGGGATGACTTAGGCAGCTTTCCTGGAGCAGTGGGAAGAAGGAAATATGGCATTGAGGAGAGCAGAGAGCTGTTCCGTGGGGGCTCCAGACTGGGAGGAAGGAAGTGGGAAAATGTGTGGTTTTGAAGGGGGCGAGCTGCAGCATTAGAGCAAACTGCAGCTCCCTCACCCTCCCCAGGGTTTGTTTGGAAATTCGGGTGTCTGGGTGCTCGGGGAGGGTTCAGCACACCTTGGGGAAAGGCTCATCACAAAATATCTTCACCTTCCAAAACCATTGAATCCCAAAGGAATTACTCCCCTGAGGACAGTTTTGCACCTCAGAAGTGAAACAGGATCCCTAAAAATCCTTTTTTGCCTTCTGAGTACTTCCAGGGTGCTGCTTTTCCCAAGTGCTGCCTTAACCAGGAAACCCCCAAAACTGCAAGAAACATCTCCTATTATGTAATTTTCTGACCAGGACTGAAAGATAACCAGGAAGAGAGAGACACTTGGTGAATTTTAAGGCTCAGCACCGTGGGCTGCTGGTCCCACTCTCACTGCCTGTGACTGAAGGAACCCCCACACAGACACCCCCAGGTTTCAGTTTAACCATTCCATGGAAATATTACCCCAGGGTTTGCTCTCAGCGTGGCATTTCAGAGCACTGCACCAAATGCAAGCTGAAGTCCCCATCCCTGGCTGCTGTATATCAGCAAATCCCCATTTCCATAACGAGAGCCACACAGATTTACACCCAGACCCTGGCAGGCTGCATTTCTTCCAGGCATTCATGAATTTAAATTTCCAAAGTGCTTTATGGGTTTGATTTTCCTCCATTCCACTGCTCCCCCACCCCCTGCTGGTCCATTCCACCAGGAAAAGACCTCCCACACCCAGCCTGAAACAAAAAGAGGCATTTATGGATAAAAGCACTGCATCAACACTTGTCAGCAGAGATAAACAAGCTTAGCCCTGCTCCACCATAGGCAGGGCTGGAGTTAAAGGAGGGAGAGAAAATAAAGTTTATCATATAAAACAAGCCTGGCCTAAATTATTTGTGCCATTTCTGCTCCAACAGATGGGTCTGGGATGGGATCTCGGTGGGGTGGCTCTGGTTTGAGCCAGGCTGAGCAAGCTGGGGATGTCCAGCCTGCCTGGAAAAATGGATGTGCTGGAATTCTGCAGTCCCCCCTGGGCACTGCTGGAATTTTTCCTGGTGTTTTTCTGCTGCTCCATCCCTGGGAGCAGCGCTGTGATTCCAGGCTGGTCGTGGTGCCCTGTCCTTGTGGGGCTGGGGACAGGGACAGCCCAGCTGGGGACAACCCAGCCCTGGCCAGGGACAGCTCCTCACCCCCTCCAGGGCTCTGATGTAGGGCCCTGAAGAGTTTGGGTTTGTTTTTTTAAGGGGAGGGAATGAGGGAACTGTGAAGTTGGATGTGGAAGAAGAGGGAGCAGAGAGGTGTGGGGTGGACAGATCTCACTGGAAGGGTGTGGGGCAAGGGTAATGCACCGAATCTATTTTGGTCTGTTGTGTTGTTCTATTAAAATATTCTGATTTTTAGGCACTTTGTTACCTCTTTGTCTTTTCCTCCTGCCTTTCCCACCTTTACCCACCTCCCTTGCAGGGTGACCTTTCCTGGCTTTTTGGTGTCACCGTGCCAGAGATTTGTGGCAGAATTTTGTATTTACATTTTTTTCTGGGGTCTGAACAGGCTGCAGGCAGGTTGAGGAGAGCGAGAACTACAAAAATGTTCATTGCTTTCCCTTCCAAGAGAGTCAGTTCTCTATAAATTGATTTATTAGTAGTGTTTCCTAACTAAAGGAGTAGCCAAGTCCTCAATCCCAAGCCATTGGCCACAAAATGAGCACTGGGGCTTTTCTTGACCTTGCTGGGATGTGGTGAAGTCCCTGTTGCCTTAAACTGCTGTGAAAATTGCAATTAGCCACACACATTGATGTCACCCTCATTTGCATATGGGAGCACTGGAATGAGGAGGAAATCTGGGTTAACCTCAGCTTTATGCCAGGGAAAATTGGCTATATTTGATTCTTTATGGCTTCATCAATAGATCTTTTACTGCCCACTCCTTGCTTTAGTGCCAGCTAAAGTTCCTCCACTGCTGTTAATCAGCACAGCTCAGTGGAGATCCATGGATTTGGGCTGATTTACAGGTGGAAGGAGCCTCAAAGGACTGAAATAAAATTTAAAAAAAAAAAAAAAGACAGAAGAGAGCAAAGTGAAATGACCCAGCTGATTGAACACGTGTGGGAATGAATTTATCTTCCTCCATTTCCCTCTCACTGACCCTGAGTTAGGAAGTTTTATCTCTTTTTTGGAGTTTTTTTTAATAGGTTTTAGCAGATCCAAGTAAACATTGATTCCATGGAGTTGGAGCATTGCAGAGACTTGGATTGCTCACTCCAAAACTGCACCAGACAGACCCTGGAAATAGGAGGCAGGATGGAAGAGGAGGGAATTCAGAAAATTTAAGAAAAATTGGGATGGCCACAAGCTCAGTCCCTGTCATGACAATATCACGACATAACCACAGCTATTGATGTATGGACAGAACCAAAAGGATATTTTAGAAGTTTATTTTAATTTTGTCTTCTTTCAGGGCCCTCCTGGACGCCCAGGTCTCCCAGGAGCAGATGGATTGCCAGGACCACCAGGGACCATGCTTATGTTGCCTGTGAGTACAAACAGAATTAAAAGAGGATTAAAAACCGGATTTCTTGGTTTTGCTACTGTTAAATGGCCCTTCTTGTGGAAATCTCCCATCTCCTTTACCCCAAGGACACATTTTCCTTGAGATAAAAGATGCATCTGGATGGTTCCCCTTGTAAACTGACTTTTTGTAAAGCACTGGAGCTCATTCACCAGGCAAAAGCACAGACAGGTTAAAATTTCCAGAAGTGATGGATAATGATAAAATCATGGAATATCCTGAGGTGGAAGGGACCCACAGGGATTATTGATTCCAGCTCCTGGCACTGCACAGGACAAGCCCAGAATCCCAGCCTGTGCCTGAGAGCATTGTCCAAACATTTCCTGAATTCTGAATAAGCTGCAGTGCTTCTGACTGGACACAGAGAGACAAAACCATGAAGAAACCACTGAAGACACCTCCAAGAGCCAAATTTCCAGGCAGAACCCCCTGTCCCATGCTCAGGAATCTCTAACACCTCTTCAAAGTGCCAAAATTTCAATCACCTGAACTAATCCACCTCTTTTAATGACCAGTGGTGATTTTGTGTTGTTCTCCTCCTCCACAAAGCCAGCAAGTCCCAAATCAGCCTTGTTGGTCCTGGGACACAAAAGAAATGTCTTTTTTGGTGTGAGGCAGCCAGCTGCTGCAAATGAGCACTTGGGTACTAGAGGGAAGGAGTTTTTAGGGACAAACCTCAGCACATTGTCCAAGCTCCAACGGTAGAGCCTGGGCCAGGAGCTCCACGTGGAGCTTTGCTGGCCACCACACCATGCTTGGTGGCCACTCCAGGAGCCAGCCATGGGCCTGGAAATTGCATTTCTTCCCATTTCCCTGTCAGGCTCGTGTGGTCACACACCTGAAGCTGGCTGAGGTGACACAGAGGTGACACAGAGGTGACAGGGCTGTCCAAAGAGTTTCTGCAACCAGGAGTATCCCTCTTGTAAAACCTCCCAGCTGAGGCAGGAGCAGGCCAAGGAAAGCGGGGCTTTTGAGGGTGGAAGGAAATTTTAATCTCCTTCTATTTCAAATTTGAGGAAATAAAACATTAATATTTGTGAGGGGGGTTTGAATGCTGAAAGCTCCTGGCTTGAACAGCAGCCCAAACTCTGGTGTTCGGACAAAGTGCCACGCTCCAGCAGCTCAGCTTTGTCTGGAGCTGCACAAATAACCTGAGGCAACCCCAGTGCCCAGGGAATGGCAGCCTGGGAGAGCCCCTGTGGGTGCTGAGCGTGGTGTGTGAGGTCCCCGAGCCCACAGTCCCTCATTGTGTGCCACCCCGAGCTGGCAGCGCCTGGGAAGCGCTGGCTTGGTGGCCCTGAGCTGGGTGAGCCGAGGCCTCTGGGGTTCATGGGGCGGGCTGGGAGGGCTGGGGTGGCTTTGGGGCAGCCGTGCTGAACGGAGCTGTTCAGGCTCAGGCTGCTGAGGGTGAGGGACAGAAGCCCTGACACGCTTTGTCTGCCTTGTTCCCACCAGTTCCGCTTCAGCGGAGGAGGCGACGCTGGCTCCAAAGGACCCATGGTGTCAGCCCAGGAGGCACAAGCCCAGGCCATCCTGCAGCAGGCCAGGGTGAGTGCTGGCAGCTCTCAGGAGTGCCTGGGATGGCTCTCAGCAGGCGCCTGCAGCAGCAGAATGAACCTCTCACATCTCTGCACACTCCTCCCTGCTGCTGCTGGTGGAACCTCTCACCTGCCATGGTTTGCACCTGCGTGATTTGGGTTTTATTGACAACCAGCAAGGCTCCAGCTGATGAAAGCTGGTTTGAATTTCCTGAATTTTCCTCTGGCAGTGGCCACACAGAGCCGCTGGCTTCAGTATATTTGTATTTTGAGGGTCCCTATGAACAGCTGGGGGCTGCGCTCAAAGCATTTTCCTATTTTTGTATGGTTTCCCCCACAGTGAATCCTAATAATGAAACCTGTGTCACAGGTGGAAGCTGTTCCCAGAATCTCAGCAGGCAGATTTGTAATTTAGTGTATTTGTTTGGGAATACACAGTGACTATCCCTGGAACATTTCTTTCCTCGGATGACCTTATTGATTGATGTCCAAATCATCCCTGGCTCGCTGGTGAAACAAGATTGGCACATTCCCAGTACAACTCCTGTTTCCTGCCTGGATGGACACCTCAGTGGAAAAGGCTTTGCACTCATCTGCTCAAAATAAAACCTCGTCTTCAGCCAGTGGAGCTCTGAAATTGTTCTTCCCTGGGTGCTCGTGGGAGCTTTCCTGAGCTGATGTTAAAATCAGAGCTGCAGAAGGTGCTGGGGGAGCCCCACAATTCCCAAACCGCTCTCTTTGCCCCCATCTTGCCCCAAAGGGACCAAATTCTGCTGCAAACACACCCTTGCCATGAAGGAGACATTGTTTTAGGGTGGGAATTCCCAAAGGGATGCAGTTTTTTATTTGGGGACAGGTCCAGAGCCCACATCTGGCTGCAGCTGGGATGTGTGGATGGAGCTGCTTGGTCACTCAGAGCTGTCTGCAGACTTTAACACAGAGATTTTTGGGTCTATAATAAGCTAAAACCCCAATTTATTTCACCCTTAGATGGGATAAAAACCACTGGGATCTCCCCCCATCTCCTCCCAGGGTGGCACCTGCCTCTGTTGGGTTTTTAATGAGGTTTTTGCCTTAGCTGGGAATTTTCTGCTTTCCACCCATCTCCCCTTTTTCCAAAGGAATTGGATTTTTTACAGATTCAGGCAGAGTCCTGATCCCCCCAGCCACTGAATTTTCCTGTCCATTAACCTTGTGCTGCCAATAATTTCCTAGATTATGCTCCTGGTGTTACCTTGTCAGTCTTAATTTCCAGCTTGCCCAGCGTTTTCCCATCAGCATTTTATTTTCCTGGGAAATGGGGGGTTTGACCTGATAAACGTTTCATGAAAAGCATCTGCTTTTTCCAGCTCTCTGCGTTTTTCTTCTGCCTGCTGAAAATTGTGATTTATCAAAAAACAAAGAACCTCTCTCCCCTCATTCAAAGTCTCCTTTTTATTTAAATTTTCAAGTTCGGGGAAAAATATTTAAAACCAAAATAAATCCTGAGTAACTGTTGGACTGTGGATGAAAAGCTGAATATTTCTAGAAAGGACAAAAATCAATTTATTTTTTTTTTTGTGAACTTCATTATTTTGGCTAGAAACCACAATGCAGAAAGGGAAATAAATGTCATTTTTGTGAGGAACTACAGGATATGACAGGACTGGAAAACAGGATCCTGCAGCAAGGATAACCTTTTCCTTTTTGGGTTTGTTTTTCTCATTATCACTGCTGTTAATTGCATTATTAGGTTGATTTATCCCCTTAAAATTTGGCTTTCATTAGGCACCGAATGTTGTTGCAGCCAGCAGTGGTTCTGAGCATCTCCTTTTTAATGGGGTGTTGTAAAAAGATGCCACAGAACCCAGCATTTGTGCAATATTTCTGCCATTCCAAGCGCAATCACTGGGTAGATTTTAATTACTGGAGTACACAGATAATTACAACTCTTTGGAAGTGTTGGATTGTCACGAGGGAACAAATTGTCTGAGGGATGTTTTAAAGCATGGCCCGGCTCCATTTCCCACCATGGAAATTACTGGGTTGATGCATGGTTAACACGACTCCTTAATTATGGAGCTAAAAGCCCCCTGTGTTCGGCTTGAATTGGAGTTCAGTTGGGAGGATGTTAAATAGGAACCAAAAATATAAAAGGGAAGAATTCCTCTAAAACTGAACCACCAGGACAATAAAGAAAAAAGCTTCTCCTGAACTGAAGTGGGGTCATAATTATTTCTGTCCTCTCAGCAGATTCATGGACAGTGCAGGGGCTTTCATGGAGTGCTTTGGGCTGGGAGGGAGCTTAAATCCCACCTCATTCCAAGCACTTCCATGGGCAGGGACACCTCCCATGACCCCAAGCTCTGTCCAGCCTGGCCTTGGACACTTCCAGGGATCCAGAGACAGCCAGAGAAAATTTGGGCATGGAGAAGGTGTTTGCCCATTGTGGGTGGAACAGGATCTGGAGTTCCCTGGGGATGTGGGCATTGCTCCAGGGCTTTGTGGGCTCGGGGTGTGCAGAGAACCGAGGTGGTGGCACAGCGGTGGCTTTGTCCCACTGCAGCCACCAAGAGACACCCAGTGAGCCGTGTTTGTCCTTCTGTTGCAGCTGGCACTGCGGGGACCAGCGGGGCCCATGGGCCTGACGGGGCGGCCGGGCCCGATGGTGAGTGCTGGAACGGGGGATGGAAGTGGGGGATGGAATTGGAGGGGATGGAGCTGGGGGATAGAATTGGAGGGATGGAGCTGGGGAGGGATGGAATTGGAGGGGATGGAGCTGGGGAGGGATGGAATTGGAGGGGATGGAGCTGGGGAGGGATGGAATTGGAGGGATGGAGCTGGGGAGGGATGGAATTGGAGGGGATGGAGCTGGGGAGGGATGGAATTGGAGGGGATGGAGCTGGGGAGGGATGGAATTGGAGGGATGGAGCTAGGGAGGGATGGAATTGGAGGGGATGGAGCTGGGGGATGGAATTGGAGGGGATGGAGCTGGGGGATGGAATTGGAGGGATGGAGCTAGGGAGGGATGGAATTGGAGGGGATGGAGCTGGGGAGGGATGGAATTGGAGGGGATGGAGCTGGGGAGGGATGGAATTGGAGGGATGGAGCTGGGGAGTGATGGAATTGGAGGGGATGGAGCTGGGGGATGGAATTGCAGGGATGGAGCTGGGGAGGGATGGAATTGGAGGGGATGGAGCTGGGGGATGGAATTGGAGGGGATGGAGCTGGGGGATGGAATTGGAGGGGATGGAGCTGGGGAGGGATGGAATTGGAGGGGATGGAGCTGGGGGATGGAATTGGAGGGATGGAGCTGGGGAGGGATGGAATTGGAGGGGATGGAGCTGGGGAGGGATGGAATTGGAGGGGATGGAGCTGGGGAGGGATGGAATTGGAGGGGATGGAGCTGGGGAGGGATGGAATTGGAGGGATGGAGCTGGGGGATGGAATTGGAGGGATGGAGCTGGGGAGGGATAGAATTGGAGGGGATGGAGCTGGGGAGGGATGGAATTGGAGGGGATGGAGCTGGGGAGGGATGGAATTGGAGGGATGGAGCTGGGGGATGGAATTGGAGGGATGGAGCTGGGGAGGGATAGAATTGGAGGGGATGGAGCTGGGGAGGGATAGAATTGGAGGGGATGGAGCTGGGGAGGGATGGAATTGCAGGGATGGAACTTGGGAGGGATGGAGATGGTGAGGATGGAGCCAACCCAGCAGATCCAGCTCCCTGTGGGCTCTGGATCCATGGAAGGCTTTTCCTTAACGTGGTATGAATCTTCCCTCTTGAGGAAAAATGCAATAAATCCTCTTCTCTGTCCAAAGGGACCCCCAGGCAGTGGAGGACTGAAGGGAGAAGCTGGAGAAATGGGACCTCAGGTGAGTGTGGAACTGAGGGAGCTGGAGAAACGAAGGGTGGAGCAGCCAGTCCTGCCTGAGAGGCTGCTGGGAAGCAGGGATTGAGTTACCCTGGGCCAGCTGGAAGCAGGAAGGTGTGGGAACACATGTTTGGCATGGAAATGTCCCCCCAAGTGTCCGAATGCAGGCTCTGGACACGGTTTTAAACCAGCAGTGTAACACTCAGCAGGTCCCTCCCTGGAAAATCACCCATGGAGGAGTCCTGTACATAAAAGATAATTTGAAGTGTGGAGAATTCCCTAATGTTCAGGATATTGTTCTTCCAAGCCTTAAATCCTGCATCAAGGGCAAGTTCCCATTTTCTGATGGCAAGGGAAGTGATTTATGGGATGCATCTCCACCATGTGCTTGCAAAAGCTTCCTCACGGATAAACACCTACAATTCCTGCCTGGAGATGCTCAGTCCTGAGCCTTCCCTGTGTGTTTGGAACCACGGGCTCTGCTCCAGGGATTCATTTTGAAGCCCTGGTGGCCCTGAGAGCCCCAGCAGTGCCTGATGTGGGCACTGATCTTTGGGCCTGCCCGTGCTCCCTTGAGGTGACATTTCTTCCTCTCTCCTTGATTCCTTGCAGGGTCCACGAGGCATCCAAGGTCCTCCCGGTCCTGCAGGAAAGCCAGGCCGCAGGGTGAGTGTCCTGGCAGCTGTGCTGACCAGGCAGGAGCTGCAATTCCTGCTGGAAACTGCTCCTGCTGCCAAACAGTTCCTCAGCACCGAGGGCGTTGCACAAGAGCTGGCTGGCAGCCAGGCTGGGCTTGGCCAGGCCCTCTCTGGCCATCCAGGAGGACAAAATCAGGATGGGAGCTAAAATCTGGGAGCACACAAAATTGGGAGTTAAAATCTGGGAGCACACAAAATTAGGAGTTAAAATCTGGGAGCACACAAAATTGGGAGTTAAAATCTGGGAGCACACAAAATTAGGAGTTAAAATCTGGGAGCACACAAAATTGGGAGTTAAAATCTGGGAGCACACAAAATTGGGAGTTAAAATCTGGGAGCACACAAAACTGGGAGTTAAAATTTAGGGTACAAATGAGGATGGGAGTTGAAATCTGAGAGGACGCAAATGAGGAGGAGAGTTAGAATTTGGGAAGCCAAAAATGAGGATGGGAGTTGAAAACTGAGAGGAAACAAACAAGGATAGGAGTTCAAATTTGGGAGGACATAAGGATGTGAGATAAAATTTGGGACACAAACGAGGATGGGAGTTAAAAACTGGGAGAACAGAAATGAGGAGGAGAGCTAAAATCTGGAAGGACAGCAACCAGGGTGGGAGTTAAAATCTGGGAGGACACAAAGAAGGATGGGAGTTAAAATCTGAACAGTGTGGGGGGAATTCAAGGCTGCACATCCCACTCTTTTATCCTGGGTTTTTTTGGCTCCCTGGTGTTGTAGCTGCACAAATGCTTTGAATTAGCTTGGAGTCCTCACTCCTGGCAGTGTGTGAGGAGAATCCAGTCCCAAGAATGGATCAGGTGTAAATCCTGCTCCCTTTCCATCCCTAATTCTGATTTTGATTTCACACCACTCTTTGTCTCACCACGATTCATGCCAGAGGAAGGAACGAGCAAGTCTTGTGTGTGACCCTCTTCTGCCTGCCTTGGAACAGAAACTCTCATTTCAATTTGTGGCCAGCATCATTAGCATCTCTTAAAATGTGCTGGGAGATCATTCTTCCACATAAAAACCAACGACCGTGGCCCTGCAGAGAAGCGGCTCCACTGCCGTTCGTCTCCCACCTCTCATCAGCCCCAGGATGTTCCTTCAAACACAGAGCAGGGATTTTCCCCTCGCCAGGAGAAGCTGCCTGACTTAAATAGACCCTCACTCTGGCTTAACTAAACCCTGTCTCAGCCCCAGCTGTCCCTGCCTTACCCTTTGGAGTTGACTTTGGTGTTCTCTGTTGCAGGGCCGAGCTGGCAGTGACGGTGCCCGGGGAATGCCAGGCCAGACAGGACCAAAGGTAGCGCCGCGTTTTTGTGGATTTTGGGAATCTGCACCTTCTTTTTAACAGGAATGAGCTGAGGGAGCCATGGAGAAGGAGCCCAGCTTGCTGAGAGGAGGTTGTGAGGTGATCCAGAGGCTCTCGTGAAGCCATGGAAGTTGAGAGAGGGAAGTTAAACACATTCCTGAAAGGCAGAATAGCAATTTTTCCTTTTCCTGTTTTTTGTTGTTGTTTTTTTTTTTTTTAATGCTGCTTTTTTAAACTGCTGGATGAAATATCCTGCAGTTGTAGAACAAATATTTCAGAATCCCAATTACAAAAAACAAACAGGAACGAGTGGCTGGAAAGCCTCTAGAGCAGAACCACCAAAAAAACACCTCTTAACCGGGTGAGGAAATGGAGGCGTGGTGAGGAATTTTAATCCCCCGTAATTTTTTTTCATTGGACACAAAAACCCTTCGTTTTGCTGCGATCTGCTGGAATTATCAAGCAGGAAAGAAGCTGCTCCGCTGGAAATGGAATGCAGGGAAAGTTTGCCCAGGGAATGGCGCTTGAGAAGGCTGAAGCACTTTATTCTGGAGATACTTAAGGCTGGAAGTGATGGGGGGTTTGAGACAGAGACAGGAGACCAGGAATCATTTACCCAGCAAAGTGCTTTAATGAGCCTGTGCCCTCCGAGGAGGGAGGGGATGGAGAAACGAGCAGTGCTGGGAAGGAGAAGGGAATTGGCTGTGAGATCAGGCAGGGGATGCTCTGGGAGCTGCCAGAAGGACAGGGCTGGGGTTAAACCTCGCTGCTCTGCTCACTGAGACAGAAGGGAGCTGGGAAAGGGAGGAGCTGCTGCTGTTTTAGTGATTCACCTGCCATGAATATGTGAAAATACGCGAGGTTCACCCCTTTCTGGGGAAAAAGGGGCTTTTTTCTCTCCTGGGTGTTGCTCCCTGCCCCTCTCTGGGCATTGGGAGTCACCCAGGATTTGCAGCCCCCTCCGTGTCCTCTCCCTTCTCCAAGGAGCTGTGGCATTTAGGAAACAGCTCCTTCCTGGCCTAGCTTCATGCCCAGAATTTATTTATCTGTATTTCATTCCTTGGAGGGTTACAAAGGATGTATGGGATGGTGGGGAAGCTCAGGTGTGGGGTTACCACAGTTTGCTCAATGCTGTCTGCAATTCCATGGAAATAAAAAGAAAGAAATCATTGGACTGGGAGAAGCTGCCTGGAAGGGAGATGAAAAACTCACTCAGAGAAACTCTGAAATCCACATGAAAAAGCATTTCAAATTGGGGAAAGAGAGAAGAATTTCACTCCAAATGACCTGGGGGTGGTTTTTATTTCTTTTCCTTGTTTTAATCCCTAACTTTGAGATCATCCCTGGTCTGATGGAAGGCTGAATGTCTGAGGGAGAAAATCAATCCCTGCTCGACACAGAAGGGAAACAAATGGGAAAGGGTACTCAAATACAGCTGGAAATGTGTTTTGAACTGGTTTTGCTTTCAGGGTGACCGAGGCTTTGATGGCTTGGCTGGTTTGCCTGGTGAGAAGGGAAACAGGGTGAGTTATCTCCCACTCCTGCCTGGGATGAAACCTGGGGAGGAGGAAGCGCTGGGAGGGACTGGGATGAGGCACAGCAGAGCCTGAGTGTCCTTGAGAGCCTGTGGGATGTCACAGCACCCTCCCGTCATCCCAGGGAGCAGCAAAATCCCTCACAAGATCCCTCTGGGGCTGCTCCAAATCAGAACAGGGAGGAAAAAATTAACTTAATACAATGCAGCCTAAAAAAACCCAGCAAGAGGCAAAACCTGCTGTTGGGGGTGAAAATTGCTTGAAATTACAGTGAGTTCAAACTCTTTGCTTTATAATTTAGAAATGGGGGGGGAAATGAGGTCAGTTGGTTATCTTGGCAGGCTGGGTGTCCCTCCCCTCCCTGGAGCAGAGGGAGAGGCAGCTCTGAGGGCACAGGGACCTCCAGCACAGGCAGAAAAATCAAACCCATGCCTTGCTTCAGCACCATTCCCTGGTGGTTTCCATTGCCAGGGTGGCTGCACCTTCTCTGATGCATTTTCTGGCTTGTTTTTGCAGGGTGAGCCAGGCCCCCACGGCCCCCCAGGGGCTCCTGGAGAGGATGGGGAGAGGGTAAGTCTGCCTGGGGATTCGGAATTCCTAAGGAACCCCTGGAAACAAGAAGCAGATGCAGCATCAGGCATAGGCATGGCAGGAGCTCCCAGTCCCTGACCCTCCCTGAGAGGGAAGCAGGGCAAGGAGATGGGAGCTGAAGTGGAAAGAAGAATTTGGCTTTAAAGATCTGGTCAGGAAACTCAGGATTGGTTAAAAGAAAAAAAAAAATCAAAAATAATAGCTCAATAAAAAGTTCCTCCTCTCGGTGAGCGAATTATCACTTCTGATTTTCTGAAATCCAGAGGATTTGGGGAGCAGGAATTCCAGACAGAGGTGGGAACCAAGGAATAAATTGTTCACTTCTCTTTCAATCAGAAATGGGAGGTGTTCAGCAAAGCCCAGACTAAGTGATCACAGCTCTGGTTTAAGGGCAGAGCTTGAAAGTGCTGAAGGCACAGGTGTGAGGTTCCACTGAGGATTTCCCAGGCTCCTTCCACGGTGTTTTCTTCCCACTTTGGGCTGTTTGTTTCCCTGTAAAGCTCAGAAAATCACATCTTCCTCACCACAGCCTGGGGCGGGTTAATTCAGTGTGGCTGTGAAGTGCTCTGAGGCTGAACAGAGCAAAGTGGCTGGAGGGGCAAGGAGGAGAGTCAGAACTGGAATCCCAAAGGGAAAAAAAGGAACAATTGCAGGAGTGCAGGGAGCTGGGAAGGCAGGACTGGGAGAAGAGAGAGGAGGTTCCAGCCCAGGAGGAAGATTCACAAGGGCTGGATGCTGGGTTTGATTTCCTGGGAGGGAGCCTCAGGATTGGGGTGATTCCAAAGCAGCTCAGGAGAAGCAGCATTTGATAATTTTGGAGTTTGGGAGTATCCAGCAGGATATGGGAGAGGAGGGATAAAGAATCACCCTTTTGCTGCTCCTGCTTTATCTGAGGAGTTCTAATTTGGCTCAATCACCTTCCCACCCTGCCTTGCCGTTCAGTTTGGTGTTAAATCTTGTGGCTGTTGTCTCCCCTGCCCTGAGTTGTGTCCACAACCCCTTGTCTCATGGCAAAATCCATCTTTCTAAACATCAGCAGGAATTCTGAACTATCCTCAGACCTTTCTAGTGCCTGGTAAATTCACTTTCAGCCCTCAGGCTTCCAAGGTCTTCCTTAGGCAAGGAAACCCTGTCAGTCTTCCAGGGAAGCTGCTTTTCTGTGTGAATATTATTAAAAAAGGACAAAACCCCTGTGAGGTAACTGAATGAAAACTGTTTTTTTTTCTGTCCCTTGCTGCTTCTCTCCGTGCCTCTGCTTCTGCCCAGGGAGATGATGGAGAAGTTGGACCCAGAGGTCTCCCTGGAGAACCTGTGAGTATCCCCTTCCTCTGCTTCTCAGCCAGCAGCACTGCTTTGGGCATGGATTTGGGATGGAAAAGGCATTTTTAGGGCTCTCATGGGGCAGCTCTGCCTTGAGATCCTGCAGGGATTCAACCCAGCTTGAAGCTCCACATGAACAATTTGAGCTGTGCTGGAACAATTCTGCTTTGCTCATTTTCATTAATAATTTTCACTTATTTTCACTCTCATAAAAGTGAAAATTCTTTTGTTTGTTTCTTTGATTGGGGTTTTTGTGGTTCTTTTTTAATGAAAAAAAAATCTCATTTATTCTGTTTGCTCAGGAAAAAATCCTAAGTGTAAATGTAAAACTTAGATTAATATCATATTTTTCCTGCCTGTATCCTTCTCCCTGCTTTGGGATTGAGGTAATTGGGCTGGGGTAAATTAGGTGTGGTAAATAGATACAAAATACAGTTTTTTGTGAGTGCTCATAGCAAATCCCAGTGAGAAAAGGGTTTTATCTCAGGGCAGTGACATCTTCACCACACAGCTCCCACACACTTTGTCCTGTGCAGCGTCAGTGACTCCTTGTAAAGCTCAGGATGAGATCCTGGCAGGATTGAACTCAAGGACACTTTTATATCTGTGATATCCTGTATCTTTTATATTTAGTGGGGTCAGTATCCTGCTCCCAGCCCACAGAACTTCCTAAACCTGCACTTTGTCCATGTTTGGACCCCACGTGCTGAAGGAGGAGCTGGGAGCTCCTGGGGTCAGTAAGGGAGGAGATCTCAGGGGTGTTGGACAAATTCCTTGGACCAAGCCAAAGAAATGCTTTCAAGGAAAATCCCACTAAAAAAACAAAACAACACAACAACAACCAGACAGTTGGGCTGTCAATTAAATAATTAAATACTCTGAAAAAGCTTTTTCCCCCTAACACTGAGTTTTTCTCACTTCCTTGGCAATGCAGACTCTGCTGTGGCTGTAGATTTCTGTGTGGTGCAGTTGTCAGCTGCTGATTTCACCCTGAATGCATTTCCTTTGTTATGAAAAGAACATTATCTATCATTTCTTTCAAAATCTTCGATTCTCTTGTGCTAAGGCCCAGCCTGGTGGCCTGAGATTAATTGATGGGAACTGCTGGACACAGTTCATGGGAGAGAGGGAAGGGTTGGCATTTACAGACTCGCTGGAACTAAATTATAGACAAGATGTCTGATTAACTTCTGGGAAAGATTAATCAACTCAGCTATCTCCTTAGCACATGTCCAAGCAATAACTTATGGCTTATTAACTTCTTAAAAGCCTTTATGTGCTCAGGTAACACAGCAACAAAAGAGGAGCTTAAATGAGGGTAACACAGCAGGGAAGTTTATTTTTATTTCAGCAGCACGAGTAAAAATCTCTGGGATGGTCAGGATAAAGGATTCAGTTGCATTACAGGGAATTTTATCATAAATACACCCACTCTAAAGCTGGGGGTTTGTCTTCTCTGCCCTCAGCCAGAAGAAAGTCATTCCAAATGTGGCTGAAACCAGTGGTGGGACTTCAAAACGGTTTTCCTTCATCCTGCTCCATTTCCTTCCAGTTGCCCCCACCAGTGGAGTTTCTGCTCTGGATTCATGTAGAGCTTTAGCCCAGGAGGTCTCCAGTGACTGGGACAGACCCTTGGATTCATCCAGTTTTTGCTGGAAACTGGAATTTTTTTGTATTTCTGAATCCCCATGACCTCCAAGACATTTCATTAATGTCTCCTATTCCACCCTGAAACATTTCATTTTAATTCCTCAGCCCTCTCTGCATCGTCAAGAGGAGGCTGTGGAATATTTGGGCAGACAGATAAAACTGCCCATCAATCAAGGGTTTTCTTTTCTCCATGGCAAGGAAGGAGCTCCATCCATACAAATTCCCAAGGAAGGGGCTGTGATTACAAGCTGAGCTCTCAGCTCACAGACCCCATCCCTTTCCTTCCACTCCAAACCCCTCTGAAGGCTCCAGGAGGGGCTGGGCTGGGATTTCCAAAACTTCCCTTTGCAGGAATACAAATTCTCCTGCCGTGTTTCCCTTCTTGGATGTGATGCTCCAACCCCAGCAATTTCCCTGAAGACAATTCCAGGTTAAATCTGGTGAGAAAAGCAGGAATGGAAGGAAAACACCAGGAGAGCAGAAGTCCTGACCTGTTAATGCTGGAGACCCAATACCTTTAAAAATGTGCATTTATGGAAACCTTTCCCAGCCTTGATGAGTTGTGTGAATTGTCCATGATAAAATCTCAGTCTGGAGGGATTTTTGGGATGTTCCCTTGGTCATCCTTCATAACTTCCCAGCTGGAATGACTTGGCTGCAGAGAGTGTGGACTACAGGGTAATCCAGGAATAGGATTAAATCAATTTTTAAAAGAAGTTGGTTCAAGGGGAATTTGTTCCAATCCAAGGAATAAATGTCTGTGATTGTATTATTTAGGTTTATAACTGACGGGTCTGTGCCCACAGGGTTTCCCTCTCAGTTTGTAACTCAGGGAAGCTGCTGCAGCACCTGCAAGCTCCTTCCAAATCCTGCTGTGTCCATGTCCAGCGTGCTGCTCATCCTCAGATGGGAATTCTCACCCTGTTTTCTCCCCCCACAGGGACCCCGAGGACTGCTGGGCCCCAAGGGACCCCCAGGACCCCCAGGCCCACCGGTGAGTTCCCTGCTGCCCTCCCCAGAGCCTCCCAGACAAAAATCCCCTCAGCCAGCCCAGCAGACCATCCAGCTGCATAATTTGCCACATCTGGGCAATGAAAAGCAGTGGAATCCCAAAAAGGAGCCGTGGCTCCGAGCCTGCCTCTCCCCCATTTTCAGTGGTGTCACGTCCATGCACGGCAGCGGCAGATTTGCCCCACCTGAGTAAATATTAATGTCTTGCTCAGGCTGGAAGGGAGGAATGAGAGTTATTAACACAGTGCCTTTGCTATTAACTCCTGCCCCAGGGCTCTGAAGCAGCTCCTTCATATTCCAGGCCAGGGCTGAGGCTGGAGCATGTGGGATTTTGTTCAGGAGAGCTCATCCCTGGAAGTGCTGATGCAGGGGCTCTCCCTGAATCACTGCTGCTCCCTGGAATCCCAGGCCTTAAAGCCCAACCCCAAAGCTAAAGGGGTCAGTGTTTAATGGGGAACACTTTGTGGCCTTTCACCCCTCCTGGGATGTGAAGACAACTTTGCTGTGAGCTCCTGGTGCTGCTGGAATTTAATGAGGAGGGATTGAATTCAGGATTTGCTCCCAAACTGTCCCACCTCCCACAGATGGGATGTTCCACCCCACAGCAAAAGGTTATCCTGGAGAAAAGGAGGCTCAGGGAAATCTCATTCTCTACAAGTCCCTGGCAGGAGGTTGTGGGGAGGGGGATCAGTCTCTTTTCCCAAGTAACAAGCGAGAGGATGAGAAGGAAAAGGCCTCAGGGGAGGTTTAGGGTGGGTATTAGGAGAGATTTCTCCTTGGAAAGATTTGTCAAGCAGTGCCCAGGGAGGTGGAGCCACCATCCCTGGAAGTGTTCAAAACCCACCTGGATGTGGTTGGGTGCTGAACACAGTGCTGGGTTAATGCTGGATTTGATGATTTTAGAGGGATTTTCCACCCTGAGCAATTCCATGAGCCTGAAACAGGGGCAGGGGAACATCTCCGTGTTCCCCTCTCCGTGAAGGGGCTCAGGGAGTGTTTGACCCCAGCTGGTTTTTGTTTTGCACAGCTCTGGCACCTTCACCAGCCAGGTATTTTCCTGTTTTCCTTTGCCTGCTCCCTGTGGTATACAATCCAGCCTGGATTTCCTCAGCCTGGTGCTGATTGTGCCTCCCAGGCAGGTTAAACCAAAGGGGAAAGCGCTGAAATGTCTTCTAAAAATTCATCTGGATTCATGGAATTGGCTGCTTTACCAAACACCTTTAGGAAATTATTTCCTTTCCACGTGGTCCAAAGGGCTTCTTGATTTTTTATTATTTTTATGGCAGTTTCCCTGCTTTTGTGGTGTGAAATAATGTGATATTTTCTTACTGCTGTGTTTTTAAATCCTTTCAAAGGGTGTGGCTGGCATGGATGGACAAACAGGTCCCAAAGGGAATGTGGTAAGTTCTCCCTGCAATTTTTTTACAGGCAGTTCAGATTTTCTATAGGACAAAATGCAAAATTCTGTTAGAATACGTTTGCTAATTGCTTTTTAGCCTGGTCTAGATTCCTATCAAAGCCTGTGAAAAACACCAGGAATATCTTCCTGCAGCAAATGGATGTTAATTTATTGAGATTTCTGATGGAATTACACATTATTTCGAAATAATGAAACATTAAACACAAAAGATGAAACATTTACCTCGAGATGCATGCTGGGCTAATGAATATCAAAATGGATGCATTTAACTGAGAGGGAAAAAACCTTTCTGTGCCTGGGATGGGATGGGATGGGATGGGATGGGATGCATTCCCTAGAGAATAAATGCAGAGCCAGGTGGTGTCAGAGCCCTGCTCAGCTCCTTTGGGCTGGAAATCCTTGGAGAGGAGTCAGTGTGCCTTGAAGTCACTTCTCCCTTCCTTTTCCCAGTGGGAAGAGCTGTTTGCAGGAGCTCTTGGTGACTGGGAGCAGGTTCAGGGAGGGTGGGAGGGTGTGGCTCCAGCTCAGGGGTATCCAGGCAGTGGGAGTACAGGGATATGGCTGGGGGCACTCAGGAATTCCAGCTCCCTCTCACCTTTCCCCCCTTCACCCCTGCCCTTGTCTCCTCACAGGGCCCCCAGGGCGAGCCAGGGCCCCCAGGACAGCAGGGGAACCCAGGGGCTCAGGTAAGAACAAATCTCCTTCTCCACAGCTGGGAAAAGAGGGCAGAATTCAGCACCAGAAATGGGAGCAGCATTTTGAGAAATCCAGCTTGAGGCTCCAGGAAACATTTCTGGTCCAATATCTTCTTGCAAATGCCCCAGTGTGGGATCCCCCAGCTCTCACCTGGCTGAGGCACAGCCAGAACAGCTCCAGGAAGTCTCTTTGGCCAAGTCCCATCTTGAGATGTTTAACACCTCTGTGTCCAGTTCCTCCAGAGCCAGGTGGACAACAGAGCTAGCCAGGCTTTTCCCATGGCTCTCAGGGAATCCTGCTCCTCAGAGCATCCCTGTTCTCCTCCTGGGCTCAGCCTGGCTGCACACAGCCCCTGCAGCTCTCCAGACACCTTATTGTCCCTCACAAGACATTTTGGGAATGAATGGAGCTGGGGAAATCCCCAGCCCTCACAGGCACTAAAATAATGCACATTTGGAAGGAGGTTGCTCCTTAACAACCTTGATTTTTATTTTTTCTTTGGCTTTTCACAGGGTCTTCCAGGTCCACAAGGTGCCATCGGTCCCCCAGGAGAGAAAGTGAGTTGAAATTCAGCTCTGGCCTCCCTCAGCCATGGATTTGCATTCTGCTCCTTTGCCCCATGTGCAACATCTGTTTGCAGCCGTGGCCATGAAAGTCTAATGCCTCTCATTCCAGACAGAGGAGAGATCAAGCCAGCTCGGTTTACCTCTAATTCATCATATTTGCATTCATTTCCCCTCTGAGGAGAAACATTTTGAAGGCAGCCTATGGTAAAACATGAGGAGAGGATTGAAAATCATCTTTTTCTGTGGGTTTTGAGAGTCTGAGTGGGATAATAATGGGAAGAGCCCATGGACCCCTTCCCTCTGCCTCTGATTTTCTGGCTGTTGATGTGGGGTTGGTGCTGGCCTTGCACCAGCAGAATTCAAAGGGGGAAAAGCTTCCCCCCCAAAAAGCTCTGGAACCAGCAGAATTAAAGGAGGAGAAGTTCCTCCCAAGAGCTCTGGAACCAGCAGGAATTAAAGGAGGAGAAGTTCCTCCCAAGAGCTCTGGAACCAGCAGAATTAAAGGAGGAGAAGTTCCTCCCAAGAGCTCTGGAACCAGCAGGAATTAAAGGAGGAGAAGTTCCTCCCAAGAGCTCTGGAACCAGCAGGAATTAAAGGAGGAGAAGTTCCTCCCAAGAGCTCTGGAACCAGCAGAATTAAAGGAGGAGAAGTTCCTCCCAAAAGCTCTGGAACCAGCAGGATTTAGAGGAGAAGTTTTTCCCTTCCAAGGGGTCGTTCAGGGTTTTCTCAGCTCCCACAGAGCAGGGACCCTGTGAGTGTGTCCCTGTGTGTCCCCTCCTGCTCGTTTGGAGTGGGATTATCAATAATCCCCCTGGGAAGGGGCACACTGACAGCTCTGTCACACAGGTGGCATCTCCCAATGTGTGGGAAACCAGCAGTTAATTAAAAGCTAATTAAAAGCCTTACAGCAGCCAGCCCATTCACCTGGGGAGCTCCTCTCTTTTGCCGTTTTTCACCAAAAACAAGGCATTTCTTGGCTCTGTGACCCCAGAGTTTGATATCCTCACCCTGCCCTCAGCCAGCACCCCGGGATTTTGGTGGGATGTGGTGCCTGAAGCTCCCGTGGGGCTCCCATTGCTGTGTGTGAGGTGCCAGCACAGCCCTGCAGCATCCCAGGATGCTGGAACACAGAAATAAATGGATTCCCTACAACCTGTGCCAGCTTTTCCATCTCTGCAGCCTCTCACAGCTGGGAAAAGCAGGAATCCTCGTGCTCTGGATGCTCTGGAGGCTCTGATTGATTTTCTGTTTGGTTTTAGGGCCCGCTGGGCAAACCTGGTCTCCCTGGCATGCCTGGTGCTGATGGGCCTCCGGTAAGTGCTCCTCTCCTGATTCCCTGGGGGGCTTCTCCTGCATCCTCCCACCCTGGAATGGCCCCAGGTCGTGATCTGAGCCCCTCACAGCTGAAAAGGAGGGAATGGGAAGGGTAAAACCAAGAAAAGCAATGGGTTGGGATAAAGGTGGTTTAATCTGGAAATAAAGAGAGTTTAGAATGGAAATAAAGAGAGTTTAATATGGAAGAAAAGACAGTTTAACATGGGGGAAAAAAAAAGTTTAATGTGGAAAAAACCAACATGCTGCAAGGTCAGCTCAGCCTCTTTGGAGGCTGGGATTGGTTTGGGGAGCCCCACCACAGCTTTGCTCACCCTGGCTGCTTCTCAGCATCTCTTCAGGCTCTCTTTCCCCTCCTCTTCCTCCTCCTTTGTGCTCTGGATGCCGGCAGCTCCTGAGGCAGGGCTGGATCCTGTGTGTGTTTATTCCCATCCCAGCACTGCCTGGGGCGCTCCTGTCTCTACCCCTGCACACAGGTGATAGGAGCAGGTGGAGATTACCTGTCAGTGTTCCATTCCAGAACCTTCCCCCTCTCTAATCCCACTTTAAACATCATTTACTCCTCACTGCAGAAATCAGCCTCAAAGAAATCCCCGGCCTTTCAACCCCATCTCATTGTTACCCATCTCAGAGAGACATTCATTTAAGAATGAAATAAAAACCCAGCAAAATTGTTTCATTTTGCAAATGCAGAGCACGGCCCGAGAGAAAAAAAAAAAAAAGAGAAAGAAAGAAAGAAAAAAATCAAAATGACATTTCCCAGCCTGGGATCACCATTCCTACAGAGGGCACTTGGAACATCCGTACAATTGTTAGCTGAGTCAACAGAGCAGCTCCAGCAAAGCCCAGGACATCTCTAAATCTGTAGGTTTTGATGTGAAATTCCTGCAGCAGCCTCCTGGGAGGTTCTGCTGCAGAAACTCTTATTTTTGAGCAGCCTGGAGGCTGTGGAGGAGCTGCAGAGGACAGGACGTGTGTCTGTGCATGCACAGGGACCTTCCCCACAGGTGGGCAGCGTTTGAGGGTTTGGGTTGCTCTTTCTAAGGACAAAAAGTGTTCTATTTATAGAAATCTGTCTTGAAAAATCCCTGAAAATCCCTGAGGGCCTCGCTGTGAGAGCTGCCCATTAATTTGTGATCTCAGGACAGCCAGGGAGATGGGCACAGTGCAAATGGGGATGATTTAGTGCAAAATGGACCAAAGCTTTCAAAATCCTGCTGTAGGTTCATCCTGGAGCTGAAGGCAGGAGTGGTTTTATGGATCCTTTGTGCCATTAAAATCACAGGGCAAGCTGAGATTGGAGCTTTCTGCCCTGATTTGCTGATGGAAGAATGGCAGCTGTCATTTTGTTCCTTTATTAAACCATCCTGGTTTAGGAAGTCTGGTTTGTCTGACGTTCCCTTCTGAAACTGATGATGGACAACACTCATCATTTTCTTTGCTATACTGGTAGAAATTTGTGTATTTAAAGGACAGAGTTCAGTGAAGACACCAGTGAGGTCAGAATGGCTTTAGAGCAGCTGGATGTGCTTCCATCATCCTTAAAAACCAAAGGTGCCTGGATGTGCAGTGAGTGCCCTTTAGGGGTCATTGATATTGTAGATATTGCCAAACCAAAACTTATTTCCCATCCCAGCTCCATTTTGGCTCCAGCTGTAGGGAAACCACTCAAAACCACTTTCCTGGATTTTTCACTGACCCTCCCAACTCTACCTGAGGCAAGTCACACTTTGATTTTTTCCCCCAGCAAAAGGCTCTAAAGGCTGGTGATGAGAACATGTTGGAAACTCTGGGATGCTGAATTATTCAGCATCAAATCCCAAGAGGAATGCTGGCCAGCCTCCAGCCAGCCTCTGTCTAGCAGGGATGCAGGGGAGCTGAGCACTTGTCATGGGATCTGGTGCAGGACTCCAGGAATTAATGAGGAGCTCTGACCAGGCTGGGAATCTTGTGACCTTCACAAGGTTCCTGCCACCAGGGTTTTATCTGTTCTCCTACCTGCAAAATCCCTGTGCTGCTTTCCTGCTGAACTCATCCAGGTGCTCTGCAGGGCAGAGAATATTCCAGAATGCTTCCTGCTGCTCTGCTGGGAGGTGCTGAAGGGGAAAATTAGAAATAATGAGGTAGAAAAGCACCGAGGATCCAAATGCTGCTCTCTTCCCTTCAGGAAAAGCAAGGCTTCAGGGGGGCCTCTTGTGTCAGTAGGAGCTTCCTGGGGAGCAGCTCCCTCTGACAAATAAATCCCAGCTACCAAAGCATTAAATGCACCCTAAACTCCAAAATGCTCTTTTCTTTGTCTCTTTTATCCACAGGGTCATCCTGGCAAGGAGGGTCCTCCTGGGGAGAAAGGGAGTCAGGTAGGTACCCACAGGACCCTCAGCTCTGCCAAGAGGAGCACCAGGGCAGCTGGGATGGATCTCCAGAGGGATGGCCAGGGGGTCAGGGATGTGGGGCAGGGCAGGTGCTGAGAAGCAAACCCAGCAGAAATTTGGAAGCTGAGCCCAGATTTGATCTCTGGGTGTCTCTTCTGAGCTCCTCCCAGCTCTCCTGGCCACTAGTGCTCCACAGACCACACCAAGACTGAACCTGGGAAGGGAAGCTTGCTCTTGACAGACACAAATAAATATCCTTTGTGGCACAGGGAACATAGAAAATAGATTTTTTTTTTCCCCCCCCTTCCCCCTCCAAGTCCCTCTTTAACGATATATTTGAGATTATTGCCAGAGGCCAAAACCCTTGAATTATGCACCAGTCTGTCTGTCCAGGAGATTTGCCAGCTGCATTCCTGCTGCAGCCCAGGCTCTCAGAAAACATTGCACTTGTCAGAAGTCTCTGCTTAGAGTTCAGCCCAGCTGGGTGGACACCCAGGAGTGCTGGGTGCTGCTGGACACAACCCACGGGCAGATTTGTCCCACTGGTGTCACAGGAGGCTGAAAATTCCGACCTTTCCTCTGGAGAAATCAAAATGGTTTGGGGCTGATCCCTGTGACCATCACCAGGGTGGTTTGGAAGCAGGGAGGCAGCAGAACACGTTCCTCCTCCATGGTTTTCTTCAACCCAAAACACAAATCATAGCAGGTGTATTAATCCCCTTTCTAACAAGTTTTTGCCATCCTGACCCTCCTCATCCTCCCTTTCCTGTTGGATGGATCTTTGCCACCAGCTCAGCCCACCACACCTGCTGGAGGTGATGCTCCTGCAGCTCCCTGGGCTGTTTTGGGCTACTTTGCGTTATTTGGGGCTATTTTGGGCTATTTTCAGGTGGCTGCTGCTACTCCTTTCCCATGTGGGAAACAGGAGTTTTGTTTCCCATCCCCTCCCCTCATCACTGCACCTTTGGGTTGGTTCTTGACGCATTTTTCTCGTTTGCATCTCGTCCCCTCAGGGTCCCCCAGGTCCCCAGGGCCCCATTGGTTATCCAGGACCACGTGGAGTCAAGGTAAGGAGATGCAGGAGCAGTGTCCATTGGAATTCTCCAGCCTGTGCTGGACACTGCTGGGGGCACAGATGTGCACTCAGGGCCACCTCAGTCACCACCTGCGTTTATTGCTACAGCGACTCTTGCTCCAGCGTTTTATCCATGGGGATCACGAATTTCCTGCTCCTCAACAAGCCCAGCTCAGCACTTTGCAGGGATTTCCCTCCTAATTCCCCAATTCTTCCCAGTTTACAAGCAGAGGAAATCTCAGCCCCAGTTTAACAAGGTTCATAAACCAGAGCAGGCTCTTCCCAGCACAAATCCGGCTTTCCAAGCTCCTGATCCCAAACCTTGCCAGGCCCAGCCTGTCTCAGCCCTGTTCTTTTCCATGCATTCTATTCCAGCTCCTGCCTCATTCTGGCTGCTGATGAAGCAGTGGGGGATTTTTTCCCCATTTTCCTCTGGTTTTACACCCATCAGGATGTATTCATTCAGCTGCAGATGCATCCTGCATCCCAAAAATCCCCTGAATCCACAGGGATCTGCACTGGCAAATACAAACACAGCTTGGGGAGGGGGACAGGTGAGGTTAAACCCTCTCAAACCCATTTGCTGTTCCACCTTCAAACTTTGACGTGGGATGTGTTTCACCAGAGCACAATCCCAGCTCATTTCCTGCAAGGCTGCAGAAGAGGACAGAGTGATCCATTAGGGAATGTTGGATTTCCCTTTAAAGTGGAACTGCTCCACATTAGAGGGAGTTAAAGAAATTGTGTCTTGCACCAAACTCCACAGTCAAGGTTTTGCTTCCCACAGGCAAATGAACTTGAACTGCACGAGCCCCCAGCTTGGAAAAAAAAAAAAGTGTCTGGTTGGGTTTCTAGCCATAAATAACTTTTAGATCTTTCCTCCCTTACCAGAGCCCTGTTCTGCTGCACAAATCTTGATGGATTTTTAATTATATTTTTCCTTGACATGCTAAAAGGAAGAAAAAATTAAAATACCCATGCAAAGTATTATTCCCCTTTTTTAAAAAAAAAAACAAAAGTGGTGTTTTTTCTTGTGCTGGTGTGGATATCTGACTTTTTTTTCCAGTTCTTGTGGTAAATATAGACAGAAAAAAAAACTCATAGTGAATTTTATCCTTGAAAACAGAGCTTTTTGATAGAATCCACCAACCCCAACTACCAAATCAAGAGAACAGAGATTTGGGACCATAAGATGCTCCCTGATGAGCCAAAAGCCAGAGGGCAGCAGCTGATATTTAATTAAAACATGTTTAGGAGCATCACAGTTTGCAGAGATACAATTAAACATCAAAGAAAGCAGAAATCACCACAATTCACTCTAAACTTTACCCATACCCTGGTAACATCTTGGTTTCTCTCTCAAGGGAGCAGATGGAGTTCGTGGGTTGAAAGGCACCAAGGGGGAAAAGGTGAGTTCAGTTTGGGTTGTGTTTCTGCAATTTCTGAGCATTTTTGCAGGTGGATCCCACAGGATCTTCCCTGGGAAGTTTTCTCCCGTGCAAGGGGTTTTTCTTGGGGGGAAAAAACCGGGATTGAGCACATTTCCTTCATTCCTGCCCCTTCCCAGCAATTCAGCAGCAAATGCAGCAGTTTTAGCTTTGGATCTCCCAAACTTTAAAACTTCCTGGCAAGTGTTTTCAGTGCCTGTCAGGGATTGGCTGGAGGATGAGATGCATTATTGATTAATCTGCAATTAAACCTTCTTGGCTGAAGGAAATATTGCAGTGTCCTGGAGGCTGCCTGGGAGCCAGGTGTAAAACCTCCTCTGTGAAAATAAAACCAGTTCTACTTCAGAAATAATTGGTTCCCAGTGCTGCCAAGGTCTTGCTGCTCATGTTGGGCCCGTTTGTGATGCAGGCTGGCAGCCAGGATGGGATGCAGGGCACCTCTGGGGACACCGTGGGGGCTCTGTGGGGTTTGGGGTGGGTTTCCATTCCTGTTTGTGCACCCCAAGGACCTGGAGAAAGCAATGTGTGGACCTCAGCTTGTCCTCCTCAGACAAATGAGGCTTGAGAAACTTTAATTTCCCATTTCTCCCCCATCTCTACACCTTGGGTGATTTTTCCCTTCTCCATTTTCAGGGTGAAGATGGTTTCCCTGGCTTCAAAGGTGACATGGGCATCAAAGGAGATCGGGTGAGAGTCTGGGACCCTTGGGATCAATCCAGCAGCTCGGAGAAGGCTGTTCTCTCCTGCTCCCCTGTGTGACAGTGACACTGCTGTCCCCTGTGCTGGAGCTGGCAGTGTCACAGCCCATGTCAGCAGCTCAGATTTCCCAATAATTCCCATCATTATCCTGCAGCTGCCGCCTCAGCCCTCAATCGAACACTTCCCAGGGCGTGCTCTGCACATCCAGCCACAGTTTGGGAAGTGGGAGGGAGGGAAAAGGGCTTCAGTCCCAGCTAATGAAACCTGGTTTTGTGGAGATATTCCGGGTGTGGATGGGATAACACCTGGATGTTGTGGGAATGAAACCCCGGTGCTTTGGTCACGCTGCACAGTTTGATCTCCCCTGAGCCTCCTGCTGAAGGCCAGCTTTCTCCCAGAGCAGCTCCACAGAACCTCTCTGGCAGCAAACACAGGGACCTGCCTGTCTAATTAACGTTTCTCTCGTAATTAACAGGGGGAAATTGGCCCCCCCGGCCCTCGGGGTGAGGATGGGCCCGAAGGTCCCAAAGGTCGCTCTGGCCCCAATGGAGATCCGGGTCCTCTTGGGCCTGCTGGAGAGAAGGTGAGCCCAGGATGGGAATTCCATGTTTCACACTAAACCCCACCATTTTTGGCTGTCTCAGGGGTGTTTTGGGGTGAAGAGGAGCTGTGGGAGATTTGTGTGAAGGGAGGCCTGAGAGAGGTGAGTTTAGGGCAGCCATGTCGAGGCTTTGGTTTTTTGGGCTTTGTTTGGGTACAGCTAAAAAAGATCAGATAAAAAGATCAGAGGGGAATAAATGGAGAAATTGAAAAGTTTAACTTAAATGAATTTAAATAAAACCCCAGTCTAATTTAAATAAAACCCCAACCATTCCCAGCTGGTTCCCAGCACAGTTACAGCCCTCACTCTGCATCTCCCCACTGGGATTCCCTCCGTGCCCCAAAGGTTAATCCCAGTCCCATCTGCTCCTCCCTGTGCTTGGCATCCCCCTTCCTGCAGGCTCCAAAGGTCTAACACAATGTTCCTTGTGTTCCAGGGGAAACTCGGCGTGCCAGGACTGCCTGGGTACCCGGGCAGGCAGGGCCCGAAGGTAACGGGATGGGATAGGATTTGGGATGGGATGGGATGGGATTTGGGATGGGATGGGATTTGGGATGGGATGGGATTTGGGTTGGGATGGGATTTAGGATGGGATGGGATTTAGGATGGGATGGGATGGGATTTGGGATGGGATGGGATTTGGGATGGGATTTGGGATGGGATTTGGGATGGGATTTGGGATGGGATGGGATTTGGGATGGGATTTGGGATGGGATTTGGGATGGGATTTGGGATGGGATGGGATTTGGGATGGGATTTGGGATGGGATTTGGGATGGGATTTGGGATGGGATGGGATTTGGGATGGGATTTGGGATGGGATGGGATTTGGGATGGGATGGGATTTGGGATGGGATGGGATGGGATTTGGGATGGGATGGGATTTGGGATGGGATTTGGGATGGGATGGGATTTGGGATGGGATGGGATGGGATTTGGGATGGGATGGGATTTGGGATGGGATTTGGGATGGGATTTGGGATGGGATTTGGGATGGGATGGGATTTGGGATGGGATTTGGGATGGGATTTGGGATGAGATGGGATGGGATGGGATTTGGGATGAGATGGGATGGGATTTGGGATGGGATTGGATGGGATTTGGGATGGGATGAGATGGGAAGCCCAGGGACACAGTCCAGCTCAGCCCCCACTTGTGGGATGAGCTCCCTCCTTCCCACTCATGCAGGACAAAAATAGGGATGGACAAAAATAGGGTTTGAGCTGGTGGAATTCAGGGGCTGGCTGTTCATGGCTTCAGTCCCAAAGTGGTGGGAAGAGCTGGAGAAGGGCTGGGATGTGCAGGGATGGATCCAAGCAGGCTCCCTGGGAGCTTTCCTGCTGCTAAAAGGCATTACAGTCCTTCTCCTTGGATTAGGGTTTTTATCCTCCAAGATAGCGCTATCTAATTAATTAAGGAGAATAGCTAATGACTCAGGGTCTCCCTGAAATGAAAATAAAGCTTCCATTTGCATATTTGCAAACATCCTTTCTAGTTTCTCTCCACGCCCACCTCTGTTTGGGCCATTTTCAAGGCATTTTTTTAATTTAAAACTGTGAATTCCACTCCATAGACTTAGGCTCCAGCCCAGTTTTTGCATGCCCTGGAGGCTTTAGGAACTTCTGTCTTTGTTAACTTTTTTGTAAGAATCGTATTTTATTATTCATGTTCACTGCTTAAAAAAAAACCAAAAACAACCAACCCAGGCTTGTTTAATTCTGGAGACATAATTATCTGCAAGAGATTGTTTCCTGCTCGTGGTGGGGCTGGTTTATTTTTTCATTTGCATTTTATATCTGGAGTAGGGTTGGGGGGGGTGTCTTTTTGCATTTCTTGGATTAATCCATATTTTAAAAGCAGCAGCAATTCTCCAGGCACTGACATCAGAAAGGAACAAGCCAGAGTTAAATTTTCATGCGCACCAGAGTGACTTAGGAGCTAAAAATCCCGAATCCTTCCTGGGCTCCCATCACAACCCTGGCCTTGGGTCTTTGCAGTGACTGCTAATGAGCCATGGTTATTTTTTTTTGGTGGTGTTTTTGGAGCAAATTGAGTTTCTGAGGTCACCCCAGGGCTGGTGGTTTTGCTGTTATTGGAGGGAGGTTCAAGGGACAAGGGCTGGGAGCTCTGGGGTCACTCCAGGCCGGTGGGGGCTGCTGGGGGTGGCAGAGCTGTCCCTGCTGTGTCCTGAGCCTCTCCCTCTCTGTCTGCTCTTCCCAAGGGCTCCATCGGCTTCCCAGGATTTCCAGGAGCCAACGGAGAGAAGGGCACACGGGTAAGAGCTCCTTTTTCCGCTTTTCACTGACTGGTTTCTCTCCAGAGAGATGTGGGGAGCATTCCATTGCTGGGATGCTGCTCCAGAGGCTTTTCCATTTAGGAATTGCCCAAAAAGGCTCATCCCAGGACGAGGTTCCTGCTGCAGGACGGGAGGATGGTGGTGGCAGCACAGCCAGCAGCTTCCCAATTAAACCCTGGAAATTTTCCCCTCAGGATATTTTAAGAGGCTCCTCTGAACCTGAATCCTCCCCGTGCTGTCAGACTTTGCTCAGGGCACAAAGAGCTCTTTAATTAACAGTAATTATTAGAGATGGCTGAGTCTGTTCAGAAGCAGCCAAAACCATCTTTCACCTAACTTGAAATTCTAAATGCATGGCTGAGAACACTCTCAGTGCTTTTAATAAGCTGCTCAAAATTCAGAGACACCCTGAAAATCAGGGGGTTTCATCCCCCAGCCTTGTCTCTGCCTCTCACCCCACCTCCACAGCCTTCTCTCAGAATAGGAATTGTCTAAATATACTGATTTATTTTTTATCTGCTGCAGAACATGCTCAAATTAAAGGATTCAGAGTACAAACAAAGTCATTTTCTGCACCAGCTCCGGTCACACTGACAAGAAGGGGGAGTGAGGACAGCAAGTGGAATTAGTTTCCTTTTTACTCTCATTTAAATAGAAATGACTTCTAACAGACGGCTTTGAGAGGAGCCCAGCAAACATAAATCACTTTGCACTGCATTAATATCCTGCCACTGCAATTTGGGTTCTATCCACTCCCCTTTTTTATTATTTCATTTCATTTGGAACTACAAATGCTCATCCTCATCCTTCCTTCTGCTCTGGCTGGGCAGGAGGAGGGAGGCCAGGAAATTCAGCCTGGAATTCCCTGGAATTACTCTTCTCCTTCTCAAATATCCAGCAATAAAACCCCTGGGCTGGGTTTTTGGGGGGTGTAGAACGGCAGGGGAGGGATGTGCTGCTTTGAATCCTTGAGCATCCATGAATGATTTTATTCTGGGATGGAATCAAACCCATCTGGGACAGGAAACCTTCCAGGGAGTGGAGAAGGTACCAGGAGCTGGGCATTTCTGAGGCTGGAACAAACCCTGAGGGGGTTTAGGCTTGAATTTTGGCATTATCCAGCCTGAAAGAGACTGGGGAGGGAGCAGATCCCATGGGAAAGGACCCAGCTTCAGAACCAAGCCATGAGAAGATGAAAATTCAGCGTTTTCCTCACTTTTATTCCAAATGAGCTTTGTGCCTTTAACAGAGGTTGTGAGGATATTTAGTTACACCCTGGCAGGCCACACATTTCTACAGTTCAGGAATGTAAAAATGGTTTCTTAACCTATCAAATGTTGATTTATTTCATGGTAATTCCAATTTCTAATTTTTTATTTTTTTTTAATTTTCAATGGGTGATTAGACCATTTCTACCATTTAATACACAATTCATCAACCTGCATTCACTTTATCAGTGTAGAGAGAGATTTTCATGGACAAATCTTTCCATTAGCAACAGGAGCTCAGCTTGGAAATTTAAGAGTAGCAGCAATACTGATTTTCAGTAACAGCTTTGTGATCCATCTCTATTTTTACTATTTTATTTTCTCCCAAGTATCCCATTTGAAAGAAGAGAAAAGCAATTATATACAGGATTATAGTCTGACCTGGGGTCACTCTGCTCCAGTCCTCATCTTAATTTAAGCCTCGTTGAGTCCAACTTGATAAATCCCCCTCTGCTTCTCCTAAGACCACTCAATTTGCTGGGTTTGTGAGTGTGTTCACATGGATTCAAGAAAGAGAATTTCCAAGATTTCCTCCTTCAGTTCATTGTGGAATAACTCAATTTGCAGCTGCAACAACCCCAAATCATTTGTTTGTCTTTTCTTTATCACAAATTCACATTTTGCTCTTCAATTCCCTCGTTTATGTGGCCAAAATCATGCAAATCCCACATTTCTCTCCCAAAATGGAACTCAGCTTTCCAGCTTGTTGTTTCAGCAGCACCAAGAATCTTCCCAAGGTCTTAAATAATTAAAAAACAAAAGGTGAAAATCAAAGGTGGAAGGGCAGGACCTGCACAGGCAGCTGAATTTTAGTGCTGATGTGCTGAACATCCCCAAACACAAAAGTTCAGCTCGTGGCTGCTCAGTTGTACAAAAAAGGGCTGGAAAGGTAAAAATAGGGAAGGAAAAAAGGGATGAAGATGATTAAAGGATGAGTCTGGGAAAAGACTGGGAGAATTGGGATTGGTGGAGAAGAGAAACTTTGGGGTGAGCTGATTGTGGCCTTCCAGAATTTGAAAACAACCTGCAGGAAAGATGGAATAAAACTATTTAAAAGAGCTTGGAGTGATTTTGGATGGGGCTTGGAGCAACCTGGGATCGTGGAAGGTGTCTCTGCCCATGGGAACGTTTGGAATGAGCTGAGCTTTAGGGTCTCTTCCAACCCAGAGCAGCCTTTGATTCTCTGTTTGGTGCTTTTGGAGAATTCTGACCCATTAAATCCCCTAAGAGCTGCCCATCACCTCAGCTCCAGGTGGGCTCAGGATCATTTCAAGACTTGCTCATGAAATCAATAATTAACATGAATAATAAATCTTATTTTAAGAGCTATTTTCTACCATTTGCAGGGGGAAATAGCGTGGAGGTCCCTAAATCCAACTCTTTCTTGGTGTGCCTCGAAAATAATCTGAATTTAGCTGCCTTCACATCAAAATCCTTGTTTGAAAAATATAGGTCTGTGTACATTTGCAGGGAATATAAATTCTTTGCAACTGTACATGGGGCTGAATGCATGATTAATGACAGCAATAAGCAGGGGGAAATTTAGCTTAAAAATAGAATTGTGGGAGAAGAAGAGGAGTGTGGGGCTACCTGAGGGGAGGCAGCACCCCCTCCTCCCCACCTGCTCCCAATTTAGCCTCCCAGAGCTCCAAGAAAACCAGCTGGAGTACTTTAAAGTGAATTTTGTAATTAATTAACAAAAAAAAAAAAAAAAAAAATGCCAGCAGGCTTTAATAAATGGAGCTGCAGAACAAGGAAGATTCAGCAGGACTAATTTTAGCAGCTGGAAGAAAGTTGATGGTAAAGTTTTGCAGCTCCTGTTTTATGTTCTGCTGGTTAATGAGTGTCAGAGCCGAGCAGGCAGCGCAGTGAGGTGATGGATTTGGGGCAGAAAACGGAAAAGGGATATTTTAAGCACCCAGTGTTTCTTCCATGGGAATCGAGGCTTCCTCCCCTTCCCTTTCACAGGTGATTGGTGCCATGAACGGGCTGCAGGTCCACACGGGCAGAGTCAAACTTCTCTGGGGGTTTTTGGCCACTTGACACAAGGCTGGGCTTTTAGGCTATCCCTTTGCTTTTAGGCACAGCTTAATCTGCTGCCAGATTTCGGTGGAGCAGCCTGTGCTTTTTCCATGGCAGGATTAATCCCAGTCCCAGGGAGCTGAGTGCAGCTGTCAGATCCCACTGAGAAATGACTCCTGGAATTCCTTGTTTAGCTCTGAGTTAGGGAAGATTGGAAATGTGTGGGGCAGCTGGATTGGCCTGTGTGCCTGCTCTGAGCAGGAATCTGCTGTCACACCTGCCAAATCCCACAGCAACACGTGGGAGCAGCGGGGTGAGGACCCTGCCCCGCCTCAGGAGCAGGGATCAGTGGGGACAAAAGGATTACAGGTGTTGGGGTGGCGGAGCTGAAGCGTTTTTGGCTGGGTTTTTGGGATACTGCATGGTCTGAGGGGGTGGCCTCATCTTTGAAAGCATTTTGAGGTTTTAAAGGACTTTGGATGCTTCTCCTGAAGAGATTCATTCCTTCAGAGGGCATTGCTTCTCTGGGCATTGGGATCACTGTCCAGACCTGCCCAAGTGCTACAAATTCAAATAAGTACAAGAATCAGGAGATGGAAGTGAACTTGGTGCTGACTTGTTCATGGCAGATGAGAAGCAGAGAGGTTCTGAGGCAGTTTGTGCGTGGCAGGCTCTGCCGTGGGTTCCCCTGCCGTGGGTTCCCCTGCCGTGGGTTCCCCTGCCGTGGGCTCCTCTTGTGGTGCTGCTTCCTAATCCCTTCTCCTTTTCCATTCCAGGGCACTCCTGGCAAACCAGGTCCGAGGGGGCAGCGTGGTCCGACGGTAACGAGCCAGTTCTTCATCTTTGTGCCTTTCCAAACCTTGTCCTGGCCAAAGGGAAACTGGGATGTGCTTTGTTGTCCTCACTGGGGAGGATCTGACCTTCAGCAGCTGCAGCCACGGGGACACAGATTTGGGGCTGGGTCTCACCAGTGAATGGGGTTTAAATCTTTCTGATGGCTTTCCTGTCACCCCTTGCTGCTGCTGGGATGATCTGTTGACCCCAGGTGCTTGGGGCAGCAGAACGACCTCAAATGTCACCTTTTGTGTCTTTTCAAGGGTCCACGTGGGGAAAGAGGCCCCAGGGGAAGCACTGGAAAACCTGGCCCAAAGGTAAGGCTTGGGGCAGCCTTTGGGGTCGTGTCCCAGCCAGTGCTGGTGTAGAGAGCATCTGGTTCATCACCCTCCTTTCCTTTTCCATTGGATTTGGAAAGCTGAGCCCCCCTGAGGTTCATTCCCAAAGGCAAAATATGTGCCCAGGTTCTGGAGATGGCCCAGGAGCCAACAGGACATCGAGTGCATGCCCAGACCATCACAACCCTGACATCAGCAGAACCCTACAGCCCCTAAACCTCCCCCAACCCCTCATTTTTGGGATTTAAACAGTTTAAACCCCCTCAGAGCCCTTAGGCTGTGTTGTGGGTGAGGGGATGTGGTGCTGTTGGTCTCCAGAGCGAGCCCACTGCTGAGCCAAGCAAAAATTTGGGATTTTTCTCCCAGCCAGCCCAGAGGCTCTGACAGATTACCTGAGCATGGATCACCAGGCCTGGTGGAAGCAAAGCTTTTGTTGTGAGACATTGTCACCACCGTGCTCCCAGATCTAAAAACAAACGTCTGTTTGTGTTGGCATGAATTTTTGTTAAATCCCTCCTCTTTGGGGTGGCATTCATCTCTCCAAGGGAGGTCACTGTGTGGTGGAAATATCCCAATCTCCCCAGGATTTTTTATGAAGGGATGTGGGGGGAACAAGCAGCTGCTCATTTGTCACTGGCTGCTGCTCCTGTCACAGAATTATTATTAGAGAGGGCTGGGGGAGTTGCTGGGCTGGGTGTCACCGTGGGCTTGGTGCCATCTGAAGCCTTTGCACACAGAAGCTGTGATGCTGATTTGGGTATTTTTGAAATGCTCTCTTGTTTTTCTTCTTCCTAAAAGGGCAACTCTGGTGGTGATGGCCCCCCTGGTCCTCCTGGAGAAAGGGTAAGATGAGCTGAGGGTTAAGCAGGACTCAGTCCCGTGCTGTGGCAGGGCAGGTGGGGTTGCAGGGCTGAGGGGTTTCCAAGGTGAAAGGTGCTGGTGTGGAGAGAGGGCCCCCAAGCCATCCTACAGCCCTTAGGTCCTGTCTGAGCTCTCCAGGGAAGGCTCAGGTGGGTGTTTGGTGGAAGCATCACTCGAGGGAGAAGGGAGAAGTCACCCCTGGGTGACTGCAGGCAGCCAGAATTTCAGGCAGTTTCTGGAGGATGTGGTTCTCTAGGACCTCCTGCTGCTTTCTCCAGATCACAATCAGGTGGGAAATCCTGAAACAATGGGACTTTCATGATTTTAGCCTCAATTTCTGCTTTTTTTTTTTTTTTTTCTCCTTCTGGGTTTTGTTCTCTTTGTAACTTTTTCTACACAACCACCCAGCATTTGGCTTTCCAGATCTTTGTGCTTACCTGCTGCTCACACAGAGGTAATATTTCATATCAAGTGTTCCAGGTTCCTTAACCAAGTTCTCTGGCTTGTCTTTCATCCCAGGGACCACCAGGGCCTCAGGGACCTACTGGATTTCCTGGACCAAAAGGCCCCCCTGTAAGTAACTCAATTCCTGGGACATCCTAAGGAATAATCCAGTCTTTCCCACCCAGCCTGAGCTGATTTTCTGACAAGTGATGACATTCCCAATGAAAGGCATTTCTGATACACGCTTATAACAACCTGATGGGTTCAAATTTTAAATAGCCAAGTAAATTGCTGCTGATTATAAATGTTCATTTCCTTCTGAGTCAGGATCTCTGGGATCTTTCATGGTTGTTCTTTATTTTCCCTCTGTGGACATGGAGGACAGCACAGCACTGCTGTCTCTGCAGTTGTTGAACACTGAGGGGGGATCTCAGAAATGGTTTGGGAGTGATTTCCTGAGTGTGGTGAGCAGCTCCTGTAAGATAAATCCTTTGGGAGATGTGTGGGAAGGAAAAGGGTGCAGCTCTTAGGGTTCTGCACCTCCAGTTCCCTGTGAAAAGCTGGGAACTGAGGCGAGCAGGGCTGATTCAATGTTTGTCACAGTTTTGTTACCGAGCACTTGGTGATGCTGCTTCTCCCACAGGGTCCTCCTGGGAAGGATGGATTGCCTGGGCACCCTGGACAGAGAGGAGAAACTGTAAGTAGCCAAATAATCTTGGACTGGACATTACTCCAGAGCCTCCTTTTGGTTCCTCCAAACCCTCCTGTGCTGCTGGGGAGATGCAGCCCCACGTTTGGACTGTTTGCATTCCCTGAATGTCTGTGTCTCTCCAGCTGCTCAGGGTGGTCTGTGGGAAGCAGCCCACTTCTCCTCGCTTCCCAGCAAATGAGCATTAAAAAGGTTTTGCACATTATGCATTTTTCCTCCTCAACTTATCACACAATTTAATTAACTTGCCTGGCATTTGCTAAGCAATGCAGTGCAAACACTGCTCAACCCAGCAGCAGATATTTATTTACATGCTGTAAGACTGATTTTAAAACAAGGTGTTTGAGGTATTTTTGAGCCAAGTCCTCAGGCCAGGATTAACTTAAAGGTGAAGAGTTTTCACCTGCCAGAGCCTGACTGACATTGAGTCTTCCTTGAGTTTTCCATGACATCCAAGGACACCTCCAGCCAAGGTGAAATTTTGAAATGAGAAGTTTGACAGCATCAGCTTCTGAGACTGGAATCAAAAGCATTAGCCTCCAAGTCTGCAGCAAGGAATGGAGAATGGTCTTTTAATTATTATGGGGTCTGAAAGCTCTCCCTAATATCTTTCCTCAATTTGCCTCTCCCAGAAAACAGAATCTCTGTTAACCTGTGCCATCAGCCTTGCAGAGATCACTTTCCCTTGCAGACCCAGGCAACAGAAGTCCCTTTTTTGTCCCCCTTTTCCCCTCACAGTGCAAATAAAGCAAGGAAAGTAACATAAAAATGAATGAAATGCTCTTTCTACGTCCGTAGCCTGATGAGTGCAGTGTACCTTTGTGCAAGATTGAAATCTCTGTGTCAAACACTTCCCCTTGTTTAAGTTCCCACTCAGCAGCAAACAGGCACGCTGAGATATTTGGCCATATTAGATTTGCAAAGATTGGCTCTTAAAAAATAGTGACAGATTCTAAAACCTCTGTGCCCAAGGCTCAAAGAGTACAAAAGGAAACCCCTTTATTCAGGTTAATAAGGAAAGTCCTGCACAGAAATGCTCTAAATACCTGTCTGTGATAAGAGTTTAAATTGCACTTTCATTTCCCAAGGATATTTTGCTGTTTCCCCATCAGTGACAGGATATTTTCTGATCTGCAGACAGCCAGAATAGAATGGAGGAGTTATTTAAGCATGACAGGCTAGTGTTGGCATGGGATTTATCTGATCCTCTTTTGTGGCAATGAGAAAATAGCCCTTGTGCCCTAAATGCCATTCCTCAAGCTTGTCAGCAGGCTGGAGTAACAACCATAATTAATGTACTTTTTAAGGAGTAGCCTGGGAGAGCCAAACAGTTGCAGTGGTGAGAGTTCCTCGTTGTCACTCTTCAAAATGCCATTGGAAGGAGCTGTCATGGAGGCTTCCCTGCTCATCAGCCTTTGGAGACAAACACGGCTGTGGTTCCTTTCAGCAAATGTTGATGGAGGAGATAAAGCTTCACTCAGCCCCCACGGGTTGTGCTGCTGCCCCCGAGCTTCTGGGAGCTGAGCTGAGACAGAACCGAGCCTGAATCAGCACCAGAATGGGGAGCAGGATAAGGGAAATAGCTTTTAAGAATTGCTCAGCATGAAGAAATTCACACTGATTTTTAAGAGCCATTTAATAGTCATTAATGGCATTTTTAATTGCCATTTCCTCTATAGTTTTACAAGCATAACAGATTTTTATATATATATATAAAATATATATGACCAAACCAAAACAGCTCCATCCAAACAGCAGAGCTGAGCTTTAAGAATCCCTTCTTCTTCCTCTGCTTCACCCTTTATAAATGTACAAAGACATTTTTCCCACTTTCTGTTTGATTTCTTATTTCTTTTTCCTCTGGGTGCCCACCCTGGTCAGGGGTTTCTCTGGGGGAGGAACAGTTGGTGGCAGTGTGACCCTCACAGGAGGAGTCCTTGACAGAAGTGTCACCTCTTTGTCTTTTCCCTTTCTCCAACAGGGTTTCCAAGGCAAGACTGGCCCTCCAGGCCCCCCTGGTGTTGTAGGACCTCAGGTAAGAAGCAAATGCTCGTCCCTGCAACTGGTCTTCACTGGTTCAACTGGAGCTGCTTGTGCAGCAGGGACTCCTTTTCCAGGGAAGGCAAAGCCTTGTCAGGTGCCTTTGGAATTCCTGAGGCAGGTGTGAAATACCCCCAGCCACAGCTCACCTTGCTCAGGGGCTGGGATGGGGTTTAGAATGAGGTGAATGAGGTGGTTCCTGCGAACTCAGCACAACCACCCTGCTGTAAAACCGGTGTAGGGTGGGAACCCAGCTCAAAAACACGAACCCAGCTGAAAAACACGAACCCAGCTGAAAAACACGAACCCAGCTGAAAAACACGAACCCAGCTGAAAAACACGAACCCAGCTCAAAAACACGAACCCAGCTCAAAAACACAAACCCAGCTCAAAAACACGAACCCAGCTCAAAAACACAAACCCAGCTCAAAGACCTGAAGCTGACATGGAATTAAATGAGATGTCCACGGGCTGTGCAGCTGCTGGTGGTCAGGGCAGAGCAAACGTGATGCCAGGGTGCTCTTCCATGGTAACTTCACTTACAGAGTTTGTAACAAACTCTTCCATGTCACTGTGAGGAAAATCATCCCTCTCACATCTGAGCCAGGCTCTGCCAGAGCTGGGCTGCTCTGCTCTCAGTCACCACGAGCTCTGTGCAATGAGAACAAGCACAACCTCCAGTGAGCCTACACCGAGCAGGACCAGGCTTCGGCTGGAGCCTTCCTCCCTGAACTGCTGGGGAGCAGCTCTTTAATTAGAAAGTAATTAATTTGTCTTCTCTAATGACAGCGTAAAGTCCCTGATTTGTAAATTCCCTGATTAGGGGCAATTCCCCGACGGCTCTGTCTGTCTTCTCAAGTGCAAATGAGGTTCGGTGGCAATTTCTTGGGGCTCTGCTGGGTGTAGTGGCTGTGATCTGTGGCTGCTGAGTGAGCTCTGCGTGCCCTCAGTGCCCCCCTGCAGCAGGACATGAGTTACAGCCCTGTCCCCAAAGCCACCCAAGGGCAGGGACATGGTGGTTTTGTGCACGTGGCTTTTGTCATCCTAAAAGCTGGCCTTTGGGGAGCCCTGGGTGACACTTGTCACCTTGAGTGCCCTCGGAGGGCACAGAGGCAGCCGCTAATTGCCAGGGACTGCGAGCCTCATGCATTATTTATGCCCCTTCCGAGCAGGAATCAGCAGTGTTGGAGAGTGCTTAGGAAGTTTTCAATTAAAAAGGAAAAGCTAAGCATAATAGTTGTAGTGTTAACATCTCATTTGGGCGAAATTTGCTCTCCTCCAGAGGTTCCCAGTCTGCCGAGGGTGATGTTGGCCACTTCCAGAACGTGGTGCCTGTCGATGCCAGAGGGGGAATCTCTCCAGGGATTGCTGGTGGCACTGCAAGGCAGCTTTTCCATGCCATTACAGCCCAAAGGACTAAACTGATACCCTGCACTTTTTCCTTCCTCGGTTGTTCTGCCAATACCCACCCCATTTTCTCCGACTGGTTTTTTCCAGGGTCCAACTGGTGAGACTGGGCCCATGGGTGAGCGGGGCCATCCAGGCCCTCCAGGTCCCCCGGGTGAACAAGGCCTTCCTGGCCTCACTGGAAAAGAAGGGACCAAGGTAGGGCCTGGAATTCACCCTCCTTGCTGCCCTCCCTGGAGATGGAGAGGATGATTCAGAAAAGAAATGGAGCTTCTGCCTCATCCCAGCTGGAGGCTGAGGAGAGGAGCTGGGCCTCCATGGGATGTGCAGGTGCTCAGCTCTTTATCCCTGTCCTTGCAGGGGGATCCTGGTCCTGCTGGCCTCCCAGGGAAGGATGGTCCCCCCGGATTGAGAGGATTCCCTGGAGAACGAGGCCTCCCCGGCCCCATTGTGAGTAGAGGCTGCTGGCTCCCTCCAGCTGGAGAATTCCCAGCTGTCCCCCTCCCCAAATAACTTTGTTTTCCTTCCTCCAGGGTTCTCCAGGGCTGAAAGGCAACGAAGGTCCCCCAGGCCCTCCAGGCCCAGCCGTGAGTATCCCTGTCCTTGCAGGCACCACCATTTACAAGCTTGGCAGGGCCAGGCCGGGGTTAGTCACAGCTCCAGGCTTTATCCCCATTTTCCTGACGACTCCCTGGATGTTCCTTTACTTTACAAGCCCTGCGTGTAACAGCTCAGTAATTTTGTGGGGTCAGCTGTGGGCGTACGTGACAGGCTGAGGGAACTGCAGGGGTTCAGGACATCCAGGATTTTGTTTCTAATCCACCTGCTTTCCCTCTGGAAGTTGTCTCCACTTGAGATCCCTGCTCAGGGCCACCCTCCTGGAAGGAAACATTCATCATCCAACCCTCCCTGCTGGCTGTGAAGTGGCTCATGCTCTTGTTCCAGGCTGTTTATGTGTCCCCAGGAACTGAGCTCTCTGCACAATCCAGAGGAGAATCCAGCCCTTCCAGGCATTTTAATTCAAAAAACTGATCTGCAGGGCCCCTTAGGCTGGTGGTACCAACCCTTCATGTGGCAGTTATCCCATCAAATGTGCACAAACATGGATGAAGAGCTTGGATTTCTCTCTGTCTGGGCATGGGTGAAGATTGATACTGCAATTAATGCTCCTTTCCTCCTCCTCCTCCTCCTCCTCCTCCTCCCACAGGGCTCTCCAGGGGAGCGTGGCCCTGCAGGATCAGCTGGCCCCATAGGATTGCCAGGGAGACCTGGCCCTCAGGGACCTCCAGGACCTGCAGGTGAAAAGGGAGCTCCAGTAAGTACCAGTATGGAGATGTCCAGTTTTGGGACAGCTGGAGATGTGTACAGCTGGGAGCTGGGTGTGGAACAAGTCCTTGTGGAGATTTAAATCATAAAAAATAAGGAATTCAATTAGGAAGGAATTCAGTTAGAGAGGAATTTTCTGATCTGGAGCACATCAAACCACTGAATGCCAGCTGCTCAAGTGCCCCGTTGGTGACACCCCTGGCTGTGACCCCAGGGACCCAATGTCCTCGGGCAACGAGAAGACCTGGGGGCTGAAAAGGTGACACACAGCCTGTGTCACCTCCTGCTGACAAACAGCCAGAGGCCAGGCCTGTGGGCAGAGAACTGAGCCAGCCCCAGCAGCAAAACCAGCCAGAGGTGGCTTTGGGGATGTCAGGCTGCTCTGGTGATGCACTGATATTGGTGGGTTGATATCAGAAGTGTTTATCAACCACGCTTGCTGGTTTGTTAGGAACTCCAGCAGCAAATCCAGAGGCGAGAATTTCCTGATGGATCAGTCTGAGGAACATCTGTCCTGCTGAGTACCTACAGGATGTGTCAGTCAGGGCAGGGATGAATAGGCAATTTATGTGGCATCTAATTTATTCAGAGGAGAGCACCCAGGATTCGGATGCAATTCAATTATGGGTGCAGAAACTGGAAAATATTCACTGTTCAGTTCCTGTAAACAAACAAATTTGATTGAAGGCTCCTGCTCATAGGAGTACAAGTAGATGTTGACACAAAGATTGTTTTATTCACTTCAGGTGGTTTTATTTGTCCTGAATCTCAGGATGGGCCTCCTGAGAGCCCCCCTTAGTTGGGGGTCAGCCAGGGAGGGAGCAGCAGTGAATGCTGGGGCAGCCAGGACCAGAATCAGCAAAAATTGGCTTGTGGGAGTAAAAATTACTTGGGGTCTTGTTTGTCATCCAGACAGAGATGGCAGAGGGTTCAGATTAAATCAGATTATGTTGCTGCAGCAGTGAAATTGCAGCTGTGATCTGGGTATTCACTGCTTACATTTGTTTGTTCTTTTCATTATCCCTCAAGACAGAAGTTTTGTCTCGTTTCAGACAAGGAGCACAGATGAAATATCAGCTGGAACCGGCTTTTCTGTTCCAATCCAGCCAGGAGTCATTAGCAGCTGAATAAAAGCAGAATGAGCTGTAATTGCTCGGTTGGAGAGCTCTGGGTGTGACCTGCCTGTTTTTCTGCTTCCAGGGGGAGAAGGGTCCCCAAGGACCGGCTGGCCGGGATGGCATCCAGGGCCCCGTGGGACTGCCGGGCCCAGCAGGTCCTGTTGGACCTCCTGGGGAGGATGGAGACAAGGTGGGGACAGCTCCTGCTGCGTGGGGTCACTCTGGCAAGGAACTGGGCAACGTTTCCACCGCAGTGCATCCCACAGTTGGGTGGGATGTGCTGCTGGAGGATTTTTATGGAACTCACAGTCCCATGGGATGATTCACACATTCCCACAAAATTCCCTGAAATCCAGTTTGCCTCCCCCAAACCTGTAGCAGGTGCCTGCCCACAGATGGCCAGCCTCTCCAAATTTATTCCCTTTGCCCCCTCTGTCATTAAGCCCCTCTGGAGTGGAGGATTCCCAGGAAACATCAGCTGGGACAAATCCCTCGTGGCTGCTCACGGGCTCTGCAAGGTTCAGCTTCTTGCATCGTGTGGCAGCCGAGGGATTGAGGGATGGAAAAGGGTTTGGTTGCACCTGGGGTGGCCAAATCTCTGGAATGATTCAGCCCACTGTGGCGTGTCCCTGTGGGATTTGTGGTGAGGATGCAGACACACAGGGCTGCTGCTGGGATGTTGGGATGTTGAGTGGTGGGGGATTAATGTTGTCCCTTTGTTCCTGGCAGGGTGAGATCGGGGAGCCTGGGCAGAAGGGCAGCAAAGGTGACAAGGGTGAGCAGGTGAGTGGAGGGGACTCTGCTGTAGCTGCTTCTCTTGACTGTGGTTCGTTGTGTGACTTGCTGGAAATAGAAATTAAATTTACATCATTTTCTAATGTTGATTCATCTCTGCTTCATCAAATACCCACATGATGTAAAAAAAGAGTGAGAGCCTCAAGTGGGAGCCTCCAGCTCCCAGGAACACTGAGATATTTCCACATCACCCACTTAGCATGGAAATATCTGTGAAATATGGGCAGTGCTGCCATCAGAGTTGAGTCTTTGGCTGAAGTTCCCTTTCTGATTTAGTTGAAGATGTCTCTGCTTTTGACAGACGGGTGGACCAGGAGATTTTTAAAGGTCTCTTCCAACCCAAACCATCCTGTAATTCTGTGGTAATTCCAGTTCCACACCCTCTATGTGCTGCCCAGAGCCTGAGGAACATGAGTTACCCAGGAGTTAGGGCTGAGTGCTGACATTGCTTTGCTGCAGCAAAAATGTGTTTGGATGTGTCTGCTCTCCACTGGCACCAGTGCTGAGGAGTGCTGGGGTGTCCAGGGAGACCTGACCCTGTTCTCCATCTCTCTTTTGGGAATTAATGCAGTTTTAATGGAGATTGTGTTGAAGGAATTCACCTTTTTCCATGTGAATTTGTCACTCTGCTCGTAACACTGACATTTCTTTTGTGTGACAGGGTCCCCCAGGCCCCACTGGTCCTCAGGGTCCAATTGGTCAGCCTGGCCCAGCTGTGAGTATTGCTCCTTATTAGCAGAAATCCCTTTTTTTCCCCAAAAAGCTTCCTGGGAATCACTGGAATGATTCCTGCCTGGCACTGCTTCTGCCAGCAGGAGCAGGGGGTGGTGGGATGGGGTTTGTGTGGCCCCACGTGTGTCCTGGGCTGATCAGAGCCTTTCCTTGTAGGGAGCTGATGGAGAGCCCGGGCCCCGAGGACAGCAAGGCCTCTTTGGGCAGAAAGGAGACGAAGGACCCCGAGGTTTCCCCGGTCCCCCCGGCCCCGTGGGCTTGCAGGTGATTTGCAGCATCCAAGGAGGGTTTAGGGTGGTGAGAGCTGGGGCTCACCTGAGATGTTCACAGCTAAAATTCATCCTCTGCACCTCCACAGGGCCTGCCTGGACCACCTGGGGAGAAGGGAGAAACGGGTGACGTTGGGCAGATGGTAAGGGTCTTCCATATTTCTTTTTTCCTCACTGGCAATGCTCTGAGAAACACATCTGAAATTTGGTCCTCCTTTTCTCTCAGGGTCCACCAGGCCCACCAGGACCCAGAGGTCCATCTGGGCCACCAGGAGCAGATGGTCCACAGGGTCCTCCTGGAGGAATAGGAAATCCTGGTGCAGTAGGAGAGAAGGTAAAGCACCCAGATGAGCCTGAAACAGGAGCTTGCTGTGCCAGCAGAAAGCTCATCCCCCTGCAGAAATGTGAATATTTCCACCCTCTTTTTCCCTGTGCAGGGTGAACCTGGGGAATCTGGTGAGCCTGGTCTCCCTGGAGAGGTTGGCCTGCCGGTAAGTGCCCCATGGGAGAGGCATGGATGTGCTGGAGAGGTGTGGATGTGGATGGGACAGCAGGGACTGAACCAGGCCTGTCCTGGATTTGGGTATTGATGACACATTGCCACGTTCCTGGGTATTTATAGGATCACGTTTAGTCACCAAATCTGGGCTACCCACGACTGAACACCATGAACACCACTCAGTCCTTGTGGGAAGGGACTGTTAAATCATGTCCTTGTGTTTGGAGACACAAATAGAGCTTCTTGCTCAGAATTGATTAAAGGATGATTAGAGATCAGTTGGGGATTTTTTTTGGTTCCTGGATAATAAAACTTTTGGGTTTTTTTCTTTACAGGGTCCTAAAGGTGAAAGAGGTGAAAAGGGGGAAGCAGGTCCCTCTGGTGCTGCTGGTCCACCTGGCCCCAAAGGCCCTCCAGGTGATGATGGCCCCAAAGGCAGCCCTGTAAGTACCCCCTCAGTCTTACCTTGCCTTGCCAGCAGAGATTTCTGCATGAAAAGTTGTTCCCAGAGATATCTGTGGAAATTCAAAATTGTTTCCTAACCATGGAATTGCTCCTCTGGTGATCCATGAACTCAGCCCCTTTCTTTAGGGTCCTGATGAGGGAAAGACCCCATATTTCCCAGAAATACTGGAATTATCAGTGCTTTTTGCAGGCTATCAGGAATCTCACCCCATGGAGAGGAGCTGCAGTAGGATCACTTTGTGTTTGTAGCTTTCCAAGGTCTTCTGCACAAGAGCAGAACTTCCAAAATAAGATCAAGGAGATTTATTGGATTTGGGAACTACCTGCACACCCAGCTCCCTGCTGCTGCTAATTTCCACAGCTCTGGTGAAGCCAGTGGAGCTCTGCTGATTTTACCAGGGGACGATGGCACAGGGTTTATCTTACAGGCTTCTCTGATGCTTGAAAGTTTTGATGAGATAAGGCAGGATGGCACAAAGAAGCAGAGGAGGCAGGGGAGTTTAGTCATCCCTCCTAACAGATGGGATTTGGGATATCTGTGATGGGAAGCAGGCTGCTCCTGGAGTCATGTGAAGCACCCGACAGACATTGTATGGGGAAGAATGGTGAAGTGTTTCAGTCATTAAATGCTCTGAGAGGCTCCTCCTGTGCAGAATGTCACACATTTGCAGAAGCAAAACCTTCCAATCTGCACGTTGCCAAAGCTGGGAGGATTCTGCTGTCACCCAGCCAAAGGATTTCTGAAAAACTGGGATGGAAGTCCCTGTGCTGCCTTTGGAGCTCTGGTAGTCAGGATGCAGGTCTGGACTGGCTGGGACAGGGTGAAATCACTGCAGCTGCTGAGACGGGTCATGATTGCAGAGATTGGGGTTTTACTCCATTGGGTGCTCCCCATGTTGTCACTGGAGCTCTCCAGGTACAACGTCTCTGACTTGGGAATATTCTTCTCTCTTTGCAGGGTCCAGTTGGTTTCCCTGGTGACCCTGGTCCTCCTGGAGAGCCTGGCCCAGCTGTAAGTGTTGGTCACACTGAGCTTTCTCCTCCTGGTGTGGTAAAACTCAACCATGCTGCTCATTCCCAGCAGCTCCCCTGGCATTTCCTCTGCTCAGCTCCATTCACACCCTAAAAAAGCCTCCTTGTTCCTTTTTCCCTCCCTCTTTAGGGTCAAGATGGTCCCCCCGGTGACAAAGGTGATGATGGTGAACCTGGACAGACTGTGAGTACCTGGAGAGAGGAGAGCTGTTCCCCACAGTGCCCGTGGCTCTGTATCAGCTCCAGGGACACTGAGCCTCTCATTCCCACCAGAATTTCCCACTGGGAATTGTCTACTGAAAATCTCATTCTCTGCTGTGTCATCCATCCATGATCCATCCATGATCCATCCATGATCCATCCATCCATCCATCCATCCATCCATCCATCCATCCATCCATTCCTCATCCATTCCTCATCCATTCCTCATCCATCCATCCATCCATCCATCCATCCATCCATCCATCCATCCATGCCTCATCCATGCCTCATCCATGCCTCATCCATGCCTCATCCATGCCTCATCCATGCCTCATCCATGCCTCATCCATGCCTCATCCATGCCTCATCCATGCCTCATCCATGCCTCATCCATGCCTCATCCCTCCATCATCCATCCCTCCATCATCCATCCCTCCATCATCCATCCCTCCATCATCCATCCCTCCATCATCCATCCATCCATCCATCCATCCATCCATCCATCCCTCATCCATCCCTCATCCATCCATCATCCATCCATCCATCCATCATCCATCCATCATCCCTCCATCATCCATCCCTCATCCATCCCTCATCCATCCACCCATCCATCCAGTCTTAGCTCTACATCCTGAAAGCATGAACTGTCTCCTGTGAAAACAGCATCCAAGTCTTTGATTGTAGCTTTTCCCAGCCTTCTGGCATTCCATGGTAGGAAGGGTTAAACCAGGATCCCATCTGCACCCGAGGAGGTGCTGGCTGGGAGTTCCCCTGGCCTCCCACACCCAGGCTCAGCACAACCTGCAGGGCCTGGCTGAGCTCTGGCTGCTCTTTCCCACATCCCGTGGGGCACTCATGGCTTGTTCCCCTCCCCTCTCTCCCTGCAGGGCTCCCCTGGGCCCACGGGAGAGCCAGGCCCCTCTGGACCCCCTGGAAAAAGGGTGAGTTGCTTGTTTAGGGAGATTTTCCCAAATGCATTTCTATTAATTTTTTAAAACTCATGTTGTTACTAAGTCTACAATAAATGCTGTGTAAATACCATGTAAAATGTGTGATAATTAAAAAAAAATAAAATTATACGCCATCCACAGCCTTTGGAAATTGATGGGAAGCTGCCAGGCAAATCCCATGGATTTTTTTTTTTAAGGATATTAACAGCCCAAAGAAAATCCAAGGATGAGGTACTCCTGTTCTTCCTGCTTTGTGGCAGAACCCAGGGATTCATTTAGCAAGGAGATAATTTAAAAAGCTTTTCAGGGATATTTGTCTCCATTTTGTCTCCTTCCCTGGGGCCGGAGCATCATTTTGCTAATTCCACTGGACCGTTGCAGATCAGCAGGATCTGATTGTGTTTCCCATCTATTCTGGGCTTTCTTTAGGGCCCTCCTGGTCCAGCTGGTCCCGAAGGAAGGCAAGGAGAGAAAGGAGCCAAGGTAAGAGCTGAATGGGATTCCACATGTGCTGTGTCCTTGATACTCCAAGAGGAGCTCCCTCTGCCAAGGCAGGGAGTTGATTTTGCTGCGTGTTACAGCAAATTAGCCTGAATTTGGGGCCACTGGCCTCAAATCTGAGCTTATGTTTCAGCCCTTAACAAGCTCTGTGGAGATAATTAGGGCTTGGTAAGGTCATGGGAATGTTTTCTTTCGTTTGAAACATCCAAGTGCTATATTTGGCAATTTAATGTGTTGTAAATAATGGGGTGTGCACAGCCCCGTGTCCTTTCCCAGGGCGAACACAGCATTAATGGGCTGGGATTGTTTGGGTGGGAGTGCTGGGGAAATGGAGATGGGATTGGAAATTACAGATCCTGTTGTAGCAGCACAGGGGAGGGAGGATGCATGGATAGGTGTCCCAGAGCCAAAGAGCAGCTCCTGCTGGAACTCAGGCAAGGCTGGAAACTGAAGGAGTTTGGAGAGTGCCTGAGCTGGAGGGAGCAGCAGGAAACTCAAAGAGCAGAAAATTTCATGTGTTTTGCATGGATCTGCATCCACTCTGTGCCCTCCTGGCACCATCTCACAAAAGCAGCTGATGTCCCAACACAAATTCAACACCCTGCCTCCCCATCTAGGGGGAAGCTGGTTTGGAAGGACCTCCTGGGAAGACTGGGCCCATTGGTCCCCAAGGTGCTCCAGGGAAGCCTGGCCCCGATGGCCTTCGTGGGATTCCTGGTCCAGTTGTGAGTATTCCCACTTTGAGAAAGCTCAGGTTTGTTCCTGTATCCCACCTGCTTGGGAGATGCCTCTTCCCAGTGTTCTGTCCATGCTGGAATGCCTGACAGCAGATAAAGCAAATTTCATGGGGATAATGGGATGGTGAATATCATCTCCCACATGTTTAATTTGAGTCTTGGGTCTTCAGCCGCTCTGCAGGAGTGATTTTCCTTGACCTACAAAGTCCCTTTTCCAGCAGAGATTTGAGCATGGAAGGAACATAAATCTTTTTGCTTTTGCCATCTGTGAAAAGCCAGGACAAACGTTCCCTGGCACAGGTGAATAATCAGAATATTCCCATCTGGGAGCACTGCTGTCACTGGGAGTGAGGAAATTGCACTTTTTTACAGGGTGAACAAGGTCTCCCAGGATCCCCTGGCCCAGATGGTCCTCCAGGCCCAATGGTACGTCCAGAGCATCCAATTCCAAGAGTTTTTGAACTGGATGAATGAGTGTGACATGAATTCATTCCCTCTTTTGTTTTCCCCGTGTCCCAAAGGGCCCTCCGGGTTTGCCTGGTCTGAAAGGAGACTCTGGTCCTAAAGGGGAGAAGGTGAGAATCCACACAGGATCCCATTGCCTGATCCCTGCTGGGCTGTGGGGGGACAAATGGCACTGCAGAGGGGTCCTGCAGCTGGCAGGACAAGGCTGGGGAGTGTCACCAGCCCTGGTGACAGCTTTAGAGGAGAGCAGGAGCACTCTGAGTGTGCCCCCAGGAGCTGAGCTGTGGGTGAGTGTGGAGGAGCAGAGCCCTGGCCCATTTCAGGGGTGATTCTGCACTCTACAAACATTTCTGTCACATGTATGTATTTATATAACCCCAGGGAATAAGCAGCTGCTCCAGTGCAGAGGTTCTTTTGATATTTGTAGCATTTTCTGCTATAAAAATCTCCTATTTTGCTCCACTCTGCTACTTCCACGTGTCAGGGATTGCTACAGATCCTCCTCAGCTCGCTCAGATATTTGGGGTTGGGTCTAGAAATGTCTCTGCTGTCTCCAGTCAGAAATCCTAATTAACATCTGCCATTTTCCCCCAGGGTCACCCAGGTTTAATTGGTCTTATTGGACCTCCAGGAGAGCAGGGAGAAAAGGGTGACAGAGGTCTCCCAGGCCCCCAGGGCTCAGCAGGACCCAAAGGAGAGCAGGTAAATATTCCATAAAACCTTCATGGAAAGTGCAAGGGAGTATTGCACCCTCGAGGAGGTGCAGCACAGCAGAGATAGGCAACCCTGGCAGGAGATCCTTGGCATTTTTGAGGGATATTAATGTGGTTTATTCAATGTGTGAAATACAGATCTGCTCCAAAATGACCCATTTTAGTGGGAAGCAGATTCTCAAGGGTCATATGAAAGAGTTGAATAGACTTGAAGGGATGGTGCCATTAAATATTCATCTAAAGGGCTGGTTCTTAAAAAGTGTGAGCCTAAATGAGATAGGAGCTTCCTTTTCCATGCTCTAAACACCAGGAAAAGCTCCAGATTGGACTGGAATCCTCCAAAACTGGGTGGTCACCTGTGAGCAGGGGTTGGATGTGTAATTTTAGGCCAGAACTGTAAACCAGTATTATTTTGCTGCTGTTTTTTAGGGTATCACAGGTCCTTCTGGACCCATCGGACCTCCAGGGCCCCCAGGATTACCGGTAGGTGACAATCAATGACCTTGGAATTCCTTGGGAGCTGCACAGGCCCTCAGGAGCCACTTTGGTGCTCCCAGAAATGCCCAGCACGGCCCTGACTGCAGGAGGGTGTTGGTCACAATTGTTTTTTTCAGTTGAGCCCTTTAAAAACACTTGGATGAGTCCCAGGAGCTCTGGAAGTGATGTGGGAGATAGGCACAGGGAAATTGTCCCACCCTGTTTCTCTGCCCCCTTCTTTTGGAATAGCCACAATCCCATGGGCATTTCTTGCTTTTTTGCTGATTTTTATCACTTTTTTGGATGCCCAAAGGCCTCGTGCTGCACCCTGGGGTGCCCAGCTGAGTGTCCTGAGCACGGAGCTGGGATCAGCCCCACATTCCAGGAATCACCCAGCTGATTTCCCAGTCCCCACTGGAGGAGTGTGGAGCTCTGCCACAAAAGCTTTTTTTGTCAGTTGGCAAATAAAAGCAACACCCAGCTCAAGTGGATGGGGAAAATGGAAATATAAAAGGAGTAAATTTTTTTTTAAATTTCCTTTCTGAATTCTCTGCTTGGAAATGAACTGACTCCTTTCTGTATTTGTCTCTCCTCAGGGTCCACCTGGTCCCAAAGGTGCTAAAGGCTCATCAGTGAGTATGGACACAGCTCAAGGAAGAGGCTGAGGGGTTTTATTGAGTGTGGGACACACTGGGACTCCCCTCATCAGTAAAATTACTGCAATTAGCAGCCAGGACTGAGCAAACTCAGCTATTCCAGGCTGCTTAAGCCCAGGAATGGTAAATGGGGAAGGTTTCTGTGCCACAGCTGCACTTTCCTGAAGAGCAGAGCAGCAGAGATCACAAGGAGCAATCCAGAGATTAGTCCTGGGGAGAAAAGCTGCTGCTGGAGAGTGCAGGGGATTAAAAATACTCCACGAGAAGCGGGAGGTGGGAAGCTGGAAAGTGAAGAACTCAGTGAGAAATGAAACTCTGGAACTTTGTGGTGCAAACCTGCTGTGCTAAAAATTCCTCTTTTTGGGCAACTTCTTAGTATCTTCTTGCCATCCAGAATTCGATGTTTTATTAATTTGAAGATTTTATTTGACTTGCAAAACTGTTGGATTGGTTCGGAGAGTTAAAGATATTACGCATTTTATGCATTCTGTAGGAAAGATAAAAAAAATCTGACTGTAACTCCAGGTGTTTGATCTTTTCTTTTACCTAAACACCAAAAATAACCAAGAAATACCATTTTCTTGGGATGTGGGTCCAGGGAGACTCCTCTTGTGTGCCTGAAGGGACAAAAATGAAGTTTTAGGCACTGTTAAAATGATGTGATAAAAATACCAGGTGAATTCTCCTGAGTGACTCCTGATTTTCCCTTGTTTTTCCATCCAGGGTCCCACAGGTCCAAAGGGTGAATCAGGTCTTCCTGGGCCCCCAGGGCCTCCTGTAAGTAGAAGCCATAAGGTGAAGGATGAAATGAGGTTCAGACTTCATGGGTGCTGGAACTGGGGAAGCAGGAAAATCTCTGGACAAAGATTCCTTGCCAATCCTAGCAAAGGGTTGGAATCTCCTGGAGACACTGGGGGAGAAAGCAGGGTGGGAAGGGAGGAGTTATTAGTGGGAAGGTGGAAGAGGACAAGGAGGTGGAAGATGTTGAATCCAGAGGTTTTACCAGCACCATCCATGGGTGTTTTCCACGTCCAATGTGTATTTGGGGATGTTGCCGCTTTGTCCATCTCTCGTGTCCTTTTCCCAATGGAATGAGAAGTTGTGTCTTTTTTTTTCCCCCAAAAATCAGGGTCCTCCTGGAGAAGTCATCCAGCCCCTGCCCATCCAGGCTGCCAAGAGGACCAGGAGGAACATTGATGCCAGCCAGCTGCTGGACGACGGCAACGCCGACAACTACATGGACTATGCCGACGGCATGGAGGAGATCTTCGGCTCCCTGAATTCCTTGAAACTGGAAATCGAGCAGATGAAGCATCCCTTGGGCACCCAGCACAACCCAGCACGCACCTGCAAGGACCTGCAGCTCTGCCACCCTGATTTCCCAGATGGTGTGTCCCAGGATGGAGGCAATGGAGGGAACTCTGGGGTTTTCCAGCTCCACGCAGAAGTGAGGGCTGGAAGAGGAGGAATTTGGGGAGTCCATGGGGGATGTGGCTGGTGGAGAAGGAATATGTAGAGCTGGGATGGATATCATTGGAGAGCCCTTCCAGCTGAAATGGTCTGATCTAAAAATGGGGATATGGGCTGAAAAGTCTTCTTCAGCTGGCACCAGAACATGACTTTTCAAAAACTACATATAAATAATAACCCAAGAGAGGTGAAACATCCCAGGGTAGGAGGTAGTGCCCTCTGACCTGATCCTTTCTTCCCTTCCCTCATCCAGGTGAATACTGGGTTGATCCCAACCAAGGGTGTTCCAGGGACTCTTTCAAAGTTTACTGTAATTTCACAGCTGGTGGAGAGACCTGCATCTTCCCCGACAAGAAATCTGAAGGAGTAAGTCCACAGCACCTTTGCTTTCCCCTCTGTCCTGGTGATATATGGTTTCCTGATATGAATATTCATAGACAGCAAATTTCAGGAGGATTGAACAGCAGCAAGGAATATCAAAGACCCAGCATGTTCTTTTGTTGCACAACATTACCTTCTAAAATACTATGGAATATGTTGACAAAGAAAAAATCAGATTTAAACTGTGATTTGGGACAAACCTCTGATGATTTCCCAGGCACAATAAATGCTAAAACCTTCATTTTTTTTAACGTTGCTGTCCAAGGCAGGGGTGTGTGTTGGTGCAGGAATTGGGAGCTCTGTTTAACTCCTTCCCTCCCACAGTCCTGCTCCACTGCCTGCTTGCCCAAGCACCACTGATTGCCCTCCCCTCCCTGTTTCTCCAGGCACAGCAGATAAATGTTTACCTCCTGTCATTTTTCCTGCTGTTCCTTGTGGATAAATGATCCTAAATGATTGCAGGCAGGCTCAGAGCTCTCCCTGGCACTGCTGCACAAGGTTGATGAAGTTATTTGTGTAATGATGCTCTTAGCTCAGCCATACCCATCATTTTTGTCCTGTATCCCTGCACTCTATTTTCCAGAGCTGCTCTTCCCGCTGCCTGGGGACCAGCTGTGGCACTGGCCAAGCAGAAACACAACAATTCAGCCTGGGGGAGCTGTGCCAGTGTCACAGTTGTGCTCCAGCTGTGACAAAGCTGAGCTGTTCTCCTGCTGCATTTCATCCACCAGAAATGTGTGTCAGCACAGGACAAATCACATGCGACATAAATCCTCCCTGAGTTTTTCTTGGGGCTGTTTAAAGAGGAGATGGATTTCCTCTTCCTTTGCATCAGTGTGCTGTGTTTTAACTCAAGATTTGACAGCTCAAAAAGCAGAGTCTGGCCATGATCTTGCAGGGGCTTGAGCTCCTGCTGTGCTGGTTCAGTGAGGGGCTCTGTGGAGCTGCAGCACTTGTCAGATAAAAATTCCATGCTGGGATCCACAGGAAAAAGCTTCTCCCATCCAGAGGGATGCAGACAGCCACCACCCCAGGCCTGGGCAGTGTCTGAGTGGGTTTGTGATGAGCCACAGCAGAGTTTCAGCCCTGGCTCCTCTCAGCTCATCCCTCCCCCAACACAAACGCTGAGATTTGCTCTGCAGGTCACCTCCTGCAAAGGGGAGGACAATCCCCACACCTGGAGCTGGGCTGCTGTTTTTGGAGAGATTTCCAGCACAAATGAGGGTGTTGTGGGAGGCTGAGGGAACAGCCACACTCCTTCCTTGGGCTCTGACTCAAAAAAGCTTCAGCTGCTGAGCTGGGGCTGTCTTAGGGATGCTCTGATGGCTGATTCCTTGTCCAGGTCACCCCTGGGTACCAGGGGCTCCATCCTGTGTGTCCAGCACCTCAAATACAGCAGGCAGGCAGAGGCTTTTCCTTAATCCATCCTTTGCCTTTCCCAGCCCCACAGCACTGGATTTGGCATTAGAGAGGCAACAGGCTTCTCCAGCACCAGCACTGCCCTCCACATGAAGATCAATGCACCTTTTCCCAGCCATGCTTCCTTTTTCCCTCTCTGTCTTTCCTTTTAATTTTCCTGCCGCTGCTGGAATTGCATCCCAAGTTCCTAGAAGGCAGAGACAGCCCTTAGCAAAGGGGGTTGCTGCCAGAGCAGCACCACTCCATCTCCTCTGCTTCAGAGCCACCTTCTGCTCTCATTACTGATGTATAAAAATTTAAAAAACAAAACATTTTAAAGCAAGTTGGACAGTTTCAATAAGACATGCAGACTCTGGAATGAAAGTAACCTTTTTAATTTTGATTGATTTTTTTTTTTTCTTTCTTTCTCTCTTCCCTCCTTGCCATCCACAAACTAGGCTAGAATTACTTCCTGGCCCAAGGAAAACCCAGGCTCGTGGTTCAGTGAATTCAAGCGCGGTAAACTGGTAAGATGCATCCTGGTGCTTGCTGTTTCCTTTAACCCCCTGTCATATTTTACAGAGTAAAATGGCTCGTTGGCCCAAAGAACAGCCTTCCACATGGTATAGTCAATACAAGCGGGGGTCCTTGGTAAGTGGCTAACCCTGGCCCTGGATCAGAGCTTGTCACCTGCTTTGGTATGGCCACACTGCTGCCCTCTGCATGCCCGACTAACCCCCCTCCCAGGCACATGGAAATGTTTAAGGTGGAATCCTGAGAGAGACCCCAAACTCACTGCAGGTGCTTTCTTCCAGTCTGCCTCCCTGGGACCTTGGGAACTGAGCTTTGCCCGGGGTTAGAATGGGACACGGGGGTGTCCTGGGGGACCCTGGGGCAGGTTTGTCTTCACAGAGCCCTGCAGGGAGTGCTCCATCCCACAGGGAATGCTGCATCCCACAGGGAATGCTCCATCCCACAGGGAATGCTGCATCCCACAGGGAATGCTGCATCCCACAGGGAATACTCCATCCCACAGGGAGTGCTGCATCCCACAGGGAATTCTCTCATTCCACAGGGAGTGCTCCATCCCACAGGGAATGCTGCATCCCACAGGGAATTCTCTCATTCCACAGGGAGTGCTGCATCCCACAGGGAATTCTCTCATCCCACAGGGAATGCTGCATCCCACAGGGAGTGCTCCATCCCACAGGGAATGCTCCATCCCACAGGGAATGCTCCATCCCACAGGGAATGCTGCATCCCACAGGGAATGCTCCATCCCACAGGGAATTCTCTCATCCCACAGGGAATTCTCTCATCCCACAGGGAGTGCTCCATCCCACAGGGAGTGCTGCATCCCACAGGGAATTCTCTCATCCCACAAGGAGTGCTCCATCCCACAGGGAATTCTCATCCCACAGGGAGTGCTCCATCCCACAGGGAATGCTGCATCCCACAGGGAATGCTCCATCCCACAGTCTGAACTCTTTCTGTCTCCTCCTCTGTCCCCATTTTGGGTGTCCCCTCGTTGCTGTCCCCCGGCAGTGCAGCCTTACCCCAAGAGCTGAGAGCTCCATGAAATGATGCTAAATGATAAAAATGGATAAATGATAAAATGGATAAATGATAAAATGGATAAATGATAAAATGGAGCCAGGAGCAGGCCGTGGTGCTGCCATCCCAGGGCTGGAGTTGCACATCTCTGGCCTCTCCAGGACAGCTCTGTCCCAGAGGATGGATTTTGTTTCCCACGTGGAGATGAACCACTCTGGGGGCTCCCATGCTGACCCCAGAGCTTGGGAGAACCAAAGTCATTTATTTAAAGGAAAATTTCCAGCCCAAGCCTAGTGGAAAGGAATTTGAGTGAGTCACAATTAAGGATTTTTTTCACAAGGGAAGAGCTGGTTTAAGGTCAAACAGCGTTTGATGTCAGCAAGGCATAAACCAGGAAAAGCTCTGTTTCTTGTCTTGTAACAGGACATCCACATTGTGGGGAGATCATTCCCACAGAGAGCCAGGCCTGGGCAGGGATGTCAGATTTGTGTCTTAAACCACAGAAAAGTCCCCCTGGTGCATCAGTTCCTGTGGAATTAGCGGGATGCACATAACGAGCTCAGCCAAACCAGGAGGATTTGGGAACAGGCAAATATTCCATGGATAAAACCAACCTGCCCAGGGGCAGGAGATGTTGTGCTGTGTCCCACTGAGTTGTCCCCTCCCCAGGGCAGGGGGTTCCTGCAGTGCCCCAACTTCCACCTTAAAGGGCAAACAACCCAACCCCCTGCGTTGTTTCCCACATTTGCTGCATTCCATCGCCACTAAAACACGTTTTGCTCTGATTCTGCCCTCGAGGAGGACACGGCTTCTGGGGCTTCTCTGCATCATCAAATCAGGCTGCAAAGCCAAGGCTTCAGCCTCGTGGCTCCATGGAAGGCAGCTACTCATAGCTTAATTACAGAGCACTTCATCAGTTAATGTTCCAAATACCTCCACTTCTCCATCTCCCCTGCTTCTCTTTTTCCCAGCTCTGTTAGAGGCTCAGTTGCCAGCCTAGAGCTTAGGGCTTATTCTTTTTTAGATAAAAACATTTCTGGTGCTACTTGGAGCTCTTTTTTCCGTCTTTTTGTGTAGTCATTTTCTTGCTGCTTCTTTTTTATTTATTTTTTTACCTGTCCTGCTTTTTTTCTATTTGGAAAAATAAAAAAGCCACCAGTATGTGGAAGATCTCCCTAAGCAAATCACAAAACAGTCACAACACACAGACCATAAAAGGTTTTATTTCTTTATTTATTTTAATATTAGCTCTGACTTTGCCTCAGTCAGTACTTGGAACCAATCCACATTTGCCTGATGGATCAAAAATCAGCTGAAATTTGTGTGTGGATGGGTAGAACCAAAAGAAATTTGAGTTCCCCTCTGGGTGTTACTCTGCTCCTGTTACTCCATGGAGAAGGTCCCGGTGTCTTGAGGGGCTGAACCCTTGGGGAACCCCAAAGCTGAGGGGAAGATTTCCAGTGCTGCTCCATATAAATCCTGGGATTGCACAGCTGGGCAGATGCTGCCTTTCTTCTGGAGACACCTGGAGTAAGAGGGATGCAGTAAATATGAAATGTAACCAAACCAGCTGGGTTTGATGCTCCCACACCATCATTCAGCAGTGCCACAGAGCACTTGGAGCCAATTCCTTACCTTTCTTCAGGATGCAGCTGAGCTGTGTTTGGAGGGATAAGAGGCTTGCAGATGTTTTCTCTGCTTCCCTTCTGTGTGTGTTGCACACAATTCCCAGCAGCTGTAATGAGGCCTGCATCCCATCCCATCCCATCCCATCCCATCCCCATCCCATCCCATCCCATCCCATCCCATCCCATCCCATCCCATCCCATCCCATCCCATCCCATCCCTCCCAGCCACATGTGGTACCTGCCAGCACAGAGAAAAGAGGAAAGGATTGGATTTTCCAAAACTGAGCAAACATTGTGCATGAAACCATCTCCAAGTGGCTCCAGTTGCAAAGCTGGGACAGGGCTTCACAAAATCTGCACAGGCTGAACAACAAAAGACCCCTTAAAAGGCAGCCAGGCTGCAAAGCAAGCACTGGTTTGAAGTAAAACCAAATAAGAGAAGGTCCTGCAGAGCAGCACTGCCACACTGGCTGTGTGACAAGCTCTTGGCATTTTTTGTCCCCTTCCTTCCACGTGCTGGTGGTTTTCTGGTAGCTCCTCCTGGCATGCGTGGCTCTCTCCTGGTCAGTCACATTTAACTCTCAGGAGGACAGTGCAGCAGCATCCTGACAAACCGGTTGGTATCTTGATTTATTTGGATTTTCTCTTTTAATTCAGTGTTTTATTGTGGTTACAAATCTCTTCTACTGTTTGCAGCCTGCACCACAACTCAAGGGTTCGTGGTACCTGGAGGAAATCCACGCTGGTTGGGTGCCTGTGTTTTTTCTCCTGGTTGTTTCTAAAGAAACCCTCAGCCCATCCAGGGCAGTAGTTTGGAGATGCCACCTGAAGCCCAGTCAGTTCATACCTGCAAAAAACTCATTCTGTGGGCCATGAAAATCCCACAAAGTTCTGAATCCCCCAAGTGCTGGGATTGGGTTTCAATAATTTCTTTTTGTAGGAATATATTCTCCTGCAAGGGAGAGAAGGGAGCCTGGTGGGAAGAATGGAGCAAACCCCAGTGTGCAAGACTGGGAATCACAATCTGTGTTCATGACAGGGCAGCAAATCCATTTTCCTTTCCCTGAGCAGAGCTTTTCCAACCAGGGCAGCCCCCAGTCCTCACCAGCAGGGCCAGGATAGCTGCAGATGAGTGCAAAGATTGCTCCAAAGCCCAGGCTCTGGTGCCCAGGAAAAACGAGTGGGGAATACCCCAGAGTGTGCAGAACAAAACACCCCTAGCAGTCAGAAATTAGTGTCAGACAGGACAGGAAAATAAAGCCCTGAGCCCTCACAGAAATTCACCTTCTCTCCTCTTCAAAAGCTGGAGAAATGCATTCAATATTGGCTTAAACTTGAGACATATCCCCAAATTTCCACCCTCTTGCCACCAGGGCCAAAACCCCCTTGGTTTCTTTTTTTTTCCCTGCCCTCCTTTTAGATTCAATTTTTTTGCTCACACCTTCACCCCGTCCAGCAGGAGAATGAAAAATTCCTGGGTGAGCAGAGCAGCCCCATGGCCACAGTGTGGCAGGAGCAGGGGCTGTGGTGACACTGCTGTCCCTCAGAGCCCTGGGCCAGGAGCAGTGACACTGGTGTCCCTCAGAGCCCCGGGCCAGGAGCAGTGACACTGGTGTCCCTCAGAGCCAGGAGCAGTGACACTGGTGTCCCCCAGAGCCCCAGACAGGAGCAGTGACACTGGTGTCCCCCAGAGCCCCCAGGCCAGGAGCAGTGACACTGGTGTCCCTCAGAACCCCCAGGCCAGGAGCAGTGACACTGGTGACACTGGTGTCCCCCAGAGCCCCAGGCCAGGAGCAGTGACACTGGTGTCCCTCAGAGCCAGGAGCAGTGACACTGGTGTCCCTCAGAGCCCTGGGCCAGGAGCAGTGACACTGGTGGCACTGGTGTCCCCCAGAGCCCTGGGCCAGGAGCAGTGACACTGGTGTCCCTCAGAGCCCCAGGCCAGTAGCAGAGATACTGGTGTCCCTCAGAGCCCCGGGCCAGGAGCAGTGACACTGGTGACACTGGTGTCCCCCAGAGCCCTGGGCCAGGAGCAGTGACACTGGTGTCCCTCAGAGCCCCCAGGCCAGGAGCAGTGACACTGGTGACACTGGTGTCCCCCAGAGCCCCCAGCTGTGTTTCCTGCCCCTCACTGCCCAGTGTTGTCCCTTCTCCACCTCTCCCAGCTCTCCTACGTGGACTCTGACGGGAACCCCATCGGGGTGGTGCAGATGACCTTCCTGCGTCTCCTGAGCGCCTCGGCCCGCCAGAACATCACCTACAACTGCTACCAGTCGGTGGCCTGGCACGATGCCACCACCAACAGCTATGACAAGGCCATCCGCTTCCTGGGCTCCAACGACGAGGAGATGTCCTACGACAACAACCCCTACATCCGGGCTGCCCTCGACGGCTGCGCGGTACGTGGGTGCTCCTGGCCTTGGGGACACCTTGGGGACACCTTGGGGACACCTCTGTCCCCTCCTCTGCTTGGCCAGCACCATCTTCCCCCCAGCAGATCACCCCCAAATGTGCTTCAGGGTTTTCCTTAACGTGGCAGACATCAACTTGCTCTTCCCTGCGTTGGAAATAAACGATTCCATGGGAATCCATGATCCTGCTCGAAGTCAGAGGAAGCTGCAAAACCTCCAGGAATCAAATTAATCTGATTAATCCAATTTATCTGCCTAAAAATGCTGCTTGCTTTCAAAAGCCTCCCTGTGTTTTGGTTCTTAGCCGGTTCCTCGCACAGGGAGAGGAGAGAGATGGCACCCAGTTGAGCAGGAAATTTCCAGGGCTTGATCTTTTTAACTGTTTCCAGAAATTCTTGGAGGCAAAGCAGGCAGGGTTTGGTTGGAATTTTCGTTCTTGCAGCCCCAGGAAGGCTCTGGGCTGTGCTGCTCATGAGGTGCACAGCCACAATTTCCAAAGGTGCCTCACATCCTCCCTTTTCTTCTAACTCCTCTTGGATGCTTGATTTGGGTTTAAACTCTGAAAATTCTGCCCTCAGGAGATAAAAATTTGGCAAAGCAGGTGCTGCCTGCATTTATTTTGAGCCCCAGCTTGCTGGTGTAAAAACATTCATAATTCCCACCCTCTGGAACTGCAGCACTTGGAGCCCACGGGACAGAAAGATTGAGATGTTTGACAGAAAAAGCTCCTCACGTAATTTGAGATTGAAATGCTTCTGTTCTGGCACAAACAGATTTTTTACTGATGGAGCAATGAGGAAAATCAGATTAGAACTTTTAACACATTCCTGGAGAGAGAAAAGGCATCCAGCCCCCTTCTGGAAACACTCAGGAGAAGTTTGTCCTCAAGTTTTTCATGTCTCCTGCTGACATAGCATCCTTGGGGAAAAGGACCTTCTCCTCCCTTCCCCTTCTGAATCTCAGAGCTGCTGGAGGACCACGTGTTGAACATTTTAAAGTGGATCAGCCTCCTGAAAACCTCTACCTTTTGTGCAGATAAATTGGATTAATCTGCTACCCTGGCAGATGGTGCTGCCCAAAGCGCAGGCAGGATATTTGAGATTTATCTATTTGCTTAAAGGAGTTTGGGGTTTACAGTAGATTCTCTACATTAAAGATTATTTTAGTCTGGCTCTTAGACACATAAAAAAGCCATTAGGAACTTAGAGAACTCCACCAGGAGTTTAGAGGTGCTTTTGCTTCTTTTTTGAGAGTGAGTGCTGCAGCCCATCCAATTGCTGGGCTCGGCTGTGCTGGGTTAATGGTTGGCCTCAATCATCCCAAAGGTCTTTTCCATCCTAAGTGATGCCAGGATTGAGCCCTACCCTGGGTTGGGCTTGTCCTGCTGTAGTGGGGAGGCTGCTGAAGCCAGAGGAGCTCCAGGGCTGATGTTCTTCCCATAATTTGTTTTTCCTGAACTTCCAGCCCTTTCTCATAGCTGTGCTCCAGCCTGTTCTTGTGAGCCACACAAATCACAGGGAAAGGTAGAGCCCAAAGCTGCTCCATAAATTCTCTTGTTTGTGCAGCTTTGTACGCCCTCAGGGGGCACTTCTGCTTCTCTAATAATTATTTATATTTTGGAAAGAACTCTGTGGCCACCAGGCATGATAAAAAGACAGCAGCACCTTGTGAATTCCATCAAACTTTAAATGTGATCTTTTCACTAATATATTCGAATTAAATCGCTCCCATTTGCTCAACAAGCCAGGCATGTCCTGGGGGAGAGGAAACAACCCTTCCACAGCCACGATTTTTCCAGGCTCCCATTCCAGCTTGGAAATGTGCTGGAGCAGAGTTCGAGTGTCATGATCTGCTTCTTCCCCAAGGTCTGGGCATCTCTCAAGGGTTTTGCAGCTGGGGCAACACGTGTTAAAAGCACAAATAAATTTGTTTGGGTGGTGGTGACTCCGATTTGGGTCCAAAAATTCCCGGGAAAAATCAACACGGTATTCCCAGCAGAGTGGTGATTATTCAGATGTGCTGATGTAGGCTTGGAGGCATCCTCAGAGCTCCTCTTTCCCTCATTCCAGGCAAGGAAGGGCTACCAGAAAACCATCCTGGAAATCAACACGCCCAAAGTGGAGCAGGTCCCCATAGTCGACATCATGTTCAATGACTTCGGAGAAGCGGCACAGAAATTTGGATTCGAGGTGGGACCAGCTTGCTTCCTGGGCTAAAAGAGCCACCTGAACCTAGTCTCCAAATGAGCAACCTCGTAACCTCATTGCGCCATTTAATTAAAAACAAAAAAAGAGAAAAAAGAAAAAAAAAAGGAGAAAAAAAAGAATTCCTCGTCACGTGCACGGTCTGAAACTGGACAGCGATGGGTTATTATTTTTTTTTTTTTCCTCCCCACCTATTTTGTTGCGTCCCCTGGTTTTGCCCCAGCCCCTCTGTGCCCCCTCAGCCATTCCCAGGATGGATATGGAATCTCATGACCACCAGCCACACACGGAGACCTGGCCCTGTCCCTGCTGCCACCGCTGCTGCCCCGCGGCCACTGAGCTGAGCCCACCTCCAGCACACTCCTCCTTCCTCCTCTTCTCCTTCTCGCCAGGAAGCGTTTGTTTGTTCCTAAGGAAAAAAAAAAAAAAAAGGAAAAAACTTGAAATTCCTCATGTCCAGCTTGATGTTGAAGTCCCAGCAGTCCTGGATCTGAAGCTTCTTGGAGGGGTTTTGTTGCCTTCCACTTCTTCCACTTCCACTTCTGTTTGGATCAGCTCCAGCAAGGAGATGCCATGGCTAATTCCAGAATTTTCCATGTTTCCTCCACTGAGTTTGCCTCATTCCACGTTTTCCAAAGTGCTGACTCAAGGTCACACTGGGCATCTCTTTGCCGTGTCTTAAAGGTGCTTCTATTTTTGTATGTTTGTGAGTAAATATTTGTATCGTATTTTATTTGAAATGTTGGAATGTTTCCGCCTTCAAACCATGCAAGTGACCTTGTCTGTATTAAAGCCACCCCATCCCAGCCAAGCTTCCAGCTGGGAATGAAGACAGCAGCTCCTGTCCCCACTTCTGCCTCTTCCCTGCCCCAAACTGGGATCTGGAGGCGTTGGAATTACCCCCAGGATGAGGTGAAACCAGCCCCCTGAGCCACAGATGCCTTTTGCAATGATTCCTTTCAAAATGAGGAAATTAAAGCCACTTTTTAACAAATTTCCTACAAATCCCCTGATCTAAAAGCAGGATCTGCATTGAGTCTCTGCCTTTTCATCCACTTGCTTAACACCTGCATTTTAAATTCATTCTTCTTTTTTTTTTTTCATTTCAGCATTCCTTTAAAATAATAAGAATTAAACCTGAATCCATTCCCAGTGGCAGATTCCAGTGGCAGGGGAAATCCATTTGTCCTCTCTGAATATCAAAAACCAAGAAAAAAAAAAATGAAGAAGAAAAAAAAAAGGTGCTTTTTATAGTTATTTTTACATATCTCTGTGGTGCTGATAACTTTAACACAACACTGGGGATACCCTGCCACTGGCCAATCTCCCACTTGGATTTTTAGGCACTTTCAGGCAGATTTTGGCTGCTGATAAATGCATGGCACCTTCTTATCTCTTCTATCCAAATCCTGCTCCTCTCCTTCCTTGGATGGGCCCGTGTAGTAAGAAACATTAAATGTTCTTACAATTATTATTATTTTATTTTTATTATTATTATTATTATTATTATAATAATTATTATTTGGTTTTCCCAAGGATATCCATGTCTTTTCCCAGTGGGAAGCAGAGCAGATTGTCCTCAGTGGCTGAACGTTTGTGGTGCTAATTTATGTTGGGTGTCCTGAAGCCGTGGGGGTGCTGCCCGCCCAGCAATCCCGGGAATTTGCAATTTTCCTCCTTTTCTCACTTTTTTTTTATTCCTTCCACGGCTCACAACGTGCTGACACCCTCTTCTTTTACCATTTATTTTTTCCTCCTTGCCCGTTTTCCTTCTTTAGGTCTCTCAGCTGGAAAATAATTGTTGCAAGGTGGGTTTTGGTTTTTTTTTAATTATTATTCTTTGGCCTGGAGCGCTCAGCTCAAGGGGGATTTTTCACCACGAAGGAAAAGACATCACATTTACTGTGAAAAAAGCCTATATATGATGTCTTTTCTCCCCTCCTGCCCAAACTGAGAGCAGCAGCATCCGAGGAAGGGAGGCAAAGCCGTGCTGGAGGGAGCGGCAGTGCCAGCGGTGCTTTTGGAGTCCTGGAGGAGCCGTGTCCATCCCTCTCCCTTCTTCTCCTCTGCTCTCTCCCACTTAAGGGAATTCAAAAAAAAAACCCAAAAGGTGCTACCCTAAAAACTGCAGACTCCGGCAGCAGAGCAGTGAAAAGGAATTTAGGATAATAAATAAGGAATTCAGCTTCTCAGTCACCTTGGCAACAGCGGGAAGGGCGGGAAAGGTTGCACATCCCAGCAAAGCCATATCCTGATATTTCTGATATTTGTCCACACCTGTGTGTCTGCCCAGGTCATGGGATTCTGCTCTCAATTTTCTCATCAAGAGAGCTTTTTTTTTTTTTTTTTTTCCTTTGATTTCTCTGCTTGAAGAAGAAAAAAAAAAAAAAAAAGAGAAAAAGAATAAAAATAAAAATTTCCTGTGTTGAATTCCACAGTGTTGTAATTGTACTGAGCTCCAAACTGTTCCAATCCCCCCCAGACCACTTAGCTACGGTATATTGCAATAAAATTACTACTTGTATTTGCAGACTTTCTTTTTGTGTAATTTTATTTCCCTCCTCCCCTTAATATATATTGACTTGAACAAATGTTGATAAGAAAAATAAAACCTATGGAAAAAAAAAAAAACCAACAAAAACAACAACTTTTAGTACATAAAGGCCCTTTTTAAAATATAGTGTCAAATGCCATATTGTACATTTCTTCAAAGTCCAATAAACATGTCATAAAATTTAAGTGTAATGCCCATAAGAGCTATTTTTAAATATTTTAAACCTGTGTAATAAAGGAATAAATGTAATAGATTTTTTTTTTCAATAAATCAAGTTTACTGTTTCCACCTAAACCCCCGTGATGTGAATCTCTTGTTGGAGTTGATTGCAGCGGGATTTCCCCAGGAGCCCCCTGCCCTGTGGAGCCTGGAAAGTTCATCAGAGGAGCAGTGGAAGTGGTTAAAAGGTAAAGAAATACTGTAAAATACAATCCAAACCCATCTTGGGAAGAAATTCCATGCCTGGAATCTTTTCTTTGGTTTGTTTTTGTTTTTGTTTTTTTCTTTCCCAGTGAGAAATTCCAGTGCAAAAATCCAACCTGGTTTTGGTGGCTGGGACGTGGAGAAGATTGTGTGGCCACCAGCTCTTCACCTTCTCCACAGCAGCAGAAACATCACCAGAGGAGCTTTTCTCTTCCTGATCTTCCCATCCCAAGACAAATTCAGGAAAAAAAACCATTTTTCCAGCTTCTTGGTGAGCTCCTCAACCCCCAGATTCCCGTTCTTGGCCCCAGGGCTCTGCTGTGTGGAGGGGAGCACCACGGGGGACACTTTGCTCATCCTCTCCTCCTCCTCTCCTGCAGGTTTCACTCCAGGATCCTCTGGAATTCCCTGTGGGAAACCACACCAGTGGCTGCCACCGGATCCGGGTCACTCTGGTTCTCAGGGGCTTCTTCAAACAGCCCCTGGCTGGTGCTGCAGTTCCAGGAGATGTTGGACCTTCAGGAGGAGATGTTTGGAGCACTGCAGGTGGGTCAGGTGCAGCAAGCTCAGCCCTGCACGAGGCTCTGAGGTGACCAAGCCAAGCTCTGTGTCCCAAAAGTTTGTGCCCTTCATTCTTCGGCTGCAGATCTTTGATGATTTTCATTCTTCGCTAAAAGGTGTCCAGAGAAGGAGCCAGAGCCACAGATTGGGCCAGTTCCATGGGCAGGGACCTTCCACAGCCCAGGGAGCTGCAAACCCCATCCAACCTGGACCTGAAATCGTTCAATCTTTAGTCATTGGGTCTGTCATTGACTTTGAGGAGCAGTTTTGGGAAATCTTGGGGTATTATGGCCCCAGATGGACCCCAGGAATGCAGAGGTACCACAGCTGCAGGGAGAAGTGAGGGCAAAATAACTTTATTTACTTAAACCCGGCTGGAAATACCTCACTTGGACCTTGCTCATCCTTCAAGGTGACCCCAGCCCTTCTCACCAGCTGTGATTTGCACTCAATCACTGCTGCTTGCAGCAAACGCCTCCGTGCTGAGGGAAGCTTTGATCTGCTATTAGGGAAAAACAGAGATCTGAGGAGAGATCTGACTCTTTCTGGCACTGCCAGACACGGGAGCCCTGGCACATCTTTCACCTCTTTTTGTAGAACATGGCCATGATTTAGTGCTCCAGCTCCAAAGCTGTAACTCCAGCAGGTGAAATACTGAGGGGAATTTGTAGAAGAGCCACAGAAAGAGCAGCAGATTATTGAGACAGTGTGAGCACCCAAACCTGCTCAGTTATGGGGTGAGGATGGGGCTGCTCACCCCAAATTCCAGCAGCAGCTGCCTCAGGGATCCCACAAGGGCAGGACCAGGAGCCCAAAGCTCGGGATGCAGCAAAGAGAGGATGAAAACCACCAAGCTCAGCACCCAGGGGGAGCAGAGCAGAACTCAGCCCAGGGAGTGGGAATTACCCAGCTGATCCCAGTGGGGTTAAAAAGTGCTTTTAAAGCAGGGAAGGGGAGGCTGCAGAGCTTGGGGCTGCTGCTCTGCCTTGCCCTGCATGTGAGGTTTTATTTGAAATGCCTGGGCTGGGATTCCTGCCCTGCAGGGTGAGGAAAGCAGGAGAAACCTGCAGTGTTTTCCCCACACAGCTGCCTGAGCTGACCCAGGCACAAGGATGTGTCTGTGTGCTTCCCACTGCTTCCAGGGGTAAAACAGGAGCTGCTGTGGGATTTGCTGTAAAATGGGAATTGTTCTTTGGTTTGGTTTTCAGCCCTGCTCTGGAGGAAGAGGCCCAGCCCCTCGTGCTGCTCTGTGACTTGTGACTCCCTGGTTTTTGGATTCCCTTGGCTTGCTTCAGCTGCACTCCATCACCTTAAGGTCTTTTTCAGCCTAAAGAATTTTGTGATCTAACTGGTGGAGCACTGGCTGTCCCTAAAAAAGCCCATCCTACATGATTTGTTAGAGTGGGATAGGGGGTCTTACCAAACACAGCTCCCCCAGCCCTGATTTGACCTGGAGCTGCACCAGCAGGGACCAGCTCATCCCAGTTCCTCCTGGGAGCTGGGAAAAGGGACCAGGATCACAGCCCTGCCACGTCCCACTCCCTGAGCCACTCTGGGGTCACAGCTTTTGCTCTCCACAAGATGTCACGTGGGATTGGGATGCTCTTGTTGCTGTTGCCTCTCCAAGAGATGTTCCTCCCCCATCTCCTTAAATCCTGTGTTTACAACAGACTGGTAAAAATAACCAGTAACTGATAAAATTTAGAGAGCAGATCCTGGGCGTCCCCTCGGTGTCTAGGTGAGTTTTGGCAAACAAGAGAAGCTGGGAATGGGTGTTTTATACAAAGGGTTGAGCATCCTTAGTGCCACCAGAGCTCCCCTGGAGAGACAGAAACAGCAGGAGCAAGTGGGAGGCTGGAATGAGGAGGGGAGAGGATTGTGCATGAATTAGCATGGAGAAAATATGCAAATTGTTGGGTAGAGTGAGGCTCTCATGGCATTCAAAGGAGCTGGAGCTATTCTTGTCCTTCAGCTGCTTTTTGTCCTGCGTCTTCTCCCAGCCAGGCTGGATTTGACTTGGGTTTATTTTTATTAATGTCTCAAGCAAAAAGTAGAATTGATCTGACCCACAGCTCTGGGAAAAAAAAAAAGAAAATACAAAAAAACCCCCAAAACCCCACAAAATCTCTCTCATGTCTTCCTGTGAGAAAAAACAAGTGAGCTGGAGGTGCCTCTGGCAGTTCAGCACCACCTGTAAATTAATCTCCAGAGTGCCCAGAAAAGCTGATGCAGTGCAAGTCAAATGTGTCCCCTCTCTTCACACCTTGCCCAGGAGCTGTGCCTCTGCAAATTCCCTGCTCTGGCTTTCCAGCCAGACAATTCCCATGGTTTTTTTATTATATTTTTTTATCAGGACTGCTCAGTGCTGTGTGTGTCACCACGAGTCCGGTGTCCCTCTGCCATGAGCAGGTGGGAAGCAAGGATTTATCATAATTTTCCATCAATTATTGTATCCCTGCATAATCTGGATTTCCCTTCATTTTTCTTTTCTTCCCACGTGTTTTTCCTTTAAGGCAGGAGCAACCTTTGAGGCCAAGCTGGGCTGATGTTCCCAACATCTGTCAGGGGCTGTTCAGGCAGGGCTGCTCTCCTGCCACTGTGCAGTGACCCAAAAACAGCCTTGGAAATAATTGGCTTTTAATTCATCCTTCCCTCAGCACTTCCAGCTCTGGGGAATCCAGTCCCTTTCCACATCAAGGGAATCTTCAGCATCTTCTCTGGAAGTGCTGGATTTGGGGCTCTTGCACTGAAAACCCATTTTGCTTTTGATCTGAGAGCAGGAGGAGTTTAGCACGCTGCACTTTTATTAATGGCACTTACTGCCACTTCATTTATTCCTTGTAACTTCTCTGCTTGCAGATTTTTCCCATCCTGGGGCATCGTGGCAGCAAAGTGATTTTCTCCAGAGGCACAAACCCGGTTCTTCCCACAGCTCCTGCCTGCTCCTACCTCGGCAGCAAACAAAACCCTCCCAATTCCCTCTGGTACTAATGGCTTTCCTCAAACAGCCCTGAGCAAAAACAAACACCCCAAAGAAATCAAACACACCAAAACCCTGCAGAAAGCAGCTGTTCCCCTCCTTCAGAGAGGATCCAACGAGCTTGTTCCTTCAGAGATGCAGAAGGAGGGGAGCTGTGAAGCGCTGAAATTACATCTTGTAAGGCTGCGGCTGTCACGCTCACAGGCACCCCTGGAACTGCTGCTGCACAGCTCAACAGCCACAGCCAGCCTGGCAGCCCTGGGACTCCGTGTTCTCATCCTGCCTAATTATTAATATGTTAATTTGACAATGAGATGTTGTTCTTTGTGGAGAATTTCCTGCGCCGCGCTTGGATTTTTTTATTATTTTTTTTTTTTCCGGCTGTTTCTCAGCTCGCGGATTTTTTTGTTTTCTCTGTTTCCTCGGCTCAGGGCAGAGCAGAGCTCTGAGGGAACTTTTTGCCCAATCCCTGGAAGTGTCCAAGGCCAGGTTGGAAGGGGTTTGGAGCGAGCTGGGATAGTCAAGGTGTCCCTTGGGGGCACTGGATGAGCTCTAAGGTCCCTCCAACCCAAACCATTCCGGGATTCTCTGATTCCCTGAGCATTCCAAGGTGCCAAGAGGGTAGCAAAATAGGAGAGCATCGTGCTGGGGCTGATTATTTGGGAATATGCCACAACCAAGCCCTCCAGAAGGTGGATGCTGCCCCACGGCCGTGGTTGTGCCGCTGCCTGGGGATCCAGAGGGAGAGAATGCCCTGATGAAGTTTAAAACTTCACCTGTTCAGCTGAGCAGGGACCAGAAGCTGCTGGGGGTCTGCCAAAGGTGCTCTCACACATCCCAGGTGTGGTGAAGAGTCTGATCTCTTCAGGATTGTGGCACAAATTCACATCCAGAGGTTTCCTGGGGGCTCCCAGATGGAAAACTGGGCTGGGAAAGTGCCCCCCTTCAGCCCCATCTCCCCCGGAGCTGAAGGTCGGACCCCAGCTGCTCCTCACTGCCACCAGCACCATGCTGAATTTCAGGAGACAGCAGCAGCCACTAAAAAAAAAAACCCAAATTGTCCCTTTTTAGGATTTTCCCTTCAAGCAGGTTGATCCAAGACCCTGTTGAAACAGAATTCAAAAACCTGCCAGACTTGAAACATTAATTAAGACACACAACGGGGAGAGAGGGGGAGAAGGAAGGAGGCGAGCATCCATTCAGGAATTCTCTGCTCTACGAGGCAGCGTTTGTGGCTCCACACACATCCATCATTTTTTTTGGGGGGGAAAGCAAGAAATTAAATCCAACCCCACAGGAAGTTTGTCCACCACCATGGATTTAATTTCCCAACTTGCATCAAGCAAAGATTAACCTTGCTGAAGGGCGCCAGCAGAGCGGGGAGGAATGTACAAATTAATCCCTGCTATGAGTTTCTTCAGGAGGAAACACTGAGCAGGATTAAATATTTATTGTATATAAATATTTTCTTTCCCACCTCCCCCGTTTCCTCTCCTGATCTGTATTTCGGGCTCCTTCCAGCAAAGCCAGTTTGTCCAGCAAGAGTGCAAGTGTTTGTTTTTCCTCCTGGATGAGGAGGAAGATTTGAGGAATAATTCATTTGCCACCTTGATTTTTCCCTTCCCTCCCCTCCCAAGATTGATATCGTGGCACTTAAAGGGGAGAAAATCAAGTTGTGCTGATCTATGACCAGACACTATTTATTCTCATAGAACCTCATCTGCAATTTTCTTCAGCATCCTCAGAATTAAAACCTCTTTGCAATCTCTCCAGCTGGCTGAAAATGTACCATTTCCCTGCCTCCCCTCCTCAGATGTCTTTTCCCTCTGATCAGGGCAGGGCATTATCGATGATGTGATTCTGCTTTACATTCAGATGCTCGTGGGGTTTTTTGGACCATAAATAATATTCCTGTGCAGCTCAGGCAGAATCATTCTGAGGTTGGTTTTTTTTCCCCCCCTTTTCTTATTCCTTTTCCTTCTCTCTTTCCCTTTCTATCTTTCTTTCTCCAGCTCTTGCAAGGGGTGATAAATCCATCATTTCTTCCCCCGTAGCAACCGCCAACGTGCAATATGGAGCCCATTCCTTCACACCTGGGATTTACACTCGGGGGTGACCCTGTAAACAGCAAAAAAAAACCCTTTTCCATGGATCCTGGGCTTCCTGGGAGAAAGAAACCAGCCTGGAACAGAGGATGGCTCAGCACTGTAATCCTAGAAAGCAGCAGAGGGGCCTGGTGTCCCTCTGTTGTCCCCAGCTGGGGACAGCCTGGTCCATGCTGGGGGCATTGCTGGAGCAAATGAAGATGAAAGCTGGTTTTTTTACAGATTAACATGTTTTCCATGAATTTTCTATTGATATTCCTCCCTGATGGGATGATGGGATTTGGGCTGGATGGATGTGCCCTCTGGATCCTGCCCCAGCCTCCTGGAGCACAGAAGATGTGACAGCAAGGCTGGCTCATTGAAAACATTTATTTTTGTCTGATTAGAAATAGAAAAACATCTGAAAGCAGCTGGAGATGAACCATCCCACCAGATCCTTGCACCCCTTCATTCCCCTCTCCATGGCCTGGGGAATATCTCCCTCCTCTCCAGGGACATCAGTTCCTCCTGCTGCCCTGGCTTTGCTGAGATGAAGTGTCCCAGGGAGAGGAAACAGCCTTAAGTCGTGCCAGGAGAGGGTTAGACTGGAAATTAGGAAAGGTTTATTTGCTGAAAGGGCTGATCAGTGCTGGAAGAAGCTGCCCAGGGAGGTGCTGGAAGGGTTTAAAAGACGCAGGTGTGGCACTTGGGGACACGGTGAAGCGGTGGCCTCGGCAGTGCTGGCTTCAGGGCTGGATGTGATGATTTTTGAGGGTTTTCCCAGCCTTAATGGTCCTGTGATTCCATGAGCCAGCCCTGGATTAGCCCAAACCCACCCTGGGGGCTGCAGTGAGGGGACACTGCAGGTCCCAGGGGCAGGGACTGGTTTGTGGCACTGCTTTGGAGCTTGGGGACAGATCCTAGGTGGCCCCAGCTGAGTGAGGGGGGCAGGACCCCCTAAATCAGCCCCAGCATCACTCCAGAGCTGCAGGAGTGAGATCATGGGAGAGACTCAATTCATCTCCTCTCCCTGCTCCAGAGCTTTCTTCCCGCTGCCCAGGGCTGGGGAGAACTCCCAGGCTCCATCAGGATGGAATTTCCAATTGTTTGGGGGATCCCTACCTTGAATTTCCAGCATGAGCAGCCCTTGGTGGCTCAAAGGAAACCCACCTGCAAGTGCCTGTGCCACTCTCCCCACTTGAAAAGGCTTTGCTGGGGCCCATCCAGCACCCTCCACACGGCTGAATTCCCGTTTATTTTTTAAAAGCCCAAGATTTCATGTTGTTTTGTCTCTCATTTTGCAGAGTTAATCGGATTGGCAAGCACAGAAAGGAGCTGTCAGGGGAAGCAGCTGCCGAGCAGCACAAAGCTGGGTGTGTAATCCAAGCTTTACCCACAGCCTTATTAAGATCGAGATGTCTCATTACAGGCGTATTTCCAGCTGGATTTCACAGCAGCTTTTGTGATTTCTCCCTTTCACCCCCTCCCCTTCCTAACATTTTTTTTTTTTTCCCCCCTGTCATATAATTCGCTGCTTTTTGCTGTGGGGGAAAGAGTTTGGTTGAACACGTGTTGCACTGAGCAACATCCTCAATTTAAATGGAAATTCTATCAATAACAAATGTTCTTTCTCTCCTCACCCTGGGAAGGGCTTGGAAATATCATTCAGAGGAAAAAAAAAAGCCCACCAGAGCTCAGAGCCAGCACAAGAACGACCCCAGTCCTCTGGCAGCGCCAATTGCAGATAATAAAGTGCCCATTTGTTGCAGCTGAGTTGGTGTAAATGGGCTGGAGGAAAGAGGAGTTCAGGAATCGAGGCTGAAAAATCAAATGAAGAGCGAGGGGAAGTGGGAATCTCGTTATGGAGTGACTGTGGGCATTTATTGCAGCTGGAAATAGGGGCAGGGAGAGGGAGCCGGGAGCTCGAAGGAGCCTGGAACAGCTCCTGGAAGGAATTTGGAGTGATCCAATCAAGGGCATGAGGAGTTTTAGGTGGATAAAGGGACAAAAGGCATGACTGGGTCCCAACCTGTCGCCCTCTCCAAGTCCTGTTCTCTTTTCCCATAATTAATTTATTATTTCAAGCCTGGCTTGTTGGGGCAGAGATTTTTCTCTGCCAGGTAATCTGTAACACATCTGTGCCCTGTAACACATCCCTACCTGGGAAAAACCTAAACAGAACTAACACTGAGGAGCTAAATGGTATTAAAATACATTTGTCCCTTCTCTCCAGGGAGACAACCTATGAAAAAAAAAATAAAAATAATCAATGTTTCTGTCATCACCCACAATTCCAGAAATCTTCATAAATTACTCTTTTCTGGTTGAGAAACTTTTCCCAATGAGAAACTTTGCCAGGTGTCCTTATTGCTAAAAAGCCATTTACTCCTAAAAGAGATGCTCTGAGGGAAATTTTTCAGCTGGCTGTAAAAATAAATCATTGAGCATCGCTGCCATTGACTGCTGAGATTTCCAGGGGCTGGGCAGGTGATTTATAGGGGATTGGAGGAAGATGCTTTTTGACTGCAATCCATGAAGCCAGTCCTGGACTCCTCCCCAGCTGGATGTGCAACCCCTGCACGGGATGAGGATCAGATCCATGGATTTCCTTCCAGGATGCAGAGTTTCATTTGGGTCAGGCTCTTTTGGGGATGTTGGGGTGCAGGGAGAGGTTGCCAAGATCCCCCAATCCCACATTTCCTACTGTGCTGGGGCTCCCCTTTGTTTGCCAGAGCCAGAATTCCAGGAGCAGAGGTAAATCCCATCCCAGGTGTGTTTTAATCGATCAGGATTGCTCAGGATGCCTGAGGTTGGGAGGGATAAACATCTTTTCCTGTTTCTATTTGGTTTATTTGTTAATTTAAGCTCTGCTGTCCCTGTGCTCCCGGCCCAAGCCACATCTCACATGCTCCTGCTGCAGGGCAGGTTTCTCCTCTGAGCTGATGCTGAGAGGCTCCAGCTCCTCCAAAAATGGGAAAAAAATTAAAAATTCCCAGTCCCTGCCCAGCTTTGGGGTGTAGCTGCTTTTCTAAATCCATCTCGCTTCATTTGTCACGGTGATGGATCCGCTGCCCATATGTTTAAATACCACGGAAATGCAGCCTTGCAAATATCTGCTCACCCAGGAGGAATCATTTTGCCTGACAGGCAATCAAGGCAAGATCAGTATTTTTTCCTCGTCATCACCAGCTCTGAAAGACTTTGGAGAAGTTTCCATGTCCTTCTCCCTGTGTGGGGCCTCACCATTTGCTGCTGCTGCCAGGGTCAGAGCAGTTTTCTCTTTGCAAAACCCATCACCTTCCTCCAAAATAACCCAAGCAGGGCCTTCTCCCCCTCTGTACCATAAATCACAGCAGGAAAAATGAAATGTAGGAGCTTTCCAAGCCCCAGCAAGGCAGGGATGATGCTGGATTCATCAATCCCACGGCGTGGCTGCAGCTTAAGCTTTGCCCTTTACGAGCAGTGTTGCATTTCAGGAGAGATTTCTGAGCCCATGGCAATGAGAGGAGAGAGGAGAAACGAAACATAATCACCCTCAGTGTCTGCCTGGCCTGAGTTCCTGCAGGAAAAGCTGGAAGAGCCACCTGTGTGAAATAAAAGGCTTCAAGGAGCAAAGGAATTCATTTTATCCGGAGTGATTTTTCTCGGAGGCTGAGGGATAGATCTTCTCTGCCCCAGTGCACACCCTTGGTTAATGACTGGAGTCTTCAGCATGAAATACTGGGGGAGAAAACTCCATTTCCATCCCTGCAGTTTGGAGAGAGGGAAGGAGCAGCACTTCCCAAGGAGCACGAGAGCTGTGAAAGCTCTTCAACACCTTTAGTTCCTGCCTGGCATCTGCTGATATTTTATTTTTGGCACCTATCAAGCATCTGTTATCCCTGCTGAGATTTTACCCTGTCGTGTTTGTGTATGGAAAAATAAAATCCACCAAATAATGAAGAAATGCTGGCAGTAAAAGAAATAAAAATGCAGATTCTTCTGGGCCTGGAGCTGCGAAGTGATGGATTGAGCCACGGATAGGAACCCCATGGATTTGGGGGAATTTCAGCCACCCAAAGAGTATTTCAGAACATATTCCTTATTCTATAATTAATGACTGGATCAGCTGGGAGATCCTCACCCTTTCTACTGACCCAAAGGGGTGCTGTGATTTTCCAGGGTGGAGGAACAAGGAAAGGTTAACCTGTTATTAAAAACTTCATTATTATGTTAATGATGGAGAAACTTCTGCTAAAACTAATTTCCAAGCCATCAGCTCTTCCCCTGTGTGTGCCTACTCCAGCTCAGGGCTAAATTACATTTTCTAGGATCAAGGAATGGCTTGGAAAGGACCTTAAAGCTCATCCATGGGTTGTGAGACACCTGCCACTACCCCAGGGTGCTCCAGCCTGGCCTTGGACACCTCCAGGGATGGGGCAGCCACAATTTTTATTCTTTCCTCAGCATTTCTGGGAGCATTTTCTCTGGTCGGAGCTTCCAGGGACGGATCCAGAAAGCTCCCAACCACGTGAAGAATTTTCCTCCCAAGGATCACACAAGGATGGCACTTGGTTTCCCAAGCTGGCAGCCAGGGAGGGGTCAAGGGGCTGCTCCTGCTCAGCTTTCCCGAGTTTTCCTGGCAGGGATGGGCAGCCAGGCAGGTTCACCCTGTGGAGTTGTTTTCCCTCCCTCACTGGCTGCCATGAGGAGTCTCCACTCCAGTACCACATCCAGGGCCATCTGTCCCCACTCCTGAGATTCCAGCACTCAGTCCCCTCCAGGAAAACCAACGGGAATGTTCCTTTGGAGAAGGAGCAGCAGAAGGGGGCTGGTATTTAACCGTGGCACGGAGTTCTCACCCTCTCCTGCTCGGAGGAGTTCTCTCATTACTGAGCCTGGCTGCTGCTGACTCATTTATTCCGTGGCTTTCAGGCTGGCTAAATATATTCCAGCACTAAGGACTAGTGCTCTGGGTTTGGGGAATGAGGGGGGAAAGGGAAAAGAAGCCAGAGGAGAGAACATTGCAATGCTCAGCTTCACGCCCAGCCTGAGCTTCGCTGGGATGGGTTGCAAATGAAAGGATGTCCAGGAAAGATAGATTTAGAGGCTTCTCACAGGCTGGAATTTGTCATGGTTCCAGCTCCAGGGAAGGGTGATCCAAGAAATGGGGATCCTGGCCCAGAGGAGAAATTTGGGGCATTTTGCCATCCTTTCCTTCCACATGCCCCCTGTCTCCTCCACACCATCACAGCTCTGTCCACATCAGCCTTCAAAGAATCCCAGACTGGTTTGTGTTGGGAGACCCTAAAGCTCATCCCATCCCACTCCTGCCATGGCAGGGACACTTCCACTGTCCCAGGCTGCTCCAAGCCCCAATGTCCAGCCTGGCCTTGGGCACTGCCAGGGATCCAGGGGCAGCCCCAGCTGCTCTGGGCACCCTGTGCCAGGGCCTGCCCACCCTGCCAGGGAACAATTCCTTCCTAAAGCCCAATGTAAATTTCCCATCTTTCAGTTTGAAGCCATTCCCCTTTGTCCAATCACTCCATAACAAAAGTCCCCCTCCACCTTCCTTGCAGCCTTTCTCCCTCCCTGTTCATCTCCATCCACTCCCCTTTGCTTTCCAATCCTTCACTGGAAGCATTTCCCAGCTCCCATGCCTTGCACACTGAATTATTCTTTTCCTCTGCTATCATTTACCAGGGTGACACTCCCAGATGTGTCTTTTCTGTAGAGAAAGGCTGTGGAAACATTGTGGGATCAATAAAAAAAGGGAATACATCCTTTTTGGCACAGGCATCACATCCTGGGGGTTGTTTGCTGTCTCCTCAGAGAGGTGGGACCAAAAACATTCAGAAGCTGCTGAACTGAGGGGCTCCAGTTTAAGGGCACACCTGAAACTGGTTGTTTTTGTTTTAAATAAATGAAGAGAGAAAAATTTAATCCTTTGATTTAATTTTAGACTGGAGTGTTAAAAGGAATTTAGGCACCTGTAGCATCTCCTTTCTGGTATCATCCACCAGTTCCCCATCTCAGAACCGGGATCAGAAGCTGCATCCATGGAGGATTCACCCTGGGAAGCTGAAATAGCCAAAATCAATATTTGGCTTTGATGGTTTTCATGCCATGAAATCCAGCCCAAATCCACGATCAGGAATTACACCCACCCCTGTGTCCGTGGCCCTGGTGTGTCCTTGCTCAGCGTTGGTGGCAGTGTGATTTTAAAAAGGGAAATAAATAAAACTGAAATAAAAGGGAAATAAAAGGGAAATAAAGACAAGCAAAGTGTCTGCTCTGGGTCTGAGTCCGGGGGTGGGCACTGCCAGAGTTACTGACCCGAGAGTTTGCTGCTTGAAGGGTTCTGCAAATGCCAGCTGGGTGTTCATAAATCAAGCAGTGGCACACATTTCTCTCCTGGAGCCAGCAGAGCTGTGGCTCTGTAAATCACTGTGTACAGAGCCTTTATTGGGGGTGGTAAATCTCAAAGCTCTCACCTCTATTTTTTTTTTATTTTTTCCTTCTTTTTTCTTTAATTATTAAAGGCCACACTGAGAAGGAAAACGGCTCAAACCCTTTGTAAAGTTTGGAAGTGTTTCTGGAGGGTCTGGAGAGTGGGAGACAGATGGGAGAGGTGGCTCAGACCTCCTGCGTGTGAATTTTTTCCTCTTTGAAGCTGAACTTTTGATTTACAAAAATCACCTGTCTCAACTTTAAAACCGAGAAGATTCCACCACAAAAACAGGAGAACTGCTGCTGTTGTTATTCATCTTCTGCCTCAAAAATATCAATTATATTCCTAGTCAGGAATAAAAGAAATCAAGGATTGATTAGTAGGAGACCCTAAAATTTTGCTGTTGGGAAATTCACATCATGTGCTGCATAAAACAAGAGAAACTCGGGGGTTTTTTGTTCTTTCATGGGGCTTCTTTCCAAATTGGAATGAATGAGATGATGATAGGGAGATAAGAAGAGGATATTGAAAGAACAGTGGAAATTGTTTTAGAAATAGATCTCAGGGGGGAAGGCAGTTAGAGAAATTAAGCCAATTAGGCTGGGTATGGTTGATTCTCCCTTTCCTGAAGAAGCTCTCCAAGGTGGATAATGAAGGCCAGGCCAGATGTAAAGATTTGCATTCCTGGCTGTGGAGCCTGGAGTTTTAATTAGTCCCGGGGTCTTTCTGCAGGGCTGTGCTGACAGCCAAGGGTGTGCTGACCTTTTCCTTCCTTTTCTTTCCTTTTCTTTCCCTTTCCTCAGCTTCATTCCAGCCCTGCTCATCCCAGGGGCTGTGACATTCCAGCTCTGTGCTCCCAGCTGTGCCAAAGGCAAAACGAGAGCCCCAAACCCAAAAGCAGAGCAAACACATCCTGCAGGAGGGAGGAGAGGGAATTCCACCCAGGAATTCCTTCAGGGGCATCCTTGGGGTGAGGCACAGGGAGCTGGGGATGGGCAGAGGGACAAGGGGACAAAGGGACAGATGTTTTGGGGTCTGCTGGGCTGGGAATCTTCCTCCTGTTGGAGGGGACAAAGGGACAGATGTTTTGGGGTCTGCTGAGCTGGAATCTTCCCCCTCTGGGACATCCCAAGTGCTGAGGGAAGTGTCCCCTGCTCCCCTGCCATCCCCCTGCTCTGCCCACAGGCAAACACTGATTTCTCCATTCCCTCTGCTACCTTTTTACTGCTTCCCTGTTATCTCCAGCTCCTTTTAAGAAAACTGCTGTGAGACTTCTTCTTAAGGAAATCTGAGGGAAGCAAAGGCACCTTTTAAAGTGCTGATGTTTTCAACACCTTGTCTTGCACTGCTCCAGCACATTCCCCAAGAGCTCTTTGAAATACCAACACTAATCAAGAAAAGTTAAATTTTCTTCATGTGCTACATCCCTGGCTGGTGGCTGAGCTGTGTCTGCCACGGCAGCATCTTCCCTGGCACTGTCTGCGGGGAAAAACCTGAACTCCCAGGAGAGAACAGAGAATTTCTGTTCCCACGGCACTGCTGGAGCTCTCTGGGGATGGAAGTGAGACTGGAATTTAATCTTAGTGCAGCGGGGAAGCTCAAAATGCCTTTGTGAAGGTTGATGTTTGAAGGGTTGGCTGAGAGCAGAGTGAGATCCAGGGAAGTTCTGGTGTCTGATAAAACACTGAGGAGAAACTCTGACCCACACTTGCTTCCCTCGGCACAAGGAACTTCCAGCCAAGTGTGATAAAAGGGGGGGAAAATCATTTTATAAGTAATTTAGTTCAATAACTGAGTACAGATGAGGGTCTGGAGCTTCCCAGCTCGGGATTTGCTTTGTTTTGGGAATTGGGCTGGTTTTCCAGAGGGAAATCAACTTAGTGCAGCTGGCCCAGCTCATTGTCACCCTCAGCATCACCTCCAGCTCCATTCCCAGGATCCAGGAGGAGCTGCAGACACTGCTCCTCTTCCTCCCAAACTTCCTGAGGGAGAAACCTTTTCCATCTTGGGGAGAAATTCACTCCCAGCGTGGCACAGAGATTTGTGTGTGTGTGCTCAGAACTGCCTGGCTGCTGTTAATCTCCGGGGTTTATTGATGCACAGCGATTATTTGCAGGTGTCTGAGATGGGAGTAACGTTCTCATCCCCTTTGTAACCACGTCTGGACATGCACTGGGCTGGAGTAAATCAGCTGGGCTCACTCTGCCAAGTCCCTGCTGTTACACCAGGGTAAAACCCACAGAAATGAGAGCAGAATCGAGGCCAAGCCTGCCAGTAAATGAACTGCAGCAGCAAAAGCGACTTTAATGGATGTGTACTGCAGCTTAATGGATATGTACAGCTCTTGTTTTATTGCTGGGCTTTAGGAGAGTAGCAAGCCTTTAATTGACTTTGATAGAAGAGGGTCTCCTTAGCGCTGCAGTCGAGGGCAAAACCAATCATTAATATAATTAAGGCATTTACTTCCAGCATGTGTTTGTTCTTTCTTACTGAAACTCCTGCCTGGCAAACTCCTGGCTGCAGGATGACCTTGGAGCCAGGCTGCTCCTCACTTTGTTGTGGGGAAGAGGGGAATGTTCCACGCACAGGATGCTGCAGCCTCAGGGGCGTGGGCTTTGTGCCTTTACCCAGACACAGTCAGCACCCAGGGGTGGTTTGGAGGCTCAGGGAGTGCAAGGTGCTGGCCCTGCCCTGGGTGCCACACGGGCCTTGGCTTCTGAACAGAGCATCCCTCACCTGCCCGGGCCCTGAGCTGAACTGGAGCTGCATCCTGTCCCAAACTGTCCCAAACTGTCCCAAACTGTCCCAAACTGTCCCAAACTGTCCCCCCCTCTCTGCTTCCCTTCCCTGTGTCCTTGCCGGGAGCTGCAGGGATGGGGGTGGGCAGGGGCTACCAAGGAAGAAAATCCAGAGCTCCTTCTCCTCCTGCAGAAAATCCAGGGTTCCTTCTCCTCCTGCAGAAAATCCAGAGCTCCTTCTCCTCCTGCAGAAAGTCCAGGGTTCCTTCTCCTCCTGCAGAAATTCCAGAGCTCCTTCTCCTCCTGCAGAAAGTCCAGGGTTCCTTCTCCTCCTGCACAAAGTCCAGGGTTCCTTCTCCTCCTGCAGAAAGTCCAGGGTTCCTTCTCCTCCTGCAGGAAATCTAGGGCTGGGAATGTTGGACCTGCTTCACTCAGGACCATGGGTGAGTGGGGACAAGGAGCATCCCACCTCCTCATTCCAGGCTGGGAATTCCTGCCTGGGGGGATCCATCACACTCTGGAGTCAGGGGATGCTGGCCCCAGCCTTTGCCAGGATTCAGCCTTGGAAAAACCACCTCATTCCTGTCCATTCCAACCCCTGGTGCTGGGCCAGGTGACACAGCACAGCTCAGCTGATCAGGGAGAGGTGGCTCCTGTCCCTTCCAGATTTTCCCAGGAGCAGATGACACCACCACGGTGGCAGCTCCCTCTCCCAGATGGCTCCTCTCACTTAGAACAGGCATCTCTGAGCAGAGAAACCCTTGTGCTGTGTGTGTTCAGAACCCCCTGAACATCCATTCTTTCAGCTCTCTTTCCCAAAAAAAAAGAAAAAAAAAAAAGAAATAAAAATGAGTGCATAACCGCAGGACAATTATCACTCAATTAATTCCTCTCCTGTCACCATAACACTGTGTTTGACCTTATTCACAGTTACTTGATCTTCAGCTCTTTAATATTTCAGTTGACCTTTTGGGCTGCAGAGCTGCTGCTGCTTCTCCCTGGCATTCCAGAGCCAACCTGTGCATGCAGTGACCCCAGGCTCATTTATCATTCCATTTCAGGTGTCAGCACAGCCATTATTCAAATGACTGGCCGCACATGTAATCAATCTTTAATGAAACAATAATTGCACCATCCCCTCCGCCAGATCCCTGCCTTTCTTCGAGGTATCTTGTATATTAATTATTGAAAACAAGGGTGTTTTACCAGCAATGGGTTGTGTTTCATCAATCAAGAGAATTTTAACTGGGAGATTTATGACCTTTGGTTTCACAGAGGAGCAGGAAAACAGCAGCTCCTGTCGCTCTTGGTCTCACCTTGTGATTCCTGTAGGTTTTTTTCACGCTGCCAGAAGCAGAAGTCTGGGATTGAGGGACTGCTGGCAATAAGAGGTGACAAATGTACATGGAGGAGTGTCCCTGTGCAAAATGCCCCTGCTCTGGGAGAGGTGATGCTGTGACAAAACAAAGAAAAAAAAAAAACAAACAGAAAATCCATTTGAAAATAATTCAAATTTGCATAATTCCCCAGATTGGAGAGGGTTAATTCAGAGACACCTGGTACTAAACCAGGCTTTCTTCAGGTGGGGTTCTTCATTGCTTTAGCCCCATAAAAACCCAGCAGCTCCTGAGTTTGTGTTCCTTTGCAAGCTGAGAAGGCTCAGGGAGTCAGGTGCAGGTAAGGCAGGAGGTTTAGTTCTGCTAACATTTGGAAAATGGAGGAGAAAAAAAAATAAAATGCTGAGGGAGGTTTAGGATTTTAAAAATTAATTAGAATAATAAGCTTGGGCTTGTTGGGGTTTTTTAATGAATGTGAACAAATTTCTGGGAATTTATAGACTTCTCTGTCTAGAGAAGATTCATGAGAAAAATTGCAGTGGCTGTACCACTGTTTGGTTTGGTGGTAAATTGCTCTGTGTTGGAGCCACATTTCGGCCAGTGGAAGCAGGGAGTGTGGCAAGTGCTGCTCTTGGTCCTGGAGGAGCCCAGAAATAGCAGCAGAGCCCTGCTCCCTCTATAGCAACAGAGGAGTTAATGCTGAGAAAGTCGCTCTTATGAGCCTCTGTTTTCTCAGTACAGCATTCTTTTATTTGTGTGGGTTTTTCTCACCTTGTTTGCAACCTTCAGCAGCGATTTTAATGGGAGATTTGTTGGGGTTTTTTTTTGTGGTTTTTTTTTTATTATTTTCTTTCTTCCTGAAATTACCATCAGCCTTTTTGGAGGAGGGCACGACAGCAGCCAGGGACCCTGAGCTGTTTGCAGTTCCATCCCAGCGGAGGAGGGAGAGGAAAATGAACCCTCCTATTTATGCAGTGACTCTAATGATGGTGGGGAAAGGTAAATATGTGAACAAAGAGCCTCTGTTTGCCTCTGCTGTGACAAGGCAGCGTCTGGGGGAGCGATTGCTCCTGTTGTTGAGTTTCCCTCCCGTCATTATTGACTTTCTGTGCTGCACTGAGGCAGCTCTCGCTTCCCAGCCCCGAATGTGATGGATAAAATGATGGATAAAGTGATGGATAAAGCAGCCCCTGGCGCAGGGAAAGCTCCGTGCAAGGGCTCTGTGTGTGGTTTGGGGGTTGGGTTTTTTTTCCCCAAAATTGTTTTCATGCAATTCCTGCTCTTGGCTGCCCTTGCTCAAGGTTTCCCTTTTTGTTCAATCTCCAGGATAAAGGAGGAATTGGGGAACAGCCTCAGCAGGAATTGAGGAACAGCCTCAGCAGGAATTGAGGAACAGCCTCAGCAGCACAGCCACACATTTTTTTCTCTCCTGGAATTCCCATTTCCCACATCCTCAAACCCCCAGTTTGGAGCAAGGAGCTCATCTCACCTCCTCTCTTCCCCACCTTTGGATCTGGTCAGTTGATTAAACTGAGGATTTTTCCTGTTCTCCCTGAATTTGGAGAGGGAATGCTGCTGAGGCATCCCATGGAGAGATCCCAGGCTGGGCCACCTCCATTCCAAGGTGTTTCCAGACCTGCCTCAGTTGTGGGGAATTACCTCTAGAACAAAGCTCCAGGTGGGAAGGGAAAAAAAATTTCAAGCATTCTGCTGGCACAGGATTACTTAGTGCAAGGCTAAATCCCACTAATTTAAAAGCCTGGATTGCAGGGTGATAAATGGCCCAGCTTCCTGTATTGTTTGATAATGAATTTTTGAATCCTGTTGTATTAAGGGGTGGAAAAAACAGCAAGATACAAGAGGAATGCCCTTTTCCTTCTGTGCACACTGAACTCCATTTGTTGGGAAAGGATTTATGGTTTTCATCATAATTTAATTCTAAAACATATCACTTAATTAAAGGGATTTATTAAAATCCTCTGGCAGTGCCTTTTTACGATAAGCCCAGGACTCAGACCCTGAATGTCAGGGAGAAAATTCATCAATTGATTTGTTGAACTACACAGGTCTCACCCCCCTCTCTGCTCCAGCTGAGTCAGGGTGGAAGAAAGAAATCCATAGTCAAAAGCCTAAAAATCTCCAGGATGGATTGGTTTGCTAATTCCATCCGTTTTTCCCTCCCCCTCTCCCTGGGCCTGGCTTCTCGAGGCTCTGTTAATGAGCAGATTAATATTGATGCTGGGAGCTGTCAGTCTGGCTGCCAGAGCCCTCCAGGAGCCGGGCTGTTCCCTGATGTTTCCCCTCACAACCTCTGCTTTTGGCCCATGGGACCCCTTTCTCCTGCAGTGGCTGAATTTCCCTGATTTTCAGCTCCCAGGAAAACCCTGCTGGGAAGAGGCTGCCCAGTCTCCAAGGAATTATCCTGGATGGATTCCTGCTGGGATGGAAGTGCCCTCCGTCCTGTGGGACCTTGGTCCCTGTACCAATAAACCTGAATTATCCTGCAGAAGCTTCCTGACACTGATTGCTCTGTGAAATGCCCCAAAATCAGGGAGCTTCTGAGGTTTTATGGGATAAAGGCCAAAGCCTTCCTGCTGGTGCAGCTGAAGGAAAAGCCTTGGAAATGTTTCTGAATTGCCTAAAGGTCCAAAATATTTAGGGCAAAGGAGAACACTGCAAGCTGGGTTGTGAATCCAGCCTCTCCACCCTTTCTCCAGCTTGCAGACTGCTCAGGGAAGGAGGAGAATTGTTCAGGTTGTGATGGAGAATTGGGAACAGGAGCACATCCAGCTGCAGGAGCCAGCTCCCTGGCACTGCCCCCGCCACTGCCATTTGTCTCCCAAAGAGCCATTCCCCTCCAGCTGGGATTCCTGATAAAATGTATTGAGAGCCTCTCCTCTCTAAGCCCATAAATCCTGCCCTAACCCAAAAGGAGCTCTTGGGAATCTTATTAAAAAAACTTCTGAATGAGTTCCAAGCCCCTGTGCTGACACTTTGGAGCCTTGCTCTGTGGAACAGGGAATTTCAGCTCTGCTCCCCGAGCCCACGGCTGGGGCTGAACACAGACCAGCTCTGGAGGAATCCAGCTCTGCTGCCAGCCCTAAATGCAGTAAATCTCAGGCTGGAGCTGTCTATTAGCCTTGTTTATTAGAGCTGGAAGGAGCTGGGAGAGAAAGGAAAGAAGGAAAAGCGCTCAGAGAATGTTTTTTAGAACTCTCACTGTGCTTGTGAACCCAAAATGATAAAATGCTGCTTTGGGAGGCACCTTTGCAGCCTCTTTGGGCTGAGCTTTTAATAGGAATAATCCAAAACCAGCAGCTGATTCCGTTTTGGGGTGTTTTTTTTGTTTGTTTGTTTGGGTTTTTTTTTGGCAGGGAGCAGCTATTCCTGTCAGGCCCACACAGGTGTTAAAGGCCTGGTGTTTTGGGTAGAATATATTAAGGCTCTGAAAGTGTTTGGAGAGATATTTTTGATCACTTTAACGAGGTTTTTTTGCCCCTAAATGTTGTCTGCAAGCAGGAGAGGGTCAGGAACACCACATTTGTTCTGCCTCCTGCCCAGCCTGAGGATGCACATCCAACCCTGTGGTGCTCAAGGCCTCACCAACCCAATTCCTGCTTAAACCCACCCAAAAAGGAGGGCTCATCTTCTGAGATGCAAAGATGAAGATAAAAAAGGTCCCTTTGCCTGATTCTTCCCCTCACAACCTCTGCTTTTTGTCCACAGGACCCTTTTTTCCTGCAGTGACTGAATTTCCCTGATTTTCAGCTCCCAGGAAAATCCCACCCAACCGAGCAGGGCTGGGGGGAACACTCACAACTCCCACAGCTTTGGGAGCTCAGAAAAACTGTTTATTCTGGATTTTTTCTCCAAAATGACCCCTCAGAGGTGTTTTTTTCCAAAGTTTTCCACTCTCCCACCTTCCCTCTTGAGCAGGGGGTGAAGGTTGCCAGTGCAGCATTTCATTTGCAGTAGAAAATGGGAATAAAATATTGTCCTCAGGCTTGTGAAATCCTGTCAGAGGCTGAATTGAAATACAGTGCCCCAAGTCCCTCTTTTCTAATTTTTTTTTTTTTTTTAGTATTTAATTAAGGTCTTTCATTCATCATTTATTCCTACTTTCCCCCATCTTCAGTAATTTATGAAGAAAGAGGGAAATCAGGTTTCTGACAAAATGCTGATAAGTGTTTTCTGAAGGCAACAGATTCTTCTGGCATCTTTATTTCTGCTGAAGGTTCCCTTAACCCTTTTTTTAAAATGACACAGCCACTTTTTATTTGCTTTTTACTAAAGGGACTCCTGCCAAATTTATCAGAAATAAAGGATGTTCTTTACCCCATTGTGCCAAAGTCTCCCTGCTGCTCCTGACACTGGTTCCCAGTTTTTTGGGGAGGGTAGAGAATTGGGTTTTTGGACAGAAAAATGAAAACCAGTGAGGAAGAGACAACTGTGGATTCCCTGTGGTGGATCTGGAGTCTTTCCAGCCTGGCTGTAACAGTGCTGGTGCGCACCAAGCTTTGGGTTCTGCAAGGATTCCTTCTGAAAAGGGATTTAGATTTGTGCTCTCATCTCTCCTCTGGTTACCAGAACACCCTTTCCATGCAGATAATGCAAAAAGGCACCCCAGGAAGGGCAGAAAAAGGGAAGGAAGCAGCTCAGCTGCAGCCAGCCATGCCCACTGCCCTATTTTACCCCTTGAACTTCCACAGACTCCAGGAGAACCATCTTTAGAAGGCGATGAATCGCTTCCCCCCGCTTTGTTTGTCTTCTTTTGAGAGACTGTGAGCATTTCTGCTGGCTGTGAAAGCGAGGGGGAGGTGGTTCCAGCCCTGCTGGGGTGTGGGGAGTGCAGTCTCTGCCCTGGGGATGCTCTGAGCCCTTCTGAGGGTGTCACATCCCTGCCAGAGCCCCTCCAGCCCCCGGCAGAGGCTCAGCTTTGTCCAAGCCTTCATCCCCACACGCCTCGATCCCTTTTGTTTTATCAAACCTCATCCCCATTGTTCCCCATCCTCTCTCCTGATTGTGTCCCCTGCTCTGCCTTCCCCGAGCAGAGCCTGGTGCTCGCTGGGGATAATCAGGGATCTCCATCACTGTCAGCAGGGAGGCCTTGGGGTTTTCACAACAGCTCCCTGCCCCTGCTCTTGGGCAGGTCCTGCTTTTCCACAGGCTTGGATCTGGATCCAGGATCTGCCCTGGCCTCCCTGGAGCTGCGGCACGGCCGTGGTGTCTCAGAGCTGTCTCCCTGCTGCTCTCAGCCCTCCTAACAATCCATTATTTAAGGAATTAAATCTGAAGTGCGGATGTGACCGTCGTCCTGATTCGCAGGGGCTTTGCAGGAATAAATAGAAGCTTCTGCTCTGGGTGTGTGGGTACTGTGGCCTTCATCCCAACCTTCCCTGACAGCTCTTATCAATTATTTGAGCCTCCACCAGGCAGGAAAAGCTCTGTGCCCTGATGCCAGGTGTGCCCAGCCTGAGGGCTCAGAGTCAAAATCCTGGTTCCCCTGTGCCAGCTTTGCTGCTGGTGACAAGCAGGAATTCTCTCCTTTGTGTGACCAGCAGAATTTCTTATCCAGCCCCACACCAGGACTCTGGCATCGTCACCACAGCTGTGCCTCATTGTTGATGGCAGGATAATGGGAATGGGGGAAGATGGGAGGAGAGCTCTCTCCCGTGGGCACAGGGAACAGAAGATGCTCTTCCCTCTCCCTGTTTAACCTCCTGCTGCTTTTGGCTCTGCCCAGGCTCCCGTTGTGCTCAGGGAACGCAGCTGGGGAGGAGAGAACAGGGGGAGGAGATGGGGGAGGCTGCTGGATCCTTGGGCAGTGATAACTTATTTATTTCAAGATTTAAAAGGTGTGTTGGCTCTGTGGTGGGTCTGAACACACGTGGGGTGGTGAGAGCTGGAGAGGAGAAAAAAACTGCATTTTCTGGTTGGGTTTTAGAAACACAGTTAAAATGGTGAAGGGGGAATGTTTAGAACAAGTGTAAGGGTTTAGTAAACAAGGCTGGAAATACGAATTTCTGGTTCTGCAGCATTGCTGCAAAGCCCAGCTCAAACTGAGAGGGAATTAAGCCAAATTTATGCCTTTTAGGAGCCTCTGCTCAGCCCAGGTGAGCTGGAGCTGCAGCTCCCCTTCCCCAGGTTGGTATCTCAGCTGAAGGTCTCAAGAGAACCCACGAAAAAACCACATTTCTGTTATTTATGGTGATCTGAATGGATTTGGTAGCCAGGCTGTGAGACTCAACTTCTCTTCTATCTCTGCAGATTGTCCTCCAGGGCTGGGCTGGGGGAAGCACGGAGCTTTTATGGCTGCCTGGCTGAATGTACCTGTTCAGGAGATGAATAAAGGCCACTTTTCTCCACTGCTGTCAGCCAGGCTCCTTTTACCAGCGAGTTTTTGCCCATTTTGTTCTGACACTTAATAAGAGCTCTAGCAGGCAGAAACCTTGTAGTGCATTTGCTGAAATCAGCTCCTGCCCAGTAAAGCCTGGTGTTAAGGAAGCACTTAAACCAAGACATGTTTACACGAATTTTGGAGAAAAACGCACCCAGATCCCCAGCCAAGCTCTGTGTCACAATAAAGCACTGAAATTCCCTGCTTTGGAGGGGTGGTTACATCTCAGTTTATGTCATTCAGTTCCCTGCAGTTGTGCCATAAAATGTTCCTGCAGTTGTTAATGTGCTCTACAATTTACCCACCTGAAAGGCTCATTTTGGGGGATGAAACAGTGAATTCCATTCTCATTGCTTGTTTTGTGCTTTGCTTTTTTGGCGTCCTTGGAGCATCCTTTGACTCTGGTTGATCACAGCCAGGTCCTGCTGCCCATGCTGGGAGGGACAGGGGTGAGCCAGGGCAGGTGAGGGGCTCTGTGCATTCCCTGCAGCGATGGATGCAGGGAAAATGCTGGGAAAAAGGGCACCAGGAGCATTTCCCTTCCCTCAGAGCCTCGTTGAGCCAAACTGGCTGCTCCTTTCCCTGTGGCAGGAGTGGTTTAACCCTTGGAAAGGTGTGAGCTGAACCTCAGGGTGTCACAGGGAGGAAGGAGCTGTAGTGTGAAGCTCCTGGAGTGGGTCCAGCAGAGCCTAAAGATGATTTAGGGCCTGGAGCATCTCTGAGAAGGAAAGGCTGAGGGATCTGGGGCTGTTCAGTCCCGAGAGAGGAGGCCATCACTGCCTGTCCTTGCCTGCAGAGCTCACTGGGTTTAACTGAGCTCAGACTCTCATTGATTCCCTTTCTTCCCTTTTTTTTTTTTTTTTTTTTGTAGCTCATTACCCAGCAAGTCATTTTAATTAACACCATCTAATATGGGTTGAGATGTATTTTGCTAATGTCAGCACTCCTTTTCTTATTTTTTTTTTTTTTAGCTCTTTCCCTGCAGGCCGAATGCGGAAAGTTCCGAGTTCCAAAGCAAAATGATTCCAGTTGATTTAGCAGTGGTAAAGCAAGTCGTTAGCAAAGTGCTTTATGAAGCCATAAATGTCCTTTCCGAGTCCTTTATGGGGTTCTTGGGGAAAGTCTGCTTGTCACAGAGGGTTTTCCATTGCACTGCTCCTGATCAGGAGAGGAAATGGGTCAGAGAAGATGTGGGACTTGTGTTGGGGGGGAAAATCCTCCCCAGAACAGGGGCAAGGCAGATCCTGGTGCCCCATGGCCCCATATCCTGCTCAGGAAACTCTCCTGGGAGCACAGGGACCCCTCAAGTGTGAGAGCAGTCCCCGACAGGAGTGAGGCCAGCTCTTCTCAAACCCTCTGGGAATCAAATAAAGCTCCTGGCAAAGGCACTGGCAAAGCTCTTTGTGATCTCAGCTGTGTCTGACAGAGCTCCAGGAACAACCTGAGCCAGCCTAACAATGAAATCCTGCACCAGAGCAGGGCACCACCAGAATGGAGTGACAGAAGGCACTTGCTGCTTGTCACCCCTCGGCTCAGCTCTCAGAGGGTGAACATCAGGGAAAAACCAGCCTGAAATCCTGATTAACCCCTGGAAAGCCACAGCCAGCGTTGCCTGCAGGGATGGGAAAAGGGCTGCAGGGATCCAGCTGTGTGTGGGCACACGGATGGGTGAACAGCGCTTCCTCTCCTCGTATCCCTGGCAGTGCTGCACCTCCCTTCCTCCTGCTGCTCAGATGGGGAAAGGAAAACTATAAAATGGGATATCTCCATCAGAAAGCTGCTCTGAAATGGGGCAGGTGCTCCCACAGCAGCAGATAAAATCATGTCAGGAGTGAAGCGCTGAGGCAAGCGGTGACCACGGAGCAGCTGATTCCTGGGGTTTATTTAGGTCACTTTTGGAGGCAGTGTAGTAAATGATTTGCTGCTTCCAAATCCCTCCCAGAGCTGCCAGATCCAGGCTGATAAAGTGCAGTCAAGCTCTGTGGATAAAGTCCCCATTCATAAATCAGTAAAGCATCCTCCTCCTCCTTACAGGGCTCCAAGAGGCTGTGCCAACCCACCGAGGGGTTTGCTTTGACATCTATCCTGTTCAACATGTGCACAGCTATGTTTTCCAGTCTATTTTCCTGGGATTCCCAGCATCCTGGGCCTAAACTTGAAATCCAGCAGGTGCTGCACTCAGAGGTGCTGCCTCTCATCACCCACAGGTGTGAAATTATCTGTAATATTTAATGTCCATTCAGCAGGCAAGGTTTAATGCAGGTTTAAAGCCCAAGGCCTGGGGTTTTCTTGTGTTTTGGGGTATTTTTCTCTTCTCATTTACATCTGTACAACTTCCCTGGCTTCAGCTCAAGCTTCATTAAGAGCAGACTCTTCCCCAGCACAGGTGAGAATGGATGGCTCAGGGTTTGCAGGATTCCTCTTCTCTCTCCAAGCCAGGAAAGCTGACCCTGCTTCATCATTTTGGGTTGTAAATATTCCCTCCCAGAGAAGTGCTGGGTAACCCTCCCTGTGCTGCTGGAGTTCAATTTAAATTGGGAGGGTGGTGTACCCAGAGCCTTGAGCTTTCACCTCTAATTCTCACCTTTCAAAAGTGGTTTTGCTGATGGAACAAGTCCCTCATTCATGTCAAACCTCTCTTTCATGGAGTCACAGAATAGTCAGGGTTGGAAAGGATTTAAAACCCATCCCCTCCCACCCCCTGCCATGGGAACCTCTCACTATCCCAGGCTGCTCCAGGCTCCATCCAACCTGGCCTTGGGCACTTCCAGGGATCCAGGGGCAGCCTGTGCCAGGGCCAGGGCCTCCCCACCCTCCCAGGGCAGGATTCTTTCCCAATATCCCATCTAACCCTGCCCTCTGGTTAACCCCTTTCAGTGCTTCCTGCCCAGTTCAGACCATTCCAGTTGATATTTTATTGGGAAAAGCCACACTGGGCTCCAGAGCTCTTGCCCAGCTGGCTCTGATTCATTTAGACCTCATCAATTTCTGACCAAAGATTTCCTGACCATGAGCCAGGTTCAATTTGGAAGTAGATAAAACACTGTCAGTGATTAGGAGGAAATCTCAGAAACGCTTCCCATCCCAAAGTGCTTCAATCCAAACAGAGCCTGCCCAGGGCTCCCAATCCTGGTTATCTCCTCCAAGGAGGAGGAAAATCCACAAATCTTCTCTTTTTTTCCCCTCACACCCAGCACCAGCTGCTGGGGGTTAAACCACAGCAGTCTGTGAGAGCAGACAAGGAGCAAAACAGGAAATCTGAGGAACTTTCTCCCAGTATCAGCACTTTGAGAGTGGTGGGGTGCAAGTGAGATTGATCCTTTTTTTCCAGGGGGCTTGGATGATTTAGTTCATTCTCCAGCCTTGCTGGAGCTCTCCCATAAAGCTGTGCTGATGGGCAGTGGGGAGGTCAGAGCAGGGAATTTTCAGTATTTCCTTGCCATGCACAGCATTCCTGGGGCTGCATCCCTCCCTCAGGGCAGCATTCCTGCTTTCCTGGCAATCCTGAGATCCAGGGGAACAGGAAAGGGCCCTGATCTGATTCCTCCCTGAACCCCCAGCTCCCATTTCCCCCCAGCTCATGTGGGAAGCTGGGTGTGAGGCTGTCCCCATCCCAGGGACTTCTGACAGCATCTCTGGGCTCCTGGGGGTTTGTGCTTTGGAAGGAACAGTTTTTCCCCGTGCAAATCCCAATCTTGACTCATCCTGCAAGGCTTCCTCCTGTTTTTTCCATCTGCTGCTGCTCAGGTAGTTGGAATTGGTCGTGCTGCTTCCCTTTTCCTCCCCCCATTCCTGGTGCTTCTCCCTGGGAATACTCAGAATCAGGCACGGGGAAAACTTGTAATTGTGGGGGAAAAAAAATCAAATTTAGCCAATTCTTCTTGGATTCCTTTCCCTTTCTTTCTTTGTTTCTGAGCCATTAGCTGTGGCACTGCTCATGTTTTTCCACTCTAAAGGCCAACATGAAAAGCTTTTCTTTTTTTGAAGTGAAACGTGTGATTCCCAGGTAACAGCCCAGCCTTGAAGCTGTGGGTTTAAGAAAAACACTGAATACCTCATAAATCACGATAAAAACCCTGCCAGGGATCAAAGCAGCTTGGGCAGATTATTTAACCTTGAAGAAAGGGAAGTTCAGGAGAGGTATTGAGGAAAATTCCAGGTGGGAGGGAGGAATGGCTGGCCAGAGATGGGACTGATTCCATGTGCCCAGGGCATGGAATAAAATTGCTTTGCTTCCTATATTTTGAGGCTGGGATGGTTTTTTGCTCTGTGTATGCAAGATGAGGGGTAACAGTGGATTTAGTAATAATATAAAAATAAAAATAAAAATAAAAATAAAAATAAAAATAAAAATAAAAATAAAAATAAAAATAAAAATAAAAATAAAATAAATATAATAATAAAATTAAAATTAAAATTAAAATTAAAATTAAAATTAAAATTAAAATTAAAATAGAACTAGCAGTTCTCCAAAGCAAAATGGAGTCCAGAGCTCTGGTTGAAAAATTCAGGGGTCCCTGAGGCTGAGTTTTGGGGGGTCACAACCCCACTCCCTGCTCTCCATCCTAAAGAAACCTGTGAGGAACTGGTAAGGGCAGAGCTGGTGCTGTGTCCATCAGCAGTAAATTCCCAGGAGCTGCTTCTTCCCAAATTCCCTGTCAGATCCCTGGGCCTGGCTGACTCTCCCACCTGATGAGCAAAGCCAGCAGGAGCTCAGCAAACCAGGAAAACTCCTCCTGGCAAAGCCTGACATCTCTGGCTCACCTTTGTCCCACATTCAGCCTCAGAACCTGTTGGGTTTTTGCTGCAAAAACCCAAGAAAATGCAAGAGAGGGGCCAGTCCCTGAGGCCTGGCCTTGATTTAATACTCATGGCTGCAAACATCCAAACTCTGGCTGGGGCTGGTTTTAATTAAAATGACAAAATAGGGCAGCCATGGGGATGAATTACAGAAGGAAAATGTTATATTTCCCTCCAGCCTGTTTAATTAAAAAAGGCAATGCATCAGGCCTGAAGGGCCCTGTCCCCTGTGCCAAGGCAGGCAGGGCAGGGCTGGCACAGGTGGCCGTGTCACCCTCTGTCACTAAAACCTCTCTGCCAGCCCAGAAACCCCTCCAGTGCCTCCTCCCAGCCACATTTGCTGCAGTTTTTCCCCTCTCTGCCCTTTTCCTTGGATAAATCCACACCTTTCCCCGGGCTCAGGCATCTGAGATGCTGCAAAAGGAGAAGGAGAAGCCGGGAGTGGCTCCTGTGGCCAGGCAGCACCAGCTTCTCACTGGCCTGGCTCTGTTACCCAAGATCTGAAGGACAGGAGGGGTTTCCATTCTGGGAGGTGCTGAGGGTCTCCTGGATCTGGATTTGAAGGAGCTGATGTTGTTGGCTTTCCTTCTTGCAGTGGACCAGCAGAAAACAGCTCTTAGCAACAGGAGGATTGAAAAGCAGTTTTTTTCATCCTGTTTGATTTATTTGCCTTCTTCATCACCTCCAAGCTGGCAGGAGGAAGTGCATTTCCAGCACCAAACTCACTGGGGTTTCCTAGATGCGTTTTTTTTCCCTGCTTATTGGTAGAGTGCTATGGCTTCTTCCCAAGGCAATTTTCTGACTCTTTTTTGGAGCAGAAGAGTTTCTCTGGATAAATAATTCTTGACCTGCAGCTTGACACGTGCGCTCAGCTGAACCCCAGCGCACAAGCCTGAGCTCTCCAGAGACACCTGCTCCCTTCTCCCATGGAAAACACCATTTTCACCTCTCCCTTCACTCTCAGCTGCCAGGATCAGCTCATTAAAGGCAGCTCATCCCATCCCTGCTCTCCTGGCTCTGGATGTTCCCTCAGCCCTGACACTTTTGGCTGTTTATCCATCATTAATTGCCACCCAGGCTGGCAGCCCAGGAGCTCTCTCAGGTTGAGGCAGAGGGTTGGCACAGCTCCATCAGATGGCACAGGCTGTCTCGTGGCTCCTGCGCCACGCTGGAGGATGAACTCATCCTCTGAGTCAGGCCAGGCGTGGCTGCCAGCGCTCTGCAACCATGGTTACAGGCATGGAGGTGCTGGGATATTTGGGGCAGGCTGTAATTTTGGCATCTTCAAGAGATGAAGGGGGATCTGCTGGGAAAGATTCTTCTTCTGGGTGTTTGGGAGAGGGAAAGTGTTGGGGTTTAATGGTGACAAAAATCTGTGAACAGCGCCTTTGTGTGCAGTATAATTCGCTTTTTTATTTATTTATCGCCCTTAAACAAGGAAGAAATGCCCAAGAGAGGAATTTCCTGCTGGCCATGGGCTGTGATGGGGAATTACACCCAAATGACCCACTTGGAACCTGGCTGGGCTCAGTGCAGTGACATTAAACCCATCCCTGAGTGCCACAAATCCCACTTGGCACAGAGGGCGAAGGAAGCTGCTCCTGGAGGTGCCTGGAGCTGGGAATTCTGAGCCACCAGTTGATTCAGAGATGCTGAGCCAGGTCGATAAAGAAGCCAGGCTCCAAAAATGGAATTAAATAATTATTCTCACTTTCTTTGACTCCAGGAAGATCCTATTAGAGCAAAGAGCCTGGATTACTGGCTGGCTGACATTTTCCTCTGAGCCCGTCTCCAGATTGGATTTAGCTCTTTTATCTCCTAATCCCCAGAGCTTTTTAATGTAGAAAGTAATGGCATCCAAAGGCAAATTTAATTTTGACAAGTAATCTGACTTCCTTTCCTTTTCTGGAGATGGCTTTTAATCCTGTTTGCTGTCTGAAGCTGCATTATATGGATGTATTTCAAATCCTCACCGCTCCGAGATCTTTCAAAGAGGGGGGAAAATAAGAGGAACTGTGAGCCTGGGAGCAAGGAACAGTTCCTTATCAAACACTTCAAACATTTCATTGCTGCTGCTTTGATTAACCCCTGCACTGCCCTTCTTTGGCTCTGTGCTTCCTTCTTGGCTCCACTGTAAGGGTTGGAATCACTCAAGGAATGAGGATTCCAGGTTTTCTCCAGCTCTGCTGTTTGTGTTTGCGAGCTGGGGGTGGACCATGAGGGCTGTGACCCTCCAGGGGATGTCACTCTGTCCCCAACACACCCCAGGATGCTGCACTGGGCATCAACCAATGCTAAAACATCCCAAAATCCAGTTCCCAGCAAAGGAGGGGTAATGGAGTTTCAAAGCCGCTGATGTCAGCAGAGAAAACAGAATTTTATGCTGTTATTCCATTTCTCAGGTGCCAGAGGAGCAGCAATCAATTGAACATTGAACATTGAACATTGAACATTGGCTATTTCCAATTCTGACACCTCACCCTGTGCTGTTGCCCAGGTCCATCCCAGATTCACATGTTTATTTGAAAATCTCAGTTGTAAAAAGGGTCTCATCCTCCTGAAAAAACATTTTCTTATTTTCTTCTCAATATTTTCTTATATCCTGGGCCTGTTGTCCCAAACAGCCATAAAATGCAGAATGTCCCTGTCCCTCTGCAGCCGATTCCAGCACAGCAACACCAAAACCCAAAAGTGCAGCTCAAAGAGGAAATGTGTGTCTGCCTCACTTTAAAGGCTGCTTTAAACAAAAACACCTCAGCAGAAGCAGGGGCTGGGTGTAAATGCAGAGATTTGCAAATGTCAGCCTCAAAATAAGGGGGAGAACTCGGGAGCCTGGCAGGGATGGGGAGGGATTGCTTTCCTCCAGCGAGGCCAGAAGGAACTCAGAGGAACAAATGGGGTTTGCTGTGGGGTTTTTGGTGATGGGGAAAATCAGGGAAGTCAAATCACACCCCAGCACATTCCACCAGGCTTCAGAGCAGAGAGCAAGTGTACCACAGCTTTAGTTAGCAAGGGCTGGAGCAGTAAAACCACTGCCTTTTGCAGTTCCTCAGGGATTTTTTCCCCTCTTTCCTAAGCCAGCAATCCATCTTGTTCAGGCCCTGCCACGGGAAGTGGATGGTGAGGTAAAGGATTAGCAGTGCTCCGGGGATGCAGGAGCAGTTGGCTGGGTTAGGAGCAAGGGAAAGACATTTGGGAAGGATTTTTGCTTTCACCTGAGCTCTCTGAATTAAACAGAGCTTTCCCAACCTCTTTTCTTCCATGAACAAGCCCACCTTGGCCATGCCCTAGCTGCATCCCCACCTCAGTGCACATAGGGAGGGGATTCTGCTGTGGAGCTGATTGGAAGAGGATGTTCAGGAATGAGAAGCTGCTGCCCTGGTGCAGCTGTAACCACCCCAAACTTGATGGCCAGGCCAGCATCTCCATCATGGACCTGTGGTTTGGGGTCTATCACTGCTCTTTGGTCATCCCAAAAAGAAGGGAAAGCAGGAGCTGCACCCCCAGAGATGCTCTGCCCTGGAGTAGGGAATGCACTGGGAATCACAGCCAGCTGAGCCAAAATGGGAATTGAGGCACTAAATCCCCCATTCACCCTCATTTCTCAGCTCCCACCTGGCTCCTCCAGGACCAGCTCTGCTCCTAGAGCCAGAGAAGTGGAATCCACTCGGATGCCTCGCAGCAGCTGCCTGGTGCACAGGGCTCTGCACATTCGGGTCCGTGACAATGATGAGCCCTGGAAATGTGTCTCATCAGGAGATAAGGAGCAGCTGAGCCCAAACACCATGTAAGCCTCATTTCTTTCACAAGGCAGATCGCTCGGGCATGAAATATTGTCACGCTTTCCCCCTGGATGAGTGATTCCAGCCCTGACCCAGCACAAGGCAGCGGAAGCAAACACAACTCCCCCGTAAATGATCTAAACAATCCAATGCTGGCAGTGAGGAGAGGAGGGAAAACGCACTCCCAGTGTTGCTGTGTGAGATTAATGGGTTTTTTTCCTTGTTTTGGATCCATGTCCCTCAGAGCCCAGAGTGTGGCTCTGTGGTGGGTGTGACGTTCCCATCCGGCTCACGTGTGGAGCCTGGGGATGATTCATCTCAATTCCAAGTCCCTTTTGTCACAATCAGCCCAGCCCCCAGCTTTTAGAATCGTTTCTCCAAAGCTTTTCCAAGTGCTCTTTAGGACAGAACCGAACTCTCTCCCTGTTCCATCGCTGAGGGTCCAACGGAGGGTCCCTCTCTGTGAGTGCTGCGATGGACAGAGCTGAGGAGCACCTCATAAATGCAATAAATCATTGTTTTTCTTTTTGGTACAGCATTTAAAACCTGAAATAGCCCAATCCATTTGTTTATCTGCAATAGATGAGGGTCATTGTTTATTTTTTATCTCACGTGGTTTATCAAAACACAAAGCTCCCAAAACACCTCTGCCCATGGTATCCCAAAGGAAAGTGCAGGGAGGGACATCATGAGGATGTTCCCCTTCCCTGGGAGGGTGGGCAGGCCCTGGCTGCCCCTGGATCCCTGGAAGTGCCCAAGGCCAGGCTGGACAGGGCTTGGAGCAGCCTGGGACAGTGGGAGGTGTCCCTGCCATGGCAGGGCTGGAAAGAAGTGTCTTTAAGGTCCCTTCCAAGCCAAACCATTCCATGACTGCATTAATTCAGTAAAGATTACTCAGGTAATTGATAACTGGGGTGACAATTCTGCCTCACACCTCCTGGTTTGTATTTTCAGGAAAGGGGTGTGAAGCTGGGTTAGGATTTCACTCCATCTGCAGAAAATACAGATTGCAGCTGGACAGGTCAGTGCCAAGCTTCCAGAGAGGACAAACAGTGGGAATAAAGGGTCCTGGATGAAATGGATAGGAAATGTTTATGTTTTACATGAGCAGGAATGAAAACCAGAGAATAACCCCCCAAATCATTCCTGATGCAGGAACTGCTTCCCATCAGTGCCTATGGATTAGCAGTGGGGGCTCGTCCTAGGGCAGCACAGGAGATTCCTGGGCAGGTGGTGTGTGCTGCTCTGGTTGGGATGTCTGACACTTCCCCAGCTGTTCAATAACTCAGAACCAGCCAGCTCAAATGCCTGCAAGCTTATCCAGGGATGGATGGCAAAGCCAGGAATTCTTCAGAGCAGGGCTGTGAAAAGGAGAGGCCGTTGCCTCTCGGGACAGATGGAGAGGAAAGGGAGACAGCAGGAAAAACCCACAATTCCAGCCAAGCCATATGTCCACTTCCCCTGCCTGTTCCCTTCCATATTAACGCAATAACAGCACGTTCTGTGCTGAGAAACCCCTCCCAGGGCTGGGAATTCATCCTGTGCAGTCTGAAGGGTGAGTGACACACCAAGACACGTCCCTGTGCCTCTGGGAGCCGGTGACAGACAGCAGAGCCTGTCCCCATCATCCCAGCACTGCAGGGAGCAGTCACAGCAACCTGCCTCTCTCTACCTTCTTCTTGCCTCTTTTATTTTTTTTAATAACTAAAAATATTCCCTTTTTTGGGAAATTTGCCTTCTGTGAGTGCCTCTGAAGGCAGGCTGAGTCCGGGCTTTACAAATTTCCACGGGAATCTCTCGGGAGCCTCGGAAGAAGCAATATTTGGATGGGAAACTTATGTCCTCCAAGCTGGCGAGTCCCAGCACTGACACACATTTCCTTGTAGCTGCAAAGCTCTCTGGAGAAAGGGAGGAAAGTCCCTCCTGCCTCCTCCTCCTTCTCTCCCCACTGTTATTTAACAACTGGCTATGATTTACACGGTTCATTAATGCAATGGTAACACTGCCACAGCCATTCCCAAACAAGCCAGGAGGTTCATATTTGACCTGGGCCCTCTGCTCGCTGCAGATGCCCCAGAGGATTTGAAAAACAGTGATTTGAAGTGATTGCATTGGATAAGGACATTACTCAGTGCAAATACAACTGGATGCAAGCATTTAATTTTTAAAAAACACGGCTATTGCAGTGCCTTTGAGGCAGTGAAAACAACAGTTTAGCTCCCTTCCTGGCCTTAGCTCTTTATTCTCCTTGAGGACAGGGAAGGGAAGCAGGCCCAGTGTCAGACTGCAGAGGTTTTGGCAGGTGGCTTGGCTGGGATTGCTCTGAAATGATCTTCAGGGCTTCTCAGGTGCCACCCTGGGGACTGGCACCCCAGAGTTTGGGGTGGCCCTGGGCTGCTCCCCCTCCCCAGGCAGGGCAGAGAAGCTGTGATGCTCCCATGAAGATTTCCACCAGGAAGGGAATCATTTGTCCCCCTTGAGCTGGGCTTTTATTGCTCCATTTGGGTTATTGGGGAGCGAGGGGAAGAAGAAGAGGAGAGGCTTTAAAGCGATGATTGCACAATAAACAGCAGCAGCTCCCAGCCAAACACCCACAAAGGTTGGCTTTGATGAGGGACATAACCTTCCCCTTCCTGCCTTAACTCCATCCCTGCCCTTTTCCAGGCAGGCAAGAAAAATTCAGGGAGCTGGAGCACCACAAATCCTGGGACAGCAGGTGGGGAGGGAGGGATGCCCAGGGAGCTGAGGGCCCTGGGGGCCAGGGAAGGGGATGGAGTGGAAGAAATCCTGTACAAACAGCAGGAATGGGAGCCAGGATTGCTGAACACACAAGGGAATGGTGAGAACATTCCCAAATTCTCCCAGGCCAAAGATTCCCCAGTGCACCTTGGGCGGCTCTGAGGAAACATTTCCCTCTGCAAAATCCATTAAAGGGGCTCCCAAAAGCACCAGGAGAGGAACAGATGCTTTAGGGACATAAACAGCTCTGGTTCCACCTATCCAAAAGTTTTCTTTGCCTTTTTCACCCCAAATGAGAGCTGGACCCCAACAACTGGAATCCCCCCAAAGCCAGAACAATTTCTTTGCGTCCTACAGCCACTCCCACATTAATCCTTCTTACACCTGCTAAATCCTTTAGTGATCCACACAGCTCTTCCCATCTGGGCATCTCCCGAATATTTCCACACACAATCCATCATTCCAGCGTGTTTTTCTGGCTCTCCAGGCTGCAGGAACCATCACTGGCTGCTTTGGCAGGCAGGAGTTTCCTGGGGAAGCAAGGACAAGCAGTCACCTCGCCTCTGTGCCAGCTCCACCCCCAGGAACCCTGGCACCATCCAAACTGCAGAGGGATTCTGAGGTTATTTCCTAAGAAAAAAAAACCCTTGGGTTTGGACTGAAAGGCTCCAGTCTTTGAGCACCTAAAGGTGCAGCCTGGCTGTGCACACCAGGGGATTTTCAGTCCGGGCTTGGGGTGGCAAAAGGTTTCTCTGAGTCGGTGTCTCCGTGAGGAAACAAGATGGGAAGAGTGGAGCCGCTGTCCCTGCTTCCCCTGGCAGCCCCTGGAGCTGTCAGCAGTCCTGGGAGGATGTCAACAGCAGGAGAAAGGCAGATCCTGGTGGCTCTCCACAGGGAGCAAGCTTGGGATTATCCCCAGCAGCTTTTGGCTGGCTCTGCAAGGCAGCACTGAAGCCATTGCAAAGGGCTGCAGACACTGGAACACTTCTCCAAACACCCCCGTGGACCTATTAATTGCAATATTGGATCTTCCTCCTTTTCCAGCAGGTTCCCAGCAGCGGGCACGCAGCCAGCTTGGCTGTGGGTTTGTTTATTTTCCAGCTAATGGAGCAGCAGGAGCAGCTCCAGAGAAGGAAAGTGGGAATGTCAGGAAAGCGCTGTCCAGTTCCCACAGATAATTTGTGACAGGCACCTGGTAGACAGTCGTTAGCACCATAATTAATCCAGCTCTGTGGCACAGGAGCAGCGGATCATGGAAAAGCTCATCAGCAGGAAAGCCCTAAAAGGACATTTTCCCCCTTGGAAAATCCATCCCATCCACCGGCTGGATGGGAAATTGCACTTGGAAAGAGGGGAAAACAAAACACACCAAAATTCAGCTGCAAAGCCAGGGCTGGAGGTGGCATCACCGTCCCTGAGTTCAGAGTGTGACAGCCCAAGTGGAGCCACCAGCATTAGTCAGCAGCCCCACGGAGCTGTAAGCAGCTCTGGAACCTTGCTCCCTGCTCACCCCTGGCTGTCCCAGCTCTGGCACACAGGCTCCAGATACAGCAGGAGCTGCCCAAATCCCACCACTCACACCTGCAGCCCCAGCCCTGCCACGTGCTTGGGGAGGAAAAAACACCAAAGTCTGGAGGGGGGAAAAAGAAGGGGGGCAGGGGCAAGAGTGAGGCAAGAGTGAACTAAAATGGATTTTAAAATCCACAGATTTTGCCTTTTGCTGTAGTTTGGATGGGATTTCAGCAGGTGCCACCTTTGTGGGGTCTGCAGGGCAGCCCTTGCCTTGCACCAGCTCCTCCCTTTCATCTCCTCGCCTCTCTCTTATTTTTAAATATGCAAATACATCAGAGGAGCCTTTCAAATTCCTGACTGCAAATAGATCTGAAGGGCTTTTGAGCTTCTGAGAGGCTCCTGCCTTCCCCTAACCAAATAAACAGCCACAAATTGGTGGATGCTGCGCATCCACCGTGGAGCTGTGTGAGTCCAGCCCCGGCTCCTTTGTCCTGCCAGCTCCAGCATCACCTGCCCAGCTTGTGGGGAATTTCTGGGGTGCACAGGAGGGACATTCCCCTTTTTATCCCTATCCAGGGTGGGATCAGCCCCGTTTCAGACCAAGCTTTTGAGGAGGAAAACGTTGGGATGATGAACAGAGGGAACGTGAGAGTGAGGCTTTAACTCGACAACATCGAGCGTGAGTCATAATTCTCCCAAAAAAATGGAACAAATAACAACTCCACGCCAGCTGGGAAGCACAGGGGTTCTGAAAATCTCTGATTGGCTCTGATTGAAGCATTCAACAGCACCAGGGCTGCTGGAAAATCCTGAATGAAGGCGCTGAGGCCTGGATTTGGCTGAGCACACCGAGCTGAGCCTTATGGGCACCCAGCACCGTAGTGGAACAAATCCACAGCAGCAGAACTGGCTGGAGGAAACCCCAAACCCAAGTGATTCCTGTCATTCCTGATACTTCATTTTTCCCTGCATTTATCACCTCAGCCAGCTTTTGTTCATTGATCCCAGTGCTGCTTCTCACTCTGCTTCAGATGCTGGTAAATGGAGGCTGGTGGGGAATGTGTGCCTTGGGAGTCCAACCCTGTGCTCATCCCTGCCCAGCCCTCCTCTCCCTGCCTGAAATCCCTATTTATGGCACTCTGTTTACCACAAGAAACCTTAAAAGTGCTAAATGCTTCCAAGGTTTCAGCTCAGATTTGATCCCCAGCTGACCTGTGGTGCACAGTTAAATAAAGCTGGTTTATGTATGCTGCACCCTAAATCTAAAGGTCAAGGGTTCGGTGGCCATAAATATTCAAACCTCACAGGCTGGGTCTTTTCAACCTCCTTTTAAATATTTATGACGGTGCTTCCACGGCTGCGGGAGAATGTTATAATAGTATTAAGAGGGGAAAAAAAAAACCCTTCTCCATCTAAAAGCTCAGCATGAGCCATTTTCATATATTATGCATTGCTAAGTGCTGTTTATGGCCATTTTTGGCACTGGATCCCGGCAGAGTTCATGAATCTGGGGCTGGGCAGGGCTAGGGTGTTGGCATCAGCCTGGGGTGGGCACAGCTGAGCTGCTGTGACAATCCTTCTTGTCCTGTCACAGACCCACAGAAATCTTCCCTAAACTTTTCCCCAAGCTCTGGAGATCCGTGGAGTGACGATGCCACCACGGCTGGTCCCTTCCAAAAGGACCAAGCTGCAGTTTGTGCCAGCTGGGGGGTGGCTGCTGCCTCCCCTCTTGGGATATTTGGCTGGGAAGCACCGGGGGGAGCATCAGCTGCAGGAATTCTGCTCCCAGCCTTTGTTCCAGCCCAGCTGTGCCCTGCTGGCTCCTGGCACAGCTCCACTGATTCCCTGGAAATCAACTGGGTGGGGGGCAGAACTGGGGTTAAATAACAAATCCCGGGATTTGGGATTGCCCGGGAGCAGCAGCATCGCTGGTGTCTGTGGAATGAACTGGGAATGAGCAGAGGATGAGCCGGCAGGGAGGTCAGCAAAGCTGAAATCCCTCCTAGACTTTGATCAGCTTCTAATTAAAATTAAGATGGGCTTTTGTCCTTGGGTAGAGCAGAATTCAGCCTGATTTTTGGTGCTTCCTACCCTTATCTCTTTCATTTCCAGGAGTGGTTTAGGGGAAAGTGCTGGCTCAGCTCTTTTTCCCTGGACTCATGAACTTGTATTGTAAATTAATCTCCCACATGAAGTCGTTTGGGGAGGGAAGAAAACTGGATTTTCCCCCATTCCATCGAAACAGACCCTGGAGCTCTGGAAAAAAATAGGAGAATGATGGCCAAGCAAATGGACACCCAGCATCCATGGGCATGCATCCAGAGTGGGATGTCACAGGCTTCATTTCCTTAGGAAATCAGGTTTCAAATTAAGGCTAATCAGAGTTAAAAAACAGTGCAGTTTTCGCCAGCCCCAATGATGCTTGATGTACTCAGTATATTACATCCTCAACAGCAAAGCAGCATCTGCTCCATAAAATGAAATGTGTGTGTGTGTCACCATATGCAGGCAGCATAATGTGGGCTCAAATTAAATAAAAACATTTCGGGGTATATGGTCCAATCTGCAATCTGGGCCCTGGGAAAGGCTGAGATTTACTCCAAAGTTCTCAGCAGGTGGCTGAGAAGCTGAGCCCAAACCAGGCCACATTTGGGGTTTTATCAGCAGAAGCTCTCTCTGCACTTTCCTCCCTTTGAGCCAATAGTACTTCTGGAAATTCAGGAATTATTTGTCATATTTTGAATTTGTTTTAATATTTTATTTTTTTTTTTAATCTGTGGCTTTTTGCACCTTTCCACTACTTGGAAAATCTCCAAGGTGGCAGAACCTTGAGTGGCAGCAAATCCTGCCTTCCACCTAAGAGCTGCCCTCCAGAAATACCATGGAAACTCAGAGAGCAAGCACTCAGCCTCTTATCTGTGTAAATAAAGAGGTAAACTCTGCTAAACCACTCGAGTCTCACCTTTCCCACCTCTTTTTCCCACTGAAATCTCTCCCAAGCGAGGGAGATGCTATTTTAGAAGAGATCAGGTGGCTGAGCTGCTCAGCCAACCTTCCCTGGGTGACTCGGGCTCTCTGAGGCTCTGCTGATCCTCCTTAACCCCATTTATTGATACAAAAATGTGTGGATTCCCTCCAGGTGCCCAAAACACCGGGAATTCAGAGTTTGTTATGGTGATGGTGATCCTTGTGTGCCTTCAGGGCTGCTGGGAAGCTGCAAACCCTTTAAGAGACGCTAATGTGAAATTCATTTGCTTTCCAAGGTGCAAAAAACAACTTTAAAGAGCCAGGAAGGGAGGGGATGTTTGCAGAGAAGCTGCTTCAGACAGTTCAGGTCTGCCTGGTGTGGGGTTTTATCTCCTTTGCTCAGGTCCTTGAATTATTTGGATAATGAAAAGCTCAGGAAAAGCAGCGTTCTGCTCTTCAGAAGCAGCAAAAACAAAATTTCCAGCTGTGAGGCTCGGACTGAAGCATTTGATGGCAGGGGGAAGCACAAGTGGAAAGCAAAGGAAAACAGTGGTGCTGATGGAACTGGCTGTGGAACCATCTGGAAACTCGGGATGCACCTGGGAAGGGCTGGGAAGTCACTGGGACGAAAGGAAGGATCTGTTTGCACCGGGAAAAGGCGAACTGGAGATGAAAGGCAGGGAGAGGAGAGTGACAAACCTGTCCCTGCCCAGGCACTGCCTTCATGTGGCACAGGAAAAGGATCTGGCAGCTCCCAGAAATCCTCGGCTGCAGGGCCAGGACTGGATGTCACCAGGGCTGGATGTCACCAAGGCTGAGTGTCACCAGGGTTGGGTGCCACCAAATCTGGGTGTCACCAAATCTGGATGTCACCAAACCTGGGTATCACCAGGGCTGGGTGTCACCAAATCTGGGTGTCACCAAGGCTGGATGTCACCAGGGCTGGATGTCACCAGGGCTGGATGTCACCAAGGCTGGATGTCACCAGGGTTGGGTGTCACCAAATCTGGGTGTCACCAGGGCTGGGTGTCACCAAAGCTGAGTGTCACCAGAGTTGGGTGCCACCAAATCTGGGTGTCACCAAATCTGGATGTCACCAAACCTGGGTATCACCAGGGCTGGGTGTCACCAAATCTGGGTGTCACCAAGGCTGGATGTCACCAGGGCTGGATGTCACCAGGGTTGGATGTCACCAGGGTTGGGTGTCACCAAATCTGGGTGTCACCAAGGCTGGGTGTCACCAGGGCTGGATGTCACCAAATCTAGGTGTCACCAAATCTGGGTGTCACCAGCGCTGGATGTCACCAAGGCTGGGTGTCACCAGGGTTGGGTGTCACCAAATCTGGGTATCACCAGGGCTGGATGTCACCAGTGCTGGGTGTCACCAAGGCTGGGTGTCACCAGGGCTGGGTGCCACCAGGGCTGTCTCACACCCATCCTGCTCCCCAGCCATGCTCTGTTTCAGTGCAGCAAACAGAAACAAAACTCAGCCTGGTTGGGGTTTGTGTTTTCTCCCTCCTTCAGTTCTGTTTTTCCCAGTTCCCTTCCTGCCCCTGCCGTTTCCTGTGTTGTTCCTTTTACCATTCCTTGTGCACACTCCTGGATCCTGACCTGTTCTCCCTCACTCTCCCTGAAGCTTTCATGGATGAATTGAAGTCTGGCAGTGTCTGCTCCTCAGCCCTCTCCCGAGCAGGGAGGTGAAGAGCTGCAAAGAATGAGAGATGTTGGCTTCAAAAAAAACCCTTCCCCTGTTTTCAGATCTGAGTATGAACCTTGCTTTTCATCCCCATCCCCTCTGCCCTCTGGGGGCAGCTTGAATTCCCAGTGCTGAGGGACCGAGTGAAAATGCACGGAACTGGCTTGGTCTGACTCCAAACCAAGAGATCAGGTCCTAAGAGAAGATGATAAATCCATGGAATTTGCCTGAAATCAGCTGAAATTGCTGAATTCAGGGTATGGGTGGATCCTGAGGCAGTTTTGCCTCAGGTCCTTCCTTGCTAACAACTCTCTTTGGGACCTGGGGGTGTTGTCACCTTCCTGCCTCACTAACCCACGACTTTTCCTGCCATCCTCATGCTCTCTGCGTGGCCAGAGACTCTCCTGGGGTGGTGAAGGTGAGGAGGGACAACCCCAGGAGGGGCTGAGGCTCCTGAGGGTTCTGGGGGTGAAAACAGCCCCCAGGAGCAGAGAGAGAGCTCAGCACAGGGAGCTCTGCCAGGAGCCACAGCCTGTGTCCATCCCTGAGCCTGTCTGCATGGAACGGGCTGGCTGGGGCATCACACAGCTCTGAATTCCTCAGGGATGCATTTCCCAGTCCCCCAGGATCAGACTGTGCCAAACCATCCCCATGTGTGGGATGAGAGGAGGAGCAGATCCTGCTGTCACACAGCCTGAATCCCCACGACAGCGTTCTCCTGTCTGACATCCCTGACACATTTCTGACAAAGGAATCCATGGTTTGGGTCTGTTTGAAAAATCAGTTCAGCACTGGACAGCCCTTGAAGAAATTCCACCAAAATATCAGGCGAGCCAGCAGATCCAGGAGGAGACAAAATCCATCTGGACTCAGTGACTGTGCAGGAGTGGTGAGCAGGGGAAAGCTCTGCAGGTGCCTTTGGTTTCCAGCACAGAGGAAGGGGCTGCCTGCTGTCCCCTGCCCTCCCCTGACCTCCCCTGATGTCCCCTGTCCTCCTCTGATGTCCTCAAATGTCCCCTGCCCTCTCTTGATGTCCTCTGATGTCCCCTGTTTTCCCCTGATGTCCCCTGCTGTCCCCTACCCTCTCCTGATGTCCCCTGCCATCCCCTGCCCTCCCCTGCTGTCCCCTGCCCTCCTCTGCTGTCCCCTGCTGTCCCTGCCCTCCCCTGCTGTCCCTGCCCTCCTCTGCTGTCCCCTGCTGTTCCCTACCCTCTCCTGATGTCCCCTGCCATCCCCTGCTGTCCCCTACTGTCCCCTGATGTCCCCTGCCCTCCCCTGCTGTCCATCTCTGGCAGCTGCTCCAGAGGACAGCAGGATCTGGAGAGCCAAGCCCTGGCCTGCACCTCACGTTATCCATCAAGAAGAGAAAGCAGATGCAGTTTGCTCTGCTCTCCTCCATCACACAGCAAGAGTTTCATGGAAGAGCCTCTCCTCTCATTTCTGGAGGAGCAGGGATGCAGCTCTGGGCACGGCTCTGGGCTCTGGTTTAACTGGTGCAGAGAGCACTGTGCCTTCAGCTGAGTTATTTCACAGCCTGATTATCCTTCCCTGAGGGAAAGAAAAAACCCTGGTTCTACTCCAAACTGTGGACTCTTGCTTTACCTTTTTTTTTTTTTTTTCTTTTTTTTTTTACAGAAGATAAAAGAGCCTTCATGTACAGAAAGCTTCCCCCGGGCAGCCTCCTCCCAGCCCTCCCTTTTTCCAGGGAAAAAGCCAAAGCCTCTTTAGTCTCACTCCACGGGCAGAGGTTCTCCAGACCTTGAACTCCTTCCAAATTTCGAGGAGGTATTTTTCAAAGTCTGAGGAAGACACCATAGGAATCAAAAGATCTGAGCTGTGCTCCCACTGGGCGATTTTCTTCCCCTTTTGATTTCCCTTGGCTTCTCTGATTTCTGTCCTGGGAGTGGAGCTCCCTGGGGCAGGGCTGTTCCCTGGAGGAGGGACCATGCAGGGCCTCCCCCTCTGGAGCCCCAGTTCATGAATGAGGCTGTTGATAAAACACTTCCAAAGAGGAATAAATTAAACCAATTGCAGGGCTGATGCTTTTGCCCAAGTGCAAGCCATGAAGGTCGATAAAACTGGATGTGTATAAAACCAAAGGAGGGGGAGGAAAAGGAGATTCCACTTTGGTGCCTTGGGAAAAGTCCATTTCAGAGCCTTGTCTGTGTAAAACAAGCTGGGGTTTCGTCTTTGAGGTCTGAACCAAATTGAAATCACCCTCCATGGGTGCAGCAACTTTCCAAGTGGAGTTGAGCTGCTTTGTTGAACATTTGAGTGAAAGAGCTCTCATTGCTGGGTTCTGCCTCTCTCTAATCTATTTTAAGCCCTTGAGCTGCACCAAGCCCGTGCTGCCTGTACCTCGTGGCCCAGGGTTGATGAGGAGCTGCTCAGGTAGCTTTGGAAGGTGCTTTAAACAGTGCAACATCCACAGAGCCACGTGGAACTCACTCCTCCTCCTCCTCCCTCTGAATCTGGGGATTTTTTTTTGCCCTGCTGTGATTCCTGCCAGGGGGAAGGTGGTGCCCGTGGCAATCAAACACCTCCTGAGGTGCCAGGGGAGGAGGTGTTCAAACCCTGGAGCTCCACTGCTGCTTTTGGCCTCGTTGTGCTGCTCTCCATAAAGTCAAGAGGAGTTTAATGCTTTTATTAAAAGTCCTCAGCTTTTTATGGGCTCTAAAGCACCGACTTCAAAGGCAGGTGCTGAGGGAAGTATCTCAGGAGGGATGTCTGTGGGACAGTCAGACATGCCAGCTTCCCCACAGCTGCTCCCTGGGCTGCCTTTTCCAAGCTCACTTGAAAAGTGTGGAAAGATTCCCTGTCTGGAGCTGCTAAAACCCTCCTAAGAGGACTGGGACAACTTTCCCTTAAATATTTGCTGGTAGAAACACGCAGAAAGATTTTTCCAGTTTGTCCCCACAGAAGCTCAGTCACAACACTGCAAATTTCCTGGTTCCTGCTGAATTCTGTGATCCCAGAAATTGGAAAGCATCAGCTCATCCCTACACTGATCCCATGTCCTGCTCCACTTGCAAGGGCTCCAGGTAAAGAAATGCTGGAGCAATCAAGAGGGGGAAATCCTCTGGTGGGGCCTTTGCTAATTGTGGACAAGGAATTTCTGTTGTGTTATTAAAGAATCACAGAGATATGATCTCTGGAGCAGGGCAGGTGATGCTTTTCACTTCCAGCACCACACACGAAAATATTCCATCGTATTTTTGATGGAAGAACCCGGGGTCTGGAAAGGATTCAGGGGCTGAGAGAGAAATGAGGGCAAGAATCTGCCAGTGTGGGGTGGGCACTGCCTGCAGCCCCTGCTGGGGCACCTGCAGGTGAGGCTGCTCTGGGACAAAAGCATTCTCTCAGCCTCTGGCTGCCTGGAATTCCTTCGGAGCTGAGCCTGGCAGAGGATGGAGCCTCCCGAGGGGGCGATTTGGGGTCGGTGTTTTGGGGGGAACAGGTCCCTGCACACCCCTCCTCGCCCCGAGGGATCCCCGGAGATCGGGGGTTAGGGATGGGAATTAAGGATGGGGTTAGGGATGGGAATTAAGGATGGAGTTAGGGATGGGAATTAAGGATGGGGTTAGGGATGGGAATTAAGGACGAGCATTAAGGATGGGGTTAAGGATGGTTTTAACCCCTTGCTCCCCGCGGGGTCCCCGCAGCCTCACCGCGCTCCTGCTGCTGCCTTTCCCCCTCTCCCTTTGCCGTGTTTAGTTAAATTTCCCCCGCCTTACTTGATGTCACATCCTGTTCCACAGCCATCCCCTGCTAGTAGCCAGCCCTACCAATTCCTTTCTTTTTCTTTTTTTTTTTTTTTTTTTTTTTTTTTTTTTTAAATCCCTGTCCTCTCCCCATCACCCCCCTTTTCCAGGCAAACTTTTGGCAATAGCAGAGATAATCACTGCGTGCTCCGCTGAATTTCTCTTCGCAAATGTCTTTGGAGCAGGGGAGCCATTAAAAAAAAAAAAAAAAAAAAAAAAAAATTAAATAAATTACCAGACAGCCAGCACCGAGAGCAGAGGAGAGAAACTGGGATCCCAATAAATATGCAAAGTGAAGGCTCTGCTGAGCAGATTTCTGGCATCGCTTCCCGAGGGTGCTGAGAGCCACCCGCAAAATCAGGCTGGTTTTTGCTTTTTTGTTTGGTTTTGGTTTTGTTTTGTTGGGTTTTTTTTTAAACCGCGTTTTGTTGTCCATATTTTTTTAAATTTTTTTTTTATATATCTATAAATTAAAATATTAATAAGAATAAAGGAGTGAGGAGGCAGCGAGGCTCGGGGACGGCGCAGGGAGGCTCGCCCGGAGGTGATCTGTATGCGAGGTGCCTAGAACGGGGTGCGAGAGATGCAACCGGCAAGCAAGCTGCTGACCCTCTGCTTCCTCATCCTGATGGGCACAGAACTCACCCAAGTAGGTCCATCTCTTCCTTTCCCCACTCCCCCTCCTCCTCTTCCCTTTCTCCCCAACGCCATTTTCTGCTAAACCTCGAGAGCACCGAAGAAATCTGCCGGGAGCTGCCGCACCTGCCGAGCCTCCCCTTCCCCCGGGCATCACCTGCGCCCGGCCCGGGGGGCTGGGGTGGGCTGGGGGGCACCGAGCGGGGCTGGGGGACCCCCGCCCCACCAGCGGGGTTTGTCCCGTGGGGAGGGGTCGGGGACACCGCCCCCGGCAGCAGCCGCGGGGTGGGGAGGGAGCGGGGGGCTGCGGGACCCCCGAGCGGGGCTCGGCCGGGCTGGGAGCTGCTGGCCCGGGTGGCCTCGGGGAGCAGGTGGCAGTGCTGTCCCTCCTTGGCACTCCTCGTGTGGGGGTAGCTGTGCTGCTTTTAGGTGACATTTAAATGTCCATTGATGTTTCCATCTGTGACAGCCTGGTGGGAGATAGGAGCAGCTTATCCCCCTCTCTCCACTCCACCTGCTTCATTTTATTTATTTTTTTTTTTTTGCCTGGATTTTATCTATCCCCCTCTCTCCACTCCACCTGCTTTTATTTTTTTTTTATTTTTTTTGCCTGGATTTTCACGCTTTTCTTTCCTGTCCCGGCCCCTGGGCTGAGTGAGTCGTGGAGCTGTGGGGGGAGGAAAGGAGGCACCCAAAAGCCATCTCTTTTAAGTGGAATTAAAACTCCATTTGACTTCTTGAGGCTGACTGGGGGAGAGGCAGGCAGGGTGATTGTCTTTTGCGTTTTTTTCACCAGTCGCTGAGGAAAGGAAGAAAAAAGTAATTGCAAGAGGATGCTCTAGATTGTGGGGTTAATTGTGGTGCTGCCTGGAAGCAAAAAAAAAAAAAAAAAAAAAAAAAAAAAGGAAAGAAAAGAAAAGAAAAGAAAATAAAAAGCAGCTATAAATAGGAGAGGAATGGAGGCTTCTTAGTGTAGGAGCAATTAGCAGCTGGGCTCTCATCCTGGATGCTTTATGGAGATTATTTTTCCCTTTCTCCCAGTGACAAAGCTCTCCCTGTCACTGCCCTACTGCTGAAGTTTGAGGCGCTGGAGCCTTTTGGCTTTGCACCCTGCGAGGGTTCGTGCTGCCCCCAGCAAGGAGAGCACGGAGCAGCCTGAAGTGCACGGAGCTCTCCGGGGCAAGGCCGAGCAGGGAACCGGGGCATGCAGGGCTGTGGATGAGGAGGGCTGGGAGGAAGCAGGGCTGTGGATGAGGAGGGCTGGGAGGAAGCAGGGCTGTGGATGAGGAGGGCTGGGAGGAAGCAGGGCTGTGGATGAGGAGGGCTGGGAGGAAGCAGGGCTGTGGATGAGGAGGGCTGGGAGGAAGCAGGGCTGTGGATGAGGAGGGCTGGGAGGAAGCAGGGCTGTGGATGAGGAGGGCTGGGAGGAAGCAGGGCTGTGAGGAGAAGCCCATTGTGTGTGAGGATGCCGAGCCCGTGCGCATGCGCCGCGCTGGACAAAGAGCCAGGACCACCAGCACAGGGTCCTGGCCACCAGGGCACGGCCAGTGCTGGCCACAGTGCCGGGGGTGGCAGGGATGTCGCTTGCCTCAGTGCCCCTCCAGCTTGCCCAGGGGTCACAGCCACAGCCTGGGCCCCTGGCTGCTGTCACCTCCTGCTCGGCCTTGTCAGCGGCGCTCTGCTCCGGGGGGTTTTTCCAAGGAAAAACCAAGGAAAAGCCAAGGCTGCCGCCCTGCCCGGCTGCTTTTTCCTCTCCTGCCTTCCTCTGCAGCACTTCAACTTCGGCAGCAACTTTAAAGCGGGGTGTGCAGGGGGAGCCCGGCCCGCCCTGGGTTGGGGCAGAGCGCCCTGCCCTGACGGTGACAGGAGGTCTGAGCTCCTGCTAAAGCCTGGCTTAGCTGGGCCGCCCCGCTGGGGCTGGGTTCAGCTCTGCAGTGCCCAGCTGGGCGGGTGGCCGTGCCCTGCCAGGCCGTGTGGAGCTGCCCTGGTGCCTGCTGGCTCTCCTGGCACTGCAGAGCCCTCCTGAGTTCCAGCTCCTCATTCCCATGGCACAGCTGCCAGATGCAATCCCCAAATCCGCCTCTCGGCCCGGGCACCGCCCAGCTCTGCCTCGTCCCTGCTTAATTCCGTGCCAGCCTCGTGTGTGGGTGGCTGGGGAGCCTCTCCCGTGCCCTGCAGACACCCTGGGCAGGAGCTGGGCCGCTGCTCTCAGCAGCTCTCCCTGCAGAAGGTGCTGCTGTCCCCTCGTGTCCCTCGCTGCAGTGACAGGCCAGCTCGCGGGGAAGGGAGAAATGGGGGAGATGTGGCTCCTGAGGGGCTGGAGGGGCGAGCAGGGGCCTGGCCGTGCCCTGGGGTGCTGCTGCCGTGGAGCGAGGGGAGCCTCTGGCAGCTGTGGGTGCTGCAGCAGCCTCGGGGGTCCCCCAGGTGGGAGGAAGGATGCTGGGGGGCTCAGGGGGGTGATGCTGAGGGCTGCACCCCTGCTTTGAGGTGTGTGGAGTTTCACCTGGGTGAGACGAGGGGGGAGCTGCCCCTAAATCCCCCCAGTTCTTTGTCCTGTCCCTCCATCACCCACGGGCAGGGCTGAGGGGGTGGCAGGGACCCACAGTGAGACCTGCACGAGGCTGTGGCATTTCTTCTCTCTGAGCTCCTTCGTGACCTCTCCAGGGGCCGGACTCAGGCCCTGAAATGCCCGGTTTTGGCTGGGTGCCGGGGCTGGGCTGGGGGTGCTGGCATGGGGCAGAGGTGCTCTGGGCACGCTGGGTGCAGCCCCTGGCTCTGGCCGGGCACACAGCCCTGGGCACGGCCTTCCTGGGCCAAGTGTGGGGCTCCCTGTCCCTGTCCTCTTCTTGGGAACACCCAGGGCCTCTCTCCTGGTGTCCATGGAGGAGCAGAGACAACTTCTGCTCTCCAAGGATTTTCCCGGAGGGCAGAGCTTGGGGCTGCTGTGGGACAGGCAGGACAGAGCAGAGGGGGGCTGGGATGCCAGCTGCTGTCTGTCTGCATGTCTGACCTGTCCTTTTGTCCTTTTGCTGGGATATTTCAGTGAAAACCTCCTGGTTTTCCTCGAAGTTTCCTCAGGAGCAGCATGATGCTCCCACATCCACCGCCCCAGTAACCATGGGACCCACACAGGAAGCAACACCTTCCTGGAGCAGGCAGATAGGAAACGTTTAGGGCTTCTGCAAGAGGGGAAAAAAACCCTAAAAATATTAATTCTATTCATTTACCATTGATTTTCCTAAAAGAACCTCAAGGGCTGTTTGCAGGGGAAGGGAGAGCCCTGCCAGGGCTCAGCAATGCCCAGCCCTGCTCCCTTATGCCAATTGAGAACTTCCCAGTGCCCAGTTTGGTGCCCAGGCTCTTCCTCCCCCTGCCACGTGGAAAGGGCTAGGATTAAACTGCTGATCTGCAGCCTGGAACAGGAGGCAGCTGTCTCATAAACCAATTTGTGTCTCGTCTCGCTAACTTCAGCCCAAACCAATAAAAAAGAGAGGTAATTTCCAGCCCTGGGTTGTATTTATTGCTCGAGTTATCAGTCCTTGTAATCAGTATTAGCATCATACGTAATACAAAACTAATTACTATCAGAGGGAATTAAACACAGGAGGGCTGGCAGTGGGGAAAGCTCCTTCTGGAGCTGTCAGGGGGAAGTGTTGCCTTTGCTGTGGTGGAGCAGAACAAAAGGGAACAAGGCTGGGATGCCACAGGAGCGCCCAACTGGGATTTGTGGCTTTTTGGGATACCTGAGAGGATGGGCCAGGCAGGTGGACTTGAAGAAACAGAGACACAGAGATGTACCTTGGCACCAGCAAACCCCAAATGTGGGGGAAGAGCAGCTGGAAATCCTGATTTTCCTGCTTTTGTAGACTGTAGCTGTTGGTTGTTACTGCTGTCCTGCAGCTGAGCCCTGCTCCCAGCCTCCAGACTGACTTTAGTTATTCTGACCTCCTTTCCCAGCTCAGGGACCCCTTTTCCCTGCTCAGGGACCCCTTTTCCCTGCTCAGGGCCCAAGCCCACCCTCCCCTTGCTGGAAGGATAACAGGGGGACAATATCAGGGTTCAGCCCAGGGCCAGGAGCAGAGAGCTGTGCTTGCTAGAAAGCAGCACCCAGAGCAATTCCTCCCTGGGAAGTCACTCTGGGAATGGAGGTGAGTGCCTGACCCAATGAAATGTGCCCCAAAAATCCTCCTCCTCAGCCACAGCATCCAAAACCAGGAACCTGGGGAACCTGGGCTGGTTTGTAGGGGCTCTGCTGTGCCCCAGAGGCTCTGACAGGTCTTGGCACCTGCTGGGAGATCCTGGGCTTAATGACAAGAGCAGCTTTAGCTAAACACAGATTTAGACACGTGAAGCCCTGTGAAGGGGATGTTTCCTTCCAGAGTTCTTTCTCCCAGAGGAGAGGAAAGGTTTTGGAGTGCTTTTCATGCAGGAGAAGGGAGTGTCCAGAGCTGTTTTGGGCAGCCCAAAATGTGGCTGTCCCTGGAGTCAGCCACTATTTCCACACGGAGCTTTGCCAGGAGCTGGCAGGGATCCCCATCATTGTGGTCACTCTTTGAGGTCTTTAATTGACATTTTCTTTCCTTCCTTCACTTTTATTTGCTCTCCATCCCTCCCTTCCCATGATGAGGGGAAAACTTGCTCTGTGATGTGACAGCATCTATCTCCTGGACTGGGGCTTGTGCAAGTGGTGGTAGCAAAAAAGTGACTAAAACCAGGCAAAAACCTGGGGAAATCTGGAATTGTGACCCAAAAACGAGGGGAAACTCGGTGCCATTTCCCGCTGTGGCAGCTGTGACCTGCTGGGGGCCAGGGGCAAAGGCAGCAGAAGGTTGTGCAGAGGGGATGGGTACAAAGGGTTTGTTTGAACCAGGACGGGCTGCAGGGATTTTGGATGCTCAGAATGAGGAATGCAAGGGAAAGGGTGAAGGTTTATTGAGAGAGGGGTGAGAAACCTCCCCCTTCTGCCCAGAGCACAGTCCAGGCCTCTCCCTCTGCGGCTCTGAGTGCTGGGCAGGAAGAAAGAGGGCACAGAGTGGGCTCAGAGCTCTGGGCAGGGCTGGCATCCCTGTGTGCCCAGCCTTGAGCATCACTCAGCAGCCACAGGAGCTGTGTGGTGCCAGGGAGCTCAGCCCCTCAGCCTGGATTTTAGGGATTTTTGGGGTTCTCTCCTCCCCACAGCTCTCCTGTGCCAGTGCAGCCACAGCCCTGGGGGCAGGGGTGCATCAATCAGGGATCCAGGAGGGATGGGAAGAGTCACTGGAGGCAGCAAAGCCTCCAAAGGGACGGTTCAGAGCCCCTGCAGCAGCTGCAGGAGGGAGGAAAAATCTCAATCTAAGCTTTTATGGAGGAACCCCGAAATTCCACAGCCAGGTGCTTCCAGAGAGGACAGACCCCGAAGTGTCGAGCCCATCCCATCTCCAGGACAGAGAGGAGGAGCTGGAAGAATTTGGGCCATCCCAACCTCCCAGGGCACCCTTCGAGTGCCCGGCCGAATTCCCGAGCCCTGTGCCAGGAGCTGCCAGCCCTGGGAAGGGCTCTGGGCTCATGGCACAGGCAGCTCAGCTGGCATCATCCCCCTGGGGTGTCACCCGAGGTGTCCCCAACGCTCCCAGCGAGGTTTGGGGCTATAAAATCCAGACGGGTGCGTTCTACAGCAGCTCCCACCGTGCGGTGAGCAGGAATTCTCTGTTTGGGGGTCCCTGGACATCATCCCCAGCAAATTTGGGAACAAGAGGAATTTGGGCACCTCTTCTCTGAGCCAGCCAGGAGAGGGAGACAGTGACCGCCGTGTCCCAGCCGCTGCCGCCCGGGAATTGTCCCCGTTCGCACACCCTGACCCTCGCAGGGCTCCTTCAGAGCCTCGCTCTGCGCCTTCCCTTCCCGGCAGAGGAATTTTCCACCCAGCAGCTATTTTGGAAGCCCCTGTTCTCTGCTTTTATCTCGCGTTCCTGCTCTTTCTCTGCTCGGAATGCATGAATGCAAAAAGAAAAAAAGAAAAAGATCTTTTGTTCCTCGAGCAGTTCTTTGCCTGCTGTTTGCTCGCTGCTGCCAGCAGGAGAGGAATGGAGGGGACAGCCCTGGAACCCCTTTTTTTGGGCACCCCCTGCTCTCGTGGGAGGGGACACAGGTGCGTGGGGACAACAAAAACACTGACAGGAGAAGGGTTTTCTTGTGCAGAAACCCCAGAGTGACCAGGAGAAAGGGGAGCTCCATCAGCTCAGGGATTCCTGCAGATGTGGTGATGGAAAAGTTGCTTTTTAAGGAGCAGCTGTGCTCTGGAAAGCCCCGTCAGGGAATGCCACCAGGTCAGACAAGGCCACCTCAGTTTCTTCTTTACTGGTTTCATGCAGGTTTCTGTGCTGTGCTCCAGCATGAGGAAAGGCAGGTCTCCCACATGAAATTCATTGGATTTTTGTCAGTTTATTAATTTTTTTGGTCAGTTTAATTTATTTTTTTTATTGCTTGTTAAAAGCTCGAGCTTTTAAAACCAGGCAGGTGATGAGGGTGAGGCAGAGTTTCTGTGGTTGCACATCACCTGTAAACACTGAAAGAGAGGAAGGAAGGAAGGAAGGAAGGAAGGAAGGAAGGAAGGAAGGAAGGAAGGAAGGAAGGAAGGAAGGAAGGAAGGAAGGAAGGAAGGAAGGAAGGAAGGAAGGAAGGAAGGAAGGAAGGAAGGAAGGAAGGAAGGAAGGAAGGAAGGGAAGGAAGGGAAGGAAGGGAAGGAAGGGAAGGAAGGGAAGGAAGGGAAGGAAGGGAAGGAAGGGAAGGAAGGGAAGGAAGGGAAGGAAGGGAAGGAAGGGAAGGAAGGGAAGGAAGGGAAGGAAGGGAAGGAAGGGAAGGAAGGGAAGGAAGGGAAGGAAGGATCCCCCAGGATTTCTCTTTCCCTCCCATTATCACAGGTACAGCTCCTCTTTCAACTGACATGAAGGGGTTTTCTCCAGGGAAACGGAGCAGTTCTGCCTCCCTCCCCCTGCACAAACCCTGGGAAAACATTCCCAGTACTGGTCCCCCTTAGCAGGGACCCGTGGCTGCTGCTCCTGTCTGTGCTCTGCTGGCCCTGTGTGAAGGAGCTTTAATCATGGCACGGCATGGAAAGGGAATGGGGATGAAATCACCTCTGTGCACTGCTGGGAAATGAGGTTTTAGCCCAGGTGGGATCCAGGGCAAAGCACAGGAGTGATTTTTATCCCACAGAATCCAGAACAAGGCACAGGAGAGATTCTTTCTCCCATTTAAATACCGAAGTATTTAGTGCACAGGACTGATTCCCATGTGTGGAGCAGACAGACATGAGGGATAAACTTCACAGGCAAACTCCGTTCCCAGATGAGCGCTGGGATGATTTCAGTGCAGCACTCGGGTGTTTGATATGATGGGAAACCAGAAAAGCAATCAAGGCCTGGGCTGCCACAGTGCTGAGCACAGCAGAAGCACCTGGGAGAGCAGGGAGCTGAGATTCCTCCTGAAAGGTGGAAGCTATCTGAGATTTTTCTGCCTGAGGAAGCTGTTCCTGCCCCCCAGCCTGGAGCAGCTGCCCCCTGCATGCCCAGCAGCAGTTTTGCCACGGAAGGGATGTGGATTCCTGGGAGAAGCTGATTCCATGGAGGGGAGGCAGTTGCTGTATTCCCAAAGCAGGACAGTGTGGGATTCAGAGGGCAGCAGGTTCCCGATTCCAGCAGCTGGCTCAGCTGGACTGGAGCTGGGCAGGGGGGCACGGATGGAGGGTGCTGGGGAGCAAGGGAAGGGATTTCAGCGGCTGCAGCCTGACACAAACCAGCTGCCAGTGCCCTGCTGTGCCCTGGGTTTGTCACAGGGACAGGATCCAACCTGGCAGCAGTGCTCCTGCTCAAACTTATCTCGATTTCTCCACCTGGTGGAAGCGCTAAATGTGATTTATTTCAGGTCTCCCTGCAGGAACAGCTCCACTGGGCTGTCCTGGTCCTGCTCCCTCTGCCCAGCCTGGCTGTGCTGGGATGATCCCACACCAAGGGCCCCATCCCCAGCAAGGGACAAGGTCCTGGTGAGGTGGGACAGACCAGCTCAGCAGGGATTGCACTTCAGGGCTTCCTGCTTCCCTGCTGGGATGTGCTCTGCACATCACCTGCATGTCAGCAGGCACTGCTGGGTCAAGGTTTTGGGGCAACAAAACCCACACCCCAAAATTCCAGGCCATTGGAGCAGCAGCTCCGGAGGGCTCAGGTTTGGGGCTGGGCTGATCAGACTGCAGGGGGAATGTGGTGGCTCCCAGGGCCAGGCCGTGGAACAGTCGAGGCTCTCCTGCACCCACATCAAGGCTGGGCTGTGCCACAGAGCAGGAGATGTCACTTCTGTCCTCTGGAGAGGGACAGGGGATTCATTTCTGCGTGGCTTTGCACAGGGAGTTCCAAGGTTCTCTTGGGGAGGGATGCTCAGGAACTGTGGAGTTCTGCTTGTTGGAGATTTTGCTTCTGAAGTCACCGGGACAAATGGCTCCGGGACACCTGAGTGGTGACCAAGCCCAGGTGACATTCCAGGCTGGCCAGACGGGCTGAGTGCCCTTAGCAAACCTCGGCAGGGAATTCCTGCGCTGGGAATGAGGCAGGAAGGGCTGGCAGGGAGGTTTGGATTATCCTTCCTGCTGAGGAGGTGCTGTCCTGGCAGGACGTGGCGAGGTGACAGTCGGGGCTGTGGGCAATGCTCTGACAGCTCCCTTGGGCACCACAGGGGACCCGCAGGGGTCCCCCAGCCTGCGGGTCTGTGCGGGAGGGGTGCGGCCCTTGCGGGTCCACTGCGGGGAACTGCTCCGGCTCTCCTCGGTGCTGACACGGCTGCTCGTCCCCGCTGTGTCCCCGCTGTGTCCCCGCTCTGTCCCCACTCTGTCCCCCCGACCACCGAGCGACCCCGACCCGCAGCGCCGCCCGCAGCCGCCAGAGGGCGGCACAGCGCCGCAGCGGGGGAGCCGCGACCCCCAAAATCCCCTCCACCTTCTCCCCAAAATCCCGACCCCCAAAATCCCCTCCACCTTCTCCCCAAAATCCCGACCCCCAAAATCCCCTCCACCTCCTCCCCAGAATCCCGACCCCCAAAATCCCCCCCACCTCCTCCCCAGAATCCCCTCCACCTCCTCCCCAAAATCCCGACCCCCAAAATCCCCTCCACCTTCTCCCCAAAATCCCGACCCCCAAAATCCCCTCCACCTCCTCCCCAGAATCCCGACCCCCAAAATCCCCTCCACCTTCTCCCCAAAATCCCGACCCCCAAAATCCCTTCCACCTCCCTAAACCTCATTCTACCTTCTCCCCAAGCCCCTTCCACCTCCTCCCCAATTTTCCTGCTCTCCTCGTTCCTCTTGCCCACCCAATTTATCTCCACTCTTTTTCTCCCCGAACCTTTCTCTCCCTTTCCCACACCTGTTTGCCTCTGCTCAGTCTCTTCCCCTCTCCCCAATTCTTTCCTTTCTCCCCAAACCTTTTCTCCCTGATTCTTTTACCTCTCCCCAAGCCTCTTATGCAGAAACCTTTTCTCCCCAATTCCTCTCCCTAAATCTTTTCTCCCCAAATATTTTTTTTCTCTCCTTCCTTCCACTTCCCTGTCCCCCAATCTTTTCTCCCCATAATTTTTCTTCTCTTATTCCCTTCACTCCTCCTTACCCAGGTCTTTTATCCCCAGATCTTTTATCGTCAAATCTTTTCTCCTCTTCTTCCCTTCACTCTCCTTTCCCCAAATATTTTCTCCCCAATATTTTTTTTCTCTCCTTCCTTCCACTTCCCTGTCCCCCAGTCTTTTCTCCCCATAATTTTTCTTCTCTTATTCCCTTCGCTCCTCCTTCCCCAGATCTTTTATCCCCAGATCTTTCATCTCCAAATCTGTCCTCCGCAAATCTTTTCTCCCCATATCCCTTCCTCCTTCCATCACTCCACCCCCCTTCCCCCAAACCTCTCCTCCCACTCGCTTCTCCCCAAACCTTTTCTCCCCTCCCTCCCCGCGCTCCCCCATCCCCAAACCTCCCTCCCCGCTCTCCGCTGTCCCCTCCCTCTCCCTCTCTCGCCCACCGCAGTGTCCCCGGCTGGTTGGGCGCTCCCGCCCCTCCCGGTGCCGGTCCCGCCTCCTGCAGCCGCTCGCTCCGGCTGGGGCGCGCCCGGCGGCGGCGGCGGGCGCAGGGACCAGCCCCGCTCGGCTCCGGCTGCGGGCACAGCGGGCACAGCGGGCACAGCGGGCACAGCGGGGCGGCAGAGGAGGAGGAGGAGGAGGAGGAGGACGATGGGCCGGCGGCGAGCGGCGGCGGCGGCCGGGCGGCTGGCGCAGCCCGAACCCAGCGGCATGGAGCCCGGCGCCGGTGCAGAATGAAGGGTGCCTGCCGCCCCCCCCGCAGACATGTCTGTGCCTTTACTCAAGATTGGAGTCGTCCTCAGCACCATGGCCATGATCACCAACTGGATGTCGCAGACGCTGCCCTCCCTCGTGGGGCTCAACACCACCAAACTCACGGCGGCCACGGGCGGCACCTTGGACCGCAGCACGGGAGTAAGTGCGGGGGGCGGCGGGCACGGGGAGGGCTGCCCGGAGCATCCCCGCATCCCGGAGCGTCCCCGCATCCCGGAGCATCCCCGCATCCCGGAGCGTCCCCGCATCCCGGAGCATCCCCGCCTCCCGGAGCATCCCAGCCTCCCGGAGCATCCCAGCCTCCCGGAGCATCCCAGCCTCCCGGAGCATCCCTGCGGCTGCTCCCCGCTGCCGCCCAGTCCTTCCCCGCCCGGGTGTCCCCCGGGTTGTCGCATCTCTCCCTGCCCAGGTGTCCCCGTGGCCGGCAGGGTGCCCCTGCAGGAGCCGCAGCGCCCCGGGGAGGGGCAGGATCGCCGCCCCTCGGGGACATCGCGGCCAAGCGTCCCCGCGGTGGTGCAGGAGCGGGGATGGGGGTAACGGTGCAGGGAGCATCTCTCCCTCTGTCGTCCTCTCCTCTAGTTCAGCCATCCCTCGTTCATGGCTGGGGGCGACCCGGGTCGCCTTCCCCATGGTCCCTGCGGCCAAAGCGGTGCAAAGTTTCCCTCGCCGCCGCTGCGAACGCCGCCGGGAGAGCGGCTGCGAGTCCCGGGAGGCTCCTGCGCTCCCTCCCTGCCCCGTCCGTCCTCGCTGGGATGGAGATGCAGCCGGGCAGAAATCGCGTCTGGGGCTGGACGTCCCCTGTCCCTGCTCTGCTGGAGGGCTGGGGCTGTGCCTGAGCTTCCCACTTTGGGAATAGATGGGAAAATCATTCCGGTCTGTCTGTCTGTCTGTCTGTCTGTCTGTCTGCCCTGAGCAGGGAAAATCGGGCACCTTTCTCCTGCAGGCTGCACGCTCTTGCCTTCTGACGGAGCTCCGCCAGTGCAGCTCTGCTGTTCCCAGCGTGTTCCGTGTAGTGCTTGTGCTGCTGACTCAGTGAAGCTGGGATTTTTATTTCTTTTTTTCCACCTTGACAGGGTTTATGAGATCCATTTATTTATTTTCCCCCCGGTTGTTTTAGCCAGGGAATCCAATTGTGCGTCTGCCTGGGCATGTCTGCCAACGTGGGCATTTGCAAGGTGATTTGTTCTGTAGTGAAACGGTGGAGAGAACGTTTTGGGGACACGGTGGCACCTTCAAAGTGCTCCGAGGCTGGGCTGCGATTAAGTAATGGCTCATGCCGTGAGAGCAAAGGAAAATTAAGACCAGAGAGGTTTGGAGAGCACGAGAGGAGCGCTCTGGGTTTGGGGCTGGGCTCCCTTCGCTGGCGTGTCCTGGGAGCTCAGAGGACTGCATCCCATCCATCCCTGCTGGAGTTCTGCGCAGGGCTCGGGGCTCTCCCTGCCTGGGATGGGGGGCAGAGGTGTCTGGGGAAGCTCCTCACCCCGGGGACCCTGGCAGAGCAGAGGGGCAAACGCAGCTCTCGGTGTCCGTGCGCTGAGCAGAGCTGGTGATCCCCGGCTGCTGTGCAGAGCAGGGAGCAGTGCTCAGCCTCAGCAGGGCTCTGTGCCCTCCTTGGGGGCTCGGGCACGTCCCTCTCCCGGCACTAAGGACAGGCCAAGTGTTCTGTCCCCACAGCAGGGCAGGGTCCCCACCCCGGTGTGCTCAGCGCTGGCCAGCACCGGAATTCTCGCTGTCGGTGGCTTTCCACGCTTTCCCACCGGCGTTGCCTTCGTGTTTTCAGCTCTTGCTCTCCTTTTCAGACCCTTCTTTGATTCGTCCCCAATCCATATTTTTGCATTCCAAGTGAATTTTGCCAGCTGGGCCCTCGGAGGAGCCTCCACTCTGCCACGTCCGTCCTGCTTCCTGCACTCCTTCACCTCCCACAGCCCTGCCAGGCCTCTCCTGCTTAATTAACCCATCTTTCCCTGTGTTAATTAGGTGTTGCCTACCAACCCAGAGGAAAGCTGGCAGGTCTACAGCTCTGCCCAGGACAGCGAGGGACGTTGTATATGCACAGTGGTGGCACCTCAGCAGACGATGTGCTCGCGTGATGCCAGGACAAAGCAGCTGAGACAACTCCTAGAAAAGGTAAAGCTTGGCCCCTTCTGGCAAAACTGGTTCGGTTTGGTGGGGTAAAAACCTGAGCTGAGCCTTGGTTTCCAGGGAAGACCCCCCCTGGGATGGCTTTTCCATGCTGTAGTTGTCCCTGTGTGTGTTGTGGGGAATAATCAGCTGCAGGCAGAAGGAGAAATCTCTTTAGTGTTTGGTGGGAGGAAAGCCTGGCCTAAGGTCAAGGGAAAACTGCTGAGATCAAAGCACCAATATTGAACCATATCTCTAAAAAATAAAAATAAAAAATTGAAAAAATAGAAAAAAATTCCCATTTTTTCATTCCTTTGGCACGAGCAGTTTCAAAGCAGACTCAGCAACAGGAGAGGAGAGAATTAAAAGCCCAAAGCCAAGCTTTCCTAGGCAAGGTGGTATTAAAAAGGTCAAGTAAAACCTCGCAAGCTGTCGCCAGCAGGTAGCACAGAGATGACACTCGGTGGTTTTCTTCCTATCATTGACATCCTCTTGATTAGTTTTTAATAGTCTGCTGTCCAAAAAGATCAAAGAATCTCATTAGGGAAACATCCCCAATAACAAGAGATTTTCCAGATAATAGATTTCAGTGAAGAAATGCTGTTTCATGTGAAATTGTGCTCTTCCCTTGCAAATATGAGCTGGCTCCTGTGCTGGATATATAATTAAACCCCATCCCCTAATGCTATATTGGCCTGTGCCGTGCATGACAAAAGAATTTTCATCCTGCTGCTTTGGGGGAAGCTGCTGTATTAATTCCCTCTAACAATATTAAACCTCCACTTAACTGATTTCCCCATGTGCTGAGGACAATAAAGCCAGCCAGGAAACATTCAGCCCTAAAACAATTCTTTGGGTTGTCAGAGGCTGCTAAAAATTCTCCCAACTCAAGCTTTTCTTTCTCGCAGCAATAACGCCCTGGGTGCATTTGCTCCTGAGAGGCAGCAGGAGTTATGAACAGCTCAGAGGGGTTCCCAGAACTCTTCATCCACTCTAAACAATCAGGATTTGACCCAATGCCCCCCACTGATGGGCAGGAGTTGGGAATGGGAGACCTGGGATAGCATCAGGAGGGTGGAAGTGCTCAGTGGGGTTGTTGGTTTTTTTTTTAATGCAGCTCTCTGGCTGCCAATGGATCAGGAGTGAGGGAGGAGCAGGATTTCTGGGCATGTGTTGTGGGATATGTTACCTGCCTGCTAATCTGGCTGCATCTCACTCCCACGCTAACCTATATGAAAAACCCCAAAATAAGGAATAGCCTCTTAGTGCCAGACATCTGATCTTGATAGAAGCTGAACTGATAATCCCTGGAGGTGAAAACAACTGCAGAGCAGAGCTTCCAGCTTCCCAGGAAGGATTTCAGTCCTGAAATCCTGAAATTCCCTCAGCTGGCATTATAACCCTGGCTTCGTGATGGGGAAAAACTGCAGCTCCTGGTTTCTCCCTGGCAGCAGAGGAAGCAGAGCAATGTGTCAAGGAGGTAATTGTGTTTGGATTTTCCAAGGTGCAGACGTGGAATTCACCTATGGAAATGATGAGGTGTTGCAAGGGATCAGCTGCATTTGTGTGTACACAAATTACAGCATCTTCAGGGGAAATCTCCCTGCAGAATCTTCCGGAATTTGGGGGTTCAGATCTGCCACCCATCCATGGGGATGAGGATCTGTGTAGGAACTGCAGTTCTTGTGGCTGGAAATGAGTGCTGGGCATGCTGGCAGGTTAAAGAGGGAGGGCAGGCAGGGCTGCTCAGGCTGCACAGAGTGTTCAGCCCAGGGTTTGACACTCGAGGTGTCTGAGCTCATCCTTGGCTGGGGTACCCGGAGTCCTTCCAGCCTTACGTGTGGCAGGTGCCGAGTCCAGACCTTGGACTGCACCCAAACCAAGGCACCACCTCAGTCCTGCTCATCATCAGATTATGTTTGATCTCCAAACAGAATTTTATTTATTTATTTGTTTGTTCTGGCCCTGTTATCGGGGACAACTTCCTCCTCTGATGGTGAAAGCGTTTCTGGTTCCCTGCCAATCCTTGCTCTCGGCCAGCGCTGATTTCCAGATTTAACAGTTCTTTTTGCTCCTCTGGTGGCCAGTCCCAGGTGTGTACAGGGGGTCAGTGATACCTCAGCCATCACTCTGCCTTCTGCAGACCTTGTAGGGTGAACTTTTTATATCCTGGACCGTCAGCTGAGTCCATTTCTCTGCTGATTTTGGTCTTGAAAATCTCCCTCAAGATTCCTCTTGCTGTTGCTCCATCAGTCTGTGCAGCTCCCCAGGTTCAGCCCAGGTTCCTCCCAGCTGAAACCCCAAAGCTGAGCTCAGAACAGCCCTTTTGGAGCTGGCAGGAAAGGCTGATCCACAGGGAAGCTTGAGCAGGGTTTAAACCATGGATTTGACCTTATAAACATCACTGAGGTCATCAGGCCAATATTGACTCCCTGTTACTCTTGCTTAATTGTGAATCAGCTCGTCAAACAGGATGACAAGAGCAGCACTGGAAGCTTCATTTGTATTAATTTCCTATTTCAACTGCTAAAAATAACTCTTTTCCCCCAGACAGCCACAGGTATCTGTCTCACATTATCTCGGTGAAAATGAGGTTTCAGGCTGAGAGAGGAGGCAAAAAGCATTTTCAGGCAATGTTTGAGGACTGCAGCTGATGGATGGAGCTGAGGGAATTTAAGAGGCACTGTCCTTGGGCCTGAGTTCATTAGAGCACTTCTGTACATGCTTCAGCCTGAGCTCCAACAGGCTCATTGAAACCTAATCATGTGCCAAAGCACTTTGCTGGATCAAGGGCATAATATGCTAATGAAGGAAAACAAGATCCTCAGCACACGGGGCTGTCAGGAATCTCAGACTCATTCCCTACAAATCTGGCCCGGATCTTGCCTGATGGAAAGCAACACAGGCAACAAATACCCACTCTGGGCTTGTAAAATCCACCCCAGAATAGCACAGCAGCTAATTTTAGGCATCTCTGTGCAGAGGCACGTGAGGAGGTTATTTTCCTCTGCTTCAGGGAGGAGCAGAAACATTCCAGAGGTGTCTGAGGGCAGCAGCCTGAGCGAGGTGCTCTGTGTCTCTCCCTTCACACCACCTCAGAAAGAGCCCCCCAAAATTTTACTCAGCAGACTCAGATATTGGTTTGTCATTACAGGAATCCTCTGCTCTGATTATTTGCAGCTGGGGTTAGGCACTAGTGGAATAAATGGGATTAATTTTGCATGAGCTCTACAAGTCATCCCTCTCTCCGCTCCTTGGAACAATTCTGCTGCTTGACTGGAAGGATAGGCTGGATAACTGGAATAAAAGTAGCTTGGCAGCCCAGTCATGCTTGTCTAAGGCTTCACTTCTCCTGCCTCAGGGCACAGAGAGGTCTTCAAACTCCTCCACATCCAGCCCAGGTGAATTAACACCCACTGAGAGCTCACATTCCCTGCGGGAGGTACAGCTTAATGGGAGCTGACCAGGTTCAGGCTGAGCTCAGGTTTGCTCTTTTCTCCTCCAAACCTTGTTCTGCACTCCCTGCTCCTCACACCTCCCTGAGCAGGTCCTGGGAGGGGGTCAGGGTGATGCTGGTTCATCTCTGAGGCTCGGAGGCTGCAAATAGCTTCACCTTTGCTGAGGAGCACTCTGGCTCCCGGAGCAGCTGTACAGAACACTCCAAAGCCTGCTGGCCTTTGCCACACAGCTCATCCATACATTTTTAATAGCTCCCTGCCATAGTTTCGGTGTCATCCTGCATGAGCAGAGGGCACTGTGATGGTTTTTCCAAGCCGGAGCTCCCACGGTTGGCATTTGCGGGTGTCCTGCCGTGCCCTCGCTCTGCCGCTCTCAGTGCCAGCCCCGATCCTCCACAGTGGCATTTGCCAGAGGAAATGTGGGATTTGCACCTCTCCTTCCTTCCCCATGCCAGCCTTGGCTGCGGCGAGGACGCGGGCGGGAGAGGATGTGGCACACGGGGCACGGATCCGCAGGGATGGGGCTGGCTTTGGCTCAGCCACCCACAGCTCAGCAGGCTGGAAGCCTTCCTCTTCCTCTTCCTCTTCCTCTTCCTCTTCCTCTTCCTCTTCCTCTTCCTCTTCCTCTTCCTCTTCCTCTTCCTCTTCCTCTTCCTCTCTTCCCCTTCCTCTTCCCCTCTTCCTCTTCATCTTCCTCTTCCTCTCCCAAGCGAGGCCCTGACGCAGCAGCAGCAGCAGCAGCTGGCTGGATTCCTGATTCACTTTGCCCATGGACGTCACAGTGGCGGTGGCAGTGCTGGGGTGACGCGGTGGTGGCAGGAGCGGTGCCCGTGGGCTGAGCCCCGTCACGTCCCCACCGTGGGACAAACGCGTCCGGCCCCGCCGCTGAGCCCTTAAATATGGCTCGGTGCTAAATAGGAGCTGACGTCAGAGCTCCGTTCCCCCTCTCCCAGCCTGGAAAACAGGAGGGAATATCTCAATAAATCAGATGGCAGCCAACCTTCAAAATCAGGTCAGCCTCGCTGGCGTTTCCCTCCCCTCCTCACACCTTCAGCTCGTTTTCTCACTGTGAGCCCAGCCAAGCTCCTTGCATCATTCCCTGGCGAGGCCAGATGGGCTCCGAGCGGGAATGCGGCACCGCTCGGCTCCGGAAGCTGAACCTCCCGAGCAGGAGGGCTCCAGGGAGGTACCAACCATCCCCCGGTGCTTCCCGGCTGCAGGATGTCCTCCCTGCCGCTGGATTTGTTGTGGGAGATGCTGCCTGAGCAGGCTGGGTGGATAATGAAGTTCTGCTGGTAGGGAGGGAGGTTTGTGCTCACGAGGAGATGGAAATGTGCACCTGGGCAGAAGCTTTTCCTCCCAGCCAGGTGTGCTGCTGTCACCTCTGAGCTCTCCTCGTGCCTGTCAGAGAGGCCAGCCTGAGTGACACCTTTAACCTCAGCTACATCCCTCATTTCCACGCTGGACTGCTGAAATCTTCTGTGCAGCGCAGCAGGAAAACAAAAATCGTTTATGAAACCGGTTTTGCTGTGTTTTAGAGTGCGGGGTCATAATCTGGGAGCTGCTGTTGATGAAGCAGTAAATAATGCATGGGCTGATTGCCCTTTAGCTGTGCTGAGTGTGTGGAAAAGGTCAGCGTTGGGATGCAAGGGGGGCTGCCTCGCTGCTGGCAGCACCTTCTTAATGAGTCCCTTCTCGTTTGACAGGTGCAAAACATGTCCCAGTCGATAGAGGTGTTGGACAGGAGGACTCAGAGAGACCTACAGTACGTGGAGAAGATGGAAAACCAGATGAGGGGACTGGAATCCAAATTTAAGCAAGTGGAAGAAAGCCACAAGCAGCACCTGGCAAGGCAGTTTAAGGTAGGTCTGATTTCCAAACTGCTCCGGGGGCTGTGGCCAGGGAGCTGTCGGGATGGGCACGGCACTGTGGCCCTGGTTCCCATCAGGGGACCAGCTGTGGGCTCCCTCCTGTCCAAAGCACAGCCAGAGCCAGGTTGTGGCCTCACATCCTCAGCCCTGCATCCTGTTATAGGGAAAAAAGCACAAATCTCCGTGTTCCCACGCCCAGCTGGGTGCCCTAAATAGGGCAGTGCAGGGTGGTTCCATCGGGGGGTCTGCAGGGAGACACCTGAGCTCTGGGTGAGCTCTGGGAGAGCTCTGGGTGAGGTGGGATCCCCTCTGTGGCCAGGCAGCTTCTCCATGCCATGCCCAGCACCCATTTCTTGGGAAAACCCAGGAACTGCAGCCCATGGCAAACCACAGTGGGCAGTCACCAAACCACATCTCCCCTGGAGAAAGGAGTTCATCAATCAAATATCATCCCCCCCCGAAAAAAACCCAAAAATACAATTATAACAGCTGTCCTCAGGCTGGCAAACTGCACAACCCCAGGATTTTGTCCAGTTTTGGGTGTTGGCAGCAGAGGCAGCACCTTCTGATGGGTTCTGTGTGGTGTCCTGGTGCTGGGCAGAGGGGCAGCGGAGCTGCAGCCTCTGGAATGCAGCTGGCACCAGGAGCAGTGGCCAAACCCTCAGGAAGTTGCTTGAGGATGAATGAAATTGCCAAAAAAGATGTTCTGAGCAACACTGGGATCTTAAATTTTAGCACTGCTGTGGGTTAATAGATATAAAAAAATCAAATGGAAAAGATTTCTGGTGGAATTTGGGGACTTTTCTGATCAGCCACCCAGCTGATTCCCACCCTCGTTTGCAGGCAGCTGGCTGGTATTTTAAAGCAGATTTTTTTTAATGCTAAATACTGAAATACCATGATTATCTCATAAAAAGCTGGGAAGATGGTTCTTAAAACTTTTCACCAACTCCACCTCCTCCGCTCCCGATCTCCAGTTACTGCAGGACCCTAAATTTAGCTCTGCAGTCTGGACGGGAAGACTTGAGCATGAGTTTCTTTGATTTAATTATTTCTTTATTTCAGTTATTATCGTTTTTCCCCCCTCCTACCATTCTGATGAGTTCAACCCTTCCCATTGCCTGCCAGGGAACTTGAAATGAAATAAAATCAAAGCATTCCCCACGTGCAAAGCACAGGAGGGGAAAAAACCTCGTGGTTTAAATAGCAGGGGATGGATTGGAAGGAAGGGAAGGAGGCTGAGGAGGAATTCCTGATCCTGTTCAGCCCCAAAAAAGCTTCAGGACACAGGCAGATGTCACAGCCCTGGGTGCTGGGAGCTTGGCCACTGTAATTTGAGCAGCACCAGGGATTTTGGGTGTTCTCACACGCTTCATTAACGGGTAGGTGCATGCATATTAATGTCTACTCATTAGCTGCTGGAGCAAAGCATCTGCAACAAAATGCTGCATTCTGAGCTTTTAAATGAGAAAAAAAAAACAATTTTTTTTTAAAAAAAAATAATAAAAGAAAATCATTTCTGCAAAATCCATCTGATAATGAATTTTACTTTTCTGTTCCGCGCTTGAAACCAGTGAAGAATTTTTGTCTAATTTGCTGCCAAAGCAGCATTTGAAAGAACAGCCACAGCATTTTGTTCCTGCTAATGCCAGCATTAAACTGTGAGTGCTTTGCAGCTCTTGTGTTGGTTTTTTTTCTCTCTTTAGTGCCGTAAAAGTATTTGTCTATGAATGGCTATCTATATAAGGCAGGTTAGTGAGCTAGATCCTCAACAGTATTTCATTTTCTTGCTTACAGGGCTAACTAAAAAGCAAGTTTTTTCAATGCTGCAGTGACTGAAGAAGCAGTTCACTCCCATGTAACCATGAAAAGAGGGCCTCAGAGCATTTTGCACCATGCATTGATTTTTTTGATTATTTTCCAAATTAGCACCATATCTCACTAAGGAACCTTGAACCACACAACCGAGATCTTCCTTTGCATGCAATTGTAGATGCATTCCATGAATAGTTTGAAACCCTTGTCAATGCATATATATCTTATTTTCTTTTATTTTTTGGAAAGAAAAAAAGAAAAAAAAAACAACAACTCTTTGTGTATGTGATCTGAAGCATGTAACCCTAAGATGTTGCATTCTAAAAATGACAAATAAAGGCCTTTCCCAAATATTTTGGTGTTCTGCAGCCTGTTTAATATGTTCTTGCCAAGACATCATTCGGACCAAAAATAATAATTGAGCTAATTTTAATGCTAATAATTGTGGGATATGTGAACATTTCGCTCCCATAGGAAGCACCCAGGTCAAGGCAGAGTGTTGCAGATTTTTGCACGCATAGCACTGAACCGAGCTTATTTTAACCTTGCAGGCAATAAAAGCGAAAATGGAGGAACTTAGGCCTTTGATACCAGTGTTGGAAGAGTACAAAGCCGATGCCAAATTGGTATTGCAGTTTAAAGAGGAGGTCCAGAATCTGACGTCAGTTCTAAACGAACTCCAGGAGGAGATTGGCGCCTATGACTACGAAGAGCTTCAGAACAGAGTGTCAAATCTTGAAGAAAGGCTTCGTGCATGCATGCAAAAATTAGGTAGGCTCAGAACCACCATGGTGGCCCTGGCTCCAACGCCACCGGCGCCAACGCACGCATCCCGGCCGGAGGCAGAGATGCCCCGCTGGACATCTGGTGCCGTGCCCGGCCGCGAGGGATGAGCTCCACACAGCCAGGGGCGATCCTGCCAAGAGTTATGCCACCAGGAACATTCCTCCTGGGAGTAGTCCTGCCCAGGATTACTGGCAGGAGTAATGCTGCTCGTGGTGTGAGCGCTTCAGGATCCTCCCCCCGGAGCGGCCGTGTGGGCAGCGCTTGCATAAGTGGCAGCTCACGCTTATGCAAAGCCAACGTTTGCACCCCTTTTGCTTCTGCATCCCTGGACCTGGCCCGTCAGCAAAGGGCTCTGCTCGTGGTGGGGGGTGTGGGGCTGTGCAGGCTGTGCCTCGGTTTCCCTCGGTTTCCTTTCTTTTTTTTGCATCTTGCCCGTCCCCCCGGAGCAGAGCATGACGGAGCTGGTGCGCGGTGTGGTCCTGCCCCTGTGCGGGGTGTGAATCCTCCCTCTCCCATTCCCGGAGGGAGCAGGGAGCCCTTTCCATCAGGCTGCTGCTAAACCTCCAGGGATTCGTCTCTGACCTCGTGCAGAGGGTTTGAGTTGACTGAAACTCGTGGGGCTGTTGTGGGGAGGCTCAGCTGTCGCCAAACCCAACGTGTGACCCCCAAACACAGGGGGAAGGAGGAGGGCACTGCCTTCCACAGCTGCAAGGACTCTCTGCACCATTTGTTGGGCCAGCTCTGACTTGATTTAATTTCTCCTTCCATTATTGACTTTCTTGCCACGCCATTTAGATAATCCAAACACATTAACTGCTCTGCAGTCTATTTTGGTAGCACATACAAAATTACACTCTCAGGTAACTTCATGGAAGATCAGATCTCTTCTGGGCACTTTATATCCTTGGCAAGGTAACGTTTGTTTGTCTCTTGGCTCTGCTGCTGGGGTTGCTTTTGCTTGTTTCTAGATGCCTCCACACTGTGAGCAGCCACCTCCCCTCTGTTCCCTCTGCATTTCCATCCTCAGGTTCCTTGGACATCCCTTGTAGGCTCCATCTTGCTCAGAGAGTAAAATTCCCATTTAAATGTGGATGCTCAGGGTGTCTGAACAAGTCAGGCACCAAGGTTACCCTTGAGACAGGTGAAACTCCCCCAGCCAAGAGAGATCAGAGTTTGATTTGATTAATTAATGAGTGCTGGTGCCCCAGGTTTGGTTGGAGAGCAGGACAGGCCTTTCTGCCCCTGTCTGGTCCATGATGGTCACAGGGAGGGCAGCAGGGCTGGGCGTGGAGGGAAGTTCTGACCTTGCCCTCACGCTCTGGAACTTTCCCCTGAAGGCCTGATGGGGACAGGAATGAGCTGGAACGGCTTGGTCCCGAATTCCTGGAGCTTTATCAGGTGGGCACCATGCTGTGGGATGACAAGGAAGGATGAACAGCTAAGAAAGAAAGATAAGAAAGGAGCACAGGCTCAGGAGGGTGGGGTGGGCACACAGGGAGCTCCTGGCAGCCCCACACCCCCAGCAAGGGCAGCTCTGCTCTGAGAATGAATCCTCTCATCCCCCCTGCTGAAGGCAGAGGAGAAGGAGGAGAAGGTGCACAAGGAGGGATGTCCTTGCTGCACCCAGAGCCTTCAGCCCATCCCTTGAAGATGAGGAGGAGCTGTGGGTCACAGGAGAGGAGCAGCAGGAACAGGGATTCCAGACTTTAAACCTGGGGACTGTTCTTTAAACAAAGCCACGCTGGCCCCCACAGCCCCCTCCAACCAGGGGGGCTGGGACAATCCTCCCATGACCCTGGGCAGGCTTTAAGGAGTAGCTCCCAAATCATTCAGAGCTCCAAAAAAGTAGAATTTGCTCTTGGACCATTAACCCTTTCTGCTCATTCCATCCCCTCACGCTCAGGTTCAGTTGGGACCAGTAGCTCAGGTAAGAATGAGGCAGGCAGGGATGCTGAGCTCTTGCAGGTAACTTTGTCTAGAAACTTCTGGGTGTTCTTTTAAATCTTTTAGAGTCTTCAGCTGGGCTTTTTGGCTTCTTCCTACCCTTGCTGTCTCTCTGGGGTCAGGGCAGCTCTTTGGCAGCAGCCCTGGGTGCTCACAGAGATGGATTCTGTGCCTCCCAAAAGCTCATCCCAGAGGATTTGCTGCTCACTCAGGAAGGTGATTTATTTGGTCACTTAAAAGAAACGGCACGGATTGAATTTCCCATGCCGTTTATCTCTCTGGCATGTAAACCACTGGAAATGGTTGTTAATTGAGTTAAATTCAGATAACAGCCTCACAAATGCTTTGCTGCCACACAATGAGGCCCTGATTGCTGAGGATTTCACTCTGCTGCAGGTTTTCTGCTCAGCTGGGCTCACTGATGTCTCCAGGAGAACGTTTTAGCTGGGATTTGCTGCTCCCCTGGAGTGTGTGTGCCCCAAACAGGATCAGGGAGCTGCAGCAACAAGCAGGGGCCAAGGGGAGGGAGGGATGTGGCACATTCCCATCCAGCTCACCTCTCCCAGGAAGCTCGGTGGAGCCTTGACAGTGCAGCAGCCTTTTCCTTAGCCAAGGTCCTGGTTTGCATTTTGGGTTTCCTAAGCATTATTGATGGATCAATAGTGAAAACACTTCCTGACCCTGGCATGTGTGTGGAGGGGGGAAAAAATCAATAATGGCAGCTTCAATCTGTGTTTCTGTTTACACTCCTAAAGATCCTTATTTATACAGGGATTTTAGCTTTTCCATTAATGTTCCTAAGAGGAAGCACAGAGGTTGTCACTCCTTGGATCAAGAGGGAATTTGACTCAGGCAGGACAAGATTTCCTTGGGAAAAATCCTGGGGGAGGGATGGGGATAGAGCCCCATCCCTGATGGTTTTGGATCAGGCAACAGAGGCAAGATCCAGGCAGAGCTGAGCTGCCACAGCCCCACCCCTGCCCTGGAGATGGGATGGGGGCATCAGTCCTTGGCTTCCTGGGAAAGATCCCAGCTGGAGCAGCAGAGCCCAGAAGGAAGGAGCTGGTGCTGGTGCCTGTGCCTGCTGGAGGAGCTGCCGAGCAGGACCTGTGGGCAGGATCCCAGATCCCAGATCTGGAGCGGAGGTGTTGGCATCCTGGGAGGAGCCAAGTGCCGGGTTTCACCCAGTCCTGCTGGAAAATTCCTGGAGGAAGGGGCTGCATTTCACTGCAGGGTGCAGGGGTGCAGGACAGAGTCAGGTGGATGGAGGGACGCTTGGGAAAAGGCTGATTTGTGTCCAGGGAAAAGGACCTGAACAGCGCTGGGCAAAAAGGAGTGAAGGCAGCTCCTAAAATCTGCTCCTCACAGGTTTCCCCTGTCCTGGACTCCTGGTTGAGCACCAGGATGTGCTTTTCTGTGGCACAATTGTTCCTGAGTGACCTGGAATGCCCCTAGCATCCCAAACTCAGGGATGGGGGATTGCAGAAGGCTCAGCTGCTGATATTCAGAGCGTGGTGAGGATCTCCTGAGGGTCCCAGGGGCTGGAGCTCTCCATGCCTGCCTGGCAAACCCAGCAAAGCTAACTCAGGATCTTAAAGGATCCGTGTTAAATTCCCACCAGCAGCCTGGGATGGGTTTACACCAGGAGAGAGAACACGCTGCCCTGTGTGAGAACAACCCTCTTGCATGAGGAGCTGGGCTGTGTGTGCCTCTAGCTAAACGTGTAGGAGATGTTGCAAACAACACTGGTTTACCCTTATCAGCTGCTGCTGCTTTTTTTTTTTAACTGGTTTTTTTTTTTTTAAATCAATGAGCTTTTATACCACGCTCCTCTCCAGGGAAATGGGAGGAAGAGATAAAGCGACAGCAATGTAGGGCTGTGATAATGGAAGGCAGCAGTGAGCAGATCTGGGATTAGGGGAAGGCTGGACCCTTGCAAGACATTTAAATTTGTCATTTTAACCCATTGCATCTCTTCTGCAGTACTTTGCCTCTGAGCTGAGAGGTTTGGGGTGCAGCAGGCAGGAGGGCAAACTCCTGTGCCTTGTGTCTCAGGAGAGCTTTTTGGTGGCATCTCTCTTTATCTGCCTGGGTCTGGAGGCTGTGGCAGCACTGATGGTGCCCTTGGTCATGTCCTGCTGGTGCACATCAGGAATATCTTTCTCTGTTTTCTGCCCTGGGCTAAGGGGATCCCTTTGGCCACAGCTCAGAGTTGAGGCAGATGGATGTGTCTGATGTGTCTGATGAGGAATTAAAATGCAGGTGAGAACAGGCCAAGGAGAGAGGCAGCTGAGAGAAACTGCAGAGTTCTGGAAATGCTCAGGGTGTAAAATCTGTGATTCTAGGAAGGTCAGGTTGGACAGAGCCCTGAGCAACCTGATCTGGTTGAAGACATCCCTGCTCATTGCAGGGGGCTGGACTAAACGACCTTTAATGGTCCCTAATAACAAACCATGCTATGATTTTACTTGGTAATTTGGAGCAGGGTGACCTTGTCCTGAGCAGGCAGAGCTCTCCCTGTGTCCCAGCAGCACCTGCAGGGGCTCCCACCTGCAGCCCAGCCCTGGGTTCTGCTGAGCAGGTACTGCAGTGCTGCTCCTCCACCCCAGCACTGCCACCTTCCCCAGCCTGCCACAGCCTCCCACATCAAAAAGGAGAGCTCAGGAAACACCCCCTGAGCTTCAGGTGGTGGCTGTCACCCGTTGCCTCTGCCCTGAGCTTGTCTTGCTCTGCCCTGGATGTGTCTGGGTTTTAAATGAGCTCTCCCCGCCCAGCAGGAATCCCCCACCAGCCCCAGTCCCTCCCGAGGCACCTTCATCTCCTCAGCTGTCTCCTCACTGCACACTCGTTGGAATGTTGGTGAGGCAGGGAACCAGAGTGCCAGCTTTGCTGGAACTTGGGGATGTTGTTGGGAAAAGGAACTTGGATGTGGCTGCAGCTCCCGTGCTGAGGCTGCAGCATTGCACATCCACGGACAGCCCCAGCCAGGGATGGGGAGTGAGCTGGAGGAGAGGTGCTGCTGCTTCCCCTCGTATTTAGGGCTTGAAAACCCAGCAAGGCACTGCCCTGGCTCCCTGAATTCAGCAATGTGGAGATCAGAGATCTCCTGAGTTCAGCAGTGTGGAGATCAGAGATCTCCTGAATTCAGCAGTGTGGAGATCAGAGATCTCCTGAATTCAGCAATGTGGAGATCAGAGATCTGAATTCAGCAGTGTGGAGATCAGAGATCTCCTGAGTTCAGCAGTGTGGAGATCAGAGATCTCCTGAATTCAGCAATGTGGAGATCAGAGATCTCCTGAATTCAGCAGTGTGGAGATCAGAGATCTCCTGAATTCAGCAGTGTGGAGATCAGAGATCTCCTGAGTTCAGCAGTGTGGAGATCAGAGATCTCCTGAATTCAGCAGTGTGGAGATCAGAGATCTCCTGAATTCAGCAGTGTGGAGATCAGAGATCTCCTGAATTCAGGAGGTGTGGAGATCAGAGATCTCCTGAGTTCAGCAGTGTGGAGATCAGAGATCTCCTGAATTCAGGAGGTCACATCTGCAGCACCCGAGCGTGGCTCCAAGCTGGCTGGCAGCGCTCGGCCCGTGCCCATCCCTGTGCTGGGGAGGCTGAGCTGGGCAGGATTCCCGGGACAGCTCCTGAGGGACCCTCGGGACGCTCCCATCTCCATCCTGCTGTGTTTGGGTTCCTGTCCCAGAGCTGGCTGGAGGAGGCTGGTGGATCCAGCAGTGAATCCTGAGTGTTCAACACGAGAGAACAGGGAGAGCGGCTGGGAAATGATCTTTGCAGGGAGGAGATTTATATTGCCTGCCATTATCCACCTTCCTCTTTTTTCTCCTCTGCATAACTCGTAACAAACGCACATTTCCAGCAGGGCTGGAATAGCCACGGCTGCCTTTTTTATCTTGGCTGCAGCCGCTGGATCAGAGAGGCTCCTTCCTCCACCTGGCTGCTGCTCTCATTCCCAATTCCGTGACATTCACAGCTCAGCAAAGCTCCTTTTCTCGGGGACAGCCATAAGGACAATTGTCATTAAGAGGTGTGAAACAAACAAAAGCATCCGACCCTGGTGTCTGACCCGATTTCTGTAATTAAAGCAGCCCTGGGCAGGGCAGAGGGGAGCGGGTGGGACTGGAGCCGGTGGTGATGCTCACCAGCCTTCCCCTCTTTTCCAGCCTGTGGGAAGCTGACTGGAATAAGTGACCCGATCACAATTAAAACCTCGGGGTCCCGCTTTGGATCGTGGATGACGGATCCTCTGGCTCCTGAGGGAGAAAACAAGGTAAGAGCGTGACAGCATCACCCGTGTGTCCCACCAGCGTGGCTGAGGACAGCGGATATCCATCAGAGCCCGGACTGTGCCCTGGGAGAGCTGGGGAATGTCCCCATTCATCCCACAGGGCTCTGCTGGCAGCAGGAGGGGGCAGAGCATCCCCCAGGGAGGGAGGATGAGGAGCTGAGCACAGATCCCTCTCCTGGGCAGGTGAAACTCATTGCAGCCATGAGGGTCCGTGGGCTCAGAATTGTCACCACGAGGTCTGGGTGGAAAAACCCCGAGTTTTGGGTTTCTAATCTGTGTTTGACAGCCAGGAGGGAGCTGGGGCTGAGCAGAGGGACCCGTGGTCCTGGTGCCTGCTGCTCTTCTGCTGCCAGCACCTCTGATAATGTCATCTGCCTGCATTTGCCCTCCATCCTCCACCTTCATTGTTGGGAGGAATTAACTGACTGCAGCCAGAGAGAGAGATTTGTTTTGCTTTGTTTTGGTCTTTATTTTTTTTCCATTCAGACCATTCAATTTTGATCCCAAGGAGGTAGGAGGCCAATAACTGGCTGAAAATCAATCCCAGCTCCCCATGACTGATGGAATGGAAAATATCTCGAGTGTTTGCCGAGGATTTGCAGGCAGCAAAACAAAACAAAAAGCACCAAGCTTGGCTGCCCGTAATTCCCTCCTGCATGCAGCATCCTTCAAAGGATGAAGGCACCAGCAAGGGCTGGATCAGGGCACCTATTTTGGGATCTGTGCCCTGACATCAGCTCTGTGGCTAAGAGAGGACAAGGGATGCTCTGGAGAAGTCACCCCTGGGTGGTTTCTTTGAAGGTGACTTGAGTTGTCAGGCTCTTTCCCTCCAGCAGCCACTGGCTGGTGAACTGGTCCCCAATTCAACACCTCCATATTTTACAGTTATTAAGCAAAATTTCACCTCCAGCCCAAATAAAACTCTGCTTAGAGGTGAGATGGGAAGGTTTTACCCACATCAAATCTCGTTTTGTTCAAAAGAGGGGACTGAGTTGTCCCCTTCAGGCTGTGTTTGCTGCTTCCCTTGGCACTAAGACAATTTTCAGCTGAAGTTGGTGGTTCAGATGCTAAAGATCCTCTCGTATCTTCAGAGACTTTTGTCTCAAACTGCTGTTTTTTGATATTTTTTTTAGCCATGCCTTTTTCTGCAGTGTATTTTTGTTGTACAAGTAGGCTGCAGACTGGAGCTGGAACTTCCCAAGCCTCTCTGTGTATTTAATATATAAAACCTGCTGGGAATTTTATTAGGAACACACCATTAAGTGAACTTCACTGGCTGCTCAGCAGAGTGGGAAAGTGAGGATGGGCAGTTTATCAGCCCCAGCTCCTGTCCCTGAGCCCCAGGAGGTGTTTGGTGTTCATGTGATCATTTGTTCATGTCATGAAACCATGGAACACAACTGGGAGAGATTTGTGAGTCCTGTGGGAGCAGCAGGTGGATGCTGAGAGCTGGGATTGCTGTGTATGGGCAGGACAGGAGGAGGTTGCTCAGAGACAGCTGCTGTGATGGGACATCCATCAATCTCTGCCTTTCCAGAGTTTGGAATGCTGCTGAAATACCCTGCAGCCCCTGCCTGGTGACACGGGGCTCTGCTGGGCTTTAAAAACTGAGCACAACACATTTTCATGCTGAATTTTTAATACCAGATAACGAAACGGGAGCAGCAAAGAGTCAGTTGTGTTTTGGATATTTTTTTCCCACTATAATTTCCCAAACTGGTTCAGCTGAAGTTTTGTTTCAGCTCTGGGTGCTCTCTGGTGCTTTTGCAGCCACCCCCAAGGTTTGGGGCTGAGGTTGGAGCCATTGGCACCCGTTCATTCCCCACCTCTGCAGCCTTTCCAGGCAGGTAAGGCTGGAAGGATGAAATTCCCTCCCAAGTTTTTGGAGACCCCAGCTGACTTCCCAAAGGCAGCAGCCAAATGTTGGGCTGCCCTTCTCAAAGACTGATGATCACACTCCAGACACAGAGCTGTCAGATTTTGCAAGGGGTTTGCAGAAGAAATATGCACTCCATCACCCAAATTTGCAGCCTTAAAGGCTTTCCTCTTGCTAAATTTACCTTTTCTCCTTCCTAAATTTACCTTTTCTCCTTCCTAAATTTACTTTTTCTCCTTCCTAAATTTACCTTTTCTCCTTCCTAAATGGCTCTTACAGAAAGCAGCTCTCTCATTTTCAGGCAGCAGCCGCATCCAGAATGTCAGTGGCTGGCTGGATATTTCTTGTGGATATTAACTGCACAGCTTGGTCATTTGCCTCGCAATTGGTTTCATATAACAAAAGCACTTTTTTTCTTTTTTTTTTTTTTTAAGGAGTCTAGACAGTGTCCCCAGTGAACTGGCACTTAAATGATGATCTAAAATCTCTCCCCAATCTACCCAGAGCAAGATTTAGATGTCTTTGTCTCTTATATTTCAGCAGCCTCGCTTTAAGCTTTTGATGCAGCAGTGTATGATTTTTAAACCAATATGGACTTTTTGCCTGAATTTGCCTGACAATGAGTGATTGCATCCCTCGCTCCCGCATTCCAAATTAATGGAGTTGTGCACAGCAGCTGCTGTAATTTACTGAGTGCTACCGCGGGAAGCAAAAGCAGCAGCGACAGAAAATGTTGGGTTTAGCCAGGGAAAAGCTGCTAATTGTCCTCGGGAAGGGAGGCGGTGCCAGCCAGGCAGCGTTCCCAGGGGAGCACTTAAACCAAGGAGATAGCGGGTTATCCCCCAGGGAAGGCTTTGCTGTTCGCTTGGCTGATTTGGGGGTACAGAAATCGGGGTTATTTCTGGGTGTAGGTGACAGATGCTGGCTGGGTTCAAAGCCAGATTGGACGGGATTTGGAGCGGCCCGGTCTGCTGGAAGGTGCCCTCGTCAGGGATGAATTTTAAGCTCCATTCCAAATGGTTTCATGACGATTCCACGACCCCCGGCTGTGGAATTTTTTGAGTTTTTGAGGCGATCCCTAACCCCCCGAACGTGTTTGCGTTGCGCAGGTTTGGTACATGGACAGCTACCACAACAACCGCTTCGTCCGCGAGTACAAATCCATGGCGGACTTCATGAACACCGACAACTTCACCTCCCACCGCCTGCCCCACCCGTGGTCGGGCACGGGCCAGGTGGTCTACAACGGCTCCATTTACTTCAACAAATACCAAAGCCACATCATCATCAGGTTCGACTTGAAAACGGAGACCATCCTCAAGACGCGCAGCCTGGACTACGCCGGCTACAACAACATGTACCACTACGCCTGGGGCGGCCACTCGGACATCGACCTCATGGTGGACGAGAACGGGCTCTGGGCCGTCTACGCCACCAACCAGAACGCCGGCAACATCGTCATCAGCAAGTTGGACCCCAACACCCTGCAGAGCCTGCAGACCTGGAACACCAGCTACCCGAAACGCAGCGCCGGAGAGGCCTTCATCATCTGCGGCACCCTCTACGTCACCAACGGCTACTCGGGCGGCACCAAGGTGCACTACGCCTACCAGACCAACGCCTCCACCTACGAGTACATCGACATCCCCTTCCAGAACAAGTATTCCCACATCTCCATGTTGGACTACAACCCCAAGGATCGGGCTCTCTACGCCTGGAACAACGGGCACCAGATCCTGTACAACGTCACCCTCTTCCACGTCATCCGCTCCGACGAGTTGTAGCCCGGCCTTGGTTAGAAACTGGGTTTGGGGGGGGGGAAAAAAAAAAATTCAATGGAAGTGAAAAGTTAAAAACAAACAAATAAATAAATAATAAAAAAGGGAAAAAAAAAAAAAAAGGAGAAACTAATTTAAAAAAGATATGCTAATAAGGAAACATACTCTAAATAAGTAAACATATAAACAGCTGCCAAAATTAAGACCAACGTCATGGAGGATTATTCAGCATAAACCTGACAGATCAGCATTACCTCTACATTTCTAGAAGTCTGGCCCTGTGTTATAGACTCAAGAATAACCATGTACTTGCAGCTGGAACTGCACTCAGAGAACCACTTCAGTTTGGGGTTTTGTTTTGTTTCTGTTCTGATAGCAAACCTAGAGAACATCCTCAAGCAGTAAGGCAATGACTGTTGGAAGTTCACCCTCGGGAGCCTCGCTCTCCTCCGTGTGTGGGTTGCATGGACATTCCCCCGGCGTCACGGGCAGCTGTGATGGATGTGTGGAGAGGAAAAGCAGGAAAAGCTGACCCGTGAGGAGCTCTGGCTGTCTCAACAAGACCTGTCACAGGTTGGTTTTCTTTGCCTTCCATTGCAGCTACCGTCTCTCTCAACTGTGTTCCTGTCACTTAGATTAACTGTGCTGAGACCCGAAGTAGCTCATGGATCTGTGTCTTAGTAACTTATTAAACACGATGGTTTAAGTATGTATTATGAACAAGTTGTTGTACCCATATTGTTTGAACTTATGTATTCAGCAACTATATTGTATAATGTATGTCTGTTATTTACCAGAGGTGGCAAAACTTTGTATGTCCAGTTTATGCAATGAATGTTGTAAATGCAATGATGTAGTTTGGATTTAATAAATGATGGTTTTTTCGTTTCTAAAAAGGCAAAAAAAAAAAAAAAGGTCAGTGTTCACCCTTATACACAGGTAACCAATTTCATGTTGATAATTACAGGAATATTCTCTTACTGTTATACTATCTGCATAGCATTATGGTGGTTGGAAATCGCTTCCGTGGAGATTCTGTGGCAGCAGATTCCCATGGGAAGCTTTGTTTATGGAAGTGTGAAGGTAATTAATTTTTTTTAAGAGGAAAACTTTGTACTATCCACAGTTATCTAAGGAACAATAAAACTATTAGGAGACTTCCCTGCTTTGTTTGTTGTTTTCCCTGTGTGAGTGAGTGAGTGAGTGAGTGAGTGAGTGAGTGCAGGGGAGGGAGAACAGGAATTTTTTGGGGTAAATGCTGAGCAGCCATCCTGAGTTTCCTTCCAGGGAATATTTCCTGATGTGTGGCTGGGGCTGGGGGCTGGCAGGGCAGAGGGTTGGCTCTCTGCTCTGGAGGGACTCCCCATTTTCAGCTGGAGCAGGCACTGCTTCAAGGAAATAAAATCCTGTGGCTGCTCCTGCTGTGGGCAGGGTCCAGCCACCCCCTCAGGGACTGACAGTGTCCGGTGTTGGTGCCACAACTGGAGGAAATCTCATTGCCTGCCACCTTTAGTGGAGCTGCAGGCTCTGCTTCAGACTGCTGAGGGCAACTAGATCCCATTCCTTCTTGGATTCTTGGAGTCCTCCCCATCCTGAGTGTGCTACAGGTAAAAATCTCCTTTATTTAACTTGTTCTAAGGAGAGACTGGCACTGCTGGGGCTGGGCACCCAGCACAACCAGCCCTCCTGGTTCTGCCAAGGCAGGGTCCTCCTGGGGTACAGGATGCTCATCTCCCCCTGGTGTGAGATGTGGGCTCTCATCTCTCTTTGCTGCGAGATTTGGGGTTCCATCTCTCTTTGCTGTGAGATTTGGGGTTCCATCTCTCTCTGTGTGAGACGTGGGCTTGTGTCTCTCTCTGCTGTGAGATGCAGGGTCCCATCTCTGTGAGATTTGGGGTCTCCTCTCTGTCTGGTGTGAGATTTGGGATCTCTCTGTCTGGTATGAGATTTGGGGTCTCCTGTTTGTCTGGTGTGATATTTGAGGTCCCATCTCTCTCTCTGTGAGATGTGGGGTCCCATCTCTCCCCTGCACCCCCAGAAGAACAATATTTAGCAATTTCCACTCCAGCCAGCTCCAGGTGAAGGGACAGCACCTTTCCCACCCATCCAGGGAGCCCCTTGGGGCAGCTGGGGCATGGTCCCTGTGCAAGCTGCAGAGGGCTCACTGGTGCCACTGGGTTTTGTTCCCTCTTCCCCCACAGACTGGCCAGGTCTAGCACCACCAGGAATGACAATTTTTCAGCCAAGTGGCCCAGTGAGGCTCAGCAGATGGATGTTTTAGGGCCCTGGGAAGGAGCAGGGATCACCAGGGTCAGGAGATTGAATATCAGCAATCGGTGTTTGCTTTAAGCTGCACGTACGGATTTCAACCTCTCAGCCTTTGCAGCAGTTCCCTGCTGGGCTCTTCAACAGGAGGAGGGGAAAGGAAGACAAAATAGTGTAGAAAACAAAACAGTGTAATGTGGTTTCTCAGAGCTGGATTAAACCACAAGCATGGAGCAATCCTCCCCCTGATGATGTTCCAGGCAGTTCCACGGGGCCGAGCCTGCCCTGTGTCAGCACTGCTGCTCGCACCGAAGCCTTGGCTGGATGCAGAATGGGGACAGCTCTCTGAGGACTCATTCCTCTGCTGCACTCTGTAATTCCAGCTCTCTGGACTGCCAGCTTTGTGGAGAACTTTGCTATTTAGCAGTGGTTTTCCCTCCAAGAAGCTCAAAAAGGGGAGCTGGAGACCCATCGTGTAATTGGCAGCAGTATTGATCCTCGATGCGCAGGAGAAATCAGTTAAGCCAAAAAGCAGGAAGGCACCTGCAGTCATTTCTATTTAATTAATGTATTTCTTCAGAGCAAACTCACTGAGGGGCAGCACACTGTTACTGTAAGGGCTGGATTTGCTGCAATCGATGGGACAGAGGCTGATGATGGCACCAGGGCTGAGCTTTGCACTGGAACTGCTCCTGCCCAGCTCCTCCAGGGATTCAGGATGGGAAAGCGGGTGGGAATCCTGGCTGTACCACGTGCTGGGCTGCTTTGGGGTGTGGTTTATTGTCCCAGCAGCCAGGCTTTGTGTCCTCCATCCTAGAAGTTGTTCTAATGAAGAGGAGGTTCCTCTCCAAGATGTCACATTTCACAGTAAAGAGAGATGAGACCCTGTTGGGAAGGTAGAATTAGAAAGAAATTATAAATATGACTTTGTAGCCAGAAAGGCTAAGGAAGAAATACAAATGATAGCACGGTTTGAATAATTCAAAGAAACCGGGCTGGTATGCCAGAACACATTCTTTCCTGCAATAAAACCAAGCTGAGACCCCTCATCCCAGCCTTATAAGGAAAGGTCTGAAGGACCCTGAGATAACTAAAAATATGCAAAAATAGCGATTTCTATAGGTTGTACACAAATGTTACTATATTAGTATACTTAGAAAGATTGGTTAGTAAAGGAATAGAATATTCAAAGGTATAGGTTATATAAGTAGTGGTATAGAAGAGCTCTCGCTCTTTTTCCGGCTCTCTCTTTTTCCGGCTCTCTCACTTCTGTTATGTTCTGTAACTCTCTTTCGTAGAAATCTTAAGTCTTAAACTCATGTATTCGTATCTTACCCTCTTTTGTATTGCTCTCCCTGAGCCCGCCTTGAGCTCTATCTGTTGGCTCATAGCAGGCTCTCTCTCTCTCTCTACCCCACGCCCTGAAATAAACTTCTAACACTTAACTCGATTATAGAGGTCTTTGCCGTGTCTCTGACCGTCCCCAGAAAGCGTCTCCTACAAGACCCCAAACCTCACAGCAGGGGAAATGAGACCCCAAACCTCACACAAAAAGAGATGAGACCCCAAACCTCCCAGCAGAGAGAGAAGAAACCCAAAACTTCACAGCAGAGAGAGTTGGGACCCTGAACCTCACACAAAGAGAGATGAGACCCCAAACCTCACAGCAGAGGGAAATGAGACCCCAAACCTCACAGCAGAGGGAAATGGGACCTCACATCTTACAGCAAGACCTCTGCAGGTGTTGACAGAGTTTGTCCCACACAGTGTGTCCGGTTTTGGGGAGAGCTTTCACGCAGAGCACAGCACATGGCAGGGCACCTCTGAGACCTGCACAGCCCACCCAGGCTCCCTGCCACACCAACAGCACCCCGTGCCGAGCTCCCCACAGTCAGCGTGGTCATTAGACAGGAGCCCAGGACAAAAGAACACGCCTGCTTCAAAACATCGATCTGCAAAAATAAATCGAATTACAGAAAGGCAAAATAATGCTGTTTGCTTTAGGGCACGGCTACATTTAGATTCTAATTTTCCAAGTGCAATTCATTTAAGACAAAGGCTCCGGAGCACAAAATGTCCTTGAACGCACCAGAGCCAGAGCAGCTCCTGTGTAACATGTACCCAAAGTTAATGAGATGAGAGAAGTGCTTTGAGGGGTGTACCTTTAGTCCTATCTGCCTGTAGTGCAATATTCTATAAATGGATGCCATATGGCCGTACACTTAATGGTATGGATTAGATTGGAAGTGGATGAGCCACTCAAAGACAAGAATGTCCCAGAGGATTGCTTTCTATAGCCTATGACTTAATTATTTGATGCACGAGGCTTGTTGGTCCAAATTTAGTCCTGGGAGTCAGTGAGCTGCTTCAGAGGAACATCTGACCGTAGTTCTGTGTGTGTTTCTGTGTTGTTAATATTTGCCAAGGTGTTCCTTGGGAAGCCCTGCTCCAGGGATTTGGGAGGCCTTGGTGCAGAACCCAGCCCCACCAGACGAGTCCCAGCTCCACAGCTGGGACAGATTTGATGGAAAGGGAGTTTTAAGAATGACAAGACAAGGGGGAATGGCTAAAACTGAAATAAAGGAGATTTACATGAGATGTTTTCATGTGAAGGTGGAGAGGCCCTGGCACAGGTGCCCAGAGCAGCTGTGGCTGCCCCTGGATCCCTGGGAGTGCCCAAGGTTAGGTTGGACAGGGCTTGGAGCAGCCTGGGATGGTGGAAGGTGTCCCTGCCATGGGTGGGATGAGATCATCCCTTCCAACCCAAACCATTCAGTGATTTAATTTTGCCTTCATGCAGAGTCAGAGGGACCAGAGCCCTCCAGCTGGGTCACACCTGCCTAGGGATGCAGGGGGCACCTGATGGGATTTGCTCTCGTTCCTGCACTTCACCAAGCCACCATCCTGCCCTGCCCTTGGCTCTGATCCTTCCCTCAGCCCTCAGCCCATCCCAGGGGATCCTGCACAGCTCTGGGCTGTGAAATGCAGCTGAGGGCTGGGAAATGCAGCTCTGGGCTATGAAATGCAGCTCTGGGCTGTGAAATGCAGCTGAGGGCAGGGAAATGCAGCTGAGGGCAGGGAAATGCAGTTCTGGGCAGGGAAATGCAGCTCTGGGCTGTGAAATGCAGCTGAGGGCAGGGAAATGCAGCTGAGGGCAGGGAAATGCAGCTCTAGGCAGGGAAATGCAGCTCTAGGCAGGGAAATGCAGCTGAGGGCAGGGAAATGCAGCTGAGGGCAGGGAAATGCAGCTCTGGGCTGTGAAATGCAGCTCTGGGCTGTGAAATGCAGCTCTGGGCAGGGAAATGCAGCTGAGGGCAGTGAATTGCTCCCCAGCCTGTCCCAGAATTAAGTGAAGCTCACTCAGCACCTGGCCTAGAAGCCAGGCAGAAACCCTGGCTGTCGTTTAGCACCATCACAACTCTGAGAGCTAAAAATTTCCTTTTTTTCCTTTGCTGTTACTTCCCTGACCTTCATTAGTTCTGCAAGCACCGAGTGCTGAGCCCATATGGAGACAGTTATCATAAAAAACTGAATCCTGGCCCCTTAATTAGCTCCTCATTATCGGAGAGCTCCATATTGAAGCATTAAGAACTTGCGAAGCAATTTGTTGAGTTTCCAATTAAAACTTTTTTAGAATTGTCGAGCCTTTTAATACTTTGTGTTTACAAATTGCTTTGGACCCACACCAAGACACACATTTCCTTCACCGGGGAAATATAACTGAGGAGCTGCTCGTTATTTATATGAAACCCCAGGTTTTAATAAAGTCATAAACCATGTCAATGAGGCTGCTCTTTTCATACCTGATACAATAGAGATGACTCTGAATGAGTGCAGAGGAGCTAGAATCATTAAGAGGGCAATTAGAGGCTGATTTCCTAATAACTCCACTTTCACAGCACTGTAAAATCAAATGTACACATCCCTCTTTATATTAATTTACTTTGGATGTGTTCCTGCCTGTTGACAGGTCCTGAGACCCTCTGTTCCAGCACATCACACACCCTCAGGACCAGCAGGAATAAATAAAAGCCAGCCAGGCATGGATTACATTCAGTGGATCACACAAACTGGGAGCTGGAGGAGCGCAGCTACAAACACAGGAGGAAAATTGGGTGTCCTATGAAGCACAGATGGGTCCATGGCCAGATTTCCTGTGCTGGCCAAAATCTGGGGAGGTGAGAGACCACTTGACAAGGCCAGGGATGAGGTATTGCTAAAATCTGCAGGGAAGGGGAGCAGCAGTGGCTCTGCTGACCTGGAGAGGGATGAAGGGATGTGCTGAAAACCCCTCCAATGTGGTTCCCAAGCCTTTTGGAAGGGCCACGTTCCCATCACATCCACGAGGGTAAAGGAGGGATGCAGAACAGGCACCGGCCCTCAGGGGTTTGACTCACCCCAAACTACTTCTCCCTCCTGAAAAACAGACCCAGGGAGATGAAATTCACGGCTGTCAGGAGCCTGTTGTGTAACCACCACAGGAGGACACGGGAGGAGTGGTTTTGGGGTGTGTCAGAGCTGTGACAGCCCCAGGAGCCACAACCTGAGCTGGGCTTTTGTTCTCAGCACTTGTGATAATACAGCATTTACCTTCTCTGGGATGTTGTAAAGCCAGGAGCTGATCTGGATTGAACATGTCATTTGTATTCCCACGCTGGTTTTAAAGCAAATCTGTCAAATCAAGCCAAAAAAAAAAAAAAAAAAAAAAAAAAAAGGGAATGAAGAGAGGAGTGATTGCATAAGGAATTGTCTGGGCAGGCAGCCGTGGCCACTGACGGCTCCGTGGCTTTGGTGTCCTTGGAGAGGAGGCAGAAGGGACCCCAGGAACAGGTGAGGGATGGGGAGCAGCATCCCAGAGCAGCTGGAGCCTCACAGGGGCTCAGGGCCATCCCCACAGGTTTGTTCCCTGCTGGTCTCAGCATCCTCCCAGCTTGGGGAGCGAATCAGCTCAGACAAGGGCTGAGCTTTTCCTCACCCTCCTTCTGCCTTTTTGATCTGGCTTTTACAGAACCTCCTCACCTCGAGGAGAATTCCCCCATTTATCGCAATTTGTCACTTTGTGAGCCACCAGAAAAGGCAGAGCAGCACCGTGGGCCCTTCCTCAAACACTCACAGCGAGCCCCCAGCACCAGAGGCCTTGGGGAGAGGAAACACAAATCTGCCATCTGTGGCAATTTAGCATTTACCAGTCCTATTGCAGCAGGGCCCTGTCACTCCGAATGAGCATTACAGCTCCTGCTCTCGTGGCCTGAGCTCCCTCTTCCCATCAAACTGGTCCTGGCACTCCGTAATGAAACACACACCCTGTGGCTGCAAAGGGTCACCCCCGGGCTGGCACCGGCCCAGGGAGGTCCCCTCTGGAAAGAGGAGCTCAATTAAAGTTTTATTGCGGTTCTGCCTGCGGAGCCATGCAGAGGAGGCTCGCTGGATGTGCTGGGATTTTAAACGAGCAGCTGGACAGGGATTTGCCAGTGATCCTGGCTGGGAGGAGCAGGCAGGCAGCTGTGCTCTGCTGTGGGAGCAAAATCCAGGGAAAATACACTGGATGGGCAGGGAATAGCATGGGATCACCTGGCAGCAAGCACTGGAGGGGGAAAGGACAGATCTGCCGTGGTGAGAGGGACACTGGAGGCTCTGGGCACTTTGAGAAGTGAGAGTTGGAAGAGCCCTGCAGTCCAGGAGGAGTTTTCCTGGAGAAAAGGTGGTAGATGAGGCCCACTGTCTTCAAAATCAAATATTTGTGCTCTCAAATAAAATTTCCTCTTGCAAACCCCACCTGAGGGCTGGCAGCAGCAGAGAAACGCTTCCAGACATCCACATTTCTTCTCTCCTGTCATTTCTGTCATTTCCCCTGAAACACCTGGAAAAGTCAACACAGATCACAGGTGCAGCTGTGGCCAGATTTGGGATTTGCAGGGGATGGAGCCAAACAGAGCTGGGACCCTCAGGGTGGCAGTGGTGGTGATGATGATGAGGAGGATGATGATGATGACACCAGGCCAGGTGTGCACCCCTGTCTCCTCACTGCACACGGGAGGATCCTGGCTCTCCTCTGGGGATTTTAGGATTTCTTATCCCTGGGAAGGAATCCAGCCCCTGGAAACAGAGGATGTTGTGCAGGAGGAGATCCCGAATTCCTGCTGAGCATCTCCTAGCCTGTGACACAGCCCAGGTGTTTGCAGGTGTTTGGGGTGTGTTTGGGGTGGTTTTTCAGGTGCTTACAGCTGTTTGTTGTGTTTGGGGTGTGTTTGCAGGTCTTTGGGGTGTTTGGGGTGTGTTTGGGGTGTCCTTGAAGATGTTTGGCGTGTTTCAGGTGTGTTTGTGGTGTGTTTGCAGGTGTTTGGGGTGTTTGGGGTGCTTTTCCAGCTGTTTGCAGGTGTTTCCAGCTGTTTGCAGGTGTTTCCTGCATTCCCAGCACAGCCCTCGCTGCACCAGCAGCAGAGGAGGGTGAAGCACTGTAACCCAGCAGGGCCCTGTGCCCAGATTCCAGCCACAACACTTGCTTTAAAAACTCGATAAACCAGAGGGGGTTTCTGCACAGGAAAAAAACAAACCAAAGCCAAACCCGTCAGCAGTTTAATTACCAGCCCTCATTACTGAGTTACCGCTGCCAGATGTTCACATCCCCGCTCCTTCCAGCTGCCCCTGCCCGCTCCCAGAGGGGAGCCAGGCCCTGGAGCCCCCACCCCAGGCACAAAGATGGGAAAAGCTGGAAAACATTCCAGCCCTCGGTGTAAGAACAGCCCTGTGCAGCTGGAGCGGGCGGGAGGAAAGGCAAGCAGAGAAGGGTCAGCAGGAGGTTTGTCCTGGGGGTGATGGTGTCTAATGGACTGTGTGAGGAGCTGGAATGCTCTGCTGAAAGCACAGGCTGCTGCTGGAACGGGGCCAGCAGAGCTGGCGGGGCACAGCGAAGGAATAAATAACGAGTGAACATTGGGATGGGTGTGGGTGCTCCGTGAGGTGGCACAGGGGATGTGCCAGGTCACCCACCTCGAGCACTGCAGAAAGCCCTGGATGGGGCTGGGGGTGGGTTTATGGATTCCTGCACTGGTCTGGGTTGGAAGGGACCTTAAACCTCATCTTCTTCCACCCCAGAGACTTTTCCCTAGCCCAGGCTGCTCCAAGCCCAGCTGGAACTCCATGAGGGCATCAAACCGTGCTGGGTGATTAATTGCCTCCTTCCCTAATGAAGGGAAAGAAGAACACTCCACGAGGACACCCCCAAAAATGTCCTTGCACAAGGAACAAGAGCTGCCTGGAAGTGGAAGGGAGAAAAAGTCCAAACCCGAGGAACTTGGAGCATTTCATCCCATAGCAACAAGCCCGTTCAACAGGAGGAGCATGTTCACAGCAGAGCCCTAAAAAAGGAGCTGTTAAAATAAACATTGGCATATCTCACACCTCCCTCTTCCCTGAAGGATGCTCCCTGGAAACACATGTGGACAAACTAAGGAAGGGAAGGAAAACAGGGATGAAGGGGGAGATGAGAGGTGTTCTAATTAAGTGCTGAAATTAATCTCTGTTGTCTTTCAGTATCTAATAAGTTTAATGATTTGGTGTCTCTGTTGTTCACTGATGAATCCAGAGTCTCTCACAGAGCATCTGATCACGTTATCCCTTTGCTTTTTATATCCTAAAATGCTCCATCAGTTTCTGTGGAGCTTTTGCCCTACATTTCACATTTGAGGCAGGTGACAGAGGCCTGGTAACCTCTCTGTGAGCACCCTTCAAGTTCCAGAGGATTTTCCCCACTTTATGTGTGTTGCCCTGCTATGTGGAGAGATAAAAAAATCCCATTTTTCTTTTATGAACTGGAATAAAACTGCTGGAGCCTTTACAAGCCTGTGCTGGTCCTGCTTAGGGTGTTCTAGGGTGGATACCTTGAGCAGCAATGGTCTCTGCTCTGGGAAATCCATTTCAGTTCTGGGAAATCCATTTCAGTTCTGGGAAATCCATTTAAATTCTGGGAAATCCATTTAAATTCTGGGAAATCCATCTCCCCTCACTCTGGGCACACAGCCCCTCACAGCCACAACTGGGAGGTCACAGATGCTTTTTGGAAATCCCAAAATTTCCTACCTGCACGCAGGTATCACACCTGGTCTCCAGTGACACCCCAGATGAGCAGAGGCACGCTTGCACGCTGATCTCCCAGGAAAAGCCAGGATAATGGGATTTTGGAGTTAACAGCACACTTACACTCCCACCCCTTCCTCTTTCCCCTCTTTTTGTTTTTATCTTTGGATCAGGGCAGGCCCAAACACCAAGGTGTCACCCTCACAGCACAGCAGCTGGAAATGTGACATGATCAGAGAGCAGGGCAGTAGTGAGACTCTTCACCTTCACACACAGCACTGGGGAAACCACTGGGAAATAGAAAAAAGCTGCAATAAATCAGATTGTCCCTGCTGTGGGAGCAATAACAGCAGCAGGTAGAGGGGGAAGTTTGTTCTGAGTCCTGTTCCTGGCTGGGAGCTGGGCAAATTCCATGCTCAATCCCATGAGCAGGAATGTGGGAGACAACCAGGCCTGGAAAGCCTCACAGCCACTGAACTCACTGCTGTGCTGAAGTGTGGACTGTTAGCCACACCTTCAGGACACCCACACTTTTAGGATATTTTCCTTTTCCCCTGGGAATGGGTTTAATCTGTCATGGGGCTGCTGAGGAAGGCTGAAGCAGAATCCACTGAGCAGCAAGAACAGCTGGGTTTTCCTTGCTCATCCACCATTCCTCATGGAAAACACGGGTGTTAGGAGATGTTCTGCAAACCCTCAGTCCCTCAATCCAAGGGATTGCAAGGTGCTCCTTGGAGGAGCACCAAGCTGGGCTTGAAGGAGGAGATGGGAGCAGGGTGGTTTGTCACCCCCCCGCTGGGGAAGGCCACCAGGTGCCACCAGCTGGGGGGTGGCAGAGCCCTCCCTGCCCTCCAAGAGCCCCAGGCCTGCAGGACAGAGCTCCAGCCCCCCGCTGCAGGCTGGACACTCCACCTCCTCTTGCATAATCACCAGGCTGAGGAAAAAAACACCTGATAGAACTTCCCACTCTCAACGTCCAACCCACCCCAAGCGCTCCTCGCCCTGCTGGAACAGAAGATTGTGAGACTGCCAGGAATAGGTGGCAATCAAATAATGAGTGCTGCAGCCCACTCCCATCTGCCAGAGAAAAATCCTGCCCAGAGAAAGCCGGGAGGGATCTCCTGATCCCGCATCCTCCCCTGGCCATGGGCACCTGCTCCTCGTCCCACACTTCCAGCAGGGTGGGCAGCGCTCTTCCCGAGCCTGGAGGAATTGCTGCTTGCAAATGGAAGCGCTGGAATGCAGACATCTGGCTGGCACCGCCAGCGCCTGCTTCATAATATGATGTTGGCAGTGTTGTATGAAAACATTGATGAAAAATGAAGCCAGACGCTGGGGAAAAAAAAAAAAATAAAAATGAAGTGTAAAAGTTTGGAATTCAGTCTTGAGTTGCTTTGAACATGACCAAGTGGGTTTGGAGTATAAAACAGCGAGGGACTGGTTCTGGTGGTGGAAAAAGTCAGCAAAAACCAATGTATAAATCAGGGTCCCCTCACAGCAGCTGCACTGAGACAGCTGTGGCTGCTCCAGCAGCTGTGGGACCACCCTCAGATCCTGGTTTGGGGCAGATCAGCACCTCTCGGGACTCAGATGTCCCCAGGCTGCCTCTTGCCCAGGTCCTTTGGGTGGCTTTGGGCTGAGCAAGGTGGTGATGCCCCCACCAAACCCCAGATTTGCAGGTGCTTGTGTGGGTTTGTTAAAAGGGGGTTGGATGAATGACTGCATTTATAAATTAAAAATTGGATAAATGACTGCAGGTCCCCATCAGCCATCTCAGAGGATGGACTTGGCTTGGACTGGAAGGTGAGAACAATCCTGTGGGATTTGGGATGGTGTGCAGGACTGGGGATAACTACCAGAGGCAGGAAAAAAGCAGTTAATCACAGAAATCCTTATTGTGAAAAACAAGGTTCATTTGTTTAATAAATTAAAAAAGGTTTAACATGAACAAAAAGACAATTAGGAGACAAGGATAATAAAGTAAAAGGGTTAAAACAGCCAGGTGCCCTGGTGCTCTGCCAGGAACACACCTGATATCTTTGGAACACTCCTTTTATCCCATGTGGTAACTCCTTTTATTCTGCTGTGGGGTTTTAATGCACATCCATACTTTTCCAAGAAGTATTTTGCATGGCTATGCCCTGAATCCGCCTTTTAAAGCATGTGTCTTAAAGATTTTATTTCCCTTTATCACATTTTATTTTGGGCTGGGGTTCCCCCTTCTGCAGGCAGTCAGTGTTGACAGCAGCCTGGGCCCCATCTTCTGTTCCCTGGAGTTTATCTGGCTTTGCACAGACAGGACTGAGCCCCAAAATCCAAAATTCTTCTTGAGCTATGCCTAAAACTTGCTAGCAGGAGAAAAAGGAAAAGACATAACAAAAGCATATAACATTCATCTTAATAGCTGCAAAAGCCAACATCACAATATGGATTTATAACATTATCAACAGCTGGTTTTGTCTCCTGCTCCTGCCAAGTTGGAGCTTCACAAGCTCCAGGTGATTTATGGGACCCCCAGGAGAGAGGGGGAGGCAGGAGCAGCTCCACTCTGTGCCCTGAGTGAGCCCCTCGTTCCTGGGGATGTGATCATTCCTAGGGGTTTCTTTACCCAAAAAGCTTCACCTTTTTTTTTTAACCTTTGTGGTTGTGTTAGCAAAGCCATGGTGGAAAAATGCTTGGGGTCAGGGCAAGCACAGCCCCCTTCACCTGCCAGGGATTTTTGGGAGGCTGGGAATGTGAGTTTTGGAGGAGCTGGTCCTTAGCAGAGACCTTGCATGTGTACAGAGAGTGCTGATTCATCTGGCTGCCACTGGAGACAAGAGAACATCTAATTAAGTCACCCGTGTATAAATAAATGTACAAGGTACAACCTCAGGAGCACAGAACAGCACTGGAAAATCTCAGAAATGCACAGTATGCTTTCACTCTCTCTGGCAGGGCTGGAGCTCACCACTGGGACCACCCTTTTCTTTAGAAATATCAAAGAATGGGATTTTTTATTATTATTTTTCTGTTCCAGTGTTAGTTTTTTATATCAAAATCCAGTCATTTCCTCTTTTCCTGCAGTTCAGCTGGGTCTCAGGTACACCAAGGCTTTGATAACCCTCCAAATACTCAGGGTCCACTTAGTAGCTCCATCCAAGGTTGTGAGGGGTGTGCATCCCTTTTTTTTGGATGAGAGGGAAAAACAACAGCAAGACCAAGAAAAACAGAGCAATTAATTGCTGCTCTAATTGCAGCACCCACTGCACGGGACAGCACCGTGTGCTAATTAACCTCATTAAAGGCCTTTGCATTTGGCTCAGAAAGGGGTGAGACCCTGCCCAGTCCTGAGTGGGAATTGTTTGGCTTTTTCCCTGAAATCCCCAGTTTTGTGGTGTGGCTGGGGGGGTTCCCCCTGCACATCCCTCTGTTCCAGCTCCCCAGGATTTCCCAGCTCCCCAGGATTTCCCAGCTCCCCAGGATTTCCTAGCTGCTGGCTGTTGCCTGACATTTTCTCATCCTGAGCTGAGCTTTCCTGGCCTCTGGACGTGCACAGGCACCGACTCTGCCCCGTGGAAGTGTCTCCCATAAACCAGCTCATGGTTATTTTTACAGCCCTTTCCCCTCCTCGAGCCCTCGCTGTGAGCACGCCGGGAGAGGCCTTTGTTGTGTTTTGAGGCAATTAGTTTTGATGGCATAACGAGGCTGATAAATTACCACCTTGGCCAGGAGCTCTGGGTGTTTGGGAGGAAGGAAATCCCTCAGTGTCTTCCTTCTGCCACGCTCGAGAGGTTTTTTATGGTGCCTCGAAGGTGACAGCAGGAAAAATCATGGGAGGTGTTCCTGCCCAGGGCAGGGGTGGGAATGAGATGGTTTTTAAGGACTTCTAAGGATTTTTAAGGACTTTTCCAACCCAAAGCAGTCTGGGATAATGGGAAGAATCCTTGCCTACCCTGGTGCCATCCTGCAGCCCTTGGTGGCCGTGCCCAGGAGGGGGTGACTGTCCCTTGCTGGATGAATTAAAGCAGGATGACTTTTGCCAAGGACCTTTTCTTATTGAGGCAGCAAAGCACAAATCATCTCCAGGAGTCTGACTGATTAAAAGTGAGAAGATCTGAAAGTTCTTGCAAGTGAGTAATAATAATAATCATCATCATCATCATCATCACCTCTCCCTCTGGCTGCTCCAAATGGTGGGCTGGGAGTTTATAATTAAATCCATAATCTCTGCACACCCCCTGCTGCTTTTTAGGGGTGACACTGCTCCAGCCCACACCCCACGCTGAGTGTGCAGGAATTGTCACAGTCCCAGGCTCAGAGGCAGCTGCCTAATTGCACCAGCAATGCTTTTTTAATAATTATTCCTACATTTCCTCCATCTGATAAGGTCAAGCCCACCTTGAGGACAGCTGCTCCGCTGTCTTTTCCTCTCTGGGATCCACGGAGGATGCAGCTGCTCTGACCTTTTACAGCAACCTCTTTAAAGGTGACCAAGAGATGCACAAAATGTATCTCCCAAAGCAGTCTGAAGGAGGTGGTTTGGGTGTATTTTATTTGTCATGCCAGGTGTCCCAAAGGATTGCTCACAAGGGAAAAGGCTCTGACTGCTTTTCATGGAAAATTAAGGGAAGCAGGGATAGGCAACCTGCAGGAAGAACATCCCTGGCTAAAATTGGAATTTTATGGCTAGAAAAAGAAAGACAGAAACAGCAACCAGCCTGCTCTGGGCTCTTCAGCAAGGCTGGTTTTTTCTCCCATTTATTTTTTTTCCAAACTGGGACTGACTCCGCTGAAGGAATGAAAAATTCAGCCGGATTTTCCAACGTGTCCTTGCAAGGCCTTTGCTGTGACCTGGTGGAGGCTTCCAAGGGCTTGGCCATGGTTCAGGTGTGAGGTGAGAGCTCCAAAATGCCCCTGGGAGGAGCTGGCTCAGCATCAGCCGGCTGCTGGTGCAAACCAAGGCCACCGACACCACGAGCTGGGAGCCTGTTCCGCAAGGGAGGAACCAGATTTGGGACCCAGTGACTGCAGAGAGCTTCACTGACCCATTTTCCTCTGGCTGATGGATACAGGCCCTGGGAAAAGCTCCATAGCAACTGGATGTGCACAGTTTAATTATGAAATCCCCACGGTGCTCCCTTGTAAAGATAAATGGATCCAGGATATTTTTCCCCCCTCGCAGCCATTAGGAAGGGTCTATATTTAGAAGGTCCTGTCCCACTTTGCCATGTGCCAGCAGCACAGCCTGGGGAAGGGCAAGGAGTAGGGTGAGCATGGCCAGGTCAACACATGGAACATCCTTCCAGGAAGCTCTGGCAGCCTGAGGAACCTGGTGGTGATCCCATGGCGTTTGGAGTGGGTGTTTTTCCCTGCCAAAAGCAGTGCCAGGCACTCCTGATGGTGCTGGTGGCATTTCACACCCTCCTGAACCCTGCAGGTAACACCAGGTGTGACAGGGAACCCAACAACCACACCCCAGGTGTTAATCCCAAAAGGAGGGACAGACCCAGCAGGAAAACAAGGCAGCAGCAGCAGAACTGTGTTAGTGAGAGTATTTTGGGTTCTTTCCTGGTTGTCTTTTTTTTTAAGCTCTCCACAACAGCTCAGGTCAGCTCTTATTACCTTCAGCTGTCCCTCCTGTCCCCTGGCACAGAGCACCGAGGCACAGACAGTGAGAACTTTGAGATGGCACGATAAATAAAATAGATGCTATTATTGCAGCCCTCTCCTGTTTGCTGCTGCCATGGTATCTCTCCCCTTGTCTGACTTATTGCTGATGTCTCCTGTCAGCCCCGCTTGCCTCTCCTGGTGATGTGATTTATGGGCCAGGGAGGCAGAGCAGAAACACGGCAGAATTGCAGATGAGGGTGCAGGGAGGGGCAGGGAGGGGCTGTGATGAGGATGTGCACAGGGGTCCTTGTCCCAGCGCTGTGTGACAGGGGATGGGGTCGGGGACACTGTGCTCAGACAGCCTCGCTCCAGGGCTCCAGCTCAGCACCTCCCAGCTCGGGGAAGCAAAACCTGGAGCAGGGCCACAATCGCTGTCACTTCCCAAGGTGAGCTCCCCGTTCTGCCTCCATCAGAGCCCCTGGGCTGTGAGCTCCAGGCAGCAGCCAGCCCTGCCCAGGTCCAGCACGAGCCTCAACTGCTGCAAATTCACCCTGCTCCTTCTGCTTCCAGGAGTTTGTCCTCCCTCATCCCTGCTCCTCTGCAGCCAAGGTGGTTTTGGAGAGAGGAGCCACAGCTTTGGGGAGCTGTCCTTGCTGGCAGCCCTGCAGCACGGCAGGACGATGCTGTTTTCATTGCCAGGGCTGAGGCTGGTGATAATTGAAAGCTGTTCCTCTCAGCCCTGCAGCCCCCTCGAGCTCCAGGTGCCTCTCCCACGTCCTTCCCGCTGCCAGCCCCAAAGCTGGCAGGAATCTGGAAGTGCCAGTGAACAACCCCTGACTTCTGGATTTCACTGCAGCTCCCAGGAGGGCAGGGCTGGGGACTCTGTGGCTCCCCGGTGTCACCCTGCACAGCAAGCCCAGGAGTGTGAGTGAGTAACTGTGTGCTGGCAAGGGGAGAGAAAGGCCAAACCATTCCCTGTAATCCTCCCCAAAACTCAGGGGGAAGATGAGAAGCGAGGATTTGCGTTAGAAATGAAAATTAAAGCGGTGCATGGTTTCATTTCCTTGCTCTGAGCAGCACAGGAATTCCAAAGGCTGCTCTGAGGCAGATTCTGCTGCTTTAATCCGGTTTTTTGGCCAGTTATGCACACATGTACCAGTCCTGCTTGGATTACACTTTTCAAGGATTACAGCACAAATCCAGCCAGCTTTTAATGCCTGGAATGGGGCAGAGCAGCTGACATTAATACATTCCAGGAGTGCAAACCCGGCCGGCGCTGGGATCATCGTTAGGAACTCTGATGGAGGATTATAATGCAACTTGGAGAAATCAGCCACACTGCTGCATCTCCAGCTGGGGATTTTCCTTCCCTTGGGCCATGTCACCCGCTCATTGAGCAGTCCCAGGTTCTGGAGAATCATTCCAGGGAAATCTGATGAGCGGAGCCGCTCTGGAATGCGACTGGGGACTGCACACAGGGAATCCCAATTCCTGCCCTTGGGAGACACCTGAGGGGGAGCCACTGGAAACTTCAGCATGGGAGACTCTGCAAAAACACAAATAAACAGCAATATCCAGGAGCTGGGGAGAGGAAGCAGGGAATTCTGCCGCTTGGTGCTGTGTTTGTGGCTCTAGCCAGTTTAACGTGCAGCTGAAGAGACAAAGGTGCTGTATAGGTGCATTTATAAAAATCATATCTAAAGATTTGGGGTGCTCTAGGAATCCTAAGATCCCTGGGGGATCCATCCTTAGGAACCCAAGCATCCCTAGGAATTACTGTATTTTCCCAATCTTTTCCCTGTTTCCCAAGATATGGGACAATTGTTGTATGGGAGATTGAGTTATGGGGGGTGACTGAATTACCATTTATCAGCAGCCACAATGCAGGACCTTAAACTGTGAGGATCAAAATACATGAAGGAAAAAAACAAACAAAAAGTAAAAAAAAACCCAAAAATTTCTTTCTTTTCCAATCATCTTAGGAAAATCTGGGTGGTGCAGTGACTCCCCAGCTTCTGGGGGAAAAAAATCTGTTTGCCATAACACAAACCCAACAAAGCAAAGCAGGTGATTGCTCCTGCCAGCTGAGCAGAGGAGTAAATCTGTAGGAAAATCAGTATTTCCTTGAGCAGGGAATGCCAGCTGGAAGTGAAGCTGACCTGCAGCCAGGGCAGCAGTGCCATGAGCAGGGAGGTGACCCCAGAGCCAGAACCAGGGGAGACGACATTCCCTTGCCTGGGGTTTCATTCCATCTTTTCTGCCTTGGGAAGGGTTAAATCTCTGCTGCTGAGGCTTGTTCCTCATCCCGTGGGGAGACGGTGCTAATTGGACTGAAAGGCCCAGGGATTAGCAGCAGAAACAGGCGAAAATGAATTGGGAAATGAGGAAAGAGATAATTGGCTTCCAGTGCCCAAAGCCATGAATCCCCGGGAGAGGAGCACCTTCCTTGTGCTGGGGCTTTGGCCAGGAAGCTGCAGCTGTGCCTGGGACCAAATTTGGGCCAGTGTGTTCAGTTTGTGAACAGGACAGAGAATCCTTGGGTGGCTACAAGCCCTCCACAACCTCCTTGGAGCAGCTCCAGCGTTGTGGAAATAAAGGAGCTCCTTTCTGGAGGGATCCTCAGCATTCCCTCCCCAGAGCCTGGCTTTGGAGGCTGCTCCAGGGAATAAACTGGGTGTCCTTGGAGTTCTTCCATCCTTCTCTCTGCTTTGGGGCACTGGTGGTGGTGTGGCAAGGGTGAGGAGAACGTCACCTCCTCAGTGGTGACATTCCAGTCACCAGTGGTTAGAGGAGGGACACACCAGGAGGGACACACCAGGAGGGACACACCAGGAGGGACACACCAGCTGGGGACAGCACAAGGAAGGGTCAGACTCACGTTACAATCAGGCTGGGAAGGACCTGGAGATGAATCAGTGATGCTGTGTAATTCCTGTGTTTGCTTGAGCATCTCCTTTGAGGCAACAACTGTCGAGCATTCGGTTCACTCGGGTTTGGAACAGGCTGCCCAGGGAAGTGCTGGAATCACCATCCTTGGAAGGGTTCAAAATTCGTGTGGATGTGGCCCTTGGGGATGTGGTTGAGTGGTTGGACTCAGTGATCTTGGAGGTCTTTTCCAGCCCAAATGATGCTGTGATTCCGTGTCTGCAGGGCCAGGAGCGCAGCCCAAAGTGACAGCCCAGCTTCCCTTGGCCAAACCCAGCCTGGGTATTAAAGCTGCTTTTAATTTCGATGTGGTTAATTATAAATATTTTACCTCTTGCTCAGGAAGGAGGATCAGGCTGCAGCTGCAGTGCTGTGCTCTCCCTGAGGCTGCTGTTTTTCCAGTGCTTCTCCAGAGCACTGAAGCCCTTTGGAGTGCGGCTGCCAGCGAGGTCACCGATCCTCCCTGGACCACTCCTCTCCTTGCTGGGCTGTGGGATGCACAAGGATTTGTGGCACAAGGATATTTGGCAGAGCTTCAGCAGCTCCTTGGCTGTGGCCAGGCACTGGCAGGGATGAGCTGAGCTCAGCTGAGCCCTCTGAGAGCAGAATCCTTTCATCCCATCTCCGTTTGAAGGTAGAGAGAGCTCAGGATGGCTCTGCTGCTGCAGAGTGAGGTGAGTTCAGTTGAGGACTCTGGCTTGAGTCATCTTGGCTGAAAATCACGCTGGGTAAACTTTCCATTCCAGTAGTTTGAGGAAAGCAGAAACGAAGCTGCTTTGGGGATTTTGGGTGGTGGCAGGGGCTGATGAAATATTGAAGAGCCAGGCCATCTGTAAGTGCTGCACGGGCTGGGGAGCACAAACAGCAGCGGGGCAGGAGCAGGAGGGGCTGCTGGCCTGGCCTGATGGACACCCCTCCTCCAGGAAAAGTGGCCAGGGTGACAGATGGCACAGTTTGCCAGGAGTTACAGCCATTTCCCCCCGTTTTTTGGCTCTATCACAGTCAACAACACACAGAGGAGAGGTGGCACTCAGCACTGGCTGTGGACAGGAGCAGAGCTCTGCTGTAACTTTATTTAACTAGATTGTTGTTACACACACTCTTAATTAAAGCAAAGAAGCGAAGGAAGCGGTTTCCCTGTGGATCTGGTGTTGATGTGGGACAAAGGAAGGAGCTGTAATGAGATTTCCATCTTGGGATGCTGCAATCCTTCAAGGACTGTGATGAGTAATTGATGTCTCCTTGCTCAGACCTTTCCCGGGGGGCACAGGACACCGGGAATGCTCTTGGGTCCATCTAGTGGAATAATTAGTCCCAAGCAATGTGAGAAGCCGTCTACAAATGAAGTCCTTAATTGCCATTTCAGTGTGCAGATGAGATGCCTCTCCCCGTTTCTGCCAAAGGAGCTAAAGCTGGGTGCAGTGAAAGGAGAGGAAATTCCAATTTTCACATGAGAAGTGGAGAATCCTTGGGAGAACTCGCTTGGCTTCTGCTGCAGGAGGAGTGGGAAGAGCAGCACAATTTGCAGCACTGTGAGATCGCTCAGGTTGTGTTTGATTGAGGTGGCTACGAGCCATAGGCTGCTCTGATGTGTAAAATGTGAAATGGGCAACAAAAGGAGGAGAAACAACAAACATTCACAGCTCTGGGGCTCCTAAAGGCAGCTCTGAGTGGCAGGAGTGATGCTCCAGGCAGGTGAAGTGGTTGGAGAGGATTCCTCTGGTCCTCAGCTGGCTTTGCTGGGATGTGGGATAGCGGGAAGGTCAGCAGGGACACGGGAATTGGGAAAAGAAACTTCCCTCTGGGTTGGAATCTCTGCATGACCAATAGGGCAAAGCTCTAGCAAAATATATCAGGGTTCAAGTGTGATTGAGAAGAAGTTTAGAGTTTTAAGATGATTCCTTTTGATGCAGAAAGCAAAATGCTTCTCCCAGAGCCCTCCTTGGCCGTGCACATGGAGATTTTGGAAATCCTGGAGAGCCTGGGGTTTGGGAGAGCCCAGCTGTCCCAGGTGGGTGAGAGATTGTCCTGCCCTGGTCTCTCTTGGTGGCATCCCTTCCAGCTGGGACACCAGGACAGACAGGAAGGAGCTCGGGAGAAACTCTAATCCCAAATTTCCAGGTCACATTTTCATCTTCCTCTGCTTCCGTCTCCCTGTTTGCACCTTGCCAAATGAGAGCTTTGCCTTCTGCTTTGCTGGGACTCCTGCAGAGTCTGCCTCAGCCTAAAGTTAGTCTGGGACTAGAAAAAAAAATCCTGAAGTGGTCTTGAGCTCTCCCTGAGAAATCTGGTTCAATGCCATGGCACGTGCAGGCAGCCTGCAGGATTTGGGAGCCCCCAGGTGAGACTTTGCCTTGGGGACCCTCTGGGACCTCCCATCCTGCCAAAATCTGGGACACAGGAGGATTCCAAAGCTCCAAACTCCGTGTTCCCAGGCCTTTCCTCTGTCTCCCTTCCAGGCAGCTGTGGGAACTCATCAAATCTCTGATAAATAATGAGCTTTTTCCGTTCTTCTCCCCAAATATTTTGTTTTCCTGTCACGGGTGAATCTCCTCAAACAAGCCTGGCAGGGGGGGCAGATTCCAGGTGTTCCAGCCTCTGGAACGATGCATTTTCTCTTCCCTGTTTCCCAAACATCTTTTAGACTTCCTTTAACCTTTTCAAACTCCTCACTAGCAGGGCTCGCTCTGTTATTTCCACATCGAGTTGGCATTTTCACGGGAAAATAACCTTCCCGTACAAACTGGTGATTTTCAGCAGCAACCATGGATTTATTGAAGAAAAGAACGGATTTTCCCACTGGGGGAATGGGAATATTGCCTCCCCAGCCAGGTGGGCACCTTGAAGCTGTCAGCTGCCTCCTTCCAAAGAGATTTAATTATTCTGGAATGACTTTTTGGGTTTGTTTGGTTTTGGGTTTTTTTTTTTTCCCTGTAAAATATTCCACCCTTTTTATTTTCTCTTCCAATTTCAACAAATACAAAATAAATCAACTCCCAATTATTTCCCCCCAACTGCTTCCCCAGGGTTGTGCTGTGATTATGTGGAGATAAATAAATTTGGCTAAACAATGGTAAATTGTCCTGAGCTGCCTTTTATTATCAGGAAGTTGCACTGGCAACTGGATAATTTGCTGATGTTGTTCTACGTGATTTTAGTCCCTTGCATCTATTCATGAGATTATTCCAAATGTTATATCGGTGCATTTAAATTAAGCATGAAAGTGTTTTAGGGCTTTTTGCAATGATTGCTTATTTATTTTATTATCAATAATAAATTTTAACCCAAAGCTTGAAGCTTTCCGCTTTCAAGGACGGTAAAAAGGCAGAAGAGAAGCAGCTGGTGGCACATAAAGATCAGCTCTTATGAAACAGGGTTGGGGCAGGCTGCAAAGAAACTGAGCTGAGATTTCTGGGTTCTTCTCCCAAGTTCCTTCTCTTTTGAAGGGAAATTTCTCTTCTCTGGGCTCCAGAGCAGTTCCAAAGGAGAGGAATGAAGTTTCTTGATGTTGGGATGATGCTGTGCTGTGAGAAACACTTCTGGTAGCACTGCCTGGAAATGTGGCTCTGTTGTTATTTGAAATGACAAAATTTTGATTTTCATAGAACCACAGGAGGGTTTGGGGTGGAAGGGACCTCCAAGCTCATCCAGTGCCACCCCTGCCATGGCAGGGACATCTCCCACTGCCCCAGGCTGCTCCAAGCCCTGTCCAGCCTGGCCTGGGGCACTCCAGGGATCCAGGGGCAGCCACAGCTGTGCCTTTATTTTCTGTGGAGAGGAAATTTCAGCCCCTGCTCTCTTTCCTCTGGTATTTTTATCGTTTTTAATTCATTACATTTATGCCAGAGTATTGTTTTTGTGTATTTAATTGGATTAATTTTCCATCCAGGCTTCTTGGAACGGTGGGGAGAAGCAAAGCACCCCTTCCCTTTCAGCTCTCTGTTTTAGGATTGTAAAATATTCCCTTCCCCAGGTAAATCCCCACAGAGCTGCTGCCCTGAGAATCAAACTGTGCAGGTGGAGCAGGCCTGGAGCTCATCCTGCACTTCCCTGGGCTGCCCAGCTCCCTCCACACTCATCAATGGGCTACCTAATTGGGAAATTGATTAATTGACCGGCAAGATAATGGCCTCTCTTCCTGCATTGCTTAATTAGAGTCTGGTCCTGCAATGGAGATTCCAGCACAGGAAGCTTGGAGCTGCACTGGCCTCAGAGGAAAAGGACTTTCTGTAGGATTTCTTTGGGGTTTATAGGATTGCTTTGGGAGAATTTGCAGCCCCATCCCTGGCAGTGCCCAAGGCCAGGCTGGATGGGAATTGGATCAAGCTGGGATAGTGGGAGGTGTTCCCATGGCAGGGGGTGGAGCTGGATGATTTTTAAGCTCCCTTCCAATCCAAAATAGTTTGTGATTCCAGGATTTTCAAGAGGGAATGAATGAAAAGAGGAAACAAAACAAAAAGATAAATCAATGCACCATACCCACTCAGATGTGGCTGGTGCTGATGTGGGCGTGGGATTTTCCTCCCACAGCAGCCCAGGCCAATCCTCCTGCCAGATGTTTCATTCCAGCAGAACAATATTGACACAAACCTTATTTCCCTGGGATATTCTGCCCCTTTAGGCCTTCCCTTCCCGGATCTGGCTTTCCTGCCTTCCCAGGCAGGATGTGTAATGAAACCCCTAATGGGTTATGACAAGCCAAGGGCTCTGCAGCCTGCTACTTAATGCTCTTTTTCTTTGGGGTGTGTGCTCGATAGATCCTCTGCTGGTTTGTTTTTCAATTACCAGGTACAGTTTTAGTGACAAGGATGCTGTTTCCAGCATTTGGTAATAGAATCTTTATTATAATAATTATTTAAAATTAGAGGGTGAATGGAAATGCTGCTGACAGTGAGGGATTATTAGTGCTGATTAAAGCCACTGGCAGAGCAGGCAGGTATTAATAGACTGTTCCCTGCACATTTTTCTCCCAGTCTTTCTCCTGGCTTTTATATTTAGTTTTTAGTAATGCTGCTTTCCAGGGCATTTAACAGCAGTGTCAGGACCCAGCTGTAGGATTATTCCAAAGGAGAAGGCATCAAACTGGGCAATATTTTTCCTGCAAGCTCCTGGGCTGTGCTGGTGCTCCAGCAGCCACAGAATCTGGTGCTCTGAGGAGCAGGTGATGGATGTTTTGTGCTCTTGTGGAACCAAACTGGTCTGTACTGGGGCATTGCAGTGCTCACTTTGGAGTTCTGGGGGATTTTTTGGTGAGATTTTCCTGAGATCCCACAGAGCCATCACTTTTCCCACGAATTCACTTCCCCCCCCTCACTCTTGCCTGGTTTGAAAATGAAATCCCTGAACTGGCAGGTCTGAACACATATTTGTGAATGCAATTTGCTGTTTTATTGCTGTTTTGAAGCAAATTCCTGGCTTTGTTTAGAATCGTGGACTATTCTGAGCTGGAAGGGATCCACAAGGATCATCAAATCCAACTCCTGGCCATGCACAGGACCCCCTAAAAATCATCCCCTGTGCCTGAGAGCCTTGTCCAAGTGCTTCTTGAATTCTGGCAGCTTTTCCCTAACTTGAAGCCTGTTTTAAGTTCTGGGTGTTATGGCTTGATCTGATCTACTGCCACTTTTTCCTGGTGCCATCAGCGTTATTTTCCCAGGACAGGAAAAGAGGCTCCTTTATTTCACAGAGGAAAAGGCTTAACCCTGTCAGAGGAGACAGCAGAGGGACAATTCTTTGGGGACAGGAGGAAATAAATAACACAGGCACCGCCAAAAGTGGCTCTGAATAAAGAGCAGGGGGATGAATCACCTCGGGGCAGTGCAGAAGGAAGAGACAAATCTGAGCAGTGCCTGGTGCCCTGCAGGGATGAAGGATGGGTGGGGCAGGCAGGGAGGGCTCAGCAGGGAGGGAAGGATCAGGGAAAATGGGATGGGGTCAGCAGAGAGGGAAGGATCAGGGAAAGGATCAGGGATATGGGGTGAGCAGAAAGGGGAGGATCAGGGAAAGCTGGATGGGGTGAGCAGGCAGGGAAGGATCAGGGAAAGCTGGATGGGGTGAGCAGAGAGGGGAGGATCAGGGAAAGCTGGATGGGGTGAGCAGAAAGGGAAGGATCAGGGAAAGCTGGATGGGGTGAGCAGGGGCTCCTCAGAGCTCAGGAGATGGGGAAGAGCACAGCCAGAGCCTCCTTGCTCAGTGTGGGTTTCATCCATCTCTGCTGGCAGGGCTCTGGGGTGGCAGAGATGGGGCAGGAGCCCTTGGGAGAGAACAGAATGGATGGGATGGAGTGGGAATGCTCACAGGGAAAGTTCTGCTGCAGGAAACAATCTGCTGCTGAGCACAGGGACTCACTGTCAGTGTCAGGGCAAGGCCTGGCTTTGGGATCAGCCTGTGCCAGGCAGGTTTGTGTTTGCCAGCAGTCAGAAGAGCTGCAGCTCTGGGAATCCTCTATCAGCTTAGGGAGCATTCCCACCCACCTGGATATTGCCTTGTCTCAGAGCTGAGCGAAATTTAACACAGAAACCAATTAATAACAGGACATTATGAGGGCAGTGCTGCTTGAGATAAACCCTGGGGTGTCTGGAGCACCAGGAGCTGCTTCTTGAGAGCTGCAGAGCTTTGCCTTAGAGACAAACTGAGCGTGCACACGTGTGTGTGTGGCATGGTGTAAAAACCAGCTCTTAAAGCTGTGAGAGAGATGAAGAGGAGCCCTTGAGCAGCAGAGCCCCCAGGGCTGTGTCACTGGCTCTGCAGCACTTTATCGAGTCAGCTCTCACTTGGCCTTGCATGGGGATTTGCTCTAAGCACAGATGCTGCCTGGGAGCTCCTGAGGATGGTTAATGAGGAACAGAAGATGCTTTTAATTTTCTTTTATTATTGTTATTATTATTTTTATTTTGTTTGGGTTTGTTTTCCCCTCAATCTGTGATCCTGAGGGTGAGCAGGAAGGATAGTGCCCTTCCCAAGCAGCTTTCCTCACCATCCCAAGCTCCTGCAGCTGGGATGTGGCACAGGACGTGTCCCTTTGGTGTAGGTGTCAGATCTCAAGAGCCTTAATTCAGCCCCTGCTTAGGTGCAGGAGCTGTGCTCTCATTCCTGCGGATTTCAGGGGAAAAGAGCCCTTCTGTGCATTCCTGAGCTGTTCCCAGGCACAGCTCACCCCACTGCTCTTGGGGTGATTCAGGCTCTGCCTGGCTCAGGGCCAGTTGTTTCCTGCTCCATAAAACCCTGAATTTCTGCTCTTTGCTGCAGATTGGCAGGAGAACTCCCCAGACCCCATCCAGCCTGGCTCTGGACATTTCCAGGGACAGCCACGTGGGAAATGGAATTCTCTGTGCTCTGGTGCTCGTGGGCTGAGGGTGACTTTTCCCAGAGGTAGGATGGTTCCTGTTCCAGTGTCAGCCTGATTTATGCTCCCTGGAGACAAAGCAGGGCTGAATTCTCTCTGTATGAGAGGCACGTGAGCCTGCCTGTCCCAAGCTGGCTGCCAAACTCTTCATCTTGCAGGGCCTGTCCTCCTGCCATGCCCTCGGGGCTTTCCTAAATCTCCTTGGCTTGTCTAGTAGCTAAAATAAAATAATAAAATAAAAAAAAATAAAAAGAGCAGAGCTGACAGCAGAGATCTTCCTGGAGGCTTTCTGAAACCCAAATTAATGATGTCATCTGTGACAGTGCAGAGCCCTCCCTCCAACACCTGTGAAAAATAAAAGGTTGAAGAAAGAGACTTAAAAATAAAGAATTTGGGGTCTGTGATTGCACTCTCCACTGCTGTTAATGTGGGATAATCCCCAAATTCCTCCTTTTGAGAAGTTTGGCTTTTAGGATTTTTTACGGAGCTTCCTGGCTGCCCTAAAACAAATTCCCAGCAAATTGGGGGTGACATTTGCAGTGGACAAAGCTCAGATGCCTGGCTTGGTCACTGCTCTGGACTGAGCAGTTTTGGGGACGAAACCTGTGATAAGGAGAACCTGTGATGTCCCTGTGAGCAGATCAGAGATGGCAGCACCCTCAAACCACCCCAAACCAGCCTGAATTTTGCCCTTCCTTGCCTTTGACTGGGGTATTTGCTGTCCCAGGGATTGAGCCAGGATTAAAAACAAATTATTAAGCAAACAACAAAGTCCCCCTTCCTCTCTGTGCCACCTCCTGGTGTCGAGGAGGAAAGAAGGTTTTTACAGAGATGCCCAACCCCCTGGCCTGCAAACATCCCCCAGGGAAGCCCTGGGGCAGCAGGATCCTGGGGGCTGGAACTGAAATGTTCCTCCTCTCAGCACTTTCTGTATGGAGGGAGGAACAGCTTTCCCACCCCCCAGCCTGGGATATTAATAAAATCCTGGATTCTGGCCAGAAATCTGCCTCCAGATCTTGCTGGGGTGGATCACTTGGTCCTTCTGTGCAGGAATGCCTGCAGGAGAGCAGGAATCCATGGGAAAAAGGCTTTGGGACATCCCTGGCAGGGCTGGGAAGGCACCAGGGTGGGTCAGGCACTGCTGTTCCCCTGCTGAGCTCAGCCTTGGAGTCAGCAATTCCCACTTTTGCAGCTTTATCCTTCTTTTCCTGCAGCCCCATCCCCTTCATTTCTCCCAGGATAAAGCAGGGACATTGCCAGCTCTCAGGGATAAATGTTTCCCAGCTGCAGGAGCCAAAGCAGGAGTCAGCTCCTTCTCCCTGGGAGATTTCCCAGTTTTTGCCACTGGGAATGGCAGGGAGGTCAGGAGCCATCCAGGGCAGAGTTTCTGCCCTAAGCAAGCATGAGGAATGCAGATTTGAGTATTTTTGCCAGCTGAAGTGAAGTTTTAGGTGGATTCTCTCTCCAGACCTGCTCCAAAGCTTCAGCCCCTCTTTGGGGGTGCAGTTTTGGGGTTGTCATTTGTGTCCCTCTGTCCTTCTACAAAACCAGCCCAGAGCACGAGAGGCAGGCAGCAGGATTAGGAGCAGGTGGAAAAAAGCAGGAGCAGGGTGAGGGGTCCAGAGATCTCCTGGGCAGAAGAGAACAGCAAGAAGCAAAAAAATAATTCAGGATGTTTGTGTTTTCCACAGAGAGGAAGAGCCTTCAATGCTTTTTATTTTACAAGTTCACCGCTCCTGTGGCAAGAAATAACGGGATTAAAATATCAGCAGAAGAAATTGTGGGGGAGAGATCAGATAAGCTCCTGTCAGGAGAGGGTTTGGTGGAGCTGATCTTGCCTGGAGGGTGGGGAAATGAGCTCAGTAATTTTTTCAAGGTCCTTCCAGCCTGTCTCCTATGACTCTGGAGCCATTTCCTTCTCTCTTACCCTCCTGCTCTCTCTTTTGAGGTGGTCAGGGTCTTCACTGGAGCTTCTCAGTTAGAAGCCTCGAGTTTGGAAGTTTGAAATGTCCCCAAAAGACGTGGCAGCTTCACTTTGCCCATGACAAAAAGCAAAGCCCTGGGGTAAGGTGAGGTCCTGCCTCTCATCCCAAGTGCAGGAGATTGATTTTATCAACATCCACAGGGATCAGAGTATTTTATCTCTGCTGCATCTTGTATTTCTCTGGGGTTATCTTTGTGGTGAGGGCAGAGAGGAACCTGCAGGATGGAGGCTGGGCCACTTTAAACCCCGGGCCAGAGGCCAATTACAGAGCAGCTGGGCTGAAACTCCAGGCCAAGTGGCACATTGTTCACTTGTTCCACTGTTTCATAAGCAAAATGCCCTGCAAGGTTAATGAAAAGCGCCAGGCAAGCTCAGCCAGAGAGCGGCCAGATGACAAAAACAGGAGCTGACACTTCCCAACAAGCTCAAGAGTGAGAATTTGTTTAAATGTAATTAGTTGGTGAAAAAAAAAAAAAAAAAAAAGAAGAGAAGAGAAGAGAAGAATCCCTCTGGAGCTCAGGCCCTGGGAGTGTTTGCTGTGCCTTTAGATTGAACCAATACATCTTCTGCTCTCAGGGAAAAATCCCTCTCATCTCCTGGGAGAGAGGGATGAAGAGCTGGTGGCCGCTGCTGGTGGCTCACTCAGGGGTCACACCAGTATCAACCAGTCCCTGAGGTGCCATTCCCAGTCCCTGAGGCTGCCCAAGGCTCAGGAGTGCAGGGCTGACATTCCAAGGGGGCATGGGGAGGTTTTTTGGTGTCATTTTCCGAGGAACACCTTCCCCTGGCTCTGAAATGCCCTGGTCACACACACAAGCTGCCGGTGTCACCAGCCCGGCCCCTGGGGACCCGCGGCTCTGCTGGCAAGTCCTGCTCCAGCCTTGCTCCATGGGGGCTTTGATTTGTCATTCCAAGGGAATTTTCCAGACAAATCTTTATTTTTTTCCCTTTTTAAACCTCCTGTACTGATTTTCCAGCCAACCCTCAGGGAGCAACATCCTGGTGATTGAAGTCATCCCCTCCCTTCTTTTACCCCTTGGTCACTTTATTTTTGTTCATCTTTTCATTTCAGATGGTGAAATCTCCACATCTTCTTCTGGCCACCCCAGTGATGTCACAATTGTCACCACACTGACAGGTTTTTGGGGTTCACAGAACCCCTGGCTGGTCTCAGCCTGGCTAAAACCCCCGAAGCTGTTCTGACCCAGGGCTTGTCTGACCCCCAGCTCAGAAACCACCTCTCCATCCCTTCCTGTGCCCCTCCACCTGGCAGGATGCACCTCAACACTTCTCTTCCCACCTTTCTGAGAGGAAAAAGGCACTGGAGCTGCTGGGCTGCCCAGGGATGCGTGAGGGCAGAGTCACAAAAACAAATGTTCCCATCAGAGCAGGTGACAAGTGCCAGGAGCAGATGGCACCACCACTCCTCTCATTACTTTTATTGTAAAAGGGAGAAAAGCAAAGGCTTCAGGGGCAGGTGAATCACATCTCAGGAGGTGCTGGGCTCTCCCTGGCACCTCGGCTGGTGCTGGAATTTGGGGAGAAGGGATCAGGGGTGGCAGAACTCAGAGGGATGAGGTGATGTGGGGCTTTAGCTGGTGTCCCCTTGGACATGAAGGGCCGGGAGAACAAAAAGCTCGGAGGATGCTGTGAGCCCAGGAGGGTGGGGGGTGTGAGGAGTGGCACCCCCAAAGAGCCCAAGGTTCCATCTGTCCTGAATTTGGAGGGGCTGAGGGAAGCCCTGCACATCCCCCACAGCCCCTTCAGTGCCTTAAACCAGCTTTTGTCAAATACTGAAATTTACCCTCCTCTCTCCATCCCTTCCCTCCCCCACCAAGCAAAGGCCTGCAAATTGCACGTTCTGGCCAGAAATTAAAAAGAACCTCTCGCTGAAGCCTTTCATCATGAAGTGTTCATCACTTTGGAGTGTCTCCTAAGGTCAAGAGCATTTTGCCAGAGCCATTCATCAGCCAAGCTCCTGGTGTGTTCTGCAGGGCTGTCCCTCAGGAGCCGAGGTCAGGCAGGAATACCCCGGTGAGGTGACCTGCTCATTACTCTGGGAAGCAGCTTTTTGTCAATGAATGGCCCTCAGTGAGCATTTAATTTGGATTTAATAAGGCATCTAATGTTTGTTTAAAAGGACACTGTACCTTCAAGGTGTTTGTCATAATTGGATGGAGGATATTTAGCCACAGTGTTTATTAATAAACCCCTTCAGAAGATGGAAATTGAAAGCAGCTCCTTTAATGTCTTTGGTACCCAGAGGGATGGTGCTTGAAATCAGAGGAATCCCAGCTCCCAGGGCTGGGAATGCTGGACCAGCTCTGGATCTGATTTGTGTCCCTGTGTGAGGAGATGGGGACACAGGAGGATGGGGACACCTCCGTGGGCACCCACATCCACGGGCTGGGAATGAACCACCCTCAGCCTGAGCCTGCAGGATCTGCCCTGCAAGGGAAAAAAAGGGAAAGCCCTGAGTTTATTTTTGGTGTCTCTCCTTCCACACCTCTTTGGAGGCATCTGTGCCGGGAGCTGAGGCGCCTCTGCCCCCGTTCCAGGGCTGCTGGGGGCACCACGAACAATCCCAGGGAGCTTTGCAGAGATGTGCCAGGGAATAGCAAAGCTTTTTATTTCCCTTGGGATGTGGGAAACTACAGGACTTGGGAAAATGGGGGGGAAAAAAGAAAATAATGTTTGAATGCGCTGCCTCAGTGAGGTTTGCACTCCGAAGGAACAGGGTGGGGTCAGGGCTGCACTTAAATAGGGACAGGATTGTCAAGGTGTGCTGCAGGCTGCAAAAGCCAGGAATATCCATTTGGGAATGGCACAGCCTGCTGAGGAGCCAGGCTGCACCTATCCCACACCTCAGCAAGGGGAAAAAAACATCCATCTCCCAAATTAGAGCTACTTTCCACCGAGACCTCACCAGCCTGGGGTGTTCATGGTGGCAGAGCATCAAAACTGCTCTGATCCTCCTCCAATAATTCACTTTATTTTATCCACTGCTAAGTGAAGAACCCCTTGTGTGCCATCAACACACACACACACACAGAAAAAAATAAAATAAAATATATATATATATCTCTGAGCTGGTATTTAACTCCAAAACAACGTTGTCGAATCAGAGATTCATTCTGAGGATCATTAGGGAGAGTCCTAAAACAAGCCAGACTAATTTCAGGCTGTGTTGTTTGGGAAGCCCTGACAGAGAGATGGATGCTGTGGGAAACCATTAGGCATGGCAATTCATTTTTAATCCCATTACCCTGCCACACATCAGTTTTTAAATCAAGGGCTGCACCTTTCCAGATAATTCCTGCTGTTATTAGGTGCTGCTCAAGGAGGAGCAAAGAATAGGTAGAATTAATTCTAAATATGTGCTATAACGTTAGATTGATTCCTTTATTAGCACCTTTTATAGTCAATTCTCCCCGTGGAAGGGCTCTATCATATCTCCTGCAGACAGGAAAAGATGGCCAGGGTGGTTTCAAATGAAGCCAATAAACGGAGGAATTTGTGAATGTGGGGTATTTAACAGCAAATCGTTATGGATGGGCCACCAAATTGGGCAAGCAGGGACTGAATTAAAGCTCCTGAGATCTGACATCTTATTTGCAAGATAAAACACAGGCTTGGCTTGGAGACTGATGAATAATTTGGAGGTTTTAGCTGTGTTTTTAATGGTGCCTTCAGTGGTGGGAAGCTTTGTTCTGAGGTGGTGAATCAGCCCATCGTGTCCTCCCAGCACAGCCACTGTCCCCAGTTTTAACCTTTCTCCTCCACCCTTTTCCAGCAAAGCACAACCAAAATTATCTCTCAGATCAGCTTGTATCCATCCCAAATCCCAAGGGCCACGGAAGCAGCTACAATTTATTAGCAGCATCAGTGTATTTTACTGCTCATCTAAGAATATCATTAATATTCTTTCATCACCTTCTCCACAGCTTTAAAACCTCCTTCATAACATTGAGCTCACGCCTGCCGAGGAGTGAGCGAAATTTCAATTTTTTTATCGCTCAGAAAATCCCTGTGTTCTCACATTTTGCCATTGTGTCATAACATCTTGGAGGATTGGATGTAAAAATACCCCAAAACCAGATTTCAGTCACCCTGGAACATTTCATTTGTGATTTTCCCCACTTGTGCATTTTCTTACTCCAAAGGTGAAATGATTTGAAGCTGGTTGATTCAATTACCCCACTGTCACCGGATTCTGACTCACTCCAAGATTGGTTTAATATTGAAAAATAATATTTCCTTCCATCAGCACCTTCCTGCTGAGGGTGGTGCCCAGGACCTCAGGGCTTTCATTGTGCCTGGTTTGAAATCCTTTTCTCCTTTTTTTTTTCCTTTTTTTGTGTAGGAAAATGACAATTCCCATGGGAATGTTGTTCCATGGTGATTTGTAGGGGTTTATTCCTGCAGTGGGACCCCACTGAGCTGCAGCACACGGGGGAGGGATGCAGGGATGGGAGCTCATGGGCAGGAATTTCACCTTCCTCATCCATTTTCTCTTATTCCAGTGCATTTGGAGCCAGCTTTCCTAATTGTTTTGCCCCTCTTTTTGGGCTCAAAGGTTTTTTTAGGTGAGGATTTGTCCCCATCCTGCAGGAATTGGGCTGCTGGTGGCTCCAGGGTGTGTTTGGGGCTCAGGAATTCCGGCTCAGGATGATCCATGGAGGAAACACGAGGGCTCTCTTCTCCCCCACAAGCCTCTCTTAGGATCTCAGGGCTGTCCCAGATGAGCAAAGCCCTCAGACACCCCTGGGCTCCCCTAAAGTCACCCCAATTCCCTTGGGGGAAGCACTGCTTGTGCTGCCTCACATAGGCATGTGGATGTGGGGAGTTTGGGTGGGATCACGGGGGATTTGGGGAGTTTTGGTGGGATCAGGGGGGATTTGGGGAGTTTTGGTGGGATCACGGGGGATTTGGTGAGTTTTGGTGGGATCAGGGGGGATTTGGGGAGTTTTGGTGGGATCACGGGGGATTTGGTGAGTTTTGGTGGGATCATGGGGGATTTGGGGTGTTCTGGTGGGATCACGGGGGATTTGGGGAGTTTTGGTGGGATCATGGGGGATTTGGGGAGTTTGGGTGGGATCGGGGGGATTTGGGGAGTTTTGGTGGGATCAGGGGGAATTTGGGGGAGTTTTGGTGGGATCACGGGGGATTTGGGGTGTTTGGGTGGGATCAGGGGGGATTTGGGGTGTTCTGGTGGGATCACGGGGGATTTGGGGTGTTCTGGTGGGATCACAGGGGATTTGGGGAGTTTGGGTGGGATCAGGGGGGATTTGGGGAGTTTGGGTGGGATCACAGGGGATTTGGGGAGTTTGGGTGGGATCACAGGGGATTTGGGGAGTTTGGGTGGGATCACAGGGGATTTGGGGAGTTTGGGTGGGATCACAGGGGATTTGGGGTGTTTGGGTGGGATCACGGGGGATTTGGGGGAGTTTGGGTGGGATCACAGGGGATTTGGGGTGTTCTGGTGGGATCACAGGGGATTTGGGGAGTTTGGGTGGGATCACGGGGGATTTGGGGTGTTTGGGTGGGATCAGGGGGGATTTGGGGTGTTTGGGTGGGATCACGGGGGATTTGGGGTGTTCTGGTGGGATCACAGGGGATTTGGTGAGTTTTGGTGGGATTCCTAACGGTGGGGATGGAAAAGGAGCCACTCTCCAAAGGCCAGAGCAGCTCTGCAGTCCAGCAGAAGTCCGGGGTGTTGGGATCCGTGTACTTGTCGTGTAAATGAGTGTCCTCAGCAAGCTGCAACACAGATCCGGGTTTTAATTCCAGGACACAGCGGGAAAGGGCATCCATCATCCTGAGTAATGGATTTCCTCTGACTAATAGACCTGCTCCTGCATTTTCCAAGGGCAATGTCTTCCCTGTCCCTCCTCTCCCTTCCTCCCTGGAGGCTCCCCAGGGCGACAGAGCTCCCCACGGGGAGGGAGATGTGGTTGGGATTCCTCCCGGAGTGCAGGAATTGCAGCAAAGCTCCCTGTGCTGCCCTGAGGGACAAGGGAATGGGGGAAGAAGAGTTTCCTTGTGCTCCTCGTGTCCTGAGGGACAAAGGAAGGGGGGAAGAGTTTCCTTGTGTCCTTCATGTCCTTTTGAGGGACCAAGGAATGGGGGAAGAGTTTCCCTGTGGGGATCCCTGGGATCCGAAGGATGAGGATGGGAAGAGCCACATCAGCAGGCAGCAGGGAGGAGGGTTCCAGCAGGAGCTGGGTGTGATCATTGCAGTAAAAACATGGCTCTGTTAAAGCTGGGCACCTCCTCCAACAAAACACGGGGTGGGAAGAAGCTTTGGCATCCTCCTTGGAACGGGAACCACCAGCACCTCCATCCCACGGGGCTCCAGTGCCTCCATCCAGGCAGGAATTGGATCTGCCCGAGCACAGCCTGAGGGAGGAGGTTCCACCACTGGCACCAGCAGCAGTGGGGATTTCATGGATGCTCCAGGCAGAGAGGCAGGAGTCGGGAATTCCGAGGCGCAGCCCAGCCTCTCTTTTTCCACAGCTCATTCCCATTCCATGCAAAACCCGGGGATGCTGATGCTCCTTGGCTCTGCAAGACAAAATGATTCATTCCTGGGGAAGTGCTGCAGGTGCTCTGGGTGAAAGGGAACGTTGTAATTGCAAAGCAACGCCATTAAGTGGCAAATTGGATGAAACCTTTCCCTAAATGAACTGTGTTTCAAAACACGGCCTTTGCAGAGGCTGTTCCTGCGTAAAACAAATTTATTTTTTAATGTTTCTTGCTTTAATCTCGGTTCTTAAAGAAGATTTACAGTCTCATCAAGTCCTGAGAGTCAATGTTAAATTATTGTAATTTATTCCACATTATGTTGCGTTAGTTTTTGCCACATATGGTATGTTACATTAATTTAGCTAATGTATGCTAATTTTGAGCTAAATTTAAGTCACAGTACCCAAACAGTGTGGAGATTGATGGCTTAGAAATTAATGTCATAATAGGAATAATTAATAGTAATAATATGGAGACTTTGGCATTGCTGCTTTGGAATCCTGAGCGTTCCAGCTGAGTTTATTGTGTCTTTGTAGCGTGACTCTGACTACTCCAAGAGGGAAGAAAGAGACCTTGTCTCTCCTTTATGGAGCCATATATCAGCCCCATAAAACACAACCCCAATCCTTGATAGCCCCGTTGCAGCAGAAATTGTTGGTCCCTGTGGCAAAGGACCTCCGAGCTCAATAATCTTTTATGCCTCTAAACTCCACAACAGCTGGACATTAAATCTCTGGGTTAATTCAACAAGTTTCTGCATTTCTCTCCATCCAGCCTTTTTTTTTCTATTTTTTCCTCCCCCTAGGGAATATTTAATGGCAGGGCAGGGCTGTGGCTGTCCCCATCCCCTGCTGGCACTCTCCTGATGGCAGCGTTGCTTTCCAGCCTGTTCCAGGTGTGATTTTCCATCTTCTCCACGGTGGCAGCTCCCAAGGGGGCTGTGGAGGGGTTAAAACACCCAGCCAGGCCCCTCTTCCCCTCCTGCCTTTTCCTGGCATTCCTCACTCACCAGATCAGGTGGAATTTTGCAGGGGCAGAGTTTGAATTTCCACTGTGGTGTGAGGGGAGTGCAGCTCCTTCCCTGGAGCAGCAGCCTGCTGGCTCTTCAGAAAGCCCCAAACCACCCCAAACTGCACTTTCTGCTTGAAATTCCCTTTGTGCAGCCTCTTCCCATGAAACCTGCCCTGCATTTCCAGAGTTATTAGCGTGCACATTAATTACAACAGGCTTTGATGGAAGGCAGGGACCGGAAAAGCAGATTAACATCCTCCTGATTTTAAACTTCTACATGAAACCAGCTCAAAAAAACCCTGTTGTTTTGGGACAAACAAATCCTGCACCTCACTGTGGGCAGAGCCTGACCCACCCTGTAATCCTGTGTCTCTTGGCTGTGCTGAATTAATGGGACCTCTGGAGGATTCCCTCCTTTGCTCTAAGCCTTTTTGGGGTGATTATTTAAGAATGTTTAATCCCAAGGACGACAAGGAAATATGAAATTGTCGTTTGTCCCACTTTGGTGGCTGAAATGCTGTTATTGCCAGGGAGGGAGGAGGAAGGCTGGGGCAGGGAATGGAAAGAGCTGCTGAGAAGGGAAACTTCCAGCAGGGAGAGGAGCTGGAGAGGGCACAGCCCCTCCTGTGAGAAATTGGGGAATTGAGGCTGTTGAAGGCATTCCCCAGACAAAGCAAGCTCTGAGCTGTGCCCCAGAGCTCTCTGCCCCACAAACCTGGCTGGGCAAGCAAGAGGATGCTCAATGCCTGTCCCTTCCTCCTCCCCAGGGATCTCCAGTAGGAGCCAACCCTGGGCCAGCCAGGGGAACTTGTGGCTTTAGGGCAAAGCAAATTCTTGTTCTTTGATATTGAAAACTGCAGGGCAGCCTCTTGCCTGTTTCAGAGGCATTTTTGGACCCTGTGCAGGCTTTTGTGGGCATTTTTTGACCTCTCAGTCCTCTGCAGGATCCCAGCTGGCACCACCAGAGCATTCAGTGCTCACCTGCACGATCTCCACTGGTTCCTCTGCCTGTCACTGCCACAAGGAAAACCCAGAGAGCAGCACAATCCCTTTTCAGCCTCTCAGCAGGAACCTGCTGAAGCCTCTGACACACAGCCCTTTGTTTTTGCTGCAGAGGGGGAATGGCTTTTGTTCCAAATATGATATTTGCAAACTATTGGAAACCTGTTCCCTGGAACCCCAGGCTGATGTGAATAATAAGTTTTGAAAATTCGGTGCAGGCAGCCCAAGAGTGAGGAGGGGGGAGATGATGAAGGAAGCAATAAAACTTGGCCTGAGGCCCACGTCTCGGTGGCCCTGCAGGAACTTGCCTGGTGACAATGACAGAGATTTTATAAATGGATCTATTTGTTATTGGCAGGCACCAGCACGAGCAGGAAAATCAGGCTCCCAGCAGACACAGCCCTCTCTGTTCTGGAAAACATGGTGTGAAATATGTGCGTGGACATGGAGCAGCTTTAGAGAGCAGGGCTCATCTGATCTGCCTTTCTGGGCACTAAAAATCACCCTGAATATCCAGCGTGGCCCTGCTTTCTCCCTTTCCCTTTCCTGCCTTTCTGGCCACTAAAAATCACCCTGAATATCCAGCGTGGCCCTGCTTTCTCCCTTTCCCAGGTTCTGGGATACTGGGATTTGCTCCTTGCCCTCAGATCCCCATCACTGATGAGAGTGAACCCCAATGAATCACATTTTTTAGAATTACACACCAGAAGAAAGGGCTCTCTGGGCAGCCAGGTTGGGAATAACTGGATTTCCCAAGCCTTGGCCGATTCCCCAGCCTGTGGGGGGACAAAGACCCCTCTGGGTTTGCTTTTTGCTGCAGATTTAGGCAGTGACAGCATGGGCTCAAGCAAAGCCTCCTGCTAGCCCAGGCAACAGGAGCCTGAAGGAAAAACCAGCTCCCACCTTGCCTTTATTCCTCCTCCTGGCAAAGCCTCTGATGGAAATGGATTTCAGCTCCTCCTGCCAGATGGTGAAGTGAACCACGGGCTGCAGACAGAGATCGCCTCCAGGCTGAATTGGAAATGCCTCAGTATATTTTATTTTTGTCCAGGATGCCTCCTAAGAGCTCGGCTCAGCCGTCCCCAGGATGAGCAGGGAGCTCTTCCCGCAGAGATTTTCCCTGCTGCAGCCATCAGTGGTGGCTTGGATCCCCTCAGATGGTTTTAGTTCCCCACAAATGACTTCTTATTTGCTCTCAGAGGCTCCTGATACAGCAGGACAGCTCCTGGGGAGCAAGGGTTGGGCTCCAGCCCCTGGGATCCCACCCAGGGCTGTCAAGAAAATCTAAAAAAAAAAAAAAAAAAATCCTTCATCCCTTTGGAATGATTTTCAGTCTCCTCATTTATGCAGCTCCTTCCCTGGAGCAGCAGCCTGCTGGCTCTTCAGAAAGCCCCAAACCACCCCAAACTGCATTTTCTGCTTGAAATTCCATTTGTGCAGACTCTTCCCATGAAACCTGCCCTGCATTTCCTGCAGCTTCCCAAGGGAGAGCTGGGAATGGGTCAGAACCTTCCAAACCACTTCTCCAGATTCTTTCTCCTCCTAACAACCCATTGGATGCCTTGGAAAGGGAGTTCATCCTCAGCAGAGGGAAAAGGAATTTATGGAGAGCTGCTGTTCCCTCAGTTTTCCATATTTCCCTCTCTCCTGCAGGGTATTTGCTCTGGAGCAGAGGCTCCTCCTGAGCTCAGGTGCTCCCGTGAAGTCATGTCCCCACATTTATGACATCAGCAGTTGCTATGGTGGCAGTGTGGAAAAAAAAATCCTCTTTTATTATTGTTTAAAGGGAATTATTCAGTGCATCCCAGATCAAAAGCACCGGGATCTTGGGATGTGCCTCTGAGGAGCAGAGAAACTCAAACAGAGCCCAAAAATAGCAATATTTGGATAAGTTGGGTGACAGCCAGATTGTCCTGTGCTCATTTCTCTGTCTACTTAATTCAGGGCCTTTTTTTGAAGCTGCAGGGAGCTAATTCAGGGGATGAGAGGCACCTTCCCAGGAGTTTTCCATGATTTTATCGGGAGCTTTGGCATGGAGCCACCTCTGCATGGCCCAGGCTGGCTCCAGCCTTCCCTTGCTCATCTGCCAGCACCACTGGATTCAAGGAAAATCATTTTCTGTCTGGGCCAGAGGAGAAGTGGTCCCCAAATATTGCTGATAGCAGCCCCTGGGGTCTGCTAGAGTGCAGGAAACTCCTGGAAAACTCATCCCTGGAATGTTCCAGGCCAGGCTGGATGGGGCTTGGAGCAGCCTGGGAGAGGGAAAGGTGTCCCTGCACTGGATGATCCTCAGTGCCCCTTCCAACCCAAACCAGTCTGGAATTCTGTGATTCCGTGGTCAGGAATGGGCTCTGGAATCCTCAGCTGCTGCCTCCAAAGCCAAACATTTTGTGCTGGGAGCCTGGAGCCCAGGCTGGGTTTTGCTGGGAGCACCAGTCCCAGCTCCCAGCCCTTCCCTCCCACCTCTCTCCCACAGAGCCACTGGAATTTCCCTGGAGGTCTCTTCAAAATGTGGGATAAATCCTTGCTGATACACCGTGGTGCTGTCCTGCTTCCAAACCTGCTGGAAATGGGATTTTCTAAATGGTTTTGGTCCCGTGGAAATGTCACCCACACTTCCCAACCCTCTCCTGGACAATCTCCAGGGCTGGGTTCCCCTTCTCCCCCATCTCCCCACCTTCCCTCACTCCAGATTGTCACCCTGGGCCACCTCTGCAGGAAATTGCACCTGGTATTCCCAGTCAGGAAGGCAGATGCCAATAGGATGGATATTCCACAGCTTCCCAACCCATTGATATCATCTGAATTTTATATTTTATATCCAAAAGACCCCCCCCAAAAAACCTGGGGCATTTCAGCAACACAAAACCACCCATCACTGTGGCTCAGCAGCGATGTGGGGGTTTTTTTTTCAAGCAATCAAATGGGTTTTTGTCCAGAAATGAAGGGTAATTCCTTACTAAAGTAAACCCTTTCCATTAGGAAAATATAAAGTGTGGAAGGCTGGGAGGGTTTGTGTGCGCGCCGGGGCTTTTTTTGAGGCGAAACATTGGAATTACTACTCATCATCAAAAATAGAGAGCTGCTCAGAGGCTGTGGCTGAGAAAATTGCCAACTCTTATTGAATCTCTTATTTACTTGCAAAGTAAAGGAGAAGGTAAATAAGGAGCTCTGCAAAATATCTGCATCCCTGGCAATTTCCTTGTGGGCAATCACAGCCCCCACCCACGGGCTCTGCAGTAAATTGGAATCCCAGGCTTTGCCTTCCTCTCTTTCTGTACATCCATTACATTTTGGCTCAGCAATTCCACCCACTTTTCGTGGCTGGGTGGAAAGAGTGGGGAGCAGAGAATGAAAAAAAAAAATAAAAACCACAATACTTCTGTGTTTTCAGCAGGACAAATTACAGCTGATGTTTTATTTCCAGCTGGAATGTTCAGTGATAAATAAATGTTTGTGCTGTTGTGTCTCCAGTGGGTACCTTGGTGTTTTATCTCAAATTTCCCTGCACAAGGGCTGTGGTTTTTCCCAAGCGAGATGGAGCTCAAATCCTGACTTTTCTACTTAAAGCCTCTCTATAAAGAGTTTTTTCCCTGCTTAAAACCTTCCTCCTGTCCCAATCCATCAGCTTTTAGAAGGTCCAGCTGTTTTCCTCCCTTCCACAAACCTGCTTCAGCTCTGGAGCAGGCACTGAGCATGATTTGAAGGTGGGCAAGTGACAGAGCCCTGTCTGGCCACCTCTAGCTTGAAACCTCAGCTAAGTCAGCCTTATCTTCACTGCTTTCATTCCAGTCAGGATCAGTTTTCCCACATTTCTGTGCTTCTGGATAGATCCTTGGCCCACCCAGCCCAGGCTGTTCCATCAGGCCCCCAGATCCAGCACATCAGCAGTGCCTCAGGTGAGCCAGACCTCCCTGGGTCTCATTTGCAGCTCTATTAAAGTTTGTCAGATTAAAGTTTGCTGAAAAAAATGATAGGCAGAAACTTGGAGGGATCAGAAGAAGTTTAAATTGAAATCCCGTGTAAAAGCTGTGCTAATCCTCCCCCACTGACAAATTTTAATTACCCAAAGATATTAAGGAGAAGCTGTGGTCTGTGCCTGCAGACTTTAATTATGATTTTAGGCTTCCTTAAAGGGACAGCCCCAAAGGGAGCAGTTTAAATCAGCACTCTTGGATGGAAACCCTTTCCTGTCCTGCTCCTCATCTCCTTGGCTTGGAATTGTCCTTAGAAAAATTCCCATTGCCATTGGAAACCTTTTTCCATCCTTCTCCTCCTCTCCTTGGCTTGGAATTGTCTTTAGTAGGATTCTCATTGGATCAGACCCCAAAGGACAACCTCCAAACCCATCCAGGCAATGAAAACCACCAGGACTGGCCAAGATCCAGCCTGGAGCCTCCACATTTCATGGATGTGCTGGAGGGCTCGTGCTGTTAAATGGAAATGTTAGAGGAACACCTGGATTCTCAGAGTTTGCACAATATTTTTTCTTGTGGGCCCCAAACCCATCATTTCCTTCATCTTTGCTCCTGGCCCTGCTGCCCCCTCCCAGTGTTCCTGGTGGGATTTGCCTGGTGCCAGCCTGGCCTGGCACCTCTGGGGCTGCAGAATGGGAATTTCATTTCCAGCCCCAACAGCCTGGAACCAGAATTGTACAATTTCAAGCCTCCAGGGGTTCTCCTCGCTTCCCATAAAGATTTTATGACCCAAGTCAGAAATCACTGAGCTCTGTCCTTGCTCTGTTCCTCTCCCTGAGCTCAGCCCCAGGCTCTGCCGAGCACCGGGAGCTGTCAAAGCCACGCGTGGGCAGGGGAGGATGGCAGCACGTGGGACACCAGGGAGCTCTGCTGTTTGCAGGTCACCCCAGAGGGAGGTTAAGGAGCTCACAGACCTGGCACAGTTGGGTTTTTTTCCCTTTGAAATTCCGGCTTTTCCCAGAGCTGTGGGAGAGGAGCCGTGCCCCGTGGAACTGCGGGTCACAGATCCAGTGTCCACGCTCACCAAGGACGTGCTGGGGAATTTTCCTGTGCCATTCCCTCCCCAGCAGCTTTCCCTGTGCTAAAGGGGTGTTTCTGCTGCCAAAACTCCCCCAGGCAGAGCCTGCAAGTGAGGCAGTCCAGGAATGTGTCCTGTGCCTCCTGACCCTGTTTGGAGCTGCCTGGGAATCTCTGGAAAGCTGCAGCTCTGATTGCAGAGATTTTGGAGGCTGTCCAGCACATCACTCCCTGGAGCCACCTCCCTGCTTTGTTTACTTGTGTGGAAGCCACAGGAGGGACTTTGAGGAGCCATCCTGCCTTCAGCAGGCTCTCCAAGGATCCATTGGCTCCAGCTGGAGCACGGCTGGTGACAGGGCTTTACTCAGTGATTTACTGCATCCTGATCCAGGCAAAATTCCCACCAGTGCCTAGGAATGCGCCCCATCTCATTAATTTGATGGTGGTGCTGTTTGGAGGGAAGGGAAAGGGGAAAAAAAATTGTCTTTTCCCAGACCATCACTCTCCTGCACGCACGAGCAGCCCCGAAATGAAGGCACGGCAGCTCGCTCTGCAAGGCTCTTAGCTGCACATCCTAATTGCTTAATTAAGCTGTCTTGATCCAGGTAATAATTGCAAAGTTTCTATCTGAGGAAGGTTTGCAGAGTTAAGCAGGAATTGATGAAACGTTTGTGGTTCTGATGGAGCCGCCTGCTCTTTTACTTCTGTTTTCTGGGAAAAGCCTCTTGGAGCCAAAGTCTGGTTTTTTCTCACCCAAATTGAGGTGTGGGACCAATGTTGGTGCTGAGGGAGCCACAAAGTGCCTGGGAGCAGGGACAGCCCAGGAACAGCAAACCCAGCCAGCTCTGCACTTACCTGAAAGGAGAGTTTGGCACTTGAGCAGCCATGAAAATAGATTTTTAAATGGTATTAAAATACCCAGAGAAACAGCACAGTATAAATTTGTCTCCTGCTCCACTCACAAATTAACCAGGCTCCCATGTGCTGTCAATGTTTTGTATCAGAAAAGGGGGGAAACAACAAAAAAATAATCCTAAATACGACCTTGCAGGGTTGGGGGTGTGGCAGCCTGGGCAATGCCCTGTGTCACTCCATCCTTGCAGTTCTCGGTCATCCAAATGCAGGGATGGAAAATCCTGGGGAGAAATCCTCCCCTGGGAGGCACAGCGTGCCCAGAGCAGCTGGGGCTGCCCCTGGATCCCTGGAAGTGCCCAAGGCCAGGCTGGGCAGGGCACAGAGCAGCCTGGGGCAGGGGGAGGTGTCCCTGCCATGGCAGGGGTGGGATGGGATGAGCTCCAAATCCCACTGAGAGGAACGAGGGATTTGTCTTTACAAACAAGCTGTGGGTCTGCTGGTGGATAAAACCAGCACTGAGAGATCAAAGAAACAACGAGAAGGGTTCCACTGATTGATGAATGGAAAATAAAGATATTTGACTTTACAAACAAACTGTAGGTTTGCTGAGAAATTAAACTGGATATTGAAAGATGGAAGAAACAAGGGGGAAAAATCATAAATTCCGTAAGAATTCAAGTTGAGAGGAGGGTTTTCCATTAGAGGGGAATGTGAGGTGTCAGGCACTCTGGGAAGTCTGTGCCTCTCAAGTACCTCAGCCAGGGGGAAAGAGAGAGGGACATGGCTGGGAAATTGGGACAAAAAGGAGGCTGAGTCCTCCAAAAATGGGAGAGACCCCAGGGGAATGGCCCATGGCCTCTCCCTTTATTTGAATAAAGTAAAAGGACTCCTCTGTGTCCTGTTTGGACATAAACCTCTGGTGTTTGTGGATTCATTTTCCTGACACTTCCACCCCAAACCATTCCATGATTCCATGGGATCAGCATGGGATTGTATTCCCATATTTTCCTGACCCTGTTTTCTCCCTGCTGTCCCTGTTCCATTTCTTTCCACACTGGGACAAGGAGCTACAGATTTTTTCCTTCTACTCAGAGATTCAGGTCAGAAAGCCACCAGGTGAGATTGATATTGTCATGGTCTGACTTTGCAGGAGCCTCCAGAATAAATTTCCCTTTATTAGACACAAAGGCTGCCATTCCAGCCCCTCCATCCTCGTTATTCCCAGGGAAATTCCTCTATAACCCACCTCAAGTTGTGCTTTGGTGCTCAAGGTCCCTCCTGGCACCTGCTCCCACGTGTGAGAGCCAGGAGAGAACCCTCCAGCAGCATTCCTGTGTCTGCTGCTGTTTCCATCTCCTGCAGAACACAAATCAGATCAATTTCCTTGTCCCTGTGAATAAGGATGGATCCCAGTGATGAGAGTTTTAGGTGAAAGAACAAATTTTCTCACTTTGTGGAGGGGGAAAAAAAAGATATTTTAAATTCTCTCCACATTTTGAACGTTGAAGTCCTCCCACTTTTGGGGGGAATGGCAGTGCTGGTCAAAATGGGAGCATTTGTCCAGAGAGCAGAGCAAAAAGCTCCTCTCCCCTCTCAGCTCCATCCCTACTCACCAATAGCCAGGAAAGGGACAATGACAAGCACACAAATTCCCACCTGGGCAATTTGGTTACTTTCCCCTGTTTTCTGCATCCTGTGGTTGCAGCAGAGCTGGTTGGTGTGGCTTTGTTTCAGCCCCTGGAGCAGCAGGAGAGACAAGTGCCAAAATTCTGCCTGCTGGTTTAAATTCCAGCCTGTTGAAATGAGGCAGAAGAGGGAAAGAACGGGGCCTGCAGTGACATCCCTCTTGTTTGCAGGTGAGGGGAAGAGCTGGCTGAAATGCATGCAGGAGCATGAGGGAGCCTGCAGAGCAAATATTGGCTCCTGCCCCCGCATGGAAAGGAAATTTGAGGCAGTGGAGGGGCTGCTGAACAAAGGCAGCCCCTCCTGCATCCCACAAGGTGACAAACATCCTGCTCCTGGACGTGCCACGTGTTCCAAACGCCCCAGATGTCCCCGGTGTGGAAGGAGAAAGCTGTGCTGAATGCAGGACAGGGTCGGAGAGCCCTCCCAGGAGCGGTTCTGAGCCTGGCAAGGGGCAGAGTTTGGGTATGAAAAGAATCAGGCAGACAAGGGAGGAGGCAAATTTCAAGGGCAGAGACAAAATCAGCTCCACCAGCACTCAGCAAAATCAGAATTATCTCAGAGGGTCCCTCCAGCAGCAGCGGGACCACACCAGGACCGAGCTCCTGTGGAGCCTGGCAAGGGAAAGCTTTGCTAGTTTTCATTTCATTTCATTTTATTTTTCTCACAAAGGCCATTGAGCAGCCAGAGCAGAGACAGCTTTAAGTGCTCTTAAAAGAATCTACAGATTTTCCCCCTTATTGATGAACTGAGGGAGCAGAGAGGTTTGTGACGGGCTGAGTTCAGTCAGGGCACATTTAAAAACCAGTTATTGGCTGAAAAGGAAGGCACAGGTCAGGCAAGGGCTGGGCAAAACCAGGCCATGGAACTCCAAAATGCTCAGATCTGAAAGGAAAGCTGAGAAATCCCTGTCATTCCACCCTAAATCAGGATTTCTCTTTAACCAGGGCAAGGTGGGCTTTTCTTTTTCCCTGTTAATAAAGGTGAGGAGCTGCAGAGGCCCCATCCACCATGGCAGGGAGCAGCCTCCAGCCCCTGGGGCTCTGGTTTTACCCCCTCTATTCCCATCCCTCCCCTCCCTGAGCATCTCCCCTGTCCCCATCCCACAGAGAAGGATTGGCACACAGCAGCTCCCTGTCAGAAAACCCAGCAGAAGATTTTTCACCTGATTTACACCCAGGGACCAGCAGCATTTTAGGGGAGCTGAAATCCAGCACGTTCCTGCTTTTCTCCCTTCCCAGCTCCCTGTGCTGCCCCAGAAACAAGCCCAGCATCCCCAGGATAACTCAGAGGAACCCCTGGGGTTCAGGAAGAGCCACTTTTCCAGCAGCTCCTTCCCACTGCATCACCTTGAGAGCCTGGGGACATCTCCAGCCCTTTCCCCTTGAGAGGAGCTGTCCCAAACCCATCACTGCTGTTCCTGGGGAAAAACCTGGCACAACACCCCGCCAGCTGCAGGGAGAAATTCCAGCCTCCTCACCCATTTCCTAACGATTTCCTTCAGCTAGGAAGCAAAAACAGAGCAGCATCTCTTTGCCAGTCGGGCGAGAAGTTCCCTTTAAAATCCAGCTGTCAGGGATAAAATGCAAATAGGTGCACGCAGGGCAGCAAAGAAGTGATCTGATGCCTTTGATTGTTCCTGCCTGAGCCTCGTAAATCATCCCTGCCTCAATCCTGTGCCCTGCCTGCTAATTCCTGCCATTACTGCTCCATTTATCCACGAAGCATCGTTGGTTTGAATTCCAAATGTTGGTTTAATGTGGTGCTGATGAGATGGCAGGCATTTACAAAAAGTACAGCAGCAACCTGCTTTGGGGAGAATACAGATATTTTCTTTTTCTTCTCCCCCCCCCCGCCCCTTCCAAACAGTAATAACACAAAGGGAAATAGCATCTCTGGCAGCAGTTTCAAAGGCAATTGGAACAATTTTGCAAAGGATTTTCTGCTGTCTGTAATCATGTACTTTATTCTTTTGATTTGCCCTCGCTCTGATGCTCAGAGCTTGTCACTGAAGGCCGTGCCTTGGGGGAACACGGCCCTTCACCTGTTTGATGTGCAGAGATTGTCCCACACGGGATTAAAACCACGTTTAAATCCTTCCCACACGCGCCTGGCTGCACCTCTGGGTTGGGATATTGCCCATGGGATGGGATGTGTGGGATGTGTGGGATGGGCTTTGGGAACTCTGTCCCTCGGCTGTGGAGGTCATTCCTGGTGTCCCACACTGATGGGACCTCTGTGTCACCCCTGTGAGCTGGCCCTGAGCACCACCAGCGCCACCAGCAGCCCTGGCATCCCAGAGTTTACCTTGTAAATGATGAGAGCAAGGAAAAAGGAGCTCTGGGAAGGGGCTGGAATCACATCCCAGCACCACATCCCCTTTCCCCCTGTCCCTCCCTGCCCCACGGAGCTGATGGAGCACAAACTGCAGTGTGGAGGGGGCTGCCCCCACTGCTCTTCCGGAGCAGGGGATGTCTGCAGGCCGATGGAAAAGCAAAAAAAGCCAAATATCAAAGGGTCTGGAGGCAGCTGGGAGCGGCCCCGTTTGATTCCGCCGCAGAGAGGGGATGGGTTCATCCCCCCACGCTGCCCCTTCCTGCCGGAGCCATCGCGCCCAAAGCTCAGTTAATTTCCCATCGACCGCTGTCTCCCGGATTAGAGGAGGGCTTTTGATCCGAGCTCTTGTGAATCCCTCTCACGCAGGAGGGCCAGGGCTGCTCTCCCGGGATATCGATCCCTGTCCTGGCCGCAGGCAGCGTGGCCGGCACTGCCTGCGGGCAGGGGAGTGGGGAAGGAGCTGCTGAGCATCACAGCCAGGGGTTGTTCTGGTTTTCCGAGGGGGAACATCACAGCCAGGGGTTGTTCTGGTTTCCCAAGGGGGAACATCACAGCCAGGGGTTGTTCTGCCTCTCCAAGGGTGGAACATCACAGCCAGGGGTTGTTCTGGTTTTCCAAGGGGGAACATCACAGCCAGGGGTTGTTCTGCCTCTCCAAGGGGGAACATCACAGCCAGGGGTTGTTCTGCTTCTCCAAGGGGGAACATCACAGCCAGGGGTTGTTCTGCCTCTCCAAGGGGGAACATCACAGCCAGGGGTTGTTCTGCTTCTCCGAGGGGGGAACATCACAGCCAGGGGTTGTTCTGGTTTTCCGAGGGGGAACATCACAGCCAGGGGTTGTTCTGCTTCTCCAAGGGGTGAACATCACAGCCAGGGGTTGTTCTGCTTCTCCAAGGGGTGAACATCACAGCCAGGGGTTGTTCTGGTTTCCCAAGGGGTGAACATCACAGCCAGGGGTTGTTCTGCTTCTCCAAGGGGGGAGCATCTCAGCCAGGGGTTGTTCTGGTTTTCAAGCAGGAAGCATCACAACCAGGTATTATTCTGGTTTTCCAAGGGGGAGCATCAGAGCCAGATGTTATTCCCATTTTTCCAGGGGGGAACACCACAGCCAGGTGTTTTTCCAGCTTTTCCAGTGGGCAGACCAGGTGTTGTTACACTTTTCCAAGGGGGAGCATCACAGCCAGATGTTATATTCCAGTTTTCCAAGGGGGACAAGGGTGGGAGGAGGTGGGGGAAGCAGCAGCACGTCCCCATCAGCACCTGAGCCAGGGAACACCAGGCTGGCAGTGTTTGCAGACTGAAAGGAAATGAATGTTCTTCTGGGGGCTCTGGGAGGTGAGAACTCCGAGGCAATATTTCCATTTGTCTGCACGGTGTCACCCGGCGTGGGTTACTCATCCCTCCCTGCGGGTACCGAGTGCCAGCAGGAGCCTGTGACTCACCAGATGGGACGTGTCCCTCCAATGTCACTTCAAACGTGGGACATTACAGAGGGATTGGCACCCAGCACTGCCAAGGATTTCCAAGCACGGGAGCAAAGCCAGGGAGAGCTGGGTGCCTTAAAAGCTATAGGTGTCACCCAGCCGTGACCCTGCAGTGACTTCTGTCAGGTCTCTGGGGGTCACTTTTAGTGTCCCCCGTGTTTTTCCAGAGCCCAGAAACTGCAGGAATTCCTTTTGCTCAGCCTGGAGGAGGGTGCTGCCCGGAGTGCTGCTCCTGCAGGTGTTTTCTGGGATGCTCACGATGCTCACATCCAGCACTGCCCCTTCCCCAGGCCAGGAGCAATCCCAGGGAGCAGCAACCACTGGGTAACTGCAATAAATGTGCTGATAAATGCAATAAATGTGCTGATAAATGCAATAAACGTGCTGATAAATGCAATAAATGTGCTGATAAATGGGCACAGCAGTGCCAGGGCTGGAGCAGCCCCTGGCAGCCTGGGCTGGTACTCTGCAGTCACCACCTGACACAGCCAGGGCAGCTGACCTGGCACTAATTTGTCCATTAAAACATCAAAATCCCAAAGGGGATCTCCAGATACTTATGGTGCAACTCAAAAATGGAAAGCAGGGTGGGATATTTTCCAGCAGCTGTGTGGCAAAGGGATTCCCCAGGAGCAAACAGAGCTGGGCTCCACCTCTGCCGCTTTAAAATGCCTCAGGTCACTTTGCACCAGGTACAAATCTGCTCCAGCCTGGAACACAAACCTGGAAGGGCTCACTTTGGCAGTAACACCTTCACCAAAAGCCCAGAACTGGTGGCTTCGCAGCTGCCTCAGTTTCCCCACCTCTCCCACCATCACCTGCATCAAGGGAGGTCCAGGGGGACATAAAACACCTCGAGTGTTTGGCAGGAGGTTTGCATGCAAACATTAATCCCCATCTCAGGAATGATTAATTACTATTTGCCTGCTATTATTGTTTGTTTTCCATCAGCATCCTTGCTTTGGTTCTCTGCTGAATCCCACTCCTGATGCCAAGCCAGAGATATTTTAGGAAATGCAGATTATATAATATTTACATCTGTGCCACTTGTTTATTCCTCTCTGCCGGTTAATTTTATTACTGCTCCTCTCTCACGAAAGCAGTGATTTGCAGAGCCAAAATCAGACTACGTGATTTCAAGGATGCACTAATTTTAATAATTAAAAAGCTGCTGCCTTCCATCTGCCCGGGGAGGGAAGGAGAGGCAGCGGGAGGGCACCAGGCCCTCATTGGGAAATCCAATCCAATCCAAGCTCTGAACCAACACAGTGCTCCCCGAAAAAGTGATGGGTTCTCACCCAGCTGGGAGAGTTTACCTTGGTTTTCTTCTCTGGGAAGAGGAAACAGACCCCAGGAAGGGAGAATAAGTAATTATGGGAGTTTTTGAGGGCTTGAGGAGGAGCTGTAAAACTTGGACTGAAATAAAGCTGCATTTCCCACTGGTCAGAACCATCTCCTTTGACAGAAATGTGAAGTTTGCAGCAAAGCCAAGGTTCTGCTCTTTGGTGTGGCCAGGAAGGAGCAGCCAGCTGGAGGGGAATGCTCCTGTCCCCATCAGACAGACCTGGGGACCCCAAAATGCAGCCCAGTCCTGAAAGGACAGGGACACTGGCACAGGGCCACCAAAGCAGGGGCCGTTCTGCAGGGGACAGGAGCCCCAGAGGGGACCAGCTGGGCACGATAAAGTCTCTTTTGCATTTCCAGAGTGTGTCCAGAGGGTAAATGAGTGGTTAAAAAACCCCCAAAAGCTGTCAGATCTGGATCAGCCCGGGGGCTCCTAGAGCTGCTGTTGGGTGGGGTAAGAGGGTGCTGGGATGGGAACTCCAAACACCAGAACAAACCAGTTCAGGTGCTCAGGGATCAATTCCTGAGGATGGAAATCCCACAGCAATCCCTGGGATTGCTCCTTTCCAGGCTGCCCCTCGAAGCCCACCAAACCCAGCCCTCCCCACATCCCTGCTCTTCCCTGATGGAAAAGCTCTGGGCATTGATCTAAAACCCCACAGAGCTGCTCAGCACCACTCCAGAGCCCCAAATTCCCCCACCCCTCTCCTGTGTTTGATGGAACTCCTGCAGGATTCCCACTCCCATGACAAAAGCAGCATCTGCAGCACATGGGGAGGGCTAAGACAAATAACAGCGAGAGGTTAACAGCATTTGAGAAAATCAACCCCCCCCAGCACTGCTACCACATCTGAGCAGGGAATCTGACCAGCAGAACGCAAAGAAAATCCAAAAGACACAAAGCAGAGCAGGCGAGGGACGGTGGGACACGCGGCAGGGGGATCTCTCGGTGGCACGAGCTCTTTGCAGAGGAGCAGATGTCTGAGCTGGCAGCAAGGGGAAGAGGAGATTTGTTTGTGGAGAGGAAAAATAATCTTTTAATTTGGCTCGTGCATCAAAACTTGAAACTTCATCCCCAAAGACACAAATCACTGGCATTTCTTCTCACCGGTGCTGGCAGCAAAGCACAACAAAAGCTGGACGCTGGCAGTGCCACCACACACGGCCACTCAGGGGACACTTTGTGGTGGCCAGCACTGCAGCATCCCACACATCCCTGCTCCAGCCTGGTGGAGGGCACCAAAAATCCCCCCTGAGCTCCCACTCAGGCTCCCACCAGGCTTGGATAGTTCCTGCCTCTCCTTCCCTGCTTAAGAAGCGCTGCCTGGAAAATGAGGAGTCCAGCGAGGGCTGCGTCCCCAGGCAGCCAGCCCATAATTACACAGAGTGTTAAGGGCAGAAACATTTCCAAGGCTCTGCTGAGAGCGGGAGAAAGGGAGGGGGGATGGTTTAAACTGGAATTCCCATCCCCAGCCCCTGGTGTTTGCAGCAGGGCCGGGGCAGGGGTGGGCACTGCCCCCTGCATGACCAAACTGTGTCCCTGCTGTGGCTCAGGAGAGGGGCAGGAGGAGATTTCTGAAGGGTTTTTCTGGGAGCCAGCAGGGCTGAGGAGCTGCCAGGGAGCCGCAGGAGCTCCATCCCTGCTCCCTGCATTAATCAGAGCTCGCCCCCGGACCTGCAGCAGGAGCAGTGCCCAGGCAGGTGCCCGAGCCCTTCACAGCTCTCCCAGCTCATTTTGGCTGGCACAGAACCCCAGAGAAGCAATCCCCTCCCCTTCCTGCTCTCCCCAGGTGCTCAGGCTAAATATGCTGGTGCCCAGCATCCTTCTGGCAGGGTGACCTGCTCCTGCTGCCGTTGAAATTTGTCAAAAAAAGCCCTTTTCTCCAAGCAAGAGCCAGGAGGGCACCTCCTCACGTGCCGTGGATCCCAAACCCACCTGAGGGCCAAAAAGCAGCAAATAAAGGATAATCAGAGAGAGGGCAAAGCCCCTGGGCATGGTGGGGCTGTGCCCTCCCCACTGGCATGTGCAGTCACAATGGCTTTCCTTTCCATTTGTTTACTCAAGACAAAAAAAAAAAAAAAGAAAAGCCAAAAAACACCCATAGAAATATTTTTGGAGCAGTAATAAAAGGAACAGTGAAGCTCAGAGGACAGTGAGATGTTCACTGGCTCCCCCTCCATCCTTCCAGGGTGACAGTGACATCCCACACCCCAAAAATCTTTGGGGATAACAGACAGGACACAGAGATGCCGTGGGGCCCTTGGGATGCACAGGACAGCTCAGAGGAGGCAACTCTGCTCCTGATCCCAAAACAGTCCTCATCTGTCTTCTCTTTCATCTGTTAATTTTAATTATTGGTGCTGGAGCAGCAAGGTTGGACCAGATGGCCCCACTGCCCTTCCAACCTTACCCTTTCTGTGATTCTGTGCTACCAATAAAATGAACCCAGTCTCTCTCATTTTCAAAAATAGAAGGGCTTAACCTGAAAAAATAAAAGTTTGGGTTAAAAGCCTTCAAAATGGCTTCAACTTTTCCACAGCAGTAGAAAAATTTCTGTATTTCTTCTCCTAAAAAAGCAGGTGGTGTTTGCCATGAGGGTGCAGACTGCAGTGATGTTCCCCAGCCTGTGTCTATGGCAAAAAATAATATGTTTGCCAAAGACATTTTTATTCTGCTCCCACACAAGCTCCTTCTCTGCTCAGCAAAAGGGAATTTTCCCATTTTACAGGAGGGAAGAAAATCTCTTTGCTGTTATATCACCCCAGCAGCCACACAGAAACACACGGGCCCAGCAGTTCCCCTGGATGGTCCCTACGAAGGAGGTGTTGGTGTCATCAGCTCCACTTGGAAAAGTAATGAGTTATGTTAATTGAGCTCATCTTTGCAAATTGATATTGCTCCTGCAAATAGACAACAGCAACAACAAAACAAACCCTTAAATATGTTTGCACATCATCTGCATGGAGCTGGGATCCAACAGCTGCAGGGTCACCCCAGGGCTTGTGCTGAACGGAGGAGAGCTCTGAGTGACAGCAGCTCCGACCTTCATCCCTGCAGGTGATCCAGCTCCCATCAGCAAGGATCTGCTGCAGCCTCTGCACCTCCCAGAGCTGAGCACAGCACCCTCCAGGCTGAATTCAGGCTTTGAAAATGTTTCTCAGGCTGTGGGGAATGGTTTGTCCCCCCCATTCTGCTCCTGCCCTCCCTTCTGCAGCCTCAGCCTGCGTGGCCCGAAGTGATTTTGGTGCACTCTGGAGCTGGGTCACCCCTCTGCCAGCAGAGCAACCCCAATTAGGGCAAGGAGCAGTTCTGAGCCCAATTAGCAGCGTGTGAACTTTCTGTGGGTGTTTAATTGAAGGACACAGGGTGCTGCTGGCCTGCAGCACCGGCAGTGCTGAGGATGGATCGTGAATTTTAAGGGGTTTTGCTAACCCAGGAGCCTCCTGCCCCCAGGGCTGCTGCAACCTGGAGATTCTCCTGTGGATGTGACCCCTGTGAACCTGCCCGAGCCTGCATCATCGGGGTTTGTTTCTAATACCAATGAGGAAAAGAATTAGCACAGAATCAGAGAATTCTTTGGGTTGGAAGCTTAAAGCTTATTTTGTTCCACCCTCTGCCATGGGCAGGGATATTTTCCTCTATCCCAGGTTGTTCCAAGCCCTGTCCAACGTGGCCTGGAGCACTTCCAGGGGTGGCACAGGGCACTGGGAAGTCACTTTGCAGTGTCTGTGTCCTCCCTGCCCAGTCTCATCACTCCATTCATTCCTTGGAGCTCCTGGTCCCATTTTTGTGAACCCAAGGAAGTTTGCCATAAAAATTCCTGCTTCCAGATCCTATCAATCCAAGGGCAGGAGGAGAGGCAGCATGAAGGATTTAACTGGAGACAAGTGAATGACACCCAATAACCCCCAGCAGCACCTCAGTTCCTGCGGAGAAAAATAAAAAAAACCCAACCATTTGTTCAATCAGTCATTAATGAAGGCATAAATCATTAGGAGAATAATTCTTCCCAAATTGAATTACTCCTTTCAATTACCTGGCTTTTTTTCTTTTCCCTCCTTTCCTTTCATTCCTTCATTCCCCAAGGAGCTGAGCAGAGCCGGTGCATCGGAATTAGGCTCAGCCAGGCGGGTGCTGCTCAGCACTTGTTGCCTTCCTTCCCTTTTTTTCCTCAGACTGTGACAGGAGAAAATGAAAACTGTGATGTCAAAGCCTCGTGGCTCCCCAGGAGAATTTACCCAGTAAGGTTTGGGGCTTTATTTACCTTTGCAAGGAGCGAATCCTGCTGGAAAACAGAGGGTCTTTGATTTTATCGTAATGAACATTACTGATCCTGCTGGAGCCTTTCAAACCCTATCAGTGATAAAGAGACACAGCCAAACAAGATTTAATCTGCCCAACATTTCTGCACCGCTGCCTCATCCCTGATGGAATCTCTGCTTCTTTACAGCCTGCCACAAACAAGGAACGTGCAAGTGGCAGGTGCAGCAGCAAAATCTCCTCCTGGTCCCACCCTGCTGCTGCTCCCAGCCCAGGGACCCAGCCCTGGGTTATTCTGAAATGAAAAGGGGAAACCCTGGGGGTTTTTTAGGAATTTCCTTTTCTCTGGTTTTCCCCCTGTAGCATTTATTAGCTTCTCCCCAAACCCCTTTAGGTCCTGCAAAGCAGAGACTTGGTCACGACAGATTTTTCTTTTCCCCCCACAAATTTCTTTTCCTTTTCCCCCTGACACTGATGAAGGGATTAAAAACGCTGTCTCAGTTACTTTCCTTGCCCTCTGTGCTGACCACCAGCAGCTCTCCCAAGCTGTACTTGAAAAAAAAGTTAATTCTTAATTAAGCTCTTCCATTCTGTTTGATATTCATTATTCTTTTCATTACTTCTTAAATCAGCTGAGTTTCTTGCCTTTTTTTTTCTTTTTTTTAATGCAACTCAGCCTATTCTCCAATCACTAAATCCCTTGAATCCCTGAATTGCATTTTTGTTATCCTTGCTGTTATTGCTTACATCCCGTCTGGGCCATCTTGGCTTTTAAGGTTTGGGTTTATTTTCCCCTGAGGCTTGGATTTGTGTATGTGATGTGTGTATGGATAAATAATCCAGAATTTGCTGAGCAGCATGCAAATTGCAATCTCTGGGAGAATGGCAACCTGCACATTGCCAAAACGAGCATCAGTGAAATATGGGAAATTAATTTAGCCCCGTGAAGGAGATAATTACTATTTTGCAGATTGAGAAAGTGGGGCATAAAGCGATTAAGGCCTAAGGACCCAATCTAGCCAAAACCCAATCATATGCTTAATTTAAAGGAGATTAGATAGTTCCCTTAAAGCCAGCAGGAGCAGCCATTGCTTCCTATCAGCCCCACATGGAATGTTCTGCTGAGCTGGGCTGAGGGGAGGGAGGAACAGGGCTCACTTCTGGAATTTGCACCCCCAGCCCACAACAGCCCCACCCTGGGCAGGCCTGAGCTGCTGCTGATTTTCCAGATTAATTGCTATTACCTCCTAATGCGTGTTAAATGCACGGAGGTGCTCGCTTAAGCAGCTTTAGGAAATTATACAAGAATTAATATATTATAGACTGCTGCTTCCTCGGGTTAATCCAGCCACGGGTGAAACAGCAGGGAAATGTGATTTTCCCTCCTCCCAGCACCCTGGGGGACAGGAAAGCTCCCTCCTCCCCATCCTGCCTGCTGGAGCTTGGGGCTGGGGTGGTTCCTCTGTCTCATTTCCAGGAGAAAACAGCAGGAATCAGGAACCCTGGGCACCGATCCACTTTTGCCATGAGCCACCACAGGGAGAGAGGGGATGAATGTGGCACACCCAGGAGTGAAAGCCTCTGGAATCAGGGATGGAGAGGGCCTGAGCAGCCTGACCAGGAGCTGCAGCCTGGAGGATGGAGGGGGATGATGCAGGGATGAGGAGGATCCCACTGAGCCAGAACACTCAAATGCCAAACCTGACACGCTGGTGACACTTCTGGTGGCCTTTCCCTGAAGTTTCACCTCAGCTTTGGAGCTGGCCTGACATTTTTATGCTGGTTTTTTTTATTTTTTTTTTTTTATTTTTTTAACACTTCCAGAACAGCTAAAAGCACAGCAAGGACATGTCCTCCTCCTCCTCCTAGGGATGCACATCCCAAGGAATCCACATGTTCCACATGCTGCTCCTCGAGCTGCAGCCATGGCCAAGGCTGCTGTGGTCCATCTAACTTGTCATAAATCTTCCAAACTAATGTACAAATACAGGTTTTCCACAAAACACCAGCACAGGAGAGTTATGCCAGTCTTTTGGGAAAGTAATACCCATCTTAATAAAGTGTGTAAATACATATTTATTTGCTAGACTGGAACCAAAGAGGCTGTTCTGGTCTGCTGGAGAAAAGAAATATACATTTAAGACTGTCTAGGTACATAATTACCTCAGAGAGAGAGTGAAATAAATCATCAATGTTGTCTTGCTCTCTGGGAAGGAGCTGCCCTGAGCTCTCCTTTCCCAGCAAGGACCATCCCCTGGAGCTGTGCAAACCCACCCAGGGATGGGCAGTGCAAAATCAGTGTACAGAGGGGTACCCTGCCCTGGGCTCTGGAGGTGTCTCTGGAAAGCACCCAGCACAGGATGGATTTATTGGTACTGACAGAACCAGATCCCCCCACGGAGACAAAGTTAAGAGAAGGAGAATTGATTTGGGAAAGATATCCTGGCTTTTCCTGGCTGCCCAGGCGCCTGGGGAGGGAATTGGAGGCTCCAGATTCCAGCTTGGAGCTCTTTGACCACCCTTTCCATCCTCCCTGCCTCTGCTCCCACTCAGGACATAACCTTGAGGGTGAAAATCAAAGCTCAGCTCTTTCAGAGGGTTGGGCAATCCTTTTTTATGTTAAATCCTGCTCGTTGTCCATGAGGAGTTAATGAAGGATGGGATGAGGCCTTACCGAGCCGCGGTGGATGGGAGGCCTCCAGCCACTCGTGCAAAGGTTCCCCGTGTCTGCAGCATGCTTAGAACCACGATTAATTATTTATCAGCCTTTTAGAGAGTGTTTCCAAGTGGGTCCCAGACTAAAAGGCTGCTGGCTCCTCTCCCCTGGCTCCTTTCTGCCCCTCTCCCTCTGCGTGGACACTGAATCACCACAAACTCAAACTGGGGCCTGCCAGCGTTCAAGTGGGGCGACAGAGCCTTGAACAAGGACTCATCTCCCTTTTTTTGGGTGATTTTTCAAACCTCTTGTCTCCTTCCTGAGCTGCTGGAAGCCGGCTCTGCACAGGAGATTCACAAAAAAGGCTGGAGCGAGGGGGATGTGAGGGGAGGACCAGGCAGCGAGGCGGCTCAGACAGGGATAAACTTAGCACAGCCCTCGCCAGACTGTCACAGCCATGGGAACACCAAGGGGCCAAGCACCCTGCACACCCAGATGCCCAAATTGCTTTTTCTGAGGAGCTGGGAGGTGCCAGACTGGGCTGGGTTCGAGAGAAACATGAATTATGCATCACAGCCCAGCCTGGGGATCCTGGGTGATAAATAATTCTAAGTAGGAGCTTGCTACATGCTTCAGCTGCAGCCTGCCCCTAAAAAAAGCTGGGGTTTTCTATTTTTTAAATTTTTTTTTGGTAGGAGTATTATGGATTAGGGAGCTCAGTTTGATGGGATAAGTAGTTTTTGCAGTGGTTCTTTAGGCTGGAAGTTGCACCTCATTTTGCAAGGCTGCTGGAAGTGTCATCCTTCGGTCATTGCTCCAAGCTGTGGGTCAAAGCACGGCCCAGAGAATCCAGACCCTGGGATTTGTTCAAACAGAAGAATTTTGTGTTATTTTGATGGCAAGAGAGGATTGAGCTTTGCACACCTCAGGCATCTCCATCCCACAGTTCAGGAGCTCAGCCCCAGCTGTGCAGCCCCAGCTGCTCGGAGATGCCTGCAAAGGGTTAAAAAGCATCATTTTAATTAATCACTCCTAATGACCACTTGCAAATGAAGTGCCCTCATGCCCAACTTCTGGCAATGCCCCAGGAGCTGTGCAGGAGCCCAGACCAGGTGATTAAAACCTGGGTTTGTTTAAAAGAAATTTCTGCAAAGCAGCTGTGGAAGTCCAGCCTTTTCCTGGGCGAGGATTTGCTGTCCCTGCAGCCCTTTGACAAGGGGTGATTGGAAATGAGAGGGGCCCATTGCTGCCTGCCCCTCTGCCAGGAGAAAAGGCCAAAGCAGAGGGCAGGGCAGAGCTCAGAGCAGCTGTCATTTATCTGCCAAGGCTCTGGCTTAGAGAGAGCCCCAGAGCTCCAGCACAGGGGCAGGAGCTGCTCCTCTCCTCCAATTTCCAAACCTGTGGGGTCTGCCAGGAGCACCTGGAGTGATGAGCTGGGTTTTGTCCAGGGGGAAGGGCAATTGGGCTGTGCTGGGGTTGCACCTCCTGCCCGCTCTCCATCGGCTGCTGAAGGCATTACCTGCTCCTTGTGGTGGCAACTGGGGACAGAAAGGAGGTGCCACCTGCCAGCCTGCCAGACAGGGCCAGCACAGGTATGGGGACGCGGCTGTGCCTTCCCTGCACGCCTCAATGGCCCCAAATCCCACAAATCCCAAACTCCTGCAGGTCCAGCAAGCCCAGAGGCCACGGGGACAGCAAGAGTGTGGCACACCAGGGCTGTTCCTGCAGCTGTGGAGGAGGTTTGGACCTTTGCAATGCCCTGCTGGGGTGAGGAAAGCATCTCTCTCATTTCAGGATGACTCTGAATTGCTGAATTCCCTTTTATTCACCATCCCAGCAAACCAGAGGAACCCCATAGGCTCCTTCCCACAAATCTGAATAAATTCTTCCCCAGCACTGGGCATCAGACTTGTGCACCCAGAAAAATGAAGCAGAGGATGCTTTACAGGCTGTGTTTTCCAACCAGTGCTGGAAACCTGTTGTCCCTGTTGACGTCAGAGAGAATTTGGATCCTGCACCAGCTCCGAGCATTTAATCAGATGTGACCTCTCTGAAAAAACAGCAAATTAGGGGCAGAGTTAAGAGCAGAGCCCAGGAGTGCTGATCCCCACCTCCTTCCTTTTTAATCACAAGACAAAGCTTTGTCCTGATGGAAAGCAAACAGAGGAGGGCAGGAACAGAGCTGGAAATTGGAAATGTTCTGGCTGTTGCTCAGGTTTGGGTTCTGAATCCCAGGTTCTCTTCCCTCATTCCCAGGTCTCAGCCTGCAAAGGGAACACATGGATGTGGCTCTGCAGGAGCTCCTGGGTGTTGCAACCTCAGCATGGAGGATTTGGGAGCATTTTGGAAGCCCAGTCTTGGGCATCTCCTCCACTGACGTGTGAGTTTCTTTCCCCTGAGCAGGATGTGCTGCTTGCTGGGATGGGGCATCTTCATCCCTACAAATTTTAAATTTGCCCTGCCAGAGGTGCTGGGCCCGTCCAGAAGGTTCCCTTGACCCTGGGATTCCCCTGCACCCCCAAACCAGCACCATAACCCACAGTTACATCCCACTGTGTCGTTCACAGAGAACCACAAATATCCTGAGTTGGAAGGGACCCACAAGGATCTTTGAGGCCAGCTCCTGGTCCTGCACAGGACAACCCCCAAAATCACATCCTGGCTTATTTTTAAGACATAAAAATAAGTAGTATGGATTAGGGAGCTCAGTTTGATGGGATAAGTAGTTTTTACACAGCGGGTCACCAGTGATTTGGCTCTGGGATAAATCCCTGTGTGACCTTTTGGGGATGGCTCTGTGTCCTGATGTAATAAAACATGGAACATGACACATTTTTCCTGGAGGAATCTCCACCATGGGTTAGATTTGGGGTTAAGGAGGCTCAGACGACCTGACACAAGCAAAACCTCCCTTCAGAAGATGCATCACTGAAGTGGTTTGCCTTCAACGAGAAGCACTTGGCTTTTCTGTGCATTTCTGTGCCACAAAGCCTGGAATTGACTCCGTTTCAGCTGCTTTAATTAAACGGAGTTAAAATCCATCGGCGCAAAGTTTCCTGCCATGCCTACACAAAATCTGTTCCATGAAAAAGCAAAAATACAATGGCTATTACTTTCTGTCAAGTTCTACAGGATTTTCCTTTTTTAAGAGAAGCTGAACAGCTCATCCTGCACCAGTTAAATTCCGGCTGCCGCTCCTAAGCTTTTTATTTCCAATGGATATATCTTTGTTAAACAAGCCAGGCTGAAATCCTGCCTTCCCCATCCATCCTCTTAAGGAGCTTGAGGGATGGAACTGCATCAGCACAGCCCAGGGAGAGGGATGGAGGGAGAAGGAAGAGGGAACAGCAAGGGGGTGGGAGGGGAAGCAGGAATCCTGCAGGGAATGAGGAATGGAATCCCCACTTTCCCAGCAGAATGAGGGCTCTGTGTGTCACTGTGCACTGACAGCAGGGCACTTTCGGTCCCAAATATCATTTAATGACTTCTGTGAGTGACCAGCTCACCCACAAGTGACTGACCCATGGATGTAGAACGGGAAGCTGCTCTTGCCAAGCTCAAATGGGTTTTTTCTCTTTTTTTATTTCCAAGGAAAGACTCGTTTATACACCTCAAACCATACCTTGAGTGCTGGGATGAGGAAGGTGTGATGAGAGCAGCTGCCCCACTCACCAAGCACAGGATCTGCACTCCTTGAATCCCCATGGAATGCCTTGGGAGCTGTGCAGGGAGAGCCCCTTCCAGTCTAAGCTGAGGCATTGGGCTCCACTTGCTGCTCTCAGTGTGACGGGTGCCATTCCTAGAGGAGGAAAGGGCAGCTCCTTCATGCAAAAAGAAGCAGGTGGGACTTAAAATATGCCAAGCACTGTTGCTGATCATCTCTTGGTATCATCTTCTACCAGCAACCTCTGATGGGGAGATTTCCAGGAGGATTAAACTGCAAAAACCCTTTTCCAGCATCTGCTGCTCGAAGAGAGAAGGTTGCTATGGCAACCACATCTGGCCTATTCACATGAGTTTTATAAGGAGAGAAACAAATAAAAAACAAAGCAAAAACAACACGGGTGGCACACAAAGGAGAGGTGACTTTGTCTGCCTTCATCAAAGGGACAATCAGAGCAATGAGGAATAATCCAGCCTGGCTGTTTGTTTGTGTCCCTGCTTGCCACCAGCATTCCTGGATTCCCTCCAAAGCCAGGGACTGGGACATGGGGAGTTTAGCAAGGAGGATCCCCGGCTGTAATTCGGGTGTTTGTGTGGGTGCTGTGGGTTTCCTGGGGCATCCCCGATTCCCAGGGCAGGACTGGAGCAGATCCCAGGCATCCCTGGCCACAGTGGGGTCTCCCAATTCCAGCCATGGAAGTCCCTCCATCCCCTGCATCCCCAAAATCTGACCTGTGGTAAGGACTGTGGCTTCTCTTAGGGCCAACAGAGCCCAGGAGTTGTGAAAGTGATGAAGTTTTTCCAGAGAAACCACTGGGAGGGAGGGAGGGATGGATGGATGGATGGATGGATGGATGGATGGATGGATGGATGGATGGATGATGGATGGATGGATGGATGATGGATGGATGGATGATGGATGGATGGATGGATGGATGGATGGATGGATGATGGATGGATGGATGGATGGATGGATGATGGATGGATGGATGGATGGATGGATGATGGATGGATGGATGGATGGATGGATGGATGATGGATGGATGGATGGATGATGGATGGATGATGGATGGATGGATGATGGATGGATGGATGAAGAGGATCCCAGATGCTCCCAGAGCAGTGTGAACTCGGGTGTTCCACACACTTCAAGGAGCATTTCCTGCTCCAGCACAGCCCAGCACGAGGCTGGGCCATCACTCTTCTCATCCCAGGAGAAGATGGGTGCAGCAAGAATGCTGTGGGGAAGGATGAGGGATGGGTCTGCTGTGGGTCAGGCACCTGCTCTTCCCCACCTTTGGGAATGGGCTCACTTTTAACTGGAGAAATGATGCTGGATGGCCTTGGAGCCAATCTTTTCATCAGCTTCATTTGCATTTCAGGGCAGAACTGCAGATATTTGTGGTGGTTCCAAGCCAGCACGTTTGGAGCAGGGTCTGGAGAAGGTCCATGGTGGGGAGAGGCACATGTGAACCTCTGGCAGCTGAGCACTGGGAGAGGCACAGCTTTTCCAGGACACACACAAGGTGCCTGGAGGTCCAGGGCTTCCATGCCAGGGGCTCAGGGAAGCTGAATCCCAAATCCCTGCTGTGGGTTCATTACACATTGCACTCTGGTGGGACACCAGGGTAGTAATTTACTCAAGAGCATAAAATACAACTGGATCAGGGCATTGATTCATGCTGGCTGAACAGTCCTGGGGGGCTGCTCCTCCTCCACACCCTCAGGATGGTCCAAAGGCTGATCCAGAGCCCTGTGCTATGAGGTACCAGGGCTTGTTCCCAAGGCCAGGCAGGCAGGATCATCCCAAAGACCCCACACACCACCCCAGCCCCATCCAAACACAGAATATTCCTGTCATTTTCAGGAACACACAAACACACACAGTTTACCATCTGGCCTGGAATTCTTTATGCTCTGAGCTCGATGCAAATCAGCCCAGCTCCACTAATTGCTGGATGTTAATGATGCTCACACCGAGGCAGGGCTGGCTGAGCAGGACTGTCCTGCAGCCTGCCAGATGCCATGGCCCCACAGGCCTGCTCCCTGCCTTGCCAGGCAGGATTCACATGCCTTGGGATGCTCACCGAGCCTAAAATGCAAAGGTGACAACAAAAAGAGCTGGGAAAAGGAAAAAAGAATAGTAATGTAAAGCAGGAACTGAGCCGTGCAGATAAGCTGACCTATAAATGCCTGGGAGTGGAGAGGGTAAGTAGTGAGAGACCAGCGCTGGGGGAGTGTTCTCTGCAGCAGATGGGCTGAAATCCTCATCAGCAGATGCAGACAGGGAAAATATGGGAGTCAGTGCAGGGAAAAAGCTGCTGCCTGTGGAGGGAGGCTGCACAATCAGCATCAGGATCAGGCAGGATGGACCCTGCCCCTCCTGCCCAGCACCTGCAGGGCTGCTGCTGCCTCCAATAGGCACAGACAACACCCCACAGCCCCCAGGGCCAGCCACTCCTCCCTCCTGCTGCCTCAGGAGCCCCTGGTTTTCCTTCCAGCAGCTCAAAGTGCAAATCTCACTGCAAATCTGTGGAGCTGTGGCCAAGCAGCAGAAGGAGCCCAGTGTGGGACCCCAAACAGAACAGACTCCCAGGGCTGCGAGCAGGAAGAGCTCAGGTCAGGTGGAAGGTGCCTCATGTGTCTACGCTGGCTCAGGGCTGTGGATCCTCCAGGTTCCTCTCTAGAAACCTCCCCCTTGTTCATTTTGTTCCTTCACAATCAGAGATTTCTCTTCCCAGCACTGGGAGTAGGAATTCCAAGGCACTCTGCCGCACCCATTCGTCCCACGTCCCCAAGGAAAAGGCAGTGGTTGTTCCCATACCCCGGGAGGATCACACAGGCAGGGTGAGGATTGCCAAAAAGGGCTCTGTGGGGAGCCCAGGCTGCCCTGAGACCTCTCCTTGCTCCAGATTTGAGCTTGGAGTGGAGGGAATCCCACAGGACAGGGCTGGGGGCTGGCAGGGGTGGATCAGGAGCTGTGCAGAGGGAGCTGTGACCTTCCCGTGGCCTCCAGGCCAATTGTCCCTAAAGGATGTCTTCTTTCCTTTCATGAGGCTGCTCAGGGTCCTTGTTTCTGTGACCAGCTCGAATAAAAAGCAAACTGAGTGGCCAAGGAGGTGGTGCTGGGCAGTGTGGGCAGGGCTGGCAGGGACACAGCGGCTGAGGTGGGAGCAGGGATGAGGAAAGCCTGATCCAGCTCCCAGAATCTGCTCAGGCTGACAGGATCTGGCCTCTCACCGGGCTCCTGCTCCCCCAGGGCTCATCCCTGCAGCCCAGGAGGGTGACACCAGCCAGGCTCCAGCATGCCCAGCAGGAATGACCCCAGGAGGAGCTCTGGGCTGGCACCAAGCTGGTGCCCAGCCCTGGCGAGCCCTGCCCAGCCCAGGGCTGTACAAGGGACTCTAAACTGCCTGTTCTGCTCTTCCCCTCCTTTTATTATTCCTAATTCATCAGCAGTGGCAGGAAATCCTTGAGGAGCTTTCCACAGGTCCCCTCTGAGGACGAGGCAAGGCCAGCGAGCTCTGGCACTGCCCTGGTGTTTGCCCAGCCGTGATTCACAGCTTCCCTGAGAGCACAGAGCATGGACCAGGGCCAGGCTGGTGCTGCTGAGCACTGCAGCATTTCTCTCCTTTCCCTGAACCCTGTCCTGTTTTGGAGCTAACAAATCCCCCCAGCAGCCTGCCAGCAACTCCTGCTCAACCCCAAAGAATGGCAAAGGGAGGAGGAAAAAAAACCAAAATGGGGGGGGGGGGGGGGGGAAATAAAAAAAACCCTGGCATCACCATGGCAACCTGCTCTGTCCTGGAGCTGCAAACCCTGAAATTCCCACTCCCCATTTTTCCCTTGGATTGGATGAGGCAGGGATGGCAGCTGGCACCGCTCTGTGCTGTCAGTGCCGGATGCTCGTGGAGTTGTGCTTCAGAGCAGGTTGCTTTTGCACATCCTGGCTCAGGAAGGCAGGATCAGCTCTCTCCAGGGGTGTCTGTGTGGTTTGGGGCAGCAGGAATGCCTTGCCAAGCCTCGTGCCAGGTGGGCTGTGCTGGGCCATTGCCCCTTTGGCCCCAGTTCTCCTCCCCAGTGGGTGCTGCTGCAAAAAGGTTTTGCTTTCTCCCCATTCCCCCTTCCCATTGTCAGGAAAATGAATCCACAAACACCAGAGGTTTATGTCCAAACAGAAGACAGAGGAGTCCTTTTACTTTATTCAAATAAAGGGAGAGGCCATGGGCCATTCCCCTGGGGCCTCTCCCATTTTTGGAGGACTCAGCCTCCTTTTTATCCCAATTTCCCAGCCATGTCCCTCTCTCTTTCCCCCTGGCTGAGGTACTTGAGAGGCACAGACTTCCCAGAGTGCCTGACACCTCACATTCCCCTCTAATGGAAAACCCTCCTCTCAACTTTAATTCTTACGGAATTTATGATTTTTCCCCCTTGTTTCTTCCATCTTTCATATCCAGTTTAATTTCTCAGCAAACCTACAGTTTGTCTGTAAACTCAAATATCTTTATTTTCCATTCATCAATCAGTGGAACCCTTCTCGTTGTTTCTTTGATCTCTCAGTGCTGGTTTTATCCACCAGCAGACCCACAGCTTGTTTGTAAAGACAAATCCCTCGTTCCTCTCACCGTGCTCCTCACTGCCCCAGCTCTGGTGCCAGGACAGACCCTCTCCAGCCCTGGGGGCTGCTCCTCCCTCCCACAGCGCCCTGCAAAACCTCCCAGCCAGCACAGCAGGGACCTGTGAGCCTCGAGAATCCCATCAGGGGCTGTGTGGGGCTGGGGCTGCCCCACTGCTGCCCCACTGCTGCCCCACTGCTGCCCCTCTGCTGCTCCACTGCTGCCTCACTGCTGCCCCACTGCTGCCCCTCTGCTGCTCCACTGCTGCTCCACTGCTGCCCCACTGCTGCCCCACTGCTGCCCCTCTGCTGCCCCTCTGCTGCCCCTCTGCTGCTCCACTGCTGCCCCTCTGCTGCCCCTCTGCTGCCCCTCTGCTGCTCCACTGCTGCCTCACTGCTGCCCCACTGCTGCCCCTCTGCTGCTCCACTGCTGCCCCTCTGCTGCCCCTCTGCTGCCCCACTGCTGCCCCTCTGCTGCTCCACTGCTGCCTCACTGCTGCCCCACTGCTGCCCCTCTGCTGCTCCACTGCTGCCTCACTGCTGCCCCACTGCTGCCCCTCTGCTGCTCCACTGCTGCCTCACTGCTGCTCCACTGCTGCCCCTCTGCTGCCCCTCTGCTGCCCCTCTGCTGCCCCACTGCTGCTCCACTGCTGCCCCTCTGCTGCCCCTCTGCTGCCCCTCTGCTGCCCCACTGCTGCCCCTCTGCTGCCCCACTGCTGCCCCTCTGCTGCCCCTCTGCTGCCCCTCTGCTGCCCCACTGCTGCCCCACTGCTGCTCCACTGCTGCCTCACTGCTGCCCCACTGCTGCCCCTCTGCTGCCCCTCTGCTGCCCCTCTGCTGCCTCACTGCTGCTCCACTGCTGCCTCACTGCTGCCCCACTGCTGCCCCTCTGCTGCCCCTCTGCTGCCCCACTGCTGCCCCACTGCTGCTCCACTGCTGCCTCACTGCTGCCCCACTGCTGCCCCTCTGCTGCCCCTCTGCTGCCCCTCTGCTGCCCCACTGCTGCCCCACTGCTGCCCCACTGCTGCTCCACTGCTGCCTCACTGCTGCCCCACTGCTGCCCCTCTGCTGCCCCACTGCTGCCCCACTGCTGCTCCACTGCTGCTCCACTGCTGCCCCACTGCTGCCCCACTGCTGCCCCACTGCCCTGGAGCTCCAGCAGGAGGGCACGGCAGGCAGGGATTGCTGTGGGAATGGGCTCTCCAGAGCCTGCTCCAGAGGGCACACAACCATCATTTTGTCTCATTTATTGCCATTTACTGGTCCTGCTGTGCTGGGAAAAGCAGCCAGAGGTGTGAAGGAGTTGGCTGTGCCCTCTGGCAGAGCGCTGGGATGCTGGATTGCTCCAGAACATCCCAGGCTGGGAGCAGGAGCGGGGCTGGCTCATCCCAATGGATCCCAAAGGATGAGTGAATCCCAGAGATCTTCACCCCCAGAAGGTTCCCCCTCATGCAGACCCTCACTCAGGGCACTGCCAGCATCCTGACCCATCTCACATCCCCACAGGGGGAGATGTCACTCTGGGAGCGCAGCAGATGGGCCTGGGCAGAGAGAAAATTGCTTTTTCTTTACAGCTCAGGCAGCAGCGCTTTATTTCCCTATTTACATCCCACCCCCATCATCTGCAAACCCATTCCCCTCCCTGGCAGCACAAAGGCAGGCAAGTGTCACCAGCTGGCCCCTGGTGTGCCCACAGACAGCTGCCCACCACGGCTGCCCGGGCTCGGGGTTAATGAAGCTGGATCCTGATCCTCATTTAGCAAAATGAGATGCCAGGCATGCCCTGCTCCTCCAGCAGCCTGGCAGGGGCTGCTTGTGCTGCAGGTTTGATGAGCCCTCCTGGGCAGGGGCACAGATGCTGCAGCTGGCTCTTGGTGCCCCTCCAAGCCAGGGAGTGTGGAAAACAGGTCTGGAGCCATTCAGGGGATTACGGCTCTTTAATCGCTGGTTTAAGTGAGGGCAGAGCCTCGGTGCTCCTGGCACCAGCTCTGGAACAAGGGGTTGGAAAAAGCCCCAAAATGAGCTGGGTTTGCAGCATTGCAGGGGGCTGGGACAGACCTGTGGGAAACCTGGCAAAGGCTGATAGAAAAAGAGAAATGTTTCATTATTTTCTCCTGGGAGTTGTCTGCTCCAACATCTCATGAAATAAACACTTGGGTAATGCCCAGGTGGGGCAACGCTTTTTCCCTGAAGCTGCTGCTTCCATCAGGCCTCAGCACCTCTGGACAAGTCAGCCCACAGCTGGAAACCCCCAATTTGGCTTCTAGGTTTGTAAATTCCCAGTTTGACTTCTTCCACAGGTCAGAATTAGCTCCCAGTCCCCGTCTGCATGGAATAGTTGTCCTATACCAGCAGGGAAACTGAGGCACGGGCTGGACCTTCCCCTCTTGTGAATGACACCACAGAGCAGCCCCTTCCCACCTGTTCCCCCTCCTGTGGAAAGCAGAGCTCCAGCTCACCCCCTCCTGCCCCAGCAGCCACCACATCTCCCTCAGGGTTTGCCTAATGAAGATTAAAGGAGCACTGCTGTGAATGTCAGTCATAAAATCACCGAAAATAATACAAGGAACAAAGCAGCGTGGCTATCAGCCCGAGTGGAGGTCTCAATTAGCAAATATATCAATCACTGATGACATCTTAAGTAGCATTTGCAGGGAGAGCATTACAGAAATGATCTGCAATTACGGCGCTGCTGGGAGCAGAACTCCCTGGGAAGTGGGGCTGGGTTCAGGGAAGCCCATCCAGGCTTCCAGGGCGGGGTATTTGTGGATGTGTGACCCCAAGGATCATTGCTGTGCTCAGATTTGCCAGGGCAGAGCCCCAGAGGATGTCCAGAGGCACAGCTCCATGGAAAAGGAACATTTGCTGGGCTGGTGCCACAGTCTGGGCTGGGGATGGCACAGCTGGGTCCCCACGAGGGTCTGGCTCTGCAAAGCCTCCAAAAAGCCACGGTGGCTTTTGGTGGGCAGGTCCCAGCTGGGAGCCAGAGCCCCGTGGCACTGAGAACAGGAGTGGGACAATGGTGCATCACCCCACTGCTGACCACCAGCTGCCCTCTGGCCCTGCCCAGGCCACTGGGGACACAGCCAGAGCTGATCTGCAAGAGCCAGGATAAAAAGGGATTGGGAAAGGTGCTGGAACATTGGAACATGCACAGTTAGTTATGAACATTACTGGATTACAGCAGCTTACAGGATCCCAGCTGGGAGCAAGCCCTGCTGGGCAGTGCAGAGGTGAAGGCACAGGAGGAGCAAAGTCACTCCCAAAGCTCCTCCAGCCCTGGGAAGTGCCTCTGAACCCACACACAAAACAACAGCTGAAGCAAAAAACTGACAAAAAACCCATTGCTTGTCTGTTTTAAAGGAATTTGTTGTGTTTTGCTGCAAGGACCAGCTGCAAACTTCCCGTTTGGCAATTGATTCCCGCAGTGGGAAGAGTCAGAACAGCAGATTCTCCTTGCAGAAAGAGAGAAAAACACTATTTTAGAGGTTTTTTTTTTAAAACAGAAACCCCAACATCTCCCACAAAAAAACCAAAAAATCTCAACAAAAACTTTTCCTGAGAGAAAATTTGTTTATTTTTGTTTTCAATCCCTGTCCTGCTCCAGCACGCTCCTGCAGACCCAGGCACTGCTGGGGTGATTTCATCAGCTGCACAACCCCAGAAAAGGCTGAATGGAGGCAAGATGTGTGAGGAGAGCACAGGAAAAACATTTCTGTGCTCCAAAGTGATCTCCCAGCACCCTGGTGGGATGATGGCTTTGCCCTGGGTGGCTCCCAGCTTTTCCCTGTGCACATGGAGCACAGAGCAGCAAGGGCAGGACCTCTCCTGGGAGCCCCATCCAAACCTGGGCTTTTCTGGATTGTTCTTCTGGAAGTTTTGCTCTCAGCTTCAAATCCCACTGAGAGGAACGAGGGATTTGTCTTTACAAACAAGCTGTGGGTCTGCTGGTGGATAAAACCAGCACTGAGAGATCAAAGAAACAACGAGAAGGGTTCCACTGATGGATGAATGGAAAATAAAGATATTTGACTTTACAAACAAACTGTAGGTTTGCTGAGAAATTAAACTGGATATTGAAAGATGGAAGAAACAAGGGGGAAAAATCATAAATTCCGTAAGAATTCAAGTTGAGAGGAGGGTTTTCCATTAGAGGGGAATCTGAGGTGTCAGGCACTCTGGGAAGTCTGTGCCTCTCAAGTACCTCAGCCAGGGGGAAAGAGAGAGGGACATGGCTGGGAAATTGGGATAAAAAGGAGGCTGAGTCCTCCAAAAATGGGAGAGACCCCAGGGGAATGGCCCATGGCCTCTCCCTTTATTTGAATAAAGTAAAAGGACTCCTCTGTGTCCTGTTTGGACATAAACCTCTGGTGTTTGTGGATTCATTTTCCTGACAATGGGAAGGGCTTCACTGTGGGAGGATGGAGGAATTCCAGGTTTCAGGCCCGTGGGTTTGGAGATAGGAGATTGTGCTGCTGGGATCTGAGGCCCAGCTCACAGCCTGACAGTGCAGAACCACAGAATCCCTGAATCCCAGCATGGTTTGGGTTGGAAGGGACCTTACAGACAATTCCAACCCCCTGCCATGGGCAGGGACACTTTCCATTATCCCAGGCTGCTCCAAGCCCCGTCCAGCTTGGGAAGAGCATCCTTGAAGTGTTCCCTGAGCATTCCCAGCTCTGCCATCCCTGCAGCTGCCTCCCAGCCCAGCTCCCCCTCACCAGAGCTGGGAGAGCTGATGGAAATCTGGGCTCATTCCAACCCTCTGCAAGGACCTGCAGTGATCAAAAGAGAGGGGAATTACTCCCAAGAGCATAACAAGGAATAATCAAGGGAGGGAGGATGGAGATGGGGAGTGAGAGCAGCAGGAATGATAACAATTATCCTGAGGTGAGGATTTCTCCCAAGGGTTTGGAGCTGAATTGCTGAGGGAGCCCAGAAGATGGCACAGATTTGGGGTGTCCCACGCAGGACAGTGGAGCACAGTTTGGAAGTGTTCTGGGTGCCTCTGCCTGCTCCAGCCTTCCCAAGAACCTTCCTGAGAGCACCATGGGGAGGTTTGGACAGGCTCTGGTTATCCCACATAGTGAGGGGTGTGGGATGGAGGCCAGAGTTTGTCCCAGGAACCTTCCTGAGAGCATCATAGGGAGGTCTGGGTTATCCCACACAGTGAGGGATGTGGGATGGAGGCCAGGGCTTGTCCCCACAGCCTCCCAGGAGGGCAGATCCTGCTCTGCTCTGGCACAGGCGCTGCTCTGGAGCAGGGATTCCATCACCCCACGGGCACGGGTGCTAAATTCCATTTAATAAATACCTAATGAGAGGCTGACAGCCACTTCTGGACTCTCAGCAGTCCCTTTGCTGATCCACCAGCTCTGAAATGCACAGCTCAGCTTCAATAATTGATGGGCCACTAATGTGGAGCTCAGGGGGAGAAGGGGCCCCGTTAATTACTGCTGGGCAGAGCACAGCCCTGGCACCAAATGCCACCAGGAGAGAGCTCCTGGAAGGATGCTCATTAAACACAGCAGCACAAGGGGATCCTGCCTGCCTCCTCTGGAGGTGGCCTGGTGCTCCAGCAGGGAGCTACAGCATGAAAATTAAGGTTTCTCAGGAAAACCAAGCTGGTGCTGGCTCTGGGTTCTCAGGATTTCTTGGCGTGTTCCCCACAGCCCTGCCCCCAGGCAGGCAGCCCCAAGCTGTTCAGTGCCTCACATCCCTTTTTCCAGAGTGGAAATGAGTCTGAGAGAGCTCTGTGACATCTTCCTGTCCTAGAGCAGGGCCAGCACCTTTCTGGAGGGCTTTTTGAGTGACTGAATTATAGCCAGCAGCAGGTTGTTAGCATTGCCTCGGGGCTGGCAGCTGGGGTGGGAACAGCTGCCTCCAGGGTTAGGGAAAAAAGGGGAATATTTGTGGAGAGATCATCCAGTGAAGTGGAAAACAGGCAGAAAGAGGAGAGCTGCTCTACAAACAGAGCCCCACGAGCATTTCTGCTCTCCTGCCCCCTGCCAGTGCAATCAAACTGGGGAAATTCTCATTGCCGAGGAGAGATGGCTCTGGAAATCCACCAGGAATTGTCGAGGAAAGGACCCAAAAGTCCAGCTGGAAATCCAGGCCCATTAAACCCCACATTTCAGAAATGTTCAGTGTCCCCCCACAGCCATCCTGCTGCAGTGATGAACCTCAGGGCAATCGTCAGCAAGACAAATTTAACCCTTCAGTGGGGTTTTTAGGATGTTTCAGGGATTTTCTGAGGGTAAAGGGAGAGGGAGGCTGAGGGGTGGCAGGGCTGGGGATGAGCCCTGCAGTGCCTCAGGTGTGCAGTGGGCTCCTGGAAAACCAGCCTGTGATGGATGTGTCCTGCCTCCCCCAGAAAAGCCTTCTTCCCTCTGCCACCTGCTCATGTATTTCAGGGAGAAAAAAGCAATTTTTGCAATTAAAAATGGTCTTGCAGAAAGGAGGAGTCTCACATCGTGCCCTGACCCCCCAGCAATGCTGGCTCCTGTGTCCCCAGCATCCTGCTCCCTGTGTTTGCTGCCAGCCCACCTCTCCAGGGGGAGGATCTGCCCAAACAACCAGAATGGGCTGTGTTTGGAGAGGGGAAGGCCCAGAGGAGCAGGGATTAAAGGAAAGCAAACATTTCCCTGTGTGTGCCTGGGGCTGGCCCTGCCAAGGCGCTGCCCCCGGTGCCACCGAGCGTCCAGCCCTGCCAAAATCCTCTCCTGCAGGCCTCACCTGGGCTCAGACACTCACTTCTTCCTTTAAAACACCTTTTAGAGCAATTATCTGGCATAAAGTTCTGGGCCCAGGGAGGAGGTTCAATAAGCAATAATGCACACCCACCATAGGTGCAGTTATTAATGCAGATGCATGAAAAATGGCATTTCATTAGGGGCCTGAGAAAGCCTCGGCCATATGGTGCCACATTTATCACCCCAAGCACTCCAAGCACGGCCCCTGGCAGCTCTGAGAGCTCCCAGCTGAGTAGAGGCTGGAGATGATTGTGGATTTTCAAAGAGACACTTTTTTGCTGGCTCTGTCACAGCCCAGGGATCAATGGCAGATGTTTCTGCTGCACTCTGACCCATTTCTGAGCCTGAAAACGAGCCTGTCTTGGGGCTGGGACAGAGCTGGGAATTGTCTCTACCTGTTTCTGGTAGGATTTTCTGGGCCACTTTCCTGAGGAACTCATCCAATTTTTCCAGCCCCAGCAGAGTCAGCACAATCCTGCTGTCCCTGAGATGAATAAATGGCTCCTGTCCCTTCCAGAGGGGAATTCTCCAAAAGCAGGGAGATGGACTTGTGGAAACACCATCCCAGCCCTCCTTCCCAAGGAAACACTCAGAGCTGATGGAGAAGGAAAACCTCAGTTCCCTTTGCTGATTGGAATTTCCCACCTGAGAGAGCCTCTCCTGCCTTCACTGTGCATCAGCTTTTCAGTGAGGGCTCTTGCTGGCTGGAAATCTGTGATTCCAACCCTGGGACGTGTGATGGACACAGATCCAGGGAGCAGGGATTCCCAGATGCCCACAGGAGCAGGGAAAGGACATGAACCTTCCCGTGGGGAAGGACGGGCTGAAGGAGCAGTGAGGAGCTGCAGAGACCTCCCAGGGATGGAGCAGCAGCTCCTGGACATCCCCCAGCACCTGAAGCTCTGTGGGGCTGGGTGTCCCAGCATCACCCCCAACCCCTTAGGAAGCCTGGGTGGATAATTCCCAAGAATGGTGCTACAATGCTGGGGAGGTTCCAGGAGCTGAGGCCAGCAGATGCCTCCCTGATCAGCTCCTTGCTCAATTAACAGCAGCTTTTCCCCTCACCAGCCTTTCCCATCCCCAGCCTTTCCCATCCCCAGCCTTTCCCATCCCCAGCCTTTCCCATCCCCAGCCTTTCCCATCCCCAGCCTTTCCCATCCCCAGCCTTTCCCATCCCCAGCCTTTCCCCTCACCAGCCTTTCCCATCCCCAGCCTTTCCCATCCCCAGCCTTTCCCATCCCCAGCCTTTCCCATCCCCAGCAAGCTGCTGCCTGCTCCAGAGCCCTGTGCCCAGAGCACACCCTTCTGCCAGCCCTTAGAAGTGACTCTGCAGTGCACTAAGCACCCTGCACCAGCTGCAGGAACAGATATTTTAGGGTTTTGAGGCCCCAGAGGTGCTGGGCTTTATGCTCAGTGGTGCTGCCAGCCTGCCTGGATGATGCTCAGCAGAGCAGAACCTGGGCACAAGGGTGGATTCCAGCAGATCCAGGAGATTTGTGTGTGTGTGTCACCCCATTTTTCATGGAAATTTCATGTCCAAGGGGGCAATAGATCCCTCTGGCTAAGCTTTAAGTCCTTGCTTTTACCAAAATCTCGTGTAGGATCGGTGTAGGATCAGCGTAGGATTGATGCCACCTGTCCCCATAAAGGGATAGGATTACTGAGCTGACAGCTCCTCTGCAGCCTGCCAGGGCTCCCAAAATGTCCCTCAACACTTAGAAAAGGGATTTCTTGGTCCCAGCTGCATCCCTGCATCCAAACTCCCCAAAAACACGGGGCCCCCATCCCACGTTGCTGCTGGGGCTGATTTGATTTCCAGGCCTGAGGAACTCTTGTCTTGTTCGGGCTGGTGAATAATTTATAATTTGCTTATGAGCAAAGGCAATGAGGAGTGTGGGGAAGGGGAGGGAGAATAAATATATATTTATAAAATATGGAAAAAGCTGAAAAAAAATATCATAATAATGCCCAAACCATCCCTGTAAACTGTTCCTTTGATCTAATCCAGAATAAATTATACATAATGGAGCTGGATGAGTTTGCTTGCCGCCAGCATGAATAAAAAACCAGAAAGCAACAGAGCAAGCCAAATCATCTGAGCTAATAACAATGTGCTCGCTGTAGATGCTTCATCTGGGATTATTTTGCAGCAGCCAGCACAGATTTCCATGGAAAGGAAAGTAATTTTTTAACTGGGGGGGTGCTGTGTGGGCAATGAGCTGTGGTAATGCTCCAGGATGCCTGCAGCAGCCAAGGAGATTTTTCTTTCTCATTCCCCGATTTCTTCCACCAAAGGATCTGGAGTCACCAGATCTTCCAAACTTTGCTACAGGACGTGGGGCAGATGTGTTTTCCAAACTTCTGGAATTCCACTGATTCAACAAAAAAACCCCATCTTTTAATTTACAAAGCAGAAACACAGGAAAGTGCTGAGAACTCCAGATTATTCTCCCAATGCCATCCTTCCTCCTCTTCTTCCTCTGATCTGTCCTGAAGAGCTCAGCTGACGGCTCCAGGATGAAGATCCATCAGGAAACACAGTCCATAAAGAATTCCTGGGAACTGGGAGCCAATTCCCATCCAGAGGCTAATGGAAAATCAGTCCCATTCACAAGTCCTGCTGCACGCCTGCACTGACTTCCTCGGGATGAGGAAGGTATTGACCCAACAGCCAATACTCCAAAAATAAAACTATTCCCTCAGGGCTTGGCTTCAACATCCAATTAAAATTCCTACCAGAACTCCCAGGTCTTTGGAAAGTGCAATTCCAGAGGCAGGGAATGAGCTGGGTGCTGCTGTGGCACAAACAACTCCTCAAATTTACACTTTTGTCATCAAATAAGAGAGAGATGGCCAGTGGGAACGAGTTTGGGAAGAATGAAAGGTCCCTGAAGGTCTGAACTTGGATAAAAGGCCAAGGTCCAGCAGAGCCTTCAGAAGAAATCATCCTGCTCTATTTTGTTTGGAAGAGAAGCCCCCAGTTTTCCTTTTGGTTGTTGTGGGAGCAGGGAGAATTCCACCCTCGGGTGGGCAGCCCCATTGCTGCAGGGACAGGCTGGGGTTCACTCCCTGCACTGGGAGCTCCCCACAAGCTGCTCTCCCCCATTTTTGCAGAATTTTGCAGAAAATTCCCAGCCTCGAGGGGATGAGTGGGGTGTTTGGTGTGTGAAGTGCTGCACATCACCTCCTGCACATCTGCACACATCTGGGGAATGTGCTGCTCCACAGCTCCTTCAGCTGCCACCCCCTTTATCACCTCTTATAAATGACTTTCAGATTTCCAGACAGTCAAACCTAATTAATTAATAATATTCTTTAATAAATTGGGTACAAAATAGTAAAAAACCACAATTTAGTCAAAAGGTACAATTTAGTAAATATATTCAGATATGTATTTATATATATATATATGTGAATATAATTGGCCAGTGGTTACAAATGGTTAAGGCACAAGCAAAACCGACTGGGGTACAGGAGGGCTTCTCACCCCACCTCATGTACAAAACAAAGCACTTCAAGCTAAACTTATTTACTGTATGCTTATACATATTCATTAATGTTTGCCATGAGTTTCCTCCTATTTCTGATTTTTCTGACTTTCCATCACTTTTCTTCACAGCACACGCTTCACTTGTTGTTAGGGGGTCTTCAGTCTTCTTTTGGTGGTCTTTTGGCTTCTCCTCTTCCTCACTGTCCTTTGGATAACCTTGCAGGTTTGCACGTGTATACTAAGTGTTGTGTTATGTTACTCAACTAATTAGCCTTACAGTTACTAATCTTTAGGCCCAATGCCTAAATTTGTTCTAATTTTTGTCCATCTCAAGGCCGTTTTGGTCTTGAGACACCATTTATCTTCTAAACTATGTTTTGTACCTCAATTTTGACATGTAACATCTGTAAAAGGGGTACATCTGCTTTATAACACTGATTCTTCATCATTTCTAATAATAACTTTAATAACAGTTACAATTTAGTTAGCACAAATCAATTCCATTTATTACACACCCTTCCAAACAGTCTGTTTATTTGTTCACAGCTCTTTTCCAGATCCACCTGTAGGGAATTCTCTTCCCTCCTCCCATCCCAGACCCAGCAGCGAGGCTGAATCAGAAGGAAAAGAGTCACTGCCTCCATCCCTGGCTCTCCAGAGGGCAGGAATGCTCAGCTTCTCCCTAAAAGTTCTCCACCATGCAGGAGGGGAAAAAACATTTGGGGTGATGCTTCATTCCTCTCTGAACCTTATTCAGAGGTGGAGCTGAAGGTCTCCTTCTGAGCTACTCTCATCATTTTACAGTGGGCAATCAGGGTGTGAGAGGGGTTTGGAGCTCGTGACTTATGGAAGAGGAGTGAGGTGGGAAAAATGAGTAGGAATCATGCAGGGATAATAGCTTTGAACTGCAAGGGCAGGGAAGGATGGGATATTGGGAAGAAATCCTTCCCTGGGAGGGTGGGGAGGCCCTGGCACAGGCTGCCCACAGAAGCTGTGGCTGCTCCTGGATCCCTGGAAGTGCCCAAGGCGGAACAAAGCTTGGAGCAGCCTGGGATAGTGGAAGGTGTCCCTGTCATGGCCGGGGTGGCACCAGATGGATTTTAAGTCCCTCCCAACCCAACCCATGATTCTCTAAGAAGCTTTGTCCCATCATCACCACCCTTTGGGAGGGCACCCAGGACCTCAGAGCTGCCCAGGAAGGACCAGATCAAAGCAGTGCCCAAAACCTTCATGGGCATGACCCAGACAGGGCTGGCTGTGCCCTGGGACCATCCGACTGCTTGTTTCCCCAACTGAAACATGCCTTGGACCCAGCTGGGGAATTTCCACTCCCTTCAGGCTGAGGGGTCCTGCTCTCGAGGCAGAGATGTGTCACTAATTGGTACCCAGAGTGCTCAAAGGAACCTCAGTTCTGAAGTCAGGGCTGGAGGAAGAGAACTGCCGTGACCGCGTGGAGCTGCGGAACGAGGCGAGCAGAGCTGCAGCGCCTCGGAGATCAATCACAATTACCAAACCAGTTAGAAGGAGAGGGCTGCGCAGCCAGGTCACTTCAGGGTGCTCTTATTAGGGAAGTCTATTAGGGAAGAGGCTGATTATGGATGGGAGGCTGCCACACAGGCTAATTATAAACAGCACACGTGGCTCAGGCTCGGCTACTCCCTGCCAGGGCTTTGCTTTGCTCCAGACTCCAGCTCCTTACTCCACATTTCCTTGGAGAAGCTGCAGATATTCCTGCAGCATCCGTGGGTCAAATTGTGCCCATCCTTTGTCACATATAACCTAATCAGCAGGAGATTGGCTTCCAAAACAGTGAGGGGTGAGAGTTTCTCATTGCTTGTGGTGTGGCCCCAGCATCACCAGCTCTCCTGGATTCATTTACACATTTGGGATTTCACTTTTTTTAGAGCTCTGCCTTTGCTTTTGGACTTCAGAACAACCTTGGTTTGGATTAAATGCAGTTTTCACCAAATTCCTTGATCTGTTGGGAAAATGTGTCCCCAGCACCAGGCTGGCAGCAGCCAGCTCTGCTCCTCCGTGCCATCGCAGCCCACCGTGCACCACTGGGATGGCTCCAGCCTGGAACAGCAGGATGGATCAAGAGCTTTGGCTGAGTTCTTCACATGAGGAAGCCCCAGGGTGAAGCTGAGCTGGTTCAGAGATCAGTTTAACTCACTCACTGCCCTCAGAGTGGAGAGCATGGGGCAGAAATGATTTCTAGGATGAGTTTTTGCCTCATCATGGGCGGCACTTGCTCTGTGTGCCTGGCACGGGCTCAGCACAGGAACACCGTGGGAGCCAAGGCTCAGGCTCCTGAGGACAAGGAATTGTGTAACACCCGCCCCAGCCAGTGCTGGATCAGCTCTCCAGCTGGAATAAATCAAGAGAGATCCATCGAGGTCAATCCTGGCCAATTGTATCCACTTAATCTTCTCTCGGGAAGCAGCACTCAATCGATGTGCAGAGCTCCTGCCTCCTCCAGGCCCACCCAAAACCTCCTCCCAAAAGTTCTGGAACAGAAAACCCCTCCTGCAGTGGCTCCTCCCTGAGTGCCTGAGCCTCAGCCCAGCTGGGGCAGAGCCAAAAAAGCAGATTTGGGATGGGCATCCAGTGGGAAACTCAACAAGCTGCCCCAAAAAACATCAGCTTGTTTCCATTTTATATCCCTGAAATGGCTGGGAGCTGGGCTGGAAAGGATGGGCATCTGGGACAAAGTGGTCTTGATAATTCATATTCCAGGATGGTCCTGCTCCCAGCCCCAGCAGGGTTCTCATAATTAATTAAAAATTGTAAAATATTTATGTCTGTTAAGTGCTCTCCCTCCCCAGCCCCTCTCCCCGTCTGAGGGTGAGGGGGATGGAGCAGGGCAGGGATATCTGTGTGGATCCTTCACAAACACTGAAATAATCAATAAGGCTGGGTTATTTTTTTTCTGGGGATGTTTCCATCCCCACAACTGCTGCAGCAACTCCCAGATTTGAAGCAAAGCACAAAACCAAGTGGTGGGGAGTCTCGGGGAGCCCCTGGGGCAGAGGGGTGACCTCAGGCACTGCTCCCCATCCCCGTTCCCTGCCACCAGCCCCGGCTCCCCCAGAGGCTGACCCCGGTGCTTTGATGGAGACATCTTTCAAAGAACCCTAGCCAGCCTTGTTGGATGTTTCATTCGGTTTTTAGAAACGTTCCTTGCTCTAAAAGAGTAAATGAGGAGTTTGGGGCAGTGCCAAGGGGTCTCTTTTCTGTTTTTCTTGGCAGTAAATCAGCTTTTAAATTATTATTGCCATAAGGAAACACAACATTCAAATGCGGGCCTCTCTCCCTTTTATCTCCCCCTCCCTGCTCCTCTTCCTTCAGCTGATTGCCCCTCTTTTAAAGGCAGATCAGCCCTGGTCCTCCCCATCACTCCCTCCCAGTTTTGGGGAGGTGACAATTGGATTTTCACAAGTCAGTGCTGTGGAGGATGGAGGGGTCCTTCTTTCTGTCCTTGTTTTCCCACTTGAGGGCAGGATCTGGCGCAGAGAAAAGGCAGAGAAGGAGCAGAATTAAGGCCCTTGAACATCACCTCATGTGCTTGGCTCCCCACACCTGCCTGAGCTGCTGGAGGACAGAGTTCACAGCGACAGCAGAGGAAAAAAACAGGTGGAATGGCCAGGAAAGAAGTGTTAAATCCCAGGAAATGCAGCAGGTGAGGATCGGACAGCAATCCTGGGACTAAGTCACAGCTAAAAAAGAGAAAAGGTTGCTCTGAGGAGCATTTTTAGACGGTTCACGAGGGGCTGGGGGTCACATTCCCAGGGGACACAAGTGCCATTAAATCCCAGGCAGCTGCTCACGCTGACCCGCTCACCCCCGAGCTCCCAGCCTTTATTAAACCCAGCCTCAGGAGATGTGGCTGGCATGAAAGAGCACTGGAGATTTGCATTTATAAAATTCCCTGAAACAAATGGCTTTGGTGAGGCGAAAGTTCGCGTCAGAAGGGCCCAGGGGTGACTGGGGGAAGGTTTCAGCAGGGTCAGCACTGTGCTCTGGTGTTCCCAGGGGTGAGGCAGGAGCAGAGCTGGGCTGGAGGTGATGGGAGCAGCCTCTCCTGGGAGCCCAGGCTGCTGGGTGCCTGCTGGGCAAGCGGGATTTGCCGTGGGGCTCCCACCAAGAGGAGAAAAGGGGGGATGCTTCCCCTGCCTTGGCCCTTTGCGGCTGCAAAAGGCTTTGGTGACAGCTCCAAGTGGCCATTCCTGTCAGCCTGGGGCATCCAGAGGACCCTTCCCCAGGCTGATTCCAGCCCCCTCTGGAGCTGGTGGGATTTAGAGTTTGTCTGGCAGGATCAGAGCGAGCTCCTGGAAATAACTCCTCCATCAATCCCAGCCCCTGCACAGCCAATTGCTCTTTGTGTTTCTTCCCAATGCACTGCAGCACATGTACATACACAGAAAAACACAAACGGGGATAAATTACCTTCCAGGCAAAGCCTGAGGACTTCAAAATTGCTGAAAAATCAAAGCACATTCCAGAGGGGAAGCACCATAAATTGGAAGGGGGGAAATGCACAGAGAGGCTTTTAATAAAACCAGAGCCACAGAGGGAGCTCAGAGCCCTCTCAAGATGTTCATGAAGTGAGTGCCAGCACAGCCCTTGGGGCCACAGAGGAGTTAATGCCCCCAGCCATTTTCCAGATGGATGTGGACGTCAAAGGCAGCTGAAATCGCCCATCCCAGGGAGGGAGAGCACTTGGGGTGCCCTCCTGGGGTGCTGGAGAAGCAGAGATTTCCCAGCTCTGCTGTTCTCTGAGCAAGGAAGGAGCCAGCACTGAACGTAGCTGAGCAAGCCAGGGACGGCTCTTCCAGGTGAAGGAACAACATAAAAGGTGTTTTTTAAATGAAAAATATAAATCCAAAGTGCAACCTCAGCCTTCTCCACTTGAGAGTGATGAGGTTTTAATGCTGGAAGCTGGAAGACAACCAGCAAGTGATGGAGAGGAGGAGGCTCAGGCCGAATTCCCTGTTGGGAACACGGAGCTGGGGTCGATACACCCAACACTGCGGCCAGGGTGGCTGTCAAACCCTTCTTTAATTACTCAGCACCAGCAGCACAGCAGCCAGCCCCGATTAAAGACCTGCAGCCACCTGGGCTCGTTGTGGGAGCCTTGGGAAGGGCCCTGGTGGCTTTGTCCCTGCCCGCCCTGGCGGGGTCACCGCGCACGGGGACCTGCCCGGGGCCACCGCGGCTGTCACAGGAGCGTGACACTCACTCCAGGCCCAGCCCGCTGCTGCTGTCCCCACACAGCCACAATATTTTCCTGGCTGATCTGAGCGAGGCTGGCGTTGGGATGGAGATCGATGCGTCAAACGGAATACGTTGAGATCTATTCCGAACGCGTCGCCGGGAGCGTTTCATGACGGGAAGGCAGCAATGACTCCAGCAGTGTTTTTCCCCAGCCTCAATCTTGGCACACTTTGGCTTTTCCTCCCAAGGACCCATTAGTCACTGCCCTGAATATAAACCAGCCCAAGCAGCCAGATCTTTCAGTCTTGCAAAGATCCCCCACATTGCAATTCCAAAATAACACCACACTCCTTTAATGATCAATAGCAATTACCAAGTCATTTATATCCAATAAAGGCTCCAGCAGGAGGTCTGGGTGATATATTACTGTATAAATTCACACTATGAAGCAGATTAACAAAGCATTATGAAAAGCAAGCTTATTATTTGCATGAACATGAGGCTCAAGAGCTAATTGAAGCAATCCAGCAAAATGTCAATGACTCCTTTTGTATATGAAATATTCATTAAAGGCAAGCACTTATTCGTGAGCGATTGTTTATTTATACCTTTTCATTTGCATTCTGCTATAAAACTGGCTGCCTTTCCATTAGGACACAGCCAGCATCACTTTTCCTGGGAATAGCTGGGACTTGGAAATTGCCTCCTGTCTGCAGAGAGCAGTGGGGGATTTTTCTTAGGCAGTGGATGCAGCCAATGGATCAGGGCTGATGGGGAGAGAAAGGGAAGAGCTGCAGAAGTGATGAAAATCCTCATGCTTCATCCTCCCTCTTCCCTCTTCCCTGGTGCTCTGGAATGGAGGTGGCTTTGGAGGAGCCTCATTTGGACACTCCAATATTCCATATTCCATTTGAATATTCCATATTCAAATATTCCAATTCTTTACACCAAGACCTGGGGGGATTGCCAGTCTTGTGATGCATTTTTCCTGGGCATCGATTTGATATTTTCCTATCTATTTTTTATTTCTGTATTTTACATTTATTAATGCTAACAAGCAGCATTTTCCCCTCTGCAGGGTGAGGGACCCCTCTGCTCCCTCCAGACCCTTCCTGGGCATGGCCCACAGGGATGGATCCACAGGATTTCCCTGGATTTCTGTCCACTGAGGATGCTGTGGGTGGCACTTCATGGTGTCACCCCTCTCTTGGCACCTCCCCATGGGCACAGCCTTGAGGAGGAGCCATTCCCATTCCTCCTCCCCAAAACCACTGGAAATTACTGGGAATTACTGGAAATGACTGGAAATGACTGGAATTGGGCTTGGTTTCCATTCCTTTTGGCATGGTGTGCAAACACCAGGGTAGCAAGCAGTGACGAGGGTGCAGAGGGACAGCAAAGATCCCACAGATCCGCAGGGAAAATCATCCCAAAAAAAGGGGAGAACTGGAGCCCCCCATGCCCCAGGGAGGAGGTGCTCTGGGATCCCGAGGCTCTGGGCACCCTTTCCTGTTGCTTTCTCCAATTTAAACCCCAAATGAAGTTTTTCCCAGCCCATCCATTTGCCAGGACAGCTCCTGGGCTACAAATCAATGCAACACCGCATCTTATTTGCTCTGCAGCCAGCTGAGCAAAACAATGTAGCACCAACAGAGACATGAATCTCCCTCATTTGTCTTCCACTAGAAAAATTTCAAGGCTGGAGCTTTTTTTCTGGCTCTGTGGCAGCGCTGTCAGGAGGGTGATGTGTTAGGAATGGCTGGATGGGGGCTCAGGGTTTGTTTTCTCTGTGATTTCCTGGGTTTAAATTGCGGCTTTACTCACACAGGTCCCCGGGTGCCAGAGACAAATGTTGGACCAACTGCTTAGGGCGGGATGTGAGGATCAATCTCGGATCCCTGCTCCGAGGGAGGCTGCAGGGGAGATGGAATTGTAATTCCACTGAGGGGAAATGCCTCTGAAAGACCCCATGGGTGAGGATTGGCTCTTGGGACTCGGGATTTGCTCCTCCACAGCACTGGATGGTGCAGGGATGCATTTCCCTGAGGGAATAAGGCCCATTCCCGGCCCCTGAGCACAGTTCTCCCTCTCCCTGCTGTACCTCACCCCAAAAATCCCACTGGACAGTCCCTTCCTGACAGCACCTTTTGGGAATTGCAGCCACCGGCATTTCTTGGATTATTTTGCTGCTCTCCTGAGCTCTGTTCCCATGGAGGCGTTGCCTAGACCCCATCCCACCACTCAGGCAGCCCCAGAATAAATCAGACTCTTTTCTGACCCTTCCCAAAGCTGTCAGCACTCAACCAGAGCAGTGAAACCCCAAAGAAGCCGGTCAGGGGCTCCAGAGTCCTCACAGGTGGGAGCAGAACCTCCAGTTCCCAGGAAACACCAAACACAGCAACACTCACAGCTCCATCCTGCCCCTCACAGCCACTGCTGCTGCTGCTTCCTCAGCACAGATCCCATCAGAGATCCCAGCAGATCCCAGCAGAGATCCCCACAGATCCCAGCAGATCCCAGCAGAGATCCCAGCAGATCCCAGCAGATCCCAGCAGAGATCCCAGCAGATCCCAGCAGAGATCCCAGCAGATCCCAGCAGATCCCAGCAGATCCCAGCAGATCCCAGCAGAGATCCCAGCAGATCCCAGCAGATCCCAGCAGAGATCCCAGCAGATCCCAGCAGAGATCCCAGCAGATCCCAGAACAGATCCCAGAACAGATCCCAGCAGATCCCAGCAGAGATCCCAGCAGAGATCCCAGCAGAGATCCCAGCAGATCCCAGAACAGATCCCAGCAGATCCCAGCAGAGATCCCAGCAGAGATCCCAGCAGATCCCTGCAGAGATCCCTGCAGAGATCCCTGCAGAGATCCCAGCAGATCCCAGCAGATCCCAGCAGATCCCAGCAGATCCCAGCAGATCCCAGCAGAGATCCCAGCAGAGATCCCAGCAGATCCCAGCAGATCCCTGCAGAGATCCCAGCAGATCCCAGCAGATCAGATCCCAGCAGCAGAGATTCCCCTCGTTTCTGGAAGCACCCAGCGAGCTCCGTGCTCTCGGCAGAAGCGGAGCTGGGCCGGGCAGAGGTGATGGAGAAATGCCGGTTGCTGGTGTGGGAGCCAAGGCCTGGGAGCAGCAAACAGGGGCAGGATGCTCGGGATGAGCCCGGGAGGATGCAGGAATGAGGCTGACGGGGCTGGACCTGCCCAAGGGTGCCCAGCCTGTCCAAACCCGAGGGTTTGGGGCACCGTGCTGTGCCCTGCATCACCACTCATCACCCCAAGCCCTGGAGCTCCCGATGCTGTCTGAACCATGGGAAGGGAAGGATGTGAGAGCTGCAAGAGCACCGGGAAACCGCTGCCAAAGCGAGCTGGCTGAGCCTTTAATGGCTTTTAAATCACGGAGGTTCAACAGGAAAAATGCAACCCCTAATGTTTACTCACTCTTGCGCAGCTTCTTATTTGCATGTAATTGCTTCCTGTCACAACACTCCATCCAGAGCCTCTTAATCCCGGCGATCAGAGGAGCCCTGAGCAGGGAATGGCAGGAATAAATCCTGGGATGCCTCAGGAGCCATGTCCTGTGGCACAGCAGGGAGCGACAGGGACATCCCAGCACGGGATTCATTAGAGAGAGGAACGAAGGCAAAAATAGGAGGCGGGTGAAAGCACGGGTTTCCCTTGGGATTTGGATGGATATTTCTCAATCCTGGGAATGCCAGGGACACTCACAGCCAGCACTGAGCGCTCCTGCAGCCCTTTCTCATGCCTTTAACATGCAAAGCCCCTGCCACTCGTCCTAGGGAGCAAATGAGAAGATCCCAAGAATCATAGAATGGTTTGGGAGAAAGAATCACTCCCCAGAGCTGGATTTGAGGAGGACATGGATGGCACAGGATGCTCAGGGGATCCAGGATGTCCCAACAGCCCCAGGTGCCCGGGGACAGCAGGAAGGGAGCGCTGGCACTCCCTGTGCCTGTCCTACTTTCCTGCTCATCCGATGATGCACTCACGATGCATTTTTTAAAAACCTCCGTCTGTCTGGAGGATTTAACTCCAGAGACACTTTCTGAGGACGATGCTAGGGATGTTGGAAAACATGATTTCCAGGGAGGGCTGAGAACCAGCTGAAACCAGCCCTCTGTGGATCTCAGGAGCTCTTAATTAGACAAGAATTAACGCCCTGGGAAACATTTGATTCCTAACAAGGGCACAGCTTCCCTTGGACTCCTCAAGCTTTACATCATCCTCCAGTACACAGATCTGCTTCCCCACTTGTCCTGGCATCACCTGCCCGTGCAAAAAGTCTCTCCCCATCTCTTTCAATCAGCTTTTGTAAGTTCTAAAAGGCCCCAATGAGGTTTTTAGAGCGTTTCTTGAGTCAAGCTTTGAAGGAGTGGGGTTCTCTGCCTGTCGTCTCTCCCAGCATTCCTCCAGTTCAGGGCAGGCTCTGCACTCCCCAGACTCCAGCATTTCTCCTGACAGGCCACTGGATAGGCAGAGACCATGAAATTTTAACAGAGTTCTGCCTTTTCCAAGGCACGCTCGGTTCGGCGGAGCAGGAGGAGGGCACGGTGGATGGGCTGACAAAAAAGGGAGCAGATTTCAGCTGCCATGCTACGGGAGGTTGAGACAAGCTAATTAAGCTCTTAGGGGGAGGAAAGTGCCCTATATTTTGTTTTGTTCCACTTTATTTTTCCTCTTCCCCGGTCCCACGCTCTCCCCTCGCAGACGTCATTGCGGGCGAGCACGTGTGTCGGCTCCGATGATTTATTCAGGAGCCACATCAGCTCTGCCTTCCACTCCAGCGAGCAAAAATTTCAATATTTCATATGGAAATCTCCAGCTCTCTGTCCCTGTTTCTGCCTAAAGCTGCTGCTCCTCTCTGGGGTGCCAAGACGGGGTGGGTGCAGAGCTCTGCTGCTGCTCCAAAGTTTTTCCCGAGTTTTCTGGATGCTGTGGAGTCTCTCCCTCCTCTATCCAGCAGTGGGACACAGCATGTGACAAACCTGGGGTGGCACCGTGTCCCCTGCCAGTGCCACCAGCCCTGGCTGTGCCTGTGGTTCATCCATGAGCCTGGAATTCACCAGGATTTACCTGTTAATGATCCCTTTTTTTCAGTCCCTGGGCAGAGAAATCCCTTCCTGGAGCTGTAAAGGTTCTTTCCAGAGTAGGTGCAAGGGACAAGGTTTTGGCTTTTCCTGCAAGGATTTATTTTGTGCCTGGAAAACCTCTCCTGAGATCTGGGGGATGCAAAAAGTTCTGCACTCCCAGAGCTTCCAGAGACTGTCCCAGCCCAGCTGGCACCCGGGACACTGAGCTGGGCTCTGGTGCCACCAGCAGTGACAATTCCCTTTTGGGGGGCTGGTTTTGGGATTGAAAACTGCTCCGAGGAACAAGGCAGAGCAGCACATCCAGCCTGATTCCACCCTGGGAGAGGGCAAAAGTCTTAATTAATATTATTTTCCATTCAATTAATATCATTCTCCATGAATGCTTTTAATCAGCCTTGCCAAAACTCTTGGCAGCAGTGCCAGGGATGAGCTGCCCTAAATCCAGCCAGCCTTTGGGAAGGAGAAATGGGATGGAGAGGTCAAGGGGTGCAGGATGAGCTGGTTTCTGCCCTGAAAAGCAGCACAGAGCCTGGCCCTGCTGCTGTTGCTGGTCCAGATGGAGCAGAGGGGCTGAGACTTCTCCCTTCTTAGGCTGAAATTTGGGGACCTGCTAATTTGGACATCTGCAATAGTCAGGAAATAAATCTCACCTCCAAGCCCACCCAAATCCTTGCTTGCTCCAGCTTTTGAGCTGCTTGGCACTTTTTTAACTCTTTGAACCCAGATTTGGGGGTTGGTTGGAATGAGGGATGTCAATCAGCTCGATTGGAGCAGGAGGTTCATCCAGCTGCTGCTCCCCCATGGAATATCTCAGGGATAAGGGGGAGCAGCACGTGCAGGGGGTGAGGATGCTCTGGCAGCTGATTCCTGCTCTGCACTCCCTTCCCACTGCATCCCACAGCATCCATATGGAACAGGGCCCACGGAGAGGGAGATGAGAGCCACCAGAAAGTGATGGTTCAATTGGAGAGAAAAAAGGAAACAAGAGAGATGATAAATTCATTCCAAGAGGGGGCAAAAATTCATGTCTTTTACTGCTCTCCCAACAAAAACATGAAACACAAACAAATCAAAGGGCTGGAAGTGCTTCCAGTCTGCGACATGACCTGACTGAACAAGAGGCTTTAATGTGGAGGGAGCTCCCAGGAGGATTAAACTGCTGATAATAAATTATTGAGAAATATTAGGTGGCAAATAGGCCCAACGCCAGATTGATCCACAGCGACATCCGTGAGGAACAAATGGAAAAATGTAAAATAAAACCTCAAAGCAAAGCAAAGCTGAAAGTTTGAGCTGAGAAAAACAGAGTGAAAGCATCTCCCAAAGGCTGTTTTGGGGTGCAAAAGGGACCTGGGAGAGGTTTGTGTCCACGTGGAGGATCTGCAAGTCCACCAAGGGCATCACCAATTTTCCTCTGGGTTCTGGATTTGGCTGGAAAACTTGTTGGGTGCCAGTGGTGCTTTGCACATCAGGAATATCCTGAGGCTGACCCTGCCTGCTGGAATGAAGGGAACAAAGGAGCCAGACACAGCCATTAAAGGCACTTCAATGGATTTAATTTAATATTTTTTTTCTGTTCATGCTATTAATCACCATAGGCACATGTCAGGAGCCTGCTGCATATTTAAACTGGGCCAGGAGCCAGTGATTTCTCCTATACAATTTCCTAAAGTTAATAATGTTTCCATTAACCATATTCAGAGAATCTGCCATTTTTTGTCCTCTTCTGGCCCCTACTTTTTACTTTTAATTATGACCCAGTGTCAGCTATTGAATAGGTCGTCGCATTTGAAGCATCTGCAAAGATTTCTTTTTAATAATGCAATTTCTTGGCTGTAATAGCCCTATAAGAGGAGTAATTAATGAACCACACATCCAGCGTGCTCTCAGAGGCTGCCCATCCATCCACAGCAAAATTTGCTGGTGGAAAAGGTGCTCCAAACCAGGAGAGATCCAGGAAAAATCCAACAGGGATTGCTGCAGGGATTCCCTTCTTTGGAAGAGCAGAGCTGGGGGCCACTAGAGCTTCCTGCAGCTGCAAAGGAGGGGTCTGAGGACACTTTCACAAGCCCAAAACGCTCCAAAAATTCAGTGTAAAAGAAAAGTGGTGGCAGGAAAAGCTCAGGAAGCGACTCCTCAGAGCAGGATTTATCCCTTCTTTTGTGAGGACGTGGCAGCCCATTGCACTGACAGGACACAAGGAATTCCACCTGCCACTTTGCTGCTGAGAAAAATACCCAGGAAAACAAGAAAGGTGCAAAGGGCAAGGCCTGGGGAGTTGGAGGGAATCTGGGAGATGGGGCTGGGAGTTGTCAGCATCAAATTCCCTGTGGGATCACCCCCTCCTTCCCTGCTTCCCCCCTTTCTCTCCCACCGAATGAGCCAGCTCATCAGAGCAGCTGAGGTCTGAGCAGAGGAGATGATCAGCTTGTGTGGGAGAAGAAATAAAACTCAAAAAGCGCCTGGTTGGGGTTCACAGCTCTCCATGCAGTTAATAACACAATCCCAGCCTGCAAGAGCAGCTCTGGGGTGACAACCCCTGGGGAATCAGCCAAGGCTCGTGTTGTCATTGCCAGCAAACCACCAGGGTGACACCAACACTCCTGAGCTGCTGCTTTCCCCAGCCCTGAGCCCACAGCAGTGCCTGGAAACGCTGCCCTGATCCCTCCTGCCAGCCCTGATCCCACTGCTGGCTGGGAAAACTCTGATGAAACACGGTAAAAAACCTGATAGAACACATCAGCTGTGGGGACAGGCTGGGAGAGGGGCAGAGCATCCCACTGGGTGCCACATCCCACTGGTCCCTGCATCCCACCAGGTGCCTGCATCCCACCCCCAGCACCCAGCCCCCTCCCGTGGGGCTGATGGAACATGACAGCAAACACAAAATTAGGCTTTGGGGAGCTAAACGGGGCTTTTGCAGCAAAGAGCCATGAATCAGCCTCCTTTTTGCGAGCTATTAGTGTCTCCCCTGCCCTACTTTCCCGTGCTCTGTGCAGAATTCCATGGCTGGATGTGTGTTACTAAACCAAAAAGCTTTAATAACAAACGAGGAACGATGCAGTGACCCCGCCTGGCTTTAAAAGGAGCGGGGTTTGCAGGGCTGAGGTGTTTAATAACATCCATCCCCACCCCCTTGTCCTTCCCCCTGTGTCCCCAGCAGGGCCAGGGCTCCTCTGGATGAGGAATTGGGATGAATCAGGCAATTAGCTCCAGCAGTGCCTCGGAGATGCCAGCGCTCTGCTGCTGCCCCAATGCACTTATCTAATAAATGTTTGCAGGAATTGAAGTGTCACCAGCAGCGGTGACAGTGTGGGCACAGCTGGGGAGGTGCTGCAGGAAGCTGCTGCCTCTCCCAGTGCCACAGTGGGGACAGGGGAGAAGTCTCCTGTGCCAGGGAGGATGGAGAGGCTGATTCTGGGTGCCACATGGGACATCCCATTTATCCAAAACACGGGAAAAGCGTCAGGCGCTCTCTTCCTTCTAGAAACCAAAATTCCAAGGGGAAATGTTGGACCATGAGATAAAAAATGCCCACACTGCACAGTGCCCATGGAGCTGCCCACACCCCCGAGGTCCCTCCTTCACCCTGCAGCATCCAAAGCACAGGATGAGGAGAGAAGGGAGGAAAAAAATCCCACCCTCACCCAGCATCTGCCTCTGCTCGTGGCTGATATTAAAAAGAGAGTGAGAAGGGAAATGAAGAGAGCCCTGAGAAGCTTGAAAGGTAATTAAGGTAAAACTCGTTAATATTTCAAGGCAGTGCTGTGCCTATTACAGCAAAAGGCCTGGCTGGAGCCGGGGAAGTGACGGGAAGAGCTTGTCTCATTGCATAACAGCACATTATGGGATCAAAGCAATAAAACTTAAGCAACCTGCTGAAAACCCTTGCAGGGTGAGGGGGTAAAAGCCTCTGGAAAAGCCTGGGAGAGCAGAAAATAAAAAAGCTGCCAGTTCTTGTTAGACATGAATAATCAGGGATAAAAATTCCCTGCAATCCTCTCAGGACTTCAGTAAATCTCCTGGCCTGGGATGATTTTGGGAGCCATAGGGAAGGAGCTCAGGCCTGGAGGATGGGCAGAGCTATGGGGACAGGCCAGTGGCTCCTTGGTACCCTCTGCAGGATCCTCCTCGGGTGAGGATGGGGCAGCACAGCCTGAGCAGGGCTGGAGGAACCGCGCTGAGCACCAGGCTTGGAGGGGCTCAGTTATTGATCAGGGTCGGGCTGATTATTGGGGTTGGAGGAACTCAGTTAATTATCGAGGTTGGAGGGGCTCAAGTTAATTATCGGGGTTGGAGGGGTTCAATTAATTGCCAGGATTGGAGAAGCTCGACTAATTATCTCTCGCAGTCATTGTTATTCCAGCGGGAGCGGGGAGGGCCGGGCTCTCTGGGGAGGAGAGGCTCCATCTCCTGTTTCATCGTCAGCAGGGGAGGGAAAATGGGGCTTTTTCTTCTGCCTGAAACTGTTCCAGCAGCCCCCCAGGCACGAGCCGATTGCTGCTCAACACCCTCGGGAGGGTCCTGGGGTCCCCAGCCCTGCCTGAGCCCACCCTGACCCTCCCCTGGGATGGCTCCATCCTTGGAGGGAAGCAGGAGATCCCAGGAAAGCTCAGTGCCTTGGGCTTCCCAGGATCACAGCTGGACCTGAGGGCAGCAGAAAGTCCCACAGAAGGGTTGGAAACAGCCTGGAACCCCAAGGGATGTGGATTCCCAAAGCTCCACGCAGCTCCTCGGGTGTTGGCTGTCCTCCAGGATTGGGAGATATGAGAGCAGGGACCTGGCAAGGTGAGGAGAGGATTCCAGCTCCCAATAATTCACATCCCAGATTTGCCAGGAACGCACCAGCAGATGTTTTCCCCTTAAACAAACAAACCAAATAAACACAAATCCCCCAAAAATCCCAAAAAAATCCCCCCCAATCCATCCCTGTGCGAGGCTCCTGCTGCAGCCGGGATGGGGCTGAGGGATCCATCCCATCCACACCCATCCTGCCACAGCCATGTGCAGAGCTGTGAATTCCCAGCACGCCGTGATTTATCGATGCCACACATCCCCACTCTCCTCCTCGGCGCTTTCTCCGAGCCGAATGATTCCCAAATTAAATTGCGGCGTTCTTCCCAAGCTGCCGTGAATACACAAGGCGAGGGGAAGAACAGAGTTGCAGTGGAGGAATTACAGGATGGGGAGTTTATTTTTGTTCATTTGTGCTTTGAAACACGGGGCTGGGCTCTCCCTGCTCAGGAAAGCAGCACAGAGGTGTGAGGAAAGAAATTTGGGGGGAAACCAGGCAGACTTGGATGGAGCTGTGGACAAGAGAACTTCTCAGGGAGCTTTTAGGAATGGAAAGAAATTTAAAATACATTGAAAAGAGAGAGCACAGCTTTAAGGGCCAGCAAAAGGGAGCATGAAGGAATTGAGGGAACAAGCAGCAGTCCAGGAGGGGAAGCCCTTTCAGGATCTCCTTTCTAAGAGGGAGAATGATCCAACCTCTTTTGGCCTTGCCAAAAGCAGGAAGCTCATTTTCCTGCTGCACTGGAGATGACACCAGGAATATTCTGCTTGGATCCCTCCAGCCTCTGCAAAAACCAATTTCCCTTGCGCCAGCAAAACTGTGTTTTATTAACAGCAATTTGAGCTCTCCGATAAATCCCAGCCAGGCATAATTCCTTGGAAAATGGCATGTCTGCATTGTTACTACCTCCCTGCTCCTTGCTCAGAACCATTTAGGACAATACTGACTTGTGGGAGTCCATTAAGCAGGATATTCTGGGATGTGCCACAACTGCTGCTGTTAAAGCTCCTGGGGGCTGCTGCTTTCCTGGGCAATGGTCCCGAGCAGCAGGAGCAGCCAGGAGCATTCCCATCCATCCTTCCCGGGTGGACACTGCTCCTGCTGTCCCTCAGTGTCCCAGAATCAGGAAAATGTAGAAAAATCTGAGCTGAGTTTAGCAGTGAGAGGCTGGGAGGGAGGCCAGAGAGGTGGGAGCTGCGTGGAATCATGATTTGGGTCGGCAGGGACCTTAAAATTCATCTCATTCCACCCCCTGCCATGGGCACAACTCCTTCCACTGGTCCAGGATGCTCCAAGCCCCCTCCAGCCTGGCCTTGGACACTCCCAGGGATTGGGCAGCCTGTGCCAGGCCCTCCCTACCCCCACAGCCAGGAGCTCCTTCCCAATCCAAACCCACTCTTTGAGTCTGAAGCATCACTGGGACCCCGCAGCAGCCCAGGCATCAGGCAGGGGGATGTGGAAAAAGCTCCAGGGTCACCCCAAGGGTGATTCAAGTGGAGGAAAACAGAGGCTGCTGCAGAAGTGAAGATTTCCCCTCACTCCTTTGCAAGCTGGGAGTTTGGGGCAGGAGAACACAGCCAGGGCAGGACTGTCACTCCTACTCCACATCCAGAGAGTTTCCCCTTCCCTTCCTGGGATGGGTGTGAGCCCCTGGATGAATCCAGGCTCGTGGGAGGCTCCTGCTGCTGCCCAGCCCATCCCCAGCCACGGCAGCGCTGCCAGAACGCACCAGCAGCGCTCATAGATCTTTTTTTAATTTGAAGAACGAACAGTTTCCAGGAACTGCTCCAAAGTTAGAAACAATATGATGCTGCTGGTGAATAAGTCATGAGGGCTGGAGCCTAAATCTACATATTTATGTGCACACTCCCTCGTGCAGGGGGATGATTTATATAATTTATACAAGTGAGAACACTCCCATGCCAAAGCACAGCTCTGCCAAGGGTTCTGCTCTCCCCAGGCTGGGCCAAGCTGCCACCCCAAAGTCCTGCTGAAGGCTGGCACTGACCCCCCCAACCTCAACCCACTGCCCAGGTGGCTTTTGGGACACACAATCCCGCCCTCAAAACCATGTTTTCCACCCCCCAGTGCTGTCAAAGCCACCGAGAGGATCTCTCCTATCAGAGAAATTGAAAATATTGCCAGTCAATGATATCTCAGAGCGGGGAAGTCAGCAGAGATCTATTTTCATACACTTTCCATATCAACACTTATTAATTTTTTTTCTCCCTTTTTTTTTGCTTTTTTAATTATTGAAAGTTTCTGCTTCAAGAAGCTCCCCCGTTCTTGGGGGGGGTGGGAAAATGATATTAAAATAGGCTTTTTGCTAATCTCTGCCTTTTAATGTGCAGCAGAGCTGTGCAGTTATCCTTGGGAAAGCTGGATCCCAGAAACATCAGAAAGTCCCGTGTGCCTCCAGGGTCTGCCTGCCACCTCCCCGCTACGAGAGCAAGCCAGCCTAATTAAATTGTAAAATTGCAACCGGCACTTTCCCTTTATTTTTCCCTTTTTTCACTCAGCACTCGGCTGTGCCTTTAATTACCACCTTCAATTATGTGTCACTTCAAGGCCCGAGTCCCACTTTTAAAAACTCTTTTTTGCTTCAGTCAAAGGGGGGAAAAAAAAAACCAAAAACCTGTGGAAAATACGGGGGGGATGGGTCAGGTGTGGAAGCCCAAGCTCCAGCTCAACTTTAAGCCGAGCTTAAGCGGTTTGCAAGGCTCAGAGCAGCTCTGTGCCTCAGTTTCCCCAAACACCCCTCTGCCCCTGGGGCTGGCTCGGTCCTTTTCTTTAGGATGGCATCACCCTGCCAGGACACAACCAAATTCTCTCAGCGCCCTGCAGGGACCTGCACAAGCACAAGTTTGGGGGCACACAGAGCCCCGAGCCCCCAAATGCGTTTCCCCCTCCCCAGGACCCCCTCGCGAAGGAGTTTAAAGCCTTTTCCTGAGGCAGCGCTTCCCGAGAGGCGGCTCCCCGGGCAGGAGAGGTCTCACCCCGATCACAGAAACACCGAGGGCTCGGCTGGACATCAATCGCCTTCTCTGGCCGCGTTCAAAGGCGGCCGGGGCAGCGCTAAGAGCCGGGGCTGCCTCTCCCAGCACGCAGCATCCTCCTCCTCCTCCTCCTCCTCCTCCTTCCCTCTGAAGCGCCTCCGGGCTTTCATGTCTCCGGCAGTGCCCCCTCCCTGGCCAGGAAAATCCAAAAATGGAATTAAAGCCGCTCTGAGGTGCTGCTGAGGCAAACCTGCCTGTCCCTGCTCGGAGGAGGGGATGGGGGAAAGGAGATTTGGGGTGGCTCTCACCGCTCCCCTTCAAGGGATGCCGAGCAGCGTCCAGGGGCCATCCCAAGGAAATTCCCGCATTGGGGAGCTGCAGGAAGCTCCTGGCTGAGGTTTGTGTGTCCCCAGTGCTGGCCAGGGGGTGAGCACAGGCAGTGCCCGCAGGGAATCTGCTCCTGATGCTCCTGGTGGCTCCTTGGATCCCTCTCAGCTCCAGCCCCGGTTGGAGATGGGCTCTCCATCCCAACCACCTTCCTGGGCTTCCTCTGGAAAGCTCAACCCTCCCGACCCGACATCCCGGTTCTGACACTGCAGGTGGGCAGATTCTACCTGGCCTGTCTCTTTCTGTGAGATCTGGGGGGAAAAAGAAGGAAAAAACTTGCGCAAGGAGTGGAGAGGAAGAGGAAATATTTCCTGGGAATGAGTCCTTTACGGCGAGGGAGGAAGGGGAACTACAAAGATGAGCACAGACACAAAAATTAGGAGTCAGGAGTAATTAAAAGAGCCTGGATCACCTCTTAGGCCCAGAGGAACCCCTGATAATGGTGTGGGTGCTCATTAAAGAGATATAATTATGACTCTGGAGCCGCTGATGAGCCACTCCACACCCCCAGCATCACAATGTCCACAGCTCCTGCTCCCCTCTCCTCTCACACGGCAAATCCCTGCACAGCCCAAATCCTGCACGGGCCTGCCCAGCCCCTCGAGCCTTAGCTTTGGATGGGCTATTGGGGAGAAATCCTTCCCTGGGAGGGTGGGCAGGCCCTGGCACAGGGTGCCCAGAGCAGCTGTGGCTGTTCCATCCCTGGCAGTGTCCAAGGCCAGACTGGACAGGGCTTGGAGCAGCCTGGGATAGAGGAATGTGTCCTTGCCCATGGCACTGGATGGGTTTTAAGGTCCTTTCCAACCCAACCCCTTCCACAATTGCATGATTAACCCAGAGGGCAGCCCAGCCCTGGCAGGAGCAGGTAACACGTGGCAGAAATAATTGCTCAGCCCCCAGCTCAACGTGACCTTTGGGCAGCCAAAAACCGGCGCCACAAAGATGGGATGAATTGTTTGAACACACAATGAAAACCCTTGGGTGAGCTTGAACCCAACAGGGTGTTGTGATGCCTAATTAATTTATGTCCAAAAGCACTTAGAGGGTGTCAGATGAAAGAGGTTATTATAGGATTGCACAGAGATCTTTTATCCCACAAGCTGGAAGTGGGAACAGCCCCGGCCACGCTCCCACTTTAAAGAGCATGGGCAATTAGCACAGAGCCCACTGATGAGTAGCTGCTACTTTATTTTTTCATGTTCTGGAAATGATGCTGCATCTTCTGGTGATGACACATTGTCCTGGCACAAGAGGACAGGGAGGAGGAGAAGCTCTTTGTGAAAAACAGGGAGCTAATTATTCCCTCCTAAAAGCCTACAAGGAGTTTGGACCCAAATCCCCCTTTCCCTGCAATGCCCCTGGGAGAGTTTTCCTCTGTCCCAGCATCTCACTGAGCTGATTTAGGGTGTCTGGGGCCCTCCTGACACTGCAGTTGTTTGAGGAGGGATAAAAGGATTCATCAAAAAGCAAAGAGAGGTTTGAGGAGTTCTGCCTCACCAGACTGGGCAGCCCAAGGGAGCCAGGCTCACATCCCACCCCACAGAATCCCAGGGTCCCCTGAGCTCCCCTGGCCCTCACTGCTCCACTGGGAGCCACATGCCCATCTCCTCCTTTGGGCTTTTGGAGCTATTTGGGGTACCCTGGGAGAGTGGGTGCCATCACTCAGGAGATCTCAGTGAATGGCCAGAAATCAGGATTTTCCTGCTGGGATAGGAAAATGGGTTGAAAATCAGTCCCAGCCCCAAGTGCTGAGTTGTTTCTTCTCTCAAGTTGTTTCTTCTCTGTCTCCTTCCTCAAGTGAGGACAGGATTAAGCCCTTTCACATCCAACTTTATGTCTGTAGATTTAGGGAATTACAACCTGCAGGAGGAATTCTTTCCCAGTCACCCTCAGAAAACCCCCTGGAGAATTAAACACATCCCCACACCAGCCCAAATCATGCACAGCCCCCCTTGCTGTGCTTGGAGGGGCCAGCAGCACCTTCCTGGAGGAGGAACGAAGAGTTTGAGCACAGGGGAGCCACCCAGGGACAAGGACAGGGACAGGAGGCACCGAGGGCTGGGAGCTGCTCAGGTTTCCCTGCTGCTCCTGTGCTGTGCTGGTGGCAGGGTTTGTTTAATTGCAGCTCCACGGTAGAGATAATTTGTAGGTATGAAACTCGTCCTGGTGGGCGTTCGTTTTTGTTGGCTGTTTGTGTGAACAGCCTGAGTTCCTCCTCCCAGGCTGATGCTTCCGAGCTGCTGAGACACCACAGGGAAGGCACCCACCCAGCTGGGAACACCCCTGCCCCACTGAGCCCACCGAGGCACAGGCAGCTCAGGGATGGATCCTCCTGCTCCCCCTGTGCCAGCAGGAAAGGTTCCCCCGAGGGCACGACTTGCTGGTGCCCACTTTTATTTGTAGATGGGGGATTTGGCTGCTTGGGATCCCCCAGCACCCCACAGCGTGGGTTCCTGACTGGGGAGGTGTCCTGGATGCAGTTGCCATGGAAATTTAAAGCCCCCATCAAGATGCAAAGGGACCTAATGAAATAGTGAACAAATAGCAGAAACCGAAGAGGATCATGGTGAGGCTTCTGCTCTGCTGTCCGAGCTGCAGAGGAAAACTGACCCTGGAAGCAAAGAGATGGAAAAAGCAGGGAAATAAAGCCCACCTGAATCTGAGCTGGGGCTGGGATTGTCTGAGTTTTGTTTTCCTTTCTGACCAAAGAGCAGAAATGACAACTCCAGGACACAGAGAAAGCAAGAGCACAGCTCCCTTCTGACCCAGCTTGCAGGGCAGGCGGTGAGGGACAGGCAGCCCTTGCTCCTCCAGGATGGGCTCACAGGATGGAGAGTCCCAGTGGCTCCACAGGACCTTCAGCCACAACTGGGACAGGGCAGCTGAAAACTGGGGGGGACACTGGGAGGGGAGCACTGCATTACTCTGAGACACTGTCACAAGGTCCATGTTTTTAGAAATCACAAACATCCCCATGGCAAAAAGGCACCCACAGGAACACCAAGTGCCTCTGTAGGGTCTCAGAGCCAGCCCTGAGCAGGGCTCTGGCTGGACACCCCATTCCCCTGCCAGCAGAAAGCTCCTTCCCACCCTGCCATGAGGCACAGCACCAGATATATCTCTGCACCAATTTATGCAGCACGGCAACGCGCTCCCTCCATCTCCCCGAGACACCAGTTGGCAGATCTGTGCTGTGAATGTCACAGCAGTCTTTCATAATAACTTCTCCCACCATCCCATCAAGTGCAGGGAGACGGGAGTACCATCTGCCGGGAGCTGAGCGCATCCCTCCCTCGCCAGAGAAACCCTGACACCCTTCCCTGGGCCCACTCAGCCTCTCTCGGCGTGGAACAGCCACACTTGAGTCTCCCAAGTCTCTCCCTGAGGGGCAAACAGGTCCTTTTTGTCCCCCCAGCATGTCTGCAGTGATGGTGCTGGGGGTGAGGGGTGACCAGGTGCTGGAGCAGCTCCTGATGGGTGTTTTTAGCCATTTGAGCTTTTCCATGTCCCAGGGAAAAACACCAATAGCGTTGTGTCTGTCTGCAAGGTCCTTCTCTAAAACAAGGAGTGGCAGCACTTGGAGCCACCAGGGATAGAAAACAGTGTAATCTGATTTTCTCAGGCAGGAGAGTGTCACGCCCCAGGGGACAAAGGTCTGATCTCTGGCCAGAGCCAACCTCTGAGGCATGGGAGCCACAGCCAGGCAGTGCCAGGGAGATCACCTGGAGAGGATCCCAGCCCTGAGCCTGCTGCCACTTGGGGCTGCACCTCCAGCCCGTGTCACCCCCCAGGCCATGTCCCAGGGAGGGAGGGAAGGGCCTGAACCAGCAACAACCAAAGGTTTATCCCATTTTTGAATTCAAGCAGAGGAGGAGCAGCGAGAGGAACAGGGCATCTGAACCCAGAGCTGTTTACACAAGGAAAATCAGGTTTCCAAATGCTTTTCAAAGCTGGTTCAAAAGTATTTCTTGAAGAAAACACTGGAATGGGAGCAGGGATCTTTGCAGGAGCACTGGGCATCACTGGGGTGGCAAAGCAGCAGCAGCAAGGCAGTTTGTACCTGTGTTTGCACAGGGGGTGGGAAGAGTCAGGGCTGGAGTGGCAATTAGTGCAGGAGAGAAAAATCTCAGGGCACTCCAAGAGAATTTTGTTGACGCTGTTGTGCTCAGTGTGAGCTGGGAAAGGCCAGTGTGGTCTTTGCCCCTGAGGAGTGAACGTTTCAGTACTTGGATAATGAGAAAAAAGGTTTTCTGAGGAAAAAGAAGTGAAATGCTTTTTCTGTCGTGAGGCACTTGTTTTCTTTAAGCTGCTTGCAACACTTTTCATAATTAAAATACCTCCAGAACGTCACACGGTGCTTTTTGATGCTTGCTCTTTGATTTGGATCAATGAAAATGTCCTGGGAGCTTATGGCAACAGCCTCGCTCAGCATTTTCTCCACTTGAAAGAAACCCAAGAGGAAAAAAGAATTTGTGGCTCTGCAAGAAGAAGGATTTTCCAAAAGGGCTATTCCACACCATGGGAAAAAAAAAAGGAGAGTGATAATAACCTCACTCCTGAGTTTTCATCAAGGCTGATTTGCATAATTAGCACTAAAATTAGTTGTTGTTCTGTCCTTTAGGGCATATTGCAAAGGGAACCTGGTGGGAGCAGAGCTTTACCCAAGGCAAGCTGGGTCCCCCTGGGGGTGTCCCCAGGTCCCCAATGTGCAGCCACAGGTCCCAGGCAGAACCAGGACTGACTTCACGCCTTGAGAGGCTCAACCCTGAGCACAGCCAAAGCCTGGCATGCCCAGGCACCCCACAGTGCCCAGAGAAATGAGAAGAACCCTTAGATTTGGATCTCGAAAACACATTCTGATCAAATCCTCTTGGGTTAGCACTGAAATCCGAGCGCTGCCGGAACAGGGAGCTGCCACCCCTGAGCCCTCCTGGCTGCTCAGCCGGGTTTTCTTTGGGATGTGCCCATCTCCCAGCCGCAGCAACCGTGCTCAGGAGTGAACAGTTGTGAAAAGGGACTTTGGAACCAAAGCAAAAGAGAAAATAACTCAACTCCAGCTCCCAAACCTGCGAAGCCGCGCTCACGCTCCGGCACGCTCGGCTACACGAGGATTTTATTTTTTTTCCTCCCCCCCCTTCAACAAAATGTCAAAAATGTACTTAATGAGAAGTTCTTCTGTTACAAATGAAGCAGTAATCTGTCAGAAGGGAAAATCTGCTGTAAAGTTGGAGCTCATGCCCTGACTCGGTGCCAGCAGCGCTGGCAGCCGGCGGGGCCGGAGTGCCACCTGCAGCGGTTCTGGGGAACTGAGCCATCCCGGAGCCTGCTGCCGCCGGCTTTGGGGCTGCTTGGCGAAAAACAGCCCCATGCTGCAGCTGGGAGAGGGTTGGGAATAGTGGCAGGGGTGCAAGGCAGGTCATCAGCAAATTAATCAGCTCTGCCGCAAAAATAAGAGGTTCTTTTGCGACTCGTGCTCGCAGCGGAGACTTCCAGAAACTCGTGTTGTGGGGCGTGGAGAGCTCCTCGTGGGGATCCCTCGTGGGGAAGAGTCGGGGCACAGGGATCTGGTCCTGCTTCCATGGGCAGCACACGGCAAAACCCAGCCTGGCACCGGGAGGAGGGGATCCAGTCAGAGGCAGCTCCCAGAAAGATCTGCGGGAGAACATATGGTGTGTTTTTAAATGCACCCATAACATTTATTTAAAATACAGACTCTAAAGCTTGCCAGCAAAGCTTAACAGGAGGAAAGCTTGCTTTATGCTGGAATGTCTGCTATTGTTTCAGTCAAATCATTAGGCTCGTATTTATTTGGGTTTAGGCTAAACAAGTTGGGAGTATTGCAGGCAGAGCTGCCTAAGGATTCCCCTGCCTGCAGGATCCCCAATCCAACCTGCCTGGCTCGGTGATGTCCTCCTGGCTCAGGGGGCTGCCAAACCCAGCCGAGCTCTCTGTGTCCTGACGCAGTCCCTAAGGCAGAAATGTCCCTGGCTCCGACAGGGAGCAGGTCCCGGAGGAGAAGCTCATCCCAGTGCGTGCCCTCCTGGCTGCCATGGGGAGAGGCTGAAGCGCAGGTGGGAGCCGAGCTTCCGAGTGTAGCCCAGCCTGGCCAGCCCCGCGGCTTCGGCAGCCGCATCCTCCCGTGCTGGGGATGAATCAGGGCCCGGCAGGCGGGCAGGGGCTCCAGCAGAAGGCGACAGTGGCATTTCGGCTCCTCCGGCCGGCCCGGCGTGAAAGGAAGCAGCCGGATTGCCGCAAGGCACGGGGGCACCCCCGGGATCTGTCCCCTCTCCTCCGCCTTCCGCTGCGCTCTGCCGGCACCTCCCGCGGGCACTGCCAGCTCTGCCAAGGACAGAGGGGCCAGGAATAGCAGGAGACGGATTTCTCATCCCCTCGGTGCCGCGGTGCCCAGGCCTGGCACGGCGATGCTGCTCCACAGGTAGCTGGCGCGGGACAGGTGACATTTTGCGGGCTGTGTCCCTCGGCTTTGTCCCATCCCACGCTGGGAAGGAGCCACGGGGAGAGCCCAGGGCTGGCGGCACCCCCGCTTCTGCCGCAGGCTCGGCTCTGGCTGCCCAAAGGCAGCGGCACCATCTAGAGGAGAAACGGGCCCCGAGCTCAGCCCGCAGCCAGCAGGCACAGGGGCTGCAGGAGAAGGGCAGCCTGGTCATGAGTGAGCGGAAAATCCTTCCTGGAGGCGCTGTGTGAGTGCTTTCAGGGTCTCATGGGTGAGTCCAAATGGCCCATCTATCCCAGAGAATGGGAACAGGGGGATAGGATTCACAGATCCTGCCTCTGCCTGCTTTACATGCTACTGATCTCTGCTGGCTGCAAGGAACAGGGCAAAGGAGAAGAGAAAAAATAAATTAAAAATCCCCAGCCTGCAATCAGGCTGACCACACACCCCCGAGCTGGGAATCAACAGCCCTGAAAACAATTTTGTCGCTCAGCTGGACCTGTATTACTGCTCTCCCTCTGAACAGATGTGCCAGTGACACTCACGAATTATCACAACAGAGATTCGAGGGGGTGAGGAAAAGCCCCCCCTCTCCCCACCCTGTGTTCCCCCTTCCCCACGGTGCTGAGGCCAAGCCACTGCCCAGCATCCAAACAAGTGGCAAGCACCCGATCCCTTGCGCTGGGGATGTCTCCAGACAGAGATTTTGGGGAGCAAACCCTCAGGGCCATACCCACATGTATCCAAAGGAAAAGGAGGCTGCTCTCCACTGTGCTGACAACACCCACCAGTCACGGATGGCTCAGCTCCCGGAGCAGGGGCTGCCCTGTGCCACCCACCAGCTCACCCACCGCCTTCCCTGTGGCAGCTGGATGAGCCCGTGCCTGGGTTTGCAAGGCGTGTGAGCGCCTCACCCTCCCCTGCAGCCTCCTGCAGCACAAGGGGATGTAGGAGCTCCAATCTCACTGATTTCAGATTTTCTATTTGCACCACTCAGGCCCCTGCCGGCTGTGCAAGTCACAAGGGAGCGTTGATCATATCCCAAACACAACCACTAACACGTCTCAGCTCTCAATCTGCCTCGTTTGCTGACACCCAGTTTTCTCCTCCTCCTCCTCCCACCAGCTCCTCGCAGCCGGTTCCTTCCTCCCAGCACGTAGGGCTCAAGCTGCTCCGGCTTTCCCGTCCCACGCAGGCACACACAGCCCGAGGTGCTGCCTCCGCACCTTCCCTTCCCTGCCCGTGGCTCTCCTGAGCTCCAGCCAAGCAGGGGAGCCTGGCTAAGGGTCAGAGCCAGCCCTCGCCCTGTACAGTGTGGGATGCAGCAAGAAGAGAGCAAAATGGAAATCACCTCAGGTAATGGGAATGGGCTTTCTTCCCCCTCTGATTCCTCCCGGCCACTTGGGCAGTGACAAGAATTTGTGTGTTGTTGAGCCACGGTTTTGGTGAAGGTTTGTAGCCCCACATTGTTCTCTCAGCATCTCAGTGGGCCAAGGTGTGCTGGAAGGATCACAGAGGGTTTGGGTCATTCTCCAAGGAGCCCAGACCACTGCCAGGGGATTCAAGATCAGGATGAGGAAACCATCAATGCCAGCAGCACAAGCCCCATCCAGGAGAAAGCACATCACATTTTCCTTAATGCTTCCTAGGGCAGGATTTGGTGTCCTGCTCTGTCTCCAAAACTGTTATGGATCTGTTGTACTCCAGGCATTTGCCCAGTCAATGTTTCTCCATCACTGACAGCTCTGCAGGATGGGAGGGTGAATCTGCACTGCACTCAGTCCCATCACTGGCCATATGGCATGGCCCTAAAAGCCTCCTGAGCAGCAGGAGGACATGTGGAGTGTGAGCAGATGCAGCTTGCACGAAATTGGGGTGCTCCTGCCCTCCTCACCTCTGGGCTGGTGCGCTGGGAGGTGCCTTTGGCCCACTGGGAGAACGGAATGAAGGCTGGGGGAAAAAGAAATACCTCAAATAACTATCAGCCTGTTCTCCAAGCACTGCTCCAGCCAGCCTGGAACTGCTCCTGGGAGGTTCCTTCACCCTGCAGAGCTGTGGGGAGGCTTTGGCTGCTCTGCTGAGAGCAATTCACTCTGTGCTGCTTCGCTGGAGAAGAGCCCAAGCCAAAGCATTGCACAAACCCCCAGCTCAGCGTGTTTTTTCAGCCTGATGAAAACTCAAAACAGGGGTGATGTCTGGCTTGATCTAAAACTTATTTAAGGAAGCGTTTTAAGCACTGAACCAAACACAGGAGCTATTTGCAAACCCTTGATCAAAGCCACTGGTGCAAAGAGCACTTGGCAGCTGCAGGTGCTGCTGGAGGAGGCTGTGCACCCTGGCCCTGGAGAGACTGGACAGGCAGCATCCCGTGGTGGCTCCGTGGGCTCAGCCTGCTCCACAGGGACCTCACATTTCCATTGTGCTGCACTTTGGACAGAGACTTTGAACCCCTGCCAGCTGCCCTGTTGTGAATTCACTGCAGAGAGGTTTCACTTGTTTGCAGCCAAGAGTCCGTGGATGCTAAAAATAGAGCACTCCTTGAAGGTGATCTGAAAAGCTGAAGCTGCCTCTTAAAAACATCGGTTTAGAGCTAATGGAGGCCGGGACAGTGCTCAGGATGGCTCTGCTGGGAATCAGGAGTTGCTCCACAGAAGGAATCCAACAGCCTCTGCCTCAGAGGGGGCTGCAGGGATGCTCCTGGGCGAGCAGCAGATCAGGAAAAGCACTTCTGTAAATGCAGGACCTGGTAATTGCAGGTGGACAAGTCCATGGCTGTGCTGGGATTCCTCAGCAGAGAGTCAGAGAAGCAGTAATGAGGGCAGCTGGAGCATGTTGTGTTTTCTTTCCCTCCCCCTGCCCCATTAAAGCTCTCAACAACTGCAGCACAAAGTCAAAGCAGTTTTCTTTTGAAATATAAAGTGAGTGCAGCATCTCTGTTTCACTCTGGCTTTTCTTCATGTAGCAGGGCAAGTATCTATCCCAAGGTACATCTTTGATCCTGCCCTTTAAATAGGCCATTTAAAGGCTCACAGACCCCTTTTCATCACCAGCCACCTTGGCTCATGACACCAAATGCCCGTGTTTATATCCTGGCTCGTGGCTGGAATCAAAGTGTTGCTGTGGGAAACTGCACATGGTTCATTAAAAAGTAGAAAAAAAGCCTGACTTTCTGTCCCTGAATGAATCCCCACGTGTTTGGCCGTGCTCCCAAGCCCTGAGGTGCAGGAAATATCCAAGCACTCGTGGTGCTGGTAGGGCTTGGCACCCAACATCAAGGCTCAGTTCCAAGTGCTCATCCCAAAAGGAATGGACAGGTGGGAAGAGGTTGGTCACTACTCTGACAACACCTCAGTGACCCCACAGAGACAACAGCAGTGTGAGGAGCTGCTGCAAAAGGAAGAGCTGACCTCAGGAACGCAATGAGAGGTGGCCTAAAACACAAATGTGCTGCAAAACCTGGCAGGTTTGGGGCAGGAGCTGCTGCCTGTGGATGCTCATTCTGCAGTCCAGGGATGAGCAGAGGCTCTGGAGGAATCCCAGCTGGTATAACCTGGGACAAAACCAGCACAGAGTCTCCGTTTGGTGGTTTGAGCACCACAGGACCAGTTTGCCCTTTCTGGGTAGGACCCACAGGTGAAAGAGCATCCCAGAAAAGCCACCCAGCTCTGGCTTCTCATATTCTCGTGTTCTCCCCGAAATCCCAGGAACTGGAGACTGAGCCGATAAGAGTCTGACACCTAATGGGCACAAGCAGAATTGTGACAAGCACAGGAGCCAGCTGGAAGCGTCCTTGTGGGAATACTGACAGCACTGCCTCCGAGCAAAGCCCGCGGAGATGGGCAGAAAGGAGGGATTTGTGTAAAGAAAACTCTTAAAAGCCCACACGGCCCATGTCCAGGATTGTAAACATGAAATATTTATCATTCAACCTAGATAGGAATGAGTCATACAAAAACCATTAAAAGGTTCCAGGTACAGAATATGAGAGAGAGGCTGTCATTTCCTTTGATATTTTAGAGGTCTCTGCCACATGGTAGCAAAGAAAGGTCAGGGTTACAGTTTAAATTCTTGGCACTAAATTGTGTTTTTCACTTTGTCTTCTTATGCCAGAATTAACAAGAATGTGGACAAAATATGTGGAATTAACAAGAAAAGGGACATCTTCCAAAGCAATGAGCTGTGCCCCACAGAGACCTTCAGCTGCACTTTTATAAGAGTCAGTGATGGGAAGCCCACCAGGATTGACTCAAAAATGTTAAATGCACTCTGTAACCTGCCTCTTTGCTAAAATTACACTTTAATTTGCTTCATGGAGTCAGATGGTTTCTTTCCTCAAAAAAAAAAATCTGTCAACCAAAGGTGATTTACAAATACAATGTCTTCCAAGGTGAGACAAAGCACAGCTTCCAGCACTGAGCTCCACCAAAAACTGCCCTTGAACCTCCTCTTGCCTCAGGTGCTGCTTCCCTGGGCAGCATCCAGCCCTGTTAAAAGGAAGCTCAGACCATCTCTGTTCCATTCAGAGGGTAAACAGAAATGTTTAATACCCAGCACTGTTTCCTGGCAGCTTTCACAGGCATCTCTTTTCCCTTTTTTTTTTTTTTTTCCTAAATTAGATCTTTCTATTATAACTTCAAGGCCTCATGAGTCTCCTTGGCATTTATTAAATAACAACTAAAGTCTTCAATTTGCCATGTTGCTACATGATCCAGTTGTTCTCCATCTAATAAATCATCTGAGATCAGACTGAAGGAGCTGAACAGGGCAGGGAGATGTTGGAGCAGGGCCAGCACTGGGTGTCCTGAAGTTCAGTACAGCATGTGAAAAAAGGACCCTAAACATTGAGGGTGAGGGAAAATCAGATTTGGCTCTGTCCACCTCCTTCCTCCACTGCTTTTTCCCCAAAAAACTCAATGATCACAGCAGGATTGTGCTGTTGTAAATGAGTTTTGCCCCAAAACCCCAAGAGGTGCTTGGGGAATGCAAAGGAGAGGAGGAGAGGGTTTGTGGAACCCGAGGTTATCGACTTCCCTAGGCATGGATGTGCCCTCAGCCTGCATCAGTTGTGACCCATTTTCCCAAAAACCAGCAGCACAGCAGACATGGCTGATGTTTTAACATAGCTCCATGTAGGAATTTTAATTGGCCACGAAGCCACAGGTTACCCAACAATAAAATCTGCCCGGTGAGTCCTTTTATTCCTGCTAATTTGGTTTTAGTCTTGTCCTTTCTCTCGCTGGGAAAAAAAAATAAAAATAATAAAAGCCATCACCTGAGCTGTGATTTCAGGCTCTGAGGTATCCAGAGACACCTGTAATGAGCACCTATCCCTGCAAACAGGAGGAGAAGATCTGGAGGTCGGGGGAGATATTTCATTTTGGAAATGTTCCCTTGCCATTCCAGCCATTCTAACGAGGGGTCCAATTAGTGCTCGTGACTTTGTCATCTGTCCAGCGGGGAGGGGGACCACTGCTCTCATTTCCACCCAAGATCAGGGATCAGGAGGACAAATCACCCCTAATGGCACCTCGGGGAGAGGCTCTGCTCTTCTTTCAAGTAAAAGTGGCACACAGAGCCACAAATGCCACCTCAGCTGGGGACAGCAGAGCTCTCCAGCAGCAGCAGCAGCCTCCCCCCTCCCAAGCAACTGCATGTGCACAAAAACATTTATCAGGCTTCTGGCCACAGCTTTGACTTTAATTTTATTTTAAAAGTGCATTCACATGTAAATTGGCTTGGCCCGGGAGGATACAGGAACACAAGAGCCTTTTATTTCCTCTGCCGCAGCGCTCGGGAGGAATATGGTGAGCGAAGCAAAGTTTCCTCACCTCCAGGCTGCAATTCTGCAGTGAAGAAAAAGCAAGTCCATTGTTTCCTCCTGCACACAGCTGCTGGCTGTGCTGTTTTCAGCAGTCTCGTTCAAGCGAGCCAGATCAGAACATAAAAGCATGTTACATATCCCAGGGACAAGAACACACAGGCAAATGTCTTATCGGCTCTGTATTATCTGTTGTAAGAGCAAGAGATAAATTAATAAGAGTTTGTAACTGTGTCTGGTGATTTGCAACATGGTCCTGCCCCACATTCCCAGGGTCAAACCTGGTTTGGTGGTAAAGGATTCCTGGGGGGGAGGAAAAGGATTAAAATGTGAAGCTGGAGATGAGGAAAGGGCACAGAAATACACGTGCTCCCCAAAACAAGAAGCTCTGGGATAAAAGCAGGTGAAAATCTGTTCCTTGCCGTATGTCACCCCCATATCTTGTGATGTGTTGCCACTAAAAGAGTGAAACACTCTCAGTCACCCCATTTCCAGCCTCCTTAGGTGCTGTCCCCCACTTGTCATCACCCAGCCTGAGCATTTCCCCTGTGATTTTGATGACACCCAGCCAAAGGATGCAGTTTTCCTCTGCATCATCACAGGTGTTCCAGCCCCACGGGGAAACAAAACGCACTGACAAAGTGAAAACAGGCAGCACGTTGGGTTGAGGCACCAGGGGTTTGTTTGCCAGAGACAGGGAATGGAAATGCTTGTGCAGATTTATAGACAGAGTTGTGACTCACTCTGTGTGTTTTAGGAATGAGCAGGTTGAAACGGGTGTCCCGATAGGAAGCATCCCACAGCTCGGTTCTGCTCTGGAAGCACAGGGATGACAGCACAGGGTTGGCAGTGTGTCCTCAGGGAAAACCCGCCTGCCAACAATGAATTAGAGTACCAAAACTTTGTATTTCGCTATATGAACGCTCCAACAACCCAACAGCTCCAGGAGCCCCAGCACCTGCTTCAGCGGCTGAAAGCAGAGGCCTTGGCTCTCTGCATCTCACTTCTCGTTCTGCACCCCAAACTTTGCGCCTGGGACAGCCAAGCATTGCATCCTGCCGATATTTTGAATTTCCCCCATTCTGGCAGCCCCGCTGCACCCCGAAGGGAGCGGGTGGATCATCCCCTGCTCTGCGCATAGCTCCGAGGCAAGAGCCGAGTACCATCTCGTTCTTTCCGCTGCTGTTTTCCTGCTCCGCGCCGGGACCGCGGTTTGGAGCCGGGCCCTGGCCGCGGGGCTGCTGCAGGAGACCGCGGTGCCCCTTTCCCCCGGCGGCCCTTCCGTTACGATCGTTACCGAGCTCCCGCCGCCCTCCCTCCGCTCTGCGCCGGCTCTCAGGGCCAGCGGCCGCCGCCGCCTTTGTGCCCCGGCCCGGTGCGGTCCCTCCCCGCCTCCCCGCCGGAGCCCTGCGGCGCATGCCTCCCGCTCCCCGGGGGCAGGGAAGGAAGCGCCGCCCGCTCCTGCACCAGCGCGGCGGGCAGCGGCGGAGCGGAGCCCGGCGGAGCCGACAGCCCTGCCCGGGCGCCGCCGACCCCCGTCCCCTCTGTCGGCCTCCTCTCGGCAGGTGAGCGGCGGGCGGGGGGCGCGGCCGGGCTCCGCCGCGCCGGCGGCCGAGGGAGGCCCGGGCCCGGGTCCGGGGCGGCGGAAGGCGGGAAGGGGCAGCCATGGCGGCGCGGGCAGGGCCCGGCCGGCCGCGGGCAGTGGGCGCGGCGCCCCGCCGGGGTCCCGCGGGCGGCGGCTGCGTGCGGCACCCGAGCACGGGGGACCCGTCACAGCCCCTCCGGGGTGACCCCCGAGCTGGGGCTACCCTCGTGTCCCCTCACACAGCCCCTGTGGGTGCCCCCCGGCTTGGTGTCCCCTCATGTCCCCTCACACAGCCCCTGTGGGTGCCCCCCGGCTTGGTGTCCCCTCATGTCCCTTCACACAGCCCCTGTGGGTGCCCCCCGGCTTGGTGTCCCCTCACACAACCCCTGTGGGTGCCCTCCGGCTTGGTGTCCCCTCATGTCCCCTCACACAGCCCCTGTGGGTGCCCCCCGGCTTGGTGTCCCCTCATGTCCCCTCACACAGCCCCTGTGGATGCCCCCCGGGTTGGTGTCCCCTCGTGTCCCCTCACACAGTCTCTGTAGGTACCCCCTGTATAGGAGTCCCCTCATATCCCCTCATGCAGCCCCTGTGGGTGTCCCCTCATTTCCCCTCACAGAATTACAGAGGGTACCCCCCGCCTCCTGGATGTGTGTCCCCTCATTTTTCCTCAGACCCTACCCTGGGTGTCCCCTAATGTCCCCTCACACCCTCTGTGAATATCCCCTGGCTGAGTGTCCCCTCGCGTGTCCCCTCACGGTCTCCATGGCTGCCCTGGGTGGGTGCTGGGACACAAAAATTCCCCCCAATCCCATGTAATTCTCACAGGACCCCCAGTCCAGGTGTAGGATACTGAAGGCACCTGCCTCTTCCCTGAAAACTGTGGAAATAGGTTAATAGGAGAAACGTTAGGGTTTTATTTTTTAATGAATCTGGGAGCTAAAGTGTGTTAATTGTGTTGCTTCAAGGTAATGAGGTATCCTAATTTCTGGTTTTTTGATCCTTAGCTGCTTATTACAAGGAAAAATGTTTTTAATTTATATTTGCTCAAGCGAAGAGCGATGAATAATTGTCTTCCCTTGTTGTCTTTTACCTTACTCTCAGTAAATAAATAGAAGTTTTGAAGAGTTTAGAGTCATTAATCTTTTAAAATATTTAATGCCACTGATTAATTTGAAACCAGATCTAGAGAATAGTTGACAAGTGCAAGGTCAGTGAGGTTTCAGAGGGAAAATCATGTCCTTGTAAGTTGGCAGAGTCCAGTGCCACTGCAGCTGGGGCTCACTGTGCTTGTGTGGAGTCTGGGCTTGAAGAGCCACCCAGCTGCTGTAGTTTTTGGGAATTACTGTCAATTGTCCTACCAAATGATGCTGCAGGTGAAGCCTTCAACCCTTAGGGGATCATGTGGAGGTGGTGAACTCTTTGGGGTGTTAACTGGAGTTTTGTGGGTGGCTTTTCCCACCCTTCCACAAACCAAAGCTTCGTTCTGTCTGGGGTTTCTACTGGAGCACAAAGAATAGCTCCTAATCTTCATCCTGCTTTTGTGCACTCCCCAAGATCTGTGTTTGCCAAGAGCTTTTATCCTGCAGTGAGGCCAGATGACTGATGTCTCGGGGTTATTGCTCTAGATTGTGTTTCAGGAAGAAATAAGTTCCTTTTCTCTGAGCTGCCCCAAGTCCCTGGGCTGTGTGTGTTTAATGCCAAGTAAAAGTAAAAGTAAAAGCTAGTAAAAGCTGTGTTGGGATATTGTGTGAGATGTCTGCTCTCTGAGGAAGAATTGCTTTGTGTCCCACCATCCCAGATGATGGACCAGGTTTCTCCACATCCACCTGTCCTGACCATGTGGACACAGCCAGTGCTGCTTTCGTTGGAAAACTGGAAAGCTGAGCTGTGTGGTCCTTAAAAAGGGCAGTTTTGCCAAAGCAAACAACGAGCAGAATATTTTGCTGAGTTCTCCACTCCCACTAAGAAATAATTCCTTAAAATTGTTCTTTCTCTCCTGCCACTAATTTTTCTGCAAAAATATTCAAGCAACCTCAGTGCAAAGGGGTTTACACGCACCAGTGTACTGAATACCATCACAGTGGGTACCTTTGTGGGTCTGGGCAGTGCATCATTATTCAGGAGCACATGTAAAAAGGACCAGAAAGCACAGGAAGAGTTATCAGAAGTGAATTACCTGCATTGGGTTGTGATTTTGCCAGAAAATACTACAAACCACAGATGAGTGCTCTGCCTTATCCCCAGTGGCTGGAGAGACTGATTTACCTGTTCAAGTGATGTTGAGGAGTAAATCCTGTGATTATCTGGCACAGTAGTTCTGGGTGTTAATAATTTACAGTTTATGTTACCAGGATTATTTCATGGAATTTCTAGAAGGCACATGCATAATAAATATTTGTGGTTTTTTCTTTGTTTTAGGATGGAGGAGAGACCAGTCTGAAAATCCGTTCCATCGTGGACTTTGCTGTGGTCTGCTAGAATGTTCCTTATGGATGCTCCTCCTCTGGTAGCTCTTCAGACAAAATGGGAGTCCTTTGGACCAGCAAGGAATTGTAGATACCCCGTTTGCTTCCCTGAATCCGACGGCAACGTCACCAGAACCTCTGTGAGCGCCAAAGTGCAGATGATCATAAACAACCTGCAAAGCCAAGAGCCTGCCCTGGGTATGAACCATGAGTGTGGCTGTGTTGTGCAGAAGAAACAGAAGGGAGAAAAAGGCACCAGTACCAGAGTCACATCCAGCACCACGCTGCTGCGGAAGCATCCTCAGTACAGCCAGAGAGGGTGCCCTGAGGATTCTGATGACAGTGAAGTGGAAAAGAATGTTGAATTTGGGGCTCTCCTGCTGGATTCTGACAGCGATGATTCTGTGGACCGAGGTATAGAGGAAGCCATCCAAGAGTACTTGAAAACAAAAAGCAAAAGTGCCCAGTCCTTGCCAAGGAATGCAGAGCGTTCTGAGAATGTGAGCAGAGACAAAAGGTTTAAGAGAGAATTCTCTCAGAACAAAGTGGCAAGTAACCTCCTCCCTGTGAAATTTAAAGCTGAGATGCTCTCTGAAGAGTACCTGTCTGACCACCTGGGAATTGGGAAAAGGCTCCAGCCTGCTTCTCCTCAGAGCATCAGCAGCGATGACTCCTTTGAACAGAGCATACAAGCTGAAATAGTGCAGTTCTTGAATGAGAAAAAGCAGCAAGAAATTAGTAAATGTGTTACTGAAGAGGATAAAAAGGATTCTCGTGTGAGATCTGTCCTGAAATGCAACAAAGAAGCATCGAATACAGCAAACTGTGGTGCTATAAAGCAAGACTGTAATGCACTGCTCCTGAGACACCATCCCAAACTGCAAAAATCCAGTGCCCAGTCCAAGTGTTTGCAGTCAAAAATCCAAGCAGAGCCCAGTGATTTCAGCCAGGTGAACCAAGCATATCTAGAAATGGCCACTGCCAGCCAGCCCTGGCTCGTGGAGCAGAATGAGGGAAGTGGAGCTCATTACTGGGAGCCAAGGGAAGCACTTACCAAGGAGAGCATGCACACATCTGATTCGAGCAGTGATGATGGCATCGAAGAAGCCATTCAGCTTTACCAGCTGGAGAAAATCAGGAAAGAGGCAGGTCATGCAGCAAACTGTGTCCCTTTGCAGAGGGATCAATTTGATCCAAAGGGTATGGCAGACATTTCTGCCAGCCTGACAATTAGCTCCACAAAAAGTGCCTCACCAGAAATCCCTAAAAACCCTATAAGCAACAAGAGAAAAGAAATTAATTCCAAGTCAACGGGATTAGAAAGCACCAGCAATGACTTTAATAAGCTGTTTAAACCACTGAAAAAAGCCAGACATTTTGCACTTCCAGAAAACAAGATTGCTGCTTGTGAGCTCACATTGCAGGCCTCTTGCAGGGCAGACACATCTGCAGAACTCATGTGTGCAGAAGCTATCCTGGATATTTCCAAAACAATCATGCCATCCCAAATGGGAAGTGACAACAAATCCCTCACTGCAGACTCCTTCTTTTCTCCCCAGCTTCTCTCGTCCTCCCGTTGTGAAAGTGACAGCAGCCTTGTGGACAGTGATGACAGCATAGAGCAAGAAATCAGGGCTTTTTTGGCTCTGAAAGCACAGTCAGAAAACCTTGGAACAAAACCTCCCAGCCTGTCACGCTCCATCCAGATGCCTCTGCCTTCTGATCCAAACAGCCTCACCGGGACCCTTCAGCCTGCTCTGCCCAAAACACTGAAATTATCCCTGAGTAGGAAAAGGAGACTTAAAAGGGAAGGCAGAGCAGCAAAACAAGGGGGGTCAAAACTACCTGAAGAGCTGGAACCAGGACTTTTCCAGCCAGGTAACTATTCCAAATTCCCTGTGCTCCAAGAGGAGCGTGCCCTGAGCAACCCTGCAGAGCTCCGGGATGCTCAGAGTAATAAAGACCCAAGGCAGCAGCAGCTGATGTCTCCCAAATTGTCTGGCTCTGATGGCAGTAGATGTGTGTCCTTGGACTCTGTAAACCCTTTTCTGCAGGTTCAGAGTAGCACAAGAAAACCTATAAAAAACCCCATCCAAACCCCAGAGAGGGAGGGGTCGGGTGATGAGAGCAGCTCTCTGGACAGTGATGAGGACCTGGATAGTGCTATCAAGGATCTGCTACGGTCTAAAAGGAAGTTAAAGAAGAAATCCAAGGACCAGAAAGCTCAGTGTAAGAAGAAAGTCAGATTCAGTGAGACAGAAACTCAGCTGCTGGATGAGTTCAGTAGTCTTCAGCAAAATGAGTGGAAATGTAAAAATCCCTCACTGCTAAAAAGCTGCCTCTCAAAACCTAGGAAAGCTGTGAGGGAGAATGCAGTCAGGAACCCTCCAGACAACATCAAGCTTCCCAATGACAAGCCAGAAACCATGAAAAACCTGGAGTTTAACTTACAGCTTAAAAAAAGCAATAAACCTAAACCAGTTTCAAACCAGCGGGGGGCTAAAAATAGAAAATGTGCTTTCCCAGCTGTGTCAGACGCCAGTGACAGCAGCTCAGTGGACAGCGATGACAGCATCGAGCAAGAAATCAGGAGGTTTTTGGCAGAAAAGGCTAAAGACTCTGCAAGCAATTCAGAGATGCAAAAAGGTGATGCAAGTCCGGACCTATTTAGAGCAACCAAACAAACTGGTAATAAAGGAAAAGCAAAGCAGCAGCCGGTGGAAAACGAGATTGACCTCGTGCTGGGTCAGAGTAAAAATACTGAGGTAGCTCAGCAAACTGAGGAGGTGAAGGGCTCTCAGAGAGCAGAAGGGAAAAGTGCAATGTTAGCTGGCAGTGGGAAATGTGCTTCCTCTGCCGAGAATGTTCCTACTACTGGTCAGTCAAAAGCTAAACAAGGACTGGGTGGGGTCAAAGGTGGTGCTGCTGGGGAGTTACTTGGGAATGCAACAGGTAAAAGGAATGTCCGTAACCCAGAGCCCCCAAAACCCAGCAGAAATGAAGGGTGTAAAGTGAGAAAAGTTATGAATGCAAAGCCCAGATCTAAAAGGAAGAATACCTTCCAATTAAAAATCTCAAGTAAATTTATTGCAGGTCTGAAATACGCCCGGGACAGGAAGAAATCGATGCTTTTGAACAAAAAGCAGAAAGCAGAGTGTTTGCTCACCCAGAGCAGTGCCTCGGGAATGGAGGCAGCTTCCCAGGACACAGATGTACTTAACCCCTTGCCAAAAGGCGAATTTAGCGGGGAAATTACACCAGCAATAACAGCAGCCAGTTCTTCTCAGAAACTCACTGTGGGAGGGGCGAGTCCCCATGTAGCAGAAAGCTGTGCAGGAGCTGAGTGTGTCAAAGAGGCAGCTGAGGGTAGCAGGAAGGCTGATGCTCCAGGGGATCAGTCCCACTCCAGCCTGCCCTCTCTGGAACAGAGCGTGGCAGCAGGAAAAGCTGATAAGGTTTGCAGAGAAACCTCCAGAGCTGAGAATACCCAGATGTGGATCAAGGAAGGAGATATCCACCAAGGCAGCTGGGCTGACTCCACTGCGGATCCCCCACGCCCTGAGTGCAGTGTGGGAAAAGCAGATAGAGTCAGCAGAGAGGCAGCTCAGCACAGTGCTCAAGTGGGCTGTAAGGGAGGGAATAACCAGCTGGACAAGAGGCCAGATGCAAGTTTAGCTTGCCCAAGGCAGGAATTCAATGTGACAGCAGCAGCAGTGTATAATAGTGGAGGAGCATGTGCAGATAACCGTGTGCAGATGTGCATTAAGGAAGAAAAAGTTGACAGGCAGGAAGAAATTCAGGTATCCAGCTCCAAAATGGAAGGAAAAATACTTGTCCTGCAGAACAGGGAAGCTGCTAGTGAAGTACACCAAGGGCAGGAATTTTTAACCAAAACCTGTGCAAAATTTACTGATCTACCTGCAGGGGACTGCCCAGGTTCCCTCTTGGAAAAAAAGGTTTCAAATATGTAAGTACTTTTTTTTTTTTTTACACTAGCAGTCTTTTTATAAAATAACTCTGATTGTAATTACCTTGATAAAACTTGAGACAGGAAAGGAGAGGCAGTGGGAGATGCTGATACCTGTATATCATACACACACTAATGTGAAAATAATTCTATTTAACAGGGATATCACAGATAGACATTCGTAGCTTTTGTAGAATTTTGTAAATTATTTAAAACGCTCTAAGGAAATATTTTTTATAATGATTTTTAGGGCTTGCATTCCTACAGGATGCTGTAGTTACTGTAGATAAGATATTGGCTAATTACACTTTAAATTATGAGGCCTCTAATTGTCTCTCAAAGGGAAACCTGTTTGCGCACAGAATTTATTTGGGAACCTGTTAGGACATCCTAGGAAAGCCCTGGATAGCAATGCAGATGATGTGACAGTGGCCACACCTGAGCTGCCTCAGGACAATCCTGTGGGGTGGGTTTTGCTTGGAGCTCAGATTTCCCACTTGAGGACTGTGGGATGAGGTCCCTGAGCAGAACTCGTGGCTGTGGAGATCCAGCCTGGAAGATACAAATGCAAATTCAGGTAAATCAAGTGGATGGCTCTGTCTGCACCTCCTGTGCAAAGGGATCTCAGCAGCTGCTCAAAATCCTTTTGAATACCCAGAACCTCCTGCTAGCAGATGATTCCAAGCACAATTGCAGTCCAAGACAAGTGAAGGAGTGTGTCTGTTCAGACAACATGATTTCCCTGGATTTTCCTGGATTTCTGTACTGTTGGGCCTGCAGGGCTCAAACAATTCCTCGTTACTCTCAACTCTCTCATTTTGATGCCCTGCAGTAACCCAGAGATGGCTTTTGGTTTCCTCAATGAACTTTCTGGAGCTGAGTGCCCTTAACTTTCCATTTTCAGAAGTGGTTTTTAAAATGTTACATTTCTGTGAACTTTTCACTGACAATTTTGGTGCAATAAAGCAAAGCTGGGTTTGCTGTAGGAAGTCACAACACAAATGGATTTTTTCAGCCACGGATATTTTCAGCACTGTTCTTTCTTCAGGCTCTTTCTCTGCCTCTGTTTCCAGCAGCCAGAATAAAGCAATTTTTCACTACTATCTTTTTATTTGTAGTGACTTTCAACGGGATTGAAGTAGCAATTCACATCACACACACAAAAAAAAGTGCCCCCACACTGGTTTTGCTGCAAATTCAAAAGGTATAAATTGGAGCTGTTGGCTCTTTCATTTTCATTTTTGTGTTGTGAAGTCCTTGGAGGAGTTTGTTCTCACATCTTGTCCCTGTGAATTGATCTGATATTCTCTTTGCTCTTCTGCAGAACTTCTCTCAGCCAAACCACCACTTAGCATCACTTTGTTTCTCAGTCACTTCAGGAGTCTTCCTCCAGGCTGGCCTTAAACTTGCAAAATGGAGCAAAAGCAGCCAAGACTGGATCCAGAATCCCATGGTGTCCCTGGTGTGATGCAGAATGTAGGCAAAATACGTTGTAGCATAGAGTAGTATCTGTGGCATGTAGAGAAATAAACATCCTTGGTGTGTTTATGCTGTGGTGCAGCTACGTTTGGAACATGTTTCTAGTGCTCACTTGGCATTTCTGACTGTCCAGCCACCTTTTTGTAGCCCTGGGGTCGGTTGGTCGGGTTGTTTAAAGGTCAGTGTGTTAGCTCATCTCCATTTTGTGGTAGGAAAAGTGTTTTTTTCCGTAGCTCAGTGCCTGCACTCCCTCTTCACAGGTTTGTCTTTTGCTCTGCCTTGATTCCGTTGCAGGATTTGAGCCTTTTGTTTGGAATAGGTCAATAGGCTGGTATTTTAAACTAGAAGTTTTCCAAGTACCTTGCTTTAAAAGGATTAAACTGTATACTTAATTTTCCTAGAGATCTTGGAAGCACTCTGTACTGTTTGTATAAAAAGCTGAATGTTTCTCCTCAAAAGTTTTCAGTAAATCCACATTAAGAATTCAGAGGTGTCTTGTGCCCCTGTCACTGTGTCTGTGTCCTCAGTCCCACTCGTGACCTGATTCACTCCCAGTTAAAATGCAATTCCAATTACCTTGTGCTTTAAATAAAACCTGATTTCAAACAGCACTTTTTTTTTTTTTTTTTTTAATTGATGAACTTGATTTGTATATAGGAACTGGTGTACATTGCTGAGTTTCTAATGTTTAATAAATGGGGTTCTGCCCGTGGACCGTGAAACTGGAGTGTTCCTATGGTTTGTGTCATCATCTTGAGCGAGTAATAACTTTTGTGTTCCCTCTTCTTCCCTCCTGACTGACGATGTCGTTATTTCTCTGTAACAAAAAAATGAAGGAGGAGAATTTACAAAATACAAAGGGGTGGCTTTGGGGAGGTTGGAATGGTTCTTGTGGTAGCAGAACCCCGAGAGTTTTCTTTCCTGGTGTTTGTGGTAAAGAAGTGGAATCTTTCCATGTGTAATTAAATGTGTGTCAAGGAGCATCTCTGGGACTGCAACAGCCAGGGCTCCCATGGCAGTGTCCTCATCCTGGCCCAGTTGTCATCACTTATTCAGAAAAGAGAAGTCTGGTGGTTTGGAGCAATAAGAAATCCCTCTTACACATCACTAAAGGCTGACCAGCTGAGGAATAAAAGAGATTATATTGAGTGCCAGTAAATTGCCACACGTGGTACCAAAGTTGGGACTGCAGCACGAATCTCTCAAGGCTGAATCTTCATCAAAGCAGTTCCAAAAGCAGATTTTATTTCCTGTTTATAGAGACAGCGCCAGGGAGGGCACAGAGCGGGCACAGACTGCACAGCCCTGCTGGCCCTGTCTCTCCAGCTCTGGGGAGTGTCCAGAAAACTCCTTTTCCTGTTTCTCCCACCCTCCTGAGACACCACTTATTGCAGTAGATACATGGAACCATAAACTCAGCTCTTCCTTTCTGTTAATGAGTGATGGTTTGTATTTTTTAAAAATACACAATGCTAATTTTTCTTTCCAGTCAGAGCACAAAACTTGTTAAATTTAGATATTAAGTGATTAAACAACTCGGTGTTTTTTATTACAGCTCTGGTGAGTTACAGATCCTGACTGCAGTACCACAGGTGTCAGATAAATGTGAAAAGAGGTTTATTGCTTCATTTGTTACCCCAGTGACTGGTTTTGTGTGCTTTGGGTACAACTTCAAGGTTCCTCAAGGGACAATAAGGACTCCCTTAATTTTTTATTCCCAGTTCTTTGCAGCTATTTTAGGAACATGTGTTTTGACATGTATCTGCTCTTTATAAAAGGCAGGAACGCAGCATCCCTACCCCCATTTCTTTTATTAATGTAGAAGCTTTTAAATTTTTCATCCCTTCAGTTGGTGATAGTTCAGCCTCACGTAATTTTATCTGCAAATGTGAAAATCTTCCTTTCAAAAGACAGAGTAGAAAGATTGTTCCAGGTAGATCCTGTGTGGTAAAATGAGTCGTTTATAGGATGATATTTTGAATTTGTATAGGTATTTCTTTTAAGGAAGGTGTATTTGGTCTAACCTCTGAACACTTAGATACACTGTACACTGCATGCCAAACTCTTCAAAGGAACTGGTTTCAGGACTAAAATTAAAAGGAGAGAAACTGAAGCAAGAAAGAAGAGGTGGGTGTTTTCAGATGGAGTGGGAAAATAAGTGACAGAATCCACTCTGTTTATATTTTTAAGAGGCAGCCTTATTCCTAAATTATGCCACCTGCAGAAAAATCTGTGGATTAAAATATATGTAACATTGTCACATTATTTCTATTGATTCAGCACTTTGTTATTTTCTCATTTCAGGAGAAGAAAGGGAAGTTCTAAGAAGCTCCAGGTATTGTCTAGAGTCTAATACAAGAATCACAGCAAATGAAAGAGGGTTGCTTATTTCTTTTTAGATGTTAAATCTTTGAAATGTTGATTTTTCAGGCCCATTTCTGCTCAGTTTATTTATCTGTTCCAATTTATTGGTGTGTTTGCAGCAGAGGGGGATTTACCCAGCTCTTACCACATGCCACAAGCAGGGAATATTTCTGACATGTGAGGAGTATCAATCGCAGTGGGGTTTGGACATAATGTTACACTCATTGTTTATATTTTTAGCAAACAGTTTGAATAATATTATGCTCATCTTTAATGTTATGTTACACCTGTAAGGTGGGACAGTTTCTCATCCATCAACAGGCAGAGTAGTTTCTCTTAAAAACTCATTTTTCAGTCAAAAATGTTCAGATGTTCTTTCAGTGCAGTCCCTGTCCAACTGATGCAGTTTCTTTGCCTGTACCTACAGTTGTTCCAATAAAACTTCAAATTTTTTCTTGATTACTTGTCATTATTTGAATAATTTCTTACAACTTTGTTGTTTTGAGTGAGAAGAAATGTGAACTTTCTACCAGAAATCCAAAGAGTTAATGAATACCTCTGGAAAACTTGCAGCTTGATTATTCATTAAATAGTAGAGAAGCAGTTTAGTCTTAATTTTTAATGATACATGGTACATGAGGCAAGAGTGTAAAGGATCATTAGAGAAGGGGACAACGGGATAAATACGGAATTTATGTAGTTCTAGCATTTATATGCTGCTGATAAATTAGGTAAAATGCTTCACATCAGCTACCTAACTGACACTTAACCACATTAAATCTTTAACGTATTACTCCTAAATACCATTCCCTCTGTAGTCTAGCGGGTGTGTTTAGTAGCAAGGCTGGCTGTGGGTGTATTTCCCAAGGCAGCCAAGCGCTGCAGCCGTGTCCTGGCTACAGCGGCTGGTCCCGGCAGTGCGAGGGGCCGCTGGGGTTGTAGCTGGGGTGGAAATCCAGGTGCTCGTAGGCGGTGATGAAGGTGTCGGAGCCGGTGCAGTGGCTCTTCTCCAGGGACGTGTTCAGGCTCTCGTTCCTGTACATGCCAATCTTGCCCAGGTGATCCGAAAACTTGTGCGAGAGGGAGTGGAAGGAGTTCTGCGGATGGCGAGAAAAGGAGAGAGGAGAGGGGCGGGGGAGGGTGGGAATGTTTTAAAAGCCAACCTCGACAGCAGCTGCAAAGGCTGGATGCAGCGGGGACGGATGCTCGGTCCCGTACCGGCAGCTCGTGCACCGTGGGGGCCCTGCTGCCGTAGCTCTGGTTGACGGTCCGGAAGCGGGGGTGACCCTGCGGCTGCCTGCGGGGGGAGAGCACAGCTAGCGCGGGGAGCGGGCCGCCGGGGCCGGGCCCGGGCCAGCGCTCACCCGTAGCCGCGGTAGAAGGTGAGCTCCTGGAAGCGGCGCGGCACCCCCGGGCTGAGGCCGGACATGGCGGAGCCGCCGGCCCGGAGCGTTGCCCGGCGACGAAACGCGGAGGGCGGGGAGCGACCGCTCCGAGCCGCGCAACCGCCCCGGGCAGGGCGGGGGCCGCGCTCCGCTCCGCTCCGCCCCGCAGGAAGCGGAAAGCGCCGCTGACCTTCCCTCCCTCCTCCTCCTCCTCCGTGGCCTGCGGCGGGCCCGGAGCATGGCGGTGCCGCGGCTCCTGCGGGCAGGTGAGCTGCGGGGCCCGGCCCGGCCCGGCCCGGCCCGCCCCGCCCGTGTGACCCGCGTGTTTCTCTCCCGCAGCAGCCCCGCGGTTCTACAGCAGCGTCCCGGTCCCGGTCCCGGTCCCGGTCCCGGCAGCCAGCCGGCCCCGCGGTGAGTGCTGCCTGCACCCCCGGCACACAGCGCTTGAGCCCTGCAGCAGCGGCCGTGCTGCCTCGGCCGCCGCCCCGCAGTCCCACCAAACACACGGGTTATTTGTTCCCCTCTCTCAGCTGAGGATGACAAGCTGCTGACCGAGCCTCTCAGCCACCCCGACTTCTTCAGCGTGAAGGAGCTCTTCACCCTGAAAGATCTCTTTGATGCTCGGGTGCACCTGGGCCACAAAAAGGGATGTCGGCACAGGTGAGTGATGCTTTTCGTGATCCAGTGCTTGTTGACATCGGGAATGTTTCCCCAGACCACATTTGCTGGATTGGTCTGAGCCTGGAACTGCCCACCCAGGGCAGGAGATCCCCCCAACATTGAGAGGGTGTGAGACTGGGACAGACGCTGGGTGCAAGGGCTCTCACAGAACACCTCTGGTATCAGCCGGGAGCAGGAGCATGGGATGGTTCCTGTGGTGCCCCACACATCCACAAACACTCGATGCCTGCACACCCCATCCCCGTGTCCCCTGTGCCGCCCTCCCGCTGCCCCCGCAGGTTCATGGAGCCCTACATCTTCGGCTGCCGCCTGGATCAGGACATCATCGACCTGGATCAGACCATGCAGCACCTGCAGCTGGCCCTCAACTTCACGGCCCACGTCGCCTACCGCGGGGGCATCATCCTGTTCGTCAGCCGCAAGCGCCAGTTCTGCCACCTGGTCGAGAGCACGGCGCGGGCGTGCGGGGAGTACGCGCACACCCGCTACTGGCAGGGCGGGCTCCTCACCAACGCCCACGTCCAGTTCGGCCCTGGCGTCCGCCTGCCCGACCTCCTCGTCTTCCTCAGCACCCTCAACAACGTCTTCGAGCCGCACGTGGCCATCCGGGACGCGGCCAAGATGAACATCCCCACGGTTGGGGTGGTGGACACGAACTGCAACCCGTGTTTGATCACCTACCCCATTCCCGGGAACGACGACAGCCCCGCGGCCATGGAGCTCTACTGCAAACTCTTCAGGATGACCATCATCCGTGCCAAGGACAAGAGGCGGCATAGCGAGGCCACGAAGGAGCTGTGGAAGAAAGCCGAGGGCAACTAGAGCCCTAGAGATGGGCTCAGTGCCTCTGCTCCAATTCCATGGGACTGGCTCTGCATCCAGAGCACCGGCTCTTGGCACAGCTGGCTGGCTGGGGAAGGGACCCCCCAGTCCTGTGCACGGTGATCCCACAGCAGTCACAGCCGTGGAGGGTCTCTAGCTCCAAAAACTTGTACAGGGCAATGCAAGGGGAAATAGAGCCAAGCCAGCCCCTGCTCCTGTCCTTGAGTTTGTCACTGTTGCAGGGGGGTGCTGCTGTCCTGTGGCTTTCCTGAGCTTGTGATCTCACCTGAAACCACTTCTGTTTTGCATCTCTTCTTAGCAAATAAAAGGATTTATCCCTGTGATCCTCTTTGGATTTTTCTCTTGTGGAATGGGATGGGGAGTCTGGTCAGGGCAATCACAGCAGTGAGGGAAAGGGATGAAGGATGGGCCCATGCTGGGGACACTGCAGAGTGGCTGATGCAGGATGGGAGGGTCCCCACTTTGTCCCAAGATATGCTGGGAGCGCCACCTTTGCCACCACGGGATGTGGGGGACTCCAGGAGCAGCTGAGAAAGCGTTGTGTCTCCGTGGGAGGCCATTCCTGGGCAGGGCTCTGTGTCCCATCCCCTGTCCCATCCCGTGTCCCATCTCGTGTGTCTCATCCTGTGTGTCCCATCCCATGTCCCATCCCGTGTCCCATCCTGTGTGTCCCATTCCGTGTCCCATCCCGTGTGTCCCATCCCATGTCCCATCCTGTGTCCCATCCCATGTCCCATCCCGTGTGTCCCAACCCGTGTCCCATCCCGTGTGTCCCAACCCGTGTCCCATCCCGTGTCCCCTCCCATGTCCCATCCCGTGTCCCCTCCCATGTCCCATCCCGTGTGTCCCATCCCATGTCCCATCCTGTGTGTCCCAACCCGTGTCCCATCCCGTGTCCCCTCCCATGTCCCATCCCGTGTGTCCCACCCATGTCCCATCCCATGTCCCATCCCGTGTCCCATCCCGTGTCCCCTCCCATGTCCCATCCCGTGTCCCATCCCGTGTCCCATCCCGTGTGTCCCATCCCGTGTGTCCCATCCCATGTGTCCCATCCCATGTCCCATCCCGTGTGTCCCATCCCGTGTCCCCCACCGGCCGCTCCCGGCTCTGGGTCCTCCCGCCCGACAGGGGGCGCTCGCGGGCGGAAGAGCGGCGCTCACGCGCGCCCGTCCCTCCCTATATAAGCGTGAGGCGGGGGCCAGCTCGCCCTTTCGGCGGGCGCGGGTCGGCGGGAGCGGAGCTGCTGCGGGGCTTCAGCGCAGCTCTGGCGGGGCCGCAGCGGGACCGCGACCGGCCTCGGCCTCTCCCGGCGGGGTCAGCGGGAAGCGCTGCGTCCCTCATGCGCAGGAAACCGGTGATGATTGAGGCGGCTCCACAGCTGCGCCTTCCCCCGCCACGATACGGCGAGGCTCCCTCAGGGCCGGTGCCGCTTTCCCCCGGCGCTGAGCGGCTGCGGCGGAAGGAACGAGCCAGGTGAGGCTGCGGGAACGGCTCTTCCCCCTCAGCCACGCGGCCGGGGCCGGCCCTGGGGCTCTGTGGGCTCCGGGAGCTGCCACGTGCGCCATAATTCGGGCATATCATGAAATGCGCTACAAACAAAATAATGATACATAAATATAAACTATTACATATATTATTAATATCTAATATGGTAATATATTTGTATGTTATTAACTGAATATATATATTTTTAAATACGTAGAGCTGTAATATAAAGCATACACAGCTGTGTATATTCTAATATACCCCATTGAAGAAAGGAAGAAAATTAAAGGCTTTAAGATTTTCAGGAAAATGTTTTCAAATATTTCAGTAGCTAACATGAATCTTTAGTAGATCTCCTTCTTGTAATTCTCTGGTTTTCAGTTATATGGCGCGTTTCACAGAAAATTAAGGTTAGGTGGTTATTAACAGCATTTTTCCTTTATTTTTCTTTCTTCAGCCTGTCAGTGGACAAAAAATGAACCAGCCAAGATGGTGTGACTTTAAAAATGAAGGGTAATCCTTCAGAAAAAGGCTGCTTAAGCAAGCTTCAGACACCTCTAACTGTAAGTGGAGTGGTACATTTGGTAGCCCAACATGCACCAAATACCTTTGTAGCAGTGCTTTTAAATAGGTGATAAAATCTTGTTTTGATAATACCAGAATCATGGAGTGGTTTGGATTAGAGGGGACTCCTTCCACTCTCCCAGGTTTCTCAGGGCAGCATCCAACCTGTACTTAAATGCTTCCAGGGATGGACATCCACCCATAATTATATTTCTTCAGTTTTTATGGGTTATTTGTTCCCGCCAGGCTGCCACTGGCGTTGCAGAGATGGCTGCTGTGTCATCTTTGTGTCAAAGAGTGGCAAGAGAGAGCCAGGCTATGTTCTACGCTCGTTTGTTCTGCACCCCGTGAGCACTCAGAGTGATTGATAGCCTGACATCATTAATCAGCCTGATAGGAGACTGGGGAAAGACTAACTGAGCTGTTTGAAATGTGAGATCTGCATGTAGCAGACTGGGAAGTTGTGTTTGATCTGTGCATATGGGTTTCTGATTATTTAGCCTTGAAAATCAGACCCTGTGGGTGCCACTTGTGTTACAGAAGACTTGAAGTGATCTGTAAAACCACGTGGCAGCACTGGGAGTCACCAACCTTAATCTTCTCAGAAAATGAAAGTATTTCTGTGCTGTTAATTTATATCTTTTGAATTCCTGTTGCCAGTGAAGCAGCAGTGGTGTAACCAGGCTTTGGGGCGTGGCTGAACACCATCCCGGTATTTCCCACTTTTCCCGAGGCCGTGCAGACCCGGAGGAGCCGCGGGCCAGGTGAGCTGCAGTGCTGGGAGCTGCCCAGCCCCTGCCCCAGCTCGTGTTGCAGGCGTGGCTGCAGTGCCACGTCTGTGTCATTCGGTGGCAGACAGCAACAGGCGATGTCTTCCCTGGTGCTCTGAGCCCTGTGAGCTCTCAGGATTGCTCAACAACCTGACACTTCCTGATGGCTTTTCCTGGTCCTTGGATGGGGAATGGTGAAGGGTGGACAGCACACAGCTGACCCTGTCCTTCAGTCCTTGGTCAGGGACACCTTCCACTATCCCAGGCTGCTCCCTGGATCCAAATCGTGCTGTGTGCACTGCCCCTTGTTGAGGGATGCCAGAAACTGAGCGAGAGCAGCTCTGGGCACGCAGGGATGGTGACCCTGAGGCTTTGCAGTGAGTAACTCTGGCACTGCTAAATGGGAAACCTCATTAAATGGCCTTTACAGGGCCAAAAGTGCCTCAGAGGTGCAAAGTGAACCCTTTAATTGGCAAAAGTCACTGGCTTTGGAAAAGAATGTTAATAAGGTTGTGGGGATGTGGTTATGCTTGAGGATGTGGCTCTTTTATTTGAATTTTGTGACTTTTAACCCTGCAATCTTTGTTTGGGGTTTTTCATCAGGCTTTCCTCACACCGGGGGTCCTGCATGGGCACTGAGTGCTAATGAGTGTCTCTTTAGAGCTTCCCTGTTTGAGGCACAGCAGAACCATGGACATTTTCTTGATGGCATTTGCTGGAACTGCCCTTCCCCAAGCAGCACTCCTGGGCCATGGATATTGCTTTGCTGGCTCTCAGCTGTGGAAAACATCAATGTTTTGCATGAAAGTGATTTTGAGAGAAATTAAAAATCTCTGTGCGCACAAGACAGCCCTTCATCACCAAGGACTGGTTTGTGTCATGGCTTCAAAGGCTGGGATAAGTCCAGATTTTTTTTTCCTGCACTATTAATAGCTTGGCTCTGCACCAGGGTTGGCAAACTCACCTTGGATTTTTAGGGAGTGATGGAATAACCCCAAGCAGGCTCGAGCTATCCTGCTCTTAAATTATCCCTTTCCTAAACTCCCCCAGCCAGATTAATTTCTAAAACCCCTCTGATGTCATGGCAAAGAGTTTCTTCTAAATTTGTGCCATGTCCTTCTGGACTGAAGGAAATCCCTGTGTAAAAGTTTCCTTATAACAGAACCTTAAAAAGTGGTTTCATTTCCTATTTCATCTTTTATTTCCCCTGGGATGTGAAAAATCTTGGGACAATCCCAAGACAATGAGGACAGCAGAGTCTGGATGGCAGGGGTTAATTAGCTTATTAGTACTGACATTATTGCTCCCTTTTCCTGCCTGTTTTTCAACTTTCCTGACATCCTGGGCCTTTTTTTTTATTTGCAGATTATGCCTTGAGCTGCAGAACGTCTGACAAACGTGGCAACTGAGAACTGGTTGGCAGCATCCACATCTGATGGTTTGGAGATTCCTAAAACTTGATCATCTGTGTTTTCTCTACATGGTTATGAAGGATTTAAATAAAAAAAAAACACTAAATAAAGATGCCACCTACAAGACTGAAAGGATTATGCTGTGTATTTGTGGCACCCCAAGTAATGCTATTTTTTAACCATTCTAGGATTTAAGACTTTGTGGATATGAGAATTTAGGATTGTTTTAAAGCATTTAAAGGTTTTACCTCCATCCCCTTGGGCACAGAGGGGATCCAATGAGATCAGATTGTCAGTCTTGGAGTGTCCTGGCTTTTTTTCCATCTCCTGTGGGGAATTTGGAGGAATTAGAGTGTAAAACAGCTTTGCCTTGACTCATTTCTCCTGTATGCCAGTGTGGTTTGTAAACTGCACTCACTTTGTGCTTTTTATTAGTGACAATTCCTGGGAGTCAGCAACGGTTCCTGGGAGTGTCCAGGGCCATGGATTAATGGAACAATTGTTGTCACAAGTGTCTTTATTTCAATTAAGCTGTCAGGGCCAGGTCTCTCAGCTACAGGGGCCACCTCTTCATAGATATTTAGAGAGGTTCTGTTATTGAGGGAATGGCTTCCCTCCACTTTTCCAGGTGCTTTAAGACTGCTTTGAGGGAAGGGAACAGCAGGGATTTAGTGGGAGGGAAGGATGAAAATGGCTTTTCTGACGCCCTGAGGAGGGGATTTTGGCAGGGGTGTTGGATTCCTTTGCTAATGGCAGGAGATGGATTTGTCAGGGAGCTGTTGCTATGGGGATGCAGGACAAGGGATGAGGAGCTGGGGTGGCTGCCTGGAGCCTCCCTTGCTGAATTCCAGTGAATTCCAGCTCTGCCTTTCCCTGCCGTGCACCTGAACCTGCACACAGGACCTTGGCAGTGTCAGTGAGGACCCCTTCAAACACAGAATCCTTGGGAGTGCTCAATGTTTCCATGGATAAATCACATTTCAGAGGCAGCTCCTCAGCAGGGAGTGAGCTCTGAGTGCTGGACACGGAGCACTCCTGACACCGAAATGTCCCCAGAGAGAGGTGATGAGGATCCTGAAGAACCAACAGAAGGAAAATCCTGATCTTTCTCCCCAGAGGACTCCTAAATTTGCAGCCCTGGTCAGGTGTATTTTTATTTTGTGATTCCCTAAGGAATTGTTGGCAGGAGAAGCAGCACATGCTCCAGCAGCAGGAACACGGCTGTGCTGGGAACAGAGCAACCTTGGGGGAGTTTATCCAGCTCTTCCTCCCTGCCCAGGGTTGTAAGATTGCTGTAATTGAGCATTTCAAGGAAACAGCCACAGTTGGAGCCCTGGGAGAGTAGACACAGCCAAAAAAAAATGTCTGGAGACCTGCTAAAAGCTTTGCCCGGAAATTCATTTTAATAATGAGAGAAGCACTGGATTATTCTGGTATTAACCTTCAACCTCTGCAGGGCAAACCCAGCTTAGTTTTTGGAGAATTAAACGGAGGGGTTGGCTTATCCCTGCTCGGAGTGTGGTGGGCAGTGACACCCGGGGCACACCAAGGCGTCACAGCGGTTCGAGTTTAGCCCTTTGCCTTTAAGCCATCCTTGGCCTCGGCCGCTTCCAGAGCGGACACGTGAGGGAATGGCTTGTGCTGCCAATTCCAGACTGGGGGCAGGAGCAGCTGGGGGAGCCTCTCACAAGCCACGGCATCACTGTCAGGGTCAGGCACTTAAAAACGGAACCAAAGAACCGCCACCATCCTCCACGGTGCACCAGACAGCTGATCTGCTTCCTGTGTGACAGCTGGATCTGATGGCAGCTGACTCAGACACTTAAGGAGAGACTTTTGAATGGGGAAATCTACCTTTTCCTCCTTTTTAGATCACAAACAAGCTGGTACTTAACAGGCTGCTGTTTGGCTATTGATGGACGGGTGTGATTCACGTAAAAGCTGTTTATTTACATCAGAGCCGTTCCTCAAAAGGAGATGTGACAAGTACAGCATGAATGATTCATTCCCATCTCTTTGCTCTGCTTTCCTGCTCATCAAGGAACAGTTTGATGCATCCAGCTGGGCTCTGCTTCCTTTTCCCTTTCCGTGTCTTCTTCCTCCCCCAAGCCTGCTCAGCTCAGCTCCGTGTCCCAGCTCCGCTCCTGCCAACCCATCCCTGATCCTGCTGGGTGGTGGAAGTCATGATGCTTGGTTTTCCATGAAGGAGAAGGGGCTGCAGCTCTGCTGAATTCCCTGTGCAGGGTATGTTTTTCCTGGGTGGGAGAGGATGGAGAAACAGGCCTTCAGCCCTTGGATCTCACGCCAAGCTCAGATTGGAAACGCCAGAGCCGTGCTTCCCCCGTTAGGAATATTTGGTGTTGGAAATCTTCTTCCAGAGCAAGGTCTTGAGGTTGTTGAGCACGAGGGAGTGGTGCACTTCCATCTGGCTGGCCAGGCCGCTGAGGGTCATGCAAGTTCGGAGCTGCTTCTGCAGCTCTTCCTTCAGCTCCAGGGGAGCTCCATAGAGCAGATAGTCCTGCAGCAGCCCACACACCTTGGCCAGGTTGGGCTGCACCATGTCACCCTTGCACTGCTTCAGGAGCTTGTCACACGCGGCCGTGCAGTCCCGCCCGTAGGTGCAGTCCCCGTTCTGCTCACAGTGCCGGCCCTTGAGGAATCCTCTGATTGTCATCTCCGTCGCCACCTTCCGCAGGTTGACCATTTTGAAGTCGTACTTGTCGTTGTAGCCCACGTTCCTGAGGCTGCTCTCGCAGATGTAGAAGTTCCCGTAGGTCCCGTGGAAGATTTCCTCCACGAACTCCAGGAGGCCGATGGCGATCTTGGCGCGCCGGGGCCAGGCCGGCGCAAACCACTGGTGGATGAGCTGATGGGCGATGGGAGGCAGCAGGGACTGCAGGAAAGGGGGGATGTCCACCCCATAGAGGGAGGTGTGGGGGATCTTCTCGGTGACATAAAGGTCCCCGCAGTGCCCCAGCAGCTTGGCCGTGTGCTCCTTCTCGTGCAAGGAGAACATGAGGAGGAACTCGTTGAGCTGAAGCAGCGCCCAGATGGATTTGGCCTCTGCCAGGGACACCTTCCTGTCACGGTTCACGTCTGCCATGGTGATGATCCGGCTCACCAAGGCGGGAAGAGATGGCTGATCCCCCAGCTTGGACTGCAAAACCAACAAGAATTGGCATCAGAACCTCACAGCTCTCCGTGTTTGGGTGTCACACCACAAAACCGAACTGGGGGAGCAAAGAACTGAGCTGGGGAGAGGAGGAAACGATAACACTCCAGGAAATCCAGCACCATACCAGGTGTGGGTAGATCCAGCTCCAGCAGAATTTTTCCAGCCTCAGATAAAAGAGTAAAGAGTAAAAAGGTGCTCTAGACTCTCCTGCCAGAGTTGCCACCCCACCACTGCTGCAGGAGCCCCAGCAGGGGTCAGGGCCACCAAATCAGCTCTGCCCAGCACAGATGCCACCCACAGCCATGGCACAGCCACCTCCAGGGATGTTGCTACTGGAATCTCACAGATGAGGATTCATGGCAGGGAATGGAGGTTTTCCTCCACTAATCCAGTGCATGGCACCGGCACCCAGCAGTGGGTGGGGGCCACGGGCAGGAGGAGCTCTCGTTCAAAGGGAAGGAAAAACACCATCGGTGTTTCTGACTCACAGGAGCCATCCCAGGCCTGTAGGATCACACAGGGCCCTGCACTGACCTTCAGGAAGTTGAGGAGCATTTCCTTGAACTCGTCCATCGAGGTCCCCCGCGTGGGTTTGTCGAAGAGCACCACGTCCCTCCTGGGCACAGAGTCCGGGCGGCTGTCGGCCCTCAGGGCTTCCCCGATGCCACATTTGATGATCACCTCCCTGTCCCTCCAGAGCCCTCTGTAAACCTGCAGCACAGGGAGGGGGGCAGCAGGTGGAAGGAGCTGGGTTCTGGTTCAGGATGTGCAGAGGGTTTGATGCTGGTGCCCAGCCCCTGGCATGGCTGGGGGGCACACACCTACCTGCTGGCTGGGGGAGGAGGAGAGGCAGTGCTGGAACAGGAGGCTGCGCTCCTCACACAAGTCCTTGCACGTGGAGCCAGAAATGATCCCTTTCTTGTACTGGTCACACTGGGGAGGGCAAGGAGAGAGGAGCTCAGCAGGGACAGATTTCTACTGGCCCTTAGGGATGGCTCAGTGCCCTGAGCATGGTGGGGCTGGGCTGGCAGGGAGCCCTGTGCTGCTGGAGGGACCTCAGGGATTTATTCCTGGATGCTGCTGCTGCAAATCCAGGGCTTTGGGAGAACTTGTGGGCTGAAGGAGAGGAGGGCAGCGTGGGGTTGGGTGAGGATGCACAGGCTCAGGGTGCTCAGCAGAGCAGCAGTCCCTGCTGTGAAGCAGGCTGGCCCCAGTCCAGGGGGTGGCAGGGACAGGGACAGACAGTGGCTCTGCTCCACAGCCAGGCTGGGCTGGAGACATCCCTGGGCAGGAGAAGCTGCAGCTCCTCAGCGAGGGCAGCCTCAGGGCTGGAAGCTGGAGCTGCAGACATCCACTGCAACTTTTCCCTTTTTTTTTCTCTGCTGTGGATGGGAATTAACCCTTGGACCTGCTCACAGGGGACATGGCCAGACACGGCGTCTGGAAGCCCCAGCTGCGAGCAGGAATTAGTGCCCAGGACCCCGCGGTCGGAGTCAGGCAGAAAATCAAATTAAACGATCGTCGCTGTTGTTATGGCAATTCCTGCCTCCCTTCTCTGCTGAGGGACTGATCAAGGAGGTTTGTTCTGACACAGCCCAGCTCCCCCTGCTCGCCTGGGCTGGGCTGAGTCCCACGCCAGGCACACACAGCAGTCCTGGGGACATCCTGCCATGGGGAACACGGAAAGTGCATCACCCTGCACACCCAGGACAGGGGCAACACACAGAGCCAGGCTGCCACAAGGGGCTCTGGGGCTCTCCTTAGGGCTCAGCAGCAGTCACAGAGAGGCACCATGGCCTGAGTGCTCCCCCTTCTCCTCCTGCTCTGCAGAGCCCAGAGGGGACTGGTGCAATGCTGTCCCTGCCCACAGATGCTGCTCCCTGCCCTGACATTCCAGCTTCATCTGCACAGACACGGCTCTGCCCACGTCTGCCCTGGCTGCTTCCCTCTGACATCTCATGAAATTGTTTCACTGTCACCCTGGCAGGGCAAGGTCACCCCTCCTGCTCCGAGCTCCGTGCGATGGCAGGGACAGCACCAGGGCAGCAGCTGCCAGGAGAGCTCCTCCTCCCAGTTTTGGGGCTCAGGAGGCTGGAAATGGGGCTCCCACAGCCCCACTCAGCCCAGCACCCGAACAGGAGCCAGGGGCTGTGCTGCCACTCACGATGATCATCCGGCAGACGTGGCCGCGGCACAGCTCCGAGTAGGACGAGTAGTGCATGTAGGCCACCCAGCTGCCCACGAAGATGCCCAGCCACACCACCAGCAGGTACTTCACCTTGATCCCCGGGAGGCGGCCCTGCAAGGGAAAGGAAATGCTTTTGAAACCCTTTTGGAAGGGCAGGGCTTTGCCCAGGGCAGCGGCAGCTGGCCAAGGATGGCTTCTGCCACACAAACCAACCTGAGCGCTGGGGAAACCTCCAGCCCTTTTTATATATATTCATCAGTCTCTTATGCAACTCCTGCTGCAAGTAGGTCACTTAAAATTCCCTAAAAGCAGGGGGATTATGGTGCTGGGCTGCAAGGAGCTGGATGCTGTGCGTTCCCCGGAGCTGTGGCCACGTCCTCCCGCTCTCCTGCCCTGTGCAAGCCTGGGGTACCCTGGTGGGGCTGCAAGAGCTCTGCTCCTGTTTGGGGACACCCCTGGCAGCAGAACCCCCCCTTTACAAAGCCCCACAGGCAGGGGAAGCTCCCAGCAGCAGTTCCCATGTGGGAGCGGGTGAGTAACAAACCTGGGAGCTCACGGGTGATGCTCTGTGCAAACAGCTCCGAGGCTCTCAGCAGGATTTTGTTTTGTTGGCTCTGTTTCTTCCCCCCTGACCCTGGCACAGCAGCACTGCTGCCATCTGGCCTCCTGCAAGAGAGCCTGCTCACCTGGCTCGAGTAACAGAGCAGATCCCGGCAGCTCCAAAGGACAGGGAGTGGATCCTTGCATTAAACAAACCATTCCATCCCATTTCTATAGGTGATTCTACAGAACCTTGGCCTTTGACCACCTCCAAACCCTCCTCATGACCTCCTGCTGGGATAGGGCTGGATCTGAGTGGATGCAGCACCTTTAAAACCTGCCAGGGACCCTCGTTTGGGTCCTGTAGCCCAAAACCACTCCCCTCCTCCAAAATGCTCCTCCTCAGCCCCTCTCCAGGGCTCTGGGAGCCTCAGGAACAGGCAGTGAGGGTGAGAGCAGGCAGGTCTGCCTCGAGATCATGACATTTCTCCTGTTAATTGGAAACCCCAAAGTGTGAAGTGGGCCAGGGTGCCCGGTTTGCCTGTCAAGCAATGGCACCGCTAATTAACACGAAATTAAATTAAAGAGAAGCCAAGCACAGCCAGGACTTGGCAAAGACAAAGTGTGGGTGGCTGCTCCTGTGAGCTGAGAACCAGCTCATGGCCCTGAAGTCAGACACACTGAGACCCCGAGATACCCCCAGCACAGCAGCTCCCCAAAACTGCCCAGGGTGGGTGCATGAGGCCCCCTGCCCTCAGCAAGGGACTTCCCACTAGAGATATGGCTTGGAAAACCCTGGAATAGACAAAATGTCACTTTTTGCTTATTCTGACTTGGAATCCCTCGTGCTCCTGTGGAAGAAGGGGGGTCAGGACTGCAGCCTGAGCATGGCATGGGGAGCTCTGCCTTCATCATCCCCTAAATGGTGGAAAGAAACATGGGAGTGGGGGTTGCATTTCAGTGAGAGCTTCCCCTGAGCTTTTCTTGGATTTTGGATTTTGAGAGTTCCTCCAGCGCCTCAGTGTCAAGGCACAGGGGTTTCTGTCCCCACTGCCTCCCCTGCACTGAAGGGTGTTACCCCACGAGAGTTGCTGTGTTTAGTTTTAGAGTGACTCTGGACGATCTGGAAGTGACTTTGGGCTGGGGCTGACTTCAAAGGCAAAATGGATGCAGCATCAACAAAATCCTGCTCCATCCCTGTGCCTCCTCTGGGAACCTGGGGGTCACTCCACAGCAGCCCCAGCTCTGCCCCCCCAGGGTATCCCGTCCCGTGTCCCCTCATCCCCTCCGGGACAACCCCTCTGGTCCAGCATCTTTGCCATAGCCAGGGTTTCTCATCGCACGGCTGCAGAGAAAACACCCATTCGAGCATCCCTGACATCCCTGGCCCCAGCATCTCTGGAGATCTGAGGCAGGTGCCCGGCTCCTCGGAAGCTCAGGGATAGGAAGAGGATGGAAAATAAAGAAAGAGAAGGAAGGAGCCATCCCTGCCCAGCTGCCTCGGCGGCTTCACCCAGCGCTGCGGGCTGGGCTGCCCCGCTGCTGCCAGGCTCCGGCACGGCGGAGCGCGGAGCGGGTTATGCAACCGCTGCGGCCCCCGGGGCCGCTCCACACCCCCGGGGCAGCTCCAGACCCGGCCGGTGCCGGTGCCCGGCCCCCAGTTCCTCGCACAGGCGTCGGGGAGACCGAGGCGGAGCGTCCCTTTGTGCACGGCCGGTGCCAGGATGCTGAGACGGGCATCCCCGAGCCCGCATCCCCCATGCCAGCGCATCCCCCCGGCCCGGCGCATCCCCGAGCCCGCATCCTCCATCCCGGCGCCTCCTCCTTCTGCCGGTACCTGCAGGCCCTTGGAGAAGGGGCAGAACAGCACCAGATGCACCAGCCGCCGGATCCTCCGCATGCTGCGGGCGCCCCGCGGCCGCGGGCCTCAGGCTCCGGGGGGCATGGCCGGGGCGGCCGCGGCCCCCGCAGCGCCGCCGGGGCCGGGGGGGCCGGGGGGGCCGGGGTCCCGGGAAGGGGGGCCCAGCCGCGCCGCCCGCTCGCTCCGCCGCAGCGCCCGGCCCGGCCCGCGGGGCTCGGCGGCTCCGCCCGGCGCGGGGCGGTGCGGGGGGCGGGGGCGGCGCTCGCAGCTCCGCCGCAGCCCGGGGAGCCGGGGGGTGCTGCCCGGCACGGCCCCGCTCCGCATCTGGCCATCCCAGCCGGGGGTCCCATCCATCCCGCTTGAGGATCTCATCCCCACCCACTCCCATCCCCAGGCTCTCCCCACCACACAGGGGCTCTCCCAGCCCTGCCTGATGATCCTGGCACAGCAGGAAGGCGTCTGTGGAGCTGCTGATCCCACCTGGCCCCCAGCACCCACAGAAACTCCAGGTTTATCCAAAGCCATTTAGGGTGACAGCCAGCCAGATCTCTCCTTGTTACCCACAGCAGTAACCTGCGAGCACAGCTCGGGGGTGCAACCCCTCAAGCCTGACCCCTGCCATCACTGCAGCTCCTTCTCCTCCTCGCTGTGTCCTTTCCCACCCTGAAGCCCAGCAGCAGCACTGGCTCGACCTCCCTGTTTGCACTAGGCTGGGCAGGGAAACCTCACAGCAAGACAGGGGCTGCTTTGTGTCCCACAGGCCAGGGACAGCCCCATCCAGGGGAATCCTGTGTGCACAGGCAAGTTAGAGCAAAGGGGACAGATGCAAATAATACCATGGGAAATGATCTGGGAGGTTCAGTCACGAGGTCATTGTTCAAATAATTCCTTGCTTGCCATCGGTAAATCTTCAGATTATCCATTTGCCCCCTTTTCATGGTTCAGGTTGCTCCTTCCTTTTAAATTTGGTTCAAAATGACCTTTGAAAACAAGCTGGTCACTGTGAGCCCAGATCCCAGCTCCGTGTGAGTGCCAAGCACCGAGTAATCAGGGCCTAATGAGCAAAAGCCTTTGCTGGACTAATCTGAATAGTGTTGATAAATAGGGAGCATCACACAAAACTGAAACCTCCCAAATCTTGCAGTGTGTTTGCTGCCTGCTTTTAACGCCAAGGAGGTCCCTGCTGCTCCAGTGCTGCTCCCTGACCTCTGTGTGGGCTGGGCTGATATTTTGCCCATGGCAATGCCAATGAACATCACCTCGGCCACCCACAGCCCCTGTCCAGGCAGCTTTTACCATCCCACTGAAGCCAAGACAGTTTTCCAGTGGGTTCTTATTTTTAGTGTTAAATAAGACAGGAAAAAAGAGGAGCTTCTGGGATTTATTTCTGATGGTGAGGTTGGTAATTTGGGAAACAGCAGGGACAGGAAGGTGCATTGCTGGATGCGTTCCACCCTCCCTGCTCACCCTGCTCCTGCAGCTCCTTGTGACTTGAACCCTGATTTTGGAGGCCAAGAGTGGGAGAAGAATCCTCGATGGAGATGGGAAATGACACACCAGGGCTAGGGCTGAAGGTGGCTTGAAATCCACAGAACTCTGCTGCGGGGCTCTGCAAAATTCAGGGGTGGATTGTCCAGCGAATCTAATTAGGAATGAACAGACCATCCCAAACTGTAATATGCCAAGTAATTAAGTGATTAGTATTGATTGTTAGAATGTCTAATGAGAAGTTATCACAGAATGATTAATTAATCCAATCAAAAGAGTGATAAAAATTCTGCAGGTGTGATGATACTTTATATTCAACACACAAGGGAAGCGAGATGTCTCCCCATAGTGCCCATCTCCAGCCTCTATCCCAGGCACCAGGGATGCACTGTCTGGGCTGCTGCCCCTGTGCAAGGGATCCCTCCCCAAAATTCCCCTGGCACTGCCAGCATGAGCTCCAGTATCAGGCAGGCACCCCGAGCTGTGTAGCTCCAAGGTGGGGGAAATGGTCCCGCAGGCACTCTCAGCATCCAGAAGATGCCGGCATCAGTCAATGCTCATCTCCTCCCTGGGAATTCTTTCACTCACTGCCTTGATTAAGTCGCTTCAGTTTCTCCTGGTCAAAGCCCTGCTAATCCCAGCTAAGCCCGCAGCGTGCCGCACGCTGGCCTCTGCTCATTTCCCTGCCAGGCGGTGGCTCTGCGGCCACGTCCCCAAGAGCGCTGTGCCCTCGGGACATGGGAGCTCGCAGGGCAGCCACAGCCCTGCAGCGGTCATTTGCTGGCCCGGAATATTTACCTGGCTAAATGATAATGAGTACATGACCTCCAGCCAGAGCGGACAGCGGTGCAGGGCAGCCCTGACTCCTGAGCAGGGACCCCCAGCCATCCATCTCTCGTCCCTTCCAGAGCACCCTGAGCCGCCCACCCTTCTCTGGGTGGGATGTCAGAGTTGGGTGCCAGCAGGGGACAGCACAATGCCATCACCCGCATTCCCAGAGCTGCTGCTCGGCAGCGGGATGCAGGACCCCGAACCAAAATAGGGGCACACGTTCACCCCCGCCTCCTCTGCCATCAGAGGGATTTCTGCCCCGGGCAGGCTGTGATGGCAGCAGGCATTCCCAGGCAGCGCCGCAGCTCCGGAGATGATGGATCCAGGCTTTAATGCTCTTTTCTGTGCATCTTTGAAGGATTTGAGGCGGATCGCCCGCGCTTCCTGCGTGGCATCCACAGCTGGCTCCGCACAGCCCATCAGCTGCCTCTGCTGCCTGCCGGGCCCTGCCGGGCTCAGCGCAGCGGTTATAATTAGAAATGCTAATCAGCTCTTGTGTTTCTGGCTTGACAGCCCTGCCACCCCCAGCACAATCTTCCCTCCAATCTGTCCCATGCTCGCCCCCTCTGCTTCCTCTCCAAATCCCTGCTACTTGTAATTAAGCACTACGAAGTTAAGGGGGGCTGAATGGGGGTGCTGGGGCTCGTTGGATACCCTGGGCCAGGATTGCAGCCCCCCACAGAGCTCCTGGCTTGCTGGGAACTGTTTGGGGGTCTCACCCTTCATTCCCCACCGTCCCCTCGGGCAGGGGACACACCAGGGATGTCCCTGGCCCTGAACTGAGGTGGAAGAGAGGGAAGCTGAAGCGCTCTGCAGGCAGTGCTGCAGTTAAAGGCGAAGGGTGGTGGCTGTGGCTGGGAGCCCTGCGGTGCTGGCTCTGGAAGGGGAGCTTCTCTCATTGGGATTTCCATCATGTGCCAACCGTGGGCGCTTCCCAGCCAAGGAGGAAAGGGAGCTTGCAAAGGAGCTCAGAGAAGTCAGCTGAGCAAGCAGATCCCTGCACTGGCTTCGATTATGGAGTTATTCAGCATCAGGTCTTGCTCTGGGAGACACAGCCCAGGGGATTCCTCCTTCACCAGTGCCCACAGACAGCCCCTGCCAGCCCCCAGCCCCTCCACATGAGAGCCAAGGCACGGCTTTCACCCTGAGCATTTGGCTCCCAAAGTCAGGCTTGGCTAGGGAGACATTCCTTGGAGAATGGGGGCTCGGCTGGCCTCAGAGGAGATGGAGATGCACAAGTGGGATGAGCAGCTCTGGACACAGTTTTTACATCAACATTCATCTTCCAGGTGCTCCCTGTTTATCAGCTTCAGTGAGGAGAGGCTGCAGTTTGGAGGGTTGATATACAGAGGGTTTTCAAGAAGGCAGTGGCTGTCTGAGCAAAGGAGAATCCTCCCTCACCTCCTCTGCCCAGGGACCTCACACCTCACCTGGGACACATCTGCTCCCTGCAGCATCTGCCAGCATGTGAATCAACAAAGGGCTCTCCCTCCTCAGCCCAATTTCTCCCTGGAGAGAGGGAAATAAGAGAAACAAGGAGGTAAAGCAAAAAGAGCAGGGGAGGGACTGGGCATGGTGGCTTCAATGACAATGCACTCATGAAAAGGCACCAGCAGCACAGGCAGCTGACTGGGAAAGCTCTGGGGAGAAGTCGGATTGGATTTGTCATGACTAATTGACTCCCTCCAGCACTGTGGTCCAGCCTTCACGCATGGCATGAGCAGGGTCCCAAGCATCCAGGAATTAATGAGGGTCTGACCCTGTCTGCTCAGCCACTTGAGTTTTGCCAGTGCAGACAGCTGGCTTAAGAGGCCCTTTTATCCTTTACATATCAGATCAATTTGGATAGTTATAATCTAGTCCTGGTGAAAGCTCAGAGCAGACTTTATTGCCCAACCAGCTCAAAGAGGGGAAAAAAAGCAAGCAAGAGGGAGAGGTCATGCTGAACTATTGATTGTGCTGGTCCCAGATTGGCCTCGGCAGAGAGCTCACCCGGGACAGTTTGCCTCTATCTCCTAATGCTGCTCCATTGATCTTCTGTGACAGGCGGCAACTACAAGATTTTTGAGGTCGGAGTCATTAAGAGGCATTAATCAATAATAGAGGAAACAGAGAGAGAGCAACTGTTTGTTTCATGCAGACATATTCCCTGTGTGGATTTTAGCCCGCTGAGGTACATGTGGTTTATTTCCAGGGAGGTCTGCTAGGAAAAGAATTCACCTTGTGCTGGACTCGGGCACTTGGAGGAGATCCTGAGCCAGTTGCAACACACTGGCAGCTCCAGCAGGGCTGTGCAATGAGAGGGCAGCACCTGGGGAGTTTGTGGCTTCTAATTCCAGGTACCCCAGCATCCTACCCAGAGCCTCTGCTCCCACACAGGCAGCCCAGGAAGAGATGGGTACTGATTTCACATGCCCAAAGACCTGAGTGCTGGTTTCTCGTTGTGCTTCTACTAAACAAAGCTGCTGCCTGGAGGTGATGCAGCCAATCCCAGCAGCCTGTTCTGGGATGCAGCCCTGTGTGAGCTCAGCCCCAGCCCAAATTCATTCCTGTGGCAAGACTGGAGCTGTTTACAAGAAAAACGGTGTTTGTGCTGAAAGCACCCCGGGCTGCTCCGCTCCCTCCTGCCCTGCCCAACAGTGTCAGTACATTTCCACAGCTCCATGGTGGCAACACGCCTTTTTCTTCTCCAGCAGCTCCTGCGCTCAGCCTCAGCAAGTATCCGTGCAGATGCTGGAGTCCGTTTTCCCTTGGAGAGGCAGAGAAGGGGGCAGGAGACAGATCATCTTCAAAGGTGGTGGTTCTGGCACCAGCAGAGCAACCTGCTGCCTCGGGGTGATCTGGGGCTGGGGAGCTGCTGGAGCTGCCCATGGCTGAGCTCAGCTCCAGGAGCAGCCCTGTGACACAGAAATGATATTATTGCACACCTGGACTTAGCCCAAAGGCCCTTTAGTCCTGCTGTGTGCCACAGAGCTAGCACACCCTGCAGCACAGCGCTGGCAACCTGGGAATGCCACACTCAGCCTGGGGAGAGAGCATGGCACAGCCAACAGGGCCTGCACCCAGAAGGTGCCATGAGATGCTTCACAGTAAGGGAAATGTCCTTCAGGAGGCAGGGATGGAGATTCCAGTGGAGATCAGTGTCCCTTTCTGGGCACACCTTGTCTTGACTCCCTGAGCCCCAGTGTCCCACTTTGCAGCGGTCAGTACTGCTCATCCCCAGGGAAACAGGATCTTCCCAGTTCCTATAATTACAGCCACACATCCACAGCATGGGGATCAAGAGCTGCAGGAGAGGAGGGGATGAGATTGCTGGCTCAGGCTGCACAGGTGGGGCATACACAGCCCATAAAAACCTGGCAGTCCAGCCCTGGAGACATACCCAGAGCTCAGCACCACCAGCTGAATCCAGACCAGTGGAACTCATTAGGAATGCAGACCAGATTCTTTATAAGAATCCAGCCCAGGTGGAGTTCTTATCTGAACCCAGCTCAGGTAGGACACATTATGCTGATGATGAGATGACAATCTGAGAGGCTCTGACATGGGAGATGCAACAAACCCCTCTCCAGTCCCAGAGAAGCCCTTGTCTCACAGTTCTGCCTTCCCTGCTCAGCCCATCAGTCTCCAGCTCAACCACCCAGCCACCTCCACCAGCACAAAATCCATCAGAAACAATTTGATTTCCTTTATTTACACATGACATTTGGGAGAAAGCCTAATCATATTGCAACTTGGAAAAAAAATGTGATTCCATTTCTACATCTTTGTGCCTGAAAGAGCTCAAGAGCTGCAGCCAGACAAGATGTTCTGTACTGGGCACACTCACATTTCCGAGCACGGTGCAGACACCATGAGGTGCAGGGGGATTTCCAGCCTGTGGTTACAAATGTAAATGCAACAGTAAGATCAGGAAGTCTCGTGCTTTTGCTAACTCCTGTTTTCGTCAAAGTTTACCAGGAGCAAAAAAATAGAAGCCAGTGCCGGGGGGCTTGGTGGAGTGTTAACCCCAGCTGCAATCCTTGCCTGATGTGCACTGGCTCTGTGAACACCACTCTTCAGCCTCACTGACAGCCCTGGCACTCTGTGGGGTGCTGGTGTGGTATTCCTCTGTGGATCAGCATCCTACCTTGTGTCCTGCATGGATTTAAATCCACACCTGGCTAGCAGATTATGTCTTACTTTCTCAATAGAGTTACTTGTAGGTGAGTAAAGGTTACAGGAAGGAAGGTTCAGATTATTTAATAGCCTTTTAAAACACATTTCTCTCTTAATTGCATGTTCCTAGTCAAAGTCCCTTGGGCTCTTTGCCTTTCCAGTCACCAGCGGAGGCTGTGCTTGCTGAAGCTTGGGCAGTTTAGCAATCTCATGCTTCTGGTTCTTGTGCAAAGCTCTGTTGTGAGCGGGGAACTGCAGCGCTCACATTGGAAGCACGCTGAGTCACGGCTGGTTCCTCCCCGAATGTTTACTCTCTTGTCACCAGAGCGCTGACGTGTGATTGCCGAGGAGCCCAGCAAGCACAGGGAGCGTGGCCATGGAGCCAGCGTGGAGGCTGAGGGTCAGGCTGAAGCTCTGCCCCTGCGACTCTGGGCTCCCCATGAGCTTCCCTGCTGCCCACACAAGGAGGGCAGGAAAATTTCGCCTCCTGTGTGCCCTTTTAAGTGACAGGGAAATGAGATTCACCCACATCCTTTGCACAAACTGCTCTTAGCACCATTCTCACCAAGCAGACTATGGTGTTCCCGACCAGGGCAAACCTCTTTGCTGTCTTTGCCAAGGCAACACTTCCAGGAAAATTTATGTCAGCCAGTGATGTCAGCCCTTGGGGCAGCCTTGCTTATGGATGCAAACAAGGTCCAGGTTCCCAACCTGCAGCCCTGCTTGTGTGGGAGTGTTACACAGGGTAAACACGTCAGTGCTGTGATGCTGGGCTGTCCTCTGTACCCTGAGCTCCACAGAGGTGACACACAGTGACACCAGGCTCTGACACATCTCCCAAAGCCAGCTGCTAATTTAGACTGGTGACGAGGGAATGATAGGTCAGTGGATAGATGGATGGTGGATGGATGATGGATGGATGATGGATGGATGGATGGATGGATGGATGGATGGATGGATGGATGGAGGGACTGACAGAGGTCTGGAAGGAGTTATAGCAGATGTATGGATCACCTCACTGTCCCCAGACCCCTGACAATGGAGGCTGCTGTGCAGCACCCAGAACGAGGGGCTGGTGCTGAGGAGTTTGCACAGCCCACGGCTTTGTGCTGCCAGCCCTTCCTGTGAGGGCTCCCAGCCTCACACATGCGTGCCACAAAAAGGCCACGAACGAGGATGTTTGGCTGGTTGCTTCCTCCTCCCCCACACTTTAATGTCACCAAACCCAGCTGCTGCTTTCAACACACGGCCCTTGGCAGGAGGCAGAGGGAAGCAGGCCGATGGGTAGAGCTGCCAGAGGCACCGTGGGAAGCCAGGAGCAGAGGCAGGGTAAGGCAGCCTGAGTGAGATTCTCCACAAATCCAACCTTCCTTCAGCTCAGCTGGCATCTCCAGAGGGTCCTGCCAAGAACCCACCCACCCAGCCTCAAGCCTCCTGCTGCTCTACAACCTGCTCAGCCAGGAGATGGACACATCCCTCCTTCCTTCCTACCCCTCCAAGTATTTCCCTCTATTCCCTTCTCCATATGTGGGAGATGTTCTCCCTGGCTCTGTTTCTTTTCCAGTCAGAAGCTAGTCATACACAGGGAGGTCACATGTTGTTGCCAAGGGAAGCAATAAATTCAGACAAGTAAAAGATAAAAGAACACAGCCAGATTATTGTAAAACAAGGGTAATACTTTGGGCTTCATGGCTTTTCATGGACAGGCACAGAAATCCCACCAGCAGTGATGCTGCGTGGACCCTTCTGCTTGGCACTTGATGGGTTCTTGCTCCTGCCAGGGATTCTGGGCCCTGCTCAGCTACACTACCTGAAGGGTACCCTTCTACCACGATTAAATAATCCAGTCAGTAGTGTATATATCTGCAAAACACACAGCACAATCTAGCAAACCAGGGTTTTTGAGAATTTGGAACTGCTTCATCCTGGCTGCTGAATCTTGGGAGGAGAGGGATGGGGTCACCTTTGCCTCCGCCCCAAAATGGCCACGTTTCAGGGTGATGAGATGACCCTTGTGTTGCACAGCGGGAAGAGGCTCTCAGGCGTCTTCCATCAGGCATTTTTGTTATGAAAATGTTAATGCACAGGCTGTCGTCATCTGGCAGCACCACCGCCTGCCTTATGAAATAACTCAGCGTGACAGCTCTGCTTGCTCGCAGGCAGGCCCATGTCTGGCTTCTAATCTGGCATCAGAAAGCGCTCCCCTTCCTTGAGCTACAGACTAATATCAAATGTTTCATTTGCATTACTCCAGATAACGCGCTGGAGAGCGTGGGGAGAAGGGGATGGCAGCCAAGCTCCTCCAGGAGCCCACACGTGGAGCACTGCACCAACCCCGCCACACTGGATCTGTTCACTCCGCTTGCCGCCGGCACCACGGCCCTGCCGGAATTTTCTTTTCAGATTCCCAACGTCAGCCAGCATTTATGAGCTCCACGGATTGGCCCACACTGCGCCCCGGTGACAGATCACCAGGGACTTTTTTTCCCCACGTCAACAAAAGCAAAAAGTCATGAGGATAACACAGAATTGCTCCGGGCCCAGCGTCTGCTCAGCTGCAAAGGTCTCGGTGGCTTCCCAGGCATATGCTGGCTGGCACAGTGCTGGAGCACTCCCTGAACAGCCCACACGACACAGGCAGCGGGGATTAATCTAATGCTGTGTGGAGATGCTAATACAATAAGGGTTCTTTGTGGCATTAGCTGGAATCATGAGACCAGCTCTGAGATGTCATTGCCTGGCAGTCATAGGGAGTGCTGGCCAGGAGCTCTCCATAGAGAAGGAGCTTGTCTCCTGCTCCCAGCCCTAAAGCTGCTGTGGGGCAGGGAGAGGGCAGCGAGCCCTCCCTTCCCTGGTGCCAGCTTGTTTGGGAACAGCACGCAACCTCTGCTGGTGAATCCAAGGACAGCTGAGGGAACAATGGTTATTTTAACAGGGATAACACTTTTCCTTGATTTTTCCAGGAGCTGCAAAGCTGTGGATGCCAAGGGGATGCTCAGAACCACAGGGTCACATCTTACCCCAGTGGAGTCTCCATGGAGACTCGCGGGACTCGGGTTTCGCTATAAAAAGTGTTGCAAAACCAGATGAGGTCAATGAATGGTTTGTGTCAGTTCCAGCAGACACTTTCATCTCCCATATCAGCTTTGTACCCACAGAGCTTCAGGGCCTGATCCTATACCAACCCCAGGGAAAGCTCCATCCCGTTCAGTACGTTTGTTCTGCTGGAAAACCAGCATCAAGCACCAGCAGAGAAGGTGGGCAAGGGTCCATGAGGGTCCCCAAACCTCACACAGTGCCCTGAGGGACACAAACTCCCTCACAGCATGGAAGACTCCAAAGCCTTTCCACAGCACCACACAGGCAGTGAAAAATCCCCACATGACACAGTGAGGGTCCCAAACCATCCACAGGGCTTCATGAGGTGACAAAACGCCCCCAGGGCACTACGAGGATTCAAAAACTCCACATGGTTCCATGAGGGTCTCAAAACTCGACATGGTTCCATGAAGGTCCAAAAACTCGACATGGTTCCATGAGGATCCTAAAACTCGACATGGTTCCATGAGGGTCCTAAAACTCCACATGGTTCCATGAGGGTCCTAAAACTCCACATGGTTCCATGAGGGCCCCAAACTTCCAGAGCCCTCGATGAGGGGACCAGACCCCCACAGTGCACCATGAGGGGACCAGACCCCCACAGCGCTGCACTAGGGGACGAACCGCCTTCCTTCCCTCGCCATGGCCACCCAGGCCCGCCCAGCAGCCTGAGGAATCCCCGCTCCGAAGGGAACATTCCCTGCGCGCCCGTCCCGCCCCGCTGAGGGAGCGGCGGGGCGGGCCAGGCCGCCCACATAAGGCGGGCTCAGCGCGGGCTGCCCGGGGAGGAGGCGGCAGTAGCGGCCGGGCCGGGTGGAGCCGTCATGGAGCTGGGATGGCTGCTATGGGGTACGGCCGTGCTGCTGCTGCTCCACGTCCTCATGGAGCTCAGCCCCACCGTCAACTTCGCGCTGCGCATCGGCTTCTACTGCCTGCTGTGCCTGGTGTCCTCGGCGCTGGCGGCCGCCGCCTGCCTGCTGGTCAACGGCGGCCGCACCGTCAGGAACATGAGGTGAGGGGGCACGGGGGGAAGGCGCTGGGGACAGCGGTGTCACCTCCCCGCCGCTGCCCGGAGCCCCTGGGGTGCTGTCAGCCTCTGTCACATCGGTGGCAGCGCAGCTCCGAGCGTCCTCTCTAGGCTCAGGGGGGCTGTCCTGGCCCGTGGCAGAGCCCTCAGCGAGGCGCGTTTGGGGATGAAGCGCCTGGAAAGTGGCGGTGGTGCCTTGTTTTGGGAAAGCTGCAGGAGAGAAGTGTTTGTTGAGTGACAGAGCACTGGAGCAGGCTGCCCAGGGAGTGCGAGGAATCGACCTGTCTGGAGACATTCCAAACACACCTGTGTCACTGGGTGACCCTGCCACGGCAGATGTAGCCGATCTCTAGAAGGTCCCTTTTGATCCTAACAACTGGGGTGCTTGTGTTTGGGGTGTTTCCTGCCCCAGGAGCGGGCAGGCAGGCTGTGTGCCATGTGCTGCCAGGACACAGCTCTCCTGCAGCTGCCGTCCGGCCCTGTGTCCCCTGACAGGACACCTGTGGCAAGGGCCAAGGGGCTGCTGTCATCCAGCACCTCCTCTCCATGTCAAGGTACATTCTAAGGGCAGAGCTGGCACCTCTGCTGGTAGCACATTTCCTGCTTTTGCTCTCCCCTAGGCAGCTTTTTACCTGTGTTGACCGTGTTATATGGATGCAGGGGAAAGGAGAGCCTTAACATCCCTTAGGATCAAAGGTTGGCAGCACCTCAGCGGGTGGAGTTGGACTTTGCTTCGCAGTGTGGCTTTCACACGTAGGACTCGGGGCAGAGGGAGCGGGCACAGGGCACTGATGTGCTGCCTTGAGAGCTGTGCCCTGCCCGTCCCAGCTGGTGCCACGGCCCCAGGCAGTCTGCTCTGCGATCTCCAGCCTGGCTCTCTCTCCAGCTTTGGTTGCCTTGGCTCACTCAGGAGCAGCTTTCCAATTCTTAGCCAGCTCTGCAGCTGGGAGAATTTATGATGTCAGTGATGGAGACACTATCTTTTTATTTGCCCCCAAAAATAAACCCTCTACATTTTCTGTAAATTTCAAGGAATTATTTAGGAACAAGTACTTGCATTGGATAACTGCTCATGTTGAAACCCAGGGCTGAATTTTGGCCAGAACCGCCCTTTTCCTGTAACTTAAGCCTGTTGTTTCTGTGTAGTGGCACTAGCTGAAGATCCTGGTGATGTATCCCAGCCCCGGGGAGGTCTGTGGCTGGGGTGATCCAGTGAGTTCCTTATTTCTCCAACATCCCAGACTGCTTATTCCAGCTTGGGAAAGGGGGCTGGAGCAGAGCATGTGCTGGTGGACAGACAGTAATAATGGAGTTGTTGCCTGGTGCAGAACACCCCGTTCTTGCTGTGCCGCTGGCTCCAGTGTCAAGCTGGTGTGACTTGGAAGAGATTACCCAGGGTGTCTGATAGAGATAGAACTGTTTATCTTTGGTAAAACATCTTGCAAGAGCTTCCAATCTGGTAAGCAGACTTCAGTAGTCCTTGAAAATCAGAGTATCCTAAACAAACCTCTGTGACTGGCTGTGGAGCAGAGCACGTGAATCTGGGGGCTGCTGGCTTTCATAGTCAGACTGTTAGGGATGCACAGCAAAGTCCTATTCTCTGTCATTTTTGTGCTCCTTGTGTCTGGAAATAAGTGTACTGGTTTTACAGCTCTCTGAAGCTGTGGCTGCACCACGTCTGGGTCATTGATTCCAGCAGAGAAGCCACTTACAGGGTTGGAGGAGACTCAGATCCATCCTTTAACCCTGTGGGTGACATGGCCAGCCCAGCAGGGCTGCTGGTCACCCCATTCTTTGTCTGCTCTGAGCTCTGCCCCTTTGCCTCTTTCAGTGGCTCACACCACATCTTGTGCAAGGAAAGTCTATCCCCTGGCTGGCAGGAGGAAGCTGGATGGTTGCTCTTGAGTAATGTGTAACCAGCCTCTCCTAGCAGCCACTGAGCACTGTGACTTCCAGAGCGGTGACCTCTTTTTTGGTTGGCAGTCAGAAGGGAGGAGAAGTGTGATTTAGGTCATCCTGGTGGCCTGGCATCCCCCATGACCTCACTGGTTTGTGTCACCCTGCCCCTTCTCACCTGTAACCCTGTCTCTTCACCTGGACTGCACCCCTGTAACCTTGGAGCGGGCTGTGGAGCTCTGCATTCCACACACCTCCCCGTGTCCTTTCCCTGGGTGTGGCTCTTTGCCGCAAGTTGAAATGAGGACTGATAGCAGTGTCACCTTGGGGCATTGGCCTGGCCTGAACTCCAGTGTCACAGCCAGCTCGGGTGGCCTGCATGGGGGGACATCCCAAGGAGATGTGAACCCTGCTGTGGGTAGGAGCAAGCTGGGGGAAGTCCTGTGGCTCAAGAGTTTATGGAGACTTTTGGAGAGCAGATGCTGGCAGCTGCTGCCAAGCCAGGATGAGATGCTGTCCGGGCTCTCATCTCCCACCTGAGTGACCAGGATGTTTCTCAGGGGGATGGTGCTGCACAGTTCCCAAGTGGTGGGGACAAAGCTGACACTGTTCCTCAATCTGCTGCTGCATGAAGGAAAGCTCCATCCCCTGCCTGCCAGAGAGAAGGTGGCCCTGAAGCAGGACATCCAGGTGCTTGCTGGAGGGCAGGTCAGCTCTGGAATCAGCTCTAGGAGAGAGCAGAGCCAGGCTGGTGGCTGTTCCTGGGAGCGTTGTGCACGTGCAGGCTCCTTTGCCACCTGTCCTGGTAAATGGCTGTTCCCTTGCCTAAAATAGTCCCTGTGTTCTGCCAGCTCCTGCCTGTGTCCTTTGGCCTAGCTGGAGAGTCCCCAAGTCCCCAGGTCAGGGGGTGGCATAGATGGGCCCTGCTCCCATGTGCTGACAAGGGCATGGAAATGTACTCCAGTGTTGGCATGGCTGAGCTACTGGAGTCTCCCAGCTGGGAAAAGCTGGGAGCTCTGTCAGACCTGTAGATCCACTGGGGAAGGGCAAAAGCTTGAGCATGTGTTTGCTTGGGGGCACCCAGCCTCTGCCAAGCCATGTGGGGAGCATTCTGGTTGCTGCCTGCCATCCTTGCCTTGTGCAGGGAAGTGTTTCTCACCTTCATTCCCCTCCTTCCTTGGGCACCCCGGGTTTGTTTATATCATTGAGCAGCATCTTCCAGCACTGCAAGGAGCAGACCTGGCAGAGCCTTCCTTGGGTGTTGGGTGTGCTGGGGAGTGGCAGCTCCTGGGAGAATTGTTTGAAGGACTTGTGGGACCCTGCTGCTTGCAGGAGGAAGAGTGTGGTAGCACCGGGGCAGCCCAGAACCATGGCAGTGAACAGGGCAAATGATCAGCACTCCTGGAGCACGTGGGACCATGCAGGGCAGACACCTGGGTGGACCACAGCACAAATAAGACAGGAGGTTTTCTGTCCTAGAGCTTTTTTTGTCTCCTTCCACCCCTACTGGGTATAGCAGCCCCTGCCCTCCCTGCCCTGCTGCTGACTGCTTTTTTCTTCCACAGAATCATCAGAGCTATTGTCAGGACCTTCAAGTATTTCTTTGGCGTGAGGTTTGAGGTGAAGGGACTGGAGAACTTCAAGGTGGAGGGCCCTGCTATCATTGTATCCAACCATCAGAGTGTCCTCGACATGATGGGTGAGGAGCTGGTGGGAGGGAAGAGAACATTTCTCCTGCTCTCCACTGGGAGAAGTCCTGCTTGTACCTCCTGGACAAGCAGCCTCTGGTGCAGCTTCCCCCTCAGTGCTGGTTGTGGGAAGGGTCTCCTGTCACTCTGAGCAATCCCACACCTGTGCAGCACCCCAGATGCTGCTGTCCTTGAGCTGCTGGCCCAGCACATGTGCCAGTGGCCCTGCTGGACTCCCTGGGGCTGGGGAATGAGCTGCTTCTGGGGGGGTCCTGCAGTCACCCTGCCCTACTAACTCTGCTGTGTGCCAAGCCTCCTGCTCTCAGAAGCCAGGGGAGAAGCAAGGCAGCAGCCTGTCCCTGGTGCCCCTGTCCTTGTCCTTCCTGAGTGCAGGCAGGGGGGGTGACTGCTGGGTCTTGCCCTCTGCCATCCCATTAGGGCTGATGGAGGTCCTGCCCGACAACTGTGTCCAGGTGGGCAAGAAAGAGCTGATGTACATGGGCAGCGTGGGGCTCATCATGTACCTCGGTGGAGTCATCTTCATCAACAGGAAGAGCACCAGCAGTGCCAAGATGGTGATGTCAGATGTCGCCAAGACTATGGTGGCTGAGAATGTGAGTGTCACTGTGGAGCCAGGTGGGGTGGTGTGGAGGGATTGTGGCACTCCTGGTGCTGGCTCAGCTTGGCAGAGCTGGCTGGTGTCTCCCATCACTGCAAGTGGGTTTCTGGAGCAGAGCCTTTTCTCTCCATGTGCAGGTGAAGGTGTGGGTATACCCAGAGGGCACAAGGAACTGCACTGGGGATTTGCTGCCATTCAAGAAAGGAGCATTTCACCTCGCTGTCCAGGCACAGGTAACAGTGATTTGCCCCTGCATGGGGAATGCTTTTGCAGTGGCACTGCACACTGATCGTGCAGTGTGTGGTTTGTTTGATCTCTGATGAGCTGTGTTCCCACGTAACACCTACTCAGGTAAACCATGAGTGTCAGAAGTGCTGTCCAGCAGCAGCCAAGAGCCTTTTCCATCCCCTCTGGGAATGAGCTGAGCCTGGGCGTGAGTGGCTGCAGACAATGGAGAATTTCCCGGTCCTCTCCTCTGCCTGCCTCAGTCCTCGTGTCCCCTCTGGAGGGAGGAGTGTGAGGGACAGGCAGGCTTGATCCCTATCTACAGGCTTTCCCGGCAGCATGGCAGGGCAGTGCCTGTGCCTAGGGATTCCTGGGGGCATGGCTGCAGCCCAGAGCTCCTGGCAGGGAGCCCAATGGGTCCTTTCCTGGGAAACCCAAAGCTGTGGATCCATTTCTCAATCCCCCAGGTTGCAACATTGTAGTGGTGATTCAGGATTGTTAATTCTTGTGCTTTAGAGCAACATCTGGGCTTGCTCTGTGTGAAAATAGCTGCTGCCTCCCTGGCAGCCATATGGCAGTTCCTGGTATGTGTTTTCTCTCCAGAATGACAGCATCCATGAGCATTTAGTGGGGGAGCAAGCAAACAGCTTCATCTAGCCAGAGCTGTCTCAGGAGCAGGGTACTTGCCTGGGCACAGCACTGGGGCAGTGTGCCAGAGACTGGGATGACTCAAGGCCTCAGGGGAAACTGGTTTTCCTGGGAGAGGTGTTACAGCAGGGATTTTGGGAAAGGGAAGAGGTGCCAGCTCTCTCGCTGGGTTAGCTTGGCCAAGCCCAGGGTGTAGCCTGTGTTGTACCATCCCCATTCCTGTCTGGGTGCTGCAGCCAAGGCAGAGCCTGGCAGCTGCTGGGAGGAAAGGATGACATGGAACTGGCCCCCGCCTCTGCTACACCCCCTGAGTCACCAACTGTAGATCCTGGCTGTGTTAGCAGCACTGGAACAACAGCTCTGCCTGCCCTTCTGGCCCTGTGTCTGTCTGAAGCTTCCCCGGGAGCAATTGATAACAACTGGTGACTCCTCTTCTTAGAAACTGAAAGCAGAGCAGCCACCGTGCCCCAGACACGTGCCTGTACAGCAGGCAAGGCCTGTCAGAACAGGCAGCCTGCAGTGCTTGATTGCATGACAGAAAATACTTGGGGTTTGAAGCCTCACTTGGGTTGAGTAACCCTAAAAGCCAGGTCTGAGCTGAGGCTGCGGTGGATTCTTGAGCCTTATCCCTGTGCTTTGAGATTTTGGGGAGTGGTTTTGATTCCATTTGACTGCTGATTGTTCCAGCCTTTGGAAGTGGGTGTTGTTTGTGAGGCTGTGTATGCCCTGTATGTCTGAGAGTCAGGCCAGGTCAGCTCTGCTGTGTGGGATTTGCTGCCTGTCTCTGCCTGAGCTGCTGAAGTGCCAGTAACTCCTCTTTTTTTTCCCTACCCCAAGGTGCCAGTGATCCCTGTGGTGTATTCCTCCTTCACCGCTTTCTATAACCCAAAGACGAAGCTATTTACATCAGGTAACAAGGAGTCACTTGGAGACAGGCTTGCTGTTGTCCTGTGTGGAGATCTGGCTCAACAGGGGTGTGGAGGGAAGCAGAGCTGAGGTGAACAGGAGGAGCCCTGCTGGGAGATGTTTGGAGGCAGTTCAAAGCACTTGGCACCAGAGCCTGGGCTGGGTTGACTCAGGAAGGGCTGTAATTAAATACATTGAGGGATGTTTTCATTAAAAATTGGTTTCCACCTCCTGCTCTGGGCAGGCTCTAGCTGGGATGGCAGTTTGGGGCACAGGAGAATTATTCTGAGTGACACAGCTGTTGGAGCTGGGATCTGACTCTGCCTGTGCTCCAGGGGTGGATGCCTGAAGCCCTGGGGGAGGTTGAGGGCTCGGCTGGCGATGTCCAGGGTGGGGAACAGGGCAGAGAACAGAGCTCCTGTGACGTGTGGGTTTCTCACAGGCTCCTCTCTTGTCCCCAGGCAAAGTCAAGGTTGAGGTTCTGCCTCCAATAGAGACCAAAGGGCTGACGTCAGACGATGTCACCGACCTCACTGACAGATGCTTCAGCACCATGAGGGAGACCCTCTTCAGGTTGTCAGGCCGTCCAAGCGTAGCAAAGGACTCATCCTAGAGGCTTCTCCAGTGGTGTCACCGTGTGGTGGTGGCTGAAGGGACCTCTCTGTTCTTGCCAAATACTGAAGGAACTTCTCCTCTGCAGTGATTTCTAACTCTTGGGAGCACCACAGACTGGCACACACAGAGTGTCAAGCCAGCACTAAGGTTCCCCTTTGAGTGGATTTCTCTTACGGCTTCATTTTCTCACTCTGAAATATCTCCTTTCTCTGAATTTCTCAGGCATCAAACTTGTGCTACCAAAGGGCTCAATGACCAGAGAGGTGAGTTCCCCCAGCTCTTGCAGCTGGCACAGGATGATGGCAATAACCTGCCTGGAGCCTGAGCTCTGCCTCGTGTGACTGTCCCTGCACCTGTGTTCCTGCAGGCTCAGCTTGTGCTGGCCTGGCCCTGTGATGTCCCAGGTGGAAACCACCAGGCAGCAGTTTGTATCAGCACAACCTTGATGCTCAAGCAGGGCTGAGAAGTGGGTGAAAATCCAGATTTTGGCTTTTCAGCAGCACTAGGAGTGTGGTGTCCTCCCTGGACAGCCCAGAGTCCTGCCACCCACCAGTGGGACTCACGGGCCTGTCCCCTTGAGATGCCCTTGTGTCACAACAGCATCAAGTTGGGAAACTGCTGCCAGCTCCCTGCCGTGGTGGTGGCTCAGCCTGGTCACATCCCGGTGCCTGAAATGCCCTTATGGAGGCAAAGGGCTCTGGTGCTCGTTTTGTCACTTGTCATGGTCAGCACTGGCCGAAAGATGGTGCCTGTCCCGCGTCTCGGCGGAGCTGCGAGGCGGAGCTGCCGCTCTCCAAGGCCTGTGAAACCCCTGCAGAGCCACAGAGTGGGTGAGCTGCAGCTCGAACGGGGCTGGGAGGGCCTGGAAGGTTTCAGCTGCCTCTTGGGGGGACATAAACCCCTTTCCCAGTCAAATAAAAGGGGTTCCCCTGTGCTTTGGGGTGATGGACCAACAGAGTTCCTGGATCCCTCACGAGGAGCTGGGAATGTTGATGCCCTTGGAGGCTGGGTCAGGGCCACGGTTCCTGTAGCTTTAGCTCCCCTGTTCATGGCACAGGGGACCCTGGAATAAGCCACCTGGGGCTACTCAGGTAACCAGCACACCCTGCAGCCTTGGAGTTGTGTTTATCTGGTATTTTGGGGCTAAAGCCTCAGCTGGGAACGGCAGGGAGCTCCATGGAAGGAGCCCTTGGGCTGAGCCGCTGCTGCCAAGGGGCTTCATTTGGAGGGGCCTTACAGTACAGACTCAGGGGATGGGAAGGGTCGGGGTGGGAGGATGGGAACCAAACCAGCACTTTGTGAGAGTGGCAGATAAAGGGTTGTCATGGAGGGTCAACCCAGGAGGGCCCTGGGTGGGCTCCTGGGGAAGGGAACCATGTCTGACTCCTCGTGGGAGGAGGGAGCGGTGCCTCTGTGTGCAGTTGTCTGCTGTTCACTTTTAATTGGGCTGAGAATGTTGTGTGCTTTACAAAAAATCACCAACAACAACAAAAAAATTACACCTTTGGTTATTTAAATAAAGGAGCCTCCTGGTCTTATGTGGGGGCTGAGGGAGGAGGATGTGGGGTGCTCAGCTGTTGCAGGGGGTGGGTTTGGTGATGGAGGGGCAGGGTGGGTCCTTGTCCCTACCCTGTGCTCCCCAGGCAGGAGGGCTGTGCTTCACCCAGCCACACTCCAGGGCTCCTGGAGAGCAGAACAGGAGCTGCAGGGATGGGCACCCAGCTCTGCAGTACCTTTGCCAGGACCAGGTGCACCTGTCCCCTGCTGTGCCACCTGGCTTGGGGCTGCAGGGACTTGTCCCCACCTTCTCCATGTGACAGCAAGCACAGGGAGTGTGGGGAGGCAGCTGCCCTGCCTGGCCCAGACCTGTGCTCTGGCAGGGCAGAAAGCACAGCCAGCCCTGTGCTCACTGCTCCCTGGGAGATGATGTCCCAGGGTAATGCCAAGGAAAAGCCAAACACCCCCGAGTTCACACTCAGCCAGTCTGGCACAGCCAGGCACTCGTGGCACGAGGTAAGGCATTTATTTGCTGCCTCTCCAGCAGGGAGAGGGCTCAGAGTCCAGTTTGCAAGGAACTGCGTGACCTTTGGTGAGGTGAGCTGGAAGAGAGAACGATGGAGATGCTGATGGGAGCCCAGCCTTCTCCTGCTACCCTGTGCCTCCCTGTAGGTGGTGTGCCTTCATTCCCAGCCTGGGGCTGGAGAGGGAGATGAGAGCTGGGATGCACTCAGCTTGCTCCAGGTCCCCAGGCCTTCTGCTAGAGTTCATTCTTGCAGGAACCTGGGAAGATTGGAAAGAAAAATAAGTTCAGTGGGATAAATTCAGTCATTAGCCTGGCTTTGGTTTGTGTCTTTCCTGGGCAGAATGAGACTGACCTGAACTTCTGGGAATATCACCCACACTTGCTGCTTTCCTTTTGCCAAACAACCCCAGGCTGGCTTCATCCCCCCACACTCAGAAGTGTCACTCTCACCTCCCTGGCATGTCCCAGTCTTTGCCTGGGCCCTGTGCACAATGTCCCCAAAATCCAGTGACAGTCTGTGCTGGATCAGGGGTAGTTCAGACCTAGAGGGGCCAAAATCATTATGGCTTAAAGAGCTCTTGCTTTAAAGAAGAGAAAATGGGTTTTTTTGGTCATTGCAAACATCCCCACTGAGCAGTTAATTGGGGAGTGCAGTTGTAGGGTAGAAATCAGGTGGGAAATGCTCCACCAGGCACAGAATGGCTGAGTAACTCCATGGGATGCCCTGCAAGCCCCAGAGCTTGCTGGAGTATGACAGGACAGCTTTGTGTCCTACAGGGACTTGCAAGACCACGAAAAGAGACAAAAACAGGTTTTGCTTGCTGAGACAGACCTGACAGAAATTAATTTCAGGACTTTGGAGTCATCCCTTGGAATGAATCCATGTTACCTTGTGATACTGCTCACATTCCTCTGTGCTGCCACTAATAATATGTGTAGGGCACTACTAGAAAACTCAGCCTGCTGGAACACTCAGTGGTTCCAGTAATTACCTCTTTCTCAGATGGTTTTTAAGTGTCTATTTGCAGCTGCTTTGTCTTCAAACAAGTTCTTGGAATTATTTTTCTCTCTTGGCCATTACTGCAAGCACTGAACTGGGACTGGATATGCCCTGAACCAGTTTCTCCTGAGTCTTTCAAAGACTCAGCAAATTTCTGTTGCACACCCCAGCCATGCCTAGTTTTTGGAATTATTTAATGGGAAAATGAGCTGCAAAGAGCTGCCTATCAAAATAAAAGAGTGCAGAGAGTTGTGTTCTGCTCGGAGTCAAGGTGAGCACCACAGGGACCCGAGGGGATGCTGTCCCTCTGTGTGGTGGGGATACCAGGCAGGACCCCCCACCTCCACACATGACAGCCCTCACAGGGGTCCCTTCTTCAGTTTGCTGCTTTGGACACCCTCTCTGGTGCCCCTCCTGGTCTGTAAACTCCCAAAAGACACACCTAAAACTTCCCAGGCTCATAAATCTGCCAACTTCTTCATGCTCCCTAAACTTCCCTGACTAACTTTTTGGACTGTTAATTTCCAAAGAGCTGGGGGTTCTTTCCTAAGGACTGGATTATCAGGAAGGGACAGCAGCTGTGAGGTGCCTCCCTCAGCTCTGCCCCACAGCCACATTTCCATGTGCCAATCCTACAATTTTTGGCTGCTACAAGGGCAGACAGTGCAGCCATAGAAACAGCTTTGAAATAAAGCTAATGGGCTGTTGGTGTTCATCCTTTATTAATTACAGGCTGCTGAGCTTGAGGCAGACCCAGATTAACAGTGGCATATGTGTTACTGATCTTGCTGGCCCACATCTGCTCCGTGTGGCCACCGTGGCTGGAGGGAGATCCTTCCCACTGCTTTTTCCAGACACTTACAGGTCTCCAGCCTCTCCTCCAGGAAGGAGATCTGCTCGCTCAGGGAGTCAATCCTGTCCAGCTGCTGGAGGGAGTGGGACAGGCGGCTGATGGGGTCTGCACCAACATCCTCTGGCGGCATCAGGTTGTGGAAGGGGGCCAGCACCAGCTGGAGCTTCTGCAGGGAGAAGGGGAGCTGTGAGTGCATCCCCCCTTGGCCAGGAGGGCCACCCAGGGGGGTGCAGCACCCACCAGGGAGGGTTGTGGGGCTGTGGTTGTGTTCAAAGGGCTGGAAAAGCTGCGGCGTGGGCTGGGAGCACAGCTGGGATGACTGCTGGGATGTTAAAAATAGAGCTGGGGAAGAGGGAAACCCTGGCTGCAAACAGCCCTGGGCGGGAGCTGGCTGAGCAGGAACAGGGCAGGGGGATGTGCTGTAACTCACCTGCTCCAGCGCTTCCACTCTGCTCCTCAGGTCCTTCATTTCTTCCTTCATTTCACTGGAGGGACCTGAAAAAAAGACCGAGGGAATGTCAGTGAGTAAAAGCCCTTTGCTGTGGTGAGGTGGAAGCTGCTGGGGAGAAAGGCACGGCTGCAGGGCTCTGGCCAAGCTCTGCTGCTTTCCACCCCCAGGGTCATCCCCCAGAACATCAGCTGGACCTGCTGGCATCTAGTCCAGCTGCTAAAGGCACTGGCTGCTCCTGCTGCTGCAGTACCTGCAACAAAGTGGGGAGGGTTTTGGGCAGTGGGGCGATGCTTAAAGGACAAGAGATCTGGTGGATCCCGGCCTTTGGTGCCTGTGTTGCCAAAAACCACCCAGCTCTGCCCTGTGCTGTGGTGGGCACAAGGGATTGTCCCTGCTGAGGGCCCTGCCCAGGGGTAGAGGCAGGTGGGGCACGTGCAGGCGGTGCCCTGCTGTCCCAGATGTTTGCTGCGTGATGCCCGTGCTGGCCACAGCGCATTATTACTCACGGTACGAGTTTGAAGTGTCACAGCGCGTACCAAAAGTAATAATGGGCCGTCACCAGCGCCGCTCCTCGTGGCTCCGGACCTGCCCTGCGGGAACGAGGACGATGACGGAGAGAACAGACACATCCCAGACAGCTCCAGCCACAGCCAGGCCCTGTCACCCTCACAGATGGATTTGTGCTCAGGGGAAGTTTCTTGGGTGGGAGAAGCGCTCCTGGGTCAGCGAGAATAAAGCTGAGGGGCTCTGGCTGTTGTCCCCTCTCCCATCTCCTGCCACTCCTGCGATGCTGAGTGTTACCTCAGCTCTCATTGCAGGCCCCCAGCAGCTGGGGCTCAGTGTGGGGACAGCTTACCTGCTTGGCTGGAGGTGTCAGTCCCGGGTGCTGGCAGCAGGGGCTGGCAGCCCTTGCCATCGGCAGCAAGGCTAAAGCCATCCCGGCAGGCGCAGTGGAAGCTCCCGGCTGTGTTGATGCAGAGCTGGCTGCACCCGTGGCTCTGGCTGGCACATTCATCCACGTCTGGAACACAGGAACAGCCCAGTGAGGAGGGGGACAGGGTGAGGGGCACAGGCTTAGGCACAGGGGGGCTGCAATGGAAGCCCAGTGAGTACTCCCAGGTGAACTGCTGTTTGTGCCAGGCACAGCTCTGGATGTCTCAGCACCACCAGTGCCTGGCACAGGCCTGGATAAATCTGGGTAGGCTGGAGAGGGTCTGATCTCTTCCCCTCCTCCTGCTTCCCCCACAACACAGCCAGAAGTAAAAGCTGTGGTCAGAAATGTCCCAGCTCTGGCCAGGCGGGCGCAGGCAGCACTCAGCTCTCATCCTGGATTTACGGCCGGGGTTTTGGTTCCAGCCAGCTGTGGTGAGGAGCTATCAGCCTTTCAAGTGTGTACAAAACCCAGTAACCTCTCCTCACACGGGGGAGTTATTAAAGCTGTTCCCACAAAGCAGAAAGAGCTGAAGCGCTTCCCACGCCCGGGCAAATCTGTTTTAGGCAGTGGGAAAATCCTTTCCTCTGGAGCTGGAGCTGTCAGTGATGGGCTCAGCCCTGCCTGGCCCAGCACGGGTCAATGCCACACGCTCCTCCTCTGCCTTACAGGAGGATGGAAAGCTGGGAAAAGCTGGGAAATGCCGTGGCAGAGGTTTGCAGCACTGGTGTGCACCACGCTGCCTGATTTCCCCGTGCTGTGAGGAGCACTGGGCTGTTCCTGTGCTGGAGAGGAGCCTGGACATCACCAGGCTTCCCCTCCAACCCCGGATATTTTTGGTTTATGGATTTTTAGTCTCTGCAGTAAAGGGGTTTTAGTTTACAGCAAGAGTTTACAAAGCCTGGGAGGGATGATCAGGAACACGCAGTCCCAGGCCAACCCCACAAGGGCTCCGTGCTGCAGGGAGATTTTTGCTGGCTTGCTCACAGCTCTGCTCACACTGACCCAGCACAGAGCAGCAGGCAGAGAAAATGGGGATGCCAGAACTGCACTGGAGAGCTGGGAGCACCGAGGCAGCCACAGGGAGGTCAGACTCTCCTGGGAGCCACACTTCCCATCCTTTCCTGGAGTAGGTGTGCATGTGCGTGCAGAGGGACAGAATCAGACGTGGCCCAAAGGTGTGACAGGAGCCACGGTGCTGGTCCCTGTCCCCCCTGAGGGGTTGTGCAGGGCCAAAGGACACCCAGAGCCCCATGGCAGCTGGGATGCTCCCAGGAGAAGCTCTCCCAGCAGCAGCAGGGCAGGAATGACACAGGGAGCAGGGACAGGGGGACATGGTCAGTACCTGTCTGGCAGGCTCGCCCCGTCCAGCCAGAGGGGCAGGAGCATCTCCCGGGGAAGGCGCAGCTCCCACCGTTCTGGCACGGCTCCCAGCAGAGAGCTGCGAGAGGGAACAGCAGCACAGCATCACCCAGCAGCTCCCCAGCTCCCTCCCTCCACCCTGGATGTGTGCACCCCCCAAAACACACCAGCACCACACAACAGGGTTGAGTTGCAGGGGAAACAGGGCTCAGGATGTGTGGGAGAAAGAGGAGAAGCAGCAAAGACGGGAAGGAGGAGGGCGACAGGCAGCAGCAGCCCCTGGTGTCATGCTCTGAGCTCATCTGGGGACAGACTGGCTGCTGCTGTGGCTTGCATTTGTTGCCTCCTGAAAGCATTTCTCATCCATTCCTGCTGATTTAGATGGGAAGGACTTGTTTTATTTATCCTCTGGTAACTATAAAGATAATAAGTGATCCCAGAGGTAAAAGGCCCAAGAGGCAGCAGAGAAAAGCTGGGAATTAATCAGATATAAAACCACATTTGGCTGTGATGCTGAAAATTTAATTCAGGGAGAATCCATCTGACAGGCAGAGAGTTGGTAAATGAGAGATGTGGTCCCCTGCAGGGACACAAGGGGTCTGGGGATGGGCAGTGGCACTGGGGTGTCCTCACCTCTGTTACAGCCCAGCGTGTGGCCGCTTGCTCTGCTCCAGCCAGGACAGCACGAGGCCGTGGGCTCGGGCAGCTGCCGGTGCCTCTGCCTGTAGACAACCCTGTAGATGGTCCTGCAAGGCAAGGACGGGCTGAGCTGGGCACCCCAAACCCGCCTCCAGCCCCCAGAGCAGCTCCAGGGGCTGCCATCCCCGTCCCTGGGGATGGAGCAGGATGTGTGCAGGCGGCTGGGCTCACCTGTAGGTGCTGCAGAGGCGGTGGCCCTGGCAGGTGGTGAGGTAGGGCTGGTACTCGGGCTGGACGTGGGACTCTGCCGGGGCGCTCCGGCCGCTGGGCCCCGCGGCGCACACCCTGCGGCTGAGCACAGAGGGGTCAGCCCCACAGCCAGGACGGGGCTGAGCTCCCTCTCTGCACACTGCTGGTGCCCCAGGGACCTGGGAACCCTCCTCAAGCTGTTTCGGGTCAGTGACACAACTCCGGAGAGCCACAAGCGTCGCGGGCGCTTCCTCCCCCCGTCCCAGGGGACCCAGATTTAGGGATGATTTACTCATTACATTCATTGTCTCCCTTCCCCTAAAATCACTTTCTAGGCGGATTTTTCCTTTCTGAGACTTTTGCATTCCTGAAACGAATGCCCCTGTGGTCACCAAGAAATTAATGATTTCACAGGAAGGGTCAGGCTCACCGCAAAGAAAATAGAGGTTGGATAAAAGGCACTCCCCAGCCTTCCTAAGATAAGTGTTATCCAGTCAAAAACTTTCCCAAGGTTAACAGCCAAAGTGGTCTTGGTTAAACATCCTTTTTTTTTTTTCAACAATTTCCAGCCCAAGCAGGTCAGTCCCACTGAGGAACCATCTACTTGTCTCAGCCTCCCAGCTCAATTAGAAACTAAAATAAAAAGCCTGGGAATTAGCATGGACATCAGATGGCTTCCATTAACTCCAGAAAACTCCTCTCAGCCTCATGATTAATGTTATAGAAGATGCAATTTTTAAAGGGCAGTTGTTTGCTTTGTAAAATTCAGAACAAAGTTTTAGCTGCAGCCTGTGCATGTGAGCGAGGAATTCAGCTGTGGTTTCAGTCCTGGACAGAATGTGAAAGGTTTGATGCTGGAGGAGCATTTCAGTGTAAAAACGAACTTTGTAGAAAATGTGAGCTGTGTCTGGGGGCAGGTTTTGAGCTCCAGCTCCTCTCAGCTCAGGGAAGAAACGGGGGCACTGAGCTCTGGGCTTCCTCAGACCCGGCAGGAGCTGAGCTGTGCCTGCCCAGGCTGTGATGGGATCCAGGGAGCTCTCCCAGACCCATCCCCAGCAAGGGGAGGGGAATTGCTGGAGCTGCCACTGCTGGGCTTGCAGGACCGTGGGCCCCAGCAGCATCCTGTGCTTTCCACACCCGTGTCCCTGGATGTCCATCAGAGCTGGGAGCTGCATCCTCCTCTGATGGGAGCTGCATCCTCCAACCACAGCTTCTTCACAAGGCTTGATTTGTGTGCTAGCAGGATTTCACACTTATTTTCATGAAAGATGTTCTTGAAAGAGACAGTAATAATTCCTGAACAGCTCAGGGCCTGATGAGCTTTAGACTCTCCCGGACAAAAAGCCCAGAGCATCTTTGTATCCCTGCAGGGAGTTAAACAGAACTGGGACATTTCCTCTGAGAGAGGTTTTAGCTTCAGTGAGGAAGCAAACAACCAACAACAGGCAGCTGAGCCCTGGGAGAGCTTTTTCCACCTCCTCACCAGCCCAGAGAGCCACACAGGGCTGTTCCCTCGCAGAGAGGACACACCTCACCCTGATGGGGGGAGATCACACCTGAGAGGTGCAGACAAAACAGGGCCTTACCCTGCCTGGGCAAAGCCCTCCGTGCTGGTGGTGCTGAGGATGAGGAGGAGTCCCCAGAGGAGGAGGAGGCAGCCGAGGCTCCGCATGTCCCGTCCCTCCCGTGGCACCACCGGGTCCAGCTTTCCCATGGGATGTGCTGGCTCCTACTGCATGGCTCGGCCTTCCTTGGGGATCCCTGCAAGCAGGAGAGCAGAGCTGTGAACGTGAGGAAACATCAGCAAAAAGTTCTTCACTGAAAGAGCGACTGGGCACCGGAATCATCAAGGATGGTGGAGCCACCATCCCTGGATTTGTTGAAAATAGACTGGATGTGGCACTCGGTGCCATGGTGCAGTTGATGAGGAGGTGTGAGGTCAAAGATGATCCCAAAGGTCTTTTCCAACAGTTCTGTGATTCCATGAGGTGTCCCTGCCCAGCTGGGGACATCCCACAGAGCCGTGGGGACAAACCCCCAGCAAGGTGGGAGCTGCTGCAGGCACAAACCCACCTTGCCCCACTTGTCTCATCACAGTGGCACAATATTAATTCAGGAATTGTTCCTGATTTACCCCGGGGGATGCCTGGAGATGCTCTCAGGGCACCAGGGGCTGTGCAGCTGTGTGTTGTGGGGCAGGGAAGGGACGTGTTTTGCCTGAAACTCGCTGCCACTTCCAGGCAGTGAGGGCAAAACAATGGCCCATCATTTCTTAATGCACACAGCATTGTAAAGCTGTGCTTTCCCACCACATAAAACACTGAAATCTGATCTTCTTCTGTTTAAAACATAAATTCGTGACAGAGAAAAGTGCTGTAAGGGCCATATGTACCATCTGCAGAGTCGGTTCTGAGGCACAAACCGAGAGGTTTTGATTTTCTAGCAGAGGACAAACACAAAACAAGTCTGAAGAGGGTTGGTAACAATATCCAATTTAAGGAATATCTAGTTTAAACAATATCTCATTTAAAAAAAACACTTGGCCTCCGGATGGCAGCAGCTGAAGGAGAAAGAAATAAAGAAACCCACCTTAAATATGCACCAGTTAAAGAAAGAATCAGACTGTGCTGATGAAACTTTCTGAAAGGGGAGGCTACACAACAAGAAACCTTCTGAGGCTGCAGATATGGTGAGCAGCAAATCAACTTTCTAAAATCCCCTGTGGGCAGGATTGGACTGGAAAATTCCAGTTTGATCCCCAAACTCCATTGGGAAATCCCAGCTCTGAGACAGGTTGTTACAAATAACCAAGGCTAATCTGCAGGGCACTCAGGATCATCCTTTTCTTGGTGCAGGAGAAGAATCTGTGGCAGGGAGAAATAGAGATTCACATCTGGAGAGAAACCAGCCTGGTGCCTCCCTGCCCCTTAATATCAGATGTCAAATATCAAATATCCCAGCAGATTTCCATGCAAGCCCAGCCCTGAGGATGGAAGGAGGATTTTGGTGCTTTAAAGCCTGTAGTCCTCCATTCTCCTTCAAACACAGCAATTGGTTTAATTTCCTAATGATGAATTTATGGTACCTCCACCATCAGGAAAGCAAATCTTGCTTGTTCTGCAGGAAAGTTTCTTTAAAAAATCGTGAAGAAGCTTTCCCTCTCCCCAGCCCTGGAGACATTCCAAGGACACTGGGGTACAGACACACACCAACTCCCCTTTGCTCCATCAGCCAGCTTTTCCCAGGGCTAAACTGGGACACAAAACTTCCCTACAATCCCAGATCCCTGGCTCTCACAGCTGCTCCTGAAGTCTGGAAGTCAAACTCTGCCAACCTTCTCCATCCTCCCACAAGATTCCTGTGGCTGCCATGGGAGCTTTCCTTGTGGGGACAGCAAGAAACAGAGGGCACGAGACTGAAATACAGAGAGTTTGTTTGTTCACTTGGAGCTGGAGCAGCACTGCCCTACCTCGAGTGCTCGAAGATCCCTCTGGGTCATAAAATTATGGTTGCTTCATGCCAGAAAAAGCTGTAAAAGTAGAAAATATGATCGTCTAGACTTGTCTTTTTTATGGCTTTACAGAAATCAACCTCTTTAAAGCTGCTGAAGATGCTCCAACCTGTTGCCACCATCTATTCTGTGCTTTTTTAAAGCACAGAACTCAAGGGGGACAAAAAAAATTATGGTCAAGAAAAAAAAAAATACTTTTTTTTGTCTCTGCCTTTTAAGCCTCTCAAATGAAGCTGTGGTCTGACAAGTGAAATTATGTCTTAGGGGTCAGCAAACCCTCCTTGGCTGACCACGTACTCCTGTGAGTCTGGGGGTCCCTGTCCCACCAGCCAGAACCATTCCTACAATCTTCCAAAATTCCCTAAATTCTTCTCTTGCCTCACCTGCCACAGCAAGCGAGGGGACACAGCCCACGGCACAGGAGAGCAGCGCTTTCCCCAGCTCTGCCCACGGAAGCCAGACTAAAACTGCAGCTGCCGGCAGCAGGAGGAATCGTGCTCTGGCTGCTCTGAGGGAACCCAGCCCCTGGCCAGGATGCCATGGCTCTCCCGGGACCTGCTCCACACAGCCCGGCCTGGTTCTGCAGGTGAAACCGCGGCTCCAAAGCCGGCCTGTGCCCTCAGAGCCAAACCCTCCCCGAGAGGGACAGCCCCGGCCGCAGGGGATGGATTCTCCCTCCCAGACACCTCCGGCTGCTGGCTGGGATGCGGTACCGCGGGATGGAGCGGGACACGGCCATGGTGACACCGCGGAGGGGACAGTGGCACTGTCCGGGCGGGCACGGGGACACGGGGGCTGCGGGGACAGCAGCACCATGAAGGGACCCGAGCCGCCGGGGGCTGCGGGATGCGGGTGGCCCGGGGCTGTGGGGACACGGGAACCGCGGGGGCTGTGGGGACACGGCTGTCCCGGGGCTGTGGGGACACGGCTGTCCCGGGGCTGTGGGGACACGGCTGTCCCGGGGCTGTGGGGACACGGCTGTGCCGGGGCTGTGGGGACACGGCTGTGCCGGGGCTGTGGGGACACGGCTGTCCCGGGGCTGGGGGGACACGGCTGTCCCGGGGCTGTGGGGACACGGCTGTCCCGGGGCTGTGGGGACACGGCTGTCCCGGGGCTGTGGGGACACGGCTGTGCCGGGGCTGTGGGGACACGGGTGGCCCGGGGGCTGTGGGGACACGGCTGTCCCGGGGATGCTCCCCGCGGCCGCAGCAGCCCGAGCCCCGGGGCAGGCGGAGCCCATCCGCCGGCCCAGACCCCCCTCCCCGCTGCGGTACCGAGCCCCGCTCCGCCGGCACCCCCGGCACCCCCGGCCCCCGCCCCTCCCGGCCGGGGATGCGGCCGAGCCCCCCGGATTGCCGGGCCCCCCGGATTGCCGAGCCCCCCGGATTGCCGGGCCCCCCCGGATTGCCGAGCCCCCCGGATTGCCGAGCCCCCCCGGATTGCCGGGTACCCCCGGATTGCCGGGCCCCCCGGATTGCCGAGCCCCCCCGGATTGCCGAGCCCCCCCGGATTGCCGGGTACCCCCGGATTGCCGGGTACCCCCGGATTGCCGAGCCCCCCGGATTGCCGGGCCCCCCGGATTGCCGAGCCCCCCCGGATTGCCGAGCCCCCCGGATTGCCGAGCCCCCCCGGATTGCCGGGTACCCCCGGATTGCCGGGTACCCCCGGATTGCCGAGCCCCCCGGCCGTGCCGAGCCCCGGGCGGCTCCCGCCGGGACTCACCGGTGCCGGTGCCGGTGTCGCCGCCGAGCCGCGGCCCCCCGCGCATTTCCTCCCCCGGCCCGAGCCGGTCCCTCCGCCCCGGCCCAATGAGCTCCCGGCGGGCAGGAAAGCGGAGCCTCCCGGCCGGGGGGAAGCGCCGAGGCCCGGGGATCTCCGCCTGCCCCCGCCCCGCCGGCCGCCACCTGCCCCCGGCTCCCCGGGACCCGCGCGGGGACGGGGCAGCACCGGGGGGAGACAGGGCAGGACCCCCGAGACGCTGCTCTGGGTCCCCAATGTTGTCCGGCCGCTGGGGACAGGACGGCGGGGGACCCCAGCCCCGGTGGATCCGGAGCCTTACCTGGCGGCCCCAGGGCAGGACGAGCCCCCAGCCCCCGCTGTGCCCCCCAGCACCCCCTCGCCCAGGGGTGTTCAGACTCCCCGGGGAATGGTCCCTCACCAGTGCAGTGGCCAGGGCAGAATTAATTCTCTTTACTAAAAATTCCTGTCGTGGTCCGCACTCCCCACCACGAGCACAGAGGGTTTTAGGAGACATCAGCGCTCCCTAGGTTAGAGACCTGGTCCTGACCCTCCCGCCGTGCCCGCTAATCGCCCTGAGCTCATCCCAAAATCCTGCAGGAGCCGGTGATGAACCGCCAGCTTTCCAGCAAATCCCAAAGGATGCTTAGAGAATTCCCTGGAAGCCCCCCAGCTGCAGAGGGAATCTCCAGGGTGACACCCAGGGCTCAGCTCCGGCTGCCCAGCACCTGCCCCGGGACAGCTCGGGCAGCCCGAGCCCAGCTGCCTACACACTTCTCCTCTTAAATGCCCGGTTATTTATCAAAGTGGCTCGGTTTGTGCCAAATTGCCACTTGTTTTGTCTACATTTTTGTCTGGAAAATTAGAGCACAGAGGGTTATTGTTTCTCAAATGACTTAGGCGCCTGCCCATGCACAGAACCATTCTTAAAGATAGCAGGGATCTGATGTGCAAATGAATGGCAGGATACAGCCCCCTGGGAATATTTGTTCCCACTAAGCCCTGCAAATTTTTTGAAAGCATGTAAGCATTTAAAAGGAAATATTTACCAGTTCAACAATAATGGTTCCAAGAGAGCAACTGAGATCACTGGCCCATCCCCTTCATTTCCTCAGGGATACACTGCTGATGGAACTGGAGCTGCCTGGGGCAGTGCTGCACCCTCTGGGGAATCTGATGGCTGCTTGGGGCTCTCAGTGTGAAAGGAGCTTTGGTGGGATCCTCCCTGAGAGGGGAACAGAAGGGAATCCTCTCTGGAAGTGCTGGTGGAGATGGAGATCCCTCCCAGCAGCAGGGAAAGGTTTGCTGGCGCTGGTGGAAGTGCAGCTCCGTGTTGTACAGCATCTCATGTACAGCATGAACAAACACAGGTTTGTTCACCCTCTGGACCCATCCTACCCCTGGGGAATGGTTTCAGCTCCCTTAATTTCATCAGCACAGGTAACTTCTCCCAAGAGCCTTGGGAGCACGGTAATTATCCTGCTATGCAGAGAGCATTATTGGGTTTTTCTGGTGTATGGGGGAGATGAACAGAGCCTGAATTATTGTCTAATAATTGCAAAATGCTTGTGGAAGCCAGAGCCTCTCTGTGTGGCCATACTGAAAGCACAGAATCTCATTTTGGAGCTGAGACAACTCACCTCATCCACGATGCTCCATCAGGTGTCCTGGGCACAGATCCTTTGCTTAAGGAGCATCCTGGTTTCTTTCTGTGAGGACAGAAAAAGCCCAGAGTTACATTCCCTTTGTCAGGCAGACAGAGAGCAGGGACCCAGCCCTTGTCCAGGATGGGCCCTGCTGTTCCCTGGACATTCCCAAAGATCCCTGCAGAGGGGGTGAGGGATCAGAGCAGGGTGGTGGCCACAGTCCCTGCAGCACCGGGCTCACACCGCTGCTGTGTCACACCCGTGGCAGGGCATGAGGAAATCCATCCCCATCCCACAGTGAGGGTTTTAGGAACATCCTATGGCCCTGATCCTCCCTCTCCTTGCTGTGATCCCAGTGGGAATCCAGGCAGAGCCTTTGCACCCTTCAGGGCTGAGCGAGCCGGGGGATGAGCCGAGGCTGAGCAGAGCAGAAGGGATTTCTGAGCAGGATCTATCCCCTCCAGCAGCTTTGCCACTGCTCAAGGCTGGGATTTTCCAAGAAGCCAGGAGAACAGGAGTGCACCTGGCACAGTCTCCCAGGTGTATCCAAGCTCAGCTCCCTGATTTGTGATCCCATCTGCTACTCCCCAACACTCTGTTTTACCATTAGACTCTATTTTACCATTACACTCCATTTAAGGACAAGCATCCCTCACTGCCCAGGAAACCTTTGCATGAACCCCTGGAATTCCAATTTGATGGTGAGGAAGAGGATGGACTCATCCTTCAGCTCCTCACAGGACACCACCATGCAGCACAGGACCCAGCACGCTCCTACCAGGGACTCCACTGGAGCCTTCTCAACCATAGGCAGTGACTCCCTAAGTGCACCGAGCATTTTAAAATTCTGCCAGTATTTTAATTGCAGAAAGTTTCCTTTCCAGTCCCATTTATTGGGTCAAATCTTTGCTCCATCAAGTGCCCGTGTCAGCTGCTAAAGAACTGCATACAGCCCATTAAAAGAGCATTTAATCCTCCGCTCCCAGGGAGGGTTCTGTGTCTTCTGTGCTAATATTCATTATGCTGGGAGGGAAATCCCCCAGGACAAGGCCTGGCAAAGTTCCCTTGGAAGCAGAGGAGTTATGCCAGCTCAGAGTGGGGGAAGATCAGATCTGTTGGCACTGTTGATGTCAGTGTGATGAGCTCCTGACAAAGGCAGCAGGGGATTTGGGCTCCTGCCTGCGTGGCCGCCTGAATTCAAAGTCCTCCCTTGCCCGATGTTTTACATTTTTCCCCCACAGCTTTCTCCCTTGCACACCAGCAGTGTACTCCCACGACATTGAATATTAATGCTTGTCTCCAGGCCAGGAAAGAAATGTTTCTGCCCAACCTCCCTCTTAGATTCAACAATGTCAAAACCTCCTTGTCTCCCACTGGTTTTACCACCAGCGTGAGCTGGGAGGGGCAGCGAGTGCTGGCCCCCAGCAGATCTCAGGCTGAGCACCAGGTGAGATTTTCACCCACCTCCCAATTTCCCAGAGCCTGCCAAGCCCACTGCAGCTGCCTGGGCATCCAACATCCCCCTGAGTGATGGGGGCTGGAAGCACTTCCCTGTTTGGTAGGAGAGCTTGGAGGGTGGGAGGCATGAAAAAGGGAAGATTAACAGTGGAGAATTAATAGATCAGCATTAAAATCCCACATCAGGAACCTGCTCTTTAGAGAGGAGCACTTCCAGCCCCTGACAGAAAAGGGGACGTGCCCAGGCACACAAGCTCTCCCCAGACTGGAGTGACAGATGGATGGGGACACGGGCAGGACAGTGACACACATACAGATGCAAAACTCTCCAGCCCCCACAAGCCGTGGCTGACCCCATACCTGCAGCACACAATGGGCTCTCACTGGTCTCCACGGGGGTCTGGCACAGAACTGGAAGCACTTGCTAAAGCAAAAGGGAAATTTTGGTGCTTCTCAACAAAAAACAAAAAAAAAAAAAAAAGGAGGAATGGCTTTTGCTGTTCCAGGACAAATTCTTCTGCTCGGGCTGTTCATGAGGCTGTTTGTAAACTTTACATTTCAGTTTTAGCTCAGGAGCAGCCCCTGTTCTGCAAAGCTCTGTGAGGAAAATGACCTCCCACCATTCTGTTCTGGCCCATATTGTTCTCAGCTGCGTCAGCTGCACACCAGCTATCACAGTGGAAATCTAGAGGGTTCCACTGATGGCAGTGGGATAAAAGCAGGTCAGACCAAGAAAAGGACTTGACCCATAGCTCTCACTCTGTTGTCACCAGTGGCTCAGGGCTCTGCATATTAATACCACGACCTGAGCCCCACAAAGTGATTTTTTTACCTTTTTTTTTGCCTGAGTAAGGACTTCACAAGAATTAATTGTCTCAGGACCAGCGTGTTATAACTTAAGGTGCCCATGGGGACAACCAGCAGCTGAGCTGGAGCTGTGCAGAAACAAATGCAGGAACAGGGCATCATCCCATAGCCAATTTTTATTTACATTTAGAGGAGGCAGCAATAGCTGCAGCGTAAAAACTGGGAAATGATTCATCCCACCCAAGAATAAACGGAATTTTGTGGCTTTCTGTAAAATTTCCCTGGCAAAACCCGGCCGTGGTCCCCTGCCCCACTTTCCCAGTGAATGAGCACATGGGAAGTGTGGTGGGAGCTGCAGGATGGCTCGGCCCCTTCACCTTCCCAGGGAACAGCTCAGCAGAGAGCCTTTCATACAAGAAATTTTTGCTCTGATCATCTTTTTCTTCCAGGGGAAAGCCTCCAGCTGCAGGAACCTGCCCTAGGCTGTGGGCAGGACGGGGATCCCGGGATCACTTTGGGAGAGGGGAAAGAAGAGTTCTGATCCCCCCCTTTCTCTTTGCAGAGACACTTTTGTTTCCCTGTCTGGTCTGGTGCTCTCCCTGCTGTTTCTCCCAGCCCTCCTGCTGCTGCTGGGACTGTGGGGCAGGCTCCTTACCCCAATTTGTTGCAGTTTGTAAATCTGCCTCCCCCAGACCAGCCCCATCTGCAGCAGCAGAGCCTGGGAAAAGGCTCAAATGAACCTCCAGAGCAGATTCAGTTTCTCATCCTTACCTCCAGGGAAACTTGGGAGAGCTGGTAGTGGAACAGCAGAGAGGGGGGAGTAGCTCCATCGGCAGATCCCAGGGAAGAACAGTGGGAATCTGCCAGGGCAGATCCATGTTTTCCACTGCTGCCCAGAGGTGAGGCGGATTTTTGAGGATGCTCCAGCTCCAGCCACAACGACCTTCCACAATCTCCCAAGCACTGCCAGATCTTCCCAATCCAGCTTGAAAGTATTTTAATCACTGCCAAAGCCTTGTTGCTTCTTTCTGCATTTGATTCTCTGCTCGGGGAGTTGGTTCCATGAATGTTGGACCCTGGGAAAAAATAATGCTGGGTTATTTCTACCAAGAGCCCTTCACTGGCGTGGTTCTGCTCCAGACAGTGCCTGGGTATCCCAGCTGTTCCTTTATCCCAAAATACCCTGGGTGTCCCACTGAAAGCCTCCTGCCTGCACTGTGCAGTGCCACAGATGAGGAGAGCAGGACCCCCAGATCAGCATGAAAAGCACCCAGCTCTGTGGTTATAAATCTGGGAGGCTCTGCTGAGCTCTGCTGTGCTCAGCCAGCGTGATCCAGGCTCGGCTGTTAGGCAGGACAAGCCTTGGTGGGAGAGCCAGGACAGTCCCCAGCCACATCCCTGTCCTGCCCCACATCCCTGTCCTGCCCCACATCCCTGTCCTGCCCCACATCCCACCCGGGGCTGGGGTGCATTCAGCAGCACACAGAGGAGAGCAGGGGGCTGGGAGCAGAGCAGGGAGGATGGACAGCAAGGTGATGTATCAGAGGTATCCACAGAGCAGGCAGAGGGAAAAGGGAGGGAGTTACAGAATGAAAAGAGATGAACTAAGAATTTCCAGCTATCTCACAGGAAATTGTGCAAGTGTTTGCAGCCTCTACACGCACAGGAGGTAAAATTTACCCACTGGCTTCTCCTCCCCGTGAAAACAGCCTGAGTGCCAGTGGGGTGACATAAAAATAACAGTGCTGGAGGCTGGGCTCTGCTCAGAGCACACAGCTGACAGCGGATCCAGCCTCGCTAGGAGCAGGTGGAGACTGCCTCACACACCTGTGTGTTCTGAGAGACACCTCACACACCTGTGTGCTCCCAGGGACACCTCACACACCTGTGTGCTCTGAGAGACACCTCACACACCTGTGTGTTCTGAGAGACACCTCACACACCTGTGTGCTCCCAGAGACACCTCACACACCTGCGTGCTCTGAGAGACACCTCACACACCTGTGTGCCCTGACAGACACCTCACACACCTGTGTGCCCTGACAGACACCTCACACACCTGTGTGCTCCCAGGGACACCTCACACACCTGTGTGCTCCCAGGGACACCTCACACACCTGTGTGCTCCCAGAGACACCTCACACACCTGTGTGCCCTGACAGACACCTCACACACCTGTGTGCTCCCAGGGACACCTCACACACCTGTGTGCTCTGACAGACACCTCACACACCTGTGTGCTCTGAGAGACACCTCACACACCTGTGTGCTCCCAGGGACACCTCACACACCTGTGTGCTCTGACAGACACCTCACACACCTGTGTGCTCTGACAGACACCTCACACACCTGTGTGCCCTGACAGACACCTCACACACCTGTGTGCTCTGACAGACACCTCACACACCTGTGTGCTCTGACAGACACCTCACACACCTGTTCACTCCGTGCTGGGTGTTCAGCTATCCCCAAGGCTCTCAGCATCATGAGCAGGGACAAAACCCACTCAGAGCTCACAAGGACGCAGTGCCAGGTCCCAATCCCATCCCATCCCATCCCATCCCATCCCATCCCATCCCATCCCATCCCATCCCATCCCATCCCATCCCATCCCATCCATCCCTGCTGTGGCTCTGGGGTACCTTGGGTGCCCCGCTGTCCCCCGCCGTGCTCCCTGCTGGTTCCTGGTGGCCATCCCTGCCCGGCCACCCCATGTCCAGCGGCCCTGGGCAGCAGCCCGGTGTCCCCGGTGTCCCCGGTGTCCCCGGTGTCCCGGGCATGGCCGGCCGCCGGCCGCGCACAGGCAGGAGGTGGCTGCCGAGGTGGAAGGGCGGCTTTTTATGCTTTTCTTCCTGTATAAATCAGGCCGGGGATGGACAATCCCAGACAGGACTTCCTGTGTGTGTTGGGAGCTGATAAGGGGCGCCACGAGGAGAACAAACACGGCCGCCCCGAGGGGCAGAGGGGCCACGGGGCGGGACCCCCACACTGAGCCCACCGGGGCTGACACGGAGAGGAGCAGCCACGAGTCCTTGGGGACACGGGGAGGGACAGGGCTGCTCGCCCAGGCTCCCTCCTGAGCCTCACAGCAGGCCTGGGATGGGTGGGATCCATCCCGCCCCACTGGGCCACGTTTTGGCAGCTCCCACTGCAGTCACCTCTCGTTCCCCCTCAAAGGGGACACTGGGGACCCCCACAGCACCGGGGACCTGTGCCAAGCATGCCAGGGCTGGTGGCCACCTCCTCAGGAGGGGCTATGTGGATGTTGCCTGCCAGTGGAGCACCTTCTGGGGTATTTGTGACCCTCCTGAAATTTGGGATACAAGACTGTGCTGTTGGCACCCTGTGCCTGTGTTGGGAAACAGAGAGGTGCATGGTTTGGGCCACTAAATCTGCAGGACATCACCTGACAAAGGTGTTCTCTTCATGGCCAGGCAGCAGAGAAGTGTGGAAACAGCTGCCCTGATGCCCTAATTTTCAAGCCCATTCAGGTGCAAAAGTGACTGTATTTCAAATTTCATCTCTGTGTGTGTGTGACCTCAGCTCTGGGCAACCCAAGCAGGAACAATACAGTTTTTAATGGGATTTTGGTACTTCAGTCCACACTGAAAGCAGAGGCACTTTGAAGCACGAGGGTTGTGGCAGTGGCAATTATTTCTTGACTCTCCAGACCCCCACGGCAGCCCGTGGGCTGTGCTCCTGTCCCAGCAGAGTGCCTGGCATGGATTTAGGGCCACGTGCCACCTGGGGCTCCCCTGTGTCCCCAGCTCGTGCCGGCAGCTCCTGCGCAGGCTCACAGGGAGCACGGAATTACTCCCACCCTGATTCAGCAGAACAGAGCTCTGGGCAAATCCCCCGGGAGCTGCAAAATATTCCTGTGTTTATTTATATAAATGCATGGCTAAAGAAAGCCCCCTCTTGTTTTCCTTGGCAGAAAGGGTTTGAGAGGCTGCCCATCACCCTCCCCAGCAGCAGCTGATTGTGTACCCCGTGTGTGAGCGCTCCCAGGGTGCAGGCATTCCTGGCTGAGGGAATCTTTGGGAGCACAGCTGTCCAGGGGAATCTCCTCGAGGCAAAAATGAGTGCCTGGGAGCTCAAATTAACAGCAGGGAGGCTCAACCTCCCTCTTTTCCTCTCAGTGATGTGTTTGAAGCAGCAGCTCCCTATGGAAAGGCTCAGGGGTCACATGGATGGCTTGTGCCACCTGTGGATGAGGGATCTGAGATCCAGGGCTGAGACCTCTCCCCACCATCAGCACACACACAGGCTCAGCCCTGCAATGCACAGCATCTCCAGGACCCTCCCTCCCTGTCCTAGTTTAGGAGTCACCCCAGGACCCTCCCCAAAACTGTACACCCCAATTTTATCATCTGCCAAAGCCCCAGCTGGCCCTGTGCCGTGTGCTGGGATGGATGCAGGGCACAACAGGGACACCGTGCACCCACACCTCTGAGCACACACGGGGCCAGGCACGGAGCAGGAGCGAACTGGGATGTGTGGAAAACTCTTCCTGTTTACCCAGGGTGAGGAGCCCTGAGCAGTGGCTGCTGGAGGGGGAAGCGATCAGCAGGGGCCACGCCAATGGAGGGGTTTAAATCTGAAATTGTGACACTTCATCTTGTCCTCCCAGGGAAATCGGTGCTGGGGGAACACCTGGGAGGCAGCCAAGGCTCAGTTACACTGGGAGGGAGGGAGCCAGAGGGTGTTGGTGCCAGCTGTGCCCACACCTCTGCCTGCACCTCCCATTGTCCCCAAAACCTCCTGCTGGCTTCTCCAGCACCCTGGCAGCTCCCCAGCCCACCCCAAGGTGCCCTCCTGTGTAACCCATGGGGACAGTGGTAGTGGGACCCCCCAGAGCAGAACAGCCACTCTCTTTGTGCAGGTCTCTCGCTCCTCCTCGAAGTCTCCACTTCTGCAATAAAGACATTTTCCAGGGTCTCTGATGCCTATAAGGCCTCCTCTCCAAGCAGCTGCTCATTAACACCAGAAGCTAATTGTTAGCAAATTGTTAGCTAGATATTTGACACCAAATTGCACAAGGAGCTGGTGTTAACCCCGTTTTCCAGCTGGGGGTACAGGTGTGGCTGCTGCAGCAGTGCCTTGGGCCAGCTCTGGGGACAGTAGAGCAGAGAGGGGCAGCTCCTGTGCAGGTGGGCAGAGTGACACAACCTTTGGAATGCTTCGTCTGCACTCTGAGGGCTCAGCCTCCCCTCTCACTCCTGACAGACAGTTCAAGGAAAGCCCGATAAGAGAAGGGGAGAAAGTGAGGGAGACAGGCAGCAGGGATTTAATGTTGTGCAAGTGGCTGTCCTGAACAGGGGCAGCAAAGCTTGGGGGAGAAACTCTCCTGCCCTGCAGGGCTGGGACCCCAAGGTGTGGCCATGGCCATGGCTGATGCTGCTGCAGGGAGCACAGAGCGGGGAAAATGCCCAGAGCCTCCCCCTGGCCAAGGCAGAGTGCTGAAGGGCTCTTATCTGCCCTGTGCTGGGAGATAAGGCTGCAGTGCTGTCCTGGGGGAGCAGCTTGTATTGCTCACAGATACTCCCCTGGCTGCACAGAGCATCCAGGCACACAGAAAACATCTGAGCAAGGCCCTGTCTTTGAGAAAGCCATGTGCAATGGAAAGCCACACAGGATGGATCAGCTCTGCACTGCAGGGGTGCAGTGTCTGCTGTCCAGAGCACGTTTCCTCAGCCTGTGAAACTGCTGGGTGCCTCCTGCTGCAAATCCCTGTGGAGAAAAATTATCACAGACCAAAAGAAAGGTACCTGGGCTTGTTGCTGGGCTGGGAATCCTGCCCACTCTCCCCAGATTCCCTCAGGTATGAGGTGATGTGGTCCTTGCACACCCTTGGTTTCTGCCTTGGAGCCAGCTCCCACCAACACAGAAAGATGGGAAAACGTTTTCCACTGCAAAAATTACACTCAATCAATCCAGCTGCCCCTTTCCTGCACCAGAAACATCTCTGTGCATGCATTAACAATCATTAATTTATTTTTGCTATTATTTGACAACAGAGTCCAAATCCTAAATGCAGAGCCTTGCTTTCAGCAAAGATCCAAAACACACAGTTTGAATTCTCTGCCAAAAGTAACAGCAAATTATCGATCAGGTAAGGACTCACACAGACCTGACATTTATTTCATGGAATCCCAGACTGATTTGCGTTGGAAAGGAACTTAAATCTCATCCTATTCCTGCCATGGGCAGGGGCACCTTCCCCTATCCCAGGGTGCTCCAAGCCCTGTCCAGCCTGGCCTTGGACACTTCCAGGGATCCAGCTTCTCTGGGCATCCTTGCCTCACCACCCTCACAGGGAAGAATTTCTCCCTAATATCTAATAAAATATACATTCCTACAATTTAAAGCTATTCCTCCTTTTCTTATCACTCCATGTCCTTGGAAATGTGACTTCTGGGCTATTCCATCCTCAGCAGAGTCCTGAAGGCTGAGCCCTCCTCTTCCTCTTCCCTGCCTGCAGCCAGCAATCTCTTTCCCAGCAACTCTTACTGGTCACTGTAGACGACAAAAATTGACATTTTACATTTTCCCAGTCACAGAACAAAACACCTGCAACTGATTAAAAAGTTTCCTACCTCAAAAAAAAACCTCTGTGCATGGGGAAAAAAATGCACACCAAGGGCTGGTTCTGATCTGGCTGTGTGGGACAAAGTCCAGAGGAGGTTTCCATGGAGAAGACCTGGAGAATGGACAGGACGCTACACTAATGGTGCTGCACAGAACTGATCCAGCCAAATAACACCCAGCTGAATAGGGCTCCACGGCCTTTTTATAAAATTAATAAGGCGTGGAAGAGATAAGTGTCTCCCATTAGTGGATTTAATACCTTGGCTTAAAAGTCCTACCCAGGAAACTTCCATGGCTTTTCTGCTGACCTCGCTGGATTTCAGCATAAGAGAGAAGTGGAATTCAGCCTAAAAGTCAGACAGTGAATGCAGAAGTCAAGACTTAGGAAAAAGATTTAAAAAAAAAAAAAGAGCTGTTGATATTTCTCCTCTCTGACACGTCGCAGTCTGTCAAAATGGCCACTGCCTTTATTTTGTTTAATCACTTATCTCCATGGAGGGAAGAGGAAATTCCCAAGAACGCACGGTCGTTAAAAATATTAGCCAGGGCCTGGTGATTATTTTTGGTAGCTAAAAACTTCCTGGCTGAGGGGTCTGGGTTTGCATTGGACTCGAGTAAATGTTTTAGGATAACTTTCATAAATACCCATTATACTCAAACCAGTGGGCAGTTTACAATTCAACTGGGAAGGGCGGGGACATGTTTCTCTTTCTTTTGTTCTGCCTGGACGCATGCTAAAGTGCATAGATCCACACTGAATTAGCATTTAGCTATTTTCTTGTATCCTTAAATAAAGGACCAGTTCACACAGTCAGAAATCTCTGTTTCCTTTTGGGCAGGAAAAAGGAAGTGAATGCAAGGGGCAGATTTGGAGTTTGCTTGCAAGAACAATTGAACTCCCATCCAGAGGGGAAGGGGATCTGCGTCAAGAGGAATTCACTTTTTTCTCTCTTTTTTTTTTTTTTTTTTTTTTCCCCCCTCTGGAAGGGAAGAGAAAAATGACCTTTAGTTTAAAAGCTTGAAAGAATAAAGGTCTGAGCCTTCAGAGCTGCCTGCACAAATATAGTCATAAAGGCTTTTTCCTGACAAAAGGCTCCCGGGGCCGCTCGCGCCGTCCTTCAGCAACTGCGGACACGGCTCTGGCTGCTCCCCTCTTACTTATCCCAGGTGAAGGGCGGCACCCAAACCTGTCAGCAGTTCCTGCCCACCAGGGACAGGCCCTGGGTGTTTCTGAAAAATATCTGTCGTTTTTCTCATTGTCCCTCCCCAGTGCTGCCCATGCTGGTGGGGCGGATGAGGCTTGGTGGATGGGATTTTGAGGATCCTCTTGCCTTGCTCCCCCAAAATCTCATTTATAGATGTGTGTGCAAGCAGGCAGGGCATTGGCATGATCCCTTATGTGGTCAGCACCTCACACTGGCCCCATTTTGGTCCCTTTACTACACACCACAAACTCCCTCCCAGCTTCTCTGGGCAGAGGATGTGCACTGAGCTCTCAGGGGCTTGACTGAGTGTCAAAACATTTTCTGTGTGCTCTCATCTCCATGGTCTCACCCAAACCATTTCAGCCCTCAGCACTGCTCTCCGTTTAGTGGGCCTTAACTATCCACTGAGGATTTTTCTCTGTATTTTTTTCTCCCCCCATGTAAGCCAGATTCCCAAGACAAGCTTCCAAGGAAGCCCCAGAGCTGGAGAGCACAGAGGCTGAACCTTGTTAGGGTGTTTGAGCACCTCCAAGGCCATTAAGGACTTCAGAATGAAGGTGAGTGCCACAGGCTGGGGTGTCCCCATGATTCCCAGCTCTTGCCAGAGCAATCCTGGGAAAAAAGGGACTCATCATCCTTCCCTCCTCTCCACACATCAGCCAGACCAGGCACAAATCTGCCTGAGGGGTTTCTGCCCCAAACCAGAGCCAGACCAGCAGCTCCCATCCTGCATCCTGCAGAGCATCACTTCCCCAGGCCTGCTTCCCTCCAGGTAATGACCAGGGCCCGAGGGAGCACAGGGGATCCAGCTCCACTCTGGGTTCCCACACACTCACAAAAGCTCCTCGGAGCAGTTTTCCTCCCATCCAAGGAAAATATTTGCTCGGAGCGCGAAGCCGCGGCTGGGCAGCGTCAGCAGCAAATGTCAGCGAGTGTCGGCAGGAGAGAAACTAATTAGGCAAAATGAGCCAGATTTCTCCTGGGAGGAGCTGCTCTGTGATCACTGCAGGAAGGATGGATGTGGCCTAATGGTTAAATGGATCATTTTGTGCTCTCTGGTTGCCTCTCTCCTGGTTTTATCTCAGCCGCTTTGCTGCCTGCCCAAGGGCCCAGCGGAGCCGGTGACCCTCCTGACAGCACATCACCGACACCTCCCAGCTGAGCTCTCAGTGCTAAAGCTCTGGGTCTCCAAATATATTTTGGCAGGTTTCCACTTTTCTTCTCTGGAGCTGTCCATCCTCAGCGAGTGCAGCTGGAGGGATGTCCCCACCGGTGCTCTGAGGGACAAACCAGAGCCAACAGAGACCCAGAGGGACGAGCACAACCGGTCCCAAAGCAGTGAGACATCACCTCTGCCAAGGTCAGATGTGTGCAGAGCCTGGCACTAGGCAAAGGTGCATCTGGGAGAGCTGGGATGACTCAGTCCATGAGGAAATGGTGTCATCTCCAGCCCCGTGCAGCAGCTCCCTTACTCTGTTTCCAGCTCCACGCACACTTTTACCCTTTACTACCAAAACTTCCTGACCAAACCCCCCCAGCTGAAGCCTGAGTGAGGTTTCAGGTCCTACTCATGGCTCTGTTACATCGAGGGAGCCCAGCTGGGATCCCATCCCCACGTCCAGCCCGGGATGGGAACAGAACAGCAGCAGGAGAGGCGTATGGAGAAGGGAGGATCACACCAAGCACATGGGAATTTCCCAGCCCCATGGATTTCTATTCTTATTTCTGTTCCTCCTGAGCTGCCACATGGAGCGTGCATGCACTGCACCTCCTACCTTGGTGCATAAAGGTAATTCATTAACCTGCAGGAATGAGGAGCCTAAACTTTCCCCCAGTCCCTGTGAGAGCAGCAGCTGCCTGTGGTGCTGCCGGGCTGGGGACAATCCCCCAGGCTGGGGACAATCCCCCAGGCTGGGGACAATCCCCCAGGCTGGGGGCATTCCCCTGGGCTGGGGACAATCCCCCAGGCTGGGGACAGGTTCCCAGGCTGTGCCAGGCAGGCAGGACATGTGTACACAGCTCCTCAGGAATGCACCCTCCCAGCAGGAGCTGCAGAGCAGCAAAGGAAAGGCACAAAGTCCAGGGGAGCCCAGCTGGGTGTGTAGGTCTGGGCTTTTCTCCCCCTCCCAGAGTCACAGCACTGGGTTTGGGATTCCAGGCCAGACTGGAGCACCAGGCAGGTTCTTCCTGAGGTAGAGCAGGTTGTGACAGGGTTCTGAGTGCTTCTGCAAGGCCAGGGACAGTGGCAGAGCTGGAACCGTGACCCCACAGCACCTGCAGAGCTGCCAAGTCCCCCATGGAGCTGGAATAATTCCCTCCCCAGCCCTTGCTTTGCCCACCAGAAGCAGCAGAACCAGTCCCAAAGAGGGCCAAGCAGACATTGGGATTACTGCCCCAAATGTCACCTGAGTGCCCCAACAAAGAGGATAAACTTGTCTAGAAGAAACACTGGGAATGACCCAACTTGAATTTACAGCAAAAAATCACTTTCCTTCTGCTCCTGGAGGACCCAGGGCTCGGGGATGCTGCTGGAGGCTGTGCCAGCCCAGTGGGGAGCCTTCAGCTGTTTTATTCATGGAAATCCAGGCTGCAGAGCAGCCCTGGAGCTGCAGCTTCCCTGGCAGCAGCCCAGAGAGGGTCTGTGCTGTGAGGAAACGGGCAGGGCAGCACAGGCAGCACCAGTGTCCCAGCAGGACAGATAAAATCTGGATCAGGCAGAAATGGAGCCATCAGAGCAAGACCTTGTCACGTGTGCAGTTCCTCCTGCTGCAACAGTTCAGGTTGGATCATCTTATTTTCCATAAACACACCAGGTTTGTAATCCTGGATTTGCAGGACAGCACTGCTGGGATGGTGCTTGGAGCTCAAGTGTCAGCCTTAAACCTGAGCTTTGCTGAGATTAGCCCCAGCTACAAAGCCAGCAGCACTCAGCAGGTTCTATATGAGCACAAAAATTGGTTGGATCAGGATTCCTGCGGCACAGAGTGAGCAAAATCACTGGCCTGTTACTTCTGAATTCCTTTCCTTTTCTCTTTTGCTCTGTTTTGATTTTGATTTATTTTTCTGTCGTAGGAAGCAGCTCAGAGGTTGGTTGTGACATACCCCAGGCTAATTCCATGGAAAGCCTGTTTTCCAAAGGAAACGTTTGCCATCTTACTCCCAGCTTTCATTTGCCTGTCCCTGCTCACTTGCCAGAGCTTGTTCTGCAACGTTAATAGGGAAGTTTCTTTGCACAGAGCCAATTGTGCCCAAGAGGTTTTGTTCAAGGGCTGAAAAGCACATTCACTTGGTGTTTGAGATGACATTTATTTGGTGGGTGAGTTGGAGAGCTCAATGAGCAGAGAGAAAAAAACATCCTTGTGAGGAGCTCTTTCGAAAGAAAAGAAACAAGAACCCAGGAGAGATAAGAAAATGAGTGTTTGCAGAATCTGGGAAAGCCTCGTGCAGTGGGAGGGAGACAAAAGCACGAGAGTGCACTTTATTTGTGACAAGCTTTCCATCCTGGGCAGCCAAACAGGACATCCTGCTTCAGTTCTCCTTCCTCTCTTTAATTAGAGTTGTGTTCAGGACACTGCCGTTAATGTCATCTCAGCATTTCCATGACAAAGCCCTGTTTTTGCTGGACTTTAGGAACTTGGCCCTAGAAAAGTCTGTTGTTAGTGCAGAACTGTTCAGGGAAGAGGCTGGAGAGGGTTTGCTGATAGCTGCTGTGACATTTCCATCACAGGGAGATGCCACCAGCTCGGAGAGAGGTGTTTCCATCCCGGATGTGGGAGCAGTGGAGGAAACCAGAGCCCATCTCTGGCCACAGCAGGATTAGGGGTGTTTGTGCTCCAGGAATGTCTCCATTTCAGGTCTGATTTGTGGCACATCTGAAAGTCACTGAAAACACACCACCCACGTTTTTGATTCTGTGAGTCACTGAGGAAGCCTCTGTGGCTGCAAATAATTAAAGAAGAATCTGAAAAGAAATGTGGATTCTCCTGCAGTGGTGTTTTCACTACCTGAGAACAAGGCCTGGCTACAGCCCCCCAAAAGGAGCCCCTGAAATTCCTGTCAAAGGGGCACAAACACCGACCTGGCTGACAAGAGAGCTGTAAAACACCCGTGTTTGAAAGGAGCTGAAATGCACCTTAAACACCAGGACAGCCTGGCAGAGCTCAATCAGCTCTGCTGATAAACCAGATTCCTGTCGTGCTTGTTGTGCTGTATAAACTCCTTCCTTTGGGTCTCCAGGGCAGGACCTGGGGTTTGTGCACAGCTCTGAGCACAGGGGCAGGAGAAATCCTCATTCCCATCCCACTGAGAGAGCCCTGTTACACCAGACTCTGCATCCCTGAAAAGGAGAAACCAGAGCTCAGTCCAGCTTGTGGGGCTGGTTTTGGCTCGAGAAGTGCTAAATATTATTAGCAAAAAGAAAACCACTTTTATTTTTTTTCCACGGTGGAAAAAACTAGTCCTTCCAATTGAAAATATTAGTGAGATTCTTCCACTCCTAAAGGGAGGGCAGATTCCTTTGTCCCTGCTGCAGTCCCAGGTGCATTGCTGGCATCCAGAGCAGGGCAGGCTCTGGAAGAAGCAGTAAAGCAACATTTCATCACAGGATACTCCAAAGTAGACAGGGTTAAGCCAAACATCCTTTTACTGCTCCTCTTTCACTTCCCATTTGAGGGGAGAGCACACAGTGGCCCTGCACCCTGAGCTAGGGCTGTGCTGGGGGATCCCCCTGCCATGAAGGAGTGGGGCTGCATTTTCTCCTGGCCTCCTGCACAGCAAGGCTGCTGTGTCCCCTGTCCCAGGCTCCCACGAGGAATTCCACGAGGAATTCCCTGCCCTCTCCCGCCCGTGCTGCCACCCCACAGCTTCTCTCACTTGCTGAGGGGCCAAATCAGAGAAATAACCTGATTCAAACAGACTAACAGAGTGAGGAAATGGTGGAAAGAGGCTGTCTGGGGGCTCTCCAAGCTGTCTGGAGCTGTTTACCCAAACTGGTTTGGGTAAAGGGCTCTGATGCTCCAATGCCAACACATGGCAGAAGCCCAGTGGCGTTTGGCCTTTGGCTGAGGAGATTTAGGATGTGCTGGCACAGCGCTCGCTCAGCAGTGCCCACCGATGCTGGGCACCCCCAGGAAGGGCTCCAGGCTCCATCCCCCTGGCCTGGCTCTCAGCAGAGCAGGGCAGGGCAGGAAGGGAGCAGCAGAGTGAGGAGATGAGTGTTTCCTGCCCCTCGGCAGCCGCACAGAACAGTGCTGTCACTCCGCAGCCCCCGCAAGTGCGGCAGCAAGATAACTCCAGACGCAGCCACCATCACTTCCCCCCTTTGTCCCTGGCTTTTTTCAGGCCTTCCTGAGCACAAACGTCCCATCTCCAAAGGAATGTCACCGCTGCTGGCCGCCCCCGGGATGCCGAGCGGGATCCGTGGGGATATGGGTGCTCCAGCACCCCGGGGTGTGGAGCAGCTGGCAGCCCTGAGCTGGGAACTGCCATGGGAGGACATGGAAGGCATCCTGGCATGGAACTGAACTGCCACATCCCCCAGTTTCCTGGCCTGAGTCACTCCCGAGTGCAGGAGATGAAAGGCTGTCGGGAGCTCACGGAAACCAAGGTGCTCAGGAGCTCAGGGCAGCCCGGGAGCCAGCACACCCAGTGTGTTACCCATTCCTCAGGCTCCTGAGACGGCTCAGTTCCCCTCCAGCCTCACGAGATGCTCCAGTCCATGCCTGGAAGGTGCTCACAAGACGTTTCTTGGCTGTGGCAGTCCCTGCTCCTCGCCTGTGCCTCAGTGGTGCCCACTGAGCCAGCCTGCCTGGCTGTCCCTGGCACAAATCCCACAAGAGCCCTTCTGATCTGAAAGCAGGGAACGCTTCCAGCTCTTAAATTAGGCTGTGTTTTCCCCCAGTTTCCTTCTCAAAAGAGGGCTCCGGGTTTGGCTTTTCGGATGCCGTCACCAGGCAGAGCTCACACTCTGACTCTGCTCAGCACAGACCTGCTCAGGGCACACAGCTGCAGAGAATCCACCCCACGGGAGATGTCTGCACCCCCACAGTACCGTGGGACAACAGGGGGGCTTGACAGGAACAGGGGGTACCCACAGAGAGGGCCCATGGACAGCACAGCCTCAGCGTCCCCAAAGCCAAGGCTGGAACGCAGAGAGGCTGTTTCGTTATCTCCTCCCCTGCCTCTCAAGGACAAAACAATCCAACGGTTGTAGAAAGACATTTTTCACCAAGGGATTCTTCATTAGTGCTTGTTTCCTCTCCCAGCCCGTTTCCTGGAAGCAGTTTGTGCTGGTGGGGGTGGGCAGGAGCCGCGGGATGCAGGAGCTGCAGGAGTGCGTGAGGGAGCACACACATTCCTGCCACGCTCCATGGGCCAGGGCCACACCTGGACACGCTGTGGCCACCGGCTTCCTGTGCCTGGAAACACAGCAGGCAGGGCCAGGGCAAGGGGAATGGAGATTAAATTAAATATTAGGAAGGAATTCTTCCCTCTGAGGGTGGCCAGGCCCTGGTACAGAGAAGCTGTGGCTGCCCCCGGATCCCTGCAAGTGTCCAAGGCCAGGCTGGACAGGGCTTGGAGCAACCTGGGATGGTGGAAGGTGTCCCTGCCCGTGGCAGAGGGTGGAATGGATGATCTTTAATATCCTTCCAACCCAAACCACTCCATGATTCTATACTCATGAGCACCTTGCAGGTCCTGGTGTCCCCAGATGTATCCTGACACGGATGGCCCACAGCTCCTGCTATCAAACCTCCTGCACGGTTGTTTATGGATCAGCCATAAATATTTTTTCCTGGCTGCAGTTTTCCCAGGAAAGATTTCAATCCATGAGTGATTCCTCCCTGAGCCAGTTCTTCCCTGGCTGTTTACTTTTGGAGTTCCTCCAATTAAACACAGCTTTATTTCTCAAACAACTGGAAAGCGATATCTATCATCTCCATCGATTATAATAAACCAATTATGGATCATGCAGCAACCAAACAACAAAAAAATGATCCTGTAACAAATTTTTTAAAAAAAAGATCAGCCAGCAAACTGCAGCCAGGAGGGAGCTGGCAGGGGGAGGAAGAGGATATGGTGCTTCTGGAGCCGCGGCCGTTTGAAGGCTGTGAAGGGAAGCAGGCCAGAGGGTTATCCAATCTCTCGGAGCAGACATTTCCGCCTGGCACGCCCCAGAGGCACAGTCCCCCCGCTTCATCAATAAATCACCGATCCCGCCCGCTGCGGCTGCCCCGGCAGGAAACGGGAGCGGGGTGCGGGTGCCCCTGTGCCCGTGTGTGCACTGGGGAGGGTGCAGGGCACAGCCAGGAGCCCCCAAAGGTCCTGCACGGCCTTTCCCAGCTCACCTGGATCTGGAAAAAGAAGCTGCAGTCCCCATGACCCAGCACAAGCACTTGTGGCACAACCTGGAGATGGACAGAACTCCTACCGTCTGTTCCCCCTTCCCAGCTGCCTCTCTGTAGAAATCCTGAGCTTTCCAAAGGCTCCCAGGACTCTCTTTCAGCCCCAAACAATACAAGCAGGATTGTTTCCCCGGGGACACGAGCACGGTTTATTCGAGGGCCACTCGGCACTTTTGGCAGATGATTCTGAGCAGATGTTGCAGATGTTGGAGCACAGGTAACACGGGCTGTCCTGCTGGATCCAGCCACGTGCTGCTCCCCATCACAGCATCATCCTCACCCATTCCCTGCTGGCACCCCCATGCCCTGACCCCCTGCAGATGGATGCAGGGATGCCAGGGGTGATGGCACACCTCGTGTCACCCTGTCCTTGCAAGGACAGCCTGGCTAAAGCAGGAGGGACAGGGACACGAGGCGTGTGGCTGCTGGAGCCTCCAGCAGGGCGATGCAAGCGGCCCCACACCTCCCTGGGATGTGAAATGCTAAATGACACAAATCCCTGCCACCAGCGCTTCCTGTTTTCCTGCTACAAGGGCTCACGCCTCCCCGCAGTCCTTGACCCCGGGACTGTGCTAGAAAGGATGTGAAATCCCTCTCCTGCTGCCCGAGGCTGGGCTCGGGGCTGTCCCAGGAGCCCTGAGCCCGCGGCCGCTCCGTCCGTCCGTCTGTCTGTCTGTCTGTCTGTGAGTCCATCTGTGCGGACACAATGGTCACACGGTGCCTGCAGAGCCTCGAGGGACAGGATCTGATAGTTCAGGGGGGGAAAGCAGAGCCACAGAACAAAGCAAAGCCCAGCAAAGCTGAGTCTTTGATTCCAACCCTTTTTCCCCCTCTCTGAGCTGTTCTCTCACTTGCACTTCCCCCAGATTTCAGGTTGGTCTCTCGCAGACGGAGCCAGGTTGATCCAAGCTCAAGGATTTTGCTTTCCCTGCACAGATGGAAAGATATTCTCAAAATCCCTTCCTGGCACACATTCCCCCATGGCACAAGCTGGGCTTCCCAAAACGTCAAGCAGAATAAAGTGGGATATCTGTTAGAGCAGAAACTGCTGCCCCAGGCTGTGCAGACCCTCATGGACACACGCTTAAGGAAATGGCCCAGCCAGGGCAGGTTGTTGCCTTTTGGGGAGTCACCACCTCTCATCCCTGCTGGGAAATGAGGCTGCTCCAACTTTTCAAGATTCTAAGTGTGAAGTAAGTGTTGATCAAGCCAGAATGATGGGTGTTTCACTCTCCTTTTCTTGGGGTGACATGATACTTCAGCTCTGGTTTGTTTAATTTTTCTGTTACGGGAGTGTCGAGAGTCAGAAATCCCTCCACAAACAAGCCCAGGTCTCCCCCAGCAGCTTCACCACAGGAAACTCCACACACAGACATTATTGCAGTGGGGACAAGAAACATGAGCAGGGCTTTGGGGAGGGGGGAAAGACAAGGGCAGTGGGTACCAGTTCAGCCAGTACTGGGCAGATCCAACATTTGTGATGTTTCTTGCAGAAAGGAGCTGTTTTAACCATTTATTTTGAGGCTTTGCTAGCAGAGATCTTTTCGTCAAACACTGTTAGGCCAGACCACCCAGCAGCACCAGGCTGTCCTTTGGGGACATCATCAAAAGCTCTGCAAAAGGGCTCAGCTCCCAGAAAACAGAAGTGAGGACACGGTGCCACACAAGTGCTCTGTCACCCTCTGAGCCGTCCCCTGACCACACATGGCTGAGCCCTTTGCACAGGTCAGGGAGCTCATCCCAGCCCTGCTCCCAACTGTGCAATCACAGCCAGATAAAAGTCTCCCCCTCCCAGCTCAGGGCTCCAGTTACAGCGCACTTAATCCTGGAGCCAGTTTGACACTGCAGCTCTGGGCTGATTGCATGACCCAGTTGTGAGACAGCGAGGCCCCGCTGAGCTCAGAAATGTTAAATACATTGTAATTGGACCCCCAGTGCCTCCACTTTTCTTCCGATGAAGAGGCCCCGGTAAGTGAATTTTCCAGAGCGTTCCCGGCGTGGCAGCCCCAGAGGGCGGCTGATTCTCAATCCAGCCTGGACACCTTGGGAAGCTCTTCCCCATCTGTGGGGTGCTCTGGGCTGGCCACATCAATCTCAAAGTGAAGCAAACCCAATCCACCCGTTCCTGGTTTATCCCAGAAGGAAAAGGGAGTGGGGCTAGATAAGGAGTGAACTCCCTGGGGAAGGGAGGGGAGAACTGTGCACTCCCTGTTCCAACTTTTGCTCTTTGCTTTGCTGCACCTTTAGGAGTGAATCTGGCCCGTGATGCTGCCAGCAGGCAGGGCCTGGTGAAGGGATGTGGCATCGCAGCCCAGGGAGCCTCCAGTGGCTCCCAGCTCTGCCCTGGTGCACTCAGGACTGAGCTGCCAACACGAGCTGCTGGCTGCTGTTGCCTGTCCCCACAACTTGTCCATCCGGGGGTGTTAGGGACAGCATCAAACTGGGAGGAAAGCAGCCCTGATGAGCTCGAGGGGCAGCACGGACACTTGTCCCCACTGTCACCTCTCTCTGTGCCAGGTGAGCCTGGAGGCTCCTGTCTCCATGGCCATGGGGAAATGTTCCCAGGTGCTATTTTGATGTAAAAAGCAGCACTTCCCCCAGCTTTAAAACACTTCTCCTCTCTTCCAATGCAGGTGAGTGCTCCTCTCACAGCTGCTGTCCTCTCCGGAGGGAGCTTGAAGGCCACAGTCACAAAATCAGCAAACTGGGGCAAAAGACTCTGCCAGACACACAGGCAAAGGAAACAGATGCAAGGGGAGCTCTGTAACAGCCTCACTTTGCTACCAAACACTCCAAAACCTCGTGAGGACAAACCCAGCAGGAGTGTGAAACTTCTTCTCCGCCTCTTGGGGACTTGAAAAAAAGCCACTTGGTTGTCCTGAAGTTTCCAGACTCACAAGTCACAGCCAGGGGAGAAAGTGCCAGACAGGAGCTGCTCCCTGGGGTGTTGGGTCAGAGCTGGGGGCACAGAAAGTCCAGTGGGCAATGGGGAGCACCCACATGGGAAGCAGCCAAGCTCCAGTCCTGTCCCCATGGCTGTTGTGGACTAGACCTCAGATTTAGTAGTAGGAAGAGATTTGATGCTCCCAAAAATCCTTGACAGGGCACACAGAGGCATTTCAGGCAGGGAAATGCTCTCGTGGTTTGCCTCCCTTTGAAGTAAAAGCCATGGAAAAGGCAGGAACGCCTCCAAATGCACTTAATTAATCCAACTTGTCACATTAACAACATCAAAACACAGCAACTGCAGCAGAGGCTGGGCCTCATCTCACACCCACCGAGCTCAGAGGGCTCTGCAGAGCTTCCCCAGAGCTCGGGCAGGATGCACAGGGCTCAGGGCACAAGCTGTGCCTCGACTGGGGCAGCTCTGGGGACAGCAGGACCTGTCCCTGCACTCAGAGCCCACCTGGAGCACAGCCTGAGCTGTGTTCTCTGCTGTCCTGCACCCTCCAGCTGGGAGCTTTGCTCCAGATCTTCTTTTTCTTCCAGATCTTTTTTTTCCATATCTTATCACGCAAGAACCTGACACAAAATAAAATGTATATGTGTTTTCTAAAACTTCTGTATCGCTTGCTTAAATGGTTTTCTTATTAATCGCTGTTACTTATTTCTCTTGGTACTAAACTGTATTAAATGGGATGAAATTTAAATCTACTTTTAAACTTTTTTCCCATCAAAGATAATGTTTATTGTTAACCATTTGATTTGTGTTTATCTTCCAGTCAAACAAGACATGTCATTTTAATTTTCTTCCACTTAGATGTGTGTAGATTTCTACTTTTACAAATTTACTGAACACTGTGATGTGCAGAGCTTCCCCAGAGCTCGGGCAGGATGCACAGGGCTCAGGGCACAAGCTGTGCCTCGACTGGGGCAGCTCTGGGGACAGCAGGACCTGTCCCTGCACTCAGAGCCCACCTGGAGCACAGCCTGAGCTGTGTTCTCTGCTGTCCTGCACCCTCCAGCTGGGAGCTTTGGTCCCCCTTCAGCGCTCCTGTGTCCACAGATGTGTGTGCCCTGTCAGGATAACTGTCCCCGAGTGGGACTGAGCCCCCTGCCCTGGCACCCCAGCCTCTCACTGCCTTCCCCAGTGCCTGACCACAGCTGATAACCTTGGGAAGCTCCCTCTGACCTGGAGGAGCTGGGAAAGGGAAAGATGTTGACTTTTAACCTCCTGCTGTGTTTCATCCCCCTCCTGAAAGGGCTGAGCTCCCCGCTGCTGCCTCCTCTGCACCCTGAAGCCATCCATCTCCCTGCTGCCACAGCTGCAGGCCTCCAGGGCTTCCCACGATCCCATCTTAGAGCGGGGAGAAAAGAGCTTCACTTCCAGCCTCAAACTCCCCTGGACCCAGCCCAGTTCCCTCGTGTCCCTCCCCTCAGGGCAGCAGGACCCAGAGCAGGGACCTCAGGGACCCCTGAGGGGCAGAGAAATGCTGGCAGGGCTGCTCAGCGCCCAGACTTCAGCCAGGCCACCGAGTGAGACAGGCCTGGGCCCTTCCCCTCAGCCCCTCATCCCCCTCAGGAGCCCCACAGCCGGCCGGGGCTGCCGATAACCTCGGGCCTTTGATGTGGAGGGGAACGGGACACATCCCGTGCCAGGCCTTATCTCCTTTCCTTCTGTCCCCGCTGGGAGCCAGAGGAGTGGGAAAACACTTCCCAAAGGCACCCCTGGAAGGGAGGGCAGAGCCTGGCTGCCCCAAGAGCCACGGGCCAGGGGGCTGAGGCTGCGGCACGGTGTGACATCCCCAGACAGAGCTGGGACAGGGGCTGAGCAGAGGAGGCCCCAGGTGATGCTGTGCCCCTCTGCCTCCCTCTGCCCTCCTCTGGTGTCCGTGGGAGGTTTTCCTCGCATCTCTCTCATCGGCTGCTCCAGCTAAATCCTGTTTGGAGGAGGCAGAGCTGTAAGGAAGCCCCCAGCATGGCAGGGGTAATTATCGTGTGCTCCAGGAACTGCCCTCATTATTTGTTATTAATACATTCCTTGCCCCAAAGACAAGGCAGCCCTGCTCCTGCCAGGGCTGGGACTCCTCGGGAGTTGTGCAAAAGGTTTGGGACTAAATATAGACCTCCATGAGGAGGAAGAAGCACAGCCAAGAGTCAGGAACGGGAGAGACACACAAGTGGTTCCTTGGGAGGAGCAGGAGCTGCCTGGCCTTACTTAGGAAGGGGAAGCACACCCCACTGTGGCTGCTTCTGTGCTTGGAAAGGCATCCACACTCTCCCTGATGGAGATTGCCCATCTCCAGCTCCCAGTGCCTTCCCCCAAGGGGTCACCAGGATTTTCCAGCTGGGAAACCCCAAGGAGAGGGAATGTTGGAGCTGGAGGCTGCACCTCACATGGCACCGCTGTCCAAAGGGAGAGGCAGCAGGGAGGAAAGGGAGAGCTGCTGCTGGGAGGTTTTCCCTCCTTCACCCCTTTCTGCTTCAGAGAGCTGAAAATTCTGGAAAGGAGGAGAGCTCTTGTGCAAAAATTCCATGTATCCCACTGCTGGATAGCGCAGGCTCTCCAGGGAATGTCCTTCTGCCACCTCGGGGGAATACCACAACATCTGGGATGCAGCAGAGACAGCGCTGGAGGGCCAGAGGCTTTTTTCTTCTTCTTCTTCTTTTTCTTATTTTTTGTCTTTTTTTTTTTTTTTGGACATCTCTGTAAGCCTCAAAAACACATTTCAGGAAACTTTAGAAGAGAAAATACATAAAGCAAGGAGCAGCAGCATCTCCAGGCGACAGGAAGGTGGAGTGGGAGAGCCACGCTAGCAGGAGCTGAGCTGTGCAAGAGCAGAGGTTTCTTTGGTTTCACAAATAAGAGGTTCAAAGTTGGAAAATGTGTGAAGCTGTCTGCTGGCATGGGTCAAATTGAGGCAGCAGCTTCACAGGGAAAGAGGAGGAAGGATGGGTGCAATAAAAACATTGAAATACTTTGCACCAAGGCTTGCCAAAAACAAGTTTAATTCTTGAGCTGCTAAATGTTTTTTGTCTCATCATTGTGAGATGTGAAATGTGCTTTTGGTGAGCAGCGTTTTCCCTGAGAAATTGCTCCCGGCCTCAAAAGAAAGAGAAAAAGCCTTTAAAGGACATGGAGTGGCCCCCAAGAAAGAAAGGAAGGTTTTAATTTTGTGTGGAACACAGCATTTGCACAATGAACCAGAGAAGGAAACATGGCAGAGATTCTCCCTTTGGGTCTGAGCCTGTTTGACTTTGCCCTTGTGGTTTTCGGTTCAGCTACAGAGCAGAAACCTCTGCTTCCCCCCCATTTCTCTCTCTGAGCCCTCAAGAACAGCCTTGCCATGGACACAGGCGTGGGAACTGCGTCTGGCAGTGCCCATGGAGCTGCAGTGGGACGTGACTCACCCCCTTTGGGCACTGTTGCTTAAAATCCCTCCCTAAATCTGGTTAAAATCCCTCCCCAAAGCTCTCAGCCGAAGCTGTTGCTCTTCCAGGCTCAGCCATGTGTTTCTGTTTACTTGCTGTGTGTGCCAGCAGGGCCTCGGCGTCCACACACATCATGTTTGCATATAAGCTGCAAATTTGAGTTTGATTTGGTGGGCTGGAGCCCCGGGGGCCTCTTGGATGCCTTTGAAAGAGTTGCTGGGTCTGAAAGGTCTCCAGTGCGTGGGGATGTGTGGTCCAGGGGAGGTGCTGAGAGGGGGAGTGTGGGAAGAAGAGCAGGAGGAAAGAGAAAGGAAAAGGAGATGAAAAGGACAGGGATAATGGAGGAATTCCAGACAGGAGAGGGATGGCACCCAGCATCCAGCCAGCACCCAGGTCACAGCACACACAGCCCCATCTCCCCACATCCTTTCCCGAGGGGTGTGCCGGGATCTCAGCATCCCCAGCCCCACAGCAACACTCCCTCCCTCCAGGCAGCAGAGACAGAGCCATCTCTGGCCACCCAAGGCCCGCAGTGACCTCCTGCTCTGGTCTCCCTCTGCAATCTGGTGGTGGATTCGCAGAGCCCATCCCTGTCCCCCCACGCTCCCCCCACACCCGGGGGGCCGCCGTGCCCTCGCATCCTCCTGTCTGAAACACCCAGCAGGAGGCTGGGAACGTTTGGCTGCTCTCCCAAGGAGATTTTCCTTCATAAAACACAAGGCAGGCGGGGGCTTTTCACAAGCAGTGGGCACGGCTGAATCCCTTTTCTCGGCAGCCAGCGGGAGAAAAATGGAAGGGGGACAAGAGACGGGACGGCCACCGCCTTTGTTCAGTTCTTGAGGCGGAAAGAGGATGGTGTGGGGGGTTTAAAGATATGATGGGCCTGAATGTGCTGAAGGAGCAGCTTGGGGTGGGGAGGCTTCAGACTGCCGTGGCAGGGGGAGGGCAAGGTTTGGTTGCCACTGCCAGTGGCTCACGGGACAGGGATGGGTCCCTGGGCATGCAAAGGGTTGGGATCTTCCTGCTGCACTCAGGGTGGTGTCCAGGGGGGAACAGGCTGCTTGGGAAGAGTCTGAAAAGTGTGTGGGATGTTGGGAACATGGTGAACAGGCTGGTCCTGGGTTACCCACGATCGTTGAGGGCTTTCCAGCCTTGATGGTTCTATTATTAAATAAATTAATAACCCAACACTGTTTTGCACTTTGGGGCTTATGCACTGCCTCACCCCAAAAGAGTGAGGAGAAGGGACCCCAATCCTTCTCCTGCACATGGCTCTGGCTTTGTGCCCCCAGCCCTGAGGAGCTGGGGATGGTGGGGACAGGCACAAGCATGGGGCCAGGGCCACCACCACCCTGGGGACCCGCTGGGGAAGCCCATCCATGTGTCACTAGATGGCGGCTCCAGCTCAGGAATGGCTGCAGGGGCACGGTGGGGGCCAGCCTGGGGTGTCCTGTCCCACATGGGGGCCCAGCACAGACCCCCATGTCCCCCTGCCAGCTGTGTCCCCACAGGCACCAGTGGAAGCCACCATCTGTGCAGGAGGGTTTTCTCTCTCTGCTTACTGCAGCCTCCCCTTACAGCAGAATTCCTGCTGGTCAGGACCTCAAGTTGCACCGGAGGAGGTTTAGATTGGACATTAGGAATAATTTCTTCACTGGACATGGGATCCAGATCCTTCCCACAGGGCTGCTCCTGAGCCACAGCTCAGCCTGACCATGGCTGAGGGCAAAGAACTGTGTCCCTCTCATTCCCCCTCAAGGAAACCCAGATGGAGACATGGAAAAGATCTCATCTCATGCCTAGACCACCCTGGGCTGAGGGTGTGAACCTCCCGTGGTGATCTAAAACACCCTGCAGCACAAGAGAGGAAGCCCCTGAAGCCCCAGGCCTGGGCAGATGCAGGCAGGGAGGGTGGGTGTGCATCCCACTGGGATCAGTCTGGGATCACCATCCAGGCAAAATCATCAGGGATTCCCTGGGAGGTACAAAAGCCTCAAAAATGGGAAGCAAACACCTCTCCCAGCAGCACACACCCCCACAGCTTCTGTGCTGCCCTCAGCCAGTCCCATGGTGCTTCCATTCCCAGTATGGCCAGTTCCCTCCGGCTCCAGGCCTGGCTCTGGACAGACCTGCAGCTTTAAAGCACAGCCAGGATGGAGCAGGTTCCTCTTCCCAGCCTCCAATGCCCTGCCAGAGTCAACTTAGCTGAGAGTAATTAGTGTGGTTATCAAGGGAAGGGGTGGATTAATGTGGGAAAGTCATTGATGAAGGCAGAGAAGGGCAGATGCTTTCCTGGAGTCCCCAATCAATACAGACCTTGGAGGATGAATGAGGGCTTCAAAGAAAAGCATCAGTGAACAATTGAATGCTTTTAGCTCCCTGACGGCTGCTCTGCCTGGAGCAAGGAGTGAAACACGGCCAGGGCACCCGAACACTGTGCCAATTATCCCTTCTCCTGGCCCGGGAGGAGCCTCTGCCCATCGGCTACCCGTGCAAAGGAGGAGGATGATGCTGCTGGGGTGGAGATGGGCACCAAGGATGTGGAGGTGGCTGTGAATCCATTGAAATCCAAATTCCTGTCCCCCCTCGGGCCTCTGGGTCTGCCTCACACCTTCCCTTCCCGGCAGGGTGAGGGACACCGGCAGCACTGCTGCTCACCGCCGGGGTTTTTGGGGACAGCCACAGCCTTGAATTCATCCCTGCAGGACAGTGGGTGAGACAAAACCATCCTTGAGAGCCCGGGTCCTGTCTGGGAGCCTGAGCAGCTTCCAGAACCTCTGTGGCCTGCCCCGTGCCCCGTTCAGTGGCACACAGCGGTGCCAGAGGGCTGTGCTGCCCGTCACCGTGTGCCCCTGCCCTGCCAGCGCCACCGCCGCTGCTCCGCTGAGCCTTTTCTTTATTGTGAAATGCAGAGATGGAAAATGGCTCAGGAAGAGCCGGGAGGAGCTGCTGGGAGGGGAGGGAATGATGGAACTGGAAGGGGACAGGCTGTGCTGCAGCCCCTCGGGGACATGCTCTGCTGACCAGTGACACCAGTCCGGTGGCCACCAGTGCTCCTGAGAGCCACCACTCCTGGATGTGAGGCACACACGGACATGTCCCCAGAGCCGGTCCCCTCCAAGGCAAAGCCTCGCCGGTCTCCAAGGTGCACACGGGCCATTTATTGCCCGTGGTGCTGTCCGGAGCAGAAGCGTCCGGCCACGCGTGGAGCCGGGTCCCCGTGTCCCAGTGCGGCCACAGCGAGCATGGCTGAGGGGAGGGAGGGGACAGCAGAGCTGTCCTTGTCCCCGCTGCCATGTCCCCATGCAGGGCTCGCCGTGTCTCCCTCCGTGCCCGCAGCACCCCGGCCTTTACTCGAAAGCCGGGCGGGGCGGGACAGCTCTGCAGAGAGGGAACAAACCCAAAACAAATCGAGCACGGTTTTTTCTTTCCTGCACTCCCGGCCCAGCTCGCAGCCCCTCCTCTGTCATCCCCGCTGGAATGTGTCTCCAAATTCCTCGCTGGCTCGCTGCGTGCTGCTGCCGGCTTTGCCTCTGATTGTTTGCAGCGATTGCGCTTTTCCCACACTCCGGATCATGGCTCGGGATCACCGTGGCTCCGTGCCGGCTCCGGATCACCCCCAGCGCCATGTGCGAGCGCAGGCTGGGGCGAAGCTGCGTGACTCTGCCCTGAGTCACACCTGAGTCACCTCGGGCCCTGTGATCCCACCTCCACACCTGCGAGCCTCCTGCCCCTGTGCCCGGCTCGGGCACGGCTGTGGGGCTCACCCGGGCCTGACCGAGACAGAAGTGGCTGCTGCCCCTCTCCTTGGATTCCTCATGGAATGGTTCCTTCAGCCTCCATCCCCATTTCAGCACAGTCACAGTTTTAGTTGTGCTTCTTCCCCGCTGTGCAGGCTGCAGACACTGGGATTTCTTCACTTTGGGAGCATTTTCCCATCTGGACTTTGCTCTGTGCAGCCCTTGGAGAGGCAGGTGGGTGGCTGCAGGGATGTGTTTGTGTCCTGCACTTTGTTTTTCCTGGCTGGGGCCTCATCCCCCTGCCCTGTGTCACTTCCCTGCTCCCTGAGCTCAGGGCAGCTGCCATTCCCATCAGTCTGGAGGCTCTTGCAGATCCCCAGTGCTGGGACATCACAGCAGCAGGATGGCCCCAAAAGTGGCCTCAGATCCCGCGTCCATCCCAAGGCTGAATCCACCTACTCAGCATGGCATCAGCAGAACACCTGGCAGCCACTTCTCCTTCCAGCACCCCAAAACTCCCTTATCTGCATCATAAGCTGAGGAAGAAGCCCTAAGGAGAGGTGTTATCTCCTGCAGACACGCAGGAGGAGGTCAGGAAACACCTGGCAGTCGGTGGCCTGGCCTGACAGGCTGAATCCAGGATTCCAAAGCCAGGCAACCTCGGTTCACTCCCATTAATGGACTGTGTTTTACAGGGACTCCATAAAGCAGTTAATCCTTATCTGCAATTTATAAAAGGATAAACTGCACATGATTAAGACCATATTGTGTAAAGCAGGCAGCTCCAAGAGAGCATCATCACAGCCCTGCAGCTCCTCTGAGGAGCCAGCACACGATCCCAGGTCCCTCGAGCCCCTCCTGCCCTTCCCAGGGGTCACCCACAGCCCTGAGCACCCTCCAGCTCCTGTCTCCCAGCTCTAATCCCAGGGCTCAGGACTCTGAGCATGAATAAACTCAGCTGTTATTTGCAAACAATTCACCCACAAGTACTCGACAAACAGAAACCTGTAATTAAGCAAATAACGAGAACCTTCTCCCCGATTATACAGCGCTGTGGACCAGCTTCTGTTTGAATTGTTTTATTGCAAGGGGTTTTAAATCACTCTTTTTATTTGAGATGAGGTGAAAGTTAAACACAAATTTTTAAAAATCAGGGGAAGGAGCTGGATGGGTGCCTGCCAGGCTCTATCACTGCTTTTCCCATAGGAAACCCCCCTAAATCTGCTGAGAACAGGGCACCCACAGCATCACCTCCTGCTCTGCTGCTATCACAAACCAAACACAGGGGAAGATGAATGTAAACAGTTTCTTCAGGCTGATGAAATGAACACGGTTAAAGCTTGGCCCTGATTGTTCCTGGAGCAGGGAGTGGCACAGCACATCATCCCCCAGCCCTGGGGGGACAAGGACTCCCGTCCCCCCACTCCCTGTCCCCCCAAAGCAGCACTGCATCCTGTGGATCCCAGGTGAGAGAAGCCCCCAGGGAGTGATTTCCCACCCTGCAGCCCCAGTTTGGGGACAGGGAAGAGCCTCTGCAGGCTTTCCTTGGAGCAGCTCCCCAGAGCAGCCTCTCGCCCCTCGGTTCTCCCAGTCCTGACTCTTCTGTTTTCCTTGGGCACCGTGATTCCCTCTGGGTCCTGGCCAGCCAGAGCCCCTCTCCTCCAGCCCCTGCTGCCATCCCAAACCACCAGAATTCCACATTCCCCTGCTGCTGAGCACTGACAAACTCCCTGCATGTGCTGTCACCCCCGGGCAATCCTTATCACCATTTCCCAGTCGCTCCCTCCTTCCCCACACAATGAAGGTCAGGGTGCAGAGGGACATTTGGGTTCTTGCCATCAGAATAGCCCGGTTTGGGTTGGTTTGTTTTATTTTTTTCCTTCTTCCTGCCCATCAAATCCCAGCTCTCCATATCCAAGGCTGAGGTGGCTGACACGGAGTGAGGATGTTGGGATGGGGCAGCCTTGAGCATGGATAGAATCTCACTTCCACTGCGGAGAGCTGGGAAACAACCACACCGGGAAATCAATGCAATCAACAAGCATTTCCAGCTTTGTCATTTTATTTTATTTTATTTTATTTTATTTTATTTTATTTCATTTCATTTCATTTCATTTCATTTCATTTCATTTTTTATTTTTTTTACTGCTTAGAGGGTTTTGTTTTTAAAGGCTTAGTTTTTTCCACAGGTGGGAAAATCTGCCCCAGAGTGAACCCTCTAGGATAGCCAAGACTGGGGGAGAAAGAGAGTTCTGGTAATTTTGAAATAAAACTATCTTTTTCTGTCAGAAAAATAAGTCCTAGGCTGGCCAAAGACAAATATTCTGAGTGTTTGCTTTTAACACTTTCCGTGCCAGCCAGCTGGGGCTTCTCATTTTACAGCAGCTCCTCACCTTGCACCACTCCCTGAAGAGGGGTGCCAGGTTTTTGATTAATAAAATATCACATTTCAATGTTTGGCTTTTTGAAGAGAAGCTTCCTCTGGCCGTGTGGGTTCTGCAGAAACCAAAGAAGCTTCCTCCTGCCCTCAGGGCCCCCTGTGCCACTCCAGCAGCCCTCAAACCACCCCCACCCCTGCCCAGAACTGCTCCGTCTGTCCAGGAGAGCGAGGAGCCAGACCCAGGCTCCTCTGACCCAGCAGTGACAATCTCAGAGCTGTTTGCTGCCGGTTTCGTGCTCGTGGGCGGTGGAATAAGATGTCAGAGAGGCACTCTGGGTGTCACTGCTGGTGTCACCTCAGAGTCACTGCGTGGGGAGCTCAGCCTTGTTGGACAGCAGAACACCCACACATGAGGAGCGTCAGGGTGACAGTGCGGAGGAAACCAGGCGGGTTTCCTGTCTTGGCTCGGCTGCTCCTGCTGCTGCCTGATGCCCTGAGCCCCCTCTGAGCCCCAGCCCCAGCTGTGCCATCCCCTGTGCAGTGTGACACCGCAATCCCACCGGCTCAGGGCAGCTCTGCCATCCCACTGCTGTGCCCGCAGCTCTGCGGCTCTGTCAGGGATTGCTGCAGCGTAAAAAAGCTTTGCTGAGCTCTTTTTTCTTCCTGTTGATAAAAGAATGTTTCTGGCAGGTTCTCTGGGAAAAGCGGGATCCATCTGGCAGGCACCTGACCTGAAGCTACCAGGATAGAGTCACAAACTTCCTTGGAAACTGAGGCATGGGACATCTCCTTGGACTGGGCATAACCAGAGGTGGGAAGGGTCAGATTCGTGGGCCTTGTGGCCCTGGTGACACTGACCACCACACTGTCACCCCCAAACTGCTGGTGCCACATGGGCCAGGCAGGGGCCAGCTGCTGGCAGCACAGCACTTGCCAGGGCTCGGGGAGGGATCTCAGGAGCAGATCCATGGGCAGCTGGGGCCAGGAGTGCAGGGGGGTGTGGAGAAGGGCGGCTGGGTTTTCAAACTCATTGGTTCACAGAGGAGCCGGCAAGGGAGGGGCAAGGAGCAGCCTGCCTCGTAATTGTAATTGTGTTAATTACCCGGGCTGGCTCCGAGCAGGATCCCACACCGAGGCAGGTGCCTCATCATCCCCTACTCAGCATCTGTGCCACCATCCCCTCCTGTCCCCACCATCCCAGCAGAGCATCCAGCCAGGCCTGGGCCATGCTCTGCTCCAAAGGTGTCCCAGGCAGTGTCCCCATCCCTGTCACACATCCAGGGTCACCTCTGGGCTCACCCCGAGCGTGCAGCTCTTGACACAACCACTTTTGGGAGAGCCGTGCAAGGGACACACACCGGTTCCCTGCAGGCTGTTGGGAGGGCAGGGCAGGGATCCCAGCGATGCTCAGGGGTGTCACAGGGTCCCTGACTCCTGCCAGTCGTTCAGGACACTGCTGTGCTCTGCAGGAGCAGGCAGGGTGGTGTGTGTGGGATCTGGCCCCGGGGCTCTCGCTCAGCCCGTGTCCAAGTGACGCAATGGAAAGCAGCAAGCAGGAGCGTGCCTTGCCCCTACTTGCAGCTCTTCCAGCTCTAGGGCTCGATGCTGCAGATAAACGGCCTTGATGGGACGGCAGGACAAGTTCCAACACCGCTTCCCAGTGTCTGCTGCCAGCTTCGGAGCGTGAGAAAATACCGGGCAGGGAGGGAAGGATCAGCATCGCACGGATGTTTGGAGATGATTGATATTTTTATGGTGAAGTTGGGATTTTTGGGTTCCTCCATCCCTTCCACGTGGCAGGTTCCTGGGCTCGGGCTTGCACGCACGTGTTGGGCACTGTGCTGCCCACGGGCGCTCGGGGACACGCCAAGGGCTGGGCTGCACCCCAACTCCTCAGCTGGGCACCCACAGCTGGGTGCAGGCACCCACTGAGGCCCTGCACAGCTGCCCTGGCCCCTTCAGTGTCCCTCAGGCTCGTTAGGATGGACCCTCAAAACCAGTGAGTTTGAAAGTAAATCAGGCAGAACACTAAAAGCACAAGTGGCCCACGAGTGTCCATCCATGTCCAAGGACAGGGATTCCCAGGAGTTGCCATCTCTCTGCCCACGGTGCAGCTGGCTCCAGGGACTGGAGGTCCCTGGAGGGAGCTGTAGGAGAGGGCTCTGGTTAAAGAAGCAGCAGAGAGAACTTGTTGCTTCTCAAGCAGGCAGTGAAAAGCCCTCTCCCCTCAGCTCCCAGAGCCGTGGGGATCAGAGGGTCTCACTCCCCCCACTTGTTTTGGCTGTTTGCATTTATGGCAGCTCTGGCACCGACTGAGGGAGTGAATTCTCTTTGCCAGCTGGGAAGGACCAGACTCTTCTCAAGATGTTCTAGGACATGGCCTCCCTCTCCTTCCACCAGTGCTCCCTTCGTGGCGCTGGGAAGAGGGAAAGCAGTGCAGGGAACACAGCTCTCTCCTAGCAGGGACATGTCTGGGCATAAACCATCTCCTGCTGCAGCCACGGAGCCACCGCGTGCTCCAGGGATGCTGCCTCCATGCAGGGGTCTGATGTGGGCAGGAGCTTCAGGACACGTCCCCAGGAGGGCCCTGTGCCCATCTGGATCCCTCTGGGGATGGGAAACCACAGAAAGCAAGCTCAGCTCTCTGGGAAAGCTCCCTGCCTACATCCCTTGGGGTCAAGCAGAGGAATTCAGCCTGATTATCATTAGAATAAAGGCCAAAGGAGCTCAGCTCACCCTGGCTCCCTGCTCTCAGGTTCCCACCATGGATCCAGCTCAGGGACCTGCTCTGGGATGCAGCTGGGAGTCCTGCCTTGTGCAGGAGCTTGCTGTGGGGCAGGCAGGGCTTCCAGCAATCCCATTTTATCAGCTCACAGGCCCTCCAAAATCAGCCACACTCCTGCTCTCTGTTACCTGCCCAATCATCAGCACTTGAAATTCAGGAAGGGGGAGATGTTAAAAGGATGCACTCCTGACCCTCCTGCAGCATCTTCCGCTAGGACGTGGGTCAGGAGCAGATGGAGCCGACTGGAGGGAGGCTGCTCCTTCCCAGACCTACATGCCTTCCCTAGGTGAGGCTGCAATTGCCAAAAGGGAGTATTTTTCCTGAATAAAGATGAGTCTTAGCCACAGACTTGAACTAAAAAGTCACAGTCTACTTCAAAATTAATGTCCAGAGCGACCGCTCCGGGCAAGGAGAGCCTTTGCAAAGGCCCTCCCCATCCAGCAGTGCCCCTGGCAATCCTCCCGCACCACCTGTGGACGCTCCAGAAAAGAGGGAGACAAATCTACCTGGCTAACTGGGTGTTCTATCAATTAATTTATGTCTGAGTGTGCAAAAACAACCACCACGCACCTTGGAAGCCGGGCACGGGCTTTTTGCTTGGGGCGCTCCCAGTAAACGCCGCGTTTCCGACGGCTCCGGAGGGTTTGCTCTCTCCTCCTTATCGGAGCCGGGACGCGTGTGGGTTTTTGATCCGGAATTGTGGCCCCGGGCACTCCACCTGCCGGCTCCCCGCGGAGGAGGAGGCTCCGCACCGTGGGATCCTCATCCTCATCCTCCGGAGCAGCAGCCGGCTGTGCCCGGGCAGGTCCCCGCAGCAGAGCCGGGCTCCCCCAGGCGCTGGGATGTGCTGCTCCTCGGCCATGAGCTCACCGCAGCCACTCAGCCCGGCTCGCTCCTTCCCTCTTTTCCCTTAAGGAATCGGAGCTCCTCTGTGCAGGTGTGGGGAGGAGTCTGAATCTGGGGGTTCACAGCCCAGTTCTTCACACTGCTCTCAAACAGCTGCACGGCCGCGCTTTAACCCCGCTCTGGTCCCTCTCCAGCCCTTGGGCTGTTTCCTTGCGGGCCCAGAATGTTTCTATGAGGATTGTGATCCTGCAAAGGGGCTGGAGCACAGGAAGTGCTTATACCCAACCCTGAAACCAGTGATTTCCAGGGAACTGATTTGTGTGTACAGGATTGCATCGGCCTGTCCACATCGCTGTGGCAGGGATGCTGTCAGGGCTGGAGGGCTTGGAATGTCCCCGCTGTCCCTGTCACTGCTGCACTGGCCCGGGTTGGGGGCACCCATCAGGCAGCACCTGATATGGGCACATCTGGAAAGTCCCAACCAGCTGTGCCAGGATGAGAGGAGGGGACATTGAGAGCTGCCCTCATGGATTGTCCCTGCCCTGCTCCCTGGACAGGGCTCGATGCTGCCCCAGCTGAAATGGAGCTGGGGCTGAGGTGCCCAATCCGGGGCAATGCCTTGGAACAAAAGGTTGTGAGTTTAATATTACACCATGAAAACAACTGGCTGGAAAGCTGCCACCGTTCCTAAATAAACAAGGGACGAGCTCTGACAGGTCCAGCTCACAGCTCTGATGACACAACAGCTCTTCCTTGTGCCCCTTGAAAAGTGAGAGTGCGGACAGGGAGCATCCTCCCTCCTGCACACTCCAGAGAAGGGATTGTGCCACCAGGCAGCTGCTGCACTGGCCAGGGACAGTGGCTTTTCCCAGCCACTGGCCATGGCTCATCCTGGCACAGCCACAATTCCTGTGGCCCTTGGCACTGCCCCTTTGCCCATCCCACATTCCCCATGCTGGACACTGTTGGGGAGTGGTGCCTGGGAATGGTGATCCCTATCTAGGGAATACCTAATGCCACCAGGGAAGTCCAGGACAGAAGGAAATCTGGTCTCCAGAGCATCATTAACCCCTGGAAAGCAGAGGTGACTGAGTGGTGACTGACAGCTGTCAATCAACAAATGACACAAAGCAGGCTGGGAATGGCAATTTGGGTGCATCTGGCCTCCAGTGGGGGCCCAGGCCAAACATCTGCCTGCCAGGCTACTGATAAAAAATTGTGTTTTCATAAAACTGAGATCTGGGGGAAGGGTGCGTGGGGGGGTGACATTTCCAACAAAACTCTTCTCTAGTGCCGGAACAGCAATCATTTTTATCACTTTTTGGCAGCCAACCAGATTTACAACGGCCTTTCACTGAAGGAACAGAGCTTCTGTTTGTTTTCGGGGCATCCACATTCCCAGGGATTGACAGAAATGATTATTTTCCCCCCTTTTCTTCCAAATGTTGACACAAGAGTGAAACACTGCCTTTGCTGCCAGGTCGCCAGCCAGGCTGAGAAAGGGAAATGTGCTTGGCCAGAGGAGAGCCCAGGCCATGGCCCTGGGATGCTCCACCCAGCCAAGGTTGCTCTGAGCTCAGAGCAGCTGCTCTGGCCCCGCCGTACCAGAACTCATCTCCTGGCCCCTGGGCCAGAGCCTGACAATGAATGGCTGGGATGAGCCACTGGAAGCTCCTCTGACACTGTCCCCACACCAAGGCTGAATCCAGCTGTTGGTGGGAGGCCATGGACTGGCCAGACATATCCCTGCACATCTGCCTGTGTCCCCTTCTGCAAGAACTGAGAGCTGCACCAGCCTCCCCATCTCCTGCCTGTGCTGGGTGTTTGCAGCTCCTGGGCTGGGGGAAGCAAATCCCGCTGGCCATCGGCTCCCCCTGCTCCTGCCAGTGCTGGGCATGGAGATCCCAGAGCCAGATCCCAGATATGCAAGGATAGGTCTGTGGTCTGTGGGTGCAGGGCTGCTGGCTGGTCCCCATGGCACTGTGGGCTTGCATCTCCACTCTTGGGGATGGTGTTTGTAAACCCAGGCCAGAGCAGTGGGGAGCTCCCAGCTCTCTGCCCACCATGGCAAAGCCGCGGTGCTTGGGAAGCTGGAGGCACCCTTCCTCTGGGAAACACCAGTGCCAGATTCCCAGGGAACTTGAAACAAAGCAAATCCAGTCCAAGACACGCATCTCCAAGCTCTGTAGCTGGAGGGCACCGGGGGGAGCTCAGAGGGGAACTGGCTGAGGGGAATGAAAACTCCCTTTTGCAGCCAAGTGCGCGTTTTCCCAAATCCTTTGCAGCGCTTGCATCAGAGGCTGCAATTACCCAGACTTGCCCTCTCTGTCTGCACGAGGCTGCCGTGCTGGATGCTGCCCCACACTTTGAAGTGGCTCTTCACAGCAAGGTGAAGGTTCATTGACTCTTTGGGGATGAGCAGAGAGACCTCCACCGTGTCCTGGATGGTCAGCAGAGAGAGCACCTGCAGCACCAAGCTCAGAGCTCGACCTCCATTGCCACTGTCTCGAGCTGATGTGCTGTACATTGGTGCCAAACACCTGGTCCTGCCACAGCTGTGCCTGGCAGGGCCATCCTGCCGTGTTCCTGCCCTGCTGCCAGATGGGGACATCCTGCAAAACTCCTGCTCCCGCTGCAAACGATGACCAGCAGCATGGCCGTGGCCAGCGAGCGCGCCCGGACGTGTCAGCAGATGGCAATGTTTCTGTGCTCTGCTTATCTCTGCTGGTGACTGCTTCAGCCCACAGCCCACTACCAAACGCCAGCAGGAGCTTCCCATAGGATCCAACCATCACCCAACCCAGAAAATCCAGAGCAGCAAGGCCCAATGATCCAAGCACCTCCAGCACCCTGCTAGCAGGATCTCCCAGCCCTTCTCCTCTGTCATGCCCTGGACATGGTCATCTCATCCTCTCCATCGTGGTGTTGCTGTTTCTGGTCTCAGCCACAGCCAGGAAGGGCAGAGGCACTGATAAAAATAGCCAACAAACTGTTCAATGAAGCTTTTTCAGACGCTTGGGTGTGGTGTGACTTTTGGGCAAGAGATCAGGGGTTGGCTTTTCCCGTCCAGCACTGCTCCCCTACACTGGCTTGGCTCGGCTTGGCTCAGCTTGGCTTGGCTGCTCCAGGAGTTTGGGAGCACTAAGGGAAGCAGGGAGAGGCTGGGAACAGAAGAGGAGGTGGAAGAAGTCTGTTCCTGTGGTTAAATGTCAGCCAAAACATCCCTGTGGGGAACTGTGCAATACAAGGTGTGAAGGGCAGCAGGTCACAGGTCGGGGCTCTCTGTCCTCAGCCTCCTCCGGCCACAGCACCCGCTGTGCTGCCTGACCAGCCCTGCCCTTCCCTGCCCTGCCCTTCCCTGCCCTGCCCAGCCCAGCCCTGCCCTGCCCGGCCCGGCCCTGCCCGTCCCTGCCCAGCCCTACCCGGCCCGGCCCTGCCCTGCTCTGCCCAGCCCAGCCCAGCCCAGCCCAGCCCAGCCCAGCCCAGCCCAGCCCGGCCCAGCCCGGCCCAGCCCGGCCCGGCCCAGCCCTGCCCGGCCCGGCCCGGCCCGGCCCTGCCCTGCCCTGCCCTGCCCTGCCCGCCTCGCTCGCAGCGGCAGATTTCGATTTCCCAGACTTCCTCTTTGGGGTGAGATTTATGAAGGTCTGATCACAGCAATTAGGAACTGGGAATGACCCAGCGAGGCTGCCCCAGGGGGTAAAAATAGCCCTGGGTAGTGACTCACTGGCTGCGGTGCGCAGAGCCCCGAGGCTGGGGACACTGCCCTGTGTCACCCTCTGTGCTCTCCTGGCCTGCTGATGTGTCCCCCACTCTGATGAGCCGTATGGGGAGGTTCCAGAGGCATCTGGGGACAGTTTGCATGGTGGGGGGCTCCAGGCGTGCCCCAGCTCCCTGGAGCTGATGTCCCACTGCAGCCACATCGCTGTGTCCGGATCCTGGCAGAGCCTGGCCAGGAGTGCCCATGGATGGGGCTGCCTGCCCAGAACCGCACACCCCGCCCGGGGAGAGCGAGGATCTGGAAGAAACCAGGCTGGTCCTTGGGAATGTTTGGGGGTTATGCTTTAGCTCCTGATGCAAACACCTGCACCCCAGCAGCTCTGTCCCTCCCTGCCCGCAGGCTGGGGCTGGAGAGGGGCCAGACCCTTCGTGTGAGCACTGCACGTCCCTGCCACATCCCCGTGCTGTTCCCTTTCCCTGTCTGATCCCATCAGAGCCCCGAAGCAGAGCCCCGAGCAGCCGGGCACGCTGGGCCGTGTGTCAGCTCAGCCGAGCACAAGTGTCTGGGGAGGGTGGGTGTTCCCGCGGGGTAACTGTGCTTCCTCCCTGCAAGCTAAAAATAGGTGGCACAGCTCAAAGAACAAGGTGCTGGGTGCACCTCTGCACTGCAGGGCACGGGAAGCAGGATCTGGGGAGATGTTGCAAGAACAGCTCGATTCAGTGCACCCTACGCTCCAGTTTCAGGACTCCCTTTTGTTTTCTCAGGAGATTTGCACTTGAAAAGCCACTGTTAAATTTGCATGCACAAACATGTAGCCAGGCCAGAAGCAGGAATGGTGCCCTCTGCTTCCCAGAGCCATCCCCATGGCTGTCGCACACCCCCGGAGCAGCCCCAGGCTCCCAAGCTGGCCCCGAGCGGGCAGTGAAGGCTCCGTGGCACCGCCAGTGCTGTGTGCTGAGCCCGCATCCCATCACGGGCCAGACGGAGCTGCCCTGCCGGTGATTAATGACCCTCCGCTGAGATTTCCCAGAGGGAAACAAGCGTCTTCCCTTTGGGAGGAGCTCATTTCTAACGACACGGCCCTGACAGCTCCCGCCATCCATCGCAAGAGGGGCTTTGACCGTGAACTCCCACGCCGCAGGCTGACTTTGCGCTCCCGGCTTGGCAACAGCAGCAGTGGCAGTCCCTGCGGCCCTGGGATCGCTGTGGAAGCGGCACACAGCACCCTGGAGAGGAGCAGAGCTGATCCCTGGCTCAGCCCCTGGCTCCTTTGACAGCGAGCTGTTCCCTCGCGTGGCCACACGTCCCCAGCCCAGGCAGCCAGCACACGCAGCGCCGGTGCCAGCTCCTGTTTAAAGCTGAATTCCCAGCCTGTTTAAAGCTGAATTCCCAGCAGCTATGGGGAGCTGTGTGGTCCGAGCATCACGGCAGGGCTGCCCGCGGGGGCTCGCTCCCAGCACACGAGGCTGCACGGGCCTGCAGGGAGCAGGGCTGCTCGGCCTGGAAATGCTGGAAGGAATCACTTCCAGGGCCCTGGGCCCAGCCAGGGTGTCCCCACACGCATGGTTTGCACTCCTGCAGATGGTTTTGCATCGTCCCAGCACCGTGCCAGAGGGGGAATGGGGGAAACCACAACCCTGGCCGGCCTCAAACCATCCCACTGCCTCAGCAGGAACCCTTGGGGCTGGCCACATCCAGGGAGAACTTGCTTCAAGACCTTTTGGTCAAGCACAGAGAGCTGCAGAGGGTTCGTGCCAAGAGCTGGTCCTCTCCTACTCGCCTCTGGAAGGGTTATCAGGACAGGAGTGAAATCTGGAGCGTGGCCGAGGTGGGAGAGGTGTGGGAACGCAGACAAGGCAGGGTTATTTCCCCTGTACTGCGGAGAAGAGAGGCAGGAAAGACACACAAATAGACATAATTGAGGCTAAATGTCTTAGGTTTTTGAATCAACATGCACCACTGAGAGCACAATCAAAGGCTCTTTAGTAATTTATTGACTTACCCTGAAGTAAAATTATCTGCGTGGATTTATCACACCCACACCCACCCCCACCCCTTCCTATGAGGTGAGTGAGCCCTTCCAGAGCGCTCAGCTCCCCAGTGCCACACGCCGGGGGAAGAGGATGGGATGTGGGACAGGGAATCAGCCTCACACCAGCCAGGTGAAGGACAGGGAACCAGCCTCACACCAGCCAGGTGAAGGACAGGGAACCAGCCTCACACCAGCCAGGTGCAGGGCAGGGAACCAGCCTCACATCAGCCAGGTGCAGGGCAGGGAACCAGCCTCACACCAGCCAGGTGAAGGACAGGGAACCAGCCTCACATCAGCCAGGTGCAGGGCAGGGAACCAGCCTCACACCAGCCAGGTGAAGGACAGGGAACCAGCCTCACATCAGCCAGGTGCAGGACAGGGAACCAGCCTCACACCAGCCAGGTGAAGGACAGGGAACCAGCCTCACACCAGCCAGGTGAAGGACAGGGAACCAGCCTCACACCAGCCAGGTGAAGGACAGGGAACCAGCCTCACACCAGCCAGGTGAAGGACAGGGAACCAGCCTCACACCAGCCAGGTGAAGGACAGGGAACCAGCCTCACACCAGCCAGGTGAAGGACAGGGAACCAGCCTCACACCAGCCAGGTGCAGGGCAGGGAACCAGCCTCACATCAGCCAGGTGAAGGACAGGGAACCAGCCTCACACCAGCCAGGTGCACATCAGCACCCACACGGCGCCCGTTTGCTGCAGACCGGTGGACACGGCCGGATCCTGCGGCTCTGAAATTCAGATCACATCCAAACACGGCTCCAGAGACATCCCCAGTGGGGTCAGTGGTTCTGCAAGCGCCATGGGCATGGGGGACAGGGAGATAGATCCCTTGGCTGGCTCAGCAGCACCGTGGCATTCATCCCACCTCCCTGCCCTGCTCTGCAGCACTCAGGCTCCCTCAGAGTGCCGGGAGATGGCTCAAAGATGGTTTTGAATTCACCACCCCACCATGTCCCGGCTCCCTGTGCTCGTGGCAGTGATTCACCTCCCTGCCCACGCCCAGCTGAGCACAAGCAAACTCAGGGCAGGGTTGTCCCTTCCTGCCTCCAGGGCAGCCCGAGTGACATCTCAGCCTCGTCTTCCCAGGCAGAAAGGGGAAGGCGGCAGTGACAGGCGCAGCCACCGGGCCCCGAGGTCAGCCTCAGTTTCAAAAGGCACGTGCAGGTTCTCTGCGCTTGCAAAACTTCCCCATCCCTCCTCTTACGAAAGACCCTCGACTTGCAAAAGAGCAGGGCCTCGGGAGCACGCGAGAAAATAAACAAATGGTAAAGAAAAACCACACTTAAGGTATCTGGCTCTGACTTCCCCACCATACCAGTGGCGAGGGCAGCTCGTGCCTCAGTTTCCCCTTCAGTTGGGGGAGCAGCCAGTGCCACAAGGCTCAAGCCATGGCCATGCTCCCAGTCCTGCTCCCAGTCTGGCACCCAGCCCTGGCCCAGGGGCTCAGAAAAACCTTCCCTCCCCACCCCTCAGTGCAGATTGGGAACACTGATTTTGATTACTGAAAAATGAGGCGGCAGACAATGGAGGAGGAGGCCAATCCTGACCCCACATCCCTGGAAAGCACCAATTGCAGCTGTGGGCAGCTGGGATGCACGCTTCCAAAACAGCTCCAGCTCCCACAGAAGGGGACATGAATCACCAGGAGATGAATCCTCTCCAGTGGGAAACCCCAGCACCTGGCACAGCCCTCCCATGGGGCATCACCACACCCCTGGGTGCTTATGGGGGGCAAAACACAACCAGGGGGGGCAGAAGCAGTTTTACATCCCAAGGATTCATCCCTGGGGTAGAGCCAAGCCAGAGGGCTGCTCCAAAGGAGCAGAGGCCGTGCAGGCTCCAGCTGCTTCTGAGCATGGGGAGAGTTGCAGGGTCCAGCCTGACTCATAAATGAGGGGGGACCACGCACACCAAAGTCCCCAGGATGGGATTTGGGGTGTTTTCCCTCTGCTTTGCCCCAGCCCTATCGCCCAAAACCAGCATTGGAAACTGTGAGTGTGACAAAGATAGTGCCCAAGGGCAGATATCAGCCACACTTCCTGCATCACACGCAGCCCTCCACCCACAGCTCATCCACCCTGGCACCAATTAGCCTGATGAACACCAGAACTTCGTGTGGTGATAGAGGGAGAGCCCCAGCCCGCTGGAGCAAAGCCTGCTCTGTGCCTGCATGAGGAGATGTTTCTTTCCAGACCATGTCACCCCCAAAGAAAAGGAGAGCTGATGGCCCTGCCACGTTTTGGTTGCAGGGTGGCCTCAATGCTGGCCCTGGATGGGCAGTGTCTGTGAGCCAGCACCATGACACGGATGGGACAAGCCTCAGGCTGCCCTCCAAACCACCTTTGGATGTGCCCATAACCACAGTGCCCATGTGGCCCCAAACCTCTGCCAGACACCCAGTGCAGGTGCCTGATGTCCTGATGGGGAGGGAGCTGGGCCCCAAAAACCTGAAATCTCACATTTCTGAGCAGAGTCATGCCTGAATCCCCCTGCTGTGCCCACACCAGGGAGAGGGAAGAGCCGTGTCATGGACGTGAGCAGGCACAGGTGAGCGTGCAAGGACAGGTGAGCGTGCAAGGACAGGTGAGTGTGCAAGGACAGGTGAGTGTGCAAGGACAGGTGAGCGTGCAAGGACAGGTGAGCGTGCAAGGACAGGTGAGTGTGCAAGGACAGGTGAGTGTGCACACCTCGGGATGTCACTGGCAGCAGGCAGGAGGTCAGAGCCCAGGTCAAGCCCTTCCCTGTGCAGGCTGTGAAGCTGAGGAGCCAGGAAGGGGCAGGGACGGATGCTGGCATCATCCCCAGTGACAAACCCAGCCTTGGGAACAATCAGCAGCAGCTCGGCTCGGGCTGCTGTGAATTATGGACACCTCGACGCGCCGGTCCCCGCGGCAGAAGGCACTGCTTGGGTTCAGCCCCCACAGCTGCCTCCCCAGGGCTCCCCGGGGATGGCAGCCCTGGGAACAGGCACGGGGGGAGCTCAGCAGTCCCAGGATGGGACCTGCAGCCGCTGCTCTGCCCTGGCAGCACCACTTCCACGCCCTGAGGTGAGGCACAGCACCCAGGCCGTGCTCAGAGCCATCCTGGAGCTGCTCGTGATCCCACCACAGCCCACGGGAGTCCTGCAGCTGGGAAAGAGCAATCCACCCCATAAATCCATCAGTTTTATTTGGAAAATGTCTGGGAAGGTCACAGAATCACAGAATCACTGGGTTGGAAGAGACCTTCAAGATCCTTGAGTCTAACCCAGCCCTAATACCTCAACCATTGCACCAGGTGCCACGTCCAGTCTTTTTTTAAACACATCCAGGGATGGTGACTCCACCACCTCCCCAGGAAAACAATTCCAGTACTTCATCACTCTTTCCATAGATGTCATTGTTAAAGTCAACAAGAGTGCTGGGCTCAGCTGGGGGGAGATGTGGGGTGAGATGACAACAGAGCTGCACGAGGGCTCCCAAAACTCTGGCAGCAGAAAGGCACAGCCCCATCCCCACCTGTAGGGTTGGATGCAAAGTGAAGGATTCATCCCTCTCCCAGTCCCACAGGTCTGAGCGTGGATGTCCCTGTGTGTTTTGTAGCAGGATAAATCCTGGCCCTGGAGCAGTGAAGAGCCCTGCTCAAGGCAGCTGGGGACAATCCCTGGGCGAGGAAGATGTGTGGGGGCAGGAAAACACAAGGCAGGGAAACGTGGCAGCAGTGAGAAAAGTCAGCGCTTTTTTTTTCCTCTTTCTTTCATTTTTTTCTTTTTTTTTTTTTTTTCTTTTATTATTGTTGGGGTTTTTTTGTTCTTCTTTTTTTCTTTTTTTTTTTTTTCGGAAGGTGCCTGGGAAAGGAAGCGATTGTTTGGAGCAGATCTTGATGGCTCCAGGCCCCTCGTTGGGGAGATAACCAGGCGCAGCCCCTCCGCCACGGCGAGGCCCCGGTGGGAAATGTCCCTCTGCAGCTGGGCAGCTGCAGGGGGGCCAGGGGGGCTCAGACACCAAACCCACCCCTCTCAGCACCCCTGGAGCTGCAGTGACTCGGGGAGGGGGTGCTCGGGGGTCCCCCAGCACTGCCACCCCCACAGCCACAGCTCCAGGCCGTGTCCCCACCTCGGTCCTGCCTGGTTGAGGCTATTTTGGGGGTAAGCAGGAATTAGGCAGCTTTAACTCCTTTCTGATGTTGCTGCCAAAAATCTTGGCTAAGCAGATGTAATTAGGGACTCCGTCATTCCTGGAGCTGTTACCCCCCTGCCCGGCGCTGATTTGCAATATCCACGTCCTAAACACCGCCGGCCTGGCCCTCTCCTCTGCTTCCCACCATCTCTCACGGCTCGAGCTGGAGATTAGGAAACAAGAGAGGGGTTTGGGGCCTCGCTGTCAGCCAGGAGATAGAGCCGGGTTTGCTCTGAGGAGGGAATTATTCTGGGTATGAATTATGTCATTTTCCTCTCCGGAAACGGCGCATGCTCCCGGGTGTCACAGCTGGCGGGGCAGAGCGGGAGGCTCCTTCCCCAGCACGTCCCAGCTCCCCGACCTCTCTGGCTCCCCAAACCACGAGAACAGCCACAGGGGGAAGGAAAATGAGCTCCTTTTCCCTGTCCCCCCTCCATCCCAGCTGCCTGCCACGCGGGAAGGACGTGGCCGCAGTTGTGCCGGGGCCGTGCTGGGCTCAGCTGTGCCCGGAGCAGGGGAGATGTGGGGCAGATCAAAGGCCCCTGAGCTCCTCTCCCAGCCCCCTGGGGAGCTCCCACCGGGGTCCAGGCTCTGTGGCACGTGGAGCATCCCAAGAATCAGAGCAAATGGTGGGGGGCTTCATCCCCCAGCCCTTGGCAGGGAGGTTAAAGATAGAAATGAGGGGAAAGAGCTCCTGGATGGGAACATCTATCCTGCAGTGAGCTGAGCCGGGCTGGGCCGCAGCACCCCACAAACCCTCAGAACACCCCACAAACCCCTCCTGGCACTGCTGAGGAGCAACCAGCAGCCCTCAGCCCCTCTCCTCATGGCAGACCTCGGATTTCTGGTGAAAGGGAGCATTTAGGGCCATGCTGGCACCCTTGGCAGGCGCCGGGGCCTGCGGCCGGCCCAGCTGCTGCCGCTGGCGCCAGAGCCGGCGGCGCGGGCCGGGGGCAGGTGGACGGCTGGCTCGGCCGCCTCGCTCCCCACAAAGGCTCCCCTTTCTCCGAGGCAGCATCGGATCTGAATGGATCCGCCTGATTTATCTGGCGTCGTTTCCTCAAACGGTTTTCCCCCCCTCCCCTCGAGCGTGTCCGTGCTGCCGCTCCCGTCCTGCCGCTGGCACGGCCCTGGCGCTCCTGGATCAGGTGAGGGTCCCTCGGAGCACACACAGCTCTGGGGCATCCCCCTGGGGAAGGGGACACCTGAGCATTTCTGGGGAGAGATTTGCCAGCGCCCAGGGAAGATGCTGGGGGCACGTCCAAGGAGTGAACTGCTGGTGGGAATTGCTCCAGAGGCTCACGTTTACCCCAAAGTGCTTCAAAACCACACTGTGACCTCCCTGCAGCCTCCCTGAGCGCTGGGCATGCAGAGGGAGAGGCACAGCAAAGCCCTGCTCCATCCCTGGGGGATCACACCCTGCCCACCCACACCCTGACCCCAGCAGCACCCAGGGTTCGGGGCTCTGCGGGAGCGCTGGGGCCCAGACATGAAAAGGGCTCAGTGCTTTTTCCTCCTGGTGTTATCCCAGCACAAGATCAATTAAAACCCGCTCAGTTTGAGGATGCAAATGCTGCCTGGCGTGCCGGTGCAGACCGAGGGAGTCAGCCCAGCTCTGTCGGTGAGGGCCCAGATTTGCTCATTTCACTATCTCAGCCCGTCAGAAATCTTAATTAAACGCTGCCTTTGAGTTGGGCGTGCTCCTGCACCCCGTGCAGCTCCTGCTGGGGCGTGCAAGCCTCCCCCAGCACCCACTCACTCCTCCTGCTCAGGGGAGCACCCCACACCCACATATCCTGGGGTCAGGGGGTCCCTGTGCCTCCCTGAACACGGCACCACACATGGGGCAGGCGTGGTAAAACAGCACCCGAGGCAGGAAACTCTCCATCAGCTGATGAAGGCTGGGACTGGAGGCTGGTTGGAGGTGACTTTTCTTTCCAGGGTTTTCCACTTGAGTTGACACCCACCCAGCCTGAAAAACTTTTTAGAAAAAGAGAAATATCAACCCCGAGAAGACGCCAGGGCTCGGGGCTGCTGTTTGCACACCCTGGTGACAGATAAAAACCCATCCACGCTTATCAGAGGCGCCTTCCCCCAGCATCCCCCCAGACCTGGTGACTTTATCCGGCACAGCCCCCTCCTCCTGCTCGGGACACGCTGCCTGCGGGGGGGTTCCAGCCGGAGAGAGAAGCGGCCCGGGTGCCTGACAGCTCACAGATGGGGCAGAGCAGCAAAGTAGGACAGCTTGGGGAGGCAGCCCTGCCTGCCCGGCCCCATTGTCCCCTTTTCTTCGCGGGAGGACGCGCGGGGCTCAGCATCACGCCGGCGGGTTTCCATGGCATTTCCCTGCCAACCCCAGCCAGCTCCTGCCCCATTCCCGGCCCCTCCGTGCCTGCTGCTGCCTGAGCCCCTCGTGCTCGGCATGGCAGAGCCTCCCTCCCTCCCTCCCTCCCTGCAGCCCTTCCTCCGAGCTGGACCACGAGCAGCCGTTGGGGATGGAAGCTGCGGGCAGGGATTCATTGCCCTGATGGCAGCTGCTCCAAGGATGTGTTTCACCTGCCCGCTGAAATCTGGGACTTTCCTACCTGGCTAACTTGGACCGAGCACAGGATCAGCTCGTTTGCTGCTAATTTGCTATTTTGTTCCTGCTGCTACGGCAAATATTTGTGTGTGGTATGTGTGGAGAAGTTCCTCCTTTGTTCCGCAGCCTCTCCCTCTGCCAGTCCCTGCAGCAAAGGCAGTCTGGGCTGACTGTTGATGTAAAGTGGTTTGGCAAGGAAGATCCCGTCTCTCCCCAAAATCCCCACCAGTGATGGGCTCGGGATGGCACCGGGCTCCACTTCCCACCTCTCCCCCTCCGCACAGACCCAGGGAAGAGCAGCTGAGCAGGGAAGTGAAAAGTCTGTTCTGTAGGAATCCACAGCCAAGTTTGCAAAGATTTCAGGCATGCACTTCTGCAGACTCCTCTGTAGCAGAGCCAGAGGAGCTCCTGCTTCCCAAGGCATGGGAACAAACTGTTCAAAGACTGTGCTGGAAGTCTTGATGACCTGAGAAACCTCTAAATCCCAGCTCAGGGCACCTGGGCTTGCTGGAAATACTGCCCTGTCCCAAGGACCTGTCCCTCCTGCAGCCAGTGTGCTGCAGCAAAAGGCTCCCTCGTGGAAAATCGGGCTTTTATTGGATGCTGAGCTGCCCCACAGCTCCTGGGGTCACCCCCAGCCACAGACGGTGTCTGCTGCAGTGCAGGGAGGGGTTGAAGGGATGGCAGGGATGGCTGGGAGCATTTACACACCCTGGTCCACCCTGTGCTCCTCAGAGAGCTCCAAAACGAGGGCAAGCACCATGCCAAATCCAGCCCTGAAGACAGAAACCGAAATTCATTTGCTTTGTTAATTACCTAATTACCCTGGAGATAAAGAACAGAGAGCATGTCGGGGGCCTTTCGGTCTGTTGGATGTCAGATCCCTCCAGCCTCCGAGCCCATCCATGGCACAGCAGATCGATTTTGGGGTGCAAGGGGCGCTGCTGCTGAGCTGGGCAACAGCTCAACTCCCACTCGCCAGGGCCAGGAAAGGAATTTGGCCTCCAGGGCCATGTGAATTAGGATTCCTCCTCGCTGCTGCAGCCAGGTTTTCCTTCACGTCTGTGAGCTTTGCAAACACCCACGTCCCCGCTGTGGGGTGTGGGACATGTGGGACATGCCTGGGATGCACCACCGCAGCTCCACAGGTGCTTCCACATCCACCTGCTGCCGCATCCCACCGTGCCGACACAAAGGGCGGCTGCTTCCCGCACCCTCCCGCTGCTGGGATGTGCTCGGGCAGATCCCCCTCGCCTCGATGCAGCCACCCAAAACTCGCTCTGCTGGAGTTCAAAGGTGCAGAGATGTCCTGGGGCGCACGGAGAGGGGACTGTGCCGACTCGTCACCCGCGCGTGGGGTCCCCGTGCCTCCGTCGGGAGCACTACAAACCCTCTGGAGCCGGGAAGGAAGGATCCCAGCTGGGATAATCCCGGCTAGGGCTCGCCCCAGCACGGCCAGGCCTCCCCATGGTGGACAGGGGGTGCTGGGTGCCGGAGGTCCCCGAGCCGGCTGAGCCCCGCGTTTCCGCAGCCGCGCCGGTTTCGTGGAGCAGGCAGGATTCCAGCTGGGGCCCGGCCAAAACCAACCCATTCGTTACAGTCCGGAGCTCAGACTGGGCTTTGCAGCACCCGCAGCCCCGGGGCGGAGGGGGAGATGCCCAAACCCGCAGGTCCTGCCCTCCCCAGCCCGTGTCCCTCCAGAGCCAGCTCCGGAGTGCGGTGTCCGAGCTCCGGGGGGAGAACAGAGGGTGGGGAGCACTGATTCAGCCATGGGAGACGATTTCCTGCTCCCAAGGGCCGGGCTGATCCCAGGAAAGGCTCGTGGTGGAGGCACAGCGGGCGTTCCTGCTCCCGTGGGGATCCTCAGGAGAGCGCAGGACACGCTCAGGCTGGGAGCGGGGGATGAGGAACAGGGAAAGAGGTCCCAAACCCTCCCTGCACTGGGATCCTTACGCTTGACACTAAACATCTTTGGCACAAACGTGCCTGTTACTCAAGCCCTGAGGAGGCTCCGGGGGGCCGGCGGCGAGCCGGGGGCGTGCAGGAAGGCGGCTTGAATTACCCCAGCGGCCTCTCCAGAGCCAAGGCTTTGGAAAGACTCTCCGGAGCCTGGGAAGGGTCTCTGCCAGGTGCCGCTTTGGAGCGCAAACCCTCCCCGCATTCGGGCTCCCCGCGCCGCAGCCAGCCCGGCGGATCCGGTGCTGGATGCAGAACCGGCGGCTGCGGAGGCACGAGCAGCTCCCGGCTCGCTGCCCCGGGGCTGGGACGGCTCCAGCTGGAGCGAGGGCAGCCCGGCGCCCCGTGGCCCGGCCGGCGTGCGGGCAGGCGGCCCCGGCCGGGGGGAGCGGGCGGCACAGCTGGAGCCAGCGGTGGCAGCGGGGACAGCGGGGACAGGCGCAGCTGCCGTCCCGCCGAGCGGGGCTGCTGCAAATCCCCGGCTCCCCCGCTTTGGCTCGCCGCACTTCGGGGTTTTGTGCCTGGAAAGGCAAGAAGCGGCCCCCAAAAGTTCGATTTCCTCCGCTCCCCCCTCCTTCTCGCAGCAGCGCGAGTTGAATTTAATGTTGTTAGTCAGGCAGTGCCTGGCTGGCTGTGCCGCTCTGCAAGCTGATGGGGAAACCAATTGAGGGCAAAATTGCTGCAAACAATTGTCCTTTTGTCCCTTTCCCTGGGGTCTGTCTGCCAAGGTTAGTGGAGCTGAATAAAACTCACTTGAGCTGCAACTCACACAACCATACCAAGGGCTCCTTTCGGGGCTCGGCGGGGCGAGAGGAGGGGGAGAGCCGAGCAAGGGAGGATGGGGAGCAGGAGGGAATGGAGAGGGGAGGACACTCCAGGGGCTCTGGGATGTGGAGGTGGGACACGGAGCATCCTCCAGCCCCGGCAGGCCATCCATGGCCAAGCCCTTAACCCCAGGGATTGGGTGACTGAGTGAGCCGTGACTCTGCTCACCCTCAGCACCCCAAACCTGGCACTGCTGGGGAGCCTGGGGGGTCACGGCTCCTCTCCCATTCCCCCCTGCCCGGTGCCACCCCAAAAGCAGTTTGGCCGGTCCCTCCTCGTGCGTTAAGGAATCGTTCTTCCGTGCCCGTGGGCAAACCCCTGTAAAACACACGGAAAACGATGCCGCCTCCAAATAAATAATAGCACACTTGTTTGATTTCCTGAGCACAATAATTAAAAGCCCGGGGGCAGGAGGCATTGTCTGAGCGCCCCTGGGACCCAGCTCCCTCAGCTGACTCTTTATATTCCCCCAGTTATTCTTTGCGTTCTTTTTTTTTTTTTTTTTTTTTTTTTAGCTTCTCCGTTGGCGAATGAAAAATAAAAGCACTTTTTTTCCATCAATCTGGCTTTGTTACTGGAAGCTGATGCCTGAAAAGAACTTCTGTGGGGTTTTTTTCATGAGTAATGAGCACTTCTGTTCTCGCTGCCCAAACATGTATGTGTTTTCCCATGGGGATGCCCCTGGCTTCCTCTCCCCCCACTCCTCCAGGTTTGTCCCAGGAGATTTCTTGAGTTATCTGTGTGATGTGTTTGAGTCACTTTTCCTTTTCCCTGCCATGGTGCCTGTCTTTAGGTATTTCCTCCCCTGCCAGGCGGTGCAGCAAGACTCTGGTGGGACCAGCAGGCTCGAGGTGAGCGGCTGCTGAACTTCTGGGCTGGCACATCTGTCCCAGCCCCATGCCAGGGGAAAAGTGGCATCTCAGAAGGGCAGGAGAAGAGTCTCAGCCTCACCGGCACCTGACACAATTCTTGGTGCTCCTCTGCTCTGATCTGGAGGAGCTGTGGGTGATGCAGCCTCCAGCCACCGCCAGACCATGATGGGAAGCTGCAACGTGCAAGAAAAATAAAGCAAAATGACACCAAAGAGGGACTGGCTGCTTCCCTATTATCATTCCTGAGTTTGTTTGCAAAGCTGCACTGGGCAAAATCCAATTTCTGGGACTGTCTGGGAGCCGGTTTTCTAGGAACCAGCTGTGGGAAGGACGAGGGACGGGCAGGCTGGTGGCGGCTGTGCTGCCGTGACAGGAGCGTTTCTCTGCCAGCACGGGCAGGTTTCAGTTCCTCCTGGGATCGTCTGCTCAGAGCAGAACGGGGCTGCTCCCCACCTGTCTGTGCTGGCAGCCCCAGGAAAGGCACATTCCCACCCTGCTGGGGTCCCATGGGCACAGGGGATGCGCAGGAGAGGGAAGAGGGGCTGCTGCAGCTGCTGGGATGAGCATTCCCACAGGTGACAGCGCTCCGGCTGCTTTCATTCCCCCCTGGAGGCCCCGATTTGCCGAGGGATGAGAAATCTCTCGCCTGCCTGTGAAGGGCAGCTGGGACAGCTGCCCCCAGCTCAGTGCTTCCAGCGCCATCCACGTGGGCACAGCTCTGGCCCAGCCACACTTGGGACACCCCATTTGTGCTGAAACATGAGCCAGAGGACACCGAGCCCTCGTGCCAGAACTGTGCACACCCCATTACCTCCAAAATCCTCCAGTATTCCCAAAATACTTTTTTTAACCAGCATTTGATGGCAACTTCCCAATGACACGTTCAGGCTGCTGAAAGTGCCTCATTTTGCTGTGGCCAGGGCAGCAGCTTTCATTGATGGTTCGAATCACCAGGCAGGCTTTGGGTTGGAAAGAGACAATAATACTACAGCACTCAGAGGTTTTTCAGAATAAAACCTCCAAAAAAGAAAAAGAAACCTTCAAAAGGGACATCAGGAAGGGTCTTATCACCTGGCCACCACCTCGGAAATATTTTGCCTTTCCGTTTTTAGTTTTGCTGAGGAGGAAAACCAAGAAACACCCCCAAAGGAGCTGTGGGAAGGGGGAAATGAATCAGCCAAAGCCAGGCACCGCAGTTTGCAGCCAGGAGTGCTGGGAAGAGCTCAGCATGTGCTGCACCAATGTGGCAATTATGTTCATTTGCCAGGAAAACATCCTCGAACACCAGCTGAGTGTTGGTTAACCAGGCACTGGGTTGGGTGCTTGGCTTGGTGAGCTGGAAACCAGAGAGCAAAAGCAATACCCAGCAGAGGTTTGCCAGCACTGCCCACAGAGCTGTGCTCCCACCAGCCCAGATGTGACTCCGACCCAGAGTGGTTTTAGTTTACAGATGTGAAATAAAAAAAAATAATAATAATAAAAAAAACTCAAGCCCAAAGCATTCTTTGTATCCCTTTTTGGCAAGTTTTATTCTGAAAAACCTCTGAGTGCTGTAGTATTATTGTCTCTTTCCAACCCAAAGCCTGCCTGGTGATTCGAACCATCAATGAAAGCTGCTGCCCCGGCCACAGCAAAATGAGGCACTTTCAGCAGCCTGAACGTGTCGTTGGGAAGTTGCCATCAAATGCTGGTTAAAAAAACACAGCAGAAAAAAAAACCCAAAACAAAGGCAAGAGTACAAACAGACAGGGCTTGGGATCAGACTGAAGGCAGGAAAAAAAAGGAGTTATGAACTATATTTACTCTGCCCGAGATCCTTCACTGCCTTCGCTTCTGTGTGTGGTTATTTATTCACCGGGGGCCAAATCACAGGAAGCGCTCGGAGCCGGTGGCTCCTGGCAGGTCACTGGAGATGCTGCAGCTGCCACAGCAATTCCAGCTCCCTCATCCCTCTGGGACCTTCTCCCATCAATCCTGCCTCCCTCATCCCTCTGGGACCTTCTCCCATCAATCCTGGCTCCCTCATCCCTCTGGGACCTTCTCCCAACAATCCTGACTCCCTCATCCCTCAGGGACCCTTTTCCAACAATCCTGCCTCCCTCATCCCTCTGGGACCTTCTCCCATCAATCCTGCCTCCCTCATCCCTCTGGGACCTTCTCCCATCAATCCTGCCTCCCTCATCCCTCTGGGACCTTCTCCCATCAATCCTGCCTCCCTCATCCCTCTGGGACCTTCTCCCATCAATCCTGACTCCCTCATCCCTCTGGGACCTTCTCCCAACAATCCTGCCTCCCTCATCTCTCTGGGACCTTCTCCCATCAATCCTGGCTCCCTCATCCCTCTGGGACCTTCTCCCAACAATCCTGCCTCCCTCATCCCTCTGGGATCTTCTCCTGGCATGACCTGGCACCGGCGTCCTTGCCAGAGAGTGCAGCATTCCCAGAGGCTGCAGTGGTCCCCGTGGTGGTTCCCCCACTTCCAGGTGGTGGTTCCCAACTTTTCCAGGTGGTTTTGGAGCCTTGCAAGTTGCCCCAGCAGCAGTGTCTCAGCAGAGCAGGCTGAGGGCTGGTTAAGTGGGAGCTATGCCAACGTGGAGCCCAAATTTCACGTGTTCAACCAGAGGAGCCGGGGAGGGGCTGGCTGGGCACCCAAAACTGAGTCCAGCCCATGAGTTTTGTGAGGCAGAGGAGTTCAGACCCACCCCAGCGTGGCCAGGCTGCTCTAAAGCAAAAGGACAGCAAAGGCTGATGGCTGCCTCCACATCATTTTTATTTGTGTTACTTCATTTTTCCACTGAAATGCCTCCTACTGGGGCATGGGGGTTTCCTAGGGAGCCCCAGGTGGAACCCTGACCCTGCTTTCACCCCTTTCACAGGCAGCAGGTGGGGAATGACTTGAAATGCAAAATCTCCCTTGTTTTCAGATGCTCTTAACAACTCATAGAGGCCAGCAGTGAAAGCGTGGGCAGCCCTGCCGAGCACTTCCCACCCGAGTGCTCGGTCCTGCTCCATCCTGCTCCATCCCAGCACCGCCACCAGCCCAGCCCCAGGCAGAGGGACCCACCAGAGGCTGCAGGAGGGTTTTCCTTCCACTCTGCTGCTTTCCAGGAGCAGCAGCCTCAGCGAGGGGTGTCTGCTCCTGTGGCTGTCAGGGCTCAGCATTCCCACGTGCCTTCATGCAGGGTTATTTTTCTAACCTTTCTTTTTTTCCCCCACTCATCCGGTACGGTTGTTGTGACACTGCAGTCAGCAAATATCATTGAGCAGTAGGAAACGTGAGGTTTTACTGCTTCAGTGAGATTCGGCTGACTAAAAGAGGAAGAGAGAAACCCTTTCTGCGAGGCTGTGACACCGTGTGCCACCCCTCCACTGCTCAGCACCCAAAACCTGGGTCTGGTCCAGCTGCAGCCACACTTGGGCTGGGGGGGACTGTGGGGTCACCCACAAAGGCTCCAGGGTGTCACCGCCTGCCTGCCTGGCACCCCAGGGTGTCACTGCCTGCCTGGCACCCCAGGGTGTCACCGCCTGCCTGCCTGGCACCCCAGGGTGTCACTGCCTGCCTGCCTGGCACCCCAGGGTGTCACTGCCTGCCTGGCACCCCGGGGTGTCACTGCCTGCCTTCCTGGCACCCCAGGGTGTCACTGCCTGCCTGGCACCCCAGGGTGTCACTGCCTGCCTGCCTGGCACCCCAGGGTGTCACCGCCTGCCTGCCTGGCACCCCAGGGTGTCACCACCTGCCTGCCTGGCACCCCAGGGTGTCACTGCCTGCCTGGCACCCCAGGGTGTCACTGCCTGCCTGCCTGGCACCCCGGGGTGTCACTGCCTGCCTGCCTGGCACCCCAGGGTGTCACCGCCTGCCTGGCACCCCAGGGTGTCACTGCCTGCCTGCCCGGCACCCCAGGGTGTCACTGCCTGCCTGCCTGGCACCCCAGGGTGTCACCGCCTGCCCGGCACCCCAGGGTGTCACTGCCTGCCCGGCACCCCAGGGTGTCACCACCTGCCTGGCACCCCAGGGTGGCTGTCCCTCGCTGCGGGCAGGACACGGGTTGGGTGCTGCTCCCAAATTCTTCATCAACCCCGCGGGCTTGCTCTCTCTGCTGCTCGTGGCCATGGCCAGCACAGCTCCTTTATCTGCTGGGACATTTGGAGGGAACAATGTCCCCCTCGGCAGAGCCGGGGTGAACAATGGGCTGCGGGACCCCGGGCGCCCCGGCCCGCAGGAAATCCTTTTATTTTTCACTTGTGCACTGAAACAAACACAAGCTCCTGTTTATTTCCTGGTCGATTGTATTTTGGAGGATGGAGGTGGCTTCCCCACGCCGGCGGTTTAACTCCTGCCGTGCCGGCTGTGACTGTCCCCCTCCCCAGGCAGGGACCCCGCTTCCCCCGCCGCCGCTAATTTATGTTTAATTTGAAAACCTGCGGGTCATAAATAACACGTGCTGGCGTGGGAAGTCTGGGAAGCGGGAAGCCAGCCCATCCCCTCCCCTGGCTGAGGCCGGGGAGTCTGGAGCTGCTGCTGGAGGAGTGATGCAACATCCCCGAGGCTGCTCCACACCAGCCGCGCTCCCATGGGATGTCCCGTTCTGGAGCAGAAGGGAGACGAGGTGGCTCCGGCTCAGCTCTGCCCCTCTTTTCTCCATCCCTCTGTGCCTCTCCATGCCATCCCCCAGCCCGGACAGCCACCATCCCTGGGGCTGGCACTGCCAAGTCCTCTCCTGCGAGGAAGAGGCTCCCACGGTGAGGCCGAAGGTTTGCCGACCTCAGGCTTTTCTCACAGCTTCCCCATCACATCCTCCCCGGCTCCCACGTCTGCCGTTCACAGGCGCTGCTCTCTTGGCTCCCGGCCCCGGGGCCTGTGCCTGGGTGGAAACAGCATCCAGATGGAGTTATTTTTTTCACATTTTTGGAGGGGGAGGGGAGGAAGGTTTGGGAAAAGGCTGCCGGGACCAGGAAAGCAGAGGGAAGGAGAGGATTTGAAAGGGGTCCGGTTAGCATGGCCCCGTTTCTGCAGGGAATGGAGGGCTTGGCAGGGAAACTGAGGCACGGAGCATCCCACCAGGGCAGTGTCCTGGCTGACAGTGAACTCTGACTCCTGCCTCAGGAATTAAATCCTTTAATTCCTGCCCTCAATGCAATTAGGGGGAAAGCACAGTCCAGATCCCACTTCCATCAGCGGGAGCTGCTGCCCAGACAAGGAATTTGGAGCCACAGGCAGAACCCAAACTCATCTCTCACTCATCCAGAGCCTGGAGGGGGAGGAGAAGCCCCTCCACCCCTCCAGCCTTAAACCTCATCTATAGAAAACTTTTGAAACCTCACCATTGTGCGAGAGGATAAACATTTATTGAATATTTCCTGTTTGGCACAAATTCTCTGCGAGTCCTCTACAGCCTTTTTCTTCTCGGGTCTTTAAATGAGAATTATTTGAGTTGAATGTAAAGGAAAAGCATCCCCCGAGCGTGGAGCCCCTGGGAGCAGGGAACGAAGGGAAGCCCACGTGTGTGCCATGCCTGCTTGCTGTTAGCTATTAATTTCTGTCTCCTGAGGTCTGACATGAGCAATGCATTATGCAAAGGTTGTGGGAATATTTCAGACTCTGCATCCCGGGAGAACTACAATTTCAGTTTTACAGGGTTTGGGGTATTTTTTTTTCCCCCCTGCCCTGTTGCTTTCAAATGTGTTATTTCACTGAGTTGGAGCAGTGGTTATGTGTTACACAGCGTAGGGAAGGACGAGCTGGGTCTGGCTGGGGTGGTCAAGGGATCACTGCCTTGTGCCCACAGAGCTCTCCAAAGTGGGCATCCATCGAATGGAGGAACAGCAGTGTGACCCCACTTGCGTATCTGGGTGCAGGAAAAACCTCTGGGGGTGGAGAGGGGATAAAATCATGGCTGGAGAGGGGTTGGAAGTGGGAATGTGAGCCGTGGACAAGCCATGCTGAGGCAGCAGCCAGGGTGGAGGCTGGTGGGATGGTAGCACCAGGGAACACACTGGGGTTTGGGCCAACACTTGGCATACCCTGGGCTGGGAAAAGCTTTGAAAAATGTGAATTTTTCCAGCTGGTAAGTCTTGCAACAGGCATCAGCCACTGGGAGTCTTCTGCTCACCATCACTCCTTGGGATGTGGCACCACAGAGCCTCTGGGCTGGGGAAGGTGGGGCACACAGAGCCACCCTGCCCTGTGCCACTGGAGCCCAGAGGCAGAGAGGAGGCTGAGATGAAGCTGAACAGGGCTTGGCCTGAAGGCAGTCTAATTCTGGCCCGGGCACAATCCAAAGGGATTTATTTTTAGGCTCTGGGCTATCGCTGCTTTGGGGAATTGAATGGAAAATGTATATTTAGCTTCTTTGGTGATATGCTTAGAAAAATAAGCTCCTGTCACTGTTGTGGGTGGTGATTTGTGCCAGCCCTGCCCTTGCCAGTGCTGGGAGGCATCGCCCACCTCACAGCTGGAGCCTCCAGCCCTGGATCTCTTGGACAGCATGGAGCTGGGAGCTGGATTCCAGACTCCCTTCTTCTTTTGCATCTCAGAAGGCTCTTGCTGCCCATCCCACAGACTTTGCCCTCGCTGTGTGGGTGGTGAGGGCAGCAGCAGGCGTCCTCCGTGTGTCCCACATCCCTGTGCCATGGGTTATCCCACCTGGCATCCCAGCTGGGCCCAGCACTGTCCCCACAGCGGGGACAGGGTCACGTAGATCCCACTGGTGGGACGTGCTTTGTGCTGGGCCCGTGGGAAGCACACGCACGGCAGGGAGACACTGTTTCCTCCTGAAACGCAGGTGAGAGCCAGAAGGGCACTCACAGAGCCTCTCACACTATAAATACACCACACACACAGGAACCCCGGGTTATTTTTGCCTGCAGGAAGCCAGGATGAGAAGGAGAGCATCCCTCCCTCCCCAGCACGCTGCTGGCAGTGGGACGTGTCCAGGGCCAGGACTGCCTCTGGCAGAGGGTGCAGGGTCCCTGTTCCAGGCTGCTGCAAGTGTCTCATCCCTGGCTGATGGGAATGGCTGGAACAGAGCCTGTGGTGGGTGGCCCAGAGCCACTGGACCCCGTCATGTTCCCCAACACCCTCTGGTTGGGCAGACAATGGAATAGATGCGTTGTCTTCTCCTGGACTGAAATCAGCTCCACACTCCACGGAGATCTGATGTCCCGCTCCTCTTGCATGGGAAACACCAGCACTGGATGAGGCCTGTGAAGCCCAGCCAGTGTGGGAGGCATCCATGGGGCTGCCTCTTCCTCTGCTCAGGTCTCAGACAGCTCTCTCCATGCACACTCCTCTGTCCTGACTGCCTCCTTGCTCAGCTGTGTCTTGGCTGGCATCACTTCCCTACAAGAAGCCAAAAGTAAAAATTGCACAGAACCAGCAATGGCAAATCCCCAGCAGCAGCAGCAGCGTCACTAATTGCACAGATGTTATCACCCCCCCAGCAGTGCCTGTCTGTCTCTGCATCTTCTCACCTCTAGAAACTGGGATCCAGAAATGTTTCTTAGGGCAAAAAGACTTAAAGCAGAGTCCTGTCTTTGCCAGATATTTGCTCAGTAGCTACCTGTGTGTGTGTTGCACATCTGTGCCTCTGGGTTCCAGTGTGTTTGTGTGTGCAGAAAGCACATTTTGCAACAGACAAATGGGAATGAAATATTTCAAGAATGCCTCTTAAATCAAGTAATCTTGGGGAATTTGACAGGCAAGGTCACCAATGACTTTTGGTTCTTGTTTGCTCAGTGTGGAGCCAAGGCTGGGCTCTGCCCGGGCAGGGCCCCATGGCTGAGGGGGGTGTCTGGTCCCCAGCACCCTGAGGAAAAGCTGTGTGTCTTGAGATCTATGTCCAAGAGCAGGAATAGCTTCAGGACGTGGCTGGAACCCAGAGCTTCCACCTCAGGAGCTGGGGAGTGCCTCTCCTCCGAGTCCTGGTGTGACCTGCTGGGGCACGCTCCGGCTCCGGCATTCACCAAGAGAAAAGAAGCAGGAAAAAAAAAAGTCGTCTCCTCGTGATGCAGCCCCGTAATTACCTGTTATTCTCATATCGAGGTAATTAACAATTAGGCAGCTGTCTGAATCACATGCAGAGGAACAATCATTTCGTTATTAATGGATTCTATTTAACAGGTCCGATTTTCCCAGTTGTTTTTTGTTTTTTTTTTCCTTCCTTGTACTCTCATGAATTATCCTCGCAATTAAACCTGCACCAGAAAGAGGGAGGAGTAGTCCTAATATTTACTGAACCTTGCAAAGCATCACATTTCTCAGCTTATGAACCTGTCACAAGCCATCGGGGGGCTCTGGCGGTGATGGGGAGCCCGTAACCCAACACCCTGTGCTGTCACCTGTGCAGCCCCGCTGGCTCTGCCCTGCTGCTGCCGGGAGTTTATTCATTTCACTGCAGATAAAAGCCATTATTTACAGTCAGTTACATATTTCCGTTGGCAAACCTCCTCCCTCAAGAGCAGGTTTGAAAACATCCCGCTCAGCAAACCGAAGCCAACCCTCTGAAGCCAGCCTGCTCTCGCAGGGGGGAACGGAGCCCCCCTGCCCAGCGCCCCGTGGGGCTGTGCTGGCTGTCACCCCCGGAGAGTTGTGGTTTGGGGGGCAGGGACAGCCTGGATGGGCCCCTCATCATCATGTTCCCTTTGCAGGAGGCACCTTGGGCTCTCCCCAGGGGTGGGATGAGCTCCCCTTTCCTGAGCACCACGTGTTGTGGCATTGCTGTGCCTGTGCAGAGAAACACACTCATGTTTTAATTTAAATCATGTTTTCATTTAAACCCTCTGAACACTTAGCACAGCCCAGGTCTGACCCTTGGAGTCATCTCCCATTGGTGCAGAGGTGGTTTTGGTTTTGTTTTTTTACACTGCCCAGGACTCTGCAGGGATGGGGACCTGTGTGGCTGCCTGGGGGACAGCAGGGATGAGCTGGAGGGGAGTAGGCACATGGGGGATAATCCCTCACCAAGAGAATTTAATTTTGATTTTCTCACCTTTTTACTTTGTCTCATGCCCCAAAGCAGGAGGGTTTGACTCCCTCCCGAACCCCTGAGTCTGGTGTCTCTTTGGAGTGGGGATTTTTTGGAGTTGTTTCCTCAGTTTCAGACTGTGGACCAGTCCAGCCCTGGAGTTTGTGTTTTCAACAGGCAGCCAAGGCTGTGCCCTTGCAGCTACCCTGCACAGGGCCAGGCACCTGCTCCGCTCTCATTTGTTTTTTTCCAGGCATGGAGTTTGGGATTTCACTGAAAAACAGGAACTTTTCTGGACACAGCTGCTCCGAGGCGGTGAATCAGCTCGTCCCACTGACGCCCAGCGGAGCCGTGCCAGCGCCGCGCTCCCACGTCCAGTGCCCGCAGGGTTGGGGTCCCCATGTGGCAGCAGCGTCCCCACAGTGGCCAGGGAATGGGCCAGGGGCTGTGACCACCCGTGTGGCAGCACTGAGGGGTCTGGGGATGCTGCCCTGGCCCCACCACCTGCACAGAAGTCAGAGGCCGAGGACAGCTAATGCCTTTTGTCCCAGCCTGACTTTCTGCCTCCCTGCAGGATTAGGATGGGATGACCGGGCAAGGAGGCCCTTAATCCCATTAGGGATCCTGGTGCAGCCCCGTCGGGCAGCCCTGGGAACCGGGGAAGGAGCGGGTGAGGCAGCAGCCTGCAACACCCTGTGCTGCCACCATCCCACTCAGCCCGTCCCCAGCAGTTTTCCTAAACCCACTTTGCTCAGAGCACTGAGCACGATGCCCTGGTACACAGGGGCAGCAAGGGGCACACGGGCACCCACAACCCCTGCAGCCCCCGCTGGCAGAGTTCAGCCCCCCACAGCCACCCACCCAACAGCATTTGGAGCAGGTGGTTCCAAGCCCTTTTGGCCCATTTGGTCCATTTGGCTCATTTGGCTCATTTGGCTCATTTTTCCACGGGGTCACAGCTGAGCGGGCAGCAAACCTTCTCCCGCCTGGAGAGAGAGTTGTTTTTCTCCCCCGCCAGTTGCGAGGAGCCGTGTTTGTGTTTCTGTCCCTTCCTGTTTACTCGCTGCCATCAGGACATGCTTTGATGTGTTTATGCTGCTGGATGTCCGTGGGAGCATCATCCCATGCAGCTCCCTGCTCCATGGGGCAGGGCCACGGCTCCATCCAGGCACTGGCAGAGCCACAGGGGCAGTGGCAGAGCCACAGGAGCACTTGCAGAACCACAGGGGCACAGGCAGAACCACAGGGGCAGTGGCAGAGCCACAGGAGCACTTGCAGAACCACAGGGGCACAGGCAGAACCACAGGGGCACAGGCAGAACCACAGGGGCAGTGGCAGAGCCACAGGGGCAGTGGCAGAACCACAGGGGCACTGGCAGAGCCACAGGGGCAGTGGCAGAGCCACAGGGGCACAGGCAGAACCACAGGGGCAGTGGCAGAGCCACAGGGGCAGTGGCAGAACCGCAGGGGCAGTGGCAGAGCCACAGGGGCAGTGGCAGAGCCACAGGGGCAGTGACAGAACCACAGGGGCAGTGGCAGAGCCACAGGGGCAGTGGCAGAACCACAGGGGCAGTGACAGAACCACAGGGGCAGTGGCAGAGCCACAGGGGCACGGCACTCCGGAGCAGGACACCACCACCCTCGGCAGATTCTGCGCTCCAAAGTCCAGGAGACAGCACCAGCCCAGCCCAGCTGTGCCAGGAGCACGGGCACGGAATCCTGCCAGGAGCGGGGAGCTGGTGGTGGCACCTGGGTCCCACCAGGCAGCATCACCTCGTCCCCATGCCTTGGGTCAGGGGGTCGGTCCCATCCATCCTGCGAGTCCAGGTGTGTGTGGCTTCTTTCCCTCTTGCAGTCTTCGCTTCCTCCCTGGCTGGGAGTCTCCCCGCCCTGTGCGGGAGCTGCTGCTCACCGGGCTTTGAAGTCGGCGGCTCCGGGCGGCAGAGGAGGGGTCACACCTTGCTGGCATCTCCCGGCGGGCCGGTTCCCAGCGCGCCACCCGCGCCGGCCCGTGCCGCGGGCGGAGGCGCTGCCGGGGGCGGAACGGCGCACGGCCCGGCCCGTGCCACTGCACCGTGCCATGCACCGTGTCCTGCACCGTGTCCTGCACCGTGTCCTGCACCGTGTCCTGCACCGTGCCACTGCACCGTGCCATGCACCGTGTCCTGCACCGTGCCACTGCACCGTGTCCTGCACCGTGTCCTGCACCGTGTCCTGCACCGTGCCACTGCACCGTGCCATGCACCGTGTCCTGCACCGTGTCCTGCACCGTGTCCTGCACCGTGTCATGCACCGTGCCACCGCACCGTGCCACTGCACCGTGCCACCGCACTGTGCCACTGCACCGTGCCATGCACCGTGCCATGCACCGTGTCACCGCACCGTGCCACCGCACCGTGCCACTGCACCGTGCCACCGCACTGTGCCACTGCACCGTGCCATGCACCGTGCCATGCACCGTGTCACCGCACCGTGCCACCGCACCGTGCCACCGCACCGTGCCATGCACCGTGTCCTGCACCGTGTCCTGCACCGTGTCCTGCACCGTGTCCTGCATCGTGCCATGCACCATGTCCTGCACCGTGTCCTGCACCGTGCCATGCACCGTGTCCTGCACCGTGTCACTGCACCGTGCCATGCACCGTGTCCTGCACCGTGTCATGCACCGTGTCATGCACCGTGTCACTGCACCGTGCCACTGCACCGTGTCACCGCACTGTGCCACTGCACCGTGTCCTGCACCGTGCCACCGCACCGTGTCATGCACCGTGTCATCACACCGTGCCACTGCACCGTGTCATGCACCGTGTCATGCACTGTGCCACTGCACCGTGCCATGCACCGTGCCACTGCACCGTGCCACCACATCCTGCCACTGCACCGTGCCACTGCACCGTGTCATGCACCATGCCACCACACCATGCCATCACACCGTGCCAACACACCGTGCTATCACACTGTGCCATCACACCGTGCCACTGCACCCTGCCACCACACCGTGCCAACACACGGTGCCACCACACTATGCCCACAGCATGCCACCGCACCATGCCCTCACGGTGCCCCCATCCCGCAGAGAGGCAGCTGCCTCACCAAACAGGAGTGACCTCTCCCCGTGACAGGGAGACAAAGGATTCTGGCATCACAGGCACTTGTTGGTAAATTTGTTTTTCAGCCTAAAGCTAAAGAAAAAAATAGTTATCTAGGGAAGCCAGTAGATGCAATCATTGTGAACTTCAGCAAAGCTTTTGATACCATCTCTCACAGGACTGTGTACAGGGTCAGGATCTGAACTCCATGATCCTGAAGGGTTCCTTCCAGCTCAGGATATTCTATGATTCTGTGAAAACTCTCCATGGTTTTCTGGGAAAGAAATCTCTCATGGAGAAATGCCCATGAGCAGAGGTCAGGGAATGGGCTCTGGGGATCCCCCAAACCCTTTGGAACCGGCTGTGACACCAGCAGAGCCCCACAGCCAGTAACCATGGGAGCGGCACAGGGCAGGGGATCCCCGGTGCCCTGGCACAAGGGGTGCACTGGGCATGACGGGGCTCTCCTGGAGCTCCTGGGTACCCCAAGAATGGTTTTCAGGGGTCCTCCCTCCCTGCCAGGCACGGAGCCTGCTGTGATGGGACACCCTGTGACAGCACAGGCATCTCCAGCGCCCACAGCCGCTCCTCTCCGAGCGGAATTGGCATCTTTGGGCCGATTTCTCCTGGTTCCCGTCTTCGTGTGCCTGGCTTTGACTGGCGGCCGAGCCCTGTGATAATGTGGCTGCCTGGGAAGGAAGGGAGTAGAAGGAACTGGCTATTATGTTTGGCCCTTCTCCAGGAGGTGTTTTTGCTGGGAGGCACCAAGGTCAGAGCTGGGTGGGAAGCGTTCCCTGACAGCAGCCCTCACACATGTGCCCAGCCGTGGGGGGACAAAGCAGCACCCCCACCACCCCATGGGGCTGCCATCGCGACTGCATCGGTGCAGAGGATGTGTGGTCCTCCCTGTGTGTGTTTCAGGGGGAAAGGGCTGTGTTTGCAGCCATTCTGGAAAGTGAAATATCTCCCAGTCTTCCCATTTCCAGGCGGAAGGAAAGAGGGGGCGGTGGGTGGGAGTGCCCGTGAATGGAGCATCAGAGAAGGCTGGGGTGCAGAAAGTCCTTTTTTTTACTCTCTTTTTGTAATCGCTCAAGAATTTCAGCTGGCTTCATCCCGGCACAGGAGTCCCAAATCCCAGAGCTGTGAGAACAGAGCTGGCACTGAACTGCCCCTGAAACTCCCTGCTGGTATCAGCGGCACCCCAGGACCCTGCAACGCAGCCCCCCGGGGCAGCACAGCGAGAAGGGGCACACCCAGATCTCTGTGAGTGATGTCTCCCAGAAAACCTGCCCGAAACCCGTGCGGGGAGAGTGTCCGCATGGCATGACGTTTTTCTTGAGCGTGTGCCCTGGGAGAGGCAAATCCCAGCAGGTGAAACTGCGGGGATGCCAGCGTGACTTGGATGAGTTTGGCATTGCACCACGGTCCAGAAATCCAGTATCAGGTTCATGCCCGGGCTTGTGCACAGAGAATCACGCTCGGGTTTTCACTGCTGTGAGCGATGGTTTTCGATTATTTAATGGAGATATCAGGGGAGGTTTGATCCTGGCTCCTCCACACACTCTGGTGAGCAATTTATTTGCTGAGGTGATGAAAACTGCCTCGGCAGGAAAAGGAGGAATGGAAGAAAAAGCAAAGGAATGGATGTTTTTGAAGGAAGATGCATGTGAAATACAAGCGTGTCCCACATGTCCCCAGGGCTGGGACAAAGCCGGGCTGGGGTCTGCGCTCCAGAGAGTCGGGGTGATCTCCTCGGTGGGTGCAGAGCTGTCCCCATCCCCGAGCTGGGTGTCTGTGACACCCTGAGGAATCACCCTGGCCAGGGACAGGAGAGGGACACGCAGGGTCTGCAGCACCAGGGTGCAGACCAAGGCATGAACACGGAGGGAACAGGGACATGCACCAAAGGACAGGGAGAACTGCATTTCCACCAGCCCATGTGGGTTGGGACGGGGCTGGGGACAAGCACATTATCACTCACAGCTCCATAAACCCCACCAGGCTTTGTTTACACAACAGAGAATGTTTCAGTTGTTTTATGGAGGTGAATAGGAACAGCACAGGGACCAACGAGGCCAGGGCCGGGCTGAGTGACGCCTGCCCAGCACCTGCTCTCCCCTCACAGCCCATAAAGACATTTTATTTTAAACATGACACAGATTTTACAGCGCAATCTTGCAGCAGCACCTTTCACCCAGGTACAAACCCTGCTCCTCTGGGATGTCTTCCCCGCCTGTCACTAATCCCAGTGAGGGGAGAGTTCCTGAGCTGGATTTACACAGCGAGAAATGATGGCCAGGAGCAACCCTGCAGTTAAAACCAGTTTCAGCAGCCCCTGAGGAGGAAAACTCCACGGGTACCAAGCGTGGTGCAGCAGCTGTGCCAGGGCAGGGACACACATGGCACCAACCTCTGCCCATGGCAGCAAGGATTGATTATCCATCCCATCCCAACCCTGGACATCCTGAGGGGACCAAATCCCACTGCACTGCCAGGAGGAAAGAGCTGCCAGAGCACCGTGGCAGAGGGATGGCATGATGGGTGGGATTTAACCTGTGACTGTCCAAGCACAATCCTCCACTCAGCTCTTAAAGAAAAATAAGATTAAAAAAAAAATATCAAGATTTAGACCATTCTTGCAAATCCAGCCTCTTTTCTCTTGTGCCTGGGAGAATCATGCCTTAATCCCATTATGGAGAAGTTTGGGGATGGTTTTATCTCACAGACTCCACGAGCAGTGCATTTTTATCTGTTCAGACTTTCCAGGATGTTCTACTTGCTTTGATTCACACTTAATTACTAAAAATTAGGGTTTTTTAGAGCATGAGGGAGGGTGGGGGTGCATGTACCAGCATGAGGAGGGCTAACTCCCCGTGCTGCTCCAAAATCCAGGCGGCAGAGCAGTACCAAGCCAAGTACGGTGGGGAAAGCAGGAGAGATCCAGTTTGATGTCTCTCTTATCAGTCTTTTTTTTTATTGCACCGAAGGTATAAGAGCAAAATATTGATTGTGATGATAAAGAGATGAAAGTGTCAAGAAGGAATAGGCGCACAAGTTACTCAGGCGATTGGAAGCCGCGTTGGTTGTATTTAACAGGCATTTGCCATTAAAAAAAAAAACGCCTGTTTTTATTTAAATAGCCTCGGGCAAATTTCTCACTAAACCAACTTTCCCACGCCAGCCCAGTGCTCTAACTCTGGTTTTTGGCAAATTTTTTCCTGAGCTGTCAAGGCAAAATATATATAAGAATGCTGGTCTCACTTAGGTTTTTTTCCAGCCCCTGGAGACATAAAAATAATTTACAGATGTGCATTACCTGTTTATATTTGTATTAAGTTTTGCTTAACGGACATGATTTTCTTAGCTTGCAGTAACAAAAAAATATTCCCAGAGTTTCACTCATTTAATTTTAACTTATTAAAACTTTTAAACATGTGTGGAGGTTTCATGTTTTTAAATCACTAATCACATGGACAGCTGCCAAGGTTTCTATTAAAGCCTTTTACAAACACTATTTTTAAAAGGACCTAAAATCCCATTATTTTTAACCCCTGAAAACCACTCAAAATAAAAAGTTTCTTTAGATTTATGTCTTATTCACCTCTTATTGCAAAAAGATTTATGCTGAGCACTCACTTCTGCCTTCCTCCCTTTTTTACTTTTGCTGGTAGGAGTCTCTGGAGGAGGTGTCTGGGAGAAGGAAACTTGAGGAGGTTCCCCACGAGGATCTTGCAGCAGATCCCTCTGTACCAGGGGAAGGATGGAACCAGATTAAAGCGGGACATCCCGCAGCAGCGCCTGCCTGGAGGAGCCATCCTCGTGTCGAGACTTTCATGGGAAACCACAGAGGACCCTTGCAGCTCCCTCCCAGCAGAGCCTTTTCCCCAAGCAGAGCCCCAGAGCTGCGGGGTCACAGAGCCCCCGGGTGATGGCAATAAATAGATGGATTTGACCTTCTGTGCTGGGGGACGAGGCGATGCGGCTGCGCGGCCGCACGCCCGGCTCCGGCTGTGTTTATCCACGGCCGTGTCCGTGGACACTGCACAGACCCTTCCAGCCACGAAGGAAACCCAGGGCCAGGGCTCACTCCTGCCTTCCCATGTGGCCTTTCAGTCCAGCACCTCCAGGAGTGGCCTGGGACACACGGGTATGCAGTGTCTCCAGCACCCTGCACATCCCTCAGCATCACCGCCTCTCCATCCCCGGGTGGCACAGGGGTGGCACAGGGGTGGCACAGCCCCGTGTCCCCAGACATGCCCATGATGGTCCTGAGGGACTGAGGAGTCTCTCCCAAGTCTCAGGGATCAAGTCCCAGAGCACAGCTGAGCTGAATGCACGGTGCTTTCTGCACATGGAGAACAAGCCCGGGCAAAGCTTCCGCCGGTATTTCCAGGCAGGCAGAGCTGAGATGCTCCCTGCTCCTCGGGCTCTGATGGAGAGGGGAAAGGGGGCAGATGGAGAAAGAGCACAAAGTCTCCATCTCCAAGGAGGCCCATGTGGAGAAACCTCAGGCTGTCTTTGCACCTCCAGATGAGGCTGAAGATGGTGACAAGCTTGTGGTGGCACAACTGAGGTCACATCCCACTGCCCAGTTGTTGTCACCCTACTTGTGTCTGCAGGGAGGACAGAACAGGCAGCACCACATTCTGCAACTGCTCAAGGCTGGAGCTACCGGTGGCACCTGGAGCCCGAGTGGCACCACAAAGGGCCCTGGGTCCCCAGCCCCGGTCAGGGCACTGCTTTAGAGCAGGGAAGGCAGGGGGAGCAGGGAAGGAGGGAGCCGCAGGATCGAGGTACTGCTGCAGGGCTCACGCCTTTGATCTGGTGAGCAGACTCTGCCCTTCGGTTTGTTTAATTGTTTCACACTTGCTCTGGAAATAGTTTACAACAGGAAGCAGTGGGATAACAGCAGGGCTGGCATGGGATGGGATGAGCCTGGGGGCTGGTGGAGAGTACCCTGAGATGAGAGACACAGATGACCACAGTGTCACCTCCTTCCCATTAACCCCTTGCCGACCCTCCTTCCTCTTCCTCTTTCCCAAGCTTTCAGCCAGAGGCCGGCAGCCATCCCTCCACGTCCTCATGTTTGGGAGCTGTAAAAGAACCATCCAATACCCTCCAACAGCTCTTGGGGTAGACACAAGAGTCCAATGGGATTTAAGAACCCACATCCCTGGGAGAGCTGGTACCCCAAATTCTCCACGCTCTGAGTTCTTGCTCCCCACTTTTGCAAGCACTGCAGCCTCGCTGAGCAGGGCTGGCCCCCAAAACCCCATGAGGAAGCATCATTTTAAAGCCCCCTCACATGGGCTGTTCCCATCAGTGGTGTTGTGTGGGTACAGCCCTGAGCACCCCCTGCAGCCACGGCTCACAGGAGACACCCACAAACACCGGATTAAGGGTTTCAGCCTGTCCTGGGCTCAGGGCTGGGGTGGATCTCAGGTGGGGCATTCCAGTTTGGTTTTCCAGGCTTGACTGGCATGGTGGCAGCTGGGGCAGGAATGGGGCTCTGGGGATGGGGCACAGGGACCCCCTGACACCTAACGGGACAGGTGCACACATCTGGGGGTTGTGGGGCTGCCCCTGGGCTTGGCTTCCCCGCTTCTCCCAGTGTTTGTTTATTTGTGGATGCGGCGCATGGGGCTGGCCAGGCTCTGCCTGGGAGTTCACGAGTTCACAGCACAAAACAAACAACATCCGACCCAGCTCTGCGCTCGCTGCCGGCACCTGCGGGGGAGCTGGGTGGGAAACGGCTCCGTGTACCTGTGCACACCTGAGTCCTGGCAGGGCTCGGAAGGGGAACCCCACACTGCACCCAGGGGATGGTCAGCCCATGTCCTGGTCCCCCGCTACAGCCACCCCATTCCTGTGTGTCCCCTGGTTTGTGTGCCCCAGGTCCTTGCACGGACACACCGTGGGTCAGGCTGGGCCTGGGGCCTCCTGTGGTCACTCCCGGGGGACAGCGGCCCCAGGGCTGTGTAGGGATGGGAGATGTACTGGGGAAACTGGGCAGGGACTGGGGGCTGTACTGGGGAAACTGGGCAGGGACTGGGGGCTGTACTGGGGAAACTGTGCAGGGACTGGGGGAACTGTGCAGGGACTGGGGGCTGCACTGGGGAAACTGCAGGAGCTGCACAGGGACCATGGAGGCTCCCCATACACTGGGGTTATGCAGGCTGTGCATGGTGGGGGCTGCAGCACTCCTGGGGCGGGGGCTGAACTGGAGGTGTCCAGAGAAATGCAGGGCTGCTTGTGGGGGCTGCATGGAGGTGTGTGGAACTGTGCTGGGGCTCTGTAGTGGCTGCACGTGAGAGCTGTGCTGGAGCCGCGCTGGGAACGGGGGGCTGCCCTGCGGAGTTTGGGGCACTGCAGGGGGAGGCTGCCCGGGGGTGTGCGGTGGCTGCACGGACAGAAGGAGCTGCACCCGCTGCATCCGTGCCTGCATGCGGGGGCTGCACCGGCCGTGTCCGGTGGCTGCACGGAGGGACGCGGCTGCCCCGGGGGCTTCACACAGGGGCTGCGCGGACCCCCAGCCCCACTCCCCAACCCTCTGTGGCGGGCAGGGGGCTCCCAGCGGCGGCCCCCCGGGCTGGGCAGGGAGGAGCGTCTCGCCCGTCCCGTCCCATCCCCTCCCGTCCCGTGGCTCCCGGCCCGCCCCGCACCGGCCCGTCCCGCCCCCCGCCGCCCGGCCCGGCCCGCCGGGGCTGAGCAGCCGCGGGAGGCGCCGCGTTCGGAGTCGCTGCGCTCGGGCGCGCTGTGTTTGGGGCTCCCGGCGGGGCGGCGCGGACCCGCACAGCCACCGGCACCGGCTCGGCTCGGCTCGGCCGAGGCCCCGCGGATCTATGCGGCTGTGAGCGGCGGGAGCAGAGCGGGATGGAGCGGCTCCTGGCGCCCGGCCTGCTGGTGCTCCTGCTGCCCGCCCTGACGCGAGGTGAGGGCCGCCGCCACGGGCCCCGCACCGCCCGCCCCGCAGGAAGTTTGCCGGGAGCGGGGCCGGGCGCGGCGGGCACCGGAGCCCAGCGGGGCACGGCGGGCACCCGAACCCGGCGCCGTCGGGGGGTCCGGGCCGGGAGGTTCCCGTGGGAACCGGGACTCGGCTCCTGCGGCGGGAGCGGAGCGCGGCGCCCTCGGGGGGCTCGGGGAGCTCACGGGAACCGGGGCTCGCTGCCGCGGGATGCGCCGGGACCGGGCTCGGCTCTTGCGGGAGAGCCCGAGCTCGCCGCCAGCGGGAGAACCGGGACCGGAACCGTGTTGGGAGAGCGGGGCTGAGCCCCGCGGGGGTGGCCGGAGCTCGGGGGAGCCGGGGCCGGAGCGGAGCGGAGCGGGGGAGCGCGGCTGAGCCCGCGGCGGGTTCGGAGCCGGTGCCCCGGTGGAGGCGCTCGGGGCCACCGGGAGCCGGAGCTCGGTGCCCGGGGCTGCCGCGGGGAGCGGCGCTCGCCGCCGTCGGGGGGAGCGGAGCTCGGTGCCGGCGCGGCCGGGGCTCGGCCCGGCGGAGGGGCGCGCAGGGCGGCCGCGCTCCTGCTGCTGTTCTGCGAGAGCTTTTGACCGTTTTGCAAATTTTTCTCGGTTTCCTGTTTCTTGAAAGTCGGGGCCCCCCGGGGCCCCCCCTCCGGGGCGGATCCGAGCGCTTCGCCGCAAAGCGCTGCGCGCCCGTCGGGGGCAGCGGCTCGGGGCACGGGAAAAGAGCGGCCCTAAAGGGGTGCGGGACGGAGTGGGGGGCAGCCCGTCCCCGGGGGTCGGGACCCTTCAGTGCCCCCCTGCCCCAGGACCGAGCTAGTGGCCCCCTCCGGAAAGCCCTGAGAGGATTTTGGGGAGCGAAGGCAGCGGTGCTGCTCGCACAGCAGGGCTGGGAGCAGTCGGAGGTGAAGTTTGCAGAAAGTTTTCCCCGGCCGGAGCGGTCCCCAGCAGCCCAGTCCATCTGCCGGGGGACACGGAGCCCCAGCGGTGTCCCCGGGCTCGGCACCCCCGGGCAGGGTCCGGCTGTGGCGGTGCGGAGCTGCAGCCGCTCGATGTGAAACTGCCCCGGCTGCACACGCGTGTCGCTGAAGCAGTCACCGTGAAGAGCAGAGAAGGGGAAGAGCGAGCCGGGGTGGAAATCGGAAGCGATTCTGGTACTTTCAGCGAGTTGCTGTGGTAACTCTGCAGAATTTGGCTCTGAGGGCCAGACGATGAAACCTTTACTCATAGCAAGTTGTGACGGGCGACTCATTTCGTTACCGAGCTCATGGTAACTTAGGGGCCGCAGGCTGGATGTTTTTTCCCAAATGGCATTTGTCAATCAAGGGCCCGATCTGGGGTTTCTCTCTGTCAGCCCTCCTGCTGGAGGAGCAGGCACAGCCTACCCTCAAACCCACCCTGGGTTTATTTTTAGGCGAGCCTCTCAGCACAGGGGCCACACGGTCCCTGCCCCGTCCATCACCCTGCGGGTGAGAGCTGCCGGCTGCTGGACCCCACCTCACCAGGCTGTGCAGGCACAGGGAGTCTGGGGGTCTCAGCAAGCCTGTCCCCAGCCCAGGTGACACCAGGGGATGCAGCCCCCCTGCTGCCACCAGGGCCCTGAGCTGTGGCTAACGCTGTCCCTCTGTTTGCAGGTTTACGGTGCTCGCAGCTTGCCGAATCCTGCCTCAACGGGGGCAAGTGTGAAACTTTTCCCAACGGGACGGAGGTGTGCCAGTAAGTATGGAGCAGCCAGAGGATTTTCATCTCCCCCGACCAAAGTTATTGACATGCATGTTGACTTTGCTTTGAAGGCTCTGGATTTAATAGGGCAAGATGCGTTTTCTTTCCTTGAGTGGCAAGAATAACCTGCTTGTGTAGGAGTCACCGCGAGTTTGGCAGGATCAGGCTTTGTTCCTGGCTGGGTGGAAAAACATGGGCAAAGGGCCATGTTTTGCTGGTGTTAGCCTATGCAGACTGCCCTGCTGATGGAGCAGGAGGTAGGGCCAGCCCCCGGCGCTCCTTGGACCGTGGGGTGGGGAGGGAGGCTTTCTGTCTGTCTGTTTTCCAGCTACTCCCTCCTGGCCCCAGGGCATTGCCTTTTAGTCCCTTGCACACTAAGTGACCAGTACATCTCCAATAAACACTGGAGAGAAGTTCCATGGCATGGCTCTGGCTGCTGCAGCTGCCCCAGTGGTGTCCGTGGGCCGATGAGGCATCGCCAGGCGAGCAGGGCACCTCCTCCTGCAGCCCTGCCAGTGATGGTGCCAAGCTGTGGTCTGGCGTTCCTGGTGGGACCTGGCACCCAGGCCAGGGCTTTCTCCAAGCTGATTGTGGGGAAACGGATGTGTAAAGCGTTGGGACTCTTTGAAGGACCAACCGACCCACCGCAGCGATGGCCGATTCACTCCAGGCTCCCAGGGAACAATAACCAAGAGAAATGAATAAGACTCCAGCTCCCTTTTAAAAACTATTCCATAAAAGAAATGTGAATGGGCAAGGCTCTGTTTCCCGGCCAGATTTCCCCTCTGCCTGTTGAACATGGCCTGAACTGCGAGCAGGCGGGGAGACGTTCCCACCCACCCCAAATTTCCAAATAGGAAGTCCTCGGCAGAGGAACCTGAAGGCATTTCCAATCCCAACCTGTTGAATGGCAGTTTCCCTTGACAATGTGTGTTGCTTTTCTGCAAATCCGCCTGGGTGCCGTTACTCTGCCCAGTAGCCGGGCACCTCCCACCCCCTTCTCCAAGCTGAGCCCCCCAACCCTTTGGTGCAAATAAATCAGCAAATCAATCAGGCACATGAGCAATTTAATGGACAAAGGCTGGGTCCCTTTGTGAGGCACTAATGAATGCACGCCACTTTTTTTTGCACAGAAGCCCTTACCAACGCTTGACGCTCTAAATCTTGTTTTCTTTCATTCAAAGAGCGACAGCTGGGATTCGGTCGAAATTCGGCAGCTATTGTTAAGGGAGGCAGATTAATGCTGTGTGACTAATCATGTATGGCTTCCCAGAATGCCCAACCCTCCACCCCCTCCCCAACCTTACACCCCTCCTTTTCCTTGTGGTCATTCTTTCCTTTTTTTCTTAAGTCTCTGCAACTCCTGATTTACATTTCATGTGCAGATGGTGATGGAATCTAATTAGATCTGATGTGTGCGAGCTCTATTTGGAGAAGCCTCCAAAGTAGGCTCGGGGTGGGTTGGTTTTTTTTTAAGAGAAAAAGTTAACTTTAAAGAAGTTCTTGGTTGCTGGCTGTGAATAACCACTTCTCTCTTGGCTGCAGATGCTTTGGGAATGTGTGTGAGTTATTTTTGCAGGAGCACAAGGTGTGTGCTCTGGGGGTGTTAAAGCTCTTGTCCTCTGCAGGGCGATGGGGGCAGATATTGGAGGTACAGCCAAACTGAAGGAGGTGCAACTTCCCAAGTTACCTGATAGGAACTCGCAAAATCCTGTTTTTTCGCTTTGTTTGAATATCTCTTGACGAGGAGCTTTGCTTCCAAGCTTCTTAAACAAAGCAGAGCCAAGAGCACAAGATACCAGACGCAGAAAAGCTTGGCACTGCCCTTTGGCGCCTGCGTGAAATGCACCATTTTGGCTGCTGGCCACATCTCTGCTCGGCCTGGCACTTAACAAAGTTTGGCCATAAAGCCCCTTTGTGCTGCCCCCACAAATCCAATTAGAAAGTGGAGTGAAATAAATAGCATACAAGGGGGACGCTGCTCCAGAGGACGAGTGTCCCGGGACAGAGCTGACTCTGATAACTCCAACCCCAGGTTATCAGCCCTGCTGCGGAAAGGGAACCACCGGTGCGAGACCAGGAGCTTTCTCTGCCTTTTATTATTTTACAGGGGTAGTTTGTAAAGCTCCAGGTGCCTTACCTTGCTTGTCCCTTTGCCAGGCGGTGCAGAGCACGCAGGGCTTTAATTGAATGGAGGGGATCAAGAATTGGATTGGAGGGATTGAGACAGAAGCGCCCTAATTAAGCTCCTTTGGAGCTGCTTTCCATCTTGGCAGGGTCATCCGGGTCTTTCAGCGCAGGAAGAGCAGCAGCAGTTTTGTGGGTCTTGCACAGACCCCAGCTGAAGGCTCTGGGTGTTTTTGTCCCAGATTTGGAGCTTTAGAAGGTCCAGGCTGGAGTTGGTGGCTGCTGCGGGGCTTGGCGTGAGGTTCCGTGGTGCAGGGGAGCTGTGGCATTCCAGAAAAGGCACTTGCCTTGGACTAAGGCATTTTCCCAGACTAAATGAGAAGGTTTTTCCAAGAGGTTGTTTTTGACTTCTAGTGATAGCTCCTAATTAGACTGTTGGATAACCCTAGTTTTGACTGGCATCCCTGCAAATGAGTCGGGCTGATTTTAGCTCCCTGTGCCATGTGACATTTATTCCCAGGACCTCCCTTGCTCCGCTAGTTAAAAGCAGATGGCATTGAAAGAGGGCTGAGCTTCCAGCCCTGCTCCACCAGCCTCTCACCATTAAAGCCAGAGGGGCAGTGCCTGGGTTCTCCTCTTGCTCAGAGACGCAAAAGAGATGGGATGGGAGGTGGAGGGAAAGAATAAGTTAAATTAATCACTGGGATTGTGCAGCAAAGGGGGAAAAGTCGGTTTGCTAAAGTGCTTCCTCTGTTTATGAATCAGCTCAGCGCTGTCGTTCAGCCAGGGCAGTGGCTCCTGAGCTGGTGCCCGGTGCCACCACCAGCTTCCACGGGCAGCGGGCCAGAAACGCGGGAAGAAACATTCTGAGGGGGACCATAGCGGGGAGAGGTGATTATTTTAGCTCAAAACTCTTTCAGGAGACAACCAGGAAGGCAGAGGAGTGATGTGAGCCCCGCGAGTTTCTGTGCCCTTCAAGTTATTCAGCTGCTCAGTCATTGTTATCTCATTGTGCAGGGCGGAAGTTTCCTTCTGGTTTGGTTTTTCTCATGTGCTTTAAACCAACGTTATTTCCATGAAATAATAACAAAGAAAAAATGCAGTCTCGGTGCTGGAGAGGAAGAGGGTGGAGTGTTGAACAATCAGCCAGAGGAAGCTCTTAAAGAAGTAGACGAGCAGTGATTCAGCCATGTTGAGAACTCTTGATGGCTCTTTCGAGTCTGAGCTCATTCTCGGAAAGAACAAGGTGGAAATGGGTAAGAGGGGAGTTTAAAAATACCAGAGTGTCACCTGTTGTGGATTCCAGTGGAAAAGAAACTGAAGCCCAGCTGCTGAGGTCTTTGGGACGGCAGTGGGGGTTTCAGCTCTTGTCTGGAAGAGTCTGTTTGTATCTCTGCTCTCTGCAAGGTGTCTCGATGGTTTTTAGTTGTCTCGGGTGGTCTCACTCACTCCTGCTCTTTGTCCTTGGGATTTTATTGCTTGGGCTGAGTTTTGCTTGGTTTTTCTCATGGCTTGGATACCTGTGGTGTCCAGAGGGTGTCCTGTGTGACGAGCATGGGGCATGTTTGAGAGGAGATATCTCTGTAGGTCCCTCAGCAGCACCCCCAGCTCAGAGGTGAAGCAGGAGAGATGGAGGGATGCAGAGGGGATCAGGAACTCTCAGTGCTGTTCATCACCTCAGTTCAGCAGGGCTGTTCCCCCACAGACACTCAGAATGGTTTGGGTCAGAAAGGGCCTTTCAAAGCCACCTGCTTTGGGGCATCTTCAATTTCCATGGTGTCATGGTGTGAAGCAGCACACGGGGCTCTGCTCCCTGGGGCTGGAGGTCACTCACTCCGTGCTATTGGGGATGTTTTATTCCACCAAAATCTCTTCCACCTCAACACCTGACTGGCTGCCTCCCTTCCTGCTGGCAGCCACAACATGTCCATTTGTTCCAGCTGATCCCTCACACCTGGCCTCACCTCCCAGGCTCTTATGGTTTATTGTATGTAGCATGAGGGTGACACGTATAAGTCACTGCAAGACCAGGCTATTCACCAATTAAGGGCTCAGACAACATAATCAGGAGGCAGTTAGCAAGTTTTAAAATAACATTGTTTGGAAATTAACCTGCTTTTTCCAGGCCTGGAGGTGTGGTGACCCTCGTTTTGCTCATGTTGGTTGGTGTCCCAAGTGGTGGCAGCGTGTGTACATGAGTGGAATGTGAAATTTATAGAGCATCAGCGTGTTTAACGAGGGAGTAGCCCCGGGGTGCACTTAGGGAGAGCTGGTGAGCTCTGGATCTGGATGGAGACTTCTCTGTGGTTAGTGAGCTGCCAGGTGAAGGTTTTGCACCATGTGTTGGGGCTGCAGAGTGGAAGAGCCTCTGGGATATAACTTAAACCCCCCTGGGAAAGCTGACCTGCTGTGGGGTCTTGGTTGAGTCCTGTCTTCTTCCCAGTGGCCAGAAAGGTGTTCAGGGTGTCCTGCTCCACTCAGGGCTGTGTACATCCATCCTTGAGAACCTGCCAGCCTCCTTCTGCTGCCTGGGATGGGGCAGCACCGAGGGGCTCTTGGGCTGCTCACTCACCATTCCCCAAGCTGGGCTATTCCTGCAGCTCTGCTTTGTGTTCAGGGCTAGAAAGATCAGCAGTCTGCAGAAGTGAGAGCTTTTTGGATGATTTTGATGATTCCAGTTTCTTCCCAGATGGTGATTTCATGCCCATGGCACGTGGTGCTGAGCCCCATGCCTGCAGGATGGTGCTGCATCCACCCATCCCAGCAGCTGTGCCCAAATCCCATCGGTCCCTGATGCTGCCTTGCTGCATGGTGCCCTCATGAGCCCGGATTTACTGCAGCCAGAGTTCTGGAATAAGGACAGGAACGCTGGATTTTTGATTCTTAGGTGTCTGACTGTGGAGGCATCCAGGAGCAGAGAGGTGTGAGGGTCAGGCCCTGCTGACTGGATTTTATAGCAGAGCTCCTGTGTGTGATGTTGGGAAGTCTTTGCTGGTGCCAGTGACACCAGACCATGGCAGCTCCCCAGGACATTAGAGATGCCCACCTGGGAACTCCCCAGTGTTTAACACCTGGGTCTTGCTGGTGGAGCAGCTCAGTGCTGCTTCCAGCTGAACATCTGGCCAGCTGTGATGGTGCCTGCTCACACCTGGACACCCACATCTGGAGTCTGCCTTCCTCTCGTGCATGTCTGGTGGGTCAGGTCCTCTCCTGTCATCTCCTCGTGCTGGCAGGTCCCCCATGGGCAGGGTCTGTGCTACAGGATGGTGTTGGAGTTTCCACATATCTCAGTTCCTGATGGTTAATAGGGTGATCATGGAACTGTGGAATAGTTTGGGTTAGAAAGGACCTTAAAGATCTTGTTCCACCCCCTGCCATGGGCAGGGACACCTTCCACTAGCCCAGGTTGCTCCAAACCCTGTGCAAGCTGGCCTTGGACACTTTCAGGGGTGGGGTAGCCACAGCTCCTCTGGGCACCCCAATGATGCTGGATGTTCCCATTGGTAAATGCAGTGCTTGGTGTGAGAGATGCAGGAATAAAAACCTCTCTGAGGTGTTTGGCTGGGCTATATGGGGAGCTCTGCCCCCAAAAAGAATATTTTCAATTGGAAGGAACCTACAATAATCATTGAGTTCCAGCTCATGCCTACCACCTCGTGCAGCAGAATTTGTGCTGTGCTTAAAGCCAGCCATACCCAAAATCATTTCTGTTGGGAATCACAGCATCACAGAACACCCTGAGCTGGAAAGGACCCACGAGGATCATTGAATCCAGCTCTGCACAGAGCAAGCCCAAAATCCCAGCCTGTGCCCTGGGAGCAGGATGCTGGTGAGAAGCTCGGGGTGTGCCTCCCTCACACAGCAGTAATTAATGTCTGCTTTAAGCTCTCACCCATCACGTCCTCCCCTTCCCCCCATGGCAGCCTGGAGTTAATATTGGAAAAGCCAGTTAAACTGTTAATGTTTAGGCCATGGTTATTAGGCCCTTGCACATTTCCAGCAAAGGGAGCCGAGTCGCATTTTAATGGGAAACTTTCATGCTCAGTCAAGTTGCAAAAATTTATTTGCGCCGAAGTCATTTTCTTTTAACAAGTTTTCACCCTAATTCCCTTCCCCAAAACCTGAATTTAATGGTATTTATATGGGAAATGGATTTATTAAGTTTTAATGATGCTATAACGCTGCCCTTATTTTATAGAAGGGGCACCCTGCAGGCAAGTGGCCTGGTGGTGGTGGGCTGGCAGGGCTGGGTGCCACAGGGACACCCAGGGCAGGGCAGCCTGTTGATTTGGCCTTGATTTAAAGCCCCCATGGCTGAGGGTGGCAGTGCCAGCTTTGCTTCTGGTTTTTTGGGGTTTGTTTTGTTTTGTTTTTTCTGGTTTTTGCTTCTGTCTTTGCTTTTGTTTCCTTCTACAACCCTCTGGGCTGTGCCCAGTCTCTTGTCAGGACTGAGTTTGGCATCCTGCTGCCAATTCCTGCTCATCCTTTGTGGTGTGGCGTGATGCTCCCTGTGCCTGTCACACCTGTCCCCAGGAGGAGCACGGAGAGGAGCCTTTGGCACTGTGGCTTTTGGCTTTGTCAGCTGCTCTGTCCCGTGTCAGTGGGGTGATGGGGACCACAAGGGTCCCTGCTGGCATCGCTGCCGGGGGGTCGAGCATTTGTGAGCATCCCGTGGTTTATTTTAAGGAATTTTCTGCTGTCAGTGAGCAGCCATGGAGGAGAGCATGTTCCCAGCACTCCCACCCCACTGGAGCATCCCTGAACGGGATGGGACCCTCCCAAAGGCACTCCTGGCTGGTTAAGCCATGGGATGGCTCCTCTGGAGCAGGTGGAGGAATGTGGCTGTCCCCTGGGAGCTTTGGGGTGGGCTGGGAGAGTGACCCCACGGAGGAGCAGCCCGGGAGGAGGGGGGGCTGTCCCCGGCCCCCAGCCCCTATTAAAATGTTAGACACAGACCTGCAAGTCAAAAGGCAGGGCGACAGACGGCCCTTTCACAGGGCCTGCTGCTCCCCACAAAAGGGGGGTTTCCAGGGGAGGGGGGCAGGAATGCGGGCTGCGGCCGGAGGGCACAGCCGTCACCATTGTCCCCTCTCCCTCGGCGAGGGCGTCATGTTGACACAGGGATTTCTGCCCGCAAAAGGTGTCGGAGGCAGAGGTTTCCCTCCCTCTCTCTTCGTTTCCTTGGTTAAACCCGGCAGCAGCAGAAATCCCGGGATACAGATCCCAGGAGCTGATACCCGTCAGCTCTCGGGTGTTTTACGTCCCTAAGCACATGGTTTCCAAATGGGCAGGAGTTTTGTGGCTAATCGCTGTTTTTTGGGAGTTTTGCTCGCAAAGGGAGACCAGCAGCTCCATGGCTGTGAGGCTGATGGGAGCTGGATCCATCCCTGTCTGGCCATTGCCACCTTTGCCCACTCCTCATCCCACTGAAACATCCCCAGCAGGAATTTCTCTGGCTTTGGTTGGCTTTGTGCCACGGGGCACCCGTGCGCTTTGCAAAACCCCCCTCTCCTCCTTGTTTATAAATATCAGGGCTAAATTTAGCTTGTTTAAACTTTTGGTGGCTGTTAGATCCTAATCATAGGTTTTAAGTTCAGGATTAGACGAGTGGGATGGTGGGGTCACGAGTGGGAGTTTTCCATATTTGGCTCTGGGGCAGAGCGGTGTTTAGCCAGAACTTGGTTTGAGGGGGAAAGGGGAAAAAAGAAGGAGTCCATCATCACTTAGTGAGATGCTGACACTGCGGCTGTGTGTGTGCCAGAGCTCTGAGAGCACAGCAGAGTGAATTCAACCTGCCTGGGCAGCAAGGGCTGGGTCCAGAGCAAGTGCTGGGTCCAGCAGTTACCCCAAAAGGGATGGGGAGGGAAGAGTGACCTCAGGCACCAGCAGTGCTGGGCTGGCAGGCAGCCTGTGCAGGTAGGAATTCCTTATTTCCCCCAAATTCTGACTTTCTTCTGCTGGCTTAAGGAATAAAACATTTTTAGAGGGCAGAAGCAGGGAGCAGTTGCAGGGAGTGTTCTCAGGTGCCACAGGGGCTGGGTGCCATTCCAGTGTCTGATGGGCACTGGGGGGGGTTTTGGGGGACCTGCCCCAGGAAAGTCACACGGGTGGGTGATGGGACCATGTGAGCCCAGGCTGTGTTCCCTGGGGATTCCTCTGCTGGAAGCACATCCTTTGTGGTCACCCCATAAATGGGCTCCTGCTAGAGAAGGAGCAGGGGCCAGGCTGAGCAGAGTGAGCTCGGCTCCCACAAACAATGGGGCTGTGCAGCTTTATACCGGCAGAGGATATAAAAAACATCGACTGGGGAAAACAAATATTTCATAGCAGCCATTGTTGAGGGTGGGAATGAGGCGAGTTTTGTCTTGGGCTCTTCCTTCGACATCTTTCATGTTTGTTGTGAATGAAGCTCCATTGAAAGGCAGCTCCTTCCCAGGTAGCCAGTTACCACCCGTGAATAGCCTGGCCACTTTGCTTAGTAATGGGATTATATTGTTTTTCATTACAATGGGAACTTTGATTCCCAAACTGTCCTGACTAATGTCTGCTTAAGAAACAAAGCCATTTTTTTTTCCTTCATAGAAGGAGCAGGGCTCTAGCATGTTTTTTCCCCACTCCTGTCCACCAGTGTATCCAGCTTTGGGAATTCCTTTAGTTTCTCTCCAGATGAAAGTCTGGATCTTAAAATCTCAATTAGATGACTTGGGCTAGGTCAAAAATGAAATGGAACAAGAAAAAAAACAACAAAAAAACACATCAAAGACTTGGGATTGCAGTTTGCTTTTTTAATTAAACAAGAATGGAGATCTGCTCTTGCTTTATTAACCTGATGTCACTTGGAGTAACCTGCTGCTTTGCCAACCACCTCCCTGTGTGAAACTCTGCTTTTTTCCCAGGCTGGTGTCCCAGAGTGTTTAATAAAGCAGGACCTGGATGAGACTTCTTAAAAAACCACCACTTAGGTCTTGTGCTGGGTTTTGGTCCTGGGAGCTCCGTCGTGGCTGTGAGGTTTCTGTGGGGCTGTGCAGGTGCCGGGGGAGCTTTGGGGTGCATCATCCAGCTGGGGTGCCCCACATGGGTGAGGGCAGCTGAGTGGCTCTGCCTTCATGCCCTGGCTCTCCTGGGAGCTGTGCTGAATCCTTTGGTTTCTTAACAGCCACACGTGCCAGGAGCTGCTGAGCAAAGCTGCAGGTGAGGTGTGGTGAGCCCGGCTGTGCCCACTGCCAGAGGGGGCTCAAGCAGCCCCCCAGCCCCTGGCTGCCAGGGAACAGGGAGCATCCATAGCCCCATGTGCTCCAGGGATCCAAAAGTATTGCTCATCTCCCTGCATGCATTTCCCTTCTCTGTGCTCCTGGTGATGCTAGGCGAGCAGGTGGGGGCAGAGAGCAGGGTCCTGAGCTCTGATTCCCCAGCAGGATCGTTTTCCAGACCTCCCTGCCTTCCTCTGGCTCCAGAGTGTGCTCCTGTGTCAGCAGGATGTTTCCAAGGCAGGAAGCCATCCTGGAGAGCGCAAAAGGCACCTGTTGCTCCATGCATCACAGGGGGGATCCTTGGGGAGGCAGTGGAATGAGAATGAACAGAGTAAGATGGAGTAAGAAGCAGGTTTCTTCTCTCAGGGACATGGAGACATATCCCCAAGCACTGGCCTTTCCTCTGGTCACGCTGGAGCCAGGGTTCCCTGGGCTGGCAGTGAGCAAACGTGTCTTACGGGGAAGGGTGTAACTGCAGGAGAAAGCTGGGCTGCTGCTCCCAGGCTGTGCCAGGCAGGGAGCCACCGACACAACTGGAAAGGTGACTCTTGTGTGTGGCTGCCTGATGGAAAGCAGGCTCCCTGCTGCCTGGGCTGTGCAGCTGCTGGGGTGCAGGGGAAGGTGTGGGGCTGTGGTTCCCGTTGGCAGCCCGAGGATGACGGTTACCCCGAGAGGTGTGGGGTAGGGTAGGGCCGTGTCACCGCTTGTGCCACCTGCAGTGGCTCTGGGCTGTTGTGCAGCTAAGGGAGGCTCTGCTGCGGGTTGTTTCTCCTTCCCTCAGCTGTTGCCAGCAAACATGTGAAATCTGAGTGTCCTGCTCATGTTCAGCACTTGCTTCGCTCCATGGGGTCCCGACCACGCTGGCACGGCCACCCCCAGGTCACGCAGCACATCTGCTGCTGCACGGGGCTCTGGGGGTGTGAGGTCCCTCGGGGGGGACCCTCTGCACTGCTCAAGGTCACAGTTGTGGTCCTGAACCTTCTCTGTGCTGAGGTGGCTCTGCCTGAGACTCAGGCTTGTCTGAGATGGCTGTTCCGAGCCACAGGTGCCACGTACAGAGCAGGGAATGGCATCCCCCAGCCCAGCCTGCTGGAGTGGGGCCTCTCCCCATGGTGAGAGACCCTACACCCAGCACCAGGGAGTGTCCTGGTCCTGATAGTCTCAAGTGCCCCTAAAATGGTGCTGAAGACCTGAGCCTGCTCTGCTCAGCTTTCCCACGCTGCTCATACCTTGGGGAAAACAAGCACGGCCCTTTGTGCTTCCAGCAGCTGAGGGTGAGGAAGAGGTGAGGTGATAGCAGAGCAGATAAGAGGCAGCCTGGATGTGGGGCCAGGATGGGGCTCCCCACCAGCCCCCTGTCCCTTCCTGCAGTGTGGGGCTGCCCCCTAAACCTCCCCTCCTCCATAGGATGGGCATGAGGGACAGCCTGTGCACGTGCTCCAGTTTACACCTGCTTTCCACTTTGCTTGTTGGGATTTTGGTACATTTTAATCCCAGAGTGGTTTTACCTCCAGCCCTGCCACGGTCTCGGGGTCCCCTGGGAGGACACGCCGCAGCCAGGCAGGAGAGCAGAGGGTGCTGTGAGCTGAGGGGTGCTGCAGGTGAGCCCCCAGATGCAGGACAGCCCCCGTGCAGCAGCACCTCTGAGACACAGCGTGCCCTGGGCTGTGCTTGTGCAGGGCTGTGCATCCCAGTTTGAACAAAGCCCCCGTGCCGCCCTGCGGGCCCGGGTGTCATCTGTGCCGGCCGTGGCAGATGGCAGCTTAGTGCAGAAAGGAAAACATTAGCCTTGGGTCAGAGGTCGCAGAAACATCTGCCTCGGGATGCTTTCAGTGCCCGCATTGCTGCGGAGGGACAAAACCTGTTGCTGGTGGGTTGGAGGAAAAGCCTTGAGCGCCCTGAGCAGAGACAGAGCAAACAAAGGGCTGGCAGCACCAGAGCCACACGGGGGACACCCACAGCTGAAACCACAGGCTGGGGGGGCTGGGATGGGCACCCCAGCTCTGCCAGCACGGCTGCTGGGGCCAGAGGTGCTGGAGGCTGCGGCAGCCCAGCAAGCAAAGGTGCAGAGCTGAGGCAGCAGCGTGGCAGCGGCACTCCTTGGCTCTGATACTCCTGCAGCTCATTGATGCTTTTGGTTATCTGATCTGCTGAGCTCTCCTGGAGCCTTGCTGGAATAGCTGCAGCGTTGGGCCACTGGTTGTAACTCCTTAAGGATGTGCAGCAGACACAACAAATGCTCAGTGCTGAGCAGATCCAGATTTGGCTCAGGCTTGGTGCTGGGAGCAGAGTGGGAATTTGGGGCCGCTGTTGCTGTTCCCAGGCTGTCCCCAGGGACTGCTGTCTGACCTTGGACAAGGCCTTCTCCATCACCCTTCACACTGGCCATGAATCATGCAGATTTATGGGCCGGCAGCTCAGTGCATTATTAATCGTGTCCCCTCTCACCACAGTTTGCACTCGGATGCTCATTCCGAGGGGAAAGACACATCCCAGCCTGGTGCTGTGGGAATCCAGCTCCCAGCCTCTGCCTGACCCCCGGAAACAAAAAAAGCCACGGGGATGGCCGGCAGCCCCAGACAGCAGGGTGTAAATCAGTGTGCTCACCCCTGCAAGGAGCACCCTCATCCACAGGGGTGGGGACTGGCTGCTGCCCCCTGCCCTGCCTGCTCCCTTGGTGGGACACAGCCCAGAAGTGCAGAGTTGTGAGAATGGCTGCTGGGAGAGGGAGCAGTGTGTGTTGGAGCAGGGCTTGGCCACCACTGGGATGGGGATGGGGATGAGGATAGGGATGGGGATGGGATGGGATGGGATGGGATGGGATGGGATGGGATGGGATGGGATGGGGATGGGGATGGGATGGGGATGGGGGATGAGGATAGGGATGAGGACAGGGATGGGGATGGAGATGGGGATGCTGTCACCCTCTTTCAGTGGCTAAAATGGAGCATTTGATGCCTTGTCAGCACGTTAATGAGTCAACGGAAACAGTGAGGGAGAGACACACTGGTATTTTTAGCCATTCCTGCCTGGTTTGGGAGCAGGGTGCTCGTCATGCCTGGAGCTGGGACTGTGACCACACCAGCCTAACTGAGGCTTTCACAGAGGCTCCTCAGGACCCCGGGGGGCTTGGCCACATTTCAGTGCCCCAAAGGCGCTTTCTAATGGCCCTCCTGAGCTGTTTTGATCCTGCAGCACCCGCCCTGTCCTCTGCCAACACATAGATCTGTAATTAAAGCCGAGCTTTAATGTCTCCTATGCTAATTTCCATGAGCTGCTTGGAGGTTGGTTTGGGTAGCCCTGGCTTGGGAAATGCCAAAGGAAAAACCACAGGGTGATCTTCACCCGGCTGAGCCCGCGGGGATGTCGCATCCTCCACGTCTGCTCACCTGGAATCCCTGACACCACCTCATGTTTTCTACAGAAAATAAAGCTCAGCTCCCTGGGCTGAGCTTTAGGAGAGGTTTTTAGTCCCTGGAGAAATAGGTGGCTGCATGGTGAGGTTGTAGCATAGCTGGGAGTTGAACTTAGCTCTGCTGAATCCAGCCTTTCCAGACCTGGAAAAGTTGAAAAATAACTACAACTTTGATTGCCCTGATTCTTCACCTGGTTTTTGATCTCTTGCTTTGCATGCAAGACTTGTCTCCAGGCTTTCCTCTGCAGCCAGGACTCTCTGAATCTGCTGAGGTCGCTGGGCTTTGAAATGCAGCTCCAGTCTCTGTGTGAGTGAGCTCCAGGACCTGTGAGGGAACAGTGAAATTCATCCTGTGGCTTCATCCATAGCTGGAATGTGCTCCTCCCTGCCTGGCTCAGACCTGCTGCTGCAGAGCAGGCAGGAACAGCCTCCTTCTGTGCTGAAGCATCTACAGGAGATGCGGGAGCAGTGTGGAAGCTGCCAGGTGTGAGGGAGGAGGATGTCCTGGGCACAAAGAAACCAAGATGACTTAGAAAGCATGGAAAGATTTGGGAGGTTCCCCGTGCTGGGAGCTGGTGTGTGCAGTGGGTGTGTGAGGGTGGGAGTTGCTGGGCACATACAGAGGGTCTGTGCTGCACAGCCCCACGTGGCACGATAGAAACTCCTCCTTGGGTTAGAGCAGTGACTGCTGGATTGGAAGGGTGCCTGTGCTGTGTTGCTTTATTCCTGAAGATTTGCTGGAGATGTCCCTTTCTGGGAGGAGAAATACAGAGCATGAGTGTACCCTGGGCTTGTTGGCCCACATGTGCCCATCTCAGCCCTTCCAAGCTGAACTCTTCCCTGCCATCTGCTGCACTCTCCTCCCCTCTGGAGCTGATTGTGGCCATAAATCAGCTCTTAACACAAGCAAATAGAAATTAATTTTAAAATAATCTACCACTCCATGAAACTTGAGGGGTTTCCTGAAGCACAAGCCTGGAAAGCACCCGAGCAGCCCAGCCAGGTGTGAGGCAGCCCCCAACCCAGGCACTGCCAGTGACCCCAACCCGCCCTGTGCCTTCAGGCAGGGGCTTCCCTGTCCCTCAGGGTTCTCCTTCCAATCACTAATTAACCTCCTGGCTAATAACCATGCCCAGATTCAGGCGGGGATTTACTTTGCTTTCCCATCCGTGTGCTCAAACCCCCACTTGCCTGCGCTGCAATCGCTCTGAAAACTAATTGGGTGGGAGGGTGTTGGGCTGTGTGCCCCTCTCCCCGACCTCACTGCACAGAACCCCAATTCCCGAGAGCCCTGCTGGCCTCCTGCCTTGGCCTGGGATGCCAAAATCCCCTCGTGGTCCCCCAGCATCGTGTCCCTGTCCCGGGGTGCCACCACCGCGCTCAGCGCTTCCCGCGCAGCCACCGGAGCTCTTTGTCCAGCATCAAATTATTTCTTTTTTTTTTCTCCTCTCCTTATTCCTCTTTTATTTTTTGTTGTTTTCCGCCGTTCCCTCCCCTGGGAGCCTGCCGTGCTCCGCCGTCTCTCGGGGGGATTGTTTTAAGACACAAAGCGTGCGCGGCGCGGCGGGGGCGCGCACGGGAGGCGCGCACGGGGGTTTTGCCAGATGACTGCACAGCCGAGCGGCGTGCCTGTGCCTATCCCCGCTCCCGTCCCTGTGCCCGTGCCCGGCCCCGCACAAAGAGCCCTTCTCAGGCGGCCCCAAGCTCCGCATTCCCCCGCGCAGCCACCCAGAAGCGCCGAATCCCCGCGGCCGCGGCGCCCGGGGCTCGGAGCCGCCGGCGAGCCGGGCACGGTCCTCGGTCTCCGGCAGCTGCTGTGCCTCATTAGGATGCACACCTGCTCCCCGCCGCCCTTTGTGTGCCGAGCAGATGCCCTGATTTATTATTATACACATTTTCTTTTTCATTTGGCCTGGATAATGCCGTCTCATTAACTCAAAATGTCTCCGAATCCTGACAAATTCTCACACAATCCTCAACAATGAAATCAGAATTGGGTTAAAAAAAAAAAAAAAAAAAAGTAGGGGAAGAGGAGGAGAGGGGGAGAGGGGATGAAACGTGGTCTTGTCGTCGGCAAAGTGCTGTGGCTCCAGGCTGGGGCGGCTGAGGGTGGGGTTTGCTGGTTGTGCTTCACCAGAGGAGCCCCACGGGCTTGTTTTGGGGGTTGCAGGTGACTGCTGTGCTCTGCAGCATCCTCTGGGACCCCCCCTGCTCACCCCCTTGCCACAGGAGCCTTGGAGGCCGTGCAGGAGGCTCAGGAATGTGATGTCCCACCAGATCTGATGGCAACAGGTGTGAGCTCGTGGTGCCCTGAGCCTGACCTGCCACAGCACCGTGGGGACCACAGCCCCCAGTGCCCAGGTGCTGTCACCTTCCCCACCCATCACCTCCAGCTGGGGATGCCTTACCCCAAGCTCCTGGCCATGCAGAATCCCAGATTTATTTGTGCTCTCAAGGCCTTGAGCTGAGTGTGGTGCACCCTGTGGTGGCATTGCCATGGTGGTGTGGGACAGCACGTGCCAGCACCAGCTCACTCCTCCTGTGCCCTGCTCACCGTGGCTGCTCAGCACAGCACAGCACAGCACAGCACAGCACAGCACAGCACTGCACAGCACAGCACAGCCCAGCACAGCACAGCACAGCACAGCACAGCACAGCACAGCACAGCACAGCACAGCACAGCACAGCACAGCACAGCACTGCACAGCACAGCACAGCACTGCACAGCACAGCACAGCACAGCCTGGACAGCACAGCACAGCACAGCACAGCACTGCACAGCACAGCACAGCACAGCCAGGACAGCACTGCACTGCACAGCACAGCACAGCACAGCACAGCACAGCACAGCACAGCTCAGCACAGCACAGCACAGCACAGCACAGCACTGCACAGCACAGCACAGCACTGCACAGCACTGCACAGCACAGCACTGCACAGCACTGCACAGCACTGCACAGCACAGCACAGCACAGCCAGGACAGCACTGCACTGCACAGCACAGCACAGCACAGCACAGCACTGCACAGCACAGCACTGCACAGCCTGGACAGCACAGCACAGCACTGCACAGCACAGCACTGCACAGCACAGCACTGCACAGCACAGCACTGCACAGCACTGCACAGCACAGCACTGCACAGCACAGCACAGTACTGCACAGCACAGCACTGCACAGCACTGCACAGCACAGCACAGCCAGGACAGCACAGCACTGCACTGCACAGCACAGCACTGCACAGCACAGCACAGCACTGCACAGCACAGCACAGCACTGCACAGCACTGCACTGCACTGCACTGCACAGCACAGCACAGCACAGCACAGCACTGCATAGCACAGGAGAGCACTGCACAGCACAGCCAGGACAGCACAGCACTGCACAGCACAGCACTGCACAGCACAGCACTGCACAGCACAGCACAGCACAGCACAGCACTGCACAGCACAGCACAGCACAGCACAGCCAGGACAGCACAGCACAGCACAGCACTGCACAGCACTGCACAGCACAGCACAGCTCAGCACAGCACAGCACTGCACAGCACAGCACAGCATTGCACAGCACTGCACAGCACAGCACAGCACAGCACAGCACAGCTCAGCACCGCACAGCACTGCACAGCACAGCACAGCCAGGACAGCACTGCACAGCACAGCACAGCACAGCACAGCACAGCACTGCACAGCACAGCACAGCACAGCACAGCACAGCACAGCACAGCACAGCACTGCACTGCACTGCACAGCACAGCACAGCACTGCACAGCACAGCACAGCACAGCACAGCACAGCACAGCACTGCACAGTACTGCACAGCACAGCACTGCACAGCACAGCACAGCACTGCACAGCACAGCACTGCACAGCACAGCACAGTACTGCACAGCACAGCACTGCACAGCACAGCACAGCACTGCACAGCACAGCACAGCACAGCACAGCACAGCACAGCACAGCCAGGACAGAACATCTTTGGAAGCTCTTTGGAAGAGCTGTAATGTGATCAGAGCTGGCTGGGGACAGAACCTGTGGTGGTGTTGTTGTTGCAGATGGGATACAGGAGATGCCATGCAGGAGGGTTTGTGCCTCATCCCTGGGATTTTTTTGTGTCAGGTGCACAGCTTTGCTCCATCCTGATCTTCCCCCCTTTGCAGGGTTCTGCCTGCCACACATCCTGCCCAGGCCCACCAGGATGGCTGGTGGGATCTGCCCTCAGGGCATATCCCTGGTGCCAGCTCCAGTCCTGCTCCAGCCCAGGTGGCCGATGGTGACAGATGGTGAAGCTGGTGGTGGCATCAGAGTTTCTTTTCCCAAGGTCTCACACAGAGGGGTGCAGCAGCCAGGGTAATTCACCCTTCTTGGGCAGGGTTTGGCTTTGGGGAAGCTCTCAGCTGACTGCAAGGAGCAGGAACTTGTCCCACCTGTTGCCAGCCAGTGCCGAGCTCCTGCTTAATTGTGTTTGAGTGATTTAGGATGGAGAGAGGATAAAAATAGCCCTGGAGAAGCAGAGACTCCGGCGTGGGCAGGGACAGGCAGGGAGCAGGGCTGTCCCCATGCTGCCTGGCCCCTGGATTTGGTGTGGGTATGGGGATGCTCCCCTTGCCCCCCACCACGTGTCCCATGTGCCTCGATTTCCCCTTCAGCAGGGAGGGGAGGGAGAAGAATCTCCCTGCGATGAGCCGCAGGATGTCAGCGCTGCGGTTGTGCAAGTCAGCACAGGCCCCTCCAAGGGGACGCCTTTGTTCCCAGCACCTCTTTCATCTTCCCCTTCCCAGCCCGGAGCAGCCAGGGCAGAGCCTCGCTGCTGCCAAACCCGACGTGCTGGGCTGCCACTCCCTGGGGCGCCCGGTGCCCTCCGGCCACTCGGGGCCACCCCACTGACGGCGTGTCTCGCCCCTGCCAGGTGTAGCGGTGCCTACGTGGGCGAGCGGTGCCAGCTGCCCAACCCCTGCCTGAGCTCCCCCTGCAAGAACGCGGGCACCTGCACGGCGGTGGTGCGCGGCAGCACCGTGGATTACACCTGTGCCTGCCGCCTGGGCTTCACCGACGAGCTGTGCCTGACGCCCCGCGACAACGTGTGCCTCAGCAACCCCTGCCGCAACGGCGGCACCTGCGACCTGCTGACGCTCAGCGAGTACAAGTGCCGCTGCCCACCCGGCTGGTCAGGTGAGGGGTGGCATCCCTGCCTGGGGAGGGATGGCCTGCCACAGGGGTTAGCGCCGTGGGTGGAGAGCTGCCTCTGATTTTGGCTTCAGAGAGGTGGGGAGGGTGGTCTCTGATGGGGCATGTGTGGATCGCTGCTGAGGGAACACAAGCCCTGTGAGGAGCAACTGAGGGAGCTGGGGTTGTTCAGCCCGGAGAAAAGGAGACTCAGAGGTGACCTTATCACTCCCTGAAAGGTGGTTGTAGGCAGGTGGGGTTGCTCTCTTTCACCGGGCAGCCACTGACAGAACGAGAGGACACAATCTCAGGCTGTGCCAAGGGAAATATAGGTTGGATATTAGGAAAAAGTTTTTCACTGAATGAATAATAAAGTACTGGAATGGCCTGCCCGGGGAGGCCTTGGAGTCACCATCCCTGGATGTGTTAAAAAAAGACTGGATGTGGCACTGGGTGCCATGGTTTAGTTGAGGTGTCAGGGCATGGGTTGGACTAGATGATCCTGAAGGTCTCTTCCAACCCAGTGATTCTGTGAATTCTGTGAACCATGACCCTCCTGCACAGGGTGGGAATCAGTTACAACCAGATCCAGATCTGCACCCCGGTGTAATCACTGCCACCAAGAGCTGAGCTGCTGTTTGCATCCTCACCCTCCCTCCCTCCCTGCCTTCTCCAGGCAAAACCTGCCAGCAGGCCGACCCCTGTGCCTCCAACCCGTGTGCCAACGGGGGCCAGTGTGTGCCCTTCGAAGCCCACTACATCTGCCGCTGCACCGCCGGCTTCCACGGCGCCAACTGCAAGCAGGACGTCAACGAGTGCAACATCTCCCCGCCCGTCTGCAAGAACGGGGGCAGCTGCACCAACGAGGTGGGCACGTACCAGTGCTCCTGCAAGCCAGCCTACACCGGGCAGAACTGCGAGCACCTCTACGTGCCCTGCAACCCCTCGCCCTGCCAGAACGGGGGCACCTGCCGCCAGATCGGGGACACCACCTACGACTGCACCTGCCTGCCAGGTAGGGAGGGAAAGGGGCAGCACCTTGGTTCACCCTAAAGGAGTGGTGCCTGAATTTCCTGCAGGTTGTGACTCTTGGAGGGGCAAAACCCCGTGGCTGTGGGCTCGCTGTGCCGTGTGCTTTAGGGAAGAGGTTGGGCAGCGATGGCCAAGGAGGAGAGTTCATCTGGGGGCTTTATATACTTTGTGCTTCACCAAAATAGCTCTTCCAAAACAACAGTTTGAGCAGAGGCCCCTGTGCGGATGCTCATATTCCAGAATAAGAGTGCCTTTTTCCGCTTTAGCTTAATCCACTTCCAGAATGGAATAATTAGCCCGGAATAGCTATTTTGGAAAGTTTCCGAGTGCTAATGGAGCTGGGGAAGGAAGACCCTCTCTGCTCGCTGCTGCTCCCTCTGGCAAGCTCTGGAGCAGCCCAGCAGGATTGCAGCCTCTGGCATGGAGAGCTCCTGTGCAGGGGCCTGGTGGGGGCTGTCCTGGGAGCTCACCACCCTGGAAGGGAGCTTGGCACCCTGCAAACCCTAGAGAAGAACAGCAGCTGTGAAAGGGCCCCCTGACCTCAGCAAGCCCTTTCACTTCTGCCCTCAGACAGTGGGTCTGAGGTGCAGTAAGGGCAGGGAGCAAAAGGGACTGAGCAGCTCCACGCTCCCCCCGTCCCTGGGTCAGCCGGAGAAATGAAACTGGAGTTTCAGCCCTGAGCCACTGACAGACCAGGCTGTGTTTCCTGGGATGAGTGCTGCTCCTCACCTGAGCCAGCAACGCTGGCCAGCTCTGGCAGATGTGGAGAGGATGCACCCACCCTGTCCCAGGGAAGGAAGCTGTGGGCAGCACTGCGCTGCCTGAGGAGTCTCTTGTGGCGTTGGTTTGATCCTCTGCTCAGCCATAGCCCAGCAGTGGCCAGAGCAAGATGAGGGTTGGGTGGCTTCTCTGCTCTGCACTGCCATGGGGAGCTCCCACTTCCCTCCCTGCAGCTCCTGCCCCATCTCTGCTGGGGACTGTAAAGAGAAAAATCCCATCAGGTCTCCCAGATGGCACAGACACCCACACCCTGTTGGCAGCCCAGCTCAGCTCAGGGGAACCTGAGTGGTCCCTGTGAGCTGTGTGGGGGATCTTGTCTTGGTGTCTGACACGGGTTCAGATGTTCCATCCCCTTCCCAAAGCTTTCGGCTGCAGTTCCTCAGGAATCTCCTTAATAATCCAGAACAGACAGGGCCCTCAGGATCTCCTGCCTCACCTCCACCACAGCTCAGCCAGGCCGGAGCAAAGCTCCTGTCCTTAGGGACAGGGAGGTGTGGGGCTGACCAGGCAAGCAGTGCCAGGAAGGAAGCTTTTCCTTCCAGGATGAGCTCCCAGGGGCGATGCTCTGTTGGAGCAGCTCTGAGCCCTGTCCCGCAGGGATGGGCAGGTGGAGGTGGCAGGAGGAGCTGTGTGGCCCTGCCCTGCTGTTCTGCTGACGAGGCACTTGTGCTGAGCAGCCCGAGCATCAGGCACAGCCCTGGGGGAGAGCCCGGCTCCCGGCAGGATCAGCGCTGTCATGCCCAGCCGCAGCTCCGTGGGCCGCTTCCAGGAGATTTGCATCCTTCAGGAGCTGCTTCACCTCCCGTGGGGTGGCACAGCCCCTGCTCCAGGGAACAGGAGCTCCCTCAGCACCTCCTCCATCCCACACGATGCAGGAGCTGCACCAGCAGCAGAGGCAGAGGGATGGGGGGCTGTTCTTCACGATAAGGGGGTGATTGATATGCTGGTATGTGGCACAGCAAACCTGGAACAATGTCCCCTTTTCATTCCCAGAGAGGCCTGGCTGTACCGGGTTTCTTCAAGTTAAACTAATCTTGGCTGTTTTATCGTGCCATCGCTGCAGAATGTAACCCTGAGTTTAAAGTAATTGCCATACTAATTACTCATTTGGATGGTTCAAAATGAGTTAATCCTGGTATCTAGGACATTGCGAGTTATTGCTGCTCAGGTTCAGTCCCGCTGCTTAAAAATTAGGTGCAAATCAATGTTATCTGCTCTGGACTCCTACCAGCAATCATAAAAAGCTGTGGCTGCTCCCCATGTGATGGGGCTGGGGAGAGGAAAAGAAAACATGGAGAGAGTGAGGGGAGAGCTCCCAGCTGGGCCAGGCTCCAGGGTCCCACAGAGGATGAGTCTGGATACCTGGTCCTTACCTGTGGAGGTGACATTTTTTGCTTCCTGGGTGGGGAGCAGTCTGGTCTGGAGCTGCAGAATGCCCTGGGGAGTTTGAGGGAGCTGCAGATGGACACTGGCACTGTGGGCTGGCATTGCTATCCCAAACCCCACGCAGCTGGGTCAAGAGCTTTGAGGGTCATACAGTAAATGCAGCTTTTAGTGCAAATGTCAGTCAGAGGTGGCTTGGCAGATGTCCTGAGAAGGGCCAGGCTGCTGTGCTCCTGCTGGAGAGGCTGGGGGTGGCAGGGTTTCCATGCTATCAGTTGGAGGTGATAGCAAAGCCAAGCAGGAGGTGGGATGAGCCCAGCACCGTGTGGGATGGTGGCTCCCCTGGCAGGGACTCAGATCCCCCTCAGGGGCAAGCACTGCTGCTGAGGCTCTTTACAAGTGAAATGAAACGCCGGTGATTCAGCACTGGGTGCCACAAGCCTTCGTGGGAGCAGCCCTGCTTCGTTCTGGCTTGTGTGGAGTCGGATCCTCCAGTGCTCGGGGCAAGCGTCTCCAGAGCTGGAGGCTCTGGCAGCAGGGACACCCTGCCCAAAAGAGGAAGCTGCTCCCTGCCAGGCCCCAGCAGAGGCGGAATGGGGATGAAGATGAAACCAGGCAGCTGCTTCAAAGCTACCTGGCACACTCTAGCACCTGATAATGAACAACCTGCTGGTGGTGGGGGGTGACACAGCCAGTGGGTGAGTTGGCATCATGGCAGGTGTCTCCCCTGCGCAGGGTTCACGGGTCAGAACTGTGAGGAGAACATCAACGACTGTCCGGGCAACAACTGCAAGAATGGGGGCACCTGCGTGGATGGCGTCAACACCTACAACTGCCAGTGCCCACCTGAGTGGACAGGTAGTGCCAGGAATGAGGGTGGCACAGGGCTGGGCTGGGAGGATGGGTCCTGCCTGGGGAGATGTTGGGCACAGTGTGGGCAGAGCTGTCCTGCTTCACATCGGGAGTGGTCAGTGCCAGCTTCATTCAGGTGTCCCCTGTCCCCTGGCAGGTCAGTACTGCACTGAGGACGTGGATGAGTGCCAGCTGATGCCCAACGCCTGCCAAAATGGTGGCACCTGCCACAACAACCACGGCGGCTACAACTGCGTCTGTGTCAACGGCTGGACGGGCGAGGACTGCAGCGAGAACATCGATGACTGCGCCATGGCCGCCTGCTTCCACGGGGCCACCTGCCACGACCGGGTGGCCTCCTTCTACTGCGAGTGCCCCCACGGCCGCACAGGTGAGGCCTTGTCCCACCTTGTCCCCTGCCCTGCATGTCCCTTGGCTCCTTGACTCGTGTGCCCATCATCCTTGTTGTGCTCCTGCCTTTTGCTGCCCAGGTTTGCTCTGCCACCTGGACGACGCCTGCATCAGCAACCCCTGCAACGAGGGCTCCAACTGCGACACCAACCCCGTCAATGGCAAAGCCATCTGCACGTGTCCTTCGGGGTACATGGGGCCAGCCTGCAACCAGGACGTGGATGAGTGCTCACTGGGTGAGCTTGCATGGGTGACAGCAGCACGGCTGGGGAAGGCTCTGGCACAGCCAGGAGCGAGTCCTGAGAGCTGTGCTTGTGTTTTACAGGAGCCAACCCATGTGAGCATGCGGGGAAGTGCATCAACACCCAAGGGTCCTTCCAGTGCCAGTGTCTGCAGGGCTACTCAGGCCCTCGCTGTGAGATTGATGTCAATGAGTGCCTCTCCAACCCCTGCCAGAATGATGCCACCTGCCTGGACCAGATTGGGGAGTTCCAGTGCATCTGCATGCCTGGTGCGTGAGCAGCTCTGTGGGCTCAGCCTTAGTGCTGGGGGTGGGCAGTGAGGGGGTGCCCTCAAGCTTCAGCCCGATGCAAGGTTGGGTCAACAGCTCCTGTGTGTCTGGGGACAGCACTGAAAAGAAAGAGTTCAGTACAGGTTGTGTGCTGGGAGGCAAGAAGTGAGATTTGGGCAACATCAGCCCTACACTGAACTCCTCCTCTTGCCAACCTTGCTGTCTTGAATCAAGCCAAAACCTGTTGATCCAAGGAGCAGCTTGTGCATCAAATCCCACCACGTGTAGAACAGCTCCTCAGCTGCCTTTTAAAGATGGGGAACTCGGTGGGTCTCGGTGTAATGCACCTGTCATGGGGTTGTGCCAGCCCTGTGCCGTGGTGCTGACAGTGCTGGGTCTCTCGGCAGGGTACGAGGGGGTTTACTGCGAGATCAACACGGACGAGTGCGCCAGCAGCCCCTGCCTGCACAACGGCAACTGCCTCGACAAGATCAACGAGTTCCACTGCGAGTGCCCCACTGGTACGTGGCAGCCGTCCCACTGCCAGCCTCCATCCCACTGCCAGCAGCCATCTCACTGCCACTGTGGTGGAAACAAAGCCAGGATGCATCCAGGCTCGAGCCAAGAATGGGCTTCTTAAATTTCATAGCCCTCCGAAATGGGGAGAGGGGAGTGAGCACCTCTTGGTGCTTTGGAGGGGGCTTCTCCAATTGTGATGAGAGGCTGAGCCCCGTGCAGGCAATGGTGCTGCAGCTCTGGCCCATGGGAGAGGGGAAGGAGGATTAAACCCCGCGGCTTTGCACTTGAAAAGGCCCCTCTTTGGGAAGGAGGGCTGGGGGCTGGGGGGGGCCGCACCAGCGGCTTTGAATGCGGTGTCAAAGTCACGGGGTGGAGCAGAGAATGGGGAGACGGTTAATCTGTGAAAGGAGGTTTTGAAGTTCAGAGACTTTGCTCCTCTAGAGATGTAAATAAGATGCTCTCAATGGTGGGTCGCAGCCCCGCATTCAGGGCCCCCAGCAGCCGTCCCCATGGAAACCCGGCGCCCCAGCCGGGATGCGGGGGGCCCGCAGGAGCTGCCCGGCGGCTGGGAGGGGAGCCTGGCTGGGAGGGGAGCCTGGCTGGGAGGGGAGCCTGGCTGGGAGGGGAGCCTGGCGGGTCTGGCCGTGTGCAGGGACGTGACTTCTCCCTCCGTTCCAGGCTTCAACGGGCACCTGTGCCAGTTTGACATCGATGAGTGTGCCAGCACGCCCTGCAAGAATGGTGCCAAGTGCGTGGATGGCCCCAACACCTACAGCTGCGAGTGCACTGAAGGTGAGGGGATCCTCAGGGGTCCTGCCCCGTGATGTGCCATAAAACCAACACTGACAAATCATTTCGTGCCCACCTCTCCAAGCACCTGCTGTGGCAGAGTCCCCGAACCGTCCATCAGTGGGTCATACTGCTGATGTGACTCCCGTGGGGCAGGATGTCCCTTTCCCTGGTGTTGGCAGAACAAGTGGAGCTCTGGAGCCTGCTGGCCCCGGAGCCAGGTGTATGGAGCCTGGCAGTGTTCAGGTGTGGCCCCGCAGCAGCCGTCCCACCGTGCTCCCACCCGCCGAGGGGGAAGGCAGGAAGGAAGGAATAAAGCTGCCTCTATGGGGACGCAAGGTGCAGGGCCGTGGGGGCTCGCCGACCGAAACCCAAGGAGCAGTTGCACAAAATGATGACTTGAGCCCTGGTGGCAAACAGTGGCTCTTTTGTGGAGCAGCTCCCGCCAGAAATCTTCCAGCTGAATGGCCTCTAATTAGTGTCTTGCTAATGCCAAGCCCCGATGAAAAGCTGCTATGTGGGCTTGGCGGGGTCTAGTCAAAGCTGTACTTTGTCCTCGGCTCTCCACCCCCAAACCCGGCGGGGAGGGAGCCGGCCAGGAGAATAGGAGCTGCCGGGGGGGTTATTATTCGGGGGTGCTAGCGGCCGGCCCCCCCGTGCGCTCCGGGACGAGCCGTGGGCGAGCGCGGGGCCCCGCTCCGCAGCCGAGGCGGCTTTAATGCAGGTCATTGTGCACCCCGGGACAAAACCCCCGGGCTGGGGTCTCGGCAGCCCCACCGCCAGCACATCGGGGTGCTCCCTGCCTGCACCCTGCTCCTGGGAGTCCCAGAGCTCACGGTGGGGCAGGTAAAGCCACCCTGGTGCACTGCCTTACAACTGGACAGGCTGGGAAGGAGGGTCCCCCATCCTCACCCTGTGTCCCCTATCCCCACCCCATGTCCCCCATCCTCATCCTGTGTCCTCTATCCCCATCCCATGTCCCCCATCCTCACCCTGTGTCTCTCCTGCTGGTGGCAGGCTTCACGGGTGCTCACTGTGAGATCGATATTGATGAGTGTGACCCTGACCCGTGCCACTACGGGACCTGCAAGGACAGCATCGCCTCCTTCACCTGCCTCTGCCAGCCTGGCTACACGGGCCACCGCTGTGACATCAACATCAATGAGTGCCAGAGCCAGCCCTGCAAAAATGGGGGGACCTGCCAGGACAGGAACAACGCCTACAACTGCATCTGCCTCAAAGGGACCACGGGTGAGCAGGAGGGACCCCTGGAGCTCCACATGGGTCAGCAGTGCCGTGCAGAATCCCACTCCCATCCTCACCCTGGGGCAGGTTGGCCCTGGGCCACCACCAGCAGCCACCCTGGTGCCGGGGCCGGCCTTGGGCATCCTGGGGGAGGGCGAGTTCTCCCAGTTTGGTGCCCAGCTCTGGCAGGAGCCGCGCCCCAGCCGGGAGCTGCCCATGGCGGAGGTGCTTTGTTGTGGGGCAGTGCTGGCAGTTGGTGCCAGCAGGCTTCATTTTACTGCTGTGACGGCAGTGGGGACCTCCTAATGACACCCCTCTCCTCTTGTGGACCCTCTAACAACCCCCTCTCCTCGCCAGGCCCCAACTGTGAGATCAACCTGGATGACTGTGCCAGCAACCCCTGTGACTACGGCAAGTGCATCGACAAGATCAATGGCTACGAGTGCACCTGCGAGCCAGGGTACACAGGTGAGAGCAGGGCCTCACACCCTGGGGACCTGCAGCTGCTGGTGCCTCACAAACCAGGACAAGGGGGCAATAAGGAGGGGGGATGCTGCCATCCCGCTTGTAGGAGGTTTTACACCCTCCAGCGCTCCTGCTTGTTCAGGAGGGTGACCCCGGCTCAGTCCGAAATCAAAGGGGTGTCTGGTGCTGCGAATTCGACTCCTGCTGCGCCCACTCCCATGGGTATCAGGTTGCTGCCTTGTCCAACTGGTTTGTTTGATGGCTGCTGGAAATGGTGGAGGGCTTTGATGGGAGCAGCCCCCGCCGCTCCCCGCTCGCACGGCCCCTTGTCCTCGGGCCCGCCGGGAGCCAAAATAAAGCCCGGCTTTGTCAGCCGTGGCAGGTAGAGTTACAGGAGGCTGAAACCTCCTCCCTTCGGTGTCCCATCCTGGACCAAAGCAGCCCAGGGCACGGCCTCTTCCCAGTCACATTGAGTGAAGGCAGGCTGGCGATGCAGGGTGTGGAGTCACCCTGCCTGCAGGGCAGCCCGCTCCTCTGCAGCCAGCACACGTGTGTCCTGAGATCCCAGCCTCCAGCAGACATTCCCTGGGTAGCTGGAGGGGGAGTTGCCTGGTGGGTGCACTCCCCACACCGTGCTGTTCATGCTTATGGGGTGACTGTTCCTTGCTCCCCCTTTCCCAGGGCGCATGTGCAACATCAACATTGACGAGTGTGCCAGCAACCCCTGCCACAATGGGGGCACGTGCAAGGACGGCATCAATGGCTTCACCTGCCTGTGCCCCGAGGGCTTCCACGACCCCAAGTGCCTGTCCGAAGTGAACGAGTGCAACAGCAACCCCTGCATCCACGGGAAATGCCACGATGGACTGAATGGGTAGGCTGGAGGGTGCAGGGGCTGCTGGGGGCTGCAGGGACCAAAGGGTTCCCAGCAAAGTCAGGGTTAGAGGAGGGCGAGCATCTGTCCCCTTGAGTTGGTGCTTGTCCATGCTCTGGGCCAGTGCCGTGGGATATTTCCCTGAAGGGACAGGATTTCCTGGATAAATGATGGCTGGCGCAGCCTAGAGGGCCAGGATGGACCACCTCTTTATGCCCAAATTTTTCCCCAAAGCTACAAGTGTGACTGTGACCCTGGCTGGAGTGGGACAAACTGTGACATTAACAACAACGAGTGTGAATCCAATCCCTGCATGAACGGTGGCACCTGCAAGGACATGACCAGTGGCTACATCTGCACCTGCAGGGAGGGCTTCAGCGGTAAGTGGGGGACTAGATGGGATATTCTTGAATATTTCTTCCTGGAAATGGTGGTCAGGCACTGGAGCAAGTTTCCCAGGGAAGTGGAGGAGTCACCATGAATGGAAGTGTTCAAAAGGGGTGTGGATGTAGAATATAGTGATGCTGGGTTAGTGGTTGGACTTGATGATTTTAGAGGGCTTTTCCAGCATTAGCAAGTCTGTGATTCCATGATTCTAAGGGCTGCTGCCATGTTCCCCCTCCACCAAAGTGTGCGTGGGAGCTGTGAGTGTTCTCATGATGCTGGATGGGCTGGGGGCTTCATTTTGGAGACAGTGGAGCCCCAGGTGTGGCTGGGAGCTGTGACAGTGCCAGAGTTCAGGGCTGGAGCTGAGCACAAGAGGCTTTCCCAGGGCAATGGGTGGGCTGTTGTCATTGTCACTGTGTCCCCACCGTACCCCCTGCCACCAGCACACCCCCATCACAGCCACTTCTATCTATTTTCCTTAACACAGGCCCCAACTGCCAGACCAATATCAACGAATGTGCTTCCAACCCCTGCCTGAACCAGGGCACGTGCATTGATGATGTTGCTGGCTACACCTGCAACTGCCTCCTGCCCTATACAGGTGAGGGGAGCACCCCATGCCCCACCACAGCTCTGTGGAGTTTCTGCTTCATGTGTGACACCAAGCTGGTCCCCAGCACGTGCAGTGAGCTGGCACTAAGCATGAAGGCCTCTCTCATTCTGCCCTGCCGAGGAGCTGCCCACAGCCACGGCTCCACCTCTCCACGGCGCAGCTGGAGGAAATTTGTAGGAGCTTTGAGGAGCTGCCAGCCACAGCTTCCTCCCTTCCTCCTCTTCCTCCTCCTCCTGGAGGGCAGCAGGGCGGTGGCTCGGGGGCAGCAGCACCCAGGGGCTGCCCCACTCACACCCCACCATTCCCCATGCCCGTGCTGGAAGAGGCGATCCGAGGCCGAGGGGCCGGGGGATTCTGCTGAGCCAATTCCTGTTTGCCGGCCCTGCGCTTCCGCTCGCGCAGCCCAGCACAATTGCAGGAAGCCATGAGCTGTTTCCTGCCCTCGCCAGTGGCCATGGAAACCCCTGGGGGGGACGGGGACTGGGGAGGCAGGGAGGGGAAGGCTCTGGAAAATAGCAAAGGCCAGTTCAGGAGATATTGGCTGACAGGGAAGATAAGGGTTCGGAGGGAACGTGTCCCTTGGCTGGACGTAAACAGGAAAAGCAGCAGAGAGGGAAGGGGGGAGGGAGTGCAAGGGGGAAAAGACACCCCGAGCAGCACTTCCCTGCCAAAGGAAGTGAGCAGTGCCTTCATGCAGCCCAGATAGCCAGGGCTTAAAAGTTTATGAGGCTTTGGGGTCATGGGTGACCTGGAATGGAGGAGACATCCCCAGCTGGGGTGTCCTGGGGTGCTGGGGAAGTCCAGAGCCTTCCCCAGACTTGCAGCAGCCCAGGACAGGGGACAGGGATAGCAGGGCCACCTGTCATTTTGGAGGGTGTCAACTGGTGCTTGTGCCTGTGCAGGAGCCACCTGTGAGGATGTGCTGGCTCCCTGTGCTGGCAGCCCCTGCAAGAACGGTGGCGAGTGCCAGGAGTCAGAGGACTACAAGAGCTTCTCCTGCAGTTGCCCCCCTGGCTGGCAAGGTACGGACATGACCCTCTTGGGGCTCAGAACCCCCCATTCCCCTCAGGGAGGGAAAGGCACAGGGGAGAGAGCCGGGCCTTGGGAAGGGTCATGACATGTCCCATGGCTCAGCTGGGTGGATGGGACACAGCCATTGCCTGTGTCCCTTGGCTTCTGCCCTGGTGTGAGCGGTGCCCAGATTGTCATTGTCACCCCTGGGGCTTTCACCAGCACCCCCAGCCCACACAATCCCTGTCCTGCTCTGTCCCTAGGTCAGACCTGTGAGATTGACATCAATGAGTGTGTGAAGAGCCCCTGCAGGAATGGTGCCACGTGCCAGAACACCAACGGGAGCTACCGCTGCACCTGCCGGACCGGCTTCTCTGGCCGCAACTGCGACACCGACATCGATGACTGCAAGCCCAGTAAGAGCAGGGGCTGCCCCAGACCGCACCCAGCCCAGCCCTGAGCCTCATCACCCTTCCTGGGGCTGGGATTCTCCTCCCCATGCATGCACCAGCACCTGCTGCCGCTGTGGCCAGGGCTGTGCTGCGAGCCCTGCTTGGCTTTTGGGCCACCTCACACATGTCCCTGTTGAGCTGTGTCAGTCCAAGGTGGGAGCAGGAGGAAGGAAGCTGGGGGACAATGTATGCCATGGGTTCTCCTTGTGGGCTTGGTCTGGCTTCTGCCCAGCCCATGGGCTCAGTCCTATTCCTCCACGTGGCATGGGAACGTGTATGGGGACAGCTGTGCTCCCGGGCTGGGCTGCTGCACCACAGCTGGACACATCTCATCTTCACATGCATGTCCCCCCTCTCCAGATCCGTGCCACAACGGTGGCTCCTGCTCTGATGGCATTGGCACGTTCTTCTGCGAGTGCCTGGCTGGTTTCCGAGGGCCCAAGTGTGAGGAGGACATCAATGAATGCGCCAGCAACCCCTGCAAGAACGGGGCCAACTGCACCGACTGCGTCAACAGCTACACCTGCACCTGCCCCTCTGGCTTCAGCGGCATCCACTGCGAGAACAACACCCCTGACTGCACCGAGAGGTACAGTCCTGCCAGCTGGGACAAGGGGCTGAGGTCCCTGTGCCACCTCATAGCCCTGGGTTGGTGTGTGGGGCTTTGGCGTGAGGCACGACAAGCAGTGACTCACTGGGGTGTGATGTCTCTGTCCCCAGCTCTTGCTTCAATGGTGGAACCTGCGTGGATGGCATCAACACCTTCACCTGCGTCTGCCTGCCCGGCTTCACGGGCAGCTACTGCGAGCACAACATCAACGAGTGCGACTCCAAGCCGTGCCTGAATGGGGGCACGTGTCAGGACAGCTACGGCACATACAAGTGCACCTGTCCCCAGGGGTACACCGGGCTCAACTGCCAGGTACAGGAACTGTGGGGTTCTGGGGGTCACTGCAGTCTCAAAAGCCCTTCTGGGTCCTCACCCTCACCTCTTGCTCTGCCCCCCCAGAACCTGGTGCGTTGGTGTGACTCCTCGCCCTGCAAGAACGGAGGCAAGTGCTGGCAGACCAGCAACCTGTACCACTGCGAGTGCAACAGCGGCTGGACAGGGCTCTACTGCGATGTCCCCAGTGTGTCCTGCGAGGTGGCTGCTAAGCAGCAAGGTAAGGCTGTGTACAGGGCCAGGCTGGGGTCCCCAGGTGTCCCCTGTGCTGGGCACTGAGCAGGGCTGTGGCCAGTTCTCTTGGTGGGGATCTCTGGCACAGAGCGATCTCAAGGATTGCTCTAGCAATGCACCCCCAAGGCTGTGATTCCCTCTGGGATGTGTGGTGGCCAGGACATGGCCCTGTGGTGTGTGGGTGTCACCAAGGTCCCTGTATCTCACTCTGCTCTCCCTGACAGGTATCGATGTAGCACATCTCTGCAGGAACTCGGGTCTCTGTGTTGACACTGGCAACACGCATTTCTGCCGCTGCCAAGCCGGCTACACCGGCAGCTACTGCGAGGAGCAGGTGGATGAATGCTCTCCCAACCCCTGCCAGAACGGAGCCACCTGCACAGACTACCTGGGAGGCTACTCCTGCGAGGTGGGTGCCTGGGGGGGGTGGGAATTCCCAGGGGAAAAGCCTCAGTTACTGCCTTTCTGCCACCCAAGGTGCTGCCCTTGCATGATGCCCCTTTACCAAGTGGGAGACTGGAATGCTGGCTATGCTCCTAGAGCCATGTGGGGATGGAAGGAACCTCTCTGATAGATCCCCTCTTTCCTCCTTGCAGTGTGTGGCTGGTTATCATGGAGTTAACTGCTCAGAGGAGATCAATGAGTGCTTGTCCCACCCATGCCAGAATGGAGGAACCTGCATCGATCTCATCAATACCTACAAATGCTCCTGCCCCAGAGGAACTCAAGGTAAATTAATTCCCCAGGCTGGGGTATTAGTGGGCTGAGTGCAGATATCCTTGGATTCTGCTCATTAGCTGCTTGGGCCGGCAGCAGCAAACACAGGGGGCGAGGTTTGCGTTTGCTTGTGGGCTTAGCCATCAAGGCCGCACGGCCTTGGCCACGTGCTGCCATGTCCCTCCTGCCCAAGAGGTGGCTCAGGCTGCCACTGACGTGGTCAGGCTCAGCCCCTTGGCAGGGAAGGCTCATACAAGGGAGCAGCAGGCCCCCCGATACTGTTTGATGAGCTGTGTGGGTTGTTCCCCCCTCTCTCTAGGGGTGCACTGTGAGATCAATGTGGATGACTGCAGCCCTTTCTTTGATCCTGTCACCCTGGGGCCCAAGTGCTTTAACAATGGCAAGTGCAAGGATCGGGTAGGTGGCTACAGCTGCATCTGCCCCCCTGGCTTTGTAGGGGAGCGCTGCGAGGGAGATGTCAACGAGTGCCTGTCCAACCCCTGCGACGCCCGCGGCACCCAGAACTGCGTGCAGCGGGTCAACGACTACAAATGCGAGTGCCGACCTGGCTATGCAGGTGAGCACTGCATCTCCTCTGCTCCCAGGGTCCTGCAGCCCCCAGGCATCCCTGCACACCTTCGTCTGCTCCTCACACGCTCCTCTCCCTCGCAGGCCGTCGCTGTGACACCGTGGTGGACGGCTGCAAAGGCAAACCCTGCAGGAATGGGGGAACCTGTGCTGTTGCCAGCAACACCGGCCGTGGCTTCATCTGCAAGTGCCCCCCGGTAGGTGCCTGCTCCTCTCCAGCTCTGAGTGGGGAACGTTGCGTGGGCATGAGGGGTGGTCAACAGGTCAGTTTAGCCCCTGAGGCTTCCCCATCTGGGATAGGTGTGGATGGGAGGATGCTTTGCTGTGGGTGCACCCATAAATGTGCACCCTCCCTACTTGCAAGGATGCTGGAATAGAGTTAAGGAGAAGATGGCTCAGGCCTGAAGGTAGAACAGGCTGAATGTTATTTACACCACACAGAGTGGGACAGGCAGTTATGGAGAAGAGCTCCCTTCACTTTGAGGGGATGCTCTAACGAGCTTTACGTTCAAAAGTATTCTTGCCCATCACCAGTTTTAGAGGGTGAGCTTCAGTTCCCCAGAACACAGGTGTGTTAATGCTGTTTGTAGGACAGCATCAGTGGTTCTGACTCTCCCCTTGCTGTGCCTCCCCCAGGGATTCGTGGGTGCCACCTGCGAGAACGACTCCCGCACCTGTGGGAACCTGCACTGCCTGAATGGTGGCACCTGCATCTCTATCCACAAGAGCTCCAAGTGCATGTGCACGCCAGCCTTCACGGGCCCCGAGTGCCAGTACCCGGCCAGCAGCCCCTGCACCTCCAACCCCTGCTACAATGGGGGCACCTGCGAGTTCTTCAGCGACGCCTCCCCCTACTACCGCTGCAACTGCCCCGCCAACTTCAACGGCCTCAACTGCCACATCCTCGACTTCGACTTCCAGGGGGGCATCGGGCAGGACATCATCCCCCCCAAAATCGAGGAGAAGTGCGAGATCGCGGTGTGCGCGGGGTACGCCGGCAACAAGATCTGTGACGGGAAATGCAACAACCACGCCTGCGGCTGGGACGGGGGCGACTGCTCCCTCAACTTCAACGACCCCTGGAAGAACTGCTCCCAGTCTCTGCAGTGCTGGAAGTATTTCAACGATGGCAAGTGTGACTCTCAGTGCAATAATGCTGGCTGCCTCTACGATGGGTTTGACTGCCAGAAATACGAGGGGCAGTGCAAGTAAGTGGCTTCTTTAAAACCTTCTTGTTTTAAAGCCCATCTCTGGTGACCCTCTGGTTCTTCTGATTGTGCCTGGTAAAACTCCTAGACTCAGGCTTGCTGTTCACTCCCAACATTCTGTTCTGCTGCCTGTGGGGCTGCAACTCAAGCAATCACATCTCCCTGTGGTCCTTCTGAGTTTACATCCACTTGGAAGCTCTTTGAGTTTGACTCATTGCAGATGGCTTCCCTGTCCTTGCCTGTATCACTCCACAGAAGTGAATTCTCCAGCTCACAGCAGTAACACAGTCAGTTTCAAGGCAGGGAGACCCCAGATGGAAGAGCAGCCAGGAAACATGATGATGTTATCATTCAAGCATTTCCCAAACATTGTCTTTGGCAACAGCAGGAACTTAGTCCCAGATTCCTGGACCAACTGTGGTCTTAGTAACTATTCTGTGTCCCCATGCCTTCTCTGAGTCACAGTAATTTGTCCCTTTTTCTTTTATAATTTAACAGCTGCTCTCTCTCACCTGCAGCAGTGAATGCTTCTCAGTGCTGCATGAAACAGCTGCTTTCTGTGTAAACTGGTTTAGTGTCTGTCAGGGTGAAGAATACTCACACAAAACAGAGACCACCACTGCTTTTCTCAGCAGATAGGTGTTATTTGCAGTACTTGGTTTAATTCTTTTTTCTGCCTTGCTTCTTCCTCCACCCAGCCCTCTGTATGACCAGTACTGCAAAGATCACTTCTCAGATGGTCACTGCGACCAGGGCTGCAACAATTTTGAGTGCGAGTGGGATGGTCTGGACTGTGCAAACAACATGCCAGAGAAGTTGGCAGATGGCACGCTGGTGGTGGTGGTCCTCATCACCCCAGAGAACCTCAAGAACAACTCCTTCAACTTCCTGCGGGAGCTGAGCCGTGTGCTGCACACCAACGTGGTCTTCAAGAAGAACCCCAAGGGAGAGTATATGATCTTCCCGTACTACGGCAATGAGGAGGAGCTGAAAAAACATTACATCAAAAGGTCCACAGAGGACTGGTCAGATATGTCCAGTGCTGTCATCAACAAAGTGAAGAGCAGCCTCTACTCCAGGGCTGGCAGGAGGCAGAAGAGGGAGCTGGACCAGATGGACATCAGAGGGTAAGAGGGCTCCATTTTCTCTGAGCGGCACTCAGAGTGTGTTTTCTGTGTTGATAATAGTAACACACTAGGAAGGGAAGGATGTAGGCCAGATAATTGTATTTAGATGTTGCTTTCTGTGTGAACAGAAACCGGATTTTGCTCTCATGTGGGAAAATGGAGTGATCATTCAGGAGTCCATGGTACAATGCTGCGCCGACTCTCACGATTGAAGGAGGCCTGTGCATTGTTGGGAGCCGGGGCTGGGCTGGGTGGGACCTGGAAGCAGAGGTTGGCCTGACCGACTGTCTGACTTCAGGAAGTCATTAAGTTAAGCCTCATTTTCTCCCTGGGAAATGCTTTCTAGAGCTTTGTTGTAAAACTCAATTACTGCAATCTGTGTTTGGAGATCTTTAGTGTAAACATACACATCTAACCTGCTCCCTCTCCATGGACTCAATCAAAAACCCCTGAAAGCAAAGGAGTTAGAGCAGCGAAGCTGATGTGAGAGGATCTGAAGGCTTCCAAAGAGCATTATTTAAGATACTGTAGTGTCTGGATAATTTTAAAACATTGTGAAGCAGAGACTCCCTTCCATTCCTGTAGATAAAGAGCTGGATTTTACAGCATTCACTGAAGCAAATCCAACAGACCATGAGTGTGAGCTGCAGGCTTTGGGCCACAGGGGAGCAAGGAGATGGGTTCCCATCTTCTAATTCCCACTGGTGGGGGTTAAAGAGGGAAGGGAGACAGGGCTCACCCATATTCTCAGTGTGGTCATCACTCCCTGTTCCTTATTGACTCCTCTTTCTCACAGATCCATCGTCTACCTGGAAATTGATAACCGCCAGTGCATCCAGTCATCTTCCCAGTGCTTTCAGAGTGCCACTGATGTGGCAGCATTCCTGGGAGCCTTGGCCTCCCTTGGGAACCTCAACATACCCTACAAAATAGAAGCTGTCAAAAGTAAGTACAGCTCGTCAGCTGGGGAGGAGAGACAGCCAAAACTTTCCAGCCTTCCCTGAGTTTAGTTATCTGTCAATTGGCTGCATTTGAGCATAGTCTGGTTTTAATAACCTCACATATTTTTTTTTTTTCCTTAAAGTCTTTTCTTTTAAAAAATTGCAAGCCCGCTTTATTATTTTTGCTTATTCCAGGTTTTATTTCAAAATCATTATCACTCTAAAAGTTATTAAAAAAAGAAAAGAAAAAGAAAACCCAAGCAGCTCCAATCAATCAGTGACATGCAAGGAGTTGAAGTTTGTATCTTGAAAATCCCCCCTAAATCCTTTTGTCTTAACAGCTCAATGCAAGCGCAATGATTTGAAGTTTGCTAATCCTTTTCCTTAAAGGAGAAAAAAGTGAAGCTGTCTCTTGGTGCAGGCTGCCTTGTGCAGCCGAGAATTTGCCAATAGTTTGCAATTCTGATTAATAGCGTATAAAATGACCTTATTTTGGGGAGGGGGGGGGTGGCTGATTTAGATCAGACTTAGGTACCTCTATTAACAAATTTTCCTTCATTTCCACCGTGTCCCTCGTTTGCTATGCAGCTTAATGTCTCAGCATCTCTTTGTGCCCCACTGTTTTGTAGGTGAAACAGCCGAGCCCACGAAGAACTCCCAGCTGTATCCTATGTACGTGGTGGGGGCTGCGCTGGTCTTGGTCGCCTTCATCGGACTGGGAGTGCTGGTGTCTCGCAAGCGCCGCAGGGAGCATGGGCAGCTTTGGTTCCCTGAAGGTTTCAAAGTGACAGAGTCGAGCAAGAAGAAGCGACGGGAGCCCCTCGGGGAGGATTCTGTTGGACTGAAGTGAGTAATTTGCTTGCTAACCCGATAGACACGGCGCAGCTCGGGGCTCTTCTGAGAGTTTTGTTCTCTAGTGCATCGTAGTGGTGTGGCAGGGAGGAAAAGAAGCAGGGGTCTTGAAGTTCTGCATGGGGAAAAAAGCAGTGTTCCATCTGGTTTGTGCTTTGTAATCTTTTTGCACTTGGTAAGAAATGAAATGCAACCTGAGGGGAACCTCGTGGAGACTGGTTAATTCTTCTTTCAGTTTGTACAGTACACAGACGAACATCACAAACAGTTCCTGCAGAGGAGATAACATTTTGTGTGGTTTTATTTTTAAAGACCCCTCAAAAATGCTTCAGATGGCACACTGATGGATGACAACCAGAATGAGTGGGGTGATGAGGAGACCTTGGACACCAAGAAATTCAGGGTAAGCCCTCTGCCACATTCCCTGCCTGTGCTGCTGGCAGTCACTCCTGGGTTTGTTATGGAAGGAGCAGAGGGATGCTCAGGGCCCCTCATTACTGCGCTCAGCTCCTTTGCAAACCTGTGACAAACACACGCCTTAGAGCCTCACAGAGCTTCCCAGGCTGGAGCTCAGGGTGCTTTTCTGGGAGCTCATTCCCTGCTGTTTCCCTCAGTTCGAGGAGCAGGCGATGCTGCCGGACACGGATGACCAGACGGATCACAGGCAGTGGACGCAGCAGCACCTGGACGCCGCTGACCTGCGCATTTCCTCCATGGCCCCCACGCCTCCACAGGGGGAAATCGATGCTGACTGCATGGATGTCAACGTCAGAGGGCCGGGTAAGGACCCCTTGCACTTCTGCACTGTCAGCTCATGTCAAACCCTCCCTCAGACTTTGCAGAGGAGCAGCCCCACAGCCCTCCCTGTTCCTTGCTGGTGCAGAGTCACTGCTACAAGCTCTGCACCACAGGGTTGCTGTTGTGATTCAGAGAGAGACCCTGCCACATTTTGCTTTCCATGAGAGCTCTTTTGTTTAATGACTGAGATGGAAATCACAGAAGTGCCTATTAAATCATCCAGGTTATCTCTCTGCTTCTCCTATATTCTTCTCCTCCCACCCAACTGTACATTTCACAGTCTTCTTTTAAGGTTTTTAACAATGGTTAATAGCTTTTTAAATTCTTACAAGCACTTGGTCTTCCCCATGTCTGTGAAATCATCTTCTGAAATAATGAAGGTATTTACCATACTCTATTTGCTTTGAGCAGCCTTCCTTACAAACTGCACTTTACATGGAGCAGCTGAAATAGGGAAAGCAGTGAGTAGTGAGATACCACTAAGGAATTTCAGATCCATATCAGAGGAAGGATATTCGTGTTTGATGTTCAGAACTAGTCAGGAACTCAGTCTTGGTGCACCCAGGAGAATAAGCATCTATCGCAGGCAGAGCATCTGGCTGAGCCTCCTGCATTACAGAGGGTAAAAAGCCTTTTTTCCCTGGGCTCCCCTGTGCTTCCAGATGGCTTCACCCCCCTGATGATCGCCTCGTGCAGCGGAGGAGGGCTGGAGACCGGCAACAGCGAGGAGGAGGACGATGCCCCCGCCGTCATCTCGGACTTCATCTACCAGGGCGCCAGCCTGCACAACCAGACTGACCGCACGGGCGAGACCGCCCTGCACCTGGCCGCCAGGTACTCCCGCTCTGACGCTGCCAAGCGCCTGCTGGAGGCCAGCGCTGATGCCAACATCCAGGACAACATGGGCCGGACGCCCCTCCACGCCGCCGTCTCTGCCGATGCCCAAGGAGTCTTCCAGGTAATCGATGCTTTGGCCGCCAGTTTTGGGGTTTTCGGGGGGAAATCGTGGTGCTACGTGAAGAGTTTTATCACAAGGTCTCCTGCTCACCTGGGAAAGGTGTGGGGTGACATTTGTAAAAAATGAAGCCTCTGTTGTCTTGGGGCATAGCAAAGCAGCAAGCTCACAGCAGCAGCACTGGACTGGGAGCAGAATTGGAGAGATGAACCTTTGGAAAGGTCCTGAGACCTGGACACCTGGAGTGCCTTGCTGTCTGCCCCTCCTAATGTTTGTGTTCCCTCTGCTTTGGCCCTTCTTGTGGCAGATCCTGATTAGGAACAGGGCAACAGACCTGGATGCCCGAATGCATGACGGGACCACTCCCCTGATCCTGGCTGCTCGCTTGGCTGTGGAGGGAATGCTGGATGACCTCATCAACTGCCACGCTGACGTCAACGCTGTGGATGATTTAGGTACCGAGGCAGCTAAAACACCACTTGACCCTGACATGGGACAAAAGGGCTGCTTGCTGTTGATCTCAGCACTCTCTAATGGTGTGTTGTATTCTGTGGTTCTCCTCTCCAGGCAAGTCAGCCCTGCACTGGGCAGCTGCTGTGAATAATGTGGAAGCTGCAATGGTCCTCCTGAAAAATGGTGCCAATAAGGACATGCAGAATAATAAGGTAGGACCTCCTAGGCTGATATATGCAAGGGAAGAACCATTTGGGGAGTCTGTTAAAGAGTAATTTCTGGCTAAAATACAAATGTCTGGCACTGAGACTCTGATTCACACATTCTGCTGTGAATGAAGTTGGATTTAGCTCAAAGGAGCACTAAGGGATTTGGTTGTAGGGGTGATGTTGAGGGGCCATACACTGCCTGGTGGGAAGTGTCTTTGTGGCCATCTCCAGCATGTTCAGGGTCACTCACAGGGTTCCTGGTTTGATAGCAGTACAAGGACATGGCTCAGCAGGGTAGGAGAAAGGAGCAAACCCTCACCAGAGGAGAGATGATGGCAGACCATCTCTGCCACCCAACCACACGGGTGTGGAGCTCAGGGCAGCGCTAGCCAGGAGAATCTGTGAACTCAACCCTAACCAGACCTTGCTGCCTTTCCAGGAGGAGACCCCACTGTTCCTGGCAGCCAGAGAAGGGAGCTACGAAACCGCCAAGGTCCTGCTGGACCATTTTGCCAACCGGGACATCACGGACCACATGGACCGGCTGCCGCGGGACATCGCCCAGGAGCGCATGCACCACGACATCGTGCGGCTGCTGGATGAGTACAACCTGGTGCGGAGCCCCACCCTGCACAACGGCCCCCTGGGGGCACCCACCCTGTCCCCACCGCTCTGCTCCCCCAACAGCTACATCGGCAACCTCAAACCCGCCGTGCAGGGCAAGAAGGCCAGGAAGCCGAGCACCAAGGGGCTGAGCTGCAATGGCAAGGATGCCAAAGACCTCAAAGCCCGGAGGAAAAAGTCCCAGGATGGAAAAGGCTGTCTGCTTGACAACTCCAGCGTGTTGTCTCCAGTGGACTCCCTGGAGTCGCCGCACGGGTACCTCTCGGACGTGGCCTCTCCCCCGCTGATGACCTCTCCATTCCAGCAGTCCCCTTCCATGCCCCTGAACCACCTGCCGGGCATGCCCGATGCCCACCTGAGCATCAACCACCTCAACATGGCGGGCAAGCAGGATATGGCCATGGGCAGCTCCAGCAGGATGGGCTTCGACTCGGTGCCACCGCGCCTGTCCCACCTGCCGGTGTCCAGCCCCAGCACGGGGATGAGCAGTGCCCCCATGAGCTTCTCGGTGGGCGGCGGGGCCGGGCTGAACGGGCAGTGTGACTGGCTCACCCGGCTGCAGAACGGGATGGTGCAGAGCCAGTACAACCCCCTGAGAGGCAACCTGCAGCCCGGGGCACACCAGCAGCCCCAAAACCTGCAGCACGGCATGATGACCTCGCTGCACAACGGGCTGCCCACCACCAGCTTGTCGCAGATGATGAGCTACCAGGCCATGCCCAACACCCGCCTGGCGTCCCAGCCCCACCTGATGCAGAGCCAGCAGCTCCAGCAGATGCAGCAGCAGCAGCAGCAGCTCCAACAGCCCAACCTGCAGCCACCGCAGCAGCAGCCGCAGCAGCCGCAGCAGCCCCCGCAGCCACCGCAGCAGCCGCAGCAGCAGCACCACAACCCCGGCTCCAACGGGAGCGGCCACATGGGCCAGAATTTCCTCGGTACGGAGCTGAGCCAGCCCGACCTGCAGCCGGTGAGCGGCAGCGCCATGGCTGTGCACACCATCCTGCCCCAGGATTCCCAGATGCTGCCCACCTCCCTGCCCTCCTCCCTCGCCCAGCCCATGACCACCACGCAGTTCCTGACGCCGCCTTCCCAGCACAGTTATTCCTCCCCCTTGGACAACACCCCCAGCCACCAGCTCCAGGTGCCCGACCACCCTTTCCTCACGCCATCGCCGGAGTCGCCCGACCAGTGGTCCAGCTCCTCTCCTCACTCCAACGTGTCCGACTGGTCCGAGGGCATCTCCAGCCCTCCCACGAGTATGCAGTCACAGATGGGACACATCCCCGAGGCCTTCAAGTAAAAAAAAAAGTGTTTTAGAGACGCTCATTGGGAGCCAGAAGCTCGAGGGATATTTTTTTTTTTTTTTTAAAAGGACGTCGGATGCTTTTATTAAAGGATCCTTTTTAAATATGTTTTTATAAAAAAGAAAAAAAAGAAAAGAAAAAGACGAATTAATTCCTTTTTTTTTTTTTTAGTATTTATTTATGTACTTTTTATTTTACATGAGGACACTGCCTTTTTATTTATATGTTCTATTGTTAAGAACTCAATGTGGGACACCAGTTGTGTTTCGAGAAATCAACAAATTAGGTTTTTATAGCACGTTCTCTTTTGTTTGGGGGGGGTTCATTGTGTTTGATTTGAGAGGAAATGTTTATGTAAAGTTATAAGCAATGATTTGTGATTCTGAAATGCCATTAATTTATTTTTTTTCTCTTTCAACTCAGAAAGAGAAGTGAGAAAGAAGAAGGGAAAGAAAAATTGACTAAAAATACCACTCCTTAAGGGGAAAAAAATTAAGTATGGACACATTTTTTAAATGTACTTTAAAATGTTTCCTTTGCAATTATATGAGAGGACATTTTATGGTACCAGTCATGAATCTTTTTTTAAATTTCAGTATTATATAGTTGTACATTTGCCTTGATAATAGAAATTTTTGTTCTCTCTTGTTTTTATATATATATAAAAATATATATATTTAAATGATTTTTATGATCTAAAAAAAAAAAAAAAGAAAAAGAAAATCAGGATTATAGACCTGTAAGAACAGTTTCTAAGCTAAAAAAAACCACCCTACAAAACATGAATACTGTCCCCCATCAAAAAGAAATGTATTTGCCAAACTTCCAAGAGAGCAAGCCCGTAAGTATGGAGTATATACACAAAGGAGACTTAATTTTACTTTGAATATCTTTACTGATTTTTTTTTTTTTTTGTTTTCATGTTTGCCTTTGAGTAACCGTTTTAAGAAATAAATGCCAATATAAACTTTGTAAACCACATCCTTATTTTAAGGATGGCCTGCCTATTTTTTAAAAGAAGGTGTGTCTGGCAGTGCAGACACCCTGAGTGAGATTACAAAGCATTATCACACTGCCACCCCCACGTGCTCGCCCGGCCCCAGCTCCTCTGGCAGAGCCCTCACTGGGTGCCCAGTGGGATGTGCTGCTGGTTTTGGTGGGAGGCTGGACTGGCCAAACTGGAGGGCGAGGGGCCAGCACAGCTGTGCTGTGAAACGTTGACATTTTGTTCTGTGACGTTAGCCTGGAGTGATGCATCTTTTTTTATATTGATGTGCACTCTCTCTGTGTATCATGTAAAATATAGTATAAGCCTGTGGCAGATTTAATGTTTGTAAATATGGGGGTTTTTTTGGTTTGGTTTTTTGTTTTGTTTTTTTTTTCAAGAAAAGGTGGATTTTGTTTCAAAAATCTAAATGAGCAAGTCTTAAATATATCATAAATATATCACCTTATAGAGGTGTTGGAATATCACTCACTCGGGTGCAAAAGCAAGCAGACACTCCAAGACTAGATAATGTGTATGGGACAGGCAGATAGAGAGCAGTTAATCAAGAAAACCTAAGAAAAGGGTTCCTTTTCCTCATTCTTCTCTATTAGAACACCAAATAAAATGGATATTTCTCAAGGCACAGCGCCTTGCTGAGCACTCATCTTAGTTAACATTTCAGACCATTGTTATTGTGACACGCCTAATATGAGTGATAAAAACATCACGTGGTGTTGAATCTTCCTATGTTTTATAAACTAGAGTGTAGTTTAAGAAAAGATATCTTCTGTAATAAAGTTATCTACATGCAAAGTTGTAGTTTGCAAAAATGATGTATTTTTTTTGGTTAACTGATTTGCAATAAATGATGCTTCTGGGCATCTAGATTTTACTAAAACTGGAATTTGGTGTTTTTGTTACGGGTCAGTTGAATTCTGGATTTGACACCTGCTGTCTTTCAGAGCTGCTCCTTGCACTGAGGGCTGGAGCTTCCTCTACATCTTGTTCTCTGTGTAAAAACATAGAGAAGAGCTTTGGACAATGAAAATTTCCCTTTAACTTGTACTAAACTCTCACTGACTTGAGACACCTGAGCAAGGCAGGAGGGGCTCTTTAGCTGCTGTGGGTGTTCTGATATCCTCAGGCCATCAGGTCAAGATCTGAAAGGGGAAACATGGAAAAATTGTTTTAAAGAATATCCTTCATGCATCTTCAAACAAACCAGGAACAGCAGCACCAGAGAGACAGTTTTACTTGTGCCACTCTGGGCACAACCACCTCCCAGAAACGTTTGCTGTCCTTGCTGTGCTCAAGATTTTTAAGGTAATTTAATTTAATTTAATTCTTTCTCTACCCCACAGGGACTCTGCAGTGCAAATGCAGCTGCAAAGTCCCCAAATAACTGGTTATAAATAGCAGAGTCATTGACCTCCTCCCAAATCACATAAGCCTGGAATGCTGGTATTTTCCACTCCATGGCTGAGGAGGGAGAGAGCTTGTGTGTGGATGGGGCTGGTGTCCAGCCCCAGACAGATCCAGGGCCACCCAACACCTGCTGTACAACTGGTCAGCTACTGGTGTGATGACAATGGCGCTTGATGTGCCACCCACAGCAGTGAAATGCACCTTCAGAGGTCAGGGAGGTGACATTCCAGGAAAGGGAACATCAAACTCCATGGAAAGGGGTATTTTAACAGAGAGCAAACCCCTCTTCTCCCCTGCAAAATGTGTCACCAGTGAGGATCTCAATAGCCAGGGGGACACCCTGGAGATGGGTTTATGTGTCATCCCCCTGCCTGTGCCTGGCTGCAGCCCATCTGGAATGCACTAAATGGAGTTTGTCTGCCTCCAGCGTGACTCACACATGAGCTGCTCACGAATCCCACACAGCCCAGCCTTCCAGGCTTCTCCCACACGTTCCCATCCCAGTACCAGCCCAGCACAGCTCCAGTGCTGCCAGTGGGGCTGGGAGAGGCTCATCCCAAAGTGAGAGGGCATTAGAAGGATCCTCTCCTGCCTGGTCCACTGTAAAACCAAGTCACTCATGGGCAAGGCAGAAATTTGGCCTGGAATAGATGAAAAAAAGGGGTTTATGAGGACATGGAAAACAATGTGACATTGCAAGAGTGTGGCTCGTTCAACAAGAGGGGCTGCAAAGCACAGGATTTTCCATGAGGAGTGGTCAGAGGGACAGGATGAGGAAAGAGAGGGGCTAAATACCATGGAAAGAAGCAAATAGATAGCTACTAATCAATTATCCACAAGGTAATTCAAACTAGAAGTCAGTTAAGATTTTTGAATCTTAGAGTAATAAGGATGCAAAAATTTAGGTTTTAAGTGTTTAGCCCTAAATTACTTAGATTTATGAGGGCATCTGGTGACCAACCAACTGGTGGTACATGACATGATTGTGGTGTCACAGATCCAGCTGGGGCTGAGGCAAAGTTAAACAAGAAACAAGAAAAATGGCCCCAGTTTCAAACTCTCACACTTTATGCTTCTTCCCACACCAACCAACCCACATAGTCCCACCAACAAGCTCATCTTCACTTCGTGTGGGTAAAGAGTTCTGGGAGATTGATTTCCAGCTCTCTCAGCACCAGAAGATGCTGAGGAGTGACTGGATCATGGCAAGCACGGCTGTCTCAGCATTCCAGGTGAAAAGGGCTGAGAAGCACTAAAATCACATCCCACACCGAGGGAAGGGTTCGGGAGTGTTGGCGTAAAACAAGATTAGCACTGGCTATTGCCATGGCAGGTATGTTGGTGCTCTGAGAAATCCCTGCACCTGAACTATTTGTTTACATGCTGGAGGGCTTGGTTTTTTTCACTCTTTGTTTTCATTATTCCTGCTCAATTAGATGGGACATTTAGAAACTGCTACTCTGTATTGCTTCTCCCTCCAGGCTGTTGGTGTTTGCTCACAAAGTTGCTCGCAGCTGCTCCAGCCCTGATTGAGGAATTATTGCTGAAGCTGAAATCAGCCCCTGAAGAATGTACAAAAGGAGCCAAATTCATCTCGGGCGCTCAAATCACACAGGGGGTAATGTGGCTGGGGTAGTCTGAATAATCACAGCGACTGAATGAGTAAATAAATAAAACTCTGATTGTCCAGTTGGCCAACATAGTGCAGAATACTGGTAAGGGATAGAGATACCCTCCTTTAGCATTTTCCATGTTTCTAAACTCAAAGAATGATCCTTTTCATAGCAAGCTTGTGGGGCAAGGTTGTGTTTCTGGCTGTGTGCAACCTGAAGACTGAATAAATTACCAGTAAAAGGTCAGAGTCGTTTGTGTTGTATCCCAGGTGAGCTGAGGAACAGAGAAGCTGTGGCTGTCCCATCCCTGGAAGTGTCCAAGGCCCCGTTGGATGGGGCTTGGAGCAGCCTGGGATAGTGGAAGGTGTCCTTGCCCATGGCAGGGGGTAGAATTTGATGATTTTTATGGTCCTTTCCAAACCATTCTGTGAAGCAGGGGAGAAGGACACACGTTGTCCTCACTGGCAAAGGTTTTCATTTATAATGGGTAACTTAAATCCAGAACTACTGCTGAGTACAGCAAACCAGCTAGAAAACTTCAGGTTAAAAGGGATTGAATGCTTTAACGTGGCAATTCTTTATAATCACGTATTTATCAGGAAAACAGCAAAGCTGAGGTCCCATTGTTGATGTTTGCATTGTGTACCCCTGTAGGAGGGGGTTAAATATGCAACATAAATATCTAACTATAGACACAGATGTGAACTATTGATGGTCTTTAGCACACAAAAAGCCAATCAGGCTAATTAAAACCATGTTTCCTCGGATTACACCTGTTGGGGGAAATACCAAGGGAGAACCAGGGCTTTATCTGCAACTCATGCCTGCACAGGGAAATTGTATTTGACAAGCTGGTTTATAAGAATGTTCCTACAAAAGAGGGAGATGAAAGGCACTTAAAAATCACAGCGCTGCCTCTGGTTCCCACACCAGCATCAAAGTGCTGCTTCCCCTGCTTGGCCGGGGCTTTGAGGATATTCCCCTGCTTTAATGATCAAGCGTGCAGGAACAGCTCTCACACTGATAATGACCCTTGATTAAGATGTTTGTTTAGGTCGTTGTGTTTTCCTCTGCAAGGCTCGTTGTTGGGTGCCGGCTGTGACAGTATCAGCACGGGGGGCCAGGCTGGTGAATGACAGACATTCTTCTGGTGCTGGAACGGGGGTTCACCCCCCTAAAAAGCTTCGTGTTTGTGTAAAATCGAGCTGCACTCGCAGAGCCACGGAGCTTGTGAAGGGCCTGAAGCACCAGGCGCGGCTGAGGGAGCTGGAAGAGCTCAGCCTGGAGAAAAGGAGGCTCAGGAGGGAATGTTTTGTGCTTTTTCTATGTTTTTGATTCCCAAAGAGCTGTTTTCATGGAGTCACAGACCGCTGTGGGTTGGAAGGGACCTTCAAGATCGTCTCATTCCACCCTGTGCTATGGTCAGGGCCTGCTCCCTGTGCACAGCGCCTGACAGGAGGGTGGACACAGAGGCTGTGCTCCCAGGGAACCAGGCTCGAGTCGTGCCAGGGGAGGCTTAGATTGGCAATTTGGGAAAATTTCATCGCAGAAATGGTGGTTAATGGTTGGAGCAGTGCTGGAATCATCATCCCTGGAGTGTTCGCCTCGAGGTTTAGTGGGGAACACGGTACTCGGTAATATCAGAGGGCTTTTTCAGCTTTAAGGATTCTGGGATTCGTTTCTGATTCTGATGTTTTTGGACACGTGCACCCCAGCCTTCCCCAATTAATGCGCTTTTCCTAATTAAGCCCTCACGGACGTGCGGGACAGGACCTCGCTGTGCGGCGAGTCACAGCTTCGCTCCGTGAGGCAGAATCTCATTCCCCGTGTCTGTAACCACGGATCTCTCCGTTCCCGCAGCCCTGGGGAGCCCCTGATCCGCCTCGCTCCCCCGGCCCGCGATGGGCAGCGGCTCCCCCGGGACCGGCACCGGACCGGCGGAGCTCTGTCCCGCCCTGGCGGCCGCCCGAGCCACTGCACCCTCACCGGGCAACCGAAGGGACCGGGATCTCCACGGAACCCGCACGGAGCCGCGCTCCGCCACTCCCCGGCCTAGGGGCGAGACCGTGGCGGCACAGGAGAGGCACCGGGACGAGGCGCCTCGAACGGGACTCGAACTCCTGACCTTGCATTGCCGCAGCCGCCCCAGCCGGGACTCGAACTCGCGGCCCAGCCCGGCCCAGCCCGCCCCCGTTTCTCTCCAAAGCACCGCCGAACAGCAGCGCCGCCGGGTGCGCGCGCCGCCGTGACGTCATCGCGCGCCGCGCCGTGACACGTCGGCGGCGGCGGAACCCCGAGCCGGATGTGCCAAGATGGCGGCGGCCGGTGCTGGGGCCGTGAGGGGCGGCGGCGTCCGTGCCCGCTGCTGAGGGGCCTCGGCCGGCGGGGGCTGCCAGGTACCGCGGGGCGCGCCCGGAGGGAGGGCCGCGGGTCCCGGGTGGGCTGCGTGAAGAGCGTCGGGACTGAGGTGTGGGCCCCGGTGTCCCCGGTGCCCACCCCGGCGTGCCTCAGCGTGGGCCTCAGGACTGTCGCAGCGTAGGGAGCCGGCGGGTCTCGCAGCCCCAGGCTCGGCCCCCGGCCCCGGCTGGGGCGGGCGGCGGTGCCGCAAGGAGGGGCGAAGGCGCTGCCGCAGTCGCGGGGCTGCGCTGCCCGGGGGTTTTCCCGCAGGATTTGGGGCGCTCTGGGTGGTTTCGAGGGGGGTGGTGGGACAGGGGCACTGCGGGCGGCCGGAGGTTATTCCGTGGGTGCGGGAAGGGAGAAGGTTCCGTCCGATGTTGGCTATCACGTATCCCCTTTGACAGCACACGGCGCTGGTCGCAGGTCAGGGTTGTTTTTCCGAGCTGTCAGGTGCCACAGGTCTGTGCAACTGGTGCTGACTCAGGAGTGCGGCTGCCTGAGAGCGTCGGGACCCGCCGAGGTGAAGAACTGCTAGTAGGGCTCCTTTCAGAATAAACGGGAAGGCTTTGTGCTCCTTCTGTGCTTTTGATTCCCAAAGAGCTGTTTTAATGGAGTCACAGACTGGTTTGGCTTGGAAGGCACCTTAAAAATCATCAAATTCCACCCCCTGTCATGGGCAGGGACACCTTCCATCATCCCAGGTTGCTCCAATCCCTGTCCAGCCTGGCCTGGGACACTTCCAGGGATCCTGGGGCAGCCACAGCTGCTCTGGGCCCCCCGTGCCAGGGCCTGCCCACCCTCACAGGGGAGGATTTCTTCCTTGTATCTCATTAAACCTGTCCTGTGCCAGTTTAAAGCCATTCCCCCTTGTCTTGTTGCTATGTTTTAACAGGATTTAACATTTGTAACTCTGGTTGCTGTTTAGGAAAAGCCTGGTGGAATCTGTCAGGAGCGTGAATGATGTAGAATGTGTTCAATCTGTCACCCACATGTGTGCAGATGTGCAGCTGTCTACATAAGATAAAACTGAAGAAGTAGTTGCTGATTTTAAAGCTGCAAATCTCATTTTCCAGCTGTTCCTGTATTTGAGATTGCAGTGGGTTGGTGGGTTTTTTTGGTCACTTTGTTCTTATTAGGAATCTCTATGTGAGCAGCTTATTTATTGTTTGGCTCATGTTGGAGGATGAGAGAAAATATTAGTCCTCTCTTACCTGCTTTATGGGCATAGTTATTCTGTTTAAGAGTAATTTATTTAGATGGGTTTAAATTAATTGCCCCCAAAGAAATTATTTCTTTATAGATGAAGCTATAGAGTTCATCAGGTGAAATTAATTTTATGGCCTTGTTTAGAGGGTTTTAATCTTGTTTTCCTCTTTGGCAATGTATTTTCTGGTACGCCTAGAAACACCTTCTGCAGTTGTTGCTGCTGGTGACTCATGTTTAACAGGCTGCTCTGCTTTATCAATTAATAAACCAGCTGAAATTAAGAATTTCCAAACTAGATAAAGCAGAGATGGATTGCTCTTAACTTGTGTCGTTATTTCTAAATTCCCTAAAATCAGCATTTCTGTTAATCTTGGCTGAGGCACAAGGGAGGGTCAGTAGCACTGAGTTATCTTCTGTTTAAATTACTTGACATGGGCACGTTCATTTTATTTGGACTCAAATCTTGCTTGCTTTTACTACTGTGTGCAGTCTGTTAATATTAACTTTGCTTCTGAGGAAGCTGATCCTTCGTATGGAACCTCTGTCATGCACCATCAAAGATCCTGTTAGAGGAATGGCAAGTTCTGCCTTAAAGTAGGACTTTACACTTATTTATATTACCTAATTACTGGTACCAGCTGTTACAAAAATATGGCAAAGTATTAGGATTTTTTTCTTAATAAGACACTGCATAAAGTCTACATTAGACATTTGGAAATTGATATTTAAGTTGGCTTTGGTGCCCAGCTGTATTTCAGAAACAACTTTACTATGAAAAACAGAGCTATTTAGTAGATACCAATATTTTGTTCAGTGAAGTTTGTGCTTTCCAGGACATAAATGCCTTGGCAGATGGTTTAATTAGCTTTTTGCCTCCCCAGGCCAAAGTAGGTTGCATAAACCCATGCACTTATTTGGAGGGGAGAGAGGAGTTTTTAAAATCTGGTTAATGCAACAAAGAACATGATGAAAAATAAATGGGGGCGCCCAGAACAGCAGAGGTTCCTTAAGCATGTGGAAATTGGGATGGGTGTTTTAGGCAGGATTTCCTGGAAATGTGGTTGGCAGCAAGGCTGGTAAGCATGGCCAGCTGGAAAACCTTCACCTCAGGATTGTAGCAGGAGAAAAGATTGCAGAGTCCTGAAACCTTTTTGTAAGCATTCCTTGATGGAATTCAGCAGCTGTGCTTTAAAAAGAGTGGCGAGGGCACATGCAAGTAATGCAGGAAACCAATGGAGCTCTAATGCTTCTGTTGAAATCTGGCTTGTGTTGTCCTTCCCATCTTAATAAAACACAAATTTATGGAGTCTAACTCTTGATTAGTTAATTGATTGGAATATATGGATATAGGGGAGAAATTGAGTCACTATTAACTCTGAAAGAGGGACCTAGATTAAACACAGGGCTGTTGGACATTTTTCTTTTGGAGATGTACTCATGTCCAGTGAAGTCTATGTGCTGTAGTACTGTCAGTGTGCTTTTTATTGGAATTTTTAAAGTATAAATCTTTATGAAATACGTATAGTATTTTTGATAACAAGAAACCAGAAGTGCTTTGCATTTAAACTTCTCTATAGTTATTAGTGTTTTGTCCTGATTACAAACATCTGACTTTTCTGGATTCCCATTTTATTACTCTTATGACAAGATGCTGAATCTTAGAAGAATCCAAATAAGAATTGCACAGCTTTTTTATAAGCAGAAGTGCATCTGGTGTGGAGCAATTGCTGTGGGTACTTTACTCTGCATACTGTAAACAATATTTGTTCTGTACCATGAGAAAATAAGATTATCATATGCTGCTAAGGCTTCACTGAGCTCCACTGGATAAGTGTTGCTTAATTCCTCTGGTTTTGTCAGCTTTCATCCTCCCCAGATTGTGAAGAGGTGATAAAATTGAAAAAGACACCCTGATGAATTTACTGGACTTCCTGTGTACCAGATTCCTGACTGGTATTGTTTGGAGTTAGGGTTGGATTACTTTGGAGTGTGTCCTTTCCACCCTGAAGTGCAGCTGTAACCCTGATACTGTGTCAAAATCCCACTGGTGTTAAAGTGAGAATGGTCATTGATAGGTGGGGGTAGTTGATTGTTTTTCTGTCCTTAAATGCAATTTTGCTACACAGCATTCATCCAGAAGAGAGAACATTTGTAATGAAGATGCAGTTGCCTTTCTCAAATAACAATACTGTGCCACACGATGTTTTCTTGGTTAAACCAAAAGTGGGCTGTTGAGGGTGATAACATCTGATGAATTCCTTCTCGGGATGCTTCTCATCTTACCTGTGAAAAGGTCCATTCACATGGAGTGCCAGTGCAGCAGGGCTGAAGATCATCTCTAACAGAATTAGAGTTAGATAATGACTTCTCAGCTCTTCATAATTAAATTGAGCAGGGCATGGTGCTGCAGGCTCTGTTCCAGGCTGGTTGCTGTCCTGACTGTGATGTATATTTCTGGGAAGTGTAGCAGTGGGTTACCACTGCAGGGTTTGTGACTAGTACAGGTCTGAGCTGTGTTTCATTAGTCTTACTTGGATATATTTAATAGAATTGCTAAATAATGTGCATTGATACCACACGGCCTTACACTTCATTAGAGCCAGACTTGGATTCAGAAATGCAATGGAATGTGTCAGTTCCCTATGCATTCTGGAGAAAAGACAATTATTTTCCACTTCAAAATCCTTTGAGTGATTTTGTTTCTAAAATAAAAATTGCTTAAGGGCTGCACATATCGTGAGAAAGAGAACTGACTTGTACCTTTGTTGTCTCAGCAGGGCAGAAGAAGTAATCTCTCTGCTGCCTCCACGGGCGGTTTGTCACCGTGTGACCCTGCCAGAAGGCCACCATGCAGCAGCCACCGCAGCCTGTCCCCCCAGGGGCGGCTCCTCCTCCTCCCGCCGGCGTGGCTCGCAACATGTACTGGAGGAACAGCCCGCTCAGCAAACGGGCAAACGCCGCGGCTGCTCCGGTGCAGCCTGTGACAGACCCGTTTGCTTTCGGCAGGCAAACCCCCCAGGGTTCCCCTTTGGATAATCCATCCAAGGGCAACGCACCGGCGTTCCCACAGCCGACCCTTGTGCATCCACCGCCCGCCCGTGCTGGGGACAGCCCTCATGGACCACACATGCCTCTGCCAGCTCCTGTGTCCCAGGCAGGGATAAGCACCAGTACCTTTTCTAATGTTCCAGTTCCTTCTCCGTCCCTGGGGTATGTTATAAATAGTGCTGCAGAAGGGCATCCCAACACGGATCTCGGACTCCATGGGCCTGCAGTGCCATTGCATTATAACCCAGGAGCAGCAGTGGAAAACTCTTTCAGTGTGCATCCTGGAATGGTGTCTGCAGCGAGCAAACCTGGAGCTAGGCAGGATGTTGGCAGAGATCCAAGTGATGCACCTTCAGCACCCAACACAGCAGCGCTGTTCCCACCACCTCCCCAGCAGCCTGGGTCCCAGTGGAGGCCTGTCCCAGGGAATCTGCAGTCTCCAGTTCGGAATTTTGTGCCCTATCCTGAGCCGTCTCCTCAGCCTGATGTTCATAACATTTCTCAGCCTTCCGTCAGCACCTCTCACCCTCCTCCACACACAAATTTCCCGCAGGGTCCTGGACACCAAGGTGCTAGTTCTGACAAGAATGGCAAAAATGGCCCTGCAAACAACAGTCATCACATGAACAGCATCCAGCCTGGAAATGTGTTTAGGCAGAACACAGAAATGACCAACCCTTGGTTAAACCAACCTTACCAGGAACAGTTTTACCCGCAGCCACCTTTGCAAGACTCTGGTTTTGTCCTTCCCACAGCTCAGGAAAACAACCCCAAAAACCAGTCTCCAGCTATGTCTGAAACGTCAAATAGATCTATTCCCACGGATCGAGATCCAGGAACTCTCTCCATGTTTTTCAAAGGAGATGAGGCAGAAAATGAAGAAATACTTTCATCTGAAAAAAATTATGTAATGGAGAAAACAGAATTTGATGCCTGTCAGCAAAATTCAGCCTCCCTGTATCACCAGCCTGTGCATCCTCAGCAGGTGGCAACCAATATTCTCTCTCAGGCACAGCTGGGTACAGGTTCAGCTGGTGAGATGGTACAGAAAGGAATGGATGTCCAGTACTTCCCTAAACATGTCAACCATCAGGAGGCACAGGCTGCTAAGCACTCTCTGTTTGCTGGTGATGCCAAGGCACAGATAGGTGACACAGCTGCTGGGTCCCAGTACGAAAATGTGGAGAACCTGGAGTGCATTCAGAATCAGGAAGTGCTGCCAAGTGGACCACAGAACATCAATGCTTCATCCCCTGCTGCTGGTCCCGATCCGTACAGGTACGGACCCTTCCCGGGTCAGATGCTTCCAAAGAATGCTGCTGTGAGCCATGCTGAAGGAGGACCAAACTTGGAGGCACCTGATTCCTTCCCTCGCCCTGTCCGACCAGACAGCGTCTCTTCCAACTACAGCAGCATCAGCCACAGGAGCACTTCCAGCTCAGCACGGCCCCCAGAGCAAGCCGGTACATTTATCCAGCAGGAAATTGGGAAGCCTGAGGAGGAATCCTCTGCCAGCTTCTTCAAACAGATTGACTCCTCTCCTCTGGGAGGAGATTCAGGTGAGCTAAACCTGAGCAAGAACTACCACGGCAATCTATCCCAGCCTCCCACTCCAAGTCCTCCTAAGCCTACAGGAGTGTTTCAGACAAGTGCAAATAGTTCTTTTGAACCTGTGAGATCGCATGGAGTGGGTATAAAACCTGCAGAGATTGACCAAGCAAAGATGGTGGTTGAATTAAGAGAGAACCACTCAAACCAAAAGAATATCAAGAAGAACACAGCTGTGCCTGCTGCATCCCCTGGTAATCTTGAACAACCACCAGATAATCTGGAAACGATTTATATGCCTCAGGTACACCCAGGGCCTCTTGCAGGCACTGGGGAAGCCGGGAATACGCTGCACTCTGGACCTGTTGTGGAAAATATACAATCAGTATCTGAGAGACGGTCCTCAACCAGAGCTCAGGGAGCAGTTAAGAAGTGTGATAGCCCAGCAACAACCCTATGGGCTCACAATGAGTTACCAAATTTTGGGGGAAATGTTCTCCTGGCTCCTGCTGCTCCTGCAGTGTATGTACCTGCCAAACAGACTGTGGAAGTCATTCAGCCCCCAGAAGAAGGCCTGTCTAATCAGCAGCCATGTAAACCAGGGACTATTGCTGTGCAGCACTCCCAGGATGGAAATACCACTTTTGAAAATCTTGAGAATCCTCCCAAAATGGGAGAAGAGGAAGCACTTCAGTCTCAGGCAAGTTCTGGTTATGCAAGTTTATTGTCTTCTCCACCTACAGAGTCTTTGCAAAATCAGCCTATCCTGATTGCTCAGCCTAATCAAAGCTATAACTTGGCTCAGCCAATTAATTTTTCTATTTCTCTATCTAATCAGCTAAGCAACAATGAAAACAATCAGCCAATGAAGGACTCTGGAGTTGGGGACAAGCCTGCGATGGGTCCCCAAACTTCACATGCTGGTGGGGAAAACATGCCACTACCTGTGATGCAAGTTGGATCTCTCTTAGTTAATGCACTTCCAAATACTAATATGTTAAAACATAATTTATTACAAAGTCCTGTTAATTCTTCTGATGCTGCTTCTAATCAGCCTGCAAACATGCTTGTGAAAAGTCCTCTTAATTTGACTCCAGAAGGGCAAAAGAATGTTAATATGGAAGGCCTTCCTGAATTTGCTAGCAAGCCAGGGTCTAACTCATCTGTTTCTCCTGGGACAAATCTTCCCAGTGGAAGTGCAAGTGGCCTAGTCCCCCCTGTTAATTCCATAGCACAGGCTAATAATTCTGCAAATCAACCAAGTAGCAAAGAAGCTGCTGGAGCGCTCGACTTCACAGTGTCACGGACGTTGGAGAAAAGCAGCACAAGTAATTCTGTCCAGGTGCACAATCAGTCACCCTCTGGTGCTCCAATCCAACAGGCTGGTCCTGGTCAGGTGCGTCCTGAGGTGCCTGACAAACAACATTTCTATCAACAGGTGACAAAAGATGTACAGCACCAGGCTGTAGCAGACCGAGCTGCACAGGGAGCGCTGCCACCCCAACAACAAATGCAAGCAGCTCAAATGCAGCCACCAACATCTGGGCAGTCCTCAGTTCCTCCAGACTCTCAGATTTCCACAGGGGCTAAAGCCATGCAGCAGGGGGAGAGCCAGGTGCAGGGTAACCGTGCCCAGCCTGGGGGACCCCAAGAGGCAGGTGCCCAGCCAAGGTACGACCAGGCAAGTCCCGGGAAGCAGCTGGCGTCAGAACAGCCTCCAGGTGCTCCAGCTGCCACAGCCCCTCCTGCTACCACTGCTCAGGCAGTCCCACCCAACGGGCAGCAAGACTTGCAGCGTCCACCCCCTCCTCAGACCCCTCAGGAAGGCTTTGGTCCACCCCAGAACCCTTACTACTACTACAGACATCCTTATGATGCTTACCAGACCCCATATCCACCACCTTATCCTCCTGCAGACCCCAGGACAGCAGCTCACCTTTATTACATGGTAAGTTTTTATTTTTCCCTTTCATCCCCCTTATTATGAATTCTCTTTTTTGAGTTATGAATTTAAATGGTTGTGTCACGATCAACATTCAGCAGAGCATTCACGTTAAGTATCTAAATGTACGGAAAATCCAGACAGCAGTAACAAAACTGACACTGCAAAGATTATGGAAACTGAAGTAGTTGCTGATACAAATTCCAGTTGGCACAGATGTCAACTCATAGCAATTTGTTTGGTTCTTTGGAAAAAGTTGTCAGTTATAATTAGCTTGGCTGTCCAGGTGCTCAAACTTGGTTCCCATCTGCTGTCTGAATTATTGATGGTTTAGTAGAGAGGTTGATGTCTTTAGTCCAGGCATAATGTTTTTTTCCTTAAGTTTAGGATATTAATAACTTGACTTTAACATCTGCCACAAAAAGCGATGAAAGCTAAACTGTAGTTTATTACCCTCCATCTCTTCAGGTGTGAAAGGGGATGTTTTTTGGTTTGAACTGTTAATTTTGGAGATGTGAAGGCTCTTCCCTTGCCTGTGCTTTTGCAGGAGGACAGCTATGGGCAGTACGACCCCCGGTACCGACACTACGACAGCAGCAGCACGGCCTACATGGAGCCTGGGGGCTATCGCTACCCCGAGCCTGAACGGCCCAGCTCCAGGGCCAGCCACTGCTCTGACAGACCTTCCTCCAGGTGTGTAATTCCTACACTGAGTCAAGATTTGGATATCCCAAAGCAGGGAGTCTAGTGATGCCTGTCGAAGTTTTACAGCATAAACTACAGGGAGGAATTCAAAACCTCTTTGTGTGCTGCCCTAGGGCAGATGGTATCAAATGCCATGTCTGGAAAGGATACAATTCCCCAGCCTTTTCTCTTGCTTATTATTCCTTTCATTCAGTTCTTTGGGGTTGGTGGTGTTTCTGCCAGGCAAGAAGTCACTGTGATAGCCTTGGTGCTAATGTTTGCTGTGAAAGAGCAGTGCAGGCCATGGGGTTATTAATCAATACTCATTTATTTTCTGCCTTGCACTTAAGCAGGGGCCCCTGGTTCTGTTAATGAATGGCGCTTTTGCACATTGGGTGAGATTTGCCTTGAAAACACCATGGATACACAGGTGCTCAGAAGGGAGTGGTGAGTCAGGTGACAACATCCTGGTGCTGTGTCAGGTCCATTTGTGTGACAATTCCCTCAGCTGTGGATAAGCATTCCTCACAAAGCTCCCAGAATGTGATCTGTGTGGCAGAGGTGCCGTGTGGGCATGTCCCACACACTCCTTTCACTGCAGGTTTGGATTAGGGAAACTTAAAAGCCTTGATCTGATTAATACAAAATAAAGATGTTTGAGAGAAGGGAACAGTTTGTTCAGATGCTAGTTGAAAATGTTAAATAAAAGCAGGATGAAATCTCTTCTCAAGCAAGAAGCAGCAAATTACCTTGAAGAGATTTCTGCTTTCTGATGTTAGTTATTTGTGTGAACTTCAAATTAAAGACAAAATGTTACTGTTACTGCTGAGGGGTTTGCAGTTTCTAACAGAGAAACTCCTGTTACCTGTCTGGAAATGATTAAACCCTTTGTAATGTTTGTCTGTTGTTAGTAGACAACACTCAGGGAGCAGTGATCAAATTACAAATATAACATTTCATTTACCATCTCCAGAAGATTATAGATGTATTTTAGTCTTGAGTAGAACTGTACAATGGCTGTAGCTCCATGTGATAACTTTTACCATTTTCTTAAGTGAATTTAAGTGTGCTGTGAGCTCTTGAAATGAGATGATACCCTCTAACAGCACTTCCTGGTGTGTACTCTCCTGAGATAGTATTTTTAGAAGGAGTTGAAGTTTCTGTAGGTGGCAGTGGGCAGATCAAAGCGTGTTAGAAGTGTCTGTGTCAGGGCTGATGTGTGAGTGCCAGTGCAGGCAGACAGGGACTGTGGTGTGCAGCTGCAGGGCAGCAGAGCTCTGTGTGTGTGAAACTGCCCTCAATGTGCAGTGGTGGTGATGCAGCTCTGTAAACTCTTCTTGGAGAAAGGAATAAGATCTCTCTGGGGAGACTGGCTGGGTGGCTAAACCTGATCTGATAAGATCAGACCTCCTCCTCTGCAGGGTGAGTGCTGTGTTAGCAGACTTCCCACACACACTCCTGGACTTGCTGGGCAACTTTGGAGTTTGCACTCAGTTGTAGGACCAGTTGTAGGGAAAGATGGAAGTTTCCATCACTCCACACTGGCATTAAATATCTTCACCTGCTGTGTGTGTGCACAGGTGTGTTTGTGGGATTAATGCACCTGTGTAGGAACAAACACATGGATGTATACAAATATATATGTGCATGCACATACATGTAGACACTGCATTTTTCATCCAACATTCATCCTCTGGCTTTTTTCAGAAATTGTAGGATGATGACCTGAAAATGTTGTATAATAAAGTCTCATGATATTTCAAATAATGGCCGCATCTTTCTTTTGTCATCAGAAGAAATCATCTTTTTCTATTCACTGACTTACTTTGTTGTGTTTGTTTTAGCCAGGATTTTTGTGCTTGTTTGGACAATCATCTCAGTAAATGAGTATTTTCTTCATTGTAAGCTGGATAATAAAACACTGTTAAATTTGGAAGAGCTATTATTTCTTAATCAATTGTTTAATTACCAACTTCTCTGTTGAGACAGTTCAAAGGATGCTAATTATAGCAGTAGTTTTTGTGATTAATTGTCTGTAAGTAATTAAAGTTATCACCAAAGCAGTTTATAAAGTCTCTAAATCATTGTATGCTAAGGCCTGCCAGCTTTTGATGGCACACAACAATTTAGTGGTATATTGGGTTGTAAAGTCTTAATTTTATGATTTCTTGGTTTCTTGGAAATGCATTATTTTAACTGTAAAACTCTGTCTAATCAATTGTGGCACAGAGATTTTCTTAAGAAGGAATAACAACTTTTTTTATACTTGTGTGCTTTCTTTCAGGCAAGGGTATACAGAAGATTATTATGGGAAAAGTGGATGGAGTGATTATTATTCAGGCTATTACCCAAACTCCTATGATTATGGAGGTAAGGTGTCCAAAAAAACTCTGATTTTTTTTTCCATAGATTTTCCTTACTTCAGCCTTCAGTTTGCCTTTCCTTTGAGTAAACACTCCATTGTAAGGGTGCAGAGCAGTTTTGTTCCATGTCTTGCAAGGCTGCCTTTCACTGGGGTGTGTCCTTGGTGTGTGACCTGAAGGCAAACCTGTAAAGTGAATTTTAGGTGGGTGTAAACAGAAGTTGACTCACGACTGGATTTTAGTTTTGTCCATCATTATCCATGTGCTCACTGAGACATGCTGGCGTTGGGAATCTGGAGGTGATGCTTGTGTTAGTGCCTGGGAGGGTTTTTAGCAACATCTGTCCACATACTGAGATGTTTTGCTTGGCACTCTGCAGACTGATCACAGAGATTCTGTGAATGTTATAACAAACAGTAGGATTGAGTTTTGAAGATGTTAGAAAAGATCTGATGTCAAAGTGACCCCTCAAGAGTAACTAACTATGACAGCCATATTTCTCTGAAGGGTGTGAAATTGGTTTTTTAAGCTTTTTTTTAAAACTAAGAAGGAGTGGACATATTTATGTAGCTTTAAGTACAGTGCTTTGGTTTTGCTCTGTGCTTCAGGACCAGACCAGCTTGTAATTAAAGAGAAAGGAATAGAAAAAGATTAGAGGCAAAACCTACCAATATCTGAACCATTTCTTTATCTTTTCCAAAGATCCAAGTCGCTGGGAACGATACCCATATGACCCCAGGTACAGAGACCCAAGAAGTTATGACCAGAGGTACTGGTATGATGCTGAACACAACCCTTACCAGAAGAGAGAAGCATATCCTTATGGCAGCAGGTTTGTCTGGTCAATCCCTGTTCTCCCAGTGCTCTTTCCAGAGCTGGGGCAGCAGATTACCTGGAGCAGACTATTAAAATGCAGTGTTGCATATATTTCACAGTGTTGCTAGTTCTTTCTGTAGCTTTAACACAGGTCATTGAGGGAAACCAGATGAGCTGTCACATCACTCTGAGAGAAGGACTGAAGGTAGCAGCACTTGTTTTTAGACCAGTTGAACATTCTGTGGTTTTTTAGAACGCACTCAGAGTATGATGCTGGTCTTGATCTTGAATAATCAGGATGAACTCCATGAAGGAATGTCAGTTCCTTTACTGTAATAGCCTCAGTGTAGGCAGTGACATAAGAACCCTTGTGCAGTGAGGTCCAGTTTTCCTGACAGTTCCTGAGGCCCACAGTGGCTGAGCTCATTCCTGCTCTCTGTGTCCATCAGGAATGACCGATACGAGGATAACTGGAGATACGATCCCCGTTTCACCGGGAGCTTTGACGATGACTCGGAGCCGCACAGGGATCCCTACGGGGACGAGTTTGACCGGCGCAGCGTCCACAGCGAGCACTCCGGCCACAGCCTGCGCAGCTCCCGCAGCGTGCACAGCCACCACAGCAGCTTCAGCTCTCGCTCCCAGCAGGTGAGCTCCAGCTGCACACACCAGCCTGCCACTTGCTCTAGTAGTGGTGGGTGAAGCGTTAGAAAATAAGAAAATATTTCAGGGTTTAGCGCAGGGAATGTGTGTTTTGAAAACTTTCCTAAGCTAAGGATGTTTCGTAATATAGTTTTGAATTTAATGTTTATTGAGAGAGCTTTAACCATTTTTTAACCAAAATCAGCACTCAGCTGTGCAAGTTGCCACACACAGAAATGAAAAATTTCCTCTGCTGAATCCATTTGCTGTTTGTGAGAACATTGCTTTCCCTGTGCTTGGCTGTAGTGGACAGTGTGCCTGGCTTTGTGTCATGTCATTTTTCTCATCACAAGCTTGGCCATGTCATTGAACTTGGGATGAATCAAAGGACTAACTCAATATTTGTATGATGTTGTTTTGACTTTGAAAGCAAAAACCAAAGCTAACTGCTTACTTACCCACTTACACCACAAATACAGATATGTGAAAACCTTAGAGAATATTTGGCTAATTTTTGTGGTACAATTTTTTCTCATGTAATGGGTCATTTTACTTGTAATTTGTTCATCATGTTTCTTGGAAGTTTAGGCACTTTTCCAATCTGAATTCCAATTCATTCAGTAATGTTTGAAAGAGTATTGGAAATCATTTAGGCATTAATCTTTAGGTACCCAATATCATCTGGCATTTGTTGGGATTTTTCAATTGGGATTTTCTGTCTGTTACAGCAGAGGTGATCATTCTTTCTAACCCACAGTTGTTGGTAACAGAAGTTGTGCTGTAATCTTAACTTTTCACACAAACACGTAGAGATTTTGTTGTGAGAGAGCTCAATGTGCTTGGATGTGAACAGATCAAGTGATGGTAAAAACATTGGGAGAGAAAACAAAGATATTTATTTATCAGCACAGAAGAGTCTTGCAGGGTGGTTTCCTGCAAGGCAGTGCTGCAATAAGCCTGGCTCACAAGAATGGAAGCTGTCAGGAAGGAATGGTCACTGTCTGCAGTGCTGCTTGCTCTGTGTCACTCCCAGCTAACCCTCACTAATCTGATCTGCCCAGAGCCAGCTCTATAGGAGCAATCACGATCTCACGGGTAATGCCTATGAAACTCCTGCGCAGGCAGCGTCGCTCCATGCAGATTATCCCTATGGAGGCTATGATCCCAGCTTTGATGGACAGCAGCCTTTCACAGACTATGGCTACCCTGCTGAAACGGGCTGGCCAGCCGTGGAACAAGGTATGGACATGCTGGGGAATGAGGGAAAGTGTCGTGCTGTAGATACAAAACACCTTCTCAGGAAAAGCTTTGCCAAAGTGTTGATGTCTATTTAGCTCTTTGAAGATGTGTTATATGTTTGTATAGAGATGACAGGAATATGTCTGATACAAACAATCAAAGCCCCAGCATTGAAAAAAATGACTGGATTTTAAAGTTCTGGAGTCTAGTTTTGTTCTAGTTATTGCAAATCTTCAGGTTTGGGACTTTGGGATTATGAAGGAACTGATTGTTTCTTACAAAGTTCAGCCAAATTCAGTAACAGGGTGTTTTCCACTAACACTGCAGGATTATTGAATTGGGTAAATACATCAGCAAGTTTACTTAGTTACAGGATAGATGTTACCTGTTCTCACTTTATCTTTTCTCCCCATTTTAGCACCTTTAAGGCCCTCAACACCTGAGAAATTTTCAGTGCCTCATATCTGTGCCAGGTTTGGGCCTGGGGGCTTCTTAATAAAAGCACTGCCAAACCTGCCTTCTGAGGGTCAGCCAGCTCTGGTTGAAATCCACAGCATGGAGGTAAAGTTTAAAAGGAAAAATAGGAAGTAATGGAATAAAGGTCTCTTTTTTTTTTGGAGGGGGAGTGGGGAACTTGAATCTGTAGCTTCCTGATTTATCTTTTTTTTTTATGTTAGTGCATGTATCTTTGTCTGTTTGGGCTGTAGTCATAAGTAAAACAGTAAATTTAAAAGTTCCTTTCCTCTGAGAGATGACTTAGTCATGATGAGATCATCCAGCTCCTTTTGTTCAGATTGATATACAAAGTAACCTGCATGTAAAGTAAATTTCATAACTTATCATCATTATGCAGATTGTCACAAAGTCACCCTTTATATTTTGCTTAAGAGGCTTGAATACATGATGGGTTATGTTCAGCTCAGGGGGTTTTACTGGTAAAAAGCAAAATTTAGAGTTACACAAATTTCTTATGGATTATATTTGTGTTTTAGACTATGTTACAACATTCTCCAGAACAAGAAGAGATGAGAGCCTTTCCTGGTCCTCTTGCTAAGTATGTTCCTCCAGTGTTCAGAAATAATTTTCATGCATTCAGAAATTATTTCTTCATTGCAAATTACAGGATTTAAACTGACTTAAAATATTTGTGGCTTTTCACCTGCTTAAATAATACATGAGCTCTAAATGTATTCCTCAGACTAATCACAAATAATGACCTGAATGTTTACATTTGTCTCATTAAAAACTTTTTTCTTTTTTTTTTCCTGCAGGGATGAGACCCATAAAGTAGATGTTATTAATTTTGCACAAAGTAAAGCTGCACAGTGCTTTAAGAATGAAAATCTGATTGACAAAGAATCCGCAAGTCTTCTTTGGGACTTTATTGTACTGTTGTGCAGGCAGAATGGGGTATGTCTCACTGCTTGAGTTTTTATCTATCCTAAAGTATTTTGTACACAAATAGATTTTGTGCACAGGTCAGGAATATGTGTTATAGTCACTGATCTTGGAATATGTCACACACTGAAGGAATGTGTAAACTGGGCACTCATCCTCAGCTGCTCAGAGGTGCTGATATTCACATACTGCTGTTGAAGTGCCAGATGAAATGCAGGCAGTGTTGAAATAATAGGTTTTCCAATTTTTGTTTTCTTTCCCCACACAGACTGTTGTGGGAACAGACCTGGCTGAACTTCTGCTCCGAGATCATAAAACAGTGTGGCTTCCTGGGAAGTCCCCTAATGAGGCAAATTTGATTGATTTCACTAATGAGGCTTTGGAACAAGTGGAAGAGGAATCCGGTGAAGCCCAGCTCTCATTTCTCACTGATAATCTTCTAACCACAGTTGACAGTTTTGAGAAGGAGACTGAGAGATTCAGGGAGTTGCTGCTTTATGGCCGTAAGAAAGTGAGTGCCTGTGCATTTATTTCTGCAACTTTTGTAGTGCATGCAATATTTCATGGCACTGTATTACACTGACACAGAAATTTATACCCTACAGTTCATAATCTAAAGCAAAATTATAGTTGTGTGTTAGCTTTTATCTGAACAAACATATTTTTATTTTGATCACAAATAACTACTGTAAAACTGTTTTTTGTGAGTAGTATATGAAGCTATTCCCAGGAAACTAATTTGTGTCTTCATTAGGATGCTTTGGAGTCTGCCATGAAGCATGGTTTGTGGGGTCATGCTCTGCTCCTTGCCAGCAAAATGGACAGCAGGACACATGCAAGAGTGATGACCAGGTACTGGGTTGCTTTTTGATTAATGAAATTTGGCTGCCTGTTCTGTTAATGAGGTGGAGACTGTCAAAATCATGGGTTATCCATATTCATGCAAGTTTTGTGCTTTAATTTTACCTTTGTATTTACTTGTCATTCATTACTTTTTATTCTGGGGTCTTCTGGCTATAAATTTAAACCTGAGAAGTTGTTCTCTGCCAGCTGATCCATTTAAGAAGTATTTGAATAATGTCATCTGTGACCTAGCTTGGAAAAAACTGAAAAAACCCAACTGTCAATTTTGTTGAAGTCAGCTGGTTTGGGGAGAATCCAGAGTCTTTCCTAGTTTGGACTGACTAATGTTAGAGTGACAGAACCAGTTCACTGGGAATGTTTTACTTTTGATCACTGGGTAATTTCCTCTTCAGTGTAGTATTTTCACACAGCACTTCCTTTTCTTGAACTAGGTTAGATTAATTGTCACTGAGAGCTGGAGTACATTTTAACTGCTTACCCCACGTTTGTGTTTTGTTTTTCTGTGCAATGTCTCTGTAGATTTGCCAACAGTCTCCCAATTAATGACCCTCTGCAGACTGTTTACCAGCTCATGTCTGGAAGGATGCCAGCTGCATCCACGGTAAGATTCACTGGGAGCTGCAAGGAGCAGTGGAGTTCCCAACAGAAATCTTTTCCAGAATGTCAGAGAAGTTGTTTTGATCCTGTTTTAGGTTGAAGCATTTACCCATGCACAGCTCCAGTCACTGATTTGACCTAGTAATTTTTCTAATTTTAGTGCTGTGGAGATGAGAAATGGGGAGACTGGAGGCCTCATCTAGCAATGGTGTTATCCAACTTGACCAATAATGTGGACTTGGAATCCAGGACCATTGCTACCATGGGAGACACTCTTGGTAACTCTGGGGGAAATGAACGGGGTGATAACTGAAGGAAAACCTTTGATTACACTGCCTGTTTTTTTTGAAAACAGGCAATTTCTTTATAAAATATAAAGTAGAGCAGTTTTATATGGGCTTGTCTCTGTTGTAAAGGCATTTGAATGCAAAACCAAACAATACAGGACACTGAATGTGTCACTGAAATATCCTGAGCTCTGTCCTTTATTTCTCTACAGCTTCTAAAGGCCTGCTGGATGCTGCTCATTTTTGTTACCTTATGGCCCAAGTTGGGTTTGGAGTTTACACAAGGAAGACAACAAAGCTTGTCCTAATTGGATCAAATCACAGGTTTGGCTTTTTTTTTTTTTTTTAAAAACAACTTTCTTGATGCAAAAATGAAAGTTTGAAAGACTGAATTGCACTATTGCCCTTATCCTCACTAGCTGGTTTTGAGATAAGCGTTTAATGTCCTGTCTTGTAGGAGTTGTTGATATTTTGTCTGACATTCACAGATCTGTGATTATTGTCAGCTCAGATAGTACTTTTCTTCTGTTTGAAACAGCTTGCCATTTTTAAAGTTTGCCACCAATGAAGCCATTCAAAGAACAGAAGCCTATGAATATGCACAGTCACTAGGAAGTCAGCCTGGCTGCTTGCCCAATTTCCAGGTGAGGAACTGTTCCTGTTCTGGTTTGGCTTCTCTTTTGGCAGATTTCATGCTTTTAATCTCTCATGTGCCATAGTCAGCATGGCAAATGTTTTCTTTGTTATGACGTGAAATATTTGTGGTTTATAATGCCATATAACTGTTTTCCTGTTGTAATTTCATTTTCACTTTTTTTCATATCTACATCTTGAACTTCAGAATTTTAACTTTATAAATTATAATTCTGTATTCCAAAAGAAAAATCCAGCAGAATTTGGTGGCACTGGCTGTAGATAAATAGACAACTTCTGCTGGATGCATTATGTGGAAGAGGAGAATTGAATGCTTTCTCCTTTAATTTTAGATGTGATAATGAGATACCTGAGCTTTCAGCTGAAATGTCAGACTGCCTTTTATTTGTTACCACCCAGAATGTTGTGATTATTTGGTTTATTTGTCCTGCTTGCCTGCCCAGATTTTCAAGTTCATCTATGCCTGTCGGCTGGCTGAGATGGGCCTTGCTGCCCAGGCTTTCCACTACTGTGAAGTGATTTCCAGAACTGTCCTCAAAGATCCACATTACTATTCCCCTGTGCTCATTGGCCAGCTGATCCAGGTAATGTGAGGAAGAATGAAGTGTTTGTGGCTAGTTATTGTAGGTGGGAAGGCTGATGAACTCACACTTTGCAATGGTTCCTTTCCTCAGATGTCATCCCAGCTGCGCCTGTTTGACCCTCAGATAAAAGAAAAACCAGAACAGGAATCTTTTATTGAACCCTCCTGGTTAGTGACACTTCGACATGTGGATGGACAGATCAAGGTATGATGTGTGCTTTTCAACATTAATTACTCACTTTAGAGGTTTAAATTAAGCTGGATTAAATCCAGTTTTTAAGATGGTTTTGTTTACACTGCTAATCACAGAAACACGGGAAGTTACTTTATATATTCATGTCCAAAATTGCAAATGTTATGGTGCAAACCAAGTGAATTTACCACACTTCAGTGCCCTGAGAGTCAATGCAGAATAATTAAAGTTACATGAGCCAGGTTTTTCTTAATACCATGATGCAAGGAGAATTGCAAGACTCATAGGTTGCAGTAATCTGGGGATCTGCTTGCCATAAAAAATATCTTGTGTGTGGATTGGTGTTACTAGATTATAACAGAGTGGAAATAATTATCATTTATTTAAAGAGACATGTTAGAAAATTGAACCATGAGCTAATTAACTGTGTTTCAATTTAAAAACAAATAAAATAAATTTAAATTATTGGCTTGATCTTTATAAATAGCTGACAACTTGAGGTTTTTTGACCGAACATTAAAAAACTGTTTCACACCTAAGATTTCCTTTGCTCCATATTCCCTTGGTTGTGAACTGAATGTCTGGTACAGATCAGTTAATAATATCTTGTTTTTTCCTGCAGGAGGGTGCAATAGCCTATAACACAGACAGATCCACTCCCCCTCCCTATGAATGCAGCACTCCCAGCTCTGAACTGGACCGTGCCAGTCAGTGTGATGGGGGAGGTGGCCGTGATGTGGGGCCAGGTGCTGAAAATGCCTTGCTGGCATCCTTGTTACCCAATATGGCTCAACAGATGCAGAGCGTGCAGCTGATGCCTTCAGGTTGGTGTTTCATATCCTTTATGACAGAGACAAAACAAAGGGGTTAAGTTTCTGAACAAGAAACCACTTAAGAGGCTGGTTGGAACAGAGAGATTTCACTTCTGCATTGTATCATTCTTAGGGTAAAAGGTTCACACTGGAATTCCTGTTTAACTGTAACTCCTAACTGGTTTTTTTCATGCTGCAGTACCTCAGGCTGTCCTTGATGGCTCAGCTGCCATGATTCCTCCTGGTGACCAGGGAAGTGTCCCCTTCTACCCAGTGGCTCCTCAGCCTCTTGGCCCAGGACCTGGCTTTCCACCTCAAGGATTTTCAAATCCCTATGGAACTGAACCATCCCCACGATATTTAGGGTCAACACTACCCCCAGGAGGGCCACCACAAGAAATGGAACCACAACCAGAAGAGCAGACAAATCTGGAAACAGGTCTGGGATATTAATAAACAGCTTTCCTTCTTTAGAAAGAGAATGAAGTGTTTCAGTGAATAATTGAAAGTATCTCAGTATTTTAAAAGCAGTCACGTTTTGGGTAATGAAATTTAAAAACACCATGTAATAATATAGAAACATCTGTAGAAAGTTGTGGTGTTCATCCTGCTCTTTTGGCTTACTTTAAAAGAGAGGTCAGACACAGCAGATCATGAGTTAGACCTTGACAGATAATCCCTGAGTGCAGTGAAATTGGCAGTTCTGTTTCCAAGGGATATCAGGGATTTCTACCTCTGGACATGAGTTTCTAGGATCCTGCTAAGTTCTAACTCTGTAACAGCAGAGCCTGACACACATGGAGGGAAGGAGATGTAAGTTTGGCAGAGTTTGAGATGTGAGGAGCCTATAACTGCTCCATGCTGATAGTTGTACCCCTCAGCCTGCTCTGGCCTTTGTTTAGAACAAACACAGACAGCAGAGGGAAAAAAGCACAGCAATTGCAGCTCTCATTCTTTAAAAGTCTGGGTTCTCTCTTGCACAAAACTCATAAGTGGTGAAAACTTTTGCCTTAAAACTATTGTGGGGCTTGGGAGCTTTGGTGTTTGTTGTTGGTTTTTTTGTTGGTGTGTGTCCCTGCTAACATAATCTAATTTTTTTTTTTTTAAGGAATGCAGAGAATAGCCCCGGAGTCTCCTTCACAAAACTCCTTCCCTGAACAGAGAGAGGATGACTTCTATGGCAGAATGGCTAACATGGTATTGTAATTTCACACATTTCTTAAGCTGCATTGCAGCACGATCCAAACACAAGAGGGTTTGGGGGCTCTATTGCTCTTCAGCAGGACTTGAAGCTTGATTTTGAGAAGTCCCCAAAGAACCAAATTAAATGTCTTTTGTGTGGAAATTCTTGATAAAAAATTAATGCTGTATGAGATATTTCTCTGCTTGTTTATTATGCATTTATGTCCTGGCTTTATATCTAAGCAGACAGCAGGACAAAGATCCAACTTAAGGTTTATTTTGTATAAACTTTTAGATTTGTTCTGTTCATGGATTTTTCAAAGAAGGATATTTTTTTTAGCAAGATGAAATGTGATCCATCTCTGCAGCAGTGACAACTTTGTGCTTTCCTGTGTATTTGTCACCCAGGGCTATGGGCGAAGATCCCGAACAACCTCAGAGTCCTCTGCTCATTCTGTGGGACGAGAGAGATCCAACTCTGCAGCAAAACAACCCTCTCCTCCTCCCTCTGCTCCTGCAGGGAAAGAGACTAAAAAAGAAACAAAAAAGGAGGCAGCACCTAGAAAGGTAAACTTTCTTAGAAAGGTACCTACAGCTGGAGGAGATTTGTTAGTAAATGTGGTAACTCCTGGTCCACACTGCTTAAGAAGTCCTGACTAAACTACTTATTTCTACTTATTAATTGCCACTCTGGTCTCAGAGTTGAATTCCCTAATAGAACATGTGTTGTTGCATGAAAGTTTGTTTCAACTTGCCTGTAAAATGAGACAAGATTTAATTGAGAGGGAGAGAATTAACTGAGTAGATTAACTGATTAATTTGTTTTTAGACTGGTGCAACCTGGTTTCGCTGGCTGATGGGAAAAGGAAAGAATGAGGCTCACCTGCCAGATGACAAGAACAAATCAGTAAGGCCCCAAAAATCACAAAAACCTTTGTAGACTTGAATTTGTTCCTGATGTTCTCCTGGATCACAGATGAACATTGTTTTGACGAGTAAACAAATGATTGTAAAACTTTGAAGATTATTCTTATTCTAAGACCACCTTTTTTAAAAAAAATAGTTACATTTCTTTAAAACTTTTTTAGCAGCTTGCTTTAAGCTCTTTGTTTTTGACTGTGATTTTCTTTTAGATTGTTTGGGATGAGCAGAAACAACGTTGGGTTAATCTGGATGAACCAGAAGAAGAGGTAAAAAAACTATGTCCTCATGATTTCTCCAATTGGAAAACAAAAATCTTCACTTGGCACACAATTTTCTTTCATCTGTTATTGTCTCTTAAGATCTGCTTTTTACTGAATTTGGATTAAAATGTGCAATGTCAGTCAATGATGTTGTATTTTTTTTGTCTCCTTGCAGAGTAAACCTCCTCCACCACCTCCAACAGGATTTCCTAAAGCTACTCAGGCTGCTCCCCCTGGGCCTGGAGGCCCACCTGGTGCCTCTGTCAACGTGTTCTCCAGGAGAGCAGGTAGCAGCCAGCACTGATATTTGAAGACTTTCTCCTGCATAAAATATGAAGGCAGAAGTCCTGACTTTCCCTGGGTTGTTTGGGATCAGTTGGCAGCTCAGTGGAGCTGTGGCTATTGCTGGCTTTGCTCATGCCCAGCTCCTGCACTGCTGACACAGTATCATGGCTTGGGTATTACTGTTTGTGTCCCTGGAGTGTTGTTTCCTGATCCTGAAAGATGCTTTAACCAGCAAACTGTTCAAAGTAGATAGAGACATGATAAACACGAGGCTTATTTCTGTTTTTCTGCATGTTTCTTGTTTAGCTGGAAGCAGAGCCCGTTATGTGGATGTCCTGAATCCAGGAGGAACCAAGGCAAGTGGTGCTGTTCCTGCACCATCAGACCTGTTTGCCCCCCTGGCACCAATGCCCATTCCTGCCAATGTGTTTGTTCCAAACTCAGGTGTGTGCATAGGACTGTGGGGAGGTGTTATGGCTATTTATGGAGCGTGTTTGGTTAAATCCTATTTCCTCTGTAGTTCCAGGGGAATCCCAGCCCATGGAAGGGAGTGGAGCAACAGAGCACACACCAGCTGCAAACCAAACCAACACAGACCCTGCTGCAGCTGTGGAACCAGAGGTGGGTTCAGAGGAATGTCTTGTAGACAGAACCCAAAGTTCTGATTCAAGCCCCCCACGATTCTTTCACAGCCACAGTACATAAAGCATGATGTTGTTTTAGGGATTGTGAATTAATGTTTTATTGAAAGATCAGGAGAAGGGAAATGCAAGTGAAAATGGAAGTGGGAGGTTGCATTTCCTAATTTGGCAGGTCTGCAGCTTCCATGGGTGCAGGAAAGGGACAGAGATTGTGGGAAGAGCCTGACACTGCACGTTACACCTGCCTGATGTGCTGTAACATTGTTCTGCCTCAGTGGCATCTCTAAGGGAAATGTGGAATAGCCTTGTAGGAATGATGATAAACAGAAATGCCTTGTTTTTCTTCAGTACTTAAACCCTGCAGCCCTTCCTCCTGGATCTGGACTTCATGTTCCTAACCCTGATGGCTCCCAGTCAGGCGAGGTAAGGCTTGATGCAAAGTATTTCATTAATGACTTTTTACAGTTAATTGTAGAGGTCTTACAGTGGGCCATCTAAACCAACAAGTAACTGATTTAGTTGCTGATAAGTAGTCAAGATATGATATTACTGCCTCCAGAATTATACAGAAAAGACCTCTAAGCCCACATGAGAAGTTCAGCTTCTATGTCCTATATTGTGATCACCTTTTCCTATATAAGTACTTTTAAAAGCCTTTTTCAGAGTAAAATGTCAGTAACAGTGGAAGGACCTCTTCTTGCCTCCATGCATGCATATAATTTCACTAATATTAAGTGCAAGACACAAGAAGAACAAGTTGCTGTGTGCCAGGCAGAGTAACATGACCTTTGTTCCTACTAAATGTTTTCTATACCTACATAATTTTGTGCTTTAAGAAGTCGTTTTGATTTAAACTAACTTCTGGCTTTACGTTTGTTTTTGTTTTGTTTTTTTTAACTTGAAGTTGGTTTAACCTCTGGCAGTGAGACTTTGACAATGAAATAAAACAACTGAAAGCTTGGGGCAGTGACATGCATGACGACTTTTTTTATTTGTGTTTTTTTGTATTTGTGTGTTCTTGCTGTTTTGTAGCTTTCGCGCTCTAGTTCAATGAGTTCATTATCACGTGAAGTAAGCCAGCATTTTAATCAGGTACATGTGGCTGGCCATTCTCATTTATGTTAACTTATTTACTTTCCCCCCTCCCCTCTTTATTTTGCATTTGCTCAAATACTAATGCTACTTTTAGTCATTTCCCCCTCATTTCACAGAAATATCATTAAAAGTAGATCATGATGTAGTGTTCCTTTTTACACTCAAACAGGGTCTTCAGTTTTGTGTATTTATGAGAGTGCATGTAATCCAGGCATGATTTTTATTTATGTTCCTAAGAGATTCACATAATTTCATCATCTTTTTTTCTGGGATACTAAAGAAATCAGTTGATTTTAAACAAAAAAAAACCCAAATAAAAATACTCGAACAAACCAAACCAACCTCCTAAAAAGACTCAATACAAGCAAAACTTGGTCATTCTGCTGCTGCCAGTCTCAAATTGGTAATAAACCATCTGCAAAAGTCCCTGTAGGAATTAAAGGAATGCTTCATCTCTGCTGGAAGTTCCAGAGCTGTGGGATCACCACAAATGGGTGACACAAACCTTTCTGATATTTGTTAGTCAAGCAAAAACTGACATAGAATGTTTATTTTGGGGCAAGTCCTGAGGTGTACTAACAAAGGCAGAAGGTACTAATTTAGTGGAATTGCACTGGTGTCTTGTGTTGGTTTTGCATGCTTTGGACCTGCTATTTGCAGTTGATGCATGTGGCATTGTTTGGCCAATTCCTACATTAAGCCAGCCCTGTTCTAGATCTGGATGCAAACTGTACCAGCACTCTGGAGTTGTTCCAATAGGCTGTGCTCTCCATGTTGTTGGCATTATTCCTGTGAATATTTGCTCTGTATAACTTAGCAGATCACGTTTGAGAGGCATTGGAGTGCCTCTCTGCCCTTTTCTAATTTCAGTGTTTTCTCTTCCCAGCCTGCCACTGTTCCACCCTCGGGGGCACCTTCAGCAGGAGCAGTACCGTTCTACAACCCCTCTCAATTTGCACAAGTGAGTGAAGGCCTCATCTTTCCTTCTCTTTATCCTTATTAACCAGCATTTCCCAGAGAAGCTGTGGCTGCCCCATCCCTGGAAGTGTCCAAGGCTGGACAGGGTTTGGAGCAGTCTGGGATAGTGGAAGGTGTCCCTGCCCATGCCAGGGGGTGGAATGTGGTGTGCTTTAAAGTCCCTTCCAACCCAAACAAGTCTGATTGATCTATACTTTGAACAAAACATGATTTTGTGCTTTACCAGCTTAATCTGGGTCGTTGCACACAGTGTTAAATGCGCACAAAGATCAGTCTGACAACTGTTCAATTTAACAATTGAAACAAGTCTCCACTGAAAACTTTATTCCCAGATTTTTGAATTTTGTCTCCAGCACTTTTGCAGAATATTTTGTTTATTCTTGTTCTTTTTTTAGTCTCCTGCAGCTACTGGAAGTTCAAGACTGGGAAGAATTGGACAGAGGAAGTATCCAACGTTGAAGTAGAATACAATGGCTTTGTATTTGGAATCCTTACTCATGTTCTGAGTATGCTAAGAACTATTCAGCCTTATGGCACGTGGTATCAGCTGCAGTTGACATGACAGAAATCTAATGATGGGTGATCTTTTTCATGCTTGCACCTCATCTACGCAAACCATTACCAAACATGAAATATATGTAACTTTTCCTTTTCAAAACCTGGCTAGAAATAGCTTTGCTGTGATAAAGAATAGACACAAGAGAGGAAATAGTTGCTGTCTGTTACAAAACCTGTTTGTAAATTGCATAGGCAATTTATTCCTTAAGTTTATTTTAAACCTTACTAGCGTGACCTTCTGAGACATAGTTTCAGGGATTCCTTAATTTCTGAAGGATGCTCTCCTCCCAGCAGGGGTAAAAAAAACAAACAAACAACGTCCATATAGTAAGATAACACTGTGGCCTTAAGAGGACCATGCACAATCGTGATGCTTTCAGCCACTGTGGAACCAGAGATGTTCCCCTGGGAGAGACTCACCCAGGAGCTGCCTCGTGCTGGTTTGGTTTGTGGGAGGTGGGAGGGGGCCACAGCTCATCCAAATAAATCGACCTATATTGAATGAAAACTGTGACTGTAATCTAATCCTGATTTGATTTGGATCTTTCCTAGTCTGTATGTAGTTTGTGGTTTTAGACTACCTGTAAAGCCAAGTGTATAGTGGGAAGGAGCTCTGTATCATAGCCAACGCTGTTCTCTTGACGAGTGAGTGTTTGTTTAAGTGCAATACGGTTACTTTGCTTTCTCTCAAACTGCTGGCACTCTGCAGCTGGGGGGTAACAGCTTGAAAGTTGTTTATTTTTTCCTTTTGGGAGTGCCAGAATCAGTGTAATAATTCATTCTTGAATCTCCCTTACTAAAATAACCAAGGTCTTAAATAGCTAACAGCTAAATTTCATACTAAAAGTAGATGGATTAGACCTATACAGATGGACTTTAAAATCTTTAGGTTTAATATAGGAAATCTTGAAAACCATGGTATGCAGCGTTTATATTCACTGAAGAATCTGAATTATCTGCAAAGAGAGAAATAAACTTTAAATATTTATTAAATCATTAGGCCATATTTTATTTAGAACTTGCCACCAAACTATTTGATTTTACTTGAATTTCTGCCCAGGGAGTAGAAATTATACGAATGTGAAATTGCCAGTATTTGTCCCCAGTTGTTTCTTTGTTGGTTTTTTTTTCCTTTTCCTGAATAACACCACTTTGCTAAGATCGTGATAGCCTTATGTATGTCCCACAAGGATTGTATGCAGCCCAAATAAAGCACTATTTGGGGGGATTAGAAACCTTTGTGTGCTGGTCCATTCTCAATTCCAGACATGGACAGCAGCAGTCAGTGTGGTTTACTTTTCTATAGTTGAAACCTAATCAGACACTTGGCTTTCCTCTAGTCCAGCCAGGCTGCTGATTATTTTCTCCTTTCAGTAGAGACTGCCAAACAACTTCATTCAAGGAGGCTCCCTCTGAGCTGGGAGCAGCTGTCTTTCCTAAGTGTAAGATTTGACACTGTAAATTCTTAAATAAAATATTTTGCGCTCTGGAGCACTTTCACATTTTACTTTCTTCTTGTGGTTCTTACTTTAGTGAGCTGGGGGAAGAAACCTTTCCTGTTTGTCTGGGGATGATCTGTGTGAGGAAAGACAGCCTGAAGTGTTTGGTGCTTGCAGCGGCTTCATCGGGGCAGGTTTAGATGCGATTTTGGGAAGAAATCCTTCCCTGTGAGGGTGAAGAGGTTCTGACACAGGTTCCCCAGAGAAGCTGTGGCTGCCCTATCCCTGGAAATGTCCAAGGCCAGGCTCAGCAGGGCTTGGAGCCTATGGAAGTTGTCCCTATCCATGGCAAACGTTGGAAACTGGGTGATCTTCGAGGTCCCTACCACCCCCAGTCTGTGATTCTGTGATCAGTGTTTGTACTGATATGTTCAAAGTTGAAGCTTTTGGCTTAATATAGGCAACTTCTAAATTTCTTTAAGCGTGACACGTTTACTTGAAGCTGCTTTTTAAACGCCCCCTTCATCCCGTATCGTGCCCGCCGCGACCCGCGATCGCTGCCGGGCGCTCCTCCGGCCGCCGGGGGGCGCTGCGGGCGGGGCGGGCCCGGCCCAGCGCTGCCCCCGTTGGCACGGCCGGGCCGGGGCGGCCGCACCGGGACCGGCACCGGGAGCGGCACAGAAACGGGCACCGGCACCGCCGCTGCCACCACCGACACCGGCGAGGAGCCCTGAGGAAGCGGTGAGGCCCGGGTGGCGGGGAAGGGGCGGCCCCGGCGGGCGGGAGGCGCGGCCGTTGTGAGGGGGAGGCCGGGGCCGCGCCCCTCCCGCCCGGCCGGGGGGCGCAGGCGGCGGCCCCTCGGTGCCCAAGCCGCGCTCTGGGCTGCGTTCACCGGGTGTTGCTCTCCCAGGGTCGGGGGAGGCTGCTCCGCGGTAGCCGCAGAATGACGAGGTGCTTCTCCCGTGTAGAAATGTACTCGAAGCCCGTTTCCGTACTCTAAAGCCAGCCCTGGGGTATTTTCTCGGTGCCAGCCGCGGTGAGCGGGGTTGGTGCAGGGCAGGAACAGGCGGCAGCGATTTCCCGGCTGTGGGATCGCTGGAAATTTCCTGGCCTCGGGCAGCCCGTGCTGCGGGCTGGTCGTGCTGGTGACGCCGTGTGTACAGCAAGGACAACGAGCTGTGCTTTCTGGACAGCTTAAATTTCCTTCGTGCCTTTTCTTAAAAAAGAGTTTACACAGCCGTGATGTCTGCAGCAGGAAGGAGGTCTCTGCTCTGCTTTTGGGGGGAAAAAACGAGAAATAACAGTGATTTTCTAACAAGGTCACGTTAAGGTGTGAGTTGTGCTAGAGGAAGGTCTTGCAAGGAGATGCTTTCTGATCAAGGAGAACAGTTTGAAGCTCGATAACTTTTCATTCTTACATCTTTCCTTTGGGGGAATGCAGGTATCCCACGTCTTGGAATTTTGCAGACAATGTATCTGCCTGCACGTTCACCTGCCCTCCATTCCCAGCTAAAGGCTGAGCTCTCTGCAATTCCCATGCCTTGCTGGCTGAGTAAAACCCTGTGAACCCACAGGGTGATAAAGGGAAGGAAACTATGCTTTGAGGAACTTTTCATCTGGAGCAGCATCCTCAGCGGGTACCTGGGGAACCATGAGTACTCCAAATGGATTTCCGCAGCACTCAAGGGTGTGTCTTACTCGGAGCATGGAGGGTGGAGCAGTACAGGACCTGCAGGCAAAGAAAGCTGGAAAAGCGGCCAAAAAGGAGGCTGGGGGTGATGGGGGGCCTCCGAAAATAGGCACGCCCATAAGTGAGACCTTAAAGCTTCTGCCAGAAGAACTCAAAGCCAATATGAAAATTAAATCGATCACTCCAAGGCCCCCTCGGAAGCCCCGGCTGGAACGTGCTGCATCCCTGGATGAAAAGAGCTGGAGGAAGTGGAGACGATTTAGGACGAGCCAGGAAAGTCTGACCGATCCCAACGAGACGAGCTCCTCCAATGGTTCCCTGCAGGAAGCGTCCCCCAGCCCTCCCAGCAGGGGCAGGGCCAGCCCCTGCAATCCCTGCTGCCAGCAGGACTCCTTGCACAGTTCACCAGACGCCTTGGAAGCCAGTCCCGGGGGGAAGAGCAGGGGAGGCGCCTCGGACCTGGGCAAACGAGCCTCCGAGATCTCCAGTGCCTTTGGGGGGCTCCTGCGGGGGAAGGGGTTCGCGGGGGGCAAACCCCGGCTGTCCCAAATCATGCCGGCCCGCCCCCTGCCCCCCATGGAGCTGAACGTGGCCTCGCACTCACTGAGGACAGCTAATAGGATCGACTCAGATTGTCTGGATTACCGACATTATTCTCAGCACAAGTTTGGGAGGGTGAGCAGCAGCCTCAGCGACTCCAGGCTGCAGGGCAATGGGACACTCTATGACAATTGCTCCACAGACTCCATGAAATCCACCTTCAGCGTGCTCACTCCCATCCGAGCCAAGGATGTTCGCAGCAGGTAGGGCTCCCCCAGCTTGTCTTTGGTTTTGGGGTGTTAGCAGGGAGGAAAATCCCACTGGGCAGGGAACTTCTGAGCTCCTGGGAAAGCACAAAAGCCGTTCTGTGTTATTTAACCTGCTGTGAAAAGAGTTGGAAGATGAAGAGATCAGTACAAATACTCTGCATTTTCTTCTTTCAGCTAAGTATTTTCATAAATACGAGTCTGTTTTGCTGTCAGTTCCCTTGTAATATTAACATTATCTGGTTTAAGAATTAAGAAGCAATGGCTGTGCATGTCAGCAGTTGGGAAAACTGCTTTTTAGAAAAATCTAAGAGTACATTGGGCTTGAGCCAAAATGATAAACTACAGATAAAAAAAAAATAACACCAGATATTTTAAACTGAGATTGTCATGCAGCATTATCACAGTCCTGTGAGGTGCTGAGCAGATGTTGCACTTGTTTGGTTTCTGGCAGGATCAAATGATGTGCTGGGAACTACTCCAGTATCCCACAGGAGCTCCTCTGCCCCAGCTTCTCCAGGAGGGGAAAATCCAATCATTGATCCAAAGCGTGGGAGTCAGTAGTAGAGGGGAAGTGATTCTGAGATAAATTAAAGTGTTACTAGCTGGTTAAAAAGCCCCAAAGATAGATTGCTACTTGTTTGCCGTGAGGGTTTTCTTTCACTTTCCTTCCTAAAGCAGCTGGAGCCAGTTGGGCAGTGTTGGGTTGCCCAGAACTCCCTGACATTATTCTCTCATCATTATTTGCAGAGCTTAAGCAAGATTAAAAATGCTTATTCAACATGCAGTCCCTGTGCCAGCATCCCTCCCTCTGTAAGTGTGTCCTTCAGAGAGGCACGTGCTGTGGGATGCATCTGTCCTTTCCAAAGGGGATATTTTGAGACCTCAGGCTCAATAAATTATTTTCTTGAAGCTGATTTGATGAGCTGAATTGAAGGAAGGATGTGAGTTTGAGTTTTTGGTTAGGAGAAACCTGATGCCAGGACACTGGGAATGGTGGAGCTGGTTTTATGTTTGAAGTAAACTGAGCTGCTTCAAGGTACTCAAATTTAATGGAATCATGGAATCCTGGGATGGTTTGGGAGGAAGGGACCTCAAAGCTCATCCAGTCCCACCCCTGCCATGGCCAGGGACATCTCCCAGGGTGCTCCAACCCCTGTCCAGCCTGGCCTTGGACACTTCCAGGGATCCAGGGGCAGCCACAGCTTCTCTGGGCAACCTGAGGTTATCAAACCAATTTCTTTGTTCTGTGTCTGGATGACTATTTGACTTTGGATGACTCCAGCCTTCTCATCACAGACCTTAAGCAGTATCAGCCTCACCATCACCCTCGTGTCCTAGCTTTGGAAGGAACTTGAGGCAAGCAGAACAATCTATAAATATTAAATTCTTTCTTCTTAAAGGTATATTCTTGATTACTTCATGATTCAAACATTGCACATCAATATGCCAGCTGCCTTGCCCTTTCCTTAGATGCTCTTTTTTGGGTCTTCTGTCCACAGGAGCTATTTGGAAGGCAGTCTTCTGGCAAGTGGTGCCTTAATGGGAGCAGAAGAACTCAGCAGATATTTTCCTGATCGGAATATGGGAATCTTTGTGGCCACCTGGAACATGCAGGGACAGAAGGTAGGTGCACAGAGGTCTTCACAGGTCCTTTGGCAGCAGTAAAGTTACCCCAGCTCTGCTGAGAGGACTGGGGTGATGTTTTTCTGTTCATGACTCTGTTTCTTGTCAACCTGAGTCATCATCTTTGCCAGATTATAAGGTATTTTTCTAGTAAAACTTTGCATAACTAATACTGCTTTTCTTTCTTTTTGTTTTAAATTTCTTGTGTAATAGGAACTTCCAGTGAATCTGGATGACTTCTTATTGCCAACAGATCCAGACTTTGCCCAGGATATGTATGTCATTGGGGTTCAAGAAGGCTGTCCAGACAGGTAGCAAAAACAATGTAATGAATCATCTTCTTTTATTGTTAACTAATCATTTTGATTTGAATTAGATTAGACATAGTCTTCATTATATTCCTAATATTTTCAATAATCCACCCATTTAACAAGACTGAATTCTATTGCATTAGCACCAGAAGAAATGGGATTTAGAGGAAAAGGTCACAGAGATCTATAAATCATAAAATCCCAGAATGGTTTGGGTTGGAAGGGACATTAAAGTCCATCCAGTGCCACCCCCTGCCATGGGCAGGGACACCTCCCACTAGACCAGGGTGCTCCAAGACCTGTTCAGCCTGGCCTTGGAAACTTCCAGGGATGGAACAGCTTCTCTAGGCATACAGAATTTCATCCTGATGGCAAAGCCCTGCTGATTTCTGTGGCAAAGCCCTGCTGATTTCTGTGGAAGTTCTGTGTGAACTACCCCTTAGTTCAATGCAGGGAGGTTTTGCTTATGACTTGATGTTCTGTGTGAGAGGGGTTGCTGTGTGTGCACAAGGCTGATGTGCTCTCCTGGTTGTTGTCTCCTGTACTGTCTGTGTGATCCAGCTGTTGTTCTTTCCTGCAGAAGAGAGTGGGAGATCCGCCTGCAGGAGACGCTGGGCCCCCACTACGTCCTGCTGCACTCGGCTGCTCACGGAGTGCTCTACATGTCCGTGTTCATCCGCAGGGACCTCATCTGGTTCTGCTCGGGTGTGTGGGGAGCTGAAGGCACTGCTGCCAGCCTGTGCCCTGCCCTTTTCTCCCTCTCCTGACCTCCCTTCTCGCTGTCAGGAGCGTTTCAGTAACAGCATCTTCTTTTCCTCTTTCCAGAAGTGGAGTATGCCACGGTGACAACTCGAATCGTGTCTCAGATCAAAACCAAGGGAGCTCTGGGAATCAGCTTCACGTTTTTTGGGACCTCCTTTCTCTTCATCACCTCCCACTTCACTTGTGAGACATTTGCAATCTTGCTAGGAGTGTCCTGGTGGAGGGAGGAGGGGAAGGAGTTGTACAGAGGTGAAAAAAGCAGGACAGACTGAAGCCAAAGCTCAGGACTGCTGAGCTGAGAAGGATAAGGGAAGGAGGTTTGTTTAGTAACAAACTTACCAAAGAACTGTGCTTATGGAAACAGAAATGAACCCTGCACCATTGTATCCCTTTTCCCACACTTTCTGCCATCATTATTCAGTGCAGACAATCCCAGTGTCACATTTTACATGTGGAAAATATCTGATACTCTTTGGAAGCTCCTGCTATAACCAGAAATGGTCATTGAATGAAAATGATTCATTGTTGGCAGTAATGAGGTTTCTGTCTTGCAGCTGGGGACAGTAAAGTGAATGAGAGGAAGCTGGACTACAATAAAACCATTCAAGCCCTTACACTTCCCAAGAATGTTCCGGACACAAATCCATATCGATCCAGTTCTAGTAAGTGTGAAACCATGAGGGAGCCCAGATCAGCAGTCTGTGCATTGTCTCTCAGTCTGCACTGAGAAAGAGACAAGAGTGATAATTTGGCACTGTGAAAAAAAGAGACTACAGGTCTTTTTGTCTGAAGATGGTTATTATTTCCATGATTTATTTTTTTTTCTTGAAATTAGGAATTTGAGAAAATAAATTGAAATGGGAGAGAGAAAATTCAAAAGGGAATTTTTATGTGATGTATTTTTTTAGCAATATGATCATTTTGGTTTAATTATGAATATTACAGATGTGGTTCACTTTCCATGTGTTTTCTAGAACAATTAGGAATTACTTTATTTCAAAATTTTAGAGAAAAAACCTTATGTCACTTTGCATGTACACAGATCAGAGCATTGTTTGCCAAAGTCCATTATTGTTTCCTAATACTGCACTGGCAACTTGATGCCTAGATAAATAATTCCTTTACTAGAATATTAAATATTAATATTTCCTTTAAATAGTTCCTTTTACTAGAAAATTGAATGCAGTGTAGCATTAGCTTTTTGTGTTCCCTCTGGTGTTAGGTCCTATAGATAATTCGGTCTCTTTTCAGCTTTTTCTATGGTTTTTAACATTTCTGTTCTGTTTTCTCCTGGGTTGTTAATTCCCACATTTAGTGGTGGTCACAGGTAGAAAATATACTCAATATCACCTCTCCAGGTAGTGAAAAGAAATTTCTTCCTGTTCCTCAAACACATTCAGCAGCATCCCTTGAACCCTCGTGGTGTGAATTTGCAGGTGATGTCACAACTCGGTTTGATGAAGTTTTCTGGTTTGGTGACTTCAACTTCCGGCTGAATAAGGATCGGGAGACTGTGGATTCCATCCTGAACCAGAACCCGGGCACAGACGTGTCCAAGCTCCTGATGTATGACCAGCTGACCAGTGAGATGAGTCGGGGTAAGGGGCAGCTCTTTATCTCCCTCCTCTCCAGAAACAAAGATACCTGCACACAGGAGTAATGTCAGCCCAGTCCCCATTTCCTGGAGACCTTTCTTTGGTTAAATTCCCTAAAAAAGAGAGTCAGCAGTTGTCAAATACACTGGCAGTGTGTCAAAGGACCTTTTGCTGTAGCAGTTTGTTGTGTTTAATGTAACCTCCCAAGCCATTTGCTGCTGTTCCATCTGACTCCTCCATAACCTGGGCATCATTCTGTCCCAGTGTCCAGGGAATTTAGGTTTGAACAGCATTTGCAAAGCAGCACGAGCTTTCATTGGAAGGGGAAGTGCATGGACCAGGTCTTCTTAATTTAACTGACCACTGACTAAACAGCCACTGGCTAATTTTTATCCTCTCCATGTCAGGAATGGAGCTTGCTCCCTTTCTGGAGCCCAAGCCCAAGTTTTTCTGGGATGTACATTGCTGTTGTTTCTAGCCAGCATTAGTAGACAGTTCCCAGTTCTCAGGAGGGAGGAGTTTGTTCATGCTGTTCTCCCCTTCCCTTACAGGGTCTATTTTCAAAGGATTCCAAGAGGCTGATATCCATTTCCGTCCTTCCTACAAGTTTGACATAGGAAAGGACAGCTATGACACCACTTCCAAACAAAGGACTCCTTCCTACACGGTAAGGGATGATTTCAGCAGTCAGAGGGGATTCAGTTCTGCTGAGATTTGCTGCTTAAGGGCAGCTGGGATTTCTGGAAGAAAGGATTGCTGAATTTGTGAGCACGGGGAGAGTCTGGCACAGGCTGCTAACTCTATTTTCCCTGCCTTACACCCTGAGTGGGCTCTTCCCTGTGCTCAGAGCTGGCACAGAACAACTGTTGGGATCAGGCACTTAGGAATGGATCCCCATTCAAGGACACATTAATTTCATTAAGTGGAGCGTGATGAGTGAATGGATCTGTCTCTTGTGAACCAGTGCTGCTTTCCAGGGTGGATGATGTGCAGTCACCACCACTATCCCCTCTCTCCCTGCCTCCAGGACCGAGTCGTGTTCCGCAGCCGCTACAAGGATGACATCCAGGCTGTCAAATATTCCTCTTGTCCTGTCATCAAAACCTCGGACCACCGGCCTGTGTTTGCCTTGTTTCGTGTGAAAGTGAGGCCTGGCAGAGACAAGTGAGTACCTCCTGCAGCTCATGGCTTGATTGCTCATGGCTCCAGTGATCCCAAAGATATTCTCCTGTGTCTATCCCTGCAGCCTATTTGGGTTTTATCCAGTACATGCTGGTGGTCAGAGCTGTAAGAGCTTAAACCTTGCACTGACAGCTGAAATCCCTGCTGCCAGGTCCCTTAATCCTTCTGAGGGGGATAAACAGAGCCCACTGGAATTGAATATAAATCTGTGTTTTATCTGAGATGCAGTTCTTTGTTTTCCCTATCAGCATGGGCAGCTTTCCTCTTCTCTTCCTCTTGCCCTCTTTAGGATCAGTTCTATTTTCCCTCCCCAGTAGTGGCTGCAGTTCAGCACAGCTGGATGTCAATGGAGTATTTTGAGATCCTCCAAGTTCTTAATGTCCTACTGTAGGCTGTTGTATTAGTAGAACTCCCTAGAAAATTTGGTTTGGAATTATTCTATTTTTTATTCTATTTTTTATTTCTATTTTTTACTTTTAAAAAGTCCTTTGTTTGGAAGTGGTGTCATAGCTGTCCTTTCCTATGTCAAACTTGTAGGAAGGACAGAAATGGATATCAGACTCATAAAATCTCTCTATATAGCCAGAAATTTCAAGACCTGAATATCTAGAAAAGTGATTTCTCCAAGTATTTGATGAGCAGTGCAATTGCAATGGGAATTTTTGCTTCTGGGTATTAAATACCCATTAAATAGCAGTGTGTGATGGGCTGCTCAGGTTTCCTCTGGCCTCTTTAAAACAGATCAAGGTATGAATTGTTGAGATGAACCACACCAGTGAATACACCAAGTTAGCAGTAGCCTGGTTTAGCTTTTCAAATGAGTGGGTTTTAGTTCAGAGTCATTAAGAAAGTCCTCTATATATATTAAGCAGGCGAGTTCATGCTGAAATTTAAAAGTACATTCCCCTTTTACAACCAGCATTTTAAAGTATTGTGAAAAACCTTAACTTGTTGCTGTGGAAGAACAACCCTTGTTTCTCCCACAGAAGAATTCTGTAGAATTCAGCAGTAGCTGAATGCCTTAAGAAAGTAAAAATCAGGTTTGTGGCCTTTGTTGTATGAAGTAGTAGGGAAATGCTGGGCAAACAAGAACATATTTATGCCCTGACCCTTGTGTTCCTGTTGCAGCATCCCCCTGGCTGCAGGGCTGTTTGACAGAGATCTGTATTTAATCGGAATAAGGAGGCGGGCTACAAGGGAACTTCTGAAACGCCGCGAACAAAAGGACCAAAGATCCAGCAGCATATGTAGCATTTCTTGAGCTGAAAGCTCTGCAGTGCTTGTGGTAGAGGTGCCCTGAAAGAGGATTTCAGGCCATGGCAAAGTGCAGGGAATTGTCTGCATAAGCACCTCTGGCAGTTGCTGTGGCTTGTGAAGAATGTCTTAAACCTCATCCTGGATTCATTTGCATGAGCTAATCCATGTAGCTCAAGTGCTTCTGCTGAAGAAAAGGAGTCAGTTATTTAAGACATCCATCCCAACTGGTATAATTGATTTATTTTTAAGCAGACTATCTTAGGAAGCCACTGGGTGCAGACCCTTGGTTTCCCTCCGTGCAGGGGCACAGCTGCTGGAACTGGCATCACCCAGGGCAGGGGCCCTAAGAAAAGCCTGCAGAAAGGTGAATTCTTTGTTTGTATCTTTGGTTTGGTCAGATTAACGTCCATCCAGTGTGGGGTTGGGTTTGTTCCTTCTCTGTAGCCAAGTGTTGGTATTCTGTACGAGGAGTAACAGGGACCAGTTCATGGCAGTTCTGTGTAAGGATGGTGCTCCTGTGCTGGGCTTTTTGGGTCCTCTACAGCAAATTGTGTGTGAATGTACTCCTGTACATTGAAGTGTAGAAACATTGCCTTTCAATAATCATTCTATAGGCCTTCTGTTACTAAGGGGGTAAATACCAAACTCTCAGGCCATATATTTGTCTGCTGAGACTGCTTGAAGCAATCCCTTCCTGAGCTCTTGTCCTCCCCAGGGCTGATTAAGCACTACCTGCCTTCAGCAGCAGCAGTTGGAATTTATCTGAGAACAGGCACTGTGTGATGCTTCACCAAAGTGATGCCTAGTGAGTGCACCAGGGAGATGTGCAGGGCAACTGCAGCCACTCAGCTCCACACAGCTCCATTACCTCCAATCACAGTCAATTCCTTTTGGTTTTATTTTTCCAGATCAGTAAACTGTGAATAACTTGCTATTTTTGAAGTAGTGTTGTCTTAAGGCTATATATACTACAAGGACCAGTATGACACTGGTAAAATGTTAAGTACAGCTAATAATTAAGAGCTCCTCATGGGCACAGATGGGATCATTAATCACCTTAGGACCTAAAACATCATGCAAACACCTTGGAGGAAGTGCTGCTGACTATGCAACCTGTCCAAGACAGGCTCCTGTTCTGCGGTACATTTATGGCACTGACCTGTCTGTAGCCATCAGGTATTTGGATTTCCTTTCTTTTTAAAGGAATAAAAATAAATTAATGCAATACCTTAACTGAGAACCAGCTTTTATTGTTGTCAGAACCAGAGTTCTTTGTGTGGTGTGTGACTGAGTGACCTGGGCCATTTGTCTTCAGCTGGAGGGGTGGGACAGATTTCTCTGTAATCATTGAACAAAGCATTCTCCACTTGCCTGTTCAGGAAACCCTTGGCAGATGAATTTCAGAACTCTTACTACTTGCCCTGGTTGTTCAGAGGTCTCTTTATTTCCTCACAAGCATACACAACAATTGAACAGGACTTCCACCCTGTGGGCTCTGCAGGAAGCAATGCAACGTTTTGAGTTGCACGAGGAAAGGATGGGATAAAGCAGGTAACAGCAGCCTCACAGTGCTCCACTCCCAGCTGGATTGCTCCTTACCATACACATCTAGCAGTGAAGAGCTGCAATGCAGCTGTCTTGTATTTTTAAACCCATATATTAGGGGATTATAGAAATCCAGTGTTTTATTCCTCTTTTGAGTCTCCATTTCTTCAGCATGTCACACGTGTGGCACTTGGCTTTCTGTGAGGTGGTGTCAGTCAAGATCATGTTTCTAAATGTTGTTATTTTGTTATCTTGACTTCCAGCTGAGCCACATCTCTGCTGTGAGACTGATTGTGTCTTCTTTTTTGCAAGGCCTTAAGTCCATCTGGGTGACACTGAGGAAATGAGGCACGAGTTTAAGGTGCAGCAGCAACAACTCCTTTAATAACTGTTTGTATAGCAACTCTGCAGGAAAAGAACTTTTATTCTTTAGCACAGTTCATGTCCAAGTGAAAAACCTAAAGAGACTGATCTCATTCTCAAGTGTCCATTATGTACAGTACTTCTGCAGAGGAACTCCACAGAAAATTGGTTCTGTCATGGGTTTCCTGGGAGCTCTAGCAAGATGATGAAGTTATTCCCAGAGGGGTGACTCCTCGTCAGATGGTGAATTACACTGATGAAATGGATCCATGATTTGTAACAAAATCTGGATTGCAGGAAACTTTTTGCCTAACTTCACAGGGACAGTAACTATTATTTTCCTAATTCAGTTTGACCAAGTCTTTGCTCACCTTGGTAACAGTTATAAATATTCTTTGAATTCAGACATGTAAGCCAAGCTGTTTAAGGTGCCACACATTCCTCAGGAAGGGCACAGCGGGGCCTCATGTGACAGCCCCACTGCCACTGCTGGGGTGATGAAGAGGCAGTGACTGCTCAGAGATGTGCTTTCATTGTAGTGATGAAGGTTTTGGCTTGCTCTGTTCTCCCCAAAGCCAAGAGAAGGGTGTCAACACCCATCTTCTCTTGTAACCTACTCACAGGGTCAAACTCCTCCTCCAGAGCCAGCACTGGCTCCTTACACGAGCTCTTCACAGTCCAGTGCTCTGAAGCAGCTTTGCTCAGCTCCATGGCTGCACAGAATGCCTGGGAGCATTGGGGGGAGGGAGGGTGGTACAGCAACATGAGAATAAAAAAAACAAACAAACCATTAAAAAAGAAGGGGTTTTGAGGCCAGGCAGGAGGTGCTGCTCTATCGGAAGAGGCGGTAGAGCCGCGGGAGCCGCCCGTCCTTGCTGGAAAGGGCAGCCTGGATGTGCTCATACGTGGGCAGATCTGTCAGGTCACCCAGGGCAGCCACTGCTGGCTTCTTATGCAGCATCTTAGTCACCACCCTCTTGATATCAGTGGGTTTCACCTGACCTGCAGACGGAAAAAAGGCAGAGCTGTGACACCTCCATTGTGAGCAGCACAAAGCAGCTTTAGGCCGATGCTCAGAAAACCAACTCCGTATCTTCTCTACCATGATTCTCGTTTTTCCTTCCTTCTGACTAAAATAAACCCTGTGTTAGCTTGAAAGCAATTAAGTTCAGTGTGAAATGTATTTCTGTAGTATTCATGCCCCCAGGTTTTCAGAGGTAATTCAACAGTGCTACAAGAATGTTTTAACTGTACCTACAGTTCCCTCACAGCAAGGCAAAGCATTGTCTACTCACTGATGAGGGCACAGAGCTCATGAGGTAGCTTCCTTGTGTTTGTTGCCAAAACCTGCCTCCCCACATCTTCAAAGATCACTGGCCGAGACTCCAGGTTCATCATGAGCATGGACTTGAGCTGTGTCTTTGCTCTCTCAAGTTCTACCTGTGAATGAGCAGGAAATAAAAAATTCTGGTTGCTGCTCTGTAGTACAAGGTAACACAGAAGAGTTCTGCAGACATCTCTCTCTTTGTGGATGCATTGCTAATGTTGCTGTATTCTTTTACAGAAATATAATAAATTTATCTATAAAAATCCATTCTAGCACAGTCAATGCAATGCATTCACAGAATCCCAGACTGCATTGGGTTGGAAGGGATCTTAAAGCTCATCCATTCCACCCCCTGCCATGGGCAGGGACACCTTCCACTGTCCCAGGTTGCTCCAAGCCCTCTCCAGCCTGGCCTTGGACACTTGCAGGGATTATTTCAGCCCAAAGACCACGTGCAAACTGAAATGTGCTACTGACCTCTCCCACTGCTCCTGCCATGAGGATGAATTCCCTGGTGATGATTTCCACCATCTCCCGAACCTGGGGAAAACAGATATGGAAAGAAGATCAGAACAATGCTTCTTGTGTCCACAGAACTCCCTGGTACTGAGTGATGAGGATACTGTTTAAGGACTCCTGTCTTTGAGTACAGGACTCTGTACCTGTTTTGGATCTGCACTGGCATGGATACACAGGAGACCTGTGTCCTCATAGCTGTGGTGGTAAGAGGTGGCATTGTACATCCAGTGGTGCCTGTGAGTGCACAAAACAGTATTTTAAAATTTAAAACCCAGAATTTACAATGTAAAAATAAGACACAGACAGTGAGCACCCTCCTAGTGCATTTTCAGGATTCTTAGCAGTGCAATGAGAATTGTCAATCCCTGCCTCTGACAATTTATGCATGTGGCACCTACTCCCTTCTCTCCACCTTGAGACCCATCCCAGGACAATACAAAGCCAATCCTGTTAATACTCCCTGATTAAAGCATGGACAGGACTAGTGGAAGAACACAAATTTCCTGGTCACTTCTGCCTTTTACTTTCACCCTCTCAAAATGCTGACTGACACACCAGTCCCACGTTCCAAGCAGAATAAACTGATGTAAAAACTGGTGGGGTTTACTTTTTTTTCCATGTAAACCTGCTACAGGACTGTTTCTGCCACCCCTTAAACAGCAAGACAAACCAACCTGTTGAGCACATTGAGGTACAGCCGGGTGAACATGCCCTTGCCAGGCCCTCCAGCTGAAAAAGAGCCACCACCTCCCATCATCATGTTCAGCACCGCAAAAGGAATGAAATCGTCCTCCTGGATGGGAACAAAAAACTCAGGTACTGACAGAGCTCCCAAGGTGAGTAAAGCACAGCACACAAGCAGTGTGAAGGTCTTCAGGAAAATGTCATAGAAAATGCTGCTTGTTTTTATGTGCAGCAGCAAAAATATCAGTGTTTGTGTAAGGAATCAGTGTTCCTGGGAGTCTCCAAGTACAGGGCATGCAAAATGAAGGATTTTAGGTTAATACTTACTAAAAATGAGCAGCTTTCTAACCCAATCATGATGTGGGTGAGCTCTGGGATGGGAGTAGGGCCCAGACTCACATCTGACATGTCTTTTTCAACCTGTGGGAAAGGCACACAAATTATCAACACCAATTTTCACAGCTGTTGTACCCAGTTTGAATCATTCCAAATAATTACCATGCCACCCAATTAACAGCTATCACAGCCAGTTTGGGCTCATACTCATGAAATGTAACTTAAGAAAAGCAAAAGCCTGTAGAGAAATCAGCAAATCCCAGCAAAGTGCTGGATGCCACCTCCAACCACGTACCTTGATGATGCCTCCGGTGTACTGAGCCACGGACCTGTCCACGGCCCTGCCCTGCCCAGAGCCCCACACGGGCTGCACCCCCAGCAGGTATTTCCTGGCACACTCCACCAGGTGCTCGTGCTCAATCCCCACCCCAGCCAGCACCATCCTGTCCGGGGTGTAGTAACTGCTCAGGTACGAGTGCAGCACGTCCCGGTCGATTTTGTCCGTGTTCTCCACAGGGCAGAACCTGTTCAGTCCCACTGTGTTGTCTCTGAAGGCTGCCTAAAAGGGAACAGACACATTAAAATCACAAAGATCACTTCATTTTTCCCCAAATCCCTCTCTAATCCTCTTTTTGCTTTGGAATTAACCCACGTCTGAGAGAGGAAAAGCTGAGCATTATTTCACTATTGTCAGTGCAACTCAGTAACATTTTGTAACCCACATCAACAAAGGGAAGTTACAGATAGTTATTTTTTAGTTTGGGTTAGAATCTTCCACATGAGGAGAACGCTGGATTTCAGAGTGAAGAGACAGCCAAATTCTCTCACCACAGAAACTGAATAAGAAAACATCTGGTTTTAGAACAGCCTAAAATAAACCCTGAAGCTGCCAAAAAAACATGAGGTTTCTCTACTGCAGCAGGAGGCTGCGTGCAGGGTGGAATTCCCAGTGTGTTACCGCATGGATCATCTCTGTGAGGAGAGGCTCTGGGTCAGGTCTCATGTTCAGATCCTCCAGCTCAAACCTTATGGCCATTCGGGTCATCTCAATTTCTTCATCTGCAATGAAACAAAGCAAAGGATGGCAACCCCTCCACAAAACACCCAGCTGCTGCAAGGTCACTTCTGAGAGAATTCTGAGATCTTAAGAGCAAGCCACGTGTTGGAAATGGGGTTTTTTTTTTGAGGCAGAGGATTGTATTGCCAGACCTGATAACCTGGGCTGGAGTGTTACATCAGCCAGCAAATTGACCACGGTGTCCAGTCCCCTGGCATCAGCAGACACTGCATACATGATGGTGTCCCTGCAACACAAAAACCAGATTCTGTGCTGAGAAGTCATTTCTGGGGTCATTCAGCATCATATCAGTATCAGGAAATCACAGATTAAGCTGTTTTAATCATTAAATGCTTCTGAAAAGAAATAAATCTGAATTTTATAGCACTTTCAGGCTCACTTTTGTAGCTTCCCAGCAGCACAAACAAACAGATTTCTAATGCATAGAAATAAAACGTGGCTTTTCTTGCCCCACACCAGAAAAAGAGATTCAAAGTGCTACAACAGCCAGGTAACAGCAGGAGAAGCAGCACCCACCTCGATGCCTGGCAGTCACAAATGCCTCCATGTTTCTCTAAGGTGAGGAGAATTTCATCTTTGCTGCCAAATTGAGCTGTGGACTGAGGAAGAAGATACCATTGTTATTGATTAGTAAAGCAACAATTGTTTATAACCCTTGAGTGTAACCTAGAGCATCTTCTACATTCTTTCAGTCAAACAGCTTGATCACTACATGCCAGCCTTGGAGGTGAAACCACAAAGACCTCCAAAATATAATTACAATCATTAATATAGTCATGATAATTAGTGAGCAATTAAGATTCTGTGGCTCTATCAATGCTGTCAGCACTGTTTTAACAGCTCAGGTGCAGAGAGCCCTGCATAGGGCATAGGGTCAGGCCCTCCCTGGCTGCTCTCCCCCACTGCCCCTGCACACCTGGGGAGCCCAGGGCAGCACTCACAGAGAACGCCAGTTTCTCCAAGAAGTGGGAGATCCCGCTGAGGTATTTGGCTTCGTGTCTTGATCCCGAATTTACCAGAACTGGGGGAAAGAAGAGAATAAACCAGCGGGACTTTAACACACCCTCAGTCCTCACAAGCAGAGCCGCGGCTCGGGGGGAGCTGAGGTGACAGCTGAGGTGACAGCGGTGTCCCCGGGCCCGGCCGGTACTCACTGCCCACGGTGCAGAACTGCCCGAACTTGTTCTGGGAGGCCACGCGGAGCCCGTTCTCCAGCACCGTCACCCGCGTCTCGAAGCGCTCCCGGCTCTCGGCGGCCGCGAACACGGCCTTGGGCACGCCGGGCAGCGGGCACGTCAGCGACACGCTGGGGTACGCGCCGCCGCCGCTGTAGCTCCGGCCGGCCGCCAGCCCACACCTGAGGGACACCGGGACACCGTCACGGGCTGCGGCCGCACCGTGCTCCGCCAACGCCGGTACCGAGCGTCGATCCCCGCCCAGACCGGGTCCCGAGCGCTGCGGCCCCTCCCCGCCCGTTCCCGCGCTGTCCCCAGCGCCGTGCCCCCCCCGCGCCGTGCCGGGGCCGCGCTCACCGCCGGGCCGGGCCGCAGGCACCGCGCCGCAGCCACGCCATGGCCGCCGCCATCTTGCCGCCACCGGGAGCGCGGGGTCAGGGGGCGGGGCTGCGCCTCGGGGGCGGGGCGAGGGCGGGGCCGCGATTGGGCGCGGCGGCTGCGGCCGTGCGCTCATTGGCCCGGACCGAGGGGAGGCCCCGCCCTCCACCCCGCCCTGAGGCGGCCATGGCGGCGCCGCCGCTGCCGGAACCGCTGCCGGGGGCCCCGGCCGAGCCCAACCCCTTCTCCTTCTGCGAGTTTGTCCGCTCCAAGTCCCGCGGCGGCACGCAGGTAAGGCCCTGGGCGGCAGCGCGGCCGGGATCCCTCGCGTCAAGACGCTCACCTCAGCCCCGCTGTCCCCTCCGCAGGCGGCTTGGCCCGGGCCCGTCGTGCCCGCAGAGTCGGGCGACGAGCAGGACGAGGAGGAGGAGGAGGAGGAGGAGGAATGGAGCGAGAGCTACCAGCCGCTGGCCGTGGAGCAGGCCCACCTGAGCGCGGCCCCGCTCGGAGCCCCCCCGGAGCCGGCCCCGCTCCCCCCCGGGCAGCCGAGCTACGAGCAGGTGAGCGCTGCCCGCCCTCCCGGCACCTTCCTCAGGCAGAGCAGCTCCGAGCCGGGCCCTGGGCCCTGACACAGCTCGGCCTCGCAGCCTGCTGCCACCGAGAGCTGCTGAGGAACAGAATTAAGGCTGGAAATGTGCTTTTCAGCATGAGCAGGTCCGGTACTTTCTCTGTCCTACTGCCCTGCGCATGAGCCGGGTGACTTCCTCGTGCTCCTGCCCCTTCAGGTCATGTTTATTTAATATTAATTAGTCACATTGGCACTGGTGGTTCAGTGTCTGTGCCCCACAGTGGTTTCCAGATGGGTAAACTGAAGGTAAAATTAAGCTTGAATGTATTAGAAAGTGTAAGAATTTCCAGTATTAAAGCTGAATATTCTGTTACTCATCTTGGATTGTTAGTAATGTTGTGAAAATGCACCTCAATCCTAATAATAATTTTTTATTTCTTTTTTTAGCTAAAAGAAGAGAATGCTATTTTAAGAAGCAAGATCAATAAGCTTCAGATTCTGTCTGAAACTCAAGCAGACAAGTGCGTGAGAATAATTAATTTTCCTTATAACATGAAACCATGAGATTCTTGATCCTTCCCCAGAATTTCCTTCCTAAAGTGTTTCATGGTGAAGATGCTTATTGTGTGCCATCTCTTATTTTATTTTAGAATGAGGGAGCTTGAGAAGAAGCTTGAGGAAAACAAAATCAAAGAAGAAAAAGAAGCACAGGATTTGGAAGCAATAGTGCAGCATGTGGAGCAGAATCTCCAGCTGATGACTGTAAGAGATGACTTTAGGTTTAGATCAAATACCAGGAAGAAAATTTCCCCTGAGAGGGTGGGGAGGTTCTGCAGATCCCAGAAAGGAGCAGTGAGGAAGGAGGGAGCTGTTCCTACCTCCTGAAACATTCAGAACATGGCATGGTGTAACACAAACCATATCCCTCCAAGTTCTGTACTGGAATCACTCATTCCCACATAGCTCAAGCTGCCTGATTTATCCTCAGCACGCTGTGGTTTCAGTAATCTCTGTTCTGTTGCAGAAACGGGCTGCCAAAGCTGAGAACAGCGCTGCCAAACTGAGACAGGAAAATGCACAGCTCCAGGTACAGAGCAGCAATGCTGGGGCTGCAGGGATACATCTCAGAATTGAGGCAGTGGAAAGGATATTGCACAGGTTTTGCAGGCTCTGAGGAAAATGTTGGGTGTGTTTTCAGGTTTAGTAAAGGCTTGGGAGGGCCTGGATGGTGCCAGACTCTTCAGTGGTGCCCAGTTACAGGATGAGGAGCAATGGCCAGAAACTGAGGAAGAACTTCTTTCCATGGAGGGTGGCAGAGCCCTGGAGCAAACTGTCCAGGGAATGCATGGAGTTTCCCTCTTCAGAGAAATCCAAACCCACCTGGAAATGTTCCTGTGTCACCTGCCCCAGGTGACACTGCCTTGGCAAGGGGGTTGGACTGGATACATCCAGAGGCCCTAATGATCCTGTGGTTCTGGAAGACACTCCCTCCAGGCAGTCTGGTTATGGGATCTAGTCACTATTTATCATATTGGTTTATTGTGTTCACTATCTCTGTGTTAGTTAATTATTACATTCCACACCCATAAAGTGCTGTGTGAACGCATCCATTAGCTGTAGAGTATCTGCTGGAGTTCTGGGGTTGTTTCACATGGATTGTGCCCCTTCCTTCCAGGCTGAGCTGAGGAATTCCAGGCTGGAGAACGAGGCGCTGCGGGCGGGCCAGGGATTGGCCGCAGTCAAGCAGAACGCGGAGTTGGCTCTGCAGCACCTGCTGCAGGTCACAACCAGCTCCCAAGCATCCATCAGGTGAGCTGGGCTGGGAAAACCCTCCTGACACCCTCCCAGGCACTGGGCTCACAATAAACATCCTCTGTAGGTTTTTCAGGATTGAAATCCAGGGGTTTGTGTTGTGTGCCAGAGGAGCTACTCCATGTTCTTACCTGTTTTTCTCCAAGTGTAGGTAGTAAAAATAGGTGGAAAGTGGGAGTCTCTGAGTTTCCAGTCCTGATGAAATGCTGCTTGATAAATCACAGAATGTGGGAAAACTCCCAAAACTGCCTGGCTGCCCATCCCCACAGCTAACACTGCATCTCTCCCATTGCAGGCAGCTGCTCTCTGGAGCAGAATCCCTGCAGCTCGTCGCTGATCTCCTGAAATCCATAGACAGAATCTCTGAGGTGTCAGAGGATGGACAGTGAGTGACTCACACAACACAAGGACTTTGTTTTCATATGGAAACCATTACTAAAAAGTTAATTTTTGATACTTTGGCCTCATTTTGACGCTCCAAACTGCAAACCTGCCTTCTCCATCCCTTCCCGCGGTGCAGCCACAGCCAACGGATCCCTGAACCCGGAGTGGACCAGAGCACAGCCCTGTTGCTGCTGGGCTGGGACCGCGGCCCCTTCTCCCCGCGCACCCCACAATTCCCGGTTTCGGCTGGGGCTCTCGCTGCCGTTCAGGGCTCTGGCTGTGGAGCGGAAAAAGCCCGTGGGCCGGCCGGCGCTACCCGTGTCCCGCTGTCGCTGCGGGCCGTGTCCCGGTGCCGCTGTGGGCCGTGTCCCGGTGCTGTGGTGTCGCTGCGGGCCGTGTCCCGGTGCTGTGCTGTCCCGGTGCCGCTGCGGGCCGTGTCCCGGTGCCGCTGCGGGCCGTGTCCCGGTGCCGCTGCGGGCCGTGTCCCGGTGCCGCTGCGGGCCGTGTCCCGGTGCTGTGCTGTCCCGGTGTCGCTGCGGGCCGTGTCCCGGTGCTGTGCTATCCCGGTGTCGCTGCGGGCCGTGTCCCGGTGCTGTGCTGTCCCGGTGTCGCTGCGGGCCGTGTCCCGGTGCTGTGCTGTCCCGGTGTCGCTGCGGGCCGTGTCCCGGTGCTGTGCTGTCCCGGTGCCGCTGTGGGCCGTGTCCCGGTGCCGTGGTGTCGCTGCGGGCCGTGTCCCGGTGCCGTGGTGTCGCTGCGGGCCGTGTCCCGGTGCCGCGGTCCCGTTCAAGGCCCAGCCCGGCGCGGTCTCCGGTCCCGCCCCTGGCCTTGCACGTGCGGCGGGCGCCGCCCGGATTGGCTGCGCGGTGTCACGTGCCGATCAGCTGACCCGCGGCCGTAGCAGCGATTGGCGGAGCGGGGGGCGGGGCCCCGGGAGCAGCGGTGCCGCCATGTCCGCCGGGCCGGGCCGGGCCGGGCCCCGCTGCTCCGCCCAGGGCCTCGACCTCGATGCGGAGCGGGAGAAGATCCGCCGGGAGATCGAGCAGCTGGAGCGCAGCCTGCAGCCCGGCGGGGCCGACATCCAGCTGTCCCCGTCCGGCTCCAGCCTCAGCTCCGGTACGGGTTCGGGGGTCTCGGGGCGCTCCCCGGGCAGCCTCCGGTACCGGCGCTTTGCCCGTTCCCTTTGCACCCAAATACCGCCAGCAGTGAAATCCTGGGGCCTCAGCGGGCCTCGCGAGCTGCTGTGTGAGCCGCAGCATCCCCCGGCGCTCCGGCGCCTCCTGCAGCCGGTGTCGCAGGGCCGGGAGGGGCGGGCGGCTCTGTCCGGACAGGCCCCGCTCGGGCCGCACGGCTCCCTATGACTTAGGTCCTTGTGTCGGGGGGCTCCTGCTGCTGAGTCTCTGCTTCTCCTGCCTTGGAATGTTCGCTTGGCTGCACTCCCCGGCGCCTCTCGTGTGCAGAACCACGATTCAGCTTTGCTGTAGTTATCCAGAGCTGCTCTTGTTTCCTTCTCCAGAAAAAAAAACAACAAAAAAAGCATAAGTGGAGTATAACTAAATGCACCTTTTAGTTGACAACGTTGTCGGTATCCAAAGCCACTGATGGTCATGTCTGAGACCTCTCTGGTGCTTTTTCCTCTGTGCTTTAATTGAAAAGATTTGGGTTTAAAGCTTTCCTTTTATCCCGCTACAATCAGCATTTTTGTATTTTGTTTGTCTAGCAGATGATGATGATGAAGAAGATGATGAAAATTCTCATGCTGAAATGGTAACTGTTGTCTCTTTAAGTATATAATTCCAGCTGTCTATTGAAGGGAACGGGAGGAAGGGAAACCTCACCCTGCTCTGGGGAAGTCCAGGCAATTGCCTTGGCTTTGTGCTCAGTAAAACCCGAATTTTGGGCATTCCTGCCCAGTACTTTGTTATTCAGTGTCAGAGATTTGTTCGTGTGCCAGGGTCAGAGCTCTGTGTCCCTGCAGTCCCCACAGGCTGTGGGTGCACAGAGGGTTCAGCTGAGGATGTGCTGAGTTACAGATCTGATTGTTACAGACCTGCTTTTCACTGTTTTTTCCCTAAATGCCTTATTTGCCTCAAGGAAGTGGAAATAGGAGAAGACAGCAGTGATGATGATGATGAAGATGATATTGAAAGCCTGCCCCAGGATCCAGAAACCTGCCTGCAGATGAACCATGTGTACCAGGAAGTTATCAAGGAAAAGATTGAGGAAGTGGAGCTGCTCATAGCACAAAACAAAGAAGAGCAGGTGAGCAATGCAGGAGTGAAATGCTCATTTCTGTGTTTTTCTGTGTTGCCATTTGCAATCCTTCCTTCCCCTCAAGCCCAGTGGTTTATTTAACTGATGATTCCATACTTTCTTACAATAAAAAGTGGGTATTTTACATGTTACATTTTAGCTTGTTGGGACAAGTTAGTATTTTATTGATCTTTTTTATCATCTGCACTGTGCAAACTCAGGAAGTTCCAAATCCTGCCTTTACCTCCTGAACTGATTTTGCACTGATTTGCAGATTTGAACTTTGCCTGGGCTGTTGTGAGGGTCCAGCCACTGCTCTCTGAAATCAGGAATTTGGAGGAGACACTGCTACTGTTCAATTCATTCTTGTATTGCAGAAGGAAATCACGTGGGAGCTTGAAGGTACAAAAACAGCCAAGGCAGGAGATGGCAGAAATCTACCAGCAAATGTGTTTTTGGGTCATTTTATGAAACCATACTTTAAGGATAAAGTAACAGGAGTTGTAAGTAAATATAAGCAGCTTCCAGGCTGATGTGTTTTCAGTGATGGATGTGCATTGTAATGTGTTTAAACTGTTCTCATTTCAGGGGTGTAACTGAATGTCACTCCTCAGCCTGAAACCTTTTTCCTCTCATTTGTCACTCCCCCTCTTTTGGAAATGTTTGTTCAGCCCTGTGAGTTCTGGGGAGTGGAATTGTAGTCACCAGGGGCTTGAATGTTCTTGGGTTTAATTTAACTTTGTCTTCATTTCCAGCACCCAATTCCATGCTGCTGTTTAAAGCACTCACTGAAATCTGATTGTCTGTGAAACTGAGTTTTCTGAGTTTCTGAGATTTTCTGTATTTTAGTTTTTATATTTTCTGAAGCAATTATTACTACTTTTTTTCCCATGTGTTTTTAAAAGGCCATCAGCAAAAGGAGATCTTGGCTTTTTGTGGTTGCCAAGAATCAACTATCATCATCCATATATTAATATATTCAAGCAGTTACTGGTATTATTTCCATTTCAATGATGTAGCTGTGATCTCTTGCTAACAAAGGTAACTAAGCAGTGTGAGTGTGACAGTTTGCACAAGTTTGAGTTTCCACTTGTTTTTGTAGCAGTTCATGCTGGAGTTTTAAGAAGAAACAGTAATTTTGTCTGACTCTCAGTGTATCTAACCCTTCTAATCTTCATCAGGGCCCTCCTTCCAATGAGGATGCCAAGGAAAAAGCAGCTCAGGGCATAAAATCCTTTGAACAGCTGCATTCAACCAAGTGTAAGTCAGTCTGGGTGCTCTTCTGTGTTCTAGAAGAGCTATAACATGTATATATTCATATAGCAAATGTATATATTCCTATTATTTAGTGTGTGTGTGTGCTCCTGTTTGCAGTTAAACATCAACACCTCTGATTGATGCACAAAAAAGTCATTAAAAGGAAATGGGGTGCTCTATAAATTATTTCAATGAGTCATTAATGACTCCTTTTTGATTTGTTCTGCTGCATCAGCTCTTGTGAGCACTCCTAAACCAAGTAAGGTGGTGCAAGGGATGAGGGAAGCTGAAGGGACACGTGCAGCTCCAGATGCTCACAGGGTGATTCCTTTGTTGGGGTCTCTTTGGAGATCTCAATAAAACTGTGCCAGAGGCTGTGCCTTGCCCAAGTCTGACACAGTGGTGGTTGTTTAGGCAGGGAATCTCACTGCAGAGCTGGAGGACATTCCCAGGGGTGCTGGGAGCCGTGGGTGTCTCCTGGCAGTGGTTTTGCACTGATGTCTGGCTGCTCCCCTGTCTGCTTTAGGGAAAACTGGAGAGAAGATGCTGCTGCAGAAATCTGTGGTGAGCGACCGCCTGCAGCGCCTGCTCCAGCCCAAGCTGCTCAAGTGAGTACTGCCCAAAAGTCCTCTTTTCTCCTGCTGAAAACATTGCATGGGAGAGGAGGAGAAGGGAGATGTGGAGATTTCACCTTCCTCCAGCAAGTTCTTGTGTTAATTGCTTGTGTTTGTGGGATTTTACAGCCATCTATTTCTTCCCATTGGCACTGTGATGTAACTTAAAATACTTGGCAGGGCTTGAAGCTGAATTTGTGGTGAGGCTTAATGGTGTGTCCAGCAAGGGATTGCTGTGCTGGGGCTGGCACAGTCTTCATGGCTGTTGCAGCAATCATTGGTTCTCTGTGTAAACACCAAAAGGGTTTATCTGAAACCTGTTGTGGGTCAGGGATTGCATTGAAGGGGCAAAAATATGGCAATGAGTGTGCCCTGTGAGTAAACCTGGGAGAAGAGTTTTGTGTGGAAATAAACTTCAAGGGGGGAGTGATAGTGGTGGGGAAGGTGTCCCTGCTGAACGTCTTCTGATGCCATTGACCTCATTCTCATCTAGCCTGTTAAGTAGTGATAAAAATGTCTTTGAACAGGTTGAGTTATTGGAATCAGAAACTGGAGAAAGTCAAGACTGAAACAGAAAAACAGATCTTGGAAAAGCAAATCAAAGACTTGGAGCGAGAAATAGAGGCAATAAAGTAAGAAGTCTTTCTATGTTCTTGGTGAAAAATGAAATGTCTTAGAGTTTAGCTCTAAGAGTTCCCTCCTTCTTCTAGATGGGTCATTGGTGTTGGGTTGTAAAAAATTAGGTGTGGTTGTGGCTCTGCCTGCAGCTCTCTCATCTCCACATTTTACTAAGAAATATGTTTGGGTTTTGATACACAAAGTGTAGTGCCTGCATCCATTTTAGAGGTGCTGCTTTAAATGATTTTCTTTAGCAACAAAGGAGCAAAGCTCTGGGTTTTTTTGTATTTTTGAGCTTTTGCTCATGAACAAATCTAGAGCAGTGTATTTAAATGGACATGGCATTAATTGTTTCTCCTGCTAATCTGAGTGCTCAGTTCTTGTGGAAGTCAGGAATAGGTGGGGGGAATGAGATGAGGCAGGATCAAGAAGACAAAGTGTTTCATTAACCATTTAATATGATTCTTTCTTCTTATTCTTTGTACCTTCTGCTTCAGCCAACTCCCAGAAAGTGACTTAATAGGAAACAGATTTGATGAGCATGACTGGGACAAAATTTCAAACATCCATGTGAGTTGGGGGAACAGCTTTTTTTATTACAGCTGTTTTATTGCTTCTGATATCTGTGTCCTTCCTCTTGAGAATCATCTGACCTGGTTTGCATCCAGTGTTTCCATCTTGCATTTCTCCAAGTTGACTGTTAAGTAATCTCAACTTGTTAAATTTGGTGATTTAATTCTGGGAAACTTGGCAGTAAGACATATCTGGAATGTGAAATACTGGTTTTCCTGTTTATCCAGGTGCCTTAATGAAACTGCAGCTATGAAACTAAACATACTTTTGTTGTTTCTTTTAGTTTGATGGACAACGTAGCTCAGAAGAACTGAAGAAGTTTTGGCAAAATTGGGAGCATCCAAGCATCAACAAAAAGGAATGGACTGAGGAGGAAATAGAGAAGCTGAAGCAGATAGCAGCTAAATACAACTACGTGGACTGGCAGACCATTGCCCAGGAGCTGGGGGTAAGGTCTGAGCTGCCAGGTTGGTTCATTCTGGCTTTACTTTGCCTCTTGTCAGGTTTAAAAAACAATGTTAATACTAATTCACTGTTAATTAATGATTTCTGAGGAGTGTCCAAGAACAGTACCAAGAAGGTTTGGTACTTTAGCTTTTCCCTCTTGCTTTTTGTCCTCCTAAATAACCAGTTACCTGCTTCTCTTTGTTTTCCTTGAATTAAGACAAACAGGACACCTTTCCAGTGCTTGCAGAAATACCAAATCTACAACAAAGATTTAAAAAGGAAAGAATGGACCAAGCATGAAGATGAGATGCTTTTAGAGCTTGTTCAAGAGATGAGAGTGGGAAGCCATATCCCATACAAGAAAAGTAAGTGACCCACAAGTGACAAACCTGTCATTCACCTGGAATGCTTCACTCTCCCATTCTCTTTTCCTTGGTGGAAGCTGTGAGCTCTGCCTTTCCTGTACCTATCTGGAGTTTCATTATATCAGCAAGAATTTAATATCTTTTGGAACCTTTATCTGTATTGGGAAATTGGCTGAAACTGGCTGAGCACTGTTTTTTAAGAGATTAAAGTGCTTCTTATGGCAATCACTGATTGCAACTGTTAACCAGATAAAGGAAGAAGCATTAATTACTACAGAGTTAAATAAACCTTTTAATTTCCAGTTGCTTATTACATGGAAGGAAGAGATTCTGCTCAGCTGATTTACCGCTGGACGAAGAGTGTGGACCCCAGCTTGAAGAAAGGACCCTGGACACCAGAGGAAGATGCTGTAAGTTCCATCCTCTGGGCCTGGGATTGCAGGGTGGGAATGTTGGACTGCTGGGGTGTGGCATGGCTGTAGATCTGAGCTTTAGCAGTGGCACAGAGGGTAAAACAGACCAAGGTGGGCACTTCACAGCTCAAGAGGGCTTAGAAGCTTCTAGTTTTGTCCAGAGATTTGCACAGGAAACAAACAGAACTGCTGCTGTCTCAGGCCCATTAGGGTTGCTTCTGGTGAGGATCTGAGCTCTTGCTCTGTCTGGTGCACACAGATGCTGATGGCTGCAGTTAAGAAGTATGGGGAGAAGGACTGGTACAAAATCCGGACAGAAGTGCCGGGCAGGAGCGACGCCCAGTGCCGGGGCCGGTGAGTTCAGGCACCCGCCCCTGAAATAAGGGAGAGCTCTGGGTAGCAATGCTGGTTTTCTTCAGGCTTGGAGTGCAGTGATAATCTGATTTTCACAATCAGGATTGAATGTTCCTGACTGTAATGTTTTCATTTTGAAGGTATTTAAAAGCTTTGCACTGGGATGTAAAGAAAGGCAGGTGGAGTTTGGAGGAAGAGGAGAAGCTGATTGAACTCGTTCAGAAGCATGGCCTGGGTAGGTGTTTCTGTGGTTTAATCTATAGAAGTTTAGAGATGTCATTGAGGTTTTCTCTTCTTTCACTGTGAGTCCTGCAAGCTCTGCTTTGTACTGATGATTGCAACATCTTTGTATTGTGTGTTATGGGTATTAAGGGTCTGAGATCCATTCATGCACTGACTCTGTCTCTTATCCAGGGAAATGTATAACAAGTGTGTAATGGCTGCATTGAAAGGCCCCTTGCTCAGTTTGTGGCACAAATGAAAATGTTCTGTGTCCTTTTCAGGTCACTGGAGTAAAATAGCTTCAGAGCTGCCACATCGGACTGGCTCCCAATGCCTGAGCAAGTGGAAAATCATAATTGGCTCTAAGGTACTGTGGAAATCCTGCTGTGTCACAGTGTCATCTCTTCAATTAAGTTTCTCTAAACTAAAAGTGGAATCCTGTGAAATCAGTAAAAAAATTGACATTGATTTCACACAATCAAGGTTTTTGTTGTGGATTTCACAGTTTATTTCTTTGGTGGGTAAAGCAGCCTTTGTTCTGAAGGGTTGAAGTTAATATGCTATATATTTGTATATTATCCAGAGTTCTTTCCTGCCTTGAAATGCCTGTAAGGATGGGATATATGTAGGTTTTCATGTCTGTACCTCATGAGTTGCCAGTTTTGGTCCCAGGCACTCAAGAAATTCTGGTTGCTTAAGACTATATTGAAGATGGACTTGTTTCAAAAATCTCATTTCCTTTGGAAAAGGAAACTTCCTGATTTGAGAGAGTTGCAAGCCAGGGGTGAACACTGACTAAAACTTGTGTGTGCTTGTTTTTCCAAGAGGAAAAGATCTAGGGCGACCAAACAATGCAACAGTGAGGAGAGCTCCAGCCTGTCAGAGAGCAGCGGTGAGGACATGGAGCTGGACCTGACAGACTGCACAGAGGAGGAGGTGACCAGAACCACCAGGAAGGAGTGTGCAATCCCCAGCATTGACCTGTGGATACCAACAGGGACAGACATTCAGGAGGTAGCCAGAGAGAGATACCAAATCCAATCCCTCCTCTCTGCTGCCAGGGCTGGCACAGGGAGCAGCTGCAGTGACATTCCAGGGGCAGGATGTGATGAAGACAAAGCTGTTGATAAATCATGTGAGCTGAACACCCTGCTGAGGGGCATTGCACAGCCCTATTCCACAGATGTGCTGGTGAAGAATGCAGAAGAAGTGATAGCCAAGGTGAGCTGGGATGGGAGCTTGGATCAGAAGTTAGAAGGGAAGCGCAGCTGCTGCAGAAAGGGCAGGATGTGATGAACAGATAACATCTTGATGTTCATTCCCTTGTTAAATCAAAAAATGTGAAGATAATTACCCAGTCAATTCTGGTTTTTGAGTTTTTGGTAGATTCCTCACAAAAGCTTTTATGAAATAGGCATTTTGTGTTGTGATGATGCACAAGGATTAAAAGTAAAGGTCTTCAAAGTTGATTTCATTTAATAAGATACCTTCAACAGCAGGAATGTTGAAAACTTGTACCTGCTGTGCACATCCAATGCAAATAATTTTCTTGGAGTGACTTTCTCTTCTGTCTTTTCTTGTGTGCTTTCATCTTCAGGCTTCCCAGTGTGGAAAAGAAGTGCTGCAGGTTAGCCTGGAGGATGTGAGAACAATATTAAGGAATAACACGAAATTCCAGAGGAAACTGGTGAGTGCCTCTTGTGTCTTGTCTGCTTCTGTGACATGAGCACTGCCAGGCTGTGCTTTGTAGGAATTAATTTTTATATAATTATAGATCCTGCACTGTAATCCCAAGAGGAAAACTCACAGTTTTTTGCCCTAACTGCCCCATGAATATTTTGTCCTGGGACTAATGGCAGAACCTTCCTAATGGGAACTCTTAATTGTGTGTTTTTTCATGCATGGCAATTACAGATACTAAAACCTCCTGCCAGCCTTTTAGCCAAGCCCCCTGGAATGGGTGCAGATGCTGGCCAGGATGTCCAGGAACTGCAGGAGCTGCCAAGGAGAATTCGGTACAGGTACAAGGAGCACTGGAGGAGGCTGAGCCTGGACAGGAAGCTGCTGATGGCAGTGACCCCTTGGGTGGGCAATGTGCTGCTGCCCTGCACCTTGCAGGCTGGGAGGAGAAAAGGTATTGGAGACCCATCCTACCTTTGTCCCTACTTTCTGATGTCTCCTGAGTGAATTCCCAGCTGATTTTGATGTTGGATTTCTTTCCAGCTGCTGCTATTCACAACAATAAGTCAGTTGGTCTCACCAGCACTCCCCTGTTTGCACTACTCATTCAGGCAAGTTTTACTGTCCTAATAGCATTACTTGCTTTCCAACAGTGGGATTCTTTATTTCTCAGTATTTGAGGCTTAAATAAATGGTTTATCTTTGTTTCTTAAAAAAATAATCTAATTATTGGACTAACCTGCCTTCATGGTTTGCATATGAAATTTCTTAAATAAGTCCTGCATCAAAAGTCTGATCCTGCCAGGGCTTTTTCTCTAAGTGTAAAATATCCCCACAATGTGTGAAGTGTGTCCCCTCTATCTTGCTTTGTCACTGACCCCACCAAAACATTTTTGTTCTCCATCAAATGTTAATGAAGCTCTCACCTTGCAGCTCTTCCAGATTGACACCAAAGGCTGTATGAAGATTATTAAGGAGAGGAGGCTGAGGCAGTTGGAGCTACATGAGGCTAATGCAAGGAGCCCTCAGCAGGTATTGTGTTTTTAAGCTTTTCCCATTGAAGTCTTGACTACAATAAGCACTTTCATTGTGTGGCCACACAGTTTATATGTGTGTTAGCAGTTTGTTTTGGTTCAGAGGCAGAATAAAATGCTGGCTGTATGGCCATTTGTTCAGGAGGTGGCAGATGTGGGTTTGATTCACATATGTGCTGTTTTAATAATCTTTAAATTTATCAGAAATATAATTTAATATACTTTTTTTTTACAGGCCTCACAAAATACGGAGACTTCTTCAGGTACCTACCAGAACATTTATTTTTATGATGTACAAGAACTTTCACATAATTCATCACTGTTACATTAATAACCAGTTTAACTGAAGGAGAACTTTGGGGACAAACTTGTACTGTCATGCTCGTTTTTGCTAGCTCTTGGATCTTTAAACATGTTCCCCTTTGGTAAGGACTGAAAAAAAACCCTGGAGGGCTGGGGAGCCAGTGGCACTGGACCAGTTCAGGGGGGTGTTAAGGTACATTGGTGGCCCATCTCTGATTTCTGGGGGCAGTTACCCCTTGTTCAGTTGTCAGGACATGGCTTGATTAAATCAGGACTGTAGTGTTGTAGGAATTCTCACAAATGGGAATTTTGACACATTCCTTGATGTTTAATGAGAAATGGCTTTTGGAAATACTGTTCATTCACTGTCACTTTATGTCCTCTCCTCTGCAGGCAACTCATCCCAAGCTTGTTCTCAGAGGAATTCCCAACAGGGCAATCCGAAGGGTGCTGTCAGGAGACAACCTGCTGTGAGACCAAGGGACACTCCCACTGATGCCTGGGAGAGCTGTGCCCCAGCTGGGCAGGGAGCCCCCCCAGCCCAGTGGCAAAGGCAGAAGCCTAAAACTGTCTCACAATTGCTGTGGGAGAAGCGTTTAAAGGAGTCCCAGGCCAAGAACATCATGCAGAGGACAGTGCTGCTTGCCCCACAGCAGAGGCCAGCCAGCCTGCTGCCTGCTCTTGTCACTCCACAGGCTGCTTCTCCCGGGGTTCCCAACAGCATCCTGCCCTTCAGGTGGGTTGTGACCGCCCAGGCTCTGTTCCCCTGTGATGTGCAGGCTGTGGTGGGTGTTCCCCAGGTAATGCCAGCTGCTAATGGGAGAAATCAGTTTCAGACAACTGTGGTTTCCAATGGCAATGTCTGTGCTTTGGGAGAGACTCCTGTACCAGCTGGAGCAAATCTGCCTCACCCCAGCAGTGCAGAGACAAAAGGACCAAGTTCCCAGCTGAAAGGAGTTCCTTTGGGAAAGGCAGCTGACCAGTGCACAGTTCTCTTACCTGTGGCCTCAGGGAGTCCTGGATGCACCACATCCACTATTTCTGCTGTAACCCCTGTGCGTTCAGGTGGCTCCTCCATGGCTCCAGATTCCTTTGCAGCTCCAGCTGCCAGCCCAGTCCTGTGTGCTGTGGTGCTGCCTCAGACACAGCTCCCTGCCAGCACTCAGGGCTCTGGTTCCCAGCCTGTGCCCAGTCTCACCAGCTTGGGAAGGAGCAGTGACTCCATCACAACAAACAGGTCATCCTTCAACCCAGACAGCATCAGGAAACGGGCTGTGCCCTGTCCAGGAGCTGCAGCTCCTCACAACAATGTCCCAGGGAGCTCTGGTTGTTCTCGTGCCCAGGCACTGAGGAACAGACCCATTGCCTCCAAACCACCGAGTGCTGATGTCCCCCCCCAACCAAGCACTTCAAATGCAGAGAAGAATCTCCTTGACTTCAGCCTGATCTCCCTGGAGGACGAGGGGCTGGTGAAGGAGTGGCTGAGTGGGAAACAAGGTGTTCAGGTGCCATCACTGCAGACCAGGCTGCCTTATCTGCCACCTTTCCTCTGCAGTATAAAAACCCTCTCAAAGCTCCTTGTGCAGAAAGCAGCTCTGGAAGAGCAGGCAGCCTCTCTCCTGCCCTCTGAAGCCAGTGGGGATGGGAGCACTGGGGATGTTTTCCACGCTATTGGAGAACTGGTGCAGCAGAAACTGGGTGATAACCCTGCTTACCTCCTGCTGAAAGCCAGATTCCTGGCAGCCTTCACACTCCCAGCTGTCCTGGCAACTCTGCCTCCTCCCAAAGTGACAACAACTCTGTCAGCCGGCGTGAAGCAACATGAGGAGAGTGATGACGAGTGGCAGAGTGAGAAAGAAGTGTCTGAGGAAGAGAGTTGTGGGAAAAAATTACCAGGAGTACGAGAGGACTGGAGACTTAAGGATGAGCCTGGAGACAAAAATGCTGATTTACTAAATCAGGTAAAACAGATTCCAGGGGCTAAAAGCAGAAAATCACTGCCAGATAAATATTGCACTGGAATCTAGGGGGAAGCCCCCACTGTTCTTAAGTGTAGCAGAAATTTGGTCCTTTTGAATAAACACGGTTCTACAGCTGATGAAGGGAAAAGCTCTGCAGCTCATCTAGGAGGGTGAAAGCCCATGGCTTAGGTAGCACCTTAAACTTGCCATGACAGTTCCCAGAAGTGGGCATCAAAGCTCCCTTCCCTTTTCTGTTTATAATCTGCTGCCCTGGCTCTTGCATTTTTCAATTCAGGCCTTTGTTTTCACTCTGTAAATTGGTATTTTGTGCATTGTCTGACATTGGTAATGGAATGTTGTCCCGTGCTTCAGTTTGAAAGTAAATGAAAGATTGTTTCAGAAATCTTGCTGAGCTGCCTAAATCAGGAGGGTGGCTGAAGGGGTTATTTGTAATTCTCGTGGTGTTGATCATCTCCTGCTTCTGTTGCAGGGCATGAGGGCTGAGGAGAGCCCTGCTCAGTCTGCCCTGGGCTCCTGCACTGACGAGGATGATGCCAGAGCTCCCCAGCTCAGGAGAAGTACCCGCCTCAGGAAGAGGAGGAGGAGGATATGAGAAGGAAATGTGTCAGTAGCTCCTCAGTGGTTTGTACATCTTGCTGAGAAGCTGAACCACATTTGTCTGTGGTTCAGCTCAGACAGTGAATCATGACCCCAGGAAAGGACTGAAATGATCTCTGCTCTTGTTCCCTGAGGACACAGAGTTCTACAGTCACCATCAATCACAGCCTAAGGCTGGTAACATTTTGGGGAGAGGGAAAGTTGATGTCTCTATGATAAAATTATGTATAAACTCATGAAATTCCAACATTTGGCAGCCTTTCAGTTCATGCCCTGAACCCTACTTAGTATGCACCTAATTGGTAGCACTCTACAGGCTTGACAGTGGAGTTTTTCTTTAATACTTCATCTTTGAGCAGCTTGGTGGGGTTTGGGGTTTATTTCCCCTATTTGGCTTCGTTTCTGTACAGTTCTAACAGCTCACCTTCTGCAGGGTGCAAATGGGTGATGTCCTAATACCTGCTGAGGCTTTTGGTGCACCAGATGGAATGAACATGAAAAGTGTTTGAGTCACATGGTTGTCAGATGAGACTGATTGAGTATTTTTTTCTTGAAAATACATTTCAGGAACTCCAAAAAATGTCACTTTCCTGTAAAAATGCTGTGACTGATAGGAGCTGTTTGTGCTTTGTTACAGGGGTCACTGGAGTGAGCTCTGCCTGCATGGCAGAAGGAGATAATCTTTGCATTGTTCACTTTTACCACCTCCAATGCTTACTTGATGGACCTGGGGAAGAGGAAAATGCTGGATTGATTTTCCCATCCCTCAACAAAATCTGCATCTGTAGGCAAGGTGTAAAAATGAAGGAAACTGTCTGGAGGGAAATCTTTCAGGCACAGACTTCTGCTCTTTCAAACTCCCACCTGCCATAGATGCTGAGGAGGAATATTGCTTGAAATCCGGGGAAACGAGTAATGGTGGTTATTTATTTCCTTCTTGTGTTAGCCCCTATTTATGTGAATGTTTATCCCTGTTCAGAATATGTTAATTGGGTGTTTTTTAGTGCTGTGGCAGTGGCTTTGCTTGGTAACTGACTGAATACTGTGGAATAAGCAGCACATTAATTTTGTATCAAAATGACTCTTTAAGTATTTGTTGAAATACAGATGTTTTATTTTTCTCACTTAAAAATTACTGATGTGTTCTGTGTGGGTTTTTTTCCCCTGGTAAATAGTGCTTTTAATAATGTGTGTATGAGAGTGATTGCTAATGAGAAAAATGAAGTTTTCAGGCTGCATGAAAACCAGGGAAAATGGGGAGAATGAATATTCATGTGCCTAAAACTGCAGGATTGAATTAGGATTCTTTCTTGATTCTTCCACAGCCTGCCCTATACAGACATCACAAATCACTTTAAAAAAACTTGTTTCTTCATTTATAACCCAGCAATTTCTGTCTCACAGAGAGGTGCAAGGTTAGCTGAGGCAAAGCTGATAAAATCTAGAGGGAAAGTGCTGTGAAAGCTTCATTCCCCTGCACTGACTGAACTTCCCTGAGTGTAGTGGGGAGTTTGAGCTTTTCCACAGGGGCTCTTCAGGCAGAGCTGGGGACAGAGGGTCACCGGGTGCTAGTGTTGCTATAATTTGGTGTCAAGACTTTATGGAACAATAGGAATGATTGTGGAAGGCTCTCCTCTTGGCAATGTACTCTTCTTTCCATAGGCCACTATAGATAGCAGTTTTCCAGGAAATTCAGCTGTGGCAGGAGCTGCTGCACAGCTGTGCCTGCTGTGTCCAGGCTTTTGCAGTGAGGAACTGGTGGAAAAGGTGAACTGTGTTCTAAATCTTTGTTCGCCTTGGCAAATGCTGCTCAGAAGATGCCCTTGTCAATTATTTGTGGAAAAACTGCATAAGCAGCAGTTGGCTTTGTCCTTTATCAGGATTAAATTGATTTGTCACTAGAATAAAACCTCCCCAGGCTAAATTGGTCAATTAACAAGCACACTGATTACCTTCAGCAAGGGCACAGCTGACACAAGTACTGCATCTTTTTTTAGTGTAAAGCTAATTTAATGACAAGAAACACAGACTGGAACAATCTCTGAGCATCTCTGCCCTACTCCTAATGATAACATGGAAAAACTCTTCATAAACTTAGAAAGCAGAACAAAGAGTAGAGTGGGAAGCTGATGGGAACATGTGTCATGCTGCCATGGCATCAGAGCCTGTGTGTTCTCCAAGCTTTTTTAAAAAACACTCTGAGTTCAGCTCCAGGGCTGTGGGAAGTGGGGGAGGCAGGCTCAGGTCTTCTGGTGATGCTCAGCATCATCACAATGCTGCTTGCTGGGCTGCTCCTTTATTGCTGCCATGGCCACAGCTTGTCATTTGGGAACCATGGGTGATGTTCCTTGCTTTGCCAAGACTTTATTCCCTTTCCCTTTCTTGTCATAATTATGCTGGAAGCTTGAGGACATCCCAAATTAGAGGTGAAAAGATAGAAATCATTCTTTTCAGCTGAACTCTAAACTGAGAGTGAATTCTTGCTGCCACCTGTTTTCCTGGAGAAAGATGTTAACAGCTGGAAAGCCTTTGAAGATCCTCTTTTTTCTAATTGCGTGGCTTGTTTTGTCCCCTGGAATCAGCTGCACACACCTATGGCTGTGACTTTCATTCTTTTTAGTCTTTCTGACCTCTGCACAAGGAAACTTTCTGGACCCCAGCAGGTACTTCAGTGGGACAGATTAGAAAACAAAACCAGAATTAATCTGAAGTCATTGCCTATGTGTTGCTGCTGACTCACGATGCCATTACCATCTTTCTCCTCTCGCATCACCCATTCTGGCTTCCCCTTTTCTTATTTATCTCTTTTTTTCTTCTCCTTCCCTTTCCTGTGGTATAGCTGAGTAGTTTCCCCTTTTTTCTCAAACGAGATTTGTTCCTGGAATTATCTTTTCTCTAATCAGAATTCAGAGGGAGGCTGCACCCAAGACAGGTTTTCTCAGAACCAAGACACAGGAGGAGAATCAAGGAAGCTTTTGTGACTGCAGAGGTGAAGGTTGGTGATACAGAATGGCTGATATTAACAGGGGCTAAAAGTTTATTTTACAGTGAAGTAAAGTGTCAGCTCTTGTGAGTGCTAGATTTATTGTCTGTGTGGTCAGACAGAGCACAGGGATCTCACTGGGAGGTGGAGAGGGAAGAGTGAACTGCTTGTAGAGAAGAGGCAAAAGCTGATTGAAACACTTCTGCATTCTCAGTCTGTGATGTCCATGCTTTCACCACCGCTGCTCTGGGGCTTAGGGGCTTCTTGATTGGTTTTTTGGTGGTTTTTTTCCAGACAGGACAAGGCTGCTCAGTGATTCCCCCCACTGCTGACATGCTGGAAGAGGACAATGATGAGATCTGTTGGAATAACCTGGAGAATTTCCGTGTGAAGCTGATCTCAGTGATTGACCCTTCCCGGATCACCCCTTACCTGCGCCAGTGCAAAGTGCTCAGCCCTGATGATGAGGAGCAGGTTCTCAATGACCCCAGCCTGGTCATGCGCAAACGGAAGGCAGGTGGGAGCACTTCAAGTGCTTTTGTGGGGTATCCAGGCCAATGGCCTGGAATGGCCTGGTTTGGGATTCTCTGGGGGGTTGGACACTGGAAGGACTGCCCAGGGAGGTGCTGGTGTCACCCTCCCTGGAAGTGTTGAAACAAAGCCTGGATGTGGCACTTGGTGCCATGGTCTGATTGACAAGGTGGTTCAGTCATAGGATGGACTTAATGATCCCAGAGGTCTTTTCCAACCTAATTTATTCTGTGATTAGATCCCAGGGACTTTTGCATGGGGAGGAAGTGAAGCCATTGTTTCTTAAGTTATAAAAAGATAAAGAGAGAAATAACTGTATAGAATATCCTGTTGCTACGATTTCAGGTGTTCTCCTGGACATTCTTCAGCGAACAGGACACAAGGGCTTTGAGGCGTTTATGGAGAGTCTTGAGCTTTATTATCCCCAGCTGTATAAGAAAATAACAGGCAAAGAGCCCAGCAGGGTTTTCTCTATGATTATAGGTAATGTTTGTGTTCTCAACAGCTCTTCCTTTGGTGCTGCTTAGCAGAGTCAGGAGCATTCCCTGCCTTGCTCCATGTGTGCTTTGGAAGGGTTCTGGGAAGGGAGGCTGGACTGGGGAGCGGGGGGAGGAAGCAGAAGGGTGAATTCTTCCTTCTGCCTGTTGTGTCAGTGATTCTGTGGTGCAGGAAGGCACAGAGCAGAGAGGCACAGTGGGGATAATTTGATCCCCACACATCATCAGGGCTGGCTGCAGTGATATGGAGGGGAAACTGAGCTCTGTGTGTGCCAGGACAGCAGAGAGTGACCCCTGCCCCCCCAAACAGACACGGCTGGCGAGTCTGGCCTGAGCCAGGTGCTGATGAACGAGATCATGAAGCTGCAGAGCGCGGTGCAGGAGGAGCGGCGCAGGGCGCAGGAGCTCACGGTGTGGCTGCACTCCAAGGAGGACACCCTGAGGGAGATGTGGGTCAGGGACAGCCTGCTCCGCAAGCACCAGGAGCGGGCCCAGAGGATGAAGGAGGAGAGGGACAGCCTGAGCAAGGAGCTGCGCAAGTGCAAGGACGAGAACTACAGCCTGGCCCTGAGCTACGCCAAGCAGAGCGAGGAGAAGAGCGCAGCCCTCATGAAGAACAGGGACCTGCTGCTAGAGGTCAGTCACAGTTTCTCCAGCTTCCCCCTTCTTACCTGGCCCTGGAAGGCTGCACTGAGCACCTTGTCTTTGCCAAGGATGCTCCAGTCCAGCACGAAGCACTGAGTATCTTCTCAAGCAGGTGTCTTTGGGGTGCCTAGCTCAGCCTGTAGGCCGTATTGCACAAGCTGTGCTGTGAATAATGACCAGTCTTTCCCTCACTCAAGGCTGCTCTCACAAGGGCAGCACAGGAACATGTACCTGCTAGCACACAGGCGGGACTCTGGTCCCCTGAGCACAAAACTTCCTGAGGAAAACAGAGCTGGACAGAAACTTGCTGGGGAACAGAGAACTGGTTTTGCAGGCCAGAGCTTTCTCCTTGCTCCTGCTGAGCTCTGAACCTTCTTGTAGATAGATCAGCTGAAGCACAGCCTGATGAAGGCTGAGGATGACTGCAAGCTGGAGAGGAAGCACACGATGAAGCTGAAACACGCCATAGAGCAGCGCCCCAGCCATGAGGTGGTGTGGGAGATCCAACAGGAGAAGGAGCTGCTCTTGGCCAAGAACCAGGAGCTGGAAAACACTCTGCAGGTTGGTGGGGTGGTTGAGTATGGACTCAAGGGATTATTTGTAGCAGCCAGGGCAGCGATGCTGCAGTGAAGATTGTAGGGGTCAGTGGTTCCTCAAGAGCCGTGACAAGAGAGAACTGATACGGAGTTAGGTGGTGGCCCTGTCTCACTTCTTCCTTTGTCCTGCAGGTTGCCAGGGAGCAGAACTTTGAGAAGAGCCTCTCCAAAGAACCTCTGGAGAATGACTGCAGCCAGACTGTGGAAGAACGCCGGGAGCTGGTGAACACCATTTACAGCCTGCGCAAGGAGCTGCGCCGAGCCAAGGTGCTCCAGGACAAAGTAGGTGCTGCTGTTCAAGTTCCTGCTGAGGGCCACAGGTAAGACAGGCAGGTGAAGCACCTGCAGTGTCTTGCCTGTGGAGCAGAGCAGCTGCTCAGGAGCAATCCCTGCTGTAGTACCTGTATTTCAGCACTCCACCTGTGGCAGGTGACAGCTCAGACACCCCATGGAGCTCTGGCCAGAGCAGTCTGTGCCACAGAGCAGGAGTGGGGACAGTCTGGCTTAGACTCTGCCCACAAGCAGGTGCTTTTGACCTTGTGTCAGCAGTTTGCAGAGGAAAAAGAGGTGCTGGAGCTACAGTGCACATCTCTGAGGAAGGACTCCCAGATGTACAAAAGACGGATTGAAGCCGTTCTGCAGCAAATGGAGGAAGTAGCTCTGGAGAGAGACCAGGTGATAAAACATTCTTCACAGCTTTTTGGGCAGACAGTGCCACCCTGTCTGTGCTGTTGTGTGAATACCACGTGTTGTCCCTCTGCACAGGCTCTCCTGACCCGAGAGCAGTTCCATGTACAGTATTCCAAGAACCTGGTGGAGAGAGACGCCTACCGCAAGCAGATCCGGGAGCTGGGGGAGAGATGTGACGAGATGCAGCTGCAGCTCTTCCAGAAGGAGAGTCAGCTCCTGGCCACTGAGGCCAAGCTGAAGAGGCTGCAGCTGGAGCTGCCCACACTGGTATAATTCTCCTCCCCTTGGTGGGATTGGGAGGCTGAGGACGGGGTCAGACTGTGGCTGTTCCTACGCCTTTGCACCTGAGCAGCTCCAGCTCATCAGGCAGTGAACACACCTGCCTGAGCCACCATCAAAATTAATTAAAACCATTGCCATGCAAATGCTTAGTATAGAAAATGAAAAGTGTCATGCTTTCTATGACCTCACCCTGGTTTCAGGCATGGAAAAGCTGGACAGATGCAAGCTCAGGCCACCTGTGTTGGAGCATTTGTGAGGGGTTCCTCAACCACCAAAGGGTGACTCTATTTAGAGACTGGATGTGGGCCATTTGGATGAAATGGGGAGTTAAGTTTTCTGCAACTAAATTAGATATATTTTAATTAATATGGCATCTTGTGTACTTTCTTGAGTGGCCAGACAGGGGTGTTGGAAGCAGCAAGTCCACACGTCTCTGCTTTTTGGAGCTCTCACTCTCCTGTATGTTCCCTTGCTGTTGCTTCCTTGCTTATGAGGAATGATTATACTGGTTTTGTTTCAGACCTCTGACCTGGATGACTCCTCCTCCAGAGATTCCCAGGAAGTGAGTAGGGTGCCTTGTTTACCTTTCACTTTCCGTCTGGGATGATTTCTTGTTCCTCACCTGTGCTCAGTTCCCCAACTATCAGCAGTTTTCAATGGCTCAGGCTCATTTCAGTGATACCAAAAAGTCCAGAGGCAGCAAGACAGTGACAGAATCTCCCTGTGTCCTGAAGTTCTAAGTGTAGGACACAGTTATGGCATTAGTCAGCAAGATTTGTTGTGTCTAAGCAAATCAAGGGAATTGAATTATTTTGAATTGCTTTTAATTGTCTCTCTGGTGTGAGAACAGGTAAAAATAAGTCTTACCCTGGAGCCATCTGTAGTAAAGAGTTTTACTTAGTTCATAACTTCAGTGAGGGAGTGATTGTCAAATTGTCTGGAGGCCAAAAGTATAAATGAGGACAAAGGAAGCTGGACCTATTAATGGAGGATAAATCCATGAGCAAATCTGTAACTCCTGGCTCAGTCTGCTGTTTGCTGGCAGCAACAGGGAGGGAGAAGTTGGTTGTCCTGGGTTTTATATTCCTTTATCTGTTCCTATAGACTGAGCGACAGTTCTGATGTTCGTGCTCTGTTTTTTGCCCCACAGCTTGTTCTTCACAGTCACCTGGATGAAGATACACAGATAGCAAAAAGTAAGGGGAAAACACTGAGTTTTGGAAAGTTCTGGAGAGGATACTCCATTCTGTTTTACTTTCCTGGAAAATCTAAATGATCTTTTCATTCATTGAGATGGGAAATTTTTCACTGAAACTAAACAGCACTGATCCAAAAAGGCTTTTTTTAATTATTCTAACTTGTTCAATTCAAAAATATCTATTGTAACACCTGTTCACTACAGAAGGAGTTTCACCAAAATAGGGCCTGGTGTGAAGTGTCATGATATTCACAACTTGAGGAGCGGGGAAGAATAAATGATGGATAAAATAATGATTAACAAATTTCTCACAGGGGCCTCTGACATGATTATTTTAATGCAATGAGCAGAGGAGCTGCTTGGCAAAGGTTTTTTTTGCTGCTGCTTGAGTTGGAAATGGAAAGCTCTGTCTCTTTCTGAGCGTGGTGGGGAACTCCACCACTCTGGGAAAGATTCATGGCTCAGTTAAAATGAGAAGTAACTTGTGATTGATCACAGGATGGAATTCTGAGTGCTTTGGGCTTGGTTTCAGTTCTGCTGTGGACTCTGTGCAGTTACACCACAGCAGTTGGAAGAGCTGCTGGAGAGAGAAGTTACTTTGCAATGGCAACTCTGACTAAAGCTATGATGTTTTTTATCTTTCAGAAGATTGCCTGGGAGTACAAAACCAGAAACTCAGCCCTCAAGAGAGCCATCTGCCCCCAAAATCACCAAGTGTAAGAGAATCTTTGTGGGCTCTTCTTTACTGTGATTGGGGTTTGGGATCTCTAATATTCTCATTAATGATGGATCTACCAGCTTGGAGAAGCAGGTCAGCAGCTCCTGCTTTTCCAAACTCTGAGCACTTAGTTTAGAATCCACCCTCCAAAAAGGGTGAGCTCCGAACAGGAAAACATTTACAGTGGACATTTCTCCATCTGTGCATAAAAGCTTCTTCTAATTACATTCTGCCCTTCATCTTTGGGTGGGGATGTTTTTGCAATTGTCTGCAGAATTACTGTTGGTGCAGAAAACAGACTCCCAGAATTGTAGATGTTGAGGGAATAGATGTAGTAAAACTGTGTTAAACAGAAGCATTACCATCCTGCACACACAGTTAAAAACCTGCTGGTACTTGACTCTGCAGATGCGGGAAGCAACCTGGTGTTAACACGGATCTGATCAAGAATAAATTCATATGATTTTGGTTTGGTTTTTTCCCATTTCAAGGAGTGTGGCTTGGCCAATGAGGAACTGGCAGAAAAGGAGAGGAAGAGGATGAAGGACTGCTTTGAGCGTTACCGAAGGTCTGGGCTGCAGTAAGCAGGGCTTATCTGGAAATATCCATGATTTGTATTTCCCTTTTCCTGTTCCCAACCTTGATTCATGGAGGGCATAAAATGAACCACAAAAGGGACTGACACATGCTAACAGTATGAAATGTTGATTGTTTGTAGAAAACACTTTCTAAAAGTTGTATGTCTGGTCTTGTTTTCAGAAAAAGAGCAATGAGAAGGGCACCCAAAGACCGGCACCATGAGGTGGACTGGGAGAACTCCTCTGGCAGCGACAACACCGACACCGAGGGCTCCTGAGGGAGGGACAACACCGACACCAAAGGCCCCTCAGGAGCCAATCTGAGGGGCCACCAGCTTGTGTATAAGGGTGGCTGTGCCTCTCAATTTCACTCACAACGGACTGTTTAGATTTTAAAACCACCCAAACAACCATTTCTGAAAAGTGCTCCAGTGACACTATTGCGTGGCTCCGACGCCCGCTTAATAAACAGGTTTAAATATCTGCGTGTGAGGCAGGGCCGGGCTGAGCTGCGGGTTAATTACGGGTTAATGAAGGGCATTGCCCGACACCCTCATGGCCGCCGCCCGCACCCAACATGGCCGCCGGTGCCTCAGGGCCCGCCCCGTGCGCATGCGCGGGGCCATGCAGCGTGCGCTGAGGGCGCTGCTCCGGGAGCTGCTGCCATGGCGGCCCCGCCGCCCCCCGCCCGGCCTGAGGGGCCCGGCCCGCAGCGCCCCGGGACAGCTCTGCGGTCCTGCCCGCCCGCTCTGCACCGCCCCGGGACAGCTCTGGGGCCAGGCCCGCCCGCTCTGCACCGCCCCGGGACAGCTCTGGGGCCAGGCCCGCCCGCTCTGCACCGCCCCGGGGCCGCCGCCGGCCACGCACTATCGCCTGGTGTACACCTGCAAGGTGGGCGCGGGGCCAGGGGGCTCTGAGGGCACCGTCGCTGGGGTGGCCGGGGGGCTCCTGGTGTAGCTGTTTTCTTAGTTTTAAACTTGCAAAGACTAACCCAGAATGGAAGAGCACTCTGGAGGTTTCAAATCCTTCGTGTTGGAGAAGGATGTTCGGGATCTTGTATGTCTGAGGGTGGAGATCCCACAGTGTCTGTAGATGCCCCTCATTAGGGAGTCACAGAAAGCAGTAAAACCTCTCTCAGCCTTTGTGTCTCGGCCTGAACTCACGACATTGTAACAGGATGGAGCCGACTTAGGATAGTTACGAGGTGAGAGAAGTAAGACACTTTTAATGGCAAAAGTATTTTTGTCTTAAAAGTTCCAGGAATTGCAGTTACCCTGCTCATAAAATTCATTTTGTTTTTTAGGTGTGCCAGACCCGCTCGGCCAAATCCATCTCTAAGGCTGCCTACCACCGAGGGGTGGTGATCGTGACATGTCCTGGCTGCGGGAACCACCATGTCATCGCCGATAACCTGGGCTGGTTCTCCGACCTGGAGGGAAAGAGGTGAGAGTGTCAGCAGGATCCTCCTCACACCCTGCTCCTAGGCGCAGCTTCCTGTGCTGGTATCTCGTTTCACTGATTTTTTTTTTTTTTTGGAATGTGGCTCATACCAGAAACAGAGTTTCATCCAGTTTGTTAAAATACACAGACTCTATTTTCAGTTACTATAATTTCCAGACTGTCGCTGTCTGGGATCCAAATAAATTGGTGTGAAGCTGCAGCCGAAGCTGTGGGATACACAGGGATCCTTATTGCTGCCAGCAGGTGATATGTTGTTCCCCTCAGGCCTTATCATTTCACTGCTGGGTTTTCTTGGATGTTTCAAGTGTGTAGATTGATCTGCTGTGGAATTCCAGTGATTTCTAACTTCCTGAGATATCTTTAAAAGCTTCTGTTTAGCTCTAATTGTTAAATTATTGATCCTAGTGGATGAAAGTACTCCCAGAAGGTTGGGGTGGTTTTCTGTGGTTAATTTTGGGTGGTTTTCATGGGGATGTGCCTGTGATTCCCTGTGTAGTGTCAGTCCTGAGGGCAGAGTGCAGTGGGCCTTTGCTGTGGTGTCACTGTTGGTTCTCAAATCACTGTCCAGGAATATCGAGGAGATCCTGGCTGCCAAAGGGGAGAAGGTGAGACGTGTGGCTGGTGAGGAAGCCCTGGAACTGCTGCTGGAAAGCTCGGCAGAGCCCAGGCCCCAAGGTCAGCTGGCAGAGGGGGATGGCGGGGAAGCCCCCCCAGATCCTGGCAACAAGGGACACACCTGACACGAGGGATTGTGGCCTGTGGGACAGATGTGACACGTGGCATTGTGGCCTGTGGGACAGACCTGCCATGTGGGATTTGGATCATTCTGCTTGTGGCAAGAGACTGTTCACCTTCATTCTCTGATTTCAACTGTTTGTTTTTAAAATAAACTTGGGCTTGGGTTTTCTCTGTTGTGTCTTTGCCTGGTGTAGTTTGCCTTTGATCAAGCTGGTATCTTTAGAGATGGTTGTGGATTTTTTTTGCTCTTTTTTCTGGTACTTGTTTTGCTGACTTTCAGGCAATAATTTCCAGTGCCTCAGCAATGTCCCATGCCTGGTTTTGTTCCCTGCTGAGAAGGCAGCCAGAAATTCTTTGTCTATGTGTGTTTAACCTAGTGAGATGCAGCTGGAGCTGGAGGTTTTAGGGATGCTCAGGTGTGGCAACTGAAAGGGAGCAATTGATACCACCTGAGGGGATAGGTCCCAAAATTCTAAAGCTAAAATGACCCTGCAGGAAAGTCAGATCACCTGCTTTTAATGCAGCCAAATGCCGCTTTTATCTGTTCTTTTGACATCTTCCACAGTTTTGTTTCTGTGCCACTCATGTCAGGGTTGAAAGTTTTGTATTTTGATCCCACTCGAGCTCCAGCATGGGGGTTTTACAACTCCTTGTTGGTGAGGGGGAGTGTGTGGGTGTGAAGGCAAAATTAATAGTTGTGGAGCATGGTGGAGAGAGGTGGAGGACCTAGAAAGTTGTCTTGGCAGATATTGAGGGGCTTATTAGTGCTATTGCAGTATGTTAAGATTAGTTAGAGATTTAAAAAGTAATGAATGACAGATGTAGGAGTTTGTCAGCACTCAGCTCTAGTAGTGGTGGATCAGGCACTGAGGTGATCATGTTGTGCTTTGTTAGGGCTGTGGGATAGCTGCTTTCTTAGGGTTTTCAGCTTGCCAAAGACTAATTAAGTTTGGAAGAGCCTTCTGGAGTCTAATCTGCTTGTCAGAGGAGGATATTCAGGATCTTGTGAGTATCTCTAAGGGTGGAGATGCCACAAGTTCTGTGGATCCCCCTCATCACTAAGCCACAGAAAGTGGCAGTAAAACCTCTCTCAGCCTTTGTGTCTTGGGCTGAGCAAACCCAGTTCTCACAGCCAGGCAACTCCAGGTGCCTGTGGTGCTTCATCAGCCAAGGATTCAGTGAGGGCATTGCAGGCATTAATGACTTTCCTTCATCTGGAGTGTTTGTTACTATTTTATTTGTGTTGCATTCTAAGTGTTGGGTCAGAGCACCAGGAAAGTTCCTGTGGGCGTGTCAGTGCAGAGTGATGTAACAGGGGCAGCAACTTCATCAGCCAGCTCCTGGTGAGACACAGCTCTCCCTGAAACAGCCAGCTGCTGGAGTGACCCAGGATTGCTGTGTTCTCCCCCTGAGCTGTGCTGCTGGCACCTATTAGCACCGCTGGCAAAGTGTTTGTTTTATTACCTTTAATCTGAAAATCAGTGTTCTGCTTCCATGGTGCTGATACCTTTGATGGGGTGGAACAGAGCAGCTGTTGCAGGATCTGTGTTGCCTTGGAAACAACTAATTTACAATTTGGCTTTGTTATACTGTTTTCCTTACCTTTCTTACCTGTTACTGGGCCCCAGCTACAGGAAGGTCGTGTGAATTTTTGCTGTGTTATAGTAAAAAGTAGCAAAATCTATGTTGGCTGTTCCTAGATTTTAGTGTTTCCTTGTCCCAGTGCCCTCTGTCACCAGGTGCTCTTTGGGGGCAGGACAGAGACAGGTCCCTGTGCCCTGGGGGTCCTCTGTAGCTCTGGGCATGGAGGGTGGCAGTTCTTGCTGCTGCTCTGAAGGTTCAGGCCAACATCAGGGGAAGGAATTTGCACACAGTACAAAAATATTTGCTTCTAAGAGATTTCAGGGTTTCAGCTGAATGTTTCGCTCCCTTTCTAAGCTGTTTCTTCTAAAAAACGTTGTGTCATGGGGCAGTGGGTTTGTTCTGGAAAGGGACACAGGTAAGCACATGGGTTTGCTTTAGCCAGAGGCAGGGAGGGAGGAGAAGCAGCCTTTCTCCTGAGTGTCTTTCTCCAGGCCTGACATCAGCCCTGTCTTGTGAGTGCCTCTGGATGCTTGTGTACAGCTGGGTAGGAGAGGGCAGGATCTCGTGTTTCTGCTGGATTTTTTAAGATTCTTCCTCACAAGGACCTGCCCTACACTGGGGACAGCTCTGCTCCCAGTAACTCCACAGCTGCAGCAGCAGCACTTCACGGGCCGGCAATGCCGCGCCTCTCCAGCGGATGTCAGCAGCAGAGAGCTCTTCCCGATGTGGGAACGAGCCTGGCAGCGTGGGAGAGAGGAGGATACAGCACAGCAGCCGCTGCTGCAGGCTGCTCTGGAGACTCAATGGTAGCCAGTGCCTTCTGCTCAGAGTGAGCCTGTGCTGCTCAGGATGGAGACACAGGAGGTGAGACACCATCACTCACTCCCAGGGCTCACCTGCTCCTGGGCATCTGAGCCTCTGCACACCTGGGTTCTGTCCCCAGCTCACACACAGGGCTGCTGTGCCCAGGCACGCAGAGGTGTGAGAACACCTGATGAGAACAAGCTGGTGGCTCTTTATTAATCTGTGATCAGGGCTGGCAGTGGCCAGCACAAATAAGCCAGACATGGGAAACCCAGCCATGACTTGGCTTCATCCTCACACGGCTCAGGATCCAAACTGCTGCTCCCAGCCCGGTCCAACAGCCTGCTCATGGCTGCTGTGCTGTTGCTGTGTGTCTGCTCCAAGGGCTGGGGCCAGGGCTGTGCCCAGCACTCCCTGCCCTTGTCCCCTGGCTCTGGGGAACAACCCAGCTTTGGGCCAGGCGCCGGAGTGGCACCAAGACTGGGCAGAGCCTGAAAGGAACTGCTCAGCCTCTCCTCAGCCATGCAGGGCTGCTCTGTCTGCCCTGTAGTCCTGGAAACTTCTGGGCAGGGAATTCTCAGGGCTTTGTGCCTTCTCTCCACAGCCACATCCATGCTGGCAGGCAGAGCTGGGATGGTGGTGGCTGCCAAGAGCCCCCTAAAGTCTAAAGCAATGTGGAGGTGGGTGCACAACACATTTCTTAGCACAGGTGGTGGTGTCTGTTACCAGAGACCCCCCCCCCCATTCACCCCCATCCCTATTCCAAAGGGCCAGGATTAATCCTGCTGTCAGCCAAGAAATAATGGAAATGAGTATTTGCACTGAAGCTTAGACACAAATATTTATTAAGCACAATTCCCCCCACCCCTTCCCCTTGAGCTGTACTCATTTCTAATATATTAATCCATTTGGCAGATTATTTTTTAGAAAAAAAACAAGTACCTGTGGGTTGGAAATTCCCCATTAAAATGACATTAGCAAATGCACATGTAAAAAATAAATAAGCTCATACATTCAAGTATATGGCAAATAATACCTCAATAATACCTCTGAAAGCTTAATGGTCAGGTTCCAGTTCACCACCTGGCTGAGAGCTGCAGAGGCCTGAGCCTGCAGCTGGTCAGGTACTCATCATCATTGTTTTCCTCTTTTACAAATGCCAGCTTAGCTGGTAGGTACAGGATGGGCATCTCCTCCTCTCCCCTCTCCAGAGCTCTGCCCAGCCCCAGCCAAGCAGCAGGTGAGTGCTCCCAGGTAGCAGGTAAACTGCAGCTACCACTCCACATGGTCAGTGCAGGCAGGGTAAATGCCCCATGAGCAGCATCACTGGTCTAAAAATATCTCCCTGCTGGTTGGGAATGTTTCCATCAAATGCATTTTGAATGGAAAGTGCTGATTTATTCTCTGCAGGAACGACGCTGCTTCGGCACAGCTCGGCGCTGGAGTTTCTGAAGTCCAGCATAGTCTCTGGTCAAGCAAAGGAAAAATACTGCACCTCCTCAGGTCAGGTCCCTGCTCCCCTCCTCCAGCTTTTCCAGCTGGTCCAAAAGGGGAAGGAATGACAGTAAATGTGAGTTCCCAGCCAGCCCCCCAGGCTGGGGCTCTCCTGAGGCTCCAGTGGCTGGAGACAGGCGGACAGAACCAGAGTGTCTCATCACGAGCAGCTCAGTGCTGGGTCAGGGAGAAACAAGGGGAGGGAGGGGCCCTTGGCCCAAGCTGCTGTTGGACACAGAATGCAGGAGGGACGAGCCATGGGCAGAAAGCTTTGCTGGCTGTTGAAGCAGGGCTCTTGTCACACACAGGTTCTGTCTTGAACACCCTCACATTGGCTCAGTGGGAGCAGAAGCTGTCCCTGCTTGCCATGGGCTGAACACTTGGGGCAGAGACTCTTTCCTCCTTCCTCCTGCCCAGGAACAGCCCCTGCCATGGGGGTGCAGTGGGCTCCAGAGGTAACAAATCCCACTAAAGCTCAGGGTGAGTGAGGGTTTGTCCTGCTCAGGAGGTCCTGCAGGGCTGCAGCTGGAAGCAGACAATGTCCAAGGTTCTCCAGAGAGTCCTCAGCAAACCTAAAATACACTCAGGTGTGTGGGACCACAATGCAGCTGGGGTGGAGTAAGGTTTAAAGGACTTGGGCTCTTTTTCTCCTGTAGAAGGAACAAAGCTGAACAAGATGTTCCAGAAAAGGATCCAGAGCCATTTCTGTCAGGGAAGACAGGAGGACTTAAAAATGGAAAAGGTGTTCTTCCCTTTCCCTGTTCAAATAGAAGTGTGGAAATAAAAGACATCAAGGCTGGAGTTAACTACCCCCTGTGGGCTCCTCCAAGTTCCTGGGGTTTTAGGTGATGAGCAAGGGGCTGCTAAAGTCTTCCAGGTGCTGTGCCCAGAGTTACAGTGGCCAAGTGTCCTAAAAAAACCCCTTATTTAAAAACTGTCCCCCATCCGTTGGGCTGTCCTGTAGGAACACGATGGAGGTGCAGCTCCCAGGACAAGACTGGGAGCACAGAAGCATTTGGGCTTAAAACCGCCTACTCTTTTTCCTTTTTAAAAAACAAAATAAGCTGAAACAACCCCCCCAGACCAAAGCCCAGTTCTTAGCTGGAACCAGGCCTCTGCTGCTCCTCCTCAGCCTCCTCCTGGGCTGAGGCCAAATCCACACGCTGCTCGTCCATGCGTTTGGCCTGGACACGCTGGATGAGGCTGAAGAAGTCTTCATCGGGCATGGTGGGGCCTCGGGGGATGGAGTCTGGTGGAGCACAGCGCTGGTCATCGATCCTGGAGGACTGCAGGGGGAAGACAGGCGTTAGCACAGGGCCAGGACAGCCCTGCCATGGAGGAAGGGGCTGGAGCAGAGGTGTCAGAGCTCCCCCAGCCCTGTGCCCATACCTGACACTTCATGAGCATGTTGAAGAACTCGTCCCCGGGCTCCTGGGCATCCCCCTCCACACGCAGGTGGCCCAGGTTGTTGTGGGTTATCCGCAGGCCGGGCAGGTTGCCCACGTTGGCACGTTGGTCATCCAGACGCCTGCTCTGGGAGCTGGCAATGAGGTCAAAGAACTCCTCTGTCTGTGGAGATGCCATCAGGGTGGACTGTGCTGGGGGAGAGGAGCACACGGCAGGGTCACAGCTCTGCCTGCCCCTCCTGAGCCTAAATCCCCCTCCCCAGACTCCTCTCCAAGCCACACAAACGCAGCAGGCAGCAGCAGGGGAATCAGGTGCCTTGATAAAGCAGAACATCACACACCCACCTTGCACAGCTGGCTCCCCTGTGGGGCTCCCTGCCTTTGCTTGGCCAGCTCCTGGAGGCCACCAAAGGTGCCACCTCAGCCCAGGAGCTCCAGTGGGATCTGAACCACTGCCCGTGTACCATCCCTGCTGTTTCCAGCACTGCCCCTTCCACTCTGGATTCCACCTGCACCAAGAGGCACAGGCAGAGCTGGGCAATCGCACAGAGTTCCTGATGGTCCCTGTGGCTGTGACAGGCACCCACACAGTCCCAGCACCTGGGAATAACTGCAGACAGGCCATTAGCAAAGCCCAGGCCTGGCTGAGCCTCTCACCTGGCAGCACTTTCCCAAGCCCCCCAGAAATGCAGGGTGTTTGCTCAAGGAGAGGCACTGCCGAGGTGAGTCCGGCTGTCACGGGCTGCAGGACCTGCGTCAGCACCAGCAAAACTCTCCTGAGCTCTGCTTCTTCTCATCCCACCGAGCAGAGCCTGGGCTGTGCTGGGGGTCCCAGTCCAGAACCAGTGCATGTCATCTATCCACCTCTGACCCTTTGGAAACACCCCTGGGCAGCACTACCTACACAAAGAGCCTGTTGGCTCCTGCAGTGGCTGGGTAGGGGAGGGCTCCCAAACAACAGACACTGCACTTGGACAGGAACCATCAAAGGAAAACTGAGAAACCCAGCCCAGGTGGTGTTACTTTCCCTGAGCACAAAGCACTGGAGCAGAGCCTGCCCCGAGCCTCCTGACACAAGTCCTTGGAGCCCCAGCTCATGGAGCTGCACAAACACAAGAAAATCTCAGTACTGACGCAGGGATGAGTTTCCTCCCCTTCAGCTCACAAAGAATCCTCAAAAATAACACGTCCAAAAGGCTCCAAGCCCAAATGAGCCGAACAGAACGTGGGGCTGCTCGTGCATTCTTTATAAAGCTCCGCATTTTCAACCCAATCTCCTAAATTACACAGCTGTTACAGCCAAATGCACTTGTGTGTCAGAAACACATCTCTTGACAAAGCAATGCTCTCCACCTTATTTTTAGATGATAAAACCCTCTCACCTCACAGCCAACCTGCCTTCCTGCCACAGGCTGGCCTTCAGCCCCTGCCCTGGCACATGCTCCCTGTGCTGCGGCTCTGGGAGTGGTGTCAGGGGGCTCCTCTCCCGTTTGCACTTCATATTCATTTGGAAACTGATGATGAACAAATCCATCAGGTTAAATAACTGGTTTGAGCCCTTTGTGCTGGTGATTAAAGTGCGTGAGGGTGATCCGTGCATTTTAGAGCTTCTCCCCCGCTTGGGTTAAACAAAGGCCCTGAACACTGAAAAAGCCACAAAACCCAAGTGCAAACAGAGCCCTGCCTTTCCTGCCCCATTTGTCAGGCGCCTTCCTCAATTTATCCCCATCCTTCCTAGGGCTGTTTGCCTGAGCAGCTTCCCACTGTTTATCCATCCTTCTGGCTCCTCTGTCCTCATACAGCACCTATCACCACCGCATCCAAGAACAGTACAAAACCCAGAAGTTTCTCCTCCATGGCAACGCTGTTACAAAAACTGGCAATATTTTAACTTGCCTGAGAAAGCCTGACCTGGCCCCTGCACATCCCAGACACCAGGTTCTCACAAAGCTCCCTCAGCAATGGCCATCATCATCTTCCTCCTGGAGGTACTGGAAGTGTCACAAGTCCTTGTGCCAACCTCCCTGTTCAGAATCCAAGACCTAAAGACCCACACTGAAAAAATCCAAGTGTATTTTGCATTCCTCTCGCTAATTTACTCCCCAAACCTTAGCTCACATTCTCCAGCCTTTCCCTCGGCAACCATTTACATAAGAATGTTTTTTTCCTTCCTTAAATAATGACGGAGATTGCCAAGGAACTGCTAAAGTTCAGAGAGCTGAGGCTCAGGGAAAACATCACGGGATGCACGGCAAACCACAACAGCTGGGCACGCCACGGGAGCCGCGTCACTCCCACAGGAACAGGGACTTGGGAACGCATCAGTGCTCACATATCCGCTCTCCCAGGGCAGGGACCCGCGTGGCAGCTGCCTCCGCAGCCTCGGCCGGGCACTCCTCCAACGGGCAGCGCTGATCATCCATCCGGTTGCTCTGGAACTTGCTCAACAGGTCAAAGAAGCATTCCTCGTCCGAAGGGGTCCGGTTGATTTTCTAAGAGAGAGGAGAGGCAGAGTCAGAACACTCCAAACAAATCCCCGAATCAATCTCTCCATCCAGTGCAGCCTCAGGAGCAGCCGTGCCCTCTCCTGATCTGCTCAGGGCTGTGCCCCAGCGGACCAAGCCCCACAGTCCGGAGCCTGCTGGGGTCTCTGCTCCTCGGTCCCTCTGACCCCAGAGGCTCCGGGCACTGCCGCAGCCCAAACCCCAGCCTGGCGCACGGATGAGCCTCGTGCAGCCGCTGTCACTGCAGAGCAGCCAGAGGCACCTGGAGGCTGAATGGGCAAGAGGGGGAAGGAGACAGCATTCACCCTGGCACCGCTCCCAGGGGAGCTTCTGGGCTGGAAAGGGCTGGGCTCAGAGTGGCATGAGGGGAACTGTGCAGCCACCCTGGCTGGAGCACTGCCCTGCGCTCACCCAGGGCTCAGCCCAAGCTCAGGGTTTGCTTTTTCCACCAGCTAAAACCATCCTTTCCAGGCCACTGCTCCTCACACCCCAACACTTGCCCTCGCTGCCCCTGTGTCCTCAGCACAGCACTTGTAGCAGTCACCCAGCTGAAAATGCCACTAAATTACAGTTTTTCAGGACAACGGCTCTTGCACAAGAGCCCCAAATGGGCACCTTGCACTGGACAGGGATATATTTAAGCTGTGCTGCAGGAAGCTCGCGTTGGAGGCAGCCTCTCCAAGCCACTTCCAGCAGGGAGAGGGGCTGTGTGTCCTGATCTGGAACAGACAAAGCAGCAGGAACAACAGATCCTTCCAAGGAGTCACTTGGACTCAGAGATAAAATTAGCCAGTGATAAGAGGGGAATCTGCCAGGCTTGGGGATATTCCCTACACACCAAGCTGGTTCCACCACAGTTGCTGGAAAAAAATTCACAACAGAAAGCAGCCAAAACCTCTTAGAACTGGGTCTATCTGAGCTATTTTCTGGCAGTGGCCAGTCTGGGAAGGGGGACTGGGCTCCTCCTGAGGGGCTGCACATTCCACCAGAGAGAGAGAGAGAGGACACAGCCAGACTTCCCAGCAGAGCAAGGGATTCCCTTGGCTGCTGGTGAAGCAAAGTCATTCTCCCAGCTCTGCTGGTGGCCACTTTGGGCAGCCTGGGAGCCCTCCCAATCCCACCACACAGACTGCTGCTCCCCTCAAAGCTCTTTCCCACGGCAGGGACAGGCAAAGCCCTTCATGGGAGCTCTGCAGTGGGGAGACACTTGTGCTGACAGGGTTAAAGCCACAAGTTGGATTGGGTAAATGAAGGAAAACAATTTTCCTGTATGCTAAGCAAAGCAGATGAGATGCACTCAGCTTCTATTTAGGGCAGCGTCAAAATTAGCAGCGGGCCAGAGAGGAACACTGGCAATGTGGGAGCTGATCAGGGAGGGGAAAAACCCCTCTCACCTCCTGCCTGCCACGTGCTGATCCACTAATGGAGCCACAGCTCCAATGGACCCTCTGAACCACCAGCAGCTGTACCTCAGAAATCAAAGCTGGCTCGGGCTTGAACTGAGAATGAACTACATCTCTCACAGCTCTGCTATGTTGGGTTGTGTGACCCAAATTTCAGGGTAGAGGAGGAAACCGGTTCATTCACACCAAGCCTCCCTCCTGCTGTTCCACGACTGCATGGAGTAAATCAGAGAAGTCCTGGATCCAGGGAGAAGTTCCAGCTTGCAGGAGCAGCCTGGCAGTGCATGGCCAGAGCCCCCAGCTCAGAGCTCCCCCTCCACAGAGACCAGACCCCCCCTTGGCACATCCTGCAGAGACCCTGCAGTTTGGGCTGTCAGGATCCTGCTCCCAATGCACCTGGCAGAGAAGAGGATGCTCTAAATCAGTAGGAAGAGTAGCCAGAGCATGAGGGTGTGGGACAGGGTACCTGCCAGTGGCAAGAGAGGCAGGAGGTCAGTGCCCATGGGCCACATTAGTGCTGACAGGGCTGTGCCAGCCCAGGATGGCCCATGGGCAGCCCGAGGGCAGCACCTGTGGGCTCCCTCCAGCCAAACCCTGCCCCAGGCCTGAACCTCTCTAATTAAAATGGCCAAATACGACAAGGCAGGAGCACTCGCTCCTTCCCTGCCAGGCTGCTCCCAGCCCCGAGGCAGGACAGATGGAGGTGTGATCACACCCTGGGGCTCACCATCTGCTCCGCTGTGCTCACCCGAGGCTTGGCACAGCCAGGGTCAGGAGGCTTCCCGGGAGCCAGGGTATCCCCTTAGGGGCTGAGCAACAGCCCTGCCACAGCACAGACACACAGCCACATCCCCACAAGGCTCCTGGACAGCAGCTTCGGTTTCCAGCCCCAAGACCACTTCTCACCTCGTGGCCAGTGTGCCTGTCTGGCCTCATCCCCTGTCCTCTGCCTCCAGCACTGCAACTGCCCAAATTCTGCCAACTCTCACCTTCCTGTGGTAGCCAGACACCCTCACAAAGAGTAAAACCAACCCCCCATCTGCACGGGGCAGAGGGAGCCGGAGGCTGCTGGCACTGCAGAGATCACCCCAGGGCAGATTTGGCTGCAAACACATTTGTCCTTGGTACGGGCACAGAGACGCTCCCACCTCTGCCCACACAGGGACAAGGACAAGCGCAGAGCCTCTGCTCCTGCACCCGGACCTCGACCAGGGCAGGGATGGCACCATCCCAAGCAGGAGGAGTCATGGGGGTCAGAGCTTTGTTTGCATTTTCTGAGAGTGGCAGGGAGCAGGACTCTCTCCTTACACAGGCCACTGGAAGGCAGCCAGGCTTTTGCACACATTCCCTCGCTGGTGGAGGAACAGGCTGTTTAACCTGCCTGGGTGGATTCAGGATGTGTAAAACCACAACCAAGGAGTTGGAAAGGCAGCAAAAACCAGCTGCAGAGAGCCTGCCCTGCCACTGTCCCCTCTCCCTGCAGGCTGGGACCCCCAGTGACCTTGGGGTCATTACGCCCCACGGAGAAGCACAAGTCTGCCCATTTTCCTCTCTGATAAACTCTCACACCAAATAAAACCTGACACAGTTTTAGGCTGAGAAGGTCCTGGGCTGCCCAGCTCTGCCCCAGAGGTGCAGGACATGGAGCAGCATCTCCTGTGGGAATTCCTCAGTCTGACCACTCCAGATGTGCTGGTGAGGCCAAGGCTGGGGCAATCCCAGGCGAGGCAAAACAAAGTCAGAACTGACTCCTGTGCCTCACCCCCCTTGCCCATTTTCACTCAGATTCTGGAAAGCCATTAAACAAAGGCAGAAAACCTCACTGCAAGAACTAAACCACTTCCCAGCTCCCAACACCTGAAGCCACAGCCCATATATGCCCTGCAGGGCTTCCACCTTGGACCCGCTGCCTACCCAGGACTCTGCAGAGAACCTTCCTCAGACACACTCCCACTGCCAAGCCTCATGCTGGGATCTGCACCCTGTCCCAATCTCTCTGTGGCACCTGAGCAACCCAGACCCCCAGCCAGCCCCAGCTGTGCCCTCCACAACACCAACATCTGCTGCCAGAGATCCCCTCAACCCAACGTTCTGCTGGCAGCTTCTCCCACAGCTTCCTGCTGCCCCCACAGCAGCTTGGGATGCAGCTCTTCCCACAGCTCTGCTGAGTCCCCCCAAAGCATCAGATCTGCTCTGGGACAGTGCCCCAGAGTCCCCAAACACCACAGCAGGCATTTCTGTGCTGTCCAAGTCATGGCACATCCCCCAGCAATTCCGTGGTCACCCAAACATGGGCGCTTCACCCACCAAACCAAGCCACGGACACCCAAGAGCCACCCAAAGGACTAAATCTTGTCCCTCTGTCAGACCAGCTTCTCTCAGAGCTGGTGTCCCCAGGGCACTGACCTGCCTTTGGTCCCCCTCCTCTTCTCCAGGCTCAGCTTCTTGCAGACCTGACCCAGTGCGGGATGGAGCCGTCAGGCTCAAGGGCTGCTCACTCTGGCTTTGTCCAGCTTTCCCAGGGTTGGGACCTGCAGGCAGGACCCAGGGGTGGATGGACACTGCTGGGTCTGGTACAGCAGATCCAGCTCAGGAGCTGCTGCCTGAAGGTGCCTGGTGAGTGCCCAGGTCAGGGACGAGCGAGGAGGGCAGCAGGTTCAGGGGTGACAGCGGTTTTCACTGTCACCCCCTCAGAGCGCACTGCCTCGGCATTTAAACGTGTCCACCACAATTCCACCTGATCTCAGGAAGGACACAACCTGGAGACGAAGTGATCTGACCACATCCCACAGTAACAGGGGTGGGACAGGACCCAGCAAGCAGTCCCAGGACCAAATTCTCCCCCATGGACAGTCCTTGGAAATCTGTGCCCTTGCCCAAACAAGCGCCTACCTGCCCTAGGCCTGGCAGTTACCCATTCCCACATGCCCTGTGAACCAGACATGTCACTGCTCCTTACCTTTGCTCTTTTCCAGGCAGCCAACCTCAAAATCTCCAGGCAGGAGCAGGGCTGGTGCCGGGAGCACCTTACCCAGGGCTGCCAGTCCCCTGCACGCAGCTTTTCTTTATTCTGCACCACCCCACACCTCACCCCAGTGAACTCATCGTGGGGGCTGCACCTCTGGCACGGCCACAACCTCAAACCCCAAAAACATCAGGCACTGAACTTCCCAAGCTCACCTGCAGAAAGGCACCGAGGGGGAGGTTTGCAGAGAGGCAAGCGGGGGCTGGAGGAGAGGAGTGGAAGGAAATCCCTGGCTGAAATCCACAGCCTGTTTTACCAGGAGGTGAAATGCCTGGAGAATCGTCTCTGTCCCCAGTCACCACCTCCTCAGCTGGAGTCTCCACTCCTGGTCAGCTCCAGAGGCAGCAGAGCTGTAGAACTCACCCAGCTCTTCACTCAGGACACTTCCTCCCCTCCCATGCCACCCCCTGGGCGCTGCTGCCTCGCTCCCCCCGGGGCAGGGCTGGTGCCAGACACCCCCTGTGTCCCCCCCGGCCGGGCTCAGGGACCCACCGCCCACCCTCTGTGTGAGACACAGCACACCCCAGCACCGCTGCAGCTGCAACTGTATTAATAATAAAAAGTTCACACCGGAGCTACCTGAAAACTTTAAACCCCCGAGCACACACGGCACGTCCCGGCCTGAGTGAATCCTCCGAGTCTCCGCAGCCACCTCCTCCTGCTGCTCCTCCCGCTCCAACCTCTCATTTCAGAGAAAGAAGGAAACACAAAGCAAGCCCGAGTTTCCCTCACTGACCTCAGCCGCCAGCTCTTCCCCGGGCTGCGGCTCTCACATGTCCGCGGGCAGCAGCGCTGGATGCTCGGGCTGCCCGGGCTTTGTGCGGAGCGATGAGAGTGAAGAACCGGAGCTCCAGTGAGCCGCTGGCTGCGAGCTGAGTGAGGCTTAAAGCGACAGCCCCGCTGCCACCTCCTCCCGGAGCCGCTCCGTGCCCTGGCACGATGTGGGGGGGGCTCCAGAGAAAGCTCCCTCACCTCGCTGCCACGATCCTCCCGTTATTAGATGATGCTCTTAAACACACAGTGCAGCTACGTGAATATTTAGCTTTCCTTCCACCTCCTCACCTCCCACCCGCCACACTCACTTTACCTTAAAAATAGATTGGGATCGATTCTCCCAAACTACATCTGCAAACACGCTCAGCTCCGCGGGCACAGGCAGCAAACGCTCTGTGCACACACAGACACACTCTGATCGTTTGGATTTAAAGCACCAAAATACTGAAGGGCCATTTTTAGCTCCTGATAGTCCTCCTGCTCCTGGTATTATTAGATATGTGTGGTTTTTTTGTCTTATTGAGAGCCGAGGCTGCTCAGCCATAAGCATCTCTTGATTTAAATGTAACACTGCTCGACAGAGGGAAATTTTTAATTGCTACAGGGTTTCAAACAGGGAAAGATGGAAATGCCACACAGCAGCCAAAGAGCTGTTCCTACCTCACGTTTGTGAAGTGGGAATTACTGACAGTGAAATGGGGCACTGGGAAGAGAAGCACTTTTCCAAGGGGCAAAATGGGGACAGAGCCCCACCGGCACCCCCGGCTCTCTGTCCACACTTGTCCTTCATTCTCATTTTTCACTGCAAAAGTAGGAAATCTCTTTAAACTGAACAAAAAATGCAGCTTTGGGGAACTGCTCATGCCATTCCACACCAGTAAATTCATTTCCAGGAGTCACACAGTAATTTCCAGAGAAAGATGGAACTGTGGGACCTGAGATCAGGACTGTGGGCTCGGTACCTGGCCCTGATTGAAGAGGAAAAGAAAAGTTGAGGGAGGGCAGGGCACAGCTCCTGTGAGCTCAGCACTGGTGTTGCAGCCCCATTCCCACTGGGGCTGGGATCAGGGCATCCATGGATAGAGAGGGGCAAAAGGGGTTCACTGAACCAGGATGGGCACTCTGGCCCTGAGGTGAAGATCTGAGCTGCCTTTGGACAGCTCTGAAAGGGGAAATCTGCAGCTGGTATAGGGGCAAATGCAGAAAATGGGTATAACAGAGGGCCAGAGCCCACACACAGGAGGTCGGCGCTTGGAACAAGATGAGGAAATGACATTTTCCCTTTGAGTTTAGGATGCAGCAAAGAATAATGAGTGAGACATCTGAGATCTGCAGAGACACCACCTACAGCGTCAGGTTGGAGCTCAGGGAGCTGAGCGTGCCCTGGGCACACGTGTGCCCTGCACCGTGCTGTGCCCAGCCCCTGGCACAGCCCATCCACACCCTGCCCAGGCCCAGGACGTGCACACGCTTCCCTTGGAGCATGAAATTATCACTTGGACTGTTTTCAAAGATTTTTTTTCCCTTCAAACAACTCGCCCACTCATCCCTATAAACGCCGGTGCTAAAAGCTGGTTCTGTTGTTAAGATTTCAAATAACTCAGGTTTTATTGTTCCAAACAAAATCTAAATAACTCACCCACGCTCCCTCCTTCCGAAACACAGTAAGGGCTGACCTGTTGGGACCGTGCCCTGCTGCCACACACAGGCCTGTGGCTCAGCAGCAGGTGCCAATATCATTTCTGACTGCATTTGGAGGGAGCCTGGGGGTGTCTGGCTGAAGTGTTACTGACACCTCTGCTGCTTGCAGTGCTGATCTGACTGTCTGGAAGCCACTGCCACCGTGACCAGATTGGGCCATTTTGTGTCACAACCACATTAATATGGGATTTATGCTTTTTCCTCAGCCACACAACAACCTGTCCTGAAATGACAGCTTAGTCCAGCCCTCACTGCTGAGACCAGAGGGAATTACTCCTGGTTTCTCTTCTGTGTATTCAAACACACTCTGCAGTTAATGTAGCAACTTTTCCACATGGATTTTGACAGTGTTTACCATGCCAGGCTGGGTTTCCCTGGCACTATTTAACAGAAACACACCAGCCCCGATTTAGCACCTGGAGCTTGTTTTACTAACCAAGGACACGAGGTAGAACATTCTCACTCCAGATCAGTCTCTGGAGAAGATGAGTGACTGCAGAAGTCAGTCTGGCCCATCAAAAACCTGGGGGATCCCCTGAACACCAAAACTGGGAGTGAACCTGAACTACTGCTTGGAACAACTCAGGTTGGAGGTGGATGACAACAAGCAGTAAGGTTTTGGGGTGTAGCTCTGACCCAGGGCTGTGGTACCTGGCTGTGCACACCAACACACACCCAAGCAGCAGAACACAGGGTTTGGGCTACAGCTCCTTGCAGTGACTGACTCTGCACTTGGAGAGGGGTGGAACCAGGACCTTGCTCAGCCATGGAGTCTCAGCTGAACAGCACTAATTTGCTAAACTGAAATCACTCCATTGCTTGAAAGGGTATAACCCATATTCCTGATTAATTAGCACAAGGTTAATATATAGAGCACTTTCTCTATCACCTCCCCAGTCCCAGCCCCACGGAGCAGGGCAGGTGAGCTCCTCTTTGGTGATGGAGACAATGCAGTGCTCCAGCTGCAGAGATGTCCTGCTCTTCCCCACACCTCACTTTGGAACCTCCTGACAGTTTGCATTGAAAAGGCTTTGCAAAAAAAAAAAGCCTGCACGTCTCTGGATTGCCAAAATTGTGCTGCTTTTTTGAATCAGACTTTGATTTAGACACCTACTTGCTCTGAGCACAGCGAGGTTTTAAGAAGGAGCTGAGCAGATGCAGCACCTTCCTCAGGGTGGTGGGGATGGGGGAAGTTGGTGGTGGAGCTGTGCACACCCATCACATCAGCACCCATAACACATCCAGCCTGCACATAAACACCCCTCGCTCAGCAAACGCCCAGATCTTAATTATTATTTACTCACAGCCCAGCAGTGCCTGAAGGCCGCGTTCAAGATCAAGGCCTTGTTGTGCAAGGCACCCCACAAAACACGAAATCCTGGCCCTGCTGGGGCAGGGAGGGTTCCTAGGGCTGGTACCTGTGGGTTTGCCGCTGCAGCCATGGTCTGTCTGACCTGCTCAGGAGAGTTGAAACAGGCAAGACAAAAATCACATGTGAAGGCAGGAGCAGCTTCTCCTATCAGCCAAAAGCATCTCCTGCTCTGGTACCTGCTGCTGCAAAGGGCAGTGTGAAACTACACCCTGCTTGGGGTTTGCTCCACATGACAGAGCCCAGAGAACGCTGGGATTCAAGTGGCTTTAGATACAGGCAAAAAATCCTCCTGGGACTTTCCTGTGGGTGCCAGGGGAGTGGCACCTCCTGCACCGAGGCACTCACAGAGCCTGGCCCTGCTGGCTCTCCCATCCACTGCTCTTCCATGAGCACTGCAGGGAGCTGGAACACCCCCTGTGGCACAAACAGCACGATCCAGGATGGAGTAGTTGGATCCATGGGATGGTTTGGGGCCCTGCTCTAATTGCAGGAGCCTCTCCAGCCCTCCCTGCACTCAGAGCACTTCACTGGCTCAGCCCTGCCAGGGCTTCTGGGGCCACCCAGGGAACGGGGAGGAGCCCAGGGCTCTGAAAAACCATTATTTGGGCTTTTTTAGATTAATTGGTGTTAACTGCCTAGGGAGGCTTAAAAATAGCACTGCTAATGGGAAATGTGTATGCTGAAGGTGAAGTGTGAGCAGAGGCCAAGTTAACCTGACACAGGCTGTGCCCCACCTGCAGCCAGTGCCAAAACCAGGGACACCTGTCCAGGGACACCTTCTGTCCAGCTGGGAATTGATTCCTGCACCTCTAATTCTGCCCCCCTCAGCTGCCCTCACACTCATCTGGGAACAGGGGAACTCTCCATGGCAGGTTTTATCAGGAGAGCTCCATGAAACAGCCCTTAAACCTTCCTGTGATTCGTGGATTCCCATCCTTCTCCTGCAGCCATGGAGGATCCTCAGCCAGCTCCCAGGGAGCCTCTGCAAGGACAGCTCAGAGACACCCCAAAGCCTCTGCTCGCCCCAAGGCCACCCTAAATCCAGAGGAGAGGATTGCATTGATGGAATCTATCCAAAAGCAGGGACCTAAGGAACAACTTGGCCCCTGAGGAGGTCACTGCCTGTCACTGCCTGCCTGAACCCTCCTCCCTGACCACAAACTCCAGGGATGGAGCTGCCTGGTGCCAGTGAGGGCAGCAGGGTGGCCTCTGGGTTAGGATGTCCCAGTAGCTGCACTCTAGGGGTGATTTGGCCTCCCAAAGCTGGGCAATAACAGACAAAACCCAAACCTGCTCCAAGGCTGTGCTGTGTTTGTGTCCTCAGGGGGAGCCTCCAGCTCTGCCCAGCAGCTGAAAGCTCATCAAAGATAAGGCTCAGACAGAACTGGTCTGGTTATTCAGCTCTGTCCTTCAGTGAAACCTAGAACACACAATATTAGCATGCATTTCCTCATTTTAAATATCATTTACATAAAAAGAAACAGAAGTCATTGGTACAGAAAGGTTTCTTTAGGTAACCCCAGCAAGAACAGCCAGACCAAGACCCCTTCCCAGCACAGAGACCTGCTGGATCCATCCATGCCAGATCCCACCAGACACAGCTGGGAGCTGTGGGATGGCTGTGCAAGAAAATCAAACACAGTCCTGAGCCACCAGAGCCCCCCTTGTCATCTGGTGTCACCCCAGCTCCAGGGATTTAAGCCCAGTTAGGCTGATTTACATCCAAAGAGAACCTGGGCTATGATATTTTTTAAGCTCTTCTGCCATGTGAAGTTTAATGAATGCCAGAGGCCAGAACTGTGAAGGTACAAAGTGCCCCAGGCACGGCAGAGACCCAAGAAAGGAATGAAAAGTTCTCGAGTTTGAGAGAAATCAAACATTTGGAGGTTTATCGCTCTAGGTTTGGCTTCAATTCATCCATTTTTTTTTTCAGTGCTGTTCTCTTTAAAGTGACAGTTTCTAGGAAATGGTGAGTGTAACATCTCTTTTACTGTCTCATCCCACTTGATGGCTGACAGTTTGCCAGGAGAAAAGGTTGTGCAAGGAGGAAAGCAGACCTCAATTACGGTTTCAAAGTGCCAATAACTGCAAACTCAGTTACAGTGAGTCAAGGGGAGAAGAATGGATTTGGGGAGTTTGGTTTGTCACCTCCAGCTTGGGTCATTGATCCCAGACCTCCAACACGACTCTGCTGAGTGACCTTGGACAAGCAGCTCAGTTTTCACCTTCCTAGAGCAGATTCCTCTGGTAAGAGGCTTTTTCTGACAGTTTTCTAGCTCCAGAGCTGGCCTCCACATGTAGCCAGTTAAGGATGGAATATGGAGTCCCTGATCCTCAACCTGAGGGATCAGAGAAACACCCTGGGTGTCCTTGGTGTCACCCCTGCAGATGCCAGGGCTTGGACACCCTCCTGCACCAGCTCGTACAGATCCTGTCTCCCATCTCCCTTCCACATGGCTCAGCTTTGATCCACAGCCTGACCTCAGCCTGGGAGGAGGGAAAACACAGAAAAAGAGGGTGTGCAAGCAACAGGAATATCCCAAAGCCAGGGAGATCAGGGACACTGATCCCTGCAGCCCATGCAGACACTGCCCTGCCAACACCAGCCCTGTCCCAGGGAAGTTTCCTGCCTTCTCAGGAAGGGATTCAATCCCTTGGATCTGCCCCTCAGGAAGGGTCACTCCTGGATTCAATCCCTTGGATCTGCCCCTCAGGAAGGGTCATTCCTGGATTCAATCCCTTGGATCTGCCCCTCAGGAAGGGTCACTCCTGGATTCAATCCCTTGGATCTGCCCCTCAGGAAGGGTCATTCCCAAGTTCAATCCCCCAGGCACGACACTTGCCTGCAGCAGAGCCAGCTCTGCCCTGCCTCCCTCTTGCTCACCCAGGCTCATTGGATAATTACAGAGAAAACCAAGGCAAATCCCAATTTTAATGCCATTATAAAACAGAGAGGGGGAATTCATTACCTGGCAGCTGTTAATATTCAAGGAAGAAACTGATAATTTGCCTCTGAGGCAACGAATGCAGCAGAGGCAGCACAAGCCAGAAAACGCTGCTGCCTCCCCCCACCTTCCCCATGCAGCCACTTTTTGCAGAGGTTTTTTTTATCCCCACATTTATTTCCCTGCCTCCCATGACCAAAGTCCCACTGAAGGATTACTGTCAGGGCTCTGCAGAACTCCTGACAGCCTTGGCTCTGACTCTGCTGCACCTCTAAGTTTGGGAGAGCAGCTCTTAAACCTCTCCTGGCTTGTGCAGCATCTGTGCAAGAGACACACCTGAGCCAGGAGTTAAAAAGGACCCTACAGCTTAACAAAGACACTGAGAGAGAAAGACAGGTCAGACAATTTAAAATTACTCTGGGGAGACATCCCTGACTGCTTCTCGCAACAGCCCAAATCCCTGCAGAGCCTCCCCATACCTGTCAGGCTCGAGCTCTCCAGGTTTTCCTGCACATCCTGCCTCCAGCTAGGGAACAGCACAGCCTCCCTGCCCCGAGCACTCTGCAAGGTCCCACCAGCTGAAGAGGAAGATAAAGCACTCCAAGAACAAGCCACGGCTCTGTGTTTACCTGCTCACTTCCAAGAGGACTGACACCACCACAGCAGCCTCCAGGTGTCATAGGAACAGTCTTAAATTTAGCAGCAGCTGCCTTTCCTCTCTCCCTGGCTCTGGCTTCACCCTTCCTCTCCACTCCCTGGCTCTCAGAGCACGTTTACACCAGAAAGTCTGACCAGCACTAATGGCATAATTACACCCCTGCAGCTGAGCAAACGTGGAGGCTGTGGGATGAAGGAGGGTGTGATTTGCACTGCCCCTGTGTTGTGGGATTCCAACATCAGGGAGATGAAGCAGGGACCAAGCTGATGTGAAAACACAGGGAAGATGCACAGGCACCACAGAGCAGCAAGGCTGCCTGGTGTAAACCCCACACTCCAGCTCCAGAGAGAACTGGGGAAGTATCAATCTCCCCCCAAACACAACAAGGCAACCAGGGAAATGATGCTGTGGGGCCAGAAGCCCCCAAGGCTGACACATCCCTGCAGCCCAGCATCCATCCAGCCCATTCTGCAGCTCCCAGTGAAGTCACAGGGGATGGATGGGCTCACCTGGCAGCCAAGAGCTGCCTGGACAGCCCCTGACTCAGCAGGGACAGGCAGGATCCTCCAGATTCCTGCCACTGGCCCTTGGAGGGTCAACCATGAGCATCCTGCAACCCAACAAACCCCCAATAAATCCTGAGACAGAAAACCATCAGAAGAACTCTGGCAACCTGCCTCTGGGGCGGAGATGAATGACCTACAAAAAATTCCTTTCTTTTATGGCTGCTTCTCACTGTAATCATAAAAAAGGCTTTATAAAAACATTTGTCCCAGGGAATGTTTGGTGATGCAGAGTGCTTGAAAATTGCTCAGTGTCTAAATACATCAGCAACCCATCCCTGCAAGTCGTCACTGCAATCTAACACAGCTCCTCTTTGCCTTGACTATAAATGGGCTTGGCTGAGGACAGGTCTGGAGAGTGAGGAACCATTCCCTGGGAAGGGGAGAGTCCAGAGGATCAGGACCATTTCCAGAGCACAGATCCAGAGATCTGGGGCTGGTTTGATCCTTACCTCGCTCCATGGGTTTTGCTCCAGCTGTTGGACCTTGACACAATGAAGAGTTTTAGCCCTTAACTCTGGCTCATGCTCAGTCCCACCAGCCTCAAAGACCTCTGACCTTAAACACAGGCCCAGAATTGGAGCAGGTCCCCAGGAAGTCTTTTCCAGAATACACAGCCCCTTTCTTCCATGGGCCCTCTCCTTTTTGCACAGAGGAGGGTGAGGGACACAAACTCTGATATTTTTGAAGTGTTAGAAGAATTCCATCCTTCCAGTAACCTTCTAGTAACCCCCTAAAAAACATCTGCTACCAAGTCAAACCCAAGCTGGAGCATTGTGACCTTCACCACCTTGGAGAGAGGGGTTAAATTTATGAGCAAGCCTTTGATGTCTGCAAGTTTCATGTAGTACAAAACCTCTGCTTTGATGTTCCTTTTAAAAGAGAGGAACCTCAGAAGGTGTGCACTGCACGAGTCCCAGGGAGGGATCTGGAGGGACTTGGATCTGGCTGTCCACAGCTGCAGGCACAGGGACAGAGCTTTAACACAGCCACTTTTGCTCAGAGCTCTGCTGCAACAGAGCGAAAACGTGACCAAAAGCACCTCACCCTCGTCAGCTTCTCCCAGGCCAAATCCTCCTTTGCTGTGAAGAGCCAGGCACTCACAGCCCCGAGAATCCCCACGGGAGCTGCACACCAGGGCTCCCAGGTGAACAGGACCCTGTCCTTGCCCATCCCCAGACCTTGGCAGGGCTGGTCCCTCTCCTCCCAGCGACCACTTCAGGGGGCCCTGGGAGGGGAAGGAAACCCCTGCCTGCCCCAGCAGGGTCAGGACCCTCCTGCAGGAGTATCACACTCAACAGCAGCCTCTTGCACAGCGGTGGCAGGGAGCTCTGAGGCACGGGGGGGACCTGCCACACTCTCCTACCTTCCGCAGCACCTGGGCCATGGCTTCTCCCATCCATCCCAGCATCCCCACGGCTTCTCCCGCAGGCTGAGCCCTCCTCTCAGGGCCCGACAGAGCTGCCAGAAGGGACAGGCTCCTCTCCATGCCCTGCTCACTTCACTTTCCCCTGCCTCCCCTCCCCTCCACCTCCTCCCATGGGGAGTTTCCCAGCAGCTCGGTAATTAGCAGCATCATCACCAATGCTAATAACAACCACCACGGCTCCTGCCATCCGAAGCTCAAACAACTTTACAGCCATCATCACGCCTCTGTAACCTCCCCGGGGGAGGCAGGCAAGCAGCATTACCCCATCACACGATGGGGAAGAGGGAGGTAAACAACAGGCAGGGGATGGGTGGTGAATCCAGGAGCTCTGAGTCAGGCACCTCACCCCCAGGACTCCCCATCCTGCATCCCCCCGGCTGCAGGAGCCCCTTGGGATGCAGGGCAGGGGCTGTGCTGCCAGCAGGATTTATCCAGAGGTCACATCTCCAGTCCTGGGATGAGTTCTTTCCCCTGCTCACAGTCTGGGTTCTCCTCTGCCATGGGCCAGCAGGGATTGTGGCACCCCAGAAAATCACCTTGGATCAACCTTTAGAAATCACCTCCAGTTAAGGACTCAAAGTTTATCAATGGATTAAAGAGAATTTTTTCTTTCTTCCTTGCAGAATGAGGAATCTGGGGGAGTTGTTGTCTGAACAGCCTGTCCAGGAAAAGCTTCTCTCCCATTCAGGTGGGGTTTGCTACCTTTGATTAAAAGGGCTCCCATGGATGGAATTGCAGCTTTTCAACCCCCCATGACAGCAGAACACAGAGGGGCTCCTTTGCTCATGGAAAACCCACAGGACGACGCTGCCTTTAAACATTCCGAGGTCTGGCCCGAGCTGCAGAGTCAGCCTGGCAAAGCTGGGAGCACCAAAAAAGCTCCTCTGAGGTGACCCCAGAGCCACCACAGAGCCCTCTGGCCTCTCCCCAAGCCCCAAGGGGTCCCCAGTGGTTGGCAAAGCCCCACAGGGCCTTTTTTCACACAGCCCATGGATCCACAGCCACACTCCCAAGGAATTCTTTTCCCAGCTCCTGATGGAGCGTGGCTTTTGTTTGGTCTCTGGCTGAATGTCTGAGTTAAAAATACAAGGCTATTTCTGGCAGAAGTGTTTTTTTTCTCTCTTTGTATTGCCTTGTGTGCCCCCATGCTGCTGTCTCCTCTCTGGCTCAGATGAGCTTTGTTTTCCTTCTCAATGATCATGTTTGCACCGGTGAGCCCTAGGAAATGTTTTTCCCAGCAGACCATTTCCACGAGCACTGCTGAGAACCAAGAATGAGCTCAGAGAAGTCTAAAAAGCCCAAAAAAAAACCCAGTTGGTGTAAAAATTTGGCTTCCAGTGGCCACAGAACTGAAAACCAGGAATGTCTGATGTGGCAAAAACGGGATGTGTCCACACACTCATCACACAGGTACAGCAGGACATGTTCTCCCCATGATCCACAGATGAGGAACAAAGGATTCAGAGCCAGAAACACCTTCAAGCATCCCCACTCCACACCCAGGCTTCAACCCAAGCTCTGCAGATCCGACTCTTTCTTAGCCAGCATGAAAATATTTAATTTCGCTTTTTCTTAAATGCCAAGGGAAAAAAAATAGGCCTATCTTTTCTGGCTTGGATTTACTCCATCTGGAATCACTGCATGATCACAGAACTGTGATAGCGTGTTAGAGACTCAGTGTAAAGCAAAAACCTAAATACTTCCAAGCACCCATGAGATCATTGATCTTTCCCGTTACGCTTCGTCTCTCCTGGCAACAAGCTGAGGATCTGGGGCTTTCTCACTTGAGATCACCGAGTTCAAACACCTCCAAGCCCCCTCCCACGATCCAGAAACGTGCCATCATTGTGGGTGTGAGCCCTGCTTCCAGGGCTGGCAACAAACCCAGCACAGCTGCAGGAAAGCTCCCCAGTATTTGTGTTTGCCATGTGTCACAACAAACATCAACACTAGCGGAAGGGAACGGCCCAAAACCAGCAGAACTGTCAGGTTAAAAACAGCAGAAAGGCATCTGGGGAGCTTCCCAGGACGTGGATCCTCAGCATCCTCCAGGGAGCCAAGCACAGACTGATCAGAGCTCCCCACACAGGACCAGTAACCTGGAAATCACCGACACCAGGGCCAGCTCTTGGGGAAATGAGCTCCATCTGTGCTGCTTGCAAAGAAAAGCTCCTGGATGATGATTTCTACCATCTCTGATGCATTCTAAGAGACCACTCTGCACACTGACCATCAGTGTGATCAGAACATGAGGTAGAACATCTACAGTCCCACATGTGGCAAAGGCAACCAGCACTTTTGGTCACTTGCCAAAGACCTGGGGACAGCTCTGGTTTTTGAAGGCACCAATCCCACTCCATGAACTCCAGGAGCTGATCAATTCAAGCCCCACAAAGCACCCAAAGTGCTTTTCTGAGATTCAGGTCCTGATAATCCTGAACCCAGCTAAGTTCAGCTCTAGACTCCTGTCCCTCGAGAGAAGGTAATAAATGTCAGCACTGAGGCCAATCCTCACACACCAGGTTGTGATGGAGACTGGTACCACTGCTCTGCTAAAAGGACAGTGATGCTGAGGCTCAGAAAGGCAAAAGGATTTGCCCACAGCTGCTCCCAACAAACCAAACAGACAACAAACAAACAAACACAAACAGAGCACAGCTAAAGACTCTGTTTTCCAGCCCAAAGTCCCCACAGCCACCCCCACACCCGGCTGGAAATGAGGTAAAAACAAACATGAGGAACTCCCAGATGAGCACTGGAGATTAAAATCATCTTCCTACCGACTGTGGCACCTGGCCTCGCACTCCCCCAGCATCCAGAGGAGAAGCACCTGACCCCTGGGGTTTCCTCTCCGAGCTGGAGCGGTGCTCCCGGTATTTCTTCGTTCTCGCAGGTAATGACAAGAACTCCTTCCCTGAGATCTTCAGCTCTCCCACGTGGTGGCTGTCCCCGTTCTGGTCCTTGGGAAAGCAAGAAACAGTCACTGCAGCAAGTGCCTGGCTCAGGTTTTCCTGCAGCTCTCTTGGCTCCTGCCCACAGAGCAGGAGAGGCACAGAGGCACACGGCCAGTGTGGGGTTTGTGCTCGGTGCTCCCACAGAAATACAGAATTGTCACCCCAGGTGTGGGGAAGTGGAGGTGACAGACCCCAAACAGGAATAGTGACAACAAGGAAGGAGAGATTCATTGCCATGTTGATGGCACCAGCACAGCCAGGCCAGTGCCCACATCTAAAAAAGCAACATGGATATAAATCCGAAACTATATAAATATAAATCCAAACTAGAGTGCCTTGGTTGGAGCCCTCACACTGCTCAGTGCATGACAACAGGAGAGATGACTCAATTACAGCACGGAAGCACCTTCAGGGCGAAACCCAGCGTGAGAGAAAGAGATTTGAGTCTGGTACACAAAGGAATAAACAAGATAAAACCAGAGGAGATCAAATGAAGGAGTGAGAGACACGCTGGAGAGAGCAGGGAGCGTTCCTGCAGTGTGCTGCAGTTCAGAACCCAGGTGGGTGCTCCCTGTGCCCCAACACAACAGTGCAGAGGCTGGACAGAGCTCCTGGAGGTGAGGGGAGCCCTGCAGGGCTCTGCTGGCTTTGAAGGCATTTCTGGCAGAGACAGCACCGAGAGGATGCAGGAGAGGTCACAGTTCACTCCATGGCTTTACTCCTTACTCCTTCTCACTCCCACCACAGCACAAAGCCCTGGAGCCTCCCCCAGGGCTGTAACCCCTCCAGACAGAGGGACAGAGCAGAGGAACTGCCCCCAGAACACTCTCTGAAGGACAGGTGAACTCACAGCCTCCCAAGGACACTGCAGGGGGAACAGGAGTGCTCACACCTGACCCCACAGCTCCTGCATGCTCCATCCTCCCCATGGAAGCCCTGGAACCCATAACCCTGCCTGAACCATCGAGTGGTGTTTGGCTTTTACAGCAAAGAGCAGGAAACCAACAGCATGAACAGCAAGCCACACACCAGCCAAGCCCTCAGGGCTGTGCTGCTCTGATGAGGACACCAGCCAATGTCCCCTGACCTTGGGCACTGCTGTCCCTGCCATCGACACCCCAGAGTCACATTGGGCAGAGCAGGCAAGAGCCAAAATAGCCACGGGGCACGGGAAGAATTGATAAAAATACATCAGGACATTTGGAATTTATTTTCCAAAGAGAGTTCATTCAGGGAGGAGATTTTGCCTGGCCTTCCCAGTGTTTACTGGGATTTTTAGGCACCTAAATGGCTCCTCAAGGTCCCATTGACAATCAGCACCCACCTGTAAAGGGGAAATGAGCTTTTTCTCTCTGTGGCAGTTCTGTGAAGGGGAAACACTCCCTGGAACACTCAGGAGAGCTGTGCCTGGAAAGCACTGGGTGAATGTGGATGATTTGTGCCAAAAACATCCCAGAAAGGCAGAATGGCTGCAGGTCTGGCCACCTCCTCTAGGAACAGGCACAGCTGAGCCCTCGGCAGCAGGATTTTCTGAGAGACTGAAACCATCCCTGTGGCTGGAAGGGCTCAGTGCCTCCCAGCTGCTGCAGAACAGGCCCCTGGGGACACGCAGGAAACGCTGACCTGCTGGGATCTGACATTTCCAGGAGCAAAGCAATCCTTGGAGCCCCTAGAACCAACCCTGGAACAAACCCTGGAACAAACCCTCTGCCTCCTGCAGTGCTCCAGCTCTGCCCCCTCTGTCACTGCACTGGGGGACAGGCACCGACAGCCACCCAGGGGCTGAACTGCTCACCATGATCCTGCCAATAAAGGGCTGCTTTTGCAAAAAAAGCCCAGAAGTGACTTTTCAGCTTTGAGTGTTAAGTGCCTTTTTAGTCAGACCAGCTGTTCCTCTCCTCCAAGCTCTCTAGAAACCCTCTTTGGTTAATCCCATTGACTCCAATGATATCTGCTAATTGCATATTTCCCTGCAAATGAAGCCAGGCAACAACAAACCAATTGGAATCTGTGTACAGATTCCCACTGACAATCTTTGAGGCCAGACATCTTCCCTTACCTTTTCAGAAGGGAATTTGAGGAGGTCTAAGCTGTCCATGCTGTTCCTTTGGAGTCTCTTTGGCCTGGCTCCTGCAAAACAACACTCTCACATCAGGGGGGTGTCACCAACAGCACCAATGTCACACAGAGAGAACCCAAACCGCAGCAAATAATCTGCTCTGGTTAATTAGAAGTCAAAGGGATGGGGTGATGCAGCTGTGCTGGCCTTGAGATTCAAATGTGGGGTTTTTTCCCATTGTTTTGGGTCTTTTTAAAGCACTGTCACAGGGCTGTGTGAGGCTTTGGCTGTCAGGCTGCAGCCAGGTCACACCACGACCCTGATCTCAGACAAGGTCTCTGGAACTGAGAAGTTACAAACCTCACCCTAAACCACCAAAGTCATGGGACTAGCATTGAGAAAAATCATAACAAATAGACAATTTAATACATCTGTGGATTTTCTGCTTCATCATCATGTTTTTAACTGAAAGAATGTTTCTGGGATTCAACTTTGAGCTCTTCTCTATAGTCACAGAGGCTGGAAAACTAAGTGAAGGAGCAAATATTTTCTAACTATCATAGGCCCAGCCTTAAGGGGAACAAAATCTTGCCTTAAACCTGAAAGAGGCATCAAAACTTGGCAGGATTTATATTTATTTGAGATTTCATAAGATTTTGATTTTTGATTCCAACAACAACAGAGTGGGTGAAACACAGTTCAGCTGACTCCTGGTTTTCAAACGCTCTTTACCTCCAGAGTCTCCCCCTTCAGCCTGCTTCCAGCTGTTCCTGCCTTGCTGACAAACAGCCAGGATGTACCAAATGGCCCTGGGATGCTTTCACCATACCTGGGGAAGCTTCTGCCCTTCCCTGATTGTTTCTGAAGGCTCAGTTTAGCTGATCCCCATGTGACACCCCACTCCAGCAACACCACGCAGGGCAGAGCCCAAAACTCTCCCACAGCTCCTGTGACACCTTCCAAGCTCAAAGGGAAATCCTGGGGGAGGAATGATCCCCGTGCTGAGCCCTGAGAATGGAAACCAGGGAGCTTTGTGTGGTTCCTGCAGCAGCAATCTCCCAAACCCCACCACTGCCCAGCAGCACCAGCGTTCACTGCCCCTCTGAGCTCAGGGGACCATGGAGCTGCTCACTGGGCAAAATGAACAGGGAGAAGGCACAAAACTCACGAATCGAGGCTGGCTGAAAGCTGAGCATGGGGATGAAATGGAAAAAGGCTCCAGGGATTCCTGCAGCAGCACAGCCAGCCCAGCAGGGCTCCAGAGCTGTACCCAAACTGCACCAGCTCCAAGGACAGCAGTGCTTTGGAAAGCTCAGCTTCATAAGATGCAGGCTCAGATCAGCTGGAGCCTCACCGAGAGTCATGAACACTCATCACAGCTCAGCCATGAGAGACCTGAAGTTTGTGTCTGTGCCCCTCACCACCCTGAAGGGATTTACTGCTTGCAGCATCAAAGATTCCAATCAGCAGAACATTTCTGCACATTTCTCCTCTCTACTCCAAAAAGCACATTAACAGCAGCTTTGTTTTAAGGTGATTCATTACCAGGCTTTGAGTTCAGGGGGACTGACATCAGGGCTGGAGGTGGAGAACAGGCACTGATGTGAGTACACAGGAGAGCAGGAACACACGTCAGGAGGAGCAGTCGGCGTCTCCACCAAGCTCTACTCCTTCCACACAAAGCCAGGAGCCCACTGTCAGCAGCTCTGAACGCTTGTGTCAGAAAAGGCCTCAAAGATCTCAAATCCAACCAATTCCCACCCTGTCAACCAAATCAGAGCACTGAGTGCCACGTCCAGTCACTCCCTGAACACCTCCAGGGGTGGTGACTCCCCGGGCAGCCCCTTCTAATCCAACAACCTCATCCCTGAAGAAAATTCCCTTTGCTCCACCACATTCCCACCATCCTCAGCATGGAGGAGATGGCTGTGAGATGGGTGAAGGACTTTTGGGTGCTGCCCCATCGCTCAGGCAGGAGCTCGGCGAGGGGAAGGCAGCGCTGGGCTGTTCCCAGTGGCTCCCAGTTAAACACTGCTACAGCTGCTCGTGGCTTCCCTCACAATAACCCACAGCAGCAAAGTGGGTCTGGAGTAAAAGTCACCTACAAACACCTCATCAGAGGCAATTTTGGGTTTCAGAGATGAGCCCAGCCCCTGGAAGTGAGAGTGCGTCACGGCCCCGCTTAACAGCCACTTCCAGGAAAGCAAGAAAGCAGCAAAGTGTACCCAGTTAGATAAACACACATCATTTCCAGCTGTCTAAAGAGTCATTAATTACACACCTCCATCCTCAGGTGCTTTTGTGTGTTCCCAGAGCGCTGAACCGCTGGCCAGCAGCCATTAATCTCCAAGCAGAGAAAACCTGCCTCGTGTTAATTTAATAGACACAGGCGCTGAGTCCACCCCAGCACAACAACTCATCTCTTTCTCTTGTTCTGGTGCTGGTGGCCATCTGTGACTGTGTGGGGTTTACACACACTTGAGCTGAGAGAGGAAGAAGTTCAGAATCACAAAAAACTTTATCCAATTCAGCTGTTTCTTCCAGAGATCCCAGCCAGTGCTGGGGCCAGACGCTGTCCCTGCTCACCACCACTAGAACAAGCAGCATTAGGAGGGTCCCTATCACTCAGGGCTACAAGAAACTGGATCCACACCTGCAGCAACTCCCACCAGACAAGTGGGACCTTCTCCCCTTCTCATCCCACACATCCTCATCCACCTTCCAGGAGAGCAGAGCTTTCCATACTCACGAGTGTCCCACGACAGGAGTCCCGCTAACTTTCTGTCTCCATTCCCTCAGATGGCTCCAGGTGTAACTTCCAGCCTCTCCCAACTTATTCTCCCCAGAAATACCTGCAGCACCACTTAATGCTCAGCCAAAGCTGAGCTCTGCCTCCTTCTCCCCAGAGCTGCTCCACAGCAGCAGCCGGGGATGTGAAGGATTGAGCAGCTGAAAACCCAGGTCTGTTCCTCTGGAAGGTTTTTTTCCCCCTCTCTCTCTCTCCAGCATTTATTGGCATGTTTACCAAGGCTGCTGCAGAGTAATGGAAAACCTCAGGGGCCTTTCTAAATGCTCTCTCTGTCTTGGAGGTTTACTGAGGTCTCAAAGAGAGCAAGTTGAAACCTTCTTGTGAACATCAGCTGAGCAACGCTCCTGACTGGCTGCATTCATGCCCTGTTTTCCTGGAGCTCCTGGGATGTTGCTCTTCTCACTTCTCAGGGGTGTTGTTCCTTTTTTAAATATTTTTTTTCAAAATCTCTTTCTCCTCCCCCTCTGTGATCTCAACAGCACCATGAACCAAGGGGATTTTTTAAAATTTTTTTTTTTTTTCAACTTTTTGCTTTTGCAATTTGGTTGGTGAGGCGAGTTTAACGGATTTCACATTCTTGTCTTTAACCTGCAGCCACGGAGAACACAAGGAAGTTTTATCAGGGATGGTGATGGGATCATCTCAAGGAAAGGAGCACCAGGACAAGCTGGGCAAACAGAGCTTTGTTTTTCCATGGACAGGCTCCATCTCCAAGAGATTGGAGTTGACAAGATGGAGCTGAAGATGTGGAGCAGGGACTCAGGGAGCCCTGGCAGGAGCTCTCATCAAGCTGCCATGTGCTTTGATCACCCCAGCTCCGGGAGCTGCCGCCTCCCTCCCGCTTCCAGCCGGAGCAGCAGAGCAGGGCCCCCATCCCAGACACAGCCCCAGCTCCAGGACTGCAACTGGGAACACTCTGGATCCCTCTGGGGGCTGTGCCAGAGCAGGCAGAATTCAACCTGACAGGACTCCACGGAAAACCAGCGGGGAAAGGTTGTGGAGCCAACATCAGCCGGCGCTGCCTGCAGCGCTCTGCTCCCCACAGAACGTGGGCTGGGCACCCCAAACAACACAACAAAGCCAGCATCAGGACTTGCTGCAGTCACATGAAAAGGTCATTTCCCCCGTACCTGCATTAACCAAGACACTGACCTGGCTTTTGGGCGACTTCTCGCAGCCCTGGCCAGTGCCTCCCCCATCTGTACAGACCCAAACCTTGATTCTGGCAGACAAGTCTAAATATTGCTCAAGATAATTAAATCAGAGCAGCCAGCCAGTTGTTTGGGGTGGAATGCTGGTCTGGAAACCCTTCCCAGCTCCGAAGTGACAGTGGAGATACGGTCCAGTGCTCCCAGAGCATCTCAAATCATACGCTGCTGACATCTAATCAGGGGAGCTCTGTCAGCCTCGTGCTCCATTATTACAGCAAAGCTCTTCACGAGGGAAGGGGGAGGGGGAAAACAAGCACAGCAGCAGGAAAAGAAAGGAGGAAAAAAAAACCCAAAGCAGCCTCCAGTAGGACAAGCATCTCGTTTAAGGCTTTAATTAGTCTTCAAACACATAATGGGTTCTGGCACTATAAATCCACTTGACCTCTATTATTGTCAGCACTCGCCTGATAAATGGTGGCATTTGTTTTCCCAGTTGCTACTGGGGTAGAACAATACTTTTCTCTAAATAGAGAAAGCAAATAATATCAGTTATTTACGATGACTGGGCCATAAAATGCTGGTGCCAAGCTGTTGTGTGCCCATCCATGGGAAGGACCATCTGCTTATCCTGGTCCTGCAGGCAGGGAAGGACCAGGGAATCCCAACAGCTCTGGGTCCTTCCCTGCCTGAGAATCCAGAATTGGGAGCCACAAGGGCAGGAATGATCCCTTCTCTGCTGGGAGGCACTGAGGATCTACAGAGCACAAACAAATCTCAATCTCCCAACAGCCCCCAAGCACAACAAAACCCTGCTCCAGGAACAAGGATCCTGCAGCTTTCTCCTCTGTGGAAAACTGTTCCTTTAAAAAAGCTGCACACAATATGTGGCAATAAAGAGAAGTTCCCTCTGCATCAAGTGGCTCGTCTGGCTGCTCTGGCAGAAGATGCTCTGTGTTTGTGTCACCTGAGTTCTGCATCTCCACAATCCAGTCTGACAGCTGAGCAAAGGGCTGAAAACAGAAATAACAGCAATGCTGCACATCCACACAGCACCCAGAGCCCTGGGGGTGTGCTGACTGCACTCAGGGCGAGCAGCTGGCACAGAGGCTCCTCAGATGGGGAATGAGGAGATCCTCTGGATCACTGGCCAAAGAGCCCTCAACATCACATGGAAGAAGTAAAACCTGGAAAAAGAGTCCTCACTGCAGGCAGAAATGGCACAAGGGAGCTACTTTTGTTCTTATTTGTTATTTATTTCCCCCAGTAGGAGTAAACTCAATGTAGGAAAGCTGCAGCCCTGGAGTACAAGGGGATCTTATTTGTAGTCTTACAGCTCTGAGTAATTGCTGTGGTGTTGGGCTCATCTTTGATTTCAGTATTCCCCCAGATGCGCAATAGGCATCAGCTTTTCTCTAACCAAGGGTGATTTGCAAATAACACATTGGCAATTTGGGTCAAAGAATGAAATATTTAGGAGGGGTATTTGCAGAAAACACTGAGCACCCAACCCTGAAACACTTGACAAATAGAAGCCTTGGAGGTTGTGGGAAGGCTGGGCCATGTCAGGCACAGCCTCCTGTAACCACAACCCCCCAGGCAATCGTCTGCTTCAGAGAGGAACAGTTGTGGGGACAGAAGGATCTTCTGGGAGATAAACTGAACTGGGTGGAGCAGGCTGGGAGGAGCTCATAACCCCAGGGCCAATTCAAGAGAACCGTGATGGACTTGGCAGCAACACCTGGCTTGCTTCTAAGGGCAGGATTTTCCCTGCCAGGACACAGCAGAGTCTCATGACCTCCCACCATCCATTACCAGCTCGTGTTGAACGAGCAGAGATCAAAAGCAGAGTTTAGCTAGAAAGTGACACACAATAATTAACGGGGCCACATCTCCAGCAGCCAGACAAGCCCAAGGACACGATTTTGTCCTCCAGACTGACTCAGGGAGGGCAGAGAAGGAACAACCACGTGCCAGCTTAGCAGCCATCAAACACCCACAGTAAAATCCTCTGAAGAAGAGGGGGAATGTACTTGATCCCTCCTCCTGGGTGCTGCTGTGAGCAGCCACCAGCTCCCAGCAGCTCCTGGCACACGCTGCCCATGCTGGACTGGCATCCTCAGCTCTGCCAGGTGTTTTTGTAAGCCAAGGTTGGATGTCCAAGGATTTGTCCCTTCCAGGGAAAGAGGATGGTCCTGAGGTCACCCAAGAGATTGCAGGGACTCTGCTGAGGGTCTGGCCTTGCCCTGCTCAGAGAAATGCCAAAGCAGACTGTGGCTGTGCATAAAGTTTTAAGTGAGAAAAAGGAATTCTAGCTGGGCAAGAAAGAACTTCCTTCTTGTTTCTTGCTCTGTGCTGCATTAAAGGTACAGCAAGCAGAGGAATCCTGCTCCTGAAGGCAATGCTGTGCTGTTGGACACAGCAGCATCACAGCCACAGCATTTCCTGGACAGCAGCCACCAAGGGAAACTGCCTGGGGAAGGTGCACTCAGGATCCAGACAGCACAGCAGAGCTGGGAGTGCTGCTGGAGCCTGCAACTGCAGCCAAAGGGAACTTCAGCCTTCCCAAAACCAATGGCTTCCAAAACGTTCTCCCTCCCCACAATAAGGGATTTAATCTTGATTGAATGGATGGCTTTGGCACAGGGCACGTTGTGCCTCCTCTGCCACAGGCTTCGGGAATTGGCCTGTTCCTCATCCTCTTTTCCAGCACTTGCCATCTTCCCTGGCATCAAGGTAAAACAAATTTCAGTAGCACAACATCATCTTCTCCAGTCCTGGAGCATTTCCCCTGCTGTGAGCCAAGAACTCCTGCTGTACTTTACACTGATGCTGGGAAGGAGGTTCATGTACACAGCAAGATGAGAGAGGAACATTAAACACTTGGGAAGAGTATTTTAAAACTTCCTAAAGCCAATACTGGGGCAGCCTGAAGTGAGTGCTAAATTACTGAGTTTAAAATCCAAATGACTCAGAGGTTCAACCCCCCCATCAGTGCTGCTGGAATGATTTAACAGCTGTAACAGCAGAGGATTCAGAAAGAACTCATTATAATGAAGAGGCATCTTTGAGAAGTCCTGGATCTTCACTCCAGCATGCCCCTGTGGAAGCAGCTCTCCTGTCCCTCCTGCCCTGCTCCCTGAAGGGCCACCACAGACAGCTCTTGGACACCTTCCTGCAGGCACATGGGAATATCTGCCTCAGCTCTCCCTCTGAGCACCTGCTGGAGCACAACAAAGCCACCAGACCACCAACCCTTTCCTCCACTTGGACAGAAGCCACTCTGCTTCTCCAGCACCTCATCCATCACCCCCTGCATCAGCAGGTACAATTAACCAGCACAGCCTCGGGCTTTCATTTCCACAATGAAAAAAAAAGGCTGAGCTGCAGCCCATCAGCTCCTGGGAAAAATCAAATAGAGCTGGGGATATTTAATATTAAGCACTTTCAACTGCTGCACTTTCTCAGTGTGCCTGGTGAGCACGGGCAGGTTCCCTGCTGGGGATGTGACCCCGACTCTGCCCCAGGGAAGGCAAATGCTTCCCAGACAGTGAAATCACAGCCTGAGGGAGCAGGGCTGGCCCACTGTCAGCAAGATGCTGCTCACACACGGCCACATCTCTCAGCTGACAGTTTTCTGCAGGAGGATTGAGCAAACTGCAGGGAAGGAAGATCCCTGTCCCTGGGCAGCATCCCAGCCCCATGCACAGGCTGGCAGGGGGAGCAGCATCACCACCTCCCTGCTTACATCAGCAGAGGGATGGTCAATCCTGCCTATTTTATCAGCCCTAAACACTTTTTAGGTACTTCAAAGATATTTAAAGCAAGCAAACAAACAAAAACAAACAGGCTGGAAAACATAAAAGCAGATTTCTATTCCAGTCTGATTGATCCAAGGGTTCAAAGATTCCTGTGAAGAGAGGAGCTCAGAACTGCATCAAGAATGCAGAGCCCCACAATCAAAGCCCCCCAGAGCTGAGCAGTGCTCAGGAAGGAGTGGGGTGAAGGAGAGGGGTTTTGTGCCCATTGCCTCACAGGGGGATGAGCATTCCCAGAGTGGAGCCTCTGGAACCCCGAACAAACAGAGCAGCCTCTGCATTTCTCAGCAGGAGAGGAGCAGAAAGGGGAAGCCAGGCTCATTCTTTGACCCAAATAAGCTTATTCCAGCCTTGGTTAGAGAAAAGCTGATGCCCATTGCAGGTGTGGGGGGAAACTGAAATCAAGGACGTGCCCAACATCACAGCAATTCCTCAGAGCTGGAAGATCACTCTGTACTCCAGGACTGCAACTTCCCACACTGGGTTTGCTCCCAGCCAGGCTCAGGGCTGAGTCCCTCCCTGTCCCCAGAGCCCAGCACAGCAGGGCAGTGGCGTCTGTGCTCTGCCAGCAGCTCTGGAAGCATCCCCATGCCAACGCCTCCTGCAACACCTGCAGCCCTCCCCACCCACCCCCAGCTGCCAGCAGAGGTTGCAGAGTGTCTCCTGCCACTGCTGCTGCCAGTGGCTGATGGCTGAGGCTGATGAGCTGCTGAAAGCACCAGGAGAGCAGCCTAGAGTCAGTTCTCACTGTGGAGAGTACAGGGGGTGCCCAGACCTCCATCCCCTGGGTGATCCCTGTCCCTGTGCTCCCCTCCCAGCTGGCAGGATCAGCATCCCCAGACCTGATTTCCTCTCCCAGGGCAGGCACTGACTCCAGGATGGGAGCAGGAAGGGTCAGCTCAGTGCTCCTGACCCACGCTGGGAACAGGCAGCTCCTCAAGGATGCTGCAGCTTCTCGTCTGGAAAAGGGCACCAGCGCTGTCTGTCTGCACCCCAGGACATCTCCCAGTGCTGCTTCTTGCCCTGGCTGCCTTCACCCCTAAAAACAACCCTGTGGAGCCACAGAAAAGTCCTTCACTCCTCTCCAAAGGCAAAGCCTACCAGTACTCTTAGCTTGCAGTGTGTGAAAGGAGATTTATTCAGGGCCACATTTTTGGTTGTTTGGAGAAGCAAACCCAGCCCCTGTTTATTTACTTCGTGTTCCAGCTCCTCTCCAGCTTCCTTCAGTTTGTTGCTTTAAGCTCTGTGTGTTTGCGTTTCTCAACAAGGTCGCTGCTTTCACAAGACTTCTGCAGCACTGCCCCACTTCCCCGGCCTCCAGCTTTGTCTTCTGACATCCAAATACTCTCAGAATATTAATTAAAATCATGAAGAGCTCAGCAAGGGCAGCAGAGGAAAACATCAGGCACTCCTTCCACCCCCAGAGCCCAGGGAAGGGCAGTGCCCAAGCCATAAAAGCATAATTACTTCTGTAACCTGTGAAGGACATCACAGTGAAAACCTGGCTCAGCCTTTGCTATGAAGCTCTACCTGCTTGATCAAAGTGAGGGTTTATCACATGCCTGCCTTATCAGAGGATTTTAGCATCCTTAGGAATATGCAGGCATTTTGTAACCTTAAGCAGGAAAAAGAATCTGAATGGGAAAAAGGAAATGGAAAGCTCTCCTCACCACGAGATTTGTCAGCATCAAAAGGCATGGCTGGTTCAGAAGTCAGCTTGAATCTCAACTCTCTCACCTGCTTCCTATTACAGAAGCAGATGTTCCTCTGGCTGTAAATTGCTGCTATTAATAATATAAATAATTATGCTCTTCTAATCATTTAATAGGTGCACAGGAGGGTACCAAAATTTCTGGCTGGCATTAAATACATCTCCATTCCCTCAAGGGCTCAGGGACACACTGGTGGCCTCTCATTCTCCACTGAAGTTTGGAGTAAGAGCTGAGGCTGGGATAAAAGCTAAGGAGAAGAAGTCAGGCTCCTCTGCACATCTCCCTGTGACAGTGCCAGCACCTTCCCCACCTGTGAAGCCCTGAGAGCTCAGCCAGGTGTGATCTCACACTCCCTGCCTGTGGCCCCAACCCACCAACACAGAGCTGATTTTTACCTCCCCAGCAGATTCCCAGGACCTGGAGAGGGGAAATCCTGCTCTCCAAGATCCCTCTCTCCCTGCACTGCAAATCTCAGTTGTTTGCTGGTGTTCCTCCCAGAACACTTTGTCCTTCTCTCGACAAACAGCCCCAGCCCTGGGAATGTGAGCAAGGACACCATGGATTAACGGGGTCACTGCAAACTCCAGAACTCTGCCTGCAGCTGCTCAGCCCTTTCCCAGCCTCCAGGGATCACACACACAGACCTGCACGGCTCTGTCAGACAACAGAGACATCACTGCTGGCTCCAGATGTTAGCACAGCACATCTGGATCTCCCGAGGGCAGTGAGCAGCCCACGGGCCACATCCACCCTTCCCTCTGACCCAGGCACTGCACCAACGTTGAGGTTCATCTCCGCTTCCCCTTTCACAACAAAGTAACCTGCCAGAAGGAAGCCCCTGAGGAGACACCAGGAATGAGTTCTGCAGGAGTTACAAAGTGGGGATGACGTGCAGAGGGAGGCTGGGGAAGCTGCTGTACCCTCACAGCGTTTGAGGCAACAGCTCAGCTCCAATGGGGCACGGCAGGACACGCTGGCTCCCTCAGCACAACTCCATTTCCCAGGAAAAGCTCCAGCACTGACGTAGCAGGTTATGCCTGGGAGATCAATACGAGCACAAACGCACAGCCAGCCTCTCCTTCCCCTCCCAGGGCACCGTGCCTCAGCCCCAGCATCGTCCTCTCCACGTCAGTGCTACCAACAGGGAATGTGCCAGTGCCAACAAGGTCATATTTAATCACTGGACACCTCCTGGGATGCACTTGGTGTGAATTAATAAGTCTGCCCCAGCACGGAGCTGCCAGCTGGAAGTGCCCATGCCAGGCACCCACCCGTGCCTGCAGCAGGTCCAGGACAGTCCCCAAGCCAGGCTGGCAGCACTGTGGTGACGTGTCTGTGCTACCCTGCTCCCTGGCACAGTGACTCAGGGCCCAGAAAAGCCACTCTGGTTGCTGGGACCAAGTCTCCACGTTCAGCACTGCTGCTCACCAAGGGTGAGATGTCACCCAGTGCGTGCTGCTGGTCCCACCCCGCCTCCAGCCCATGCCCTGGGCTTGGAACTGGGTGCTAATCAGAACAAGAGCAGCCAAAAATCCCTCTCTGCTAACACTCAAATCAGTGAGAAGAGCCCTGCAGAGCTTTAAAAGATACAAAAGCCAGTTTGCTGAGTGGCACGTGGAATTCCATTCCCAATGCAGATTAATTCCATTAACTCCTTCTGTGCCCTTTTTTGGGGATCCTTCCCTGCCTCTGCAGCTTGTGGAAAGCACAGGGTGAGCACATCACAGTCCTCTTTGTGGTGAAGGCACTCCACAGCCTCACTCTGCTCTAGCATTTGTATTTCCTGCCCACCTGCAAACCCCACCCCACACCACGTAACCCCTGAGACTTCCCAATGCCACCAAAATGCCAGGAACTCACCTTGTGCCTCATAGCCAGAGTAGGGATGAGCTGCACCCATGTCCTCCTCCCCGGGGCCCAAGCCAAGGGCTGCCCTGAGCTGGGCCATGTTCACCTGAGCCGTCAGCTCCCCACTCCTGTCCCCGATCTGCAGCAGGAAAACCAACAGGGCAGTGGTTAAAGGCATGGGGTGCTCCAAGCAAACAGCCCCCAGCCAGGGGTGTGTCAGTCCCACCCCAAAATCAAACACAGACACAGCCAAAAAGGGCTTGGAGACACCCGAGAGACCCCACAGCTCTCCAGAACTATTCCCCAGTGATCATTTGGGAAAGGGCCTGTGCTTGCCGTGCTGCACCTCCAAACACAGCTCAGTGCAGGGAACTGAGAGGGCTCAGCTCACCCACTGCTACAGAACAGAGCCTGCAGCTGCAGGTCTGGGCTGTCCTGTAGCCACACATGGCTTGGCAGGGAGCCCTGGAGCTGCCAGCCCCCTTCCCCAAGGATTTCCATAGTTACGGAGCACCAGACACCCCGCTGCCATCAGCCACCACGTGGGCAGTGGCACACCAGGGCCCCGAAAGCCTTCTCTGCTGGCTCAGAGCCATACAACTTCAAGTTGTTCCTAGTGATCTACCCACACAATGCTCCAAAAAATCTTTTAGAAGTCCACATTTTTCCCGATTCCCACCTCTCGCTGGCCTGAGGCCAAGGAAAGCGATGTTACGTGTTTGGGAAGAGATCTGTCCCACAGCTCCTGCTACCTAAAATGAGGAGTTCTAGGACACAGTGCCAGATTCTCCTCGAAGTTTAACCAGACCAGAGAATGGCTGTGCTGCACATCACCAGCAGACACAGAGAGGTCACCCAGGAACAGCCCCTGATCTTCAGAGGAAGAGCAGCCAGTGTGACAGAGAAGACCTTGGCTGCTCCCCTGGAGAGGCCTGACTCCTGTTAAATGCCTGGCAACAGCTCCTTTGTGTCCCCTGCCACAGACTGCAGCATGGAACAAAACCATAAATCCCCACATTATTTATGACAAAGCCCCAAGCGCCAGTAAAGGGAGGCAGATCAAAGGGCTTATCACCAGGCATAAATCCCCCTGCCAATTACAGGAGATTTGCTGTTGACATCATCTCCAGAGAAATTACTGTGTCCATGTTAGGTCTTACAGTCCTTGATGCTCAATTATTAAGTGCTTCCCTGACTTCCACTCGTTTCAGATCATCTCCAAAGCCCTATTAACAACCAAGAACAGACGGGCAGGACGATGACCCGGGGCAGGACCTGCCTCACACACCACAGCAGAGCCCTGTTTTCTGCCCTCAGCCTCCCAGGAGCTGCTCTCTGAGATGACAGAAGCACTCCAGAGCAGTGTCCTAGAGCTGGGGCAGCTCCCAAGGCTTTTAGGTACGTGTCCTTTATTCCAGTGGGATTTTGTGAGTAACCTCTGATCAACCTGCAGCAGCTTCCAGTGGTTCCCTGAGCTGGTTTCGTTTGGATTCAAATGCCACCATTAGATTTTTGTTGGCATGAAGGTGAAGGGAAGTGAGTTATGAACATCAGTGTGAAAAGGTTGAATTCCACAAGGTTTCTCCTGGCCAAAATCCTGCTGCTTGTGGAAGGGACAGTCTCTGCACTGCTCCATAATTCCTGATGGGGGGACTTCAGCAGCCACCTGCCATGAGGAACCCACTCCTGGCACAGCTGGAGCCACAGCCAGCTCCCTGGAATGACAACACTGGGAGCCCCCACCCTGCTGGGTCTCCCCTCCACCCCCAAAAGGCCCCTGGACCACCCCTGATCCTCCCGTGGCCCCTCAGCTGATGTCTGGCTCTGAGGACTCAGCCCCAGCCTGAGCAGAGCTGGGAAAGTTAATGTGTCCTAAAATGTACAGGACCAAAGAACAGTATTTCTTCTGTGTGTCTGATAAGTATAATTAAATCTGTAATTAGGCTGCTGTGTCAGCCCTACTCAGAGATTTAGCCAACCTAATAAGACAGGCAGGAGAACACCCAGCACACTTACATATGGTGATTTCAATTAGTGCTTCAAGAGGGCAATTTCTTCATCTGGGGAAGACTAAAGAGGCCACAGCCGATTTCCTCAACACACTGGGAAGAGCAAACAATGGAATTCTGGCTTTCTGCACTTCTGAGCCACCTGAAAATGGCAGGAAAGCTGCAGACAGCTGGGCAAGGCCAAGGTGAAACCAGAGCAGCACACACAGCACCCCAAAGGGGGTGGCTGTGGCACAGGGCTGGCTGCAGGCTGTGTGCATCCAGGGCCAGCATCCACTGCAGCAGGACACTCAGCTGGAATCTCCCTGTGCTCAGCAAAGTGGGATCTTACAGACTGGAGACCGAGAGGCACCCAAGGGCCTTCACACCTGCTGGGTGCACAACACCTTGGCCAGCCAGCAGACAAGTGCCCAGGTCCTTTCTCACCCAGAACATTGGTTAAGAGCAAAGTACAGCTCACATTTGTTGTAATTAAGGGGAAGGCTGGGAACCTCCCATCAAAAGAGCATTTTCCAGCCAAGCTCTGCAGTTCCTGAGAACACCACTGAAACAGCACAGAGAGAAGGGCTTTCCAGAGCAGTGACAGCAAGGTAACTGCATTCATAAAACTTACTGGCATGAAACAGTCATGCTCTCACCAGGGGTCACAGGTCCCCTCTGATGTGCACCAGCTTCTCTTACCTCTTGGGAGATTTCAAGATGTTTCCTTGCAAAGTGCAAAGCCTGTTCGTGGCTCCCCAGGGACACGTAGGCATTTCCCAGACTCCAGCAGGCTCTTCCTTCTCCCACCCTGCAGAACAGGAAACTGTCAAACCACAGAAATGCTGGGCAAAGCCCAGCAGGGCCTTCAGGAGAGCCTGACAGCCAGGCTCCCTGCCCTGCTTCCACCTCCACAAAGGCTCCACACTGGAAAACTTGGAGTGCTGGACATCTTAAACTCTTCTTACACTGGGGATGAACATCAGCCTGGGAAGCAGGACTGGCCACAGTGACAAAATGTAAGCACTGCAGCAAGGCCCAGGGTGGTTTGGCTTCACTGGTGAGCAGCAGCCCACGAGCTCCTGCCCAGCTCCCACCTGACACAAGCAGGGTTCCTCTCCAGAGCAGCACAGAGAGAATGCAACATCCAGCTCTGGTTCCTCTCCAGAGCTGCACAGAGAGAATGCAACATCCAGCTCTGGTTCCTCTCCAGAGCTGCACAGAGAGAATGCAACATCCAGCTCTGGTTCCTTTCCAGAGCTGCACAGAGAGAATGCAACATCCAGCTCTGGCTCATCAGCAGCCCAGAGCTGAACCAGCAAGGAGAGAACACTGCAGGCAGGCACCAGCTCCAGCTGAGCCCCAGCACTGCATCAGCAGGGTGAGCTCACAGCATCGAGCTGCACCCAACAAAGGACAGGGACAGATGTCCACGAGGTCTCCAGGGCACTGCTGCTGGTTTCCAGGAGCCAGGGAAAGCAGGGGAACGTGGAGCCTACCCTGTGCTCCCAGCCTGGCTCTCTGGAGCTTCAGCAGCTGTTTGCAGGAGCAGGCAGAGCCTCCTGCTCCCCAGAGCCTGCTCAGCTCTGCAAACGAGCAGATGTGGGGGGAGAAGGGATAAAAAAAGCACCTGGGGGCGCGGGGGGAGGTTCAGCATGACTGCAACTCCCTTTTCAGAGGTTTGGGCGGGTTGATCAGCATTTCAACGTTTTTCTTGTCACCCTGTTCAATACCTTCTGCTCACAGGGTGTGTTCCCAGAAATGCAGGAGCCCACAGGCCTGCACCCCCTCAGCATGATTCACCCTTGGGTGGGATTGTGCCTGCCCTGAGCAGAGGCTGCCCTGTGGTGGCACAGCTCTCCCATCCTGATGTCCCTGCTCCATCTAGTGGAGGACACACAGCCTCCAAGGGAATTTGGCACGATGCTGAACCAGCTGTCTGCAAAGTCATTTCAGCTGCAAGACGGCTCAGGATCAGAGTATCCAGAAAAAAGGAATCAACCTCTCAAAAAAGAATTAAAATTTAAGAAAAATTAAAAGGCCAAGCTTCCTAAATAACGAGGAGCAAGACCAAGAAACAAGATACATCATCTGTACACAACTTCATTTGTACATGGAGGTTTCCAGCATCAGCCCAGAGCAACAGGGGAAGTGGCATACCTTGAGTGCCCTAAACACCCAGATTTTAGGGAAAATACAACTTTTGTGAACATGAGGGAGCTCTCGAGAGGCCTTTCTGGGATAACACAGCAGCAGCCACTGGCAAAGCACTGAGCACCATGCATTTTCTTAAGTACCTCTCATTAGAAATCTCACTGAGCCCACACAGGCACAGCACTGAGGGCACAATCTCCAGGTTTCAATGACATGAGAAAAGTGAATCATGTCATGTTTCTGGCAGATGATTTGACTTAGGACCGGCTGCCCAGAGACTTCTAATGACTTTCAAGCAGACACATCACTGGTGCTTAACCCCAGCAAGAGAGAACAGTAAGTCAGAGAAGGGTCAGTGCTCTTCATCCTCTCCTGAGGCCCTCCCTCACCTGTCTCCCAGCTCCTGTGCTATCACCAGGTGCCTCAGGTGGTACTCGATGGCTTTTTCATAGTCTTGAAGCAGTGTGCACGTGTTCCCCAGGCTGTAGCAAGCCTGGGCTTCTACTGCTTGGTCTTTGAGCTGTCTGGAGAGCTGGAGTGTTTTCCTGCAGGGAACAGGTGGGAAGGAAGAGCCCTGGTCACTGCCAGGCCACAGGGAAGTCACCCCTTGGAGCAACACCCTGCATCACCCACCACAGCAGCCCTGCCAGCCCAGGTCCCTTGTCACAGCCCCTGGAGCTGAGGCACTGTGTGACAGCTCAGGATTCCCAGGGAACAGCCCCTGGCACTCACTTGTAGTACTCGGCGGAGATGTCGAACCTGCCCAGGAAGATGTGGGCATTGCCCAGGTTGCTGTAGGCTCTGCGCTCCGCTGCCTTGTCCCCAAACTCCTTGGCAATGGCCAGGCGCTGCAGCAGACACAACTCAGTCACACCTCAGCCCAGTGACACCTTTCTGTCCCAGCCCACTGACACCTTCCTCTCCCAGCCCACTGACACCTTCCTGTCCCAGCCCACTGACACCTTCCTGTCCCACATCAGCTGCCCTGCAGAGCAACTTTTAGGGCTGCAAAGCTCCCACCCAGCGAGGCCATGATGAACCTGCCTGTCAGGGGTGGGTGCAGCAGGAAACCTCTCCCTCTTCTGCAATTCAGCTTCAGGAAAAGCTCTTGGAAAAGTGGGAGTGATGCTGCATCCCAGTGCTGTCCTCCCAGCATTTAAAAAACAGAGGAGCAGTGAATTTCCACTTCCACTGCAAGGGAACTGCTACACCCACTGCAACAGAACCTAAACTGCATTTGGATTGGGGCAGGGACTTTGTCACCTCACCTCCCTATAAAGCTTTGCAGAAAGTTATTATGTTCTACAAGCAGCATTTATTCTTGATCAACAGCTCCTTCAGCAGCTTAATTAAATTCATGGCTTGCATTTATTAAAATCTAGACTGAGACAAATTAAGAGCAGAAAAAAAAACCTTGCCAGACCCAGCTGCAGTTTGCCCTTGGATACCTCCTTTGGTTTCCAAGCCAACAGCACCCTTCCCTCGAGCTGCTGATGGGGACTGGAGTAAGATTTGCTCAGTGTGAGTTGGTACAACAGGGCAGACCCTGGAACTCACACGGGAGGGAGGAAAACACCAGGGGGAAACATCTCCCTGTGCTTGCTGGGTTGTGGTGAGAGGGAAAGGCCCAGGAAGGGAGCAGAGGTGTCTCCTACCTCCTTGTGGAAGGCGATGGCCTCGCTGAAGTTGCCCAGTAAGTACTGGGTGTTGCCAAGGTTGCCGTAAGCCCGGCCCTGTGCAGCTCTATCCCCCAGCTCCTTCACCAGGGACAGGTTCCTCCTGAAAGAAACCAGGGCAGAACATCCATGAGCCACAGCAAGGAAACCTGCACAGAAAGGAAGGAGAGCAGCCCTGGAGAAGGCATTTCCCTCCCAAGCACTCAGGCACAGGTGACCTGTGCTGGCCACCCCTGGGAGCTTGTGCCAAGCCAGGTGCTGCTGCTGTGTCCTGCTCTGTGCAGGAACCACACCTGTGCTGATCCATCCCACATTAAATCAGAAATGGCCACCTCACTGCAGGACCAGGGGCACAGGAAGATTTCCTTATCCTGCTCCAGGGAGAGAGGCAAGATCCACAGTCCCATGCCAGGGCCCTGCTCTGGGAGTTTCCTGGCATTTCTTCACCTTGTTTTTACCCCCTTTTACACACACAGCACACAGAGAGTGGTGGGGAACTCACCACTGGCACAAATTTACCCCTGGCTATGCTACATGCACCACTCCTTGGAAAAAGGCTGGGGAGCTATTTATAGGCACTATCACACCTCAGATATGAGGGGAGGGATAAAAGATCTTATCACTCTCTTCACTTAAAAAGCCTATTTAAAAAACTGCATTACAAAAGCAGAACTCTGAAGTACAAGGAGAAAAACCCAAAATTCCAGTGCCAACCTTCCTGTGTGGCACATGACAGTGATCTTTGAAATGATATAAGAAAAAGAAGGTTGTGACAAGTGAGATAAAGTGCAGATCCTTGAGAAGAACCAGGATTTCACAGGGACTCCTCCCGTGGGTGACAGGGATGGAGACACACGGGGATCCATCCTCACAGAGGCCAGCAGAGAGCAGCAAGGGCTGAGAGCTCAGCCTCCCAGCACAGCTCTGGGAAGCAGCAGACTCCTGCACTTCACTGCATCATCACCATCCAAACCACAGCGAGTTTTACAAAGCCGATGCCAGCGCGAATTTGAGCTCAGATTTTATAAATGATCTTTCCCCCACCTTCCTTGGGATTAATTTGCCAACATAGCCTGGCATCTTGGAAATATTCCTAATCTATTAGAACCTGCAGATTCTCAGTCAGTGGCCCCGTTCCCTGCAGGAGAAGGGGCTGGCCAGGCATGGATACTTACTCATAATATTCTGAGGCTTTCTGTAGCGTGTCCTTGACTTCCTGAGGCAGGTAGCCCGGGTCCTGGGCTGTGCTCCAGGATAAGTGCTTTCCCTTTGCATGGTAAACATTCCCTATGTTATAGAGAGCTCTGGCTTCACCTACCTGAAGGAAGAACAGGAAACAGCAAGGTGTTACACTTCACATCCCAGCATTTCCACTGCTGGGCAGAGATGGTTCACATTTGCCTTTCCCATCTTTCAGAACCACAATCCACATTTTCCTTTCCCATCTTTCAGAACCACAAGCCCACATTTGCCTTTCCCATCTTTCAGAACCACATGCTCACATTTTCCTTTCCCAACTTTCAGAACCACAATCCCACATTTTCCTTCCCCATCTTCACCCTCACAGCAGCACAAGATATGTGTGATAGCAGCCAGAAGGGAGAGCTTCACCCTGCAGCTCCTCCCAAAGCCCACCTTCACCAGATCACATTTACTGACTTGCAGGCAGGTTATTTTTAATGCCAGGAAATATTTCCTGTTGGAACACCATTACCTTGTCTCCCTGCTCCCGAGAAATGTCCAAGTGTCTCTGGCAGCAAACCACAGCTTCATCAAACTGCCCCAGAATTTTCAGGGTATTCCCAAGGTTGCCACTTGCCTTGGCTTCTCCAATTCGGTCCCCAATGGTTCTACAAGATGAAGGTGTTGAATAGCTCAGAGACTTTTATTCCCCAGCTGCTGCAGGCAGATTTAAGCTGCAACTTCCCAGCACAGACACCTGGCTGGAGAGCTTCCCACAATTGTGAAGGCAGATCCTTGTTCCCTATCTGCTGTCTCAGAACTGCTCCAGTGACTGCAGGTCATTACAGGGAGCAGCTGGGGACAGAACTGAATGCTGCTCTTGCACCAGGCATCCTCCTCACATCCACATCCCTTTCTCCACCTCCCTGCTGAGCCATCCTTGGTGTGTCCCAAGTTCTCCAGAGGACAATCAGGGCCAGTTTTGGATGTGTATTTCTGGGTTCAGACCCCACAGAACCTGCCCTCACTCCAGGCTGGGTCAGATGAGGACGAGGCAGTGCTGACACTCACCTGGCCAGGGTAAGGTCGTGCTTGTGGTACAGCAGGGCCTTGGAGTACTCCTTCAGGTAGAAATAGGCATTGCCCAGCTGGCTGTAGATGGCACTGAGAGTCTTCAGGTCCTCAGTCCCCACCTGCACTGCTGCTTCGAAGAAGGCTGCCCCAGCTTTGAAGTCCCCAGCCTTGCACAAGCGCTCTCCTTCCAGGGCCAGCTCCAGGCAGGATGCCTCCATCCTGCAAAAACAAGGGAATTGTTTCTAGAGGAGTTTGGCTGCAGTGCCACTCTGCTCTGCAATGGTTACAGTTTGCTTCACTGCACACCTTTAAATTTTCCCCTGGACTCAAAACACAGGAGCATCCAGATCCCACCTTCAAGTGGAAGGTGTCCCTACCCATGGCAGGGGTTTGGAATGAGACAGTCTTCAAGGTCCCTTCCAACCCAAACCATTCTAAGATTCTCTGATTTACAGACCACATCTGCAAGCAGCCAAAGGCAGCCAGTTCCCAGTTCCCAGTAGGAATCTGGACAAGAAACTCAGGGCTCCTGGCTCCAAGACATGGAATCATCACAGGAGTAACACCTGTTTTCCTTCCAGGTGCTGCAGGAGCCACATATCCAGGTATTTATATCTGAACCATTTTCCCTTGGCTAACAGAGAGGAAAAGCCAAATTGTAACAGGTTTTTACTGGATACCAGAGAAAACCCTGGACTGTGCAGATTTTCTTGGCTGAGCAGCTCCCAGCACTCGGTGTCTGCTTTTCATTAACTCTCCCGCTGTCACTTTTTCCACAGGCACTTGGCACACTGGCCTCCAGGCCAGCTTTCCTCCGTGCATTTTCTGACACCTTTGGCACTGGCACACTCCATGCTGTCAGAGAGAGCACTGTGAGCAGTGACACTGCTGCAAGAGAAAGAAAACATTCCCCTCTGAGTGCTCCACCAAGTCCTCTCTAAGTCACCCTGTTAGAACATGCCAATCCCAAGTTCTCCAAAGGGACTCCCAAGCTTTCATTGGGAATGTCCTGCCTGCTGCAAAGGCAGCCCCTTCCCCAAGGGGGATGGACACAGCATGTTCCTGCTGCTCTATCCTGATGCTTCTCTTTTTTGCTCAATTTATTTTAAAAAGTCAAAACTATCTAGGTCAAAGGTGGACATCTGCTGAGAAAAAAACAGAGCTCCCTTGTCCAGAGGTAGAACAGCAAGGGTCTGCCAGAAGGTAACAAATGCCCACAGGTGGTTTCTAGTCTGTTCTCAGCACTTGGAGGAAGTTTGTGGTACCCAGCCCACGAGCACAACTTGCCCAGCTGACTCCTCCTGGAGCAGTTTCCTGCTGGGCCCTGAAGATGATTCCACAAAACCATCCAGGAGCCGAGCCCAGGGCCCAGCCCTGCCATCAGGGGCTGTGCAGGCCAAGGACAACCTTCCCTACACACACCAGCTCCAGGACACAGCTCCTGCTGCTCCAGGACACAGCTCCTGCTGCTCCAGGACACAGCTCCTGCTGCTCCTGCTGCTCCAGGACACATCTCCTGCTGCTCCAGGACACAGCTCCAGGACACAGCTCCTGCTGCTCCAGGACACAGCTCCCACATCTCTTGCCCCTCACCAGCACCACTCCCCATCCCTCCAGGGGGCACAGGGAACTGCAAACACCAACCCTGACACATTTTCCCTAAAACAGGCAGAATGGTGCTGTCTGTACCACCAGGAAACAAAGCCAGTTCCTCCATGAACTGCCTGAGATCCAAGCCCATTTCCCTGGCAATCTCCCTGCTGAGTCAGCTCCGTGTGGCTCCAAACACCCAACGCTCGGCATCCTCCAAAGCAGGACAATCACAAGGACTGGCCAAACAAAAGGAAGACAGCACAAAACCTGGTTTTAAACTCTTCCTCCAAACACACCTGTGACCTCTTCTGCCTCTCTGTTCATTTGTCCCCGAAGCCACCAGGTAACAAGAGGGAGAAGGGAGCTGTGAAGCAGCTCCTGTGAGCTCCCACTCAAACATTTCATTCCAAAGCAAAGCCCACATTTGAGTGGCTATTTTATTTATACAAGAAATAAATGTGGCTCGTTTATACGAGAAATGTGCAGTGGCTCGTGGTGCCAGAGCAGCATTTGTCCCTGCCTCAGCTTCTGTTTGATAGCAGGAAGAAAAATATTAAGATTAAAAACGTTTTACTTCTCTCTGCTGGATCCTCTTGCTAGATCACACAAAAATTAATGAGTTTCTGCCTGGGGATCCCACCAAAATTTCATCAGTGCCAAGGTACATCTGTGGTTTGTAGATCCTGCACCATCAGCTATAGACAAGTCTCTGCTGATACATCCCAAAGAGCTGTCTGGGACTGAAGGAAGGCAAGAAACACCCTGCACACAAATCAGCAGGATTAACTGCAGGCAGCTTAGTGGGGATGAGTCTTGAGAGGACCTGAAATGCAGGAATGAGCCACCACCAGGAGTTAATGCTGGATTCCAGTTAGAAAGTGGCAGAGACAGAAGCAAACTACCTTGAGCTCAAATTTCAACCCAAACAAAACTCTTTCCAATATTCAGGTTGTCTTTGAGAAATTGAGATCACCAGCTGTAAACAGTCCAAAAAACTGGGGTGGAGACTGATTTCCCTAATTGATGGAATTGCTGTACAGCTCGTGTGGAACTCCTTGGGTGATTTTAAGAGCTTGAAGTGAAGGTTCCCATTCCAAAAGCCAGGTAAGTACTGCAAGGGCAGGACCATATCTGCCCTACCCCAAAGTGAATTTTGTGCCCCAGAGCCCACCTGGTGACACTCTCACACCCTGTGGGTGCTGTCCCAGTGTTCCCATGGTAACTGTGGCAGTGACACGACCTTCCAGTGCACACAGCCCTTAATTAAAATCTGTTTGTCCTTGAACAGGCTGCTCTGCAGAGGATCTGACTTATCTAATTAACATCACTGCTCAGACTGGGACCTGAGCAAACAAGGGGAAGGGACAGGAGGCTTTTCCCTGCATCCTGCTCTGCCAAGCCCTCGCTGCCTCTGACAACAAACAAGGATTGCAAGTGTTAACAGAAACACAACCCACCTGTAAAACCCACCTGCTCTTCAGAGCTGCTTTTGGGAAGCACCTTTGCATGCAGTTCAATCACTCCAGGCTCAAAAGAACTCAGGAACACAATGCCAAGGGCAGGGGAATCAATTAAAGGTCAAGAAATAAACTCAACACTAAAATTCCACTTTAAAAAGCTCCCAAAGTCCACAGCTCAACCATCCATAAAACACAACTGAAAGGACAAACCTGAACCATCCTGACAGACCAGTAAAGGGAAAAGAGACAATGACAGCAAGGTCCAAGCCCTCCCTTACCTCTTCTGCTGCCTGTGCATTTTCTGAGTGTACACCCAGAGCTCCAAAGCCACTGGCAAAAGGAAGCAGCGGGGCTGAGGCCACATACAAATGCAGAGTTTGGCCACAAAAGCACTCAGCAATCTGGACAGAATTGTGCCAGGGAATGAGTGGGTGGCACAATGCTGGCAGATGACTCGGTCCCCATCAGTGTGACACCTGCCAGTCAGTCTCCAGGCCAGGAATAGATGCTGCTTCTCACACTCACAAAGCAGAAAAGGGTCACCTTCTGCTGGGCAGTGACAGGCAGGAGAAACCCTCTTCCCAATCCAGCATGGGCAGGGCCTCCCTCCTTCCTCAAGTTCTTCTTTAATGGATAACTGATGTGAAGGCAGAAAGAGCTGAGAAAAACAGGAGGAGCAGCCTTGAACAAGAATTCCCAGGGTCACCCATCACTGTCAGGCAGCAGCTAATGAGGAGCTGGAGCACAGATTGCCTTTTGCCTGCTGCAAGCTTCTTCAAAGAACTCCACAGCAAAAAATGTGCCTTTGGAAAAGGTAAAATACAAAGATTCTCACACGTGTTTTCAGCAATTTGGAGAAGGCAGAGAGTCCCAGGAGTGCTGGGGAAGCCAAGGACACTGTCAAGTGAGAAATTAAGGGAACAGCACAAGGTGCCACCAGTGCCATTATCAATGATCACCACAACTGCTGTCAAACACTGTAATTAGGACATTATAATTGGGTGATGATAGAGGTCCCCAGAGTGGGAACACCACACACTCAGACCTCCCAAAACTCTTCTCAGTGCTGCCTTGCTCACAGCAACCTGTCACTGCTGACAACAAATCCATCAGGGTACACAGAAAATTATTGTGTCACCAGACAGAGCCTAGGGTCAGCTGTCTGATGCCTTAAATATTGCAAATATCACAGGAAAAGAGAACCTCTTCCTGCCTGCAAGGTGAAACTGCCTTTCAAAAAAGGAGAAAAGGGAAAAGGAAAGGTATTTATAGATATTTGATTCATGTTAGTGGGGGCGATTGCAAAACTCACTCCCAACCAGACCTCGTGTAGTTCAAAACTCCAAGCTTTTAAACAGAAGGTATGGCAGAAAATAACCCATCAAAACCACCAAGAGTAGTAAAAAACCCCCTTAGTATTTCTATTGATATGAGTTAGTGAAGCAACAGATTTTAGCATCTTCCTTGCAATCTGATTAGGTTCTGTACAAAAATAAATCTAATTCCAGAGCGCTGGTGACGGGCAATTAAACATTTCTTCCAAACCAAAAAAGGATCAGATTTACCAGGTGCTCAGTGTAAATGCATATTCAATGGCTTAACGAACTAAATATGCATTTAAATAATTACTTTCTTTAAGGGAGTGCTGCCAGTCAATCAAGCTGGGAATTATTCCCCTTCAGAGATTTTCTTTCCCAGCCCTGCACAGCTCCTGTACCTGAGAGGGAGCTGAAGGCTCTGAACCACCAGGTCCAGGTGCCTTCACACCCCTGGGGATGTGTCCCCTCTGCTGATGGGGAGTGGTCCAAATATTTTCCTTTGCTTCCCAACCTGAGGAAAGCTGTTCCACATCCTCCTGAGGCACAGCCCGAGTTTATTCATGATGAATTTATACCCATTTAGCCTCAGGACACTGCCCTTCTCTGCCTGGGGCACTGTCCCAAGGGGTTTTGGGCAGATTTCCCTGTTTACTCTGCCTCAGGCAAGGTCCAGCACATCCACACCTGCCTCTCTCTCTCTCTCACTTGTTCCCAAATGAGCTCCAATCTGTAAGAAAATCCCATTACTTGCTCCTAAATACAGGTGATTTCAACTTCCTACCCTTAAATACCATCTCCTTGTCACAGCAATCCATCTTTCAGTCCCTCTTATCCACACTGCTCCTCTCCATCATCAACACACCCAGCAGCAACCTGGCAGGAGAATAATTCAAATACTCAATTATCTCACTCCCAAATCCAGATCTGGTGGAACAGCCCCTCACTCCCCACCCACATCACATCCCCAGCACCAACCCCTCCTGACAAGCAGGTTTCTGTCCCAAACACAGGCTGGCAGGGAGGCTGACAAACAAATCAAGATACAGATGAAATTAGCCTGATTCAAAGCACTTTTGGAAGCTGGAAAGCAGCACACAGGAGCCAGTCAAAGGACAGAACCCCTGGGACACCCTGACCTACACCTCACCTCATTAGTGAGGGGAAGGAAACAAAACCTCCTGTTGAGTTTGGAGAGGAAAAGGTCAGAGATGAAACCATGAATGCTGCACCCAGTCCTCCCCAACTTCTGAACTGGTTCCAAGCATCTGGCAAGATCCCTTCACATCTGGAGGGGAGGAGATTCCCACTCCACACACTTCCACTGGTAGGAACACTGCAGTGAGTCCTTTCAGTGACCCCTGAGCTGAAAATAATAATATCCACAGGCACTTACTGCTGCTGGGGAAGTGTTTGTTCAAGCTGGAGCTCTGGGGATTACCCAGACCGAGAGATTTTCACCACAGTCTTTTGCTAAGGGCATGAAACAGAAAATCCAGAGGGAAAAACTCCAGGGAATTCTGGAAGCTGCTGGAGCTGTGTGCTGGCTCCAGATTTCCTGTCCCCTCACTGATGCAGCATCAGTGCTCCACAGTAGTCATTTCAGCTAATTGCTATCTACCATTAGCTGCAGAGTACTTACAAGGGATTCAATTCCACTGCATATTTGCTAATAAATCCCAAATGACACCGAGGAAGACAGCTGTATTTAGCTGCCTTTACCCTCTTATTAGCAGTGCTGAATAAGACCCCATTTCAATGGGGAATGGCTCCAGCAAGCTGCGTCATTGTCAGAAATCCAAGTTCAAACTCCCCACTGCCTGCTGGAAAGCAAAAGTCATCCAGCATTCCCCTGCTTACACAACCTCTGTGGCTCTGATCCGTGGGGATGGGAGAGCAGAGGACAGATGGGAGTTATTTCAGAGCATTTTATGGAGCAGCTTATGATGCTGAGTTGGTAGGTGCTTCAACCTAAGGACTCCAAAATATCTCACAGAGGTGTGAGGGCAGCAATTTCCCCATTTTTCAAAAAGGCAGCTGAGGCTCTGTGGGCAAATGATGCCTTGCTGTGAGTCAGCTGTAGAGAAGGGAAAGGAATCCAAGAGCCCTGGCTCTCAGAGCCTCTGCCAGGGCCAAGGGGAGCTGGTCCACCAGGGACAAGGTGCAGCACCTTCCATCCAGGCAGGGATGCTCACCCAGCTCAGCACAATGCCAAACATCTGAGGATGCCCAAAGAAAAGCACCCAGTCCAGGAGCTGAAGGGATCCTTGACCTGCAGAAACCTGATCCACCCCTGGAAGTATCAGTAAATGATACTTTGGCTACGATTATCTTGAATCCGTGACCCAAATGCTGCCCACAAATCCAGCTGGGCCCACAGGAAGAACACAGAGCACAAGGAAATTTTTCTGTGTCAGCTGAGGAGTGAAATTTCTAACAGGCAATGAGCACAATTTTAAGTCATTGTGCTCCAAAATTACTCAAGTATCAAAGGACTACCATGGATGTAATTAACTTCCAGCACTTGAAAATGCTCAGACGAGATTAAGGTGCAAATGTGAATTTCATCTCAGCCTGGTTAACAGTTTCACTTGATAGCCAGTTTCAAAGCACTTAAATTATAAGATGCAAATACTTTGCAGGGTCTGAGGAAGTGATGATTAAGGAGATATCAATTTGAAAATTAATTCATTAAAACATGTTCTGACTCCCAAATGGAAAAAAAATTATTATGAATCCACGAAGTGTATGAACTGATCAAATTCTCTGAAGGAAAACTGTGTAGGAGAACTCACTTTCAAGAAGAGTGAGAACAAAATGAGCCTGGAACACAATTTCTTTGCACAGCTCATCAGGGGCATAAACCCAACCACCAACAGCCATCTGAGAAAAAGAGAAATAAATGTAGAGGCCAGGAGCACCAGCTTGCCAAACACAAGTGGAGCAGTGATGCTGATGCCTGAGGATGCTCTTTCCTTCCCAGAAACACAAAACCCAGAAGTTTGTCTCGTTTCTGCAGCACCTGACCCCTGAAATGAGCTCCAGGCAAACCAGCACCTGCAACAGGACGGGCTTCTAGACATTTCTATTTTGTCACAGAGGAGGCTGGAATAAACTCAGCACAATGAAGGGAGCTTCCTGAGTTTTCCAAGAGCATTTTGCTTTCTTGTACAATGCTAGCACCTTTAATGAGGTTAATCCATCACGCTGCCATTAAGCAGCACTCTGGGGATGATTCCACCAGCAGTGAAGTGCTATTTCCTTCAGTCACTTCAGCAGCCAGAGAGCAGGAGAGGACATGCAGCCTGAGAGGCTTTTCATTACAAACTTACTTTGGCAACTGGGTCAACACATCTCTCACTAAAATATATGCTGTGATTTACACAAATGTACTGCAGAATCCAGCAGGTCACAATTACCACAGACATTAGGAAAAAAACTAGTAATTGCCTTATCAACAGCCAAGCAATGAAAACAATCAATTTATTTGTTCCTATTTTATTGATGCCATTCAGCTTCTACCACCCAGCAGTACAGAGGAGCTCATTCAGGTCAAACTTCATACTGAAAACGGGCAAGTCCTGGGTTGGGGGAGGTCTTTCCAAACTCAGAAGAACCATAAATGAGAGATGTACAGACATCTCCTCTAAAACTGCTCCCAGACACCTGGTGGGGGCTCAGCCAGGTCCCGTGGGAGTAGCCTGGATGCTGTCCTGGGATGGGAGAAGGGGCTGAGTGCTTGTGGATGCCAGTGGAGCTCCAACAGGGCAGTGCCAGCGTGGGTCAGAACAGCAGGGGAGCAGCTCAGGACCAGAGCCACCACAGCTTTGAGTGAAAACATCACAGCCTCCCCCAGCTCCTGCTCCAGGGTCCTGCCACCCCCAGCTGCTGGCAGGGTCAAGCTCAGCTCCACAAGTGCCACCAGCACAATCACCCCGGTTGTTCTGGGCAGCTGCACAGGCTGTGTGAGGTTTCCTTCCCTGCAAAACCTTCTCGAGTGAAAGCAAGGCTTGTTTTCCCACAGGCCCCAGTCTATTCTCCATTCAAGCTGCCTGGAAAACCCCTCCAGCTGCAGCCCCCACTTCTCCTTCCTCTCTCAGCCTGCCAGTTGATCCTGCCTCGGAGCAGGGGCTTGCAGCAGGAAAACAACTGTGTATGGAAAAGGTGCTGCCAAGCCCCAGAAACACCAGGGACTGTGTTACAGCGAAGCCCAGCCAGCCAAAGGAGCCACCTCTGCCTGTCCCAGGTTCCTGCCCATGTCCCAGCTCATCCCAAACCTCCTGCAGCAGCTGGAGGCTGCACACACTCCCCACGTGCTGCCTCTTCCCTGCCCACAGCCTCTGCAAACCCCAGCCACGCTCAGGGCACGGCAGTGGGATCGTCATCGTGATGCAGCAGAAAAGGAAACCATGACAAAGTTCACACCACAGCTTTTTCCACTGACTCCACAGCAACCTACAGCCAATTTGGTTCTGTTCCCTTCCTGTCTCATCTGCTTCCGCCAGCCCCAAGCCAAGGGTTTCAGTCCAAGAGCGAGGGGCCTTTGGGATCCATCAGAAAACTCACACCCTGAGCCTGGGCCAGGCAGGCTTCGAGCCAGGGAGGAGCTGAGCGACTCCAGCTCACCAAGACAGCACTAAGGATGCTCAGCAGCACCAGCACTTGCACCTGAAAGGAGTTTGGATGGGACCTTAATGACAGAGCCAGCACAAACCTGGCCCTTGTGCTTCCTGCAGAACAAATAGCAGGAACCAGCCAAATCCAGTGAATCCAAACATGCAGCAACTTCTTTTTCAAATGACCATATGGTAAAGCCTGTGAGGAGGATGAAATCAAGCCAGAGCACACCAGAGAGAACCTGTGATAGTCTCTTCCTCAGTGATTACAGCCCTGAGTGCCCAAACCAGAGGGATTCACAAAGGTGGCTCTCCTGGGTCACTCAGGGCACGGGAAGAGCTTCTGCCAGGGCTGAAGCACCGCCAGCCACCAGGACAGATTGTTGCTGGCAAAGCTGCAGCACAGCAGACTGCACCAATTTCACATTGTTTCTCTGCAGCTGTCTCCTGCTCAGAGAGCTGTTTAAAGCATTGCTGTGCTCTCCCTGAAACTTCCAGGGGTGCCAAAGATCAGGCATCAGGCCACAGACACTCATGGGTTTAAAAGGCCAACAGAACAAGAGCTCACACTGGACACTGCCCTCTTCCCTGGCTGTTACACAGCCACAGGGAACCCCTCTGGATTTTGTAAAGATAATTCAACATCTGTGTGAAAAACAAGGGAAGAGGCTCCCCAGGAGCTCAGATATCAGCCAGGTGTCTGCCTCAACCCTTGCCAGCACCTCTAAACTGTTCCTCCAGCTCCTCAGTGCAAACCCAAGCCCAGCAGACCAGCACCAGTACTTCAAGGCGCTCCATGGCACTGTGGAAAAATCTATGCATCCCACCAGATTAAAGTGCAAGCCCCCAGATCCCAGCGTGGCAGGATTCCCGGGAAGCCAGGCGGTTCCACACAAGGTGAGAACTGCACTCATCTCCTCCAGGGTGAGCAGCCCCGCTGTCTGGCACTGTGCTGGGAGCCTTCCAGCATCCTGCAAGCTGCTGTCACTGCTTCCCCAGCACCGTGGGACTGAGTCCTCCACCACATCTCCCCAGATTTTTAGCACTTCTGTCCCAGTGCGGCTCCGTGGAAAACATCTACCCTGGAAACGTTTCTGTGCAAATCGAGCACAGGGAGGCAAGTGCTGCTCCTCCCCACACGTGACATCAGTTTGGCTCTGACAATGTGGCATTACTGCAGTTCAAACACAGGTGTAAACAGCAGCAAACATCTATTTTGAGAAGAGTTTGTCATGTAGATGACATCTTTCATGTGTGCAGTGGGCTCTGGTCCTGCTCTTCCACAGGAGGAGTTTGTATGAACATCATGTTTCTTGCAAAGTCTTCCCAAATACAGCAAGAATGCTCCTCTCCACAGGCCTGTTTGGGGTTCCACTGAGATCCTCCTTCTGAAGCTCTGTGAAACCTCACAGGTATTGCAATGAGTTTGCAGACCACAGGCTGCTGCTCTGGAGCTCTGAGAGAATTCCCTGCTCCCCTCCTGCCTCACACTGGTGAGAGAAGGGAGGATCCATCATCAAGCTCACACACATGCCCAAATCCAAGGAGCCCATTTATCCTGACAACTGAATTATGTATATCTGCAGAAAAAGAAAATCTCTGCTCCTGCACAGAGACATCATCATCATCCAGCAGTGAAAAAAAAAACACATGGCACAGCACCAGGCTGCATGGAAAATGTGCTACAGGGACAGGGAGGAGGAGACAGCTGACAAGACAGCTCTTACCTTAACCCCTAAGGGTGGTGGGCTGGGGGAGCTGCTGCCATGCAGGAACAGCTCTGTTTCCTCAGGGATTTTGTGTGCTGGAGGAGCCTGCCTGCTCTAATCCAGGGCATTCCAGAGCGGCTGCATTTGTGCTGCACAGCCTCCACCAACCTTTCAGGAGCAGCTCCATCCACCAACACACATGGCTTTAATTTGGGATGTTTTTTCTCTTCTTACTTCCATTCCAGTCACATGTTGGAGCTGTTACTTTTCTCTCCTCTGTGTGTATCTGGATGGCTGCATTCTCACTCTCCTTCCTGAGCCATGCCAGCCTCAGGCAAGCAGCTCCCAGAGCGTCAGCCTCGACAAATGACTCAGTTCTGTCTGGAGCCAGGTCTGCAAAGCATCTCCTGCCTTCCCTTCCCTTGCTGCTGCTCACACAGCTGCCCTGGGCAGGTGAGCTCTGTCCCCAGCACATGGGATTGGAGCTCCACAAAGCAGAGCTGGAGCCCCCAGAAAACCTGAGGGGAACTCCTGAGTCACACCAGGGGAGCCTCACCCAGGGCCATTCAGGAAGGGATTTCCACCACAGGAGAATCACTTTGCTCAGTGCAGGGAACACAGCATTTTTCTCTGCCCATTCCTCATCTTTAAGTGACAGATCTGCTGCTGGTCCTCTCTGCAAAGTGGTCACTCACTGGCACAGGTGATGACAACTTTCTGCCAAAAACACTGGTGCCAAAGGGTGGTTTTATTGAAGAGAACATCTTGCAGAGTGAGTTTTCCTTTTCTTTAGAACAGCAGAGGAAAATGTGGGCATTTTCAGTAATTTCATTAATTAACATTCATTATTAACTCCTCAGACACCTGAGCACGCTGCAAAAGCTCCCCATGGACCAGGCTCTCCTCAGAGCCTGAGGTACCTGCAGGAACTCTCCTGCCTGCCCTCCCAGCAGGGCACACACAAGGGATGAACACACAGCAAACAGCAGCTTTCCTTTCTCCCCTGGCTTTACCCAGGAAGGCACCAAAACCACAGACTTCCATCAGCCAAGCAGTTCGTGCTCGTAGTTTCCTGGATTACTGCCCTGATGGAAGCAATTCATACAAGAGCTGGCCAAGGGCTGCGGCCTTAAAATTCTGGGCACATTGCAGTGAACTCATATGTTTTATTATTTAGACCCACGCAGGAGCTGAGCTGAACTCAGAGGCCAGGAAATGCCTGGAGGTACACGTGGAGTATCACAATCCCAGGACATCCAGCTGCTTTCATGGGTGTAAGTCTCCACTCAAGCACTGTAAGACGTTGGCTGGTGGGCTTCCCAAGCTGGAAATCACAAGGGCTTGTTTGTCAGGGGAAAAAGAGAAACACCCATGGCTTAGCAAGCTCAGTATTTTCATTTGCTAGTCGCTGGTGGTTTGTATTCCTGCCTTCATGCTGCACAAGGCTTGGCTGATAAACAAGCTGAATCTGATGGCCTCTGTGTTTTGCAGCAAGATCCAATCCCCAGAGCATTTCCTCCATACAAATCTCTGCAGACAGCTGCTAAAAAAAGGGGCTGTTGCTGCTGCAGCACCAGCTGGGATATGGTGAGTGCACAAGGACAGTGAGAACAGGACCCTCCTCAAAGCCCTGGCAGCTCCTGCCCATCCCAAATCCTTCCTGCCTGTGATCACAGAGGTGTCCTTTCCTCTCTCCATCTTCCACCACACCCAAAAGACAACCGCCCCCAAAGCAGGGCAGCTCCACTCACATAATCTGACTGGCAAGATTTTCTGACAGGGAACATTGCTGTGTGCCCCTCTCTCCTTTTTAAATTCTTTAATTTAAATTCTTCTCCAAGCCTGAGAGACAGGGACCCCTGGAGTCAGAGAAGCCTGAGCTCTCAGGGCTCTCCTGCTTTCTTCCTGCCAGTCCCTGGCACTGGGCTCTTCACAGTGCCCAGGGCCACCTGAGCTGCTCCTTCTCCTGAGGTTTGCAGTGTTCCCACCACACCTTGTAAACAGGCAGAGCCTGGTATTTCATTCTCCAGCTTGTGAGTTCCTCCTGAACAACTTTCTGCTCCCTGTCAGAACAGCAGAGCCACTGGGATTTCGTGTGACACCAGTGCTGCAGTGCCCAGCGGGGCTCAGTGGAGGACAGAGCCAAGGTCTCCAATCCACAGTTAGCACAATCACCCTCACTCTGATGAGGGTAAGGAAGTGCTGAAGGAAAGGAGGGGGAGTCAGGACATTCAGCTCCCAGTTTTATCATCTCTGTTCTCTTTCACCCTGAAGGCTATACAATTTCCCACCCTTGAAAACAGGAACAATGTTTCCCAGAAAAGCTGCAATAAAATTCTGGTGTTTACCACGCACTCTGAAACCCTGGAACGGATGCAACCCTGCCAGGATCCACTCAGCACCATGGTACAAACCATGAATAACAGTAATTAACAAATAGCCCCAGAGAGATGAATATTAATCAGCACTTCCCAGCTCTCCTCAGGCATGAGCGGATATCCCACAGATGGAGTGCACCACCTCAACTCTGCAGCATGGGTCACAGAAGGAATTTGTCCCAAAACTAACTAGTTTGGGCTGAAGCTGCTCCAGAGCACAGGAAAATCCACACCAAAGTGCCCAGGGAAGTACCACCAGGTACAGGTGAACACTCAAATGGCACCTGCTGTGACACCCCCCCAGCAAATACAGCCCAGTGCTCTGCAAAATTACAGCAGTGTCAAGAAAATCCTGGAAATGGAACTGGGAAGTCACTTGGTACAGGAAACCCCTCTGTTCTGCCTGTAAATGGACATTTGTGCAGCTCTGTTCATCAAGGCATGGAGGAATTCCAACACACACATGGACCAGCAGCAGGGTGGGGCTTCCCCTGGGAAACTCGGCACAACTGTTAATTATTTGTGCTGCCCTATGGCAAAGCTGATCTCCTGGTGCTGAGTCTGCTGCAATCCTGTAACAGAAGCCAATCCTCCCAGGGAGAGGCTGCAAATCAAAGGATCTGTCCCAAACCCCATCACAGATCAGCAGCTGGACCTGCATCCACAGCACCCAGGAAAGGGATCCCTTCCTCCCAACTCTGCTCCCTGGCAGCCAGAAAGTGTGAGGAAAACACAGCAGGATCCCCAGGTCAGGAAAGGAGCCCTCAGTGTGCCTCCAGCAGTCACCTTGTGCAGCTCAGAGCCAGCTGCAGACAGAACTGACAGCTCCCAGTACTGCCCGTGCATTTTTAAAAGCAGCTTCCAAGACAAAACATCTGCTCCCAGGTGGAACATGAAATAGCTCTTACACTGAGCTATGTTATTAGTGTTTTTCCTCTTTCTCTTGCACTAGCCCCTAACTCCCAGTGAGGAGCCCCTCTGGCTGCTCCAGAGGGTGTTAAGGGCAAAGGGTAACAGAGAAGCTTGAGGAAAGCCAACACAATCCAATATTCCTCTTTCAAAAATCCCTCCAGGGGTAGCAGCTGCACAGAGCTACTGATTCACAACAGAAGGTGAAGCTTCTTCAGAGGGATCCTGTCTAACCCCAGAGTCAGAAACACCTGTGGTTCCAGTGCCTGGCATCCTCAGGCAAAATCCTCTTGCTGAAAGTAAATTGGGAATAGATTTTTAAGCTGTTTGCTCCTACCCTGAAGGTACTGAACAGACAGCAGCACTGCTTTCCAAACCATTAATTCAGGGGGTTGTTGCTGCTCCAGTGTCCAGGGCCTTGCAGAAGATCTTCTTACACCTTGCACTGAAGTGAGGAAGGGCAGATATCAGTGAGGTGCTTCAGCAGGTGCTTGTCCCCCCTTTTCCAGGCTTCAGTGGGACAGGGAACCCCCCTGGCAATTTCAGGATCAGATCATTACACTGGTTTGGGTTTGGCTGCCCACTTTGAAGGCTCTCAGTCCCACACCTCAGATTCAGCTCCAGAAACTCCTGAAGGGAACAGAGGTCATGGCTATTGTCCTTAACCAGCCCTGTTAATTTTATCTCAGGAGAAGTGAGTTAAGTCACTTAAGTACAGAGCTGTGCTGCAAATTGCTCATTTAATATTGCCCTTGAAACTGCACTGTAATGATAATTTTTCACTTCCTTCCCTAGGCAGTTGCATAACATTGCTGGGCATTGTTTAGAGAGCTCCAAAGCTGAGGCAGCCGTGTCCCTTTCACCTTCTCCTCACCAAGCACTGGCAGGGATGTTGATTTTCTGGTTGTGGGGTTTTTTTTTGGCTTCTTTTTTTTTTCCCCCCACTCTATCAGCTTATTACATTAAACAACAGATGGACGTGACTCTGAATGCAAATAGCCTTCCAAAAAAAATTATTCTTACTTTCTTCAGCTTTCAGTGGAAAAAAAAAAAAAATCCCATTTATACCAGTTAAACCTAAGCCAATTAGAAAGTCAGATCTGTCAAATAACATTTAATTAAAAGTATCTTTAGGGAGGGAGCAGCTGGGTCAATGAAAAGCTTTCCCACTGACAATAAAAATAGCCCAGGCCCAGAATTCAACAGTCCCACTTTGTGGTTGGGATACTCAGCCTGTGTGCCCAGACCAGGAGGAATTTGGGTTTCATGGCTTTGGTTGGCAAAGGATTTTGTGACAGGGAAATGGAATTCTGGAAGCTGGGCTGGCTGATCAAAGGGGCACAGAGAGCAGGACTGGGATGGTAGGGATGGGACACAGCACCAGATACACCTGAGAGCAATTTGCAGATAAAATTGCTCTTCCAGCAGAGCAGCACCAAGAGTTACATAAAATCCATCTCTCCACTTCAGAAACTTGCTGCTTGCGGCTTCTTGCAGTGTAAGACCTGACAAAGCTCAAACCTGTTCTTCAAGCACGTCTGGACACCACCTCGAGTGCAAAAACATGAGACAGCAAGAAATCAACATACCACAACAAAAATACAGTTTATGTTCTCCAGTAACAAAGTCTGATTTGCTGGAGAGGAGGCAAGAGAGCACAGAGGGGAAAATAGGAACACGAGAGCTGGGGAGATGAGGCTTGAGACAGAGCAGCATTTACTCTGCAGAGAGCTCAAACTGAAGAGAGCAGTGACAGAGCTGTGTCCTGGGGGAGTGTTAGAAGAGCACAGGTGGAAGGAGCCACATCTAGGAAGTCCCTGGATGCAGGCACAGGCCAGGCTCACCCCAGATCCCCCCGAGGGCAGGGGGCAGCAGGGTGGTCCTGCAGGGACCCCCTGTCCCTGCCCTCACTCCAGCTACAGAGGAGGGGATGGCACCTCTCAGGGCACACCTGGACACCTCCTGCTTTAACAGGAACACACACACTCCACAGGTTTGAACCCAGGCAGGATCTTCCATCCTGATGAACTTCTTCTAACAAACTAAGCCATTCTATCACTACCAGCCCATTAAAAAAAATCCCTTCCTATCTGCCTCTGCAGATGCTCCCTCCAAGCCTGAGGCCTGGATCAGTGAGAAGTTGATTCCTCAGACTTTTATCAGCATTTCCAATTTTAAGCCTTTCTGCGTCTGGCTATGACTTTGCTTATCCTCAAGGCACCACCGAGGCAAGGCTTTCCCCTTGGTTTATGTAATATACCAGGAAAAAATCCAAAGTCTGGGTCACTCATCACTGAGCTGGAGGAGGGGAATGCCAAGGGAGCTGTGCAGCCTGTTCCTGTCCCCTATCACCACAGTGCTCATGGTCCAGCTGCACTCGGCTCAAGAGAGGAAGAGCCAAAAAGGATTTTAAAAATCACTCTTCTATAACAAATCAATTTCTCAGCTTTCATAACGTGTTTTCATCCTTTGGTGTAACAGGCACTGCTTCCCCTAACTGAAAATAAGGGGTAGTAGATCCCTAATTGGCCACATCCTCCAGGAAAACAGGAATTAATCACACACAGGATTTTCCCGTGGCATAAGCAGCTCGTGCTGCAGACACCAACCAAAGCCCTGACAGGACCCACCACTCCTGGAGCGAACAAAACTGCTGCACCCAGTCACCACGACCCAAACACCAACCTCCTGCTTGCAGGAGCTCTTTCCAGTGTCCCTCCTCTCCTGCTGGCCATGAGCTCCTGGAGATGCTTTCCCAGGAGAGAAGCATCCAGTGCAACAGGGAGCAAAAGGCACCTCAGTAGCTGGGCATGGAACTCTGGGCAGCACAGCTCCCTCCTGCCCCACAGTCAAGAGTCACAGCTGCCTCCAGACCCAGCTCTGGTGTGATTATTAACATTTATCTCGCAGGAAACTGCCTCTGAGGGGTGTCCTCAGGCCACACCCGAGTCACAAACTCATTTGACTTCAGTTGATGCAGAGGCAAACTTTGAATAACCACAAACACGTGGCCAAGGGACAACATTCTCTTTCTTGTCTGCTTGGCACAAACATCCCGTACAAGGCACAGGATTTGGGGATGAAGCATCCAGAGGAACTGCTCTCACCCCAGGAGAGGCACAACCAGCAGAACCTGAATCAGTGCAGCACAAGTCAGCACAGGGAGAAGGCAGAGCATCACCTCAGCCCCATTTACATGTGCACTGAGTCCAATTAATGCCCTGAGGATGGAAAAGAAGTGTTTGTATTGCAGCAGCACCTACAGGGCCAAGCCAAAGCAGGATCACTGTGTGCCAGGTACAAAGCACAGCCCTGCCCCATGGGAGACCAGAGGGAGCAGGGACAGAGCTTCTCTCCCCACATCACACGAGGTGAAAGAAGAATCAAAAAGGATGCCCAAAATCCTGGGGGAACCTGCAAAGCACCAAGCCTCAGGTCTGCCTCTCCCTGCTGAGGTGGATACTCAATGTCCTGCTTGGCTCCACTTTGGGATGCCCACACGACTCACCAGTGCTGAAAGTACAAGTGAGAAGTTCAAAACATCCCAAGAGATGTCAACAAAGCCAACACTGCCTGCTAAACAATCATATAATTTTTGTTCAGGCCAGCTATTATCCAGCACAGCTATTTTAGACATGTTTGTCCTGTTTTACACATCCTTCTGCCTGGTGGAGACTGCCAACAGAAGAAAAATCAGAATCTTTCACAAACCTCTGAACCAGCATTCAGAAACATAACAAGCAATTTCAAGTCTGATCTACCAAGTAAACAGGGACCAAATGGTCATTCCCACTTTTCTGGTAGTGCACCTGAGCCCTTTCCCAATCCCACAGAGGAAGCTCATTGCACTTTTCCAAACCCAGCACTGCTGCTGGTGCTAATTTTCACCTCAGGCAGATACAATTAAATTCCAGCTCTTGGAAAGAAAATAGCTGTTAGCCTTATATGAATTCCAGAATCAAAAGTTGTGTGAGTTTACTTTACAACAACCAGGGAAAATACCGAAGTATTTAATGGTATTTTTCTCCCTTGGGTACACACAAAACCAACAACAACCATTCCAGACAGAGGTTCACCCCAATAGTGGATTTTCTCCCCAATTTGCTTTGCAAACCCCAGTTTACTCTGTCACAACCACGCTGAGTTGTGCCCTCCCTCGCTGCCTTCCATGTCAGAAGGGCAGCAGTTCCTCCATCCCAGTTTTCCCATCAGAACAGGAGGAAGGAGCCTCCTCTCTCCCAGCTCTGTGATGCTCAGAGCACTCTCTAATTGCCCGATGCACATTCAGGTCAGGTCCTCGCCTTGGTGGCACTAATGAGTGAGATGGGGACTGTTTGTGACACAATCAAGGAAAGTTTGTAAACACCACAAAAGCCAGGAGAGCTTTGGAAAACAGAGACTGCAGGAGAGCAGAGAGCAAGGGAAGGGAAAGGGAGGAACAAGGTGTGCTTTTATGCAAGTTCTCAGGGCAGATTAATGCATTTCTGGACTGACTGCAGCATTATCTAATGTTCTTTCTGTGTGGGATCAATAACATCACCACCATGTCAGGGCAGTACAGTGAGGGTTTCCCCAGGACATGTCCATGTCTCCCTCCCAGACCCAGAAATCTCCAGAGTGGCCTTTTAAAAGCAAAGGGCCAAATCCAGGGGAGCTCTCTGGACAGTGATGGACATGTCCCCAGCATCAGCTTGTCATTCCCCATGGCCCAGGGGAACCACTGGATGGATTTGGTGCTTCCTACACCTTCAAAATCAGCCAGCCAGCACGAAAAGCACCTGCAGCAGTGGAGAGAACAGGACACCTGCTGCCAGCAGGTATTTCCCAGCTCCTACCCCTATTCTGCTGAGCAAGTCCTCAGAGGTTACACACAGCTGAATTAATGCACCTAAATAAACACCAGCCCAAAACCCCATGGAAGGTAAAGCAGTAACTCAGGCTCACACAGAAGTTGGCCAGCTCAAATTTGAGGAGCACAATCACAGAAGTGGGCAATTCCAACAAGCCCCAGCAGTGACTCAGAGCTGACCCCACAGACAGACCAGCCCTGAGCAGAGCCACAACTTCCAAAGCCCTGGACTTCCAACAGGTCCTCCCTGGAGCTTCACAGTTCTGTGGAGCTGCACAGGGGCAGAAACACCCTGGTTTGTGGTGTACAACTGCTGCAGCAAAAGTTTTGACTCTAGTCTCTGTAAATAGAGATGTCTGGCCCAGTCAGCACACGGATCATTTGCTGCCAGCACAACAGAGCACATGTCTTTGTTTAGGAGGGGCTGAATTTAGGGAAGCACTAAAGGATGCAATAAAAATGAATAAACACTTTCATTTTTGGCATGTTTCTCCCCACACAGCCCTGTTTCCTAGAAGGAAAATAGCTCCTCCAGCTCCCCAGATAAGGGGTCTGGCACTCCCTGCCTGCACAGCTACCTTCTGCAGCTCTTACACCTCGATTAATGCTCGCAGGCACAAAGAAAACCCCACAAATTAAGATTTTAGTACCAGCTACTATGGCTTTAGCACCCAGTCACCTGAGGCTCCACCATCACACCACACAGAGGCACCGAATTCACCCCCAAGTTTCTGCCCTGCAATAAAATGAAGTTAAGGAAGAAACTAAGTTACCACTTATCTTGCAGAGCAGTAGGGACAGAGGCTCCACCAGCATCTGCCTTCAAGGCCTAAAAGGCACAGCAGAGCCTTTTAAAACCACATGCCCTGCCAGAGACACCCAGATAAGCCTCAGGAAAGTGCTTCCCATTTCTCTTCCCCAGCAGCTGGGAGCAGTGTTCATGTGCAGGCACACATTTGTAATAAGCAGCCTCCCGCTAAAATTTCCTCTGCAAAAGTGACCAAAATCTAGTCCCCAAAAAGTTTCCAAGAAAAACAAAGAGAAAGAAAGAAGAAGCCCAAGTCTGGGTAAAATCGAGCAGGTTTCTCCCCAGCTCTAGCTCCCCCAGAACAGCAATATTAACTCTGCTGCCTCTTCTTTCCCTGGAGTTCTCTACAATACAACATAACCAAGAAACACCTGCTGCCCTCCCTAATGAACCAACACTCATTAAAGCAGACAACCCGCTAGCTGCTGCGCTAATTACTGCAGAGCATGCAAGGAGAATTGATGAAAAGCTACTGTATCCCATACGCTTCAAGCATTCTCGGGCTTTTTCAGCCCTCTAGTCCAGCCACTGCATCACCTCCACTTCAGGCTGCTAGAGGAGAGATCAAACACGATGGTGAACGGCATCAACAACGCTGTAAGGCCTTAAAGTCACTCATTTAGTCTTCTTCGGGTTTAGTCTTTTCCAGTTTTGATCCAAGTGCAGAGAACGGGCATTGCCATGAACCCCAAACAGCATGGAGCTATTTTGTTTTTTCCCAGCCCTGTGTGAATTCCTGTAGTGCCCAGTTCTGAAGCTGAGACTCCGAGTGTCTGCAGTGCGACCGGGAGCCTCCCACGCCACTGCCCAGCCCCGAGGAGCTCCGAGCATCCCCCTGCTCAGCCGAGGAGCCGCTCGCTCCTGGCCAGTGCCGAGGATTCCACCGGAGCTCCGGAGCTGCCCAGGAGGGAGCGCCGCGTCCTGGCCGGCTCCTCCCGGGGCACTCGGGCTGGATCCCACCCGAGCAACAGCTCCGGCTGCCCGGGGATGAGCGCTCCGTCCTGCCGCCCTCGCTGCGCCCCGGGGCTCGGGCAGGGACCGGGCTGTGCCCCTCAGGACCGGGCTGCGCCCCTCAGGACCGGGCTGTGCCCCACTGCGCCCCTCAGGACCGGGCTGTGCCCCTCAGGACCGGGCTGTGCCCCACTGCGCCCCTCAGGACTGGGCTGTGCCCCTCAGGACCGGGCTGTGCCCCACTGCGCCCCTCAGGACTGGGCTGTGCCCCTCAGGACCGCGCTGTGCCCCTCAGGACCGCGCTGTGCCCCACTGTGCCCCTCAGGACCGGGCTGCGCCCCTCAGGACCGGGCTGCGCCCCTCAGGACCGCGCTGTGCCCCTCAGGACCGCGCTGTGCCCCTCAGGACCGGGCTGTGCCCCTCAGGACCGCGCTGTGCCCCTCAGGACCGCGCTGCGCCCCTCAGGACCGCGCTGCGCCCCTCAGGACCGCGCTGCGCCCCTCAGGACCGGGCTGTGCCACTCAGGACCGGGCTGCGCCCCTCGGGCTCGCTGCAGCCCCGGGCCCGGGCTGTGCCCCTCCGGGCTCCCCCCGGCCCCGCTCACCTGCAGTGGAAGCGTCGTGCGGCGGAGCCGGGGCTGTCCCCGCCGGGCGGGCTCGCCATGGGCGGTGGGGAGCGGGCAGCGGAGTATGGCAGCGCCGGGAAGTGATGCACCGAGCAAAGAAACTCGCGGGCAGGCCCCTCCTCCGGCTGATGTCACCCGGCCTGCCTCCTTCCCTCCCGCCGCGGGACGGGGAGCACAGCCCCGGCTCGGCATCCCCCGGCTAGCACAGCCCCCTGTCCCCCGGGGACATCATCATCATCCCCCCGGGACATCATCATCATCCCCACCAGGGACATCATCATCATCATCCCCACCAGGGACATCATCATCATCATCCTCACCAGGGACATCATCATCATCATCATCCCCCCGGGGACATCATCATCATCCTCACCGGGGACATCATCATCATCCCCACCGGGGACATCATCATCATCCCCCTGGCAGTGCCTCACCGCTCACCTGCGGCCACCACACCTGCACGTTTCGCCGAGGGAGAGTGGAGTAGCATCGCTGATTTGTGCCCAGGTGGAGCTGTTGAAAGCCATAGTGAGTCTCGGGTTTGGCTTGGCCAAAACCTTTTTGTCTTCGAAAGTGTCTGCACCTGGAGGCAGCAGGAGGAGCAGCTGGCACCAGGCAGGACCTGGCAGGGCTGCACTGGCTGTGCTGGGTCAGCAGAGCTGTGCTACAGACACAGAGCAAAGTCTGGCTGCTCTCTTTGGTGGTGAGGAATCCCCCAGGAAAAGGGATTTTCCCTCCAGCCCACAGCAGCTTCTTTCAGTCAATTATGTCCTGTTGAAACTTGGGGCTTTAAATGTTTATTTCCACACAGACACCTAGAGAAGGATGAAGGTCAACTTCAAACACTGCATCCAGCTCCCTCTGTTCTCCAAGGCTTGAGATGCTCCTGGAAAAGTTTGGGAGTTGGCCACTCAGCAGAAACCTGGCCGAAAGTTAGGGCCACTTACCCAGCAACAACAAATTAAATGTAATTATCATCACAGACCCACCCCCAAAGAAGCACGGCTGTAAACTGTGCCTTTCCCTGGGTTCCAGCAGCCTGCTCTGCACACACAGAACCCTGTGATCAGTGGGAATCCAGAGCCATGCCTATTTACTGCCTGTTTCACCCTGGGGACCTGCTCAAAACCCCTCTCAGGAGCAAACCTAGCTCCTGCTCAGGAAAGAACATCATCAATAACACCCCACTAGCAAACCACAAAAGCCTCTTTCCCAAGAGCTAATTGATTGGGCATTCAAATTCGAAACAAAAACCCATAAACAAACCTGTGTCTGTGTCTCAGCTTAGGAATAGTCTCAATTCTGTAGATAAACCACAGCAGAGAACCATCCTGCTGAGAGCTGTCTGCTCACCCACAGAGCTGTGGTGCTGTCCTGGGTGTTTTATTATCCCCAAAAAAGCAATCCCCCTGCACCCCTGAATAACCAGCCACAGAACCCCGAATGGAAGGAGCACTGGAAGGACCAGGCTGGGACATTGTGCCTCACACCAGCCAGTTTTTACCTAGGTTTGTGATTTCACTGACAGCACCAAACATCCTGGTGCAAAGCAGCTTTTCACAAGCCATGGAAACATGGGACTGCTCAGCCCCAAGAGATTCTGGCACTTCAGTGAGGGTGTTTGTCCGTGCCTCCCCCCTCTTCCAGACAAGGAGATGAGTGCTGAAGATGAAACCCAGCCTGTGCTGCTGCAGCCCAGCCTCAGCACCAGGCACTGAGGATGCCCAGCTGAGCTGGGCCCCAGCGCTGGGCTGGCATTCAGAGTGTGGGAAGACACAGGAATTGCCCTTCAGAGAAACAATGCTGGAAGGGAGAGCAGGGGAAAGGAGGGAGGAGGCCAGCTTCCACTCTGGGCTGCAGCCAGATCTATGGTGTTCCACAGAGCTCTGGGCCAGGGGGTCACCCCCACGGTAATGGCACAGGAATCACTCAGTCAGATTCAGGGCCTGGGCTGTGCAGGAGGTCAGACTGAGATGAGCATAATGGTCCCCTCTGGCCTTCAAACTCATGAATTTGCAATGGATAATTTATCATCTGACAAACCCAGCTTCTCTTTCTTCTTGTACAAGTGGCAAATAGGTCACAATAGATTTGAATTCATTAGATGAAATAATTTGATTACTTTGCTGTGGGTTGGGTTTGGTTAACCCTACATGTTCATGCCAAGAAGCTCCCTGCAAGGACCTGGACCTCAGCCACAATTCAGATCCATTGCTCAGCTGCAATGAAACAGGAAAATTGTGAGAGTACAGAGAGGAAGAAACCCCAGTACTTCAGAAATGCCACTAATTCCTCTGATGAACTGTGTGCACATTGTGTCATGTGTTGGGAAGGACCTGGAGCAATTAAAGAGGCTCCAGACCAATGTGACAATTGTGTCCTAGGAGAGAAAGGTATGAGAATTGATTTGTTCGGTGCAGATAAGATCAAGAAGTGGAGCTGGAATCATTAGACGTTTAAAGGGCTGCTGCAGAACAGAAAAAAGGAGGATCCTGAAGAACAGGGCAGGGAACGACACAGCCAGGCCAGAACCCATCAAAGGCAATGCAGGGTTCATTTTCCTGTGACCTTATGCACCCCTGCACCTCCAACATCTTTTGTGTCTGCAATCTTAAAGCTCAAAATCTTCTTCCTCCCAATTTCTGAGTGTCTCAAACAGGCAGAATCACAGCTCTAAGCAACAGGATTGCAGGATCCTTAAGACTTCTTGGGCAATTTTTAACATTTCTTATATAAATTGATTCCCAAAGCTATCACAACACAAGATGAAAGAGCTCCAAGTATTGCCATATTTCCTTCCACTTGGAAGAGACAGCCTTGAGAGCAGGAAGGTACAGAAAGCTCAAGGGAACACAGCGAGACAGAAGTCAACAGTAAATTTTGCCAATTATTTAAGAATTGCCAGGACCTAGGAACATCCCTCTGCTGCCTCCATGTCTTCATCATCCAGACACACCAGAGCCAGGCACTCCCTCCAAAACACAAAGATTCATCTTAATTAGCGCGGCAGCTCTCCTGCAGCTCATGGAATGGATTGCTGGGGGCCTCTGCTGGGGTTTGTGTGCAAAAAGAGCTCTGCAATTCAGGCTCCAAAGCTGACAGACCCCAGCTGAAACCACTACAGAACTGGCACTGTAATTGTCTTCTCTTTCTAGCAACAGCTGTGATTAATCACCAGACTTTGCACTGGCTTTTTTTTGGTTTTTTTTTCCCCCGAGCTGGCAGGTTCCAAAAGCACCTTGCTATTGTCCTGCATTCCATTTCCTAAATCCCTCTAAACACAGCCTGCAAGGAAGTTCTGGGTTTAAACCAGCCTAGAGAACAACCACACAGCAAAAGTGAAGAAACTTTGTCCTGACTTGTATCAGTTTCACATGTGAATTTACAGGGAGATCAACTTACCTTGGAGGAAGTTTGCACTTTTTAAAAAACAAAATACCCCAGTGATGTGGCTCCCCCTGTGTGCAGGAGATGAGAGATCAAGGTGGGTATTTTTCAGCTGGGTCCAGCTCCTCCCCAGACACACAGAGCAGAAGGGAGGGGATGATGTGCAGCCTTGGCCAGGGCCGCTTTCCTGTGGAACATCACTTTGATGCTGCCTCATGCCAGTTTGTAAAGTGGAGATAACAAAATAACTTTTCCCCATCCCTCCTGGGGAAGGAACAATGGAGATCTCTAATCTGTCACTGAGCTGCGAGCTCAGGAGTTTGAATGAACCTGACAGCGGTGGGAAGATGGGTAAGAGAGGAGTTGGCTTTGCGAAAGAAAAAGGGAATGATAAAAATGCCCCTGGAGGTTCTGAGGGCTGGTGTGCAAATCGGGGCCACACACGACCTGTCTGGACCAGGAACATTTGCCTTGGCTTTGGGGTTTTCAGAAAGCATAATTACATGAGTTGGAACAACATCCTCCTGGGAACAGCCCAGAGCCACGCAGGAAAGTGGGGAGGGAGCAGGGATGGGTTTCAGCAGGAGTGCTTAGCTATTCCTTTAGTTAAAACAACAAATTAAGAACAAGGTTCAATGTCTGTGCTTGGGGAACAGAACCCTCCATGCTGCTGAAAGATTGAACAGGTCTAAATAAAACTGCTGTGCCACACAGCTGCTTTTTCAGAACCTGGAAAGAAATTACAGTTTTCAAGGGCTTCTACAACCCTTCCTTCCACTTAGTCTGGTCCTAAGGCAACAAAACTCCTCTGATCAGAGGGAAGGACTCAGTGAGAAACCATTATTTTATCTCCGAAGTAGAAGCACAAAAGGTTATTACAATCTGCAGATAACTTGTAATAGAGACTCACAGCCGGGAATATTATTCATACCTGAAATAAAGAGGATCATCTGAGAGTGAAGAGTTGTTTTGCTGACTGTGATTGTCTCTTTTAGAAACCTCTTGGAGCACAGACATCCAGGAAAAGCTCTGAATAACGAGCTCCTCTGAATAATTCAGCTGTGTGCAGGCGCTCCTGAGCCAGCCACAACTGCTGAGCACAGAGGGGCTCAGGAAAGCTGGGCTGCCCAGTTTGGGGGTGGGTGAGATTCCAGCTGCACGTGAGCCCATCCCAGAACCTGGGCAGGAACACAGCCAGTGGGATCTTACCTCTCCTTCCCCACCCTCCTGCCCACCCCTCTCTGCTGGTGCAGCATTGAAAACACAAATCAAGACCTCAATGATTCTCACGAGTTCCATCCCCTCGTGTTTGGGTGCACCTGAGGATCTGGCCTTTGCTTTGTGCATATTTATACATCCTGTGTCTCTGATGTCCCTGAATTTCCTTTTCATTAATGCTCCTCTGGGCGTCAGAGGAGGCAAACAAAGTGACAGAGCTCATCTGCTTCCTTCAGCCTTCAAGCTTGACTAAAAATGCTTCATTAAATAAATAGCAAGAGGCCCTTACAATGCCCTTGCTGGCAGCCTCGTGGAGAGTTTGATGAAATGGAACCCTGTGGGCTGGCACTGGCCTGCTGAGGAGAGGGGGATGTTTTAGGCAAGGCCAGAAGGGACAGTCCCGATGCCTTTGTGCTAATGCCACGTATGCCTCCTATGCACAGCCTGCTCCTCTTCCACTGAAATCCTGCTCTTTCCCTTGGAGCAGAATGACTCCACAGAATGCCTGGGAAGGCTTTTGAACTCAGAGAGTTTCCAGCACAGGAGCTGATGTTGTGGCAGAGTTCCACCCTCCTCTGCACCCCGGTGTCCCCTCTCTGGGCGCAGTTTCCTGAGGGGCCCTGGAGCCGCTCACCCTGTGATGTCTGCAGCAAACTGGACACGCTCAAGGAACATTTCTGCTTCTTTCTCATCCCTTGGTAAATTCCCATCCCTTCTCACTGCCTGGGAGCTGCTCTTCTGTTCCTGCAGCTGAATTCAACAGCCTGGTGGTGCCTGTTCCAAGAGAGCTTCAAGCAAGACCTCAGCAGGGTGGTGAGAGGCTTTCCTGGGGCTCACCAGAAATATGCTGAATTTTTCTGGCCCTGCAAGCCTTGATGGCAGTACCAGGGAACTTTTCTTGGAGGTACCTTATCAAAGCTCTATTGCTCAGACAAATATCCCAGAGCTCAGTCATGATCAGCTTCTATTTACAATGTTGGCAGTGGGTTTGTTTAACCAACTTCAATTTCCGAGAGTCAACAGACAAAACCCCAATTTCTTCTGCTGGAAGCCTGGGAAAACCTCATGTTGGCATTGACTGAAATAAAGAGTAATCTTGTGTTAAGAACTGAAAGTCCAGAGGGGGAAATAGACATTTTCACCTTTGAAAGGGGTTTTATTTCCTTTTAAGTTCTAACCGTTGGTACTGACATTAATTACAAGCATGTTTGGGTTTGTTTTTAAACAGACTGTCAATATTTGCAGTGTAATTGCATTATTTAGTCAAGCTACTGCAAGTGCTTTCCAAACACTCGGGGTGGAACTTGTTTTTATGTAACTCCCAACAATTGTGTGAATCAGAGGCAGGAGAGCAGAAGTTGCTGCTGACTCTGTCACCGAGCACAAGGTGACCGAGGCTCCTGCAGCAGAGCCCCTCCAGTCCCCAAAGCAGCAGTGGTGACAGGAAACACATTTCTGGTTATCACCAAAACTTCATCAAACCACAGGCTCAGGTCTGAAGCCACCAAGCTCCTAACCAGCAATGGAAGGCAGTGCAGAAATGCCACCATTTACAGCTCAGCTCTGCTCAGTTCACACACATTTTTTCTATGTTTTTTGCACTTGAGGGTAAGACTGTTCTAAGCATTGTAGTTGAATACTGGGACAATAGTTTAGCAACATTAAGCAGAATTTTATAAAAGTAATAATTGTCATTTTAGGACTGGTAAGTGGCAGACACCATTAATTTTTGAGCAAACAACAGAACACAAAGTTTCAAAGGCCAAAAAAAAAATCCTTCCCTGTGAGAGTGGGCAGGCCCTGGCACAGGGTGCCCAGAGCAGCTGGGGCTGCCCCTGGATCCCTGGAAATGTCCATGGCCAGGCTGAGCAGGGCTTGGAGTAACCTGAGATAGTGGGAGGTGTCCCTGGATGAGCTTTAAGGTCCCTTCCAACCCAAACCCATCTGTGATTCTGTGATTTTATCAAATAACTTAGAATAAAAGTCAGTGGGATTACCCAAGTACCTCATTAATCCAATACTGGTGTAGTGCTAATATGGGATGCAGTCAAAAGGGCTGAGGAATGTCAATCCCTTGCTCCAGAAAACTGTTCATCAAAGAAGCAATCTTTCAAATCATTTCAGTTAATAAAGATAATTCTGCTGACATAATATATTTAGACTTCTGCAAAGCAATTGACTTAATCTTGCATGACATTCTGTTAAAAATAGTACCCAAAAAAAAAAAAGGGGGAAAAAAAAATCAATGTAGCTTATTTTAAATGGATGGAAAAAATAGTAACATGCATCAAAAAGTAATTATCTGATGAAGGAATCTCTAGTGTGTCCAAAAGGATTTACTCTTGGTACAGTGTTATCCAAAACTTTTATCAATCCAACATTTTATCAAAGCACTAGCACACCCAAGACTGTAAATATCACCTACAGGAGTGATACAAAATTTGCAGGTGAATTGGTTCTGTTTGCTTAAGTGACATTTTAGAGTTTGACTTAATCTTAGGTGAGGGTTAACTTTATAGACAAGAAAACTTTCTGGGAATAGAAAGTGTTTTAATCCAGGAGAAAGTGGCACACCCAGAATTTGCAGCAAGGCAAAGTCAGCCTGGAAATAAGAGGTGATTTTTAAATGCAGGTAATTAAACAGTGGCATAATTAACTTTTTAGGAGCAGGGTGCAGCCTGCAGTAGCTGGTGTGTGGAAGAATGGTGATAAAAATGCTGCAGTTCAAACACAAGTTCTGGGCTGATGCAGCGTTCTGGTGTATCAGTGATACACCAGATCTTTAATTAGACAATCTGCCCTGTTAGCTGTGAAAACACTCTTCTCATTTCACCCATTGATCAGGGTTATTAGCGATGTTTGATATTTTCCCCAGTGTTTGGCTGACACCAGGAGATGTTTGTGGTGCATCGATCCCAGGGCTGATTCTCACCCGCACGGCCCGGGGGGAATGAACGGCAGCGTTTGCTCCAGGTGGCCACTGCCATCAAACATTTGTGTCCTTTGCTGTTCGCAGCCCCAGGGGAAAGGAGAGTCCTGGTTTTCTCCTGGAAGGGGAGGTTTGGGACTGGCAAAGCAGCATCAGTGTCTGCATGGCCATCCCTTCTCTTTTCCTTGGGAAAGCAGAAGCAGGGAAGGCAGTGGGGTCCCTCCCTCCTCCTGCTGCTGCTTTTGACTTTCACTCCACAGCCAAGGGAATTTGTCACAGAAACCAAAAAGGGCCGAGTGGGAACCCCTCCAGCCCGGCCTGAGACAGGACAGGACAGCAGAACAGCAGGACAGCAGGACAGCAGGACAGGACAGCAGGACAGGACAGAAGGACAGGACAGAAGGACAGGACAGCACATTTCCCTCTCCTGGATCTTGTTCTCTACAAACCCAACACCTTCCTACCAGAAAAATTAACCAAGCCCACATTTTCCTACCAAATTCTTGCATAGAGCTGGCACTCCTTGCCCCCTAAATAACCATCATTAATATCATATTAATATTAATATCAATAACCAGGTGCCCAGGTTCTGCTGTTTCTCCAACACCTTTGCTCCTCGAGGTCAGCTTCCCTGCTTCCATAAACTGGGAGAGCTCTGCTTGCTGCACCACTTCACACCAGCAGGGAATCGAGCCTTCAACATATGCAGGGTTTATTTTCCATTGGAGATGGGCAGGCACTGGTATCTATTTTCCTGTGCACTTAGCTCCATATAGATTAATTTTGTCAATAATAAGGCAATATTTTTGTTGGTTTGCATGATTATCTGAAGAGACAGAGAGAAAAAAAAATAAAAAAATAAGGCCAGACAAACAAATTCCAGTCAGTCATAAATGATCTTGGCTTGAATGACTTTGCTGCCTGGCATCCCAGGGGATAGCAAGAATGAAACTCCAGCAAATCTGAGGGCAACCTGACTTGACGGAGCGTAACAAGGCAGGAGATGTCCTGTAGTGTTGGTTTAGCCTGCTGCTTCTCCACTGACACTCTTTTGGATTGGCATTTAGTGGTGAAACAAACATAATCCAGGGGAATCAGGTGAATTCATGAGCAGAGGGTCAGTGAGCCCAGGGACTGTTCTTAGCAAGTGGGATTTCTAAAGCTCCTCTGCTCTCATAACCTCTGCTCCCTGTGCTGGTGTCCCAGCTGGGACTGGGCCGAGCTGGTGCCAGCGCTGAGATTAATGGCCTGCAAATTGCTGAGTAGATATAAAGAGCTGAAAGGTGGAAGGAGGGATTTCGAAGGCTGAAGGCCCAAGGAGAGAGCTCCAGAGAGGAATAAATACAGCAGGGAAGTGGAACTCTGGCTGACAGATCTGCTGTGTGGGCAGGACTCAAAACTGTCAGCAACAGAGGTAGGACAGGAGGACCCAATTCCCAGATTTTGGTTGGACTGTTTGGATTTTGAATGTATCATTCTTGTTGAAGGAACAGGCTAAATCTTGCCATTCTTGGTAGTTGTTTGATTCCTTATTGAAAGGTTGAAGCAGAACAAAGTATCATGTGAAGAAGAGGCTGAGGAACACAAGCACAATGAAACACCCTCACAGATGAGATTTTGCCACCAAGGACTCTGCATTTTCCAGCTCAAAAGGAATTTTCCCGTTTATTTTTAGTGACACAAATATACCCAGGTGTGCAGCAACCTGCATATTTCAATCCTGTCACACTAAGCCACGGTAAATCAGGAGATTTTGAGGTTTACAGGATAGGATGAAAAGGAAAATCAGTTAAACTTAGAGGAGCTAAAGCCCACCCTGGCCCCATGCTGGTTCCACATAAGTCAGATTTAACCACTGCCCTTAGCTGGAGTGGGATCACGCAGATGTGTGGTGTGTGATCCAGGAAATGATGGACTCAGACACTCAGGACCTGGTAATAAATGGTGAGGAAGGCAGCAGTGCAAAAATAATGTTGTTGCTGTCTCACAGCACTCCATAGATCACTGTGCTTGAGTGTCAATAAATGGGGGCATCTGAATGCAGTAAATCATTCCCCATTTATCTGATCCCTTGTTACAGATCAGGGCTTGAGGCTCACAGCAAATTTTGTCTCACTTTTAGGTGTAACAGGCTGGTTTGGGAGCTTTACCAGATGGACTCTTCCCCAGCTCTAAACAAAAAAACAAATTGGGAGCATCCCTGAGCTGTGGGGTCTCCAATCTGTGGGTTACTCAAGTAGGGAATGGACTCTGCTTCTCGTCCTTCTGAGGCTGTTGGACACAGGCATTGTGCCTGCTGCTCTGATTTGGGGCACAGGGAACACGGGGCTGCTCCTGCCCTCACCAAGATCCACCAGAATCTTTGCATCAGCTCCTGAGGGTTTTAGGTCAGGCTTTAAGACACCTCATCACTTTGTACTGTAATTCTCACCACCCACATACCCTTCCTTTCTCACTTTGCAGTGCAGGGAGACAAGGTGGAAGGAAATGTGCCATTTTACCTGTAGATTGGTGATTTAAATTGCCCACTCCCAGCCTGGCACTATAAATCCTCTCCTGCAGCTGGAGAGCCCCGTTTACTACAGTGGGTTTCCATGGCAATCCTGTGCTCTCTCACATTCCACTGCACCGTGCAGGCAGCCCCCCCCTTTTCACTTCAGATTCCATTCACACATTCTCCTATTGATAGGAGAAAAACCCAAATGGGCCATGGATAGCTATTTCCTATCTTAACACACTTTCCCCCAATAACTGGATGATGGATCTGTATTTTAGCACATCAAGAGAACACTTGCCCTTTGCCAGACACCACTTGGCAGGCAGCATAAAATCCAGATATTCTGAAGGTCTAGTTCTATCCTGACACACATTACTCCTGTTATTTTAGGACATCAGTAGGAAAATACAAGCTTGATATTCCCTTGTTTCTGGCTGCCAGCCAAGCGTGTCTCTGTTGCAGCAAATCCTTCCCTGAGCTTGGGCAGCCTCGTGGCAGCCTCCCACCTGCATCCGAGCTGTTCCCAGCACTCAGTGCAGCTCAGTCACTGAGGGGATGGGAAAAGGATCTGCTGCTTCCCAGCAACGTGGGAAGGAATTGGGAATTTCATCTGTTAGGACTGAAAACAAAAAAGGGGAAATGTGGTACCAGCAAAAATCAGACTCCTCCCCCATCTCTGGGTGTTTCACATGGACAGTGATATCTCACAATGTTACCTGTGGAGGGAGAAATTTGTGTCTTATCTCAAGAATTGTGGCATGGAACCATGAATGGGGCAGCCCATTTGTCTCAGTCTTATTATGCAGCTGATTTGAGAGATGATAAATGCTGCTAAGAATGACTTCAAAGCATAGTGGTCCCCCAAGCTCCTTGAGGATTCAAATCAAATCCCAATTTATTAAGTGGCTTTATCTTTGTCCCTTTTAACTTCAGGGAATGTTTTGTCACAAATTCCAGGGGCTGCAGGATTGGGGCCTTGGCTGTCAGACTTCAGAGCAGTGCACTTGGATTTTTTATCAGCTGCCTCTTCCCTCCATATGCTCACTACAAAATTCACGTCACACCCAGCTTGCAATGGAAGTCTAGATTTGGGCTTCGATTATTTGCTATCTGAGAATTGCTGTGAAAATGGTTTACCATAAAAATTGCTTAGTCAGGCACTGTAAAAAATCAACAAAGAAATACCATTTTCTTTCCTTTTAGCTGGATGTGTTTCTCAGAAGTGAGGGAGCTCACAACACTCCCACAAAGCCAGGCACAGGGAGCAAACCAGCAAGAGAATAAAGGAGTGTGTCTGCCAGAGCTGTGGGTTGTTTGTAAGATTCTTGGAGCATGTCTGAAGGGTGCAAAAATTTCAAAACACCAAGACTTGGGAGGAATTTCTGGTTTTGGTTCACATACATCTGCACTTCCTGAATTTTGCTAGACCTTGTGGGTTACTGGGTGAAATATTTCCTAAACAGAGACAGTGCACAGCAGCAGAAACTGAAGCCTCTGGGAGGCGAGTCCATACCAAACAAACCTTCAGACTCCAAACAGCCTCGTATGGAGTTGAATAAATACCAAACCCGCTCGTCTTTGCCTGCAAAAACACCAGAAATCCTCACTGGAGCTCCAAGTGCCACAGTGTGGCAGAGTTGGGCACTTCTTGTCCCACCCAAAATCGTGTGTGCAAGGGGGAAGTGCTGGCTGGGAAAAAGAAAACTCAAACCCAAACAATGTGTTCCTTGTGGGATAAACCCATGTGGGGGTCAGCTGTACCTCCCTTGGCAGATTCTTAGATGAGAAACTCTACAATATCCTTGCCAGAAAAAGCCTAAAATGCTTTCGTAGAACCTCCTCTGAACAGGCCATGGCCCGTTGTCTGATTTGCTAAAATGAGTAGGTGGTAGTTGGAGTATCTCAGTAGGGGAAATTTGGTGTTTTGGGGGCTGGTGCCTCAAAAATGCCACAGGAGTGAAAACCCAGGGCCTCTTCCTGCCTTGGTTCAGTGAGACAGGAGCTGTGGAGTCAGCAGGACTGAACTGTACACGGCTGGCTCATTTTGCTCATACAGATCTAAAATACAAATCCTAATGGATTTGCTCCTCTTTGCCTCAGCTCACTCGCCTCTCTGACTCGAGAGTTTCACACTCTGCAGAAGTGGGATTTGGCCCAGTGATAAGTTTCACTTCATCTCTCAGCAGATTTGTGGTCTAACACTCCAAGATGTGCAGCAGAGCACAGTGGCAATCTGTCACTCTCCTGGCTCTTGTCAGCTCCAACAGCTTGCTGAGAAAATACAGAGCCAAAATAGACGCCAGTCCAACCTGAGGCACCGCAGAAGCGTTGCCTGCCGAGAGCTCTGCCTGTCACAGCACACACATCCCTGCTCCACTTGGCTCTCCCAACATCTCAGGGACCAGCCCTGGGATTTCCTGGTGGCTGTCACAGCTTCCCATCTTCCCAAATCTCCCCTAAGCGTTGCCATCCCACTGCTGAGGCTGCACATTGTGTTCTCTCCCCTCTCTGAGGTTCCAGCCCTGAGCCCTGAGACTGCAATTAGGGCTCTTATCACTCGTGCACCCGGAATAGCTGTGGCTCCCCTCTTGGACAGGCTCTGCATTCCCAGCACTGAAACCTCTAATCAGGCCAGAACGTTGGCTTGGAACAGCTTGAAACAGGAACTTTGCGACTCCACTCAGGAATTCCTTGTTTGGTTAGGCTTGAAAAGCTGAAATTCTGGGGCTATCTGAGCACAGGCTCTGAGCAGGGACATTTATTAGATTTGTTTCTTCAAGAGAACTTCTCAGAGACCACAGGGATCCGTGGGATGGAAGGATGTGGTGCCAGTGTCTCACCCCCCTCACCAAGTGGTTTCCAGTAATACCCAACACTCACAAGCCTGACATTGCTGCTAGAAGCAAATCTGTAGAGTTACAAAGAATGAACAAATAATTGAAGATATAAACCAGAAAAAGAAGTCAGATTCAATATAAACCAAAGTGCTGGTGGAACAGCACACAGTTGGCTCTGCTCTGCAGTGAGGTGGGAGGGTACAGAGCCTCTTCTTGGGGTACTTGCTGAAATTCAACCCACAACAGCAGTAAGTGGTGTATGGCTTTGCAGAGGTAATTTTGAGGGGCTGGAAAAAATTCACTGTCAGGCCTCTGTCCAGGACATCACAGCCCCCTGAAGTCCATCAGATGCTCCATAAGAGGAGTGAAAACGAAAAGTAAAGTGAATTGTTGCTGTTGTGAGAGTTTTGCTGCTGCTTCTTCCCAGTTCAGGCTTTGTCCGAGGTGGTTCCTGCCCCTTCCCTGGGCTGTCCCGGCAGAAGTTGGGGCCGGGAGCCTCCAAACAGGGAGTGCACAGCTCCAGTGTGCAGGCTCCGTTTGCCCTCTGCTGTTGGCTTATCAGACTGTTCCCTCCGGATAACCCAAAACCTGGAGAACCTGAATGGTCACAGCCCAGATTCCAAATACTTACACTTCAAAAATTGTGACGCTTAAAATAAGTGATACTCACAAAGGAGGAAAAGCGTCACTTGAGACTTTAGTATACATTTCTTTTATATTATCAAACTTTTGCTTATAATCATAAAGACCAGAAACTTCGGGGTTTTTTTAATTTCCCCCTAAATAGAACCCCAAAATTAAGCCCTCCCTACTCTCTTGAAAGCAGAGATTCAGGTGTGACTGAGAGCAGGACCAAACACTGGGTGAGCCCACAGGGGAAGGTGTGAGGAGAGATGCTCTGGAATGGGAAATGTTGCTCTATAATGAGGAAAGATGCCCTGGGATGAGGACTCCAGGAGATCTGGTCCCTCTCCCTGCTTTGGCCATCCCAGAAGTGCAGAGCTGTTCCCACCTGAGCCCCAGGCTGGTCACCCTGTCCTGTCCTCTGCAGCCACCCAGCCCTGCCAGTGGCCACCACCAGGATGCCAAACGCCCTGGAAAAGACACAAGGGCTTGTCGAGAAATCTGCTGGTGCCTTACTGTGTGTTTGCAAGCTGAGATCAGTGCTCAGGCTCCTCTTGTTGCTGTTTGTTTTCTCCTGTGCTCCCAACAGCCCCTCCCTGTGCTGTGGCCGCTGTCGCCCTGCAGGGAGGGGCACAAACAAAGGTGTGGCGATGGCTGAGCTCTGGAGGGGTCAGTGGGATCCCTCTGGTCCTCACATTCCTCCCGGGACTCCTGGGCAGGGCAGACCTGGGACGTGGCTCTCCTGATTTCCCAGCTGGTGGCTGCTCTCACACCTTTCTTTTGGAAGTGCCTTTGGGATCAGCTGCTCTTGAAAGACTGCAGATCATCTCCAAAGGGCTTTGGCACAGCTCCTAAGGGGAGGTTTTGTTCCATGCTTGGCTGAGGCTTCAAAAGGTAAGTGTTGAACTGGCGGGAACAGGGGGATGGATGGATGGATGGATGGATGGATGGATGGATGGATGGATGGATGATGGATGGATGGATGGATGATGGATGGATGGATGGATGGATGATGGATGGATGAATGGATGGATGGATGGATGGATGGATGGATGGATGATGGATGGATGGATGATGGATGGATGGATGATGGATGGATGATGGATGGATGGATGATGGATGATGGATGGATGGATGGATGGATGGATGATGAATGGATGGATGGATGGATGGATGGATGGATGGATGGATGGAGGATGGATGATGGATGGATGGATGATGGATGGATGATGGATGGATGGATGATGGATGATGGATGGATGGATGGATGGATGGATGGATGGATGGAGTTGATTTTCCCAGCTCTCTGACCATTCCTGAGCTTCCAGGCAGCTCCGCAAAGTGCACTGACCCCCAGCAGGACATTTACCAGCTCAGTCTCTCTTAAGACTCCTTCACAAGGCTGAGAAAATTAATAATAGCAGGTAACATTTGCAAACACCACAAAAATGTAAATGCTGAGGCTCTTTATGGGCAGTCAGCAATAACAGATGAGAAAATGTATATTTATATCAGCATATAAACGCCCTGGGCTGTTGTCAGAGGGCAGCAGTGACCTGTCCCTTTGCATGGCTGTTTCAGACATGGAGACCAAGGAAGCAGAGCTGCAGCAGAGCTGAAAGATGGAGAACAGCTTTGCCTCTGGAGAGCTGGATCCTCTCACTGGTATGTGGATAATGAAATTCCACTTTCAGTGGCACAGTCATAGCAGACACTTGGGTAACTTTATTTTAAACCCAGGATTTATTACTTGTGGAAAGACTTTAGTGCTTAGTTTAATCTGGATTGTGTGACTTCAGGAACAATGGAGCAAATATTTTGAAGTTTGGAGAGCGCTGGGCAGTTTTGTAATTGTTCATAACCCTAACAGCAACACCAACCCCCCATTTCATGCTGCTTTCCAAAGAAACCTGCTCTGTGAACCTCCTCAGCCTGAGAGCATCACAGCTCACTTTCTGTCCAGTGGATTCAATGAGTTCACAGCAGGAGCTTCTCTGTATCTGATGTGTCCCTTATTTTTTTTTCCATAAAAAGACATGAGCCATTCTTTCACAATTAATACTGTGTGTTTTGGGGTGTTTTTTAAGCAACTACTGCAAATAGGACTGAACTGTGAAATTCAGCTCAGACTTTTTTAAATGTGTGCTAATATCAGCAAGGATTTTGCTGAACAAGCACTGACACAGCCCAGAGAACTGATGGAACTCAGCACACACTGAGGTACAAAAGCAGCCCAGACAGAATTTTTCAGGAGCAGTTCTGTGTTTCAGCCAGCAGCTCATGATCTGCTCTGGCTTGGGCATGAGGGGAAACTGTCAGTAGTGAGGAGATGCTAAAATATCTTTCATCTCTTGGTTCCACAGCTGTGGTCTTGTCTTGGAAGAGTCTCCAGGAAGCCAAAGCAGTGGTATGTGCAGTTCAGGGAGCACTTGCTGTCACACACCTTTATCTCTTTCTGTCAGCTGCCTGTGCATCACCTCCGGGCAGAATTCCATGGAAATATTGTAATTGAAAGCAATGTAAACCTTCCACTTGGTTGGTTTTTAACCAGTGCACATCACCTCTTTACTTGCTAAATAACACAGAGAGGATAAGGGGAAAAGCAAGGAATTTTACCCAATTTCACACCACTCACAAAGTTAATGACAAGAACAGACAAAGCTTTGCCTTGCTCATGTTTGAAGCCCTGAGCAGAACAACAGCCGAGACATTCTCTGGATTCTCCCTGTCTTATCATCCTCTTAGTAGGGAACATGATGGAGTTGTGAGCACAGCAGCTGCCATCATAACTCACATTCCTTGGATAAATGCAGAATATTATCCAAATCCACAGTGTGTTGCTTGCACAGCAAAGGCCTGACAGCAGCATCCCACTGAAGCTGCTCTTGGCTGGGGACACCTCCAGCTTAAGCTGGTTTTAAAAACATCAGTAAAAATTTCAGGCACACACACATGCAAAGTGTGAATAAAGGAGAGAGGTGATTTCACCTCTTATCTTCCCTGTCAACTGCATTCTTTCCAACTGTAGGAAATACCACATGGAACATGCTCAGACAAGCCAGTATTTACACAGTAACTAGGAGCTGCAAAATTAATCAGAGAAGCAGTGGATGCCAACAAAAAGCTACTCCAGAAAAAACCCAAAACATATGTCTCCCTTCAAAAGAAAAATCTGCTTTTTCACAGCTACAAAGGATTGAAAACAAATTTTATCATCAAACGTGGAGCTGTGCCAAATCACAGGCAGCCAGAAGAAAGCTTTGGCACGAAAAGAGCTTTGGTGAGTTCTGAGTTACTGGGAAACCGCTGAGATGGGACTGCTTTGGTGCTGGAGGGAAGGGAAGGTGACAGGAGATAGTGAAAAACCCTCTTTAGTAAGGAAAATGTGTATTTTCATCAGCCTTCTGTCTGTTCCCAGCAAAATATCACAATGCACAGGAAGTCACACCTTGCTGGGGAGAGCTGAAGCAAAAGCTACAGCATCAACACCCACCAGCTCCAGCACAGTAAAAGCTCCCTGTGCTTCTCCTCTGAGGGTTTCTTCCCTAGAGATCAACTAAAGTGATGGAAATGCAACATTTTGTTTGCTAACTTTGGCAGGAAATACATAATGTGTTTAAAATTGTTTCTAAAAGATGAAGTGGGAGAAGAAAAAAGCAGGAAATTGAACCCAATTCCAGACTGTTCTTAAAAACTAGTAACAAGAACAGATTTCACTTGTTATTTTTATGTCTGTTAAATATTTGTTTCTGAGGTGGTTTATTGGCTGGGAACAGTTTCAGCTGCCAACCTTTAATATTTATTTAATATCTTTGGGCCAGGTTTTTGGGGGGGATGGTTCCCTGTCAAAGTTTCTCTTTGAATTTAATGGTTAAGGAGTATTTTTGACATTTTGACATTGACATAGTTTTGATGTGCTGTAGATGGCAAGAGGAACAAAGATGAAACAACTTTGAGTGAGAAAAAGAGCAATGAGATTGCTCCAGCCCACAGGTAAATAATAACCTGAGTGTACAGCACCTGGGGGTGGGCTGATAGAGGCACATGTAAAGGGATTTAAAATTCTGGGATGCAGGACTTGAGAAAACGTTTAGCACCTTACTGTTTATTGGGAAAAAAAGGAGCAAAAGAGTCACCAAGCAATTTCTCTCTCAGCTGTGACCAACAAGGCAGTGGAGGAAGGCAGTGCCTGATATCAGTTCTCTGCCCATGCTCATAATTTCTCATATCAGATCACAATTTGCACTGTACTTCCCTAATATTATCTTCATTTGCCAGGCTGCTGGTGACTGGCAAAATGCTGATTCTGTGGAGATGCTGAGGTCACCATCAGAACATGCACAAACTCAGCAGTCACCCATGTCACTGTATCGACCAATTCAATCATTTTTAATCCTACATACTGACCTTTGTTTCTCTTTTTCTGAAGAGAGGGAAGCTCTGCTGTTCTCTCCCCTGCTCTCTCACAGACCTGTTTTCCTGAGAGCCCTGTTGTGATCCCTGGCCCATCCAGAATGTCCCCTCTGCCCCCCAGGGCAGCCTCAGGATGCTGCAGCCCTGCCAGCAATTGGGCTATGGATGGAAAAGGCTCAGCTGGGACATGGGTGCCTGCAAAAAGCCTGGACAGCCCAAGAAGGGACAATTTCATGGAGCTGGGAGATTCAAGAGGATTCCCAGCCCAGAAGGAAAAATCTCCCTGCTCCCTGCATCGCCCACCTTGCTTCCCTGCAAGGAGCAGCTCCTCTGTCCTGTTTGGCAGCAACACCCCCGTGCCCACGGCTCTCCTGCTTCCCACATCCCACCTTTCGGCAGCCAGCAAGGCCAGAGATCAGAAGCTGCAAGAGCTGTGGAGAAAATCACCCCAAAATAAGTTAGAGCAACTCAAGAAGAGGATCCAGGAGCAGAAGAGAAAGCAGCAAGCAGCATCCCGGGAGCAGGAGCACCTGATTTTTGCTGAAGACTCCCTGCCAAAGAGAGCCCTGAAAAGAAAGGTTTGCAGAGTGGTCTCTGCTCCTGCTCCAGCTCACAGAGGTCAGTGGTGGTCTGGAATCTATGGAGAAAGGCTGGAACTGGGTATTCCCTAGCAGTGCTTTGGCACAGCTGAATAATTTACCACAGATTCCACCCTTCCCTGTGGTGTCAGGGGGGCATCACCCATGTTCTTGTGATAAATCCATTTATTTCTGCAGGTCCAAACCTCCCTGTGCTGTCCATCCCTCCCTGCTCACTGAGTTCACTTCCCCACAGGATTTACTCCCCAGCACACACAAACTCATAAATTTCCTCAAAATAGTAAAGAATTTGCTGCAAATTTATTCTTTTCTCCCCTTTCCTCACACATCCTTCCTTTTGCCACATACAAAACATGGAATAGGAGCTGTCAGCACAGCAGTGAGGAAAGGCACCACAGGTATTCAAAGCAGGAATTGTGTAGTTCAGAGGCCTTACAGGGGATTTAACAGTTCATTCAGTGGAACTGAAAGCAAATATTATTAGACCTTCTTATCCTGCTTTGCTGCTAAATTTGGGGCTGAAGAACCATCCATCCTCAGCTGTCACTTCAGTTTAGTGTGGTTGAAGGTCTGGATTGCTGGGAGCAAGGCGTGGAGCCGGGAGCTGCCCGGGGCCAGCCCGGCAGCCTCAGCCAAAGGATTACCGAGGGAATACAGGACCAGAGGAGCCGAGCTGAAAAGCTGCACCTAATAAATCTCATTGCTGTAATAGCATTAGTGTTAATTCGCTGGGCGCTGGCATCCCTGGCACACCCCACCAGCTTCCAGGGGCGTTTCCCTTGGATTTGCTCCTCTCCAACCTTTTGCAGGGATGTTGTGGTGCTGCCCTCAGGTCTGTGGCAGCCACGTGTCCCTTTCCAGCTGCATCAGGGAGCCCCTTCTGTCACCAGAGCCTGGTGTTACCCCTCTTAAAGCCAGAGCCACAATCCAGGCTGAGCCTCCCTGGGACATTCCCAAGGGAAGGATTGTTTAGTTTGTTTTTAGCCCAGATCGTTTTATGTAATTGAGGGAACTTCCAGACAAACTGCTCAACTTGTGGGACAGACAGACTCTGAGGCTGGGGATTAACAGCTCCAGTTCAGCTGCATCTTGTTCACTTTGTCTTACTGTATTACTGAAAGAAGTGTGTCACAGCTGCTGTGCCAAGCATTCCCTCTGTCAGACACCTGCAGCCCAGCCTTGGGAGCCCAGGGCTGCTTTCCACACATGCAGGAGCTCAGCTGCTCAATACCAACATCTGCACAGCTCCTTGCAGCCTCATGGCTCTCAAACATTTGTTTTTCTGGGTTTTAGTGCTCTGAACCCAACTCTGTTCTCTCCTTGCCTGACAAAGAGCACAGAATACCAGGCAGAGAAGGATTGTCCCATCTCTGGACAATGAAGGGATTATAAAAAAGCCCCAAAGATCCCAGGTTAGCAATGACATATCATAATTGAGAACTTCCCCGAGTATTCAATGTTAGCTGTGCATGGAAAGGCTGGCCTGGACTCCAGAGACACCAAGGGAAGGTGTCCCACTGCACCCACGGGCTGCAGCAGCCAGGGCTGGGCTGTTTATTGTGATGTATGGATAGACAGGGTCATGGATCAGCCTCAGGGACAGATCCAGGCCATTGCTTCCCTTCCTGGGACATCTATACAACAAAAATAAAACAAAGGATTCCTGCATCTTTGGTGACCAGTTTCAATAAAGAGACTCCTGCTTTTGCATTCCAAGGGAATGGGCCTGGGATTGAATTGTTGGGTTCAGTGAGTTTGATTTTGGCTGCACTAATTCTTTTCTCTGTTTTATTTTCACCTCCTGATTAAAGACCAAAGAGAGAGAAGCTCAGCAAGGAGAATTCAAACAGAACACCAGAAGCAGCTTTCATCCAAGTCCTGTGTTCTGGAGAGAGCAGTGGCAGGGAAAGGTAAGGCTGAAAACCATGACAAATTCCAAGGACTGATGGACAGAACTGCAGTTGAGTTCCAGATCTACCAGGATTAAAAATCATCAGAAATGAAAAATAAATCATACATTCTCAGTGGAAAGATCTGTCTGCCACCAATTCAGTTCTGTTTCCCTGATGAATTAAGGGTGCCACCAAAGGCAGGGATTTCCTGGCCTGCCAAGCAGGGTCTGAATCCAGGCAGTGAAAAGTCAGATGAATTATCCAAGTGTCAATTGCTGGGTCTCAGTTTTATTTGACAGGTATTTCTAAGGGCAGGTTTGAATTCCTGGTGTCATTTTACCCATTTAATGCTATAGCTTTGCATAGAAATGGTTGCATTCAGATGTTGTGGGGAAGAAGTGGAAGTGCTGTGGGTTGTATTTCACACCAGCCAAGTTCCCATGTAACTTGTGTGAAGCAGAAATAAAAAAATCCAAGCTCTCTAATTCAGATGAAATTATCAGCACAGCGTGCTGCAGTCCCTAAGTATGATTTAAAACACATGAAATATGTGATAATTTCCTTCTCCCTCCTTTTATTTTTTTTGTTGGTTTTTTTTGTTTGTTTTTTGTTTTTTGTTTTAATGGATTGTTTGAAAAATGGCTTGCTCTTCCTCTGAGAGTGGGTCATAATAAGACCATGCCACGTGAAGCATTCATCATTGTAACTGCCAGTGTCATGGTGTCTTTATTGGCTATTAGTTTCTGTCACTGAAAGAGCCAAGGCAGGGCTACAAAGAGATGAATGAGGGGCAGGGGTCAGAGCCAGAGCACTCAGGAATTTGATGAATTATAAATTTGCTGTAGTTAACAAAAAATTAAGTCACCACGGCTATAAAATATTCATCTGTTCATAGGTAGGGAAAAAAACCCAGGAGAATATTTAAATCAAAAGAGTTTCTTCTACCAACTGTTCTCATCAGGAATGCAGGCTGCTCTTGAATTTTAGCATCATAGTTGCTGTAGTTAATGAACATGATGCAGATAAAAAAGAAGATTTAATTGAAATAACATGGTGAAGCAAAATTGTTAGATCCACATATTAATTGTCTGGTGCATTCAGAGGAGCTAAGACAGGGTACAAAATAAATGCATTTTTAGTAGTACTAAACACAAAACAAAGTGACACAGCAAGCTGTTTCCTTAAAGACATGAATGGATCCCTCCTGAGCCCAGCAGAATCTGGCAATTCCCTCTGTGCTCCTGCTGTGCTCACCAGACACAGATCTGGTGATAATTCCTTCCAAAGGAAGTCCATGGGATTATAGGAAGTGACTTCAGCCCCACAGGGAGTGTGGCTCTTCCTTGTCTGGAAAACATAATTCCCCCCGTGACACGATTCACATGAGCCTGCAGAGGCTGCTGCAAATGAAAACATAAAAGTTGTTGGCTGTGACTCCTTCAGTGGCTGTGGTGGAGGAGAAGATGGTGCCTCACACCGTTCCCAAAGCACAGGGGGATCTCAGGGCAGTCCCACTCACCCCTGAGGCTTTGGAGAGTCCTTTGTGTCCCTCCCTCACTCCGAGGTGCTGCCCACAGCTCAGCACACAGACAAGTTCTGAGCAACAGCTTGAAGAGCCTGACTCAGCCCATTGATGAGCACTGAACCACATGAGCTGAGGCTGGTGCTGATTTCAGAGTAAAATCTTTCCTATTAAAAAAAAAAGTGAGTATTTGAATTGGGGCAGATTTTGGGGGGTAGAATCTCCATGCAAAACTCAACTAAAGTACCTCTTCAGCCACCTTGTGCTTGCAAGTGTTTTGCAATAAATATATAATTGTGCAAGTTTTGGCATGCTGTGAATACAATCTGAAATTATGAAGTAAAACAGTGATAAATGTTGTCTATTATGTGGCATCACCTATTAAGCAAGAGTAATTTGTTTGTGCTGCATTCTGCACCATTTATTTCTGCATTAGACATTGTCCCTCATCCTGTATCCTCCATTGATTCTTCCACACCACATCCTGCTGATTCTCACCAGTTTAAAAATTAATTAGTTTCCTCTGGTGAGTTTGAAGTAATCACAAGGAAAAGAATAATTTTGTTATCCCCTTCCCTTCAGTTCTCAAATGCGCTGGTACCCAGGAAGTCCTGACCTTTTCTCTGTGTTTTTGAGGCCTCTGGGAGTCAGTGATTTCTGAGTAAAACTTCAAAGGACTGTGTGAACACACTGCAAGTGTGGAATTATATAACTGCTGATGGTAAAGCCTTAGGAAAGCACTGAACCTTCACATTTTACACTCATGAACCCATCTGATTCATGATCCTGGCAGCCTCCAAAGTCTGAGTGCTTTAAAAACTTTTTGTTATCAAAGTAGCACCAACTTTTTTTATTTTAAACCTGCTCCAACTTAAACTTTTTAGATCTCTCCATGCCTGATTCTCCATGTGATTCCTGGAAATAACCATTAAATGGACTGGAATAAGAGTTACAAGTCTTTCAATGAACATGTGGGGCTTTAATAATTAAATAAAAGCTCTCTGTTTCAGGTGTGAATCTACCTGGTGTTTCTGCATGGAGAGAAGGTCAGAAGCTGGCTAGAAGGCTGCTGGGTCCACCCCTTCCACTTCCACATTTGAGGAGCAGAACTGGAGAGCAGAGCACAGCAAAAACCTTTGGTACAGCTGTCCCTCTACAGCACTGCTTGTTTTGGCATACCCAAAAAATAAAAAAGGGTTTATTAAACTTAAATGAAACTAAAGCTTTCCAGGCCCTTCTGATCACCTTTCTTTAAACAATTGGCCATTGCAAATTCAAATTTCACCTTGACAGATTTATCTTCTGCCTGAATATCAGAGATTTTACAAGCAAATAGTCCTCAGTACTGTGGTAGGAAGCAGGTTGGGTATAGATACAGGAATTGCTACTTTCTGAAATAATTACATTATTATTTCACTGTTGTTTCCTAATCTTTCCCACAGAACCTTTGGAAGGAGGTCGAGGACTTGGGGCAATGCTGGTGATGGAGATCAGCTCCAGAATGAAGGGAAATGAACCTGTGGGGGAGAGCCCTGGAGCTCACAGTGCTGTGGTCGCTCCCAGCAAAGCTGAAAGGGGCAAAAATGCACCCACAGAGGATACAAAGCAAGCACTCAGGAAGCTTCTCTCGCAAAGCCAGGCCTGTGAGGAACACAGACAGATCAGGCTCCCCAGAAATGCTGTGAAACACCAATCCCAAGGGATCCATTCTCCTCCACCTGGACTTTCATTAATGAAAGATGGAGCCAAGCCCAGCACCTCAGGAAGCTGCAGCAGAGGAAAAAGTGCATCTCCTCAGAGACCAAAAGGGTCTGAGAAAGAAAATATAAAGCAACCTTCAAAGAGGAGGATAAACCTTAAAAAACCTCACCCCTACAGCCCTGAAAGCGTTCGGGAATTTATGCACCAGAAAAAAGCAGAAAGAAAGAAAAAAATCCTCGAAGAGAAAAAGTCTTTGGCACAGGCTGTGGAGATGAGGAAGAAGAGGTTGCAAGAAGTGTACAGGAAACAAAAAGAAGCTATTGGGAAGAAATCCTGTCCTGATGAGATGCACAAACCCATCGGGAAAACAGGTTCTGCCAAAGGAAATCCTCAGTGTGAATTTGAGCAAGTAAGCCCTAAGGAGAGGCAGATTGAAACCCCTCCTTGATCAGTGCTGCACTGTGTAGGACATGAAACACTTCATACCAATGCTTTGAAGTGCCAGGGAGAAGAAGTTTTAGAAAAAATTTAGAAAAAATTTAAAAAATTTAGAAAAAATTTAGAAAAAACATTTAGAAAAAATGCTGGGCTCATTAGTAGGGCTGGAACCCTCAACTTCAGGCCAAAAACCTGGAAATCTCCAGTGCCTGAGCTAAAAGAAGAGGTTTGCTGTGTGGTGTGAGCAGTTTTCCAGTTACATGAGCCAATTATTAGGTGGAATAAAAGCCAAACATTACCTTTCTGTTATCAGCTATTGAGTGCTTACATTGCCAGGCTCTTCTCTTTCAGGAGCAAACCAGTGGGGGAGTACTGGAAAGGAGTTTTATTGCCTGGGTGGATGAAACATCCTCTCTTCTATCACCTGAAGATCACAGAAGCAGGTACTCAGACATAAAAAGCATCCTAGAAAGCCTCTTTCTCAGCTCACACTACAGACATCTCTCTTGTTTTGTTTTTTTTTTAACAGGAACGAACTCCTAGAAACAGCTCAATCACCTAAAAAAGGAGAGGAATTAGGTCCTCCAGCACCACTGGAATCCAAATTCTGGTTTCTCAGTCCTCTGAAATATGAAGATTTGAGGGACTACTCTCCCCCATCTCTGCATTCACCTCCTCTGAGCTTTTCTGTTCCTCAGAAAGAGGCAAAACCTTTCCCCAAGGACTCATCTTTTGGACTTTCTCCACACAGAAGCACACAGGATCGAGTGAGAGCCATTCATAGTCTGTCCAGGGAACTCACAGAAAAGATTGACGTGGCACAGAAGAGGCTGAGTGCAGCCAGCTGGGTTAAAGCCTCTGCTGACAAACAATCAACAGAGACAACTCTGGACCTTTACAGTGATCCTCCTTCTGTGCCAGGACCTGAGACTTCCAGGGATAGGCAAAAGAAGACAGTGACTGCCCAAATGCTTCTGGACAGCACAGACCCTGATGTGCTTTGTGTGACATCCGATGGGGAAGGTCATGGACTGGGCAGGACTGGCCTGGTGGGCAGCACTGAGGGAGAGCTGGACAGACAGAAGGGAATGCCAGCTCCTTTGCCTGGTAGGAATTCTGAGAGGGAAGAAATGCCCTGGATCACACATCATGCACGGCAGAGTCACCTCAGCCCTGCAGGAAACCTGAGCAACACATTGCAAGGTAAATCCTTTCCACATGACACAACAGGGATGCTCAGCTACCACTTCCCAGGTCTTTCAAAGCTACAAGCAGAGGTTAAGCTTCACCTCCCCCTGGCTATTTATTAGAAATGTTGTGCCTTGGAAAATCCCTGAGCAGTGGCTCTCCTAGGTTTTACTTTCCTCCCCTCTCCTTGCACGTGTGAAATGAAATCTCATAATTTTATCTGTGGCTTTGCCACCAATTTTGGACATATAACCTTCTGGTGCCTAGGCTTTCCCAGGAGTAAAATAATTACAAACCTAAGCCCATGTAGTTAAAAACCTGTGGACAAGAAGAGCTGTGTTGAAGTGAAGTGCTCACCCGTGAGTAGGCAGTGAATAGATGCCAAAGCTTGGGTCATTTCATTCTATGAAGAGCATATTTATTAAATGCCTTCATTTGTCTTTTTAAAAGGTTTCCCTGTGAAAAAGGGCTCCAAGGTGGACATAATTCTATGGCATGAAAAGCCAATAACCAGCTCAGCCTCTCCAGCTCACAGATTCCTCACTAGAAGGTAAACAAAGCTGGATATTTTATTCTCTGCTAAATGTTCCTTGCATGTATTTAAAATAAGGAGCACCAATTCAGCATGGAGCCAGACTCGGGGCAGTGGGTCTTCTAGACTTCACTTTCCTCTCATTGCATCTGTGAAAAGACATTTCACAATTTTACCTGTGGCTTTGCCACATTTTGGACACATGACTTCTCCTTCTGCTGCCTAGGCTTTCCCAAAAGTAAGGAAGGAAATATAAACCCGACCCCATGTAGTTGGAAATCTGGGGATAACAAAGCTGGATATATTATATTCTGCTGAATGTGCCACACAGACTTAAAATAAATAGCAGGGATGGTGAGTTCCCTGGGGCTGGTGGATCCCTGGGAGTGGTGGATCCCCGGGAAGGGTTGGTGGATCCCAGGTTCAGAGGGTTCCCCAGGAGTGGTGAATCCCAGAGAGCAGTGGGACCTATAGGAGCGGTGGATCCCTGGGAAGGGTTGGTGGATCTCGGGTCTGATGGGTTCCCAGAAGTGGTGGATCCCTGGGTTTGCTGGATCTCCTGGGAGCCTTGGATCCCCAGGTCCAGTTGGTGGATCCCAGCTCCAGTTGGTGGATCCTGGCTCTGATCAGTGGATTCCGAAGTCTGGTCAGTGGATCCCAGGTTGGGTGGGTGGATCCTGGCTCCAGTCAGTGGATCCCGGCTCTGGTCGGTGGATCCTGACTCCGGTGGATCCCGGCTCCGGTCGGTGGATCCTGGCTCTGGTGGATCCCGGCTCCGGTCGGTGGATCCTGGCTCTGGTGGATCCCGGCTCTGGTGGATCCCGGCTCCGGTTGGTGGATCCCGGCTCTGGTGGATCCCGGCTCCGGTCGGTGGATCCCGGCTCCGGTCGGTGGATCCCGGCTCCGGTCGCTGGATCCCGGCTCCGGATGGTGGATCCCGGCTCTGGTCGCTGGATCCCGGCTCTGGTCGCTGGATCCCGGCTCCGGTCGCTGGATCCCGGCTCCGGTCACTGGATCCCGGCTCCGCTGGATCCCGGCTCTGGTCGCTGGATCCCGGCTCCGGTCGCTGGATCCCGGCTCCGGTCGCTGGATCCCGGCTCCGGTCGCTGGATCCCGGCTCCGCTGGATCCCGGCTCTGGTCGCTGGATCCCGGCTCCGGTTGGTGGATCCCGGCTCTGGTCGCTGGATCCCGGCTCCGCTGGATCCCGGCTCCGGTCGGTGGATCCCGGCTCCGCTGGATCCCGGCTCCGGTCGCTGGATCCCGGCTCCGCTGGATCCCGGCTCCGGTCGCTGGATCCCGGCTCTGGTGGATCCCGGCTCCGGTGGATCCCGGCTCCGGTCGCTGGATCCCGGCTCTGCTGGATCCCGGCTCTGGTGGATCCCGGCTCCGCTGGATCCCGGCTCCGGTCGGTGGATCCCGGCTCTGGTCGCTGGATCCCGGCTCCGCTGGATCCCGGCTCTGGTCGCTGGATCCCGGCTCCGCTGGATCCCGGCTCTGGTCGCTGGATCCCGGCTCTGGTCGCTGGATCCCGGCTCCGCTGGATCCCGGCTCTGGTCGCTGGATCCCGGCTCCGCTCGCTGGATCCCGGCTCTGGTCGCTGGATCCCGGCTCCGGTCGCTGGATCCCGGCCGTGCTGCAATGACGCTCTCTCGCCACCGGAGGGCGCCGCGGGCGCGGAGCGGGACGGAGCGCGCACATGGGTGAAGCTGCCCCGGCCTCCCCCGAGCGGGGATTAATTAAAAATTAATTTCTAGCGATTGTTTTCACTCTCTTTGCTACAAAAGTGGGTGAAAGATTCCCACGTGAACAGTGCAGTTCCGTAGGCTGTGTGCGTGCTCACACACAGCACCTTTCCTTGGACAGCACATGTGTGATTATTGTGGAAAACCGGTTTGGGAGCAGGAAGTGTAGAAAAAAGGATTACATTAATGTAGGTAGTTGTCAGCCTACATTAATCAAATATTTAATGTAGACAGCAGTTGAGAGAAAACCCTTTGAATTTGGCCTGTCTTAGAGAGCAAACTGCCCCATTGGGTCCTCTGTGGTGACAGGGGGACCGTGAAGGGACAATCATTATCTGCAGGTCACAGCGTGTCCCTGCCCAGCCACAGAGAAGGACAAAGCCAGAGCTCCCACAGAGGCCACACGACTCTGCAGAGAAGAGAATAAATCCCCTGAGCCCTGCAAGATTAACTATGACCTGGACATATTAGCAAAGAAAGGACATATGTGCAGCAAACTGGCCACTGCATCCCCAGTGTCCCATCCGCAGACAAGGACAAGGAGCTGGTGCTGTGGGAATCCAGGAATGGCCTGGATCTGCTCCATGGGCACTCCAGTGGTGCCTGGGAATGAGCTGGCTGGGCCAAACTACCTGCAGCTAGACATCTCTAGTGGAAAAAAGAATGTTTTTTTCTCTTTTTAATTGAAGGTGGGATATTAGGCCCAGTGTTCTTTTCAAGAAAATTGTTTACAGCTTTACAGTGCAAAGTAAAGAGGAGGAAAATGAAAATTAGAGAGATAAGTCCAGACAGATGAGCTTACCAAAGTTATGAGGAGTAATTACTGTAATTACCAGCCACCACACTCCCAAAGGTTGGGCTGATTTCTGCTCCGAGAAATCAGTTTGCAAGGATTATGGAGATGTTCTGTCACAGAAGATGGCAAATGTATAAAACATGAGCAGCAGATACTCAGAGTGTGCAGTGGAGAGAGTCAGAGCTGTGTCTGCACTGCACCTTGGGGAGCACAGCTCAGCAGCTGTGGGCTCCATCACTCTTGTCCTGACACCACCCAAACTCACAGGAATGGTGGAAGGTACAGGACCCTCTGGGCCCAACAGGAACAGCCCTCCAGCTGTAAGGGACAAGCATCAAACCAAGGAGAAATAAGACAGATTGCACCGATCTGCTGAACAATGCAATTACTGAGAAAGCAAAGCAGCCAGAGTCAAAAAGTCCTCAGAGCATCACTGAAAAAAACACCAATAAAACCTCTCAAACAATAAATCACAGCCCTCTTGCAAGTGCTGCTTCAAAAGATGAGGAGAGCTACTTGCAGATAAAATATCGCTGTATTTAGAGATTAGAAGTGGAAAGTGTGGCTGTATTGTGAATGACTCCAGTTTCATCTCCTGGTGGGCTGAGGGCTCCCTGTGATGCAGCAGCAGTGACAGTGAGGGGACAATATAAAGACCACCCCATGCCTAACCCTTCCTTAGCTACTGGTAAAGTACATAATTTATACAAAGGCTCAGAGTAAAAGCTTGTCTTTTGTACTCAGCTTTTATTTGTATATAATCTAGAGTCTGATTTTCACCTCTCCTGAATGCTGCACACTCACAGGAAGCAAAAGTGGATGAGTCCTTTGGCACACAGAGTGAGGCCCCTGTGATCAAGTTATTCCTGAAGTTGATTTGGTATCAACTGATTCATTACAGATCAAATCAGACAGAAAGCCACCAGATAAAGGAGCACCAGTGTGCTCTAAGGAGGTAACTGTGGAACTTTGAGTTTCTCCTGCTCCAGGAGCATTTGCACTTTGAGTGCATGAAGTCTCTGTGGGGAGTGTCAGCAGGCAGTGAAGGGAACCTGTCTCTTGCACACAAAACTTCACAGGCTGTGCTGACCAGAGGGGTCAGTGCTGTGTTCTTTGCCTTGTAAACCTGTTTCTATAGAGCTCTCAGTGATGTTACTAGAGCTGGGTTAGAAAATGGGATGGTAAAAGCACCTGAGCTGGGTCTGTGCTTTGACTTCCACTGCTAAGGAGTTAGGAGTCCACATTTGGCTACAACAGACCAAGTTCTCTCTCTCCAATAGCTGATCTGAACAAAGCTACCTGTTAAAACTGACTGTGTGCTGGCCTTATTCACAAATACAAAACATCCAGCACTTCAGACCCAGCACTCTTGAGCATGACCTTCTCCACAGCCAGTTTCAACAGCACAGTTTGCTGTTTACATGTTTAATTATAGCTCTGAAAACAGCAGCTCGTGTTCATGCACAAAATCCTGCAGGTGCCTGTTTCCATAAGAAATGTTCCCATTTCATGCCCGGCTGCTCCCCAGTCCGCAGGGGCGGCTGGTGGAGATTTGTTGCTGATGCAAATGACTCACTGATGGGAATTCTCCAAACAGCCTGAAAATGTGTGGGCAATTCCATCTTTTTTTTTTTTGTTTCAGTTGCCTCTATAAGTGGCTGTGTTCTTGAGAGTCAAAAAAATAATCCCATTTTTTGCTGTAGATTCAGATTTGAAAGTGCTGTGGGTAGCTTCAGGGGCTGGGACAGAGGGTGGTGGCTGGAGAGTCCCCTGTTGGGTCACAGCTCTGCCTCCTGCTGTGGACTCAGCAATGCTTTCTTGTTAGTTCAAACCCAAACAGCCTCATCTGGGAGCTGTGGTGGTTTATGCAGAGCTGGCTGTGTCTGGAGGACAGGCATTGCTGGTCACTCCTGTGGAAACCCAGTGTTTTCTGTAGAATCTGCCTTGATTTCCACTGATGCCCTTCCCAGGATGTAAACCTTGGCATCAGTCTCCCCAAACAGAGTAGGCACTTCCCAAGAGCCAAAGAAAACAGTGCCTAAAAAACCACCACAACACAACTGCAGAGACAAAACTGAGAGCATTTAACCAATGAATATTAGAACTGCTTTGGAAGAAATCCCTGTTTCTCTGTTCTTTCTCTCTCATCCACCTTTGCTCCCACTTTCTGAAGACTACATCCAAGACGCGTTAGTGGAAGCTGTACTAATCGTTTTAGCAGTTTCTGGGTCATGAAAAACAAAGAAAAGCTTATTAACGAGAAAAATGAAATAAGATTTCCCTAAGCTGATTGCTGATAAAAAAAATTTCCACATTCATTTTTCTGTATAAAAAAGAAAACATCTGTCACCATTTCAGTGTCTCAGTGTCCCTGTGTGTGGTTCAGCTGAGGCTTGATCAATAAATGCTCAATTTCACACCTTCTTTTTTAATCTTTTTAGTTAAGCTCAGATAGTTGCAGACCAAAACAAAATAAAATCAGTTAGCTGAGGTCTTCATCCGCAGGACTTGGTGATGACATTGTTTTGGTGATGACATTGTTTTGAAATATTAAAGTATATGCATCACTCCCAGATCTTAGTTGGGCCAGAGCCATGCTCAGCACAAGTCCCAGAAACACTGGAACAGAGTTCAGGACTTGGTGTTTCTAAACAGATTTCTTTGCCAAGGTTCAGAGCTGGATTGTGCAACCAAGTCCCGACAGTGGCACAGATTGTACATTAAGCTTCCACACTGCAAGGTTGTTGTTTGTGTTTGCCACCAGGTTGAAAAATACCCAGCTCTTTCAGAGCAGTAATTAGAGTAGGTAAAAATGAGTGTTGTTAGCTTTCCTGACAACATCAAGGTACAAGACAGGAGATTTTGTTCGTTGCCAGGTATGACATCTCAGGGAGCCTTTTGTTTCTGTTTGACAAAATGGAATAGTTCTGTTTAAATGAAATTACCTTTTTTTTTTTTTTTTTTTTTAAGTTCAAAATATTGCTTTATACACATCTCAAAAACTTGGTAATTGTTGTTGTCACCTTGACACAGCTCACAGGGAGAACTCACAGCACGGAGAGATCAGTGTGGATGTGAGACTGTTTTGAAAATTCAGAACCACGAGGAAATGGCCAACCCATCACCTGGAGAGAGCCTGAGGATCTGGGCCAGCCTGAGCTTCCAGCCCTCTGCCACTCTGAGAGCTGACAGCTTTGAGCAGGACTTGGGTAAGGTGGCATCTCCCAGAGGGTCTCTCGGTGCCTTTCCAAAGTATTCCTTGTGCTGTGGCAACAGAATGAATAGTTCCTCATTGCAACAGAATTCTTGATGATGGTTCTGGCTAGGGCTGAAAAATCTTCTGGGTTTAGGGGAAGTTTCAAATAGATGGCTCTCCTCCAGATTTCAAAGGTGAGAAAGGGTGCATGAAAAATTGTCCTCTCAACATATATGCACAATCTAAGAGATCATATGGAATTATTATTATTAAAATTGCATAAAATACAATATAACCTGTTTGCCTTTTCCATGCTGTGCTGTCACAGGTGTCAATTCAGCTCACAGTGACAGCTACAGGTGGAACAAACCCCATTTAGCTCAGAGACATTTCCAGCACCTTGCAGCTTCATCTGGAGGTCTCTGGGAGCCTTACAATTAACTCTTCATAATAACCCCATCTGAGCAGCGTGGGACATTGTCCTGCTTGGACAGCAAGGGACACCAAGGCACATGACACGGGCAGGGTGCAGGGGGAATGGAGGGATGTGCTGCAGGGTGCTCGGGGCTGGCCAGGGGTGCAGAGCATGGCCACTTTGCCCGGAGCAAAGGTTTGCACAGAAACAAGGGAAAGTTCGTGGCCGAAAGGGTTAAAAGCCAAGCAGTAGCGTGCAGACCGCTCTGTCTGAAGAGATCTCTGCCTGCTCCCACCAAACAGGAGCAGATGGTGCATTGTTTTAAGGGCTTTTCCGAGACAAAAGAACAAGATCAGATAACCTTTCCTCAAAGAGGGTACTTACAAAAAGCCTTTGCTCTTATTAAGGATTCTTCATTGTTTTCCTCACAACATTTTATACATCATATTGGATTTTGGGGTGGTGGAGAAGCCAGCATTGTTTACTGTGCTTCTCCCTCCTCCCCCCAGGGACCAGGAGGGCATCTTAGACATTGGGCAGCAAGGCCGTTGTCTGAAGTGTTTTACCCTAAGCGAAAGACAATCTATTTATTTACTATTAATAACTGAGGGCCCCAATTCTGCAAGGCCCAGCCATCCACTATTCACCGCAGGAACAATAGGAGCTGCTGCCTCGTGTCTCTGCCAGGAGAAACCTTCTTCCCCTTCCCTGAGCATTTGCAGGAGCTGCCAGCCCAAGGCTGGATTGAAGCAGCACTCCCACCATGGCCACAGGAGGCACAGAGCTGCCTTGCTCAACACAATGTGGCTTTGAAATATGGGTCACAAGTGGCTCTGTCACCACCCAGAGCAGGGACAGGGGGTTCAGACTCGAGGCTGCATTGTTTGCTCGGAGGCATCACCCAGCAGTTGGCTCTGTCCTTTCATGGGACACAGAAGTCACCGTGCACACGCAACATAATGAGGTGTAATTCTACAACTGCTGCCAAATACACATATTTACCTTTCAGAGGGACACATGTCAACCCACTGCCGTGCCAAAGAAAGATTTTCTGTAGTAAACACACTTGGCAAAATAACAAATTTCATTTCAAATATCTTAAAGCAGAGAGAAGAAGATATTCACAAAATATTTGTTTACTACTTGGGGTAAGACAGTGAGCTTGTCCTGAATTGTTGAATTTTCTTTTTAAACACAGCCAGTATAAAACCCAGAATTGCAAATCCTGGAAGTTCATGCTGTGGTAAACAAAAATTGTCCCCACAGGTAACATTGGGAAGTATTTCACATTGCATTTATATGAATTTCTCACCAGTTTAGGCACAAAACTTGGCATAACCAATGAGCTCATAAGGAAGGGCTCTGCATATTACAGCACTATGTAAAACCATTCTGTCATTCCTGCCAAACCACCAGGGCTGTCCCACAGGGAGCTGAGGAGATGAGCTGTATTTTCCTTGCTACTCCAACATGTCCTCTGAATACAGTCCAAATTTCTGTATTTCTATTAAATAAGAGAATGGTATGATTTTTAAAACCCCAACATTTTGCCTGTGCCCCTTCCTACCGTCTAGGGAATGGCCTTTGAGCCAGACTGGATTGAATGAGCCAGAAATCTCATTTCATCAGACCAGACTTTTTATTTCCTGGGTTTGGTTTTTTTTTTTGTGTTTGAGAGAGAACAATATTTAAGCTGAAACAAATTGTTTAAGACGTATTCTCTAAATGTTGAATCTTTATCATGGCTACTGCTTTAAAATAATTTGCATTAGGAAAGCAAATTGAATGTTTTCCATTGTTCTTGAAATGCAGAATTTTAACCTGAACTACAAGGAAAATGTATTTATTTACATGTATCATCTTTCCCTAAACTGCTGGTTGATATATTTTCTTGTATCACTAGAGGGAGCTGCCTTCTTGCTTCTAGAAGAGGGAGAAATTATTAAATGAGTGGAATAAGCACAGAAATGTATCAGCATGGCTTCAGCTAATTGTGCTCTGATACAGGAGAGTATTGAGCTAAGGCAGCTCTTCGTGTTCCCTCCCAAATCCTAAACTGTGTTCTGTATTTCCCACAGCTCCAGGGAGCTCCAGCTCTGCCTTCAGCACATCTGGAGTTGTCTGCAATGACGTTGTCATTGACTGAGAGAGTTTAGAATAATTGATGAGGAGCAAAAGGACCATTCCACGGAAATTCAGGATTCTGGTTAGGTCCAGATTCAGGCCCAGCTCTGTTGCTATCCTGAGCCAAGAGCTGCCCTGCAGCTCCGTGTGAGAAGGGGCAGCAGCAGGGTGAGGCACTGCCATGTGCTGCAACATCTGGCTGGGAGCTGAACTCAGGCCAGCCCTCCACACCAGAGGATTTAGATATAAACACAAAATATGCAGAGCACAGGCCACATTAATCCCCTTGTTTGGTAAGCAGCCACTCTTCAGTGACAAGTGGGATTCTCCAAGATACTCCAGAGCGCAGCTCAACTCATGGATTTCCTGAGGGAACAGGGAGAGGCTTCACATTTGGGGATTGCTCGTGGCTCACAGGTCTTGTTGAAGGGCCAAACAGCCTGTGCTGCGTTTCTCAGCTGTGATCAGGGGTTACCAAACCTCTTTTCTTCCTCCCCTTTTGCCTGTCATCATTGCAGCTCCCTTCCTGCACAGAGAGTGCTGGAATCTTGGTGGTATTTCACCCTACCTGGAGAGCATCCTGAAATAATAAGGCAACTGAGCTAACACGGTGATTCTGGAGAGGGGAAGGAGTTCACAAATGGGTGCAAATGGGGAAATTCCTTCTGGATCTGCTGCTCCGATCCACAGCAACATTTCAGGACACTTTACAGCCCATATTCCTACGTCTCCAGGCAATAATTCAGACATAGTGGCGCTTACAGCTAAAGTTGCAAGTATGTCTTTTTATAATAACTGGGTTGGTCTGATTGCTGACATGGGCAGAAAGAGAAAAAGCTGTCCTTGAGTAAAGCAGCAGTAAATGCTTCTGCCTTGCTTCAAGTGATTAGAAAAATGAGACTTTTAGCCTGGCTTTTTTAATTATATGTCAGGGAGATTCTACAGGGCTTTGCTGAGATTCTGCAGGTGCAGCGGAAAGTGATTTAATAAATAGCATTTTTTTCACAAGGCTGAGTGTATGCACATTGAAGCTATCTGGGTAGGCAGTAAATGCCATTCATCATCACCTAAAAGGACGTGAAGTTTAGCCAGATGGTATTTTCTTTAATGCAGGATGTTGCAGCACAAGAAATGCATCTGGAAATAGGCACAATTAGGAAAATTACATTCAAAAGGAGGGAAAAGAGATCAGAGCAAACTTTTTAATCACTTTGAGGTCAATACCAGTGGTTAGGCTTTGGTCAGAACAAGAGCATTGTTCAGTTTGAGGCACAAATTGAAACTATTTCTCAGGTTTTAAATTATATCCTCTTGTAATAAATGTACATAAATAATGTAATAAATTATTACATCTATATAATAGATGATCATATTTTTGACTGGCCCAGATATTAAAAGCTACTCAGACAACTTATCATCAATAAATATAACTTGTAACTTTTTAAAATAGAATGACCTTATTTGTTAGTATTGAAGGAGCTTTTGAAAGTGCTGTCTGTAGACCCACTGAAGAATTTTTCACTTGTCTTTTTTCTATTGCATTGCTTAAAACCACTGTTAAAACTTCTCTGTGCAAAACCCAGCTTTTTCATCCACTCCATTTTCCTAAATAGGTCATTGCACAAAATCATCTCTAGTTAACTATCAGCATTAAAGAGTCTGACTCAGTCCCCAAAATTAGAAAGGCTGGCTAATATGAAAAATCTTTCTAAAAAGATGTAATCTTAATTTGGCATGTCTAGATAATTTAGTATGATTTTGCCTTTTCAAACCACTCTCCAAACCCAGGAAAGGCCCATTAGCAAAATAAAGGAAGAGGTTTCCATCCAGTCTGTTGACTCTGAAAAGGAGGGGTTAAGAGAAACCTCGTATAGTACACTGTAGGAGGAAAGTGAAATCTGCAATCAAGCTGTTAATAAAAACAGAGCAGCATTCTGATAGAAAATCTGCACCAGGCTCAAAGATTTAATATTTTATTTCACTCACACCCACATAAACACAAAACTCATCCTAGCATGCAAACAAGCCCACATCTCTGCTCCTTCTGTGTTACAGGCCCTTCAGTCTGTAAAGCAAAAACAAACTCTGCATGTCATGGGCTTATCCTGCACCATGGGGTAATTTGGATTCAGGTGACCTGGATAGAGACAGAGATTTTATCTCAAGTTTCCAAGTCAAACCTATTTCTATTTATGACCCACACTTCAATTCTTTTATTACTCTGGTTGCTGTGACAGTGGCACAGCACAGAATAAACACACAACCTGTTTGCATAAGCTGAGAAATTCATCTGAGAAGCTCAAGCATCCAACAACATTTCTCTGGTAAACATAATATCAGCTGCACTGTCACACACAGGCAGGAGAGGTGCAATAAAGAAGTAGAAGTGAAAAAGGTGCACCTGGACCAAGAGGGAAATATTCCCCACTTCAAAATGAAAGCTTTTTCCCAGGGGTTTGTGTCCCCCAGTGATAAAAGAGAGAGGAACCAGCCTGCATCCCAATACAGATGGAGGGGACTTAAGGATACTGCTTGAGTTCCCAAAGAAGTCACTTTTTGTCACTTGGGAAACCTTGTCACAAGGTTGGGAAGTTTTTCTTTTGTACCCAGTGGCTCTGATCCTGTTGGTGCAGCAAAGGAGCAGTGGGAACAAGAGTGACAATATGCCACACTCTGAAATTCAAGCTTAGAACAGAAATTGTCCCTCATTCCTCTCTTCTGGCAAAGACCCTCAAGTTCTGCCAGTTCCCAATACTTGCAGGACTTTAGGCTCACACATTTTTTGACAGGTTATAGGTACTAACATTTTCTTTCTACAGTTATGGTAGAAGAAGTAAATGTATGCAGAGAAGTTATTTCAGGAACAAAGGCAGATGTCAAATTTGGGAGGCTTCCAAAAATAGGCCCAGGGTGGATTCCAAAGGAAAATGCAGTTGGAACAATGTACACATTCCCCTTGTGATGATCCCCTAAACTTCTGCAGGTGAGGGAGATTCTGGTGGCACAGAGCTGGAAGACAAACACAGGAGCCAGCTGGACATTTTGAGGCAAACCTCCCTACTACTGGCTCACAAAATGAAGGTCAGTGGGAAACCTGTGTAAGGAGAAAAGGGAAATCCAGTTCCACTGTCCCAGGAGGAAAGACGCTCCCTATTCCCTGATTCAGGTGTGCTTAGGCCATAATCTGTTGGCATCAGCTGATCTGAGTCAGGTTTATAAACCCCCATGGACTATAAAAGTGAGATGCCAGACCTCAGTTGCTGTTTGGAGATCTCAGTATGGCTCTGGTGGGTGAGAAGATGTTGCTGTGCTGCAGCTAAGGCAGCAGGCTGTGGCAGGAGCTGCCTGTGCAGCTCCTGTCCTGCCCTTTGCCCCCAGCTCTCAGGTGTTGTGTCACCTGGTTAAAGATACCATTTATGATGTGTCATTTCCTAACGCAGCTCCAGCAGAAACAGCAGCAGTATCAGCTCATGGTGCTGAGAGAGAAAGCAAAGCAAGAGGTTGAGGAAAGCCACAGGTTTTTGAGGGATCTGCTACAGCTCGATTCAGAGGTAAGTTACGATTTAGGATCTTGGGTTAACACCTCTAGGCCCCAACTCTCTTGAGAACAGTTCTAAACACACAGCAATTTATGAGCTGCTCTACCACCTTACCCTCATATACCCAGAGTTTTCTCCCAGCCCATTAATTCATCATCTCTTTAGGAATTGTTGGCATAGGAAAAGCCTTATCTACAACTGGGGGCTTTCCAAAGAAGATGAGGAAAAAAGGTTTAAGTGTTTTGCTTTTCAAATAGATTAAGGTGTGTGACAATTTGTGTGTGTGCAGGACAGCAGGATTTCCAAAGGCAGTGATCCTTCTGTGACAAGACCGTACCACGCAGAGCAGGCACAGAGAGGACACTGGTTGGAAGATGACCTTGCTGCTGGCAGGTACAGGAGGCAGGATACAGTGAGGCACTCCAAGGATTTGGCCTGTGTTTGACTATATTAATATTTTGGGGCACTAAAGTAATTACTATATAGTTGTTTTTTACCCTGACTTATGCCCAAACTACTGTATTAACACCTTTCCAATGTTGTGGGACATCTTGCACTTTTAAAAAGGTAGAAACCCCTCTGAAACTTGTGTGAAATTAATTTTCTTCATTTTGCTTTACTATCATACCCTTGATGTAAATTAGAATACTGTATGTGCAAATTTTTATGCTCGTTTAAAGTGGCATAAAGACTTGAGAATTGCTTCCAGGGTCTTATGGATGCAATTACCAGAAAGGCACCTTTGCACAGGTAAAACTTTCAGTATCACATAAAAATGAGCAGCATTCTTGTTTGAAAAGATTCAATCTCCACAGAGGACTTGGCTGTGAAAGAAAGGAATTGAAATAATATCTCTGACTGCAATATGAAAATATTTCCTTTTATCTTCAGTCATCAAGAGATGAGTTCACTGACACACTCTGCATTGAAGATAGAAAAAGATCCCAGTCTGGTAGATTCCAAAATATTGGGAGAAAGAAAACCTCGAGGAGGAGAAGGTTCATGTTTCTCAGTGCTTCAAGGAGGTGAACATGAAGTTAGAGGATATAGTGATACTGGGAAAATGCCCCATTCAGCCTGGCCTGGAACACAATTTTCTAACTAATTTTGAAAATTTTCACCTAAATGTTTATGTTCACTATGTATATTTAAGCCATGACCATTTTCCTCTGTACACCTGGCCCTTCTAAGACAACTGTGTTGGGAGCTGAGAGTTATTTACCCTACTGATGGGCCCCTTTTTTAATTTTTACCCATTTACCACGATTTCACTTGTAAGGGAGGTTGGTGTCCACACCTTGCTCCTGGAAGGGAACAGCTGAAGGATGACTCCTCCAGCTCCTGCTGAGGGCAGAGCATGGGCTTGGCTGACAAGTATTTGCCACAGGCACCTTGAGTTCAGGAACGGATGTTAACTTGTACTGGGGAAGTTGTTTTTTGGGTCTCTTTTTTTCTTTTCACATATTTTATTTTTGGTGACATTAACTCTTTGCCTTGGGATCTCTGCCAGCAGATCATGGGCAGTCACTGCACGGTCATCACACCTTGAATCTGCCCCACAGAGACACCTGGGACAACTCCGGAGAGAGCAGTGACCAGGCCAGCTCTGACAGCCAGGTAACACCAGCTCTCAGAATAGTCTGAGGGGTGTTTCTTTCTCTGGGTTGGTTGGATTTTTTGTTTTAGTCCCTCTATCAAACTGTTCACCCGATGATGCTGGTACTCTGCTCTGTCCCCAGTGGAGCACAGTCATTCCACACTTTGGAGGCTCCAGCACCTTCCACGGTTCCAGCCTGGCCGTGGTGGAGCAGTTTCTGAGGGGAGAGGAGCTGCGGGCTCGGCACCAGGCCGTGCTCCTGCGGCTCCGGAGAAAGGCTCTGCGGGAGAGGGCCAGGGCCGAGCTGGCCTGGCTGGAACACCAGAGACGGTGAGGGGAATGGGGGGCACTGCTGGTGGAGGCCTGCTCCGCTGGGCCTGGTTTCCCTCCTTCCAGGGGAACACAATAAATGTAAAATCTTCTTAGAAAACATGTAGTAAGTAAAGCATGAGGAGAGGAAAGGAGCATGCATGGTTTTAGTGTCCTCAGAGTACAGCTGAGCTTCTATTGCAGCCTCCTCTGTGGTGGTGTGAGGCATCAACTGAGCTGAGGAGCCCACAGGGACGGGCAGCGAGGGGTGTCCCTCGGGGGACGGGCAGCGAGGGGTGTCCCTCGGGGGACGGGCAGCGAGGGGTGTCCCTCGGGGGACGGGCAGCGAGGGGTGTCCCTCGGGGGACGGGCAGCGAGGGGTGTCCCTCGGGGGACGGGCAGCGAGGGGTGTCCCTCGGGGGGTGGACAGCGAGGGGTGTCCCTCAGTGCTGACTGGGCTGAGACACTGTAAGGAACCCCTCAGTGCTCAGGAGACTCCAGTTGCTTCAGGAGAGCTCCAGGCATTACAGCCCCAGGCTGGTGAGATGTCTTCTGAGTGTATCAGAACTTTCTGCAGAGCCTTCCATACCTACAGCTGCTCTGAGAGGAGCTTTGCTCCCATCCATAAATTCAAGGCATTTAATGATCTGACTCTGATTCTCATCCTTGTGATCCCCAGTGTTCTGGAAAACCTGCAGGATAGTACTGGAGCCTCTGCCATGGCAGCAAAGCAGCACAAAATCCTGATGGAGCTGAAACAGGAGCAGGTAATGCTGCAGTGAGAGGAGCTGGGGTTCATCCCATACCTACAGGGAGGATGCAGCACAGGGAGCTGTTTAGAGTTGCTGGAGCAAGTGGGGTTTGGGTTTAAAAAAAAAAGAAATTACTTTGCATCCATTATTCTGCATGTTTCCTACATACCCACAGCAAGGTGGGTTTTGTGCCAAAGTCAGCAGTCTGTAAATCTTGGATAAAAGAAAACATCTTTTTTTTTCTCTTCTGCTACCTTACTGTTATTGTGGATTTTTCTGTTTATGCCATAACAAACAGGTCATATAATGTAGGTTTCCACTGATTTATGCTTGTGATGTTGAAATATATTAAATTAATCTGACAGCTAATTTTATAGTCTCAGTTATTCTACTATGCAGGGTTCATAATTACACTTGGTAGTCAGAAAATTTCTGTCCTGCTCCTTACGTAGTGCAAGCCTCTCACCTCTCATTTAAGTAAAGGAATTCCTTGTGCAAACTACAAGCACCCTGTAGTTTTGAATGATCTGAAGACAATTTATTTTTAGAGGTCTCATCACTCTTGACAGCCCATCAAAACATCCCTTTACCTGTCATCAGTTTTCACAGGTGAAACCCCTGTTGAAAAAAACCTGCAAATTTCTTCTATAAAAAAATAAAAAACCTACTTATTGAATTTCCAGGGTATTTTGGGATTAAAAGTGCCCTATGTTAAGAAACTGTTATACATATTTTTAAGTATAGCTCTTTGTTATCTTCACTCTATTATGCTCCTTTCTTTCTCTGCTTTGTGTAGGCAGAAATCCAGCACTTGCAAAACATCCACAGGGCAGCCCATCAAGAAAGGAAGGTTTTATTAAAGCGGCAGACAGAACTCTTAATGATGCAGCATTCAACAGCACAACTCCAGGAAAAGCTGCAAAGTTTGGCTGGGAAGCAGGAAGTTATGAAGTCAGGGAGTAAAGACAGTTGTGTCCAGCTAAAGCATAAAAAGAGCAAGAAGTATGAGGGGTAAGTAAAAACTCTCATTGTCATAAGACCAAATCCAAGATGGAAACAGGTATGTCCTAGCTAATTGTGTGATCTTTAGATACTCCAGAGAGGAAGTTTAAGATGATAAATCTTTAAAACTTCTGTGTTCAAGCAGTTGATAAATTAAGGTCACTGCTTATCATTCTGTCCCAAATGGTGAGTTCCTCAGGGCACCTTTAATGATGCCACACAACTGTTAATGATAGCTCATGTTTTCATGGTGGCTTTTAACTACAAACCCAAACCACTTTGCAACTATATATTAATTAGTCTTCACAATACCCATATGGAATGAGTAGAAAGGTATTGATTTAATTGGTGAAATTCACTCCTTTGTCACCCTCTGGCTCTGAGCCTCTGTATCACTCAGCCCCTTAGAGCTGGTCTGTGCTTCACTGAGGATATAACCACTTACAACAGATTTAGTAATACATGGGGCTAAATTTTAGCTTAAACTGAAGCACAGAGGTGTGATATAAAATTCTACAGTGAGATATAATTCAGGAGTTTAGTTAGACTGATAAATCCCATTCCTGCTGTTCCTCAGGAACTGTATCCCCTGCATCCCTATCTGCTTCCTGCTGGGCTGGAGGAGATGAGCAGCGTGAATTAGAACCCCACAGCATCCACACTGCTCAGAACAAAAATCTAGTTTGCTTCAGGAAGATAAAAAGCAGTTAAAGACATATATTTATCTATATGAATTAAAACCCCCTTTCATTCAGTGTTACCCAGAGCTTTAGCAGGGTGGTGAGTCAGGTTTGTGCATTTACTTAAGTCCCCACAGGGGAAGGCTTTCAAATAAATCCCTGCATGGAACTGATCTATAATTCATGGTATTATTGATTACAAGTCAGAGAAATCTTTAAAAGGTTTCTTGGCTGTGCTTTCACTTCTTATTACTGACAAGGCTGCTAGTAGGAGAACAGTGAATATTGGTGTCAGTCTGGAGTAGCCAGGGGCTGGTGGAACTCAAATGCACCCAAAGTCTGGCTGATTGTCCATAGATCTCTGTCCTGTGCAGGAGTGCAGAGTGGTGATTATGCTATTTATCCACCTGCATGGGTATGTTCGTATTTTATACTGATCAGGAATGAAGCATTCCACCTCTAACTCATTACAGATTTTCTACTGAGAACAAGGAATCACCGGTACAACACCAGAAACAGGTGGAGGAGTTGCCAGCTTTGGAGCAGTCCCTTAATGCTCAGGATAATATTTTCTTACCTCTGGAACCTAGAAATTCAGCTGGAATGGAACCTATAGCCACACTCTTTACAAGAAAAGGCCAAAAGTGTGTATTTCTGGTAAGGACCACTTCTGGAATTCCATTAATGCTAAAGAAGGGGTACCACAGATTATATTTGCCTTAAAATTGGACCAGCACAAGACTCATTTGGCACTTAGGAACATGAAGTCAAAATAAGTGTGTTAGTTATGTGCACTTTTTCCTTAAGACATTAACTCTGTCTCCTAAATATTTACATTCTAGGAACCTGTGCTGGAGGAAAAGGCCCTTCTTTCAAACCCTGATCCTAAAGATAATGAAGATATTAATCCTTGTGGCAGAAAGTACCCAGTGAAAGGCTTGGGGATGCTTCCTACTTGGTGTAACTTATGCCTGGTTCAGGCAGAAAATACTCTTGAAGGAACAGGTCAATCATATTTAATGCTATTATGTCCAATCTGTTTCAACTATTTCAATCAAATTTTAATCCAAACAGAAAGAGAGACAATCTTCTCATGTATTACCAAAGTGTCTTGCTCACTACATCCAATGTATAAATCACTGCTGGGCAAGATGGTGGGGATCTCTCAGAGGTTTATTAAGATTATACTGCTTCTCCAGAACAAAATCATAACTTACTTTGATTGTGTCATTAACAATTTGCTCTCTTTTGATACAATTTTTCGAGAATTTAAGGCTGTTCTTTTTAAAAGAACATAGATCAGTTGAAGATAGACTTGGACAGGACATGCTGGAGTTATTTTTGTTTCCAGGTTTTATCCTCAGTTCATATTTCTTACTCTCAGTAGGACAGGTGAAAAATAAACCTGTCTGTTTATATATGAGTTAGTTATATCATTTACATAGTTCTAGGTATGCATAATCTCTGTAATATAAATATTTGCATATTGTGGCAATATTTCCTATTTCTGTCATTCTTCTAATGAACCGTCTTTCTGCATTTCATAGAATCCTAGAATATCCTGATTTGGAAGGGACTCCCAAGGATCATAAAGTCCAAGTCCTAATTTACTCCTAGATATCATAGTGAGGAGCACGATAGATTAGTGTATCCTAAGTGATCTATCAGCAAGCTCTTCTATAAAATATGGGGTTTCTTTAAAATTCTGATTTAAAAAAAAAAATCTTTTAAATGTTCCAGTTAAAGAAGTGCCTGTCCCTTCTGAGATCCATCAGGTGGATGCCAGTCAATGTTTGAAGCATTTGGACCATATTTCTCATGAAGCTTCTGATGAACTACATTTAAAAGCATTTTATGAAGGATTAACTTCCACCGAATCATCGTCCAAGTCAAACAACGTCTTTTTGAAAAGTGCAAGTGCCAAATCAGACTCTTCTCACTCAGAATTTCAGAAAGTGTCTGCAGTTTGGATTGACACCTCGAAAAGTTCCGTTTCAGACCTGGAATTAGAGCTGAAACATGGAGAGGACACAGATGTCAGTGTCCCAGAAGAGTTTGTCTGTGACAGTAGTGACGTGTTTGCTGATCTCTCAAAAGAGATGCAGATAGCAACAAGAAATGGAAAGGAAACATCACCTAGTGACAAATACAATGAACATGAGCTGCCTGAAGATGACAGAGCTGAGACTTCATCCCTCCCCCAGAAATACCCTGGAGATGTGTTGGATGGTGGCTGCACTGATCACTTGCCTTCTTTCATCCCAGCAGATGAAGCAAATGTCTCCAGAACGGAGTCAGTGCGTTCCTCCCAGTCTGAAAACCCTTCTGAGGGAGTGGATGAGCCACACCCAAGTGCCTCACAAAGCTGCAGCAGAAACAAACCCTGTTCTCAGGTGATCCCAACACTGGGGAATGATGCAGCTGCCAGCCCTTCACCCACTGATGCAAGCTCCAGTAGTGATAAGGGTTGTTCTCCAAGGGATGAGGATACCTTGTCTGAAATGCTGTGTCCTGCGGATGAAGTATTGTCCTCTGGAAGTGCTGACTTGCCATCCTCTAACAAAAAGGATTTGTCATTTCCGAGTGAAGATCTTCCTCCTCCTCCCCCTTTAGGTGCAGATGCAATGAAAAATGGTGATCCTGCCTCCAGCACGGATGATTTCCCATCTCCACTGGAACAAATGACAGGCTCAGAGTCTACTCAGGGCATGGATGAAGATATATCACTGGAAATGGATGCATTACCCCCATTTCCTGATAACACTGTGCCTGAAGAACTTCCCCTGCTCAGTACAGAGACAAGTGGTGCTTTTTCAACTCGGGATGGTCGTCTCTCAGAACAATCTACATTTACAGCTCATTCCAGCTGTTTATCAGAAAACCAGCATGGAGAACAGGAGACAGCTTTGCAGCATTTGGAATTTCTGCCTGTGTCAAATATAGATTCTTCTGGTGGAAGTAAAAGTCCTGAATTCCCAATGAAACAATGCAAAATGTATGAAAAGCTGAGTGCTGAGGAGGACAGTGATGACCCATTATCATCATTTGAAACTGGGGACAGATTGTTGGTAAAGCAGAGCGAGCCTGGAACTCTGATGTTCGAAAGCCAGACTCATTTTGGCAGTGGCCATTGGGCTGGTGTTGCACTGGACAAAGCTGAAGGGGACAATGCTGGAATTTATGAAGGGGTAAAGTATTTGGACTGTGCTCAGCACTCTGGGGTCTTTGTCACACCTGATGAGATTTCACACCTGCTGAGGGTTAACAAAAATAGTTGCAGTTACATGAAGAATGTAGACTCTGACTCCTTCCATGATGATGAAGATTCCCTAAAAGGAGTCTACAAATATTCTGAAGCTGAGCAGATAGTGGGGTTTGCAGAGGAAAAAGCAGAAGACACAAACAGTGCAGGAGGTTCAGAAGCAAAAGAAAACCAGTCTGGGTTACACAGTGCCTTGCTGCCTGGAAAAGGGCAAAAGTTTCCCCATTCCAACCAGTGTAACTGTAATGAACTCCTCTGTCAAAAGAACTTAACGTGCTTGGGATCAGATAACGAAAAAACAGAACTGGCACAAATAAAACAAACTGTATTTGCAGATGCTCTTCCAAAGAAAAGCAAGACAGATGAGGTAAACACAAGCAAAAATATTTGTTGCTTGGTAGAGGATCAGAAAAGAATTAAACTTGCTGATGATATTGCAAGTGAACTCAGTAAAAAACTTCTGTTTGACATTTTAATTGCATTTTCTGAAACAGCTCAACACAAATATAAAAGTGCCTTTGAAAAAGGCATGATGAATTACGGCAAAGGCCTAAGGCAAGAAGACAATCAGAAACCATTTCTCCTCAAAGAAAATTTAGTTGCTGCCTTATCTGAACCATCAGCAAAGGTTTCTGATGTTTTACTGGGTGATTTTGATACACTTTGCATTCATGGTTGTCACACAGCAACAGACAGAATTGTAACTAAATTTATAGATGATGCAGTTAAAGAATATAAGAAGATTAAAAGAAAACACAGATCAAAAGCAGACAAGCTACTTCATTTTTCTCCAGAGACTTCTCCAACCACTTTGCCTGTGAGTACAGCGAGAAAGTTTTTATTTCAAGTGCTGGCCCTGAAGCTGGGTTTATGGAGGCAAGAATGTGTGGCCCAGTTTTCCATCATCCATAAAAATTATATCAATGTTAGGAACCAGATTGCTTACTTCATGTGACCCATTCCTTATTTAAGGAATTACCATTAGATATTAGATTATCCATTAGATATTAGATTATCCATTAGATAGCATGTGTATGGTCCAAACAAAGAAAATGTGACTTCTTTACTGGGATTTGTCAGCTGTCAAAACTGTTAAATCTGTACAAACATCTTTTATTAACTTCAGGGTGAACCTGGACACTTGTCAGCACATCTGCCTGCCTCCTTTCCAGCTCCTGGCTGTGAGAAAATTGCTTTGAGGGTGGTGCTAGGGAGATCAGCTCCACATTTAGGACAAAAATGTTGCTAAATGTAAAAAATATTAGTGGAACTCCAGAACTGTAATTCTAATTCTAAATTCTGCCAAATACAGTTCAAATAGGTTTAGTTGTTTGTGTTTTTTTGCATAATACATCAGTAAGCCTTTCTTTGAGCCCATGAATAAGATGGTTTTAAGAGTAGCCTTGATCAGTTGCTAAGAATCTCAATACCTGTGAAAATATTAAATATATCATCTGTCTTTTCTTTTCCTCTCTTGAAGCTCCTTTCAAAAATCCTTGATGCTGGAGTTTTTGGAAGCTCTGAAGATTTTGATCAGCCTAATTCTGACCAAAACATGCTGGTGAGACAGACACAAAAGCAATACTTGTGCAAATTAGACCAGTGGCACTCAGCTCCTTGGAAGAAAACTGTGGAAGTTCCTCTTGTGATACCACATAACAGTTCTCATGTTAAAAATTTGTCTGCATTTGCTGTGGAAGAATTATGGACCCCAGAGAGCATAAATTCAAATTTCAGGACCATCAATGTGCCAAAGTACTTGGAATATAATGATCACCCAAGGAATGATTTGGAAGCAGAAAGCAAGAGGATGTATAATCAGGTATTTTTAAAGCACTAACTGTTAATTAACTTTTGTAGTGTTCTGGAGGCTGAATCATATTAGCTAATATTAAAATTATTCCAGTTGCTAACACTAAATATAACTAAAGGGACACTGGAAGTTACTACCAGGAGTATTTTACAATTTGCTGCAGAATAATTCCAGTAGAATAAATACTCTTGCAGAGAATCCAGAATTTTGCCAGAGTTCCACCATAAGACCTTGGACATGTGACCCAGTGTCTGGATTGGGTCTGTTCAGGAAAAGCCAAGTTCCATGGAAAGCTGGGCACTGGAATTCAGTTTTCCTGACTTCAATGTCCTGCTGAGTTTGTTACAGGTTATATTTGATTTGAGTCGTGAGTTGCTGTGTGCAGAATATCCAGTGATTGCCAAGCCAAATATGTTCCCATGGATGAAAAAAAAAGTAGGATCTCGCTATTCCAGGCATCTCTGCAGAAGGATGGATGTCAGTGATGTCAAGGTATGTTCTGGCAATGTAAAGTACAGGAAAAAGAGTGAAAAGAGCAGAGATTGCAATGGCAAAAAGAAATATGAAATTAGTATTATGGCAGTGTAACTGAGGTGATGGGAAAAGAAATGTCTGAATAAATACAGACTGAGCTGTTTATTCAAAATATTCCAGATGTATGGAGTTAAGAATGGGAACGGACATTTAAACTCTCCTAATTAAGGATATTTTGTGTGTAACCTCTAAAGTAATATTATGATTAAAATGTGTTGGTTGGCCAGTATTGATCAGCTACCTCTAGATCACTGCCCTAAACTTTGGGATGTTTCTGGACTTAAAGCTGGATCTTCCCACTGGTACCTGTCACTCATCTGGGACCTTCACAGCACCAGAATTCTTATGTGGAGAGTTCTTTTCAGCCTTCTTTATTTTGTAGACATTTGTTCAGGGTGAAATTATTAAAATAATGAACCTGGAAAAGAATGACTTAGAAATGAAAAGAAAAGTCCTAAATATGACCAAGTATGGAAACTGTAAGAGAGACAGAGTGGACCTTATTCTGGTAAGCAGAATTTCCAATGGGGATTTGTTTATTTCCTCTAAATTTAAAGTAGAGATTCTCATCCTTTTGTGAGAATCACATTTACTTAACTTCAGAACTTCAAATTACTGCCTTTTTAAAACTGAATTAATAATCCAGTATTTCCAGTTCTTGTGAGTGGTTTAAATTACATCTGCATCATTAATTTATTTAAAGTTATTGGATTAGGTACAGTGTCTCAGTACTTCTGTGAAGCTCTTATTTTTGAAGTAAAAATTAATTTCCATGTTATATTTTAGATCCAGGAGCTCCGCAAGGAAGAATCTCAGTGGACTTCCTATGGTGATGATGAATTAACAGTGAAGATGAGGATGACTGAAACCATATTTGACAGCTTGATCCTTGATACAATCAGAGTCCTTAATAAGATTTATCTGAAAAAAGCCTGTTTTAAAGGTGACTGTGCACCATCTTTTTTCTTTTAGTACACTGTGGAACTGGTTAGAAGGAGCCTGGAGACGGCTTCAGGCAGGTGGCACAGGGAAAGGCAGGACCTGGAACCAGACATTCAGGTTAAATGTCTATAATCTTATGCAAATGAGGTAAATACTGATGTGATGCACTTGAAATTGGAGGCTTTTCTATCAGCACTTTCAATTCCTAACAATTAGATTTGTGTCTGTAACTGGGTTATTTATCATGCAATTCACAAGAGCCCATTGAATTTTTACAACATCCAAATGTGGGGTGCTGAGAATGTACTTTAATAGATAAAACAGAGGAAATCAATACTCCTTTTGTATTGGCAAAACTGGAAAAATCAAGATTTTGACAAGGAAATAGAAGCATTTCCTCAGCATGGTAATTGTTCCCTATGCTAATTGCTGTGGTTCCATCTATTTTGTATTGAGCAAATCAAATTTTTACTAGTTCTTTTTAAAATAAATACTGTGCAAATATTTCTTACTGGAATTCAGAAACTATTCATTATTGAACAATTGATTGGAAAAAATCTGATCTCTTTACAATCCTATTCAGAGTGTCTTTCAAATAAAATTAAAATCAGGATCAATAAAGAAATTATATCTAAACTTAAGATTTAAAAATACAATACTTCAAATCTAGTTTGGGGGAAATAAAAAGCCATTTTATGTTTGTATTTTTAAATACTGTTGGCTTAATTGTTTTTGTACTTGTTTTCTGAATAAAATATGATGCACATGGCTTATTGTGTTTATTTCACTGAAATCAATTAGAATTACAGATTATCTTGTACACACTGCTTTTTTCAGCAGTGAATGGGTGCACTTTTGTTTTGTTTTGCTGGGCACATTAAACCCTCCCCTGCTTGTTGCCATATGAACAGAAATAAAAAGGCAACTTCTGCCCCCAGTGCCTTAACTGGTGAGCTTATCCTATAAACTATTTTCATGTCTCTAGTGGTACATTTCCTTGTCTCTGACTTTATCCTCATTGATTAGTTAATCCACATAAGTTACTTGTTTTCTTGTTGTCAGTTTATAGCAGAATTTAACTCAATTTTTTTTTCTCTCCTGGGCTGGGGGTGTTGGATACACTAACAAATCTATAAATTGCAGCACTCTGGTTTTTCAGCTTTTTCTCACTCTGGTTTTGCAGCAGCAGGATCCTTGTGTTTGGAATGAAATCTATTTAAGATATTACTTAGATATGAATAAATAGCTGAGGGACTTGAGTTTAGCCTTATGTTACACGTGAGGCAGAGACCCATCAGATTTGTGATGGGGGTTGTGAGTGAAGCCTGAACCCTCACACGGTGCTCTGCAGGGAAGGACACAGCTATAAAGTAGAGAATAAAAAGTGTGTACACAGAACATGTCAGACATGTTTAATATCCCCCACCATTCTGTGTTCAAAGCCTGAGATTCTGGCACCCAGATATATTGACCTGTTCACTCAGTGGCAAGGCTTCAATATCAAGATTACTCTCCTTCAAGGTCTAATATTTTGTTTGCCTTGGGTTTGATCAATATTAACCTCCTGGGTCAATAAATCTTGATACTAGCCTCAAGAGGAGTCATTATCTTTCATAGAAAATGATTATTTCTCAGTTAAACCCTACATTTAATTCTCCTGTAATCCATCTCTTTCATCTTCATACATTTAACAATTCTTCTGAATAAAATGTGCTTTAAAATATCTTAGGCGCTGCAGATTTTTAAAATCCTAATTAGCAGCTGCTACAAGACTTTTCAATTCTTGGAAGCTGTTGGGCTTTGCTATTGTAACCATCTATTTTGTTGCTTGCTGTACCCAGGAAAAATAGAGACAGAAAACCCCAAAGCTGGAATGTGATACGAGAAACTATTTAGGTTGTAGGAAATGTATCAAAAGATGTGTCTGAACGTCTTTAGATATTTAATGGTCTAAAACAAGAAAGGGTCAGGAAAAGGCAAAAGTGACAGAATTTTGCTCTTGTACTGTTTGTGGGTTGCTGGCCACAAACAATGATAAATTAAGTTCTAACCCCGAGCTCCCCCGATGGGCCTGAAGTAAGAATTTAAACCCCTTTGTTCCCTACTTGTTCTTCAAGGATTAGAAGTGTTTGTGAGTAGCAGAAGCAAGAATTATCTTTTCAGAGACCTCAGTCTTTCATTATCTGAGTTTTAAACTCCTCTGAAACCCTTCTCTGGGGACATTGCTGGATTTCTGCTTCTCATTAACGTAACGAAAATTCTTGAGCCTGTATTTAGAAATGAAAGGAGACTTCCACACTGGGCTAGAGCTATAAAAGGTGCTCAAATCCATTACTACTGCACATCCTGAATTTATGGAAAGGACAGAGCTTCTATCAAACTGCCTATGTGCAGCCTTTTATCAGAGCAGCGGTTTGAGGAGAGATGGCTCTTCCCTGCCGAGAGAGGTACTTCGGGATGAAAGAGCTCTCAACCCAAAGGCTGCCCCGCTTTCATCTCTGCTCAGTGAGAAGATTCATGAAGTTAAAACTTCTCGTTCTATACCAATTGTCACTTAAATTTGCCACCGAGTGATCTCACAGAATGCCAGAATGTGTAAGTCTGGAAGAGACCATAGTGTGTCCGGGAGTGCAACCTCCTGGTGCAGGACATGGCACAGGATTGTGTCCCGATGGCTCTGGAATATCTGCAGTGAGGGAGACTCCACATTCTCTCAGGGCAACCTGTTCCTGTGCGCGGCCACTTGAGTGACGAGCGGTTTTCTAACGCTTGGAGCTTGTTGGTCGCTGTATCACGGATTGAATCAAGTATCAAATAACATTATTTTTTAATAAAAATTTTATATATTCCGTATTTTGCAACGCTCAGAAGACACGGAGGGTCCTTGCTCCCCTCAGGGACACCGTGCGGTCCCTGCTTCCCTGACGGGCACGGACAATCCCGTCAGGGACTCGGGCAACCCCCGCTTCCCTCAGGGGACATGGGAGGGCTCCCGATCCCCCCAGAGGCCACGGGGCGGTCCCCTCAGGAACACGGACAATCCCAGCTCCTCCCAGGAACACGGGGCAGTCGCCGCTGCCCTCCGGGACGCGGGACAGCCTGCGCTGCGCTCGGGGCACCGCCGCTGCCCGCAGGCCGGGCCGCCATGGCCGGCGCGTTGCTATGGCGCGGCCCCGCCCCGCCCCTCTCCGCGCGTCCCAACATGGCGGCGGCGGGCGGGGGCCGGCGGGCGCTGCTCCCGCTCCCGGTGCCGCTCCCGGTGCCGTTCCCGGGGCTGCTCCTGCTGCTGCTGCTGGCCGCCGCCGCCACGGCGCGGCTGTACCGTCCCGGGCACGACCCGTTGACCGTGCTGACGGCCGGCTCCGTGCGGCCGGCGCTGCTCAACTCCTCGGCCGCCTGGGTGGTGCAGTTCTACAGCTCGTCCTGCGGCCACTGCGTCGCCTTCGCGCCCACCTGGCGAGCGCTGGCGGGGGACGTCAAAGGTGAGGCTCGGACCGGGTCCCCGCACACGGCCCCGCCGGGCCGGCCGCTGTCCCGCGGCCCTTCGCGGCCTCCCGCCGTGCCCGGAGCCGCTGCAGGGCCGCGGCGGTGCCTCGCGGTGCCCCGAGGGGCGCTGGGCTGGGGGACAGCGGGGCCTCGGTCACTGTGCCAGCCGTGGGCCGTGCCACGTGTGGCCAGGTGTTGTGTGAGCCGCGGTGCCTTGGCCTGCGAGCATCATCACCCTCATCCCCTGCTCTGGTGGTGCCTGGTGTGAGCATCACCCTCATCCCCTGCTCTGCTGGTGCCTGGTGTGAGCATCACCCTCATCCCCTGCTCTGGTGGTGCCTGGTGTGAGCATCACCCTCATCCCCTGCTCTGCTGGTGCCTGGTGTGAGCATCACCCTCATCCCCTGCTCTGGTGGTGCCTGGTGTGAGCATCACCCTCATCCCCTGCTCTGGTGGTGCCTGGTGTGAGCATCACCCTCACCCCCTTCTCTGGTGGTGCCTGGTGTGAGCATCACCCTCATCTCTTGCTCTGGTGTGAGCATCACCCTCATCCCCTGCTCTGGTGGTGCCTGGTGTGAGCATCACCCTCATCTCTTGCTCTGGTGTGAGCATCACCTTCCTCTCCTGCTCTGGTGGTGCCTGGTGTGAGCATCACCCTCATCCCCTGCTCTGGTGGTTCCACACAGCTAAAATAGCACATGGGACTGAGCAAGGGGTGGATGGTGGAAGCTCACCTCCAAGTTAAAGGTTCTGAAGGAGTCCAGGGATAAAACATCACCTTGCATGCACATAGCAGTCCAGCTGTGGATTTGTATCTAAGTGTCCCTGTGTACCCGAGGTTTGTTTAGACTGAGCTCTTGAAGGCATGATGTTTATCTTCTAAATGTTTTATAAAGAGAACAGCTTGTTTCAGAGGATAAACAAAAAATACTGTGGTACTGGAGAGGTCATGTACACACTTGGTTTATATCTTGCAAATTCAGTGTGGTGCAGGTGGGCTCGAAGGGGGAAAAGGACCACCAGAAAATAATACAAAACCCGAGCAGAGTGAGAACCAGGTTTTCAGGTTTAACAATTAATGACTTTAAAAGTAATGGTGGCCTCCACAGCTATGCTGAGGGACCTGCCTTGCTGTCTCTTAGCCTGCTAAATTTTTTTGGCAGGTGCTGAAGTGTTTTACTCAATTTGTAGATGTAAGGAAACAAACAGGCCCCTGAGGTATCGATTAAAGTTCAGTACTTCTCCTGAGGAGGAAACCTGAGATCGGATTTGTAGAAAGCGTTATGCTTAATATAGCAGTGTAAAAGGCTTTTAAACTACTCTTAATTTCACATTTCACCCAGGAGATGTTTCCAGGATGGATACAGTAGTTTTAATGCACTCATGGTTTCACTTTGAGAGGGACTGAAGAGCTCTGGCTGTTCTGTGACACTCTGAAAAGCATGAACAACTCACGTGAAACGTAGGTGCAGTATTAGGTGTACATTTAGATATATGGAAATGGAAACCCACCCTAAAATAGGTCTTGATGAACTCATCACGTGCAGAGGAATTGGGATTTATGAGCAAAAACTCAAAAGCAGAGAAACACAGAGCAGTAATGGTTTTTCAGAGCACTTTAAATGCTCCTTACTTACATGAAGGGTTTGTTTATAAACCAGTAAATATTTTCTGCTTAATTTGCATAAGTTTATGTAACATTTTCTCTGCTGCTTTAATCCTCATGTGGCCAAAATAATATTAGATCTTCTTTGAAGTAACAAGGGTGTCTTTGAGCACAGCAGTGGAGAGCCCAAACTGGCCAGAGCTTTGGTCAAAATAAGGGATTTACATAGGATTACAGCAGTGTGATACCTCTGTAACTTGTAAAGACTTCTTCAAATTCCTATTTTCTTTCGTAACTGCAGATGCTGTTATGCAGTTGTATCACTGCAATCAGTTAAAGGCCTCTCCTTTAATCCATTGAGTTTTTATAAAAACTTTCATTTAGAAAGTGCATTTTGAATGTTTGTGGATATTGGCATGACAAGCAAATGCTATTGGCTTCTGGTGTTGTCAGCCAAATGTTTCCATTTTCAAGCTGGATGAATGGATTTTAGGAGACTGAGAACAGTCACACTTTTCATTGGTAGTTTCATCAAAGAAACCAAACCCAAAACATTTTGCCCACTTAATCTGTCTCAACATTTATTTTTCAAAAATATTTACTCATCTGCTAGAATATTAAAGGATATCCTTGAGGATGCAGCTTTTACATTAGGGAATTCCTAGATCACTGGGGTTATGTTTGCTGATTTGGTGTCCAAAAGAAATCCAGTTAAATTGGTGCAACAGCTTTGTCCAAAAAAGGCCTGTAGTAATAGACTTAATTTTTATTTCGTTTGTCATTTGTTAAGTCTTGGCAATACTATCATTGCAGACTTCACAGCAGAACATAATCCTCCTGAAAAATAGGATCAGTGTTTGCTTCTGTGTAATTTATGTTTTCATTTTGATACTCCCTCTCAGAACAGGCTTTAAGCTCAGTCAGTGCTCCTAGTTTCCTAATCACACATTTTGTTTTATTACAGCAGTAGCCAAAGTGGCCATTAGAGTTAATTATCCTTTTTCTGTCTAAAAGATTATTAAGTCTAGCCAGCAAAATATCCAGGGTCTGGAATTCTGTGTAGTAACAAACCCTTGGAAATCCCACAGAAGACAACCTGTGAATTATAAACAGAATCAATTCACTCCTCAAGATTTGGAGTAACTGTCCAAATTTAGCAGGTTTTGTTTCAAATCCAGCAGTAATGACTTCCTGCTAGAAACTCTTCTTTGAACACATTTGGTGGGGAGCTGCAGTCACCTCCTCATCATTCAGGGCTGTGTCAAAGTAGGCAACTCTCAGATAGCTGTGAGAGAGCCTTTGATGATGCCTGTGCTGAGCCTTTTACCTCCCTGGCTGAAACTTCCTGATGGAAAACACCCAGGTTTACAAAAAGAAAGTGTATTCCTTGTAATTCACTTTCTCACATGGGAGGTTTGACCCACCTGCAGGATTCCAGTTTGTCCAACACAATCCTGTCATTCACTGGAGCTTGTTTAGCATAAACAGAGATTGTGTTGGTTAATGCATCCCTCATCAGCCTCTTTCCCATCGTTTGTGAGTCAGTATTTCAAAACCACTAATGCTAATTTAAAATTAATCAGCATTTCAAAACAATCCAGCCCAGACTACAGTGCCACAGTAACTCCAGAGTGTCGGTTGTGCACTCCAGCAACTCTGGCATCCCTTGGAAAGGAAAAGCAGGAATGCTAAGCAGCACATCCCAGCTGGTGCTCTTTAACCCCAGTGTTTAGCTGGGGTGGAGCTGCTTTGTTGTGCGGGGTTATTTGCATTGTGTTCAGAGAGCTCCTATTCACTGCGTGGAGCAGGATCCAGACAGGTGGAAAAAGGAGGAGGAGGAGTGGTGAAAGTTGAATGAAGGAGATAACCAGAAGCCAAACTTTTCTTTTGTATTTTGCATTTTATTTGATGAAATGGGCTGTTGTGTCCTTTGTGCTGCTGTGAATGGGTGCCCATCTGCTCCAGCGTGTTTGAGGGCTCTCCTGGTGCCCGCTCAGCTCTTGGCACGTTCAGCACAAACCTCTCCATCAGCTGGCCCAGCCTCCTCCAAACACCAGTAAAGGTCAAGCTGAATTTCAGACACCAGAACTGTCCATCAGTTCTTGAACTTGATGAAGCTTTCATGCTCTTTGCCATAAAAGCAGGTTTAATTTTAGTGCTTTTTAAATTTTATTGGGAATTGTGGAGGCCCTTAAAATTCTACCCATGGCTGGTTTGATTTAACTTTGCTTTAAAAAGCAGCTGTCTAAGGATTTTCTTGGAGTGGTTCTTCCTTAAAGTGGTTGCTGCAGCAGAGCCTGGCTCAAAAAGATAAATTCCCTGCAAAAAGAGAAGGAAAAATATTAGTAAAGAAATTAGAGTTAGAAAAATGTTAGTCAAGTGACTTACTTTAGTAACTGCTTACAGTTAAAAGCTTTTATTGAATTTATATTAGCATATTTATGGAAATTCTTGAACTCTAATGGTTATTGCTAAGTCAGAGTGATGCTCAAACTCAACTATTTAACAGTCTGATTAAAACTTGGGTCTTTTTGGGGATATAACTATCCCCAAAAATTCTGAACAATGCTGCCAGAGAAATGCAGCTTTCAGGAGACACTACATGAACTGGGGACTGTGTAATTCTGAGGCCTCTCAGAAAACTGTAAGTTGGAGAAAAAGCAGCTTTTTAAAAAAGCTCTACTACAAGGTGCATCAAATGTATGGGTTTGTAACAACCATGGGGATGAGTAACTGTTGGATGAATTTTGTTCAGTTATGTACATTCTGCATGCTCTATTTTATGAGTACAGCTAATGGGAAAAGCTGAGGAATTCAATCCAGTTCCTTGCAAGTGTTGGGTTGGCCCTGATTTAATCTTCTTGGATTTACCCCTGGAACTGCTGCATTGATGTGCTGGGATTCCTCTTGTTCAGGTGCATGGAAAACACTGATGCAGCCAAGAAAAACAGGGAGGTTTTAGTTATTTTAAAAATCAGTGGATTGTATTACACTGGGGATGGAAATGAATGGCAAATGAGAATCGACCCAGGACTGGATTTTTAAGCCACTGGAATCTCTCAGAGTCCTGTTGCTGGTTTCCATGGGAAGCAAGGTAATTCATCAACTGGGATTCGTGGTCACTCCTGCTGAAAATTGAAAGATATCTTTGTTTGCAGACTGGGAATCTGCAATTAGAGTTGGAGTGCTGGACTGTGGGGAAGAAGGGAACTACGAGACGTGCAAAGAATATGGGATTCACTATTACCCAACTTTAAGGGTAAGTGGCAGAACATCTTGCCTTAGGCAAATGATGCATGTTTTATAGTAATTAGACTGTGTACCTCATTGTTCTGTAGCTGGAGTTTTGCTTTACTTTGCTGAGAAAACTGCAGAGTTGATAAAAGATTAATTTGAGGGGGTTTTGCTGAATGCAAGAAGTGATGCCGCTGTTTTAAGCAGTAATTCAGTTCTGAATCTGAAAAATTCTTACTGAAAAAAGATACCATTCTGCAAAGTATCATGTTATCACATGTATATAACCCCTAGTTTCAATAGATTTATTAGATAATAACTATTTGTATAAATATTTTTCAAATTCAGATGTTATTACAGGATTGTTAATAATGGTTTTAGTTTTGGTGTATGAAAGTAAACACATCGAAATTGCCTCATGAAAACAGCTGATTGCATGACCAGTTGGAAATTTACCCTTGATGGATCCTTCACTATTTTTGTAATTAATTTCATAATATTTTTCATAATAAAATGCTTAAACTGCCTTTTAAGAAGAATGCCACATTAGCCAAAAGTATCTGCCATTGTTCATTTTTAAGTCTAAATGCAATGTTTACCTTCTCAGTCAGTCTGTATTAATCATTTTATTAAATATGAGCAGAATGTGGTAGATGGAAGGGGTTGAATAAACTACTTGTGATGACAGGAGAGGGAACAGGAGACATCATTTCAATGTAGGATTTGTGATCTTTTACCCTGATAGGAAAACCAGTATTTTAATTTTCTTTTACTCTTCAAAGTTTAAGGTGTAAATCGTGATATCCTCTTTATTAAACACTGATTTTTTTCCATTTTATTTTTTGTGGCAGAAGGCAGCCAAGCTCCCTTAGATCTCCTGTTTAACCACTGGAGGGAGTTGGGAAAATGTGAATAGTGTTCCAAGTACACACACAGTTGGTAGCACTGATTTGGTGATCAGTTCATTTGTGTTTGGGTTAATGTCTGCAGTACAGGATCAATACACACCACTGAATTATGCATTAGTATTTTTCCTCTTGCCCTCAGGTAGGTGAGAAGCAGCTTTTTGGAACTTACAGGCTAAGAGGGAAAACTGTCTCCTGACCAGATATATAAAAATGTTTTGTAGTTAGAGCTGTAAAACTCTTGAAAGCAGTTTTTGTTCCTAAACTGGGCTTTTTTGCCTGATAAGTGACTTTTTCTTTCCTCCCACACAGTACTTCAAAGCATTTACAAAGCAGTTCACAATTGGAGAAAATTACCAAGGTAAGAACATTTTGCTGTAAGAAATTCCCAGAGCAGTTTTCCTGTTGGCCAGGGCTGTGTCTCATAACAAGCAAAATCCCTTTGCCTGTCAATTCCTTTGGACAGGGATGGGGTGGACACTAAATAGCTCTTTAAGACAGAATATTTCAAGTACTCTATGAAGTATTAATCAGAATTTTAGGCAGACAAAACATCTCTTCAAGAACTTAGGGATCACATTCCTATTTTTCTTTTTAATGTAGCTCTTAATTTTCCCAAATGGCTTGTTAATTTTCTTTTAATCCCTTATTTTTTCAACACACTCCTCATCAGCACGAGATCCAATTTGCTCAATCCTGACTCGTGTGCCTTTTGATCCCTCAGCCGCTTTCCAGGCATCCTGAGTTGCACTGGGAGAGCCCTTATTCAGATGGTGACTCCCTGAAAATAGGCTTATCCCAGGGTTTGACAGGATCACAGCTTGAGGTGGTTTGTCTGGGACAAAAGTAATGTTGTCCCTTTCTATGGATGAACATTTAAAAGGCCAGAGGTCAGAGGAGAAACCACCTGCACCATTAACCCTTCCTGTATAAGAGAGCCTTAGTTTTACTTCTTGGGCATTTGAAGTATTTTCTGCTTTCTAATGGAGTTCTTTTAAAGCAAACAAAATATTCTCACACTTGAGCTATTTCCTCCTTTTGTTCCATGGTTTTGTGGCCTCTCCATTTGGTAGGAATGATATACCTTGGCAGATTTTAATTTGTGGTTAACATCCTGCTGAAGTTGTCCATAGCAACTACTGTGAAAATGTTCACATTAAGAATCAAACATTGTTTGAAGAGAAAATCAGCAAGGCAGGCAGATGGATACACTTGGAAAAGTCTTCAGGTTTTATTAATTAGGGGTGGGATGATAGCTTTTAGATATGATCTCACAGCAGCATTAAAATGAAATACTCCAATTAAATCCTTAGTTCCTTTTCTTCAGCCAAATAGTATCCTGGGTTTTAAGTCTGAATTTAGAGCAAAATCCTGACCCAGACCAGCATGAGAAAACCCACATGCACAGCAAACCCTCATGTGAGTCATGTTTTCCCAGTTTTCTGAAGGGTTGTGTTTTTTTGGAACCTGTTCCCAGCAGGAGCAGATCGAGAGCTGCAAACTCTTCGTCAGATGATGATTGACTTCCTCCAGAACCATTCCCAGGAGGTGAGACCTCCTGCTTGCCCACCACTGGATCCAGTGTTGTAAGTTCCTTGTTTTCAAATGTAGCTGCTCTCTCTTTATTCAGTTAATTAAATAATTAGAAGATTAAAAATGCAGTGAGTTTTTTTTTATTACCAGTTCTGCTATGAGATTGTAACAGGAAATTCCATGGGCAGCAGTGGATGTATTGCATTCTGTGCTAAACTGCTTTTCTTTTCTTCAAAGGTCCAGTGATCTCACATCTCTTTTTGACAAGAGCAGCCACCACTACACAGCCATTGTGTTTGAGAGCAACAGCTCCTACGTGGGCCGAGAGGTAACGTGGGCCTTGTGAGGGACAGGGTATGGATGGTACCATAAACCAGCTGGATCTGGGCTTATCTAGCCAAGCAACAGCTCTGAGACTGCAGGTCACACATGCTTGGGGGATCATAAAACCCAAGGATTTTGTAGGGCTGTGGTGTTCATTCACACAGGGGAACTTGGTAACAAAGGAGCATGAAGTCATGTTAACTTCTTCCATTCTTAGTTTAGAGGAAGGTTAATTTCTCAGTTCTGTTCTCAGCACAATTTTCTTTCAAGAATTTGAAAGATTGCAACAAAAATATTGCCAGATTACATTATTGTTTTGGAACTACTGGAGAACCATTTTTAGTACTTGTTCTTCTGGCCAACTGTTTGCAATAATTTAAATTCTCCTGGTCCCTTTCTTCACATATATCTTTTGGAAAATTAAGACAGTAGCATAAAATTATTTACCCAGTTGAGAAACACAGGGGAAGTGGATGCCTTTAGGTTTTGCTTCCCACTAAAATATTTGTTTTGGCATCATTTCCTCACCTAATGAGCCTGCTGTTAGCTCAGACAACTGTGGCTTTTCTCTTCTAAGATCTAGAATAAGTGAAAAAAAAAAAAGTATAATTATCCAAGCATGATCTGTGTGGAAACATCCAGTGTCTTCAAAACGTTTCTAATTAGATTTGATGCTGACATGGCTCAGTGTCATGAGTGGAGGAGATTGTGCTGCCAAAAGTGGGAATCACTTTGGGATCAGGCTTTTTCCAGGCATTTGTTCTCTGGAAGCTGCTGTGGTGATGTGAGTGGGTATCACTGAAGAAATGTGAAGGTTATAAAGTTCTTCAGCTTTTTATCACCCTCTGTTTTTATTATCTACAGTTAGAAGGGAAGAGAGTCATTTGATTAACACAAAGTGGAGTCTGCTTTCAGAATAAAAAATGTTTGCTAGTGTTACATAATATTTGAGCATTATAGAATAGTTTAGTGAAACAGAAAATAGAATTGTTTTCATGTTTACAACACAAGACAAAATGGACAAACCTTCCCATACTGCTGAAGAGAAGGAGGCCATGTGTCATCACTGATGGAAGGAGGGAGGAAAAGACCAGAATAGACCAAGAAAAAATAAAAGGAAGATAGGAGTAATAATTTCTAGAAAAGAGTAAATCTTCTTTAAGTGAAATTGTTTGTGTGCATGGAGCAGCCATAGCTGCACTTCCTGCAAACAGTTTAATGATGTCCTTAAAGGATGATGCACTTCACCTGCTTATGTGTCTTGTCCTGGAAGATTGGATATTCCTTGAACAATGTATAATTCATGGCATCCTTTCATTACCCAGGTTATCTTAGACTTGGTCCAGTATGAAAACATCGTGGTGAGGAGAGCGTTGAATTTTGATAAACCTTTCCTGGAGAAGCTGGGGCTCACCTCAGTCCCCTCGTGCTACCTGATACAGCCCAATGGCAGCCATGGATTAATTAACAAGTAAGTAATTATCTGTCAGAGGGTTATGGGGAGGTTCACTTAACTTATAAAAATGTCAGGATTTGATGTCCTGACACCTCATCAATACATTGTACTGACTGAAGTTGTGTGTTCCCTGTATTATCAATAAAAGATCTAATGCTGCTTTTACTTACCACTGTTGCCTATTTTTAGCTTTAATTTATTACTGTGATGCTTCTGAAAGGAAAAAAAAACTTTGGGGTAGAAGTGGAAAAAATAAATCAAGCAGCTTAAAAGTTCTTTAAAAAGCCCATTTCTTGTGTAACATCAAATGACATTTGGATAAACATTATTTGTTCTTATTTTGAGCAGAATTTCATACCCCTAATCCAAGTGATTTGTTATTCATAAATTGAACATTATTTCTTTTCACTTTGTGTCAAAACAAGCCATGGTGCACTAGGACTGTAAAACATAAACCAAAGTGAATATCTTATTTTATAAATACAGTTACTTGCCTTGGACATTCACTTAGTCTGAGATTAAAAGTGATCTCTCTTTGTCCATTTGCAGTTTGAAGCCTCTACGGTCTTTCTTTTCTTCATATTTAAAGTCACTGCCAGGTGTAAGGAAAAAGCTCCTTTTGCCACTGCAGCTGCCTGCTCCAGAAAACAAAGAGGAGAACACAGAAATCAAGGTGTGGAAAGAGTTTGATAAGTAAGTGATGCCCTTGATTCTAATAAATGTGGTTATTAAAAATTACCTGCAGCTTTTTCCTGCCATGAGGGAAGCTGTGCTGTCATTTATTATAAAATCCTAGTGCAGTTCCATATTTTGCTTCATTTCACTCTGTTCAGTTCAGTTGTGAGCAGCTTTTCAGACAATTCACAGGTAAAATTACTGAGGTAGTTTTGGTTTAGCAGATATCTGCACTGCTCTGGAAGGAATGTTTTTACCAGAAGTGTTGTGAAATAGTCAATTTCCTTGAAAATACCAAGGGCTTATCACCCACTGCCTGAAAGAAGTGATCAGTGTCCCTGAAAACATAAATGGTAACATACCAAGCTGTAACATGACTGTAGGAAATTCTCTGTGTGTGCAGTAGTGAAACAGTGCCCACTGGAAAGGGCTTGTCAAATGCAAGTATAATAGAAAATACTAAAGTCACTGTAAAAGATGTTTATCACCCCAAATCCTCTGAGGTTTATCTTCACCCTCTTTCCCTCTCTGAGAGAAGGATGCAAAGCCTTTGCAGAGAGATAATCCCTCAGCATCTTTAGATGGAAAAGAAGTGGGACTGAGTGCTTTAATATAATACTTATTTTCCTTTCATAGACACTATTAGTGTCATCTTCTTTCAGTGACTATTATAAAATACTTTATATGGAACACTCTGTTAGCAAAACAACTTAGTTAAATTGAGCTGCTTTCCAGCAAGGCAAAATCTTGACACGAATCTCCACTCCAAGTATCTTCTAAATAGGATCCTTTTGGAGAGCCTCCTGCATTCATGTGGATGTCTCTTTATTTAAGAAACTTGAAGCAGAATTTTGCTGTTGCTCATAATTTAAGTGAGTATTTTATTAATTAAGGAGATAAATTCAGAATAAGTTTGTGTCTTAAATTAAATTATGGATGTAGTATATATGATTATAGATGATTGTGTCTTAATATCTTCTTTCCTGCATGTTATTTAGGAGGTGGAAGAAGCCAGTTTTTTCAATGATTGTTTTTTAATTTTGTTTTTTAGCAGCAATAGTGCTGCTGAACCTCTTACAGAGGTGTTCACTCCGTGAATTTGTGTTTATTCCATTGCTCTGTCTCACACTGCCTGGAAAGGATTGGAAGCTGGGGCTGTGTGCCTGATGCATTTGTACTTTGTAAAGCAGGTTTAGTTATGAAGATATTTGGATGTGAGAAGGAACTTTGAAAATGTTTTATTTGGTTTATATGGTTTACTTGTACCTGTCAGAGCTCTTGTCTTAAGAGCTGCTGTGTTTTAACGCAGAGGTAAAGGACCTGCAGTAAAACTGCTGCATTTTGGAGAGGATTTCTAATTCAGTCCTCTCCAACACTGACATTTTCAGTCTTGTTTGCACCCCTGCCCTGTGCAGAACCCCCTGTTGTTCAGAGCATGTCCTGTTTCTGTTTGTGGTCAGCCCAGCAGAGAAGCTGTCATTTCCTTACACCAGGGCTGTAATTCCATTACAAGGATGGCTAGGAGACAAAAAGTCCAGTCAAATATAAAAAAACATTTCTCACATGTGGTTGTGCCTCGGTTGTCCAAACTCTGCGTGTGACTCTCGGGCCGAGCAGTCCCTGCTGGGCAGGACTCTGCAATCACTGTGGGGTGGCTTTAATGACATCTCCTCTCATCAATTTTACCCCTGTGAGTGGTGAGGAGAGGAGTGGCAGGAGGCTGCCAGAGCATGCCAGGATTGATGTGTGTTCCAGGTCCAGGCTCTACATGGCTGACCTTGAGTCGGGATTGCATTTCCTGCTCCGGGTGGAGCTGGCCACGCACAAGGCGCTCGAGGGAGCTGAGCTAAAAACCTTCAAGGACTTTGTCACCATCTCTGCCAAGGTAGGCACTTCTGGGCTTTGATTATTTGTGAAGATAAAGTGACTCCACCAGAAAATTTATCGTGGGACATAAGTCTCTCAAAATGTCTTGCACAGTGTTTAAGTGCGTGCATCCTCAGTAGCTTAAAAGAGTTTGGTGGGTTTATTTAAAGGCTATTTTTGAGCTATTGTTTGCTGTTCTGGCATACTTACAGGGTTAAAATGCTATTTAATTTCACCTTAGGGGGCTCAAAATTAAATAAAGCTTAAGTAGTCTGCAGCATATTGAACAAACACTGTAAATATAGTCCATTTATCAGATTTTCAGGATAAGTAGCTATTGTAACTCAGTGGGATTAAACTAACATTTGTTTTTCATTCTTGACTTTTGGATTTCATTAATTGCATACTTAGCAAAAGCTGTTCTATTTAGAGATGTTGGTAGCTTCTGTCTGAATTTTGAATATAATTGAGGTACTGATTTTAATTAAATAAGTATTCAAAAATAACTGAATTACTGAATATAATTAAGTATTTAAAAATTAAAAATGCTTATCTGTTACATTTGCATTAAAATAAAAAATATATATATAATGTGATATGACTTGAAAAAACTAAAAATAATTTTCCTTTATAATGCCAGCTTCCTGAAATGACCTATATATCTTTATTTTTACTCACTTTGTGGCTAACACTATGTTTTACTTTTGAAAAGTGAATTAGTAACTCTTAAGGGAATAATAAGGCCTATATGAACCATTTCCAACTGTCTGGGTTTATCTGAAAATCAGACAGACAGTTCCTTCCCCAGCCAGCTCCCCCCTGCAGCCATCAGAGGTCAGAAATCTCCAGCTGGCCTCATTTCTTTAAGAAAGTGTGGTGGTAATCTTTCCATCATATTATCCCTAAAACATCCTCTGTTCTTCCCTATGGCTCCTGGCCAGCTGATGCCATTTGATTCCCTGGCTTTTGGTGATAAATGGGCAATGTTTTATTGTAGGTGGCTGCTCATGTCCACCTGCCCTGCCCCACCAGGGCTGTCCTTTATTTGCATTTTTTTTTTGTCATGTAACACTTTCCTCATTGCTCTCATTCATATTTTCAGGTGCTTCTGTTAGAAAATTTTTTATAGTGATGGTCAATCCAAAGGTCCAGTCAGAGGTCTCTGATTCCCTGCTCAGGGAATTTTCATGACTGAAATCCTGCTCCCTCTAGAAGGGTCCTACAGAATGGCAGATATTTGACTTAATTCTGTAATAATTGCAACCCTCATTAATGTAAAATGTCATTTCTGCTGTAAAATAATGGCCTTATCACTGATTTACAGTTCCTCACACTCACCTGCCAGGCTGTGGCTCCTCTAAGTTCTGAGTTAAGGAAGTCCCTGATTCCAGATCCCTTTGGAAATCACTGTTGCACATGAAAAGGAAAATGTTCTTCTGGATAACAACTCCTAAACTTCACAGAAATCTGACTAAAAAGAACTATTCTTTGTGATTGATCTTCAGAAAAGGGGAAGGATTTCAGGCTCTGTTTTTCACAGAGGTGTTTCACTCTGTTTTGAGCAACATTATGAAACTGAATTATCTTAACGTGAAATCCTAGATAATATCAAGTTGTTCTGTAGCATTCCTGCCTGCTTCATTTTTAACATTTTGCACAAAAAAACTTGTGGAATTTTGTGAGCAAAAGCTGATGTGAGATAAGCTTTTTAGTGAAAGCAGAACAAGTAATTAATTTGGTCATCAGAAAAAAAAAAACCCAAGCATTTTACAGACGACAAAAACATTTGGATAAAGCCAAAAGCATCTCTCTGCTAATGAGATTTGCACTTGAAAATGTTTTCTTCTTTGTTTTGTTGTTTATTTTTAATTTTATTATTTTTGTCAGCTCTTTCCTGGCCGTCAGCCTGTGGTGAAGTTGTTAGAGACCTTGCAGGAGTGGCTGGTGAGCCTTCCATTAGACAAAATCCCTTATGATGCTATCCTGGATCTGGTCAACAACAAAATGCGGGTAAGCTGTTCCCAGTTCCAGCATAAAACAGGGCATTAGGAAAGGATAAGATTCTATATCAGTCTAAGACATCACTTACTGCTGCTCCCCCAGCCATAATGGAGTTATAAGAAGGTTAAAATGAAAGTAAAGTGAAATCATTAGCAGAAAAAAAACAACCCACATCCACACGAAGAAATTGAAATGAGAGAATTGAAACACATGATCCTGGCTGGGTTTTATAATGAGCAAGCAATATTTGTTCCCTAATGTCATCCCCAGGGATACAAGATTCCCAGGGGATATTTCTGACTTTGTTGTGCCTCCTAGCAGCAGGATTCTCTTGAATGTCAGAGTTTGAGTGATGGGAAATTTACCCACTGAAATGTGTATTATTCCTGAAGAGTTTCCCAACTACTCTCTAATTCCTTCATGAAATCTGATCCCTCTTTGGCAAAGCCCTGTGGTAGGGTTGACTTAACAATTTCTTCCATATTTCTGTCTGAAATTTGGAAACCTTCTGTGTGGTGTAAGAAGAGGAGAGAGAAGTCTCAGAAACTAAAATCTTGTACTGGATTTCAGGTGCAATGAATAAGGAGTGGGTTTGTTCTAAGAAGAAATAATACTGAATTTTACAGCCAGTTAAGGCTTTTCACTGTAAATCATGTGCACCTTGTGGAGTAAGAGGAAATTTTGAATGTGCCCAGGGGAGCTGGAGCTCTGTCAGTGTTCAGGAATGTTTTTTTGTGTTGTGTTCTTAAAAAAAAAAAAAAAATCTTTACAGGTTAAACTGCTTTGTGTGTTCTGTCAGACTGATTTTAGTAGGTTTGATGTCAATGACTGAGCAATTTATATCTTGTCCAAAAGGGATGAGTTTTATGATGATGCTTCAGAGTATGTGAGACATGAGGTTTTTTGTTTACCTGAAGCATGAATTCATTAGCAACAAGTGCAGAAAGTCATTTATTGTTCTTTACCCTGGTTCACCTCAATTCCATGTGGGATCAACTGTGCTGCCACACTCAGTGGTACATTTAGGCCCCAGAGCAGCACATACCTTAAATACATCTCTTTTTTTGCAGATTTCTGGGATATTTCTCCCCAGGAAAGTCCAGTGGGTTGGCTGCCAGGGCAGCAGACCAGAGCTGAGGGGCTACAGCTGCTCCCTCTGGAAGCTGTTCCATACCCTCACTGTTCAGGCTGCACTGAGACCAAAAGCTTTGATAAACACAGGTGAGCAGCAAATATTTTTTGGTGTGTAAATCCTGCAGGAATCCATTTGTGGAGGAGAGTGGCTGCAGGGCTGCACCAGCAGGGGTCAGAGCTTGGCTGCAGCAGGAAGGTTTGGAAATGTGCTAAATAAAGTGTGTGGCCCTAAAGCTGGCAGTAATAAAACAGAAAAAAAAGAGGGGGGAGGAAAAAGAGAATTTCAAACAAAGAAATTTTGAGCTCCCTGCAAAGGGATGAAAATGATCCAGGTTATCTGAGGTTGTGGTGGGAATGAAATTTGAGGAAAATGAGGTTTAACCATACAGTTCAGTAGCTATAAAAGATGTACAACCATTAGCTGATCCTTCTGTAATGTTATTTCTTAAATACTGAATGTTATGGCTGTTTGGGTTTTTTTTTTTCAGCTGAATGTACCTGTCATTAATCCCTGCACTGATTTACTACTTTGCCAGCACTCTGTAAAATTGCTCATTTTTAGACTTGCAGCATCTTGTGAAGCTGAGTGTTAATATTCTAGTGATGATTCCTGTTTAAGAAACATGCTGGTTATAAAATCTATTTTCCTCACCCAATGAAAATAGAATTGCTAATGCTAAAATTTTGGTTTTTATTCTTGCCAGGACAGTGCTTTGTTTGGTTACACTTCTATTTTGTTTTCATTTAAAGCCTTTTAAATGTCTTTTCCAAGGAATATGAGAATTCTACATAGACATCATAAAACTCAGAAATTTCAATTTACCAGCTGTTGATTGTATGTTAAAAAGGATTTTATTATTTCACATTATGGACCCATACATTATTTGCAGTCAGAGTGAAAAATCCTTCAAATCTGAATAATTCTCCTGCAGAACAGGCATTTTCTGATAGCAAATCATTCTCTTGTTGATTTTTGTTTCTCTTTGTTTTGTTTGTTATTCGTGGGAGAATAGATTGAATTTCTTCAATTTAGTTCATTCACTGCTTGCTGAGTTTGAGGGGTTTGAGCAATTCAGCAGGATCCTGCATAACTTAAATTTCCCCTTTTAGTCCCAAAGCATTCTGATTAAACCTTAAAAAAAAAAATCTTAATATTTAACTACACAAAATAGCACCTCAAAATGTGTGTTTCAGGCATGAGCCTGAAGTTAAAAATGCATTGTAGAACCTGAGAACTCTTTGGCACAGTTAACCCTGGCTGTAAATCGGGCCAGATATGTGATGATCACTTCTTATGGTGAAAGAATTGGGTCAGTCTGAGACTGTGGGATTATGTCTTGGGAGGTTTTCCTCTCCTTATTGCTTGTTTAAATCCCATCTACTAAAAAGCATGATGTACTCCCTAATCCTTCCCACCACAGGTAGGGTTTTATGGTTCTTGTCCACTTTAAAGATTAGGGTTACCCTGAATTGCAGTAGTTTGGGAGGAAAGAGAAAAGGAGGATTACACAATGATACATGGCAGATGTTAATAGAAGATTCATCTCGGGGCTGATAAAAGAAAAACAAACAAAATGAGCCATTTTGCAATTGTTTTCTTTCTGGAGCAGATGTATTTTTCTTGATCGTCCCCTCTGCTCCAGGGCCTGGCACTCTGGGTGAACTCCCCGTGGCTTTTCTGGATAAAATGATTTTGTTGGGTTATATTTGATACATTTTAATGCTGAATGAGGAAATTTGAACCTGCAGTGGGAGTAGCAGGAGGGATCCAAAGGAACTCAGCACAGGACTGCACACTCCCAAGGATGTGTAAAATCACTGTAAAAATCATTTCCTGAGCACACTTAATTACAAGAAATGTGGTTTTAGGTAACAAGATGCTTTGATGTGAATAAGACAGGCTTGTGGATTTTATAATAAATTATCTAAATAAATAAATATCTTATTTATTAAATAAATAATATAAATAAATTTTAGAATCCATTTAAAATTGCTGAATTTGACAGATTTCCTCACAAAATGAATTTTCAAGGGTGTACCCTTGCACAGGAGAACAGATGAAATTAAATTTGTGTATGAATCTCTTGTTTCTCCACAAAGAGATAATTTGCTGGGGGTTTTTTTTCCCCTAAATACATATTTCAGTATAAATGGTAAAACTGTTCTGCTTGAAATTAATTTCAACTTCCAAAATAATTTTCCAGCCTTTCTTTTAATGCAGTAATTTAATCTGCTTTAATCTCATAGCTTTTATTTATACATGTCTGTTCAATCACAGATATTGAATGGCTGAGGAGAAATTGTTTATTTTTTAGGATTTCCTTTGGGCTTTAAAGACTTCTTTTTGCTGCTGTGTTTAAGAATATCCTGTTGTTATTCTAAATAAAGGTGTTGATGACAGTCTTTATATATATTTCCCATATCTATAGCAGATGAGTGCCCTGATAATTTCAGCAGGTTTTGTTGATTTTTTTTTTTCCAGGAAAACAAAGCAATAGTAAATTACTCGTGGTGTTCAGCAGCAGGAGTCTGTAATTTGATCAATCTGCACCATAAAATGTGTTTAATTTGACAAGTGTGTGCTCATGGTAACACACAGGACATTTTTAAATACATTTTGACATAATTTACTGGGTCAATTAAGCATGAATCAGGAATTCTGTGAGACAGAGATGAGACATTAGGATTTCAACAAATTATATCAGATTTTCAAGGCACTTAGAGATGTAAGGAGCTGCCTGCTGACACAGGAAAGGCCAGAAAGTTCTCAACCTGTGCAGGCCTTATCCTCCTGCTGAATTAATTACAATTATCTTAGAATGAAAGTGTGAATGTTAAAGAAAGAATCATGTGTCTGTGTTTATTTTAGGAAGAATTCCTGATTTATTCTGCCAAGTGTTGCTCAGCAGCTGCTCTGTGCATTCAGAGCCTACCAAAAAAGCCATGGAATTAATAATTCTAATGAGATTGTGGTGCTCTCTAATTCCTCAGAACTGTGGGGTAACAAACAGCCCTCACAGGTACCTTGTGCAGGACTCACCAAAGGGGGTTTGACTCCTGATTTTTCAGTAGCAAAGTCACCATAATTTCAGTGCCTGGGCATGAATATAGAGGTAAATGTGTAATGTAAATACTCAGTTATTGGGCAAGAGCTTGGAGAAAATCTCTAATTCCACAGGAGCTGTGACATACAGAAAGTGTGAATTTTGCATATTTTAACAATTTCACAATGTTCTCTGATAAAAATAATGGCTGTTTTTCATTAAGTTTGGCTTTCCCCTCAAATTTTAAGATACTCTGAAAGGAGAAATGTCACTGTAGAGACCACTTGACTTTTATTTGATTGTGGTGTTCAGGGTAACTTTGAGCACAGTTGTACAGACTGAATGTGTTGTTGGTATAAACAATACATTGATATAAACACTTTAAATTGCAAAAGTGATTCATTTCAGATCAGGTGTCAATTCTACAGAACAAGAATGCAGCAACTTTTCCTTCCCTTCTCCCCCACTTGGCTTTCCTGCTGTTGGAGCTGTGTCTGTCCCTTGTCTTGTAGGTCTTGAGGACAACCCCCAAATTGTGCTGCAGGTGATGAGGAGATACATCCAGCACTTCTTTGGGTGCAAGGCTTGTGCTCAGCACTTTGAGGAGATGGCCAAAGAATCCATGGATTCCGTGAAAAGCTTGGACCAGGCTGTTCTGTGGCTCTGGGAGAAGCACAACGTGGTGAACAACAGGCTGGCAGGTAGGGGAGAGAGAAACACCTGAGACAGCTGGGAGAGAATGCAAAACATCAATCTCAGGGCTGGTTTCTCCTGAGATTTCACCTGTTCCTTGGTGAGGCTCTTTCTGGAGCACAAATCAAAAATTCAGCTGCTTAGCAGTGGATAAAAAATGATTACATTTATTCCTGTACCAGTTTAGGGTTAAAACTTGTCTTTGTTTTGTTTTGGAAAATGATGGCAATTGAACAAGAGTCTTCCTCAGGATAAAAGAGCTTCAACTTTTGACAGATCAGCAGCTGAATAAAATAAAATTACTCTATAAAGGAAATCTGTGCTCCCTCCATATCCCTGTGTTTTCTGTGTTAGACTGAAAGTGCTGTTAAAATACTGGTTGTGTTTAATCCATTCTGTTATGGAGGTATCAAATAACTAAAGCACTAAAGAAAATTGGTTTCTCTTTGCACTAAATCCCTGTCTGCTGTTATGGATCTGGGTAATGCAGCATTAGTTACAATTTAAATATGCTACATTGTGTTCATATTATGCTCCTGCTGCATTCCCAAGATTTATGAAGAATTAAATACTGCTGTGAGTACAAACACTTTGCCTCCTTTCTCTGAGGAGAAAAAAGGAAATAATAAGAGATTAAAGAAAAACATCCCCTAATTTTGGTTCCTATAACAGGCAACTCCTGTGGACTTGGAGTTGCTAAGTGGTGGAGCAATGCACTTATTTAGAACATTAAGGTATTGGAAAACTCACATGGATATTGATTTAGGTGATGCAGCAGCCAGCTAAAATACCCTTTTAGTAAGAAGTATAAACACACTGGAATAAATAACAATGTTAAATTATGCTTTTTCAGTTTGCTAAAATTTCTCTGTGGGACAGTGATGTATTTTCACCCTTAAAAGCTGCATCTGTATTTGTGGTGCTGCGTGAGAAATGATGTTTGGTGAATGAAAACACCTTGGGCTGGGGGTCAGGAGGTGGCTGGATGTGGCTCTGCCCTATTGAATTATTCCCTGTTCCTTTAGAATGCACAGGATTTACAGCATTTCCTTCTTTGGCAGGAAAACACAAAGTACAGGGAGTTTTCTGTTTGTAACCTTGCTGTTACACATTTTGTTTCTGCATTTTTTATTGAAACAAATTGATTGCTGAGTGATCTTTAGGGTACAAAAGCAAATTTGCTCTCTTGCCCGTAAATATCAAGGTGACAAATATTTTTAAATGTCTTTTGAATCCCTATTTTACCCAAAATCATGGGGAAGTTTCCTTGTTTTAAAAAGAATAAAAATAATTAAATGAAAATAAAATGCAAAATTATTATTTCTAAAATATTTTAAGTGCTAGTGTATTAATCAGGTAAATAAATCAGGGGTTTTATCAGCTGGAGATTTTGTTTCTAAAAATTATCTCCACATTTTAAAATATTGTTTTTTAGAGCAAAGTGTGAGACCACCTGCAGCATTCAGCTCAGAAACATGGCCAGAGCTGTGAGCATCTGAAATGTTAAAATTAGATTTAATTAAAGACAGTGCTCCTTTTTAAAATATTTGGGTTTCAGTTGAAAAATACATCTTAAACATGAACATGGCTTTTGAAATACTTCAGTTTGTTCTGGTAACGGTGCAGAGCTGTGGGATGGAATGGTTCATAACACAGAAACATGGAAATATCTGAGTGTCTGGCCTTGGAGCTGCTCCTGCAAACCAGGCAGAAAACAGGGATTAAGGAGTGAAAAGAGCAGTTTGTTTTGCACCATAATTCAGGTTAACCCTGCAGGGCCCAGACAGTTTTGTGTTCCTGTCTCCTAAAAGCAGCAATTGCAGGATTTGAGGTTGGGGTTGAAATTCTGCAGATTTTACTGTGAGAAGAGGGAAATAATTGTGATTTAGTGTTTGTATTTTGAAATGTTTCAGGTCACAATTGATGAGATAACTTCCAAATTTGTGATTGTCTTTGTTTAATTCAATTATTGTGCTGTGGCTTTTTATGGCAGCCTCACTGAAAGTGGAAAATACTCCCTGGGCAGTGTCTGCTGGTGCAGCTTTCCCACTTCATTCCTCATGACTTTTTTCTACTGATGTTTTTCTCCTCCCAATTAGGTGATTTGACTGAAGATCCAAAATTCCCTAAAGTTCAGTGGCCAACTCCAGACATTTGTCCTGCATGTCACGAAGAAATCAAAGGGCTGCACAGCTGGAATGAAGACCAAGTCCTGCAATTCCTGAAGTCCCACTACAGCAGTGAAAATATTCTCTATAAATACACCGAGAGCCAGACTGACCCCAGTGACAACGAGCAGGGAGACACCAGGGAGGTGAAAGACAAAAACCTGCTGAAGAACTCGGGGGGAAATGGAGAAAATGAGCTCCAGAATAAGGAAAACCCAGTCGATCCAGGCTCCAGGGGGTTAGAGAAGCCACTGGGAAATCCTGGAGCTGTCCAAGGTAGCGGCAAAAGCGCAGCTGCATCCGTGAACCTCAAAGGGAGCAGGCAGGCTGTGTCCTTCCTAGGGATTGGATTTTCCAACCTAGACATGAGTCTGTGTGTCATCCTCTATGTGGCTTCATCCTTGTTTTTAATGATCATGTACTTTTTTTTCCGGATGAGATCCAAGCGCTGGAAAGTGAAGTATTACCGTTCCTCGGTGTAGGAGTTCTCGCTGTACGTGGCTGTTGGGTCCCACACACAGCTTTAATATTTATGATCAGGGATTTTATATGCAGTATTCCTTGTTTCAGACCCCTTTCTTCCCGAGGCATTTCCCAGGTGTTCAGGTGAACAGGTGGAGGTGGCCTTGAGATCCCCAGGCTTTGCCCAAGGCCACGTCAACATCCTCACACGGGAGGGTTGCATTTGGCAGTTAAGATTTTTCCATGACTTCTCACCAACATCCTTTACTCATTTCCAGAGTAAACATTGCATTATGCAATCCACTGTGCCTGCTGGAGAAGGAAATTGGATATTGTTTTGTGTATTTTCAAGTCAGGTGTCATTTTTTTTCTCAATTCATCCAGAGCCGATTTCACTTCCCCGAGTGCTGAACGGTTCCTCTGAACGGTACCTTGGCTGCTTCACTGGGAGAAGCAGGAATTCTGATGGTGTTTTTTTCAGGAAACAAGAGTTCTCTTCTGATTAAATCAATTCTAAGCCTCTGTGACTTTCTGAAATATTATTTACATATTTAAATCAGGAAGCATTCCATGTTCAAATCATTCATCCATTCTCTGGTGCATTCCAGCCAAGGATATGTGTGTGTCATCACTAGGATGAGAGTTTTGGGGTACAATTAGCAGCCTGATTCTGATTGCTAAGTAATTATGGTGATATCCATGTGGAAACCAATCCTGATGAACTCTAGGAAAGGAAAACAATGTTTTTAGTCAAGGACATCAAGATTTGTGTTACCATGGCAGAACAGATTGGAAAATCTGCAGATACTGAGTTTCTTCTGTTGAATTTCTCCATCACAAGAGAGCAATTAACACTTCCCTTGGTATTTCCAGCTCCATGATGGCTGAGGCCCAGAGCTGCCCAATTCTGGGATGTGGCAGTTCCCTCTGCAGGTCAGTGTGGGGTCCTTGGAGCAGCAGTGAAAAGAAACCATGAAAACATTACAAAATCATCCTTGGGAGTAGGAGTTGCTGTGATCCTGGCTGGGGGGGATAATTCACGTCCTGGATAGTGAAGTTTATAATCCTATCCAATGTAATTGAGCATGTTCTAGTTATCCATTACCTAATCTTTAGTTAATCCTAATAGGTTTTGGCCTCAATGTTTTCTCATGGCAGTGAGTTCTCCAGATTAATTATGTTATATAAAAAGGCTTTTCCTTTCAATTCTACATTTGCAACTTTTAATTTAATTGAATGTTTGCTGGCTCCTCTATTACCCGAGAAGGAATGAGGAGTCCCTAGCCAATTCCCTGGATTTATACCATTTATACCATTGATGTGTCCTCCTCTGATTTCCCTCAGAAGCCCCAGCATAGAAAGTTTGAAGCCTAGCAAGAAAAAAGCACAAAAACTCCACAGGGTTATTTTTTTTCATAATCAAATGTTGGCTATTCACAAAACCGAGAATTTTTGATGTGTCTCTGCAGCATCCAATAGGAATAACAAAATTGAGCTGCAAAGACTCACTGTCCATGGTTATTTATCAAATTAACACCCACATAGAGGAACAACTTTCTGGGGTTGCTGTGAATGTGTCAGAGGAAGAAATCTCTGTTCCCTTTGTCCTGTTAGTCCATTCCATGCAGAGGGGATGGGTCTGTGCTCGTTGAGGACCCTCAGAATTCCAGAGTTCTGGCACAAGGAGCCATCCTGGGTCTTTAGGAATTTATGATTCCCATCTTTAGAGCAGCTGGGCTTGGATTCTCAAACACCCTGTAAGCACAAGAGTGATCCAGCCTCATCAGGGCCCTTTGCTTTGGGCTGGAGTCCAGTGACAGACCCCAGGGCAAGGCTCATTCAGAGGAAAACCTGGAGATTTCACATTGAGTTTTGAAAATCTGATAACTTTGGGGTGGCCTGATCTGGGCAAGTGTCCTCAGCCCACCAGCAAGGACACTCAGCTTGACAAGAAAATGCAAACATCAGGAAAACCTCACCCAGCACAGCAATGTTGGATCCGGGAAATTGGGCCAGTTAATTCCTGCACATTAATTATTGCACATTCTCAAGTTGAAATTCAGTCATTACAGCTGTTGTTTAGAATTCTAACAAATACATAGACCTGGTTTCCTGAGCTTTGACTCATTCTGTTGATTTTCATCTGTACATGAAAGCAAAAAGCCTTGGATTTTTGTAGGGATGATTTTGCCATTAAAAAATGGCAAATGTGGGTTTGGAATAAAGTTTGGGGCTTTTGTTACACACATTTAATTTCCACATTGCTGTGACCCTGCAACAAAATGAATCAGTTCTCGAACTTCAGTGGCTTTTTTGGTCTGTTCAGAGGATAAAGGTATGAAATTAATGAAATTAGGATGTTCCTTGTCCATGCAAAGCTGGTGCTTTAGCAAGGTGCTTTAGCTCTTGCCAGTGAACCAGCCAAGGCTTTACACTTCAATGTTCTCATCTGGGAAGGTTTTCTTGACTTTGAATTCACTTGAGTAAATCTTGATTTGCTTGGGTTTATTTTCTGACTTTCTAATGACAAATTATACCATTTTATGTAACAGTACAGTCTGTGGTGGCAGAAGGGTGATGCTGCCAGGAAAATGTTTCTGGTTTAAAAATTGCCTCCAAGCCTCACCTCCTCGATCTTGGAGGGTTTATTTGTGTGGTGTGTTGTCCACAGAGGTTCCTGCAATGTCATTTCCCAATTCCCAAATGTGGGAATTGTGCTGTCTCTTGGCCCTTTGTAATTCATGGAGCTTTCTTTGCTCTCGGGATGTTTTCAAATAGGAAACATTAAAATAAAAGGAGTAGAATGTGCCAAGAGAGACAAAAGCTGCAAGTGCTAAAGAAACCTGATGAAGTTATTTGTGAGAACTCCTAATTTTCTGTTTCCAGCAGTGCATCCATCCTGCTGCTCCTGCCCAGAACTGGATGGGAACGAAGGTCCCAGGTGTGGTGTTGCACATGGGGTGTTGAAAATAGCAACAATACCATTTCAGTAATTTAAATGTTCTATTTATTTGAAGTCAATAACTTGATATTTCCAAGTCTGTTCTGGTTGGGTTGGGTTTTTACTGACTCATTCCTCTCTTGGAAGGAAAAGTGACTGTTTCGTACTAAATTGTAAATTAATGTGCTTGTTTAAAATAAATTGCAAATGTTTGGGCAAAGTGGATGTGTCTGGGCTCTTAACCTATGTTTGTAAATTGTTTTGAGTTGAGCTTGATTGCCAGGACAACACATGAACATTTCCATGATAAACCAGATCCATCACCTTGGGGGGCTGTATTTTTAAGCCCAAACTTCTCAGGATCTGCTAAGAATCTGAACGAGGGGAGAGAAAATAAAGCAGGGAGAAAGAAATATTTGAGAGGGTTGGTTTTTATTAATGGTTGTTTTTTACTAATGGCAGAAGCCCAAGTGAGGAGGGCCATGGGCAGGTCTGGTGCAGGGGGGCACAGGAGGGGGAGCAGGGAGGGATCAGCACCGGGGCTTTTGGGGGTCCTGGATGTCACCACGGGGCTGGCAGGTGCCACTGCTGGTCCTGAGTGTGACACACAGCCCCTGTGACACACACAGCCCCTGTCCTGAGTGTGACACACAGCCCCTGTAACACACACAGGCCCTGTCCTGAGTGTGACACACAGCCCCTGTGACACACACAGCCCCTGTCCTGAGTGTGACACACAGCCCCTGTGACAGACACACAGCCCCTGTCCTGAGTGTGACACACAGCCCCTGTGACACACACACAGCCCCTGTCCCCTGTCCTGAGTGTGACACAGCTCCTGTGACACACACAGCCCCTGTCCCCTGTCCTGAGTGTGACACACAGCCCCTGTCCTGAGTGTGACACACAGCCCCTGTGACACACACACAGCCCCTGTCCCCTGTCCTGAGTGGGACACAGCCCCTGTGACACACACAGCCCCTGTACTGAGTGTGACACAGCCCCTGTGACACACACACAGCCCCTGTCCCCTGTACTGAGTGTGACGCAGCCCCTGTGACACACACACAGCCCCTGTCCCCTGTCCTGAGTGGGACACACAGCCCCTGTCCCGAGTGTGACACAGCCCCTGTGACACACACAGCCCCTGTCCCCTGTCCTGAGTGGGACACAGCCCCTGTCCCCTGCCCTCCCTCCTGCCCGGCCACAGCTGCCCCAGCCCTGCCCTGTGCCCGGGGGAGCCGACTCCACCACACACGGGTTTGTTTAAAGCGCTTCTTTAGAGGCTCAGACTAAAAATCCACTTAAAAACCGAGCTTAAAAGGAACCGTGTGGGTCATCAGCTTCCCCCAGAAGATGCTCATGGCCCTGGGGAGGGCCAGGTGCTGGTGGCACCCGGTGTCACTGCAGCACGGCACCGGTCACCCGGGCAGGACCTGAACCCCAGCTCCCGCCTGGCATTCCTGGTACTTCACCTGGGGACCCCAATCCCGGTCCCCAAAGTGTCTCCCTGCGTTTCCCAGCCACACGGGGCTGAGCTGTCCCCGGCCGGATGAACCATCCCAGGATGGCCCCGCAGGACCCGGAGCGGGGAGGGTGCTCCGGCACCCCGGGGTCGGGGGCTCGCTGGGCGCTCCACGGCCGCCCCCAGGAGCGGGCGAAAGTCCCGGTGCTGCCGTCGGCAGGAGCATATGCGAGTTTGGAGGCTCCCGCCCCTAAGCTGCTTTTATTAATTTGTAATCCCCTGCGAGCAGGAGGTAAAGGGATTCGGGGGATTAACGGGCTCACAGTAACAACCACAATTATCAGCTCCGGCTGCCTGCGGCAAGCGGTGCACACACGCACGGGGCTCTTCCCGGACAAACACGGCTGTGACCGCACACGCGGGACCGCGAGGTGCCCTGGAACGAAGAGAACACGAGCACAGGCTCCGGGCACGGGCACCCCACAGCTGCGAGCACAGGCAGACACCGCCCGGCCCCACCTGCGCTCCCAGAAACCCCGCACAGCCGCTCCCGCACCCCGCGCGTTCTTCACCCGCACTCTCCTTCCGTGCGAGCCCCTTCAATTAACGCCTCTTCAATTAACGCAATTAACCTGCAGCCACCGCTGGCCGCGGCTCAAACACCCGCTACCTCTCCGCGTTCGTTAATTAATTAATTAGCGGTGGGGAATGAGCCCCCTGCTGCCCACGGGAGGCGTCGGGAGAGCCGCGCACCGCGGGGAACAAACGAAATCTGGGCTGGGGGGCGGCCGGGGAGCAGCCGGGCTCGGGCGGAGCCTCCCCCGACGGCGGCTCCCCCGACCCCCTTCGTGCGGCCACCGGGGGGTTCGCGGGGGCCCCGGGGCCGCTTTGCGCCCGAGAGCGGCGGCTGCAGCCCGAACCCACGCGTGGGCCGGCGCTCCCCCCGCCGCTTTTGTGATGCTAAAGAGCCCGGCGGTGAACCGCGGCCCAGCTGCGGCCCGGTGCCGCCCCCGGCCCGCCCCCCGCGCCCCCCCGCTCCGCCCAGCCCCGCTCCGCTCCCTGCGCGCCCCTCCGCGCCGCTCCGCCACTCCTCCGCAGCCACCCGCGCACTTCGGACGGCGCCCACGGAGGCCGCGATGCTGCTGGAGCGGGTCCGCGCCGGTTCGGAGAAGGCAGCGGAGCTCTGCCCCTTCCCGCGGAGCCCAGGTGAGGGGGAGATCTCCGCGTCCCCCCGCGGAGGCACCGGCGGCTGCTCCGGGAGCCCCGGGCCCGGCCGTGCCGGTTCCGCGTCCCCGGGGGCTCGGTCGGGGCTGGCTGCGGGGAAGGGCGGCCCGACGGCATCGGGGGATCCGTCCCGCTCCGTCCCGCCCGCCCCGCGCTCTCTGTCGCTGTCTCCTGCCTCGTCCCCGATGTCAGAGCCCCCCTCGCACCCCCCGCCTCCAGGCGCCTCTTTGGGTCCCGTCGGGTCTGGACTGGGGCTCCCGGTCAGTCCCGGGGGAAAGCGGAGCCTGCCGCTCCCACGGGAGCTCTGCCCGGCCCGGCGGAGCGGCCGCTCCTGCCCCGGGGTCCCACCGCTCCCCGCTCAACGAGAACGGGGACGAAACGGGGTCTTCCCATTGTCCGACGGTTCCCTCCGACTGCGGGCACCACCCGCGCCCCCCTGCCCGGCTCCCACGCCGCTTTTCCCCCACTTTAGAAAAACTCCGTTAATTCTTCTCTTGAACGTTCTTTCGTCCCGTCGAACGAACGGAGCCAGCCCTGTCGGGGCGGGGAGCACCGGGCTGCGCTCCCCCGGTGTGGCCGGGGCTCCGGGGCTCAACGGGGGAGGCTGAGCCGGGTTGGGAGCAGCGGGTCCGGTCCCGGAGCGGGGCCATCCCGGTTCTCGCCAACATCGAAAGCGGTCGATGCGGCTTAAAAATAAAATCAACGACGAGCCGGGGCGGGGGCCCCGCCGATGTGCGGGGACAGCGGTGTCACCGTGAGCGGGACCGACCGCGCGGTCCCGCAGCCGCCGCGAACGGGCCGGTGCCCCCTGTCCTCGCCCGGTTCCCCTTCACGGGCGGTCCCCGTGGGCTCTCCCCGGTGCGCTCATCGCGGCAGCTGAGCCGCTAAGCCGGCAACCGGGAGCTGCTTGTGCTCCCCAGGGGCGGAGGCGACACCGCCGAAATCGAGCCCCCGGTAGAACGAAAACGCGCAAACGCCTTTTCTTCCTCGCAAGACGCGACTCTCGTTTACGGCCCCGCGGGGCCCGGGGAGGCAGCGGGAAGGGCTCGGCGGGGCTTACCGTGGCCGAGGGCCGGTCCCGGGGGGCTTCGCGCCGCCGGGGGTGCGAACCGTGAGCTGCTTTCCCTGGGCCCGGGGTAAATCCCGGGGTTTGCGGCTCACAACGAGCTCGGGGCAGCGACCGGCGCTGCCTCCCCCGGCGCGACCCCCGCCCGCCGCCGGCCCCGTCGGGGGCCCCGGAGCCGCTTCCCTCCCGCCGAGCGCAGCCGGGAAGGGGCGGCGGGAGGGGATGTGCCGGGGGCGGGGGGGATTAAATACAGCGCGCCGCGATGCCCTGCCCGGCGCTTCAGACCGGCACCGGCGGCGAGGCCCGGCGTCTAAAAATAACCCGCTTTAGCGAATTAAATCCCCGGCGGCGCGGGGGTGGCAGCGGTGGGAGCGGGGAACAGCAGCCGCCGTGATTTGGGGGGGTCCGGCGGGCGCGGGGCTGGGGCCGGCGGCGGAAGATGCTCCAGAAACCGCGGCCCGCCTGAGGGAGCGGAGCCGCCGCGGCCCGCGGATCGCCATGCAGCGTAAGAGCCGCGGTCCGGGCTGTGCCGGGCTGTGCCGGGCTGTGCCGGTCCCCGCGGGGCTGTGCCGGGCTGTGCCGGGCTGTGCCGGTCCCCGCGGGGCTGTGCCGGTCCCCGCGGGGCTGTGCCGGTCCCCGCGGGGCTGTGCCGGTCCCCGCGGGGCTGTGCCGGGCTGTGCCGGGCTGTGCCGGTCCCTGCCGGGCTGTGCCGGTCCCTGCCGGTCCCTGCCGGGCTGTGCCGGTCCCTGCCGGTCCCTGCCGGTCCCTGCCGGTCCCTGCCGGTCCCTGCCGGGCTGTGCCGGGCTGTGCCGGGCTGTGCCGGTCCCTGCCGGGCTGTGCCGGTCCCTGCCGGGCTGTGCCGGTCCCTGCCGGGCTGTGCCGGTCCCTGCCGGTCCCTGCCGGGCTGTGCCGGTCCCTGCCGGGCTGTGCCGGTCCCTGCCGGGCTGTGCCGGTCCCTGCCGGGCTGTGCCGGTCCCCGCGGGGCTGTGCCGGTCCCTGCCGGGCTGTGCCGGTCCCTGCCGGGCTGTGCCGGTCCCTGCCGGGCTGTGCCGGTCCCCGCGGGGCTGTGCCGGTCCCCGCGGGGCTGTGCCGGGCTGTGCCGGTCCCTGCCGGGCTGTGCCGGTCCCTGCCGGGCTGTGCCGGTCCCTGCCGGGCTGTGCCGGGCTGTGCCGGTCCCTGCCGGGCTGTGCCGGTCCCTGCCGGGCTGTGCCGGTCCCTGCCGGGCTGTGCCGGTCCCTGCCGGGCTGTGCCGGGCTGTGCCGGTCCCTGCCGGGCTGTGCCGTGGTTCCGTGCCCGCTGCCGGAGCTCCGTCCTGGCCGGGCCGCTGCCTGTAGCGGTGCCGCTCTCGGGGTTGTTTGTTTGGACGCGGTGAATTGTTAAGGATAACGATTATCACCTCCACCTCTTCCCCCTGTGCACGGCGATCCAGCTCAGTATCTCTACATACAATTATCTTCACACAGAAATACCCTCATGTCCGTATCCATCTGTTTCTGTACAGCCGTGTCATACATCTCTCCGCCTCTATTTGTACCGATATATCTGTATTTATGTACCTCATATCCATATTTTCACCTGCTTATCTCTATCTATACCTATATACTGAAATTTATATATTTATGTCTATATATCTGTACATTTCGTTCTCTATCTGCCGTATCTGTTTATTTTTATATCTCTATTTCTCCCTGATTGTATCCTTATCTCTTTCTGTATAATCTCTGTATCCTTATCTCTTTCTGTATAATCTCTGTCGCTATCTAGAGGAGGGACAAAAATGCCGCGTTTTTATTTTCAGGGCAATTATCGTAATTTTTGGTAGTTTATTTTCCCACCCCGTTCGGGCTACCCCGCCGTTGTTCACAGGTGAATTTTGGAAGTTTAGGAAAAGGAAAAAGAGCCTGGAATAATTACAGCTTTGGCGGCGGCTCGCTCGGGGGATTAATTCCGTTTCCACCACTTCCCTCCTTGTTTATCCCGGTTGTCCCGGTTGTCCCGGGCACTTCTCCCGGAGTGTTCTCGGCCCGGGGGTTCGCTGCTCTCCGCGACGCCGCAACAACGAATTTGAACGAATAATGATTTTTTTCGTGCTGTTTCTCGGGCCATCCCCGGTTCCGCCGTGGGCCGGCAGCGGCCCCGGGGCGGCGGGCAGGGCCGGGCCGGTCGGGGAGGCGGAGGGGCCACCGGGGCTGACCGGAGCTGCCTCCCCGCAGAGATCCCGCTGTGCGCCGGCTGCAACCAGCACATCGTGGACAGGTTCATCCTCAAAGTCCTGGACCGGCACTGGCACAGCAAGTGCCTGAAATGCTCCGACTGCCAGACGCAGCTGGCCGAGAAGTGCTTCAGCCGCGGGGACGGCGTCTACTGCAAGGAAGACTTCTTCAAGTGCGTGGGGACACGGGAGGGGACGGGGGGCGGCCGGGGTGTCCCAGCACGGGCGCGTTTGGGGTTCAGCACCGCGGACAGCGCCGGCCCCGGCCGGGACCGTGCCGGAGCTCAGGGGCCGCCGCTTGTCCCCCCCTGCTCAGGCGCTTCGGGACGAAGTGTGCCGCCTGCCAGCAGGGCATCCCCCCGACCCAGGTGGTGCGCCGGGCCCAGGACTTCGTTTACCACCTGCACTGCTTCGCCTGCATCGTCTGCAAGCGGCAGCTGGCCACCGGCGACGAGTTCTACCTCATGGAGGACAGCAGGCTGGTCTGCAAGGCGGACTACGAGACGGCCAAGCAGAGAGGTACCCCCTGCCCTGTCCCTTCCAGCCCCGAGGGCAGCAGGGAGGCGGCCCGGGGCGCTCCTGCCCTCCGGGACAGGCTCACACGGCGGGCGGGAGGGTGTCGGGAGAGCCCGGGGAGGGTCGGGGGTCCCGCCTCACCGGGGCCGCTCCGGGATAACTTCACCCCTGACTCGCCCCGTGCCGCCAGAGGCTGAGTCTACGGCCAAGAGGCCCCGCACCACCATCACGGCCAAGCAGCTGGAGACCCTCAAAAACGCTTATAACAACTCGCCCAAACCGGCGCGGCACGTCCGGGAGCAGCTCTCGTCCGAGACGGGGCTGGACATGCGGGTGGTGCAGGTGAGAGCGGCCCGGGGGGCAGCACCGGCCCGGGGGGCGGCCACGGAGCGGCCCCGCAGCTCCCCGGCCTGCCCTGCCCGCAGGTCTGGTTCCAGAACCGCAGGGCCAAGGAGAAAAGGCTGAAGAAGGACGCGGGGAGGCAGCGGTGGGGGCAGTACTTCAGGAACATGAAGCGATCCCGGGGGACATCCAAGTCCGACAAGGACAGCATCCAGGAGGAGGGGCCCGACAGCGACGCCGAGGTTTCCTTCACAGGTCGGTGGCCGCAGCCCCAGCTCGGGCTGTGTCTCCCCGCCCTGCCCCGGCCGCTTTCACCCGCTCGGTGCCGCGCTCAGAATTCTCAGCAGGGAAGCAGCGGGTGAAGAAGCGGCCGAGGCGAGAGAAGGGCAGAGCCGCGGGATTCACCCGGGGGAAGCGGAGCAGGGCAGAGAGGGGCAGCCGGGGCCGAGGAAGGGAGGGGGAAGCTCCGCTCTGCCTCCGGCCCGGCCCAAAAGCTGCGGGGAGAGCGGGGAGAACTCCCCGGGCAGGCGCTGCAGTGTCAGAGCCGCTGCTCAGACACCGCCTTTTCAAGGGATTCTTGGAAATACAAAAACCGGGAAGCCCAGAACCGCTGAATGTTTCTATGGGAAAACGAGCGTGATTTTATTTTTTTTAATTTTTTTTTTAGTCTTATATAGGGATGGTTTTATTTGTGCAGTTGCTCACGAGGACTCCTCAGTCCTGTGGGAGCTGTTCCTGTGCTGCAGAAAGGAAATTGTTGCAGTGTTAGGCAGTTCTGCAGCAGCGTCCCCTTTTTGGAGCCGAGATTTCTGGTGACAAACCCAGGACAGAAACAGCAGCTGTGGTCCTGTGCAGCCTCACCCTGCACTCTCCAGACCCACAGGGACAGGGACAAGGCCGGGTGGCATTTGCAGGGACATGTTCTACACAATCCCAACTCCAGCCCAGTGCTCCAGCCCAAATTTTTGTATCATTTTTAGGAATGGGAAAGAAGCTGAAATGCAAAGCTCTGTGTATATTTACACAGACTGTGTATTTATAAACACAGTTTTTCATCTCAGCAATTTCTCAGCTCCTCTCCCATGCTCCTAAAAACTATTTGATTTTCGAGTCTGTTTATACACACTGTGTATCACCTCATTAAATATGAATAGTCTATAAATAATAACTAAAATATGTCGAACAATTATTGAGAGCTTGATGCCACAAACAGGTTTGTATCCCAGGCAACAGAGCAGCTCTCACTGCCCATAAAGCCCCTAACAAATACAAACAATTTTTGCTGGGAGCTTAAAAAATATTGCTCATTTTTCAGGAGTGTTTTTAAGCCATGCAAATACACTCTGTGTTTGTGATTTCATTACCCTGTTCCCGAGCAGACAAATATCTTAATTTAATATCTCTTTTCCTGAGCAATGGGGAATTTATCTTGCATTGGTTCAGTAGCTCCCAAAAGTGATACCAAAATTCAAGATAAACCTCAAAACCAAATAGAAAAAAAAGGTGGAAAGACACTGAATTCACTTCCCCTTTAAAGAATTATTTTAAAATCAGTCTTATATTTTAGTATGTACTTTTCATGCATATTTTTAAAATCCAAGATGTATTAGATGAAATATATTAGATAAAATAATAATCCCATGGCTGCCTGTGAAGATGTCTCAGCAAAGATGGGAATAATAAGGAATTACAAGTGGAATAGCCTGGCTGCTCAGCTCCCATCCTTTTAATCTATTTATACCAGAGCTTGCAGGAGTTCCCGGGTGACGGATGCTCTTCCAGTAAAACCAGTCCACTCCAGCACTGACCATTGCTCCGCCAGTAAAACCAGTCCTTTTCCCTTTCAGATGAGCCCTCCATGTCCGAAATGAGCCATTCCAATGGGATTTACAGCAATCTCAACGAGGCGTCCCCGGCGCTGGGGAGGCAGGCTGGGCCCAACGGGAGCTTTGGGCTGGATCCCAGTGGGATGGCAGCTCAGGACCAGTACCACGACCTGCGCTCCACCAGCCCTTACGGCATCCCGCAGTCACCAGCGGCCCTGCAAGCGCTGCCAGGCCACCAGCCCTTGATCTCCAGCTTGGTTTACCCAGACAACGGCTTGGCCATGGTGGGACAGAGCGGACAAGGGGTGCCCCAGAGCATGAGGGTCCTGGCCGGGAATGGACCGAGCTCCGACCTCTCCACCGGCAGCAGCGGGGGGTACCCGGATTTCCCGGCCAGCCCGGCCTCCTGGCTGGATGAGGTCGACCACGCTCAGTTTTGATACAGGGGCCACCCCCAGGCAGCGGGAAGGGAAAGGACTCGGTGCTGTTAAATGTCACCTGCTGTTGCAAAGGACAGAGGGACGAGCCGTGAGTGCCGAGCGGGGCAGGAATGTGACGATGCGGAGGGAGCAGAGGGGATTTCGGAGATGAACCTGGCAGACGATGGTGGACAAAAGCCCTGGCACTGCAACCATTGGCACCCGGAGCGTCCAAACCAAACTGATTCTCGTGTCTTTACCAAACACCAAGACCTTTACAGATTTGATATGAGGTATTTTGCGTTTTGTTGTCAGTGCATTCTCCAAAGCAAGGACTTGCTCCATCACCCATCCACACCGAAACATTTTTAAGGGAAAATAAAATGCTCATCCACGGTGAAAGGTGTGACAATGTCTATATTTCTATAGGAGAAATGTTCATAGTGAATCACTTCAGAAATCCATGGTAGGAAACTTCTCTGTTCTTCCAACAGATTTTTTAAAAGCGCACCAATGCGGTATGTTTCGTTTTACTTTGAATTTACATTAACTTTTCTAAAATGAAATGCTCTTTAATATGCCAATCATTTATCAACAGCCCTTTTCCTTTGTAAAATGAAAATCATATGTTAATTCTGCTTCTCCCCTTTTTAATTTGTAGATTGCTAGGCTGACTCTTCCATATAAGCATTAAACCGTGAATAGATGTATTTATTACCAAGTAATTCCACATTTATCATGAGGTCAAGAGGTGAATTTTCTTGACCCAGGGACACACCGGTGTTGGATCTCGGTTGTGGATCTCACGCTTTTCCTTCAAATTTCTTTACATCAGTTTTACTGCAAAGTGTCTCAAAAATCACCCTGATGTCTTGTTGCCAAAAACCTTCTCGGGGGGTCGGGCTGGTTTTAAGATGAGCCCTTCCCCAGGCACTGCTGGAGTGAGCACCCCCTTCCCTTGGGGACATGTTCTGTTCCAGGCATTTGTGTATTTCCACGGATATCGTGCAAGCTGATTGTGAGGAAAGGCAAGACAATATGTATATTGTTATCTGTAAAAATTATGGAATTAACTGTAGATTATGTGGATGTCCAGTGTCTTTTATTTATATTCTCGCTTTCTCTCTGATGATCAAATACTTCAAGATTACAAATAAATTTGTCAGCTAAACTTTAAATAGTCTTTTGCTAAATTCACATCATTCACAGTAAATAAAAAACCTGAAACTAAAAGCTCTTAAAACTTGATGCCATGGTTGCACAAAGTGTTGAAATATTCCCTTTCAATAGAGGAGCAAACCCACTGCTGTGGAAATGCTTTGGAACAAAAATAATAAAATGAGGACATGGGAGGCTGGCAGTCCTTGGGACATCTGAACAGGATTGCTCTGGCTTTGATCATATTTTTGATGGGACATTGTTATTTTCCATCAATTGTGGCAAAGGTGGTGGCTGACACAGCAACAGGAAATAAAGCCTGATGTTGTGTGTCTGCAGAAAGTTGTGAATGTGAAACACAGATCTGGAAATATTTCAAAGAGAAATCAGGAAGAAAGGGAAAAAATTCCGAAGGGAATCAGTTTGACCAAACACACGTGTACATATATATATATATTTACACACAAATATATATCCCTCCTGACCTTTTTAACACACGTGGGCTCTGAGGTTCTCACTCCCCTGGGATGTCAGGGGATATTTGCACCGAGCTGTTCCAGGAGAGCAGCAGCACAGCCCGGGGGATGCCCCGGTAGCTGCGGGTGGAGCGGTGCCCTGCGGGCTGGCAGAGCCTGGCACAGCCCCGGGGGGATTCACCGGCCCGGGGACACCTGCAACATCCCGGCTTTTATTCCTCGCCTTTTCTAAAGGACCCGTGGCCGCTGCTGGGCAGTTTGAGGGCTGTGCTGCCCATCACCCCCTCCTTTCCTTGCTGGCACCCCAGGCTATGCTCTCAGGGAGCACAAGGAGCCTGCCCAAAGCAGAGCAGGTCCATGGGCGCTGCTTTAGGGAAGAATTGCTCACCCAACAGAGAAACTCCCTCTTTTCTCTCCAGGAGATCCACTCTGAGAGCCATGGCTGGGATGGGAGAAACCCCAGGCAAAAATTGGCCTCCTTCAGTTCTGAGCTCCAGAGCTGGGCTCGGCAGCGTCTCCTTCCTTCTCCAGAAGTGAATAATAAAGAGACAACTGTTGCTGCCAGCCTGTAGTAACACCACAAGGACATTCCTTACAGAAATTTATGGAGTAGATAGAAAACTGTGGGATTTAAAACAAGCAGATTGCAAAACTTCACCAAAAGAAAAAAGAAGAGTTTGTATTTTCAAGAATTCTGTGTCTAGAAACACCCTCACTAAATCTGGGCAGGTGTTTTGCATAAAAATATTTTGGCAGTTCAAGGATTCATAATATTTTTGTATAGAAGACTAAAAAATTACTTTGAAATACTCTTAATTCCTAAAACTTAAGAAATAACAACAGAAAGACGCCAATTCAGCAGGTTTTAGGATAATTCTGTTGTTATAAAACCAGTCTAATAACTGTAGTAATTGAACCTGTGCTTTATAGATATTTTTCTCATCGTTTCCCTCCCAGTAAATAACGGGCACTGTTGTTTCTCTCCCCCTGGGAATTCCCAGGGGATGGCTGAATTTAAGAAAGGAAGAAATGCAAATCTCCCCCTCTGCCTTTGTGCTTTGCTCAGAAAGGCAGAACGGGGCTGGAAGTTGCTGGCGCTTGTGCTGCTCTGAACAGGGAGAAGAGCTCCCCGAGTGTCCTGAGCTCAAATTCAGGGATTGCATTTCAGCCTCTCCTTTCAGGGCCGAGGCTCAAGGATTCCATTAATATAAATGCTTTCTTCCCATTAAAAAGAAAACCAATTTGAAAGAGGCAAATAAAACTTGCACTGTCCAACTGACTGACAGCTTGTAAAACCCAGGCAGAGTTAGGAAGAGGAGGTTTGCACTGCTCAATTTGCAGGTGGCTTTACAACCTCCACTGATTTCCATCAGTGCATGGGTGGCAGGGAATTTTTTGTCTTCTCAATGAGAAAATTTACTGTATTAATTTTTTTTTTTCTTTTTCCAAACAGCATATTTGCCTAAACTTGTGCTTCCTACAGAAATGTTTAGATTTTCTGTCAAATAGTAGAAGCATATTTTTTTCTTATTTTTTTCTTATTTGGATTTGCCATGTGAAGTCAATGAAACCAAATCCCTCTTGCTCAGGGAGCAGACACCTCCTCTTCTATCCAGTCTCATCCAGGGGAGGAGGTGACAAAAGGGGGCCAAGAGCTTGGGCACCTCAGTGCCCATTTTGGGGGTGTGGGCCAGGTGAAACTCCTCATCCACAGGGAGCAGGGAAGGTGGACACAGCCAGCTCGTCCTCAGGTCCCCTCTGGTGGCTTCTCCCAGATGTGTCAGAGCATCTGAGCAAAGGTGTTCTCACTGCCCTCATGTCCCACCTCTCCTCCCCTGCCTGAGTCACAATTCTGAGGAACAAGGCAGGAAAATCTCCGGATCCTCCTCCTGCAGCACAGGCAGAGCTGCTGGGTGGGATGAGGGAGAGCCCCAGAGATTTGGTCTCAGTAAATATTCCAGAAAAAATGCTGCCTGTTAACAGGAAACTTCTCTCACCAGCTGCCCACAGTTAGGCAAAAGCAAATTGCACATGTATTTAGCTCCCTGGTTCTCCTTCCACTGAGGAGTGAAGAGTGTCCCTGTGTGTCCAGGGAGGGCAGAGCCCGGATCTGGTTGGACTCAAGTCCTGCATCCCTCTCCCACCCAGGCCCTGGCCTCTTCCAGCGCCTCCGCAGAGCCTGGAAAAAGGCTCCGAGTCAGCTGGAGGCGAGTAAATCATTCCTGACAGCTACATCTCTACAGGGCAGTTAGAATTAATGTAACAATTTGGCGTTTAATGAAGCAACAACATGCTGGGCTGCGGAGAATAGCTGGGACCTGCTGCAGTCATCTCATAATCCCTGAGGGACCCAAACGGCAGCGGCTCCATCAGATGCCGGCCTGTCAGGCTGAGCAACGCCGGGTGGGCACAGCTCTGGACAGCGGGAGCATCCCCGGGGATCACCGGGCATTGCTCTGCCCGGAGCTCGGGGAGTGCTAGGCCTGAAAAATGGTGTTTGTGTAAAAAAATATTTTGTGAAGCTTGTCCAGGAAGGGTAGAGAACGAAATCGGGACTGGAGGGGGGAACTGGCAGAATATCTTTCCTAAATAAAAACCAGCTCGATGAGGTGCTCTGCCCCCCAAAGTCAGATTTCTGCACAAGTTGCAGGTATTCAGCCTTTTGCAGGATAAGGCCTCTTAAAAACCCTCCCTGCACGGAGGAGGGGGAGAGAGGAATGAATGCAAATGACTTTGGAGACAATCTCCCATTTCCCATGTATACACACACGCTCTCAAAGCATCGCAGGCTGCAGCAGCTTGGATGCTTTAAAATAAATCATGCAGCACTTTTTTTTTTTTTTGCTTGCTTGCTTTTAAATGAAAGCACAGCACAAAACAACATCCCTTCAGTTCCCAACCCAGCCGTGCTGGAGCTCCTCTCTGGGGCTGCCTGGTGTGTGTGTGGCCATAAACCTCCCCACGTTTTGTTGTGAAGCCTCACGGTCACCGGCTTTAAGGGCTTGACAGGTTTATAAAGTGCTGAGTGTCCCCCAGGGACGGTGGCACTGTTTGCAGGGAAGATGAAGCGTGCCATATCCAGCTGGTCTAACAAGGCAGCGGGAAATCTAAATTAATTCAAGAATCACTTCTGTTTTGCCGAGGGAGGATGCTGTTCTCAATCTATGGGAGCAGCCCATTGGAATACTCGTTAACAGCAGGGATGGGGTGCAAGGCCAGGCTCCCCTCGCCCGTGCTGGGGCAAATCAGGGCAGGGAACAGAAGGGAAAGGAAGGGCAGGGACCTCTCTCCTACAGACACCACACAGGGCTGGCAGGGTTTGGGGTGGATTTCTACTCAAAGCAGCTGATTTCCTCAAATCTGCCTGCAAAAAGGGATGGGCCTTACCAAGGCCCACCCAGGCTCTGCAGGTGAGGGCAGAGGGAAGTTATTTAATGCCCCCTGGCTGTCCTTATCCAGGGTTGTGGCCTTGCTGATTCCTGGTTTCCCTCAACCATCATGGGGTCCCTCTCTGTTGACCATGTAGGATCTGGGATTGAGCCTTCCCTCTGGATTGAGAGTCAGTTGTGCTGGTTGTGTGTGGGAGAGATGGTTGCAAAATCATGAGGTGTGGTGTTGATTTCATCTCAGGACGTGGTGCTTGGTGTTTCCCAGGATTTGTTCTGGCATTTGTGTGGACCATAAAGGAAATGGATAAGGAGGTTGGTTCCCAATGTGTGATTCTTTTCTCAAATGGGAAAAAAAACCCAACCAAAACCCAACAAAAAGCACCAAAGCTTAGATGATCTCAGCTTGCTGCATAATGAACTTTTAACACAGCCTGGTTTCAGAGGCTGTTTGCTGGTTCCTTTTTCTGAGGCCATGCATGAGCTGTGGCTGCTTTTCCTTCTGTGTGCTACAAGCAGTCCTAGGATTTATTGGTGTCTGTTTTATTTTTTCAAATGTGAATTACAGCTTGAAAGTAGTTATAATATTGTCTGGAGAGCAGGTGCTGAAATTGCTGCTTTCCTGCTCCTGGAGGGAGCCCTGCTCTGGGTGTGCTGCTGCCTCATCTCTGGGGACCTCTGTGCAGGGGACAGGAGAGTCCTGACACTCAGAGGCACAAGCCAAGCCGTGTCTGTGGTGCAGAAGAGGAGGACTGGCGCTCTCCATGGGGCTGAGGAAGGGCTGAGCACTGTGGATCCCTGCACCAGAACCATCCCTGGCTGCAGTGGGATGAAGGTCCCACAGCCCAGGTGGTGCCTGGTGGGTTTGATAGAGCAGAGCAAGGCTGTGTGTGCTGGGCAGAGCCAGGCTGGCAGAAGGCAGCAGAGTTAAAGGGAAATTAGTTTGAATTGTGCTTTTTGGAAAGTTGAACATCCCGTGTTGTCCTCGGTGCCCTGTTTGTTAATGTGCAGCCCCTCTCCAGCAGCACCTGCTCCAATGGCTCTGAGCAGCCCAAATCAGAGCCACAGGGAGCCTTTAGGAAATGAGGGAGGATCTGGGCAGCAGAGCTCTGTGCTTGGGAATTGGGCTCCAGTTGTTGAGGGTATCACATTGAATTGGCTTCATAGGATGTGATCCTTTTATGAGAGTGTTTGAGAAGGAGCAGAGCCAGGTCCTATCTGTTCCTTGCCACCAGCAGTACTTAGCACAGCCTTTTCATTTTCATTTCCTGAACATTCCCTCCTCACTGTGGCCTGTTTCTGACAGGAGGCTGCCATGAACTTCAAAATTAATTTTCCTGGACTGTCCTAATCATTCTACTTGAAACATCCCCTTGTTATGCCTTTATTGGGATCTGACTCTGGGGGTTAAGGGTATTTTGATTAACCTGCTTGATGTGGCAAAATTAAAACTTATTCTGGTTTTAATTTGTACTAATCATACACTCAGAAATAAAGAATTGGTCCCCCAAGTGTTTTTCTGGACTGGAGGACCAGGCTCATTTATTTGCAGGGATTAATAAGCTGTGTGCTAATTGTGGGATGCTGATATTTGCCATGCCACAGCACCAGGGCAGCACAACCACCCTGAGCCAGTCTGGAGCCAGGCTGCAGCCCAGCTCCATTGAAATTCAGATTTGTGCAGGTTTTTATCACTAGATTTGCCAAAAGTAAAATCATTATGTTCCAAAATAGATTCCCTTGTGTTAGTTGAAGCATCTCGTTAATTTAGATGAACACTAATTGACATGCTTTGATCAGGTGGGATATTTCTGCCCCACTTCAACATGAGGGTTGTGTCCTGTGTGTGAATTGAAGTGTTTGGACCAAGCACAGGGATGCAGCAAGTCCTGAGCCACCTCTCAGTGCCAGTGTTTGCAGGAGCTGTCACCAAAATAACCCTGAAGTAACAGCTCAGCCATTTGCAGTCTGTTCATGATGTGCAGCCACAGGATGTGTCCCTGTGCCCTGGCACCTGTCCTGCTCCTTTGCATGACCCTGGAGCCCAGGTGAGCCTGTGTCACCCCTCTGGGCACAGCACTGCTGGAACACGATCTCTGTGCCTCTGGGGGTTGGCACATTACTTGTCATTAATATTAGAAGAAGCTGAGCAGGGCTCGAGTTGCCGTGTGGGGAGCGTTGGTGCAGCCGTGCCCAGAGGGCTGCAGGACAGGCCTGGGATGCCTGGGCTGGAATGGGCAGCAGGAATATCAGGGAAGGCTGTTGGAATATCAAGGAAAGCTATTGAAGGCTCATGAGTCTGGCCCCACCACCTCTGCCTTGCTGCATCTGTGGAGACAGAATTCAGCCAGGAGTGACCTCCTGTTTCCATCAGGACAGATATTTTGCTTTCTAAAGCCCAAAATGCTCAGCAGAAGATGGAGGAAGGGAAAAACAGAGTTCTTTTCATTTTCCTTAAGCTTATCCCTGTTCCTGCTGGGAATTAATGCAGGGGTGGTGCCAAACTTGAGCGTACCCAGGGGAATGGCTCGGTGAGGTCACAGGTCTCTGCAGGAACACTTTTTGGTGTGTTTGGTGTGTTGGGGACAGCGTGTGCACACCACAACACAGCCTCTCTCCAGGGGGATGTTCCACTACAGACTGGAAGGAAAAGCCAAGACTTATCTCAGGTGTTTTGTGCTGTCACAGCCCAGCCTGGTGGGGATTATGAGGCAAATTCATCTTGGAAAAGCAGAGTCTAAGGCATGTGGGCTCCGAGGCAGGGAGACACTGGTGGTTAAACCCCTTTCAGGTTTTGAGGAGCTGTGGAACCTCCCACAGCTCAGCCAGCCCCACTAAGAAGCCAGCTCGCTCTGGAATCACTGTTCCCCTATTAATTAAAGCTAGTTGGTGTGATGAGGAATCGAGGAAGGGCTCTTGATGCAGTTACACTTCCCACAGATGTTACTGTGTATCCATTATGGTCCGTGAAAGCCTTGTCAACATTTTTCCAGGGAAGAATGAAAATGTAAATAACTTTAAAATGATTCAATGTCACTGTGGTATGGGGAAAGGTCACGCTGCTGGAGACCATTTATCTTTTTGCCGATTTAAAGAGCTTTTTTCCTATTACATTTTTTGAAATTAATGTTTTTAAACATTACCCAAAGTAATGTTAACAATTAGGGAGTTTATGGGATTGATTGTTAAGCAGACTGGGATTTAAATTGGGAAAGATTTGTTTTGGGTAATCCTTGCTGAGGTGTTTTAACAGAGTTTTTGATTTACACCTTATAAAAAGGTTTGCATGATTTAATGGAAAGACAAACTGAGATCCTGAATTCCCACGTAAACGTGGGGGTAATATATTCTTCGGGAGTTTGGGATTGTGGAAACAGAGCTCATGTGCATGTAAATGTTAAAATGTACAAAGCTGAGGTGAGACTGGAGTGACAGGGGCTTTATTTGTGGATTAGGGGCTGGAGGAAAGCTAGGTTGGACACTTTGCTTTGTCCATGCGTAATGCTGCTCCTCACTGCTGGGAAAACATTTGCAATTCTGTGCTGTGTGGGGGGAGAAAAGCCCTTTAAGACCATCAAGACCAAGATCCACCACAAAACCATTCCCCAGGCCCCACATCTCCATGGATTTACTTGGAAAGATCTGTTCCACTGAGGGCAACAGTGCCAGGCTGTCAGGAGGGTGGGACACGGCTCCTGCCCATGAGACAGGATAAACCAAGACCCCCTCGTTCTCCTGTGAGCTCCAACCATCCTGGAGTTCATCTCTCCTCGAGCCACTGTGAAATCAGGTGACATTTGAAAATCTCCCAGCTCCTCTGGGAGAACAGGAAGAATTTCAGCAGCACTGACCCCTGCTTTGGGGAAGGAAGGGGTGGAAATAGCTCTGCTCTACCAGAACTCTTGGCCTGCTGAGATGTAGCTGCATTTTTCACCTCTGTTGCCCCTGCCACAGCAAGTGTGAGGCAGTGGGGATGCCACAGCTGGTGCTTTGCATGTAATTTTCACCCTCTTGTTAATGACCTTGCAGGGATTAGCATGGCCTTCTCCATATGCCAGTAGATTATGTCTGTTGGCAGCTGCTGCTACTGGAGCAAAATGGGATAGTTTTCATTAGGAGTGCTTGACATTAGGTTGCCCTGGGTGTCGTCAATCCTAAACTGTCAGTGCCTGTGAATAAAGCAGTGTACAGATGTGATTTATTAGATGTGCTGCTGCTTTGCTGCAAATGTGGCATTTTCAAGTCAGCAAGGTCTGGCAGAAGTGTGAAAGGGACCTTCCTGGTGTTCCCTGCTCACCCTTCCACCCGTGGGCTCTGTGGGGCTGTCCAGCAGCAATGGATGGAAAATCTGCCCTGAAATGACTGAGCCACAGGAGGACTTGGATAAAATCCCCCTGTTCTGCTCAGTGGAGTTACTCACTTGTAAATACAAGAGTGTTTGTGTCTATTGGAAGGAACCTGTGAATTTTTCAACAGCTTTAACTTGCATATTTTGGAAGAGCATTTCTATCCAACATGAATGAGAGGTGGGGGAACCAGACTGTTCCTCAGTGTGGGAACATGAGTTGGCCTTGAAATTATTTTATTTTGATGATTAAAAAAATATTCAGATTTACCACACAGACCTCTTCCCTCCTAAATCAAGCAGTGCAGAGGAAAATAATCTTTCAGTATTACCTTTTTCCTATAGCTGAATCAGGGGCATACCCTGAATGATTTTTGCAGGCTGAGTGGAACACAGCTCGCTCCTGGGGACACAATTTCCAGGGTGCAGGGCAGGAGGGGGGTGAGATCCTTGCCCAGCTGCCAGGGGGAAATGTTACAGAGGCTTCCCTGTGAGGAACCAGGCTCTCTGTGTTCTGCAAGGTTATTAATCCTCTGTTTATCCTGTTTTAAAATAAGCAGTTTAAAGGGGGCTGTCAAGATGATAGGCCACAAATCCATGTCATTCGTTTGATTTGCAGCAGCAGAGCTAAACCCTCATGTGTCCCTCCCTGAACAGAGGGGGGTTGTGCTCCCCAGCATGCTGCAGGAGCATCCCAGCCCACCCTGCCTGCAGGGACCCCTCCTCAGGCTGGAATGCTCATTTGGAAGGACCAAACTCTATTCCTGGGAGCATCCCAAGAGCCATTCCACAGAATTCAGGGGTGTTCTTCAGGGCTGTGCCCACCTGACAGACCCATCCATCACTGATTTATTGAACAGCAGACTCGGGGAAGGGACCAGCTGCTGGGGGGAAGTCCCAAAGCTCCTCACTCTGCTTGGCTTTGTGCCCACTCAAGAACAGGTCACCAGCCCTGCTGGGCAGAACAGCTTCACCATTGCAATCTAAGTACTTAAAGGCTCTTTTCTCAAGTTCAGTAACCCCCAATTCACCATTACAACCAATGGGTAATTATTTAATCAGTAATAGTTCTATTAAATCTAGATTAATAGCACAAGTGAGAGATTAAAAGTGGTGATGTAAAGTGAATTTTGCTTGTTGCAATACAAAAGCTTGGGGCAGAGCTGGAGAAGCCCAAATGTCCAACAAGTACAACTGAAAAAATGAAGTAAAACAGAGAAAAACCTCAAATCTGGATCAAGCTCATTTATTGGCACATTGTAGTGTGAAAACATCATACACAAACATTCCCTGTGGGCAAAGCTCCTGCTGCCCTGGGGCTGAGGAAGTGATTTCTGTATGGGCTGGTGCTGGGGGGATGTTTCGTGCCCAGATCCCCAGGGAGAGCAGGGTGGGGGCTGCAGGTGCCTGGGGAACAATTTGCTCTGAGCCCCTGAGAGATTTCCCTGTCGGAAGAAGACACTGAGGAGTGGTGAGAGGGTGTGGGTTAGGGATGATGAATGAGGGAGAAGGGAAAAAAAAGAAGCAAGAATGGAGAATGTGAAAAGAAGTGCTTGAACTCTGACTGTGGCAGTGTTACACCCCAGATGGGTTTGACTTCTGCCTTCAGCAGCAGGAATAAAACATCTCCCTGGACATCCTCCCTGGCAGGATCACACAGCTATCCCTCTCTCTGCAAAAATAATCCAGGTTTGTTCTAGAATGCCCAGGAGGTAATTAGAACACTCTCTCCTATGTATCCCAAGCTCCAATCCTAAATAAGCAGAAGAAAAAAAGTAATAATCATAGCTGTTCTCTTGCCACAGGTTACAGCAGCATATAAAATTTAACAAGAAAGTCTCGTTGGTTTATTTCCTCCACTTTCATTCTGTTCTCATTAGAGAAAAGCTCCCTCCAAAGTTCAGCTAATTATTTAGATTACTGGTGTTTTCAGCAAGGTTTGCATTCTCTTGACATCAGAAGTCTAAATTAGAGAGAATTTACATGAAAGCAACTTTAACACATTAGTTGTCAACACCTATCAAATATGATGTGATTTTGGACAGCAGGACCACACAACATCAGCCTGGAGGAAGCAGCATCCCTGCTCCAGCATTCAGGGATGATGCTCCCAAACACTTCTTTCCCAGATTCTTTCCCAGAATCTTTCCCACAGATTCTTTCCCAGAATCTGGCACATGGTGTTCCCATACTACAACTTCAGAGGCACACAGTCCCTGCAGCTGGGTTTATCAGGAGTGAAAACTACTTGATGGAATATTTGGGAGGGGAGAAACAGAAATTCCCAATTTTAGTGACTTTCCCTGGGGCACTGCCAGATTTAAGCCAATCCCAAGGTGTACTGACAGCAGGAAGACCTGGCTTGTGTGGTGTCACAGAGTGAAACTTGGCTTAGCAGCTGTAGAGATCCCAGTTTTGGGGACTGAAATAACTGTAATAACTCTGGATTAAGCTTAACCACTCCTTGGCTCGTGCCCATCCCTGGGTAGATTGTCACAAGAAGAACCAGAGGGTTAAAGCTGCTTTCCAAACCACCCAGGGACCACTGAGTTACCAGGATGCTCCTGATTCTTGACTAGATTTTTTTTAATGAAGTGTAAGCCTGTAACCAGAAGACACTAAAAAGCAATTGCATTAAATCAAGAACTACATTTGACTTTATGGATTGTTTATGGGATCTTTCTTTTATTAATTCTTTATCCTTTAATATTATAAAGGATTTGTGTCTACAATAAATAATGTAAAGTTACATTACATCCTCTTTGGCTTAAAATTTTAATATTCCTATTGCCCATGTCCATAAAGAAATTGTGTTTGAGGTCATTGCATATGTATAGCAGCAGCCATAACCCTAATGGAATTACTATTCAAGCAGAGCTGAGATTAGTATGAACGCCAAGAAACTACCCGGCTGTCAGGGGAAAAGGTAAAAGTTCAGAGTTCAGCTTGCATCCAAATTATTTATCTCCCTAATAACTTAATAGATTGAATATATTACTTGTCAGTGACCTTGATGTACAACAATAAAGACCCCTTGGTAGTGTCAGAAAATATATGAGACTATAATAAGTAGTACTTATGTAGTGGAATAAAAACATATTCTTTATGATAATGAAGTCTCTTCCCCCCAAGGACACTGCAAGGACAAGAAACCATGTAAATATAAACACCAGCTTGGATTTGATTATAGCCAGACAGAGGTTTCTCTCCTAAAATCAGCACCAAGGGCTGCTGCTGGAGGGAGCTGCATCCTGCAGGTGCCCCAATGGTGCCACTGCTCCCTCCACACAAGGGATGGTTTGTGCCCAGAGTCACATCCCCTCCACCCCATCCCACAGCCACTTTCTGTGGAGAAGAGCCTCTTGCTCTTTCAGACTTTCTGCCACCTCTAATTATTTCCCCTCTGGATCTCCCAAGCATTTAAAAGAATAATTTAAATTAGAGTTTAGGATCAAAGGTAATACTGCAAATAAGCCTGTTGTAAACATGCCTAAAAATAGGGAGGTAATTTCCCTGAGTGCCGTGGTGTCTGGAGCAGTGCAACACACTGTCTTTATTTCTCTCTGTTTCCATGTCTATTTTTCAAGGCTTCACACTCTCTAAAGGGGAAAACAATAAGCTCTCGAAGGATATTGTTCTTTAATAAGGCTTATGATTATGGATTTTTTTCTTCCTCAGCCAGCAGAGGATCACCATTAATATACTCAAATGGAATGAGTCTCTTCTCTTTAATAGGTCATTTTAATCATATATTTAAAGTTTCACTTGGAGATAGAGGGGGAGAGGGGACACAGGAAGAAAAGGGAATTATTTGATCTGTTTAATGTTTTTCAACTAATCCCTCCCCCTGTTTCCACCCGTGGTGTTTGTGCCAAGCTGAGCAGTGGCTGTGCAGCTGGCTCTGATCCATGTCAGGAGAAGTTCCCTCACCTCCTGGGATACCTGGGGTGTGAGAACTTGAAGTGGTCCCATGTCTGACAGGAACATCATGGGAAACATCCTGTCCCTGCTGCAAATCCTCCTTTCTTCCTCCACCAGCTACAGGCTGGGCTGAGCCTCCCCAAAATTCCAGGACCCAGCCCTGCAGATTTGTCCCTGCTCCCAGAAATCCCACTGGAGCTGGCATCTCTGCAGCTGGGCTCCTGCTCCCCCAGCAGCCTCACGTTTTTGATTGTATTTATGGCCACTTAATCTGTGCTAGCAGCCAGGATCAAATACATCTCCAGGTATTGATCAGCTTTAGGCTGATAGAAGTTCAAGCTCACGAGGTCCCGGTCTTTGACCCTCAAATAGGATATGAATCTCAATCCAATAGACTGATATTCACACGCAGTCGCTGCCCAGGGTTGCAGGCTGCAAGGGAAAAATCAATGAAGAGTGCTAATGATTCACAATTTATAGAGCAGCTGCCATTTTAATATTAGAATAAATGTTATATTGCAAAGGGATGGGAACATAGGTGGTGGCATGGAAAATATTTCTTGGAAGCCTCTTCTGTGAGGAAATGATGTGCACAGGATTTTATGAAGTATAATTTATTGGCCTCATTTAGACTTATAATTTAAAACTCCTTATGAAAAAGGTATTTAACTAGAGTGGATTGGGTAAGGAAACAGCAAGGGCAGAGCTGGCTGGCTCAGAGTGCTCCAAGCATGTGCTGGTGGGAAAAAGGAACCAATATCCTAATATATGAGATTGGATGTAAGATTCCCCTTCTGCTTAAACATCCCTGCAGCATCTGGCAGCAAAGAGGCCGTGTTCTCTGTCCTGGCTCTTGAGAGAACACTTGTAAATGAAAATATATGTATTGAACATGCTGATAAGGTATATAGAGCACATTAGGAGTAAATAATGGATCATGGCAGAGTGGAATGGCAGGGCAGAAATTCTGTTGAGTTGGTGTGTGAGGGTTAGAGAGACACTGAGGGCAAAGTGAAGGGGCAGGTTGGAAGAGAGATTTCAAACCACTGGAACATAGGAACTCAGCCCTGATCACACAGAGTTTGTTGTATTCTCAAATATTTTTTCAATTAATTTCCTTTGAGATTTCTTTACAGTAGCTCATGGGGATGGGTAATTGCTAGGCTGGCAGAAAGCAGGAATCACAGGGATGTCAGAAAATGGAAGGTACTGTTCCCTCATGCCTTTTCCTGGGGTCTAGACATGGGAGGGAACAGGCAGGAGGGAATGAAATGTCCTTGGCTGCTTCAGTTCCCAGGGTCACCCAACAGCTGTGAGTGCAGTAAGTCTTCACCTGTAAGTCCAGTTCACAGGACACTATTTCAGTGTATAATAATGTCTTTCACTTCACAGATGCAAATGGCAAAAGGATTTTCAGCACAAAGAACCCAGGCTTTTTAGAACAGACAAGGAAAGATGGAAATCCTACATCAAACCCACAATTTATGGCATCTGTTTTGGCCATCTCTGTATTTATTTTTTTATAGAAGTGGAAAAGAACTTAAATAATTCATCTGCCTGAGAGCTCATAACTCTCTGGCCTGTGTAGAATATCTTTCATATATCTCCTAACCTGGAGCCTATTGACAAACTGTATGAAAAATAACAGCCCTTTCACTTGCAAAAGCAAAATCCAATTTATTGATTGTGATAGTCTAAATAATGGCATTTCTATGGACCAAAAGGTATTGCCCAAACAGGTTAGAGTTTACTTAACTCAGGGCATGAGATGTCCCACACATAGCATCATAAACCAGAATCTACTCCAGGCTTTTCCTTCTTTGGTTGTACAGCCACTGTGACCAAAATATTGAATTTTTAGTGAAATTAAACTCAAGATTTCTGGGAGTGGGGGTGAGGGGAGGAACAGACCCAGGGAATGAACACTTTTTTATAGTTTGACAAGATACAGCAAAGGCTTATCCACACAGCTGTTGGAGTAACCATTAGGGCTTCTGGATTGACCCAAGGGGTTCCCAGTTCTCTTACTGGCAGACACAAGTCTTAAAGCTTGCACCTAGGTCTGATACTAGAATTATCTGCAGTTCAGGCTGGGTTTGTTCCAAGGTCCTAAATTTGCACTAATATTTGCTTTATCCCCATCTTGACAGATTTCTGCTTTCTTTTGTTGTTTTTTTCCCTCTTTCTTTTTTTTTTTTTTTTTTTTTTCCTTCTCAGATTCTCTCTAATTAGGCAGCAAAGAGTTTGTTACCACCTCATAAAATACTGAGAACCCTTCCCCATCTATTCTGCCTGTTGGAAAATGTTGTTCTGCAATTCCAGCCTTGCATACATTCTGTTATTTAATTCATAAATGTTGAAATAGGGGCCTAAGATATCCCAACTGTGTCTTTTTACATAATGAAATTACAAGGAGTAATACGTTACTACCATCCATAAACTTACTGTGCACTTTACATAAAATTTAGATGGGGTGGCTCTGCATGCATGCAGATTTGATATTTTCAACTTTATTAAAGAAATGACTAGAGTGCTGGAAAGGCTGCTGTGCTGTATGGTCAATTCAGATCCTGGGGGCCATAAATCTGAGGGGCTGTGATTTGTTGTTCTTTGCTCACCATAAATTAAGGCTTTCTTGATGGAAAGGTTGGCTCCATTTGTCGCAGTTTAGGTCACAGTGTTTGGACAAAGATGTGCTGGGAAGGGAGTCTGTACTGGGCCCAATGAAGCAGAGAGAATATCTTTATTTTATCCAGCTCCTGGAACCCAGCTCTGATTCTGCAGCACAGGTTTTCTAGTCAGGATAACCAAGTGAGATATTTGGCTGAGGGCTGATTGCATTTTAAATGCTTTTTATGTGCTCCTTGCAGATTTTCTTTCTCTGAATGAAGCAGTGGTTTAACCAACAGAGTGAAAGGCAAAGCTGGCTGCAGGTGGGATTTGGATGGCCCATCCAGCAGATGTGTCCTCATTTCCTGGCCAAAAAAAGGACACTGGAGTAGCTGGAAAACAGCGAAGAGCAGGGCAGCACCATGCCCTGGGTAAAGCCAGCCCTGGGTAGTGCTCGTGACCTGGTATGGCAGAGACATGTGGGCATTGTGCAAGTAAAATAATGTAATTTTATCTCCATCTCTAGAAATAAATGTCCCAAATTGCTACTTAATGGTGTCTCTACTGGGTAAGGAATAGGATGATACACAGAGTCTGCAAAAGCAAAGAGTATTACCGCTTCAACCATGAAATCATAATATCATTTAAAAATCAATCATTTCAAAGTGCTTAAGTCTGTCATGTCTAGCATGAAGGATGATTTAGTTGATAGTTATAATTTTCCATTAAGAAAAAATAATCACTATTCCTAGGTTTCCTTTTCCTCACCGAGATTGAAACCTTCTTTTAGCCAGGAAAGGAAAGTGTTCTTGCCATTGAACAAGAGCTGCTGGTTAGAAACAATCTCAAAGCAATGCTGAAATCACCAGGTACTCTGAAAACACCCCAGAGTAATGACCCTTCCCTGCCACAAGCTGGCTCACTGTATGTTCCTTTCCTAGCACCAAATTTTGTAATTAATAAGGGAGATGAGCTGCAAAGGTGCAAAGGGAATGGTGCAATTTAAAGGGAAAAAAATCATCCAAGGAGTAACTTCTCTTTTTCTCCAGCTGGGAGAAGATTAACACTGGGAGAGATGGCACTGGGATAAATACAACATTCCCAGCTTATTGTCTCAAAACCAAACATAAGAAAATTCAGAACAACTGTTAGTAAATTGGCATCTTTTTCCTGGAGCTGCTTTTATTTGAAACAGAATTCTTCCAATATCTGTATATCTGTGTGAGAGCTTAGAGCTGTTTAAGAATACAGGAAACAGCTCAGGGATATTTGCATTAATTTTCCCACACTAAAACACACAGAGTTTAATATTTTCTGTCATATTATTGTAACACAAGATGGGTAGGTGTTGCACATTCCAAATCTGCTCTGAACAAATATTGGGTGAGGAAGCTAAATGTTGTTCCAGTGAGGAATATATTTCAAGTTTATTATTAAAGTGGTGAGGTCAGCCTGGAATTCCCTCTCCCAGAGATACAGTGCTGGCAATTGGATGTTAATCTGTGTTAGATCCCACATCTGCTCCTTATCAGCATCTCAACTTCAGCTCAGGAGAAGTTTAACCTCGACCCTTTGGGGCAGTGCCTGGCTGGTCTGGGCATCCTGGGCCTGCTAAGGGTGCCCAGTGCAGGGGAGTGATCCCTGCTGAGGCTTCCAAGGCTTTCCTGGTGCCAAAAATTCCCTGACTCAAGTCTGTGCAAAGCTGAGCAGTGCCCAGCTGTGGTTGTGATGTTATGACAAACCTGCTCTTCATTTTTGTGCTGGATGAATGCTTTACCCATTAATTGCCAGGTAGTAATTCCTGGGCAGGTGCTGGCTGAGGGAGCCAAACTTGCTATTAACACTCCAGCAAGAATAGGGGGATTAAAACACAAAATCAGAGTAAAAGTGGGAAATGTGAGCTGGTAGCAGTGAAATGCATGTGAACTTGTGTTCCCAGCATGCAGGGAAAGCTGCTGTGACCTCTGCAGTCTGCTCATTCCTCCAGTGCTGACACAAAGCACCTGACAGGCTCTCCCAAACACCAGCCTGAACTTGAGGGGAATTGCTTTTGCTGAACAGCGATTATAATTCCATGCTGTATATCCAGATTTTGACAAGTAAATCTCATATTTTAAACACAGGATTAAAAATTTTTATTACTACAGTGGGGATTAAGTAGTAAAGCCTCAGAATATAAGTCTGCAAAGTAGCAAACAGGAAAATAAAGTGAAATCTATTGTTCGAAATAACTTGGGCTTAACCCTCTGTCCCCTGGTGCAGACCCAGATTGCCATGGGCAATAATTATCTATGGGTCTCCTGTAGCATTTCACAGGACAGGTAGGGGATATGGAATTTCTTCCTGTTGTTTTCCAAATCCCTCCTTTTCCAGACTTGGCTGCACCATCATGCTCAGAAATTACAGTGGCATTGAATAGCATCTGAATGAGAAACTCAAACCAGCCAGGGTCATTTGCTGCTTTGACTTGGCTGATTACAAAGTAGCTCATTTCCGTTCCTTCTCGCTTGTTTCTACAGGAAAGCCTCTTTCTTACGAGTTTCATTGTAAAAGTGCAGTAAATAAAACAATCTCTCTGCTGAAAAGCTTTCAAGCCTTTGGGTGAAACCCTGACCCACAGGAGCCAGCAGAAGGACACACAGGACAAGGACAAGACTTCTGTTGTACAAGGATTCAGCTATTTCTACCAATATTGCTTTTCTGAACAACTAATGAACTCCTAGTATTCAATTAGCTGTTCCTCTGGATACTGCTTAGGAATCGAATAAAAATCACAGGTACAATCCGAATTCTTATGAATCTGAAATCTTTACTTTTGGTTCTTCCAGACAGGGAGAATTCTGACAATTTTTTTAATGACTTTCCACAGGATATTTCCATGTGTTCAACAAGAAACTATGAGCTTTGGACTTGTTTTTAGAATTAAAGTGAAATGGTTGATAAACATAAGCCTTCAAATGTTCCCCCTGCTTTGCTAAGGGGTTACATTTATCTGATCACAAGTTAATTACCAGCTATTTTCACACTACCAAAACATTCTTAAAAAACAAATCAATGTGTAATAAATGATTTATGTGTGTCCAATAATTAAAACACGAATGCTCAGCAGTCACCAGCTTTTATCACACTGGAATTGTCAGAAGGTACTATTTCATTCTAGCACTATCAGGTTTTATTTTACACCCTGATTCTTGCACAAGGAGATAAAATCATTGAACATATAATTATTTAAACCCTCTCCATGCCAGGAGTTATAACTCTGCATTCATTTATTATGCCAACCACTGTTATTTTGCTTCCTGACACCCTCAGCTACATTCCTGTTTCTCCAGGTAAGATACACACAGAGGGGTTTGGCCAAACCGCATACAAAGGGAGCTGCAGGCAGGAGTGGAGGTCATTCTGGGGCCAGAGAAATTTCAAGTTTTTCTTTCCTTGTAATTTTAGCTGCCTTTTGATATGGTTCTTAATTAACTAGTAAACCTGTCCTTTCATTTCCAATGAAACATATTGACGGTGCATTCTGACTTGGCTTCTAATCTATTTTCCCTTTGCTGTAATCAGTATGAAGATGCCACAAAGCTACAGGTGACATTAAAAAGATCTTTTCTTTATCCCAAGTGATTAATTTTCTTCTCTATCTCCTTTCCATTATATAACCAATGTAACAAAATAGTCTAGAAGGCTGTCTTGTAGGCAAAGTGTATTGAGTTTTTATGTAGTACTGGTCATCCTTGCTTGAAGCGGAGCTGGAGACAATCCTGGAGCTGGGAATTGCCCTGTTTGCAATCTGATTGCCCCCAAGGAAGAGCTGCCTTGCAGGGTCAGAGCCCATTGTGGGCCCAGTGTGTGCTGCAGCCCTTGTGATTATTTTCAGAGCTTCTATTACTTGGAGGAGCTCTGCATTTCCAGGGAGATGGGTTCTACATGTGTGCACACATGGCTGTGGGAACGCTGGATGCGCTCTGCTCCGTGAATCCTGCATTTGTTTCACAAACTGAAACTCACTCAGTTTATGCCAGCTTCCCCAGAGGAGAAGGCATGGGGGTGAGCAGGAAGAGAAGATGTAAAGCCTAAAGTAATTCTTCAATATGAAGGATTTAGCTTTGATTGCTATTTATTTTACCAGATGTAGCAATTGTAACCTAGTGACTGAAATGCAGAGGTGGTGGTGGATGCTGTTGTTGGAACTGAAGATCAGGTTAGCTGGAATTTAAAAAGTTACTGGAAAAACTCCCAAGTCAGACATCCTTTATGTTCAGGGGATGTCTGAGTTTTGTTCACTAGGGGGACACAGCCATGCAGTCACACAGCCCTTCAGAAAACTCAAACACAAAGTGGGGCTGAAATGAGCTGTTCAACAGGTTGACTCCGTAGTGCTTCTCTTGTCAACTCTAAAGTTCTTTGTGATAAATAATAGATAAATACTGGAGGATAATGTTGCTCTGCTGTCGTGAATTGCACAGAGCTTTTATCATATAATGCAGACTGTGTTGTGGGGCTATTGGGTAAAAGCTGTGGGATTTAGCACAACAGAAGGAAAGAACAAAAGATGACAGAAAAGGCAAATGAATGTTACAGTTTTTGTTAATTAACTTCCTCCCTGGCCTTAACTTTCACTCCTGTCAGCAAGCCCATTCCTGCTTTGTCCATAAAGCCCCACAGTCACAGGTGACTGATCCTGGGGGAAGTTTATGTTACATTTAAGATAAACATAATGCCACAGGTAAAGCCAGAGGTAATGAGTTTGGAACCACTCCCGGAGCAGCTGGGTTCGGGAAGGCTGAGAGAATTGGGGTAGTTCAGCCTGGAGCAGAGGAGGCTTGGAGCAAGCTAATTGTGACTTTCCAGTACATGAAAGGAGCCTACAAGAAAGGGAGAGAGATTATTTTATTTTTGTCTGGCATGATGGGACAAGGGGTAATGGCTTCAAACTGAGAGTAGGCTTAGATTGGATATTACAAAGAAAAAAATTTCTGTGAGTGTGGTGAGGCCCTGGCACAGATTTCCCAGAGAATTTGTGGCTGCCCTATCCCTGGAAATGTCCCAGACCAGGTTGGAAGGTGTCCTTGCCAACGGCACAGGATGAGCTTTAAGGTCCTTCCAACCCAAAACATCCCGTGCCTCTACGATCACCCCAGCACCACGACCATGACCACCATTATCCCGTGTTCCCAGGTGCCATATCCATGTTTATTTAACCCTTCAGGGCTGTGGCTCCACAGGCGGGAAGCAGCGAGTGGCGGGAAGGCGCCGCCGCCCCCCCCGCTCCCCTCAGCCCTCAGGGCCCCGCGCCAACCGTCCCGCAGCCTCTGGCGCCCCCTGTCGGCCCGCGCCGCGCTCCCCTCACGGATCGATCCCGCTCCATTACCCGGGGCCAAACCTTGGGGTTTTAGAGCAGGTTCACCAAATTGTCAATTAAGTGCAAATCAATCCCCGGCCATTTATCACTGTGTTAATCCGCCCGCGCGCTGCGAGGCGAGAAATCGATCTGCTCGTGTCACCGGGGAGCAATCGCGGCGCGCTGGCAGCCCGGCAGCTGCCGGATCAGGGCAACCGCGGAAATTTATAATCCTGGAGAAAAAATTGCAGCTTGCCAAGAGGCACATTAGGAACTTGGGGAAGCTGAGTGTGGGCAGGGGGAAGGGGCTGTGACAAAGAGGTTGTGTAGGGAGACCCAGCTCTCGAGGGGTCCTGCCGGGAGTGTTGGGCCTGGGGAGCCTCTGATTTACCAAGGACATAAATAAAGATTATTGTTAACTCGCATCAATGCCTTAATACGTGCGGGGTGGAGGCTTTGGGGGAATGGTTCATTCACCCTGCAGGGTGGGTGCAGATGTCCTGCAGCGTTTGGCTCCAGTCCTGGGAATCTCAAAGGGGAGCAACAAAATCTCTTCTCCCAAGTAACAAGTGAAAGAACCAGAGGAAACTGCCTCAGGCTGTGCCAGGGGAGGTTTAGGGTGGATATTAGGAAAAAACTCTCCATCAAAAGGGTTGTCAAGCATTGGCACAGGGTGCTCGGGGAAGTAGTGGAGTCACCATTCCTGGAAATGTCACCAACCTGGCCTTGGACACTTCCAGGGATGGGGCAGCCACAGCTTCTCTGGGCAACCTGTGCCAGCACCTCCCCGCCTTCATGGGGAAGAATTTCTTCTTAATATCTCATCTAAACTTCTTCTCTTTCAGTTTGAAGCCATTCCTCCATGTCCTGTCACTACGTGCTCTTATAGAAAGTCCCTCTCCGTCTTCCTTGTAGGCTTTCCTTATGTACATTTGGTCTTGATGATCTTAGAGGTGTTTTCCAATTTTAACAATTCTGTGATTCTACACCCATCACGGCTGTTTTTTAAAATGGAACCAGAAAATTCCTCACTCCATATTTGAGGGGAAATGAAACATCTCAATTAGTTTCACATGGAGCTCCCAGGAATGCTGGAAAGGGAGTCAAAATGCCTTCCCTGGAGGTTTCCCAAAGGTCAGAGCAGGCAGAGCTTGTTCTGGAAGAGCCCACCAAGAGAACTGACTATTGGGGAACTCATTTCTTGAGCTTTCTTTCGGGTCTTACTGAATTCAAAGCTTGAAATCATAAGCGCAAGCCAAGAGCTGGGGAATTAAAATGGTGAAGTGATTATTAGCTTAAAGAGGTGAACAGTTATTTCCTCTGGAAAAGAAGGGCTGTGCTGGACAGCAGCCTGTAACTCTGGGGGTGCAGCTTCCTGGGCTGACACTGCCACAGGATTTTGGGGTGGTGATTTCTCACTTCATAACTGAGATCGAAAAAGCTTCCTTTGGCTGCTTTTGGGAGAAGTCGTTGCTTCTCACTGGGAGTGTGGAGCAATGAAACTCTGCTCTCATCAGCTGGGTTCCCTTGGTACGATATTGGGAATAAAAGAGCAACTCAGCTTGTAAAGGGAAATTGAAGCAGACAAGAAAAAGTGTAGTGAACCCTTGAGGTTTTCATTCCTTTAATCTGAGTGAAAAATCTACCCTTTTATTTTCTTCATGGTTGTGTGAAGGTCAAGAAGTTTGGTTCAAGACTCGGATAAATAACGAAAACCCAAAACCCTTGTTTAAAATGTTACATCAGTTTTCACTGCTGTGTTTCAATATAAACCAAACTGAAATCTGTCATTATGTGTTTGTTCCTTGCCAGGATCATAATTGGGTAGGCACAGTTTTCTTGCAGAAAGGAAATCTATGTCCAATCAGGATTTGTATTTTTTGGCAATGCCAGCAATCTGGATATAGATTTTTAAAAAAAAAATAAAATTTGCTGATTATATTATTGAACTGTTTAGAAACTCCCGTATTTCAGCTAAAAAAAAAAGATATTTGCTGGCTTCTTCTGACATTCAGGTGCTCTTTATCCAAAATGCTGTATAGTTATTTGGGTTAAATGGGAGGAAGGCAGAGTCATGTGTATCTTCTCACTCCCAGCAGCTTTCATTAGAACAAAAAAAATATTGAAAAGGAGTCAATCCATGTTTGTGTGTGTGTGTGTTACATTTTTCTCATAAAATCTGCTAAAATATCAGTTAGAATCAGGTTGGTTGGTCTTGGTTCCCAGATTAAGGAATTAAAGATCGACTAAACTCTTCTCAAGTATTTAAGAAACGAACCATCTGTATAAGAATCTAGGACAGATTACACTTAACCTTATTCTGAAGCAAGAGATTAAGATGAGAACAGCTACTGTAATTAAGATGCTGCAGATGCTGTTCACTAAATATGCAGCAAAGGAGATCCTGGATGCTTGTGCTGCAAGAGAGTGAAAAAGAACACAGGATCTTTTCTGCAAGAGTCTCAATATTTGTGAAAACTGTCTCACTCCAATAATTCTTGACTGAACCAGTTAAATTTTCTCAGCTGTGCTAGTGATTCACTGCTGGGCTCTCTTCCCATGGGCAGTGGGGATGTTCCCCTCTAAAGTCTTTAAGTCCCTCTAAGTCTTTAAAACCAGGCCAGGTGTCTGTTGGAAGGTTGTTCTCTTGCCCCACTACTGCAGAAGCTTCTGGAAAATGGTCTTACTCTTTTTCTGGGAGCCCAAAGGAAATGGGAAGGCTGTGCCATGCCAGATTTGCTGTTTATTTTTATTGTTGTAGCCCAGCTACAACAGGTCCTTATCTCACCTTTTTCTGGGCAGAATTTATAATTTATGATAGGGACTGTGACTTAGGAGTAAGGAGGTCTTGGAACTAAGATGGGAAGAGGATTGGGTTTTCTGAGTTTCTTTTAGGTTTTTTTCTTAGTTTTCAGTTTTTAAAGGTTATCCTGAAACCTTTCTTAAAAGTAAAGTAAATAATCAAGTGACAGTATGAAATACTGTGTGCCCTGTATAGAATCTGTTTACCTTCTATTTTCCTGGACAAAAGGATTCCTTGCTGATGCCTTCAAGAACTCCAGGCTCCTCCTAACTGCAGACTGCAAGCACACAGATATTGCCAAATCAGGGATTTTCCATGGATACCCACTCAAGCCATTTCCTATGTGACCTTTGTATCTGGTAGTTAATGAAAGAATTTTGGCTACTCTGACTCTTGGTCAGAGCTGAAATACCAGAGCATCAATCTAACTGGCCTTGAGAAAACCTCCAGCTGGGATCTGGTTCCCACAGGGAAGCCCAGGCCTGGAAGTGAGCAGATCATTCCCAAGTGCTCATCTGTAAATCGTGTTGTAACTCATCAGTCTGGTGCTTAATGAAGTGTTTATTATACAGCAAGCTTCCAAACTGTGCCAGTAAGAAACAACTAAATCCAGAGCAGTCTTCTAGCAGTCTTCTAGCAGGAAGCAGAAGTAAAACCAGGGTGCTTTTTAAAAACTTTTTTACCAGCAGATATCTAACTCTTAGCAGTAAGAATTTTCTTTCACTGTCCAAGTGGGAGATTTTTATTAAAAAAGAGAAATGACACCAAGGTGTTCCCTGAAGGAACTGAAGTTATTTGGCCATCCTGCCTGTGCTTTGTGGACCTTTGCTATTCCAAAAGCCTCACCTGAAAGGGGGGGGAACATCCTCAGAATATTATCGGTGCTTAATAGAAAGCAACACATTTGAAAGCGCTCCAGAAATGAGTTGTGCATTATTTAAAAAGGGAAGAGTATTGCTGCCTTCCTTGGGTCTCACACTTCTTGCCTATCAGATTATTATTTTTTTTTTCCCTGGGATGGCAGGGAGTTGCTTAAAATGAAAAATTGATCCCGATGAACAGCTGAAAACTGGTTTGCATAAGTCACAGTTATTATTCAGATATTACAATGCAAGGCAGTGAGACCCATGAATACTCACGTGGAAGCATTTAAATATAAAAGCTTAGTACTTCCAACCCCAAACAATCCCTGCAGCCTGCCAACAAACGAGAATCTTACTGGAATACACATAAATCATCTTGTTTCTGACAAATCCTGAAGAAGCAGGGGGAGGGGGAACAGAATCCCTTGCTAATTCCCCCAAGCTGTTGTTTATTGAAATTAGGCAGCAAGGATAAACTATAGCTGGATCAATAATTATCTGTCTAATATAATCAAGTGCCTCCTATGAGAGTCTGTCGTTAAGCACAACTTCCTGCCAAAGCCTTGGACAATGTTTCATGCAAAGAGCTGTCAGGTGGTTCCAATGTCGGGAATGCCAACGAGGATGTGTCCTGCTGGATCGCTGCAGTTCAGGAGAGGGGAGCTCCCCTCACTTTGTGCTGCAGCTTCTGCACCTATTGCTCGTTCTTTACCCCATGCCAGCTCCATGTAGGTGCAGCACAAACCTGTAAAGTCTGACAGACTCACAGGCTGCAAATCCCGCAGAAGGTTTGGCATTGGAGCGAGGCAGGAGTGGACAATTCCATCATGTAACACAAAATGTCTATTTTTTAATGTGTTTTTTGTGTTGCATCCCTTCTCTTCAGTCCGTTCTTTCTCCAAGTCTGAATTCTCCTGCCACCATCTAATTTTCATGTCCTTGGAGAGGTAGATTTGAGGACCTGTTCCCATAAGTGACTGGGTACTGTGATGGGAGACCAACTCCATCTGTAGAGGAACAGGTTATTTGTAAATAGCTGCTAATCCTGGAGCACAGCACACTTAGCCAGCATTTCTATTGAAACAAAGGAACTGGGAGCTAGAAATAAGCAGGAGACATTTCCTGTAGTAGGAAAATGAAGGGTAGAAACCATTTTGCCATATTCTGCCCACAGAGCCCTGTTGCTTGAAACAACCCTTTTCACTCTTCAGATGATGGCTGCTAAAACTGATGAAATTCCTGTGATTAGATACCTGTACAGACAGAGCTAATTGCAACTCTGTGATGAGGATGAAAGCAGAAAAGTATTCTGGTCGTTTTCTCCTTCTCTAAACTGCTTTTAACATTCATCAAGAGGTTCCTTGCATTTTTCTGATTTTTAGGCTTCCTACTTGAAGTTTCACATCTGAGCATTATTTTGACAGACAACCCACTTACACTGTGAATTAGGCATTTACAAGTGACTTTCTTCTGTTTCCACAGTTCAGCTGCAGAATATTAAAGGCTTGTAGGTGTTACTGATAGTCATATATTGCAGCAATAATGTGTCCTACTGCGATGAACGTCGCTGCAGAATTCATCAGATCCATGAAAAATAGTTCCACGTGCACGAGTGTGGAAGTTCACTGCAGTGCTTGTGCCTGGCCTGTGTTGGCAATAGCCATACATCACTCCATGACACTGCTGAATGCTTCCCTACATCCATATGAAAATGTCTCCCTGAAATGGAATTCACTATTTTGGACCCTCCCCGACACCCCCACAGGTACATATGTTCCTGGAGCAACTTAATGTATGTTCTTGTGATAAGCACAGCCTTTTCTTTATATCTTCGTTTAAGAGACTCTTTCCTGCCTGTTCTCAGCCTGGATCAGAGTGTGGTGCAGGGTTGGAAATATCCAGAAGTTCATCATTATTATAGGGATTCTTATTTCCTTTGAAAATTTGTGTTCCTTATAAATGAAAGATAATTACACACTGATCATAAAATATAAAGAAATACAGAGGGAAGTGGTTGGTGTTATCTACAGATATAGCCACTCACTAGGTCCAGTCAGAACTATGTAATTAAAAGCTTTTATGATGAATAACAGCAGCTATGAAGGGTCTCTCCTATTGGAAAGGCCTCTTTTAATGCAGATGTGCTTTCCCCAGAGAGCTTGCAGCAGACATTTAGACTTTACTAAAAGCAGTAAGCAAATATATCTCTGTAACACATCCTCTTTGGTATTTGTGTTTGAGCAAAATAAAACCTGGTATTCAGAAAAAGGCTCCTTAAAATCTGTCAAGAATAAGGGAGTTTAATGCCTGAGCAGATAAAATCAGCTCCTAGTCTGTGAAACCTGCCTCCTCAGAAACTGCCCACCAGGTGAGTGTGAGAAACATTTAATATTTTGATGCTCCATGGCTACTTTCTGATCTAATTTTACACTTAGATGCAAGTTGAGCTGCTTTGAAATTAGTCAGGTAATTTAAATCGTTTTTTGTGGCCCTTTCTTTTCTGTACAGGTGTTGGGCAAAAGTTGGGATCCAGATCTGTGAGGGACACGACAGGCACAACTGTGGCCTGAATAAATCAGTAGGGGAGGTGTGGATGTCACCTGTGCTTTTTCACACTTTTCTTTATCATTTAGCTTTTCTTAACAGGAGGTCTAGCAATAAAGGGCTAATTGACTTTTGATAGGCACCTGTGATTAAAAAATTAATTCAAGTAATCATTATTCCAGAGGGAGAAAATTGAACTTGGATATCTCAGAGGAAACAGGAGTTTGCCTGTAGAGAAACCATGGAAATAGCCTCAAAACTGTTTGTAGTACTTAGACCTGGTGATTTGTGGTTCTGCTGTTCTGAGAGCTCTTATGCTTCAAGTGCTTTATGCAGCCAGAGGTCAATCCTGGCTGACTTAGAAGTCTATAAGTCAGCAGCAATAATATGTAACCTGAGAAAAATTTGACCTCTGGACTGTATTTAGGGATTTTCGGCCATACCTCAAAATAGAAACGTGCAAACAATAAGATACATTAAATTTAAACCTGCCAGTCTTTCACTGCTGGACCTTTATCCTGGCTTATACTGGAAAACCTTTGCAAACAGAACTTCAGTGTAGCCATAAAGTGGCTGGGCTCAGTAGGAATATGTGTAAAGCCAAACATGCACATGTATATTTAGAAGTCCTCCCCAAACATCCTGCTCAGTGAATAGTTGAAGCCATGAATAAAAGATCTCCATTTGGCTCAGTGGTCTCTCTGGGGTGGGTTCATTTCCACTTACAGATTATTACTCACCAAATGTATAGTCTATGGAAATGTAACTAATTTGTTGTTGTTTTCTGGTAGCTGCATCCCGCTGAGTTATTGATTGTCTGGACTCAAGGTATGCGTGTTATTGTAATAGGCTCCTGAGCTGTTAGCACACCATTGATTCAATATTTCTCTGGAGCAAAAGCCTACTGCCAAGGAATTTCCAGGCACTGAGAGGCTGTAACTATTCCTATAAATTTTATTCTTAGCACTTTGAATTCGGACAAAACTCTTCTAGTTGTTGCCAAAACATTTCTCGTTATTAGCAGCAGAAGCGGGAAGCTGAATAAATAATGGGAGCAAAAGAAACTCCTCTGCTGAAGGGAAGCTTCTAAATGAGCTTTACTGACCACCCCTATCTTCTGTCTCTTTCCAGCCCCTAAATTAGAGAGGCAGGACACCCTGGTGAGGGGCAGAAGCAGTAAATAAGCTCATGGAATTCTCTCCCTGCCTGCCTAGCAGGGTGCTAGCAGTGCTCCAAAAACTTTGTCATTTCACAGCAGCACATGCAGAGGCTTTCTCACTGAGCAAGGACTGAGTAAGGAAACTGAGCAAACCTTGTGCAATCTACTCCTCATTGTTAGTGAGGAACACTGGCAATCTGGAGACATTCAGAGAAGGACTGTGTTTGTCACATTTGGTTGCAGGACTCTGCAGGATCATGGACACAGATTCTCTAACTTATTTCAGATACACTCATACTCAACTGCATGCTTGGCTTGGCTTTTTTTAGTAGGCAGAAGAATGCTGTTTGCAGGGGGTGTAACATCTCCCGTGGAATAAGTGACACTGGGTGGGGTGAGGGCTTTATAACCATAAGTAAGGATCAGCTCGTATTTGTCCATGGCTAATCCCTCGCCTGTTTCATCACCGATTCTCCCAGCTGAGCAACAAAGCCTGCAAGGAACCAACTTAAAAAAAAAAAAAAAAAAAAAGCAAAAAAGCTGCATGAAACTAAAGGAAATCAAAAGCAAATTATTTTCCAGATTATAGCCCTCCAGAGCTGCTGAGATATTGCCCATTTTTCAAAGCAGACAAAAACATTTTCCTGGGGATCAATTTAGCTTCCAGAAGTCGGCTCCTTTCAACCCATAATCCATCATATTTCCCCATTTGCAATCTCTCTGTGTCTGAGTGTTTTAAGTTTCCTATGAATTATTTTATAAAGAGTATAAAGAGGCCTTTTTTCCTGCTGAAATGAGGGAGTTGCCTTTCTGCCCTATCAGGTCAGATACCATTAGACTGTTGTACAAGGGGGCCCTGCCATCCATACCTCCATATTGGCAACTACCTTAGTAGGCTCATCTGTCAAAGAGATCCAGTAATCAATCACTGCAGTGATCAATATGCAGCTTATGCATTCATCATTCCTTTGAGGAGACTATTAGGATGAAGTTGTCAGTGAAACAGGAACAAAGGGAGAAATATACTGAGATGGCCGAGGGGTGGGAATGTGTGTTGGGGCAAGAAAGAGGAGCTTAAAAGGAGGAAATACAGCTCTACTGAGAGGGAGAGGGTTTTGCACCTTGAGGGAAAGAGAAGTTTGTGACAGATTTATCTGGATGCCCAGGAACATGGTGCAGAAGGTGACTCATCTTTCAAGAGGCAGAGTGGTGTAAAAATTTCCAGATCTCTTGATTGGTGTGTCACTATGATTTGTGAGCTGCTCTGCCAAGGTAAAACAGGTACCACGAGGAGCTGGGCACAAGCAAGGCAAGGAGGAACAGGCAGGAAATCTTGCGAATGAATCCATGAGAAGCACGTTGAGGCAGGGAGAGGACTATTTATTTATTGCTCAGAACTCATGCCTTTATTCCATTTAATCTGAGCCCAGGAATTATTGCAAACATTGATGACCACTTCTGCCTTGAAAAACACACCAGGGTCCCTCCAGGTTTCAGCAGCACAGACACTTGGAGGCATTTCTGCTGAGCATAAGCTCCCTGCCTGGGACACTCTGACCACAGACCCCTCCAAAGCTCACACTAAATCTGCCTCTGAGACAGGACTACGTGTCCATGTCCCCTTTTCCAAAGGCAAAGGAGTTGGGCTGGTTCCCAGTCCTCACACCAGGTCCAGTGGAGTCAGGGAATAGGGTTATTCAGGCTCACTTATGATTATTCCCTTATCTGATGCAGGGCCATTATTTAGTCACTGTAATAATTTACATTAATTGGATGTAATGCATAACAAATTTATGAGACTGGGGCTAGGCTCAGCTTTTGCATGAAACTCATCTTTGTGATGTGCTGACCAAGCACAACGGGCTGGGATCTGCCAGTCAGAGAAGTGGTGCTGGCCCACATTGCCCAGGGACAGGAAAGAATGTGCTCAGCCCCAGCTGAATGTTGCTGAAAACCCTTCAGCTGAGATGTATCAGTTATGGGTAGGTCTCTCCAGCAAACAGCTCCCAGAATTTGGAGAGAGGGATAAATTTGTGTTTGCCGTGGATTGCCTCTTGTCTGGTTCCAAACGGAGCTGGAAGAGGAAGAAACCTGGATGTTTCTTCAGCTGTCTGAGCCAAGCCACAGGTCTGCCAGCCAGAAAACTGGAGGCAAGTGGTGACTGGGAAGCTCTGACCAGAGGTCAGAGAGGACTCAGAAACAAAGAGGAAAGGGAAAAGCCTGTGATGTGATCCCTGGTGCTAATTAGCTTGACCCCAGGGATTGTGTCTTAAAGCAACACAGATGACCTGTGACCGTGAGGTTCTTCAACTGTGATCCAATAGAAGTTGCAGGAATGAATTTTGCTTTGCATACAGCTCCAGGGTATTTGTCTCTTAACTGATTCATAATAAACCTGGGAAAACATAGGATCCTTCCCCTAAGCTCCATATTCTTACTTTACAAGGCATGGTTTCCTTCTCATACCTGGTGACTGATCATAAAAACTTTGGTCACCTCTAAGTGAAGTCCAGCATGTGCCAAGAGTCAAATCCTGCTTTGTTATTTCCATTCTGGTGCTTTCTTCCCCTGGCAACTCCACTCTTTTCCTTCCTAGGATGTCCCTACATTGGCTGGTGACCCCAATCTCGAGTCACCAGGGGTGGCAGGAGCAGGACTGGCTCTGCAGTCAGCTGTTTCTGGAGGTGCTGTAGCTGTCAGTGTTGTACTTGCACACTTTTACCTTCCCCAGGCTCTGTTCTGCTCCATGACGGCCCAACCAGTGCCCAAGAGTCTGAAGTCCTTCTCTCTTGACAGTCTCTTCCAGGGTGCCATGTATCTTAGTCATTTGTCCTAATAATTTATTACAGAATTAAGTGTATTGCCTAGGAAGCACGCCAGTAATGCTCTGCCAGTATATGTACAACACTTTGTTAATTAAAAGTATTAGGCAATATAGACTCTATTGTTGTGAATTAATCAGTTTAATTACAAAGAGGATCAAGTATCATAGTTAAAATAATAGCTTTTGTCATGCACCGAGGTGAACGCCTCGCATTTGGCAAATATTCTTTTCGTCTAAGTAGTAAATCATTGCCCACGTTCATGTTTCCCTTCCTCACCGCACTGTGTGGTCACCAAGCTGCTGCCAAGGTGGAGTGACAGGGATTGGAATCCCCATTTTCCCTGTCTTTAGCCCACCGGGGTGGGATTCTTCCGGAGCTGGGAAGGGCAAGTGCGAGAGGCAGCAGGGAGCTCTCCCTCTCAGACCTGCAGCTATTCATGTGCAGGGCTGGAGCCCGTGGGACAATCTCACAGGGCTGCCGGAGCTATCAAAATCTATTTCCCTTATTTATTTGGGGGATTACTCATTTCTCTCGGGCAGGAGTGGAGCGCAGGGGGTTGAAAGAGGTTTAATCCCCGAGACAAGAGGAAACCTTGGGAAAGGTTAATTGCTGGGCTTTGCGTGTTGTGTCGTGTGGCTGCTCAGGTTTCGGCAGCGATGCCATCTGCTCAGCACCCGCCCTGCATAATTCAGCAGCCTCGCATGTCGCTGTTGGGATGAGCGTTGGGTGAGCGCTCCTGGGCTATTCATGAGGAAGTTACCTTTAGGCAGAGCTCAGGTAACCGGTTACCCGACACCCCAGACTGACTTCTGCTCTCTTGTCCTTTTGCCCTTATTGTTCCTGTCCCCAGGTTGTGGGAGTTAAGAGCCAGTGGAGAGGAGCTGGCTGGGTGGTCTGTCCCAGCCTCCTCCTCCTCAGCCGCTGTCCCCAGCCATTCCTCCAAAAGCTGAGGCTGCTGTCCTGTCCCCAGACTTCTCCAAAGGGACAGGGCCCTGTCACAGCCAGTGCTGCTCTCCACCTTGCCCTGCCCAAGCATCACCTCTTTGTGGGTCACTCTTTCAGACTGGCACAGCAGCTTTGATGCTTTTCCCTATCCAACCCATCTCCTTTCCCTGTGTGTTTGGGCATGGACACGTGCAATGCAAGGACACTTCATTTTCCTTTTCCCTTTACAAGCACAACCTGTTTGAAAGTTCCTTCTGGCTTCTCTGACAGCCACAAGATCATGCAGTGTCTCACCTGCCAGCAGAGTTGTGCTTTAGGGCTCCAGGGTGCCACTTTATGGGTGACACTTCAGCAGCACAGTGTGACTGGGATGTTTTCCTACCTCTCCATGCCCAGGCCTTATGTGGGGTAAACCATTTCCACAGGGTTTTTAACTTGATATGGAGTCAGTCTCCTCTGCCAGAGCACCCTTCTCATCTCTGCTGTGTAACCTGAGTTCAACTGCTCCCTCCCCATGAATATTTAACTGAGGATCTCAGCAGATGAGCTCCAGCTAACATGTGGCAAACAGATTTCCAGTACAAAAGGGCCTGCTAAAATGATGGTGCATGAAAGAAACCCTGGAAGGAAAGGGAAGGTTCACATTCTGGAAAGAGAAGCACAGTTGAGCACAGTGAACTCCAACCAGCTGCTCCAGTGAGCTGAGGAAGGGGAGAAAGGAGCACCAGGGACTCTGGCAGAGTCCAAGGAGGGCACTGGTGAGGGACAGAGACAAAAACAGCTCAGGCAGATAAACTGGAGCTCTTCTGCTTGGCCTAAACCCTTATTTATGTGAGCTTGGAGTGGTTTAATTATCTCAGCCTTCAGCAACCCAGTGATGAGAAACCCCTGGGTTAAAAGCAGTAGATGCACATGTATTGTATGAATTTTCATAGCCTTTTTTAGGTCCTTCATAGGGAAAACTTATAGAGATCCTTCAGCAGTGAGTTCCATCATGCTGCAATGCTCTCGGGGGAAAAATAATCAGCCTGATGATTTTACTGTGTTCCACCAAATTTTTCCACAGAAAGGAAACTATGTTTTATTCTTTTCCTTGGGTATTATCTTGATTATTTGTAGACAACCACTGTATACTCTAGCCAGGTAAATCTGTGTTCTGATGTTCATTAACCACAAAATAGAAGATTAATTTCAGATCCAATGAGAGATTAATTTGGCAATTTCCCTTTACCAATGAGGTGAAAACCAGAAGTACTGTCAATAGCAAGAGCTCTTTCTGCTCTATTGAACAGCCTGAATATTAACAGTAATCTCTGCTGCTCTCTTCAGCCAAAAAAAGGATGCTCTGACCTCCAACCCCCAAGGACTCATTAATGATAAAGGGCCCAGATTACCAAATTAAACGGAATTACTTTGACCCAAGTAAGGGCAACAGGTTAATTTTTGCATAAACCATGACCGTGTGTTGTGCCTGAATTGCTCTCCAGGCCCGTGCCTGGGTGTGGGTGAAGGGACACTGAGAGGTGAAGGTCTCTGGGAGTCTGTGCTCCTGAAATATTGGCTGTTTCACCGGGTTTCCCTCCAGAGAGGGATGAGCAGGATTTACAAGGCAGGGCTGATTTGAACTGAAGCAGCCATTTGCACAGAATAATGTCCTTTTCAAGCCCTAAATTCAGATTTTATGGCTTCCCCTGCTCCTTTTGGTCTGCTGTGTGTCCTCCCTCTGATCCCACTTGTCGATCACACAGCTCAAGGCAGAGGCTGCCCTGCCAAGGCCAAGGAGAGGTGACAGTAACCTGCAAATTGGGACACTTGTTCCAATGTGTAATCCCTGGATGTGCTTGTATTCCAATAGGAAACACACCAGCAAAGGCAGGCAGAGAGAAAGGGGCTGCACTGGACCCAGCCTGGGCACTGAAAACCTTTAACAGAGCTGAGGTTTAGGGCTGGGAATAGAGGTGCAGGTACTGGGGAGAAAATTCCAGCCACCGAGGAGATGGAGGCTTGGCTACATCTTAGCAAGTCCAGCCAGGAATTCTGGCACAGAGCCTGGGTTCACTCCTGTGCTCCTGGGACCAACAAGACTCTCCTTCCTAATACATGTTTAGAATTTAAAATTAATCTGCTGCCAGAAGGGGCCAAGAAACGCCTTCGGGAAACATGAGGCTTTGGAAAAGGACCCTCAGCTGTTAGGGCTCCAAAGCAAGCCTGCTCCTACCCACCTCCTCTCCCAGGGCCTCCTTGCTCCTTCCCAGTTGTTTGGGATTCCCAGGCAAGGGATTCTACAGGGATAATTGGGATTTCTCTGTGGTGCAGAGCCTGGGGTGCTGCTGGAGGTGGCCCAAGGCAAGCGGGGTTCAGGCTGCTCCGTGAGCAACCTCTGGCTTTGTGCTAAGCTGGGAATTTATTGGTGTTAGTCAGGTTAATGTACTATTACTTTGCATATTAATAATCTCTTATTACATTTGTTCTTAAGAGTGGTATCATGTTGAAGCAATGAGGATTAATGGCAGCTTGGTAATATTTACATATTTACATTATTAAAAAGCAATACATCTTTTAGACAGCCCTGGGCATGGTGTAGAATTGCAGATGCTCTTCTGAGCCCACCACAGCCTTCACCCAGTGCTACCTGTCCTGCTCAGAGTCACCTTTCCGAGGTGTTCAGCAGGTTTAGCCAGGGTGAGGAGGCTTTGGCATCCTCTGGGCAGAGCCTGTGGCTCCAGAAACCCTCCTGCTCTCCCACCCATCCTGGCCAAACCCCTCCTGCTCCATGGGCCCAGTGACCCCAGCTCTCCCAAATGGTGCTCAAACCACCCCTCCCTCATTGGCTGGGAGATGCTGGGGGCTGCAGCAGGGTGTTGGTTCCCTCCCTGGTGTGTCTAAGGACAATGGACAAGGGAGCAAAGGTTTCTCCCCCACCACATTGCATGCCCAGGGAAAGGCTCTGCGACTCGGCTGGAGGCTCCCAATCACCTCTACAGTCCTAAACTTAATTAAAGCTGCCAGCTTCTAATTAAACTACTTAATTAAGTGCCACATTGTCAGTAGGTAAAGATGGAACAGACTTAATTATTTAGCACAATGACATAGAAGAAAAAACCCACTTTAAAAGCGTGACATCTCCTAGTGCCAATGGCCCAGCCAGTGTTCCCAGCAGCAGCCTGGTGTGAGAAAGGACTTTTAGAGTTGTTTTGAGTTTCTCCAGAAAGGAGACATCTAAAACTTCCAATGACATCACCAGCCTTGCCCAGGACACTGTGAGTGGGGTCAGCATCCATCCTCCCACCATCTCTGGGCTCTCCCAAATCACCCCCAAACGTGGATCATTAACGCCGGACCACAGAGGGGTCATCCTGACCCTGCTGAGTCAATGAGCAGGGCCCAGCAGCCTCCCCAAGGTCAGGTTTTGCCTTCACACTCTGGCAGAGGCAGCTGGGTGGGTGCTCTCCCTCCCCCAGGGCCTCTCAGGGCAGCACTTGTCTTCACACACCACCTACTTCACCTCATTTCCATCTTCCTTTTAAAACTCTGCCTAAAGGCTCCTGTCTGCAGGGTGATGTAACCTGAGTGACTCCCAGGCTGGCATTCTGCAGGGAAGATTAATGGGCACTGTCTTGTCAATAAATCCATAAAGACCCCAAACCCTGTGATGAACGTGCAGAAGGTAAAGGCAATGGTTAATATCTTCCAAATAGGCCCCAGAGCCTTTGAGTGCAGGCAAAGAGGAGAGCACTGGTGACCCTTGTTAATCTTTCCACTGGCTCCAGCAACTATTGGCACCTTTCGCTGGCCAGAAATTTGCAAGTCTTTGGGGAGCAATGACTCCACAGTGGGGGTCTCTTTGAGAGAGGAAAAAAATTCCCTTTGCTCCTAAAATGGGACCATTCTTCCAAATGAAAATTGACATTTTGGTTTGAACTTCATGACCTCCAGTAATCACACTAATGGCCTTAGCTGGCTGGCTGGGAGGGAGCTGGCTGTGGCCAGGACTGATGGGACCTGTATGGATCGTTGGAAATGGGAGATGAGGATGGCAGAGGCTGCTAATGCTGGGCTCTAACTGGCCAAGGTGCTGCAGGGGATTTCTGACCTGCTCTGGAGACTTTGAACCGCATCAGGTTTGATCTTAGGTATTGACAGAGTGGTCACTGAGTGCCCTGAGCCATCCATCCACCCACACCCCTGTCCATCCGTCCATGCTGAGCTGTCAGTGCTAAGGAGCACCCATGGAGCTGGCACAGGGCAGTTCCTGTGCTCTGCACAGCTCCCAGCCTTTCTCAGACACTGCCCCTGGGACTCAAGGACCAGCAGCACTGGAGAGGGGCTCCCTGCCAGCCCCTCAGCCCCAGGCTCTGAGTCCAGCTGTGCACACCTGTCCAGAAACAGCACCAGCATCCTGGTTCCCACCATCACAGCATTGCAGGGCAGAGCTTCAGTCAGGTTTCCCTTTTCCCTCTCTGCAGACACACAGTGAGCAAAGGTCCCTCCTCACCCCTCTCTTCCTCAGATGAAAATCCCCATTTCCCACTTGTTATTCACCTGCACCGTGGTAGCTGGAGTTGGGAATTGGCTGTAAGTAAGAGTGCAAGAGGGTCCTTTTGTTTTATTTTTTTAATACCTCATTTAGGAGGTTAATATTCCATGTTATTTTAGGCTGTTTGTTCTATACATCTGCCACCCAAGCCTGTGCAGATGTTTTAGGATTCTTTAATCCTGACAAAGGACTTAGCGTTAAGGAAAAATGGGTTACATAAAGATCCTTATCTCCTTAAGAAATAAAGCATGTTTTGGGCATATTGTGTACAAAACAAGACTAAAATAGAGACAGAACATTCTGGGGCCACTTACCAGATGTCCAGGTTGGAAGATGTGGGTCTGGTTTGCCTGCAGTTTTCCTGCCTGGCTTCTGAACCAGAGTTACAGCCTGGGATGGGCTTTGCTGAGGGAAGAGGGAGATGTTTCTGTGGGAGGCAAAAGTGCAGCTTGGTGTGGAACAGGGAATTTCTGACTTCACGTAACTTCCCACTAACAGCAGCCTCTGGGATTAGATGGCAGGAGTTTTACTTGGGAAAGGACTTTTCCCAAGACACCAGCTCAGGCTGATGCCCTGCCCATGGCAGGAAAGGTGATTCCAAGCTAAAAACCTCTCCCAGCCGGAGCTGTTGGAGTTTTCAGGCTCACGTACAGTATTTCATCCCATAAAATTGACACAGTTCTCACATTTTTGTGACTCTGGTGATTGATCCAGCCCGTGTAAATTACAAAAAGGAGTCACAATCCTCTGGGGTCTGAAGCAGAATATCAAAAGAGCATGGGCTCATGCTGCCTTAATTAAAACTTCGTTTAATTAAAAACCTTGAGAGCTTTATTAGACTCAGTAATTGATTTAATTTTCTTGTGGAATTCTATTACAAAACACTTCCAGCACATTGGCTTTGGGATCTACAGCGCCATCCTCCTCCCTGAGCAGCACCTCTGTCCTCTCCAAGGGACAAACCCCAAGCTCCTTGGCCCGACAGATCCCAGAGTCTCAAGGGACGTTCTGTCCTGGCTGGAACAGGCAGCACCTCAAAGCTCTCCCTTGTCAGCCAAGTTTCTCCCTGTCCCTCAGCTGGCAGAGCAGCCAAACCGATCTCCTCCTCCCAGAAGGAGTTGGGGAGTAGCTGCATGTGAGGTTTGTGCTCTCAAACACACTCTGATCTCTCTGAGGTGACAAAACCCTCTGGCTTCTCCCTAGGGCTGAGTCTGCTTTGGCACTCTTGGGATTCCCCAAGGTTTTTTGCAAACAAACTGTGTGCAGGGGGAAGGCAGGAAAACAATCCCCATCTCGACAGGTTTTGCAGCAATTCCCAAAAGTGAGGGTGCCCCATGCCTCCCTGTGCCACCCAGACAGGCTGGAACTTCCTGAATTCCCTTTTTTCTCCCAGCTCTGCTCTTCACTTGCTGCCTCAAGCCAAAGTTGGAGTGGCTCTGTGCTAGGAATCAGCTGCCACATTTCTCCCAGCCCAGGCTACATCTCTGTGCCAGGAAGGGTTGGCAGGGGGAGAGCTTTGGGAATTGCCCCAACAGCACCTCCCCAGCCAGCTGGCAGTGGATACTCTGGAGAGATGATGGGTGTTAAAGCCTTTCTGGTCAGGACACAGAGAATCAAACAGTAAAATAAGAATAATAAAAAAAGCCCTCGCCACCACACAATGGTTGTCTGATCTATATCTATTTCATAACATCCAGAATTAATAGGATACAAGAGTTAAAGCAACCATGGCAACTGAATGCAGAAAGGGCTGTCCTTGTAAATAAATGAATTCATAAATAACTCACAAGTGCTGATATAAAAAGTCATGGGAATCTAATGCAATGCTAATGCAATTCAAGCCTTCCCTTTTTTCCACGCAGAATTAGAATATTGGGTGCGCCTGGCTTTGCTCCGTGCTACAAGTGTCATTCTTAAGATAATAGAACTTGCTAATTGTATCAGGAATCAGGCTGTGATTGATGAGGGCTTTGGGGTTTTGTCTCCTTCATGTTCTTCCCAGCAAAATGTTGCACCAGTAAGTTACAGGTTGGAAGTGAATTACGGAAAGTTAGGCAGCAAGGAGCAGGATTCATCCTGGCAGAGACACTCCAGCAAAATACTCCAACAAAATTCATCTGTTGGGTGACCCTGTGTGGCATTTTTAGAAGCATTCTCAGATTTTATCCCTGTGTTTCTTGTAGTGATAAAATATATATCATATTATTGAGGGAGGGGCAATTTTGCCACAGAGATCCCACTATTTCCCCACATAAGGAGAGGGGCAGTGCAGTGACCTGCACCAAAATCAGCTTTATTTCCTTGCAATGATTTCCCCCAGTTTGAAAATCGTGGATAAATTTGAAGACAGTTTTGTCTCATAAACACTTTGTTCCTTTTTCTTGATAATTTTTATTGATATGGATTTTGCGGCTGTTTGATGCTGGAAAGCCATTTTCTCACTTGCACTACACAGTCTATGCATAATCAATGTCAAAAAGACTCTCAAAAGCTTTTCAGCACCAGAAGTTTCTCTCAAACTGTCAGCAAAGCATTTTTCCAAATTGCAGCAGGACCTCTTGGATTGCCAGTGCCGATTGTCCTGGGAACACAGGGACAAAATTCCACCGAGCAAAAGAGACAGGGGATGCAGTTTGCCCCCCAGAAATGTAAGAGTTTGGTTCATCTCCCCAAAAACAGAGGTGGAGAAGGCTCAGGGGGAGGCAGTGGAGGGCGGAGGATCCATCACAGAGGATGCAGGGGCTGATGCTGCTTCCCGCAGGCTCCGCTCCATCCCGCAGCTTTGCTGTGCCAGGGGGACACGAGGGGGACATGCCTGCTGCACACCGAGAGAACCTCGGGGAAAGAGGTTTCGCCCTGAATTCGAAGCTTCCAACGTTTCGGACTTGGTTTTCCCCCTCCCCGCCTGTCGCTGTCGGCTGCGGCGCGGCAGCCGCAGCATCCCTGGGGCAGGAGCACCGCCACGTGGGATGCGGCCGCAGGCACAGCCCGGGACCGCGGGGACCCTCCGGGGACTGCCCACACTGCAGGGACCCTCCAGGGCTGCTCACACCCCGGCCACTCGGGGCTGACCCTTGCCCCACCCGGGAGATGCTGCCCGGGGAGTTTGGGGTGCAGCGGTGCTCACCTGCTCTTCCCTATTGGTTCTGAAAAATAATAATTTTAAAAGGAGCTCTTACGGTAATGTACATTAAAATTAGGTTATTAGAGATGTATTTAGAGAACCCCATCGAAAAGCAAGTGGTGTTTTGGATTCCTGGCCCAGTGGACTCCCTCGTGCTGACAGTGATGCCATCATGGTTTATCCCAGCCAAGTGAGGACTTGACAGCGACTGATGCTCTGGAATGAAGACTAAGGAACATGGACAAACTCTGCTTTCCATTGATCCCACCAAACGGAATGCTGTCCCTGAATCTGACATTGGCCAATGCTCAGGGTAGGAGATTTCACCAATTCAGAGTTTGGGCACAAACCCCTTTGCCAAGCGAAGGTTTGTCTCTGCCCTCTCCTGTCACTGAAGCATGGCATGGCCCAGCACTGTGGGTGACACAAGAGGAGGCTGCTGTGGCTAAAGTGACCCCAGAGCAGACAAATCTCATCCACATTGGAGGATCCTGATGGATCTGTGCAATGAATTTAAGAGGACCCATCTGCACATGATATGATCACAGTATGGATGAATGGAAAAACAGGGAACAGAGATTCCCAGAGAAAAGCTGCTACTTTGGCCTGATATATCACTCTTAGGGAAGCACTTTGCAGAGCCAGAGGGTGTGGGAAGCTTCCTCATCCGTCCCACCAAAGCTCAGCTCCACAAGGCAGGGATGGATTGGGTTTTACTGCCTCCTGCTTAAATTAGACCCAGCCTACAACGGAACAGAAGGCAATAATGACATTTCTCCTCAAGAGTTTTCTGCATAATAAGCACTTTCTGACATCAGCCAGATCAGGACTCGCCAACATGATGCAGCAACAAGCTTTGGCAGGAATTCTGTCCCTGGCAAAGCATCTGATTCTATTTTCATTTGTTTTAGAGACAGTTCCTCACTCACCATATGTGTGCAGCTGCCTCCTGCTCCAGCCCCCGCAGGTCAGCAGGAATCTTTCCATGACTCCAGCATCTTTAAAATAACCACCTTCCCATTTTCCAGAGGTGGAGGGGACAGCCAGCCTAGTGAGGCTTTTGGGGTAATCAAGTGTCCCTGCTACAGGACAACACACATTTTTTACGTGCATCAACCTTTTGTGGGTTCACTGGGATCCCACCTACACTGGCACAGGACCTTCCCTCAGTGTCCTGATTCCTGCAGCAGGGAGGGAGCAGTTTTCTGGGTAGAAGGGAGGCAGGCAGCCCCCAGCCCCTCGAGCATCCCCTGGTTTGTTTTTAGAGCAGCAGAGGCTGGCAGCAGCACATTATTACGGCTGAAAGCAGCCTGAGGTGTCACGTAGATGGAATACATCAAACATTACTGTCTCACCGAGCCTCGCACCAATCATTTATTTCTTTAGAAACTGCAGACTGCTCTAGTTTTATATTTCGCAAGTCACCTGTAAAATATATATCCATAAAAGCCTTCCAGGAGGAGGATTCCTGCAGGGACACGGCAGCCTGGCCTCGCTGAGCTCCGCAACCCGACCATCTGCGCTGGCACACGGCATGGAGCTGGCACTGCTGCTCCCCAGCCTGCAGGGTGCTCAGTGCAGGCTTTGCTGGGCTGTGCATCCCTCACTCCCTCCAAAGCTGCCAAACCCTAAATAACACCCCAAAACTCTGCAGCCCTGGGGAGCCAGGAGAGCCAAGGGCTCAGAGTGCTGCTCCAGGGCTGCATGTGGGGCTTGAAAGGCTGCAGAACTTGGAATTAGTTCCACTTTCTGCTACATGTCTTTTTATTTGATTACTCTAACAGGCTGCATTATTATTTACCACATGCAAATTTCCTCAAACTGATTAAAGCTGGCATTTTCAGCCATGAGATGAGATCTGGAAAGAAGTAATAAGGAAAAATTATTTCACAAGTTTTGTACTTTAGATTTGCAGGGAGAATCGATTACATTTAAAATTTAAGGGCCAGACTCAATCCTAAATCTCCTTTAAGGAAAAGGAAAAAAATTAATTCCTTCATTTGTTTTATTTCTTGCTTAGCAAAACCCAAGGGAGTTTAAGATGCCGCTGGTTTTGAATGGTGCTTTTGGATATGACTGGAAGGCAGCAGTGAATGCTTGAATAAGATCATGTTAACAACACTAATCTTTAAACCCTGAAGAATTATGGATGTCTACATGGCTGTGGAATGGCTGGGGAAGTAATTGTTTCTGGGTCACCCAAGGAAACTTGTTAACTATTTCTCTGGATATTCTCTTCAGAACATAGATTTTTATTTACTGATTTCTGCTGGGGACCAGATGATGCTGAGTGCCAGACATTTATAAAGCACAATCCCCATTTCAAATAAAAAGTGGCCAAAATGGTCAGTTAGGCCATAGAAAGCATATTTTTCAGAGATAGAGAGAAAGAGAGAGGAGGAGAGTCTTGCAATGAGTTCATTCCCACAGCAACTACATGGACATTGTTATTTTTTATAAAACAGGTGTGGAAAGGTTAAAGACCAAATACAGGTGTGATTTTTCTGAGGTTCAGGTATTTTATAGGGTAGAATACACCTTACAGCCTCCTTCACGTGAACCTGTAAATGAGAACCTCTCCATAAAACCTTGCTTATGCCTGCAGAAGCATAATGTTTAGCTCTCCACAAGTAATAGTATTGAAAGCTTTCCTAGGCAGGGGTCAGACCCATTTTATTGTAAGTGCAGATCCATTCAAAGTGCAAAAGGACTGAGCTAAAGGATATCTCAATATTGCAGGGCTGTTACTCCAGCTCCAGCCTAAACGACCTGTGTGAGGCTTAAGGCAGCAGGGCTCTAGGTGTCCACCCCCAGGGAAAGATCACACTCACAAAATGACTCAAAAATGGGGAGGGAAAGTCTCTGCTCGTTTGACTCCTTTGCTCATCTCAGGCTGAAATTAGATTGACTCCATGGACCAACACTGGAGCCATTCATCCACACAAGGGCTATCCATGATGGGTGTTTGCTGGCAAAAATTCCCCTCCAAATGGGAAAAAAAAAGTTGTTTCCATTATAAAATGATTGTGACGACTCAGCTGTGAGTTTTTTGCCCTCAGTCTCGAAGGCATTTCTTGCATTCCTGCCTCAGCACACCACCTTAGCGGCCCTTCACGTCCAGCACCGCAGCAATCCATCATTACCCAGTCTCCAAATTATTCTAGTGTTGATTAAATTAGTAAATGCAATCACAATCTGAAGCAAGTTAATTGAGAGAATTTATTTGGCCCTGACAGTTTTATGCGTGTTTGATTAAGTATTATAAGGTTTGTTTTTGATTTTGCATAATTTAACTTTAAATCCTGCACTGGGTGGGGGAGGGAGCATCAACTATTAATGACCAAAATAAACTCTTTTAAGACGCATATATTTATGATTTATTTCTAAAGGCAGTATCTTCCAGATTTTTTTTGTTCCGTTGCCAAAGTGACAAATATGTTTAAAGCAATATTTTGAGCCGTCCGCTTCTCGCTATAAATCTTGCGAAATGTGTACAATTCATTAAAAGTTTTGAAAGAAGTACAAGTTAGCATTTATATTGCAACAAGTGACATATAAATGTGTATGTTTGTCTTCAGAGCGGGCCATAAAATATCCGAGGCCTCGCCGGCCGCGCTGACGGGGACTAATGGCCCGCTCTTGGGGCTGATGATGAGTTTCATCACAAATCTTCAACGCTGTCAACACAAAACTGTTCAATCAACAGGAATATGAGTTGTGTCTTTAGTAAAATTAGCACGGGGAAGAAATACAGCCCCGAGGGCTGTGGGCGGGTTCCCTGTGGGCTCTGCTTGGAGCCCTCCTTCAGGATCGGATCTCTCTGAATGTCAAAGCTTCGATTCATGCCTGACCCCAGGGCAGTTTATTGTTTATGGAGCCCCACGTGCCTTTCAGCAGCAGAGAGGTCAAAATGTGCCAGGCAGAAAATTGAACAGGGCTGTCCTGATTTTTGTCACAGAATCACGGAATGGTTTGGGTTGGAATGGACTCAAAAACTCATTTCATTCCACCCCCTGCCAGGGGCAGGAACATCTTCCACTGGACCAGACCTTGAGCTGAAGGTCACCCTGATCTAAAAATCTAAAGGGGCCAGCCTTGGCACTGGTGCACACACGTATTTGGGTTGTGTGTCACTCAGTGAAACTCCCTGGGGTTTTATGGAGGGTAGGAAAGACCTTTCCCACTCAAGGGATTCCTGCAGGACACCAGGAGCCCCCACTGCCACACTTCCATTCAGCAGCATCCTCGTGGTTCCCCAAGGCAAAACTGGAAACACAAAGTGCCTTCATAATTCTGTTGCTTGGGCTGAAATTCCCTGGCTTATGGCTCCAGTCCCAGAGAATGGCAGAGGGAAACAAACGGAATGTGGGTGCCTCTCCTCCTCATCCAAGTCACCAAGCAGATGTTCCCAGTTCCGTGCTACTGGGGAAATTTATCAGCTCTGCACATCCCCTTCTCCCTCCCACCAAGAGGTGCGTGGGGGACGTGGAGATGCCAGTTTCCCAGGAGAACTCCACAGTTGTTGCTTTATCCAGAATTCCCTCTGGCATTTCAGGATGGAGCTGCTCTGCAGGGCAGGGGAAGGAGAGGAACCAGGCCCAGCAGGAGCTCTGGGAGGCACCAGGACACCAGGAGAGGTTTGGCCTGTGCAGAGCAGCGGCTCTGAGAGGTGACAGATGGCCTGAGTTATTATTATTTAATGTTTTTCCACCATGGCACTGCCCAGACAGAAAGTGGGGAAGGGAGCCAATACTAAAGTTGTCTATTCTTTCCATTATAGAGAAGAATTCCTAATTAAAGCTAAGAGGAAACAGCAGGGAGGAAGTTGTTTTCCTTCCCTTTACATTATTTTGAATTTTTCTCCACCTGTTTGTTTTTCAGGAAATTTTTGGATGTCTTGAGGATTCTGTGGACAACCCTTGACTGCTGCCTCTGTTACATTGGACACTGCACCTCAGCCCCGGAGTGACTTTCAGTGTGACCCCTGGAGTGACCCCATGTGTGACCCCCGGTGTGACCCCCGGTGTGACCCCCGGTGTGACCCCCGGTGTGACCAGGCGCGGCCGCCCCCGTTGCCAGGGCAACGCGTCCCCGCCACTTCCGGCCGAGGGCGGCGCGGCGCGATGACGCCATCACCGCGCGCCGCCGCTCCCCGCCCGCCGCCGCCGCCGGAACCGGAGGAACCGGAGCCGCCCCCGCACATGCGCAGAGCGGGCGCCCGGCGGCCCGGGCCTCGCTCCGCCCGGGCCCGGCGCGGCCATGGGCACCACGGTGAGTGCGGGGCACGGCCCGGCGGGCGGCGGGGCCCAGGCCTCGCCCTGCGGCGGCGGCGGCAGCTCCGCCCCGGGGCCCGGCGATGCGGCAGCGCTCGGTCACTGCCCGCCGGGCCCGGGGGTTCCCGTCCCCGGGGTGAATCGCGGCCGTGCGGGGCCGCCGGGGAAGGCCGGGCCGAGCTCCCTCCCGCAGCTCGTTCCCCGGGCGGCCGCGGTTCCGTTCGGGATCGGGCCGATGGAGGAGGAGTTGGCGTTTCCGCCGCTCCCGGCGCTCGTCCCTCGGCTCTAACCTTTATTTGTCATTGTCCCCAACCTTGTGCGGCTCCTCCTGCAGCGCCCGGGGCCCGCCGGAGGGTCCCGTCAGCTCCGGGCGTTCCGGGGCTGCCCGCGCTCCTCCTCCGGGAGCGGGGAGTGCCCGGGGCTCGGCGGAGCCCGCCCGGAGCGCCCGGTGGATGCGGAGATTTCCGCTCCTCGCCCAGCGCTCCCTCCCTTCCGAAAGGCGAGCGCTGAGAACTCAGCTAAACACAGAGTTATTCGCGTGTTTCACGTCCTGCCGAGCCCAGCGTGACGGCGGCCTGCAGGACACAGAGGTGCCCCCAGCTGGAATCCTGTGAGCTGGGGGAAAACACCGAGTTGGCCTCCGAAATCGTGGAGGGGTGTCCAAACCTGTTGGTGGGCATCCCGTGCAAAATACAGACTGGGGGATAATCACAGAACCACGGAAGGGTTTGGGTTGGAAGGGACCTCATCCCATCCCACCCCAGCCATGGCAGGGACACCTTCCCCTATCCCAGGCTGCTCCAAGCCCTGTCCAGCCTGGCCTCGGACACTTCCAGGGATCCAGGGACACCCACAGCTTCTCTGGGCACCCTGGGCCAGGGCCTCCCACCCTCACAGGGGAGGATCTGCTATTCCATATTCAGTTTGGAAAGTCTGTGCTCCCTGCATCATGTTTCATGTGCCCCAGAACAGTCTGTGGCAGGAGAAGGTGACCAGCACGAGCTGGTTGTGATTTTCTGTCCTGGCATTGAATAGCAGCTCACTGATTGTTCCTAGCATGGATCAGGAAGCTGGAATCCATCTATTTGCTGAGTGTTGGATTCTTTTTAGAGTCTTTATGGACTTAGAAATTCATGCTTGAGGAGAGGCCTAGTAATTGTAAGCAGTTTAATGCACAAAATGAGCAAACTGACAATTATTGTGCCCTTTTGTCTTTTAGATCAGCTCCTGTGCAGAGAGTTGTGAGTTTATGAAGCGCTTCAGCAGCTTCTGTCACTCTTCCTAGAAGGAGTCACAGGAAAACTTCAGTCTTTTGTTCCAAGAATTCAGCAGCATCCCAGAGAGGCATCGGAGCCTTGACCTGCTGAGTGGATGGCAGCACCCCTAAAATGTAATAATTCAGAGTTTCTTTTGTCCTCCCAATGTTGATATTTGAGTTCTTTCAAAGAGCATGAACCCACCAAAAGCTGTTCCCGTGGTGGCCACAGTAACTGTGCGAGAGTTTGTGGAAGCTGTGGAAAACTTTGTGTCCTGCTGGAGGAAGTTGCAAGGAGAGCCTGCATCGTCAGGAATTGAATGCTCTGAATCCCCAGCATGTGATTTTTGACCTGTCTTGCTTTAGTCCTCCAAAAATATCCCTGAGAGCAAACGCTGAGCACTTCATACCCATCATGTGGGAAGTGTGTGGGGTCACATGCTGCAGGCACAGAACTGGGTTGGGTTTAGGCAGTGCTGGTTCAGTGTCTGAGCAGTTCCTGTGCCTTGCAAAAGCCACATTTCTGATTGGCATTTCCTGGCTCCAGACAGGAAATGGGGCAAGAGGCACCTCAAATTATGAGGGTGTCTGTGATGATTGAGGAGAACCCTTGGTTTCCTAAATTCTTTAAATCAGAATTTAGCCCCTAGTCCTTTTTGGTAATCCCTGGTCCGTGTAGAGCCAATTCTGCCTCACGTTTCTCTAAGAGCAAAAAGGATTTGGAACGTGGGGCTGAGCAGGAGAGATCAGAACGGAAATTTCCATTTCCATGGAATTTGAGGCAGGAAACAGGGCAGAGACTTCCCCACTGAGACACATTGAATCAGAGAAGGATTTTGATATCCAAAATACAATTTCCTGCAGCTTTATCATTTGCTCTGTGGTTAGTTCTGTTAGTAATGAAACTAAAGAATTCTTGAAGTAATTCTTGAATTGGTTTTAATTTTAAGAGCAGTCAGATTTTTGGTTCAACAAAGGAAAGATCTGCCTGGATCTGAACACTTGGGTGTGCGAGGAGTCTGGGGAAGTCCCTGTTGTTTTCCAGCATTATCTGATGGGTGCATTGTCATTTCATAATTCCCGGAATTTGGCACATCAGAAGCCTGGGGTGAAGCAGAGAGCAGCTCAGAGGTTCCTGCTCATCACTCACACAACAACAATGGGTGTGTGGAAGGATGTTAAGATTATAAATCCTAAACACTGCAGAAGATCAAGATAATTTCACTTATCTCTGCAGGTCCCCAAGGAGAGAAATAAACAGGTGGATGCCTTTGAAAGGCTGCCTGGCCTTGCCTTGCAGTGACAGTGAGAGCACAAGGCTGGCCTGAGCCAGGGGAGGTACATCCTGTGGAGTGTGAAAAACATGATTGCCTCATTGTTCTTCCAAGACCTTCCATTATTTTCCCTTTGTTTATTTGGTGAAGCTTTGCCAAGTTTGGAAATGAGCACAAATCTGGAATCCACTTGTGAAAGTACTTGGAGAACTCTTTTTCTTTCTTTTAAAGGAAATACGACCCAATGCAAACACATACATTAATATTACTGCTCTCACATTAATATTATTGCTCAGGTGGGTGGGCTCTTGCAGGGTGGCTGTTAGATTAGGGAAGATCTATGAATTATATCTATGATCTATATTATAATCTATGAATTAGCCAGGGTGATTTCAGACCAGGCCTTTTTGCTGCATTAACACTGGATAAAGTTTGTAACAGGCTACAACTGGTGCTGTCTGGGGAATTTATTTGGAATCTGGCGTGGAAATAGAGTGAGTTTGTGTGGGGAATAAGAAGCAAAAGGGCAAAACAAAGATGTTTTAAGGGAAGGAGTTGAGGTTCGGAAGGCAGCTGTGAGTGCTGATGCTGGAATCGGCCGGGGTGAGTTGCTCTACTCCACGGCTTCAGGAGAACCGAAGCTTTCTGTTGTCTGTGTTATTTAGAGAAGATTTCTCTCGTCTGTGTTGTTTATCAGCACCAAAGCCGAGAGTGCTCACTGTGCCTCCCTCCCGCAGGTGTCTCCCTCGGCGGACATCCAGCCCAGGCTTAGCAGTGCCGTGTCCCGCTGCCTCCTGATATGTGCCCCGGTGGCCTGGGGCGGGCTGCGTGGGGCAGGGCCCGATGCCGGTGATCCCCATTCCCCGGCGGGTGCGCTCGTTCCACGGCCCCCACACCACCTGCCTGCACTCCGCCTGCGGCCCCGTGCGCACCACGCACCTGGTGCGCACCAAGTACAACAACTTCGACATCTATCTCAAATCGCGATGGATGTACGGCTTCATCCGCTTCCTGCTGTACTTCAGCTGCAGCCTCTTTACCTCCATCCTCTGGGTGGCTCTCTCGATCTTGTTTTGCCTTCAGTACCTCGGCATCCGCATCTTCCTGCGCTTCCAGTACAAACTCTCCATCATCCTGCTCTTGCTGGGGCGGAGGCGGGTGGACTTCAGCCTCATGAATGAACTGCTCATCTACGGGATTCATGTGACCATGCTGCTGGTGGGGGGGCTGGGCTGGTGTTTCATGGTCTTTGTGGATATGTAAATAAAACCAAGAGCATGTGGGATCAGGAGGTGATTTTTCTTCTACCCCCGAAATGTGTCAATATCCTCTACTCTTTTTTTTTTTTTTCTTCTTTAATATAAATTAACTTATTTCTCAGTGCTATTTTTTTTTTTTTTTGTGGATAAATGAATGTACTTGTGTCTGGAATTTGTATTTCTTTGAAGGCTGAGGTGTCATTTTGAGTATCAAAGTGCAACACTTGATTGGGTGTTTTATTCTTTGCACATTGCAGGTTAGTATAAGTTTCTTTTAATCCATAAGAGCCTATTTTGCTGCTGTTCCTGTATTCCTGTGGCCATGAAAAAGGCAATGATTTAGCTGGAGGACAGAAGCCAGATAATTTTGCACTCCACACTCTTAATCCATCTTCACTGTTTTCCTAAAAATATTCCTTAATGTCTCAGGCATGTAATAAGTATCTTTCTTGTAGATTTTCATTTTGCATATTCCAAATAAGAATCTGGGCCCAAAATTCCAGACTATAGGGCTTTAAGGGTTTTTTTTCCCTCTTATTTTTAGATTTATGCAAGACATTTGCCCCACTCTCCTGTTTCATCCACTTTAAGGTGATTATGTAGCTTTGCATGGCTTTGTCCTTTTCAGGCATTTAGTGCTGAGTAATTGAGTCTTTCCCTAACAGCACAAATCCACAGGAGGGATGGGAGCAGGGATTGCTATCATGTGCTCCTGAAATTCCCAGTCACGGCAAATATGTTCTCATTTTGCAGTGATTAAGGGGGACCCATTGCAATGATCCTCAGTGTTCAGATCCTGGCATTTGCCTCTACTTCTCCCCAAATTGATTAGTTCCAGCTTTCTCACAGAGATTCTTCTGTCTCACGGAGCACAATGAGGTGAGACTGTCTTACCTAGGAGAGATTGGAAGCAGAGAGCAGTCTGAGCTGACAATAATTGTTCCCTGAAATGACACAAATTGTTCTACCTCTGCAGCAGGGAGAGGGAGGGTCACTGCAGAGCGTTACCAACAGCTCAGAAAGGTAGTTTAATTTTAAGCTCAGTTCTACTGGTCTTGATCTAAGATGTCACTGCGCAGTCAGTCAAGTAACTCTATTTCTGGAGCCCAGAAGCTGGCCTGAAGTTTATTTTTATTCTGCTTTTGTTTGTTTGTTTTGCCTTATGATGGAATATTGCCTTTTTCCCTGCATTCTTTAAGGAACTATTTGAAAACAAGTTGGTAAAAATTATGCAGAGCCTTTTTCCCTCCCTCCACAAAATCTTTGGGGTCAGTCATACAGAAATAAGCAAGAGTGAAATTATGTGACTGTTTTTTTATCATCTTGGTCAGAGCTGTGAGTTCCAGTTGCACACAGGGAAAGATCCTTCCCATTTCATCTCGTGAGTGATGCAGTCTTGCTGACATACTTTGGTTTGGAGGCTTGTGGATAGAAAATAGAGAAGCTTCTGTGTGGAGGCCAAAGCTGAAGCACCCCCTGAAATTCTCTCATTATGGAGTGTTACAGATAATGCAGCTGAACAGCAGAGCTGAATAAATAATGGCCATGGTGGTGTGAACTTTAGATCAGCCCCGAGAGAGCCAAAGGCTCTTTCTGCAGCAAAGATGTAGCATCAGCATCTGTCACAAACTGGTGTCTGGAACTTTCCTCCCGACAGAGAGCTCCCCAGAGCCTTTTCTGGGATTGTTCTGTGGACCTCAGACCCTGAATGTCCTGTAGGTCTGAGCTCCAGCTCGCTCTGTGTGCAGAGAGAGATCCCAGTAATGCCCAGCCCGGTGCTCCCCTGCCCGGTGCAGCTCCCAGGCTGGAGCAGCACAGCCTGGAGAGGCTCTCAGGGTGGCTGTGCTCCAGAATTCCTGCACAAAACCTGTCACAGCAAACAGCCCCGGTGTGGGCTGGGAGAACCGGGATCCTCCTGGGGCGGTGGGACCTTGTTTCACCTGGGAGTGGCTGAACTGCAGCAGTCCTGGGGTGATTTGGGGTGATGTTTGTGCTCCCGTGCCTGGCTGTGCTCTGTGATGGACACACTCAAGGTGTGGGCTCTCTGCAGGCCATGAACTTCTCTGCTCTCACGGCGTTCTTTGAAAACCCCCACAGGAACAGGGTGACACAAGCGGCTTTGATGTGTGTGAGCCTGTAAAGCAGAGCAGCGATCATGCGATTAACACATGAATAGCAGGTGCCTCTTCCAGCGCTAATTTGGTCAAGGAACAAAGGAGCTTGCGGGTACAAGAAGTCTCACAACCTTTTTTTTCATCACTTGTAATTTGACTGCGAGCCAGCTGCTTTATTCCATAAATATGACAGCCTGAGGGAGCCTTTTCTGAGCTGTCCCTGCTGAGCCGGGATGGGGGATCTGCCCTGGAGCTGGAGCCTCCCAAGGTCAGTGCTGGAGGCTGAGCCCCAGTGCCAATGCAGATATGGGTGAGTGAGTGATGCTGAGCATAACCAAGTTATCACACAGCGTTAAAATCTCATCTTGGGAGCCTTGGGTCATTATCACGTCCTTGGTGCAGGGAGTGGGAGACTGAGCCTCGCTTTTACACCTTCCTTCAATAAACCCATGCTGGCTGCTCAGATTTCCACTGGCCCTGTGCTCTGAGGAATAAGGACATGTCCTTGTTAAATCATGAAAAATAACCTTTGCCAAGTGCCCAGATGTTCCTCCAGAGACACCCTGAGGCTGAGCTGCTTTAGCTCAGTGACTCCAAAGTCTCAGTGACTACAAAGGTGGCCAAGTACCTGTGCTGAGAATGCCCTGAGGATCAGCTCTCCTGTGGCAAACAGAGTTAGACAACCCCAAAATGAAGTAATTGAGGTGGCCCCAAAGGCACCATGATGTTCAAAAATCTCTGATTTTTGGTCAGTACCAGCACTTGGACACCTCGGTGGTGTGATCCTACCAGCACATTGGGGAAGTGAAGTCGCTGTGAAGTCGTGCTGGCAAGGAAGAGGAATTAATTTTCAACGTATTTGTTTTATGATGTAATAATTTAGACATTTTAGCTCTACCTGAGTGGAGCAATATTTGGCACTTTTCCTCTTCAAAGCATTTTCCAACTGGAGCTAATTAAACCTCACAACATCCCCAGGAGGTTGCACAGTAAGTAAGATCTTGGGAATGGTTCAGAATGTAAATTCATTGGTTTTAATTTTTTTAAAAAAGCTTTTAGGATTATTTTGCCAAAGTATTTCTTTCTTGCAGAATTGAGATTCCTAAACTTTCTTAGAAGCTGAAAGGGAGCCAAGCCACAGCCGAGGAAGGGAGAAAGAGGCAGACAAAATGTTGTATTAACTTTATGCAAAGAATAAGTTGAGCTTTTCCCCCCTTTAATTTAATTGAAAAACCTGGCAATTTTAATAAAGGGACACACAAAGTGTTGTAGAATACAAATAAGGAAACAGGGGAAGCTGAACTTTCTGCTTTTCAAGAGTGGTTTATAATATTTGCCAGAAATATTTCAGGTTGAGCAGGTTCTTCCAAACTGTGCCTCGTTGGGGAAGTTCATGTTCTTTTGGGTATTTCACTCTTTCCAAATTCAGTGTTGGGAGGAATGGATCAGGCTCCAACATATATTAAGTCTATTAAAAATATAGATGGCTTTAACTCTAAAATTATTGCAATTTTCATTTCAGCATTCCTTCATGCAGATTCCATCTTCAACAGCAAGAACAGATGGTTTGCTTGGACTTTTCCTTTCTTTCCACGTTTGGTCTTTAAACATTGCTATTCTACATCATGGGTTAAAAACACCCTTAAGACTAATTAGAAAAAAGAAATATTAGAAATACTGATTTGGGAGAGTATGTCCATGGCAGAGCTATTCCAAAGCCTTTGGAGAATGAGTCCTGCTGGCTCCAGAGCTTCCCGAGTGTTTGGGTGCCAGGGGGATCCCTGAGGAGCCGTGCGGTGGCGAAGCCGCCTTGGGCCTGTTGCTCAGTCTGGGAATGTTGGAAGGAGACTGAAGTGTTGGAGTTTCACCTCGTTAACTCTTCAGAACATGGCACCAGCTGGTGTTTTGGGTGCCTGTAAGATTCTGTATGAAACATGCCACCTACATTAAACTTGGGTTGTTAACATGTTGGTGGATGGGTTGGGAAGAAAAAGGAAGAATTTCCTCTTCTCGTGGTGGTATCGCTGTGATGTGGGGATGGCTGGTGGTTGCATGGCAGGCTGGGAGCACAGTTCAGGCTGAAGGCTGGACTTGATCTTGGAGGTCTTTTCCAAAATGAATGACTTTGTGATTCTCAGATACAGGGCAATGCAGGGTAGAGGGGATGGAAGGAGCTGTCGCTTCCCACTGAGAGCACAGCAAGTAATTCCTAGGAGGTGCTGTCTTTCCTCCTTTCCCTGGTGGAGCTGAGCTTGCTGTGCAGAGCTGTGGTTTCAGGACACAGTTGTGATGCTTCCTATGGGAACAGAGGAATATTCCTGTATGGTGGACTCTGTCATTCCTATTATTCCTGTGTGGAAAATACTACAGTGATGTTCAACAGCATGAAACCCTAAAATAGATGCTGGACAGGACTTTTCTCCAGTGACTGGCAAAGTTGGAGCCCATGGAGCACAGGTTTTGGAGACCTGCAGGACCATTCCAGACCAAACTGGAGACATATTTGTGTGGATAGAGCAGCCCACCATCCCTGTGTGTGTAGGAGATGCTCCTTTCTCTCATCCCAAGAGCTGAAGAGTCCCAGGGCAGAACTTGAAGGGGAAGGAGGTTTCTGAGAGGGAGGAAGATTTGGACAAGGGTGGATGTATTTTCACTTTCAGTAATATGTGGATATTGAGCCTTTGCCATCTCCTGGGGAAGAACTTGTTTGCTCAGTTCCTAGGAGGAGCTTTGGGGCCAAGTTTTGTCCCAGTTTGTAGCTGCAAGTCTCAAAAAGTCACCAGGAACAGACTGGAAAAGAAACCAGCCTCTCACCCGCCTGAATGCTCACTGCAATTCTTCCCAGGGCTCTCCTACATCACTGACTTGATTTCCCTCCCTCCTGGGGAGGAAGGAGACAGTCTTTACTTCCAGTTGTGGAGAAGAGCACAGCACATTTCCCTTCAGGAACAGCTTTGGCTGTTCTGGAGCCTGCAGCACGCACAGATAGAACGCTGTTCCAGCGAACACGTTGCTGGAAAATATGAAGCCTTGTTATCTTTCTGCGTTTTTATTTAGCCAAACAAGGTTTCCATAGCTCCTGGACAGCTCTGCTGCTGGGGGAAAGAAAAAAAAACCACCCTGTCATTTCTTCACCTGCCAACTCTCTGCACTAATTTTGTCTCCCTGCTTCAAAGCGCTCGTCGTGCCCAGAAAACGTCAGTTCAAAGCGAAGTTTTGTCCAGTAATGAGCCAGTGAAAATTGTTCAGTGTAAGATCTCCTTGTGCAGCTCTCAGAGCTGTGCTGAGGTGGGAGCAGAGCCGGGCACTGGGGTCTGCTCTGAGCTCTCTGCTCAGGAGGCTGCAATCGGGGCTGATGTTCCACAGGAGCAGCTCTAAGGGAGCAGATGAAAGGAGCATCCCTCGCTTCCTGCATCTTCCCAAGTGATAAATTCATCTGCTGAGGAGAAAAAAACCACCCCAGCCCTTGCACAAGGGCTGTAGGAACAGGACACTTCTCTGTGCTGATGCGTGTTGGGGTCTGCAGAGCCTCTTCCCCTGCTGACCTCCACCCCACACCGCCCCAGGGCGCGCTCCCAAAACGTGGGATGTTCCCTGGGCTGGGGAAGTGTGTGAAAGGGAGCTGCTCCTGCCAGGGCTCAGCCTTGTGACAGGGCCTGCAAGGGCCACATCCTGACCTTGGATGCACAAGACTGTAGTAAATCAGAGCCTCTAATGCAGCCAAAAGCCAGCTTTTCCCTGCAAGGAAAACACTGTATGTAACACCAAGAGACAAATACCAAAGTCCTTAGCTGGTTCTCGAAAAAGAGAAATAAATCTCCCATTGGCCCTGGTGAGAGTTTTGCCTGAGTAAGGACATCCAGATTATGCATGCTAATTAAATGAACGACCCATCCCTTCAGAGTCTGCTCTCTGCTGGGAATTCCCCTCTGAGTAACTTGCTCCCAGTGAGGAAAGGAGTTGCATGAAAAATTTCCCAGATGGTGAATCTGTTAGAGAAAATCACAATCTGTTTGTGGCTTTTTCAAACAAAAAAGAGCACAGGAGACGCTGCGGAATAAATTTGTTGTTGCAAACCATTTGCTCGGTAATGGGGAGAATTTAGATGGGCAAAGAGATTTTTTATTTTTTTTATTTTTTTTTCCAGAGGAGTCTTATCTCCCTGCCTCGAAAAATGAGCAACGGTTTAAAAAATAAATGCCAGCGATGTATATTTGAAAAGCCCAGCGCGGTTACTTTAATGCTGCCTGTTCGTTTATTCTGACATCAAGGGTGTCTGAAGCCGCCGGGGGACAGCAGCCTCATCCATGCAGAGCTCCCGAGGAACAATTGCTGCTGTGTGCAGCACAAAGGGGCTGTTTCACTGCCGTGTCCTGCTGGGTGCCCTGCCAGCATCCCTGGGCACAGGGACCCACGCAGCCCCGGGCCCCCGGCCAGCCCCGGGCTCTGCGGCCAAAACCAACCCCGGGCGGTGCGAGGGGCTCGGGGAGCTCTGGGGTGATGGAGCAGGGGACAGCTGGGCCATGGGGCCAGGCAGGAGCAGCACAGGGGAGCTCTGGGGTGATGGAGCAGGGGACAGCTGGGCCATGGGGCCAGGCAGGAGCAGCACAGGGGAGCTCTGGGGAGATGGAGCAGGGGACAGCTGGGCCATGGGGCCAGGCAGGAGCAGCACAGGGGAGCTCTGGGGTGATGGAGCAGGGGACAGCTGGGCCATGGGGCCAGGCAGGAGCAGCACAGGGGTGCCAGCTGTGCCCCAGGAGCTGCAGCTCACTGCTCCTTCCTGCAGCCCCTCTGGAAGAGGACAGCACCCAGGGAAGGGACTGGCACTGTGGAGAGCTCGGATCCATCAGCACATCCCTGCCTGCGCTCTGTCTCTGCTGCCCCACTGCTGTTGCCTGGCCACGTTTCGCTTCCAATCTGAATTTCATAAAAAGCTCCGAGCCAAGAAAAATCCTTCCAAGTTTGTCTTTTTTTTTTTTTTTTTTTTCTTTTTCGTTTAAACTTCAAATGAGCACTGCTTAATAGTTTCTTGGAAAGGCGTTTGCTTGCAGTTCTGTGCAATGTAGGCACTGTTACTTCCTTCTTTTCCATGTGAGGCTGACTGCAAACTGTCTGGTGGCAAACATGAAACCAGCATTGTGCAATGGGGATGGGGATGAGGGGAGGGAGGGGGGGAGCAGCACAGGCGGTGAAAAAGGGTCGGAATTTTCAATGTGGAGCTTTCCCAGCAAAACTGATGGGGAATTCTTGTGCATACATTGCTTTAATCAGCCCTTTTAATAACATCAGAAGTGCTGGGAATTACATAACCACGCGCTGTCTGGGTTTTGCTGGGTTGTTGAGGGGAGATTTATGTGCCTTCAGGTCTTGCTGAGCCTCAAGGACTGAGGGTCCAGCACGAGGCACGACAGGGACTTGCCCAGGGTTCTGTGCTCCAGCCTTTCCCTGCAAACAGAGCTGGTAGCACTGATTTGCCAACAAATTTCCTATTTACTGTTCACCAGAGCATCAGTTGTGACAAATAGACAGAAGAAGGCAGCATTTCACTGAAAGCATTTTATGTACTGATTAAGGCACTGTACAAAGAGCTCCTCTGGGTACATGGGGAGTCTAAGTCGCTATTGCAGCATTTGGGGGGGGGGGGGGGCTGCTGTGGGGGCTTTGCAGGTCAAAAATCACCAGAATTGATGCATTTCTGCACTCTGGCTCTGCCCAGAGCCAGAGGAGTGCACTGAGTGCTCTTTGCAAGAGCAGAGGGGTGGTTTCCACAGAGATTGATTGTTCGAGTTGTGCCCGTGCTCACACATTGTGAACGCCCTCGGAAAGGGCTGGGTGCAGAGAAAACACAGGATAATTTTTCTGATCAGTAACGACATGATAGCCATGTGCTGCAATAAGGACAGGAAAATTTCATGCTTCAAGGACCGTGGCTGCTTCCAGAGAGGGCAGGAGGGGGCTGGTGCTGCTGGGAATGGTGGGCATGCAGGGAAGGGATTGAGGATTTTTGGTCTCTCCCTTTAAAGCATCAAGCACCAAAGAAGCAAGACCTGAACCCCTGGTTATAACTCTGTGTAAATGTCTAATTCTGCTGCAATCAGTGGCAAACTCTCAGCACTTTCAGCAAGGTCAGGGTTTCACCTTGTTTCCTCTCAAACAAACCTGCCTCTTCTTGGGGAAATAAATAAACCAGTTGAAGGCAAAGCCCAGAAGGTCAAGTTGCAACATTCAAACCTACAGAAGATGTACATTGTTTGTGTCCTGTGTCACACAAGAAATATGAGGCCAAACCCTGAATTCCCTCATTTCAGGCCTCTGCTGTGGGATTTTTCCCAGGCTGACTCTGCTGTAATTCCTGGGCTGCTGCTCCTTTCTGGCTGGTGCAAGGGGGCAGCCCATGGATGGGAGGAAGGTAAATTTGCTTTTCCAATGTGAAGGGCAGGCACAGGGGGTTGAATTCAGCTCAGATGGACAAGCTGCACCTCCCTGGGGGTCCAAAAGCCCCCAGCAAGATAAAAGAATGGTTTGGAGAAACCTGCAGGTCCGTTCCTGCAGGTCCTGCTGGGCCAAGGCCCCCAACACCCGAGGCTTGAGCTCCACATTGGTGACGGAGTGCAGTGAGGCCACTGAGGACAGAGATGGGCAATGAGCAGGTTCGGTCAGGAAGAATTTCTTCACAGAAAAGGTGGTGAAAGGTTGGAAGGGGCTGCCCAGGGGGGTGGTGGTGTCCAAGGAAGGGCTGGACGTGGCGCTCAGAGCTCTGGGCTGGGTGACGAGGCGAGGATCGGTCTCAGGTTGGACTCGATGGTCTGGGAGGGCTTTCCCAGCCTCAGTGGCTCTGGGATTCTGTCATTCTGTTCACAGCATGCCCATGACCTTGAGCATCTTTTCCATCCTTCCAGCGCATGATTCGGGGGAGAAAGCAGGGACGGGGGCGGCGGCACAAGTATCGAAACGTTTGTTCAGCAATTGCTGCAAAAAGAAAAACTCGCTTCAATCCGCAGAGATGCCAACTGAATTTTTGTTTTGTTTTGGTGCTTTGGAGGCGAGCCAAAAGCGGGATGTTGTGAAGTCTTCGGCAGCTACTGCCTGCTTGTTCCATACCAAGCATAACTCCGGCTGTATTTTTATCGGCAAACTCGGTCCCACGCACGAGGATGTGCAAACGGGAGCCGGGGCTGCGCTCCCGGGGCACCACGGGGCAGAGCCTGCACCCGGGACATGCCCCCAAAGCTCACCCCTGCTCCCTGCCAGCTCCAGGAGGAGATGGAGTGGAAAGGGGGAGAAGCAGCAGCTCTGTTCCTATTGGAAAGGGGGAGAAGCAGCAGCTCTGTTCCTACATGAAGGTCCCAGGGCAGGTTACAGGCTTGCAGGGAATTTCGGGGATTGCTTTTGGCATTGGGATTGCTTTTGGCTGGGGCGGTTTGTGCTTTGTCAGCACAAGGGCCTCTTCTCTCCCTTGCACAATAGATCGCCGCTGGGTATAAATAGCCTTTCGTGCCTGTCACCTCGGTGACTTTAATGGCGATGCCCTGATTTATCCCTGCTTCCAGAGGATGCTTCAGGTGTGTGCTCTCCCCCCGGCACCGAAGGCACATTTAAATTAAACTCCAGTTTGAGAGGTTCTAAGCCTGGCACTCTAAGGCCGGGGTTTTAGCGTTTTCCGAAGCTGGGATGGCACGAGGGGGAGAAGCGAGGCTGCTGTCGCTGTTTAAGCACTACAAGTGTTGCCTTCACAAAGGATCAGTGCTCGGAACGGGGAGACATCTTAAGAATGTCTGACAAATATATGTACATTCGGGGACCACGAGCCTCGCAGCCGTAATCTGATGAAGGGAATTGAACATGACAGAGCTCCACGGGGGGATTGAACCGATGCTTTACCTGCCTCCAACCAGCCCCTGCATCTCTGGGGTGGGACAGAGGGGCAAGGAGGAAATGGGGGCTCTCTCCTGTCCCTCCTGTCTCTTTGTCCAGCTTCACATCTCGCTCTCATCGCCGCGTCACAGCCCCAGCACCGCAAGTGTTATCAATATATGATTTATCTCAGGGTGCTACAGAATCCCAGCTCCTGTGACAGGAGATCTGTGCTGAGATCTGACCAGGTGGCCCAGTCCATCCCTCAGCCCTTTGCCTTGCCTGCACCCTGGTTGCCCCTTTGTTCCCAAAAAACGCCCCCGAGGTGACTATGGATGCCTTTTTAAATGCTCATCGTCACATTATCCATCAGATACATATTTACAATCATTCATTAAATTAGGATGTACGTTTCATTCTTCTTTCTTAGAATATTAATGCCTACTCCTGGCTGAAATGCCATATGAATATTCATTAAAAAATCAATCAATTCCTTTGCCAGGAATGATGTCATTTGAGCAATAACTGAAGCAGTAATCGAGCATGCTATGAAAAAACGATGAATGCCATCAGATCTAATGTTTATTGAACTCCGTGTGGGTAAATCACAGCAGGTTTTTTCCCAGGCTTTTGTGTGCAGTCGCTGGTGCTCCAGTTCCTCCTCCTGCCTGGTGCCAGGAGCCCAGCCCAGCCCCAGCAGGAGCAGGAGCACCTCGGAGCAGGTGGGAGACATCCCACAGGGATGGATGGGCCTGGGGGCCGGGCAGGACCTCACAACCCTGCCCAGCTCCTCCTGAAGAGTGGCTTAGACATTTGTCTTATAACAATGGGAAAAATCATTGTGGGAAACCTGGAAAATCAATCAGCTGAAGGCTTCTTCCCAACAGATCTTTGGCTGGCAAAGCTCTCTCCCCTCTCCTGGAGTGTTGTCCTGGGTGGGCTGAAGCAGTGGCTTTTCTTGGGGTGCCCTCTCTGCTTTAAAGGTGCAGCTACCAGGGCAAACACAGAATAAAGAGTAACAATACACTTCAGGAGGGATCATTATTACTCTAAATTTTCTCAGACCAAGACTGTCTCAACAATAGCGAGGGAGCTGTGCCAATGCACAGGCCCTACTGCAGCTCCCGTGATAAGATCACACCCGAGTTCTGTGGGAAATATGAAGAGACTTGGCTTAACTTCAGCACCAAGAGTCACTCGATCCCTCACAATAAAATTCCAGACCATCTCGTGTCCAGCAGCAATATTCCAGGAGATGTCTGGGCTGCTCTGTGCCCCTGCCTGGTCTGTTGTCAGTCACCAAGACACGAGCACAGCTTTGCTGGTTTCTCTGTCCACCTGGCACTGTGAGCGAGGAAAACCCTCCCGTGGGTGTGAGCCCATTCCAGCGGGGACAGAGCCTGCCGGTGACACCGGATCCCAGCGGAGGAGGAGGAGGAGGAGGAGCAGGAGCCAAGGTTACCTGCTCCCACCCCCAGCACTGCAGCACCAACTCGTGAATCAGGTTCTGACAGCGCTGACTTGCTGCATCAGTCACATCACAGACACTTCAACCCAAAATATTCCTCTACAGAAAGGAAGGGGAAACACAGACCGATTATGCCAGTCTCATTTACATGCTTAGCTTAGAAAAATCAAATGCCTGACTCTGTCTCTGGCAGTTTCACGCTCTCATCGAGGGTATCATCATCTCCTGCAGAGCAGACACGTGGCCAACTCCTTCCCTTTCCACCTGGCCAGAGTTATTTGCCCTCCAAGGATGACCTGAGCATCTTGATTTAAAGGCATCTCACTTGTGTTTCTGAGCACCTACGTCAGAAGTAGTGAGGGGTGTAAGAGGATCTGTAGGGAGAGCCTGAGCACCATTTATTGGCTCAGCGGTCAACTGAGTGGTCAGCTTTAAATGAATTAAAATTATGAACCAAGAAAGACTTCAAAAAATTGATGGTTTTATCAAAGAAATGAGTCACACTCTGTGAGAGGCCTCAGAGAGTGTGTGAGGGGTTTGGGTTGAGATACATCATGAGGTGTTGCTCGATGTCCCCAAATCCCCCAGGCTGGCCACAGACACCCCTCCACATTACAGGGGTGCACAGGGAGCAGCTTTACCTCCTCTGCCAGACCCAAAAGAGAAGCTCATTTCCACTTTTCCAAACTCTTTAAAACAAACCCTGACTCCAGTGCAAAGCTGCAGCAGGAGTGAGTCCCTTGGAGAGCTGCCCCAGCCCCCCAGGGCTCTTGGATCCGGCACTAACGGGACGTCTGCTCCCACAGCCAAGTGTCAGATGGTTCATCTGGGGAGCAGAAATCATGGGCAGAGCTCAGAGAGAGAGCAGGCAGCCAGAGCAAGCCTGGTGGAGTCCTGTGAATTGCGCCAGCTTGACTTAAATACCATTTCTGAGCTTTAGAGGCAATTAAATATCAACATCATTTACCAGACGAGGTTCCATCCACCAGCACGTTGTTGAGTCTTTAAGATGAAAGCAGATACTTTTATGGAAATTTATTTTAATGCTGCTCCTGGGAGAACAGTCTGCAGGCAGTGTCCAGGGAGGTCAGAAGCTCCCAGGCTGGCAGCCTCAGCTGAGCCAGGCTGTGAGTACCTGCCACGAATTAACACAGCCAGAAAATGCCTCCCAGGGCTGGGCTTTCTCTTCTCCCACAGAGAAGAGTGGTGCACAGGCACCACACCATTATATAATAAATAATTAGTAAAACAGGCCAATGATACATGATTTTCTGTTGTTGCCCTGCTCTCACCTCGGGGGACCCAGCTGGAAACAAGCGGTGCCTTGAGCTTCTGGAGCAATTCTCCCGGCAGGATCTGAAGGATTTCTCTATTTACTAACAAGTAAAGCCTTTTTACACACAGCCTTGTGCCAGTTTAGTCAGGACAATGCAGCTGCCTTGGAGACATCTCATTTCTGTTTGTTTTAACTTATTCCTAATCATTTTAATGTAAATCAAATAAGCCTGGCTGGAGTCAAAATAATCCACATCTGCACCGTGTCAGCTGTGTGGCACAGGGTGAAGCTCGAGCCTTGTGTGGAGGCTTCATGTAAAGAACTCAGACATTTATTTATGCTATTCGTAAAAAATAACAACTTTAACTTCACCCTATCCCTGGAAGTGTCCAATGCTGGGTTGGAAAGGGCTTGGTGGAATAAGGTGGAATTCTGGGATAAGTGGAAGGTCTCACTGCCTTGGGTTGAGGTGGTCTTTAAGGTGCCTTCCAAATCATTCTGGGGTTCCATGAACATCTGATTCCATCCCATTTCCCCATGAGTGACTTCTCCATGCCAAGGTGGGAAAGCCCTGGCCAGAGCAGTGAGGTGGGAAAAGCTGGCAGCAGTGCTTCCCTGTCTTGGCTGGCATTTTGGGAGCTGGAGGGATGGAGCTGGGAGAGCTGGAGCCATCACCCCCCTTCAAAGCTGGGAGGGAGAAAACCCCACGGAGAAAAAATGACAGAGCAGAACAGCCACCAAAGACAACAAACAAAAGGCTTTCTTGGGTGAAGAATCATCTCCCTGGGTGCTGTGGCTTTGGCTGAGCAAAGATTTCAGGGGCTCATCCCAAAATGTGGTGTTAAAGCCCCATCCCTCCTGCCACGAGTGGCACCCTGGGGGATGTTCACTGTCCCATCTCTCCTCCCATGTGTGACACTCTGGGTGATGTTCACTGTCCCATCTCTCCTGCCATGGGTGGCACCCTGGGTGATGTTCACTGTCCCATCTCTCCTGCCATGGATGACACTGTGGGTGATGTTCACTGTCCCATCTCTCCTCCCATGTGTGACACTCTGGAGGATGTTCACTGTCCCTCCTGCCATGAGTGGCACTCTGGAGGATGTTCACTGTCCCTCCTGCCATGGGTGACACTCTGGGGGATGTTCACTGTCCCAGCTGCAGTGACAGAGGCTCTTGTCACCACAGGGCTATGTGGCAGAGCCCCCGCAGGGTCATGGCCGGGTTCAGGGAGCTCAAACGCCATCAAAATGCCAAATCTGAGCCCCGGGGCTCCCGGGGGAGCGCTGGGGGCTGACACGAAAACATTGCTGGGCTGGAATGAGACCCCCGTGACCCAGGAGAGATTTACTGCAGCAGGGCTGGAGCTTTCCCAGGGAAATCCACTCCAGCCCCGATGGGAGCAGAGAGAAATCCGGGAGCGGGGAGGGACACGGAGACACCACAACACGGGAGGCCAGCAGGTGAAGAAGTCCCAGGACAGCCACAAACCTCTCCATCTCCATTTTGCAGGAGGAAAGGCGGTGTCAGAGCTGCCTTCAGCCCCGATTTGAGCAGGGTGGCTGAGAGGGAGCACTCGGGGGGTCGGTGCTGCCCCTGCCCTGCTGGCTGCCAGCATCCCCCGGCTCTCCTTTCCTTCAGGGATTGTCTCTGTTCCTACAGCAGCACAACAAGAACTCATCACCTGGCAGAGATCGCTCGGCTGAACGGGAGAGGAAAAGGCAGATCCCTCCGGTAAAATATATAAATAAATAAATAGAATATATTATATTATAATAATATATAAATAAATAAATAAAAATAAATAAATAAATAAAATATAAATATTATAAATTATTATAGAATAATATAATAAATATGATTATTTAATAATATAAATTATTATATATAATATATAAATATATTATATATTATATCTAAGTATATATTTATATAAATATATAAATATATATTTTTATATATAAATATATAAAAAATATATATCTATATATAAAAATATATATAAAAATATAAATAAATATTTATTTATTAATAAATATAAATTATTATATAATTTATATATATATATCAAATATAGGAATAAATAAAGCGCATAAACGAGGGGTTCTGATACATTTTGTTTTGTTATTTGCCACCGTTGACGGCGTTGTGCTAATCCCAGTGAACTCTGCTGGGCTGGAACAGAGCTGCCGTGTCCTCTCCTCCCTCCGTGAATATCAATTGTGCTGGACTGGTGGCTAAATGGGCCATCAAAGGGAGATTTCTGGAGATTTTCTCCACCTACCACAAGGCCTTGTAGTTCACAAATATTGGTCATGCGTTGGGCTGGGGAGATAAAACTTATTCTACACACAAAGCAAACTACAAAAATTCTTGCTGATAAGATAATTGATGTGCTTTGCAAAGTCCTCTGAAGGATTGCTGCAGGGTAAGGAGTCTCCTCGAAAACTCCAGAATTTTTGAATCTTCCAGCATCCCTTCCAGCCCGGAGCTGCCCTGATGGGTGTTCAGGGTGATCCCACCACAAAATGCTGGGGATCAATCCCAGCCATACCCAGGAGCATTCCCACGGCAGCATCTCTGGGGGCAGGAAGATGAGAAAAGACCTTGAAGGTCTTGTTCCTTACCAAATTTGCTGGAAAGTCACGTCCCTGCACAAAATAAAGCAGAGATTGGTGCAGTGATTGATGCTTTGCCATGGGCTGGTCCCCAGCCAAGCTGGCCCCCTCACCCAGGCATCCAGAAATACACCTGGAAATCAAACTGCAAAGTGTATTTTAGCCACCTCCAGTGGCCTTAGAGCCCAAAATTTGGAGAAGGAACAAAATCCCTGTAGCTTTGCAGCGAACAGCAAAAGTTCAGCTGAAGAGCTGCAGCCAGAAAGGGTTAAAGGGACGTGGGATGCTGGAGGATTGTTTCTTCTGCTTCACTAAACCACTGTTCAGATGGAAAAAAAAAATAAAAAAGTTAGCTCTCCTCCTGCAAGAATGTAAATGTTGGGTATTTTATCAAATGATTTCTTCAGCCCTCAAGCCATTCTTCAATTTGAAATGCTAGATTGAAAAAAAAAATTCAGGCAAGAGAGAGAGAGAGAGAGAGAGAGAGAGAGAGAGAGAAAGGAAGAAAATATTTCCGCAGCCCAAGAACACTTTGCAGACATTATGGAAAATGTTGCCTGGTTTGTTTCCTCTACTCACTGAACCAATCTTTCGCATTAAAATCAGCAGAGTAGTAAATAAACATGTTTTCTCTAGCCCTGGAGCCATTCCGAGACATCAAATGGTACTTAAGAAATGTTTCTTTCTCCATCACAGAACACTTTTAAAATGTCCATGGCTGAAGGGAGGGAGGATGCTCCTGGGCTGGAGCATTAACAGCCTCTGCTGTCTCTCAGAGCTGGGGCGGCCCTGGGCGAGTCACAGAGCTGGGGTTTTCTCTCCTCTTGGAGCACTGGTGGAGTTTTCCAGCCCCCCACAGATGTGGATTTCCTGAGCCCCTCAGAGAGGTGCTGGGGCTGTCCAGCCCCACATCCCCGTGCTGAGCCGGAGCACGGAGCTCAGGGGCAGCACCTTGGGACAGCAGGAGCTCGCTGAGCCGCGTCCCCACGTCCTTGGAGCACAGGATGCTCAGGGAGGGACAGGGGGACAGTGCTGGCCACCCCACAGGGATGTTTGACCCCGAGGAGGTGCTTTGGGTGTCTCCCGTGCCAGGGAAGTTCTTGCAGGAGATATTTCTCATATTTCACCTTTCCCTCTTTGTTGCTCCAAGCCCTGTCCAACCTGGCCTTGGACATTCCCAGAGATCTGGGGGCAGCCACAGCTTCTCTGGGCACCCACCCTCCCAGGGAAGGATCCCCAAATCCCTTCTCACCCTGTCCTCTACCAGCTCCAAGCCTTTCCTCCTCCTCCTATCACTTCTTCCTGATGAGCTGATGTTGAGATGCTTCCATGAAAGCCGAGGAAGGGGAGCTGGGGCTGTCACACTGAAGGGTTGTACGGCTGCTCTGCCTCAGAATGAGCTTTGGGGACATATTTCTCATGCATCATTTCTAAAAAAAAAACCAAAAAACAACCAAACCCGAATTTATCTTGAGCAGAAAAGCAAATGTGTTTGTCCTGACCTGACACTGTTTTTTTAAAGTGTCAAGTGCTAATGAAATTCCTCAGCCTTGAGCAGTTCTAGGCATTCAATGCTGATTTTTAAAATATGGGGATATTTTGCTGCAGATTTTAAGGCAGCCTCGAAATGATGAATGTTCGCGAGTGCGAGAGGAAAGAAACTTCCAGATTCAAAGAAGTTCTGACATAATCTCGCATGCAAAGCAGACAGCAAGAGGCTCCTGCTTTAAAGAGGTTTTTTGTTACTCCTTTGAAATTCCTTTAGCAGACGTAAGGCCAACGCTGCACTTTCATCATGCAAATTTGCTGATTTTAATATTTTGGGCTCAGGGAGGCAACAAAGCAAAAGGATTTTTTTATTCTTTTAGGCTATAGGATGAAATTTGGAATGGAAATGTGTCCACAAGGCTCGAGCAGTTCCCCCTCAGATTGCTCTGCTTTTTGTGAGGCTTTAAAGGCTTTTTCTGCAGGAGGAGGGTTTGGAAAAGGAGCTGTGGGTCAGCACAGGGCATCTCCCTGTGACATCAAATCTGGGCTGGGATAAAGACCAAAGCTCCAGTGGCTTTTCCAGAGCATGGAAGCTCATTACATTATGAAATAATCGAGGTAATAAAGGTAAATAATAATAAATAACAGGAATGAGATTAAATTAAAAAGAAATATTAAATGAAGTGAAAAAATAAATGATCAGGTAAAAAAAAAATGAAAAGGAAATAAGGAAATGAAATAAAAAAGAAAAATAAAATTAAACAAAGTGTAAACTGAGGAAATAAAAGGAACTAAAAAACTGAAAGAGCAAAAGGAAATTAAAAATATAAACAGCAAAAAAGAAATAAAATAAAAGAAAGAATAAAATGAGATTTAATATTAAGCAATATAGTAAAAAGAGATAAAAATAAAATAGACTAAAATAAAAATAAAATATACAAAAGTAAACTAGAAATAAAACAAAAGTTTTAAAAAATAAAATAGACTAAAATAGACTAAATAAATAAATAAAATAATATTAAAATAAAATAGAATGCCATGTCATAAAATGTAAAAGAAATAAAATAAAATAAAATAAAATAAAATAAAATAAAATAAAATAAAATAAAATAAAATAAAATAATATAAAATAATATAAAATAATATAAAATAAAATATAACATAAATAAAATAAATTCTAAAATAAAATAAAGAAAATAAAAATTTAATTAAAATTCTACTATTATTCTATTAAAATATAATAGAATAATATGAAATAAAAATGAAATAAAATGAAAAAAATACAATTAAATAAAATGAAAATAAAAAATAAAAAGTAAAAAATAAAAAATTTTAAAAATATAATAAAATAATAAAAAAGTAATAAAAATAAAAAAGAAATAAAATAAAATAAAATAAAATAAAATAAAATAAAATAAAATAAAATAAAATAAAATAAAATAAAATGAAATAAAATGAAATAAAATGAAATAAAATGAAATAAAATGAAATAAAAAGAAATAAAAAGAAATAAAAAGAAATAAAATAAAATAAAATAAAATAAAATAAAATAAAATAAAATAAAATAAAATAAAATAAAATAAAATAAAATAAAATAAAATGTAGAAGCCATTGGGAGCCGGAGGCAGGAGCCCGAGCCCCGCGGGTCCCGCCCCGCTCCGGGCCGTGCCCGCCCCTCCGCGGCCCGGGGGTGGGGGGAGCGGGCCCGGGGGGGCTCGGGGTGTCCATGGCGGGTCCCGCCCCCGGCTCCCCCCGGCTCCTCCCGCGGGTCCCCCCGGGCCGGTGCCGCCCCCCGCTCCCGCCCCCGCCCCGCGGGCGGCCCTGGCGCGGAGCCGCTGCCGGTGCCGGTCCCGCCGGGCCGGTCTGTGCGGCGGCTGCCGGCGCTGCTGGGCGAGGTCAGGGAAAGTCCATGTGAGGAGCGGCTGGAATCACTTCCTGCCGCCGCCCGGCCCCGCCGCGTCAGGCCCAGGGCAGCCTCGGGGGCCGGCGCCCCGCAGGTGAGCGCAGCCCCGGGACCCCGGCCCGGCCCCGAGCCCCGGCCCGGCCCCGGGACCGGCCCCGGCAGCGCCCGGGACAGCGCCGAGCCCGCATCGCCCCCGGGCCGGGCCGGGCCGGGCCGGGCCGGGCTGGGCTGGGCTGGGCTGGGGGGGACGCGCACATCGCGCCCTTCACCCACAGCCCGGGGGTCCCGGGGGGGTCCGGGGAGGGGGGACCCGCCGGGGCTGTGACCCCCGTGGGGAGCGGGGTCCGGGGGCTCGGGCAGTTCCTGCGGCACGGGGGGACCGGGGCTGAGCCCTCCGGGGGCGGCGGGGCTGAGGCGCGCTGAGGGCGCGCTGAGGGGATGAATGCGGGCGCAGGCTCCCACTCGGGCTGCCGGGGGAGGGAAACGCTGCGGAAAGGGAGAGACTGAAATCCAAAACCCGGCCGAGCGCTGACATTGGGGTTTGGGGATGGATCTCCGAGCCGAGGGGTGGCGGGGGCTCACGGGGGTCCCCCGGGACCCGGCGGGGACCCCTCTGGCGCTGCAGCAGCCGGGGCCGGGAGTTGGGTTCGGCTGCGGGAGCGCCGCGCTCCCCTGCCCGCCGCAGCCTGCTGTAGTTACAGCGCTCAAGGACTTCTCCAAACATCTTCCCTGCCCTAGGAAAATCCAACGCCAGCGGTACATCGCGTGCTGCTCCGCCGGCGAAGTGCAGGATCACTTCCAGCCAAGTCTCCATTACCCGCCGGCTCATTAATTTGAATATTCCCTTCTATTTTTTTTTCTTTTTTTCTTTTTTCCCCCCTCTCTCCCCTCTCCTTTCCGGAGGCATTTGCGAGGCTTGTGGGCAGCTTGATGTGCTCGCTGCCTGCCAAGTGTTTGCCTCTCGCCCTGCGTAATTGAGGGGCTGGCGTGCCGGCTTACCTTCTCCAGCTGAAATATTAAACAGCAGGAGAAGCTGGGATCGGTAAACAAACCGGGATGATTGCTGCTGCTGCTGCTGCTGCTCCGTGGGGACACTGCCATGGGGTCCTCAGGAGAACCGGGGCTGCTCCAAAGTGCAGCATCCCAGCTCGCCTCACCCCAAATTTCCTGCTGGATTCGCAGCCTGCTCTGAAATTCTGAAAGCTTTTAACTCAAAAGAGCAAAGCTGAGCTCTTCCTTGTGAGCTGACTTGCTGTGGTTTGCCCAGCTGAGGACAGCAAGGCTGTGACCTCAGGGTAAGGATGATGGAGGTGATAATGCTTGGATTTGAAGTGGCAAGTATAAAAAAAATTAGGGGTCTCATCCTCTTCCTTCTGAGAGTAAATGTCCTTCTGTGGTTATGACTGCTGTGTTTTGGGGTTTTTCCTCCTGCAGAAGCCTTTTAATTAAGGTTTCACTGGGTAAAAGCTGTCCTTTTGGGACACTGCAGGCTTGGGAAGGATTTCTGAAACTTAAAATCTGTCAAAAAAAGCCCTCCCAAGGCAGCTGGAATTGCAGAGAGCAGAGTAAAGCCAGGCATCAGGACAGGAGCAGGGGGTCCCACGGGGGTCAGAGATGTGCTCTGAGTGTTGCTTGGGCTGTGGCTGTGCAGGGCAGTGTTCCCAAAACATTGTCCAGGGCTCCCCAAGCTTTTCCCAGAGCCCCGCTTTGTTCTGAGAGATGGATGCTATTAGCTAAGATGTGTGTGTTGATGCTGGATCATTTTGGAAGTGATATTTTTGGAGCCCTCTGGCAATATAAAAGCCTTTTAGCTCCCCCAGCCATGACTGTGCTTTCCTGAGGGAGCCTGCTGGAACTGGAGGCAGATTTTGTCTCCTCTCGGCCGGTGCCAGTGACAGGGCAGCATCCCCAAGCTCGGGGGGACACGGAGCATCCCCACTGCTTGTAAGTCCAGGAAAGAAAAATCCCTTCTCCTTGAACTTGAGCCTGGCTGGAGCATCCAGGTGAGTCCCTCTGGACTGGGCTTTGGCTCAGATCCCAGTTGGAGGTGTCAGGAGGAGCGAGGCCACTCTGCAGCATTGCTGGCCAAGGAAGAAACACCAGCAGAGCTCCTGCCAGAGCCTGATCCACCCGGAGAGCTCTGGGCTGGCTCGGGAGAAACCTCCAGACTGCGCTTTCCTGGCTGGGGACACAACCCAGCTCACCTTGGAATGGAAATATTTATTTCAGGCTGTCCTGTAGCACAGCCCGTGGTCCCTGCCCGGCCTCCTGGAGGGCTCGGGGATCTGCAGGGATGGGATCAGAGCTGGCCCTGCTGGCACAGCAGCACTGGGGTGACGTGGATTGGGGACAAACATCATGGAACAACCTGGGAAACAGTGCTGGGACTCGGCTCCTGCTTTGCTCTGTGTTTAAAAATATTCGAGCCTGACAAAATGGGGTTAGAAGGAGGATTCAAGCCATGGCTTTGAATTTTTCCAGGTTTTCTGAGCCAGCAGCTTTTCAGGTGGGGAAATAGGGTGGGATGTGCTGGGCAGGAGGGAACTGCTCCGAGACAGCTCCAGGGATGCTGAGGAGCAGGGGGGGGCTGCACTTGAGTGGCTTCTTTCCCCCTCTTTCCTAACCTGTCTTTGAGTTTACTTGAACGTAATGAAAGAAATAAAACCCAGGCATTCAGCTGGAGGAAATTAAAGGGGATTGTGAGTTCCCTGCCATACCTAATGGCCAGAGCAAGCATCGAGCATTGTATCTTGCTGCAATTAGGCTTCAAATCGAGCTGAGCCTGTGTTTGGCATCCAAAGAAATCTTCCCAGCCCATTTATTCCTCATGCAGGGAAGTGGCAGCGGATCCCATAGCCCTCAGCACCCACTGGGATGGGCACACCTACAGGAGGGCGTGTGGGGTTTTTTTGTTTTATTAAATCGAGCCTGTGGAGCAATTGAGAAATAGGTGAAGCGTGCTTAAAAGAGGGTGAGGCTGTTGGTTTTCTCTACCTGACTTTATTTGCGGAGTGACAGGAATTTTGACAGGCTTTGTGTCTTTTTTAGCAAATCAAGTGTCATGCCAGGTTTGCCTGTGGATGAGATCATTTGCAAAATATGTTTCCCAGCTTGCTTCAGGCATAATTCATTGTGTCAACTGCAATTGCTCATTTGCTAGGAACTGTGATTCATTAGTGGTTTATTTTTTGTTGGGGTTTTTGGTTTTTTTTTTTTTAAGTTCAATTTGTTTTTAAGCAAATGTTTGGAGGCAGAACAGGAATCTGAAAAAAGAAAAAAAAAAATAAATAAATTAAATCTTAACATTCTTTGTAGCCACAAATTCTGCTGTGAAGGGAAAACTTGCTAAAATGCCGTGTTCTGGGGGAGGGAGAGGCAATCCCAGGCGAGCTCCCCGGGCAGGATTGCGCTCGGGTTTGTCATGTGGTTACTCCTAAATGGGGACGGAGGTAATAAAAATCGGACTGCTGGGACAGAGGATGGAAGCAGCGTGTGCAGCTTCCTCCTTCTCCCAGCCTGGGGAAGTATCCCAGGGATTTGGGCTGGGTTGAGCAGGAGGGATGGAGGATGCTGCTGGGACAGGAGTGATGGGAACAGTTCTTTGGTGAGGTGACCAAGACCCCCCGAAAGCTGCAGGCTCAGTGGGATAAAATGAAGATGAATAGCCCTTGGCACAGGTTTTGTGCTGTGTGTGTTCCCGGGGCTGCTCGCAGCCGGCACAGTTTGGCCTCGGGCTTTTCAGAGCTCCTCACGTCAGACTTTTCACAGAATTTTGCGTGTCGAGTGCATTTTTTTGGTGCTGCGTTTCCTATGAAGACAAATATTTCAGTGCATTTTTTTCCCCTAGGTGGGTGGATGGGAGGGGGCAGGAATCGCAGCCACAAACTACCCTGCTCTAGCAAACCAGCCTGTGTGAGCTGAATAAATTGATACACTTTCCACCAAAAGATTGATTTTATTTTTTTTTTCATAAAACTTCAAAGTGATTATGAAATGTACATTTAAGCATAAGTAACTTGACAGGTTAGTTTGTTTTTTTTTCCCCTGTGCAACAGTTCTCTATAAAGCACTCTTAAAATGTTTTTTTTTCGGTTTTTTTTCTTGAGTATTTGCACATAATTTCTGGTTTTTAACCGATAAAAGATTTTTACAAGCCAGGAAAAAAATTGGGAAAGGGGGAGAGAGAGCACAGGAACGTGGGGAGTCTGCTGACTTCTGGCGCGCCGGCGCCGTGCCCAGGCCCTGCCAGTTTGCAGCGGAGCCCAGTGCCAGGAGCCAAGGGCAGCAGAGCGTGAGCAGAGGGAGGTGGCTCCATCAGAGTGACCATATATAGTCACTGGGACCAGATTAAACACTTCACCTCCCCGGTGTCATCCCCACAGCCATAAAGCCATTAGCAGCATCTATTCATCATTCATTAAAACAGCAGGAGAAAATTCCTCTTTTTCCCCAGCCCACAGCATCTCCTTGGTGGCTCCTGTGGACGCATCAGCTGGGGGAGAGCAGGCAGGTGTTTTCCATCCCTGGGGGGGGCTGGGGCTGCAATCCAAGGATTGGAACCCCCAAGGAGCTGTGGGTTCAGTGGGGCTGAGGGTGAGCTGGAGAAGGGTCCTGCCTGCGGGTGCCGGCGCTGGCTGCGCTCCACACGCGCGTTCCTGCCGTGGTATCCACTGGGAAGAAGCATATGGCAGCCTGGGATATATATATACATTTTGTGTGGGGGGACATGTTTTACATGCCAGTTCTCCCTGTCATAGGACAAACATTTACTCTTGGATTATGTGAAGCATTAGGGAAGCAGGAGAGAACATCAATCCTTGCAGGGAGGCTGCAGGAGACGCTGGGCAATGGTGACACGGCAAAAGGGGTGATAATGTTTTGGCCCTCCTGAGCTTTATGGGGTTGTGCTCCACAGTTTTAACGTGAGACATAAATAAAGGGTTGGTGTTTCGTGGTGTGCCATGCAGAAGGCAGTGGCCAAGTGCCCAAAGGAGAAGGGCAGTGAGGGTTTATACATTTGAAGGTGGATGAAAGGATTTGATTTCCAAGGGAAGAGGCAGATGGGGCTTGCTGGGAGATTTCCAGTGGGATACATGAGCCTGGCTGCCCTGTGGGAGTACAGACCCCTCCTGGCACAGGCACTGCTCCATGGCTGAGATCCTGTGGGATGAAATTCCTCCAAGCAGGAGGAACCTCTCTCCATAGGTGCTCCTTCACTGGAAACCTCCCCCAGCACCACACCAGCTGCACCAACCTTGAAGGACTAAACCTGAGTGGATAATCTGCATTTTGGCTGTTCTGTTGTGGTTGGGATCGCATCCTCATGACAAACTTGGCGATTATGATTTCCTAATGGGCATAAGGAGGCTTTGAGTCCCTCTGACTGGATCTTTTCCCTTCTAAGAAGTTCTGGTGGACTGGGAAGGAAAACTTTGTGGGTTTTGCGTCACCCTTGCAGCTGCAGCTTGGCCTCAGGGCAGGTGACAGAACCATCTCTCACTCATTTCTACAAACCAAAGTTGTTTAAAACTTCATCTGTCTGCTCCCCAATTATCTGCTCCTTCTGTGCCTCCGTTTATCCATGCTAACATCATCAATACATGCCCATGCTTAATGAAACATTATTGCCTAGGTTTAATTGTCTTCTAATTAAGTAAAATAAAATTTTGCACGGTGGTTGCAACAGCATTTTTCCTGTCTGGGAATTCTGCTGTGCCTGAGGTACCTGAGCCCAGGGAGTGGTGACAACCACAGTGGTGCATCCCATGGAGAAGGGGATGGACAGCAGCAGCAGCCTCCTCCCCTGAACCTGCTGCTCCTCTCTGTCACCCTGGTTAAATTAGATTAATTGCCAGCAGCTTTTTGTTTTTTGGATAAACCTCTGCATTTGGTAAAGCTGCTGGGGTTGTTGCTTCAGCACATCCCCCCTGTAAGACACAATGTGGGGTTGTGCTGAACACCTGGGGAAAGGTGCCCCTGTTCCAAGACAGGGCATGCAAGTGTAGGGTGGATTTTTGACTCTTGTCTGAGCACAGTTTCTACTCTTAATGCATCATTAACATGGTTTTCTGCATTTCATTCAGCTCCCATTACTGCACTCAGTTCCGTCTGTTAATTTTGGTATGTTGATATTTTTGTTGTCAGCAGTTTTTTTGTTTTTTTTCTTTTTTGAAGCATATAAAAACCATTAGTGTGAAAGAAGATTAAAAAGATACATTACAATTAAAATGTTAATGAAATCGGCATCGTACAACTTTTGAAACCATTTAGGCATTAATCTTTCTTGGTCTCATGTCCATTAACTCGGGCGATTCTTATTCCACACTGACCCCTGCTGAGAGAGTCGTGCTATAATTGGATTTTAAGAACTGGGGGGAAGAAAAGGATGGAGAGAGAAAAGCCTTGGATAAAAAGGGGGAGTTGGGAAGGTTGCCTTCCCTTCCTGCGAGGTGTCCACGGAAATGAACCCAACAGAAGGCAGCCCTGTCGCTCCATCACTCCGCAGTGTGTGTTCTCCCCAGGTGATGCCTGGGAATGTGGGAATGCCGGGGTCAGAGGCTGGGGCAGAGCCCTGGGAAGCTCCTCCTGGGCTCCTCCTGGGCTCTGCCTGCCCCTGTGACCTTGGGCAGGACACGAGCACCGGGCTCCGCTCCGCTTGATCCCAGTGTAACGTGAGCAGGGCCGGAGCGGGATGGTGAGAAGCCTTTTTAGGGCTCTGGGAGGAAGGGAATGGGAGAGCAGCAAGGAATCGTTTGTCATTATTGCTTCAGCTTTCCCCAGTTCCTCCAAAATAGTATTTCTGCATTTTATCTGTTTGGGTTTGTGGGTTTTTTTTGAAGAGGCTCTTTTTCAGCTTACACAATATTTGAATTGGGACCAGCCCCCCTCCCCAGGCGAAAGAGGATTGACTAATTCACAGGCTGTGTAGTGAATCCAACATCAGGACTTCTTGACTCACCACACAGCTCCCAGGATCCGTGCCATGGCTGCATCAGGGCCATGGGCTGTGCTAAGCTGCTCCAGCCTGGCCAAGGCTCCAGCCCATCCAGAACACTCTGTGCTGGTCAGCCTGAGCCTTACACACTCCTGGACACCTCCAGAGCTTTGTCTGTGCTGCCCAAGAACTTTACACCTCCTGTGGGATGTTGGATAAATTGGGAAGGGCAGGTCCTTTAGGGAAGAACAGTGTCCTTGCAGCATGGGGACAGGCTTTGGGGTTTTGGGAGGGTGGGTGTGCTGCTGTCCAGGCAGTGATGCTCCTCAGGACTGGCTGAGCTGGAAGTCAAGGGATGAGCCCATCCCACTGAGGGAGGAGTGGAGTACCAGCCCAGCTTGTGTTTATGCTGCAAGCATGAATTTTTATTTATATATATTTTTTTAAAAATAAAAAAGCTGAATAAACCCATGGAAGCTGCAGAGCTGCCGCCTCGTGGGGCGTTCCGAGGCGGGCAGGAGAGGAGGGATGGATGGTGCTGGGCCGGCCAGGGAGCCCAGTGGAGCTGAAACATCTGCAGGGCTCAGGAGAAGACGCTGGCAGTTTCCTGGGGCTGGGTTCATGCCGTGGGAAGTGAGCCGTGAAGCACAGGGCGTGCTGCTGGCACCGCGTCACAAGGACGCGGGCGTCGCGCAGCCCGGGACGTGCAAGTGCTTCCTTGGAGCTCTGGAGAGCCTCTGCACACACAGCAGAGCCTGGGGTTTCATTGTTTTACTCCCTTTTCATGTGGGGAAAAAAATATAATTATTTATAGTGGTGGTGGTTTGTGTCAAGGCATCGCGTGAATTTATAACCTGAGAGAACTGGGGATCCAGAATTGCCAAAAAATGGCAGGAATGGGGGAGACCTTGCCAGAGTGAGACCCAGCTCAGCTGAGATGAGCTGGGGGTGTGTTCTGGTTTGTGCCTTTGGGTGAAACCAGCAGCATTTGTGCCAGTCAAGTTAAATGTCCTTAGGGGAAGGGAAAGTTCTAAGCCCAGGAAAAGGGAGCAGGGAAAAGCAACCCTGGACATTCCCAGTGAATTTTCTGGCCCAGCACACAGGTGGGGTTTCTAGCAGGGTGAATTTCTGTGCAGCAGGCTCAGTGAGAAGCACACCAGAATCAATATCTCAGTAGTCCAATAAAGCCTGTGGGGATTTCATTTCAGCTCATTGCAAGTGATCTAATAACTGGCCTTTCAGATGACTGCTGGGTGTTTGGTTTCTTTGTGCAACTGTAGAAATGTAGATTGAGCCCAGGGTAGATTGAGCCCAGGGTGCTTGCAGTGCTTTGTTTTGGCAGTGGGAGCCTCCATCCCTAGGTTTGCTCTAGGGTCAGGCAGTGTCACCAGATTGGGGGTTTGGCTCTGGTTGGTTTTCAGATCCACTGGTGGATTCTAATTCCAGCTTGGAGTGCTGATTTAGTGTCCAGCACACCTCTGCATTGCCTTGGGAGCCAGTGGGAGCTTCAGCAGAGCAGCTGGAGGTACCCGAGCCACGGGGTACCTTCATGAATATTTCTGCAATCAACTTTAGGAAGTTTCCTCATTTACCTTCCCTTTAAGATCCCAAACTGGCTGTTGCCTTGTTTGTGAGTGCCTTAGGAGAGGTGTATCCTGCAGTAGTTGCTGACTAATCTGTATTTGGCAGGAGAAATGATGCAGGAGGGAGGACTTAACTCTTTGCAGGGCAACAGGAGGGCAGCACAACTTGGAGGGGGTGGAGAAACCAAGAGAACCTGCAGCCTGTGTGTGTGTGTCTGCTCCAGGCTGTCCCTCCAGCACAGCTTGGCAGAGCATTGAGCTTAATTTTTTTGCTTGACCATCATCAAAACACAGAGAACTCCAGTGGCACATTGGTGATGTCTGCAGGGCAAAGTGTTGCAAGTGATTTTAAATAAAAATATTCCAGTGGCTTTTACTGCTCCTCTGTAAGGTTCTACCAAGTGACAGTCATGATTTCTTGGTTCTCTTTCACACCTCCCAAGTGGAATTTCCCTCCCCAAAATCCTTGAAGCACCGTAGGTGCAGTTCAACTGCAGTGTATTTATGAGGCATCACAAGTGCCGGCCCCACCGGAGCCCTGCTCCTGCAGCCTCCCCTGGCTGTGCCTCAGGGATTTGTGCTGTTTGGGTGCTTTGATGTCCACTCCCCACCCTGCAGCCTGCTCCTGACCTCTCCTGCATGCCTCAGGAATGTTGTATAAGACCCAAGGTGCAGCATTAGCAATGGAAATACTTGGCTCAGGCGGATCCCGCGCCCTGGTGCCCGCCCCGGCGCACGTGCCGGCTGTTTGCTGGGACCTGGGAGAAGTTTTTCCTCCTGGTTTCCAGGTGACAGGAGGTGCGTTGGGAGCTTAGGAATTGTGTCTGGGGGTACCACACACCAGTATGGATGGATATGCCAGTTTAGGGGGGAAAAAGGAGATAGATTTGCTGGCAGTTTTTGAAGAAAAACCCAACTTCCCGATGCTTGCAAACCCGTTTGAGGAAGCCTGGGATGAGGCGTAGCAAGGAGCTGCTTGGAACTTGCTTCAAAAGGTATGAAAAGGGGAGATGGGGTGGGGTGAAGGATTGTTCTCCTGCCCATTGCTGGATGTAGTTGGACAAACTCTCCAAGTTACCAAAAGTTGTTGAGGGGAGGAATGATCTCATGAGTCTGGGATGGTTTCATACCCAGGGCGGTGCTTGAGCTGCCTCAGCGAGCTCAGACTGACATCCCAGAGGCTCTTTTCTCCTTGCCTTGGCTTCTCAGATCTGGTATTTGAATTTTAGTCTTCATTTTGTAGGTGGGACAAGAACCACCCACCGTACAGGCTGAATGCTGCCCTGTTGTCAGTGACACAGGCGTGGGTGACAGCGGCTGCACGGTGCGTGCTGCCCACGCTGCTCCTGAGCCTGCCGTGGGCTCTGGGGACAGGGACCTTCAGGGACACACTCTGCTGTTGGCACTGCCCTTGGGAGCACAGCCCACCCCGTGGGTCCTGCTCCATCCCAAATCTGAGATACATCCTTTGTACCACTGGTCCCAAAGTGTCTTTGCTCCTCGTACCACTCCCGATTCCATCTCCTCCTGCAGGGGCTGTCCCGGGAGCCTCCCTCTGTTCCTCGGAGTTCAGGGAAGGTTGGCTCAGGTTTAAACCACTTGGCTGTGGCTGTTAAGTCTTAGTGACATATTAAGTATTTAATATCCAAGTGCATTAGCTTCCCACCCACATCCCCCTTCGGAGATGGGCTGAGGGAAATCGCCGGCGCCCACATCTAATAGGATGCTGCCCGGCAGAGTTGTACAAATGGCTTCCTCCTGGACCTCTGCTTTTATGTTTAGTTCCTGACCTAATTAGCCATGAGCAATGGCATGAGTGGAGATCTCGTGGCTGCATCCAGCACCTCCTCCCTCACAGAGATTTCGGGAAGATCCCTGGCTGCTGGAAGGCACACCTGCCCCGCTGGGGTTGTCACAGCCTGAATTCCCGGTGTTCCATGTGTGAGCCAGCTGGGCCAAAGCAGCAATCAGCCAGCTAAACCAGTGTCCCCTGCACCTGGTGACAGGCAGGGCATGCCCTGGTGCTGCCACCACCTCTGCCTGGTGGCAGTGTGAGACGGGAGAATCCTCCTGAATCACCGCAGGTCTGTCTGTGTTGCAGCTTCATTTCTGGGCCCTTGCTTAACCCGTGCAGATCATCAGAGGCTCTTGTGAAATGTAATGTGCTGGAGCAGCAGCACAGGAAAAAGCTCTGCCTTCTGTGAAGCCAGACTGTTGCAGCGTAATTTGTTTTGTAAGATTTTGAAAGGCAGTGTTGCAATCTGTAACAGTAGAATAGTGGGAAGATGGTCAGGTGGTTCTTGGGACTTCAACAGACAGATTTCATGTCTGTGTGTTTTTGCAACACCTTTCTATAAAGGGAAACATAATTTAAAATATGATTACTTAGTGTTGTAACAGTCTTCTCAAACGTTTTTGCATTATGCAGAGATCATTATCAGAGGCTGATATTAACTTGCAAAGAATATTATGCAAATCATTCTCCTGTTCTTCTAAAAAGAAATTTCCTTCATAATGCAAAGCGTGACAAAAAAAATTGTGCAGAGGCTTTTGGCAAAATTACATTCAGAAGATGTAACAGTTTTTCTGCTTACTAGCACAATCCGTTTCTGCCTTTTGACTGGATTTGCTCAACTCAAGCTGATAAAGGCTGAATTTTAAAACCAGGGCTGGGGTTGGGGGGAGTGTGTTGTACCTCGTGGGTTCAGGGATGGTCAAGGGAGGGTTTTTGTGCTTAGATCGTTGTTTCAAATCCATCCCGATGGTGATCACGGGCTCTGATATTCTCAGCTGTTCGGTGCTCTCTGAAATGATGTGGTGGTGCCTCGTATTCCGTAGGGTGGGGATGCTCAGCATCACCCTCAGCACCAGCAGCAGTTCCAAGGAGCAGGACTGGGATAGATTTCACAGGGACAGCTCTCCTGTGTCCACACCTGAAACTGGTGTCCAGTATCACCAGTTTCAGCCTCTGGGTCACTGGGACCAGTCAGACCAGCCTGAGCGGGGGCACTGCAGGGGTGGTGAGAGGTTGGAGCCCAGACCCCGGTGGTGGGATGGGTGGTCCTGCCCCATGCAGCCTTCACAGGCTCACAGGATCACTGAGCTTGGAAAAACCCTCTGGGATCATCGAGTCCAGCCTGTCACCCATCCCCACCTTGTCCCCAGCCCAGAGCCCTGAGTGCCACGTCCAAGCCTTCCTTGGATACCTCCAGGGATGGGCACTCCCTGGGCAGCCCCTTCCAATGCCTGGCCACCCTTTCCATGGAGAAATTCCTGCTGCTGTCCAACCTGAACCTCCCCTGGCAGAGCTCGAGGCTGTTTCCTCTTGTCCTGTCCCTGTTCCCTGGGAGCAGAGCCCGACCCGCCCTGGCTGCTCTCTCCTGTCACGGAGCTTGTGGAGAGCAGTAAGATCTTCCCTGAGCCTCCTTTTCTCCAGCCTTGGCATCTTCCTTGTGTTTCTCCAAGAACCAGCACGTTCCTGGAGGTAATCCTGGCCCAGCTGAAGCCATTGAGGATTTTGCCACTGACTTCATCCCTCCTCCATGTATTTTGTGTGCGTGTTACAAACTGGTTGTATCAGTTCAGAGCTGCACCTTTCTCACACAGAAACCAGACTGCATTGAAATCGAGGGCATTGTTCTATAGGTATTGGCTGTTCTGCTCTTGTTATGGATTGATTGACAAAAATAGAGCTTGATAAATATTGTAAATGACTAAAATACCTGCAAGCTGTGCATCACAGTCAGCTTTGGAGAGGCCCATTTGATGTAGAACCCCTTTTTCCAGGCACTTAACATCATTTTGAGAAAACGAGGCCCTGAATTTTTTTAGGCATTTCTCAATACAAATGTGATTGACAAAAGTCAGTAATATTCAGACATGTAGATTGAATTACAGCGGCAGGCGGAGTTTTCACTAACACTGGAAATTTTCAGGCTCTCTTTTTTTGTGTCTGGTTAGATAAATCAATATTTAAAAATCAACCCAAATTAGATAAATAAGCTGGAAGTCATAGTTAGCATTCGTCAAGCAACTTAGGCTGGATGTTCCGGCGCTGCCTGACTCCACCTCTAGCTGCAGGGTTTCCCTGTTATGAACGGGTGAATACTAATCCTTGTTTATTCCCTGCTGCAGGGAAATGGATTTATCCGGAGTTTTCTGCCTTGAAAAGGAGCCCTGGGTGCGCTGGGGCGCCCTGGGGCGGGTGCGATGTGTGCTGAGTTCCACCCTTCACACCTTCCACCAACACCAAATCCTTTATTTCCGTGGCACAGAGAACTTTGGACACCCCGAAAGTTGCCCCAGGGTGTGGTTGTGATGTGAAAATCAGAGCAGTGAGGGGTTACATGAGCTTGCTCTGCCCTCTGCATCCCTGGCATCTCCTGGGGTCAGGGTGGCAGCTGCTGGTTCAGCCCAGGGATCCGGAACCCGCTGGGTGAATTACGGGCAAAGGCTGACTTTTTATTTTTTAAGCATTGCAAGGAAGGCTGAATCAAAGCAGGGAGGTGTTTTATTCTAAACAGTGTGGCGGAAAGGAATCTTTTTATCTTCTGGGTTTCTTTGTTTCTGGAATGTTTTGTAGCACAGACTTGTAGCAGAGCCGTGTTAAGCACATTCCTGCAAATCTCTTTCTGGTAGCCTCTGGAAAAAGGTGATGCTGTCAAAATAATATCAAATATTTAGCTCTAAATTTTATTTTATTTTATTTTATTTTTTTTTTTTTTTCTTCAAAGGTTGTCTCTTTATGACTGTTTTTCTTCTTGGTTTTGTCGTATTTTTAGAGGAGCATTTGCAGTGTTCATTGAGCTCCTTCCAGTGGAGCTGTGGGTTCCCCATCCCTGGAAATGTCCAAGGCCAGGTTGGACAGGGCTTGGAGCAACCTGGGATAGAGGAAGGTGTCCCTGCCCATGGCAGGGGTGGGACTGGATGGGCTTTAAGGTCCCTTCCAACCCGAACTACTCCAGGATTCTGTGATTCCCTTTGTTTTCCCCCTTTTCCCAATTAACCTCATTTTAGGCTGTGAGCATCAGCAGTGGCTTTTACCCTCTGCTGCCCTTCTGCAGGTTTTACATCCCCACCTGCCTCACCCCAGCTGTGTTCTCACCCCCAGGCATTAATGAAACCAAAGCAGAGCCTGGCGTGATCATCCCCTGCCTCCGTCTGCTGCAGGGAAACTCTTCCCAACAGAGTGAAAATTGCAAGTGGTTATGGAAATTATGGGGCAGGGAAGAAATAGCATTCCAAGCTGGTTTAATTTGTGAGTGGATGTCCTGGAAATAAGTTACAGCAATGCATAGCACAGGTTGTTCTAACGTGGATGATGGGCTCGCCCTTGTGTGAGCGTGATGCTGCCTCATGATGTGGGAGCAGATATTATAACCTTGAAGAATCTTGTAGGACATAAAAGTTTTAATTAAAAATCCAGCTTGGTTGAGTGTATTTTGGTTTAGTATGAATGTCTTCATTTCTTTTGAAAAAAGAATTAAATGAAACCCTTAGTATTCCTTTTTTTTTTTTTTTTTTTGATTCCTGCATATTTATTCTTGAAGTTGAAGCATTAGAAAATAATTGAGTAAAACAAAATCCACAAGGCTTCAAATTACCTCTAGCTTAATGTTTTATTTAAAAGGTTTGCTAACTGACATTCTTTATAATGAATTAGGTCACGCGGCTCCGAAGAGTGTTGTCGGTTTTCTTTTTTACATTTAAATTTGAGGCTGCTTCCCTTGAAACTTGGGCTCTGCTGCCAGAGCCGTGCATGGCTGTGACTCCCCAGCTCAGGGAATCTCACTCTAATTATTCTCGATCACACCAGTGCAAATGAATATATCCATGTTTGGAGGATCGAAGCGGTGTTGTCATGGCAATCTCCGTAAGGTCATGAGGAACTCGTGGATATTGTTCACTGCCTCTCCTGGGAGGCTTCTCCTACCTTTGCAAGACTCTGGCTTTGGGGAATGGAGGCACGATCTTCTCGGGGTTTGCTTGGAAGTTCTGCAGCTTCCTGCTGGGGGTTTGGGTGAAGGTGGTGAGGGGCTGGTGGCTCACTGCTCATCCTGCTCTGGGCACCACATCCCAAGTTAGGCTGGGGACCAGGTTTATCCTGGGGACCAGCCTTACCTTGGGGACCAAGCTTATGCTGGGGACCAACCTTACCTTGGGGACCAAGCTTATCCTGGGGACTAAGCTTATCCTAGTGACCAGGCTTATCCTCGGGACCAGACTTACCTTGGGGACCAATCTTACTCTGGGCACCAAGCTTACCCTGGGTACCAGCCTTACCCTGGGGACCAAGCTAATCCTGGGGACCAAGCTTATCCTGGGGACCAAGCTTACCCTAGAGACCAAGCTTACCCTAGAGACCAGGCTTACCCTAGAGACCAGGCTTACCCTAGAGACCAGGCTTATCCTGGGGACCAACCTTACCTTGGGGACCAGGCTTATCCTCAGGACCAAGCTTACCCTGGAGACCAGGCTTATCCTGGAATGGGGGATCCTCCTAAATCTCAGGGGCAGCAGAAGGGTTCTTGTGTTGGTGTTAACGGGGCTCAGTGTGCTGGGATGAGCTTTGGCTTGGGTTTTGTTGAGAGAGCTTTGCTTGTATGCAACTTAAAAAAAAACCAAAACCAAACCCCAAATAATTACAAGCCCCAAAACAACAATAAAATACCCAACTTTTTTTTTCTTCAAGGCCATGTTGGATGGAGCAACCTGGTCTAGTGGAAGATTCCCTGCCCATGGCAGCTCTGATGATTTTACAAATATCTGGTGTGGAAGGACAAAGGAATTCACTGAAATTGGAATTCACTAAAATTGGTGTTTTGCAAGTCTTGGTTGAGGAGATCCGTGTAGTTGTGGTTTTATGGTTTTGTATTTCTAAATTCTTTTTGTTTTAAAGAAAAAAAACACCAAAGAAAACATAACCAAAAATAAATGTTATTGATAGAAAGCCATCAAAGCATTTTAATTTGCAGCTAAATGCATGTTAAAACTGTAATTATTTTTCTAACCCAAGACATACATCCATATATGTGTATAAATATATATATATACACATACACACCCTTATCTCTTTGAGCCCTCAGACAGCTCTAGCATCTCCCTGTGCCAGTTTTTTTTCATGCAGGTGGCTTGGTCTGAAAAATCTGATATTATTTAACAATTGATACCAATATTCTATAAAACCACCGAAAACTAAACCAAAATCTTACCCTTTATTGGCCGTAGAGAGCCGTGGCTGTGCCCGCAGGCTGTCAGGTGAGTCTCTTGCATTATTTGTCATATCTGCACTTAATTGCTTCTGGTTGCTGAGTCTTTGGAGATGTTGAGCCTCTGTGATCTTGTCCTCTCACACCCAACGTGTTCTCATGCAGCAGGGGCAGCAAACAGGTTTTCATGGGTTTTTCACCTGCCAGGTGTGCCCTGTTGGCCCATCCCTGCAGGGCCTGGCTTGCAGAGCCCCTGCCCTGCCCGGGTGTGCCCCTGGCCACACAGGACACCCAGGCTGGCTCCTCATCTGCCACTTGCCTGCCCACCCTGCCTCTGTTCTCACCTGACTTTCTCTAGAACTTGTCCCACAGGTTGGATTAAAGGGCTCTAAATTGGAGTTTTAGGTGGGTAGAGTCGAGGTGTAGAGATGAGTTGGTGTTGAAACCCTCAAGAAAACACTGAGCAAGTGGAATTTACAATGAAAGACGTGTTTGCATTTAAAAATCATTTCAGTTGACCTTCTGGCCCACGGGCTTTCTCACGGACTGTGGGATATCCATTAACACTTCCAGGTGTCCAGGACTTGCCTAAAGCCCTCTGAGGAACTTACTCTGATCCATTCTGCCTTGCCCACCCAACACCTGGAGCAGTGGCCAGCGAGCTGTGAGGGGAAAAATGTGTCTGATGAGGTTAAAAAAGGCACAGGGGAGCCTTTAATGCTGGGAAAACAATTAACTGCAGCTTCTGCAGTATTTAACAGGGCTTCAAACCCCTCTGATTATCCCTGGCGTCGGCTTTTGTCGATCGTTTGGTTGACTAACATGTCCCTTTCAGCTTTGGTGACAATAAAATGTGAGTAAGCAGAAAACTCAAATTTCTGAACGATGGCTCGTGGCAATTTCCTAATTTCCTGAGTGAGCAAAGGCTTCTTGTCGTTTCATTCCCGTGCCAGAAAGACTATTTGCTCATACAAAGTTCTTCATTGTAATAGGAAAAAATCAATTTGATTACTTTCATGTCAGCATGCATGTCTAATGGCTTAGAAGTTATTGCAGCCATAAAATATACAGTATCATTTCTCTCTCACTCTGAAATTTGACAGGATTAATATAGTCAGCATGAAATCTTAGTCATAAAGTCGACCATAAGTGATGGTAAAATTAGCTGCTGAAATCGTCTGCTTATGGAAAGCATCTTCTGTTTTTCCTTCAGGGAAAAAAATATCAAGGGGCTGGCATGTGGATGGGAAGGAAGTGTTTGCTGTGATGGGAAGATGTCCATTTTCCTTCGTGCTCCTGGATCTGTCCCCGACAGCCCCAGGTGTGGCTCCACCAGCCCTTCATCGCTGCTGGGAGCTGCTGGTGGGGCTGGGCTCCAGCACAGCCCTGCAGGTCATTCCCTGTGTGAGAGGCAGTGAAGTTCCCTGCAGGGCCTGGGAAGCATCATCCCCTGCCAAGGCTGGGTTTGGGGAAGGAAATCGAGGCTTGTGGCGTGTCCATTGGGCTTTGTTCCCCAGTGGCAGGCGTGGAGAGTGCTGCTCTGATTCATCTCGTGCACAGCGAGCCTTGTGGTGGTTGAAAGCTGTTTTTCCTCCTGGGTCAGTGAGGCTGGAGGGAGGAGAGGTGCAGCTGGGGTAGGTTTCACCCATGGACTTCGGTGGGTGCTCCTGCTCCTGGTGCCACCGGTGTGGTCACCCGCTGTCCTCCCCGCACGGCGCCCTTGGGAAGTGGCTGAGCACCTTCAGGGGGGCACAGAAGGGAGCTCTGAGCTGAGATTGAGAGAGCTCTGTTGAAGTTGGGTTTCTTTCTGTGTGCCTGCCCTGGGAGGCAGCGGATGGCCAGGGCAGCCTCTCCTTCCTGCTCACCCATCTCCAAACCTGCCCTTGGAAGTGGAGAGGAAGTGCTGGCTTAGGCAGATGTGTGATCCTGCTCCAGCCCAGCCTCTGAACTCCTTCTTAAGGCTTTTATTTCATGATGTCTCATTTCAGCTGCATTGGGTAAGGTGCCCATGCTGCTTTTTCTGCTTATGAAGCTGATTACAGAAAGAATTAAGGAGCTTGGTATCTTTAATAGCAGTGAGCTGCTATCTTTAACATCAACTTTAAAATTAAACCAAGGAAAGGCATCATCTTGCTTATGGACATTAATTGTCCATTCCAGAAGGTTCCAGAGCCGGGTTTCCAGCCTGCTTGGCTTTGCAAGGGGAAATTTCTCCTGTTCCTTGAGCAAAGACACAAAGTTTTACTCCTCCAGGAGGAATCAGGAGTTCCTCATGTTGCATCCGGATGTTCCAGCTTGGCTGGAAGCTGTGTCCTGCTGGTTTCACATGTTCTGCCTGCCTTTCACCATGGTGAAAAGTTAATATCTGGTCATTGGTTTTGGCTGCATCTCCAAGGCAACTTCATTCAGAGGCTTCTCCGGGTTGATACCAATCCGGACATGCCTGGGTGAGTAACTCCAGCTCCTGTTACATCCCAGAGGAGCTGTTAACTCCTTCAGCCCAGGTAGGGAATGCAGCAGGGAATGGGCACAGAGCAGGTGGATGCCATAAACACCCAGCAAATCTGACCTGCTCTGTTTTGGTTTCCTCACCTTTTCAGTGTGGAGAGAGCAAAGAGCTCATCGCTGTTTAAGATCCTTCTCGGTGCAGAAAGGTCTCAGACCAAGTTTGTTTCTCCTGGGATTATTATGCTTCATTATCCTGTGGTTTGGGCAGAACGTTGCCTTCAGGATCTGCACTTACTGCAGAATTTCATTTGGGAAGAAGGAGCTTGGCTGCACACTGCAGCCTCTGAAACGCAGGAAAAATGGAATTTTGCATTTCATGCAAAACCAAGGGAGGGTTTTCCTCCGAGGGGCAGGTGATGAGGAGGGAGCACCGTGTTCCCAAGGGTGCTCAGATCCACAAGCCCTGTGAGATGGAGGTTACACATGGAGATGTCCTGGTGCCTCACTGATGTGCCTGTTTCTGTGTGAGTTCTCCAGATCCAGATTCACAGCCCCCAGAGACTGCTTCAATTCTCACCAAAAGATGTAGGAAGGAGGAAAATGAGCCAAACTCTGGGCTTTTTGCTGTTTGTTTCTCTCTCAGCAGTGCAGAGAGGTGCTGTTCCAGGAGGTGATGATTTGTCCTTAAAATGCACAGCGCTCACTGGGATGGATCCTGGAGCAGCAGTTCCCAGGAAAGCATCCATCTCCAGGAAGGAATGGGGCTGGGAGAGAGGCAGAACAAGTCCAGCTCAAACCAGCACCAAGCAAAGCTTGGCTTGACCTTGCTGAGCATTGTAAAACCATGGGATGGTTTGGTTTGGAAGAGACCTTAAACCCCAACCCTGTTCCAAGGGCTGGGAAGCTTCCACAGGACCAGAATGCTGGGATGTGCCCTCTTCCATTGTGCATTTGAGTCCCTGTGGCCACCCTGGATGTCGTGGTGCTCTTTGGAGGCCCTGGAGGTGATTTGGCAGGAGGGGACAGGTAGGAAAAGCTCCCTGGGTTTCACTGGTCCCATCCCTGCCCTCGGTGCAGCCCAGGTGGGGCATCACAGGAATCAGGGCTCAAGCTGGCTCTGGGGGTGGCTGAGATATCCAAACCTGAGACCCTGTTCATTTTTTAATGCATTTTGGGAGATCTGTTTTGCTCAGGCGGGGAATGAAACACGCTGGGAGGATGAACCTGCTGTGACTCTGCTGCCTGTGCAGTGGGACAGGGAGAAAGAGTTAATTAGAGTTAATTAGGCCTGGGACAGATTATCCCAAGGACCTGGGGTGCAGCTTGGGTCCCCTAAAACCTGTCTGGCCCAGCTCCCTGCTCCAGATGCTGCTCTCCCTTCCTAGGGAGGAAAACCTGCTCTCGGACTCTTACAGAGCTGCTATAACTCTCAAATTTTAATAATAGATTACCATTAGTATCAGCTTTATATAATGCACAGCTCATTATTGCTTACTCAGAATAATTTTGCAGCCTCCTTATAGAACCTTGGAACTTTATTTGCTGAGTATAAAATATGCAGAAATGCATGAATAGTTTTAAGACTTGGTACCCTAAACTAATACAGTGTGCTGCTTTTTTTTCCCCTGCACCATGATTGAAGTCAAATTAACATATTTACCTTCAGTGCTCCCAGGAGTAGCATTAAAAAATTCAAGAGGTGATTCAGAATAGTCTCCGATTTACTGTGTTTAAAGCTGGATTTCATTTCTCAGTAGAACCATGCAAACACTTGACTCCCTTTCAGCTTTCCAGCCTCTTTGCTCCCCGTGCAGGTCCTCGGACTTATCAACAGATGGGAGCAGTATTATTACCACTGTGTTCCCAAAAGGAAGGTTTTTATTTTATTTTATTGGTTTTTCAGTGGGATGGTGGAGAAAGCAGGGGCAGAGAATAAGGGAGGAAATGAGTTCTAACAAATGGTGCAGAAGTGTAGCTGCCGTTTTAATCTGGAGTAAGGAGAAGGATACTGTGTGGTTTCTGTCTTTCCTAGGGCAAATCATGGAGCCAAATTTTGGCTTGATGTTCCCATTTTCCCAGGAAAGAAAAAAAAAGCTGTGTAAAGGCCAGGAAATGGAAATTGTTACTTTATTGCCCAGTAGTGTGTTTATTCTTACAAATGACACCTGTGCCATCCTGCTGTGCTTTGATTTATCCCTGCAGCTATAAGGTGCAGCTCCTGTAGCTCCAAGGATTTCAGACCCCACAACAGTCTGGCTTCAGGGATGCAAATCCTGCTCCAAAGCCCCCCAGGCTGCTCCACCATCATCTCTGTCATTAAAACATGTAAGTGCTGCAGGAAAACCTTTGGCCTTTACACTTTTCCTGCCCCAGGGAATAAATATCCCAGGGAGAGGGTCTGTGAGAGGAGGCTGGGTCTGGTCAGTACCCTCTGAGCTGGACAAATCTGCCTGTTAATTCTCTTTACCATGCACTAGAGATGCTGCAGTGGGTTTTTTCCGTGCCTGCTGCTAGATTAGGAAGTTGTTTCAGCAGATGTTGTTTCCTAAGAAAATGGGTTAATGCTTGGTGGTTAGAACGGTGTGGCAAAAAAGCTTATTTGTGTGAGGCTTTGGCTAATTGCCTTGCAAGAGTTACAGAGCGTTGCAGCAAATTTCCTGGATTTCGCAATTGCCACGGTTCTGGTTTAACTGGCCAGAAAGATTTGCAAAAATACACAAATAAGTGGAAATATAGAGGCAAAAATCACTGGCTGGCTTGCTGCAAAAAGCTGGAGGGCCTTGTGAAGAGGTCTCCAGGTCTGAGAAAGTGGCTGAGGCTTGGGACCGAGTGGATCTTGGGGTTTTATAGAATTCCAGGAAGATTTTTATTGGAAGAAACCTTAAAGTTCATCCCATTCCATCCCCTGCTGTGGGCAGGGACACCTTCCTCTATCTCAGGTTGCTCCAAGCCCTGTCCAGCCTGGCCTTGGACATTTCCAGGGATGGGACAGGGCTGCTGCCCACTGCTGCCTCAGCTCATGGTCCCAGCAGCACTGAGGGAGCTGGGAGCTGCTCTGAGCTGGGAACACGGGGAGGAGTTTCCATCTGAAGGCAGGGATTCAGTAAAATGGGCCAGGAAAATGCAAATCAAGTGTTGCTGTTTCTAAGGGTATCACCATGAAACGACTTTCACTGCATCAGAAAGCATGACAGCGATGAACTGGTGGGGCTGGGAGGGACCTGGGGGCTCTCCTGGGAGCACTGGGATGCTCCAGGCCATCTTTCAGCCACTCCTGCCATCCTGTGCCATGGATAAAATCTGTCTGGGCCAGAATTCCCAGAGCCACGTGCCGGCACAGCTTCGGGCCGGGGGCTCGGGCATCGGCCAGCGCCGCTTAAATCACTGATCCCATTCTGTCTGAGCAGCAGCAGCAGCAGAAACCAGCAATAAATGCACTTGGCTCCATAAACTTGGTGCTTAAATATTTTCCCAGGCAGGGAGAAAAAAAAAAAACCACCAACATTTGCTTTCCATGCAAAACATATAAATCTTGGAAAAGTTCCCGAAGTTGTGTGTTTAGCTGTTCATATCTGTGTGTTTGTAGGAGAGAAGTGGTTATTCCCTTGCATAATTATTTTCCTTTTTCAAAAGGAAGCTGGAATGTTTGTGAGGAAGACATTTTAAGCCAGAGGTGGGGATGAAGGAGAGTGAGGTTGGAAGGGGAAAGGAAGCACCTTCCCTTCATTCCCTCCCTGCCAGGACTAACCACAAATGCTGCTTTGACTTGCTGTGTTTTGGGGCTGTTTCTGCTTGTCTGATGAGTTTTAGTGAAACACTGATCTGGTTGCTGGTTTCTTTATAAGAATGATCTGTTAGTGGAGTTTTTTTTAAGTCTTTATGAGGTTAAAATCATGGGTGCTGCATAAAACACAGCTCTGCCCAAAGCCCCACTGCAGGTGGATGCTCCTTTATTTCCTGCTCACCCCATGAGAAACCCCACTGTAATTATTCAGAGATGCAGAGATAGATTTATTTTTGTATAAAATCACTGTTTCTCAGGAAATCCCTGAGGAGAGGCTGTGGGGACCCTTCACTGGGGCTGGGCTGAGGCACTGGCAGTGCCCTGTCCCCTGCTGGGGTGCAGGAGGGGGTCTGTGCTGACTGTCCTGCCTGCAGCAAGTTGGAAATTCTCCAGCACACTGACCCTTCATGAGCACAGTGAACACACAGCTGGACAGAGGCTGGGAGATAAACCCACCCAAATCTCCTCTGCAGGGGGGAAAAAATCCCAATAACCATCCTCCAGCTTCTCCCCACAGCACCCTGTGCCTCACTCTCATTGCAGTCCCTATTCCAGAGCTGGAAATGTTTAATTTATTTGTGTTCTCCTAACACCTTTCTGTTTCATAACAGGAATCACTCCCGGGTTTGGCCGGGAGGCAGCGGAGCTGCTGCTCTCCCTGTAATCCAGGAGTGAATCAAAGCAACTTTTTACAAAACAAGATTCTCTCTCACTGTTGCAAAAGAGCTTTGGGGAAATCTGGTTTTTGTGGTTAAGGATCTTACTCTTGATGCACAAGGAAAATTATGTGTAGCTTTTATTTGGCCCAAAGGATTCTTACAACATTATCCGTATTTCCTTTAATTTGTGGGATTTCTAGTAAATGGGCTTAAAAATAGGTCTGGGCAAGATGCCAGGGTACATACGAAGAGCAGAAAAGCTTTGCAGGCTGTGAGCTGCTCGCTTTCACTTCTCCCTGGGCACGGGCCGGGGCACGGGGCACTTGCTCACCTTTCGGGGTTAAATTTAATGACGTCTCTGGAATTCTTTGGAAGTCGATATGGCAGGAAAAAAAATAATCTTTTAACCCTTTCTTAGAACTGATGCAGTGTGGTTGCTGAGCTGGACTCGAATCTGGAAAGGGACAGGGTGAGCTGCAGGGGAGGGCAGGAGTTGGTGGGGGGGGATGCAAGGGGAACTCTGGACCCATTCACTGATGGGATTTATTCACCTTGGAAAACCAGCAGCTTTCCTACAAGTAGGAGCAGAATGTGGCAGTGATAATATTGGCTTTTTGTCTTCTTTCCACTTTGCATTCTCTCTCAGAAGTCTGTTTAAGCCTTTTGTTAAGTGGGAGAAGTCTCAGGAGGGAGAGGCGATGGCTCGGAGCCGGGGTGGCCGGCGGGTGCCCTGCTCACTGGTGATATTTAGCTGATTCCTTCAAAATTAGTCCAGGTTTGAGTGACTTAAAAATGCCTTTTTCCCTGGGGACAACCTTCCATTAAGATGTGGTGGGTTTCTACAGCTGGAGCCCCAGTGGGAAAGGGAAGGTAAGTGAGAAAAGATCCACATCTTCCAGCCTTCCTCGCTCCCAGGGCACCTCCTATCGTCACAAAGAGTGGGATTTTTGTCCTGCTTTTGTAAAATTCAGTTAGTTTTATTTTAATTCAATATTTGGGCATGAATCTGTAAAACTTTGAGTCTTGTGGATGTTGTGTCTCTCTGTTGGGAGAAGTTTCTTGGGAGGTGAAGAGGAGGAGTGGGGAGATGGATGAAGATTAAGAAGGTTTTGAGCTTCCTGGGAGCAGCAGCAGTGCGTTGGATCAGTGTGGTGGGCAAGGAGCAGGGCTGGGTTGAGGTTGCAGTGCTCTTGAACTAAAAATGTGCATTTTCACTTGGTGGTGGTGATGGACTTCCATAAAATCAAGAGGATTTCCATAAACCCTTTCCATAAAATCAAAATGCAGAAGCACAGGGAAATTACTTGTGCCACCATCAGGAATGTCCTACTAACACTTTTTATCCAAGGATATCGAGGTGCTTTGCAGATACAAAGCCTTCTGGTGCCTCTGTGAGCTGGGGGAAGCAGGGTCAGTTCATCTGTGCAGGTGAGGACACCTCAGCCCTGTTTCCCCAGGGCTGCAGCCTGGCTCCTCTGCTGATGCCACACTTTTCCCTAAAAGCCCATAAATTGAGTGGGATTGTGGAGCAATCCTCCAGGATTGTGGTGGTTGGGGACTGAAGTCCCACGAGCCACTGCCAGCAGCACAGGATGTTTTTGGGGGAGGCAGGTGAATTAGCTGCAGCTGCTATGAAAAGGGCTGTATTATTTGATTATTTGTAGACATTTGGGATGTATCTGGAGAGAGCCCAGGGCTCGCTGATGCCAAACCTGCCCATGGCAGAGCATCAGCAGCAGCTGAATGGGGTCTTGAGCCTTTTCCACAGGATTGGTGCCCCACTGAGGGCTCTTCCATGTTCCAGGAGAAAACACAGCAGAGAAGAACACCCTGTGCTGTTGCCTCTGCCTGCTTTTGGTACGATGTGAGCAGGAGTTGTCTGATTCTGAACACGGAGCTGCTGGGTGCCAGCACCCCAAAACTTTCCTCATTAAACCTTGGGACTGAGCAGCTCCCAGCCCCAGGGCTTCTCCCCTTCTCTCTCCCAAATCCAAAGTCCCGACCTCCAGCCAGCCCAATGCCGTAGCACAAGTTCACATTTGAGCTGATGTTTCAAATTTACCTCCTTTGCTGGAGATTAGCTTTCCCAGGCACCCCGGAGCAAAAGGCTCCTGTTCCTCCCAGGACCAAGGTTAAATGGGCACCTGCAGCCCAGCCCCGTGGGCAGAGCAGGTTTTTTGGGATGTTTTGGGGAGATGAGCTGGCACTGGGGGGGTTGCAGCTGGGCTTGCTGCTGGGTCCCTCCCCAGGGCTGGGATGTGTCAGCTCCTCTTTAAAAACAGACAACATGAGCCCCTTTGATTTTTCTTTTTAAAAATAATTGGGTTTGTGAATGTGGTTTGGGGAGGGGGGAGGGCATTTGAAAGATTTTTAACCGAGAGCCAGCAAATTTAATATTTTCTGTGTCTTGGATGTGTTGTGATTTACATTTGATTTTAGGCATAATTAGAAATGCAAGTGGAGCGCTTTGTGTTTTACCTCTGCTTCAACTATTTATGGCATGATATGCAAATGAAGCAAGCTATGAATATTAAAGATTAGAGTGTGTTACAAAGTATCACTGTCTTTAATGAGTTCGGTAATGGGCACAGGCTTTGGAATATGGAGGTATTTGCTGTTGTGTGCCGGCTCGGCGCTCCGCAGCTCCGGCTTTGGTTCCATCCCAGGAGAGCAGGGCTGGGATTTAAAGCCTCTCCAGCCCCTGCTCGGCTGCAATAGGTAGGTGAGATTCCCAAGCGTTCCCATGACAAAGGCGGCTGCGGCTGGCGAGGGGTGGTGATGGATTATTTCACAGAGCCTGGTGCAGTTCTTGTCTAGGTCAATCCGTTTCATCTGCGGCAGCGTCGGAGATGGATCGGAGAATATGAAAGCGCTCGTCGACCTTTCAAGGTGCTTTGCAGCACTGGGAGGGAATCTTAAACACGCTCCTGCCAAAATGGAGCTGCTGCTCCACCGGCACAGGCACCCCAAGAAATTCCTTTGGCTGCTCCTCGAGGATTAGGCTGGGTGGCAGGGAATTATTGGGGGGTTATTGACACGTCTGAAGGAAGGCTTTATCCACTGGAGAGCAGAGGGGTGGGAATGGGGCTCCTTGCATTAACCCCTTCTCGGTGTGGGAGGCAGGACAGCCTGGTTTTAGCTCTCAGTCACTGACTGGTTTTAGCTTTCAATCAGTAACTGGTTTTAATTCTAAATCAGCCACTGGTTTTAGCTTTAAATCAGTTACTGGTTTTAGCCCTAAATCACTGACTGGTTATAATCAGCCTTAATCAGCCACTGGTTTTAACTCTAAATCACTAGCTGGTTTTAGCTTTAAATCAGTAACTGGTTTTAGTCCTGAATCAGCCACTGGTTTTAGCTTTAAATCAGTCACTGGTTTTAACTAAATCACTAACTGGTTTTAGCCCAAAATCACTAATTGGACTTGGCTCTAAATCAGTGATTTTATCTCTAAACCAGTGACTGGTTTGACCTCTAAACCAGCCTCAAGAGCTGTAAAAGAGGAAGGTGGCTGTGTTTTGGGGTGCACCCAGAGGTTCCATCCTTGCAGAAGCAGCTCTGCTCCAGCACTGGGATCCCTGTGGGATGCAGCGGATGCTGGGGGGCTGCAGGAGGGGGGAAAACCCAGCCAGATACAGAAAGCAGCGGATTTTATTCCAAATGGGGCTCGGGGAGGTTGGGCGGTGGGGAGGGAGAATGAAGCATGCCCCAGGGAGCGTGCTTTTCAGATTTGAGGTATTTAAATTACAAATTTTGATGAGGAAGATTGTCAGCAGTATTCAAAACAGTGCTTAAATTCTTTTGAAACACTGTCGAGCTGTGCTGTGGCAGTTGAAAAGTTTGGCACACAAGAACTTGGCCCAGAAGTTGCTGCTTGGGTTTTTTCCTTTAAAACTCAATTCATCTGTATTCAAGTATCCCACATGCTTAAGGAAAAATAACCCCACCAGGCTCATACTGGTTTGAGACTTGCCTGCAGGAGAGGCTGCAGAAGTGGTTGATCTCTAATATTAGGGGGGTTCTGTGTTAGTTAATCAGCATTAATAAGTATTTACACTTGGAGAAAAGAAAGAGTTTTGCAGTGCTTGTGTCTACTCATGAAAACAACCAGCAAACTAAGCTGGGGTTTGGCATTTCTTGTGATCCACTGGATTCTGAATCCATATGAATTAGATATTTATATTTTTGAGGGTTGGTCAGTGTTTGTTGCTGAGGGACCAGCTCAGGTCATGAGCACTGGGGAGACTTTCTCACTTCAACCTCTGACCCCTCTCTGCTGCAGAGATTAAAAAAACCCAGATTTAAGGAATTTCTGTGCTGGGCATCAGCAAGGCTCTCCCAGCAGCTCAGAACTTGTCAGGTGTTGATGGACATAGTTTAGCATATTATATATATAAATATAACAGTAATACATTGACCATGCATCATCTATATTATAATATTTCATACATATAATCATCAGCAGTATATATATATATAATGCAATATTCTGCAGTGTTGTCTGGGGGTGTTTTAGGGTGTGATACAGAAATAGTCACATTCTGGAGCTTTGGGCACAATTTGTTGCCCCCAGTGAAGGGTTTTGTTGCAGGGGGAGAGGAGGCAGAAGTGAAAAGTCAGTGTTGAGGCTCCTGGACTCGATGATCCTGGGAGCAGGGATCAGTCTGGAGGGGTTTTCCCCCCAGGGAGACAGGGAATTCTTTGCTGGAGTACAAGCAGTAAATACAATAAATAAAAAATGCTGGTTTTCAGCTTTGCCTCCATCTGCCTGGGCAAAGTGGGTGTCAGGCTGGGGTGGCCACCTCATGTCAGAAATTTTAGGTTTCTCAGGGTTTTTGCTGAATGACCAAGCCCCTCATTTTTGAAAAACCTCCTGTGCACTCTGGTATTTGTCTGTCTGGACCCTGAAGTGCAGAGTTAAATTTCTGCAGTCTCTAACTTCCCTTGTCTGCAAGCTTCTATTTCCATTAAGGATCAAGCTCAGATGCAATTGTAGCTTTGCTTTATAGAGTATTAAAAGTTTAATGTAGAAATGTCTCCCTTCACCAGAACTTTTTGGCAGCCCTGAAATTCCTACAGAAACACGAAGATCCCAATTGCTGCACGGGCTCAGCTGCCCTTGAAGGGTTAATTATATTATGTCTTTTTTTTTTTTTTTTTTTTAAAGCAGGGAGAATAAGCTGTAGCCAAAAGTAAAAGTCATTAATTTTAAGACAGAGATGTAAGCAAAGTTTCCTTCCCCTCTGCAGGTTGGTCAGGGTAGGCTATGCAGTAATTGAAAAGTAAAGGCAATTGAATTACAGGCTCTCGTCCAAACCGAGTGCGATTTCTTCTTCTTCTTCTTCTTCTTTTTTTTTTTTTTTTACAACCTCCATTGCATCAGAACTAGGCAGTATTCCTGATGTTCTCATGTGTGTTAATGCTGACTCACAGACTAACTTGCACAAGAAAAAAAAACACACAGGCAGCTCCACCATACTAGGTAATGAGCTCTAGCGAGAAGCAGCGTCTGATGTTTTGTAAGCTTTTTTTAATTGACCTTTTAAGATATTTACTTTATTTTAAAGCTTTCTGTTCCGTAGTGGCACGGTGCTAGGACTGAGTCATGCATGTTATATATTGCTAGCTCTGCTGTTGTGTACTAGGAGTGAGGAAAATAGGATTCAGCATGGCACTTGTCTTTTTTGATGTGTTACGGATGGGAATTAGTGCTTGTGCTGGGATGCTGCAGGCAGGGTGATGGGGTGCTCTGTGCTTTCCTGTGGCCGTAACTTACTCGGGGTCTTGAGTTTTTATTAGGTGGCAAAATACTCAGTTCTGCAGAATAATTGTATTTTCTAGCCATGTCTCTCCCTTCTCCCTTTCCCTTGCAGCAATCTGAGAAAAAAAAAAAAAAAATTAAAATGTTGCATTTTCTATTTTTGCTTCTCCTTGCTTTGAGAGCTCTTAAGATCAGTGTTAGGGAAGGGGGGAAAGAAAAAAAAAAAACCAAAAAAACCTGATTAAATAATAATGGCAATAACACGCTTTGCCTTGGCTGAATGACGGCACTTTTTGGAGCTGCCGGGTGGGTGACCTCGAGGAGCCGCGGTGCACCCGGGCTGCCGGTGACTCACCTTGCAGCAGGACACAGCCTGGGGCTGGGCCAGCACAGGGGGATGTGGGGATGTGCCAGGGGCCCCACAAAGAGACCCTGGGGCAGTGCCAGGGATTGGGGTGAGACCCCTGGGTAGTGCCAGGGATTAGGGTGAGACCCCTGGGTAGTGCCAGGGATTGGGGTGAGACCCCCAGGGCAGTGCCAGGGATTGGGGTGAGACCCCCAGGGCAGTGCCAGGGATTGGGGTGAGACCCCTGGGCAGTGCCAGGGATTGGGGTGAGACCCCTGGGTAGTGCCAGGGATTGGGGTGAGACCCCTGGGTAGTGCCAGGGATTAGGGTGAGACCCCCAGGGCAGTGCCAGGGATTGGGGTGAGACCCCCAGGGTAGTGCCAGGGATTGGGGTGAGACCCCCAGGGTAGTGCCAGGGATTGGGGTGAGACCCCCAGGGTAGTGCCAGGGATTGGGGTGAGACCCCCAAGGCAGTGCCAGGGATTGGGGTGAGACCCCCAGGGCAGTGCCAGGGATTGGGGTGAGACCCCTGGGTAGTGCCAGGGATTGGGGTGAGACCCCTGGGTAGTGCCAGGGATTAGGGTGAGACCCCTGGGTAGTGCCAGGGATTGGGGTGAGACCCCCAGGGTAGTGCCAGGGATTGGGGTGAGACCCCTGGGTAGTGCCAGGGATTGGGGTGAGACCCCCAGGGCAGTGCCAGGGATTGGGGTGAGACCTCCAGGGCTGTTCCAGGGATTGGGGTGAGACCCCTCAGGGCAGTGTTGGGGTCTCCAGTAAGAGTCCCCAGGACTGTACAAGGATCCCTATGGAGAGACCCCTCTGGGCAGTTCTGGGGTCCCCATAAAGAGACCCCTCAGGGCTGTTCCAGGGATTGGGGTGAGACCCTGGGGCAGTGCCAGGGGTTGGGGTGAGACCCCCAGGGCAGTGCCAGGGTGCCCAAGAAGAGCCCCCAGGGCTGTTCTGGGGTCTCCAGGAAGAGTGCCCGGTCCTGTTCTAGGGTTCCCAAGGAGAGACCCCTCGGGGCTGTGCAGGGGTCCCCAAAAAGCGGTGCCTGTCCTGTGCCAGGGTCCCTGAGCAGAGCCCCCTCGGGGCTGTGCCAGCTCCCCATGGAGGGACGTTTGGAGCTCTGCCAGGTCCCCAGGGAGAGCCCCCAGGGCAGCGCCGGGGTCCCAGACTGAGCTCCCAGCACCCCATCCCCGGGCTGCCCACACCTCCTGAGCTGCACCATCAGCACCATTTCAATTCACTTTTCCATCTTTTCCCCCCCATTCCCTGCCCCAGCCTCCGGGGCCGTACTTTCCGTGCGAACTTTGAGGATGCTGGAGCCGCGGTGGCTCCGTGCTGCATGTCTGCTGCGTGTGGGCTGCCCGTGTGTTACTGACTAATATTTGCAAATTCACTTTCTGCTCTTAATAAGGCAGAAATAATCTTCTTTCACCCATTGCCACTGGCTGCTACACTAAAAATAGGGTCCGTCCGTGCCGCTTGCCACTTGCAGCATTTCAAAAATAAATACTTTGGAGCTGCAGATATCAGTGCTGCAGGAGTCTCACTGCCATTTGATTACTGAACTTAACCTTGTTTTCTTGCCCCTGCCAAACACTGTGCAGGAATACAAACCAGTGCCCCAATCCCTCTCCCTTCCCCTCCTGGATTTTCTCACCTCAAAGAGGGGATGCTCAGTTTTTGGGGTGGGTGTGCAAAGACTTCTCATTTTGGCTTCTTGGCTCCTGGCACAGGCTGTGATGCAGGGGTGGGGGGAATATGCTCAGCCTAGACCTGAAGTGCATTTTATTTGGCTTTCTTTAGCTATTTATTTTACTTAACTCTTTCATTTACTTAACTCTATTTTATTTAACTCTTTATTTTATTTGAGGCATTACAGCATCTCCGGGCTCAGGGAATAATACTGAGTTTGCAGTGAGCTGTTGCATATTTTCCCCTGGGTTTTTACATTTCCTTTGCATTAAAAAATGGGGAAATAACCCCCAAACCCTGCAGTGAGAGCAGGGCAGGTGCCACCCCTGTGCCTGGTGGGGTTGGGTGGCTTTGGGGACCCCCTGCCCAGCTGGGTGACATCCCCCTGCTAGCCTCAAATCCAAGAGTGGGATTTTCCCCCCACCACCCTTCTCATTTACAGAAGAAAGGGAAGTTTCCTTTGACCCTTTGAGGCCTTCAAGGGCAGGACTTTTCAGCTCTTTTCTTTCCTGGGGCTTTGGCTGGGGGGGTGAAAGCCTTTGGCTGCTTTGTCTCCCACCCCCAGAGGGTCCCTGTCCCTTTGTCCCTGGCCCAGCTGCTGCCCAGCTCACCTTCCTGGGGAGCTGCAGCACTTGGGGGATATTTGGGGGTTTTGGGGGAATGATTCTCCACCGAGTCTCTCTGTTGTTTGGTGAAGAAAAAAGGCAATTTAAATACATTATCTAATTATTTCTGATTACTCCTGGGGGAGCTCTGATGGCAGCATCTTATTCTAGGTCGATGCTTTTTTCCTTTGTTGCTGTCGCCTTGCCCTGACCTTTCAGGCCTCGGAGCAGGGAATTAGTTTGGAAAAGAGCAAACCTGCTTTTTTCTCTCCCCCAAAGCAGATGAATGCAGAAACTGAGAATTCCCAAACTCTCCTGGAAGTTGTCTCAAATAACGGCTGCATTTTTTATGAACATCTTGTGACAAAGGCTATGACTTTACAAAAATCAGGCAGATGTACAAATTATCCCCCCGTATCCACGAGCAGGAAAAAGAGGCTGTCATCAGAAAGCAAAATGTTGTTTTGCTTGAATGGTCACATACATAAAATGATCATGGTGGGGGATGTTTGTCTGGTTTTAATCCAGTTTTATCCAGGTTTTCCCATTTGGAGATGTCCAGTTGATGATCTGTCACCTGTAGGACACTCCAGCCCAGAGGGGACTGGATTTTTTGGGGTGATGCTCATGCTGGGGGCTCCTCCTGCACCTTGGGACACAGCTCAGCTTGAGAGATGAGACTGGAAAAATACAGTTTACATCTGTAATTGCAAAGGTCATTCCTCCTGCAGCACAGCTCTTCCTGTGTCAGATGGGCTGAAGCCATTTCCAACCCTTCAAAAGTCACTTGCTGCTCTATTTAAAAGAAAAATGATCATATTTAATAGAGGAATTTTAAAGATAGAAATTATCAAGCTTTATTGCATTTGCTGTCTAATCACAGTGGCTTTTCATGGTTGTTGTTTTTAGGGAACATGAGGTTTGGTGGTGAGAAGCTTCTCCTGGGCTTTCAAGACTTTTATTTCATTTCTTCATGATTTGGGGTTGTTGGTGGTTTGGGGTTGGATTTTGGGAAGCTTTTTTATATATTCTGGTCATAAAAAGGAAGGGGCAGAGGGAGGAAGACGAAGAAATTCCAGCAGTCCTGGCTGATGGTTTATTGGGGTGGTTTGGGCTTTTGCAGCTTCCTTGGGTGGCTTTGCTTATGTTCCTTGATGCTCTTTCTAAACTTAACACTGTGGCTTCCCCCCATTTCCCTGAGAGCTGCATTTTGCGGGGGACCAATTGTGTGGAGCATCTTGGTTCAAACTCTCTTGGGAGGTTTTAGCTGAGATTTGCCAGGTTTGGGATGCTGGGACACTTCGTTGCTTCTCTCTGGCTTAAACATACCCTAAACCAGCACATTTTGGTGTTTATAGGGAGAGACAGGGATTGCTCCTGACAAGCCTGTTTGTTTATAGAGCAAATTCTAATATTAATAATTGATATTTATTTTAAATTTGGCTTGTTCTGTGCTACCGAGCTGTCCTTGGCTGGTCCCACACATCCTGTCCTGCTGGGTCCAAGGAGGTCCATCCAAGGCCTCCCTGGTGTCTTCTCCAGCTCTGGGGGAGCCCTTCCTGGAAGAAAAGAGGAGGAAATCCTTCTCCACCCACGTTCTTCCCATCACCGTGGATGGGGCTTCCTCAGGTGTCTGAGCAGTGATGTTTTTTCTGTAACTCAGGTTTTTCTCAGTAATTTTCACAGATCCAGAGTGGATCTTCATTTGCCAGGGCAGATTCCATCCTTTCTCCAGCAGAGATGGGTGGTGTCGTGGTTGGGAGAGGTTTTGGGCTCTCGGGCGTGGTTGTTGTGGTGTCACCCCTGATCTCCTCACGGGATGTCACCTTGGTCCCCTCCCAACGCCTTCACCTCCTCACCAGCACTCAGCAGAGACCCCAGTGAGCTCCTGGGGGGTTTGGATGAGTGTGCTGAGCATTCCCAAGGCAGGGAATGGTGTGGGAGCAGCGTGGCTCTCCAGGCTCCGTCAGGCTGCAGGTCCTGTGGGATCCAGGGCAGCCGTGTCAGAGGGGTTTGCTCACTTCCCTGCCCCGGACTTGAACTTAATGCACCAAACATCCCTTTGGATGTGGAAGTGGAGCTGTGAGCAGGATCAGGAGGGAAGGGTCAGGCTGGAGCATCACCAGCCCTGTGCTCCCTACAGTTATCCTGCTCTAGGGATGGCCTCACCTCTCATCCCCGGAATTTTAACTGTGTGTGACCATCTGAGCGCAGCAATTGAACCAAATCCGAGGCCAATGGCACAAGGGAAAACGCTCAGGGCAAGGGAGAAATAAGCAAAGGGAGGCCCCACCCTCTTTCCCAGAAAAAAAGCACCAAACATGCTCAATAAATGCGAAGGTAATTTAAAATCTGAATCCAGGAGACAATGTGACTGGGATTTCATTACTTAAGCAAATGGATTTGCTTTTAGTGGATTCAGCCACAGACTGAAAGAAGCTTTCCCCAAGGGGTAAACATTTTTCCTGCATTTGAAAGGCTTTCTTGTATTGGTGGGGGGAAGGATCTGGGGGGCAGGAAGCAGGACTGTGGCTGCCCAAGGAGCACCTTTATTTTGGGCAGATTTGGGCTTTGCCAAAGCTGTGCTTTTGGGCAGGTGCTTTTGGGGAGCACTTGGGGTGGGATGCTGGGCCAGGTGGGATGATGCTGGATCAGGCAGGAGCATGTTGGGGGTCATGTAGAGGTTGTTGAGGGGATGCAGGGGTTATTGAGGGGATGCAGGGGTTATTGAGGGGATGCAGGGGATGCTGGAGGGGAGGCAGAGGATGTTGGGGTGGATGCAGGGGACATGCTAAGGATGCTGGAGGGATGCAGGAGGATGCTGGGGACATGCAGGGGTAATGCAGGAGAATGTTGAGGGCATGCTGGGGAGATGTGAGGGGATGCAGGAGGATGCTCAGGATGCAGGGGGATGCTCAGGGATGCAGGAGGGGATACAGGGGATGCTGGGGGTGCAGGGGGATGCTCAGGGATGCAGGAGGGGATACAGGGGATGCTGGGGGTGCAGGGGGATGCTCAGGGATGCAGGAGGGGATACAGGGGATGCTGGGGGTACAGGAGGATGCTGGGGGGATGCAGGGGATGCTCTCCACCCCTGTTCCGTGCCTTCCCCTGGCCGCAGGAGTTAACCAGCAGCAGTGCCAGCTCTGCAGACTGTTTGGAATAGTTTAAATGCTTTGACACTCTGGATGTACTAGATGGCAGGGGAGGCAGTTTACAGCGTAATTCATATGCAAAACTGCACTATAAATTTAAAACCTGTCTCAGTTGCCGTGGCACCACTAAGCATTTCATCAGCATACAGTACAGTATTTCTGCCATCTTTGTTTGCATTGCAGTGACTCATCAAAAGTCTGTCTTGTACCAACACTGAGAGCATTCCTCTGGCACTGATATTTCTCTGTTTTTAAAGCTTCGGTTTGAAACTGGCATTTACTTCAGGTCCCTAATCAAAGGGCTCTATTCATTGCAGAGAGCAGCCTGAATGTTAATCTGCATCCGGCCTATTCATTTAGATGCTGTGCGCTGCCGGGGAGATTTGACTTGGTAAAAGCTTGAGCTCCAGCAGATACAAACCCAGGGCTTGATACTATATTTTATTTTCCCCCTCCCCTGAGCACTCGGCGGTCGGGGGACGGGAGCCCCTCGGCAGCGGCGGCGCCGGGGACGCTGCTCAAGGTACGTTCGCTCCCGGCCAGGCGAAGGCACCGCGAACTTCCTCGCTTGGAAGAATTTTTTTTTTTTTTAACCATGCAGATACAATTAAATTGGCTCCGAGTGTGTTCCCTTTTCTTCCTGTTACCCCGTGGCCTTGCAGATAGGACTTTTTTTTTTTTCTTTCTTTTTTTTTTCCCCTCGGCAATGGGAACAGAGCAGCTCTTTGTGGGTTATTATTTTCTTTCCAGAGATTTTTTTTTTTTTTGTAATCTTTCTCAGATAAACTTCTATATTTTTTTTTTCGTTTTCTTGTTTTGTTTGTTTTTTTTTTTTTTTAATATCATTCTTCTGAGCTTTCAGTATTAGTTAAACGTAGTTTTTCTTCAGTAGTATCACAGGCAGGCAGGATTTTAAATCTCCTGGACTCTTTGGGGAGGGAGCACGGGGGGGTCTGGGCTCGGTGAATCCGCAGTGATTTGCTCCGCTGGAGTTTCAGCGCCCAGGCTGCACCAGCGCTACCTGCTCCGGCTTTGCGCACCAGGTCCTCCCAAGGCCAGGCTCTTTTTTCCTGGGAGGTGGAAGCAGGAATTCTGCCCACGGCCAAAAGGTACAGCCGGTCCTGAAGAGCGGCCGTGGTGGGATGCGGAGCTGCCGCCTCCAGCCCGGGGTCACTCCGAGGGTTCTCACCGCCGGTACCGGGGGCACTGGGCTGGGGGCTGGGGGCTCTGCCTGCACCAGGGGCTGGGCTGGGGCTCCCCCTGCCCTGCTCGGGATCTGGGGGAGGAAAATAAGAAGACAACTTGGTAGGCGGCTCGCTGCGGCAGGCACGTTGGTTTGTTTTATTGGGGCTCAAATATCTGGCTTAATTTGGAGATAAGCCTCGTTTTGTTGGAGGATAAATCTGTTGAGAAGGGGTTTAACTGTTGAAATGCTCCCTCTTTCTGGTGCAAATGGGAAGATTGCTTTTCAAAGTGCTTTTTCCTGGGAGCTCTCGCTCCAGCAGAATCCTGTATTTATTTCGGGCAGAATGGCACATTGTTTTATAAATATCTTTTCTGTAGTTTCAACATAGCTGCTGGTTGTTGTGTTTCTTATATAATGCTACCGAGATCCGTCTGACTGCCTTTCGTTTGCTTTACTGTTCTCTCCCATTATCGTTCAGATTTTCCTGCATAAAGTAAAAACCCCTGGGGGAATAAATCAGTGGTGCTTATTTAAACAGACCACATTGAAGGAAAAACTTGCATTTTTGGGATATCCTTTGCCATCCACCAATAGCATCCCCAATGTCGCTGGAAACCATCGATAAGCAATTTTTATAAGCGATCGCTTTTCCGCCTTGGCTCTCGGAGCTTGGCTTGGAGCCTTTGATGTCGGGTGAGGTGGGCTCCTGTGCTCCTGCCTGCTTTGGTGAACTGTCTAAAAACGTTGTTCCTCTCTTCCCTGCCTTCTCCGTTTTTCAGATGTGCCCTACTTTGGATATTCCTGCATTGAATGTCTGAGGAGCTCCAGCCGATCCTGAGCCATGTCGCAGATGTTGCACATAGAGATTCCCAACTTCGGGAACACCGTTCTGGGCTGCCTGAACGAGCAGCGGCTGCTGGGGCTGTACTGCGATGTCTCCATCGTGGTGAAGGGCCAAGCCTTCAAGGCTCACCGGGCTGTGCTGGCCGCCAGCAGCCTCTACTTCCGAGACTTGTTCAGTGGGAACAGCAAAAACGCCTTTGAGCTGCCGGGGACCGTCCCCCCCGCTTGCTTCCAGCAGATCCTGTCCTTCTGCTACACCGGCAAGCTGACCATGGCGGCGAGCGAGCAGCTGGTGGTGATGTACACGGCAGGCTTCCTGCAGATCCAGCACATCGTGGAGAAAGGGACGGACTTGATGTTCAAGGTCAGCTCTCCCCACTGTGACTCTCAGACCACCATGATCGAAGACCCCAGCTCGGAGCCGCAGAGCCCCTGCAACCAGCTGCAGTCGGCCTCGGCTCCCTACGTCATGTCCCCCTCCATGCCCATCCCGCTCCTCACGCGCGTCAAACACGAGAACCTGGAGCTGCAGGCCCTGCCCGGCCTGCCCGGCAAGCGGCCCCTGGAGCCCGGCGCGCGGGACGGGCCCGGCGGCGCCGGCGGCGCCAACGCGGGGCCCCTGAAGCTGTCGCGCGTCTCCTACTACGGGATGCCCAACCTGGCCACCCTGATCCCCAACGTGCAGCAGGTGCAGTACTCGCAGGGGGAGCGCACCAGCCCCGGCGCCAGCAGCATCCCCACCACCGACAGCCCCACCTCCTACCACAACGAGGAGGACGAGGAGGACGACGAGGCCTACGACACCATGGTGGAGGAGCAGTACGGGCAGATGTACATCAAGTCCTCGGGAGGTTACTCTGGTAATGGATGTCTCTCTGTCTCTCCTTGGGTTTTCTGCTCCTTCTCAGTGGTTCTGTGGTCCTCGTCCGGCCACCATGGGCAGTTTTGGGTTGTTCACCAGGCTGTTGTCTTCAGGGGTTTCATTTGTTGGTTTTTGCTCGCGTGGTGCTGGTGTCCAGGTGTGGCGAGGGCAGGGCCCCCCTGTGCCGTCACTCCCCAGCTGGGAGACTTCACATGAGAGGCTGCATCATGCACCAGGGTCAGCTCAGCCCTTTGCTTTCTGGCTGAGGCTGCCAGCCAGGAGCCTGGTGGTTGCGTGAGCCCTGTGGTGGTGACATCCATCCCAAGGTGATGGCCGAGCTCACCTGCCATGGGTCATCCACGGCAAGGGAAGCACCAGCCCTTGTGGCCCAGCGCGAGGTGGTCACTTGGGGAGTTGTCTTCTGTCCTGGCTTTTTGGAATAAGAGTTTCCAAAAAAGTGATGAACATGTGCTATTTGGAGGAAGGAAGGGAGAAGAACATCAACTAAATAATTTTTATAGAAGTTAACTCGGAATATCTGCAGGAGGAAGGGAAGATGGACTTTTCTCTCCACTGCCTGAAGTGCCCCTCTCTCCTTTGCCAGCCTTGTCCCACATATCACTGTCAGAAAGGGAAAAGCAATCTGAAGGCTTGATATTCTTTTATTTCCCCATTAGAAACACAGTGCCCAGAACTAAGTAAAGTCCCTCTCCTGCCCTTCCAGAATCTGGGATTAAGGGATGAATGCGAATCCCTCGATGGGCCTCAGACAAAGGAGGTGGCTTCACTTTGGTGCTGTTGGCTGGGAGCTGCTGCTCAGCCCCAAGGTGAAGCACAGGGACATGAGAGGTCCTTTCCCTCCACTTCCTTGGACACACAGCCCTTTTCCCTGGGCAGGGCTCAAACCCTCCTGAGGAGCCAGGCCAGGTGGGATGTGGATCCAGGAGCTCAGTTCCAGAGGGGAGATGCCCGCTGGGTGCTGTCCTGTGTGCATCCCATGTGAAAGCAGCTCCAGCACCCCGCACAGATGGAGCTGGCAGCATCCCACATGGAAGCTCAGCCTCCCTGTGGGAGCTGCAGGTGTTTGTGGCAGCAGCTTTGATCCTCAGGAGCTCCCCAGGGAGGGACATCTTCCGGCCAGCTCCGGCCGCACGCAGCATCCCCTCGCCTGGAGCTGCTTCCCTGCTCTGGCTCCTGGAATTGCTGCACTAATGCTGCAAATATTTTAACTCTAGTTCATTAATGAGCTTTCCTCAAAGCCATTTGATTTTAGTCTTCACCAAGGAACAAGATTTGGCAAATAGGACAATTTTTGTTACCTAAAGCCAGGCTTCCTTAGTACTGAGAATGGGCTCAGCCCCACAAACTGTCCCATCCCATCCCAGGAACAGGAGCTCAGCATCCTCTTGGCACATTCCCTTGCCAGACAGCGAGCAGATAAGCCATGTTTTGAAGGTTTTTTTTTCACCCAGCCATATGAAAAAGGGGGAAAACACAGAGAAGTTACTATTTTAATATTAGAAATATTTACTAGGAAAAGTGGACAAGCAGTTGTTGGAAATGAGACTCAAAAGCCTGAGTGCTCTCCCTGCCTTGCTTCACATCCCAGTGGTTGGGATGGGGCAGGAGAGGAGTGGGATCAGGGGTGGGACAAGGTCAGGGTCTCCTCCATGGCTGCTGTTAGAGCCAGAGTGAACAGGAATTGTGCTGTTGCCCACTTGTTTTGGGTTGATTTTGCTTTTCCCTGCCGTAGAGCCTGTGGTGAGTAATGTGGGTTTGCCTTCAGCGTTACTCCTCGGAGCAGTGGGATTATGCCCTTGGACTGTGTTTTCCATCCCTGTCACAGGGCCAGTTCCTGCAGAAACAGAACAAAACCAAGTCAGAAGGCAAGGACAGGAGCAGCCCTGGGATGGTGCAGGCAGCAGCTCTGAGCCTCTCCCTAATCCTTGTCGGGCAGGAATCCTCCCAGTCGGAAAAGCGAAAATCCGAGCAGCTTTCTCAGGTGTCACTGGAGATGCTGCAGCCCTTGTGCCAGAGCTGGGCATCCCACAGCCAGGTTTTCCTGCTTGTTTTCTGTAGGGAGAACCAGGTGGTGATGCTGAGGCCATGCAGGGAAGAGGCAGGTTGTAAGGCTCTAAATATCCCACACTTCTGCTGAAACTCCTCTTCCGCACCCGCACCTTTGGGGGGAATTTCCTGTTTGAAATAAGCCAGCTATAGGTATCAGGCATCCTGGAAAAGAGGGCACGTGAAAAAGAGATTACAAAAAGTAAAACCTAAGCTGTTCCATTATGGTTTGGACTTGTAGAGCTAACTGTGTTTTAATTACTCAGGATAAAGTGTACCCTCTGAAAAGGTGCAGAATAATGAAACCGTAAGATGGAAGAGAGAAGGCAGCTAATCCTGCTCCTGGCATGGAGATCCCGACAGCCTCACAAAGGCCTGGGGGAGGGGGGAGCCCTTTAAAATAGGGATTGCCAAGGTTTCCAAGAGCCCAGTTTGTGAAAACAAAAACAAAGCCAAAGAGGAGCAGAGCAGATGAAGCCCTGAATTTCAGAGAAGGTTGCTGGGTCTTTTTCCTTCTTTCTTTCTGTTTTTTTGTTCCCCATCTGAAGTGTTGAGGCTGGTGAGGGTGTGGTGGGACACTGGTGGATGATGCTCTTCACCTGCCTTCAGCACCACCCACCACCTTTGGAAGGGTCACCAAGGTCAGCCTTGTCCCAAGGCTGGGGGTTTTTAATTTATTTTCTTCACCCCTTTTTGTAGTCAGAACCATTCCAAATCTCCAGTGCTGGATCAGAGCCACATCTCCAAATCATAGAATCCTTAGGCTTGGAAAGGGCCTCCAAGATCAGACTTTGACCAAACACCAGCAGGAGCACTGAGTGCCGTGTCCAGTCATTCCTTGGGCACCTCCAGGGATGGGGACTCCAACACTGCCCTGGGCAGCCTCTTCCAATGCCTGAACACCTTCTCCATGAAGAAATTCCTCCTGATGTCCAACCTGAACCTTCTCTGGCACAGCTTGAGGCTGTTTCCTCCTGGAGGAAACCTGGGAGAAGAGGCTGATGCCACCTGCAGTGGTGACACTGGTGTGAGGGACCAGGACAAAAATGAAACAAAAGGAACAGCAGGATGAGAATTAAACACAGAAGGGTCAGGTTTAGATGTTGGCAGACAGGGTGGCAGACGGCAGAGGGGGGTGGGAAGAGGTGCCTCAGTTTCCCCGCAGGCTCTGGCCGCGCTGGGCGGGCGCGGTGTCACCGGCGCCGTGCCGGGCTGGGAGCACTGCGGTAAAATGGCTCCTCACTCCATAACTAGGTCTGGTTGTGGAGAACATGTGGGCCTCGAGGACACGAGCGAGACTTAATGAGGTTTCCAGCATCTGATCTGAGGAACGCACAACTCCAGAAAATATTAAACAAAAGCAAAGTATTTTTATCCCTGTTAATTACAGCGTCGTGGGCCTGAGCTGAAGTGGGTTTCTGCAGGACTTGCAGATGCTCGGCGCTTTTCTGCACCGAGCCACGTTCTTGTCAGTCAGCTCTCTGCTGAGCAGATGCAGTTAATTTAATTTTGACAGGCACCAGCGAAGTTGTGCGAGGGTCCGTCCTCCTCCCCTGCTCCTGCTGCACCGGTTTGCTGGGAAAAGGGAAAATCTTTATGCAGCAAATGGCTGGAATGTAAAGGCTGGACTTGAAAGTTATGAAATCCTGAACTGACAAGAGCACACTTCATTAAAAATTCATCTAAAATAGCCATTATAGAATAGTTGTGGTAATTAGCTGAGAGAATAGTTTTCTCTCCTGGCCTCTGATTCCTGACAGTAAGGAAAGAGGGCAAGGAACAACCCAGAATCCCAAATGATGCAGCCCGTGCAGCATCCCGAGCGCAGCCCGGGCACGACGCGCTGCAGCGACGTAAATCACGGCTGCGACGCCGGGAAATTGCAGCGGGATGGAGCAGCTGGCTGGGACTGCAGGGACAGGGACCCGACCCTGCCAGGTCCCCCTTGTCCCTGTGGTGGCCAGGCTGTGCACAGGGAGGATGCTCAGCAGCAAAGAGCTCGCGGAGTTTTAGGAAATGAAGCGGTCGGGGGTGTGCCGGTTATCCAGCAGAGCGCTTTGGATCTTGCAGAGGGATTCAAACAGCTGGACACTGCTGCAAAGCCAGGGTGTGTGTCTTTCTGTGACAAGGCAGGGACTGGTCACAGATTGGATTTGATGGTCTTGGAGGTCTTTTCCAAGCTGAGTGGCTCTGTGGTGGCGCTGCCCCATCCCGAGCCCGGCAGGGTCGGAGCTGGGCAGGGGGAAGGCTGAGCCCCACGCCGGGGGCACTCAGCCTCTGGCCTTTTTTGGCATTAAACTTCCAGCCCCATTTTCCTCACTCTGAACCACAGATGTTTAATTTTAGGCTGGCAGATGTTTCACTCCTGGCTGAGATCTGAGGCGAAGGCAAGATAGGGGTATTTATAAACCAGTAATATTTTTCCTATACTAATTCCAGATTACCTCCCTGTATAAATAGGTCACAAATCAAACAGCTACATTTCAGTACATCGGTATAAATGTACTATTTGGGAAATGTAAACTCTCCCCGTTGGGACTCCGTGATGGATCTAGCCCATGGTGCTTGCGTGTGTCCTTGCTACAGGTTTACATCTGCAGCAGATGCTGCTGATGCTGAGGCTGTGGAGGGAAGGCATTTTTGGGGTGGTCCGAGTGGAAAATAGGCTGATGGGAGAGAAATGTTGTCAAAATATTGCTGTTTGAAAAGAGACTTTTGGCCATGTAGGGAACAGGGGAGAGCCATCCACGTGTTTGCATCTGTGGTGGAGCAGGTGGAGATGGGTTCTCAAGCCAGGGTTTGAGATGTGTGGTTACATGTTGGGACTCTGTAAACATCAATTTTTGGGTGAGGCTCCATCACTGATCTTTCTGTATCTCCAAATGTCATTCCTAACCAGGAACAGTTGTTTCTTGCCCACAGGAGAGCCCTGATGTTCATGTGCAGTTTGGAGACCCGAACTGGTGGGAATTGGGGTTTGTGACTCATTTTGAAGCCCTGGTATTTGGCTCGTTAGGAAATGAGGAGATGAGTGCTGGAGCCAGGTGTGTGCCCTGCAATTCCCAGGCACTCACCTGAGCAGCCCATCCCCAGCAAATCTGGCCCCAAACACCTCAGAGGGGACAAAAAAATTCCGATGTCACCAAACCATTGTGGGCTCAGCACTAAGGTGCTGTAAGGGACCTCTGGAGGGGACAGTGTGTTTTAGGGAAAAGGTGGACATGTGCCCCAGAGCCTGGAGCCATGGAGCACAGACCAATGAGTTTGCTTGAGGCTGTTTCTTCAGCCAAAAAATCCAGGCAAGTGAGTATTTCCCGTTCTGCACCACCTGTTGCAGCTGCAGCATCCAGTTAAGTTTGGGATAAAAGCATATATCCAAATAAATAAAATATTCCAGTGTTTGGCTGGCAGCTCTCGTGGCTTCCTCTGTAATGATTTCCTGCCCCTCTCTACTGGCTGGGAGCTCCTTTCTTGCTCAGGAACAAAACTGTATTTAACAATACTTCCCATTGTTTGCCCTTTCATTCAAAGGGAAGGAGCTGCTGCCCTCTGAAGATACAAATTAATTAGAAGCGAATACTCTCCTGTTCTCCGGAGCAGAAAGGCCAAACAGAGTGGCTTTCTTTGGAAACATGGGACCAAAGTGGCTCTTGTGTCCTGCTCCTTTACATAACTGATTGCTATCTGCTCAATTGAGGTGCCACTGAAAGCCCCAAACATCTTTTTGTTTGGTATCGTTGGTTTTGTGCTAACGCTTGAATGGAAACAAAGTCTCCCAAAATGATCCATGGCTGTGTTTAATAAGAGATTTATAGACAGTGAGCCAGCAGGACAGATGTAACCAAAATCCAGCAGTGGCTTGAGTTGCACTTGGCCTTTTTATCTGAATTTTAGTTTGGTATATGAAGTATTTGATTTCACAGGAAGGAATAGAAACTTCTCCGTGTCTTCTTGTGTAGAAAGTGAAATGTCTTCAGAATCAAAGAATTTCTTCAAGCCAGGACTGTCCCAAACCTGTCCTGAAAAGCTGCTGTTCTTTCAGGGAAGAGGTTTGACACCAAATCCTTCAAGATTTCTTCGTGGAGGGAGAATGAACGCAGTGCTCGTGCTGATCTTTCTCTTTCCTGCCTCGTTAGTGCTACTGTAGGATCCCTTTGCCCCCCAAATTTGGGGTTTTAGGGAATGTTTGCCTGTGGAAGGTGGTAGAGCAGGTGGGTTTGTCCTTGCCCACTGGAACTGTTTCCACTTGGATGTTCTAGGTGTTTAATTTCTTCAAAGAAAACAATCTTGAGGAAGAGTCTTGATGAAAAACAGAGGAGGGTTCAAGGCTGGGGTTTCCTCCTCACAGCAGTATCGGGTCACAGGCTGCTCTGAATTCTGTCTCATTTGATTGCAACTACATTCCCTGGAAACCTGCACTTTATATCACTTAAAAAATACCTGGAGGCCTCTAATCTGAGAGTCCATGCAGGATTCTGCTTCCCTCCAGCAGCTCCACTGTTTTTTGGGTGCTGATGGATATTGTGGGTGCCTTTGAGTTGAGTCTTTGGTTAAAGTAAAAATGAAATATTAAAAATTCAATTTTAATTACCTGGACAGAGCCCTGTGCTGGGGTGGGGTTCTGTAGGTCACATAAACAGCTCCTAGGGGGTGTGTATTTAATTTTACCTCTGAGTAAAATTTTGCCTCTGGGAGATGACTGAGATGTCCCTCCCTCTCCTCAAGCTACCCCTGCCTTGCCAGAGCCAAAAATCCAGGGAAGGACAGCAGAGCAGGACTGGTTCCTCCATACCCCCTGTGCCTCTGCTTCCAGTTCCTGTAAGCTGGAAAATATCAGCATTTCATTGGATCTGCTTTGCTCAACGCTCTTTAAAAGCCTCAGAATAGAGCTGGTCTTTGAGATTCTCCCTCAATGGGAGTTGACCCCCATCTCCAGCGGGATCTTGGATCTGGATGCTTGGGAATTCAGGGAATGTTGCAGTTGGGAATGTCAATGGCACAGCTAACAGGGCTGAGATGGCACAAGAGGTTTAAAAACACCCCGTGAGCTCTTCTGCTGCTGTTGGGTCCTTTCTCCCCGAAGGAAACGCTGCTCTCCCCAAGTAAGGAACATCCCCCTGGTATTCCAGAATCCCTCCTGGTGTTCCTCAGGCCCAGGGGGAGCCGTGAGGGTGGGGATGCTCCCGGAGCCTGCGATAGGATGCCACAGCCCAGCACGGCACCGCGGGCATGTCCTACTTAGAACACTGCTCCCTTTGTCCCCAAGCCATCGCCCTCGGTTACTGCAGCAACAAGTCTGCAAAACTTGTTATTTTATCTGCAGAGAGGAAAAGTGGCCCCCAGAACTCCAGGATAATCGCAGGAAAAGACACCTCTGGAGCAGGAGACATTTTGAGTTCAGAAATGCTCCTTGCTGGGGTTGCTGCTTCTCTCAGTGTTCACAGATATTCAAGCACAGAGCTGGGTTTGGGTTTGTGTGTGGCACTTGACACATTACCAAACAGTTTTGGGGAAAAAAAGGGGCATCATGGTAGAGCTGGGCTTGCAGTTCAGCCCTGGAAGTGTGTCCCCACCATGTCCTGAATTGATGCACATGGCCAGCCCTCATTGCTGTCAGAAATTGTCATTTTAAGCAATCTGGTGGTCTTGGACTGTAAATGTGCTTTAGAAACCAATTCTCTGTGTGCCCACAATTTACCCAGATTTGTGTGCCCAGATTTGGAGGTGCTGGCAGGACTGTGCAGCATTTCCAGCTTTTCCATGTCACTGGCTGCTCCTGGGCAGTGCTGGGCTCTGGAGATGGTGCATCAGAGCAAGTTGGGGAAATCTGGTATTTTGGTTTTGAAGCTACATCTTAATAACACTTCTTGCCTTGTTGGTGGGGGCTTCTCTTGTTACTGAGAGGAAAAGTTGGCCTGCAGAAGGCAGAGGAAGAGAAGGTGGGCTGGAGGTGGCTGGTGGTGCATCTCAGGAGAGGCTCTGTGACCTTTCTCAGAACAGAGGTGTCTGCAGGGTCTGGGTTTTAACTTCAGCAGGAAAAACCATCAAGAGAAGTAATGATGGAACTGCTGCAGGTGTTCATCAAACTGGGGCAATTTACTGCCTGTTAGAACCCCCCTGGTGAAGTTCCTGCCATCCTTCTGGGGTGTCTGGGGCAGCAGCTCCGTGTGCTGCACTTGCAGAGCGATGCCAGCTGTGCAGAGCTGTCCATTTTCACAAATGATTAACTGAGGAGAAGTTAAAGCATAATTAGATTCTAAGAATCCCTCTTGCAGAACCTGAGACTGCCATGGAGGGGGGGACCAGGGGATTTTTCCAAGCTCTCAGGTGGCACCTGCCCCATGGCTGGACATGGTTGGGTGTCTGGAGGGGGGAATATTTCCAACTGCTGCATGGAGAAGGCAAAGCCTGACCTTCTGTCAGCATGGTGCCTGCATGATAAAAATAGCATGATAATAGCATGATAAGCTTTTTTTTAACAGCTCTCCCTTTTAATTTTGAAGTTGCCCAAGAGAAGCCAGAGCAGATCCCGCTGGAGAACCGCTCCTGTGTCCTGATCCGACGGGATCTGGTGGCTCTCCCTGCCAGTCTCATCAGCCAGATCGGGTACCGCTGCCACCCAAAGCTCTACTCGGAGGGAGATCCTGGAGAAAAACTTGAGCTTGTTGCAGGTAACTTTTCTTTAGAATCCCTTTGGATTGCTGCTGATTTCCTTCTGCAATTGTCTTCTCCATCTTGCTGGAGTTGTGCATCTTGTGTGCCCTTGCTGTGTCTTTCTGGATTATTCGTCTCCGATCGTCTTTTGAAAAGTTCTGAGTTTGCTTTAATTTGCTGATAGAAAAATGTGTCATTAACAGGATTTATTCAATTGAATTAATTTAGCATTTTAATTGAATTCTGCAGCTTGTGTTCTTCCTGCTCGGTGTGGCTGCAGTGAGTGTGTTTTCATTTAGAATCACAGATCTAAAAACCCAACAGCCTCCCCCCCATAAATTACCACATTATAAGACTTACAAAGCAAAAGAGATCAAATTTGTGAACAAGCTTTGAAAAACCTGTAAAAGTTTCTTTATAAATTTACTAAGTGGTCAAATGCTGCAGCAAGGGGTGAAGGAATTTGGTTTGGTCCTTTATCCTGTTTTATTTTCATTTTGTGGGGAATTTACAATACTGAGAGAATTGACTCCTTCTCTATAAAAGATTTCTGGCCAGTGTGAGGTGGAAGATGCAGCTTAGACAGAGTAGAGCTGGATGAAGAGTGAAACCAGCCCAGCACTGCACAGGCACCCCCAGCACTGCACAGGAAGTGTTTAACTGCAGTGACCAGGTCAAATTCCAGTGGAAATAATCATATTCTGCTTTTAAAAGCCCCCCCAGCTTTACTTTGCAGTGGCCTGGCTGTGTTTTTTTCCTTTGGATGTAGCTGTGAGGGGATGACAGGGCAGGACATCCCTGCCCCAGGTGGGGAGGTTTAATTAATCCCTGCAAAGCCCTTGGTCCATGGGCATGTGGCAGCACAGCCCATCCAGATCAGCTCTTCTTCCCTTCCAGTCATTTCTCTCTTGGTGAGTAGCATGATTTCATTTCCAGTCTGTAGAAGGAGTCAGGATTTCAGGGGTTGCCCACAAAGGTTTTCAGCTGATGGAGGATGGGACTTTGATGGAAGGCAAGGCACTGCATAGCACCACAAGTATTTATTTTGTATCTGGAATATTCACTTTGTACCCATTCCCATTTAATGTGAGACTTCTTAAAACCATCGAGTGGTGCAGGTTATTTTCACAGTGAGAGCTGTAAATTGGCTTGAGGCAACTCTGCTTGATTTACATTTTTCAATCTGGAAAAAAAAGTAGATTAATATCACTAACTGATATTGGCTGCCTGGTTATTTTTCATTTATTAAAGTGAAGTTCCCCTCGGTGGTGGCTGGGGTTCTCTCTGATGCTTTATCTCTTAAAACACAAAATAAACCCCCCTAATTCCTGCCTCAGACCTGGAGGGGGGGTTTGATCCTGCCATGAAAGTTTTTCTCAACTCTCCAAGTGGGAGTGTTTTCCTTTTGTTTCTGGTTTTTCATGCCACAATTGATTCAGCAAATTTGAGCAGCCCTCTCTGAAAAAGGGTCTTTAACAAGGCTTGCAGTCACCACAGCACGTCTGAGGGAGGGACTGAGGCTGTTACTCCAAAAAAAACCCAAAAAAACCTCATTAGATGGAAGAGAATACAAGGAAAATTGCTGGTGAGATGAGGCTCAGGGTGATGCTGGATCCTGGGGCAGGATGAGTGGCCTGGGGTGCCTCTGGTGCCAGGGGAGGTGCAGAGGGTCAGGCTCAGGGGCTGCCCTGAGCTCCAGCTCCATCCAGAAGGTCAGGGACAATCATCTTCCCTGGAAATCCAGGAGGAGATATTTCTTCTCCAGCAGATGTTTTTATATCTTGAGAACAGAGTGTATTCCGGATCCAGCTATGACCCATTATTTAATCTTAATTAAAAGCAAATACCAAAACCCTCTCATGTAACAGAATGCTTGAAAAATGGGATAACCTCTCCCTGGAAGCAATGCCGAGGCAGGAGCGGTTTGGTCTGTGAGCAGAGTAAAAAGGTTTGATATAAAACCTGCTGTAAAGTGCTGCCAGACCTCTAAATGTGTCCAGCTGCTTTTTCTTCCAGAAAACATCCTTAAAGGCAGCATGTTGAAAGGCAGCAGTTCCTGTGCATTAGAAGGAAAATTCCCTGCTCACCAGAAGTATCAAGAGGTGGTGGGCTGGGGTTTTGGAAGCAGTTAGATCTGTAACCAAGTACTTCTTTCTGTGCTGGATGGGTTTTTCCTTTCATTTCCAGCTCTGTGTTCTACAGTCTTGCACTGGAAAAAAAGAAAAGGCCAAGTGGATGGGGGTTTTCTCGCTTCAGAAAGAGTAAATAATCTGGTCTGTACATCTAAAATCACAGTGTAAGCCTTGCACTGTGTGCATTGGTGAGAAAATAAGAGTCCTTTCATTTGATTCCCATAGACTTCCTGTCTGTACAGATAAAATTAGGAGTTGTTATTGCCTGGGACTTGCCAAGGCCCCAAGGATTTGTCAGGATTTTCCAGAAATCCCTCTGTCCTTGTTGCAGCAGGTGAAGAACAGGTTCCCACCAGCGAGGAGGAGCTGTTGGTGGCTCAGGGGTGGCTCTGTGGCTGTGTCAGGGGTTAATTTTGGATTGTCCCTGTCCACCCTCGCAGGCTCAGGCGTTTACATCACCCGGGGGCAGCTGATGAATTGCCATTTATGTGCTGGTGTCAAACACAAGGTCCTGCTGAGACGTCTCCTGGCCACCTTCTTCGATCGGTACGTCCCGTCCCATGCTCCTCATGCTCTCCCAAAGGATTCCTCCCCTTCCCCTCCCCTCATCTCCCGGGGTTTCACCCTGTGTCACCAGCCCTTCATCCTTTGTGCCCGGCTCTGTGCGTTTCCTTATTCCATTTCCGCGCACCTTTGCCGCTCCTCGCCTTCCAACCGTGCTGATCCCTCCACCAGAAGCTGAGGGGAGGAGGGCAGGGCAGTGTTTGTCCCCTGATCCCCTCTCCAAGGATCTCCCTTTGCCTTCCCCACAGGAACACCCTTGCCAACAGCTGCGGAACTGGAATCCGGTCCTCCACGAGCGATCCCAGCAGGAAGCCCTTGGACAGCAGGGTCCTTAATGCAGTCAAATGTAAGAGAGGGATGTTCTGCTGCTGGGGGGAACTGCCTGGCCCGGCCCTGGGCAGGGAGAGACACTCTGTTCGTGATAATGTGGAATTAGGCTGTGGGAAAATCAATTTATTTTTTAGTTTGCATCATTTTTTGATTGTTCAGAGAAGCTGTGGGTGGGATTTCCTCTCCATCAGCCGTTTCCCCTGCAGTCACCTGTGGATACCTGGAGTGTTTTGGGCCTGGAGGTGCTGGAGAGGGAGGAGATGAGGGCTGGAGAAAACCCTGAGGGGTACAGAAAATCTGTTTGCCATGGGCTTCATATGCAGTGATATTTTATATTTATATTTATATTTATATTTATATTTATATTTATATTTATATTTATATTTATCTATATTTATATTTATATATCATTCTTTATAAAAAGAGCTCACCCTGGCTGAATTGTGGGGAGTAAATCTTTGTGTGACTGTTACTCTGCTGAAAAACAAAACTCTAAGCTTTTTTTTTTTTCATTTAGTTTTTAAGATTTGGAAGAGAAATCTTTCCCTTCCCTAACTGTTGAGTCCAGAAGCCTTCCAGCTGCCCTGGGAGATCTGGGGAAAAGGGATAAGAGGGCAGAATGTTCAGTAATGTGGGTGAACAGGGGGGATTCAGTTTTTTCCTGGAGAGTCCCAACTCTGTCCTTCCCAGCCGTGTTCCCTCCTGAGTGGGGCTGGAAGGGCGTTGTTGTTGTTGTTGTGTGCAGGATATGGGATGTGTTCCTACTGCCTGGATTTCTCCCTGTGCACGAGCTTTAGCTGGCAGTTATTCACCATGGCAGTTCCTTGGATGCTGCTCTGTAACGTCAGGCGCTTGGCTCCCGCAGAGGAGCAGGACACGAGGGACTGAGGGCTCCTGCTGGGTGCCAGGGCATGTGCCAGCAGAGGCATGAGGAGAGGGACAGGCAGAGGACAATCCCTTGGGCAGCCCCTCAGCTCTGACGTTTCCTGCAGCGCTGGGGCTTTAGGAGCCATTTGTGGAGCTGCTGCTGGGGACTTTGTGGGATCTTCCTTCACCTCTGGTTTGGCCATCCCCACATGCTGGGGCTGTGGGTGCCGGCTCTGGGGCTCCCCACGGAGCCATCCCCTTCTCCATCCCCCTCCCTCTGCCAGCTGGGGTGTTCACACCTTCTGCTTTTATCCCTTCCTGGTCATGTCCCCAGCGGAGGAGCTTGGTCCGTGTGAGAGCTCAGGTGCACGGCTGAAGCTCCGCTCCCACCCGCGAGTCTGGGATCACCTTTGTGCCACTCACCCCGAAGCCTCAGCTCTGTCTCCCTGTCTTTGCAGTGTATTGTCAGAATTTTGCCCCGAGCTTTAAGGAGAGCGAGATGAACGTGATCGCGGCCGACATGTGCACCAACGCGCGGCGCGTCCGCAAGCGCTGGCTGCCCAAGATCAAATCCATGCTGCCCGAGGGGATGGAGATGTACCGCACCGTCATGGGCTCCTCCACAAACACTGTCCCCCTGGAGCCCGACTTCCAGCCCAACACTGCTCAGGTCTTCGAGCAGCGCATCTATGCAGAGAGGAGGAGCGACTCGGGGACTATAGTAGCCTTGAGAACTAACACAGTGAATGTAGAGCTGAGCAATGGATCCAACCAGTCCTTCGAGCAGAGCGAGGATGCCGAAGGCGCCGGCTCCGTGATCCAGGAGGCAGCTGCCACAGATGCCATGGCATCGGAAACCCAAAGCACTCCGCAACCTTTTGAACAAGGTTCGGGCTCCTCCAGCCGGCCCGAAACCCCCGTGAGAAGACAAGATGGTACTTATGGAGGGACTTTATAAAGAGAGCAAACATTTCATGACCTATAAGGGATCTGTAATACTAAAGCTGCTTGCATGCATTACTAATACAAAACAAAAAATGTGATCAAGCCACTTACCTACTGAACTGCTACTGTTGCCTGAAAAAAATGTGATTTTTATTCTGCTTGTATTTAAAATTTATGAAGGAAATAATCGCATTCGTTATACTGTAAACGACTAGGTCTGTGGCGACCTACTTAAAAAAATATTGGGCTCCTTTTTTGATATTCCTGAGGTTAGTCTATAAGATTGTAGCTTTTTTTTTTTCCTTTCTTTTCCTTTTTTTTTTTTTTTTTTTTGGGTTTTTGTTTGTTTGTTTGTTTGTTTGTTTTAAGAAGGGGAGGAGAAAAGCTAGCCACCCCCCACCCACCACCACCCCGTCATCACCCCATCCATCACTCAGCTCAGAAGTAAAGCCATGGTTAACCTTGTCCTCAAAGGAGAGTTTTGTCACTGACCAGGAAAGCGAGGTGTGTTGGGGTGCAGGTGCTGTGACTGGCCGTGTTTGTCTCGGGAAGGGCTGGAGCCAAGTGGGATGGGCTGGGGGAAATGGTGACAGTGATCGTGACCAGACCCCTCTGGAGTCAGGGGGAGCCCTGGCCGTTGTTGTCCCGGGGAGTTTTCCCTGGATTCCGTGGGAGTTGAGGCTGGCGCGTGTCGGGAGGGCTGTGGGATGCAGGTGGAGAGCCTGGCCGCCGTTGTGGCTGTGGTCTGGTTTTTGCCAGGCTGGGTTTAGGTTTGGTTTCTCTCTCTCTCTCTCCCTCCCTCCCTTCCTCCCTCCCAGCGATTCCTTTTCTTTTCCTTCTCCGTGTTTGCACCTTCACGTCCCCGCTCCTGGGCGGCCGGGCTGTGTCACCCCTCTGTGCCCTCCCTTGGGTGCAGCTCCTGGGAGGGGAGGAGCCCCCCTCAGCCTGTGGAGGGATTTGGGGAGGAATCTGAGCATGGAGAGCACCGTTCTTCTGGCTCCAAAGGGCACGGAGTCGGGAGCTCTTGGTGTTGGCTCCTGGCAGATCCGCACCGGAGGCAGAGCTCGGTGCATACAGAGCTCACCCTCTGCCCCCTCCTCCTCCCCAGGCCACCCACGTTCCCGCTTTTTAATAATTTGGAGTGTATTGGATGCAAAAATTAAAAGAAAAAACGAGCTTTGTGCCCTTCTGTGAAGAGGTTTTGGGGAGGAGGAAGCGCGTTGCCTCCTGCTCACCCTCCCGCAGCCCCTTCTGGGGAAAACCCAATGTGGAGTTATTTGTCTTTATTTTTGTTGTTGCAGGCTGATGTCCCCAGGCTGTGGTGGCTTTGGTGGCCTCGGGATGGGACTGTGGGTGTCCCTGGAGCCTTATGGGCAGCAGGTACCTGCTCTGTCCCTCGCCTTTCCAAACCCCAAAGCGACCGGGATGTGTCCCGCAGACCCGGGGTGCTGCAGCTTCCCCCGGAGGGCTGGGGCCAGGCTGGGGGTCCCAGGGGGATGGCACTGCTGGGGTGCCCCCAAGGGATGGGGACAGTGATGTGAAAGCCAAGTCTGGCTTTTTTCCTTTTTTTCCTTTTTCAATGATGATTATTTTTACTGTGACTTAACGACCTGCTTTAATGACACTTGCAGCTTGTTCTTTAACACGTTTGGGACTAGGAACAAGGTGCACAAAGAGTCACTTTTTGGCTGCTGTGGCTGTGCTCCTCTTTTCTTTCCTGCTTCGATTCCCTAATCCAGACAGCGCTTTGCTCAGGGTTTTCTTCCTTCTTTGTATTTCCATTGGGAAAGGGGGAGCGGGGAGAGGATAACCCAACTTTTGGCCATTTGTTTTGTTTTCTTTGATACTTGAAGCAGTTTTTTGCATCGTGAATAACGAGGCTGCCCAGCCTGTGCCACTGCTCCTGACACAACAAATCAGTGATGGGGGGATCCTGCCCCACGTTGGGTTTTGGCACAGCTTTTTGGGGGAGACTGTGACACCCCAGACCAGGTTTTGGGGGCTGGTGCAGGTGCAGAGGTTTGGGATGCTTCGGAGAAGTGGGAATGGGCACGGCTCTATTTGCACTTTACCCACTAAACAAACCCGGGGACCACGGGCTGAGCTCGGGGGGAGCCATCCCAGGGGACACGGAGCAATTCCTCGGCCCTGGGGTGTCCCTGTCCCCTGCTGGAGGGCAGCTCAGCCAGCTTGGTGGGGCTCAGGTTTGGCTGAGCACCCTCCTGATCCCCAAATCTTTGGGTTTGCCAAAAGTTTGAGGCAAGCTGGGAGCGGCTCCGGGTGCCGGAGATCAAAAGTCGTCCCTTGTGTGTGTGTCTGTGTGCATATATATAAATATAAATATAGAGAGAAAAGATATTGCAGAGGATTCTCCCTCCTCCTTTTTGGCACTTGCTGGGGGTGGGGAGCAGGCTGAGCCCCCCAGCTGGGGGCTGCACTTGGCTGGAGGGATTAATTCTGGACCAAACCTGTTCCCAGACAGCCGGCGGGGCCACCGGGGGGGCAGCAGCAAAGTACTTGAATGGCTTAGGACAGAGAGTCTGGAGAGAGTCAAGTTGCACAGTGAAAATATATATTTTTATACCTAGCACAACTTCCTGTATATTTTGGGGTTTTTTTCTTTCTTTTTTTTTTTTTTTCCTTTCCTTTTTTTTTTTTTTTCTTCCTGATTTGGGTTTGTTTTGTTAATTATTATTATTGTTATTAGGAAGGCAAACTTCTAAAATGTGAAGGGCGTTGGGTTTTTCCTTATCTGGTAGATGAGGGCAAGCATTTTGCACTAATGTTTCCTGTGTGTGGAGGATTAATGATATGTTTGAAAATGTTATATGGTAATGATTGTATTCTTCCGAGAAAAAAAGAAAACAACAAAAAAAAGCAAAAAAAAAAAAAAAAATAACCCCTTAAAACTGAATGTAAGGTGAGAACAGAGCAGTCCATCGATTGTATGCGGCTTTCCTGAGTGCCTTAGAATTTTTTGATCATTTTTTTTCCAAGGAAAACAGATTAAGAAGATCAGATCATAACCGACTCCTTCCTCCTCTTTGTTTACGACACTATTTTAAATTCTAGAATTTTGGGGCTGCTTTATAATGTGAATAGGAAACTGCATTCATCTAGGTCTGACAGTGTAAAATCAGAGCATCAGTATTTATGGTATGTCTGCACCTTTATTCTTATGCTTGACTATTAGCAATATTACCTGTATATTCTATATCTAAAGTTGTACCAAGCACCTTTAACGAGCGCAGAGTGTAAAAGCACCCGAGTTCCCCAGCAGCGTAGGACCAGCTCCTCTCCTCCTCGTTAGCGCTAATTAATTAACACCGCTTTGCCGAGGGGCTGCATGACCCTCCGCCACCCCCGCTGTCCCGCGGGGACATTCCCGACCTTTCCCGGGGCTGCCCGGATTTCCCTCTGGAAGTTCCCCGGAGGATGCGGGGTGGGAGCCCTTGGCCCCGGATCCCGCTGGAAAAGGGCTGGGAAAGGCTCGCTGCGGATGGAGAAGGAGCCGTGGGAAGCCGGGCTGAGCCCCAGGATGTCCCCAGAGTGTCCCCAGCTGTCCCCTCCTTCCCCTCGCAGCCATCCCGGGATTCAACTGCTGTTCCAAGTGTTCCTGCTCTCCAAACCGTGCTGGGAGCGAGCGAGGGGACGAGTGGGACACACTCACATTGGAAAACCCCTCCGCTCCTCCTCGAGTTTCTTCCACTGTTAAAAAAAGCGTTTTGCACACACACGAAAAATTAAAAAAATTAAAAAAAAAAAAAATCGTGATTTTTATGTCAAGGTTAAAAAAAAAAAAAAAAAAAAGCCAAAACTTGCAATACTATTTTTAGCAGACAAGAATAAAGAAAAATAAATAAATAAAATAATTAATAAATAATAAAAACAACTGAGTATAAATGTATAAATATTTTTGACTTGAACATTTGGATGGCACTTGATTCAAATAGAACATTAATCCTTTGGACAGAATGTTTGGGGAAAAAAAAAAAAGGACTTAAAGTACAAGGTTGTTTTTAAAGCGTCTTCATAGGGTATTAAGTAGTACTGTAATTCATGACTGTTAAAAATACTTTCTGTGCTGTAAGGAAATCTCACAGTACCACTGAATTATGTTCCTCAACTGTCTCAGCCACGAACGATGCTAGCTTCTTTTTTTTTTTTTTTTTTATTTTATTTTATTTTATTTTATTTTTTATCGTGCATTATTCACTAGTATTTATGTGCTCTTACTCTGTATAGTTCAGACTGTTATTTTGTAGCCATGGCTGACACGATATATCAGTAACTAAAAAAAAAAAAGAGAGAAAAGATGAAGACCCCCCTCCCCTACCCCGAGCTGGAACTGTGCTCGTAGCTGTTTTCATATGATGAAAAAAAAAATCCATTTAAAAAAAATCAAAAACAAAAAAACAAAAAAAACCCAACCCAACGTGATCATTAATTGTAAAACGCTTTGTAAAATTCACATTTACAAAATAATAAAGTAAATTACAATTAAAAGGTTTCCTTTGCTCTGTTTTCTGTCTTTCTGGGTGGTGGGTAGTGTTAAGCAGGGGGTTGTTAATAAATGCTGAAGGGGCTCTGATGGCTCAGGCTCCACTTCAAGGTATGAAACAACCCCCACATTTGGCCAATTGAAGGGTTTTGCCCAAATTTTGGGGTTTTGGAGTTCCCTGCACTGCCCTGGGCTCTCTTCCCACCTCACCTGATGTGGTTTGGGCACCTTTTGGTTTTTTTTCCTGTACGCATCACACCCTCCCTCCCTCCACACTTACTACTTATAAAAACTAATAGTTGTTGTTATTATCATTATTTAAAATGGAATTTGCGGCTCTCCCAAATTAGTCTGGGGCTTTGCCAGAGACTGGGGCTGAGACCGGAGGATGCAGCAGCAGCTGAAATCCTCCACTCCCCTGCTCTGCTGGGAGCTTCCCTCCTCTTCATCACAGAAAATCCTTACCCAGGCTCCGAAAAGGGGCAGGAGGGCTCCTGCCACCCTCCCAGGGACGCGTGTGACGAGTTTGCCGGGTCTCAGAGGGTCTCTGGCAGCGTGGGCAGAGCGAGGATGCTCCAGGGGAGGTACCCGGGCACCAAGAGCGGAGATGCTCCGGAGCACCGGCAGCTCCAAGCAGCATCCCAGGACTCCTGGCTCTGCCCAGGATGGAGCTGGCTGTTGTTTTTAGGATGAGGAGGAGGAAAAGGTTTCAAAGCCAGAGAGGCTGAGCTGGAGCAGGGTCCCAGCGAGGGCTGGGGGTGTTGGCTGTCAGCATGGTAATTCTCTTTAATTTTTGCCCATCATTTTTTTTCCCCCAACCCAATTGGCCATAAAATTGCTGAGGAGCTGCATTTCCTCAGTTTAGCAAAATAGAAGTACCCAAAACCACTTGCATTTTGGGGTTTCATTTAATCTCATCTCACTGCAAAGGAAAAACACAGAAACTTGGATGCTTCGCGTACGGCGCATTCCGCCGCGTTATATAAACCATTTCAAACTGATTTATTCTAAATGAGTTGTTATAATCAGAATTTTCCTTATGAGCAGCTTTCTTGCAAACGTCAGTATTTCAGGGGGGAAAAAAAAAAACCCAACCCCAAGCCCAAGCCCATCGTACGCCCGCTCCAATATTTCAAACTGATTACTTCTAAACACCAGCGCTAAAATTAGGTCTTTGGTGTGCGGTATTGTCAGAGTGGGTGTATTATGATCTGCAGAGAGTATAAAAAGATAAATGAGTTATTTAACCAAGTAAACGACGTTGCTGTAGAAATGTGCTGAGGGAAAATGCGCAGGGGGGGTTGGCTCACGCCGGCCGGGCCCCGGGATTGCGGCAGCGACGCGAGGGGAGCTGCTGGAGCAGGAGCAGGGGGGTGGAAAAGGGTTTTTATTTGCCTTAATGTTGATATTTTTATTGCTATTGTTATAAAACAGGCGGCTCCCATCCTGCCTGGGGTGGGGTCGTGATTTTGGCAGTGCCAAAATGGGAGGGAGGGGGCTGAGAGAGGCGATGGGTGCGCTCTTCCCCAGGGCATTACAAGGGACTGGTTATTGGTGTATTCTTGGGACTCAACCTGTCTTCATTTCCTTGGGATCAGCTCCAGAGGGAGGGAGGTTGGAGCACTGCACCTGCCCAAGCTCTCTGAACCTCCTGGCTCTTCATTTCCACCCGCACAGCTGGGTGTTACAGCTGCAGGTTGTGCCCGCTGTGAGCCTCCAGGGACAAAACCAAAGGGACACCGGGATCAGGGATCACCAGAGACAGAAGACTCTGGGCACTGCAGGGGTCGGACACTGCAGAGGGTGTTGGCCATTGCAGATGTTGCTGACCATTGCAGGTGGTCACTGCAGATGTTGGACATTGCAGGCTATTGCAGGGGTTGGTCACTTCAGGGGTTGGTCACTTCAGGGGTTGGTCATTATGGGGGGATGGTCACTACAGGGGATGGTCACTGCAGGAGATGGTCACTGCAGGAGATGGTCACTGCAGGAGATGGTCAGTGCAGGAGATGGTCACTACAGGGGTTGGTCACTGCAGGGGTTGGTCACTACAGGGGTTGGTCAGTGCAGGAGATGGTCAGTGCAGGGGTTGGTCACTACAGGAGATGGTCACTACAGGGGTTGGTCACTGCAGGGGTTGGTCACTACAGGGGTTGGTCACTGCAGGAGATGGTCACTCAGGGGTTGGTCACTGTAGGGGTTGGTCACTGCAGGGGTTGGTCACTGCAGGAGATGGTCACTCAGGGGTTGGTCACTACAGGAGATGGTCGCTGCAGGAGATGGTCACTGTAGGGAATGGTCACTGTAGGAGATGGTCAGTGCAGGAGATGGTCACTGCAGGAGATGGTCAGTGCAGGGGTTGGTCAGTGCAGGGGTTGGTCACTGCAGGAGATGGTCACTGCAGGAGATGGTCAGTGCAGGGGTTGGTCAGTGCAGGGGTTGGTCACTGCAGGAGATGGTCACTGCAGGAGATGGTCAGTGCAGGGGTTGGTCACTGCAGGAGATGGTCAGTGCAGGAGATGGTCACTACAGGGGTTGGTCACTGCAGGGGTTGGTCACTACAGGAGATGGTCAGTGCAGGAGATGGTCAGTGCAGGGGTTGGTCACTGCAGGAGATGGTCACTACAGGGGTTGGTCACTGCAGGAGATGGTCAGTGCAGGGGTTGGTCAGTGCAGGGGTTGGTCACTACAGGGGTTGGTCACTGCAGGAGATGGTCACTCAGGGGTTGGTCACTGCAGGAGATGGTCACTGCAGGAGATGGTCACTACAGGGGTTGGTCACTGCAGGAGATGGTCAGTGCAGGGGTTGGTCACTGCAGGAGATGGTCAGTGCAGGGGTTGGTCACTGCAGGGGTTGGTCACTGCAGGGGTTGGTCACTGCAGGAGATGGTCACTCAGGGGTTGGTCACTACAGGAGATGGTCGCTGCAGGAGATGGTCAGTGCAGGGGTTGGTCAGTGCAGGGGTTGGTCACTGCAGGAGATGGTCAGTGCAGGGGTTGGTCACTGCAGGGGTTGGTCACTGCAGGAGATGATCACTGCAGGAGATGGTCACTGTAGGGAATGGTCACTGTAGGAGATGGTCAGTGCAGGAGATGGTCACTCAGGGGTTGGTCACTACAGGGGTTGGTCACTGTAGGGGATGGTCACTGCAGGAGATGGTCACTGTAGGGGATGGTCAGTGCAGGGGTTGGTCACTGCAGGAGATGGTCACTCAGGGGTTGGTCACTGCAGGGGTTGGTCACTGCAGGAGATGGTCACTGTAGGGGATGGTCACTACAGGGGTTGGTCACTGCAGGGGTTGGTCACTGCAGGGGTTGGTCACTGCAGGAGATGGTCAGTGCAGGGGTTGGTCACTGCAGGGGTTGGTCACTACAGGGGTTGGTCACTGTAGGAGATGGTCACTGTAGGGAATGGTCACTGTAGGAGATGGTCACTGCAGGAGATGGTCACTCAGGGGCTGGTCACTGCAGGAGATGGTCACTGTAGGGGATGGTCACTGTAGGGAATGGTCACTGTAGGAGATGGTCACTGCAGGAGATGGTCACTCAGGGGCTGGTCACTGCAGGAGATGGTCACTGTAGGGGATGGTCACTGTAGGGAATGGTCACTGTAGGAGATGGTCACTGCAGGAGATGGTCACTGTAGGGGATGGTCACTACAGGGGTTGGTCACTCAGGGGTTGGTCACTACAGGAGATGGTCACTCAGGGGCTGGTCACTGCAGATGTTGTTCCTGCCCCTGCAGCCGGGGATGCCGCAGAGGGAACAAGAGCCGAGCCCCACTCCGGGCTGGCTCCATCCTGCTCATCCCCTTTCCCGAGGTGTGAGCCCCGGGCTTCTGGGGGTTCTGCCGCTCCCCTCCTGCCCCATCCACGGGAGGGAAGGGAGGGATTGATGCCGGCCGGGCCCTGGAGCAGCTGCCATCAATCCCAGCCCCGGCGGCGGCTCCGGAGCGCTCCAGGGCTGCTCTTATTTAAACGCATCTATTGCACCGAGCCCTTCCATAATCGACTGTGCAGCGGCACTCCAGCGCCGGCGACGGCTCAGCTGGATCGTGCAGGACTCAAAACACAAATAAAGGCTGAGGAGCAGGAACTGCATCATTCCTGCCCTGCCCGCCGCGCTCCGGAGGGGGCACGGAGCCACCGGCGCTTCCATCAGCTCCGGGCAGGGCTGCGGGGGAACTTTGGGCTGTTATTGTAGGGCAGCTTAAGGGTGATAATGATGGGAATGAGAATTCCACGGTGAAGGGATGGAGTGGTGGCCACGTCCCTGGGGTGGTGACAGCAGTGGCACGGTGACAATCCAGACACACGGACAGGAAAGCTGCCGCTGCCATGGGGGTAGCGAGGGGCTGCTCAGGTCAGCCAGGAACTTGGGTTTTGGCTGTGCTGGGGCTGGGATGAGGCTGGGTTGGGGTTTTGGTACCCAAATCCCTCATGGTGGGTCTGTCCTTGCCTGTGGGACCAAACCTCATCCCTCTGGGGCTCTGGGAGAGGAATTACATCAGTCCAATTCAGGGACAGGACAAAAAGGGGAGCAAAAAAAAAGGCAAGAAATGCCAGGCCACAAAGCAAGGCAGATAAATCCAATGTAATCTCACTCACCAGGCCTCCCCAGGAGTTACAACACATAAATTACTGCACCTAAAAGCATCTCTAATTTCACTTGTGAGTGATTCACCAGGACGCACCAGGCTGCCCTCTGCATCTCCCCATTTGATTAGACATTTGTACCAAGACAGAGCTCACACTTAAAATAACATTACTGGAATGGAGATGGACAAGAGAATTCATTTGAATGGAAATCAATTTGATTAGAAAAGTAAATTACCCACAGTCTATGAGCAGCACATTGTGGCTCAGAATAATAACAATAATAATAATAATAATAATCCATCAATCAATCAATCAGTGGCACCAAAGGATCTTAAATGTTTTTATGGGCCTGGCAATGACTGAGCTGTGATCACTTCCCAGGTGGGAGCAGGGCTGGATTCCCCACTCCTTGTGCTGGGACACTGCCAGGCAGAGCTGTCCCGTGTCCCCAGGGACCCCTGTGCCACTGGCATCCCCTGCAGGGGACAAGCCCGTTCCTGTGCCCCAAAGTGAGGTGTGGCCATGGGGCTGCAGGAGCTGGGCACAGCCCAAGGGCTGTAAATGGGTTTATGTGGCTCAGGTGCCCTCAGAGGGGTGATTGAATTTACCCAGGGGTGATGCTGCTCTGGACAAACCACTGGAAGCAGTCTGGGTGTCACTGCTCCCATTGGGGTGGCACTGGGGCCTGGCTGGGGGAGGACAGCAGTGTCCCTCCCTCCCTCCCTGTCCACCCTCCCCTGCCAAGTGTCACCACCGAGGTGACAGAGAGCCAGGGAGGCCATGGGTGCCTGGCAGGAGCCAGGGCAGGACCCTGGGTGCTCCCTCCAGGTCCCTCCCCTGTGCCAGCTGCAGTGCAAGGAGCTGCACACTTTGCTGAGCTGTGGTACCTTCTAAATAATCAATTGGTATTTAATTCCCATGTGATAACTGTCTTATTAAATCTAAATTTAATGTGTATTTGGGAAACCCTAATTTAAAGTGTTACTGCATGCACCATCTGGTGTGCTCTCTAAATACAAATGCAATAACATAATTCAGAATTACATCATAAAAGTAAGTTATAAGAGATTAAAATGCACAACTCTGTTCTTCAGTCAAGGCAGATTTTACGCTTTTGCTCCTGACTTAGATACAAATCACAACAAAAACATCCCTACCCTGATTAAGTGATTTTCTGCTGGGATTTTGGGTTTAATGGGGAGCAGGAATGCACAGGAGGGAGGTTGGGAGATCAGGAGCACTGGAGATGGTGCCCAGAGCAGCTGTGGCTGCCCCTGGACGTGTCCAAGGCCGGGTTGGACGGGGTTTGGAGCAGCCTGGGACAGTGGGAGATGTCCCTGCCCATGGCACTGGCTGGGCTTTAAGGTCCCTTCCCATCCAAATCCCTCTGGGTTCCCATCACATCCCTGATGCCAGGGAGCTTCAGGGCTGGGCACAGGGAGACTCAGTCACCCACTGAGCCGCCTTTTGTTGAAAAATCAGTCAAATATAGCCCAGAGTTGGGTGCATCAATGATCTTTTATAGTGGCAGTAAATCTAATACCTTTGCAAAACCCCCTATTTTCTCTCTCTGTTGAATGAAACATGAGATCCCTTAATAGAGAGGGAAATTAAAATCTAGTTTTATTGCAGTTCCTGTAACTGGTATCTAAGCTATTAATAATCAATCCATTCTTGCTTAAAAGCCAACATTTATCACCCCAGCTGAGCTGGCGGGCACTGGGGGGAAAGTACAATTGACTGCAATTACACTTTGAAAAATGTTAGCTGTGCCACTGACCACTGGGGATAAATGATGAGATTCCAGTTGTTCCTTCCCTCTTCAGGTTCATCCCCCCAACTTTTATTATTGGCTGGTTTTGCTTCTCCTTGAGCCTCCAGGATGCCTTGAGGAAGGAGCTGAGGGGAGGGGTCTGCGCTGTCCCAAATTCTGGAGGATCCTCCTGGCAGAGGGAGCCCAAACCCTTCCAGATCCAGCAGTGGGTGCAAGAGCGACTCTAAATCTCTTTTAACATCCAGCCACACAAAAGTTTATTGGTTTTATTCCTGCCCTTTCCAAGGGGGAGGAAGAGGCTGGTGCAGGAATTGATTTCCTGGAGCTCCTGGTATTAATGAAGCCGCTGACCGCAGATCTCCCGCAGCAATATCCCGCTCCCCACCATAATTCTCCAGACTCCAAACTTTTCAAATGAGTTTTTGCAATTTAAAATTAATAATTGTTCTGTCTAGAACAAGGATAATTAAATGCCTGTTCATCCTCATTATTGTCAGCCGCGTGATTTGTTGTTTTCTCCGTAATAAAATTAACCGGTTTAACTAATGGGTGCCAAAACTTGATAATTAAAGCTGAGCAAATAATTTGCAACAAATAATTTACCCAGTGGGTTTGTTGGGGTCCGTGGTGGGTCTGTGGCTGATGGTGAGGAGCCACTGGTGATGCCCAAACCCACACAGGGCACCCCAGGGAACCTCCTTTTCCTCACAATGGTCATTTTATTAGTAAAAATTCTTTGATTTTTTTTTTTTTTTTTCCTTTCTAAGGAAAGAGGTTCCCTCCACAGGGTTTTGCTCACACCTGGAGCATGAGGCAGGTGGTTCACCTGTGGATGAAATCCCAGAGGAAAGAGCAGCTGCTCTCAGGTAAATCCCAGGGAGGATGCAAAGGTGGCCAAAAAATGGCAATTCCTGGGGAGGAAAGGAATTAAAATAATGAGCCAACAAAAAGAATTTGGTCAGACACAATCTTCTAACAAGAATGGACTTTGAAATGGTGGTTATTAGCTGGGTTTCTTTCCAGCAGCAGTTAAAGGAGCTTTCGAAGGTATCACAATTAATTTCTAAGTTTATATTACACATTATAACATGAGGGGCCATTAACGAGGCACTGACATTAAATTTAATGTACTTGGTGAGTGGGACAGTTTGTCTCTCCCTCCTGGGTGTATTCCCTGGATGTTTGGGGTCTGGCACTGCGGGATTTCTCCGTGGGAGCTGCTGGGGAGGGTGGGGTTGTCACTGTGGTGCCCCACGGGGGACACTGGGGACACACAGAGCTTTGTCCCCAGCTCCGTGGCACAGCCAGCGAGGCTGGGAGGAACACAAGGAGAATATGGAGTGTCTCATACCTATAACTTTAAATTAAAAAAGCAATGTGCTGTTTATTGGCGCTGCCGAGTGTCTCCGGAGCGGGAGGCTCATAAAGATCATATTACAGTACAAGCCATTATGCAAAGAGTTTACTATATATACATTTCTAAATGCTTCAGCAAACAGCAGCCTCCTTATGAGCAGAGCAGGATAACTGGTTCGTTTGGGGTAACAAATGATCCTTGATTTGATTTTAAATGCAATGACAGCAAAATTTATTTCTTATTTAATCACTTGCCAGAGCTGTTGAGGACGGGATGGTATTAAACTGCACAATGCAGCATATGACTACTGAATCAGTTGAAATAGGCATAAGAATATATTATGTTTATAGGATAGAAAAAGATTGTACAGCAATGCATATAACTAGAATGGGTATTTTTGTCATTTATACAGTAGCTTATATCATTATTCCTTCCCGCTTCCAATTTTTCAGTAATAAAAATACAGGGGATGTGATTCTCTTTGCATAAACCAACTTGATTCGTTATTAAATATTTTTATTAATCTGAAGTACTACAAAGCATTTGAGCAGATAAATCAGGCTCCGAATAGTCATTTCCTCTCTGCTATGGCTCTATAAAGTGGATTCATTTATGAGCGTGCACTACCCGAAAAGAAGGTTTCCATATTCATTACCAGGCTCCCCCATGGTTCTGGCTTTTTATCCCACTGGACCATGCAGGAGGGTCTCCAAAAGAAGCAGGTCCTGCAAATCTGCCCTGTGATCCCTGCCCGGTTTTGTGTCCAGTTTAATGAGGAATCACCCCTTGGGCACCTCAGGATGCTCAGGGTGCCTCCGGCTCTGGCTCCCCTCGCAGCCAGCTTGGGGACATCGGCACTTTTGGGGCGATTTGGGGATGGCTCCAGCCCCAGAGCTGTCCCACATCACCGCAGCCACCGCCCCGCAGGGTGCGGGGATCTCCAGCTCCTCCTGCAAGGACGGGATTCCCCTGGAGGCTTTTTGACCCCCTAAAGCATCGCTGGCCTCCTGCAGCCCCTCCTCACACCCCACAGAACGCAGCATTTTGGGGGCAGCAGGGCCCTTTGGGATGCTGCGGGTGGGGGATGCTCGGAGCCCGTCCCGCTCCTCCTGCCGAGCCCTTGGCTCACCGGGGGAAACTGCGGCGAGCCACGAAGGAATTCAACCTATTTAAAACCCAGCCAGGTGTGCAAACAAGTTTATCCTCTGCTAGCAGCTGCCGGGGAATCGGGGGGGCTCCGGAAAGGTTGCGGCAGCCACGTGGAGTTTGGGGCTCCTTGGGAGAGGTGACATTTCGAGCCGGGGTTTGGGACTCTCCGGGAGCCTCAGCCGGCAATTCCCTCCCTTTCCCCGGGATCAGTCCTGCCCCTCTCCCCTCCCGGCTGCTGCAGCCCGGGGCTCGCCCTTGATTGCAGATTTTCCTGCAGCAGCTGTCTAACATCTGTTTGCTGTTTGGGAACGGGAATTATGGCGCTCCGCAAAAAGCGGGGACCCTCTGGAGCTGCTGCTGGCACAGCCCCGCAGCCTGGCATCCCAAACCTGGCATCCCAAACCTGGCATCCCAAACCTGGTATCCCAAACCTGGCATCCCAAACCTGACATCCCGAGCCTGGCATCCCGAGCCTGGCATCCCAAACCTGGTATCCCAAACCTGGCATCCCAAACCTGCCATCCCAAACCTGCCATCCCAAACCTGACATCCCAAACCTGACATCCCGAGCCTGGCATCCTGCAGCCTGGCATCCCAAACCTGCCATCCCAAACCTGCCATCCCAAACCTGCCATCCCAAACCTGGCATCCCAAACCTGGCATCCCAAACCTGACATCCCAAACCTGCCATCCCAAATCTGCCATCCCAAACCTGCCATCCCAAACCTGCCATCCCAAACCTGGCATCCCAAACCTGGCATCCCAAACCTGGCATCCCAAACCTGACATCCCAAACCTGCCATCCCAAACCTGGCATCCCAAACCTGGCATCCCAAACCTGGCATCCCAAACCTGACATCCCAAACCTGGCATCCCAAACCTGCCATCCCAAACCTGCCATCCCAAACCTGGCATCCCAAGCCTGCCATCCCAAACCATTCCTGCTGCTCCAGGTGCCGCCTTCAGGGGGATTCAGCCATCCATCTGCTGCTTGTGCCCGTCCTGCTGCTCCCGCATCCCAGCGAGGCTGGGGATGCCCGCAGGGTCCAGCCAGCGCCACCAGGACACGGATTTGCCTTCCCTCCCTCCCCCATCCCGGTGACCACGCTGGAATAAGGTGAAGCAGGGCTTTGTCCCCACGGGAACAGCTGATTTCACCAGCGGAGCCAACCCAGGGCTGTTTCACCTCTCCGTGTGTTTTCCTCGCTGGGAGCTGCTGGGGCTGCCCATAAATCCTCCCTCTGCAGCAGCCGTGTCACAGATGTCCCAGGACATGAATTTTTTCTCCGGTTTTAGTGCTGGTGTAAAGCAAAATGACGGTGGTTGTCAGCATTAGCAAAAAGCAGCATTGCCATCCTGCCTGTAAAGCACAGCAGCGGGGCCTGGGGGCTCCAGGGAGAGCTGGGGCAGCTCCTGCTTCCTGCGAATTCCAGGTTTTTCTGGAGCTGCTGCTGCTGATTTTGCCGTGGTCAGGGTGAGGCGGGAGTGGCAGTGCAGGGTCCCTCCTGTCAGGAAAATTAATCCACGAACACCAGAGGTTTATATCCAAAAAGGAGACAGAGGAGTCCTTTTTCTTTATTCGAATAAAGGGAGAGACCACGGGGCATTCCCCTGGGGTCTCTCTAATTTTTGGAGGTTGCAGCCTCCTTTTTATCCTAATTCCCGGCCGCTTGTCCCTTCTCCCTTTCCCCATAGGCTGAGGGACTTGAGAGGTACAGGCTTCCCGGAACGCCTGATACCTGGGGTACCTTCCCCCCTCACCCCCAATGCATAATCCCTTCTTAACTTTTATGGAATTCATAGTGTTCTTTCAGTGCCTCTTTGATCTTCTACTGGAATCCATCCCATTGTTTCTGTCGTCTCTCACTGATAGCTACATCTTATCAACTGACCCACAGCTTGTTTGGAAAGACAAACTCATCATTCCTCTTCCTCCCATCCCTTCACCTCCCTCTGGAGTGTGGGCTGCACACTCACACCCTGCTCAGGGCTCACGGAGAGGAAGCTGAAGCTGTGTTTGAGCTCAGGGCAACCCAAAAACTCCCGGCACTGCCCGGGTTCCCCATGGACACCTTGGGAACCACGGGAATTCGGCACCTGAGTGGACGCAGAGCACCGGGCCCTCGCAGCTGGCAGAGCTGGAGAAGCAGAGAAACTTCTTTTTTGTTTCACACCTTTGCAGAAGAACGTTCAGGAAGGAAATGAGCTGTAATTGAGATGGATGAAAGGGCGGCTGCCTCCCCCAAATCGTTCCAGGCACCAGACTCGAGAGGAATATGAAGTGCTGCTGCTCTCCAAAGATCGCCACGCAGCCACTGAATTATTAATGAGCAGGAATGATTTCATATTTAATCTAAAGACTATTAATTACACTGCAGACGAGCAACACACCATCCTGAGAGCCCCTCTCGCCAGCTGAATAATTCAGTGGTGCCCCATATTTTACCCCAATGTCAGGGTGGGTGGGGAGACCCCTCCTGCCTGAGCAGGCAGTGGTGGCCCAAGGGGTGGTGTTGAGAGCCCTCCCCAACCTGGGACCCCCCCAGCCTGGGCAGAGAGGGATTATTTGGGGTCCCCCGGGGCTGGGGGTGCTGCTGTCCCTCTGTCCCAGCCTCACTTGGAGCCCAGCAGCAGCCCCAGCTGTGGGAACACTGAAGACAGATGTTTATTTGTCCGGGTTTATTTGCTGATCACTGTTACAGTGATCCAAGATGATCATTAAAAAGTGAAATGGGCTGTTTAATAATGATGCTGGGAGCACGCAGTGTGCCTCGCATTACGAGGGTGTTTAAGCATGAGCCCAATTAAGTCCCTCACATCCCTACAGAATTACCCCAGTTGTGCAAACTATTAGGCAAACTCCAGGCTCCTCGTACTCACAGGCAATCCTGGAGCCTGGCACTCTGCTAGAGACCCATTTCTGTCCTGAAGCTAAATTAAAATCCTATTGTGCCAGCGCTGCTAATATTTCCTGCTCTTGTTTCCAACAATTAAATCGTGACATTCTGCCAAAACATACAAGGAAACGAGAAAATGCTCCTGATCAGCTGGAAAGAGAAGGCAAATCCTCCCAGCTGCCACCCAGATGCCACGGTGCCAGTGGCAGGTTAAGCAGCACCTGATGGATGAGGCAGTGGCTGGTGGAGGTGGGGATTCATTGTTCTGTCTGGGAAGTGGGATTTTTGGACTTCTGTTATGAAGTTGAAAGGATTTTCCTTCTCGGTTCAGGGGAGAAATTTGGGAACTGGATCCATGCAGTGCCGAAAAGGAGAGTGCTGATGTACTGGGTTTGTGTGGGAAGGGTTTGGGGCTGGAGGGTTACGAGGGTGGCAGTGATGGAGCAGCTTTGGTGGCTCCTGGAGCCCAGCTGGGGTCACCCCACCACAGCTGCTGCTGAGGAAAGACTTGAGGGACAATTCCCAGCCCTGCTGTGTCCCCAGCACCACCAGTGGCCTGATCCTGCCACCCTTCTCACACAGGTGCTGCCCATCCTTTGAAATATTCTCCTGAATTCTATTCCTCCTTTCCCCCCTGCTCTGCTCCCCCAGTGCTCCTCAGGGAGGGCACAGCTGGTTCCCTGCCCCACACCAGCTGCAAACCCCCAAAAGTGACCCCACAGTGCCCTCAGAGCGATGTCCCCCTGCTTGGGGTGAGCCAGGGCCGCCCTTGGGGGGCCCCGAGGGTGTTGGGGACACCACAGTGGGACAAGGAGGGATGGCATCTGCAGAGCTGTGGTGAGATCAAGTTAACCGGTGGAGGAGAAAGGGGAGGGGAAAAGAAAAAGCTGTTTAAGAAAGAAATGACTGTTTGGTCATGGCTTACAAGGTGGTACTTAGAAATTCCATGAATTTTAAAATAAAGACGTTGTGAGATTTGAACTTTCTTTTGAATACTCACAAACTGCAGTGCCTAATACCTTCCCTGGCCATTAAGAAGCTGTGCTGGGAAGCAGAGAGAGCTAAGTACTACACTGATAGAGCAGTTAAACACCGTAATGGAATTGTGTTTGGAGAGGCTGCAAAGCCAGGTAGAGAGCCCATACATAAACAAGGCCATTACCAGCCAGGGTAAGTGGTGATAGAATTTCATGAATATCCCCACAAAAAGCTTTGTATATTTATAACAACCTGCAGAGTCGTTTTGAACACAGTCAGGGGCCTTTCAGAGTGACTCTGGAGTTAAATTGTACAATAGATCTGTGTCCCTGTGTGAGGATATCAGCTCCAGGCAAAGCTGGATGGGCAGAGGGATCCCTGACCCTGACAGGGAACCTCCCGGGGTGCTGTGGGTCCTGAAGTAGTGCTGGAAATTTGGTGGTTACTGCCCACAAAGTCTTCCAGTTTCCAGTTTAAAATGCCCTTTTCAGAAAGGTTTTTAAGATGATTTTCTGTTTGCAGGGCAGGGGAAGCAGAAGGGCACTGCTTCCTGCTGGGATGGAAAAGGGAGCAGGAGTGGCTGCTCCTCTCCTGGCCAACTGCAGAAGTCACCAAGAGGCAAGAGACAGAGGTTTCCACGTCTCAGGAAAAGGAAAAATAAATCTGGGAGCCATCAGACCCCAAAGATGAGGATGAGCTCTGCAAGAGCTGCACAGAGACTCAGAGCCCAGTGGGGAACAGGGGCAGAGCTGAGATCCAAACTGGGGCTGTGGGGCACAGACCAGTCCTGCTGCTCCCCAGCACTGATGATCCTACACCAATCCCACAGCGTTCCTGGGACAGCCTGTCCAACACAAGCAGAACACGTGTGTGCTGCCAGAACCCCAAAACCTCTCCACAAGAAAGCCACACTCTCCACCTCTGCAGCTGGAGAGCAGCAAAGCAAACTCGTGAGCATGTTTATCACTTCAATTTAGATAAATAGGTGCTTTAAACTTCAGCTAACTTTGCTCTGCAACTCTTGCAAAACCTGAACCCAAGTGATAGGCACAGCTCAGGCACGAGCCATAATAAAATGCTAATTGCAATTCATAAATTACGTCGGGATGCCTGGGAATGTTGAAGCTCCTGGATGAAGTGTAGCGTTCAATTTATCCTGTGCATGCTGCCGACAGTGCTGCCAGCCTCCTTCTTGTCCCCCTGTGTTGTTTTGTCATCTCTGCACTATCACCAATTCATCACAAAGGCAACTGAACTCGCCGATGTCCACCCACCGGGTGACTTTGTCTTCGCTACTCTATGACTTCTAAATTAAATTGTCAAAACACATTACTGAGAAAAATATCGTGAAGGGGAAGTTCTTTACCCTTTTCTCCCAGCTGAAGAGAGAATGTGTTTGATTTGGAGGAAACATGTCTGCTTCATTATCCCTCCCGTTATCATATTTCTTCCCTCGGCAGCGGCAGGAAAAGAGTCGATACACAAGTCTTGGATGACATGATGGAGCATCCCACAGGAGTTGTCTCGATAAATTCTGAGATTGCCCAGGAAAAGCTGGGGGTGGGGGGGTGGTGTGTGTAATTTTCACTCTCTTTTATTCCTCCCACTCTCAGACAATTTAAAAGAGATTACGGGGTTTGCTGGTGTGGATTCCCCCGAGCTGGATGTTCCCACTCTGCCAGCACTGGTTGGTTTGGAATCAGCTCCTTGGAGTCTTTGCAAGAGAAGAAAGGAGATGGGGCTGGGGATGGCACAGGTCCTGCTCACACAGCTCTGCTCCTTGAATCCCAGAGTGGGTTGGATTGGGAGTATTGGGAGGGACCTTAAAGCTCATCCCATTGCACCCCTGCCATGGGCAGGGACACCTCCCACTGTCCCAGGCTGCTCCAAGTCCCGTCCAACCTGGCCTTGGACACTTCCAGGGATTGAACAACCTGTGCCAGAGCCTCCCCACCCTCACAGAGAAGGATTCCTTCCTCAAATCCCATCTAACCCTGCTCTCTGTCAGGTGAAGCCATTCCCCCTTGTCCTGGCACCCCACCCCTGTGAAAAGTCTCTTTTTGTGTTCCTTGTCGGCTGCCTGGGATTTTGTTTTCTGCAGGAATCAGCACTAACACTGAGCTGCTCCCCTGCTATTCCCTGCACTCAGGGGGTGCTGTGGGCTCTGTCCCCTGTCCCCTGGCTCTGCTGTCCCCACAGATCCCAGGCCAAGGTTGGGTTACAGGGAAGGATCCTGCTGCTGGATACAACCACGGAAAATAATTCTCCTGGGGATGTTGGAACAAGAGGAGCCTTTCCTGGAAGGGAAAGAGCTGTTGATTCCCCCTTTTCTCGTTCCCACGTTGGTCTCGGGGCATAATGGATCAGCCATAAAAAGCAAGTAACACATTGTGCACTCATTCTTTCGGCTTTGGACAATATCAATGTAATAGAAACATATTGTGTATTTATTCTGCTGTAGAGCAAGGCAAGGAGGCAGTGCCCAATGTTTAGATGGGGTATTTTTAAATGCTCCCATTCCCTGGGCCCTTGTGATGCATTAGCCATCAGTAGTCAAATTGCCTCGTATTTGCAATTTTATGGGTTCATTTTGTCAAGCACACAGGAGCTGCATTCAAAGCACAGAAATAAACCATTCCACTTTTGTTAGGCAAAATCTGCTTCTATGCACGAGATGTAGAGAAAGTAGAAATCTCTTTTTTTCCCCTGCCTCTGCTCCAGATTCATCCCCAGATATTGCTTCTCCTTTGCAGCAGCAACCACTGAGAGCCCCTTGATGGCTGTGGAAAGTCCTGGGCACACCAAGAGCTCCACAGCTCTGGATTTATCCTGCTGGGAGATCACTCTCTGCTCCCCAGGTGGTTCCAAATAACTCCCAGCAAAGCCTTATCCTGGTTGTCCCCAGCTCCAGGGGCTCTGAGTGGCGCTTCCCAAGCCAGTCCCAGACTTCAGCTCCCTCCGTGGAGCAGGGAAAAGTTTCAGGGAGCAAAACCACCGTGAAATCAGCGGGAAAGAGAAGTTTTCAGAGTGGATTTGGTGGCCAGGACGTGTCCATCACAAGGACTTGGGGTCACCCCACTGCCACCCTGGGCCCCTGCGCTGTCCCCTCCTGCCAGCCCAGGAGCTCCAGCACCGCATTTTTGGGAGCGAAACTCGAGTGATTATTGCCAAAGGGAGCTGCTGCTGGAGGAGGGTTGGAGAGCAGGAATTTGCTCCCTCTCGTGGGCTCTGGGGCTGGAGGCTGAGCTCGGCACAGCAGAAAGGGATGGGATTCCTTGGCATGTTGGAAAATGGGATAGGAAATGTCCCGTGTGAGCTCTGGGAGCTTGAGGTCCAGCACAGACATCTGGCCTTGGCTTGGGGCTTCGTGGGACAGCATTTGGCAGCCCTAAATTAACTCTGCTTTTTGATGGCATCGAGTTTTGGCTCTCCAAAGCTCTCAGGTCCTCCTCACACAACACTTCATTGCTTTTATTGTCTCTGGGCTTAATTCCATCAGGATTTCTTTCTGTTTCAGCTGCTCTTTAACCAGCTCCACACCCCGTGTGCAGCATGGACATTGCAGGGCTCGCTCTCAGGGATGAATGTACCAGAGATTCCTCTTCCTTTCAGAACAAGAACAGCTCCATTTCATAAATCCATAAAACCCCAGCAGCTACGGTGCCTGTTTTTCATTTCCAGCCCCCTTTAATGGTGTATTTAACACTAAAAATCCCCACAGCATGTCAGGCTGAAGGAGAGTGGGAAAACAAGTCAGAGCATCCGTGGTGTGCAGAGAGAGCACGGCCAGCCCTGTTCAGCTGCTTAGACGTGACACAGCTGGGACAGACAGAGGTGACACAGCTGGGACAGACAGAGGTGACACAGCTGGGACAGAGGTGACACAGCTGGGACAGACAGAGGTGACACAGCTGGGACAGAGGTGACACAGCTGGGACAGACAGAGGTGACACAGCTGGGACAGAGGTGACACAGCTGGGACAGACAGAGGTGGCACAGCTGGGACAGACAGAGGTGACACAGCTGGGACAGAGGTGACACAGCTGGGACAGACAGAGGTGGCATAGCTGGGACAGAGGTGACACAGCTGGGACAGACAGAGGTGACACAGCTGGGACAGAGGGTGGTGACACAGCTGGGACAGACAGAGGTGACAAAGCTGGGACAGAGGTGACAGAGCTGGGACAGACAGAGGTGGCACAGCTGGGACAGACAGAGGTGACACAGCTGGGACAGACAGAGGTGACAAAGCTGGGACAGAGGTGGCACAGCTGGGACAGACAAAGGTGACACAGCTGGGACAGCTGTCGGAGCCCCAGAATGCCTCCACCAGAAACCCACACGCTCAACCTCTGCAGCTGGAAAACAAGAGAGCCATTTCTTCAGTGAATTTATTGCTTTTAATTTAAATAAATAGGTACTTTAAACTCGCGAAAACTTTGTAACTCTTGCTAAACCTGAGCCCAAGTGATCGGCGCAGTTCGGGCAGGAGCCGTAGGAAATAACACGGTCTGAATTACACATTCAAAGTTTCAAAAATAAAATACAAAAAGAAATAACTCCCGCTGGCCGGGAATCGAATCCCACAGGGAAGGACGGGAGCGGGCCGGGAACCGGCGGCCCTCGGGCCCCCTCTAACGGCCCGCGGGGGAACTCCCGCTGCTCCCGGCAGCTCCATCCCGCCCCGCTCGGGACAGCAGCATCTCCCCGGTGCCTCCCGGAGTGTCCGGAGTGTCCGCGACCCCTCAGCCCCGCCCGGGCCGCCATAGGGACCCCCGAGCCCGCGGGACGGAACTACAGCTCCCGGCATGCACCGGGCAGCGCCGCAGTCCCAGCGCGCACCGGGACGGGCGGAGAGACCGCGATCCCACAATGCACCGGGGCAACGCCATGTTAACTGCGGCGCAGAGGAGCCGTTGATAAACGGTCTTAAACGTCATTAAACGTCATTAAGTATCATTAATCGTTATTGAATGTTTATTAAAGGTTCATTAAAGATTGAAAACCTTAACTGCCGGCCCAGGGGCGTGAAGTGGGAGGGGGTTTCTATGCCTTCACTTCCGGAGAAGCCCGCCGCGGTAGAACTACATCTCCCAGCATGCCCCCGCGGTGCCCAGCATTTCCGTTTCCGGCCGCGGCGGGAGCGCCGCCGTGTCCCCGGAGGGACGGCGGGGCCCGGGCGGTGACACCGGCGGTGACACCGGGCAGGACCGGGCCGGGCACAGCCACCGCCGCGCTCCCCGCGCCGCCCGGGCCGGGCCGCCGCTCCCCCGGGCCGGGCGGGGTCACCTTCATGGGCGGGCGGGAGCGCGCGGCGCTGCCCGGGGCCTGCTGAGGCGGCGGCGGGGGCGGAGCGCCGGGAGCGGGACCGGGGGCGATGTTCGTGCAGGAGGAGAAGATCTTTGCGGGGAAGGTGCTGAGGCTCCATGTGTGCACCATGGAGGGCGCCGAGTGGCTGGAGGAGGTGCCCGAGGACACCACGGTGGAGAAGCTCAAGGAGCGGTGCCTGAAGCACGTAAGGAGCGGGGAGCGGGGGGTCGGGACCGGGCTGGGCCACCGGGAGCGCCCAGAACTCTGCGGAGATGGGGCTGGAAATCATCAAGGACCGAGGGAACGGCGGGAATGAACAGTCCGAGGGAAAGGAAAACTGTCCCGTGAGGAAAACTGATTTTTTCAACGTTCCGTAAAAGGGTTTAAAAAGAGGGATTAAAAATCAGCTCAGGTGAACGGGTAGCTTTGTGTCCTGGTTTACTGTGTCTGCCTCCCCCTTCCCCGAATAGAGAAAGAAAAGCTCTTTTTGGAGAGTTTTGTGTGTTGGTAAAGGAGGTTTTGGGCAGAAATCCCTCGGTAGTGTTTGGTTACAGAGTTCGGTGTGTGTTTTGCAGCGCTGTCAGAGATCCCCAGCTCCTGCCCGTGCTGTGGGAACTGCTGGAGTCCAGCCTGCTTTGTTTCTGTGTCTGAACAAAGAAGGACGGTAGGAACTGAGGAGGAGAAATTACCTGTTTTGTTAAAATCTTAGTGCAGCCTCTCCCTGTGCTGGCACAGGAACAGCTGAGGTGTTTTTTGGGGGGAGATCAAAGCTCTTCTGATGCTCTCGCTGTACTTTCAACAATAAGATCTCGATGCAGGTGGCCAAAGGCTCAGTCCCTTGTTGCTGTGTGGAAGGGAAGAGGTGCCCAAAGCAAGGCAGGGCAGGGGAGCACAGGCTCTGTGCTGTGCCAGTGTCAGACCCGCTGGTTTCAGAGCCACTGGACTGAGTTTGGAGGCTCAGCCACAGCTGGGTTTTACTGTCCTGATTGACAAGAGCAGTGTGTGACACGAGCCATGGCCAGGAGCCTGGGGCCAGCACAGCCTGGGCTGGCAGCTGCACTCCTGACCTGCTGCATTTCTTCCTGAGGGACGTGGAACTCTGGAGCTGGCAAAAGCTGGAGCCTCAGCTCCTCCCTGTGGGAGCACAGTTCACTAAATCACATTTAATGGTGGGGGGGATTTGCCTTTGAAGTCTCGCTGACTTCTTGTACATAAAACCTGTGCAATAGTAATTTGTGACCACTTAACTCCCTTTTGAAGGGTTAAAGTTTTATTTCCTAGGTGAAATAAAGGTGCCCATCAACCCTTCCAGTACCTGAAGGGAGCTGGCAGGAAACAGGGAGAGAGGGATGGAGTTTTACAGGACAAGGGGGAATGGCTTCACACTGACAGAGAGCTGGTTTAGAGACAATTTGATAACTCAGGGTGATGCTTGATTTCAATTTCTGCTGCTTTGTGCAAAAATCCATCCTGGGGTGGATTTTCTTAACCATAATGGGTAATAAATAGTTTTATGGAGGGGGAAAATGGACCAGGAAAAATCATTGCTTCTGCTTATAGACTGAATCTTGATAACACCTTGAGATAATTTCTGCAGCCACCTCTTCCAAGAGGCTGATTATGTTCCTGAATGTCTCTGGAATCATTCTTTCAGGAGGCAGAGGGGGATGTTTGTAACAGGTTGCAACTGGGAAAGTGGCCACTTTTCCCTCCATAACCTTCAGATGCTCTCTGATCTCTGAGGTGTCACTCCTGGTGACTTTATTTCCCAAAAATGTGATGGGTTTGGTTCCTTTGTTAGACCAAAAAATAAACCTCTCCAACTGTTTTTTCCCCTTACCTGAAACATTTGTTTAAACAGATGGTTTAAGCCACCCAAGTTTAATAGGAGAGAATGTCAGGGCTGTTTTCAAATGTTTCTGTTATTAAAAGCAAACCAAAAAAAGAGATTTTTTGTATTTTAAAACAAACAAAGCCTTGTGATTTACCAGGATTCCAAGCTTTGCAAAAGGTGTTTGGCATCACCAGGTCTTAGGATTTCATCAGTTGCTTGGGCACCTGTGTCAAATGTTTGTCCCCTGCTAGGCAGAGCAGCCTGCTGGGAGCTCCAGAATTTAAAACAGAAGGTGAGAATGAGTAAAGGCACTGCTGGTCAGGGTTTTTTTCTATTTCTAGGGCATTTAAAATGTGAAGATAAGCCAAGTGTTTCACTCAGCAGCCTCTTTGGTGTCTGTAGTGCCCATATCTGCCCTATTATTCTCTGCAGTTGTTATTAAAGTGGTTGGAAGAGAAGGAAATAAGAATTGGTGCCCACAGAACTTTAATTTTTTTGCTTAAACTTTTACCTGATTCATTTTATGATTAATTACTGCCCACATTTATTATGTGATTGTGCCTCCTTTGTCCCATTGTCCATACTCCTTTGTATGTGCTGGGGGAAATGGAAGTAGTGTGTCCACCCCAAGCACACCTCCCAGCTGCTCTTTTCAGCTTCTCTTCCCCTCAGGATCTGTAACAGGAATATTCTGAGCTTGTTTGCAGAGATGTTCCACTGATGTACCCAGGCACTTTGGGCACCTTATCAGATCCATTACAGGAGGTGCTCCCAGCTGTTAATGTGTTCTTTGGCCTTGGTTCAGCACTTCATGAGCTGGAAGGTTCCTGAGAAGCTCCTGTTAGACAAAGCAACCCTCAGATATTCTCACCTCAATCTCAGTGAGGCATCAGAACCAAACCCAGCTCCAGGTGAGGGACTGGAATTGAAGTGTTTTGTTTGGATAAACAGCAGCAGGGAGCTGAGCTTTCCATCAGTGGCAGTCAGCAGGGAAGGTGAAGATGGACTAAAAAGGCTCCTTTGCAAGAGGCTGGTGATGAACAGCACTAAATGCTCCACCACAATTAGGGATTTCAGTGGGATTTTTGGGAATGGCTGTGTTGCACAAAAGGTGAACACTCCTCTGCAGACACGGTGAAAGTGGCTTGGTAGAACATTTAGAAGTGTCATTAAAAGCTGTTTGCTGTGAGCAGAGCAGGGAATGTCAGTGTGAAGTGTCCTGTTTTGTGGTGAGAACAGCAGCAGCAATTTCACGTTGTTATTTCTAATTTTGCCTTTCTGGAATTGCAAGCACTTTGCTTTTCTTTTTTGCACTCAAACAAATTGGAAGCCTCTAGATGCACTGATGGAATAATGTTCCTGAAATCTCTCACTGTGCATCTGGAGCCACTCTGGTGTGAGGAGGAGGCAGCTCAAGGCCTGTGTGAGCACTCTTTTTTTAGGATTTGAACTGATTTCCTGGTGAATTAATTGACATGCAGTTTAGAATTCCAATAAGGGAATGAGCACCAAAAAAAAAAAATCCATTGTATTCTGATTATTTATGGTTGGGAGGAAGAGCTGTGAATGGAACTTTGGTTCAGCCCTTTCAGCAGGAACCCAGGTTAGGGCTCCAGCAGCCAAATCTCTTGATTTCAGCTTGGAACAAGGTGCAGAAACTGCCCAGTTTAAGGTCAGATAAACCAAAATCACTGCTGGCAGTGCCTTGCTTACTCTGAGAGTAAATAATAATTATGAGGTGAAGCTTTGCTGTTTGGACACTCCAAATGAGAACATGCATAATTCCAGCCTCCCCTCCTGTAAAACACTGCTGCTCTTGGTAGATTTGCATTTTTATTTTGTGAAACCAGTTTCTGAGGGACCTCAGTGATCAGAATTAACATAGCAGTGGGTCCTGGAGCATCCTTGCTTTGCTCCAAATCTCCAGCACTTGCAGAATTTAGTGAGATGTCCTGAGAAAGCACAAATCCACTCACACAGTCACAAATCAAACCTCATTTTCTTTAATAAAATGGTTTATGTGTACTGACCCTGGCTTAAGCACTTGACAAGTCAGGAAATGATGCAGAGTTTGTGTGTGGAGAATCCTGAGTGCCAAGTGGTTCACCAGGAGCCTCATTTCTGTTTTCTGATGATGCCTTAAGTTTTAGCTTTCATATTTTTCAGATTCTAGGTGTGTGGTTTTGAGCTTTGTATTATGTGTTAGTGTGCTGTCTTCAAAACAATTCCTTTTTTAGCTTGATACCAAGGACAGTCATTACAAATTTCAGGCCCAAAAGCATGAACAGCAGTGGACTGAAGAGAGAAAACAAGATTCATAATCTGAAGCTGTAATTGGACAATTAACCCTGATAAATAAAAACTTGTAAAAATGTGAGACCTCATGACCATTTCTTGTGACCATTTTGGGTCCATCTTGGGAGTAGCCCTGGCCAGGCTCTTGTACTGCCCAAGGTGTATCCTTTAAGGCCTTTCAATAAATCCCTGCCTTATTCTGAACTCTGTCCAGCCTCTGCTCTAGATCAGCCCTCTCCAGGCATCGCTGATCTGCTGTGTTTATTGTCTCTTGCAGTGTGTTCCTGGCAGCTTGGAGGATCCCAAAACTGTGACACATCATAAGCTGATCCATGCTACTTCTGAGAAGGTGCTGACAGACACAAAAACAGTGTTGGAAGAGAACATTCAGGACAGAGGTGAGATTGTCTGGCTTTGAATCCTGTCAGTCTGGAAGGAGGAGCTTGGGTTTCATCTGACAAATCCCACATGTTTTTAAAATTTTCTCTCTGCTTTGACATAGGAGGCTTAATAAATGGAACTAATACAAAATTCATCTCCAGGAACAGTTGAATTTGAGGGGTGTCTTGCAGGAGCTGCTCTCCCTGACTCTCTAACCTGTGGCAGTGTCCTTCTCTCACAGATGTGTTGCTGCTGGTCAGGAAACGTGCGCCGACGCTGCTCCCCAAGATGGCAGATGTGGTTGCAGAGGAGAAGGTGAGTCTGAAACACTTTGGATTAATTGCTTTATTGATGATATGTGGAAGGGTTACTGTGATGTACTGTCCTTGGAGAGGCAGATGCTGCCAGTTAAATTCTACAGGAATTGCTTTCTATTTCTTCCAAACTTAGAGGAGGCTGATTTTGCATTTTTAACTGTCATTCTGAAAACATGTGCCTTAAAATAATGTGAAAATGTTACAGATTTGATCTTTGAACTAATGTCTAATAACTAAAATACAGTTCAGCAAGTGCCTTAGTTTGTTAGAAAACCCAAAGAAATATGTTGGCTTGCTGTCAGGTTGTCTTCTGCCTTTAGGTCTGTTTGGCTTGTGACCCTCTAACGAACCTCTGGAGCTGGAATGTTGCCCCTCACTGTTTTATTTTGCTTTATTGGAGTTGTTCCTGAGGGTCAGGATGGTGTTTATGCATGTTGATGTATCACATAAACTCAGAGGCCTCCAAGTTCTCTGGGATACATCACTGTCCCTCTTTATGCTGGAATTTCCCTGCTTGTTTAGCTGTAAGGACTGAAAGTGGGGCAGCCCAACAGGCCCAGCTGAGCTCTGTAATTGCAGGATGACACTGGAGCTGTTAATCCATGGCATTACAAGTGACAGAGCACTGCTTGGTGTCTTGGGGAGGAATGTGAAACTCTGTGCTGTGTTCTCTGTTCTGTGGCTAATGGGTTATGAAACCTGCTCCTGTTCTCTTCCCTGCAGAGGAAGCAGGAGCAGAAGGCTCCTGACAAGGATGCCATCCTCAAAGCCACTGCCAACCTGCCTGCCCGCAGCGTGGACCGCACCGTGACCCACCACAACATGAGGGATGTAAGTTCTGCATCTGCCTTAACTCACACACCAATATCCAAACAGGCTGTTTTACATTTAGGTATTATTTTTTTATTAAATACAGCTCTCTTTTCTCTTTAAGAGGTTCAGGTGCCTGCAATGTGTATTAAATAGCTTAAGGGTTAAACACGGCTCATGGTATTTAATGATAATAAATTACTGTCCTAAATTATGCTTTAGAATATTTTGTTTGTGCTTGGAAAAAGCCTCAGAGCATATTCAAGATCTGGAAAATGTGAAATTATGGGGATTTATTTCTTCAGTCTTAAATAAGTCAGGGGTTTCCTGTGGTTTATTTCCCTTCCTTGACCACTGCCCATAGGGTGTGGTAGAAATAGAAGGACCTTTCTGCCCAGGAGCTTTTACTTCCATCTAACACTTCACAGGAAAGTCCCAGACCTCCTGAGAGACTAAACAATGAACATAAAGCCCTAATAAAGCAACTTTGTGTACAGAGGGCCAGGCTGCTGCTGTGTTACTAACAATAGATACATTAAGATTCACTGATGGCTGGTAACTTCCTGTCTAAATGCTTTGACAGTTTCCTTTCTTGCAGTTCCAGACAGAGCTCCGGAAGATTTTAGTGTCTCTCATAGAAGTTGCACAGAAATTGCTAGCACTGAACCCTGATGCCGTTGAACTGTTTAAGAAGGCAAATGGTATGAACATATCTTTAGAGTTGCTAGTTCAATCCTGGGAATTTGTTTTTGGAGCATAGGAATTGGGCTCAGAGTGAAGTTCAGACACTGATGTGGCAGCAAAGCTGCTGAAAACTTTGTGGCAAAAGTTTCACCTTGTGGATAAAAGTCATGGATATAAGAGGTCCCTTTGGGATGGGTGAGAAGTTCCATTTAAAAATTATTAGTAGGGATGGTAAAGAATAGTTGAAAACTCACAAGGATGTAGTAAAATGAGAAATGGTGGCTCTTGGGCTGGCAGGAAATGCTTATCCCTGAGATCTGCTGCTGCCAGATCCAACTTAATTTCTAGAGAAATGCTTATTAGATCTTCAAAGATTCTCATATTATTCTCACAATTCTTAGTTGTGTGGAAATCTCGTGGTCATGTGAGAGTTAGTGGCCTTTTGTTTGAGATCTTGAACACATCTGGACAAAGTCTTTGTCCTGGAAGAATCAATCTGAGCCAGAGCAAGCTGAGTGCAGCAAATTACATGATGAGGTGGCAAACTGGGGGCAGAAACAAAAGAAGGGATGGAAGAGAGAATGGGGGTTGAACTTAACACATGCCATTGCATTGACACAGGGGTTTATGTGAGCCTGGAGTGAATCTGAGCTCTGTTTTGTTTGTGTGTGTGCAGCCATGCTGGATGAGGATGAGGAGGACAGGGTGGATGAGATCGCGCTGCGCCAGCTCACCGAGATGGGCTTCCCAGAGAGCAGAGCTGTCAAAGCCCTCCGGCTGAACCAGTGAGTGTTCCAGCACCTGCCTGGCTCTGAGTGCTTGTGCTTTAACACAGATTTGCATCTTTTTTGTCTCCTTATGTGGGTCACCTCAGTCGAGGTGGGAGAAAGCATTAACTGCAATAAGTGCTGCCTCAGGTACAGTGCAGGTGGCACAGGGAAGGGGGATCAGGGCTGGATGTGCTCTGCAAGGTCTGTGGGTCACAGGGCTGCCAGGCTGGCACTGTTTCCATGTATCTTGTATTTTCTTCAGCTTTCAAAGTCAGATTTTACAGAGGAAAGGGCAAACTTAGCTCATCCACACTGGTCCTTCAGCTGTAGAAATATACTTGGTACTGATCTTTAAAAAGTTCCAATAATATTGTGAAGTCCAGAGAGCAACTGCAGTGAAATAGGAGGTTGGGTAGAGCCCTTCTCATTCTCATGTCCCAAGAACAGCCAGCTGTACTGCCTCACTCCTCAGAGGGCTTTATTAGGCCATTCTTGAAAAATTTTGGTGCTAGAATCCACAACATATTCCAGTCACACTTTTCCAGTATCTCAGGAAGAATTCCTCCCTTGCTGTCCTGCAGCTTTCACGTTGTAACAGAAATGCCAAATAGGCAAAGGCTTTCCCTGCCATGAACATGCAATAATTCCTGTGTGTCAAATGGAATTACACATTCCTTGCACAATTGTTGTGTTTGCTCTTTCCTTTCTACCTGTTGGGAAGACGTGTTTGGGAACTCTGAGGATCCCTTAGCTGGAGCAGTTACACCGCACAGCAAGTGCTGGTGTCACACCACGGTGTCCCACTCCCTTTCCCTGAGGAACAGAGCTGTTGGCACCTGAGATGTGGCTCCAATGCAAATTTGGAACCTGCTTTGTTGGCAGTTGTGTCCACAGTTGCAAACAGCCAATGCTTCTTTGGGAAACAAAGCAGATGCTGCAGAGAGTGAAGTGACTCCCTCAGAAATGCCTTTTAAAATCTGGGTTGCAGGTCCAAGCTGGACTTGGAGCCTCTATTTTCCCAGATTCAGAGACAATTGTGGATGCCCAGAGAACTGAGGTGCTCTGAGATTTGCTCCAAAACTTTATTTATGGGTTTTCAGATGCTAATGAACCTGCAGGTGCATCCACCATGGGAATGAACGAATGCACGTGCAGCGCTGCTGTCACGTTCCTCATCGCGCTGTTCCCGTGTGTTTTCCAGCATGTCAGTGACCCAGGCCATGGAGTGGTTGATAGAACACGCTGATGACCCTTCTGTGGATGCTCCTCTGCCAGGTCAGGCTCCTGCAGAAACCCCAGCTGAAGGTGCAGCCTCCTCTGCTGAGGCAGCTGCAGGTCCCAGCTCGGAGGAGGGCGGGGAAGAGGCCAAGGATGAGCTGACGGAAATCTTCAAGAAGATCCGGAGGAAAAGAGAGTTTCGTCCAGACCCACGGGTGGGTGCTGCTTATCCCCTGTGGAACTGATGGGGTTAGGAGGGATTTCATGGGCACCATGAAATGCAAATAAATGTTTAGTTAATAAATGAATGGGACCTCTGGGTAGATGGGCATTGTGCTGGCTTGGCAGGATTTCGGTGGAGGTATTTAGGGAGTGTTTAAATTCAGGGATTTTACCTAAGGAATGCATTACTGTCTGGGATAACAGGATCTACATGGAAGGCACTTGGAAACTCTCCTGAAGGGGATTGAAGTGAGCTCCAGACCCCGGCATTGTTGTTTCCACTGCAGCACTGCAGGGATGGAAGGGGGTGGCAGGACAGGAGTAGGTCCTTGGCTGTAGAAAAGGCTGGATGTGGCTCAGAAAACCCTGGACTAGTGCAAAGTGTTACTGCTCCTGTCAGGGAATTGGAACTGGATGATCTCTAAGGTCCCTTCCAACCCAAACCATTCCATGGGTCTATGGAAAGGACAGAAGAACGTGATTGTTTTAGGGAACAAGGAAAAGTACCAGCAGCAGGTTGAAGTCTTGAAGCAAGGACAGAAGCTTCCCTTTTTTTAGAACACAGCATTAACTGCAGTGGCAATGTGTTGTTCTCCCACTGGGAGCACTCCAGGAGGGGCTCTGTGACATCTGGCACCTTGGGTTTACAGCTGGCTCTTCTGAGATTTGGGTTAAGAGCTGCAAATGCATTTGATGGCCCGGGTGCAATTTCTAAACAATGAAACATTCTTGTGCCAGTTTCTGGATATGTTTGTCTGAATCCATCACACTCACCAGCAGTGTAATGAATTTGGGAAATTAAATGGGGTGAATAGAACCACAAATGCACATCAAGGCTGATCTGTCAGTGAGATGTGAACAAGAGTTTTGTGACAGGAGTTCCAAAATGAGGTTTTTTTCCCTCATTTTCCTTCTCTTTTCTAAGTACACTTGCTCTTTGCCTTGCATTTAGCCTCCAGTGTTGAGGGTAGGAACTACCTTCATGCCTAATATTTTTTTTCTTCTTCCATAATAAAGACACTTTTGATATAGAATATTTGAAAACTTTGCTAATAAAATTACTGAGTGCTCTGCATATGGAAATAACGAGGGGGTCTTACCTCACATGAAGCTGTGCACAGAAGGTGAAGGGATATGATTGCTCTCATTTCTGCTCTAAATGTAGCATTTATTAAGCTGTGGGGTTCTGCTCTAGGCTGTCATTGCCCTGATGGAGATGGGATTTGATGAAAAGGAAGTGGTGGATGCACTCAGAGTGAACAACAACCAGCAAAACGCAGCTGTGAGTACAACATCCTTCCCACCCCTTGCTGTTCCAAGGGTCTGTCCCACTGATGCTTCTCATCCTTGAACTGGATCATGTTTTGATCTGTCATAAAGTCATCTCCTACTGAAGATTCAGGAGCACAAATTCTGTAATTTCTCCTTGAAATTGGATACACAACTGGAATGACTACAAAGGGTTTTGGCTCCTCAGAGGAGCTCAGGCTCCGTGAGGTTGAGGCTGGGTTTTCAAAAAGCTTTTGAGAAACTCCCTCACCACAGTCTGCAGAAGAGTTTGTGCTCTCAGGAGAAAGGAGAAGGTATTCCCAATAATAACTGGCTTAGGACAGGACTAAATGATCCAGGATAGATTCAAGCCATGCAGAGTGTAAATTGCCATTTGGCAGCAATGCTTCCACAGTTTCTGGAATCAGAAAACAGGAGGTTTTTTCCAAGATTGAGTAGTCCCCTGCTGTGTATTAAGGAAAATGTTGTGGACACAGCTGACAGCCAGAGAATCCTCTCTTCAGTATCCAGTGCTGGCTGCTGTTGGAGAGAGGATATTGGGTTGGATGGTACAAATGAATGTGTGAAAAGAAATGTACAGCTCAGGCTTTAACTGGGAGAGGGAAAAGTATTTTTAAAATGCCACATTAGCAAAACTTTTGAGTGGAGACGCTTTGGTTCTAATGAAATCTGATGTTCCTGCTGATTTCTTTCAGTGTGAGTGGCTGCTGGGAGACAGAAAACCTTCTCCTGAGGACTTAGATAAGGGCATTGACACCAACAGCCCTCTCTTCCAAGCCATCTTAGAAAACCCAGTGGTACAATTAGGGCTCACCAACCCTAAAACTCTACTAGGTAAGTCCTGTGTGGGCTTCTGCTGGATTTGCCAGGAAATCAAAGCAGAGATTATGATGATAGCTCCCTTTGGAGGACAGGGGCAGCTCTGGAGCCTTTTCCTCACTTGCAGCAGCTCTGCTGTTTGTTTGCTTCATTCTGCAGCTCAGCTGAACCCAGAGCAGGCCTTGGGACTGTCCCAGAAATGATTCTAATTCCCCAGGATTACACTTGCTGAACTCAGAACTTTAATAGCTGCTGGCTGCAATGCGTTTGTGGATTTAGGAGACCCTTTGTGTGCTCCCTTTGGCCACGAGGGGAAAAATCAGGAATGTCTGTCTAGAACTCTGATTATTTCACAGAAAAAACAAGGCTGTCTCCTGCTGTGCAGCTCCCTGTGTGTAAGACCTGATCACTGAGATGGAAGGGAACTTGTGGAAAAGTATCCAAACAAGAAGGCTGAGCTAAGGCTTTGCCTATCAAAATGGAGATAAAATGGGAAAACACCCTTCCCCTTGCTTGGGTTTGAGCTCTGTGGTAAAGTCTGTGTGCTCAGGGTCAGAAAGGCTGTGGGCACAGCCTCTGCCCAGCTGAGGAGCCTGACAGAGCTCAAATCCCTGAGGAATTGCTTTTTGACAACACGGAACAATGACTGGCTCTGTCACGTAGATATAAAAAGTTTTGCATTTAATCTTTGGCTTCATAACTTATCTGAAGCAATGCTTTTAAATAAAGGTTGTGTGCACAGCTCATTCAACAGAGCCTTTAAAAATACTACTTTAAATGTAATTAGGAGAGTTTGCAAGTCTTTAAATAATTCAAGAGCAGAACCTTCCCACTCTTGATTTCTGAACAAATGGTCTCTTCATTTCCAACAGGGGTTCCACACTGCAGCTCAGAATATAAATAGAAAATGAAATGCCATTATAGGAGCTTGTGGAGCTTGGATGAACATCAGAGAATATATTACTAATGATACATCTGCAAATTGCTTATGTCACAGGTTTTAATAATGAGGGTTTGCATTTAATGAGTTCCTTACAGAATATCGATAAATCTTTAGTTTTAAGCTTGTGAGTCTGTGTAAAAGAAAATAGTTCAAGTGCTGAAAGGGGAGATCTGGGTTTTATTTTGGGCTTTCCTGGAGGCAAGTTACATGACCTTGAGCAAGGTATTAATGAGGAGCCTTTCAGAGGTGCTGGGCACTTCCAGCTCCCACTAATGGCACTTGAGCTTTGTGCACTGACACTCCTGGGAAAATTAACCCTGACCTTGGGCCAGGATCTTACAACACTGACATTTTGGTGACTGTGCAGCTGCTTTTTTAGTCCCATTCTGTGATGACTGGCTCCAAATGTCCAGGAGCCCAGCTCAGTGGCTGTCAAAGGGCTTAAATCAGTGCCTGGCCCATTCCTCTACCAGATTTGCAGCTCGGCTCTTGCAGTGGCTGTCTGGTTCCTTCAGCATGAGTAGAAGAGTCAACACTAGAAACAGTAAAAGAAAATAACAAAAAGGCAAACAAACAGCAAAGCTGATTATAAAGACAGAATATTAATATTTGGACCACTGTCCCTGTTCAGAATTGAGGTAATTTTTCTGCACAGCCAATCTTTCCCCTTCTGCCTCCCTGACATCCCTGACTCTCCAGACATCAGGAAAGAGGAACAAAATGCTGCTTCTCTGGTGGCTTCAGGAGCCTCTATTAAAATACAATGCTGAGATTTGGAGGTTGAAGGGGCTACACTTTGTGCTGGCACTGTGCAGCCTTTGGCACATCGGCTGCTGCTTCTGCTGGCTTGATTTCCTCTCCAGAGGATCCATGGGACAGCACAGGGAACAGGCAAGGGGTGACTGTGCTTCCCATGAGCTGTCTTGGTCAAGTACCAGGGAGGAAAAGAATATTGGTGCGAGAAATCCAGGCTGGGATGTGGAAAAAGCTTTGATCAGAGGAGTGGAGCTGCAGGAGAGGGTTCAGGAATAGATAAATTTCATGGCATCGTCCTGGAGACCAAGGCCTGGACACATTTGTTAAGGCTTTACCTTTTCAGGCCCACATCCTTGAGGTTTTGTGGGCTGGCCTGTAATCCAGGCCGAGTGTTTAATCACTGCTGTGAGTTTAGTGCTGAGAAAGGAGGAGAGCACAAAGCCTGTGGCATCACTGGGGCTGTGGACCCTTGGGAATGCACAACGTGTATCCTCACCATTTCTGGGCACTGCCTTTGAGCTGTAGCTATTTCTCACTGTCCTGCTGTTGAAAGCTCCCCAACACTGGAGGACTAACTGTTGCAATCCCTGTTTGTTGGCAGCCTTCGAGGATATGCTTGAAAACCCCTTGAACAGCACTCAGTGGATGAACGATCCTGAAACGGGGCCGGTGATGTTACAGATCTCCCGAATCTTCCAGACACTGAATCGCACGTAGAGGGAGCTGCCAGTGCACTGTGCCACTTCCCCCTGCCCCTCACTCCCCCTCCACCTCCACGGGAGGGTGCCTGGATGGTTGGGAAGGAGTGGATGGGAGGGAGGGAGGGAAGGGGGGAGATCCTGGCTGGAGGGGGTCTCTCACATGAGAGCTTTCGTAGTTACGGCCAACAGGAGTGAGTTGCCTTGTGGATTTAGTGTTAGTGGAAAAGGTTTGAGGATTTGTTTATGTTTTCAGGTATTAGGTTTAAAATAAAGTATATATATAAAAAAAAAAAAATAGGAAAAAGGTTTTGTGAAAACACTTAAGAATCTGATTGTTGGAAAGAAATATTGCTCGTTCAAAAGGCCTGTGACAGTTTTCTGGCCAGTTTTTCTAGGATCTGGCTGGTGTTTACAAAAGGTCACTGACCACTAGCATAGGTTATTAATCATCTCCATACAGTATTAATTTATGGCTCTTATCAAATTGAAAAACTGCTTTTTAAAATAAAACAAATAAATTGATTCTTAGGAAATGTTTTTTAAAAGCCCAAATCTTGGGAAAGCAAGCACATTTCTATCCGAGCTTGTTTATCTGGCATTCTAATTTAAGCAGAATCATTCAGAGATGGAATTCTAATAAATAGCATTACTTTTTCCTATTTATTTGCTGCGTTAGTGTTGTTGCAGTCCCACTGGGGTTGTCCTTGCAGGAGGTTCTCTGTCAGGTACCATAAAGATGCAGGATCTCTGTCACCACAGAATTCACCACATTAAGACTTAGATTCCCAAGTGGCTGCAGTTCCTAAGCTCACACTCTGCCATATCCCATTGCAAGAAGGGATATGTTCACATAGTGGTTTTTTTCCCCATTTTTATGTGCACAGTTTTGGCAAGGGGCTTGTGGGAGTTTTATTCTGTTTACAAAAAAAAAAAAAAGCAGCTGAATTGCATGGGGGGGTTGCTGGTGTTCTGTAAAGCAGCAGAACCACACAGGTTTTTATCTTGTTTAAGGTATTTAAAGCATGCTTGAAATTGCTGTCTTTGAGTTAGAAGTGGGTTTTCTTTATACTTATTTTTACCATGGTCATACCAAGAATGTCAGGCTGGGTCTTTCCTATTTTGCCAGAAGAGTGATTTGAGATTTCAGAGAGGAATTCTGAGCTATTAAGAACAGAACTCACTGTGAATATCCAGCTGGTGTTTATGACTGAGCTCTGCAGGTGTTACTTTTTTAGCAGTCTGCTAAAAAAAGGGGTTTATTTTCAACTTAGTGAGACGTGATTGACATCTGTCATCATCCCTGCCATGCCTTGTGCTTCACAGCCCTGCAGAAAAGGCAGAAGAGGCAAATCTTGCAGAGAAACCAGGAGGAGACCCTGTCCTTAAACATCACAAAGGTGTCCTGTCAAACAGGGAGATCCTGAGCAACTCTGCAAGTCACCTCTGAGGTGTGGGAGGGATTTGTGTGCAGTTGGAGTTTTTTTAAACAAAAAAGCAGCAAGATGCAACCCGAAACCCTACAACAAGTTTTGGCCTGAACTTGGCATCTGCTCTGTGCTGTTATGCAGCTGAGGCACTGAAGTTGCCAATTTCTCATAATTAATATGAAGGGTGGGGAAATCAAAACCGCCTGAGATTTTATCTTGTCTTACTATCCCAGGATTCTTTTATTTTTTTTTTATTTTGTAATTTCTTATTAAGCTTTACAGTTGATGACTGCTGAAATATTTACTTCTACATTTAGAAATTCCAAACTTTATAGAGATGCTTCTTCTGTTCAAATTGGACAGTAAAACCATTTTTGTGGGTTCTTGCTAAGAATAGACTGACATGACATGAAATTATAACCTTGTCCTGTAACTGAAGCCAGGAGCCTGATCCTGCACCCCAGTGAGCTCAGCACAGCTACTCATGAGTAGCTGTATCTGAATGTTGTGGTCTTATGAAAGGTTTGGATTATTTAATCCCTTTTTTTTTGCTTACTCCTGAAGCTTTTTTCCTGTAATAATACCAGAAGACTCTTCTGCTTGAAGCTTTTAATGTTAGAGAGAAATGTCTTTCTCTGCAGTCAGGATTCTGGTTAATATTCCTTTTAATGAGTGTTTTTAGGAGGCAAAGTTGGGGAAAACCACCCTGTAGTTTGGTGGGAGGCTTTTTGGCTTCTGAATGGATAAGGAGAGGTTCAGACTTAGCAAACAGATCCTTTGGTGCAGCTGTGGCCCTTGAAGAATGTAAAGGCTTGGGAAATGCTGGGTTTGATTTCAGGAGTCCATGGTTGGACGGTGGAGCTCAGAGGGATAAAAGTGCTCAGAGAACTGAACTGGTTATAAAGTGTGGGGGAAACACCTGTAAAACAAATTATCCTCATGTGGTACAAGGTGAGAATGCCCAGGTTCAGCAGCAGCAGTTGGGAGACCGTGGAGATAAAGGAATTCTGCATTTCAGGATGTGGTTATTTCTGGAATTTGTTATTCCAGAGCTCAACACTTCCACAGTTGAAGTGTTGTTTGGGATGGCTTTAACAGAGCTTGGCTTGTGAGAACTGAAGTTTGCAGTGGCCAAAAGCTGAAGGAGACCAGAATTTAGGAGGTGTGGTGTTGGCAGCAAGGCACAGGAGTTGATTTAAACCCACCAAAAACTCCCCTGAGGTTGAAGGAATTGATCAAGACATCAGTGGTGCTGATTCTTCAGTTGCATCACGGGTTGTGTCCTGTCGTCCCAGGGCTGGGATTGCTGCTTCATCCCAGAAAATGCAGAGGGGAGTTGAGTCCACTGTGCTTGGAGAGGCACAGATTGGCCCAGTTTTTTAAAAAACCTGCAAAAATTGAGATGTCACCGCTCTGGAGCCATGGGGCACAAAGAATGTGTGTGGCTTTGCCTGGTGAGGAGCTGTCCTGTCCCTGAGTGCAGGACTGGGGGATCTGCTCCAAGGGGCAGTGAGAGATCCCTGAACACATGGAATAGACTTTTCTTAAATAAAACCAGCAGGTTTTGTGAGGAAGAATGCTCCCAGCAGTGAGAATCGACATGCTCGGGTTCTGTGCTTGCACCTCAGGTGTTCAAGCTCAAACTAGCACAGACATGTCAGAGTTAATTTTCTCTTAACGTGGTCAAGGGTGTATTTGGAAGCCTGTGAGGTGGAGCAGGAAAGGGATGGGGTGGTGGGTGACTAATAATGTGATTCTTACAGTTCCTGCTCTTTGCCCCATTGGTAGCCAGACAGCTTTGTACCTTTTGATGTTGCAAGCCTCTTGCAAGTAGCCAGCTATTTATTGAAATATATCTAACTTAAAATTGTGTCATCAAAACACTGATATTTTTAATGGCAATGTACTATATGGAAGTTTGTTCTCAGGGCTTCGTATTTATACTTTCTTTTTAGGGGGAAGCATTTAAAGGGATGTATTTGGAAAAAAGGCCAGTGGCTACTTTACAGCTTGGACCTTGATTGTCCTGACCTGTGAGCCCAAGCTAGTGTAACTCTCTTACTGAACCTCTCTCCCTGGTCCAGCCCAAAGAATCTGCCATTCCTTCTCTCCTGGTGAGCAGGGACATGAGTCTTCCTTTAGGATTGCTGCATCCCTCCGTGGGAATGGTCACACGGGATGACCCTGCTGGGCTCTGCACCATTTCAAGGGCGTTTGTGTTCTCCATGCAGCTGGAAAATTGACTTGCACAGTTCCCAAAGCAGCCATCGGGGCATTCCTCCTCTGGGAAGGTGTGAGGTTCTCTCCTGCACGAGTTCCAAGACTTCCAGCTCGTGGCTGCTTCTTGGCAGCCCCTGTCACAGACCCGACCCAAACCTTGACACCCACTCCCCCTCTTTGTTTCCTCCTCTCCTGGAACCAAACTCACATTTCAGAGATTGATTTTCATATCCGAGCAACTTTTTAGTGGTTATTGAAATCCTTTTTAGTTAGGACTGTTACAATTCCTTTTTTTAGGCGTTCACACCAAAATAAGCATCGCACCAAACGAATGTATAGCAACACTGTCAGCAAACATTGCCTGTGGGGGAGGCACAGGTGACTGTGATCTCTGCTCCAGTGGCAGTTTTCCCAAAGGCTTGTGCACAGGATAGCTGGTGTTTCATCCAAAGTAACCACCCTGGTTTTCTACTTGTGATAATAAATACCATTTTCTATTACCCAACAGAACAGCGGCGCTTCCAGCTGGTGTTTCCATCCGACTGAGAGTCCTGGAGCTTTGGGGCTGGCGATCCTGCCTGGATCCCCCTCTCTGGGCCAGCTCCTCCTCAGAAGGATTTGTGCTGGCTGTGGCAGGGTAGTGGGGGGCAATCCCACCTCCCTGCAACGGGGTGTTACATCCATGTGAATGTTCCCATGGTGGTTCTCACCTCCATCCCCACATCCAGGTGTAGCAAAAGGGTTTTTTAAGGACCTCTTGCCCTAGATTTGAAGATCTTCAATGCAGATCCTGTTTGCAGCATGTGAACTTCAGTAAATGTAAATGCATTAAATTCTTACTGAATTTGGGTATAGTTTTATATCGTGCTCTGGGGAGAGGGAGGAAATTGGATCACGTTTTAAACGAAGCCCCACAAACCCAAGTGTCTCTGTTGCAGCAGGTAACAGAGGCCTGTAGAGATTTTTAATCTGCATATTTTTATCATGGCTTAATGAACTGTACACGAATGTGATTTGCTACCCAGCACTTCCCACGAGGCAGAACCACTAAAATTACATTGCAAGGTACTGACTTCACACTTTTTCATTTCACCTGTGTATACAACAATTAGGTACCACGTAGGATAACTTTGATCTGGCTCTGATGCCGGTGTGTGGCATGCACAGCTCTTCCTAAGGTGTAACATTACTTTTCTGAAGCTTAAACTAGGGCAGACATCCCTGAGCCTGTGGAATTCGGGATTCATTCTGGCCACGCTCGCGTGGGTCGCTGACCTCTCCCTGAGCAGGAAAACCAGCAGGATTTGCTCCCTGCAGAAATCCTCCAGGCCAAAAGCAAGGAATGCTGCTAATTTGTGATCATTTTAAGCAGTTGCTGTTGTGTTCTGAAATATATTCCTGGAAGTCAGGGAGGTGTTGGCAAAGCCAGACCTGTTCAGGCTGGAATTGTTTTGTGTGGAGATGGGGAAACCCATGGCCGGGGCTGGAATGAATGCTGAGGCTTTAAACCTGCTCACACATAACCCCAGACACTGATGTTGTGTGTGCTGTACATTTATAATATATCTTCAAAATAAAGTTTTTTGATTTATTACAAGGTGTTTGGAACCATCATTTGCAGGAGCAGCAAAGGTTTGTGGATCCCCATTGTTCGATGTTCCTTGCTGGGATTGTTTCTCAGAAAGTTGGGTATGAGATCTGGTCATCCAGAGTTTGTGCAGCAAATCCTGGTTCAGCAGCTGCTTTTGCACCTGGAAGTTCCTTCTCTGTTTTTCAGAAGTTTCACTTGGGGAGATTCATGGCAAGGGCTTTGTGAAACACGATCTGGGGATCCCCTGGGATGTTCGGAGGCCATTGAAGATGGATTCATCTTGACAGTTGTTGACTGACAAATTGAAGTCTTTTCTTTCCCAACAAGGGAAACCTCATTAAGGAAAACAGCTCCAGCAAGCAGCAGCTGGTGGGATGCAGCAACTTGCACGTGACAAAACCAAAATTCCCATCTGGCTGTCGTGGTGCCAGCGCTGCTGTGGGAGATCTGGGAAGCACTTCCAAGCCTTGGCCCCCTCTGTGGTCCTTGGAGGCAACTGGTGATGGTGTTAATGTGTGAGCTTATTTCTGTAAAGGAGAGAGAATCTGTAGACTGCATTTGGGGGTTTTTTGGCAGTTGGGGTTTTTAATTAATTAGCATTTTCTTCCATGTTCAGGGCAAGGAACCTGCCAGCAGCCTGTTTATTTAGCAGTTACAGCAACTGCTGAGTTCAGAGTGATTTTCATTGTGTCTCGTGAGGGATGGAGGATTAGCGTGTGAGACATCAAAATGCTGCTTGCTCAGATCACGTTGGACAATGTGGTGGTGTTAAGTGCAGGTGGTTTTGGTCTCAGGCCCTAACTCAGATTTGCTGTAATGCACAGCTCAGCAGCAGGACAATTCAAAGGTCCAGCTCGCCACTAATTTAAAATTTAAAAAACAAAATTACCTTAAAGCAGCTTGGAATGTATCATCAGATAATGACACTTCTGAACCTAAACTGGTACAGCAGGTCTGGGCAGAAATCCACACCTTAAAAATGAAGAAGTGCTGCAGTGTGAGTGACAGGACGGGCTGTAATTGGCGTGTGTTTGGCAGCTCCCGCTGCGCCCTCGGCACAGGGCCGTGTCCCGGGGTGCTCCAGCAGGGATGAGGAGCAGCTCCAGCCCGGGAGCCGCCTCCAGCAGGGCCCAAATCCATCACAAAGGGCGGGGAAGGGAAGCACAGGTTGCACTTGGCAGTGGAAAAGCAGCTCGGTGTTGGCAAGGCGAGCCATTGCTGACAGCGCTGGGCTGTGGCAAGAGCCGTTCCCAGCCCTCCACGGGCGGTTTGCCGGTGCCATCCCAGCGCTTGGGCTGGGCTTTCTCCTTCCCTGTGTTCACTCTCTGCCATGAATTGGTGAGCATGGTCACACTGCCCCTTAAAGAGGAGCAGAATATTGTACAATTACCCATCAGCTCCTCTGGACCTTCTCCTGGAGAGGATCCCAGCGACTGCCCAGAGGAGCTGGGGCTGCCCCATCCCTGGAAGTGTTCAAAGCCAGGCTGGATGGGAATTGGAACAACCTGGTTTGGTGGCAGGGAGTGGAACAAGATGGTCTGTAAAGTCCCTTCCAATCCAAACCATTCTGGGATTCTGTGAAACAGATGGAAGCAGCAGATGCTTCCCCTGGGAACTCCTGTGCCTTGACAGCCCAGTGAGCTCAGACCAGGCTGCCATCCCCTTGGTGACAATCCTGTCATGTGCTCTCTGCTTGATCATGCCTTTTTTTAAAATTGATTTTATTATGAGGAATTGGCCAAAGGAAGCAGCAGCTCTGGAAGCTGCTGGGGATGGTTTTGTAGAGGGAAATTAGGTTTGGAGCAGAATTAAGGGAGTAATCACTTTCTCTTGTAATTCAAAAGCTTTTGTTTCAACTGTAGGACTTAAGAGCTGGATGTTGGTCCTGGAAAATGGCTGGAAAGAGGGCAGGGCTGCAGTGCACTTGTGTCAGCTTGGTCCGAGTGCCAGCGAGTGTGACCCGAGCTGGGACACAGCCCGAGCCCTGCGGATCCAGTGTCACCAGGAATCCGGGCACTGGTGGAGCTGGGGCGGGGAACTCCAGTAACTCGAGATGTGCTGGACCAGACCACGCTGGACTGAAATAAACCCGGAGAGGTGAGCAGCTCTGTAAGCCAGGGCTGTGATTCAGATGCCTGGCAGAGGAGCTGCTGCCCAAATAAAAGGCCTGAGTTCAGAGCTGTGGTGCCAGGGGGTCACTGCTGGCTCTGGGTGCTGGGCTCCAGCGGCACACCCAGCTGTGAGTGCAGTTGGGATGCAAACCCTGCGTGCTGCACCCTGGGATGCAGCAGTGCAGCTTCCCCAGTGTCACAGGGAGAGTCCCAGCTCTCCAACAGGTTTTGTTACCCATCCATCAGCAGTTGCATAAGGAGCTCTCCCACTGTGGGAAGCAGCGTGTGGAGCAGGAGCTGGTTCCAGCCGGGGCTCCGGGTGCACCGAGGCCTCATTCCTAATCCCTGGTGAGGGCTGCTGGAACCTCTTGGGGCTGTGCAGGTGTGTGGCTGCTGCTGCACCCTGAGACTGAATTATTCATGGTAGACTTGCCCTGCTTATGCATGATGTGGTTTCTTGGCCTTTATGAGCCTTAGCTCGGGCATAAACCACATTTATGTAGCTGTGAACCTCTATTTGTCCTGTGAGGAAAGGCTGCTCCCCAGGGAATCTGTGCCTGGGAGTCTCATACCCACAGCAGCTCCCACGCACCCCAAGTCTGGATGAATTATTTGTTGAGTTCCTCCTCGATGTGGCTGTGCAAGACAACTCCTGGAACTGTGAAGCCCCAGGGCTGTGCTGACCCTGCTGCTTCAGCCATGCACAACCTCAGCCCCTTCCCGCTGTGCAAGGGCTGGAGAGGAGTTTTGAACAACTCTCTGGATTTCTTGGCACAGGGGATTTGATTTTTCACTCTGTCCCCATGGCCTCAGTTGGGGTGAGGCACTGTGAGCTGCTGGATCCCCAAAGCTCCACACATGAAGTGTGCAAGAGAAGGGAATAGTTCAGACCTTCAAAACCACCCTTCAGAGGACACCAGCTGGCTGTTCCCATGCTGTTGGATCGGTGTTGCAGCATCCCTGTTCCATCTGTGTTTTCCCCTACACAGGAGCTGGTTGCCAGGCTGCCTGGGATGAATCACGGGGTGCTCTCTGCCTGTACCCCCCTACTCCTGGCTTCCTCGCAGACAGGCACTTTCCTCCCCTGCTCCCACACAGGAACATTCACCAAAAAAAGAAAAAAAGTACAATCCCCCCTGAAATCTGTGCTTTGGCCTCTGGTGAACCTTCCCCATCCCTCCTCTCCCCTTCCCTGTCAGTGACAAGCAGCAGCCCACTCGTCCTGGCAGCCCCTTCTCCCCACTGCAGCAGCCCCATGCCTGGTGCAGCCCAATCCATGTGTGGTTTGAAGTATTCCCACCCAGCCCAGGTGTCTGGAAGTAGGACAGAACCTTTCCCGTTGGAGCCCTGGTGGTGCAGCTCTGGCAGCCACGGGCTTCCCTGGTGCTGTCACTTCCCAGGCTGAGCAGTCACTCAGATTCCCATGGGTTACCGTGGCCTGTATTTATAGTTTGCTGGGCTAAAAATAAAAGCCCCCAAGTGTTGGGTTCCCTGATCCCAGCCTCATGGAAGGAGGGGTGCCCAGGAGCCCCCGGGAGGGGTCTGGTGAGGGGTGTTGCCTGGGGCTGTGGTGCCTTGGAGACTGCTCACATGGAGGTTGATAAAAGTTTATTTTTTGGAGATGGTGTAGCTGCTGCATCACTGGCTGCCCATGCTCAGCACAGAGCCTCGTGCAGGACTCTCATCCCACTAAAAATACCTCCTCTGTCTCATCAGGCTCAAAGGGAGCCTGTGAGTGGAGGGGATGGAGCCATCAGTGCTCCTGGCTGTGGCTATCAGACAGTGCATGAGGAAGCCCCGCACGGCCCAGCTCTGAGAAAATGTGCTGCCAAATCCTCCTGAAAAATGTCTGTATGTAGAGCATTCGTTTGTGCTGGTCCTGAACCCTCTGTGTGTGTGCCCAGCAAACATTCCTGCCTGCTCCTGAATGGTTTCCAAGCAAGGTCCCTTTTCAGCTCCCACCATGCCGGACACAAGTGCTGGGCACTGCAGGGCAGTGTTCCAGAGGGAAGATGTGCAGGAGAAATGTGCCTGAACATGAGGGGCCCAATGCATCCCCTCCCAGGAGACCTTCACCCATTCCTGCTACCGAGGGAAGCCAAAGTAAGTCATTTTTCAACCAGTTTCCTTAAGCTGGGGTTTTTGAGCTGAGCTGAAGTCCAAGAGCTGTATGGGGGAATGGGATCTCGTCTGTCCCTCTGGCTCTGTCCCAGTCCCGCCATGCCACCAGCGCTGGGCAGCTTTCAGAGCTCCAGCATCTTCCCCCTCCTGACTCCGTGGCTCTGCTGCAAAAAAAAAGCCAAGATCCCAGCGTGGCACTGCCTCGCTGGGCTGCATCTGAAAGCTTTCCCCGCACAAAACCTTCCGGCTTTAACCAAAACCAAAGCTGGAATATCTGCTCCCGGCATCGCCCCGCAGCCCCCGGCCCCCTCCTCCGCATCTCTGATGTCAGTCGGAAGGAGCGTGAGTCAGCCCGCAGTTGCCGTGGTGATGCCGTGGTGATGCCGTGGTGATGCCGGCGGTGCCGGGGAGCGCGGCGCTGCCCCGCTGCCCCCAGCCCTTCCCGGGCAGCGCAGGGGACCGAGCCCCCCGGCGCTGAGCCTCGGGACGTGCCATGGGCTCCCATGCCACGGGGAGCTGCCCAGAGCCCCCGGCGACTCCCGAGGCTGCCACGATGTCGACGGCGGCCAGCGGTAAGTCAGTGCCGGAGGGATTCACCCGGCCAGGGGCTGCTCCCGGGGGTCTTGGAGCGGGTGGGGGTCTCACAGCAGCCGTGTGTCTGCCCAGCAGGACAGGCAGCGGCACCCGGTGTGCCAGCCCCACGGATATGGGAGGCACCCCCTTCTCCGTTGCTCCTGGCTGCCCTGGGGGTCTCGTCACCCCCGTTCCCAGAGCCCAGGGGTGCGGGCTGCTCCCAGCCAGTCCCCGGAGGGAGTGGAGCCTGGGGCAGGGCGGTGCTGGGCGGGCAGCAGGCGTGGGCAGGGGGCTGGGGTGGCACAGGGGACCTCGGCCATACAGCCCCACACGCGTGGGCAGGGGGCTGGGGTGGCACAGGGACACAGCGGCCATACAGCCCCACACGCGTGGGCAGGGGGCTGGGGTGGCACAGGGACACAGCGGCCATACAGCCCCACACGCATGGGCAGGGGTGGCACAGGGGACCTCGGCCATACAGCCCCACACGCGTGGGCAGGGGGCTGGGGTGGCACAGGGGACCTCGGCCATACAGCCCCACACGCGTGGGCAGCACCCACACCCGATGGCCCAAGTGAGCAGCACCGAGAACGGGGACAGAGGGGTCACCCCTGTCCCGGCAGGATGGGACCAGCGTGAGCCATGTTGTGTTTCATCCCCGGCCACTGCTCAGGGTGTCGTGGTCACTCTCCTCGCTCAGACCCGTCCTGCTGTGGGGCTGTGTCCTGCCCACATCTCTGCCAAACTCGGCAGCTGCCAAAGCCATTGGATGGGATTGTGGGGGTGATGGGCACCCCAGGGCACGCAGGACCCCTCTGTGCCCAGCTCTGCAGCAGGGATGGACACACCGTGTGCCCCTGGGCTTTGGAATCCCTGCCAGGAGTGTGGGGACCGGGCTGGTCACTGCCCACCCCTCGTCCTGGGGGTCTGCTCTGAGCTCCAGCAGCTGGAGCTCGCTGCTGGTGGATCACAGACTCTGCCATGCTTTGGTTTCCTGCTCGGAGTCTCAATTTTACAGTCGTCAAGTCCTTGCTGTAAATAAGACCCAGATGAGCAGGATGGAGATGTTTCAATCCCTCTGACTAATTTGTACATTCCCATATTTCTCTGGCTGCAGATTTAAGAGCGTTGGAGCACGTGTAAGCTGGCTGGGGCCCAAGAGGGTGAGGAGGGCAGTGTTTGCTTTGGCACCTCTCTGCAGGCTGGGCAGGAGGGGACAGGGCTGCCAGGTGAAGGCTTTGGCTGTGGCACAGAGCTGGCAGCAAGGGGAACTGGGAGCTGCATCCCACCAGAAGAGCAGGAGCTAAAAATACTGAATGGGAACGAGGCAAAATGCAGTGGGAAGCCACTGCCCACCCCCGCCAGACCATGCTGTGAGGGAATTAGAGGAGCTTTCATTTGCTTTTGAGGCTGTTTTTGCTGGTCTGAAGCACATCAAAATCACCCAGAGAGAGTTTCTGTGCTGGCTCTTCAGCCCAGGGCTGAAGGTTTGTATTTGTTGAGGAAGAAGCCTTAAAATCCAGAAATGACAGCCCTGTCCTCAAAATATCCCCTGTATTGCAAGACTATAGCTCAAATCTGCCACAGGGAATGGGAAATGCTGGGTCAGGTACATCCCTCCTGTGGCTGGGATGGATTTTCCAGGACCTGGCAGGCAGCATTTGCCTTTGTGCATCCCCTGAGGGACCTGGAACAAGGCGGCCCCGGATTTGTTCCCTGCACGCCTCCCTCTGTGCGACGGATGCAGAACATTTTGGTAAAATCACCGTGTCGTAAGAGCTTTTTGGAAAGGGTTGGCTGAGTTGGCTGTGAATTCCCAAAGGTAATGCTTAGCAGGGGATCAGGATGTTGTTTTTGAGGATAACCACGTGCCAGCTCATGGCAAGAGGAGGGCTCTGTGCCGTGCTGATGGATGCCAGGCTATTCCTGTGCCAGGGATTTGTACTGCTCCACAATCCCAACAGCATTTATTGGGATGACGATGCTGAGTGTGTTCCATCTTGCTCTGGGCTCTTGCACCTTGCACAGACAGGAGCAGGGGGAAGATGTTGCATTTTGGAGTCCAATTAGATTTTATTTCTTGTTCGTTTTCCCACCTTTCACTTATTCATTGATTTCCTGCGATGTTTAAGTGGTGAAAAAGTTGAGGATAAGTCATTCTGTCTTTGCATAGTTGTACAATTTTGGTAAATATAGTTTTACTCAAAGTGTCCTTAGGAAAAAAATGCATTTTAGAAAGAAATCATCTGGGTAAAGAAAATCAACAGTCCCCATTGAAACTGATTTGTTTGAGCACTACCCCAGTGTGGTTGCTAAAAATGGTTTAATGAATACAAAGATACATGGAAAGATGGAAACAACTAATTTGCTCATTAATTAGATCATGACAACACTCAAAACCCTTTCAGCGCTCACCCAGCTCGTCCCTGGGGTCTCCCTGCTTGGGGTTGCCTGAGGAATGACAAGGCATGGTGGGATGAGGCTCTTGGGAAAACCTGCTGGGCTATAAATGCTATTGACCCATTATCCTCCTAAACATAGTCCAGGGATTTTAAAAATAAATAATCTTATGGATAAAAATATCTTACAGGCAAACCCCCTCCTGTTAGAGATGCAGGAGCTCAGAACCCAGCAGCAGCAGCACTTGCAGAGCTGTAACTGCTGGAGATACCTGGAGGCCTGGGGATGGAGCATCCCGCTCCTCACAGCTGGAGAAGGAAGCTCTGGCTCCCAGCAAGGAAGGCAGGCAGGGTGAGCTGTCACCCCTCCCTCTGCCAGCTCTTCCCCCTGGCAATAACAGAGTCATTAATTAATATGTTTGCACAGCACTTTGAAGATAAATGCTGAACACAAGTATTCTTTTAAATGTGATGGGGCTTGTCCCTGGCTGGGGAGAAGCCCCTCTCTGTGAAGAGCAGAGCTGCCAGTGCTCCCTGCCCGTCCCATTTCTTGGGTTTGATGCACATCAAACACTCCAAGCAACGGAAAAAGAAATAAATCTGAATAACTTGTTGCACTCATCAGCATAACAGCTGAGCTGCATTTACATTACCTTTGAAATAATACAGAAGCATGAATGAAATAGAGTCCTACTACCTGCACATCATTTGTTTTCTTTATTTACATGAAAAATGTTGCTCATTGCTTGTGGTTCCCTGATGCACAAGGCCTTGCCACTGCATATTCCTGCTGAGCCACAGGACTGGAGATAAGGAATTGCTGACAAGCGGTGCTGTGCCTTACAAACTGTTCCTGTGCTGTTGGGAATGGCACTGAAGTGACGGTTCCATTACTAAGAATAATATCCTGCTCTCTCCTCCTTGAGGCTGGCTCCGTGATGGACTGTCACAGGAAACTATTTTGTACAAGGGAGGAAAAGACATTTGGAGCTGTCAGAGCAGCAAGAGCATGAGGAAGCTGCCAGCCCCCCCATTCCCCCTCGTGTGATGGGACTCAGGCTCCAGTCAGTCAGGACATGTTTTAAGTGTCTTCTTGACCACATCTCCTTTTCCTTTTGGGATTTCTAGTAAGATGCAACTTTTCTTTTGATCTCTGTAGTATGTGCATATGTTTAGGATACCAAATCTGATGGGCACAGAGGAGAGAGACCCCTCTGCCCCCCAGGCAGTGCCAGCCTTGGCCGCACGCTGTGACCTCGGGGTCTGCCCAGGCTCAGAGTCAATCCTGGCTGGGGATATTAAGTGCTCAGCACCGGGGCAAACGAGGCCCTGCAGAACTAAGCACAGGGAAGCAGCTACAGCAGGGTTCAAAATTAGTCCAGGGCTGAAAATAGAGCCCTAAGGAGAGAGCTGCAAGCAGCCAGGGCTGTGAGTGTGCATGAGCTGCTCGCTGCTCTGCTGGGGCCGTCTCCAGCACTCATGGCTGTCTTGGAAGTTTTGCAAGGACAAGAGATAAAAATGTTCATTCATTTGAGTGGAGCACAGGCAGCAGCTGTTGGGCAAGACTGAAGGCAGAAAATCTCTTCCCAGAGAGAGCCACCTGCCTTTATTGGCTGCTGAAGACAAGCTGTGGCTGCCCATCCTTGGAAATGTTCCAGGCCAGGTTGGGTGGGGCGTGGAGAAACCTGGGGTAGTGGAAGGTGTCCCTGCCCACTGCATGGGGTTGGAACAAAATGATCTTTTAGGTCCTTTCCAACCCAAACCATTCCAGGAGTGGAAGCCCTTCCTCTACATACCCAGGACCTATCTTCACCATGTAAGTGCCAGGTCACAGCACATTTATATTTTTACAGAAGATATATTTTTTTTTACAACATTAATTTAGATCTGCTGTCCTTGGGGACATCAGATATTCTGGGAAGTGATGCTCTTATTCTACTCATAGCCTCCCAATACTGATAGTTGAAACATAGTGGAAGAAACCAAAATCCCAGGGTTTTATCCAGTATGGCAGAAAACAAGCACAAGGGTCCAGCTTTGCTACCTGCAGTGGGTTTCATGTGTGAATATGGTGATTTCTCAAAGGAATTGCCTGCTAGTAATTAACCTCAGAGCTCTGCTGGAAGACAAGTTGTGTCAGTTCACGTGTACACCCACTCTCAGTGCGTGAGGAATCCAGGAGACTAATAGGAAAGTTATTTCATGTAGAAAAGCAGTGTATTATGATTTTCCAGAAGAAAAGCCTTGGAGCATGTTTAGTAGTGGAGCAGAGAAAGAAACAAGCAGCACACAAATTACAGATGAATTTGTTGCTGCTGAATATGGGAGAGTCATTTATTTTCTCATGGAAAAAGCAAACACACTTAGCAATCCACTAGTGACCCTCCCACTTTAAATGCAGGCTTTTTATCTCCAGGACAAGTTTGAGGACGCTGGTGTGGGATGATGCCGAGTTCTTGACAAACCACTTCATCATCACCTACGAAGTTTCCCAAAACATCAATTTCAGCTTCCACTTAAGGACATGCAAATGCCCTCAATAGCAGAGTTTCAGGGAATTACCATAGAGGAAGAAGTGGCAGTACATTCCACACCAGGCTGGAAGAGGTGCAGAAAGGAGAAAAAAGGACAGAGCAAGAATTCCAAGGCCAGGATCATACGTGCAGCAGAAGCCTGGGAAAGGAGAGCTCTCCCCTTGAAGTTTTTTCCATTTTTTTTTATTCCAAGTGTTTCAGGAGTCAGGGTGATACTGGCTTGGTTTTGTGGGGGTTGTCTGCCACCTTTTTAGAGCATATTTTTGTTCCTGGTACATTTAACAAATGGATCCATTCTTTACCTCAAGGAAAAATATGTCAGATGAAGAAGTAGGTCAGTTTTCTCCTGGTTACACCTTCACCCTCAATACAGGTCACCTGTTCCAAGGGCTGTACTGTTCCTGCCGTGGGTCTAATGCCCAATCCACCACGAAAATGAAAACATTCTTCTCAAATACAAGGGGATTTGGATTGGGCCTTAATGCTTAATCTAAGAACAAGAGCAGTTTGTTCTGATGATAACGCCACAAATCGACACCCTGTAACAACTGTGTTGAAAACCAAACCCTTCGAACAGAGATTATTAAACAACCAGCAAGTTGTTTGCAAAGACACTTTAATTGCACTCAATCCTGCAATATGGAAGAGTGATAGAAACTGGAATAACCTTTGGACACCAGATTGTATTTCCTGGTGACATAAAGAATGCCCTCCCCTTGCACTTTGAGGAGACACAGGGAAATAAACATGGAATCTTAAGACAGACCCAAATGAATCTTTAATGATTCTGAAATATTCATATAATCTACCAGTTACATGCAGCAGGAAAATAATTTATGAGAATCATAACAAAATTAGGTAGAATAAGGTCAGTCTGCTATTGCTGTTGTGCAGCTAAACTTATAATCATAGTTTCAGCAGATGGATATGAAGATAATTCATCTGGCCAGCACGGGCATTAAAGGCTCGAAGCTCAATCATGCAGCTTCACTTTTCAGACGAGCCCTAAAACTCACTTGTCAAGTGAGCTAATCTGCAGGATCTGGTTTTGATCACGAGCCTGGTACGCAGTGGTGGCCAAAACTGCCCAGAGTTTTGGGCACCACATGATAAGTGAGATTTAAAGCTGTTAGAGAGCATCCAAGGGCGCCCGTGAAGATGGGTGGGGTGTCTGTGCAGGGACACAGGTTGGATTCAGTGATCCCTGTGGGTTCCTTCCAGCTCAGGATATTCCATGATTCTATTCTAGGACTCTGTGAGCCCTGCTTGCCCTGCGGACAGCAGGACAGCGGCCTCTAGACAGGGCTGGGAGACAAGAGCGTGTCTAACAGCAAAAAAACCCACATCTTGAACCTCTCACACATTTCTTGCTGTTGTTACAAATCGTGACATAAAGCAGGGAAATAAATTCTCTTTTTGCCAAGTAACATAAGATGTGTAAATGAGGCTTCAGCCTGAAAACCGTGCTTTAATGGTGAGCAGGGAGTAACTCAGAAAATCTTGAAGGACATTGTAATACCATGACGAAAAGTATTGCTGATACTTTTTGATACAAACCCAACGTTTTGTTGAGCCATGCTGACAGCAGAGAGAAATTTCAACCCTTCCCGCACTTAAGGAAAAGACTGCTTTGGTACAGAGGAATCTATCATGTGCCTAAAGGTTCCCACAGCCGGTGATTTCTGTGGAGAGACAGTTTCTTTGACATTTCTGTGCTTCCCTGCATCCAGAGGGAAGGCTGGGTGAAGATGACAAGAGGTTGTGACCCTGTGGGGTGAGGATGGGGTGGGGGGCTCAGCAGCACCGGTTCCACCTCCTGCCCACGAGCTGATTCCCCAAAGCCCTGCAGACCCCACACTTCCCCCTGGCTGGGGGTTAGGGGGGCCACAACCTGCCTGACAGTCACTGGAGTGGGACACAGCCCAAGTCACTCTCATTCACCCCATTTTTAATCTAAGAGGCTCCTTCTCCATCATGACTCCCACAGGCTGGACCCTGTTGCTCCCCCGGCAGCCCTGGCCGCTCACCACCTGCCCCTCAGGATGGGGTAGGGGATGCGGGCGGCAGGGCTGAGAGCAGGACCGTGATGGTTGTGGGTCCGTGAGGTGGGGCGGATCCCTGAGGATGTGGGTGTGCCGGAGCTGTGGGTCCCTGAGGGGCTGTGGGTCCCTGAGGGGCTGTGGGTCCCTGAGGGGCTGTGGGTCCCTGATGGTTGTGGGTCCCTGAGGATGTGGGTGTGCCGGAGCTGTGGGTCCCTGAGGGGCTGTGGGTCCCTGAGGGGCTGTGGGTCCCTGATGGTTGTGGGCCCATGAGGATGTGGGTGTGCCGGAGCTGTGGGTCCCTGAGGGGCTGTGGGTCCGTGGTGGTTGTGGGCCCATGACGATGTGGGTGTGCCGGAGCTGTGGCTCCGTGAGGGGCCGTGCGGGCGGCGGGGCCGTGAGGGGCGGGTCCGCGCTCCCCGCGCGCGCGGGCCGGGCGCGGTCGCCATGGCAACGGTTGCCTGGCGCGCGCGGGCGGCGGGAGGCCGTGCTCCTCGCGCGCGCGCAGGCGCTCCCGCCTCCCCTCCCCGCTTCCCTCCCGCCTCTCCCTTTTCCCGCCGAGCGCGCGCGCGCGCCCCGGGCCGGGCGAGGCGGGAGCGGCGGGAAGGGCGCGGGGGGGGGCGGGGGGGGTCGGGTCGGTGAGAGGGAGAGAGCGCGGGCGCGCGCGCGGGGCGGGAGGCGGGCGCATGCGCGCGCGCGCGCGCGGCCCCGAGCGCTGTGGCAGCCGCGGCCCCTCGGCGGCGGCGGCGGCGGCGGCTCCGTCCGTGCCTCCCGCACCGGCACCGGCGCCGGGCCTGTCGAGCCTCGCCCGCCCCGCCGGGGCTCCGGGCACCACCGTGCCCCCTTCCCGCGCCGGGGATGAGGCGGCGGTAGCGCGACAAGGTGAGGCGGCGGGGCCTGCAGGCCGCGGCGGGCGGGGGGGAGCGGCGGCGGCGGGGGCTCGGCGGGGGCCTGCGCGGAGCCGGCGCCGGGTGGGCTGCGCCCCCCGCCTCCCCCGCCCTCGCCACCGCCGCCGCCTCCTCCTCCGCCGGGGTGGGGCGGGGATGCGGGGAGGGGGCGCCGCCGGCCCCCGGCGCTGCTCGGCCCGGCCATGGGCGTGCGGGCGCGGAGCCTCTGCTGCTTCTCGGGGGCGAGGCGGGGGAAGGAGCCGCAGGTGCTGCCCCGGCTCTGCCCCTGCCCCGGCGCGGCCCCGCGGGCGGGGAGGGGGCGGCGGTACCTGCCCGCATTGTTCGGGAGAGCCCCATCCTTCCTTTATCCCATCGGCAGGTGACGGGGCTGCGCCTTTCTCCGCTGCCTCGGCCGGGGGCTCGCTGAGCCAGGCCCTGCCCTTGACAAAAAGGGATGCTCGGGCCGGGCTCCGATGCCTTTTGATTTGCGAGTGGGTTTGGAATCGCTACATCAGCCTTCCCGATGGAAATCCCGAAGGATGTCGGGCCTGTTGTGTGCAGCCTGGCCAGCCCCTCTCCTGTGTGCCTTTAGAATCGTCGGCTCGTGTAAAAGTCTCTGCCTTTTGTTTTTGTTTTAGATGGTGGATGTTGATGTTTGTGCGGGTGGAGATAGTACCAGAAGAAAAATGGATGCTCTGACAGATAGTGCAGTTGAGATTGTCCCTTTGGAGCTTTATGATTCAGCCAGAGCAAAAATAGCTGCTAATCTACAATGGATCTGTGCTAAAGCCTACGGAATAGGTAAGATCACCTCTACATAAAGTCACTCTTGATTTTGTTCTTGCTTTTTCTGTCTCCCCTGCTGTTTCAGGAGTAATTAAATTTGGCTTTGTTTTAAATATCAATAATATGGCAGCGTGTTCTCAAAGATACTGTATCTTTGCTGGTACCTTAAACAGGAATAACGGGACTGTATGAGATGCCCTGAATCAGCAAACCTAATGGTGAACGCTCCCAGCTGGTGCTTGGCAAGAATTGTTTAAATCCTTGCTTTAGCTAAGCAGACTTTGTTCCACAGAGCTTTATGTCACTGCTTGCAGGCCCCAAGTCCCTCCAGGCTTTAGGTTCTTCCTTGTCTGGTCGTCTTGGCCAACAGATGCTGGGACCTTGATACCCTTTGTATGCTCTGTCAGGACTTCTTTTTTTTCTGTCAGATTGTGGTTTTACATTCAAAACTAAGAAATAATCCGTTTACGTTCAGCAGCATTTTTCTTTTATGGAAGGAAATGTTGAATGAGCAGATGTAGTTTAGGTGCTGTGACATTAAAGAGCAGGTTGTAGGGGATAGAGGAGTTTTTCCGTCCCTCACATTGTCATAAACTTTCACTGTCAAACATGGAAAAATAAATATGCTTGGAGTATATTTGTATAGTGCTTTCCTGGAAACTATTGAAATATGCTTTTTTTCTTGAACTAGATCTGTCTTGATGTACAAGATACATCTTGGGTTTAAGTAGCTTCATTATGAAGAAATAGGATGCAATGCTAGTGGGTCTGTTTTATCCAGAACAAAAGATGTAATAAAAAAACATGTATAGAGTCTTGTTTTGGAAAATGAGGTGGCCCTGTTAATCTAAGTCTAATTCTCCAAACTCATAATATGCTTAATGGATTAGCACTGGCTTACTTGGTGACAAGGCTGAAGAAAAGTGGTCCATTCCTGCCATTAAATATTAATCCTTGTTGGAATATTTTTTATAAATTATTTTTCTTCTTAAACATTTCTAGCCCTGTCAGTATCCCTCTCCATCTTGGTGATTGTGGGCCAAAAAAAATCCTGGGGTTTACAGTGTTTAATGTATTTTGTTACAAGCAACAAGAGGCAAACCCCACGGATCAGATGACGTCTGAAAATGTGGGAATTTGTGGAGGGTGTCATTGATAACTCGAAAGAACAGATCTGTCACTTCCTGATGTAAATATTTCTCAGTTACTGGAATTGTTTGTAACATTTCCTGAAACTTTTTAGCCATCCACGATAAAACAGCTATTCCAGACCTAGGGATGCACTATTTATATTGTGACTTTGTTTCAAAGGAAAGCCGATCCTAAATGGGAAGGGACTGGCACGGATCCTACGCTGCAGAGGGAGCTCGGTGGCCTTGTGCTGCTGGGTGGTGTCTGCTCCAGCACTCAGGATTGTGTCTGAACCTCTTGGACCAGTTAATTGCTTAATGGCAAGTCTGTTTATGCTCCCAACAGCACAGGTTGTAGAAGTATTTGGCTTTCCTGTGACTAAAAGCTAAAAAGAAACAGCTTTTCCCATGGCAGGATTGCAATCTCTGGCTGCAGCAGCCTCTGCCAGTTATTCTTCTTGCATTTAGGCTTGTTCAGATTACAAATAACAACATTTAAATGCCACAAACAATAGGAAAAAGTAATTTTTACCCCAGTGAGTGAGGATTGCTGTCCGTGTGTGTCTTTGTAGGACTGTGGCCTGTGGAAATGTAGTTTGATTTTTGAAATGGCTCCTGCAAGTTGCTGTCACATGTTAGCCATTACTGCTGGAATAGCATTGCACAATCCCTAGAAATTTATAAGCCTCTTTAATTCATAGAGAGATGGGTTTAAGAAGGTTTCCTGTGTGAATATGGTTTTGAATAATACTTGAATTTAACACATTACTTGTCATCTCTCAAGGCTGTGTTTTAGTTTTAAGATATTGGATGTTGTTCAGTGAGTCTTGGGCAGCTACAGTCAATTGTGATTTTATTATTTAAAATCTCACTATACAGATTGAAGGGTTTGAGGACTTTTTATTATTTTAGACTAATTTCTGGTTAATTTGGTCAAAAAAAGCTTATCTGTTTGCAACATTAAAACACTTCTGTTCTGAAGTAAATCTTACCAGGTTTCCATAACTGCTTTCAAGTGAATGAATATTTTTCTGAAATGTTAGATTTGGATTAGATTTATGAATTGACATAATTTTGTGCCTTAATCCTTCAAATTCTGGTCGATTTCATTTTCATCTGGGTAAGACTGAGCTCGTGGTGAAGAGTGGAAAGGGTCAAGAACAGGAATTTGATGCTGTTGTAGACTGTTACTGAAAGTTATTCATTACTGCAGGTTCTACCTGCAACTGTATTTTCTCTTTGCTCTTAAAGGATATTTGAATTTTCAGCTTCTAAGTTGGCATTTAAATATGAAAATTCTTCCTCCTTTGTTTTTTTTTTTTCCTCAAGGACAAATCACTGGGAGCATGCATGACAAATAATTTGAAGTCCTAGTTTGGGCTTTGTTTTATTTGATGATGCAAGATGATGCAGTCCTCCTTTATTTATTTATTTTTTTTCACCTTCTGGCCATGAAAAGAGAATTTTGGTAGCCAAACAACAGAGCAGCTACACAAACACTGCAAGACAAGTCCTATTCTTGCACAGGAATTGGGCTGGATGATTTGTTCCTGGAAACCTGCAGCTCCTGGCTGTGGTGGATGCCTGGCTGGCACAGATGGGCTCCAGAGGGAGGTCCTACAACTGTTTGTCTGAATTCCAGAAGGCAGAGGGGAAGGATGTCATGAAGGAAGGTCTTTCTCCATTCGCTGTCATCCATCTCCAAAAGTAAACCTGGGAGTACTGACATGGATCACTCTTGCTCTGAGCACATCTGGAAACCTTCTGTACCTTGGAAAAATTCTAAGTCATTTTAGCTGAGACAGTGATTGGAGAAAATGGAGTTTAATTAGACCAGAATTATCTTTTTTCATCCTCAAACTTCAATGAGAACCAAACGGCCACTTCAAGGAATTGGAATTCCTGATGTTTAAAGGGTTGAGGAGCGAAGCTGCCACGGAGTGTGGGGAACTTCAGCTCCCAGGGGGTGAGCGTGGGAGGGCTGGGGAGGCTTGGCAAGCCTTCCATGGGGAGATCACTTTTCCACAGTGGTTGGAATGATCCAGATTGCCAGGCAGGAATGAGGCCACGCAGAGCAGTGGGAAGTGGACCAGGCCCTTCAGCCCTGCTGGGCTCTGAGCAGCAGCAGTTGGAAAGAACAAACTCAGGATGGTTTTATTTGGTACCACTTGGGAAAATAGATAATGACAGTGAAAAATCCAGATTTCTCAGCAGATTTAATGTGGCACTAATTTATGTGTAGAAATTATGTGTTTTCCATCATCATGGCTATAATATTAAAATTTAGGTATTGAAGGATATGGAAGTGTCTCAGTGTTGCAGATTGCTGTGAGCAGTGGGTTCTTTTCCAACCCTTTCCAGAGCAAATGTTGTTGGTTCTGTAAAACAGTGTGCAAAATTAGGATTTTTCAAAAGGCACCTGATGGGTTTTACTTATTTATCAGGGCTGGGAGCTTTACATAGTTTCCAGACTTAATGCTGACAGTAGCCTGAAACCTTTGGCAAGATGCAGGCAGGAAAGCCAAGGACTAATGGAATGCATTGGAGGGGAAATGCAAGTTTGTTTTTTTTTGTCTTTGAATGCTTAGAACTTACTTGCTAAATAAGGTTTTGCAGTGCTGTAATAGCTCCCCACAGTTACCAGTTGGTAGAGGCAGTGTGAGGATGTTTCCTGGGCTAAATTCCCTAAATCCCTGGATTCTCTGCTTGTCTTTTGTCAGTTTTCTTCTCAGGTTGGTAGTAAAAATCCTTTTAAGAAAGCTGTTGTGTTTAGCAAGTACTAACAGTTAAACATTTGTTTCTTTAATGTTAGCACCTGTTTCATAAACACTGAGTATTATTGTGTGAGGTTTACAGGGGTGAAAGATTCCATAATTATTATTTTGTCTCTTCTGCTTTATCCAGGATTGTGGCTTTATCCTTGATCAAAAGATATGGTAATAAGTGCAGTCACTCTCCCAGCAGTTTGCAAAGCCTTTAGCTTGGGGTTTTCCTGCCTGTTGTATGTAAATTTTCATGTGTCCTATTACAGATCACTTACAGGCTTTAGAATTCAGTGGTATAATGAGAACCAACACAAAATGTTTATATTTTGGTGGTCTTAGTGCTGAGAAGATGGAGTTTGTGCTCAGCTTGGAGGATATTCACCCAGTGCTGAATAATTCTGGGAACAGATACTGATACTAGCAAAATCCTACTCAGAATCTGAATAAGCTTCGTGCTGTTTACCAGGACAGCTTGGCTCCCTTTCCATGTGAAACCAGTTCTTCATGCTTCTGGAGATAAAATAACACCTGGGGTGGATCCACCCCATCAGTTTGAGGGATAAGTCAAATTTGTTCAGATTGCTGTATTTTTCTTTATCAAATCATAATCAGGCAGTTGTCTTTGAACAAGTTTTTGTAAGTGAAATGATAAAGAAATGCTCCTTCCCCTGAAGCAAGGGGAGGCTGGCAGTAATTGTTTCTCTGACAGTTGTTGCAAGTTATTTTTTGTGATCTTCTCAAGGATTTTGTACTTGATGGTTTATACAAGTTTTGAGATATTAGAACTCATTAATAACCACGGAACAGACCAAAAGAATGGCTGAATGAAAAGATTGTTTTGGAGGCTTCTTTATAAGCAAAAAAAAAGGACATGAGTTAATTTGGTTTCCTTTAGTATGATTTGTTAAACTGCTTGAGCAGAAATTTTTGTAACTACAGCTTAGATGTTAATTTCTCAGAAGTTAATTTTTTATGTTGATTTTTTCCAAAATCTGAGGCATAAATATGTAAAAACTCAAGTTTTACTGGACAGCACGTTTCTAACCTCTAAGTTCGGTTATAGGTCATGGAAGGAAGGTGTTGGAAAAGATGCTGATAGAAACTGGGGCTTGGAAAGCCTGGGACATTTTCTTCAAAAAGAGCATTGGTACATTCTGTAGTGATGCAAACACAAAGCCTGTGACACCTTTGGTTTGTCAGATCCATAAAAACTGGGGAGAAAAAGTGTCCATGAGTGTGTCCACAGTGATTTAAATTAGCATTGGGCTAACTCTGATGGGGTGTAATTGTTCTAAAAGTGACAAGGGTAGTCCTGGGATTTCTGGCAGTGTGGGAATTTTGTCCTTTCTAGGGGGGGTTGGGGAATGAGCAGCCCTGGGTGCTGCAGGTAAGGATAATTTACAGGTGTGAAAGGTAAGATCAGTGTCTTCAGTTGCACTTTCAGATGCAGATTTCAAATATTGAAGACACCTCTCAATTAAAGCCCTTTTGTGTCTGTTCTGTGTTACCCTATTTGAGACAACTGCATTGAGTACACAACATCAATTCTATTTGGAAGTTTCCAAACTCAGAATTATACACTTATTTAGCATTCTGTTTGCATTGCAAGTTTTCCAGCCATCTATTTCTCATTTATTTGTGCTTGCCATTATGTCCAGGGTGAAATAAATTTGCATGAAGTAGTAAAGTTGGTATTGTCACTTTTGAGCTTTGATGTGGTTTTTATATCTTATTTTTTTTTGTGGATCTTTAGTCAGGACATAAATCAGCTACAGGACTTTTCCTATGTGTGACAGACAGAGGTGTTCCATGGGTAAAAAATAAACCTGGACAAGTGTTTACAGGGAAATAAATTGCAATTATGGGAGGATTAATGTTGATGAGTAACTTCCTGTGATAGTAGGAAGTCAAATTATTAATCTGGGTACTAAAAGTTATTCCCAACCAGCCCTACCCTTAATCCTGGTCAATCCAAATCCATTCAGTCCTTAAGCAGTTATATAGAGATCAGAAACATGAAATTAGAGGATTCTTCAGTATAAAATAAAAAGATTTCAGGTTTTTTGACTGGACTTTCAGATTGAATGACACAATACAAATTGGGGTTTTTTTTTCTTGTTTTTTGTTTGTTTTGGCTTGTTTGTTTGGGTTTTTTTTATACATATTGATTTCTGTGACATGGAATCTCCTCACTAAGAACTAGATCCATTTAGTGCTAGAAAAGGCTTTTAAAAATCATTGAAATGGAGCTGGTTTAATTGGGAATTGATGTGGGAGATCTGCCTGCTCCTGTCACGTGGGAGGATCAGCACCACGCTCCCATGGCCTCTTCTGTGCTAATAATGTGTGTAAAGACCCCAACCCTATAGATTGGCTCCCTCCTGGACATTCTAGTGTTGCAGAAAAGCCTTTTTCCTTGCTGTGGTTACAGTCTATAAAATAATCACAGTCTCTCTACCTTGTGGAGAAAGGAAAATTGAGAGGAAAATCCAGGCTGTGGGGCAGGGGGTGTCTTAGAGGGATTTCAAGGCTCTTTATTCACCATTCCAGCCCAATTCCAGGCAGTCACCTCAGCTCCCCAGCAGGACCTGGGAGCTGGTGGAGAGCAGGTGTTGGGACTAAACCCCTCATCCAAGTGCTTCAGATTTCAGACTTTTGGGATTGGCATTTTTTGGTGTTGTTTTAAAAAAAGCCTTTAAAATTTGGAGTGGTGCTAATGCTCTGCCAGAGATGTACAACTTCATGGATATTTAATGAGCTTGTATTATTTCCTTTCACAAATAATTCTAGTACAAAGCAACTGTCTTTGGTTGTTAAAGGTGTAGCTGCTTGTAATGAACTAAAATGTTGAATAATACGAGCAGCTTTGAATTTGGATTTTTGGATCTTTCCTCAGTCTTTAGAAATGGAAGCTGGAGTTCTCTATTTGGAAATGGCCATTAACTGGCATGAGCTTTCAACAGCCTTTGATTTTAGGTCAGGTTGACTAATGTTAAGAAGATTAAAAATATCTGAATTTATTATGTGTTTCACAAAAATGGACAGCCATGTTAACAAATGCTACTTAGGTAGTGCCAGTGGGTTTTTATTGTGTCCCTTCCAACTATCTTCAGTAGAAAATCACATTGAATGTCACTGAAATGAAAAATAATTAAATTTTAATTTAAAAAAAGAAAACAGCTTCAGAAAGCTTTTTCAACTTTCTTCCCATTCTGAAAAAGAGGGCCAGCACTGTCTGACTAACAGGAGCTATTAGCACTGGTTTGCTGAATATTTTTATCTAAGTGAGATGTACTTGTGGCTCATGCAATAACATTCTGTCTCCATTCCTCTTCTTTATGAACATCAAGTGCTCTGCAGTATACAAATATTTATTTGTGGCTTATTTTGCAGCTCAAAGATATGGGTAGGAGTTTCTTGGAATGGGAAAATTTAATTATTCGGGAAATGAGCTGAATGAAAAGTAAATATGCTGCCAAATTAATAATTCTTTTAAGTGTAGATGTACATATTTAAAATGAACTCTTTAAGTGACTTTAGGGGAAGATATTCAGAGTGACTGGATAGCATTAGATAGAATTTTGTATTTGAAATTTAGGAAATGTCAGGCTTCTATTAAGACAATACACTTGAGGCTAGAAAATATTTTTCTTGGAGTTGCAGACTCTCATTATTCCTGCTCAGTTGTTACAAAGATCAATAGCTTCCAGGCTGATTACCCAATATGAGAAGAAGGATTTATTTTGGGATATAGAGCAAGGGATGGATTTGAGATGTCTTGGACATATTTAGAGTGATTGGGATATTAGTTGTTGTTAGTGCCTTTCTCTCCTGCCAGCTCTGAGCTGCGCTGGGGAGCAGTAAAAATGTGTTTATGGCTGGGGGTGTGCAAGGGTGAGGCCTTCTGTGTTGCTAATTTTAACTTCTTCTAAATTACTACACTCAGGGTCTAGACTCAGTTTGATAAAATCCTAACACAACTTGTGGAAATTGGGCCAAGGCAGAAGCTCAGTTTTAGACTTGGTTTAAAGTTCTTGCTTAATCCAAGTGGAGTGGTTTTGCTTCCTAGGCTTGAATTATTTAAAGGCTGAAAGCTGCAATAGTTTGATTTAAAGCTCTTGACAAAAAAATAGATGATCAGCTCACTGGTTGGTTTGTAAAATATTCAAGGTTTTAGTAGAACATTTCTGTCTTTTTGTTCTGAATTGCCAAAATTCATCCAAAGACTGGTGGCTTGGTTTTGAGACTGGCCAGACCCTCTTGCACTTGTCCAGTTCCTGTGCACGGATGCTTTGGGATCTTACTTTGAAGATCCAGCTAAACCTTGCTCATTTGCCACCCATTTTAAGCTGGGATCTAAGCAGTGAATATATAAATAAAAATAAAATGTGCATGTCACTAACATTCAGCAATGGCTTTTGGTGACGAGCTGTGCTGCTGTTCTCTCCGCCGTTGCAGACAACGTCCCGGAGGAGCTGAAGGACCCGTTCTACATCGATCAGTACGAGCAGGAGCACATCAAACCCCCTGTGATCAAACTGCTGCTCTCCAGCGAGCTCTACTGCCGGGTCTGCAGCCTCATCCTCAAGGGGGATCAGGTGGCTGCTCTGCAGGGACACCAGTCCGTGATCCAGGCGCTGTCTCGGAAGGGGATTTACGTCATGGAGAGCGATGATACACCTGTGTCTGAATCTGATCTGGGCTCTGCACCAATCAAAATGGTTAGCTTAATTAAATCCACCTAATCATCTCCTTTTTATTTAACACTATTTAAAATAGTAAATGGAATGAAGAGCTCTTAATTTCTAGGTCGTTAACCTTAGGAATGTTTTGTTTTAAATACAGTTAGAACAAAGCGTTTTTTAAAAGGGATTTTATTTTCCAATCCTCTCTGTTTCCTACTTTCAGAGTTCTCATATGGCAATGATTGATGCTCTTATGATGGCCTACACTGTAGAAATGATCAGCATTGAGAAGGTGGTTGCCAGTGTCAAGCGTTTCTCTACATTCAGTGCCTCAAAAGAACTGCCCTATGATTTGGAGGATGCCATGGTTTTCTGGATTAACAAGGTAAAATTTGCTTTGGGAAAAGCCTGCCTGTCTTCTCTTGTCACCTTTCAGATTTTTAAAATAGATTCTGATGCGTGTCTTCCTTTCTTACTTGTGCATTTCTATCATCTTTTTCTACTTTTGCAACTTGTTTTTCTTAGGGAAGAATAAAGCTGATACATTTGAAAAAAAAGAAGCTAATCAAGAACTAACTTAGAAAAACCTGTAAAAATTTGATCTTTAGTTTCAGACAAGTTGCTATGAGGTGTTTGTTTGGTGTGGTGTTTCTTAGGTGAAGCACTGTTTCATGCTAAATAAGAGGATGGACTTAACTCTGACTAGATGGAATATTTAACAGAAATGCTGAAATTTTTCCAAGGGCAGCAGTTAAGTTACTCAAATTCTTTTGAGTGATAAGAGTCCCATTCCAAAGAGAATGTGTCTTTGCAAACCCAGGATTGTGATTTCAGCTACTGCTGATAGAGCATTGGTCTAGAAAACTGCTGTACCATGTTTTTCGATGAACTTTTGATGTTTGTAGCATGAATTGACCATGAAGTAACAGGAGCAAGAAGGACACTTGTGGAAACATATCCAGGCATATTTTAATTAATTTTCCATGCTGTGCCCTTTTAGGTGAACCTTAAAATGAGAGAGATAACAGAGAAAGAGATTAAATTAAAACAACAACTAATGGAAAGTCCAGGGCATCAAAAGGTAAAACAAATTTATCTTCAGTTGTGATATTGTGTGTTGATGATGAATGGATTTAATATCAGTATTTTCTTTGTCAGAGAAGTGTGAGGGCTCCAATCCTCAAAAGTGAGATTTTCTGCATGCAGTTTGTTTTGTCTCTGTCATCAGTGCCCTTCCTCGCCTTTGAAGCCCACTGGTATCTTCTAACTTTCCTTTAAGTTTCAGTAGGATGAGAACAACTTGTTTCAACTAAAATAACCTGTGTCAACTGTATGTGGGTAAATATGACTCAGCTTTCACAGCACAAAATATATGTTATATATTTTGGAAGCTCTTGGGGCATATTCTTTTTGCATGGGTTATTTGTCTAATGTGTATTTAGGGACTTATTCAGGTTCTGTCCAGCAAGGATACTCTTGGCATTCAAATGTTATATATGTGTGTTTGTAGTTTTTTCCAGCTTTTTCCCTTGAAATTATATCACAATGCACTAATATTGCAAAATATAGCACACTTTCATTTCTGGAGAATGTCAAATAGGTCTTTCTCCAACATAATGTCTATCTGAACTCCCAATTTGTGGTTTCATAAAAACTTAAGATAAATTATAAATAACATATTCTTTCCTCAAATTGGCATTGCTGGGCAAAGGGCTCAAAGTGTGACCTATGAACAAGGCACAGTTGTTTAATTTTCATGTTAGTGGCAAAAGTTTTTTACGTGCCTTTTAGGGAAAATAATATCCTTTGGCAAAAAAGAGCTGCTTAATTTAGAAGTTGATCTGTGGTCTAAAGGGATCTCTTGAATTATTTGACCCTGTTGGCTTTTGGGTCTCATTTTAGTATCTTTAAATCTAAATTTCTAGGCTACAAGCCCTCTGAAATATGAAAGTGTTTATTGCTGAAGTGCATTTAAGTATTACTGCTTTTAACTTGCATTGCTGATGTTCCTTTCCTATTCCTACGTTCCTTTCCTTGCTTCCTGAGCAGTCTCCTTCCAAATGGTATTGGAAATTAGTACCTGTAAGTGAACTACTTTTACACCAGTTGTCATCCACAAAACCATGGCTTTTTAAACTTCTCAGAGTGTTTGCTTCCATTCCAATGCTTCTCAGCTGCTCTTTGAAAAACACCTGTGTGAGCTTTTGGGTCATCAGGCTTTGTTTTCATGACGTGCTTTTTGCATACTGTACAGCATACAGCATACTCAAAATTGCTTCCACACTGCAGGAGTGAGGGAGGTGGAGTAGGAAGAAAATAAAAACTAGAAAATTATCAGTTGAAATGGTTGCATTTGCTGGGTTTGGTTGTAAGTAGGAGCTGATGACAGCACTGAGGTGAGAGAAAAGCTGGGCGGCTTAAACGGCTGCCTAATCTTGGAATCCATAGTTAAGATACTCAGATGTTTGTGCTTAAATAATGCTCTTACACTGCTCCTGCACCTGCTCTGGTGCAGATTTGTGAATCTGTCAGAGCCAGAGCACTGCTGTTCACTGAGGTGGGGTAGGAGGTTGGCCAGACCAGTTTGGTGGGACTGTGTGCTCAGTTAAGGAGCCTGGAGCTGGTGCAGTGGGAGGGAAGACAGTTTGCACATCGGAACAAAATACTGATTTTAATTTGTGCTAAAGTGTGAAATTGGAATATCAATTCCACTATATATTAAAAAAACCTCAAAAAACCCAACAAAATAGTGCTTCTAGAAATCCTGCTTTCTTTTGTCAGAGTTTTCTGGGTTTATTTCAACTTGCAGAGAATTTCCTTTGTTTCTTTGCTTTCCTTAGCTTTGATGCCCTTTCTCCTGCCCTTGCAGGAGCTGGTGTTACTCATTTTCTCTCTGGGAAGATGAGCTGTTATCTCAGTTGTTAATTCCAAAGGGCAGAGCGCTTGGAAAAGGCAGGTGTGATCAGGAAGCCTCCCCAGGATCTCTCTGCCTTCCCACAGAGAGCTCAGTCCCACTGCAGCCTCCTAATCCTTTGTTTGAACCAAATCTGTGGGCTGGAGTAAAAACTTTAAATATCTGAAATTAAAGGAAGGAGTAAACAAAGGTTGTCTCACTTCACTTAGATTTTAATGGTTTACTGGCAGGTTTTGCAGTCTCTCAAAGTTGTCAGATTCTGTAAATTCTGTGCTTTTTTATTTTGTGGTTTTTGTTCGGTTGGGGCTTTTTAATACAGAATTTATTTAAATAGCACCATTTCTGCAGTTATTGCATACAAATGTCATTAATTGTATGCATGGGCAGGAGGGTTACAAACCATGACACTCAGCTTAGAAAATAAGGAAGAATTCAGAATTTTCAGTATAAAAGACTGAAAGGTTAAGAGAATAACAGCTGTGCAAAAAATAAGGAATTAAATTAAGTCCATAAAAACCCTCTTTGATAAATTTATGGAGCTTTTCACCAAAACCAAAAGAAACAAGGAATCTTTACAGATTTTAGTTCTTGGTATTGACTATGGTTGATTTAAATTCCATTTTAGCCTATTGGAAAAAAAATATTTGTATCTACTTTAACTACAGGAAGAATTAAAGCTGAAAAAGAATTTCTGAAGGTTTTTTTTTTTTAATATGCTTACTTTAAGTGGATAAATGCTGACCCTTTCAAGCTAACCACTTTATCTTGGTGTGCACACTTATTCTACCAGACTTAACAACCACATTTCTAGTGCATAATGGATGTTGCTGATGCCTTTGATTTGTTTCTTGTTTGAATAATCACCATCCTGTATCTCACTATTTCTCTCTGTGTAAGCCTGATCTGATGCATGCCCTATCGCACTGCATGCTGGAACCAGTGGAATATGCTCGTGTGGTACAGTATGATTCCCATTCCATTACATCTTCGTGGAGTGCTCCAGGCTGGGGAAAAACCCAATTTGCACCTGGGAAAAGGACAGGAAAAATAGCATTAGCATGCAGAGTTAGCTTTGAGTTCCTTGGGGAAATTAGCATAGCATGTGCAAAATAAAGAGAAGAACCTGGTTCTCATTGCTCCAAGTGATCTTCATTGCTCTGAACAGATTTTTTCACAGCCTGTGCCATTCTAAAGTGACACCTAGGAGCGTGTGTGTGTGTGTGTAGAGCTTTCCCAGGCTGGCTTGGGAAGTGTAGGATGCTGTTGGTAAAACCCAGCTTTCCTCTGATGATTCAATGTGTGATTGGTGTGTCTGCACAGCAGACAAGAGATTCTGTTCAATCCCAGTGCTATCCATGCCCTGAAGTGTCCAAGGGATGTTTTCCCAGCACTGCCAGGTGTTTCTGCCAGGCCCTGCAGTGCATTCTGCTTTTGCTTTCCCACCTGCTTTGCTGCTCAGTTTAGACACAGCCTCCCATAGTGTGTGGATGCTCAGGAAACAGCAACCCTGGAACTTGCAAAACTTGCAAGAAGCAATGCCAAGATTTGTTCTTCAGCTGACTGGCTTTGGCAGCTCTAAATTCCCTGAGGGCTGCGGGGTGGTTTGCACCAGAGCTTGATTTTGATCTGTAGTAAATCAAGGAGAGTTTTACTGGGGATGTCAAGGCCTCCTCCTCTCTATTTTGGAAAAGGCCATGTGTTTTATTTTTGCACAACACCTTTGGTGCACACAGATGTGCCATGTTCTGTTCTCTCTGAGAGAACTTTGCTGTCTGTGGACACGACAGCAAATCCATGGATGTGGGTAAGGTATGAGAGATCACCGGCCCATCACAATAATTCTTACTGTGTTTCATTTTTCCCATGCTTTAAGTGTTTTCATGCAGTTCCCCATGTCTCTTCCTTTGGATCTGCTGCATTCACACATCTGTGTGGAAGGGTTTTGAGTTGAACTGATTATAATAAGCTGAAATGTGTGAATGAAGCGAGGAATCCGGCAGCACGGATTGCTCCTGGGCATCAGGAGATTGAATGGCAGATGAGCAGCCTGCCATAGTGGAAGGTTCCCTGCTCATGGCAGAGGGTTGGGTTAGATGATCTCCAAGGTCCCTCCCAACCCAAACCACTCTAGGATTAAAAGGGAAACACCATTTCCTTCAGGATTGGCTTCCTCAGGGAGAAAAGCACAACTTTGTCAGCTGGGTTTGACTTGGGGCAGCAAGGCAGAAAGGATCCAGTGAAAAGAGTTTTCAGTGCTTAACACAGATTCCTTCTTCTTTGCTTTTTTGGTTTTTTTTTGTCTTTTTGCCTCTTCAGCATGATGTGAGCCCTTTTTTTCTCTCTGTAGGTGCGTTACAGAAGGGACCACCTCTCCAGCAGGCAGTTACCCTATTTCCCTGTGCTGGAAGATCTGATGAAGGATGGTAGCGATGGTGCTGCTCTTCTAGCTGTGATTCACTATTATTGTCCAGAGCAAATGAAACTGGATGGTATGGAATAAAGGTTTTGAGGGGGAAAAAAAAGAATAAAAGACTTCAAGCTTTGGAAGCTGAACTAGAAATACATTAAAAATGCAGCACATTTAATAGATAGTGGAATATGGCAGGTTGGAGCCAGGTCACATATGGAATCTGCATCTGAAAAATAATCTCTCTTGGATCTTGTTTTTTTCTTACTGTATTTAGAAGACTGTGCTCTGTATATTTTGAGCTACAAAAGAATTCTTTATTTTCCAGTTTAGATGATGTGCCTTTCTTTGCTCAAATAACTGAGCTCGGTTTCAATACCATAAAAAAGGAGTACATGTCCACCACTGTTAGCTGATAATTCCCATGTTTTTCTGTAGGAATGCATAACTTGGCATTTTAAAATCTAGCTTTTGAAATGGTTTCTCTCAATCTGCAGAAATTGTCACTCTTGAGCATTGCAAAATTTTAGTTCTCTTCCCCAGAATTTTTTTACTTAATAAATCAATGCCCTTGTTGCATTAACCTCTGCATATCAACATTTTGTAATGGTTTTTAAATTCTCAGATATGTTGTACCTTGCAGAGTTCCTGAGTGTTTTCAGAAGGAACCAGTACTGTGAATCCTAGGAGTAACCCTTTATTATATTCAAATCAAGAAGTCTGGTTTTAATTGCTTTTGTATTTTGTCATTATGTGTGTTCTCTGTAGCCTGTTTATCTTTTTTGTGATAGACAGAATCCCCTGTGGATTCAAAAACAAATGCAGAGCTGAAACTGTTCTCTGTTCTCCTCCTTTTCCTGTCCCTCAGGTACTGAGCAGGTAGAGAAATGTCACAGGTAGCCAGTAAATATCCAGTGCTGCTGTAGAGCCTGTAAAGTTCTTAGTGTTTCTGTGAGGAGGGGGTGGAGGGGTGAGCCCTTGGGACAGTGCCAGAACTTACTCAGCCCTCTCCCCTTCCCAGATATCTGTCTGAAGGAGGTGACATCAATTGCAGACAGCCTCTATAACATTCAGCTTTTGAGAGAATTCTCAAATGAGTACCTAAACAAATGCTTTTACCTCACCTTGGAGGACATGTTGTATGCTCCTTTGGTTTTAAAGGTAAGAAACATAACAAAGGACATATTTTTCAATAAAATGTGGGTAAATCATGGGTGTTTTGTTAATGTGAGGTGTAATTATCCTCTTTTTTTGTTTCAGCCTAATGTCATGGTGTTCATTGCAGAACTCTTCTGGTGGTTTGAGAATGTCAAACCAGACTTTGTACAACCAAGAGATATCCAGGAAATAAAAGATGGTAAGTTTGTAACCACAGATAACTGATAGCACGTTATTCAGAAAATACATTGCAGTGAAACTTGCCTAGTGGTGTTTCCTTGCAACCTTCATTTCTACCCAAGGTTTATTCTTCCTGGGAATCTTTGAAAAGCAGTAAAGTAGAAGGAAAATTAGTCCTACATCCACTTGAGTTCTAATTTTTTGAATGGATAATTTTTGAACAGGTACTTCCTCCCCCCTCTAAACCCACTAATTAATCATTTATTGTAATTCCCATTAAGCTCACCAGAATACAGATATTTTAAATAAAGACTAGACAAAGTTTTTATTCTCCCCTCTGCAATCTGAGAGCTTCCTGTCCTGTTCTGCTCCTTCCTTGGCTACTCTGAGTTGTGTTGATGCTGTCTCTTTGTACCCAGTCAAGGCAGTGATGCAGCAGAAGAGCAGCCGGCCCCCTGTCCCCATTTCCAACGCCACCAAGCGCAGTTTCCTGGCCACTCCTGCCAGCCCAAGCCCAGCAGAGCTGCAGCCCCAAGCCCAGGCAGCCCCTGAGACCTGCAGCAGGTACTACCTGCACCCTGAGGAGCCTGAATACCTGTGAGTCTGTCTTCATGTTGTTCCACCTTCTGTTTCTGCCTCTGTTTGGATAACCTGGGGATTTGTGCTGCTAAATGTTGTCATTTTGCCACAAAGTGAGTGACTTTAGAGTATCTAAAGGGGCTCCAAGAGAGCTGGGCAGGGATTTGCTTGGAGAGAGCTGCTCTTGTGGGAGGTGTCCATGTCCATGGCAGGCCTGGAACTGGATGGTCTTTAAGATCCTTTCCAACTCAAACCATTCTGGGGTTCTGCGAAAACAAACTTCAACATGATCTGATGTGCAGGAAAGTAAATGAGCAGGATTTTCAGCTGACATAAATTTCCTGGTGACTTCTAAGTTATTTCAGCCTTTCCTTTGTCTTGAATTTACTATTTACGTAAGCAACATCTTAAACCTACTGTGTTTAGGAGCTTAATTTCAGGTAATAGCTTTATTTTTGTGTTGTTACATGTGAAAAGCTTCTCTTTAAGGAACTTCTTAAAAATAAATGACATTAAGTTTTAAAGAGGATAAGGGTAACTTACCAGTGTAATTTCACAATTTGATATTTTTTCTGGTTATAGAAGAATAAATTCTTTGTAGTCATTAATTTTTGCTTTTCTGAATTAGTAGCAAAGGAGGAAGCCCTGCCTTCAGCCCTTCCCATCCACTGCTGCCTTTGAGGCAAAAGCAACAAAAATCTTTACAGGGAGAAGACAGCCCTGGTAAGTCTGCCTTGAATTTGCCTTTTAGCAGGCAATGACTGCCAATGTCAATAAAAAAATTAATTAAAATGTAAGTTAATTTCTAGAAATGATTTAAAATTGAATTAACCTGCAGTAACACAAGTGGGTGAGCATGTTGAGTTTGAGTAAATCTTAAAGATCTTTTAAGAAACTTAGTGGATTTTAATCTTTTTCAGGCTTTGACTGTGTCTGTCTGGTGGCAGCTGCAGCAAATCTGTTTTCTGCTGCCATCTGTTGGGGAAGGAGTTGATTCTGTTTCTGTATTTGCTATTAAATGAGGTAAAAGTGCTGGTTTAAAGACCATTTCTAAACTATTATCAATTAAAAACCCTTTCAGGCCATCGGCACCGTTCGAATTCTCTGACCCGCGTTGATGGGCAGCCACGAGGGGCAGTTCTGGCATGGCCAGAGAGGAAACCCAGGTAAGGGAGGCATTTATTTATTACAGCATTGCTTGAGGAAGTGATACTGTGACAATTTGATTGTGGTAATGTGATATCACTGCCCTAGAACTGCACTGACAGTCACTTAATCTTTTGTTCTCTTAATGTGCCCCTTCAGAGCTGACTGATTTTAGATTTGCAATTGAAAATACGTCAGACATGATTTTCAGGAATGCTGGAAATGGAAATGTCTGAAGCTGCTGCTTGGTATTGCTGGTCACTCATGATACAGGATGCATTTTTAAAATACAACAACAATTTTAGCTGTCTGTATCACTGTCTTTATTTTAACAAATTGTACCTTGTCATGCTTAAGTGTCAGTAGATTCTTCTTATCTTTTCTAGGCCTCTGTCTCAGCCAACACCATTTGCCCTTCATCATTCTGCCAGTACTGATGTGGACCCTGGCTCTGGTGACAGCATTAGCCTGGCCAGATCCATCAGCAAGGACAGTCTTGCTTCCAACATTGTCAATGTAACCCCCAAAAATCAGCCCCACCCTCCATCGGTGAAAGCTAACGGCAAGAGCTTGCTGAACAACGTAGAAATGGAGGATGAAGATGAGGAGCTCATTGCAATCATCAGATCTGAAGAAAGGCCAAGCCGTGGTGAGCCTGAGGTGCAGAATGCAGCAGCCAGGGTGCCCAGCATAGTGGCCACCACAGCATGGTCTCCAAAAACAAACAGTGACCCTTCTGACAGCAAACCCGAGAGCTTTTACCTGGAGCCTTTAATGCCTGCGGTCCTGAAACCAGCCAAGGAAAAACAGGTCATCAATAAAGAGGATGAGTGTGGGGAGGGGAAACAGAGGAGTTTTGTAACAAAGAGGTTAAATGAAGGACACTTGTCTTTGATCCGCAAGAAAGCGACGAGCACTCATGGTGAGCATGACCTCAATAGGACTTTTACTCCAATTTCTAGCTCTGATTTCACTCCAGTTGCAGATCCCAGTTCTGCAGATGCAGTGGCCATAGGGGAAGCAGGTGTAGAAGCTTCCAGACCTTTGGCTAGTAGCAGTTTAGATCCTTCCTCTCAGGAGCTGTCCACTGGAGGATTCTTTCTTCATGCTGCTAAACCTGATGATGAGGTAACGAGTAAAGTCAGTGTGAGTTATGGGAAAGGTCTCAACCTGCACATTCAGGATACAGCCTGGACTATGGTGAGACAGGACTCAGAGCCGGATCTCTTGGACATGGAAGATGCTGACCAGGATTTGGTGGTCATGGACAACCATCCTATAGTTACTAAGTACATTGGTGAGGAGGAATCTGCCAAGCTGCAGGAGGATATGAAGGTGAAGGAACACGAGGACAAGGACGATGCCAGCGGCCGCTCCAGCCCCTGCCTGAGCACCATTTCCCAGGTGAGCAGCGTGTCCATGGCCAGCGGCAGTGTCCGCATGACCAGCTTTGCAGAGAGGAAGCTGCAGAGGCTCAACAGCTACGAGACCAAGTCCAGCACGAGCAGTTCCCAAAAAACCACCCCAGATGGGTCAGAAAGCTGCCCAGCACCGCTGACCACGTGGAAACAAAAGCGAGAACAGAGCCCCAGCAGGCAGAACAAAGACAACGTTAATCTTTTAGCTTCGGAGCTGGTGCAGCTCCATATGCAGCTGGAAGAGAAACGCAGGGCCATAGAGGCTCAGAAGAAGAAGATGGAAGCCTTATCAGCAAGGCAGAGACTAAAATTGGGCAAGGCAGCTTTCCTGCATGTTGTTAAAAAAGGGAAATCTCCTGATGGTCCACAGCCCCTTAAACCGGAACATTTTGCTAAAGAATATTCTCGGCACAATGGGGAAGATTTAGATGAAGTTTCTTTGGGTTCCAAGTCTGAGGAGTTTCTCGTGAAAGATGAGGAGAGAGAAGAAATGCTCAGTGATTCTCAAGAAGTAGCAAAAGTAAAAATGCAGGAAAGCCTGGCCTTTGCTGAGCAACACAAGCCAAAAGACCCTGCAGCTATACACGATTTGGAAAAAAGTAAAATTATTTCTGTTGCCCTCCTAGAAGACAATGTGACTGAAGCAGATATAAATGAATGTGATCTTTCTATCGAGAAGCTGAATGAAACAATCAGCACCCTGCAGCAGGCCATCTTAAAGATTTCCCAGCAGCAGGAGCTGCTCATGAAATCTCCAACAGTGCCATCCCCAGGAACCAGAAGTAACTCTCAGGACCAAAAGGTGAAACCTTCGATTCATTTTGTTGAGCCCCTGTCTCCGACTGGAATGAACAGCCTGCGGAAACCGCCGCGCCTCGGCCAGGGAAGGACTCCCCGCCCAGGAAGGCCTTCAGAGCTGAAAGTCCCTAAGGACAGGCAGCAGAGTTCAGCACGTGTTAAAACCCCAACACCCAGCCTAGAAAACCTTCCACATCTGAGACCTTTCCCACCCAATAGCTTGGCAAAGACACCCACGGAAGGGGGACTGGAAAGCAGTCCTGATCATGGAAGTGCTTCCCAGGAGAAGTGTTTCTTTGATACCTATAGACTTCATGATGAGAGCAATCAAAGGGCACTTGTTCTCTCCACCTCCAAAGATGCAAATATTCTGTCTGAAATGAGCAAAGAGGTGAATAACAGCTTCAAAGAAACGGGGTTGAATTCTTCTGATGGCTCAGGAAAAGAAAATGTCCCAGTGGATGAGCCCCTGAGAAGCAAGGCTAATCTCATTGAAGTAGATTTGTCTGATTTAAAAGCTCCAGATGAAGGAGAACTTGAAAACCAGGATAGCTCCACGGATATGATTAGTGAAGGTGATCAGAAGTCTGGTGTGGGTTTTTTCTTCAAGGTAAATGTGTTACCTTTCTCTCTTTGGCTCCTGTTACACACTCACCCAGCATTAGAACTGGTGTTTCCCAGTCTCCTGATGGAGCACAGCCCTCATTGGTTGCAATATTTGGATATAAAAAAGCTGCACTGGAAAACAATTACTTTTGGAAAAAGAGAGAGATCTGCTCTCAAAACATTTAGTGTCTTAATTTGTGCTTAGCAGTGATTATTGTCAATACTGCAAATGTGCTGACATGATGATACTTTCTCTTTTAATTTGTCTTTCAAGAAAGTCAAATTGGTCTCAGGGAATTTAACTTTCAGGGTCTTTGTAGTGTGATTAATTCTGACTGATTGTCACTGCACTGGGATTATTTGTGTTGTCCATCCTGGCCCACATCATAGTTGTATTGTACTTTGCAGGTCTAGAAGGTTTTGTGATGATTAAAGACATTTTAAAACAAGTCAGAGTAAGATGAGCCCCTTTTTTTCTCCTCACAAACTTAAGGGAACACTAAAACTGTCTCTTAATTTTTTCTTGAGCAATAGAAGGTTTTGATTTACACTGACCAATTCTAAAAACGTAAAGATTTCCAAAAGTAATAGTTTTTCTTCAAATTTTCTTGGAATCATCAGCAATCTTGTGATGTCCAGCTTAATATATTGTCCACTATTCCTTAAAATTTCCATCCCTTTGGATTTTGCAGGATGAACAGAAGGCAGAGGATGAGCTGGCCAAAAAACGTGCAGCGTTCCTTCTGAAACAGCAGCGCAAGGCCGAGGAGGCTCGGCTGAGGAAGCAGCAGCTGGAGGCTGAGGTGGAGCAGAAAAGGGATGAAGCTCGGTAATGATGCACAGAAAAAAAAGAATTTATTTTCATTTTAAGATGAGGAAGTTGTTCCACACTGAATTCACTGTTCTTGTGTTCGTTTGGCAGCCGCAAAGCTGAGGAGGACCGGATACGGAAAGAAGAGGAGAAGGCTCGGCGAGAACTCATCAAGCAGGAATATCTAAGGAAAAAACAGCAGCAAATTTTGGAGGAGCAAGGGCTTGGGAAGCCCAAATCCAAGCCCAAAAAACCCAGGCCAAAGTCGGTCCATCGTGAGGAATCTTACAGTGATTCAGGCACGAAGTGTTCTTCCACACGTAAGAATCTGGATTTGTTTGCACTCCCTGAGTTTCAAATCTGCTGTAACCAAATGTGTCTGACATTTCCTCTCCTGTTTTGTAGCTGATAATTTGAGCAGTGCTCAGTCTGGTTCCAGTCTGTCTTTGGCCTCAGCAGCAACAACTGAGCCTGAAAGTGTTCACTCTGGTGGCACTCCCTCGCAGAGGTACAGCCAGGGTCTCTGGGGTTTCTCTGGTCCTGGGGGATGAAACAGTTTTGGGTTTTGGTGCTGTTTGCTTCACCTCACTGGCAGAGGAGCACAGTCAGCACTGCTGAATTCATCTGGTTTATGTGGCTGCCAGCTGCAGTGTTCTGTACAAACTTGCAATTTTGTTTTGTTTTCTCCCAGAGGAGTCAGTTTTGCTTTGATTTCTAGCAAGGAGAATCTGACTGTTCTGGGGAGGATAAAGGAGAATAATCTGTTCCACTCAAGGACAGAAGCATTTATGTCAGATTACAGGCCCAAACCCCAAAATCTTGGCATATAACTTTTTATTTATTTCTCTCCCAGAGTTGAATCAATGGAGTCCTTACCCATTCTGAGCAGAAATCCCAGCAGAAACACAGAGAGAGACTGGGAGAACGCTTCCACAGCATCTTCTATTGCTTCAGTGGCAGAATACACAGGTGCCTGCTCTGTTTCAGTTTAGTTTGCTTTTCTTTAGTTTGTTTTATTCATTTATTATGAATACCAGGTCAGGAAAACCTGTGATGTGTTCTATGTTATTTTTGAGAAGTTGTCAGGTGTATTTTGTTTTGTTTAATAGCTCTAAAAGTAATTCTAGAAAAAGAATGATGTTTTTTTCTTTTTTACACTTTGAATTAAAATCTTAGTCTTCATAAATGTAAGGCAGATAATTTTGATTTGTTTATCTTCTTTAGGTCCAAAATTATTTAAGGAACCCAGCAGCAAATCCAACAAACCTATTATTCACAATGCTATATCCCACTGCTGTCTTGCTGGAAAAGTGAATGAACCACATAAGAACTCAATATTAGAGGTAAATACTGAAATGATTGAAGCACTCTCAATCACATGGGTCTGTGATGCTGATTTCATAATCCCACTGATGCGTTGTGTGAATTCCATTTCCTAAAATGTGGCTGTATAGAGCATTTTTTGCTTTCCACGTGGATCCTGTATTTAGAGTTCCACTTTTAGGTTTATAAAGAGACTGGAAAAATTATGTTAAGAGGAACATCTATTCACCTTAAAGCTTGGCATGTGAACAACCCCTGTTCCTGGTTGTTTTTGCTGCAGGAACTGGAGAAATGTGATGCCAACCACTACATCATCTTGTTCCGCGACGCCGGCTGCCAGTTCCGAGCACTTTACTGCTACTACCCCGACACGGAGGAGATCTACAAGCTGACTGGGACAGGGCCAAAGAGCATCACCAAGAAAATGATTGATAAACTCTATAAGTACAGCTCGGACAGAAAACAGTTTAACGTGATCCCAGCCAAAACCATGTCAGTGAGCGTGGATGCTCTCACCATCCACAACCACTTGTGGCAAGCCAAGCGACCCGCGGTGCCAAAGAAGAGCCAGACTCGGAAATGACACCCAGCTCCTGGGGAGAAGGTTGGCTCAGTGGGATTGCATTGAGAGAAGACATGTTTACCATTTTCCTCCAGTTTGGTATGAAATGTGCAGAACCATAGACATTTTTTAAGAAGCTTCGGGACAGAGAACCGCGGATGCAAGTTCTTGAGGATGAAGGAACGTTGCCAGTGTTTTTTATGAATGATCAATCTGCTGTTACACCCAATGCTAACTACTGTGGCTTTCAGCTGATGAGGGACTGTGCATGTAGCAAGATCTCAAACAAGTGGATTTCCTTTTACTTGAAGCTTTTCATCGGTACAAATTGGGAATAATTTAATTCTCTTTCCTCTCCACCTCATTCCCTCCTTTTTCCTGGTATTCTTAAAAGTTGGCAAGCTCCGAACTTGGGTAGAAGGATTGAACAGATCTTGGGTGAAGTGCTTTGGGTTTGGTTTGGTTTTTTAATCAGTCTTTAGGGAAATCTTCCTTTCAGACCTTTTTGAGGAACTGTTGAATACATCCAGTTGTTGTACTGTACCTACTGCCAACGTAAGTCCAGCTCTCAGATTTCTGAAAAAAAGCCCCAACTTGTGCTGCTCAGAACAGAGTTTACTTGCAGGATCTGTGTCAGATAAGCATTGCAAGGATCGCAAAAGCCAGTCTTTTTCTAAAAAAAAAATATAAAAAATTGTTCACAGATGTAAAGATCTCTGGAATACAATCATGAAGAGGCATAACAGGTGCTACTGGCTGGAATGTGCCTGACTGAAACTTAAGGCAAGCTGAACGGAGCCCAGTGATTACTGATTTCAGTTTCAGGTAGTGTCCTAAAGATTTGTTTGCTTTAATAAAGGTCAATGCTGGTAGGTATAGAACATTTCCACTCTGAGCACGCTACTCCTGTACGATGGTGCACTTAACGATCACAGATTTTAATGTTTTTATTACATCATGAAATGTAATTCTACTTTCTTTGTCCTGTCTTTATTCTGAATGAGCAGCATGCTCTACAATGAAGAGTGTGTTATGTTTTTTTTTATTTTGGGTGATAAATTAATATATATTGATTTGTTTTTCTCATTTGAAAGCAATTTTTAAACAGAGACATTTGCATTTGTTTCAAAAGCCCAAATAAGTCGAATGGCTTGGATTTCTTTTCATGTTGAAATATTAAATCTTGAGTTATGACCTTAAAAGTCTTTGTGTTTTGGCAGATTAAATTTTTGTCTGTGGTAACAGGGTATATTTGCAGTTCCTTTTCTTTTTTTTTTTAACCACTCCCATGTCTCATTCTTGGCCCCAGCTGGTTCCCAAGTAGGTTTCTGTAGCTATTCCCTAATTAATTTAATCTGCTAACGAGCTCCTGCTCCGTGGGTTTGACACTTATTACCTGCAGCTCCTGTAGGTTCTGACTTGGGTTTGCACATGTTTACTTTTCTTTGAAGTGTTACTTGAATTTGTGTCTCTTGAGTGCAGAAGGTCCTGCCCTGTCCTCGAGAGAAACTGAGCTCTAAATCCAGTGTAATTATTGACCTTGGAGATGATGGAAGGTGCAGAGTTATTGTACATAGGGGGAATTAGGGGATGGGATGAAGTGCTGGGTAGGTAGAGTGGAGTGAAGGTCTTCCAGTGCAGTCTCTCCGTGTTTTTCCCCTCCCAGGACTCCCTGACTAGGCTGCTGCAACTTTGTAAATTATGTTAGATAGTTTGCTGCTTGTAAATAATTAAAGGCTTTATGATTTCTAAAGTGCTAAGTATTAAACACCGTCATGAGTGTAACTTTTGTTACCATGCTTTTCATGCTTGTGCTTTATTTCTCACTGTTTGATATTATAAACCATATTTATTTTATGAAACACTGAAATTTAATAAAAATCATTAACTGATTTCTTTTTTATTTCATGTGTACTTTTGTTGGTGTGACACTTCATCCCCTCCAAGAACTAATCCACTTTAAAGATGTGCTGTTCTGTTTGGTAAAGCTTCACCTGCAAGGAGCTGCAATAACTTTGTGCCAAGAGCTTATTTCTCCTGACTGTAGTGGGCAAGAATGGGACCAAAAAGCTCTCAGAAAATTGGGAAATAGTTTAAGGATCCATTTCATCAGATTCTTGAATCTGTCTACTGGAGCTCCTTTCATCTGTGTAGTCACACAGTGACAGAAATTTGGTAATTTTCTAGTTAGTGTTGAGGTTTGGGTTAAATTTATGGAATTCTGAATACAGAGGATTTCTGACTGGTTTTAGTGAGCTCATGTTTAACCCTTCCCTCCCAAGGACAGAAAATCCTGATGTGTGGCACTAACAAGGTGATCTGGACCCTGATGACTCTACTTGTGTCACTTGTAAAAACCCTTGCTTAGAAAATGGGATTTTGTCCTTCCAGAGCACAGTGTAAATACCTGAAATCAGGGAAAAGTGTGGCAATCACCTGTTCCCTCATCCCCAGGGGCTGTGATTCCTGCAGGTAAATGGAATTAATTTGGCAATCTGCAGTTTAAGCTGCTTGTTTGGGTTGGTTTTCCCCAGGATTAGTTGGAGCCAAGGTTGTTCCCTCTTAGCTCTGCCCAAACAAGCAGAACTGCATAAAAACTCCTCCAGCTGCTCCCAGAGGTTCTGGTTGTGCTTCCTTTGAGGAGGAGGAGAAAGTGGGAGCTCTGTCTGTGACCTCTGTTTCTTACTAACCAATCCAAGAATGTGCATCTTTAAAGTGCTTTCAAGTGCAGTTTTGTTTCCTCCAGCCCTGTCCATCAGTCTGTGTGCTCCATGTCTGCATCTGTACTCGGTGTGGTTTTGTCTCATTTTCATCCTGCTCTCAGGTGGGGGAAGAGTTCAAGCCAAAATAATCTGAATTTGGAAAATACTAACTTCAGAAGCTTTCACCTACACTGGAAGGGCTGAGTGTGGCAAGAAAATAAAGCTGATTTTTGTCCCCAAAACTGTTGAGTGTAGAAATCTCTGGAGTTTCTCTTCCTACAGCCAGGGTTTGGGGCTGTTTGAAGTAAGAATGACAGGAATGAGTTCTCAGGACCTGAATTTTCCATTCCTTTTGCTTTTCCCCCCACAAATCCCCAGAACTGATGACTGGAGCAGTGTCAGACCACCCCAAACCCCCTCACTTTCTATTTTATTTAATTTATTGTTTAAATATAGCAATGAATGAGGTGTCTCCTGTTCACTCTGAGCTGTCCTGGGAATTTGTTCCCACCCCTGGGATGGAGCAGTCCTTGTGGATGTGGACTAAGCTGTTATCCATGCTCTGCTTATCCAATTAAGTGGCTTGCAGTTAATTAGAGGGCTAAATGTAATTAATTTTCAGCAGTTGAGGGAGAGGCAGGTGGCTGAGGGGGTGGGTTTGGGGGTCAGGATGTGCCAGACATTCCTGGGATGAGGCTGTGCTGGGATTCTCCAAGGACATCATCCCAAAAAGAAGATTTTGGAGAAATTTGGTACCATTTTACTGCTGTTCATATGCAGAACTGAAGAAATCTGGGGAGTATTTTGGGTTTGGTGGTGTGTGCTTCAGATAAGTGAAACTTTATTATATAAAGTTTTTAAAGGCAGTTCAAAACTGGAATATTTATATGGTCCAATAGAATGAAATGTGTTTTCCACATTGCATTGAAAATTTTTAATTAATTCCGGGTTACCACTCAGACATTGGACTTCTCTCACCATGTAGTAAGTAAAAAATAATTACAGGTTTTTTAAAAAATTTGATATTCTAAAATGAAAATATTTCCCTGAGCTTTCTGTTGCAGGTTTAAGGCTTGGTTTGGTTTTAGAGGGTTTGAAGATTCCTGTGGGCCTAGGAAAAGGTGCATTTTTACTCTTCTGCTCCAAGTGGTAAGTTCAGCTCTTCTTTGAAAAAATTAATCCAGATTTTAAAGGAAAATGCCATTCCAGAACTGGAATTTTATGTCCCTTCCTTCTCCAGCCTGTGCTGAGCACGAGCACGTTCCTGTTGCAAAAACTACAGGGTGGATTTAATTTGCTTGTCTGTGCTAAATAAAAATTCACTTTTATCTTGGTGCTGAAACCCTGTCAGAGTTTCCTGATCCATCCCTCTGAACTTAGTCAGAAATAACACATTTATTGTAGTGGGGGGAAAAGAAAACCTCTGGGGAAGTGTGTGCAGCAGGGATGATGAAATATTCAATATCCAGCATTTGTTAAAATTCAAATGAGGCACTTGAAAGAATGATTTGAAACCCATAAACATCCCCAAATTATTGTGGCATTACCTGGAAATTTTAGCAAAGGAAAACCTCTTTCTTTTGACTCTGTCTTCCAGGGAAAAAACATAAAAACTGAATTTACAGCAAAATTTAAAAACCCTTCCCAGATTTGGTTTCCTTTTTGTTTCCCAGCCACGCTAACCCCATTATTTTTAATGTATATTTCGGTGTTCTAGATTTTTTTTTCTCTGCTGCAAGGGATTTTCAGTGTTAGAAGCTGATTTTCCTCAACTGGGGCAAATATTTGAATGAATTTTGGTTCATTTTGCAGAATTATTTCCTCTTCTTTACTGTGTCTGCTGCTGTGGAAGGTGGAAAAGGAGGAAAAAGTGAAGAATCCACTGCTGGGAAGTGCTGAAATGCCCTTGTGCAGAGCATTAAATCATTTTCTGCAGCCTTGGATGGGTTTTTATTCAGTGAGAGCTGCTCTTGGTGTGTTAAAATTCCCTTATTTTGGGTGTAATCATTGCAATTCGGATGTCCTGGAAGATCAAGAGGATTTTGTTCTCCTTGTACAGATTTGTCTGGTTTAAAGCCAATAATTAAAAAGTAATTTAGCAGGGATTTGGCTTCCTGGTGCCCTTTTACTTCCAACTTCCTCACATACATGTTCAGCCCAGAATTATCTTCCCTATTTAAGGGATATTGTTTGTGTCCTTCTGTGTGATTTTGAATAAATAGATTTTTTACAGTATTTGACTAAAATTCTGAATAAAAACAATCTCTGCTTACCTGCATTTGATGTCCAAGCTAAAACCTTTGTGTGTGAGCATAGCATGCTCTAGAAATGTTGGGACCTTTCCTAAAATTCTTGGAAACTTTGGAGCCAGTGACAAATTTTGGAGTGTTGGGAGGTAGAAGAACATGAACTTTGCTAAACATCATTTAAAAGAACACCCTTAAATTCCTACAAGATTTAATGCATTTATTAAATCGCAGAAATTAGGATTTAATAAATAAATCAAATAATCTTTAAAAGCTCTTCTACCACACCAAACCCTTTGTGCCTGGTGTGCACAAAGAGCTTGAAAATGAAATTAAAATGTTAAAAGTTGGGAAGAGCTCCCTTGAACCTCAGCTTAAACCACACCTTCCCATGGATTGCAAAACAAACTCCAGGAAAAAAAGAAAAATCAGACAGCAGTGTCTCCTGTTGCTGCATGCAGCTCTTTTATTTTCATTTATCTTTACAGAAATGTGAAGCATCTTCACAAGAATTGTACAAAACCCTCTCCCCTTGGCTGGCTGCATCCCAGCAGAGCAGCTCCCGGAATTCGGTCTCCGAGAGGAAAGACGGGAGTTGCTGTTGCTGATAAAAATCCATGCAGGAGCTGAGCTTGGAATAAAAATGTCCTGTTCTATAGAGGTTAAATAAAAAGGGGGATAACAGGAAATAAATATACTCATAACATTGGTTTGAGTAGTTGAGTTTAATGCAGGATATGTGGATTTAGTCCATACTGAGCGTATCAAACCGTTAGTGGACACGGAACATGCGCCGGAGCCGATGCTGGAAAACCCCAAAATATCCCAGCTGTCCTCGTTTCTGCATCCCCCAGGGCCTGCCAGGTCTCTGCATTGGAACACAACTATTTCCTCCAGAAAATGGGATTTTTCCATGCTTGGAAGCAATAACCATTCTCCTCTTCCCACGGAAGCTCCTTGTGCCCCTCTCCCCGCGGGCCCTTTCAGCGATTCTGTCGCTGCATCGACGTTTCCAGGACCATTAGAAAAATAAACTGCTTTTGTTTTTACATTAGTATTGTAACTGAGGCTAAGGAATTAGAAAAATGAACCCTTGGTTCTCAGACTTGCATTGCCCACAGGTGAGTATTTACAGGGTTTTCCCCATCCCATGGGAAGGGAGGCTGGAAATTTACACCAGAGGAGGAACGCCGAGGGTTTGTACACGGAGCTTCCGCTTCAAATGCAGGGATTTTGTACACTGGACAAACAGAAGCATCAAATACAGGAATATCGAGGGCATTTGGACAATATCACAAACCACACAGAGGCTTCAGTCCTTTTGGTGTGTGGTTTCCTCTTGGGATCATTTTCTCCTCGGTTTAGGGGAGCTGTGTGTGCCCGCTGAGGAAGGAGGGACCCAACACCACGGCCAGTGGAGCCTCTGGAACACAGACCCTGGATTTGGCCACACAGCTGACCTGGCTGCTCAGGGCTAGGGGTGAAATTTTAAGTAAATTAAGGGTTTTTAAAAGAAATTTCTTTTTTTTTTTTTTGCCATGGGAGGGTTGACCTGAGGAGCTGTGCTTGCTTTCCCTGCGCTCTCACACACAGCTCACAGCCAAACAAACAAATCATAAAAATTGTATGTTCTCAGTAAATAAATGCAAACAATCACACCTTTCTTTATTTGGGGTCTGGGCTTTTGTTTGTTTGCTGGTTTGGTTTTTTTAACCTGTAATACTGCTTTGTTCCACTCTCCCTTGAAAGGGAAGTGGGGTTTGGAAAATGATCCATAGTACATGCAGACACTTAAAATACATTAACACTCCATGATCTGAGCATCCTGAGGCTTCAAGTTAACACAGAGCCCACGTGTCCTTTTGTACTTCAACCACACCCACTTCTTACCCTACAGCTTCTTTTTCCATTTGAAATGACAGATTTGGCATGTGAAACTACAAAAAGAAATAAATAAAACATGTGCCTGCCTTATCCAAACAAAACTAATCATTAAAAATCCATCAAAACAACTCCAAAAAGCTTTAAAGACAGTTCTGTTTGTGCCCACAGCTCAGCAGGGTGGGAGGGGTGCACCTGTGGTACCTCTCTGAGCCTGGGATGTGCCACCACCTCTCAGGGGCTCCTGCCTGGCACTTCAGGGAAAAACAACAATAAAAAAAAATCAAAGATGGACCCTAAACCTCATCCAGGCACAGCAGGTCCCTCTCAACACCCTCTGGAGGTGACACCAGCCTTGGCACTGGCCCTACCCTGGGCATCTCTGATCTCCCTCTGGGCCACGGGCAGGATGGGCAGCACATCCCCATAGGCTGGGGGCATCTCCCCAGCTCTTTAAAACACATTTTAACAGGTTTTGGCTTGGTTTTTCTTTGTTTCTTTTCTTTGTAAACATTGATTGGGGGTGTATTGGGGAAGTGAATGTTAATGGCAATAAACCATTCAGCTGGGAAGCTGATGGGATTTCATGGCCATGTTGTGCTTTACAAGCTCCTTGCTAAAAAAACAAAACAAACAAAAATCACATTGCAATTGTAAGATATGAACATAGAAAGTTAACGACTCAGTTATTCACTTGGCAGTCAAACAAACCCTTTCCACATCGATGCTGTAGAATGTGCAAAAGTAGATGGAGAACACATCTGGAGGTGGTGCCAGGTTTGGGGGTTTGTGCACCTCTGCCACAGGGGAAGCCACGGGGACAGGGGGTCCAGAGTCAGGGCAGGCTGGAGCTGCCAGGGGGCCCTGGGGGACAGGGGGGGACAGGCAGAACCCGCTGCCTTAACGGTGTGACCGAGCCGTGGGGAGGGGAAGGACAGCAGGTCCTGGCCAGGACAGACAGGGCTTGGACCCCAGACTGCCCTGGCTGGAGTGGAGACACCAAAGCAGCACATGCAGGTGTGTTGGCCCAGCCCAAGCATGCCCGAATCCCCCAGGCAGCTCAGCCCCAGCGGCAGCACAGGGGACACAAAGCCAGGGCTCGGGGACACTGCCACAGAGCTGGCCCAGCGCCCCTGGGCTTGGCGTGGTTTGGTTTGTGAGATGCCAGGAGGTGCTGGGGGCAGAGCAGCCCCTGCCATGGCACCGTGGGGGCTGCAGCTCACTGTCCCCTCTGTCCCGCTGTCCCCTCGGTCCTGCTGTCCCCTCTGTCCCCTCATCCTGCTGTCACACGGCCACCAGAGTCCTTCCCCAGCACCCAGCGTGGCCACCCAGAACAGAAACCCAGCAGAGGATGAAGAAGATGAGTTGGGTGAGAGAGCAGAAGTTTGGGTGCCCTGGGGGACACCTGGTGAAGGAGGAGGAGGAAGAGGAGCAGGGTGGGACACCTGGTGAAGGAGGAGGAGGAAGAGGAGCAGGGTTTCGGTGCAGTTTCACTCTCGTCTTTACCGGCTCCATAAATCCAACCAACCTGCACCGTCCGGGGCGGCACCAACCCCAGCCCCGCTCCCCCGGGGTCATCGGCGTCTGGGCTCAGCCACGTCCCACCAGCACCAGCGGAGACTTTCTCACTAGTTGCGGTATCGGTATAAAAAGTTAAAATCCCCGGGGCGCAGGGCCAGCGGCTGTGGGTGAGTCCGGCTGTGCCGCCGCTCCCGGGGCTCCGGGCACCCCTCCCGGGCCCGGGGCCAGGCTGGGCATCGCCTTCCTCCGGGGCACCGCGGGCAGGGCCCCTTCCCCCGGGGCTGCTCCGTGCTCCGCTCCCGCGGCGCTCCCGGGGCTCGCCCGGGGCTCGGCGGCTGCTCACAGCTGGGTCTCGTCGCGCGTTTCGGGGTTGCCGGAGCCCAGCTTGTTGCTGCAGCTGCTCTTGCGGCTGTGGCCGTCGTTGGCCACGTGTGCCAGAGGGTCGGAGCGGATCAGGTACCTGCGGGACACGGACACAGCCCGGTCACTCTGCCGGACCCCCCGAACCGAGGCCGCGACACGCGGGGCTGTCTGTGCTGGCTGCAGAGCTTGTTTGAATGAGAGGTGTTAAATAACAAGAGGTGTTCGGGTAAATGCCATGAAAGAATATTATAAATGATCAGGAGATGTTCCTCGGCTGCTCAGTGGAGCCAAAGGAAAATCCCACGCCGGCCATGGGAGCTGGGACGGGGCTGGGGGGGTTCGGGAGCTGCTCAGGGACACAGGGAGGGGGAATGGCCTGGGAAAGAGACAAAACCCGAGGGCTTTTCTGTGAAATGATGGGAAGCAATGGGATGGGCGCAGCTGGTGGCACCGGGGGGAGGTAACACCTACACGATGTCACTGAGCTCCAGCCGCGTGTCCGGGGGGGGGTTGATCAGGACGTAGGACAAGGTGTTCTGGTGGTCGTTCATCTCATCTGCAAGAGGAGGGACAGGGCTGGTGAGGGAGGGACACCCCCACAGACACCCCAGGCGAGGTGACAGATCCCATCCTGGCTCTCGCTCCCACAGGCAAATGGGTCCCCTCGGCAGGAGAAGCCAAGGCAATGTCACCGCCACCGGGAGGGCACCAAGAACGTCGCTGCCACCTCCCTCCTCACTCCCCGGGCTCTCCCCCACCGCAGCACGGCCCGGGGGACTGGCACAGGTAACTCTCCAAAGCACCCACTCCCCCCCAGAATAAAGTGAGTTGTCTTACCTTGTTCCAGTGCAAAAGAGGGAACAGGTTAGTCCTGCTGTGTCAGGTACAGCACGAGTCCAACCACCGGCTCAGGGCAGCTGAACCCCCCCGGGGCCGCCCCGGCCTCTGCCCCCCTCTCCCCTCCAGGTACTCAGTTTAGCATCATCCAGGCACAGGGTTAATAAAAACCCACGGATTGCTGCTTTTCCCTGCCCCGGGGAAATCGCCTCCGTGGAGTTTCAGAGCCGTCGATGCCGTTTTGGGGATGGCTCTAAACCTCAGTGACCTCCCGGGGGGGGCTCAGGGCCACCAAGAGCAGCACCCACGGGGGCCAACGGGGGGTCTCGGTGACGGGGGGGCCCCTGTGCTTCCCGAAATAGCCAAGAACAAGATCATGGTGAAATGGATGGGGGTGCGAGGCTGCGGGCGCCGGGGAGGGGTGGAAGCTGCCACAGGTGACACCATTTCCAGACGGGCTGATGGGGTGTGGATGGACAGGGCGGAGAGGGGACGGACAGACGGACACCGGGGCAGCATGAGGAGCACGGCGGGACACCAGCTCGCTGCAAGGCTTGTCACTGGGACACCTCTCCAGGCTTTTGGAAAGGCCCCTCTGAGGAGCGAATGGAGCTGCTCTGGGGGCAGCAGCAGCAGGACCCGGCCACTGGGATGGGCATAAACTCCAGGCTGGGGACCGCTCCCTGTGGCCTGTCCTGCTGCTCCCTGTCCCTGCTGTCCCCCTGCCTGGCCTGGGGGATCCCCCAGCCAGAGGCTGCCCTGCCCCATGTGGGCACGGCCAGGGTCTCCTGCCACAGCAATGACAACATCACCGTGCACATCACCCCGGCACGGGGCCCAGGTGCTTCTCTGCAGCCCTCAGCTGCAGCTCCAGCAGCACAGCCCCCCGGCACAGGAGTGCGAGCAGCTTCCTCCCGAGCTGCCTCTGCCAGGGCACCCCCGGCTGAGCCCAGGGCCATCCCCGGGGCCAGCGGCGCTTGCAGGGGGACGCCAGGCCTTTGTTTCGCTGCCCAGACACATCCCTGGCACCCCTGGGACCACAGGAGGTGCTGCAGAGCCGGGGGGACCCTCGGGGTGATGCTGCCTGGGACCCCCAGCCTGTGCCAGGGTCCCGGAGCCACCGGGGAGTTTTGGCCATGCCAGTGCTCAGCCTTCCAGGGAGCCAGGGATGGGGATGGCGATGCTGGGGCAGGGGTGGCACACAGACCCTGGGACCCGACGGGACACACGGGGTTTGACGTGACAGGAGGTGGGGACGGGCTCTGGCTCTGGGCAGCTTTCCCTGCCCCATGGAAGTTTCCTGACCCCAAGCAGCCCTGCACACCGAGTATATTGCTGCACCTCCACCGCCCCTGGCAATATACTCTGCTGGCCTGGGGCTTCCATGAGCCCCAGCTGGGGCTGCCTGTCTGATGGAGGACACACTTTGAAGGAAAATGCCAACGTTTCACCTTAAGCCTGGGCTAGTGAAGCCAAAAATGAAGCTGGGATGGGCCCTTGGTAACCTTGGGGCTGCTGCAGCAAAAAGGAGCCTTTCCAGGGCATGTTCCACCATGGTGAAAAGGTGAAAAAAAGATGGGAAACCCTGGCAGGTCCCACAGAGCCCCACAGGGTGCCCGGGGCATCCACAGCACCAGTGGCCCCTGTGGCTGCCGTTGCTGCCTCGGGCTGAGCCCAGCACCCCTGGTCAGAAAATGGGGTCTTCTAATGCTGGAGAGGGGTCCAGGAAGGCAAACCATGGGGTGCAGAGGGATTTTTAAAGCAGTGCCTTGCCCTGGGCTGTGGCTGACCCAGCAGGAGCTCCAGCATCTCATCACAACATGCACAGGCAGCCCTGGTGCACCTCTCCCCCTCCTTGTCCCCTCCTCAAGCTGTTGCTGGCTGTACAGCCCAAAGCCACCTCGCAGAGCTGTGGAGGGAGGGTTTTGTTAATGAAAGCCAAGGGCTGTGATTTCCCTGTAGGAATGCAGCTAAAAAAGGGTCCCTGAGGTTTCTGTCTCCCTGATTAGGCAGAGCCCTACATTTGCACCAACGCCACAGGGCACTGACTGGTTTTCCAATGCCACCCAACAAATTAGTGCTGAAAGCTCGGGGACCTAAGGTGAAAACTGGCAAGGGTGAGGTTTGGGCTTAGCTGGCATGATCTTGTTGTACGCTGCACGCCATGAGTCACGCGGGACTCCCAGGGAAAGGGAATTACCTTGCAAATATCCCAGGTTTACCCGATTCATCACATCACTGGCTGTTAAATTTGCTACATCCTCTACAGAACATACAGGGAAAGGCACAGACATAAACAGAGAGAGAGAGAGAGGTCAGCAAGCCATGGTTTGGCAAATATCAGAGACGAGCTCCTGCGCTGCAGCGATAACGTGAGCAAAAGAAAAAGGAAAGGGGCAGAAGGCAGAGCAAAGTTTTCCATGGGTGTCCAGACACTGACAGTGACACGTGGTGACAACACACAGTCCCAGCAGCACGGGATGCCCAAGGAGCTGCTGGTCCCCACACTGTGCCCAGTGTCCCTGTCCCGTACCCCCCATTGTCCCCTCTCCTGCCAGAGCTCCCCAAAATTTGCCAGATGGGCCAGGACAAAGAAACCAGCCCTGACCTGACCCCAAGCTGTGCCCCAAACCTCACTGAGGCCAGACTGCCCCCCTGGAGCTACAACAGAAACTTCTGGGACCGGGAATGTGGGGAAAAACAGAGAGGGGGGATGCACCCTGCAAGCCCCTGCCTGGCAGTCCCTGCCCTCGCTGCATCCCACCACAAGCTGGCTCTCCTTCCTCTCTCCCTGGGGACCCTGGCAGTGCCCACAACCACCCTGGGCCCCCCCTCCAAACTCCTCCTGCTCTTCACTTCTGGGCATTTTCTCCTCCTCGTTCCCGTGCCTAAAGCCAAGATGGGAAAGGAGGAATCCCACCCCCAAAATCAGCTCCCATCCTGGCTGGGGCTCATTGCCAGCCTGAGTGTGGGCAGGGGCCAGCACGGGGTGGACGGACACTCTTGGAGGATGGAGCAAACAAGCAGCAGCACAGGATGGTTTCAAAGAAAGAAAGAAAAAAAAAAAATAAAAGAAAACCAAACCAAACCAACCAAACAAAGGGACCTGTGGGCTACAGATTTTGTCATAACCAAGGGGTGGGAGCTGTCCAGGCGACACAGATGCCAGCACCGACGGGCAGCTCAGAAGCTTCACGAGAGATGGGGCTGCACAGAGGGACCCTGAGCGCTGTGGCTGTCACAGCCACACACCGGCGTCACACGCAATGAAGCAACTCAGCCCTGCAGCTACCGAAAGGCTTTCCACGGAAGAGTTTATGGACGATTAAAGTCTATAACAAAGGGGGGGCTGAGCCAGCTGACGGGGTTTGGCCTCTCCCTGTCCCTATGGGGGCTCTCGGGTTGTGCTGACCTGGGGTCGGGTGGTCCTGAGGCACCATCTCTGCATGGCCGGAAAGCGGGGGACAAACGGGGCCTCGTGTGCCAAGGCTGCATGGGGACACTGGGTCCTGCCGCGGGCACGAGGGGTCACCGTGCCACTGCCAACTCCTGCCTGGAGCCATCCCAGAGCCCAGAGATGGGGGGCTGGCAGGGGAGGGGTTCTGCGTGGGGGGACCCCAGCCTGGAGCCGCTGGTCTGCACAAGCACAAGCAAGCTGGGGAATGAGGCAGCGCTCGGAGCACGCCCGGCAGCGCCCGCGGGAACGGGCTCGGCACGGCGCTAAGCTGGGCATGGGGTTAGGCCGGGCGTGGGGTTAGGCCGGGCGTGGGGTTAGGCTGGCTCAGGGGTCGGGCTTGGCGCAGGGTTACCTGAGGAGCCCGCGGGCGGGAGGCACCACCGCAGAGCAGCTCGGCCGAACGGCACTTACCGTACCCGGTGGTGGGCAAGCCCAGGTGCTTCATACGGTTTTTGACCAGCTCGGACAGCTCCTGGCGCTCGGAGCGCCGGTACAGGCTGAGGCGCTGCTGGCTGATCCACTCGGCCGTCTTGCTGGAGTGCTTGTTGCCCTTCCTGCTGAGCCGCCGTGCCCACTGCATGCTCTTGCGCCTCAGCAGCGGGTGCTCCGACTGGTCGCTGGAACACGAGTTCCTGTGGTGGCTCGTCTTGATGCCCCAGTGCTCCTTGACGTCCTTCGTGTCCTCGCAGTCCTCAACATTGATTGAGATCTGTGACTGGAAGCCCAGCAGGTCACGCGGGATGGGGGGTGGCCAAGAAGGGTTTGGCCGGTGGCTGGCAGGGTGGGATCTCTCCCACGGTGGGGTCCTTCCTCTGACCCAAATGGGCTCTCCCAGCACTTCAGCTCTGCACTGCCCCAGCCACAGATCTCACAGAATGCCAGAGGGGTTTGCATTGGAAGGAGCGTAAAGCTCATCTCATTCCACTCCTTGCCGTGGGCAAGCACTTTCCACCAGGCCAGGTTACTCCAAGTCCTGTCCAATCTGGTCTGGAACTTCCAGGGATGGGGCAGCCAGAGCTCCCCTTGGATAAGCAGTGCAGAGGGGAGTCTTGTGGGCACCTGACACCTCACACAGGATCACCCCTGGCACATCTGCCCAAGGAACAGCCATGCCCTGATCCCCCTCTCTCCCCTCTTACAGCGTCTGTGCTGCCACACGTCTGACCCAGCAATCCCCACTGCTGAGCAGGAATTTATCAGTAAAGCCTTTTAAGGCATCTCAAGGAGCTGGGTTGTATTTAATTAAATGTCAGCTTTCAGCTCCCTGTCACTGCTTCCTTACAAGTTGAAAACTGAAGGTATTTAGGAGGGATCCCTTCCTTGCTCCTTATCCCAGTTAATTACGTCAGGGCACTGAGGGCTTTTCCCAGAGCGCTGAGGCTCAGTCAATATCTCCCTTCCATGGGGACGGGCAGGGCTGTGCTGGCACCGGGGCCGAGGACTGGCACAAAGCACGGGGTGGCTCTCAGTGGCCAGAGCCACCCAGGGATCAGCCCCAGGGTAGGGGGACAGGGAGGCAGCGCCCGAGGCTGGAGACAAGCGGCACTCACCTGCGCTCTGATGTCGTGGGGCTGCAGCAGGGGAGAAGGAAGGGAAAACCAAGAGTCAGTCCAGCAAAGGGGCAGCCCTGCTGTGCCCACCCTGCTCCCCAAGGCACCCAGAACATCCAGAGATGGGCACTGACCCTGACCCAGCAGATCCAGCAGGGGAACCAGAACAGCCACACTAAACCAAGTAAACACAAAAATTCCCCTTCCCTTGCTCTCCCCACCCAGGTCCGAGGTGTCCCAGGGACCAGCAGCCTCCTGGACCCCACCTTGGCTGGGACCAGCAGCAGCCCCTTCCCAGCCCATGCCACCAGCGTGCCCCTACCTCGGAGGTTGCGAACATGTGCGACTCCGTCCTGTAGATGCCGATGGGAATCTCGGCACTGGAGGAGCAGAGCTTCTGGAAGAGGCGGCCGTACGTCCGGATCCACAGGTCATCCTCGGTGATCTTCATCTGAGGAACAGAGGACAAACGTGAACCCCCACCTGCACCTCGGGCTGCTCCTTCACAGCCATCCCAAAAGTGAGCTGGACTCTACAAGAAAACCAGGAGCAATTTCTGACCTCAGCCTTCAAAACTGGGGGTTTGGTCCTTGGCAGCTCTGGGGTTTTTTGTAGCACTGAGGTTCCCCAAAATGGAGGGGAACAATGACCTGGCAATGCTGCTCCCCACCCCAGTCCTGCAGAAGAGGGGAACCCCCACCCCCTGCACAGGGTGACAGATGCCACCAGAGCCAGGACAGCCTGGCCTGATGGTTTCAGCCCAAGGGGACTCGGCACGTACCGCACAGAGGTACCCGGAGCCCGGCGTGGTGTCGAGGCCCAGCAGCAGCCGAGTGATGGTGATCATGTAATCCTTCACGAACGACTGGGGAGACATTTGGGCAGGAAACCAGGGAAAGGTTTGCTCAGATATTCCCTGGGGGCTGCAAAGGGGAGGCCACAGCTGCAGGGCTCCATCTCACCTGGTAGAGCAGCGTGTCCAACATGCTGATGCTGAAGACCCTCCCTGCTGCAAAGGGCAGCCGGAACATGAAGGCCAGGTTGGAGCCATTCTCTCGCTCTCTCTGCAAGAAGAAAGGGAACTTTGAGCTCAGACTGCACAGAAACTTAGAGGACTCATGGCAATGGGAGAGCACAGGTGTAATGTTTCTGATGGGTGTGGCAGGAGGAAACAAGGGCAGCATTTTTGCACTGTAGAAAAAGAGGATTTTTTTTTTTTTCTCCATGGAAATGTGTGAGACATGATTGGGTTTTCTGGACATGGGAAAAGCACAGGACTTCGAGGAGCTCAAATGCAGTCAGTAACTGTCAGTATTGCCTTCCCAAGCCCCCGTGCCCTCCTCTTACCTTTTCTAGCTTGGAAAGGGCCAGAGAGTAACTGTCCTTTGCTCTGAACTGCATGAATCTCATGTTGGAGGGGTGGGTCAGCTCTGTGATAATGCTGAGGCTGGGGAAGAGCCTGCAATGGAAAGAGATCTGTTGTTCTGCAGCTCAGAGGATTTAAAGCCTGAGGAAGACCACAGTCATTCCTGTCCTGCCTGAGGTCAGAGACAGCTGATTGCATGCTGCTTCCTCCAGCAGCCCCAACCCCAGATGTGTCCCCCCGTCCATAGCCACCACCCCAGGCACCAGCACCCTTCCTGGTCTCTCCCCCAGCAGTGGTCAGCCCTCACCTGAACATGGTCTGGACGTTGACAATCGTCTTGGCATCGGCCATGTAGTCCTCCTCGGCACTCATGGTGCTCTCCTTGTCCACCACCACCAGGTTGTCAGCGTAGATGATGCCACACTGCAGCAAACTGTCCAGGCTGGGCAGTTCCCAAAGAGAAGAGCGCAGGGTCAGCCCTTGGAAACGACACAGGGAAGCAGCACAGGGGTTCCACGGCGAGCCCAGGCTGCTCCCAACCTGCTCTTCACCTGCTCCCATCTCCCAGGGAGGGGCTGACAACCCGAGAAGCCCAAGGTGGGCTCAGCTCTATGTTACTGACCCTGGGGCTTCTCACAGGGTGACTGAAAAGTCTGGGCTGGGGTAAATGCGACAACTCAGGCACGACAGCCACACGTGGAAACACCTACTTGTCAATGGTGCCCTCCATGTAGTAAACCATGGGGAAACAGCAGATGGCCTCCAGAAAGTGGTGCTCAGGCCTGGGGGGAGAGCCACAGAGAGTGAGGTGGTTCAGCACGTCCGAGCGGCAAGGACAGACACAAAACCCCAGGGCCAACCAGCCCAGGTAGCCAACGGTGGCCCCGCTGTTCCCTCCCATCCCGCAGCACGAGATGGAAACGCAGGGAGGGCTCTGTGTGAGGGAGAAGACCCGTGGAAAAGTACTTGCTTGTTGTCCAGCAGCAGCACGATGGGGTTGAGCTCCTTGCGGGAGCGGTAGTACGCCCGCAGCGGGACGATGAAGTTGTAGAGGCCGTTGCCAGCTGTCTCTGCAGAAACGATGATCAGTTTGTTCTTGAACCCGTAGGCTTTGGCATCCTCGAAGCTGTTGTGTTTGCAGCCCTGCGTGTGGGACATGGACGTGTCAGTGGACACATCCTGGGGGTTCAGCCCCAGGCAGCCCCCACAGCCCCTCCACACCTTGTCCAGCCTCAGGCAGCAGAACGGGGCTTTCTCGGGCAGAAGGTGGCACAGGGTCGGGGAGCTCCCGATGTAGGGCGAGTTTGGGGGGTAGCCCTTCACGTACCTGCAGCAGAGACAAATCTGTGTGAGGACACGGGGAGAGATTCCCATTTATCCAGCACTCAGATGCTGGGGAAAACATTCAACAGCAACACTGGCAAAGGCTGTGCAAAACTCTGCTGCAGCAGCTGGGAATTCCCTGAATACACATATTTAGGAGTAGTTTTTGCTATGCAATGGCCCATGAGTAAAGCTGCAGGGACAGTGCGCTCATGGAAAAGTGTGGATGCTAGCTTTGGAGCAGGCTGCAGGCCCCATGGCCTCTTCAGTCCTGCCTGAGAAGCTAGCCTGAGAAAATTCATAGGAGGATTTCAAAACAATCCTCAGAGACAGAAAACAAGTGCCAGGTGCTGTTTGTCTGTCCTCTTGTTTTCCTTGCAAGGGAAAGTCAGGGGGTGGTGAGCCCCACTGACCAATGATGATAATGTAGCACTTTACTAACAAATAAGAGTTTCCTTTCTGTACTTTCCACGTATCTGTCTATAAGACAAGCCTAGAGCAATAAACCAGAGAGATTCTCCTGTTGTGACTCCCTTGAGAGTCCGTGTCGTTCTTTCCAGCCGTTCCCAATCAGAACGACAGAAAAGCCAAGAGGGGCTGAGCCTGAGCATCCCCGGGCACCACAGCCTGCCCTGTGCCATGGTCCCAGTGTCTCTGAAGCTGGAACCAACTGGGTGCAAACACAGACACAACCGGATCCAACCGGAATGAACTGGACAAAGAAGGTCTCTATGGAGAGGGAGCGACTCACTCCACAACCGCCGAGCCCTCCTCGTCCGACTGCGTCATCTCATCCTCGGACTGGTCACTGAGGAGGTCACAGGGCAGCAGGGACGAGGTGTCAGCCAGCTCCAGGACGGGGGCGATGCTGGGCCGGCGCGTGCCCGAGCCGTTCTCGGCCGGCAGCGCCAGTTTGCTGCTGTTGGCAGGGCGGCACTCGGTGTTCTGCAGGTCCATGGCCACTGTACCTGGACACGGCGGGGAGGGAGCACAGCAAACACTCTCTAAGGGGGGGAAATGTCAGAAAAGCCCCGTCCTCAAGCCCTGTGCAGGGAGGAGACAGCCCAGCTGGTGCTCTGCTGGCATCAGAGGTACAGAGAGTGTGACCTTATCTCTGATACCTGGCTCTGACATCCAAGAAAACACCGAATTTCACATAACACCATGAAAACAACTGTTAAAGTTAAATAGAAAAACTAGGAATGTGAGTGTAAAAATTAGAGAGCTTTCTTAAGTCACTGGGTGAAAAAGTTAAAGGTTTAAACTAGTTTAGAAAACAAAAGACAAGATGGAGGATTTAAGGTGTTGTCTCTTTCCCTTCTTTCTTCTTCTAGAGCTTTTTGGGTAGAAATAAGTGATTGGATGGAGAGTGCCACAGTGCTGCACACAGGTGTTGGGTCATTGGGTCACTAAGAAAAATAATTCACTTGGCATTTGTTAATTGGGTAAATGGACATATAAAAGATCTTGAAGAAGATCTTTGTTAGCCATTTTTCACCTCTCTATCTTAGTGCACGTAGCTCCTTGTACCCATGTAATGTAGATAAAAGAAGAATAAACAACCAAGTCTGAACAAGAGAAAACTGCCTCTCTTTCATCAGTCTTCAGCCCAAGGGGAAAAAGAACCCGACCACAAGTGTCCCATCAGGACAGTGCTCAACCATTTGTGGGCACAGGGAGTGCAGGCAAAGCCCCCAGCAGTGACCTCCAGCCGGGCACTGCTGTGTGCAGCATCTCCCCTGGGCTCTGTCCTGAACCACTCACCCACCTGCTGCTGCCAGAGCTGCCAAACCGAGCTCTGCAGGAGTTCCCACCGTGTCTCTGAGATGAGAACCCTGCAGCCTAAGCCCTGCCCACAGCTCCTCACCAGCCAGGATCTGCCCTGGCACTGCCCCTCCCATGCACGGCCCCAGGGCGAGGCAGGCAGGCAGCAGTGCCCTCATCCGCCTCCCACATCCCTCCTGATCAGCTCCAGCCCTTAGAAACTCAGAATCCTTAAAGCTAGAAAAGTCCTCTAAGATCACTGAACACAACCATTCCCCCACTAAATCACGTTCCCAAATGCCACACCTACACATCATTTAAATCCCCCAGGGATGGCGACTCCACCACGGCATTGATGGAGCGTCCCAAGGAGCAGAGCCCAGGCATTGGCCTTGCCAAAACTCCCTGCCCTGCTGGCACTCCTGGTGTTCCTGTCCCTCTCATCACCTTTGCCAAAGGTCCCTCTGTGCAGGAGCCGTGTGACGAGAGCTGTGACAAACACCGCTCAGCCAAGCGCTCTGCGGCTTGCTGGGGGATAATCTATGCAAATTGCTGCTCAGGAGTACAAACACATAAATTATTTGCCTGAAATATAATGTGCTCGTGTGGCTCAGCTCCTCCAAAACTTGTTCTCCCCAGATACAAGAGGGAAGTAATGACTCATGGTATTTTTCACTTGCACAAATGCACCGCTCGCTGCAGAGAAAGCTACGCTCTTCCTCGGCTTGGGATTCGTAAACGTGATTTAGGATGTGCCCCGAGGCATTTCTCCTTCCAGCCTTGGAAATAATTGAAGGCTAAATCCAGACTTGGGGCATTTATGCAAATACCCTTAATGATAATGGACATCACGAGGTTTAATAAGGATATTTGAGCTTGCTGAGAGCACCAGGGTGCAAGGAAACGTGTATTTTACTGGTGAGACGACTGGGAGAGAGGATGGAAAGCGGTTTTCAGCGGTGAGGGGCAAGGAGCGTGCAAAACACAAAATAAAACCCAACGTGGGGGAGGGAATGAGCCCAAAGGTGGGGAAGGTGATGGAGCAGGAGCTCCAGGCTCCTGCTGCCCCCGAGCCCCCGACTCACCCATGCTGGCGATGATGCTGTGCACGGGCAGACGCGAGGGGCCATCGTAGCTGCCTCTGCCCGCAAAGCCCTTCTTCTTCTGCTTCTCCTCCTGCTTGAAGATGAAGGCAGAGTTCTCCTCCTTGGTGATGTTGATGTAGAAGCAGGTGTCCGACGCTGCCATGATGTGCCTCGGGCCGGGGTTCAGCAGGATGCTTTTGTTCTCCTCCCTCCGGATGCCGATCAGGCAGACACCGTACCTGCGCCGGGAGCAGGGGCTGGGCATTCCCAGCCGGAGAAAAACCCCTCCGGGGCACTGTCCCTGCTCAAGGGGGCTCGGAGTGCCCTCCAGCCCCAGCCCATTGTCCCCCAGGCATGCAGACCCCCTGGCCATCACCCCCAGCCCTCACTTCTTGTGTGCGTGGAAGGCTGCGTAGGTGAAGCTCTTCCCCTCGTACTCCATGAAGAATTTGCTGTCTCCCATGCGGATGTGATAGACCTCATTGCCCGAGCAGCGCCCGTACATCCGCTGCCACTGCTCCGGGGACTCCTGGCCCTCCCTGCAACCACAGCAGCAGCATCAGGAGGGGTCCACCAGGGCTGGGATGGGACCTCTGGAGCTGGGGATGGGACCTCTGGAGCTGGGAGGGAAACTGAGGCTGGGATGGGACCTCTGGAGCTGGGGATGGGACCTCTGGAGCTGGGAGGGAAACTGAGGCTGGGATGGGACCCCTGGAGCTGGGATGGGACCCCTGGAGCTGGGATGGGACCCCCTGGAGCTGGCACAGATCCCAGAATTCCAGCCAGATGCCAGGGCAGAGCACCAATAATGTCTGGAGCTGCCCTGGAGCCTGACAGCAGGAGGTGACAGTGACACATCACCACGAGCTGTGGTGCTGCCGAGGATGAGCTCGTTTTCATTTTGGGTTTTAAGTGCCTTTTTAGTTAACGAGGGCTCCTGCAGAGTGCAGAGGGAGGGGTCAGAGCCAGTGTTGGCAAACAGCTCCGAGCATGAGGCGAGAGGCATCTGGCAAGGATGTTTCATAACTGTTTTGATGGCACTTTACCCAAAATTCTACCATTTCTGACTGGCCCTTGTGCAGGGCACATAGCACTGCTCTCTTGTGCTGGCAGAGCTCCTCCCAGCCATGCTGGATATATAAAAAATATATATAAAAAACCCTGCCGGCTCTGGGGCTGCTTGTGCTGTGAATTCGCCTTCCTGCCAGCAGGATTGTGCCAATGCAAAGATATTTTTATCTCGTCTTTGGAAAGTTGGCACTTCCCAGCCCAGCTGCACTGGTGTGGTTCCCTTCCAATATGGGCTTTTGCTCTTGATCTGGATGGGAGCCACAGATCCCCCTGTGCACCCCAGAACCATCCCAGACCCCCACCCTCCCCCCTGAGCTCAGAGACCTCAGTTCTGCCGTCGCTCCCGGCTCAGGCAGGGGCAGGGGAGGGCAGGGACGGGCAGGGGAGGCACTCACTGGCCACGGGAGGTGTGCACCAGCAGCGTGATGAGGGTGGAGGTGGCAGGGCAGACACAGTTCAGGGCCAGCATGGCGTATTTGCACTCCTCTTCACACACAACGTGATCTGAAAGGCAGAGGGGACCATCACAGAGGAGAGGGGGACAGATGGGTTCCCTGGCTGGCAGTGCCCGGGAATGTGGTCATTTTGGGGTGGTGCTGGGCACTGGGTGTTTCCTCCTCCTGCCGATCCAGGAGGGCTCTCAGCTGACCAGGAGCTGCTGTGCAGCTGCTCCAACTCACCAGCAAACTTGACATGAAATTTATTTTCTGGCTTTAAGATCTGAACGTAGAGAGGACAATTTGGAGCAAAGTCTTTGACAGCCCAGGCCCTCAGGATGGTCTGGTGGTCCTGGACAGGGACAAGAGCAACAAGAGCTACTTGGCTGATAGTTTATTTTCCCCAAGGCTTCTACAGCTGGGATGAACTGCAAAGCACCCAGGCACCCTGGAGACAGCAAGGGCTCCTCCTGCCCCTGCTGCTCCCTGAAACCCAGCACTGATGGGAAACCAGGAGAAGAAAGGTGAGCCCACAGGGGCTGCGTGCCTCTGTGCCATCCCCCAGGCTCTCCATGGTGCTCAGCCCCTTCACTGCACCCTCCTTTGCTGGGCACAGCTGAGATCAACACCACCCCAATCCCTTCTGCCCATCCCCACCCTCCAGCCGGACTCACCGCCGCTGTTCTGTCCACCTCGTTTCGGCTGCTGAGAATGAAGCAAGCTTCTCCATTGTCCATCCTGCCAAGAGAGAGCGGTGACCCCGGGAAATGCCACCCCAGACCCAGCAAAGGGACACGGGGACACAGCTGGGGTGACATCCCTGGCCGGGGACGTGCGGCGTGTCCCTGCTCACTTGGCTCTCATGAGGTCCTGGTCCTTGAGCGCGGAGCCCTGGAGGTAAATGACGCGCTGTGACCACAGCGGGATCTGCAGCACGCGCCGCACCTGGATGTCCATCTCTGTCGGGCACAGGATCACCACGTAGTAATCCTGCAAAGGGACAGAGGCCGCCGTGGGCCGGGGTCCGAGGCTGCGAGCCCAGCACTGCGGGACAGAGGCCTGGGGCTCACCTGCAGGCGTGGGTGGGCGTAGAACTCGTTGAGGAAATCCATGAGGAGGTCGATCTTGAGGGAGCTGACGCAGAGGACGACGTGCTTCTCCGTCTGGGCGCGGTGCCGGCTGTAGTTCCCTCCCGACTTCTGCCGCTCCATCCACAGGTAGACGAGCTCCTCGAACTGCCCAGGGCACGGAGATGATGTCCCCATGGGCAGGGCTGCCCCGAGCCCCTCCCCACCCTCAGCTGAGCGGGTCTAACCTGCAGCGGCAGCACCACCAGGGCCACGCAGATCATGATCACCACGAGGAGCTGGGAAGGCCAAATCTTTGGTGTCACATCTCCGTAGCCCACGGTGGAAAAGGTGACGATGCAGAAATAGAAGGACTTGAAGAGGGAGAGCTTCTCACCTGCTCTTTCTAAATGCTGGATGCCGCAGGTCCTGGAAGGGAAAAGCGCCATCACAGCAGGGCCTGCCCGGGACACAGGGCGGCAGAACCCCACCAGCCTGCAGCTCAAAGCCATCCTGCTGGACACAAGTGTCACCCAAGCCTTCCCAAATTGTACCCCCTTCCCCCAAACTCATCCAGCAGCAGGGCTGGGAGCACCACTGAGCTCTGAAATAGCATTAGTCATCCACACCAGAACATCGTCTTTATTGCCAAAAACTCATGAGCCTAAAAGCCTCATTTCCTCCCCATTCAGCAACTTAATGGTATAATATGCCTCAAACCCAGACCAAGGGAGCCAGAGGAGAATTCAAAGCCTAATTCAGGGCTAAATAGCCAGTGATGAGCTCTGCTGCCCCTGCCCAGAGAAACAGCCTTGATGTCAGCAGTGCACAGAGTAAAGGGCCCAGTTAATTAGCAGGAGCCCCAGTGGCCAATTACACAAATGAGCTCAGGAGCTGTGACCTGTGGGGGAGGAAGAGCTGGGCTGGAGGCTGGGAGTGAATGAGCCATCCCACACCTGTCCCTGGGGGAAGCTGCTGTCCCTGCCCTCGGCACTGCTCTGGCACTGCCGTGCCCACATCCCCCAGCTCCCTCTGACAACACCCTCATCCTCACCCAAAACTTCCTGATAAAACCCGAGAATAAAGGAGGATCATCAGTCTGACTTAGAAACCCCTCACAGTGCTCAGTGTGCTGGGGAGGAAGCAAAGCAGGGGAAGGTGTGAGCCCTGCTAGAGCCTGGCTCTGCCAGCCAGCCCAGATGGGCACAGCTGGATTCCTGGGGTGGGCACAGCTGGATTCCCACAGTGGGCACAGCTGGATTCCTGGGGTGGGCACAGCTGGATTCCCGGGGTGGGCACCGCTGCATCCCCAGGGTGGGCACAGCTGCATCCCCAGGGTGGGCACAGCTGCATCCCCAGGGTGAGCACAGCTGGATTCCCAGGGTGGGCACAGCTGGATTCCCGGGACCAGGAGGGAGGTTTAGAGAAATGGAGAACAACACTCACCCCGTGAAAACGAGACACAGGAGGGTGCAGATCAGGATGAGCACCTGGTTAAACATCGCTGACTGTGTCCTTTGGATGGCTCGGTGCAGATCGTTCTGGGGACAGAGGGGAGGGCTCCCACCAGCTCCCAGAGCCTGGGGGAAAAGCTCCCTCCAAGCACCAACTGCTGCCTTGCTGGCTCCAGCAGTGCCCTCCCCGCTGAAGGTCAAGCCTGGGTTTAGCCCTTGGGAAGGGATTCCCATTCCCATCAGAAGGTCAGGGAGACACAGCTCCCGTGGGAGCAGGGGAATGGCTGGAACACCTCACCCCTGAGCACCCCTGCCACTGCCTCAGGCACTGAGCGATTCCTGGTACTCCTGGCATTCCCAGCCTGGCATTCCCTGGCACAGCTGCACTCACCAGGCTCCAAATCCTGCCCCAGGGGAAGCCAAGGATCCCCTCCCGGTCCTGCTGCCCTCCACATCCCCCAGGAGCTGGACAAAGGGGAACACTCACAATCATGTTCTCCAGGGCGTACTTGGCCAGCCAGCAGTTCAGAAACACAGGAATGAACAAATTCCGCAAAGGAGGCCAGAATATCTGCAAAAGGCAAGGGTTATTAGCAGAAAAACCCATGCTCTTTTAAAAAACAGAGCTAAAAGCAGCCAATCCTCCCTGTGTGGAAGGATCCAAATCCAAGCTGAGCAGAAGCTGCCACCAAACACAGCCCTGCTTCCCTGGCTGCAGTGGAGCAGGAAAGGGAGGATGGGTTTTGGGATAACACTCCAGAGAAAGTCATTATATTGTCAACTTCTGAAGGAAAAATTTGCCACCAGCCTTAAATACCACTTGGCCAGACACACACTTCTCTTAATTTCAGCACCAAAAGCACAGCACTTACTACACTTAGAGCTGCTTTCGAATGTCACCGGGACACACTCACCGTGATGATGAATGGCACCGTGTTGATCATCTCCAGGATGAAGGAAATGCGAAAAATCTGTTCCCAGATGTTCCCCTGAGGAATCAAAACCAAAGAAGAATTAAATAAGCTTAAAAACTTGCCAGAGGACAATTAACACGAGCAGGCTCTGCCACAGACGCTGCTGGATGAGGGGAATGTGGGCCAGGAGAGGTGCAGTGGTGGTTGCAGACACACTGGGAGCAGGAAACATTCCCAAACCCCTCAGTCCTCTCCACAGCCACTACATCCCTCGGTCTGTCACTGCTGCCACCCAGAACTGGGGGACAGCAATGCCTGGTGCAAGGATGGAGGGTGACAGTGACAGCTACAGATGGCTGGCACTCGGAGCAGGCGGTGACGCAGGGTCTGGGTCTCTGCTGCCAACCTTCCCCCGGTCCCTGAGAAGGTGCCATTTGTTAAGGTCACTTTTTCTGGCCATTTTAAGGGGTTTTGGTCAGCCTGTGCCTCTCCCTGTCCAGCTTGGAGCGGTGCCGCTCCCTCCGGAGGAGGCAGAGCTGGGAAGGAGCAGGAGTCACCCTGCCGAGCTCAGGAAACTTGGGATGTGTCAGCCTGGCACTAAAAACACTGAACCTGCGTTAAACAGGTCTGAATTTCCGAGAAAGCACAAGAAAGAAGAGATTCTGCTCTGCACAACGCTTATCCAGCAGCCTGAGGGGGAATGAGAAAGGAAAACATCCAGAACCGGCTGAGACATCTCCGAGACAGATCCTGCCCGGCTGCTGCATCTCCAGCCAGCTCCGAGCTGCAGAAATCAATTCCTGCCCAGGGGCAGAGCCAGGCTGGGGCTCTCACCTTGTAGCTGAGATAGATGAGCAGCATGGTCTCCAGGAAGCTGATGAGAGCGATGCTGACCTGCAGGGACACACAGGGAGGCTCCGAGGGCTCTCTCCAGGTGTTGGCAGCGGATCAGAGCTCACCGAGCCCCCCCTGCCCCGGGGAGCCCCTGGGGGGGTCACAGGGGGGGCAGAGCTCCCAGCCCAGCTCCTCTGGGCTCCTGCACACCCAGCAACGGCTGCTCACCTGCACGGCCCACAGAGGGGTTTTTCTGTCCACCCAAAAGATGTGGGACCTGCAAAGAGAGCCCAGAGGGGATCTGAAAGCCGTGGCTCAGCTGCCAGGGTCTTCATCCCCTGCTGAATGCAGACCCAAGGCCTGGCTGCTTCAGGAGCTCCCTCCTGCACAGTTTGCTCGAGCAGCCCCTGCACTGGAAATAAGCCATTCCCAAGGGTGCAGACACCGGCTCTTGCCAATGGATTTGATTTTGGGATGCTGCTCCACGTCCCTCGAACAGCCCCACGACCAAGAATTGGCCTCAGGCAGCTGCCAGCAGCAGCCACCTCCATCCCTTTGCTCCCACATCCTGGCAGAGCTGAGCCAAAGCCCTGGAGCAGCCCCACACTCACCAGTTTATGTTGGTGGACTGGTTGAACGCTGTGTAATTCTGCTTTTCGCATTCCCAGCTGGGAGAGAAAGAGCAGGGGAAAGCAGTCAGTGGGGGAACAGGGATGCTGGGATTGACTCCCTGGGATCACTGGACAACATTTCCATGGATCCAGACACCCTGATTCCCATAGCCAGGGCTTTGCACAGGAAAAGTCTCACCCAGGCAGCCTTGAACATCTCATTACTGGAGGATAAAACCCCTCAGGTGCTTCAGCCCCCACCAGAGATGCTGTGGAACGCTGATCCTCCCTGGCACAGGGCTGCAGGGAGCTGGGAACTGGGAATTACCGGGTTAGAATCAGCAAAAACTGCTGAGCTGCTGCTTCTGGGGCAGGGCTGGCTGGGCCCCCAGCACCCTGCCAGGCAGGCAGCACCGAGCCAAGCTGTCCCTGCCTCGCTGTGAGGGATGTGCTCCTGCTGGCCAGCCTCAGGAAAATGGAATTCCCTGAGCTGCAGCCGTGCTAAACCTCTCAAGGGTGAGCATCCGTGCCCTGCTTCATTCCCACAGGTCTGAAAGCACTTTCAGAATGTGCAGATGTGCTTGGTAGTCTGCAGCCTTTACAAGGAGAAAATCAAATCACCAATTCTCCAACCTCTTGGGAAAAAAAAACCAAACCCACATTGTACATGAGCTAAACGAAGCAAGGACACATTAAAAAATAGGCTTATACTGAATCCCAGCCCAAAGCTGATGTGGGGAATCATCCATCACCTCAAGGATTCACACAGCACAGAGGATTTCCCTCTCACATGCTTAAATGGGATTTAGTGTTTATGTCTTCAAGGGCCTTCAGGAAATATTTGCATGGTGATGCCCTGGAGTCACTGAGCTCTCAGCTGTGTCTGAAGGCCCCTGACAGAGTCAGATAGAATTTGGAAGTGAACACGATCTGAATTTTTCCACCACGCACTGCTCAGGGCAAGCAGATACCCCCACACCCAGGGTTTGAGCAGGGGCTCCCAGCCTGGGAAGTTTTGTTCAAGTACCAATTCAAACAGCTGGGAGGAGAAAACCCATCCTCACACCTGCTGCACCCACGCTGAGCCCTGCCTGGGGTGGGCTGGGGGCTCTGGGGGCTCTGGGGACACTCACCAGCCGATGCCCTCCTCGGGGTTGTCGAGCAGGACACGCACGATGTACAGGAGGCACGTGAGCAGCTTCAGGGAGAAGTTGAAGAGCCGAATCCTCAGGCCTGTGGTGGAGGGGAGCAGGGATGGGGCAGCATTCCTGAGCACCCCATGGACCCCAAACACCCCGGGTAACCCTGAGCATCCTGGGCAGCCCCACAGGTTCTGCTCAGCCCCAGGCCAGCAGCACTGCCCAGGGCTCCACGTGTCCTGCCCGCTGCCAGGACACAAGAGACCAGCTCAGAAATAAAGAACCATGAGTCAGCTCCTTGCTGACCCCGATAGGTGTGAGAGGAGCTGCTGGAGCGTGTCCCCCTCATTAGCAGGCGTTTAAAGGCACCAGACCAGCACTGACCGCATTACAAGCGGCTTGCAGGGGCAGGGGTGGCCAGAAAAAGCTGCTGCTTTATCCTCTCTGCCTCCCCAGCCGGTTCACGGGGTTATTACTCAAACTACAAGTGAGAAATTCATCACATTTTCATTAAAAACTTCCCCGTGGGCACCCTGTTGTGCTGCACTCCAGCTTTTTAACAAGACAACAGGATGCAGGCAGGAAGAGAAAACGCGAATTTATAAATTAACGAGCAGGCCCCCTCCAGACAGCTAATGACATCTCAGAGAAAGAAAATAAAAACACCATTAGTCAAGTGGAGACTAATCCCGGTGGCTGGAGGGGGAGTGGGTAACACAGCCTGGCCTGGCTGTCCCCACAGCCTCAAGGAAGCACGGGCAGCATGTGATGGGGACATTCGCTCCCTGTCCCCAACCCTGCTCCCAGGCAGCTTGTGGCACCTGTCCCCAGCGAGCGGAGGTGGCAGGAGGCAGCTTCTCCTCCCCATGCAAAGCATCCCCCAAACCGGGCCGGGGACACCCAAACAAGAGTCCCCAGAGTCCCCGGGCTGGGGACAAGGCCACCAGCAGATGGCAATGGCTTCTCATGGCACAGGACAGAGCGCGGCTCTCCCGGCTCGGGCAGGGCTCCAGCGCGGAGAACTCACTGGATCGCTGGTTTTTGATGAAGAACAGCTTCAGCCGCTCCTTGAAGGTGTTCTCATTCACGTAGAACTCGACCTGCACCCTGCGGGGAGAGCCCCCAGAGGGGTCGGTCAGTGCGAGCCGAGCCCCTCTGTCCCCGCTCCGGCCGGGTCACCCCAGGCTCCCCTGGGGCTCCCGGCGCTTCCCGCAGCCCCAAACCAGCGGCAGCCGGGAGCCCCAGGGACCACCAAAGCAGCAGGTGCGACCCCCGGGGCCAGCTCTGCCGGGGGCCCGGGGCTTGGCTTTCGCTCACACACAGCCAGGTGACGGCAGAGTCACAAACTTCTCCTTTCACACACGCCCGAAAGCGCCCAGAAAAGCAGCGGCCCTGGAGCAGCCTCCCCCCGTTCCATCCGCTCCAGCTGCAGCACAGCAGGAGCTGGCGAGGACCGTGTCCCCAGGGTCCCCAGGATGTCCTGGCTCTGTCCGTGCCCTGCCTCTGCCTGAGGAGGAGAAACGCTCAGCATGGAAGCTGCTAAAAGACAGTTCCGCTCTGAAAGGAGAAAATTTCCCTTTGTTGCTAAGATACCACGCTTGGTCATTCCAGAAAAACCCAGGAGCTGACAGCCAGCTCCAAACAGCGCCCGGGGTCCGGGGTGGTGACCCCCGGCACGGGGACGGTGCCAGGGCCGGGGGTCACCTGCCAGGGAGGTGAATCTGGAAACGCCCCATCCACACCTCCCTTGGGTTCTCCTGCCTCCCCAGCGACCCCTGCCAGCCCCACATCCCAGCTGGATGCCCACGGCCCTGGGGATGGGACAAAAGCTCCCCGAGGCTGGGGGCTCCTCTCAGGGGGGTCTGGGATGGGGATGAAGGGCGTGCGGGTAAAACCGGTCCCAGCTCCGCTCATCCGCCACCGCCTCTCGTGGCACTTTGTAAAGTCATTTATTCATCACCCAAATCTCTCCGCTCCTGCTGAGCGGCTCCTCCTGCCTCGCCTTTACACCGAGCCAAAATCTGCTCCTTTCCGGCCGTAAAGGAGTTAAATGCGAACTGGCAATCGCTTTCCCTGCCCGCTGTATCCAGCACGTCCCAAGGAAGTGCTCCTGTTATTTATTGCTCCTTTTTTAGCTGCTTGCAAGAGGTGACGGAGCCCTCGTTAAGCAGGCGCGTTCCCGAGCCCTGGCACGGATGGAGGTGAGCAAATCCCCGGGGACAATCGCGGTCATCCCGCTCCATCCCGCAGCTGCCGGCTCCTGATTTATCGGGAGGGATAAACCTTCACCGAGCGCTCACGCCCAGCTGATCAGGCAGCGGATTTGGGAAGGGGATTCAGGGGATCCTCATTGCTCACCCCCGGCCAAGGGGTGGCCAGGGGGGCTCTGCCCCACACCGGGGTCGTGGTCACCACGAGAAGGGAGCAGGGGGGGACAAACCCAGACCCCACTGCAGGGAGAGAGCAGGAGAATTTCCAAGCCCTGGCTCATCAGAGCCTCCAAGCTCAGCCTTTACACGTGTTAAAATTAATCGTTCCCTGAGCCAGACTCGGCAAATCATTTTTCTGTGCCAGGGCATAAATCAGCTGTCACAACTGCTCACAGCGCTGCACGCAAGATAATTGCTCCTTCTCCTTATTAAAAATGCCCAGGAAGTGCTGGGAACTGGCTTTCAGCTCCAACAGCAGCACCCCATTCATCAGAGTCCCCGAGGATTAAGTGCCTTGAGGAGCCGGAGACTTCAGGGAGCACGATTCCTCTGCCTGACATTTGTCTTGTATCAAAGCAACAAACAGCAAAATAAATCTCTGTCACCAGACAGATGGTTCACTGATCTGCCCACCTCGAGACAAGGACTGTAATTGCTGATGGATAAAAGGACTAAATGATTAGATCTAACTTTTTATGATGAAGTAGCCCACGTGTTCATCCATCCTGATGGCTGCAGGAGGAAGGAGCACTGGAAAAAACAACAAAGCAACAAAAAAGCCGTGTCTTGACAGGGGAGAACAAGGTGTTTAACACTGCAAAGAAATGAAGAAATAAAAGAATGTGGAAGGAACAGGTTCCTGTGCAGACAATCTGCCAAGGCTGAGCCCCAGATCTTTGTGGGGGTCCCACTCTGCAGGTCAATCCAACACCCCACAGCTGAATGAGGGATGGCTCTTCCCAGGCTGCAGCACCACCCCAAAGTATCAAAGCTCCTACTCCATTTCCAGCTGAGGGAAGGAGATGATATCATGTAAAACGTACCCTTTAATTTCATTGTCAGGAAGTTAACTGGAAATAAAATTCAGGCAAAACTCTGACTGCATTATTACCCCCACAAAACACGGCGTGACAGCTCTGCCTTCACAGCAGCTCAGCCAGGACGGGGAGTTCAGTGTCCCCTCCCTGCTGCCATGGCTGGGCATCCTTCCCACCTGGAGCATCCCTTCCACCTGGAGCATCCCTTCCACCTGGAGTATCCCTTCCACCTGGAGCATCCTTCCCACGTGGAGCATCCCTTCCACCTGGAGCATCCCTTCCACCTGGAGCATCCCTTCCACCTGGAGCATCCCTTCCCACCTGGAGTATCCCTTCCACCTGGAGCATCCCTTCCACCTGGAGTATCCTTCCCACCTGGAGTATCCCTTCCACCTGGAGTATCCTTCCCACCTGGAGTATCCTTCCCACCTGGAGCATCCTTCCCACCTGGAGCATCCTTCCCACCTGGAGTATCCCTTCCACCTGGAGTATCCTTCCTACCTGGAGCATCCTTCCCACCTGGAGCATCCTTCCCACCTGGAGCATCCCTTCCACCTGGAGAATCCTTCCCACCTGGAGCATCCTTCCCACCTGGAGCATCCTTCCCACCTGGAGCATCCTTCCCACCTGGAGTATCCCTTCCACCTGGAGCATCCTTCCCACCTGGAGCATCCCTTCCACCTGGAGTATCCTTCCCACCTGGAGCATCGTCCCCACCTCATCCCCACTGTCTGAGCATCCTGGTGCCAGCCCATCCCAGGCCACTCCAAGGGTCAGCAGCTCCACAGGCAGCCCACAGCTCCCCCCCTGCCCTCACTGAACACCCCCAGGCCATGCAAACAAGGATCCTGGTACAAGTTTAGTTCCAAACCTTCTGCCTGGAAGTGTAATTACTGCTATTATGCACTTCATCATGCCTGAGCGACTTCGTTTTCTTCGCTGGGTTATTTATTGTACTTTATTAATCTAAGATTAGAGGCAATTTGTTGTAAGATGATGAGTTCCCAAAAAAAGACACAATAGTTTGTTGGGAAAAGTGCAGGATGAAAGGCCGGGACAGGCACATCTCAGCCCACTGGCACTAAAATAGACACTGAGGAGCACAGCTCCTGCTCCATAATTCCCATTTCCCCAGAGAGCTGGGACAGCTCTCTTAAAAAGGAGAAAAACACAAAAATATGAACTCATATAGGAAGGGGGAGGTGGAGATACCCCCCAAATTCTGCATCCACGGGACACTTACACCAGCAGTGGGGCACAGGCAGCTCCCTCCAGTCCCCACAGCCTGTGGCTGTCCCTGGCCCTGGCCTGAAAGCTGAAAGTGCCCCAAAATCCAGCAGCCAGGCACGGGAGGGAGCTGCCAGCCCTGCTCCAGGACCTGCCCAGACCCCCCCTGCTCCTTTCTGCAGAAGGACTTGGCTTCCCATGGTGGTTTTGCTGGATTTTATATCAGACACTTCTTGCCATGAGAAACGTCTCTTCAAATAAATAAGGCTCTTGGCAAGGAAAAAAGCCCCAGCCTCTCCCCACAGCTGCATTCCCTCCCCTCACACTCCCCTGGGTGGGAAATGCTGGTGTTGATACAATTCCAGGGTGGGTTGGGCTGGAAGGGACCTTAAAGCTCTTCTCATTCCGACCCCCTCCACTGGACCAGGCTGCTCCCATGCCCATCCAGCCTGGGACAATTTCTACTCCCAAGAAACTTCTCAAGAATTTTCTGCCATCATGTAGCAGGATGCAAACTAGATGCTTCAGATTTATTCTTTTATAACAAACAAACCTGTAAAACCCCAGCAATCTCTGCAATCTGGCAGGTGCCAGCACCCACCTCTGCCGTGGCAGCTCAAGTGAGACCCCACTTCACCCCTCCACTCCAGCTCAGCCCAGGGAGCAGCTCTGCACCCTCCATGCAAACCCACCTGCACCAAGCACACAGAAATGTGCCTGCAGCCAGGCTGGGATTACAGAAATGCGCTGCTGGCCCTCCTGGGCTCCCTGGGGATGGGCTGTGGCTACCAGAGCCGGCTCAGAGGAAGGTGAGGAGCAGGGCTGGCAGGGCGGGTCTGCAGCATTTCCTCTCCAGCAGCCCGAGGAGCAGCAGACGCTGGGCAGGATGCTCTGGAGGCACCTGAGTAGAGCCAAAATCCTTCCCAAATAAAGCACAAAACCTGCCAGGCTGGGGCTGGAAATACCCCGGCAGCTCCTGATTCCCTTTGGGACGTTTTGCCTTTTTTCCCCATCATTTTCCTGATGCTGTCGGGGGTTTGGACACGGACACAGCGAGATGGGTGACACGGGCTGAGCTCTGTGCCCTGTGCTTGCCACCCTCCTCCATCCTCCGGGGCGAGCAGGGGACGGGGGCAGCTCCAGCCCTGCCCAGCTCCCGGAGCCGCTCCCAGAGCAGCCTTTGGGAATGGGAAGGGCAGAGGGAATGGGAATAGCTGTACAGCTGTGCGCACAGACAGCCTGGGCGCCTGCCAAAGGCAGAGACGGAACGAGCTGCCCCCGCGCTCAATAAGCAGTAATTGAACAATTACTCAAAGGAGGAGAAAGGCTGTGCTTTCGGCAGGGCTGAACGGCTTCAAACCGGGCCGGGGAGAGGCTCCAGGGGCTTCTCCTGCCCCATGGGCCGGGGGATGCTTGGATTGAGCCCTCCTGGCAGGACCGATGCTGTGCCACAAGCGCAGGGGGGCTGGACACGCTCCCCTCGCCCCCGGGGATGTCTCGGCTTCCCCAGAGCATCCTCGGCCAGCAGCGGAGCTCTCCCTCTGCAGCAGCTCCTGCCGCCAGGCCCGGGCCTGTCTGCAAACAGGAAAGCCCCAAGGAGGCAGGGAGGGACGGGGAGCTGGGGCTGCCTGTCCCCCTTTGGGGACAGAGCCCTCCATGGCAGCGCTGTGATCCGCGCAGGGAAGGGCAGAGCGGGGATTCCTCTCTGGGGGGATCTCAGGTCCTCAGGGAGCTACAGGACAGCACTGGGGACACCTCTGGCAGGGTCCAAAAGGCCAAGTGCTGCAAACAGGGCACATCTGCCCACTTTTAGTGAATTTTCTCATCTCACATCCCTCATTAGGTGCAGCACTGGAGCTGCTCTCCCCCTCAACCAAGAATCCCAGGTGATCCTCACGGATCACAGCAGCACCCGGCCCCGAGGTGCTCAGCAGGTCCCACACCAGCCTGTGACAGGCCCTGGCACAGCCACCATGGAACTGGCACAGCCACTGTGGCACTGTCACAGCCACCATGGCACTGTCACAGCCACCATGGCACTGGCACAGCCACCATGGCACTGGCACAGCCACCCTGGCACAGCCACCCTGGCACTGTCACAGCCACCATGGCACAGCCACCATGGCACAGCCACCATGGCACTGTCACAGCCACCGTGGCACTGTCACAGCCACTGTGGCACTGTCACAGCCACCATGGCACTGTCACAGCCACCCTGGCACTGTCACAGCCACCATGGAACTGGCACAGCCACTGTGGCACTGGCACAGCCACCATGGAACTGTCACAGCCACCATGGAACTGGCACAGCCACCCTGGCACAGCCACCCTGGCACTGGCACAGCCACTGTGCCACCATCACAGCCACCCTGGCACAGCCACCCTGGCACTGTCACAGCCACTGTGCCACCATCACAGCCACCATGGCACAGCCACCATGGCACTGTCACAGCCACCGTGGCACTGTCACAGCCACCGTGGCACTGTCACAGCCACTGTGCCACCATCACAGCCACTATGGCACAGCCACCATGGAACTGTCACAGCCACCATGGAACTGTCACAGCCACCACGGCACTGTCACAGCCACTGTGGCACTGGCACAGCCACCCTGGCACAGCCACCCTGGCACTGTTACAGCCACCATGGCACTGTCACAGCCACCATGGCACTGTCACAGGCACCCTGGCACTGTCACAGCCCTGTGGAAAGGCAGCTGTCCCTCCTGGCCCCTGCAGCCCCAGGAATGAGTTTCCCTGGCACAGCACATGCCGAGGCTCCTCACAGACCGCGATCAGCAGAATCGAGTCCCGCATCAATAAACACTGCCCAGGGAGCCAGGATGCTGTGCCACATCTTGGCCCTCAAGCCCAAACACTCATTTCTTCAAGGTTTCATGCATTTACCAGGGGAATCAATCAGAAAAAAATCTCCTCTTTTATCGTGGAGCGTGATTTTTTTTGCCCAAAGAAAGAATTGATATTGCAAACCACTCTGCAGTAAATTAAACCCAGCTGGGTGCAGGTAATGTCATCCTGGCTCCAGCAGCAATGCTGCAGTCTTATTTTGGGGATGAAAAGCAAATTCCAAGCAGTCACGACAGGAAAAACCCTGCCCAAGAGTAGGTTTGGCCTCCAGGGCCATTTATCTCTCACCACGAGCTGAACTCATCCCACAAACCCTCGTGTGCCAGTGGGACAAGGGCTGACACAGACTGCAGGAAGGGCTTCATGGGCCTGAAGAGATGTGAAAGAAATCTCCTGCTTGACTTTTAGTTCATATATATGTATAATTTTTTATTAGGGAGGACATTGCAATGGAAATGGGATTTTTATCGATTCCTCATTCCCTGAAGGCAGCTGTAATCCCTCTCCAACTGTGTTCAGCAGTTGCAGAGCTCATTTCCAGTCACCAAACCAAACCATGGAGGAATCAGGGACATGCTCAGGGCTTCAAGCTGAAGATAATAGAATACTTTGGCTGGAAGGACCTTAAAGTTCACCCTGTTCCACCCCCTGCCATGGGCAGGGACACCTTCCACTATCCCAGGCTGCTCCAAGCCCCATCCAACCCGGCCTTGGACACTCCCAGGATGGGCAGCACCTCCCACCCAAGGTTTGGATGCTGCTCATGGCTGGGCAGTGGCACAACTTGCTTCTCAATACAAGAATTATACTTTTACTGAAGGTTCAAACCCCAGAAGGGAAGCAGCAATGGGATGATGACAGGCTGTGTTTCCTTTGGCCTATTTGTTTTGCAACATTGGAGACTGACACTCACGAGTCTGCTCCTGTAATTGCTTGTGCTGATGAATCTACATTGTTTAATTAGGGCTGTGCATGGAGCTCATCGTTAATGGATAATTGCCAATTTGCTGCTATCAATTCTTCCTTAAGAAACTTGTCTGTCCCTGGGAGCAGAGAATCCTCCCCATGGTGGGAATCACTGCAGAAGGATTTGCTGCTCCCATACAAAACTCCCTGAGAGCAGTGCAGGACAAATAGTGTGTTTATCAGTTCCCTTAAAAGCAGGAAAATCATGGAACCACTGACTGATTTGGCTTGGAAGGGACCTTTAAAGGTCATCTGGTTCCAGTCAGGGAAAGGGACAATTCCACTGGACCAGGTTGCTCCAAACCCCTTCCATAGAGGAACACTTCCATGGATGGATCACCTGCCTTATTCCATGGTAATTTAGAGCCAAGGTTAACCACTGTGCTCAGCAGCAGAAAACTCAGCTCACCATGTGCACCAAACACCCCAAACTCCAAGGGGATTTTGCCCTCTGGAGAGCAGGGTTGGCTTTTCCCCAGGGCAAGCCACGGTCCCTTGTCCCTCCCCGCGGCACCGGGAAACGCCCGCGGAGAACTTACTGTGAGAAGGAGGAATCCACGCTGAAATCCTCGGCGTGAGGCCTAAGAGCGAGAGCAGCACAGAGGGTGAGGGAATGCACAGCCCCCAGCTCCAAACCGGCTCCAAACCGGCTCCAAACCGGCTCCAAACTGCCTCCAAACTGGTTCCAAACCAGTTCCAAACCGGGGCTGTCCCACCAGCAATGCCAGCCCGGAGAAGAGGCCACCCGAGCTCTCAGCCGAGGTCACACCACGCCTGGGACATGTCCCTGCTCAGCTCCCAGTGATGCTCTGGTGGCTTGGCCACTTACAGCCCCTTTAAGGACTTGGCTCCATGGATAAAACCAGGTTTTGTGCCTGTTTTATGCCTTTTTTATTTTCCTTTTTAATGATTCTCACGAATTGTGTCGCTGCTCTGCCTCTAATCAGTGCCGCACTTGGTGCTGAGAAATGAGACTTTGAAGGATTGGTGCTTTCAGGAACTCATTGTGCCTCTCCTGGGCTGGTTTTACAGACATGAGTGATGAGCAGAGAAGGGAAAAGTAAATAGAATAAAAAATAAACCAAAAATCAAATCAAATAACAGAGAGGAATGATGAGGGTGATGAGGGGTTCAAGGCAAGGGGAGGAAGATCACAGAGAAAAACAAGAGTGGGTGGGAGGCAAAGGGCCTGTGCTCGTGTACTGTACATCCCACAGACAGACAGACAGACAGACAGACAGCACAGGGTTATCAAACACAGCCATTACAGCTGCAAAGCAAAAAATCCCCCTGAAAAAGCGATGCTGTCATCAAGACAGCCCTGGGATGGCCCTGGGTGCCCATCATCCACTGAGCCTGCCTGAGCCTGGGTCCTTCCCTGTCCCAGCCGTGCCCTCTCTCCTTCCCTTATTAACTGTGAGCCAGGGACACCAGGAAACATCAAAGCCAAGGGGGCTGCTGCAGAACATAAAGGTTTTTCTTGCATTTTGCTTTTGCTTTACGAGTCTGCAGCACTCAGGCACAGTTCAGACTAAATAAAAGCAATAAATTCACATTTCAGCAGAAATGGGAGCCCAGAGGAAGCTGATCCATCCCTCAGCTACGAGGAGCAGCCTCCCTGGGACAGGATTTATTTTGCTCCTATTCCTGGGGTCTGGTCTGTGCAGAGGCTGGGGAGGAGCTCATTGCTCCTTCCTCTATCTCAGGTTGATCCAAGCCCTGGCCAGCCTGGCCTTGGACATTCCCAGAGATGGGGCCCCCTGTGCCAGGGCCTCCCCACCCTCCCAGGGAAGGATTTATCCCCAGTATTTAACCTAGCCCTGCTTTCTGTCAGTGTGAAGCCATTCCCCCTTGTCCTGTCACTTCAGTCCCTTATCCAAAGTCCTTCTCCAGCTCTTTTGGAGCCCCTTTAGCTACTGGAGAGTGCTGTAGGATCTCCCCAGAGCCTCTTCTTCTCTGGGCTCAGCTCCTGCCATCTTCCCCCACTTCCCTGCTCATTTCCAGCTTTCTCCTGCAAGCAAAGCTCCTCCTGGAGCATGAAGTTAATTGACACCAAAGCAGTTTCTTGTGCCACCTCTCGCAGCAAGAAGGAGCCCTGGGGTGGCTCTACAGCTGGGCTGTGCCTTGGAGCAGCCCTGGCATTTATTCCTGCCCAGCATCCCGGATTTTCTCCAGCTGCAGAGCAGAGCTCTGCCAGCTCAGGCTCCCTCCAGCTAAATTGGATTATCCCACGTTAGCAGCAGGGGCTGCTCGGGCCCCTCCGCCTGCCTTTGGTTTGGAGCAGTGGCCTTTTCTGCCTCACAGAGATGTTTATGGGGAAAGAATCAGCAAATGATTTGGTTTTCTCCTAATCTGGTGCCAGCTGGCAGCCGGGAAGGGTGGAGGAACAGGAGCTAATTCCAGCTGCACAGCAGCCCTCCTGAAAGCCAAGCAGCAAAGGCACAAAACCACACAGATCAATGGGGCCCTGCAGAAGCTGAAGGTTCTGGAGAACTGGGATGAGCCAGGGAGATTCCCAGGATTCCTCCCCCCAAAGCCACGGGCTCAGGAGGAGAATAAACACCTCAGATAAACACCTCACTCACATGGAGGCACCACAAACAAAAGGGATTCCAAAGTCATGGAGAGTCATGAGCCTCCCCAAGGGTGGCTTTGGCCACTCTGTGCCTTGGTTAAAGCACATGCAATAAAATAACCTTTTTTTTGGTAACAAAAAGGTGCTTTTGGCTCCCAAATGAGTGAACTTCGTTGTGCTGGTCACAGAGGGAAGAAATGATTTGAGGTATCCCACTGAAACCTCTCCTTCTTCCCACCAGGCACCCAAACTCTCACCAACAGTCCAGTTGCTGAGAGAATATAGAGATTTCTCCAAGAAAACTAAAAATCATTTGAAATCTCATCTGGAAAACAGCCGTTTTCCAGATCCCAAAAAGGCTTTAAGAGTGATTTACAATATACAGAACTAAAGCCACTTAATGGAGTCAGAAAGGTTACGCTGGCTTTTAATGTGTTTAAGATAATCTACTTCAAATTGACCTTTTTATTTCATCCAGATCTGGCTCCACGAGAGCAGACAAAGCTCGGCTCATCCCATTCCCATGGAAAACAAGGACGGCACAGGCAGAGAAACGACCTTTGCTCCCCTCCAGGATCCAGGGCTGGGAGAGCAGAGCTGTCCCCAGGCAGGGGAAACTGAGGCCCCTTGTCCTGGTGCTGCCAAGCACAAACCACAAGGCCAGGCTGGCACCAGCAACACCTCCCAGACAGGAGAGCAGAGCAGGGAAGGGTGGGAGAAAGGAGAGGAGCAGAGGGGGATGGAACTTCTTGGCTGCTTCAGAGATAGGTCTGCCCCCACCTTTCAAGCTACAGCCCCTCACAAAAGGGGAAGGTTTTACTAGAAGGTGAAGAGACAAAGGCACATTTATTATTAGAACAAAGCCATAATAAAGCTTGCTTATGTAAAAGAGAGAGCAATCACCTGCCCACCCATGCTGGAGGCTGAGCAGCACCTTCCACCTCATCCTGCCTCCTCAGCTCTGGCTCCAGCACCTCCCAGCAAAGCTGAGCTGGGCAGGGATGTGCACAGCACCCCTGGGCTCCAATACCCCAAGAACTGGGGCAGCAATTCCCTTCTCTCTGGGGAAGGCAGCCAGCCCCAGCTCTCCCCCAGCTCTGCCAGGGCACTGCAGGATCTGGGTGACACTTAGCTCATGTGCCTCGTGCTGGTAATTTGAGGCTAAATGCTGTCCCTGTGTTTCAAGGGCTCCAGGATGCTCAGAGGGAGGGAGAAGAAAAGCACAGCAGCAGCTCAGCCCAGCTCACACAGGGACCTGCTCCTTCCCAGCAAACTCTGTGCCTTCACCACTGTCTCCCGAATTTTTGGTAAATGAAGGACATTAAAAATTCACTTCTGGTGGTGAATTTCCTATTCAATTTACAGCCATCATTTCCAAATGAACAAAACAAAGCAACAAAAAAATTCATGCCTTGACTTGAAGCCTCTGGAAGTTACAGACACAAGTAATGACCTGCCAACACCACTCTTGGCTTCAGGCTGCTTTAATAACCACTTGCAAGGCTCAGAGGCATTTCAAGACTGAGGTGGAAAGGTATTAAATCTGATGACTTTGTCCCCTGGCTCTGGGCAGGATTTAATGCTTTTCCACCCTGATCTCGAAATGCCTTCAAGAGAGGGTCAAGGCAGGGGGGTGAATGTGAGCCAAGCAAGGTGAGTGCCTGGGGAGGCTTCCCAAAGCAGTGTTCATCCTCTAGAGACAGGAGCTGCACCACGGTTCCTACCATATTGACAGTGAGAAACTCAGCCCAAAATAGCCTGATGTGAGAAGGACAGATGGGAGGAGATGAAAAAAGAAAGTAAAGAGGGGGAGAAGGAACGAGCAAGAGGAAGGGGAAAGCGAGAGGAAGAGGCACAAGTCTGCTCGCAAACCTGTGTGAGAGGGGAGGGAAGGGCAGCTCCCCTTCCCGGCTGAGGGATGGAGCAGGGATGACCCCAGGGAAGGGACTTGAGCCTCCAGCACCCCTGGGGTGGAGGAACTCAGCCAGCTGTGCTGGTGGGCACCTGGAAAAGCCACCAGGAGCTCACAGACAGCTGCAGAGGTGCCAGCCGGACAGGCTCTGCCGCTGCTGGCCCTGGAGCAGCCGCCCGGGCAGGAGACAGCTCAGCTCGGGCTCAGCTGCCCCCCCAGGGTGCTGCTTTAATCACAGGAGTACTTTTCCTTGGCATTCCTCTGCAAAAGCCATATCACAACTCAAACACATAAAGTTTGGAAAGCAGCAGGCGCGGTGCCAGAGCCGCAGCGGCGCTCGCTGCAGCCGGACAGGCTGTTCCCAGCCCAGTGTCCAGCCTGGCCTGGAGATACCTTCCAGAAAGTTGTGCCTCTCCCAGAATCAGCCACAGATCCACTGAGGTTGGAAAAAACCTCTAAGATCATCAAAGCATACCCCCAGCACTGCCAAGCACGCCACTAAGCCATGCCCCAAACACCACAACCACACATCATTCAGATCCCTCCGGGGATGGGGACTCCACCTATGCCAGGGCTGGACAGCCCTTTTGGTAAAGAAATTTCCCCCCCAAACGAACCTAAATCTCCCCTGGCACAACTTGAGGCCATTTCTTCTTGTCTTGGTGATTGTTTCTTGGAAGAAGAGACCGATCCCACGTGGCTACAAGCTCCTTTCAGGTAGATGGAGAGGGCAGGCACTGCCAAGCCTGGGCAAAAAGGCCCTGCAGATGCTCTGACACAGCTCCTGCCTTTGCTAATGAGCTAAATGAGTCCCTGCAGTCCTGACAAGTGACTGATCCTTGTGGGGGAAGGACAGTGGACAAGTTTGGAGGTGAGATAAGAGGTCCTGGCGTGGCACAGACCCTCATGGGTCGCTCAGAGGGTGCCACTGTTAGAGCAAGCAGGAAAGCCTCCCCTGGGGGAGGAATATGCTAATCCCTGTGCCCTGATGGGACCTGATGGGAATGAGGAGCCTAAAATAAACAGAGCAGAAGCCCAAGTGTGAGTGCCAAGTGTGGCATCCTTAGGTGAGGATGGTGTCTGCCTGTCAGGGCTATGTAGGGCACCGAGCTCCTCCGCGCTCCCCGGCAGCCGTGGGAGGAGAGCTCAGCACTCCCAAAGCTCAGCTCCCAGCCCTGGGGGTGGCACAGGGCAAACACCTCCTGCCAGAGCGGGCCTGGGGCTGGGAGAAGGGCCCCACAGGCACAGGAGCAGCCACAAACACACCCAAAAGCTGGAGGGAGCTCAGGGCTGGGCCCTGGAGGGGACACACCGCTGTCAGTGCTGTCCCTGTGCACAGGAACAGCTGCAGAAGCAGGAGGATGAGCAGAGCTCGGGGCTGTTCCAGCACTTTGGGGCACTTCCAGCAGCTCTGGGGAAAGGAAAAGAAGCAGGATGAAGCCCAGACTCTGCAGGCCAGGGTGAGACTGCCGGTGCTGAGGGAGGGCTCTGCTCGGTGTGAAGGATGGCAGCTCCCTGTGCTGCCAGCAGCATCTGGGAATGTTCCCCTGTGGATGCTGAAAGCAGGCAGGGAGAACAGAGCCTGTGTGAAATTAAGTCACACAGGCTTCTCACTCTGGCCTGGGAAAGCATGAGAAGGAATCCAGAGTCCTTGGTAAAGCACAAGGATCTGCAGGTGTTGTTTATCAGGGGGTGCTGTACACCACTGACTGATGATGGTGATGGCGATGGTTCACTGACCAGGAAGAGTTTTACCTTTCTGGACTTTCACATATTGGTCTATAAAAGAAGATCTGAGGTAATAAACCGTGTTCTCCTGTTCAGCTCATGAGAGATTTCTGTCGTGTTTCTCTCCGTTCCCAGTGCAGTGTGACATGCCCTGACCATCACATCGAGCTGTGCCGTGATGAGAGCTGAGCCCAGCACCCGAACTCCCTGCACCATCCATCCCACCTGAGAGCACCTGAGCTCCCTGCACCATCCATCCCACCTGAGAGCACCTGAGCTCCCTGCACCATCCCCCTGACAGCACCCGAACTCCCTGCACCATCCATCCCACCTGACAGCACCTGAGCTCCTGCACCATCCATCCCACCTGACAGCACCTGAGCTCCTGCACCATCCACCTGAGAGCACCTGAGCTCCCTGCACCATCCATCCCACCTGACAGCACCTGAGCTCCTGCACCATCCACCTGAGAGCACCTGAGCTCCTGCACCATCCACCTGACAGCACCTGAGCTCCCTGCACCATCCATCCCACCTGACAGCACCTGAGCTCCCTGCTCCATCCATCCCACCTGACAGCACCTGAGCTCCCTGCACCATCCATCCCACCTGACAGCAGCCTCAGCAGCCCCCAGAGAAACGCCCAGAAGCCCGAGCAGTGCCACTGAGCCGGCCTGACAGAAGAAGAGCCCGAGTGACGCCCATCCAAGGCTGGCAGGAGGGGGATGCTCAGCCCTCCCCAGGGACAGGAGGGCTGGGTGCTTGGACCCAGAGCTGAGAGCAGCCCGTGGGTTGGGTACGGCCAGGGCAAGGCTGGGAGATGCTGCAGCGTGGGCAGAGATCAGCAGGCTGCCAGCAAACAAACCCAGTGCCCTCCATCCAGAGACACCCCCAAAAACACATCCAGCCAGGGTGCCCAGCGGAGCAAAGCACATCACAGCCAAAGTGCTTCAGAAGCAAAGCCTGTTGGATCCCCCAGATTCCCTTCCAGATCCTCCAGAAGGGCTCCCCCAGCCATGCTGGGCCCTGCCCTCCCTCCCAAAGTGTCACTGACAGCCCCACTCAGCGAGAGCAGTGTGGGGCCAGCGCTGGCACAGCATCCCAGCACCTCCAGCCCTGCTCACATCTCTGGTACAAACCCTCATCCCCAGCCAGGAGAGGAGCAGCAGAAGAGCCAAGGATGGAGCAGGGCAGGGGTGGGCAAACCCCACTCAGGGGATGTCCCTGGCACAACATTTATGCTGCACAAAAGCCCCTCACCCAGAGCTGAGGCAGCAAACCAGCACATGGCATTGGCTGAGGACAGAGAGGGCTCTGAAAGGGCTCTGCTGGAAAAAGCTTATGTTAAAGAAATGTTAAAAATGTGTCCTGTGGAGAGCATCACCTGGAGAGCTCCTGCAAGGACTGAGTGGCTGTAGTGGTTTCATTGGCCAGACTGGACCTTTCTGTGGTTCATTTGTGCACAAGTGTCAGGCAAAAAAACCACATTTAGCAAGCCCTGTTTGTTACTATCAGGCCTGTTCCATCCATCAGTCAGAAATTCTATTTTCAGACACATTTGGGTGAATTCCTCACTCTCTGGAGTGCTTTACCTCCAGGAACCCCGTGTTAAACTCGGCCTAGCAGAGCTCTTTCCCACCGAGGAGACTCCAGCCACCTTGCTGACTGGAACAGGGCTGAAGCACAGTCCCATTTATTCCTGCCAAAAATATCTCCAGCTGAGAGACGAGGCAAGGCTGCAGGGGGTGGGAGCAGCCTGAAGGAGAAGGAAAGGGAGGGAAGGATCCAGCTGCTGCCTTGGGCTGCCTGAGGGGAAAGGAGCAGCCAGGATCCTCTGGGACACCCCGTGAAAGGACAAGAGGGAAAAGGTACCAAATGCAGCGAGGGAAAAATTATTCACCCAGAGAATGATCAAACCTGCACCTGGCACCCAAAGAAGCTGAGAAATGTCCAGTGAGATGTTCAAAACCCAGCAGGACTGGTCCTGAGCCAGCTGGGACAACTTTAAAGCCAGTCCAGCCCTCCAGGTCCTCTCCAAGCCCAGCTCTTCTGCAATGCTAATCTCCCTCCCAAACCTCAGCAGCTCACAGTTCTGTTATCAGAAGCTCAACAAACACAACTGAAGGAGTCTGGGGGGGCCACGGGGCAGGGAGGGGACCCAGAGCCCTGCCAAGGGCTGGGGCAGAGTGTCCAAAGCAGACACCAAACGGGAATGTTTGCAATCCCTCCGGAGTCACAGCGTGCCCTGGGACAGGCAGTGGCCAGAGCTTCCCCTGCTTCCAGCAGAGCTGCACAAACAGGACATGGTTATCTTGTAAAAACCTTTGTGTTTTCAAACCCACATCTCGGGTGCTGCAGGGAGATCAGTGCTCTGTGAAATGAGATCCAAACAGATGTTTGCATGTCCTGCCCAAACACAGAGTGCTCTGTGGAGCTCTGCTTCCCTTCACACCTTTCCCCCTTCAAATCCCCCCCAGCACAAGGGACAAACCTGCCTCTGGAAACACCTGGCTGTTTCCAGTCACCGTCACCTGCTGCCAGGGCAGTTCTGCAGCTCAGCCTGCCCTCCCTGGCATGGCCCAGTTCCATCCCCATCTCACAGCAGTCCCTGGCACACAGAAATAACTCCAAGCCTCTTTGGTGGAGGATACTTCCACATGGGCACCTGGGCTGGTCCCATCTCACCTGCAGGTCACCAGACACAGGAAAATATCCCTGCCCTGGATGCCCAGGGGAAGTCCTGAATTCCCCTCTTTACTCCCAGGCTGTGGAGTGGTTTTCCCTCAGATGAATTCAAATCCTTTCCTCCTGTTTTGACTGGGAACCCCTAAAAGCTTTGAGATGCTGCAATGACTCAGAGACAGAGTAAGGAGGTAAATAAAGTAGGTGAGAATAAATTTCCCCGGCTTCAATCACCAGGAGGGATCATTTGCATCCTGAGAACACCCTGTAACACACATCTCCTTCCACCATCACCTGGAAATCCACTCCCAGCTCCCAGGAACTGCTAACTTGGTAACGCTGCTTGAGTCTGGCTTTGGGAGACACGAAGCATCTCAAACTCCCTCTTCCTCACTTCCAAACCAATCTCCCTGCCTTTGCTGCAGCAGTGGAAGAGAAGTGCAGAAATCTCAATTTGAATTGCCAGCTCATTGTTGGGAAGCAGTGCCCAGGGAAGGAGGAGATCCTGGCAGTGGGGATTGCAGGGCTCTGCCCGCTGCCACAGGGGTGTCAAAGTGCTCCACCAGCTTCTCTACCTCACAGCAGCAGTCTCTTACAACAAGACTGCAGCAAATCACTTAAAATTCCAGTGAAACCCAGATAATTTGGTCTTTATGCAGCACCTCCTCTCGAGGGTCCACCAAAACACCATAGCAATGCGATTATTGGAATTGCTCCAAGAATCCTTGGAGCATCCCTACTTTATGCTGTGCTCCCACAAAAGACAAGGAGGATCAGCCCTGGGATGAAGGTTTGGGGGCCCTGGGTGCCAAAGAGGAGAAGCCCCTCTTGCATGTTTAACCACTGCTGATCAGTGGAACGGGTTTGTAGCAGTCTCCCAGTTGTATTTTTCTGGCCCCTACACACCTGGTTTGAGCACTGACCCTGTCCTGAGGGGACACCACCAGGACTTGGAAGAGCACAGAGAGGAAGCAACCTCGCTCCAAAGGCTTTTCCCCCTGAGATTCAGGTACCCCCAGGACAGGTCCAGCTTTGGTATCTGTTTTTTGCAGCAATGAAAGCAAGGCACGAAACCAGACCACAAACAGCCTGACCCGCACTGGGAGCAGACCCAGACTGTCAAAACATGCTGAGGCCACAGCAGCTGCAGGGGTTTAGCCCCACGATGCCCATTCTCAGCCCTCACACGTGTAAGCCCTCGCCTGGCAGAGGCAGAGGCAGCGCCCCACCAGCTCCCAGTGTTTGCTCACCAGAGCCCCGGCACCGGTGCCATCTGGAGCGCTGGCACCGCGCGCCAGGGACGCACTCGCAGCTCCCCGGTGTGCCAGGACTCTGCCTCCCAGACCTGGAGACTGAAGCATGTGCCCGGCACGGCTCGGGCTCCCCAGCACACACCTCCCTCCTCGGCTTCCCCGGCGGGCACCACAGCTGCTGGTCCTGGCTCCGTGCCAGCCTCCCCCCAGATATGCCAAGAGGCAAAAGCTGAGGCATTAATTCATTCCAGTCTAAAGCCAAGCAAGTAAAATTCCCCCTGAGCAGGAGCTTTCCTGCCGTGCTCATTTGCACCAAATTACATCCTAGAAGACATACAGTACACAGTCACAGGTGAGGCAGCATGGATGGGCTGAAAGGCTGGGTAGATGGAGGGAAAAGAATGAGACAGAAAATGGAATGAACAGAACAAGAACTGAATTAGTGACATTTGCATCCTCATTGTATCTAGGGGACCTGGCTCCTTCTGAATCACTGAAATCCCAGTGCAGCGCAAGGCGTTCTCATCCTCCTGAAAAACAGCTCCTTCCTCGCTGTGCTCTCAGCTGTGTGCTTGCAGGAAGGCTGCAGCATTTCCTATGGCAGCATTTTTTTTTTTAATTTTTTTTTTTTTATTGCAGTTACAAATAAATTATTGCTCAGATGGGGGGGCCGAGCATCTCTCCTGCCATACAAACATGGTGCTTATGTACAGTGCGTACCGTGGCGTTAGCAGTGTAAATAAGCTTGGGGTTTATACTGCACAGGGAAGGTGCAGTGCAAGTTACCAGTGGTGTGTGGCAGCCCCATGGTCAGACACGCTTTAGACATATTAAAAAAAAAAAAATAAATCAAAAAAGAACCTATAAAAAATTTAAAGGAACTGGTTTCCTTCTGCTCCAGCTCCCTATTTCATAACACAACTTTGGAGCTGGCGTGGCTCTTTAACGCGGCTATCCGAAGGGTTTGATCCACCACCCCTCCAGCCCGTGGAGGCACTAATCCTTTCCCTCTCATTTGAAAGATAAAGGGTGCTGCCTCCCCCACCCAGCCTCCCCACGCACCACTGCAGTCCTGCAATACCTTTGTCCGACATCACTCCCCATGGATCCCATCCTCCGAGACGGTAACAAGGGGCTCACCCCGTGGACATCTTCTGTCGTCGCCGGTGGGACAGTTTTGACACGGGAATTGCTCTCTGAAGGGGAATTCTTCAGCTTGGCTCTTGCCATCCTGCGAGCCTCGGCTCCCTCTGTGACTTCCTCCTCTTTCCCCCCTGAACTCTCTCATACATAGCAATCCTCACCGCAATCAGTTTAGAGCTGTCGGCACGTACCATCTCCTTCCTTCTTCTCTCTCCCCAGTCACGGCTGCTCAGTGGAACAATCCTGCCCTGTACATTTATTTTGGTAGTGAGGGGAGTCAAGGCAAACTCTCTGGCCTTGCTGCCGCAACAGATTTGGTGCAAAACCGCCGAGAAAACGTCCACAATGCAGAAATCTCTGAAAGGGCTTTGTTTGCTAAATAATGAAATTGCCTTGCCTGGCTCCAAAAGGAGGATTGCACCGCTCTTATCACCACAGGCAGGGCAGGGGCTGAAGGATTATTTTCTTTCCCCATCGCTGTTTTTCGGTAGCAACATGAGGAGGAGGAAGCTATTTTATCTTATTCCTCTGTGTACAGAGCAGCGTGCAGACTGCGTGCCAGGGAACAGACTCAGCAGGTTTGGCTCTCTCAGACACAAAGCAGCAGAGCTCGGTCCCCTCCCAAACGCTCCCGCTGTGAACCGAGCGGAGAGGAGCTCCCTGCTGCTCCCTCAGAGTGGCCAGCAGGGCTCAGATCCCCCTCACCTGGCCAGGTGCACCTTACCTGAGTGACCCACTCTTCCCTCTGCAGGTGACAGCAAAAGCTGCTGCTCCTTCCACACTCTTGGCATGGATTTCTCGAGATACCCAGCAGAAAAGGGAACTCGCTGTGGTTGGGGGAGAGCTGAGCTGGAGATAACACCTGAGTGCACAGGTGGGATTGGAAAGGAGTGGGGGCAAAGGACTGAGCATCCTTCCCTGTTTTGGGAATGCCACCAGCCCAGAGCTGCTCCAGCTCGTGTTTGATGGCAGCCAGGAACCAAAAACATCCTGAAGGCACCACGGCCTGGCTGGGGCACAGGGCTCAGCACCACGGACAGAGGTGGCACCGCGGCTCCTCGAGGCCACCCAGCTCTTGCCGTGTCACCCCAACACGCCAAGCCCAGCCCAAGCCGTGCCAACACATCCCCCAGCGCTGCCCCACGGCCCAGCCCCACTGCAGGGCCTGCTGACCCTTTACAGGCTGGAAATAAAGAATAAATTCACTGATGGTCACCGCGGCGTGACCTAAACCGAAGTGAATAATCGGGCTCCAGCACAGGATTCCTTTAAATGTTTTTGTACAAAAAGTCAACGTATTGACTGGAAGGGTCTTCCCAGAGCCTGGGACATGCGGCTGTGAGAGGGCTGGCTGGGAGAGCAGGGCAGGAGCTGCCCTGGAATGAGAATCTGGGATCCAAAGGACTTTCCTTTCAGAATGAAAAGCTGACAATTCCCTCTGGCACAGCTCCATGCCCTAAGCACACCTTCCATCCCCCTGCCAGGCTGTCAGAACACCCAGAATCACCGTCCTGTGCCAAATTCTGGGGAGAAACGGCTGGTCCTTGGTTTCCCCTCTCCTGCCAGGAGCTGTCAGGCACGCTGAGCTCTGCCCTCTGCTCTTGCCCCAGAGATCAGAACCCAACCATCTTTTGCCCCATGGCACAAGGGCAGTTCCAGGCTGCTCTGGGAGGAAAAGCAAAGTCCTCATTTCCTGTTAACCAAATCCTGGTTTCCCTGCTCACAGCGTTATTTCTTAATGGGATTTCACCATCCGACATACTTCGTTTCAGCATTTTGAAATGCAAACTGGATAAAAACCCGCAGCCCTTTTCTTAATGTGCCAGCTTTCAGCGTACATTTAATTTCTTGTTTTGCCTCAAAATGATTCATTAGCTCAATACATTCATTTTCCACCCAAGTCATTCCTTTCTGCTTTCATGCTTTGATTCAGACTCTTCAATTTATTGCTCCACCTCTCTTTACTTCAGGGTGTGGTCCTCAAACACCAAATATAATCTGTCAGCCCTCTGGGTTGGAGTGTGCCCTGATAAATCCTTCTGGACTCCATAGCCACTGGGATGGGGCAATCAGGTGTCTCTTTTTGGATGAATTCTACATTCTATTGTATTCCAAATTGCAGGGGAGCATTAATTTTAGGCTTGAGATTAGATGTGGAAAGGGGTTTAGGCTTAAGTTATTCATCTCAGCACTAATGCCCTCACACAGCAGCAGGAACAGAAGAGGGATTAGGGAAAGACCTGGGAATTTTAACAGAAAATATAAACTCTCCTGTCATACTTGTGCTGTGCAGAAGGTGACAAAAAGCAGATCAAAGAGCCCCTCAAGGAACTCAGATCCTGCCCACAGCAGCCTCTCCATGAAGTCACCTTTTCTGTCAAGCACTTAAACACAAACCAGGACAGGAAAACCAGAGGGAGAGGAAGGATCTGACACAGGGTCACAAGAAACTGCAGCCAGGGCTGCAGGTCTGAGCAACCATTCCCCTCCTGGGGGGAAACGAGGCCGCTCGATGCCGAGCAGAACCTCGGCGAGCCCGGCTGGTCCCTCAGAGTGACCCAGAGCCCTGCCCTGAGCCAGAGCAGCTCCTCTGCTGTGCCTCTGTCAGGGGAACACTCCCCCCTCAGCAATGCAATGAGTTCCCTGCCTCACCTGAAGACCCAGAGCTCAGCAGCCTCTCCCCTGCCAGCCCCGACAGTGCCAGAGTGCTGCTGTGTCACAAAGAGCAGTGGGAGGAGGAGAGAAGCAGGAGCTCCGAGCAAACGCAGCCCAGTACATCCAGTGGACCCAGCACGCTCCGTCTGGCTGGGAACTGCTGTTCCTAGAAAGAGCCGTGGCTGTGTCACCTGAGCCAGCTCTGCAGGGACATCCTCTGCTCTGCTGCCCAGGGGACACGGCAGCGAGCTCCACATCCAGCACCTTGTTTGTACAGCACGTCCTCCCAGGGAATCCAGGAGGGGAAAACCAACCAAACACAACCTCGCTAACGTCAAAGCCCAAATAAGAATTCCTCAGGTCCAGAAACACTCCCTGGGCCAGCTGAATGCCAACCATCTGACTGCAAGCCAGGAAATGGATGTTTAATTTTAGTTTGAGAGCCATTACAAAGTGCTGATTTCTCATTTCAGCATCTACATTATGCCGAGACCACTGCTGTGCTGGGGGCCGGAGGGATGGCTGGGAATTGCTGAGCAGCACTTGCAGGGAAATATTGCATATTTTGGAAAATGAGATTAAGAAGGAAGCAGATTCTTCATTGCTCTTAATTGAATCCACAGCAACTGCATTGTTAAATATTCTCCCTTTTATCCAGGCCGCCTTCAGCCCCAACTGCCAAAACTCCCTTTATTCACATATCCAACTTATTAATAATAAAGCATCACCCTGTCCATTAGAAGTAGTTGATGATACAGGAAGAGGCTGAGTTTTTCCCATCTCCTGGCAAACAAACCTGCTCTGTTGAGATACAACCCCAGGTTTTAGTTTGCAGGACCTCCTTGAGGAAAGACAGGCTAATGTATTTAAAAATCTTGAGAGGCATCAGTTCTGCAAAGATCATTCCAAACCCACAAAAACTAACCTGGGGGGGAAAACACACTTTGGAAGAAGAGCTTGTGCTCAGAACTTCACAGGAAACGTTATCAGAGCTGCTGCTCTAAGGAGGGGCTGTGTTCATACAAATAAAGTGTTAACTCCAGGGACTCTGAGCTGAAAATCCATTAATGCTCATTATTATCTCTCCAGGAACCCCTGGACACTCTTGGCAAGCAGCTCTAGGAAAATCACCTTTCCCTGCACGGCCCCTCTGTGTTTCTGTGTCTTTGCAGAGCAACCCTGACCTCCCTTTATTTAATAACACCAAGGAAAAACAAGATCCCACGTAATTTATTACTGCCACAAACACCTCCTGTATTTCAGGACCCCAACAAATGTCACAGCACGACATTAGCAGCTCGATAAACTTCAGAAGGCCACTAATACTCAGCTAAATGCACAAAGCTGCCTGGCACAGCCTCTTGCTGAAGTGTTTTTCACCAAGTGCACACGCACCAGCTCTGCCCCAGAGTCGCCAGGGAATGCCCTACATTGTCACCAGGCACTCTGCAAAATTGCTTTTTGAAAGCTGCCAATGTTGCCAAGGCTCAGGCAGAGCCCTGCAAAAGCCACCCCTCCATCCCACTGAGGATCCTGCAGCCAAGCCACAAAAAACACCAGCTGAAATATCCCTCTGCAGCAGAGCTGGAAATGTCCAAGCTTCTGAGGAAATCTAAAAATTTGATTTTTTTTCTCTATTTACTAATGGTTCTCTGTCCCAATGGGAAGTTAAAATCACAGAAAAAGGAGCTTCTGCTTCCTCACCAGAATGTTTTTTCCTCTGACATTTTTCTCAGTGAAAATAGTAAATTTGCCAAAAAAGGAAAAAAAAAAAAAAAGAAAATAAAAAATGTTGGTGCTTCATCCTCTTTGTGTAGAACTTGGCCTTTCCATCCCTGCACAGTGCCAGAGCTGCTCCCACACACAGGGATGTGGTGCATGGACACCCTCAGAGCCCTCTGAGACAGCCAGGATCCCCTCACCCTGCTCAAGAGTGCCCCAAGGACTCTTTTCCCAACAAAACAGGTCCTCCTGCCAGGATTTTTGACTGTCCATCAGCTTCTGGAATTACAGTTAGAGAGAGATCTGAACCCAAAGAGCTCCAGTTGCTTTTACAGTCAAACATTCAGTACCAATACATTGATTAACTCAGACTGTGGATATTAGAATATCCAGCAGAAGCCCAGGAACCCTCCCTGGGCAGCAAGGATGTAAGTATTTATTAATAAAAATGCCTAGGAAATACTTTTATCTATTGATCCCGAGTCAATTAAAAAAAAACTTCTCCATTTTTTTTCCATTAGCCTGGAGAGGAAGGTCCTCCCTGGCCCACGGCCCCTGGCACGGGAGCAGGAGCTCAGCACTGCTGGGGGAGCCAAAGATGAAATTTAAACTACACAGAGGATCAAATCCCGCCTGAGGGGCTGCAGAAAGCTGGGGGGGAGGGTGATTCCTACCTGCCACTCCCAGAGAGGAGCATCCAGGTGAGCTGGGGCTGTCCTGGGGCTGATCCCCATGGGAGAGACACGGATCCTGTGGGGCTGGTGCTGCTGGAGATGCTCAGAGCTGTGGGGCTGGTGCTGCTGGAGATGCTCAGAGCTGTGGGGCTGGTGCTGCTGGAGCAGCTCAGGGCTGTGGGGCTGGTGCTGCTGGAGATGCTCAGGGCTGTGGGGCTGGTGCTGCTGGAGATGCTCAGGGCTGTGGGGCTGGTGCTGCTGGAGATGCTCAGGGCTGGGGAAGGCCCTGGCTGCACTTTGCAATTCAAAGCATTTGCAAACGTGTCCTGCTTTGACTGTGTCCTCTGTCCCCGGGGGTGGTGGGTCCTGCCTTCCCCATCCCTTCCAGCAGAGACCCTCAGCAGCTGAGTGCCAAAGATAATGGGAGGATTTCCCAGGATTTTGGCTGCCTTTGAGGTGAATCTGCTGGGTAATGGGCTGTGAGCAGCAGGGCAGCTCACAGAAAGCAGCTCATGGACTCTCCCTGCTGCATTCAGTGAGCTCAGTTACTCACTGCCCATTACTGTCACACCAAGAGGCCCCAGCCAAAACAAGCCTCCACTCCCCTGCTCAGCACAAGAACCTGTCCTTTTCCCTGCAGGCTGAAGAGGACATAGAGCAGGACAGAGAGAAGGGGGAAAAAGCCCAAAGCTCAGTGACTACACAGGAAGAGGCTATGGCCTCTTTGAGTCCTCCCACTAAGAAACTAATCAATTACTAAAGTAATTATTTCAATGGAATTTCTCCATGCACTCCACAGAGTGCACTAAGAATCAGGGGACACTCAGGAGCTGGGAGAATGTTCCCAAGGAATGGGGCTTTGAGCAGCTGGAGAGGTGAAAGGCAGAGGGAATCACACACAACAGGGTTGTGTCAGGGCTGGGGCAGCAGCAGCTTTCAGAAACACCTCTTCAGCAGGACCCAGGGCACCAGCAAACCCACACCGTGCCCTGCCCTGCCTCGCCTTTCCCTCCTCACTCTGCCTTGGCAGGGTTAAAGCCTTTGCACCACAGGCTCTGACGAGTTCCCTGAGAAGCCATCAGATAGATCTACACCACTTGGAGCTCTCCTTTGTCTCTAGGACTCCTTTCTGACATTTGTCTTTAAAAAGCAACACCATTCATATGAAAAGTTGATTAATTCCACTTGTTATAATTAGGCTGACAAATAAAAGCAGCTATTCCCCCCTGCGAGCACGGGGGATAATGGTCCTTACCCTTCTCAGGAAAGCGCTTCGGTTCCAGGGGTGAGAAGCTCTGTAGCGAGCACTAAGTGTTATTATTAAACTGTCATTAAAAGCATTTCAGGAAAAGTTCACAAACTGCAGGGGTTTCTGTCATCACAGCATCGGGCTGGGCCAGCAGTTGGGCTGAGTGTTCCTGCCAAAATCACAATGGTACCAAATTCCCTCCCTCCATCCAGGAGGAGTCCCAGCCACAGCCACCTTTGGAGGGGACTCACCTCCAAGGATCTCTGGGGGCTCAGCTCCCACCACGGTGGGCCTGGGGAGCTGCTCCATCCCCACTGCACTGCTGGGGGGTCCTTGGCATCCTGGCAAAGAATAAACCCACCAGGAGAGAGCCTGGAGCGGGGGAACAGCGATATTCACTGACACCACCCCACACCATCTGCAGAAAGCTTTGGCCAAGTGGGGCCACAGCAGAGACCAGGAAGATTTGCATGGCACAGGCAGAAATTCACTGCCTGTGTTTTATTCCCTCACTTTCCCTATTTAGCCTTGGCAGCTGAACCAAACAGCACCAGGCAGCAGCTCCTGCATCGCCCAGCGATTCCTGGCAGAGTTTGGGAGACTTCTCCAATAAACTGGAGCAATGGAGTTTCGGGGAAGGAGGAACACTTTGGAAAGCACGAAGGAGAGCATATTTAGCAGCTGCAAGAGAGCTGGAAACAGAAGGAAGCCTTTGAAGAGCTGGGCTGATGGAGAGAGATGGAAAAATTATGTAAAGCAAGAAAACACATCCAGAGCTTGCAGGCAGGCTGTGAGCCCAGAGGGGGACGGGCTGATAGCAGAAGAGCCTTTGATTCCTCTCCTCTTCCCAGTGTACTCTGCAGTAACACTTCAAATATTAACAACTTCCAAATGTTAGGGTTTAGGAGAGAGGGCCCAGGACTGCAGAAACTGCCCAGCAATAGGAGCAGTGTCCTGGAACCTCCCTCCGTGCCCTGCTCGCTGCAGGACGGGGGGGATCCCCAAACAAAACCCCTGTTTTGGCTGGCGGGGAGCAGGGAGGGCAGGGAGGGCAGGGAGGGCAGGGAGGGCAGGGAGGGCAGGGAGGGCAGGGAGGGCAGGGAGGGCAGGGAGGGCAGGGAGGGCAGGGAGGGCAGGGAGGGCAGGGAGGGCAGGTTCCCTTCCCCGGGTGCCTCGCCAGGTCCCCGGGAGCAGGAGCAGCCTTTATGTAACTGCGGCGCTGAATCCCAGAACTGTCATCGCAGCCTTTGCAAAGCCATTTTTACCTCTCTAAGTGTGGCTCATCAGCGACGAACATGAAAGCTGCAAAGCCAGTGTGGCAACTCGGGACTGCTTAGCAGGGAAAGGAGAAATAGAGCACGCCCGAGCAGCTGCTGAACAAATCTCCCTACAAAGCCACGATGCTGCTCCCGCTCCTGGCTGCTTTTGACAGCCTTACAGGCAGAGCAGTGAGACCCTGAAGCTTTTCAGTGACTCCCAGTCTCTTCCCTGCTCCTTAACAAAGCCGATGGCAGGTTAAAATGGCCGGAGGAAAAAGGGAAGGTAAGTGTGTACCTGTCGCAGCTGCTCAAACCAGCGAGGAAATTAAAAGCCCTCGGGTAAAATCTAAATATATATCTGCAAGGGAAGCATGAAAATCTCCAGGCAGAGCACAGTAATGAGGCACGGCCAAGTCGCTTTTCCAGGTGAGTACATAACGGGGTCACTCTCCGCTTCCCAAGATGTAACGAGAGCAGCCGGGTCCTCCCCGGGCAGAGCCGGGCTGGGCAGCGGGGAGGAGGCAGGGCAGCCCCAAAACACCCAAATCTAACCGGGAGGAGCTGGGGAGGAGGCAGGGCAGCCCCAAAACACCCAAATCTAACCGGGAGGAGCTGGGGAGGAGGCAGGGCAGCCCCAAAACACCCGAACCCGGCCGGGAGGAGCTGGGGAGGAAACAGGGCAGCCCCAAAACACCCAAATCTAACCGGGAGATGCTGGGGAGGAGGCAGGGCAGCCCCAAAACACCCAAATCTAACCGGGAGATGCTGGGGAGGAGGCAGGGCAGCCCCAAAGCACCCAAACCCGGCCGGGAGGAGCTGGGGAGGACACAGGGCAGCCCCCAAAACACCCGAACCCGGCCGGGAGGAGCTGGGGAGGAAACAGGGCAGCCCCAAAACACCCAAATCTAACCGGGAGATGCTGGGGAGGAGGCAGGGCAGCCCCAAAGCACCCAAACCCGGCCGGGAGGAGCAGGGGGAGAATGCCCGCCCCTGCCAGCAGCTGCTGTTTGCTGCCTCCCGGCAGGAATGATCTTTGCACCATAAATGTTTATGGCTTTAAGCGTTTGTGAAGCGCTTTCCCAGCGGGAATCCGCAGACGCCTGGGAAATGCCCGCAGGGGGAGCGGGGCAGGAGAGGCTCCGTGCCCGAGCTGGGGCACAGGAGGAGCAGCAAACCCACGGCACAATGACCGAGGCAATCCCTTCCCTTCGCGGGGCCCGAGCCCTGCAGGTGCCTTCGAGGCTGGGATTTGGTGTCCTGCTGCTGCAGGGGGCTGAGACAGCACCTGGAGAAAGGACAGGAATGCTCTGGGCATCCCAGGCCAGGCAGCAGCCACTGCCCTGTGGCACCTCTCCATCACAGCCAGCTCCAGGGGACACCCTGCGCCCCCGGGATTCACCCCAGCTTCTGCCAGGGGATGTGACAGGCGGCGAGAGCTGGAGAGGCTCCTCTTGCTCCCCACGCACCTCTCCCGAACCCTCTGGAATTTGGTTCCGTGCCCAGCAGCAAAGAGCCTGGAGGAGCCGGGGATGCTCCGGATGGAGACGGCATCGCTGCTGCAAACACCTCTGAGCCGCCTGGCACAGCTCACCAGGAAGCAATTTCACAGGGACTTGCAAAATGCCAGAGTGATTCCCACTCTGCAGTTTTAAAGGACTCCAAGACTTCTTTTTTTCTTTTTTTTTTTTTTTTTTCATGATGTTCTTGCAGCAGCTTTGCTTTTAAAGTATTGAAATTGTAATGTGATGCAGAGCAGTGTCTGCTTATTAAATGGTGCTAAGAGTTTGTGCTGAAAAATGTGGAGAATTTTAGCATCTGAAAACTTGCATAAAACTTCTAAAAAAAAACAAGAAAAAAAATGATTGACATTCAAAGAAGAAATTTTGGCTTTGGGGCTCTCCATCAACACTGCCAATTATGTGTCATGGTAATAACCCTCTCCAGGGTCTCTGGATGATGCCAGGTACCATTTCCCATACATTTTTTCATTTCTCTCAGCATTCTTTTTGTAATACATTATATAAGACCGAGAAAATGGCAAGTCCCCATAAAGAGGAATTCACAGTGTGCTGCAGAAATGAGGCATGAACTCCATGGAGTCTGTGACAGCCTCATCAGGCTGTGTGGGAAGGACTAGAACAGGGGGTTGTACCAGACCATTGATCTCCAAGAACGTTTCTTATTTTAACTTCAATGAGGAAAAATTTGCTTACCCATCAACAACACACTGTAGGGTTCTGCTGTGAGCCAGGAGGCCCTGCAGGCAGGTGATGTGTTCAGAGCCAGGTGATGTGTTCAGAGTTACCTGCAGGCAGGTGATGTGTTCAGTGTCACCTGCAGCCAGGTGATGTGTTCAGTGTCACCTGCAGCCAGGTGATGTGTTCAGTGTCACCTGCAGGCAGGTGATGTGTTCAGAGCCAGGTGATGTGTTCACAGCCAGGTGATGTGTTCAGTGTCACCTGCAGGCAGGTGATTGCAATGCCCAAGTCACACAGGTGCTGTCATGGATGTGACAAAAAGGGTCTCACTTTCCACATCCAGCCAAAATCAGGGGTCAGCCCCGAGGCATTAAAAAGGCAGGGATGTGTGAAACTGTGGCCCTGAGGGAAGAGGATCCAGGAAGTTTTGCACAAAGCCCTCTGGAATTCTCCCCAGAGGTGCCTCACACTTGTCAGAGCTGAGCCAGGGCAGGAGCCAAAGGTGAGCTAAGGCCACAAAAGGATTTTAAAATATTTTCCACCGTTGCCCTTATCTGCTCATCAGCTTTTGGTTCAACTGCCATGACCAAATCATCTGCTGGAAAGGGAATTTCCACTCCAGGAGCTGATGTGACAGCAAATGCTGTTTCACAGACCTTGACTGCCTTGAACATTTACAGTAAAAAGCACAGCAAAACAATGCCTTGACCTGCTCTCATCTCTCACATAAAGGCACAAAGAAATGAAAAAGAGAAGGCTGCAATTTTTTACACAGTGTCTCCTTAAAGACTAAACTGGCATCATCATCCTCTCCATTTATATCCATCCTGGCCAGGCAAAGGCTTTTAGGACGAAAGATGGTTTAATAAACAGACATTTATAACAAGTGCCAGATCTTGCAGCTTCATCATCTGGAAAAGAGTCGATTAAACCAAGTGAGAAACTCCCTGATCACTAAAGGTGTCTAATGGAATTAAAATTGAATTATATCATGATTAATATCTTCACCAGCACGTTCAGCTGTACTCCTTTCTCTCCCTAAAATCTGCCTGTGGGAAACAGAGCAAAAAAAAAAGCTTAGAGGTGGAAAAGGGCATTAAAGATTAAGGTAATTGTTCCAGTTCTCCAAAGTTTCTCAGGAAAAGCAGCTGTGAGGTCCCAGAGTGGTTCTTGGTGCTCTCCTGTGCTCACCAACCCGTGCTGGAACTGCAGCACTCACTGTGCCTCTTGTGGATCATCCTCCTCTGACAGGGAGCAGGGGATTGCACCAGCACATCCAAACACAGCAAGGGAAGAGGGCACAGACTCACCCAGCCTCTCATCTCAGTCTCTCACAATTCCCTGCTGCAGAGGGAACATCCCTTCCCTTCTTTGCCTCCTCCCTCACGATGAAATCCCGACCCTCACTCCTCTCCCCAGGCTCTGAGATCCAAGCTTTGCTCTTTGTCAGACTTTTTGTGGGTTTGTTTTAAACTCTCACCGTTGGGAAGGAATTCAGCCCTCGTGCATGCTCAGTGGGCACATGTCTGCAAGCAGAAACATTTGTGCTGCTGAACCCTTCCAGGCTGAGCATTTCTGAGGCACAGAGCACAGCATCCGGCACTAAAACCATTTACATGTTCTTAGAGTGAAATAAATATTTCCTATTAGAGGTTGTAACAAAACCTTCCTAGAAATTGTTCTTCCTCTCAATTTTCGTACAATTGCTGCTGGCAATAAATCTCCCCATCAGCACTGGGCAGTTCTAAGTGCAGTTGCTGTGTGGGAAGAAGCCAAACAAAGTGACAATACCGAACTTATAAAAGCATCTCAGAGGATGATGGAAAGGAAAAATTGTTAAACTACCGCTCTGGAAGAGGCTGAGGAGCTGTAATGGCTTTTATGTCACCATCTCACACTCTCAGTGACCCCACGGAGCAGGAGCTCCTGCAGCAGAGCCTCCAACTCATGGCAGTCCCTGAACAACAGCTCTGAGCTGACAGCTTGAGGCATCTCCACGCTGGAAAGAGACTGTAAAATCTTTCCCCACACAGAAAAACCTCATGGTGCTGATTTACTGACCTGGAAGTGATGGATTTTGAGAGACTTGAGAGAAGTAGGGATGAAAGGCCGGGTAGAGAACATGAACTTCCCCTTCCTTGTGTGCTGGCTCATGAGTGAGCACATTCCTGCACACGTGTGTGCGAGCAGCTCAGGACAGGAATGCCCCTGTGCCAAGGAGCTGGAGCTGCTCCAGATCAGCACAAAGACCAATCCCAAATCATCTGAAGTGGGAACTGAAGTGTCAGAGAAGGCCACGACTCAGCAGCGCGGTTGTGATTGCATCAAGCTGTAATGAAGCAAATCCATCTCCAAAATCCAACTCCAAGAGCAGTAACTGAGCAGCATCCTCCAATAAATGCCTTCCCAGAGCTCAGCTGCAGCTTCTGCTGAGAAATATGGGCACCACCTAATCCCACTTCTGTCCTTGAACAAACACCGTGACTGTGCATTAGAAACACCAAACTAAATTAACACACGAGTGTCCATGCCAATTATTCCAATTAAAGCCTCGTCTAAGAGCCAATTATCACCCATTTTATTAAATGAGAACATTTTCAAACAGTGCTCCCATACGGAGCTCTCAGCCCAGACACAATTACACACTTCACACATTGATACTGGACACTGGGCAAACAAGATTCCCTCCGTCTCTGCAATTCCACCACAGGCAGAGTTTGCCTGAAAGGAGTTTAAGGCAGCATTTTAGTTTCAAAAAGCCGTATTTGGCACCCATCTGCAGGACCCTTTTCTGTTTAAACTGCTTTTTGCTCACCTACAAGGCAGCGCCAGTGAAACTCTGGTGTTGAATTGCTCTGGGGAGTGATTGAGGCGATCAGAACTAAGGCAGAGCGGCTCAGCCAGATGCTCGTCCTGGTGCTAAGAGTGATGTGAGCTGGAGCAGGATTCCCACAGCTCCCTGGAGCTCGGGCTCCGTGAGGCTCCGTGCTGGAAAAACGCCCACTTTTGGCAAAGCCCTGCCTCGCTCGTAAACATTTCACTGGGGGATTTTTTTTGCTGCTTTTCTGACAGGATAACACATTTCTCAGCAATGTCGCTCCTGCCCACAGGATGGCAAGGTCTCAAGCTGACATTTGCTAAATATCTTCACCACCTGCTCCCCAGAAATATTCCTCTCTCCTAGACAGAGGAGACCTTTTCCCTGACAGCTCCTGCCCCCAGGGAGGTGGCACATACCTGCTCCGGCTGTTCCCTGCCACCCAGGGCTGCAGTGACAGGGGCCCTGACCCGGCTCACGGAGGGCTGGGAGCAGCAGCCGGGGTTTTTTGGGGAGCTGTGGTGGTTTCATGTGGGTGCTAAATCTGAGCCACAGTGCCTGTACAGATTGCAGGCCGCATGGCTCCTCAGGCTGCCTGAGAAAGCAGCCTGGGGAAAATATGAGAAGGAATTAAAACAATTCTCAGGGACGCTAAACAGCCTTGCAGGTGTTGTTTTGCAGTCTTGTTTTCCCTTGCAGGAGAAGGCCAGGGGGGTGATGAGTGCCCCTGATCAATGATGGTAATGTAGCACTTTGTTAACCAATAAGAGTTTCCTTTCTGTACCTTTCCACGTATCTGTCTATAAGACAGGCCTGAAGCAATAAACCAGATAATTCTCGTGTTGAAACTCCCTTGAGAGTTTGTGTCGTTCTTTCCAGCCGTTCCCAATCGGAACGACAGTTCCACAGCTCCCAACCGAATCCTCTCGCAGCGATCCGGAGCCAGAACCCCTCTGCGGCAAAGCTGGGGGTCGGTAATGACTTTGCTGCTGGTACATGGGGAGAGAGGCAGAGCTCGGAGCCTCTGCCCACAGAGCCAGAGCTCCCTGCCTGGAGGGAGCTGCTAAATTTGCTAAATCTGCAGAGCCGCACTCGGCTGCTCTGGAGGCTGCGTGGGCTGCAGGAAGCACGGCAGTGTCTGATCCAAACACAGCCGCAGCCTCCCCCACGGCTCCTGCCGAGCCCCAGCGCTCCGGGATGGGGGAAACACCAGCCCGAGGGGCCGGGAATGGGAACGAGCCGGGAACTCCCCGTGGGAGCCGGAGCCGGAGCATCACCGCAGCCAAACGCAGCCAACCGCGGGTGCCAGGCACGCTCAGTCCCGGAGGGTGTGCCTGGGGTGGCCTCACCTTACAGTGAAGCTTTTGTGAGAATCCTGCTGTCGGAGGGGCGGCTGAGAGCACACAGTGCCCGTGTCCATCCCCAGCCGTGCAGGAGAGGGACAAAGCCCATCGGAGAGAGGAGCCCATCCCAGCCCTCTGCAAAGCAGGACCAGCTTGGAGGAGCCTGGGGGTTCCTCACACGGCAAGAGGAGCCAGCAGCACACGAGGAGGGGAGGATCCAACCTGCAGATCCATGTTGAACTCCAAGAGTTTGGGATGTGCTGAGAGGAGGATGGCAGCAAGACCCTCAGGACCCTCGCTGGGTGGAGGATCCCGGTTTCCAGCCTCGGCAGGGTGGCCATGGGTGTCTGCTCGGACAGGAGACGTGGACAGACCCACACCTTGCTCCCCTACACCCCACAGACAGACCCACACCTTGCTCCCCTACACCCCACAGACAGGAGACACAGACAGACCCACGCCTCGCTCCCCTACACCCCACAGACAGACCCACACCTCGCTCCCCTACACCCCACAGACAGACCCACACTTCACTCTCCTACACCCCACGGACAGACCCACACCTCGCTCCCCTACACCCCATGGACAGACCCACACCTCGCTCCCCTACACCCCATGGACAGACCCACACCTCGCTCCCCTACACCCCACAGACAGACCCACACCTCGCTCCCCTACACCCCATGGACAGACCCACACCTCGCTCCCCTACACCCCACAGACAGCGTATCCAGCATCTCAGAGACAAACGCCCTGCAGCAGCCAGCTTCACACAAAGCTGCAACCAAAAGCTCAGAGGCAGGTGACAACAGAGGGTCCTGGAGAGCATAAGAAAATGTCAATTTGCCCGGATTTGTGGAGGAGCTGGACAGGAGTGATGTGTGCGCTGGCCTCCAGAGGGCCCCTCCACAGTGAGATGGCAGAGGAGCAGCAAAAATCACCCGTGACAAAGGAACTGGTGACAGCAGAAACGTGAAAAGCTGCTCAGCAAAGCCATGGCAGAGGGGCAGAGAGAGGGACAGACAGACTGGCAGCCCCGTGACAGGGACAGTTTTTGTCTGAGAGGGCCACCCCAGTGACAGCAGGTGTGCTCTGAGCACAGGGAGCGCCCATGCTCTTCTCCATCGCTTCGTGTGACACCCAGAACCCTGTCCAGGGACACAAACCCCTCTCTGAGGGGCAGAAGGTTCCTGAGGGAACAGTCAACAGAATTCAACAGAACCACAGAATCACCAGGTTGGAAGAGACCTTCAAGATCATCGAGTCCAACCCATGCCCTGACACCTCAACTAAACCATGGCACCCAGTGCCACATCCAGTCTTTTTTTAACACATCCAGGGATGGTGACTCCACGGCCTCCCCGGGCAGGCCATTCCAGTACTTTATTATTCATTCAGTGAAAAACTTTTTCCTAATATCCAACCTATATTTCCCTTGGCACAGCCTGAGATTGTGTCCTCTTGTTCTGTCAGTGGCTGCCCGGTGAAAGAGAGCAACCCCACCTGCCTACAACCACCTTTCAGGGAGTGATAAGGTCACCTCTGAGTCTCCTTTTCTCCAGGCTGAACAACCCCAGCTCCCTCAGACCTCACCCTGCTCCTCACCCTGCAGCAGCCCCGGTGCCAGGGAGCTCCAGCCCCACACACGAGGGCACAGTGGCACAGTGACATTGTGGCACAGTGACACGGTGGCACAGTGACACGGTGACACAGTGACACGGTGGCACAGTGACACGGTGACACAGTGACACGGTGACACAGTGACACGGTGGCACAGCACCACAGGGCAGCCAGCAGCTCACCAGAGCCCAGCTCCACCAAGCAAAACCAGGATATTTCTGCAGGTACAAACCCAACCCTTGTCACTCGTTCTCAGTCTTTTCAGGGCCGAGTTCTTCTGGGATACTCCCTCACAGGGAGTTTCACTTATCTCAGTTCTGTATCAGGAAGGATACTCCAAAGGCTCATTAGGCTCTTGTTACTCATGTTTATTAATATATTATTATAATTAATACATTATCAAAAGACTTGGCATGTCTTCCCCAGACTTTCTGCTCAAGTTCAATCCACCATCACCTGGCTCAAATTGGCTTGAAAAGCACAGAATGACCTCGAAATACATAACTCTTTTATCTTTATACTTATTTTCACCCAATTAACAATAGATATGTAAATTATTTTTCTTAGCGACCCAATGACCCAACACCTGTGTGCTGCACTGCGGCATTCTCTATCCAATCACTTATTTCTACCCAAAAACCTCTAGAAGAAGAAGATGAAGAAGGAAGAAGGACAAGAGACAACGCCCTAAATCCTACATCTTGTCTTTTGTTTTCTAAACTGGTTTAAACTCTAAACTAACTTTTTCACCCAGTGACTTAAGAAAACTCTCTAATTTTCACACTCACACTTTTAATTTTTCTATTTAACTTTAACAGTTGTTTTCACGGTGTTATATGAAATTCAGTGTTTTCTTGGATGTCAGAGCCAGGTATCAGAGACAAAGGCACACACTCTGTACCTCTGACTCCAACAACCCTCACTATTCCTTAGCTCAGGCAAGGTTTTAGTTCATCAAAACAGCAGTGCCACAAAGGGAAGATGTGACTGACAAAGGGGAGATGTGACTGACAAAGGGGAGATGTGACTGACAAAGGGGAGATGTGGCTGACAAAGGGAAGATGTGACTGAAGCTCTCAGCTTCAAGGGACACCTGGCTGTGTCCCCCCTCACCACACTTCAGTCAGTCACCTCCCCCAGTCAATTCCTGTCTGTTTCACTCCGTGTTACCCTGCTGACCTCACAAATGCTGTTCTCCTTCCCCACATTCCCTCCTTCCTTCCTCCCTTCCCTGTGGCTGTGCCCACGGCCTGGCCTGGCTCTGAGCCTGGCAGGCTGCGGCCTGTACATGGCGTCAGCCATTGCTGCACACCCACACGCTGCTGCAGGGAGCACAGCCAGGCCATGGGGACGGGAGAGAGCAGGATGCACCCTCTCCATGCCTACAGGGAATTCCATGGGGGAAAACCCAGGGAAAACAGCAGGGAGAGGCACCCTGCCATGCAGAAAACACCTCTGCCTGCAGAAACCTTCATCCCTAAACTGAGGGCTGGCACCCAGCCCCTTGGGACTGACCAAAGAGATGTCCCAGCCCCGAGGTGCTGCGCTCTGTTGTGAGGTGCCTCAGGAAGGCAAAGATTAATTTTAGATAAGCATTGTTAAAGTGGAGACATGGCTGTAAGCCTGGCCAGTGTGAATTTTGACCTCCTGCTTTGGAGGATAGGCTGTGTGAGCCCTGGATGAAGTTGTCCCACCCCAAACCCCATGTGAAGGACAGCCCAGGAGTTCTGATGGGGTTTGAGTCCCTGGGGTTTCTCCCTTGCTGTGTTTCTAGTGGTCCCTAACCCTGAACTCCACCCTCAAAGGTGGAGACCCTCAAGGGTTCTGTCCTTCAAAACCCCTCACCCTGCCTTTGTTTGGGCTCTCTGTCTCTGAATCCGAGTTTGTTCCCATGCTGAATAAATGGTTTCATGAACAGAAGCCAGTCTCGTTCCTGTCCCATGCTGGTTCCTGTAGCTTCTCTGGACGTGATCCTGAGGTTGCAGAACAAAAAAGTGCCCATCCACAAACTTTGCTCCCCACTTTCCTCTCACAAAACACCACTTCCATGTCCTGTTTGGCTGTCAGCAAACAGCTCCAGGCTGTCTCCTGAAGGAACATGAGCAGATGGTCTGTCTGGAGGAGGACAGAAGCAAGACCAAGCAATTGTGGCCCCGGTGCAAGTCCAGAGAGGCAAAGCCAACTCAAAGCTCCTGGAGTTCTCCCAGAAAGCCGAGGATGGCCCTCACAGAGCACGTCTGCCCCTGCACCACATGGCTGATGTCGTTTTAGAACAGAAAATCACTCTTCAAAATGCTTGCAAGCATTGCTTCACCCACTACTCCAGCTTTAAAGGAGAAGTTTTCTGAGTTTGAGGAGTTTGGAAAATCCTGAATGTTGGAAAACATTCCTTTAATCTGCTGGTAATGTGCTAACATCTGTGGCATTTCTGTCTCACCAAGGCCTTATGTTTCAACTCTAACACCACAAACTTCTTCATTATCAATTATTTATTACCCAGAATAATTAAAGGGGAAATGCTGAACCTGCCAGGGGATTTGCAACCCTGAAAACTTCCTTCCAGCCCTCTGGCTATGCAGGGCAGATCTTAAGACATCGTCAATGAGGTTGTGGGGACAGAACAGAGAGCAGAGACTGCCACCTCCCCACAGACTGTCACCACAGGGACCTGCCTGCTCCAGCAGGCTGGACTTTGATCATCTCCCTGCAGTAAAACATCCAGCCATAGATTTGCTAAAACAGCAACAAAAAGCTTCACAAAGAGAGGAAATGAGGTCACGGAGCCGATGAAACTCAGTGCTATTAATTTATACAAAATGTGTTGTTGCAATGGACTCTAAACACTGAACTTTCTGAAAAATATTTTATTTTTTTTTTAATTGCAGCATTGGAGAAAATTAATGGACTGATAATAGAAGAAATCTCCAGGTTTGGGGACTGGGAGGTTGAAGTGCCAATCCTTGCTGGGCAACCCGAGAGCAGCTGGCAAGAGCCTTGCACAGAGCCTGTGTGACCCACTCTGAGCTGTCAGTCAGGAGCAAGATGAGGTATTTTGTTTGCAAATGAACACCTTCATCTCTGCTATGGACCCAGACAAGTGCCAGTGGAGCAGAGGCAAATGCAGCATGGCAGGGAAATCTGTGCTCGCTGCAGGGCTTCACTGGCAACGTGTTCTCATCTCTCTCGATGAACAGCGCTAAAACAGGAGACAGTAAAGGATTGGTCCTGTCTGTTGGTGAGACTTCTCAGAATCAGAGATGTTTGGATTCAAATTCCAGCCTTTTATTCCTGTCTAAGCCCCTCTGCTGCACAGACTGCAGTGAGGTGAGTGAGATGCCTCACAGGAGCACGTACAGGAGCGCTCACTAACCAAGTTATTCAGGCTGTGCTGGTGATCTCTTTTCCCACGGGCATGCAGGGGTCTGAGGGAGAGCAGCTCACACCTGAGCACGGCTGGCACCAGGACAGGGCTGGGTACAGAGGGACTGGAACCCCTGGATCCCCCGAGGCTGAGAGCCGGGGGTGACCGAGCCCTGACGCTCCCTGCACACAGTCAGGAGCTGAACAGGTTGTGCAGAAGAAAAGCAATGAGCACCACCTTCAGAACAGCGATAAATCATTTCCCTTGGGAACAAAGATGCAACTGTGATGAGAGAAAGTGGTGGGAAAACACAGCAGTAAAATTTAATGCATTCTCTGCAATTACAGCTACAGCTGCCAAGTTGTTTCTCGTGCTGTCACTACAGCAGTGGTGACACTTTGGTCTCAGCCCGACCTTGCAGCCTCACCTAAAGCAGCACAACACTCCTGGGGATTCCTGCAGGCACAGAGCTTTGCTATGCTGACAAACATCAGCAGGTCTGTGGACACAGACTCACACTCCTGATACATCCCCATGCTAAGGAAACCCTGGGAGATCTCAGCCAAGGTTTGACATCCAACCATCTCCCCTGGCTCTCCTGTGGCAGCTGCTCCCTGCCCTTTCCCAGCAGGCTGAAGTGGCACAGGAGCTCCAAGGAGCACCAGGAGCCACCAGCAATGCCCCACCAGGCTTTGGTGGCACGCCAGGGACACGAGGAGGGAGCTCTGCCCCAGGTAACCACGGCAGAACCAAAACTCCAGCGCCCCTCTGCACTCCGCTTGCCAGGACATTTTTCAGTTCAGTGTGTGCTGTACAACTGGTTGAGGGGAGGAAAACAAAATTCATTTTACCCATGTGTTTAATTTTCCATGAATTTCCAAGGTTAAGGCTGCCCTGGGAATGTGCTCACCTCACAGAGCACCTGCAGAGCCCTTGCTCATGCTCTCCCCTTCACTCAGACACCTTCAGCACCTTAAACTCTGCTTTCTCTTCCAAGCCCGTTTCCCCAATAAACAGAAAAGAAACCAAAGGGAAAGTAAATAAGTGGGAAAAGAAAACCACCCCAGGGAGGGATGGAAATTTGAGTCCACAGTGTTAAATTGCACTAAATAACTGAAAATCAATGTTGTTCTTCCTTTTCCTCAAGGCACAGCCATACATGACAGCACTCCAGGGGTACCTCTGCTCATTCCACCAGCCTGCTACGTGCACTTACTTTTATTGCAAGCAAGGGCCCACTGCTGACAGTGAAAATAATATCCCTGGAAAAAAGCAATGGCAATTTTTTAAAATAAAATAATAGTTATAATTACAAGAGAACAGCATTTCTTCTTTGTTCTATTACTTTTATAACTTTCCCTAATACTCCTGCTAATGTCCAGGGGTACCTGCCTAAAGATGAAGACACAAGAGCACACCAATAGCTGTGAGGAAACATCAATTAAGAAAAGCTCCAAGCAGCACTGTAATTAAGACACAGTGTTGGGAATCATCCCTGCAGCCTTTCAGAACAACTGGAAAAACAAACCTCAATTAAGAATGCTATCATTAAAAAAACCTGCAAACAGAAGAAAACCCAAATCAATTTTATAAAGCTGCCTGAGGCTTCCAATGCCCTTCATCCTGGTATATCCCAGCTGGAGCTGGGCTGAGGAATCCAGTGGCAACACATGTTGGTCTTGCCTCTGTTAGGGGTGAGGAGCTGCTGGAGAGGAGCTGCCCACACTGTGCAGGGCTGTGCAGGGAGGGTTTTGTGGTTACTCCCCCGTGTCAGGGGCAAATGGGGCTAGCAGCAGATTTAGAAACACCTGCACTGCCCTGGGAGGTTTCCCTACCCTGCTCTAAGCTCTGCTGCTCTAGACCTGCCATACCATGTTCCATAAGAGCTGTGGAAATGACTGGAGGCTTGGGATGCTCATTCTCATTTGATCCAGGAGCAGGAATGAGTTCTCTGGAGGAGCATGGTGTGTCCAGCCTGCTGCTCCTACCCAGCAGCTTCTCCACGACTTAGATGGATCCAGGGACTGAATTTACTCTTGTCCACAGCCTTGGCTGGCACAGCAGAGCTGTTGGCATCTGCCCCAGGAAGGGCTGCACCTGCACGTGCCACGTGCCTGCCTGGCCGTGCTCCCTGGCTGGGGAGCAGGAGCACACAGGGATGTCCCCAGTGGGAGCAGGGATGTCCACAACAGGAGCACACAGGGATGGTTCCAACAGGAACACACTGGGATGGCCCCAGCAGGAGCAGGGATGGCCCCAGCAGGAGCACACAGGGATATCCCCAGCAGGAACAGGGATGTCTCCAGCAGGAACAGGGATGTCCCCAGCAGGAGCTGGGATGGCTCCAGCAGGAGCAGGGATGTTCCCAGAAGGAGCAGGGATGTCCCCAGTAGGAACACACAGGGATGTCCCCAGGGGAGCAGGGATGGCCCCAGCAGGAGCACACAGGGATGTCCCCAGGGGGAGCACACATGGATGGCTCCTGGCACAGGCTGACTGGGCTGGCAGGGGCAAACTCCTGTTTGTGCTGTCACACAGAAACCTCCTGACAAAGCCTTGACTCAGGGAAACAGCCTAATCCAATTAATAACTGGTTTGGTTTTGCTTTGCCAGGTGGCAAAAGCAGAGGAGAAGCAATTCAATTCCGCTGGCCACACAGGCGCTCCCAAGCTCCTGTTTGGGATCCCACCACCTTCACCAGTGGAATTTGTCACTTGGTTTGTTCAGGCATCACCACCGAGTTGTCACTTGAGAGATTCTGCACCCAGGGATGGTGGAAATGAGTCTAAACACCATTGCTGAGGGAATGGATATTAGCAATAATATCCATCCTGCTTTACAAGCAAGGGGTCAGACTGCTGGGGGATGAAGAGCCTTCACCAGCAGAATTTTGTGGCATGCAGGCTCCAGAGCTGAATCTCCTAATTCCAGGTACAAACCTTCACTGGCACACATGCTACAGCCTGAGCAGACTTTGCACTGACTTAAAATATTGGCCATTACCTCACCAGCACAGAAATAAATGTCTCTAACTTCTGGATACAAATTGGAATTTTCAAATTGGCATCTGCATCTTCCAAATAAAATGAGGAAAATTGCCCATTAAATCAAATAGCAATGAAGTGAGGATTCAGCCACAGACATATTCAAGGAACCTGCCTCGGGAACACAAAACTACCCAGCTCCATTAATGTAATGATGCATTTTGATGAGGAAGTCACTTGGGGCATGTTAGCATGAAAACTGCAGGGATAAGATCCTCCAAAGCTGATATTGCAGCGCTTCACTTTGCTCATGCCAAACATAATCTGACCTAAGATTCAGAGCCATCACTTAGTGACAAATTAAAGAGACGATGACCAGATGTCAGGTCACAGACAAAGAAGTTGTCAGACTCTAAAGAAACTGTAAACAGAAACTCAAAAGAATCGGCCCCAGTTGTCAAAATCCTCTTTTCTTGATTATGCAACATCCAAAATATCTTTGATTTTAAATAGGAGATGTGAAAATTTTATAGAGAAGTTACTGCATTCTTCTGCACAAGCAGCTTTTTCAAACATTCTCATCCATCAAAATGATTTTTTGCTGATAATTAGCCTCAGAAAAATGCACTTAATCAAAGTGACATCCATTACTTCTCGCTCCTGTAAATAGGACTGTGGCTTCTGACGATGATTTTCTGGAAAGCATTCAGACTATTTAAATTAGGCAACAAATAAGCTCCTAATGACACTTTTCTGAGATACAGTTTAATTTTATTTATGGGCTTTTTTTATACGTGCCCCAACCCAGCTGTCAGCACTGTCCAAGAAAAGAGAATGCAGGAGATCAAAAACTGCCATAGTCAGGACAGCAAACATCAAAGGGATGCCACAGCTTGGGGTATGAAACAATATTTATCCATCCAGCAGATGTGCTTTCTCAGCTGCCTTTAATCAGCACTTGCAGCATCACTTCAGAACAGGAGCCTCGCTGGCAGCCCCAGCTCCGAGGGGCTGCTGTGCTCAGCCCCTGCTCCCTTCCCCCAGCACCCCTGGCCTCGTTTCCACAGCTCCATGGACAGAGGATCCCCATGCCCAGAGCACCAGGAATGTGAAAAGGTCCCAGCAGTGTTTGTGCCCCCAGTTCTTCACCTTCTCTCGGTTACAGGCTCAGCATCTCAAGCTCTGCCTTTGCTGGCGTATCCCAGAGGCTCCGGGTACCTTCATGTCCACAAAGCATCAGGGAGATAAGAAGTGCAGTACTGCCATAAGCAAGCAGAACAAATCCATTTTCTCCCAGTATTGACACGGACAGCACCTTCCAAATGGGAAAGAAACTTCTGAACCAGGCAAGACTAATGCCAGACAACGGAGGCGACTGCAAGGCTCCCAGAGAGAACCTTCCCTCCCCAAAGGAAAAATCACCTCCCAGTCCCTGTCAGTCAGATCCTTGTGCTGAGAGCAGTTTGCACCCTTTGGGAATTCGGAGCTGAATGACACCTAATCCTGTTTCTCTAACCCAAAGACCTGCCTGGCAGAAATGTCAAGCCCAGAATTTAAATACAGCTAAGCCCAAAGCCTTCCACCACCTCGTGGGAGTGAGTTCCGAAGATGAGTAAGATGATCCTGGAAGTAGCGCTTGGACTTGACAACTCTAGATTTGCTTGTCATTAGGCTTTTCTCTCTCTGTTTCACAAATCCATTTTCCTCCCACATTCCATTCCCAGTCAGCCGTTTCCTATCTGCTTCCTGGCCAATTTATTGCATCCACCACAGGACGTTCAAAGTGTTATTTTAATTCTCCTGTCAATCAGTCCACCTGCCAAAGAGCAAGCCCTGCTCAGATCAACTGCATTCATCTTTCACATTGCAAAAAACAAAAGCAAATTAGGAGCAGCCTGATTTACCCATTCCACCTCACATTCGCTGATCAGTTCCTTCGGTTCCAGAGGTTATCTGGACCTACTCTCCTGCTGCTGTACCACAGCTCTCTAATTATCTACTTGTTCCAACGAGCTCTCATCTCCTCAAGCTCCAGCATTACCTCATTCCCTTACCTCAGCCCAGGCTTGGTGTCTCTTCAGCATCCTCTGTGATGAGGATGCACTAATTCATCTCTAACAGGAACACTTTTAATTCTCCAGAAGCAGCAAAGCCCAGGCTCCCCTTTGGCCTCTGATCCTTTTAGTCTTTGCTGACCCCAGAAACCTCCTCACTTCCAGCAGCACACTCATCCCAGGGTAATGCTCAAAAGCAGATACTCGAGACACTAATGTTTTAAGCATTTCTTCTACAAATAAATGAGATATTCAGCATTATCAGAGTGTTTTCCTCCAGTGTTACATCCCTGAGTCCAACGAGCTCTATTTTACCACTCGTGGTTCCCGCAGGGTTTACGTGGGGGAATTTTCTTCAGCCCGTCCCCGTCAGGGCTGTAACAAAACCCTTCAGAGCACAACGCTGAGCTGCTTATCATCCACAAACACAGCTAAGCCAAAAAAGTCTTTCTGCTTCTCATCTTTTTCTTCGCCAGCCTAAATCAGCTCCTGATTCAGTGGGTTTGGAGCAGACTAATGAACTAGTCATAATTACTCCAGCGAGCTTGATTCATCCACAAGGTCCCACGATTATTAATGACTTGGACTGGAATTTAGGCCTAAGAGCAACATTTCCCAAAGCCCACAGCTCAGCTCAGCTCCCAGAGAAGTCAAGTGGACTGCAGTGAACAGCAAATGTGGGCTCAGAGATCTGCATTCCCAAACAAAATGAAATTATCGGTGTTTTCCAGACGAAGGGGAAATCAAGCAACTCAAGCAAACGGCACAAAGCCAGTGAAACTGAGATATCTTGAGAAACAAGGCTAATGAATTCTGGAGAAACGGGGATAATGAATTAACAAAACAACCCAGAGTATCTCCGCATTAAAATTAAAGAGAGATGCTGAATCAGAAAGACTCAAATCTAGAGGAAAATGAAGGTTAAGGGGTGTAACCAGAGAAATACAGAAAGAACACGATCTGCAATTGCCATCTTCCATATTTCTGATGTTTTCAAATACTCAAATATGAAAACTATTAAACCTTCAAACTTGACCAAATGAGCCATATCACAGCCATTCTGAAACCCAGACATTTTCTGCAGCGAGAATTTCATGTTAACTTCTCACTCGGTGTCATAAAACTATATTAATGTTTAAGTGTCTGTTAAGGAAATCTGGGCTTTAAAACCTCCAGGATCACAGACTCATTTTCGAGCCAGATCAATTTTATGCAGCGATAAAAGTTAGGAACACTTATAGAGAACATTTGTAAAACCCACATTCACAGCCTCAAAGCCAAATTCTTTTTTTTTTTCTTTTTTTTTTCTTTTTTTTTTCTTTTTTTTTTTTTTATGATACTTGTACATATTTTAAAAAAAGAAATTATCTTTTAAGAGAGATGCACAAAAGCCTCGATGCAGGTGTACCAAGCACACAGCAGCTAGTCAAGGACTAACCAGGTTTTTTTCCAACAAGAATTACATCTCTCTCTGTTTGCATCACACAATTAATTAGTGGGGAAAGATAAAAATCTGCTTCCCCATTAGCACAGCAGCTCCTGGGTATTTATGATATGAACAGAGTTGAAGGGAAGGTGCTTGTTCCTCTTAATTTAGCTGCTCTGTCCATGGAATTTTCTTGCCACTCATGGCATTCCCTGTGTTGCCCACTCAGCCTGGGGATAAATCCCAGCCAAGCAGGAACAGCAGGCTGCTGCTGAGCACACAAAGGCCTCTGGTCAGCCCAGGGAAAGGAGAGAGGCACCACAACCCCAGCAGCTCTTCAGAGTTACCCTGCTGCCAACACAGCATCCGAGAGCAGCCTGGGGCAGCCATCCCTCCTAAATAAATGGTTGTCAGCCCAAATTCCACGCACGGTGGAGTCGCACCAGCCCCTCACTGTTCCACACCTCTCCCCGACCTTGGTCCTTTCTCCTGCTTGCCAGCCCCTGATGGGACTGCAGGACACAGCAAGCTGCCCACAGGGCTCACAGTCTGCTGGCCCAGCACACCCAAACCTCCCAGGACATCCAAACCTCCCAGGACATCCAAACCTGCCAGGACACCCAAACATCCCAGGACATCCACATCTCCCAGGACATCCAAACCTTCCAGGACATCCACATCTCCCAGGATATCCAAACCTCCCAGGACATCCACATCTCCCAGGACATCCAAACCTTCCAGGACATCCACATCTCCCAGCACATCCAAACCTCTCAGCACATCTGCACCTCCCGGCACATCCAGCGCCCCAGAGCACCCAGATGTTTCCCGTGCCGCTCTCTGAGGCAGCCGTGGCCTCCACCCGCCGCACATCCCAGCGGTCCCACACTCCGCTGGATGCTCCAGCACAGCCCAGCGCCCGCAGGCTCCGGTCCCCGCCGCACCCCCGAGCTCCGGGGCCAGCGCCGGCGGCAGCACCGCGGAGAGCTCCGCGCCGGGCGGCTCCGGCCCCGCAGCACCGCGGAGAGCTCCGCGTCCCCTCCCGCCGCTGCCGGAGGGTCCCGGCCGTGTCCCCCCAGCCCAGGTGCGTGTCCCCATGCTCGGGCAGAGCCCCAGGTCCGTGTGTCCCTCCCGGCGGCTCGGTGTCCCCGCGCCCTCCGCCCCGCCGTGCGCCCCGAACCTGTCGTCGCTCTGGAAGGACTGGTCCCCCAGCAGCAGATCGCGGAAGCGGTACCGAGGCGGCAGAGGCAGCACCTCGGACTCCAGCTCCGTCATCTTCAGGGAGGCGATGTCCAGAATGACCCCGCTCTTGCGGCTCCCGCCGCCGTCCCCGCCGCCGCAGCCGCCGGGCGACGAGAGCCTGCGGGAGAGAAGGGGATAGCGGCAATGGGGGGGCCAAGGGGGAGCCCTGCCCCGCCCGCCCCCGCCGCCAGCCCCAGCGCCTCCTCCGGGGCCGGCCCCGCCGCACCCGCACCCCCCGGCCGCGATTACATTGCGGGGCAGGCGGCCGTGCCCCCCCGGCAGAGCGCTCCCCCCGGGGGCATGGGTGGCTCGGGGCTCCCCCGGCTCAGCACCGGCGGCCAGGGCAGGGTCCCCCGGAGCGCCCCGCGCAGCGGCGCCGGGCACAGGACATTTGCTGCTCAGCAGGCGAGCGACGGAGAGCAAGAGGAGCCAATGGAAAAGCCCAATCGCCGGGAGGAAATAAAACTGCTCGCAAGATAATCGAGAGCTGACGGCCAAACCCAGATCCACCCCCAGCCTCCCCCCGCCACGAAAAGTAGGGATGGGAGGCAGGCGAGGCGATGGCTCCACAACCGTGCTGGAAGCAGAAGCACAACCTCCTCTCTGGGCTGCTGGCACTTAAATCATCTGAACAACCCCAGGATTAAATGAGAAACCGCGAAGGCTGATGACTCAGTCGCCTGTCCAGCTGCCAAGTGTCGTGGCCGGGAGGATACATCACCCGTCCCTTGGCACGCCGGTGCCTCCGATCAGGGGGCGGGGGATGGCAGTGCCTGGGAGAGACCCAAGGTGATGGCTCAAAGGCAGCTGCGTGTGGCAGAGAGGAGATTAAACCCAGCCAGCTCTCGGGAGGTTATTTCAGAGGGTTAAGGGCTTTCTTTGGTCTCTTTTCTCAAGGCACATTTATCAGCCAGAACGTGGGTACGCCCCTGCTGCACGCTTCAGCTCGAGCTGCCCATCACAGCACGCTGGGGTTGAACTGAAACTTCACAAAACAGCAAAGCCATGGATTGCAGAGACCCCAAAGGCAGCGCCCCAGGGCCTGATCCTCTCTGGTTCGGCTCCATCAGTGAAACTCATCCATGCCATGACAGGAGCACCGGTTTCACAGGCTCTTTGTGGGAAGAGGGGAGGACAGGGAGGGCTTGGAAAGGAGACGTGGTGCCTCTGAGCCGATTCCTTGTCCCTCACATGGAACTTTGGTGTGTGAGGCAGCAAATAGCTGAAAGACTCCAGCTCCCATCTGACGTACTTCCAAGATTCTCATCCAAAGCCTCTCCAACTCATCCCCAGCAGCTTCCCACAGCTTTGCCTCCAGTACACCCTGCACAAGCTAAAGACAGGCAAAAGAGCTCCCAGCAGCTGGATGCTGAACTGGCACTGAGCACATATCCAGGGATTTGCCGCAGGGACGGGAGCTGAGGCTCCTCAGATCATCTTCTATCTTTAACAACTCACGCCCCTGTAAATCAGCTCCCAGCTGACCAGATTCCAAAGTCCTGCTCAGCTGCTGTTCCCGAGTTTCCAGAAGAGCGATCGGCATGCAGAATTTCTGCTGAACACAGCCCCAGAAGACAGCCCAGCCCTTCAGATGGTTCTCATTGATGTTATTTGCCACTTAATTCTATCCCCCCCAGAGCTTTTCAGTTCCTTTTAGCTGCCATATGCACGGTGCAGCCAAGGCTCTGCACTGACTAATGCATCTGTGCAGGGCCTTGGGCACCAGGGAGGTTATTCTATGCTACTCATTGATCCAAAACTTGGTCTTTAAGATAAATCAAGCCAAACTCCTGTCAACTCAAACACTCCCTCCGGATCAAGCCAGAGAAATACCAAAGTTTGCTGACCACGTCTAGCTCATGTTGCAAAGGAGGATCCAACATTAAGCACAAAAAAAAAAAGAAAATTAAAAAAAAAAAAAAGCCACAATTACATCTTTCCTCTTAGAGCTTAACTGTGATGAATTAGGCCAAAAGCACGCTGTTTCTAGGCCATCAGGACAGCATTCTGAAACTCAAATTTCAGCGTGAGAAAATGCAATTTTTAAAAATTATCCACTCTCTTATTATAACCACGGTTTAAAGCGGGGAGCCAGGTGCCTGGCTCCAAATGGGGGTGATTATAATTGCGTTTGAAGGAGACTGTCACACCCAGTGCTCTCCAGTGATTATGAAGTGCCTGTTTAAAGGAGCACCTCGTTTCCTTTCCCAGAGGCTGCACAGCCATGGACAAACAGCCTGCCATGTGGAAAGGGCACCTTTACCCACAGCTGCCACCCTGTCTGACACTCCACAGCTCCTGTGGGTCTGGACAGGCAGGGCCATCCTTACCCTGCACCCTCTGGGGGCTGTGGATGCTCACAGCTATTCCCAGCCGTTCTCCTGGATATCAAACACTCATCCTTTGGGGTTTGGGTGCTGCTTGCCTTTTTTAATTCCACGTGATTCTTATCCAGCTCAATTAATCCATCTCTCCTGAACTCAGATCATGAAACAAAGCAAATATTTACCACTGTCCTCTATCAGCATTTAGAAATGCTGTAGTAAAATCCAATTATATCAGTAGCTCTGGAAACACGATTTCTGCTATTTGCATCTGAGTTTCTTCTCCCATTGGCAGTAGCAGCTACACTTCAAATGCATTTTCTCTTATTTTTGTATACAAGATCATTCAGAATTTTAAAATTTTGGCACATTTGTTTATTCTGGATGAAGCTTCACTACAAGAAATACTGCATTCACTTGTTTCTTAAAATGTCTTTATCAATTGCACGGTGACTTTGAGATGTTGCACATCGATGTCTTAGAGAAAAGTGCTCCTGCACTGCACACAAATCTCCTGACACTGGCACTGAGGATTTACAACCTCTCCTCCCAAACACAGGGATCCTGAGCTATGGAAACACCACAGCAACCTGGCTACTTCTTCAAAGCTGTAGTGGTATAAAATAAAAAATTCATGAACAAGCTCATTTATTGCATAGTCTTCAAATACTACCAAAAAAAAAATAAAAAAAAAAGAAATAACCCTGGAGTGGTTGATAGCTAAATACAGATCTGCAGCTTTATTTTTATCATCCCTTTCCTTCCTTCCTCCAGAACCATGTACCACTAAAAAAGCGCTCTGCAATCAGCATATGGAAACCTCAACACTCTTCCACTCTCTGGCTACGGCAGCGTCTCTCCCCCAGCTTGGCCAGCTCCCCGCAGCCGTGGGGAGGGGGACACAGCCCTGGGAACCCTGGAGCTGTGAAAGCCCAGCAGGGCCCATCACTGCACAGCAAACACGGGAGCCCCGGGGCAGCGCTGCCTTGGGATCCTCCAAACCTTTCCAGTGCCTGGGCTGGGCCCAGCCACGTCCTTCCCTCGCTGCTTCCTCTGCTGTGGGAGCTGTTTGTGAGGAGCAGCTTTCCCGGAGTGTCCAGCCCTTTCCCAGCAAGGGATCATCCCTTTTTCTGCCTGCCCCAGCTCTGGGAGCACACACAAATTATTTTAAAAGCTGAGTCAACCCCAGTACTCAAGAAATGAAGCAACCAGGACTCTCTGCTGGAGAAACAACCCCTCTGCCAGTCCCACTGGGAATTTTGGAGGCTGTGCACACCAGATTCCTCAGGAAAACCACCCAGCCTCTAGTGACAAGGTGCTGCAGCACACAGGGATAACACCAGGCTCATGATTCACACCAACCCACCGCCACAAATCTTAAATCTAAACAGATTATTGAACTAAACACTCAGGGGAGCCTCGCTGCTGGCAACTCCGTGCCCTGGGGATGGAAATGCTGTCACAAAACCGGAGCTCAGTGGGGTTCTGTGGTGCCACTGGAGCTCCTCAGAGCTGGGCAGGTCCCCACACCCAAGAGGCAGCCTTACCTCAGAGGAAAATCCACATACAGGGAGCTTCTTGTAAGGAATATTAAGATTTCCATTATTATTTTTAACTCTGTCTGTCAAAGAAGAGGAAGGACACAAACCAAGTTCCTCCTCTGCTTCCTTGCACACTGCACACCACAAAAACCACAGAGCATCTTCCTGCTTCCCACCACAAACTAGTCCCAAACCGCCCAGGTCATCCCAGACCCCACACTGGTGCTGTGGGATGGAACTGCCCAGACCTGCCAGGCACAGCAGGAGCTCCAGAGCTCTCAGTGACACCTCTGCTCTGGCAGCACCAAGAGTCACTGGAGAACACACTGTTCCTCTCCTCCTGAGGCCTGGGGTGTGCACACAGAACAGGTGAATTACATTTGGGGCAAGTTCTTGCATAACCTCCAGTCTGAACCTCTCCTCTCCCACTCCAAGCTGCAAAAGGAGCCAGAGGCACAAGGTCCTGCTGGCAGCCATCTGTTCCAACTCCATCCTTCCCCCAGGAGCATGGCCAGGGAGTCTGGATGTGCCGCCAGGAAAGCCTCGTGTCCAACACCAACATCCCCTCCTCGGGCAAAGCCACTTCTCTTCAGCTTTTGGGACCCAGCACTCCCTGCAACACCACGGGCAGCTGCTGCTGTGCCTCCTGTCACCTCCAAGGGGATGGAAAGGACAATTCCTGGCTGAAACAGTGGAGCAGGAATCACACACGGGGTCTGACCTTTCTCTTGCTGTTGGCACCGACACAGGACACAATCTGCTGGCAGAACCCAAGCTTTGGGCAGCAAGCAGGCCCTGGCTGGGCAGGAGCCTCCAGCTGCTCTCTGCTGGCCCAGACCATGGCAGGGTGAGAGTATCTCCATTGCACCCAAGGGCTGGGATCCTTCTCCAGAGCCTCCTTGGGGCCAGGCTGCTCCAGGACAGCGAGGGCTCTGCCACGTCCTGCCCTCCCTGACCCAGCCATGGCTGCAGAGTCTGCTCCTGCATCTTGGCCCATCCTCAGCAAGCCCAGCCACCACCAGGCTCTCCGAGCCTCTCCAGGGAACCAAACCATTCAGGAAATGCTGCCCTTTCTTTTCCTATAGCTATTTAAATATATACAATCATCTCGTGTTTGTTTCTCCTCCCACAGCTCTTCTGGTTACCAGGTTACAGTTGTTCTGCCCTCTCTTTTTGGTTTGGGGATTTTTTTCCCCCTCTGAGTGACATCCCTGTGGGGTCTCCTAATGGCTGGAGTGCGTGGGGACACAGGTTTGGTCCCTAGAGCCAGGCTGGAAGGCAGCACATCCCTCCCTCTCAGCCCCTGCAGCAGGGCTGGCACCGCTTTTGGCACAGAGGGGTGGCAGAGCTGGCACAGCACAGCCGAGGAGAGGGCAAGGAGCAGGCAGGGAGGGGAGGCAGCAGCTCTGCACACGTGTGTGGCTGAGCACATGTGCAGGACAGGTCTCACCACACACCCAGCACAGCATCCCCCTCCCTCCCAGCCCTGCAGGGACACCCCCATGGAAGAGTTGGGGTGCTCATTTCAGAGCTGTTTCCTCTGCCAGCACCTCTCTCTCTGAGCAGCAGCCAAGTCATTGATGGTTCTGAACTGGCTTGTTGGGGAAGAGCTCCAAATTCTCATCCCACCATCCCCTCTCCCTCCCCAAAAGTCTCACAGGGACTCACGGTCACCACTCATTGAGACACCAGCATTCCTACAATGGTTGTGGGTTTAATAATTTAATAATTTCTTGATTCAAAGAGTTTAAAGAGCTCTGAGGGATGTGAACAGGCCCATCCCAACACCCAAGTCATTATTTCCATGTAGCTTGAGCAGCTTTGGCTCAAGTCCTGCTTTTGGGTACAACAGCTGCAGAACACGCACTCACACATCTCTCGATGTACACGCACCCACAACGTATGAAGCTCTCAGTCTCCCAGATTAAATCCCTGCATCCAAATTCTCATCTCCACAGACAGCTGGACTGTCCACGTCAGGAGCTGCTGCTGCTCAGAACTTCTCCAGAAGCGCCGAGCCCTGTGACAAATCCATCCATCGCTTCGCTTCCAACAAGCACAGGCAATTTAGCACCACAGGCCTCACGGAGAAATTAGCATTTTGTGTGTTTCACGTGGAAAATGAACAGGAAGAGTGAGTCAGTGCAAAGCTCCACGTGGAAAATGAACAGGAAGAGTGAGTCAGTGCAAAGCTCCACAAGCCTTTCCCTGCTGGCAAATGCTATTTTCTAGAAGATAAAAGTAGAAATTGTCACTTCCAGGTCTAGAGCCGCTCTTCTCACTCGACAGCCCTGCGTTAGCAGTTGAGCCCCACATCCCCCCATCCCTCCTGGCCCCGTGTACACGAAGGTTTTGTGTGGCAGGGTAGGGCTCAGGAGGCACAGGAGGCCTTTTCCCTCTTCTCTGACCCCACAGCAGCACGTGGAGCACACAAGTGGCAGCTCAGCATCCCCAGTCCCAGTGAAATTTCCCATTGCTGGCCCTCCCAAGGGGGAGAGATCCAGTGAGAGCGAGCCACAGACATTCCCTTTTTCCAGAGATCCCATCTGGAAGGGCTGGCAGTGCTGGAGGGCTCCCCAGCACAAAGGCAAACAATCCTTTCACACCATGCTGATGTGCCTGGCGACTGCAAAGCCCAGCTAACACCAGGAAAATGAGGGAGGGAAAGCACATCCTGCACATTCCTGGCAGGTGAAAGGACCAGCTCCCACTCCTCAGGCCTGGGCTGGGGCCTCCTCATCTCTTTAATAAGAAAAACCAACCTGGAGTAGTGCGAGGTCTGGTGGAACCAACCTGAGCTACGTGGTTGCCCTGGCAAATTGGGGAAGAATTTCTATGGAAGGTTCCCTGCCCATGGCAGGGGGTTGGAACTGGATGATCTTTAAGGTTCCCTCAGCCCAAATCCTTCTGTGGTTCTATAACTTGCAACCAGCCTATTCTACTGTGTATGTATGCAAATGAAATGCAAATTAGCTCAGCTGATCACTTGCAGCACAACACATGGAGCCTGCTTGGCTAAGGACACAGCTCTGCTCCCCATCCCAACGTCCTTGGGCAAAGGGCCCCGAGGGCCTCATTCCCAGCATCTCATCCAGGAACAGCCTCTGGAGAAGGGGAAATCCCAAACTCAGCCTGCAGAGCCAAGGTCACCAGCCCTGCCCAGAAATTCCTGACTCAGCAATCTCCAGGGATATTTATGGATGGCACCAGGCTCCATCTCTGCTGTGGGAGCTGTCTGTGAGGAGCAGCTTTCCCGGAGTGTCCAGCCCTTTCCCAGCAAGGGATCACCCCTTTTTCTGCCTGCCCCAGCTCTGGGAGCACACACAAATTCTTTTAAAAGCTGAGTCAACCCCAGTACTCAAGAAATGAAGCAACCAGGACTCTCTGCTGGAGAAACAACCCCTCGGGGTGAGGCTCTCCCAGTCCCACTGGGAATTTTGGAGGCTGTGCACACCAGATTCCTCAGGAAAACCACCCAGCCTCTAGTGACAGCAGGGATAACACCAGGCTCATGATTCACACCAACCCACCGCCACAAATCTTAAACCTAAACAGATTATTGAACTAAAAAGAGAACAATTCCCTTTCCACAACCTCCAGAGCTGTTCCTAGAGAGCCAATGGCCAACCCTCCCCTCTTGCCTGTGTCTGTGATCCCAAGGGACACAGTCCTGGCAATATCCCACTCCTCCCCACCCCAAGCTGTGACATCCTCTGCCACCTTTGTCAGTGCCAAGTAGCTTTCAGGCTCATGTGAAAATAAAAAGGCTGCAAGATCAGGAAAGTGCTAATTCTTGCTAATAAACTGCTGGGAAAATCCTCCCTTCTGCCCAGCCCCAACCTGCCACAAGCAGCAAGGGTTGGAGCGTGGAGAAAAAAACTTCTTTATGCTCCAGACTCCTGCAGAACAGTCCCTGCTATGGAAGCAGAAGATAATAGAGGGATGTGGGAGGAGGAAGAATCTTTTCACACTGTTGAAAAATACAAAGTCTTGCCGAAGTAAACCCCAAGAGGCAGATTTGTCACCACACCTGCCAGGCCAGGATGTGATGGGATGAAGGGGAGGTGTCTCCTGGGTTGGAAGGCAGGAGACAGGGAGGGAACGATGAAGAAAACATCAGTGGGTCCCACAAGGCTCTCCTGGCATGGCTTCAGAAGGGATGGGGATGACTGCAAATTATCCAGTGGAGCCAAGCCAGACTGTAAACAGAAAGATCTTGTGGCACTGACCGACCTGGTGATAAAATGTCAGACAAAAATTAGCATCAATAAATTCCAACTGATCCAAAGGGAGAGAGGTGTGATCATCTTCCCACACAGGCACAGAGAGGTCTGCAAATCAGCTCCCAGAAAAGAGCCAGAGTCACAGCAGATGATGCCACAGAGCAAACAGCTCTCAGTGGTGGTCACAACCCCAAATTTTAAGGATTTTCATTGCAGATAAGCCAAATATGGAGTCACACACACTTCTGGCTCCCCTCCTCAGAGATGAAGGGCACCAGAGACAACTGTGGGCTATAAAGAGTTTTGTGCAAGGCAAGGCCAAATACATCAGGAAGAATCTCCAGCCTGGAAAAAGATGTGATGAGAAAGAGATAAAATCAGAGAGGAGAACCAGGGAGCAAGAACATCACAGGAGCTGCACAGGGAAATCACAGGGCAGCAGCTCAGAGGAACAGCGGCGTGTTCTGTCCCGGAGCAGCCACATCCCAGAGCTCCCAGCTTCTCTGGGAAGCAGAAAGCACCGATGGCTTCAAGAGGGAGCAGGTGAATCCCTAGGGAAGCATCCATCCAGCCACTGGTACAACCTCCAGCCCTGGGAAGGGCTGCTCTGTCCTGCCCTCCGTCCCTGCCAAGGACTCACACGATGCTTTGGGTTGGAAATCCCACCTCATTCCCATGGCAGGGACACCTCCCACCATCCCAGACTGCTCCCAGCCCCATCCAGCCTGGCCTTGGGCACTTCCAGGGATCCAGGGGCACCCACAGCTGCTCTGGGCACCCTGTGCCAGCCCCTCCCAGGGAAGGATTTCTTCCTCAGATCCCATCTAAACCTTCCCTCCTTTGGTTTCAGCCACCGGGCACTTTCAAAGGACACCAGGCTGGAGGCACCTGTGCTCAGGGCCCGCCTGGCTCCTGGCCTGCTTTTATTCATGAGAAGGATGAATGAGATGTTCCACACTCCAGCCCAGCCTGGCAGGGATGCAAGAGAAACCTTCACAGGCTCCAAAACAAATTGCGTGCAGCCCTCGGGAACCAGGCGTGGGGGTCAGGGAGAGGTTGCTGCGGGAGGACTGGGAGGATTCAAATAGATGCTGTAAATATTTTTGCAGAGCAGAGAGAGCCCTGAGCACAGGCAGTGACCTACTTTGCTGTTCTCCAGTGAAGGGTGACACAGCCGTGCCAGAGCCCAAGGGCAGCTCCTAAGGAGGACATTCAGCACACTGAGAGTTCTTTTAGGAACAGAACAGTGGGGAAGGGTCCCAAAACCTCTTCCCACTGAGCCTGGTGTGCTGGTGGGTTCTCGCCTGCAGCAGTCCAGAGCCTCACACTTCCCTTCCCTAACCACCTGAGGAAAACAAGAGCAGAATTTGATCTCATCTCTGCTGCACAGACACACAGAAAATACAGGATGTTTGGCCCTGTAGTTTTATGGCTGCCTGTGGCAATTTCTCCTGGAACAGCAAGGCCTGGATGCTCATGGGCAGCCAAAGCAACAGTTGTTGCAATCCACAAGGCTGACTTTCTGGAAGCTGATAAATGTCCAGGCTAGTAATCTCGCCTGGAGGAACTGATTACTAATTAGCTACAGAGTCTGCTTCAGTGCAAGCTCTGCCAAAGAAGCATCTTCTCATTCATTTCCAGAAAATTGAAAACTTTAGAGATAACAACAGGCTGTCAGCTGCAGGGACCATCCTTGAGCTAAACTGAGACAGTTCCTTGGACTCATCTAAAGATTAGCAGGAAAAGCCATGGGAGAGCCATCCTGGGCCTGGATGAGTGCTCACACTTGGCAAGAATCCCATTCAATCAATGCTTTTTTTTCTTTTCTCCTGCCCTGGGACTCAGGCAGACGCTTTAACCCATGGCAGAAGGTGCCTATGGGCATTTTTAACCTGGCTGTCACTGCTCCAAATCTTGCTGTGATTTCTAGGGCCTAAGACCACCCTTAGCACAGCCCGTGCCAAACGCAGCCCCCTGGAGCTGACATTGCTCAGGAACATCCCGAGCCTGGCAGGCTGCTGCTGTCCTGCCCCCAGGCTCAGCCTCTCTGGCACTGGAGCAGCTGGGACCCACCTTCCCTCCACATCCCGCTCCCAAATCCCTGCTCCCACGGGCTGCAGACAGCAGCAGCCACACAGATCCCCCAAGAGATCCACTTAGAGCAGACAGGAGAAAAGCCACGTACGTCTAAGGCACAGCCATGACCTTCCTAAGCTGCTGCTCCAGGTGCGCCGCCGCCTTCCAGCTTCTCCTTCTCAGACCAGCCATAGGAGCAGCAGGCAGGGGATGGAAAATCCGAGCCTCCTCCCACCCATGCCTGCCTCTCCCTGACTCGGGCAGGATATTTTTGTGTGAGTCCTTCCATCTGGCTGCCCATCCATCACTCGTGCCCGCAGTGCCCTTACATGGGCAAGGAAGCGCGGCCGCTGGCCGGAGGAAATCCTCGGTTCCCCAAAGTGACAGGCTGGATCCTTGTGCAAACATTTATCCAGATTTCCCACGAGGTAGGAAAGCGAAATTTAGGCTCTTTGTACCCTCTGGGTGCCAGAAATGTGTATTTACTCTCCAAACAAACTCTCAAGTGCTTTTACAATTAACCCTTTGCTTTCTGCCTGGGGGGGACTTTCAAGACCGTTGTCCCCTTATAAAGAGAGCCAGAAGGAAGCTCACAGACGTTCCCACACACATCTCCACACTCAGGAAACCGAGAAGATGGATTTTTCCTCTTTAACAGCTTTTAAACCAGCTCTAGTGAAGGGATAATTGAGCTTTCCACTTATTTCAGCAGGGTCAGCCCAGCTGAGGTCCCTTGAACATTTAGCAGGAGGCTCAGTGAACGTGTTCCACATCTTTGCTGCTCTATCCTGGCTCTCACATCCCTCACACACACCTCTGGTGACAGCTCTGCTTGTCTGCTGTCACACCCACAGCCCCACACCTGGAGGTGACAGAGAGGAGACAAGAGGATGGTGTCAGACTGCTGAGCCCTGGTCCGCCCGAGGGCTGTGCACAAACCCCACAGCAGCCTGGAGAGGAGAGGAGGGGAGGGAGAAACTCTGCTAGCAGGCAGAGGCTGAGAGACAGCAGGTGGGTAAATGGGGATGACCATCCCTTGCCAGGATTTGCGCCCCCAGCCCGGGCTGCACAAGAGGAAAGCAAACAAGAGATCAGCCCTGATGGTGCTCACTGTGCTCCTGCCCTTTCTCCTTAGCCTGTAAAAGCCCTTTTCTGCTTCTTCAGCTGATCAGCTCTGAAAAAGTGCATTAGGCACCAGTCTGCTCCGAGCTGGGGAAACTGCAGCTTGTTTAACATCTCCAGAAGGGCAGCAAAGGGCTGAGCACAAGGGCAGGCAAGACAAGCCATGGAAAGCAATGGCATTTCAACCTCTCCGGAGCCTGAGGGGGTTAGAAACACATCGAGCTGCAGAGCAATAATTAGGAAACCAAGTTCCTCTATCCAGATTGAAAGAGACAGGCAGGAGGATGTTTGGGCAAGGATTTTGTAGTGCATTAGATGAGGATAAATGACCCTGGGCAGGGCTGCAGTGCCAGTAATGAGGAGCAACTCCTCGTCTTCCCGTAAGCTTGGAGCTGGAAACCTCCAGGAGATGTCTCCAACCAGATCCCTGATCTTCACAGACACAATAACCTCCTCAAGGGTGTCATTTCTGCAGACTCAACAAGCACAGCTGCAAAATGAGGCAGTTTGAGGGCTGGGGAAAGCATCACCCTGCTGAGCCCAAAGTGGTGTTACCCAGAGTTGGGGGTCCTGAGGCACCACGGAGCCTTGGATGCGCTGGGCATCGTGTCACTGACAGAGAGAAGGTAATAACGGGGGTCTTGACCCTAAAAAAGCAATATTCGGGGATTTTATTAATTGCCCACTCAGTGGCAATGTACTGAGAGATAAAGAACAGACTGCTTCTTCTTTTTTTCATTCAGGTTTTTAGGAATAAAAAGATCTTTTCCCTAAATTATGGCAAGCAAATGAAGACATAGAAAATCCCAGCTGGGCAGCCCAGGGCACAAACCCAGCTAAGGTTCTTATCTGCCAAGCATGAATTGATGCACACAATTCATCTGTACACTACAGCTGGCATTTGATGAGTGTGACAGTCAGAAGAGCCATACTAGTAAATTTAATGACAATGACAATACACAGCATTCTTCAGGAAAAACTGGAATACTTCAGCAAGGACCACTTGTGAGAAACAGATGCTACTGCCAGGCACAAGAGGATGGTGGCTCTGAGTCCTGCTCACCTCAAGCAGCTCTTCCCCTCCCTCACACTGGACATTGTAACTCTGGCACAGAACCAGCCCAGAAATGGAGCAGGGGCTGGGCAGCACCTATGGGAATGTGCTTTTTTCCTGGGTGTATTTTAGCCCCTCGGCTTTGGGGGGCTCCGGGGCTCAGCCGAGCACTGCCTCACCCTCACACCCCGGAGCGCAGCCTCGGTCCGAGCTGGGCTCGGCAGAGGGATCAGCACGGACCCTCTTCCCATGCAAGAAGTGGCTGCTCGGGGGTCTCCAAGCGCCCCTTCCCCGTACACGGGCAGCTCCCGACCAGGGGCTGCGCCCACAGCGGCACCCGCAGGGACCCGGCCGGGCCTGGAAGTGCCGCAGAAACTTTCCTGCAGCCTCGGGGCACGGGGAGAGCGGCGGGGCTGGGGACGGGGGTCCCGCCGGCTGCCCCCGACAGGGGAAGGGGCTCCTCGGCCGCAGCGGGAGCTCCGCGCTCCAGCACGACGGCAGCCCCGGGGACCCTCCCCGGCCCCCGTGGTACCCGGTACCTGTGGGCGCTGCCATCGTCGTAGACGAAGGAGCTGTTGGTGTAGCACTCGGAGCAGACCGGCCGCCCCTCGGCCGGCCCCGCCGGTTTGTAGATCCCCTGCAGGCTCCGCTCCTCGCCCGAGAACGGCATCGGCGCGGCGGCGCGGGGGCCCGGAGCGGCCAGAGCATGGGAGCCCCGAGCTGCCGGGGGCACGGGCCGGGGGCTGCCGGCCTCGGGCAGAGCCAGCGCCGCCGTCCCGCTGCCGGGGCCGCTGCCGGGGCCGCTGCCGGGGCCGCTGCCGGCCGCCCATCACGGAGCGCCCCGCAGCCGCCGCCGCGGCAGCCCGCGGGCCGCTCCGGAGCTCCGCATGCCGGCACCGGGCGGCACCGCGGGGAGCCCGGCGGGGAGCGGCCGGCAACAGGTGCGGGATGCTCGGGGATGGGCGGGGATGGGCGAGGCGGGGCCGCTCCGGGAGGGGCCGGGCTCCGCCCAACGCGCACCGCCGGCCGCGCTCGCCTCCTCCCCCGGAGCTGCCCCCACCGGCCCCCGCCACCCCCGGGCTGGGGCAGCAGCCGGTGACCCCCCCGCCGTCCCCGTCCCTTCGCCTCTGGTCTCTGTCAGCACGACCTTTAGGTTGCTTGCTTTCTTTATTTTCCTTTTTCCTCTCCTTTCTCCTTTCCGTTTTCCTCTCCTTTTCCCCTATCTTTTCCCTGCCATTTCCTCTTCCCCTTTCCTTTCTCCTTTCGCTTTTTCCTTTCCTTTCTTCCTTTCCATTTCTATTTTTTCCCCCCTTTTCTTGTTTATTTCCTTTTCTTTTTTATTTGGTTGGATTATTTTTTTTCCCACTACCCACACAAATATTTGTATTGAGCGCTGCTGCGCCTCGGGGCTGTGCCGAAAGCAAACAGCGCGGCCAAGCCCCGGCAATTCCTGTGCCGTGCTGAGCGGCCGGGCCGGGAGCGTTGATCTTGCCGGGGAGCCCTGCTGCAATAACACGGCCCCGCTGGGGAATGGCCCCGAGCCCAGGGACAGCGTGGGCAGCCTGGAAACGAGCCAGCCGCCTCCAGGAAAGGGTTAACGGGGTGGGCTCCAAGGTGCCTTCCCTCCCCTCCAAGTTCAGCTCCGTGCGCCAGGAGGTGCCACCGGTAATGATGTGGCCAGATGGGAAGCGCCCCAAAATTGTGTCGCCTGGCGGGGAGCCAGGTGTGGGCGGCTGCAAAGGGAGCGGCTCCGAGCAGGGTCCCACCGAGCACCCCCGGCACACGGCAGGGGCGGCCCGGGGGTCGTTCTGCCCCTGCTCGGGTACACGCCTTCCCTTTTTGCTTCTTTTTCCATTTCCCTTTCCGAGCCCAGGCCGCTGTGCGGGCTCTGGGGGGTTCGCTGCGGTGCCACCCGTGGGCACTGGTGAGCAGATACCCCAAAAAAAGGAGCAGCTCCCACAGCAAGGCAGCGGCCACAGGGCCCCTTGTGCTTTGTGCAAAGCTCCCCTGCCAGCTCAGTCACCCAACACACCGCTTCAGTCACACCCGGGGGAAGGTGACACCTTCCACGCTGGGATCCCTCTGCTTCCAGAGCTCTGGTTTCTCTCCGGCAGCTCGCAGCCCCGCTGACCCCGGGGTACCCCACCCTCGCCCTCCGCATCCGCCGCTCCCGGGCTCGTGTGATCCATGGGCACACGCTGATCCCTCAGCCCCCGCTGTGCCACAGCCTCCGGATCCAGGGGGAAGTGCCCCCACTCGGATGCGCTGGGCTTTGCGCTTCTCTCCAGCACTGGAGACTTTGTTTCTCCCGCAGCATCTCTTCCTCCTCCTCTCTCTCCATATGGACTCTCCTACACCAGGAGTCATTGGAGAGAAAAGCAATTAATGCTCCCCGTGCAATCCGCCCGTGTGATGCTTCCCAAGCCTGCTCTCAGTAGGAAGGTTATTCTCCATTCACTAATTGCCTCACGTTATCTGGTGAAAGCGTTAACGTGCAGCTCCGGGAGGAGAGGGGTGGGTGGCACAGCAGCGTATTGACATGCTGGGTGATAACACAGGCGCGGGGGAGGAATTATTTAAAACACTTACAGTCAGATGCTGAGAGAAATGAAAAATGAAAGAGAAAGAGCCAGAAGAAGAGAACATTCCCATCCAAATGGGCTGGAGTTTGAACGGCAGAGTGTGGACTGGTTCCACCTGTCCCTGACACTGGAGCCACCCAAGCCCCACCGTGAGCAGGCTCAGGTCAGCACAGGGACAGGCTGGGCAATCTGGTGGTACCCTACCCGAGGAAAGAGCTCTTGTTCTGGGGACTGCTCCCAGCTGCAGCACAGAGCACCCCCTGCACCCCCAAAGCCAAGGGGCAAAGGCAGGGCAAGGCAGGACAGTGCTCTCAGCAAAGGCATCCTTCAGAATTTTGGGGGCACGGGGCTGAGCTGGTCCTTCCTGCCTCCAGCTGCAGCACTCCCCAAAATGCTATCGATGCCACAAGTCCTCGTTTCCCAGCAGACTTGGGCACAAAATACAATTAATAAGGATTTCAGGTACCTCCGACTGCAGCACCGTTCTCCTGACTCCCTCAGTCCCTCCAGCTCTGCCGGGGAGCCCCTTCAGCACCCCGACATTCCTGCACCCCGGAGCAGGAGAGCACAATTCCAAGGGGCTGGGCAGGGAATGAGCAGCACAGCCGGGAACGGGCACATCCCAAGATGCTGAGTGCCGTCTCCAAGGCCGGGTGCTGTGTGTGAGCATCTCTCCAGAGCAGAGCAGGGCTCGGGGAGAGGCCCAGGGGGCTCGTGGAGGGTTCCTGGGGAAGGAGAACCCCCAGGGATGAGTGCAGGGGAAGGCCCGGCTGCTCCGACAGATCCCAGCCCAGCTGCCCGAGGAGGGGCCTGGCAGGGGCAGGGACAGAAACTCTGCTGTTTCTGCGTCTGGGAGAACAATAAATAAATCCGTGGGAAGCAACAGCGGGATGAGTCAGAGGCGAGAGTGAGGGAAAGTCATCTTCTGCAGAGCACATCATCCGAGTCCAGCCATCCACAGGGCTCCAGGGATCCGCGTCACAGGGGTCCCTGTCCTGCTCCAGCCCCCCATAACCCCTGCCAGGATGGGGACAGCCCCACCAGAGGGAGCCTTGGCCGTGGCTGGGGGGCTGCAGCCCCTCCCCAGCCCTGGGGCACTGGTGGGAGCACAGCTGGATCCATCCAGCACCTGGAGAGGAAGGGCTGGGGCATCACTGAAGCCCCACGAGCTGCATCCAGCTCCTGTTTCCCCCACGGCCTTGGTCAAGCTTTGCCTTTTTGGGTGCATCACGCAGGTACCCCATCACCCCAGGGCAAGGAGGTGCCCAGGAGATCCTCCAGCCGAAATTTCTCCCAGGAGAAATGCCCCATGCAGGGCAGAGCAGCCACGGAGTCGGGAACAGCGACACCAGATCTGCTCCCAGCTGGAAATGTTGTCAGAGCGTGGACTGAATTTAATCAAAGCAGAGCCCGAGCTGAGACTCCAAGGCTGCGGATGTTGTGCGTGTCAAATGGATTTCATGTGAATCTCCATTTGCCAGGCACAAATACAGCCTGCAGGGAATGACAGGGCCAGGAAAAAGCACCAAAAAAACATCAAAAAAGCAACTCACATGGCACAGTCTAAGAATTAATAACAACAAGGCTGGTCCACTGCAAAATAAGCAACTTTTCTGTCAAGTTGACATCTTGGCAGGGAGAGCACTTGGGGAACCCACTAGGCCCTGTGGCCTCACAAGTCAGCATTTCACACAAGTTTAGGCTCTTTCCACTCAGCTCATGTTTAACTCAGAGATCCCAAGGCTGAATGCAGAACTGCAGAACACACAGGGGGCTGAGGCTGTCGTTATCCAGGAATACAGAGGTAGGGAATTGTCAAAGCTGTCATTAATCTCAAGGAGGAATAATCAAACATACCATAAAAAAGGAGAGAGCTCTGTAACTCCTAGACTGATGCCTGAGAAACAAAAAGAAGAATGCAGGAAACCTGGCTATAAAAACATGGTTTTAGTGTCATCAACTGAGCCATTAAATCAGGAGCAAAGACACCTTCATCTGCACATTGGGAACCACAGAGATGTTTGTCTGCTTGTCAGTGCTCAGCTTTGTCTGCACGGTTTTCAGGTTTCTACTTTTATTTAATACCCAAAGGGACACTGAATATCAAATAACAAGTGCAACATGCACTGTAGAACTCTTACAAAGCCTCTTCCATAATTTCCCAAGCCCCATGGAGAATGTGAGGTGAAGAACTGCCTGCAAGAGCTGAATCATGTCTTCAAGCACAAACATTGCTTTTAGGTGACTAAGATCTAAACAACCATCTTTATTTATTGCAACTGATGCTGTTATTAAAACCCAGACAGGTCCCCCTCGTGCTCTCAGGTCTGTGTGTGCTGCTGAAATTGCAAAAGGCAGGTTGGAATAAAGGGGATTCTTTGTGTAGCATCCAAAATTTGTTGGAAACCTGGGAGTGCTTTGTGTTCCCAGAGCATCCTGGCTGGGGTGACAAGGGGCACCTCTGAGCCCTAGAATCAGACAGGTGAATCCATGAGAGCACAGGGAATGCCTCGTGGAAAGGGAGGTTGTGCCAGGTGGGATCCACAGAGGGTTCTGAGCTGTCCCTGGAGCAGAAGGCAGCAAGTGAAAATTGGCAAACGTGCCTGTGGGAATGAACCTGGCTTTTGGGAAGAGCCCAGGAGCAGGGGCACCACGGTGGGCACAGAGAGGGCTGTCCACCCTCCTGAGAAGGACTTCTAGGGCAGGCTGAGCTCCAGCTTTCACATTTGAACAAATTTATATTGGGAAACCAAATTTTGACTGGATTTTCCCCATCAATCCCATCCATCCACCCTCCCCTCCTCCATCGCCTGAGCACGGTGCGTCATCCAAAGCCTTCGCATTTTCACAAAGTGAAGCTGAGCAGAACTGAGGGAAGCCAGGCTCTGCTCCCCCTTCCAAATGTTCCCAGCACTGGGAGGGAAGCCAGGAGACTTTAGGAGACTTTTTTAAGGAGCTGCAGGTTCTGCTGCTCCCCTGCAGCACCCACTGCCCACCCCGGGCTCCTCCTGCTCAACAGCATCTCCCACCACTCTCCTGGCAGCTCTGCTTTGATCTTTGGCTATCACAAAATACGTGCTCTCCAAGAAATCAAACCCAAACATCCTTCAGTCTGAACACTCACAGGTTTAGGACAGCTCAAGTTGCTCACGGAGTTACATCCCTGCTTCTGTATTGAGATTTGCTTGGACATAGAATTTAATGAAAATGTGAAAACATCTCACAGAAAGAAAATTCTAGCCCTGAGGCTCAGGAAAATCTTCTGTCCTGGGTGAGTGCCCAATTTACACCCCCAGGATTGTGCAGGGTCTCAGTGCAGCTGTAGGAACAGCATTTCCATCCCCACTGACCTGACTTCACCGTTCCAGGGCCCTGAATTCACTCCTCTCCAGGGAACTCTTGGATCTCCCTGGGAGTGAAGATTTCCCCAAAGGAGCTTCACTTCACCCTTCTGAGACTTGAGATGAGGTCACACATGAGCTGCTGGGTGTTGTGTTTGCCTGAAACCTGAGGTTAAAGGTGATGGAAGGATCACCCCCAGGCAAACTTCCTGGAGCTGAGGGACTCAGTTATTTCCCCTTCAGCAGTCTTTGCCTTGCTATTCCTCAGCTTTCTCCCAGTGGGACTCCACCAAGCTCTGTGGATAAATAAAAACCCACATCCAAGAGCTGCCTGTGCCCTGACTGGGGTTGGGGAGTGTTAATTTTATATATTTGGTATCAAAGTTGCTGCTGCCACCACAGAGCAGTGCTAAAGGAATGGTTTCAGCAGTGCTGCCAGCACCACGCTGGGCCTAATTGCACCAGGGATGATACACATGTGGGGCTTATTATTATCATTATTTTATTATTATAAATATATTCAAATTTTAATGTAAGAGGTTTTAAATGCTGGCATTTATTTGCTGATTAAATGATTCAGCTGGAGACAGAATATCTTCAAAGAAGGAATTTTTTTTCCCCCAGAATGGGTAACTGGAGTTGCAGGGCTGTATTACTGTACATGAAAAATATTTCCTTATTAGCCTTTTATTTCAGGGCTCACATTTAACTGACACTTCCCATGCTGACAGCTCACCCAGCTTCAAAGCAAAGAACTTCTGTGAGGATTGCAGAGTGTGAGGCTGGGCCAGATGAGGCTGTAGCCCAGCTGACACACAAGCCCTGGGGAAGGAGCTTTCCCTATTTTTGGAGAGCCTGAAGCAGAAATCCACACTGGGACTTGCACACTGTGAATGTTTTGGGGTTTTTCAGTGGGGTGAGATGCACTTCCAAGCTGTGAGCAGATTTTGGGAACCTGGTTTCTTCTGTAATTCCTCTGTTCCCTCTATCAACACAGCTGGGAGAGCTGAGCAGCTCAGCCAGAGCTGGGGATTAACCCTGGCCCCCTCAAGGCAGAAATCAAAGCTCTTCTCCATGTCCCTGGGACATTGGGCTAATCCAGGCTGCCCTAAGGATGCTGCAGGGAGCCTTGCAATGGTCCAGCCAAGACAAACCAGAGCAGTGCTATGTTCTCCTCTCACCCAAGGATGCAGAACAGAAACGCACCCTGACCTCTGAGAAATCTTAAAATGAAAAAGAAATCCTGATCTCCCTGCTCTCCCAGGGAGGCTGGAGTTCCCACACAGCCAGCACGTCCCACCTCAACCCACCCTCAGACAGCAGCGCTGCCATCACCCAACCCTTCCCTGCCCTCCCAGGGCGCTGCTGGGGACCCACAAGCCCCTCTCCCCTCAGTGCTCCCCAGCCCCACTGCCAAAGCCAACTCTCCCCCTGCTGACAGCTCCATCCTGTTTGTGGTGTCTTTGGCACTTGCCCCTGCAGCACTTCCAGGTCCCCGTGGCTCCCCAGCCCCGTCAGCTCCGGCACAGCCGGGACTGAGCCAACAGCAACACGGGGAGCAGCCCAGGCCAGAGCCTGCCCAGGCCACAGCTCCGTGTGCTGGAGCCAGCCTGGCCCAGCAGCACACACTTGGGGTGTCCTCCAGCACCCCACACACGGCAAACCCACGAGTTCACACCCCAAAGCTCCAGCTGAGGAGATGCAGAGCGCTCAGCGACTGCCCCAGACTGCGGGACCGACACCACAATGGCACAGCTCTGAAAACACAGCCCCCAGGGCCAGCAGCAAAGCAGCAGATCAAGGACAGACTCAACAGTACCAGGGATTCCTGTGACCAAGTGAGCCCCAGCATTTGCTTCACTTATTTCTCAGAGTGCCAGAAATTAATAAAGGGAAAGGCCAGGGTTTTGTTTGCTTTGTGTTTTATGTGGCTGCAACACGATCAGCCCCGGGGATCATCTTTCCTGCGCCCAGGCAGGTGAGGTGGGAGCCAGAGGCTGCAGGCACCGGGCAGTAACTGGATCCTGCAGACCCAGATACAGCCACAGCCAGGAGAAACTGCCCAGAGAGCCCCTGCTGCAGGGACAGCTCCCAGCACCATGCAGGTAAGTGCTGCAGCCTCTTACAGCTTTCACAGGCTTGGGGTTGGAAGGGACCTTAAAGACCATCTCACCCCACGCCCTGCCATGGGCAGGGACACCTTCCACTTCCCCATGTTGCTCCCATCCAACCCAGCCTTTCCCTTTGGATTCTAACCCTGACAGCTTTCATAGGGCAGTGTCAGGCCAAGTACCCAAAGTTCTTCAAGGACATATTAAGGCCTTCAGTAACAAGAAAAATTTTTCATAAAAATTATGAAAAATTACTCATAGCAAGTCATTCTTCAGTATTTTCCACACATGGATGCACAGAAAGCTTTCAATATGGTACTGTCCTTCTCAGTTTGGGGTGTCACTGTGCCACAAGTAGATTCCTTAAGTTTCTAGGGAAAAAAAAAGCCTCACACTCATAATACAAAGACCAGAAAGGTTTAAAAAGTTGTGATTGCTTTGCATGGATATATTGTAAAATGAGGGAAAGCCTTTTGGTTTGAGAGGCAAGAGAATTCAGTGTCCATGTTCCTGTTCCCCAGCTGACCCTCTGCAGGCTCCGCACACACCAGTGGTGCTTCATCCTCTTCAATGTCTTGCTTTTCCACATGCTGCTTTTTGGGGCAGATTTACTGGAGCAGTACTTCCTGCATTCCCTGCCTCTGTCATACACCGATGCCAAGGCTCTGGAGATCAGGGAGAGGGCCAGGAAGCTGGATCTGGATGCTCTGAAGGCCAACCTCTCTCACACCAGCAGCAGTGCAGTGACTTGCTCCAATCAAGAGGTGTTTCTGCTCATTGTTGTCTGCAGCAGCCCAGAAAACAGGACAAGGCGCAACGTGATCAGGCAGACCTGGGGCAACGCGACAGGCTCCAGGGGTTACAGCGTCCTGACTCTGTTTGCTGTAGGAAAGGCAGCTGCAGCAAGCACCCAGCTGGAGATCAATGAAGAGGCTGAAAAGCACCGAGACATTATTGAAGGCAGTTTCATCGATTCCCCCCAGACGCAGACACAGAAGATGCTGATGAGCATGGAGTGGACGGTGACTTTCTGTCCCCGTGCCAGGTACATCCTTCACACAGCCCAGGATGTGTTTGTGGGTGTTGCCAGCCTGGCTGGGTACCTGCTGAGCTTAACCCAGCTGGAGGACATCTACCTTGGGAGGGTGGTTCATCACGGAGTGCCCGACAGGGACCCCCAGAGCCCCGGCTTTGTCCCCATCCATCAATACCCCGAGGAGTTCTACCCGGATTTCTGCCACGGCAGCGCTTTCCTCATGTCCCAGGACGTGGCTCGCAAGGTTTATGTGGCTGCCAGGGAGGTGCCCCTGGCAGTGCCCCCAGCTGCTTTTGTAGGGATCTGTGCTCAAAGAGCTGGCATCACTGCCAGGCACAGCTCCCGCTTTGCTGGGGAGAAGCACATCAGCTACAATCGATGCTGCTATAAATTCATTTTCACCTCCTCTGACATGAGAGAGGACGAGCTATTTCAAGACTGGAAGGAAACAAGCAATGGGGAAGATTGTTCCTTACTGGAAACCTACTACAGCCTGGTGTCCTGCAAGGTTCTGACCTACATTGATAAGTTCAAACAGTTCAACTTGGATAGGATAAAAAATGAGCTCCTTCATTTTGTCAATTAATGTTTAACTTCTGCAAAAAGAGGCTGAATTTTCTTTCATCAGCTGTGTTATCCAGTTAACATTCAGTACTGAGGATCCCCTCCCAAAGTTTGCTCTTTTCCCTTCAGCAGCAGATGAATTCTCACTGTTACAGAGTGACAGAGCAGAACTGGATGTACTCTGCCTCTGTAAGTACCTACAAGTGCATGCATGGAAGTAAAAAACAGTATTCCAACAGACTTTGTCTATATCCAGGGTTTTTCAGACTTTTGAGTCTTCAAAACTGTTTTATGTGAGTGAGGCATCACCTACCTCCAAAGAATTCTGTAACAAAGGGGAAGCTTTCCATCCACAAAAGGAGCTGCTTCTGGGCAGGCTGAGAGAAACAGAGCAGCTCCAGCAGGAACAGACACTGAGCCATCGTGGAAATTCCTCAAGTAATGCTGCTTGTTAACATCCATCAAATGACAAGGTTTGGTTTGGGGTTTTTTGGTTTCTAAACCAAATGTTCAGCATGTTACCTCAACTCTCCAGCATTCCACTTCGTGTTTTTAACTCAGTTATCTCCACCTGTTACTTTAAAGGGGGATGACAAAAACAACACACTCCAATTTTGTCATTTATATCAGATACAGCAGCAGCAGCATGTAATCCATATGGCAATGTACAGCATGGGCAGGGAACTGCATCTGAGTAATAAGGGGAAAGTGATCAATTAATCAATCAACACTGAGCTCAAAGCTCAACAAAATAAAGCATATGTGTATACATAAAAAAATCCCCTTGTTTGGCATCTCTGCACATTCTAAAATATTGTCTTTGGCAAGTGTGCCATGCAAAGCAGATGCTAAATACTCAGCACACAGAGTAGCTTTCAAAAGCACCAGCTGAAAACACACATGGAAGAGGCTCATGAATTGCAGAGCAGGTTTATATATTGATTTATTTTACTGACATTTCAGCATATGGCTCATACAGAGCCACCAGAACACAAAGCCACCTAAAATAACAGAGCTGAACTGCCCAGAACAAGTGCAAGCTAAGGACTTCTACACTTTTGATTTCCTCTGATGTGTTTGCTGGATGCAGGATTCATGAAGCCCCCGTGCTCTCTCCAGTCACAAGACACATTTCTCACTGGCAGATGTTTATTGGGCACATTTAGGATAAAAGCAGCAGCACTGGGATGTAGGATGACAACTTGGAGACATCTTGGGTGGTGAGAAACAAGGCACTTCACCTGCTTTTAGACAGCTTAGCAAACATTAAGGGATCTCCCCCAGCTCCTCTGAGCCCACCTGGACTCCTGGGCGGCAATTTTTGGCAGCAATGCCAGCTGCACCTCCAGCTACCACAGGTAAAACCAGAGTTCCTGCAGGACAGGATCCTCCTGCTTCCCCTGGCAGCACAGGGACATGGGGTCAGTGCTTCCCACAGTTACACCTGGCTGACACATTACTAAAATGAGCCCCAAAGCAGTAATTAAATGTTTTATTTTGCTCCCCCTTAACAAAAAGAATACAAGGCTTTGATAGAAAGTCCCCTGTGGTCTCTGTTTATGGGCAAAGGCATGTCCCATGTCACTGGAGTGCCCAGCCACTCCTGATAGCTTCAAAAGAAGATTCCAACTTCCTAAGACGCCACATTTCCATACTCCCAGTACATTCACTCCCTTCAACACAAGAGCTCCATGTTCTTACCCCTTTTAGTCTAACTCAGGTAACTAAAATACCACATTTCTTTAAATAATACTTTAAAAAAAAAGTATTTCTGTTAAAAAATAGTGTAAACAATTCAAGATTTGGTTCTGAAGTAGCCTTGTAGTGCTCCAGCCACTAAACTGAGCTGCCACCCCACAGCACAGCCAAGAAGGGAGACAAAGCTCCCAGGTGGCTTTGATCCCTACAGAGTGCATTGATTTGTTTTTAAAAGGGTAAAAACTTCTTTTTTTTTAATCCTCAGCAGAAAATGTAAACAATATTTAGGATTATTTATTCCAGCAAGATTCACATCCAGCAGGCTGAACACAAGAGAATCCAATCCATACTCCCTCGTGGACAGTCACTGGCTTATTCAGCAACAGGATTCTGACAGAACAGTGTTCCATGCAAGTGCCAACTTTGGCAGGTAAAAAAATGAATTAAAAAATAATAGAAATTATGGCAGCATCTGAGGTTACAAAACTTGAGGTGTTTTGGTGTTTTTTTTAACTGAACTGTAACCTACTGAGAAAACACAACAGAAATTCCAAACCAAAGAACAATTCAAACAAACACTTATAAATCCTGCCAAATAAAACACAATCAGCAGCTGCTAAGTGCTCACCTGGGTTACCTGTACCATGAAGCATACAGGGAACTTCTGCCATGACATTTTAGGGGGAAATATCAAACAGCCTTTAATTTGCTCTGCTGACTCATTTCAAATAGAGCCAAAATATCTTCACGTTCCTTTAAAGAGACAACCTCCAGTGTGGAGAGTTTTTACACCTTTGTACCTCAACACCTGTGAAAGGACTGTGTTCTGCAGGAAGGGGACTCCAGACACCAAGGACATTATTCTGCTCCTTCCACAGCTGTAGTAGAAACTGCTTTAACATAATAGGGGCCCTCATGCAGGTAAGCCCTGAGCCTCAGGTAGTACTGATTGCCAAAGATCTCCGCAATGGTTTTGGAGTTCACCAGGGCCTTCACCAGTTCGTATTTAGCATCCTTAGAAGCTTTGTCAGGCTCCACAGATCTGTCCACAACGTACTCCACAAACCCTGGGCTGTTCACCATCAGCTTCTGGGCCCATGGTTGATTTGCAATGGCCTGAACAGGAAGACAGAAGATGTGAGAGAGAGGGAAAACATTATAAAACCCCAGAAAAGCAGTTACACAGTAGGGTTTTTGGTACGTGGACAAGGAACAGGAAAAATTAAATCAGATACAAAACCACCACTCAAATCAAGCAGCAGGGTTTAGCACTGGAGAACAAGTAGAGCTCAATGCTTATCCTCAAAGTTTTGAGGGAATTATCACAGCAGTGCCTCTGGTATAGAAGCAGAGCTTAGAGCACAGCTCTTGCCTTTTTTTCCGTCTCCAATTTATGAGAAAATTAGCATTACAGACAGGATGTGTCTGCTGCATTATTTACATGGGGAAGCCAAGTGGGGCATGAGGAAAAAGGCCTTTTTCTTACTACTTCTGGGCTTTAACAAAAAATTTATGGTATTCCCTTCAAAGAAATAAATAAATCTGAGACTGAATGGCAACACAAGTCACTCCCTGATGTTGAAAACCAAAAGCACTCACAGTAAATACACGCAAAGCCCCGCAGTGGAGATCAGGGAATGGCTGAGTACTGATGCTCCTGAACAGCTCCAGGGGTTGGCTGGACAGGGATGTGAACCAGGATTCAGTCATTCTTAAAAGGTCTTCTGTCTGCTGGTCTGGCTACGTAAATCACAAAAATTAAAGAGTTTGATCAGGATTGTGAAAAGCTTTCAGGTTCCAGGATGTGCTCAAATGGTTTAATCACCCATTCAGAGTTCCACTGGTAACCCAGATCCCAAAGACCACAGGGACTGGAGCAGTCTGCCCCCATCCTGGTGAGCACAAGGACATGAACCTGTTTACTCTCATTCCCTCATCAATGAAGCCTTGACTTCATCTTTTATTAACATTTCAGAACACCTGGCTCCTTACAAACAAACTCAAACCTTTAAGCAAATCAATCATGGAATTTCAAAACAGTAAATCAATGACTCAGAACCCTGAAAGCACCACTGCTACCCAGCCTAGAGGCTGTAAAATGTGTCCTCACAATTCCTCAGGTGTGTGATGATTTCACTCTTGGAGATTTAAAGAAAAAACAAAGACAAAAACTCCAACTTACAGGCAAGTAAAGCAGAGATGAAATCGCATCCAAGCACCGAAGCCGTAACTCAGTGGGGGCATTCTTGGCCTGGTGCCCTATTTTGCTTAAGAGATTTTGAAATCTACTTCCTTTCAAAACAAAAACAAAGTGCTTTTAATTAACTCAGCCAGATCTCTACAGGAATACAGTTACCATCAGCTACATTATAAATGTATTCATTAGATAAGTGAATACATTTTTCAATTCCTTTCTGTATCACCCCAAACCAATTCACTCTTATATTATAATGAAAAGGTTTTAGTAAAGAAAAAAAGAAAAGAAAAATACTAACTAGCTTTCTGTAAAACCTGTTTGCCTTCCATATTTGATCCCAGGATTCCCAGTGTGTCCACAGCCACTCCAATCATGGTGGGATCCTGACTTTCTGCCATTTCAAAGACTTTTTCCATAAAGACAGGGTAGCGCTCACAGATCTGCTGGGGACTGTCCACAACAGCCAGATTGCCAAAAAATTTAACAAATCCTGAGAAAACAAGACCAAAAAAAGCTTTGAGTGGAAGAACAGTAACTTCAGCAATGGCAAAATTAAATGGACATTTATGTGAGACTGATTTGTTCCTAAACATGTGTTATTAAGTCTGAATAGTGTTGGTAAAAAGCTCAAAATAAGACAGAACTAAGCAACAAGCCAAATATTTTGACTGTTGCTTAATTCATGATGTTTGTATTCCTAAAAAAGGCTACAATAACACAAACTTTAAAGCTACAGCACAGCCTGTCCAGATCTTACCACTCTTACTGAGGAACATCCTTTGTGTGTCAGACTGTCCTTCAGCATTTTTGAAATATCCAATATTTTACATATCCGATCTAATATTCAAAATTTCCCCCTGAGCTTTCAACAGAGAGGCTTAACAGTGCTGCCAATTGAACTCATCACCAAAGCAAGCAGCAAAGCCTGGAAAGAAGGAATGCATGGTGTCACCTGGCAGATAGAAGCTGGAGAAGGGATCTGAGTCTGCCCCCAGGATGATGTTGGAGATTTTGTCGATGACTCCTTGCTGAGCCAGGTACTGCCGCCCGTGGGGGGTGTGGGCCAGCGAGGTCACCATCTCTATGCACGTGGCTCTGCAACACACATGGTTATTTCAGTTTAGAGGTGGGGCTTGAAGCACTCAGTGATTAAGAAAAAGAAATCACATCCGTAAGATGAAATCCTAGCAAAAAAAAGCCAAATGGCCCCAATTGTTCAAGCTTCTCTGAGCTCATTCAGCTCCTCAGATTTGTAAAAGAATTTAAAGTGTTTCTATTGCAGCCAAATGTGGTAATTATTACTCCAGCTTGGTCCTCAGATTAAGGTATAAAGCATTTGACACTCAGGACAGTTTAAGAAGAGGCAGATGAAGTGTTTTTCTGAAAAGAGTTTTACAAGAAACACACACAAACACATTTATCAGAGTTTGAACAATGGTGGAAATCTCCTTGGCAAACTCACCAACGTACCTGACCAGCACATCCTCTCCAGTCAGCTCCCCAATTAACTCAGGGATTAGCCCACTGCTTGCACAGTAATTCAGAGACTCTGCTGACACTGATGAAATCTCCACAATTAACTAAAGAAAAACAAAAAGGACAGTTTATAAAAACATTCTCATAATTCACAGCAACAGCCAAATACATCTTATGGTGCTAATTAGCCCTACATATATTAAATATGGAATTAATCACATTTTTATCATTAACCCAAGTGTTTGCCTGAAGCAACTTCATAAGGAGTTCCAAGTTTACAGCACATGATTTTGATCTCTACTCACAATCAGCTCTTCCTGTGCTATCCCCATTAAGCTCTAGAATGGCTAAATTGTGTTATTTCTCCTTTGCCAAACATCTCTAGACTGGCAGTTGGCATCTCTCCAAAACCTTCAGCAGCACTTCACATCCAGAAGTTAAGAGGCTACAGTTAACTATTTTACTTTTATTTTCAGAGAAACAAACATTTTCTGGTGTTTTTAGTAATTCTGTGTAGCCCTTCCAACACCTTAGGCACTACAAGTTAGAAAATAAACAGTAATCCACACTTTTATACCAAAAAATGGGAAAGAGAAGTTATGACATCATGAAAGCTCACACTGCTGTAATCTTCCTACTCCTTTCTAGTTTTGATAAAACACAGATGTGAAGGGAAGTGTGTAAAACAGTGAGAAACAGTAATTTAAAAGCCATAAACCCCAGGCTGAGAGTCAGGAGCACCAGAGAACGTCCCCACCTCATAGACCCTGTACCGAACAACGTCACTCGTGGCCATGACATTCCTCAGGTCACTCAACAAACTGCTCCCAAACAGAGCCTCCAAACCCTCCTTGCTCTGGGCTATTCTTGACAGAGATTTAATGGCCTGCAAGCAAAAACAAGAGCTTATTACTAAAAAGAAACAAAACCACGCAGAGAAGAAAATCTAAGATTACCAGGTTTAGCTGCAATGTTCTTGATTAACTTATTAATTATAGCTATACACTTAATTTTAATTATAATTCACTGATTATTTCACTCATTATTGTCATCCAGCCACCTCAGCTTGCAGAGGAATGGGACAATAAAGCCATGTTTACCTCTTTGGCCACTGCTATTTTCTCCCCACCAATGCAGTTTATGATGTGCCGTAACAGCTCGGGGCTGTGGAGAATTTCTGTGACAGCAGCTGAGTCTTCAACAATCCTCCCAACCTGAGCAAAGAGTTACAGAAAATAACTTTAGAACAATTTTTTTTTTCCCCACAGCCTGCTTGGTGTTTCCACAATAGTTTAAAGTATCCTGAATATCAAAATGTTGCTGCTTTTAATTCTTACATCGCCTGCTGTCAGTGCTGGCACAGAAAGCATTAACTGAGACACGTGGCAGAAATTTTATTCACAAGCTGCTTTTGTCAGGACATAGTTTTGGATATTACTATTGACATATCATAAAGCATTATATGCACACTGCACAGTAATTATCCCAAATGGCACGAGCGAAGAAGGACACAATTCCTGCTTTTATCACAAACTGAGGCAGGAAGGAGCAGATGGGGACTAAGCCAGAGTTCAGCACAGAGCTCTGTCCCCTCCTCCTGGAGGAAACTGTACCTGGGACATGGTGAGGATCTTCACGGAGTCGTCGGGGTGGAAAAGGCCCTTCTGCAGCTCTTCCCTGAGGTTCTGGATCACGTAAAGGGGGTCCAGGGCCTGCAGGAGCCTCTCCAGGATGGAAACACACGCCGACACCTGTTCGCTGGGCGGGACGGAGAGAAAACCGAGCCCTTGAGGAAAGGGAACCCGCTGTGCCACCTCCCGCCCCGCAAGAGGGCAGGGAATGAGCCGGGAAGGCGGCAGGAGCCCCCCGCTCGGGAAACAGCAGCGGGGCCGCTCAGGCCCGCGGCACCGCGCCGGAGCTCACCGGTCATTGACGGCGAGGAGGCCGAAGAGCGCCCCCAAGTGGTGCTCGCCGAGGCGGGGGCGGAGGGTGGCGGGCGGCACGGCCTCCAGGGCGACCCGCAGGGCCCGCAGCTCCTCCAGCGCCGCGTCCCGCCGCGCCGCCCGCTCCAGCAGCTCCGCCGCCGCCTCCGCCATCTTGGCCGCCGCCGCCTCCGCCATCTCCCGGGAGTCTCGCGAGAACTCGCGTCGCCTGTAGCAACAGCCGGGCAGAAATCTCGCGAGAATTCGGGTAGCCCTTAGCAACCGCCGCGCCGTTGCTAAGGGCGTCCTTTGCTTCCGGCGCAATGTAAACAAAATGTCCGCGCGCCACGCCCCCCTCGGCCCCGCCCCACTAGCACGAGGGGGCGCGGCCCCGGCTATGGTGGGCGTGGTCCCGGTGATGGTGGGCGTGGTCCCGGTAATGAAGGCGTGGTGTCCAGCTAATGAAGGGGCGTGGTCCCGGTAATGAAGGCGTGGTCCCGGCAATGAAGGGGCGTGTCCCGTTGGGGGCGTGGCGGGTCTCGATCCCCTGAGGGGAGCGCGGGGGTCGGTGCACGGCGTCGCTGTTTTTTGGGAAAAATGGGATAAACGGTGTTTATCTGGGCTCGGGAAGGGAAAGTGCTGATCCCGGAGAGCAGGAACAGCCGGTCCCAGCCCGGTGTTTGCCCGGAGCAGCTCCCTGGGCTCCGTCACCCCCTCATGTCTTCAAGCTGAATTTTCTCACCTTTTGCAAACAAAATGATGCGGTCAGAGAACTTGTACAACTTTGTGCTTCCAGCTCTGCCAAAGGCTACATCCCCCGAATAAATAAACAACAGGCGGGTTCGGGTGTTCTGCAGGCTGGCAAGGGATGAATTCTCCCGGCAGGTTTTGGGAACAGACAGGGGGACAGTGAAATGTTAGGGGTTTTTAAAAGGGGTTACGGCTCCTCTGCCCCGCGTCCCTTACAGGAGATTTTGGGTACAAACACGCCAGGATTCAGCACCTGCCCGGTGCTTTCTGTCCAAAGAGCCCCAAGCTGATGAAATCTGAGAAAACGACAGGTTTATAGACAGAAATCGAAGCAAAGGTGAGAAATGGAGTCAGCAGGTCTGAGAGCTCCGGGGAGGGCACTGGAGGGTTCCAGCGCCTGTCCTGGAGGGAGAGCCTGGAAATGGCAGCGGAGGCTGCTGCGGGCAGCCCGGTACCAGCACCGGGGTGTCTGACCCCGCTCCTGGGGTGCCCACCCCCGGTATTTGTCCCGCAGCTCTGCAGGTCGGGCTGCGCTGCCAGGAGGGGACACCGCGCTGCCCCTCGGCCCAGGGCGGGCGGGCACCAGCCGGGGAGGCAGAGAGGAGGAGGAGGAGGAGATGGGGAGGAGGAGCCAGTGCCGCCGGGCCGGGCAGCGCTCCCGGCTCGGGCAGAGCAGGTGGAGGGGCCGCAGGACATGGAGGGGCTGAGCCAGCGCTGCCCGCTGCCCCCCGCTGCCCAGGGCTGCCCCCGGCCCGGCCGCGGCACCGTGCTGCTGGTGAGTGGGGCTCGGGCTGGATGGACACGGGGCTGGGATGGGAATGGACATGGGGCTGGATGGACACAGGGCTGGGATAGGGATGGACACGGGGATGGGATGAGAATGGACACAGGAATGGGATGGACACAGGGATGGATGGGGATGGACACACAGCTGGGACAGACACAGGGCTGGGATGGACACAGGGCTGGAATGGACACGGGGATGGGATGGACACAGGGCTGGGATGGGAATGGACACAGGGCTGGGATGGACACGGAGATGGGACAGACACACGGCTGGGATGGACACAGGGCTGGGATGGACATGGGGATGGGATGGACACAGGGCTGGGATGGGAATGGACATGGGGCTGGGACGGACGCACAGCTGGGATGGACACAGGGCTGGGATGGACACAGGGCTGGGATGGACATGGGGATGGGATGGACACAGGGCTGGGATGGGAATGGACATGGGGCTGGGACGGACGCACAGCTGGGATGGACACAGGGCTGGGATGGACACAGGGCTGGGATGGACATGGGGATGGGATGGACACAGGGCTGGGATGGGAATGGACACAGGGCTGGGATGGACACACAGCTGGGATGGACACAGGGCTGGGATGGACACGTGGCTGGAACGGGGATGCAGGACAAGGGATACTGGGGAGCACAACAGACACCAACCCACACCAAGCAATTGTGGAAATATCTGTCTGTATCTTTGTTAGCAAACCTCTCCCCAAAACCATCGTGCACGAGGGGTCAGCTCCCTGTATCTGCTGGGAGAGAAGCAAATTTTCAAGTTTTTTACACTCAGCATCACCACAAGTTGTGTTCAGGTGGTGCTGTTCAGCTGGGGCTTTTTAACAGAATCTCATCAAAACTACACAAAAAGTCCTAGCATGGTGATTCTAAACCTAAAAGCTGTTTTTAGTTCACCAAAGCCAGAGGAAGTGCTGCAGAAATCTGAGTCTCTGCACTAAAACCTGACATTTTGCTGCACAGTGGTTTTCAGTGAAGTTCTTAAATCCTCACAGGGGTGTTTTCAGTTTTGTTCACTTCAGTATTTTGGCAATCATTAATTTAATTGGTTTATCAGGTGGGAATCCTGACGTTTCACTCCTCTTTTGCACCATCCCTTGGCAAATACAATTATTCTGGAAAAAAAGGGGGAATCTTCCTTTTCATAAACAAAAAAAAAAAAAAAGAGAGAAACACCAGAAAAAAACATGGTGTTCATGTTTGTACTAATATTCAATCACAAGTGATCCTGGGGATTTCCTCATCACATGCACGGACATCTTACAAGAAGATTAATGATCAACAGGCTGAACAGGTTGGATGTTTGTTTTTTTCCAGAGCAAGGAGCATGATTACATTTTAATCTGGAAAAATAGGTACGCCAGCACATCTCTGTTCAGCTTGTAACTAACTGAGTAGCTTCTGGGATTTATTGTATATTTGTTAAATGGCTTAGTGGGAAAAAAAAGCACAGAAGGAGCTCTAAAAATTATGATGAGAAGTCTTGTGGTAACAAAGAATATTTCCTCAAATGGACTGGGAAAGAAGAGACAAGCAATACAGCACATCAGTCATTTTCCAAATGGGAAGGAGCTCCTGGCTTTGTGGTGACAAGAGAGATTTTTAATTCAATTAAAAAATAAAATTTAAAAAAAAAAGTGAGAGATTTCTACATTAGTGCTTTAATGGCAAGTTTTTCAGAGGACAAAGAAAGGTAGCAATAAGGGGGAAAAAGAATATATTCTTAGTCTTCTAAGCATTTTTTAATCACTGTTGCTGAAACAGGGCCAGATGCTGTTTATGTCAAAACCAAAACAAAAGACAAAGGGAAGGCGCTGCAGCCCAGAATGGCACCGTCCTTCAGCTGCTGCTCAGCACTCCAAACTAACCTCCCCATTCCAGCAGCATCCTTGCTGGGATGATGGGTGTATTTTTGGGAGGCTGTTGATGGTGTGTGAGCACAAACAGCTGTGAAGGGCCTTTCCAGGAGCAGCAGCTCGTGCACAGCAAACCCCACTTGCTGCTGCTGCTCTGGCAGGCCACGGGCAGAGCCTTGGTGTCTGTGCAGCCCTGGGCTGTGTACATTGACATTTCTGTGCCCCACAGGACCCTGATTCGCTGTGCTTTTAGTAACAGACAATTGAGATGAGATGAATTTCAAACCTGCCTTGAAATGGGGCTGTGATGCTGGAGTGTGTGCTGGGTGGGGTGCACAGAGCCGTGGCAGAGGAGAATGACCTGACAGGGCAGGATGGAAATTCTCCAGGTCCTGGCACCTAATCTGTTTCCCATGGACAAATCGCTGTCATCCTGCTCTCCCCCTGCCCACATCCCCAGGGAGGCAGAGGGTCCTGTCCCCTCGTTTCCCAGAGGGATGGGCACACCTCACCCGTGGCTAAAGGATGGCTACAGACGTGTCCTGAGCAGCAGAGATGTGCTGGGTGTGGGAGCCATTCCTTTCTTGCTCTTTTTTGCACTATAAACCAAGACATTCCATGTCTTACCCCCTTATTCTTCTTCAGAAAACCAGTCCTGGCTGCTGTGCTTGGGTGGTGGGGTCTGTAACCCCTGTTAGTCTGGGGCTGACCTCCCACAGTCAAGGCCTGGGCCCCCGTGGGCTGATACAGCCTCAAAACCTCCCCTCTCCTGCCCTAAACATGAGATTCCCCTCTTGGAGGGGAATGAATCCCCCTAGGAGCAGGTTCTCACCTTCCTTTAATTTACCTGCAATGTTGAGAGAAGCCTGGAAATGTCCCTCAAGTCACGGACAATGTAAATGCTGTTTTCCAAAGTGCAGTATTTCACCTCCCTGGTGTTCTCTCCGAGGTGCTGACGCTGCTGGTGCTCATGTACCCCCTGCTCCGGGGTCTGGCTCTGCACCTGCACTCTGCTCTCACCGGCAGCTACATCCCAGGGACACATTCCATCGCCTTCGTCAACTGCCTCAACGAGCAGATCGCCAAGGACATCGCCAGGTACGGGGATGCTTCCCTTCCTTCTCTGCTTGAGGGGTTCCAAAGCTGGAATAAAGCTGAATATTTCCTTGTCCCTCTGTACTTTGCATCTTTAGGGGGACAGAGCAGCTGTGGGTGCCCCTTCCCTGGAAGTGTCTGAGGCCAGGCTGGATGGGGCTTGGAGCAGCCTGGGATAGTGGAAGTTGTCCCTGCTCGTGGCAGGGGATGGAGTGACATTCAATGTCCCTCCCACCCCAAACCATTCTGGGAATTTTTGATACCCAAGCAATGCTCCTTTCCAGTGACTCTGTGTCACAACCCCCTTGCCAGGAGCTGCTCTGTCCCAGGAAAGCTGACATTTGCCTCTGAAGTCAATGCCATGGTAACAGCAAGTAATTCTCAATTTATTTCACTGCCTTGCATTTTCAAGACCCATTTTCATGACCCTGAATTTCTGGGTTCTCAGATGGATTAAGCTCCAACCTGATGTTCTCTGATCTGCCAGAGTCTTTATTCCTCCCTAGAACAACACAGACAACAAAATGCCAGGAGGGATATTTATAGAGAGGGACAAAGCACAGGGCTCTGACATGAAAATAAAGCAAGTATGAAAGGGGTCCACAACAAACACTTGTGAAGTTCCACTCTGCTCACCAGGCAAACTTCAGAGAATGAGGGCTTTTCCTCGATTTTTTTCCTTCTTCTATTTTAATGTATGAGATACTTTGCAGGCAGAGATTTTTTCACACATCTGTCAGTCCCTGACTCAATGGATGGTCTGTTCAAAGAACTGAACCCGTGTTGACTGGGGAAGTGTTTATGATGGACCGTGAAGTTTCCTGCAACACCTCCTGCGCTGTTTTCCTGCTGCTCTGCTGCTGCCAAAACCCCTCCATCTCCAGCAAAGTGCTCCCAAACATGTTCAGGAACTGACAGGCTACTGAAAGAGAGTTTGTGTCACCTTAAATACTGCAACTGTGTTAAGAAATTCAAATAGAATTATGTCTGTGCTGCTCGATGTCTCCTAAAAAAAAAGGAGCAACTGTACCTGGTGAAAAGAGCCTCAGTTCTTAAAAATGCCTCATCTTAACAGCTTTGCAAATGCTTTCCACACTTTGTTCCTCATCTTGCAGGGAAGGGAGAGGAGATAAATCATTCCCTCTCGCTGAGATATGTGTACTTTGGTTGTGGCTTTACTGGTGGGGTAATTATTCCTTTGTTCTGGAATTGGGAGCAGTTTGGGAGCCCTGGTTGCAGAGATGACACAGGGCTTTGCACTCATTTCCCCTCCACTCCTTTTTCCTGTGCTGTCGTGTTTGTTCTTCCTTTGCACTGCTCAGTGGAGCACTCACTCTGATGGATCAGTCTGCAAGGAAATTTTCCACTGGTTTAAGGAAAAGGGGTTCAAGCTTTGGGAAAGCAGAAGAGCTGCAGGTAGAATTCAGCATCTCAAGACCTTCTTGCCTGTCCTGGGAGGAGCCCCCTTGGCTGGGTGGTATCACCCAACTTGACCAGCACCCCGCCAGCCCCCACTGCTGCCTTAGATTTGTGCTTATCATTTTCTTTGCTTTTCTGCTTATTAATATTTAATCTGTCTCACTTTAGAGCCTGTTGAGAGGCACAGACAAAGAAACACACAATTAAGTGCCCAACCCAAAGCTATCATGTATTATGCAGACATTTTCCACAGATCACATTCAGCTCCTTACAGTGTTCTCTGTTCCCCTGGTGGCCTCTTGTTGCTGCTCAGCTTGCTGGGACAAAGTTCAGGATCTCAGTTAGGATCTCAATTTATTGGGACAGAGCGCCAAAACCAAAAGGTTCCTGTGCTAAAGGGACTTGCAAGTTGCAGGCAGCAAATCCAAACTGATTTGTGCCATGTGTGACATGACAGGCACAGCAGGGGTGGCTCTGCTCGTGCTGCTGCACTTTGTTGGTCTAAAGATTAACTCAAGATGCTCCACGAGCATTAAATGCCTGGAACTGCCTACACATGGTGAGAGCAAACAACCCTGAGCCTCCTGGCGTGCTTTTCCTCTCCAGCCATGGTCCCCCCAAGGCAGCGTTGAAGAAAATCAAAGGTGGAGTCACTGGTGCCCTGCCTGGAGGGACAGCTGCCACCTCCATGAGAAGGGCCAGACACTGCTCTGCTCACAAAACACAACATTTCCCCCCTTTCTTCTAAAAATCCTGCCTGAGATTGCCTGGGTGCTCTGTAATCCCTGAAGTATCGCTTCTGCTGGCAGCCCTGAGCAGCTCTGCAGTAACAAACCCACAACTAATGAGGCTGCACAATTGATTTGGGCTTCAGATTTCTAGGACATTTTAGGTTGAAAAACCTTGATGTTGTTAATTTAACAGGATACACATTCAGGCTGCTCTGGGAGGAGGGGTCACAGTGGGACAGTGCCAAACAAACCCTTCCCATCCGTCTCAGGCCGGGTTCTTGTCCTACGGTTCAGTCCCTGCCCTGGTGACCCCACAGCCAGAGGGGCACAGGGCTGGCACTGGGCAGGGTCCTCCAGGCCAGGAACAACACCCAAATTCCCTCCTCAGCACCAGGAGGGTCCCAGAGCCCTGCCAGGGGCACCTGATCTGAAGTGTCTCCAGCCTAAGTTCACCTTTGCCTCTGTTTTCTCAGGGTAATAAGTAACCCAAAATTCCATGTCTCCAATGCCAAACTTGCTGCTGCCAGTCCTGGGCAGCACAAGGGAATGTCCCCAGGGCTGGGGATGAACCCTGGGCAGGGCTGGCACTGACTCCACTCCTGTCTCCCCCAGGGCCATCATGGATAAGAAACTGGCTGCCTACGTGAATATCCTGCCCAAGAGCTCGGCCTTGTAAGTTGGGCTGGATATTCCCCAAGGGAGGAGGCAAACCTGGGCTCCTCAGGGAGGGAGGGAGGGAGGGAGGGGATGCACACACACCTCAGTTTCCAGAAGGCTGCTGGGTCTGTTTATTGCTGCAGATGATGGGGACGAGTCTCACTATGCTCGGAGCTTTTTGAGCACAGATGCTCCAACTGCCCATGGGGATCATTCATTTCTTGGTTACTTGGCTACACAGACATCCAGCAATTTAGGGTTTATGGTCCTGAGGACATGGTGCCTGTTATTAGAGGCTCTAAAAAGCAGCCAAGATAGGGACCAGAAAAGGCCTTTACAAAATTAAGCAGCTTTTTCAGGCAGGAAGAACGGCAGGTTTGACCTTGGAATGGGCCCAGCCCTGCTCTGCAGGTGTCCCCAGCTGTCCATGCAAGGGGACTGCACTTGTTAGAGGGGTTCAAGAGCAAAGCCCCAAAACAGCTTTTCCTCACAGAAACACCCTGGCAGAAGTGAGGAGCAGATCCCACCACAGATTCCCTCAGGAGGGGATCCCTACAGTGCACCCCTGAGGGCAAACCCAATAGTGCCCTTCTTGCCCTTATCCATCATTTCCTGCAAACTCAAAGAGCCAGAGCAGAGCTGCTCCTGCACAGCCCTGGCAGCTCCAGCTGGATTCTGCTCCGTGCCCTGCTCAGGAGACACCGCGACGCCTCCGAGTCCTCCTCGCGCAGGAGCCCTGCAGGCAGATGAGATCAGGACGGGCTCCTGGCAGCAGAAATGTTTTCAAAGGTCATATCTGACTCATGAGAAGTGCAGCTCCTCTCCTGCAGGGAAAGAGAGGAAGAAAGCTCAGCCTCCCAGCCACAACCCCTGCAGGCACTGTCCCCCGGCCCTGCTCAGAGCGGGGCCACCACAGGGCACCTCAGTCCCAGCAAATTTGCTCTGCCAGTCCCCCTGGGCAAATTCTCTGGAGGAGGCTCTGGTCCATAAATCTGGGGTGCTCACTCGTGTGCTCAGCAGTTTTGGGGCCAGCAATACCTCTTGAGCCACTTTGTAAAGAAAAAAAAAGGTGCAAAAAGCCCCAAGCAGGGAAAGTAACCTGAGGGTTGGCATGGCTGCAGCCAGAGCTGGATTTGCTGATGCTGCTTTTCTTTTAAATCCAGATATTTCTGGAAAGGGGAACTGGAAGAATCCACTGAAATACTGCTGGTAAGTGATCATTCCCTACATCACAAAAATCCCTGTTGTGAGCAGTCCCAGCTGAAAGGGGCTGCGGGGAGGTTTGGGGAGGGAGGCACCAACCTGCCCTGGGTTTGGGAACATCCCGCAGGGAAGAGCCCTGGGAGAGCTCCTGTCATAGCCCTGGCTGTGCTGGGTGGGGGCAGTGGAACTGCACATCGGGATCCCTCCATCCCTTCACATCTCCCCTGGGGCTTGTTTTGGTTTTTTACTCTCCACAGTTGGTGAAAACAAGGACGTCCAAAATAGGGGAATTGTCCAACTACGTCAGGTGAGGCTCTGGCTCCACAGGAGCATGGGTGTCCCATCCATGGTAGGCTGTCACCTTCTGCTCCAGCTTTGGGAGTTCCTTGAGCCCCTTCCCACCCGGATTAAGTGCTCCTGCTGTATCTTACAAGCCAGAAAAACCCAGAGATGGCATCAGCAAAAAGGAAAAGTTGGCAGAAATATCAATTGCTGGGCTTCACCCGGCCCTCCATGCTGGGTTCCAGGAGGGATCCTCCTCCTCACACAGGTTATCCTGGCAGGATTTCCTGCATTTCCCGAGGGGGGAGCACACTCAGCTTTGGGCCAGGCCCCCGGCAGTCTGTGGTAAACCCCAAACTCAAAGCAAAATTCCCAGGTGGCAGAAGGCAGCTGCGGGTGCTTTGAAGTGCGGGAGGGCGCGGCAGGGCCGGGGCTGGAGCGCGGCTTCCAGCGGGGCTGGCGCTGCCTCCGCTCCTCCGCGCCTGTTTCCACTTTAGATCCATCCATCCCTTTGAAATCCCCGAGATCATCAGCCTGCCTATCGACCAAGGAAACCCTCTCTACCTCCGGTGGATAGAGGAGAACGTCCCGCGGGACTGAGAGGCGCAAAGCTCAGCTCATTTTTGGGGAGGCCGGGACCCCCTGAGCCGTGCGGGAAGCGGCTTTTGCCTTCTGGGCTTTGCTGTGACACAGGAGCTCGGGACAGGGAAACCTCGGCCTGCCCCGGAGCCTGGGCTGAGCTGGGGAAACCTGCACTACAAGCTGTGAGGACACGCGGAGATGTTCCTGTCAGGACACTCGGGGCTGCCTCAGGCTGTCAGCAGCGAATTCCAGCTGGGAGCCGTGGCCTGGCAGCCCCAGCAGTGCCATGTGTCCCCACAGGCAGCCCTGACCCCTGCCTGGCCCCCGCTCCGCATCCTGCCCCGCTCCGCTTCCCCAGCCCGGAGCTGCAGGATGTGGCCGGGACCCCCCTCCCCTCCGGCAGCCAGCCCGGCCCGGGAGCCTGGCAGGACTGCAGCAAACACCGCCAGGATTTAGCAGGAGCAGCGCTCACAAACCTCTGGCCCGTCACGGAGAGCTGGGCAGCATCACAGTTCAGGGAAGCCGAGTGCCAGCAGGACCACGACACTGCCCTGGCCCTGCCCCTACCCCCACCTGAGCAGTGGCTTTCTGCCCAGGCCAAGGTGAACCTTGTAAAAAGATCCTTATGTTAATGCTTTCTGGGATGTTCTTGTGGAGCATTTTTGCGTTATTTATGTGGCTGGGAAGGGAATAAACAGGAGAGTTTCTAACCTGGGCAGACTCTGGTGGTCACAGCTGGGCAGGATGAAAGGCCTGTCCTGGGCTTGCACACCTCACCTGGCACAGAACACAGCCCAGCAGCACCAGCTGCCCGTGCTGGGCACTGGGCATCCCAACTCAATAATCCTCACGCTACAAAAAAACAGTGACGTTGAAAAAAAACCCCTCTTTTTAATTGTACATCAGACACATTAATTACAACTTGGGTATAAACGAGACTTGCTTACAAGCAGCAACCTGAACTCAGAAATCAGAAGGTGCACAGAGTTGTTATAATCTCTATTACAGCGAATGCAAAATATACTCTGCAACAAAAATACTTTTAAAGGCTCCACATTCAATTCTCTGCAAGCCAGGAGAGGAGGAGAGGGAGCAGAGAGGAGCCAGGGCCACATCCTGTGGGTGCTTCCACGAGTGTGGTGTCCATTGGCACATCCCACAGGCATAACCCTGCTCAGCCCTGGCACAGCTCTTGGCAGCCCCTTGGAAGGGCTCCTTAGGCACTAAGAAAGGAAAATATTTGAAGTGATCCTTCAAGGACAAAGCTAAGGCAGGACAGGGAGTTCTCCAGCTGCTGGATGCCTCCCTGCCAGGGATAGGGGGACCTGGCAGCACCTCTCCCAAAAGGACAGGGACACTCTGCTCCAGATGAGCCGAGATCCCACAAGCACAGGTAGGACAGGACAGGATCTGCTGCTGGACAGGACCCCACCCTCCATCCCATGGGACAGCCACGGTGGGATGGGGGAGAGATGAGGAGGACATTAAAAATATCTTTCTCTCTCTCTAAAGGAAAATAAATCTAACACATCTATCTGATATTGGAATCTTTTAAAAAGCCAACTGCTCTGCTCCTGCCCAAGCTGGCAGTATTGCTTTGTTAAAGGAGGGGGCTGCTCCTTCTCTCCTGCAGACAAATCAAGCCCAAAGCTCACAAACATCAGCACTACGAGAGAGGCACAGCCAGGAGGTCACAGGGAGCCTGGTACAGCCCCTTCCCCCTGCCCCCACTGTCCTCTTCAGCCTTTTTTGGTTTGTCTGCTGGTTTGGCACATTTGGGATGAAGATTCCTGTAGAAACAAAGGCCTTGGGCTCCAGTCTGTGAAGTGCCCATGGTGGTTTTAAGGCAAAGGAGGATTTTTTTGGATGATCTCTTCCAAGATCATGATTGTCAGAACAGGGAAATGAAGCTGGTGCAGCACCACACACAGTCCAGATCGTGGGGAGAGAGCACATCTGCCCCACGGCTGCAACAGCCACATGTGGGCTGGTTTTGGGGCATTTTCCTCCTATATGAAACAAACCACATTCCTTTAATGAATGGATTCAGGATGAGGTGGAAAACCCCAAGAGTTTCCCTGGTTTCCCATGGGCACAGAGGTGTGAGAGCTCCCACAGGAGCTGTGAGAGCCGAGGGATGAAGAGGGGTTTGTGTTTTGGCAGCAGGACCCCCCCGAGGCTGCTCAGTCAGGCTGGGACACCGGGATGAGCCCGGCTGTGCCAGGCACAGCTCCCTCTGTGGGAGCAGGGGGTGCCCCCCAAGCAGCTGCTCCAGCTGTGCCAGGGGGACCCTTCTGGAAGGGCTGGACACCCTCACTGCTCTCACCAGCACTGGGCTCCATCAGGAGGGCACGGCTGGGCCACGCTCTGCACAAACACAGCCAAGGGACTAGAAATCGTTAACGTTAAGAAGCAGAATGGCAGGGCTTCGTGTTTCATTCCTGGGCAGCACTGCCGGCCTGGGAGCTGCCTCCACCCGCCGAGATTGCCGGGGGGAGGCACCAGCACCTCTCCTGTGCCTCACAGGCTTCCCCAGCAGCCCGATCTCCTCTGCTTTGGCTCCGGGAGAGGTTTCGGGGCTGGCGGGGCTCAGTAAGGGGTCGTGCCTTCCCACTCCACCAGGTACTGCACCTTCCCCTCCAGCGTCACCCGCCGTGCCAGCACCTGGTACTTCTCCCCGCACACCAGCCGGCCCGCGGCCCCGAAGTAGCTGCTGATGGAGGACTTGAGGTGGGACAGCGAGGAATCGTCCTCGCTGATGCTCTCGAAGGTGTGGCTGTCGATGCCGTCGTCGGGGCGGTCGGGGCCGGCCGCTGCCTCGCTGCCCTCGGGGGTGGCCGTGGCCGGGCGCCCCCCCAGCTCTCCCCCTCTCCTCTTGGCCCCCGAGGCGTAGGCTGGCACCGCCAGTTTGCGCTTGCGGCTGCCCACGGTCCTGCGGCTGCCGGGGAGGGCACAGGGCACGAGTGAGGGCAGCACCAAAAGGGTCCCCGGTTTGTGCTGGCACGCCGGGAATTTGGGGGAGCCCAGCGAGGACCGACGGCTCCGATCCTGTGCACCAGTAAGGGTCACCCGGGGGGCCCCAGCCCGTTTTGGGACACGGGGAGGAAAAGCTCCTCAAGGTGGGACATGAAGAGGGAAGATACGGGCCCTCGCCCCCCTGGCCGTGCCACCGGGACCCCTCCAGAAGGGAACAAGGGGCACAGTCCTCACCTGGACTCGTAGGAGAGGCTCGTGGAGGCCGAGCCCGAGGTGCTGGTGGCATCTGTGGAGTCCACGTCCGATAGGAAGGTCTGTCCCGAGCTGGCACTGTGGATGGGACAGGCTGGGGTGAAGCATCGCCCCCAGCCTGGCACAAGCATCAGCCCAGGCCCCCCACACCCCCGGTCCAGCTGCACGGACCTTTTCAGGCTCTGGATCTCATCCAGCGTGAAGTCGAAGATGCTGGCCAGGTGGTGGTTGGTGCTCCAGGCCGAGGTGAAGTCGCTCTGTCACAAAAACAAGCTCACTCCTCACTGCCTGGCACAGGGGAGCTGCCCACACCCCAGCCCTGGCACCCTCTGCCCGGGGCCACCGTGCTCCTTCCCGCGGCCCCGCTGGTCCGGAGCGGGGCCGGGCGCGCCCCAGTCCCCAAAGCCAGGGACAGGAGCCCTCCCTGCCCACCGGCAGTGGGGAAAACCTGCGGGCAGCCCCGGGGCCGGGCAGTCCCCCGCGGCTGCCAGCTCCCAGGCTGGCTGCGGAGAGGAGGGGGCGAAGGACTCACGCTGGGAATGGCATCCTCCAGCAGGAACTTGGCCCTCTTGCGCCGCGCTCGCCGCTTCTGCTGCTGGAGCTGCCGCGGCAGGAGGCTGCAAACAGGGGGTGAGCGGGGCGCGGGCAGGGGGGGCTGCTGCTGCCGGAATGTGGGGGCACCGGGGCCACTCACCTGTCCTTATGGGCGTATTTGCTTTTCCCCCTCTTCTTCAGCTCGCAGGGGCTGCTCTCGCCCTCGCCGGGGGCTTTCTCCGGCAGCACTTTGCTGGGGGGGTTCGGGGGGACGCGGATCCGCAGGCGGAAGATGCATTTCTTCTTCTTTATCTCCTTCCCACACAGAAACCTGGGGGGCAGAGGGGAGGGAACAGCCTCAGCCGGGCTGGCACATCCTGCATCCCACCCTGTGGCCAGCCCTGGCCCGGGACTCACCTGCTTTTGTAGCTGTTGAGGGCGTTGAGGAGGTGGGGGCCGCGCTCCGAGATGGGGGTGCCCGTGAGCTGCGGGACAGGGGGCACGCAGGGCTCAGTGCCCGCTGTGGTTATGCAAAATCCAAACAGACGGGGGAACCCGAACTCCGGCTTTCGGCTCCTGCCCGAGGTCGGGGAGGGAGGGAGGGAGCCAAGGCCTGGCCAGAGCCACCCGGGTCTGGCACTGCCACCCTCGGGGAGCCGCCCCGTCCTGCCCCCGGGACAGGTTTCCAACACGCCTTGTCCCAGCCCTAGCTCCCAGTGGGAAAGGCGCCGGGTCTGACACTCCACCAAGGAAAATCCCAGTGCAGAGGAAGGGGATTAAGCTCCTGTGGAGCAGGAGCTGCCATGCTGAGCGCTGCACAAGCTGGGGTTGCATTTCTCACTCCCATGGCTGCTCTCCAGCCCAAACCTGGGGTGTGTTTGTACCTTCCCGAGCTGCAGAGGGTCCCAGTGGTGGTTCACAAAGGCCAAGATCTCCTCAAAGTCAAAGTACTTCTTCTTGCTCTGCACACCCAGGTTGTAGAGGGCGAGATGGACGATGTCCACCCTGCAGCAAAGAGGGGCACAGGGTCAGCAGCCCTGGCAGGATGGTGCCACCACTATGCCCTGCTCTGCCAGTGCCACAACAGCTCCCAGGTCCTCCTAAAGCCACCACTGGAACCTTCCCACACCTCACAGGGGAAGCAGCCCAGCCCAGGGGTGTATCCCAGCAGATGTCACAGCCAGGACAGCATCTCCTGAGCTCTGGGGAGAGGTGGAACACTACCCAAACACACAACCCTAGAATGATTTCTGTTGAAAGGGGGCTTAAAAACCATCCAGTCCCGCCCCCTGCCATGGGCAGGGACACTCCACTGGACCAGGTTGCTCCAAGCCCTGTCCAGCCTGGTCCTGAACACTCCCAGGGATCAGCCAGCCCGGTGTCCCAGAGCCACCTGGGCACATTCCAAAGGAGGCAGAGCCCATTTCTTACCATCTCAAGGGCAGGCGCTTGATGTATTCTGGTCCCTGGTTGCATACAGAGCAGAAAAACACATAGAACCTGGAAAACATCCCGGAAAATGCTGGGAGTGAGGATCATCCTACAGCCATGCAGGGCCCAGGCACGGGCCAACAGTGACAGCAAGGTCAGGAGGAGTGGGACAGGATCCATGTCAGTGTCAGATGGATCAGGACACACAGCTGGGATGTGCCCAGGGTGCCCCTGGGGAGCCATCTCAGCACACCCAGAAGGGTCGTACCGGTCTCCGAACATCATGGGGTCACTGAGGCACTGGGTGCAGGCTTCGTGGAACCACTGCCGGCAGCGGTAGCACTGCAGCATCTTCAGGTACCACCTGGGCAGCACAGGAGAACAGTGGCAGTGACAGCAGCGTGTGGCAGCCACTGCCCCAATCCCCTCCCAGGCACGGGGCCCGGGCCAGGGAGAGAAACTCCATCCCTGACTGGTATTTCTGGAGCAAGCAGAGAGCCAGATGGCAGAGGCAGTGTGGGGAGCAAAGCCGCAGTGCCCTGCAAGCCTGGGATCAAACCTGCCCACCCTGATCCCATCCTGGGGCACACAGGCAGGGCCTTACTCTCCGGGGCCCCCGCAGTAGCAGTAGCACTGCTGCTGGTTGGTGCGGTGTGGGGAGTCCCACTCCAGCAGCTCGGGGTTGTAGGACAGCACCATCTTCACGGCTTGCAGCGTCCTGGCAATGGCTCCTTTCTTCAGGGCACCCCCTTTCTGCGGGAGAGACGGGGCCGGGGTCAGCACAGGCACCCGGGGAGCGCGTCCTGCCCCTCCGGAGCCGGGAACACGGGGCAGCTCCGCTCACCCGCACGGCCAGGGCGAAAATGCAGCGGCGGCAGAACCACGGCGTCCCCAGCGGGCCCTCGCCGCCGCTCGCCACCGGGATGTGGCACTGCTGGTGATAACCTGCGGGAGGGGTCGGCATCAGCAGAGCCCGGGGGGGACACGGCAGAGCCCGGGGGGAGGGGGGACACCCGCACTCACCCAGCCCGCACTTGCCGCAGATGAGGATTTCGTTCCTGGGGCCCGACTTCTTGCCCAGGCAGATGCTGCACTTGGGCTCCTCCCCCGGGACACCGGCTGGGGGAAGAGGGTGACAGAGGTGGCACAGCCGCGTCCCCAGAGCACAGCGGGGAGGGGAGGCTGGATCACTCACCATGCTGGATGTCCTTCCAGAGGACCCAGTACTTGGAGTTATCCTCAAACGTGACGAGGCAGCTCTGTTTGGAGCCGCTCACCTGCCAGAAGAGAGCAAGAAGAACGGCTGTGGGTCAGCTCCCGTTCCCAGCACTTCCCTGTTTTCCCTGGCTCCTGATCCCGTCTCTCGGGGCTGCGGGCACTCAGGTTTGGGGCGCGACACCCGGGGCAGGATGTCAACCCAAAATTCCCCGCTGACCAAAGACGCATTTCAGCCCAGGCCAGCACCCCCCGAGCCACGAGCCGAGCCAGGGAACGGCACCGGCACCACTTTGGGGTTCTCCCGTTGCCCTGGGGGTGCCCACGTTACCCTCTTGATCTTGCCGAGGTAGTAGAGCCCGTCTGTCCAGCGGCACAGCACGTACTGCCCCTCGGTCAGCCTGACCATCAGCTCCCGGCAGCCGCTGCCCCTGCCCTGCGGGACACGGCCGGGGGCCGCGTACACGTCCCGGATCAGGGGGTTCAGCTCGGTGCTCTCCATCAGCGGAGCCTGCAGGGGACACACACGCTGTCACCTGCCCTCTCGGCACGGCACATCAGCCGGGCGCAGCATCCCGCAGCGCTTTGCCTGGGAACCCCGAGGCTGGAGCCGGTTCATCCCCACCAGCAGGGGCTCAGGACACTGCAGAACAGAGCCCAAACGGTTCTTTTCCACGAAATCCAGGGAGCAGCCAAAATCTTTGCTATCGGTGAGCAAGAGGGAATTAACCCCCGACAGGCTCCCACAGCACTGGGACACGCCACAGCTCCGCGTGGGTCAGTTTTGAGAAGGGGCACATGAGGAATAAAAGCTTCAAATTTACCGTGATTTTAAAATCGCGATTTCCGCGCAGTTTTGTGGGCTCCCAAACCACCGGCACTGCTGTAGGAGCAGGGATGTGCCAGCACCACCCACAGCGAGCGAACCCAGGCGGCCAAATGTCACCGCCACGAGGTTTGGGGTACAGGAGGCAAAGAAACCATCCCCAGCAGAGCTGCGATCCCGAAGGACAGCACGGAAACGACTTGAAATGAACTTTTCTCCCCTTGGTCACGGCCACACGTGTGGCCTCATGGCACCACGCGTGTTCTGGCGCAGCGGATCGCCCCCTCTGCCCGGCCCCTGCCATCCACGAGGATTCTCCCGCTCCCCGAGAGCCCCGGGATGGGCAGAGCCATCCCACTCACGGCCAAGCCCGGCGCTCCCGAGCCGCGACACGTCCCGGCAGCGGCACTCGCCGGGTCCCCGCGTGGGAGAGCGGCGGCTCCGCATCCCCGGGGCTCCCGCAGCCCCCGCGCTTCCCTCGCTCCCCCGCGGGGCCCCCGCGCTCCCTTCCCGGGGCTCCCGCCGCTCTCCCCCCGGCCCCGCGGACACGTGTGGGAGCCCGTGGCGAGCAGCGGGACCGCGCGGCTGCGGGAGCGCCCGGCCGGGTCCCCCGAGCCCCGGTGGCACCTGCCGGGGGTGGCCGCGGGCAGCCCCGAGCGGCGGCCGCGGCCCCGCCGCCATTGGCTCATTCAAAGGCGGCCGCGGCGCCGTCTGTCCGCCCGCCCGCCCGCCCGCCCGTCCGTCCGTCCGTCCGTCCGTCCCGCCCGGTGCCGGTGCCGGTGCCGCCCTTCCTTACCGCGGTGCCCCCGGAGCGCTCAGCGGGCTCTCGGGGCGCGGGCCCGGGGGGCTGCGGGGCGCGGCGGGGGCCGGCCGCGGGGCGCCATCTTCCCGCGCTTCCCCCGCGCTCCCGCCGGCATTGACGTCCCGGTTATGCAATTAGCGGGGCCGCCCCCGCCGCCTCCCACGGCTCCGGTCCCACCGCGGCGCAGCGCATCCCCGCGGCACCCACCGGCACCGCACGGGCCGGACCGGCACGGCGCCCCGCGGCACCGACCGACCGGCACCGACCGAACCGGACCGGCCTGGCATCGACCCGCTGGCGTGACAGGGACCGGCGGCGACCGAGCGGCACGGCCTGGCATCGATAGGAACCGACCGGACCCGGTGGGGGCATCCCGGCTCGGCGCATCCCGGTTGGGCTCTGCCCGCTGCTCCGGAGAGCGCAGGCGGCATCCCCGGGGCCAGGACGGGACACCCGGGGTCGGCCACGCACCCACCGCCCGTGGAGAGGCACCGTCACCCTCTGCCACTCGCGGGACCTCCCCTCCTGTCCCCCTCCGAGCCGTGGCTGCAGGCAGGAAAGGGCTTCCCCCGGGGGGGGCGGGCAGGGGTGGGATGCGGGCAGTGCCTGCGCAGCATTGTCCCGACAGGGAACGACCTGTGCTCGCCGGGATTCCTGGAAGCGGGAGCAGCCTTTCAGCCTTTCTCTGAATCTCACCGAGAAAACCAATCGCTGTAAAAATGCTTCGCTCGGTGCCAAGAAGAAATCTGTAGGATTTGCTGTTTGTTGGAAAGCGATGCTGAAAAAGCGATGTTCTCCAGGCTGCTCGGGCCATAGGAGAGCTGATTCCAAGCGCGAGCAGAGTCCGCACGACTTTTTCTGTCCGTGGTGGATGATCTGCAGGACCAGGAGCTGGGGCTCAAAGCATGAGTGCAACAAAGCTTGAGCTGCGAGTGAGCAGCTCCCGGGAGCCAGGGGTGAGCGGCTCGGCACGGGCTGAGCCTCCCTTTCAACACCCGAGCCTCGGGAATCTTTTATTTAATCAAACTTTCCCATAAAACGTTGGTGCCAGGGCGCTCCCGGTGATGCTGCACCTGCGGAGGGGACGGGAAAGGCGATTCCCAGAGCCTCGGGTCCGGCACGGCCGCTCCCTGTGCGGGGCTGAGTGGGGAAAGCCGCGTGTGCCAAGTGTGCCAAGTGTGCCAGGAGTGCCAAGAGTGCCAGGAGTGCCAAGTGTGCCAAGTGTGCCAGGAGTGCCAAGTGTGCCAAGAGTGCCAAGAGTGCCAAGTGTGCCAAGTGTGCCAGGAGTGCCAAGTGTGCCAAGAGTGCCAAGAGTGCCAAGTGTGCCAAGAGTGCCAAGTGTGCCAAGAGTGCCAGGAGTGCCAAGTGTGCCAAGAGTGCCAAGTGTGCCAAGAGTGCCAGGAGTGCCAAGAGTGACAAGAGTGCCAAGTGTGCCAAGAGTGCCAAGTGTGCCAGGAGTGCCAAGTGTGCCAAGAGTGCCAAGAGTGCCAAGTGTGCATAGAGTGCCAAGTGTGCCAAGAGTGCCAGGAGTGCCAAGAGTGACAAGAGTGCCAAGTGTGCCAAGAGTGCCAAGAGTGCCAAGTGTGCCAAGAGTGCCAGGAGTGCCAAGTGTGCCAAGTGTGCCAAGTGTGCCAGGAGTGCCAAGAGTGCCAAGAGTGCCAGGAGTGCCAAGTGTGCCAAGAGTGCCAAGTGTGCCAAGAGTGCCAGGAGTGCCAGGAGTGCCAAGAGTGACAAGAGTGACAAGTGTGCCAAGAGTGCCAAGAGCGCCAAGAGTGCCAAGAGTGCCAAGTGTGCCAAGAGCGCCAAGAGTGCCAAGTGTGCCAGGAGTGCCAAGTGTGCCAAAAGTGCCAAGAGTGCCAGGAGTGCCAAAAGTGCCAAAAGTGCCAGGAGTGCCAAAAGTGCCAAAAATATCAAGTGTGCCAAGTGTGCCAAGAGTGCCAAGTGTGCCAGGAGTGCCAAGTGTGCCAAGAGTGCCAAGAGTGCCAAGAGTGGCAGGAGTGCCAAGTGTGCCAGGAGTGCCAAGTGTGCCAGGAGTGCCAAGTGTGCCAAGAGTGCCAGGAGTGCCAAGAGTGCCAGGAGTGCCAAGAGTGCCAAGTGTGCCAAGTGTGCCAAGTGTACCAAGTGTGCCGTGCCGAGCCACATCCCTAACCGGCCCCGGGCCCCCCGTGAGTCACAGCGGGATAAGTGTGAGTCAGCTCAGGACTAAAATAACCCTGCCTAAAACCCTCGGAGAAAGCCCGCTCCGTGCCCTGGGGCTGCTGCGTTTGCCCGAGATGCCGGGGATTGCTGCGCTCCCGGGCCAGCGCTCCTGTCCCAGCGTGTCCCCGAGGGGACCGGGCAGCGCCACCCTCCTCCCGGCCCCCGGGGTGGATGTTTGCAGCGGGCTGGTTGCTCGCCGCAGGAATGCGGATGGTGTGACACGGAAATCAAACGCTGGATCGAGTTCACCGGGGGTGTAGGCAGGGAGAACCTGACTGAAACCCTTCCTCACGCACAGAGAGCACTTTGAACATTGCGTTGGGACAAAAGTCTCAAACAAAACTAAATTTAAAAAAAAAACACAGAATTTGAGATGTATCTTATATTTTCTAACTGGAACGAAGCGATATAATTACAGCAGCAGAAAGCAGATTTAACTCTGGTTTTTTTTGCAGGTGTTTCTGTCACAGCATCCAGCAAGCCTGGTGTCAGATCGCACTGCAGAGAGCTACTGGGTGCTGCCTTTCTCCTCTTCTTCCTCCTCATCTTCCTCGCTCCTCTTTTTCCTTCTCTTCACCCTCCTCTTCCTCCCCTGCACACCCACCCAGCTGTGCCCTGGATCTCCCATTTCTTTGGCACTGTGGGGTCGTGGCTGTGACAGCAGCTGGAGCAGCTGGACTCTGGTTCGGCACCCAGGGCTGTCCTGCTGTCCGTGCTGGAACAGGGCAGTGTCCGGCCGCTAAAAGCAGATTATCCCCTAAGCAAGGGAAGAGAAATGAACGAGAGCCCCCAGAGCTCTCAAAGCCGAGGGCAGCAGCCCCACACGCTCCTCCAGGCGGTGGGGCCAGCTCAGGAGCCCCCAGCTCCTTCCCCGCTATGGATTTCCCAGACAAAACCAGCTTTTGCAGAAGGATTTGAATGAAGCTCCGCATAGTTATCTACTCCAAACTCCCATTTTTTCCTTAAAAACTTGTAATTGCTCCCCCATACCCTGCGCTTGCCGAGCTGGGGGTGCTTCCCTGCATCCTGAGGATGGAGCAGCGGGGGAATCACGGCCCAGGCTGGATCAGAGCCCCAGGAGCGTGCGGGGAGAGCAGCTCCCAGCGCTGCCTCTCCGCTTTGAAAACTGCCCAGAAATCGCTGCAGCCTCTTTTCACAGTGTTTTTCTTTCTTTGAAAACGGGAGTGGGAGGAGGGGTTGGATGTTGGCGTGTAGCCTTGGAGACCGAAGCCGAGGAATATTGAATGGAAAGCCAAACACGGAGCTGCCTGGGAGCTCCAGGCCTGGAGGGATCGGATCTGCGGGAGCGGCTCTCGCCGGCCCCGGAGCCTCCCGGCCGGGCTGAGCGGCCCAGGGCGCTCCCAGGAGCCGCTCCCATCGGACACATCCCTGGCTCTACAAGTGGCTCCCACAAATTGCTCCTTTCCCCTCCCTTCCCTTTGCTCTGAGGGTCTCGACCCGACCAGTTCTTCACTGAAGCCACCTGAGCCACCAACACAACCAGTTCAAGCCATCGTGTGCAGTTTGAGCTCTTTCCCTGTCCTGAACCAGGGCTTTTAAGCCAAAAATTTGTCTGGTTCCACCCCCCCCCCCCCCCCCCACCCCAGATTTATTAGTCCATTAAAAAAAAAAAAAAAAAAGAAAAAAGAAAAAAAAAAAATTTTCCCTCCAAACCTTGTCCTTGATTATTTGAGACCATCGTAGCTGTAGGAGAATTTTGACTCTTTGCCAACCTGGCCATTAAACGCAGAGCAAATGTTGCTGATTTAACTCCTTCAAACTCTCCGTGATTTTTCTGAATCTTTTGATTTGATCCAGACCAAAAATATTATTATTATTATTATTATTATTAATAATAATAATAATAATATTAATAATAAATAATAATAAATAATATTGATAATGATAATAATGATAATAATAATAATAATATTGATAATGATAATAATGATAATAAGGATGATAATAATAATAATAATAATAATAATAATAATAATAATAATTTAAAAAATTAAAAAATCATACAGAAATGACTTGCTGGATCAGAGAGCTCTCGATATCTCTCCGATTCCAGCCCTTTCAAGTGTCAGCCATATCGATATGTCTCCATATCGAGACGCTTTTGTGGCGAAGGTCTGGGAGATGAAAATCAGGAGGCAGCTCCAGGAGAGCCGGGCTGGGAGCTGACCCCACGCCTGGGAGGCTCCGTGGATTCCTCGGCTCCTCCCGGAGCCCTTCCCAAGGATGGAAACGCCTGGGAAGGGAGCCCTGGCTCCGAGGGGAGGCTGCGATCACAACCCGAGCGGATCAAGGTGAGATTCCGCTGCTTTCCGCCGGCTGTGCCTTTGAAAGGAGCGCTGGGCACAGTTTTTGTGGCTGTTTGTTTATTTAGTGTGGATTTGATCCATATCCGTCTTTTTTTTTTAACTGAGCTCTCTTGGGCTCTGTTGAAGAGCCTTTAAGTGCTCTCCCAGCAGGCAGGTTTGAGGGAAATGGACACAGAGATGTTCTGGCATTTCTGCAGCTCCAAAAGGAGCTTCCTCTCCCCAGAAAGGAAAGAAAAAGTGCAGCACAGCTCAGCTCTTTCCATAACAAGCCCCCATCTCCAAGCTGCTCAGTTCCCTATCTGACAGCAAAAACATCACCGAGCCTTTCTTAAGTTAGTGAGCTTTATTTCGGAAATAAATAAAATTGTAAGAAAATAGGAATGATTGTAATAAATACAGCACTTGTCAAAGTGATACAGACAGGAAAAGCATAATATATTTAGGTAAATTACTCCAGTGTGGTGACAGGGGCTGGCACATTGCTGGGAAAATCACTTTGTGTCCCTGAAAGAACATTTGAAAGATGGAATAGAGGAAAAGACACACAGAATATCCAGTTCCTTCCCAAGCAAGCTTTGATGAATATTTGTTTATGGGGTGGGTGTTTTTGAAATGTGATGCTTCATCACAACTAATTATTTTAAAGGCTGTTGCCAAGACAGAAGTGAGAGATTCTGCACACATCCAGACAATCCCAGGCTTCTTGCACTTATTAAAAAAAAATATTCATTCCTCCCCTCTATTAGAAGACCCAAAAAGAATAAAACCATTTCTACCAGTTACTTGTATTTTAGCATGCAAAAAAATCCCTTAAACATCAAGGCACATTAAGCAAAAAAATAAAAAGCAATAATTTCTAATAAGTCATCTGCCTTGAAGCTCCAAGAAGTGACTGGACACTGAACCAGAGCACTGAGGGGGCCCTCCCAGAGCTCTGTATCCACATCCAAGGGCTCCTTTGGAAATCCCAGGGGTAATTCCCCCAAGGCACAGCATAACCCAGGCCCTGTCTGCTGACACAACACAACATCTCACAGAGCTCATCAATAGAGGTCTGGAATAAATAGCAAGAAATAAATCCCTGGGGTCAGGGACCGCAGCTCTGGCCACAGCTCTGGGCTTCCAAGGTCATGGGGAAGCACAGAGACACCTGACCCGGGCCTGGGGGGAAGGAATCTGCTCCTCTTCCTCCTGGAGAGCAGCCAAGGCTCCCCCTGGGGCTGCCAGCCACTGCAGGCTCACCCCAAAGCTCCCGGGAAAGGAACTGCCCTGGCTGGGAACTGCCCGAGGATGGGGCAGCTCAGCCTCACCTGCACCCACAGGCCCAGGGAATCCAGCCCCAATCCCTCACCTGCCCACACCTGGGCAGGGAATCCAGCCCCAATCCCTCACCTGCCCCCACAGCCCCTCCCTGGGCAGGGAATTCAGCCCCAATCCCTCACCTGATCCCACACCTGGGCAGGGAATTCAGCCCCAATCCCTCACCTGCCCCCACAGCCCCTCCCTGGGCAGGGAATCCAGCCCAAATCCCTGCCCAGCAGAAGTGCAGCCACAGCTGGGCCAGCTGTGAGCAGGAGCAGCCCCTTCCCCAGCAGTGTGGGGGGATGTGTGTGGATGGAATCCACAGGAGAATTGTCTGATTTGGTGAAATAATCCCAGCAGCTGCTGCACTGGGATGTCTCCAGCGGGCTCAGGGGTGCAGGCACAGGCTCTGGGGATTTTCTGGACACACAAACTAACACAAGGGCTCAAAGGGATGCTTTTTTCCTCATAATCTACTGACATCCAGCAAGTGACTTCCCCAGGCAAGCATATTTCAGGATTTGCTAATTGGTTTCTATGATGCACTTGAGGAAAAGCGTGTCCTCCTTCACGTAGGCGTGTTTGGGGGACTGCAGTTTGGACAAGGGCAGGAACATGGGGCAGCCACTGGCCACATTCATGTCATTCACCGGCCTCTGGAAGGAAGCAGAAGTCAGGTCTGGGCGAAAGGCATCGATTACGTGTTCCCTGTTATTTTGGTCAAGCAACATAAACGTCACCTGAAAAACAGAACGTGGCAATGAGGAGTTACTGGAGTGAAAAACAAACCAAGCAGGGACAGAAGTGCAGCAAAAGCAGCTGGATGCTCCTCTGGTAATTAAATACACACTGTAACGAATGTTTCCAACCTGCAAGGTCAGTTCATGTGAACTCCCAGATGAAGTTTTTAAAACTTTGCTACCCATAAAGCAAAATTAAATTAAATCAAGTAAGGAATTATTCCTTGGTAGAGAACTGTACAGTCCAAAGGCTTTTTTCCTCTGTGTCTCCTGACAACTTAAACAGCCCCTGGGTTTGGTTACAGTCATTACATTTATTCTGTTATTGTGGTTTGGAATCAGAAGAAACAGCTCAGTTGCCCATGCAGAAATATGTAAAAGACACAACCTAAATATCAGTATAGAGTCTCCCCAGCTCATTATCCCTTTTATTAATTCACAGTTCTATAGCTTGAAGTATGAAATATCTGTAATAATCTTTAAATACAGTGAGGATCTGGAACTTTGATTTCCATTTTTTTGGCTGCTAACTGGCAGTAAAACTGTTTATAGGAAAGACTTACAGAATTATTACTCCACAAAATGCCACAGCAGAGATCAGACCCTGCTCTTTTCACTGCTTTTAACCATTTTGCCATTATCAAATTTTTTAATTTGACCATTTTAACCATTGCTGCCATTATCAGGTCACACTTAGGGTTAAAAACAAGACCAGGATTACCTCAGACATCTGTGGCACCTCTGTAAGTGGAACTCTCACCTCACCCCACTGTTGCCTTCAGCAAATCATAATTCCCTCCTAAACTGATGCTGCTTGTGTTTAGCAAGAGCCAGGAGAAGATGTGTCTCTGGCTTTAGGCCAGGTGGACACAGGTTGGAACAACCCAAACACCACGTTCTGGTGCCTGAAAATCCTGCCTGGCAAAGTCTGGAATATCAGCAGGAGCAGCTTTCCCCACGAGGGACTCCAGTCAGAGACAAGTTATTACCCAGGACTGCAGGGTAGCTCCTCACCTTTGGAAAGGGATGTGGAAAAGCACTCAGCTTCCACAAAACTCCAGAGGAAGTCACCTTGTGTTGACTTTTGGCTGGGATCAGATATGGAAAGGTTTCCCTTCTTACCTTGTGCCTGAAAGGCCACGGGAGCAAAGCGTCGTAGTCTCCTTTCATGACAACGAAGAACAGGGACATGTGGGTTCCTTTCCCTGTGCCATCCCCGTTCAGGTACACCCTCAGACACACCTTGTAGCCATATTTCGCAGTGTAGAAAGCTGAAAATCAGAACTTTTCATTAGTAAAGCTGTTTTTTGGGGGGCATAAAAGGCATAATGTGTGTTTTGGCATATGGGAAAAGTGTGGCGTGGCTTGCTCTCACAGAAAGGAGTACAGACAAATCAGCACTCCCTGGGGATTACAAGCAATGAAAACCCAGTGGTTGGAATCCTTTTAGTGCCTCAAACCTTGGTGAAAATTACCTGTTATTAGCCACACAAGTGTACTGTACCTAATCCAATTAGTCCCCACGTGGAAAGAGCTGCTCCGTGTGGTGCCAGCAGGCACCGAGCTGAGGGCTGGGAGCGATGGATCCACTGCAAGCAGCTCTGCTGGAGGGCAAAGTGCAGGGTGAGAGCCCAAACTAGAGCACAGCCCTCTGGAAAAGCACATCCCAGAGCCCTGGATTACAGATCTCTGCATAAACAGCATCTTGCTTTAAGGAGCTGTTTTAAAGATCCTCCTGCCGGCACGAGCAGAAAGAAGAGTTCCGGAGAAATGGGGGGGATTCTGAAGGATTGGGGTTTGTGAACACACAAACTCCATCTTGTGCTTTACCTGGGGAGTAGAAACTGACTGTCCTGCCAGTCACAGAGTCCTGGAGCTTCCTGCCAACATCTGTGATTTTCCAGAGGAAGATGCCATCGTAGGAGGCTTGCTCAGAGAACACCAGGCTCTTGTGCAGGCTGCTCAGGCCCGCGTCCTTCTGCGTCAGGCACCGGTGCAACTCTGAAATCTGGGCAAAAAAAACCAGTCCTCAGTCACCCCCTGCTCCAGGCTGTGCTGCAGGGGTGGCTGAATCCTTCTGGAGTCCTCATGTTCTGGAAGTTCTGCTTTGATTCCTTTCTAAGTGACAGCATTATGTCAAAACATACACAGAGATGTTGTTTGGGCCTCCAGGCAAAATGCTGCTGGGAGAGGATCAGACAATTAAACAGCTCTCCTGCCTGCTCACAGCCTGATCATGGCAAACTCTGACACTCAGAACTCCCAGGAATACCTCACTACCTAAATGTGGATTTAGAGAACAAATATTAGAGATCCAAGTTTCAAAATATATCAAACAACAAAAAGATCCTGAATGTGTGTCCGGATCTGAACCCTTCACAGCTCAAACTCCTGTTCTGATCCCTACCCCAGCTCTCCCTGGCGTGTGCCAGTATTTGTTGTCTGGAGAACAAGCACACAGACAATCCTTGCCATAATTTTTTACCTTCAGTTCGAGGCTCCGTATTATGTTCTGGTCCAGTTCACTCTGTCTCCTGAAGGCCAGGATTTCCAAATTAGAGCTCTCCACCTCCTTATTGAGCACTGCCACAATGTTCTCAAAGACATGCAGTTTATTTTCCAGCTCAGAAATCACCTTCTCCCTCATGAGCTGCTGCAGGACAGACTGGTCTTCAGGAACAGAGGATCCAGGGAAACAGTCCACTTCTGGATCCCTGCTGAATTCCAGCCCTGCTGGGATCTGCAGGTCAGAGATGCTTTTTCCTGAGCTCCTCAAGTCCAGCTGTGGCTGTGGGGTGAAGCCCTGTGCAGCTCTGGCAGCAGAGCACAAGGTTCCCTGCAGGTGCCTGATGTGCTGCAGCAGGAGCAGCATGTGGGTCCCCACTGAGGACTTCTCGTGTTCCTTTAGCTTCTCTTTGCTTCCCTGGAAGAGACAAGGCTGTCAGTGCACCCTCCATGGCCAACCCAACTGGCCTGGGGCCAAGCCCAGCAATGCTGCAGCTCCCTGGGAGATGGAAAAACTGCAAGGAGCAGGTGCAGCTCCATCACCTGGCATCAGCAGGGCTGACTCTGCTTTAAGAGATGCTTCCCCGAAGGGAATGGCCAAAGCAGGGTAGAACATTCCCTTCAGGGAATGTTTCACTCACCCTAAATGCACAGCCAACTTCAGAAAAACAACACCCATCCTTGTTGGCTGAGGATGCAGAGTGGCTCTGTTGAGAAACCAAAATGCAGAGGAAATAATCAAAACCAATTGAAATTAATTCTCTTATTTCCCTACAAAATACCTAAGTCACAAACCCAGCAGTCATAAATCAGATGAATTCAAGTCAAGGCAATTCCACAGCTCCCAGTGCCCAGCCAGCTTTGAAAATTGATGGTAAATCAATAAAAGTGTGGTTGATGACAAGTTTCCTGCACACAGCCTGGCAGTGATGTGTCCATCTCACAGACCCCATCATGACAGAACACACTTTAACAGCTTCTCATAAAGAAGATGCTGTAGATACACTGATGTACAGCACACTCCTGCTCACGTGGCTCACTCAAGGCTTGAGAGGAAACAAAGATTTGCTCATTTCACAAGATTAATTGAGAAGAAAATGTAGGGGAGGTAATTGTGGGAGCAGGGAAGATGAGGCAGCCAGCAGGGCTTTGCTGGGACGTAAGGAGCAGCCAGATACAACTGCTGGATCTGAAGATGTTCTCAGGTGCTCGTTGAACCTAAATGAACAAGTGATAATTTTATTAATTGGAATAAAGCCCCATTGCACTCACTCATCTTTCACCCACCTTTTCCTTTGATGCTGTTTCTGCTTGCACAGGTTTTTGTTCCTTGCATAAACTGCCTTCACATGAATGCTCCTGTCATTAAAACAAGAAGGAAAACATTCAGCACCTTCCTTAATTGTCGAGTTGAAGGTCACCCTGGGATATTGGATACAAGATTGGCAACGTGCAGGTGTTGCCAGGTTCAAACCAAAGTTATGTGAACACACACAAAAACATGCACTCACATGCAGTGACAAGCTGAGGGTTACAGAACAGGAAACAACAATGACCAGCAGAACGGGAAATTCAAATATATACAGATATATATATATACATATGAACATAAACAGGTTACAGCACAGGAAACTCCAATATAAATTCAAATTCAAATATAATTCAAATATAAACTCTTCTTGCATTGACTCCATACACTTTGCTCAACGTGCAGACCCTTCTTGCATCCTGCTTATGAATATTTATGGAGGCTGGAACCCAAATTCTCCACCATGATGTGCTAAAGCAAAATACATCAGCACTCCCAGGAGGCTTCCTGCCATTTCTGCCTCCAGGAGGGGTGAAGAGATCCCCCTGCCACTGGCTCTGTAATATCTGTATTTAACACAGCAGCTGTCAGCTTTCCCTTCACACTCTTCAGAGGGGGTGGCTTTAATCTTCACAAACTCCTTTGCACACCAGCTCTGAGGTTTCCCTTTCGATTCTCAGAAATGCAGCCACGGGTTTTTTCTCGCTCTCTAACTCCTTTTTTAAACACTCTTTATCTTGCCAGTGATCTTTTTAATTTCTGCTCTTTTACTTCTTCAGATCACCCATTCCTTGAGGGGGAGAGGCACTGGCCTTCAGAGGAGAGAAGTTTATTTAAAAATAAAGAAATATGAAAAATCAAAAGACCTAAAACTGAATGAATAAGATGAAGAGAGCAAGAGCAGCACCCAAAATTTACTATTTTCTCCCAGAGGGTTGTAGACCCATAAAATACCCACAAATAATCAAAATTTGGGACTCGATGCAGATTTATTAAAGCAGACCATGCAACCAGAATTCTACACATCCTAAAGGAGGCAGATAAAAAAACCACACCTCAAGGCCAACCCCCTGCTCGGTTGCCAAGGTTTCCTAACCAAAATATGAATTAGGTGGTAGCTGAGTGGAGTGAGTGGGAGGAAAACAGCCCTGGAGCTGTGGAGAGCCCTGAGCAGAGAGCTCAGCTCTCCCCCTCCTGCACTCACAGAAGGGATTTAGTGTTGCCACCTTCTGGTACTCAGAGTTTTGGGAAACGCTGGGTTTAGCACCACCAGGATGTACCTGGCTCCAGGTTCTCCTCTCTCTGCAGGTTGGTAAAGGATGGAGAGCACAGGAAGAAGCTTCCCAAGGAGCAGATTTGAACAGAGCACCTGAGTCTCGTAATTCCATGTAAATCTCTCAGCTCAGTAATTGGAAAGGCACCAATTTGTGACACTTTGGACACACAGAGCTACCCAGAACTATTTACATCTCTGAAATTCCCACAGCCCTCCTGTCACATGGATCTTTAATCACCATGCCTTATTTACCATTATTGTTCTCTTGAAATCATCTGGAGGGAACAATATTCATTGCTTTGAGCAAACAGCATAAAAAAATTATAAAGCAACCCTGTTTGAATGGCACTGAGATATTTGTGGCAGATTCAGAGTGAGATCTACCTGGTCTATAGACACTGCTGATAATTTGGAGGTTTATGTCTGATCAGATCTAATAGAAATAATATCTGACAGAATCCTGCCCTACACATTTGTGGGTAGTTTTAGTCTGAATAAGCTTCAGACACTTTCAAGATCCCTTCCCTGCCACTGTCTCTGCTTTTCTGGTTTTCTCTTACCTCACACCAGGACACATTTTGAGCCAGGAGCTGAAACCTGGGCTGCCCGAGCCCAGGGGAGCACATGGGTACTTTGTCACATCACCAGCACATTGTCACACCCATTTTTCCCTCCAACACTTGTATGGAAAAATGATCAAACTCAGGAAAATTAAATATTCCCTGAGTGCAATGAAATCAGGTTGGGAAAATGGCATCACAGATTATTGATACCATCAATAGAAAGCCTTTATTTGAGAGAGAAATGTTCTTACCTGGAATTCAGAGCTGGCCAGGCTGCGCTGGCACTGCTGACACACTGTCACATTATTGACACATCCATTTTCCAAGTGATCTGCCAGCTTCCTTCTCATCACCATGTGCCCACAGCCAGTGTGACAAGGGATCAAAGCATATTCACATAAACTCTGATGCTCCTGGAAGTAAAAAGTTATAAAGCAACATGTAAAGTGATGATTCATTTTTATCTATAAATAGTCTCTGTTCTGGCAGCCCAGGGCTCTGCTCTGCATTTCTTCTAAGCTTGGGTAAAGTCCCACTGCACAAAGTTACTGAGATTACTGGTGAAAAATTCACCAACTTTACTGGGGCTTTTTCTGTTAATTATTCATTTTAAAAAAATCTCACAACCAAAACCAAACATTTGGTAAATTCAAACACGAGGTCTCCCTTAAACAGTCTCTCTTCGGGCTTTTGTTTGAAAACATGATCCTGCTCCCAGCTTTCTCCCTTGTATTATTACTCAGATTTGCATGGCAGATTCACAAATCTTGACCACTTAAATATTTGAATTGAGGCATTTCAGATCAGCCTGTGAAGAATGATGAATACAATCAATACACAGACACAGGAGTGAATTATTTCTCCTATAAAACACACCAAGGACATTGCCTGAACAGTAACTCTGCCCTGTCACAACCTGCTTGTAGCAGCCTTGCACTTAAAATGATAAGGAAACCACTGGAAAAAAAATATCAAGTTGATGTAAATTTGTGCAATGTGAACTTCATTCAGGATGTTCTGGATTTGGTCAAAGCCCTGCTAAAGTTAATCACAGAACCACAGAATTATTTGGGTTGGAAGGGACCTTAAAGATCATCCAGCCCCAACCCCCTGCCATGGGGATTTAACCTTCCATAGATTAATGGCACATTTTTAGACAAAAACGTTGATATAAATCACAATGCTGACACTGGTTCTAATTAATTGCATGGATTTGTGTCTGCTGATACCCTGGTTTCACTGCCTCTCTGTCCCCATTCCATATTAATCTGAATAAACTCTCTTTAAACATACTTCAAAATCTTTCATGATACCAGACCAGCTGCACCCAAGGGTCACACAGTGGACTCTGAGTTCAGAAATCTCTTTATTAATGGCAGCATCACCAAAAGCCTGGAAAGAAAACAAAGTAAGGAAAAAAAAAAAAACATTGGTGAGAAAGTACTTCTGGATCTATCCTTGGAATAGGAATAGGGTGGCAGAAATCCACACCTTGATAAATCTTTAATTTTTTTTAAATTTACTGTATTGAATAAGACCCTGTGACCTGGCAAGTTAATCTTTGCATAGTAGGAACCCAAATAATTATTAAAACATTTTTTTCTTAGCACTCAAAAATAATCTGACACGATATTTATTTACTGAAAATAAATACAGCTCTAATTTTACATTTCACAGGAGCCTGAAATATTTCACATGCAGCGAATGTGCTGACAGGACCCTGACTGTGGGGTCCCTTAATGAATGCATTTCATTATCGGGGTCATTAACACCTCCTAAATGTGCTGCAGAGAGGACTTGAGAGTCTCTGCACTGAGTGCACTGCTCAGATCTGGGCTGTTTCCATTTAGCAGACACTGTGTGCTAAAAAAAAATCTGAACCAGATGGGAGAGAGGTTTGTTCTTTGCACTACGTAGATTCTTCTGTTATTTAAACATGAGGAATTGTACAATTGTTATGTAATTATGAAATACTGCACACTTTAATATTACATTTTGCACTAAAATAGGCACAAGAAGAAGCCCTGCCATGGTTTAAAGGCATTTTTTTGGACACTCTGGAGGTAAGTACAGTGCAGAGAAATGCAGATTTCACATGGAATAATGCAGAGTAAGGATTGGGAGGGGAAAGCTTTACAAACAGAGGCAGGAAAGTATTTATAAACTGTGCCCACATTTCCAAGTTCCTGAAAATCTACCCAGCATTTGTTGGGAATGATCTACACTGGCAGATCCTCCTCCCTTCCTGGCTTCATGTGGACACCCAGCAGGCAAAGGAGCTGCTCACAACCACCCACCCACAGCCTGCAGAAATTCCCAGCTCACTCAGGGAGAGCCCCACAGCAGAGAAATCCCAAATGACAGACAAAGCACGTTCAGAAGGGCTCAGCTGCACCTATTTGTGCAGGAAATCTGTTACTGGGAAATTAATTGCAGAACTCAGGCGTTGTTCTTTGGTTTTTTTCCTGGGATATTACCAAGTCCAGCATTAGCAGCAGATCCATTATTTTGCTGCTTCCTAAACTTTGGTTTTTATGCCACTGTGTATTTGTTTTCATTTCCCCCTAAAAAATTTAGACAAATGATGTGTCTGTTGATATCCCTGCATGTAATCAGAGAGGAGGGAAAAAGACAAGCTGGGACTGGGCCTTTCAGCCCAGTTTGTGTTTGGGATCCAGAACAGAACAGCAATTTGCCTGGAAAATCACACAAGAAGAGATCTGCACCATTAAATTACAGATGAAACATTTGCCAGGGCATAGTTTTGTATCAATTATTATGTTCAGCCTCACTCTTGAAGGGTACAAGAAGCCACAAGGCTGGAAAATCCATTAAAATACTTGCTGAGGATAATAAGTAACATTTAAGACATATTATTACAAGTAGGAAAGCACCAGTTACTTTGAGACAATAAAAAGTTAATCATATGGAAGAGTTTGGGATTTTACATTGCAGAACTTAGATCTGGAAAGTCCTGAGGCTGCCATTACACTTTTTAAAACTAAAAACTCTGGGAAATCCAAGTTATTAAAGCCTAAGTTAAAATGTGTAACTATCAGCTGCTATTACATTTGATATTATTCCCTTCTGAACTCCAGCCCAATGATGACTACAGAGAATGTTTAATGATAAATTAATGATCTGTGAACTACAACTTACCCTTTCTTCTGCCAATAGGCTTTCCTCACCTAAAGTGTTGGGATCTTCCTCTTTACATTTCTGGCAAATTGCAGTTTTATTGTTTCTGGTGAAAAGAAAGAAAAAATTGAATAACAATCCAGTGGTGCCCTGCAGTTTAGGAGGTCTCTATATAGGCACTGACACAAATAAAACCATGAAAATTGTGATTTCCACTCAGAATCCATAGTCCTTGTTCACTAAAGGGCCAATTCTGGAACACACTGATGTCCAAAAAGTTTTGCTCTTCTGTTCTTTGAGACTAAGACTATGCCCATTAATCCAATCTGCGTTTCAGTAAAATAAGGGCAGCCTGAACCATAAAGAGGAATAAAGATGGAAAGCTATTTATCCCATGAATGATTCAAAAACTCCAAGCAAGAAAGAGAAGGCGAAAACAAAAGTCTTTTAAAACACAGAAAACGCCTATTTTGCCCAGACAGATACAGACATATGGCATCATATTTACTAAAACCCCATGACATCCCTCATCAGAGGGCTGCAAAGTGCCATGGAAGGATTCCATCCAAGGCCTGGACCAGTCCTTCAAGGTTAAATCAGAATGATTATGTCACAGATAGGAAAACTCTGTCAGGCCCCAGAGACTGCCATGGTGGGAACAAGGAGGAGGCAGGGAGCATCCTGCATTCCAGCACGGAAAATCCTCCAGAGAGCAGTCCCGGGGCTCGCAGCACAGCCCAGCACGTACCGCACGATCCAGGCGAGGCAGGCAGAGCAGTACCTGTGCCCACACAGCGTCTGCAGGGCTTGCTTCAGGATGTTGTTGCAGTTACTGCACAGGAACTTCTGACCAGGCACATCCTCACAAATGTTGGTGGGGTACCCGACGGGAAACTCGTTTTCATCAGGGGAAGAGCCCGGGGTGTCCTGCAGGCTCCTGGGGGTGTTCTCAGCCATCTGAAGCGAGCGCTGTCGGAGAGGAGATGGAATCCAGGTGCACACACTCACTTGGATGTGAGAGGATGTACCAGAGTCCTGAAGCACCCCAAACCCACGCAGTAACAGCGCTGGGTCTGCAGTGACAGTGACAGCGTGACCAAATGTCACAGTGGGGTTTGACCCGGCAGGAAATTACTGCACACCTTGAAAATCTCCCTCAAACACAACACAAAAATAGACCTTGGCCTAAAAGTAGGGGGTTGGGGATTTCTTTCAAGCGTTTTTAGCTTGTACAAGGATGAGTCCCACCAGTTCTCATCACATGGGATTGTTTCTGTAGAGAAAATCCCCAGCCACATTCAATTCTCAGCAGCCAAAATTCGTGATTTCACTTCACAGGCACAGAAACTGAGCAGCTGCTGTGTTGACAGTGACTTTCGTCAAGTCACAAAAGTTGTGGTGAAATGATGAAGGAAATCCCAAGTCCATGAACCCTTAATGCTGTGCTCTGACCAGGCACACCCAGAGCCACCTGTGCCAAGGTGTCATTCACATTCAGTTTGGTTTGTTTAATAAGACCTGTGCAGTGGGATATTTTTGGAAATGCAGCCAAAACTGATTCTTGGAGTCTCTTGGAAAGGTTTTCACTCAGAGAACTGGTGCGGTTTGATTATAATAATCCCTTCACAAAGCTATTATTTCCCCATAGCAGTACCGACACAGCATAACCTGTGTCAGTATCAGCAGCAGTCAGCTCAGAAATGTGAAAATCAGAGCCCAGGCTGCGCTGGGCAGGCCGGGCTGGCGGTGTGAGTGCCGTGAGCTGGGCACGGCACACCCTGGCCTTGAGCCTCGGCTCTGGGAACATCCAGGGTTTTCCATGGCCTTCCTCAGCCGGTTCCCGTGGGCTCTGCAGGCAGCCGGGCGGGAGCTCCGCAGTGACCGCCCAGCCTGCCGGAGCCCTGCAGGGAGCCGGCTGGCACAGCCGAACGGAGCCGGAGGGGCTGCTGGAGCTGCCCCCGCCCGCTGGCCCAGCCCCGGCTCCGCTCGCCCGGCACCGCCCGGGGGTCCCGGCCCAGGGCTCGGGGAGCGGCCGGAGCCCGGGCAGCCCCCGCTGCCCTCCGGGCGCTCCCGGGCCGCGGTTCGGGGAGCGGGCCCGAGGGGCCGGGGGCCGCGGGCGGTTCTCCGCAGCAGGGCCCGCTCCCCTCCATCCCTCCGTCCGTCCCTCTCCCCTCCATCCCTCCCCCCATCCCTGCATCCCGGCCGCTCCCCTCCATCCCTCCGTCCGTCCCTCTCCCCTCCATCCCTCCCCCCATCCCTGCATCCCGGCCGCTCCCCTCCATCCCTCCCCCATCCCCGCCTCTCCCGTACCTGAGCCCGGCGGCCCCGGGCGGGCGCTCCCCGCGGTAGCGGAGCTGCGGCCGGGAGGCTCGCCTGGATTTCGGCGATGCTGCCTCGCTCCGGCGGGAGGAGCGGGGAGCCCGAGCCGCGCCCGGGGGCCGGAGGGAGCGGGGCTTCCCCTGCTCGGGCACCGGCGCTGTCCCGGGCCGCGGGCACGGGGAACCGGCTGAGGAAAAACCCCGCGGCGCAAATTCCCCCGGGCCAGTGAAATGGAGAATCTGGTGGCTGGTTCCTGAAAGCGGAGCTGGGTCTGCCATGGCGAGCGGCGACTCAGACAGAAAGTCCAGGCTGGCCGGAGCGCGGTGACAGCCCCTGCACGCCCCCGGTGCCCGGGACAGCCCCGGGGCCGGCACCGAGCCTCCACCGCCGGGAAACCGCGCCCGGGGAGCCCCCTGTGCCTCACCCTCCAAGGCAGCAGGGAGTTCTCTAATGCCTGCAAAGCCTTCTTAGAGTGCAGCAAAGATTCTACAAAGCAAAGTTTCATTATCAGCAGAAGGTCCTCTTCACCCTTTGCTGCCACCCTCTCTAGCTCTGACACAGGATTCAATCAGAAAAAGAGTTGTACATGCAAATCTGTTCACTCTTCCTTGTGGGGAATATCCCTGGGGGGTGAGGCCTTGCTCAGAATCCCAAATAAAAAGCAGAGGTGTCTCTCTGGGTGCTTCAGTGGCTGTTAATTGCTGCCCTGCCAGGAGCTGCAGGCACCGCGGTGGCTGCTGAGGGATTTCTTGTGCAGCATGGTTTGCCTCAAGTCTGGCACCTTCCCGTGCTGGGTGTGCACACACAGACACAACAGACACCTCGGTTCCACTTCCTCCTCCCTGCTGAACTACAGCACACCTGTAGGTGCTGATCTGATGTGCATCTGTAGCTCAGAGTCATCAGGGCTGGGAATTCTCAAAGCTCTGGGGAAAATGTGATACAGCCCCAGCGAGGCCTTGGCTTGACCCATTTGCTCTCAGTTGGGTTGTTAAAATTCATCATAAGTTAATTTGGGCCAGGCAGTTTCTGCCAGGATGTGAGTTAAAATCTCCTTCAGAAACTAAAAGATTTCTGGATGTGTTTTTTTTAAAAAACATGTAGGGATATAAAGAGGTGTAAGATATTAATTTTAGAATGATCAGTGTTACACCACTCAGGTTCAGGGATGAAGTGGCAGCTCCACCTCTTCCCTGTGCCCTTAACTCACTCCTTGCCTCTTCCTTTGTGACTTCTTGAAATTTTCTGTGATTCTGCTGCACCTCTGTCTCCAAAGGTGCTGAATTACACAAAGAAACTAAAGATAAGGTTTTGGTACTTTCCAAACTAGAGAGATTTCCTGTGGTAAATTTCCCCCATATGAGATCAGTTAACTGAAAACAGGATGTGGCTCAGAGAGAGATTAAAATTTGTAGTTTAACTTTACTGTAGAGCCATTCCAGCAGTGCTCAGCATTGCAAGGCACTGTGTTACTATTTAAGGGCAATGACCATTTTATATCCTAGGGAAAAAGTGCATAAGGGAATATATTCATGTATTTAATAGCACCTTTTAAAAATAAGCCAAGGTCTTGAGACTTTTAATGCTACAAATTTCTTAGGACATTGAAAATGGAATTTAGGCTCAGATGCTCTGGGTTTTAAAGACTGTAGTCAAAAGGAGAATTGCATTTCAGAGAGATGTTTACGATAGGGATGTCTCATTCTATGAAAACATGATTTTCAATTAGTTGTATAACTAGTATAAATTAGCTGGAAATGTGTACATGTTCTAGGAAAACCTGAAAAATGGGTAAAACACAGGAAGGAAAGTTTGCTAGTAAAAGCAAATCCAGTGCCCATGAGATTCAGTACTTCTAGGAACTGGAGCTCAGTGCTTCAAGTCAAGACTCCTGCCTGCTCAGAGCTCTGATACGAAGGAATTCTGTAACTTCCACACTATTACTTATTTTCTGAATGGAAAAAATAATATCTGTGAGGTTCCATCAATTCAAAATTAGAAAAAGAAGAATCATTAAAACTGATTATTGTTATCCTCAGCAAACTCAACAGCTTTGCCACAATTCAATCTCTTGTCTCTAATAAAACCTTTTCACATGTTTCAGTTTTATCTGTCTGTGCCTACTACCAGTTGTAGCTCTGCTTTGTTATGGTGATACCCCGAGGACCAGACAGCAGGGAAGTTCCCCACTAAGTTTCATAAGAGTTGGACTGTAACCCTCAAAGAGACATCAGGAATCAATTTTATTTTCCTCATCCCTGCTCTGCCTCAGGATTTTTCCCAGATCATATTCTCTGTAAGACAGTATTGTCCTAGGAATATTTTCCTCCAAAGAATAGATACTCTGGAGCACCTCTTCAGCATTTGACAGGAGAAAAGCACCCAAAAATCGACACTTTATCTATCTATCTATCTATCTATCTATCTATCTATCTATCTATCTATCTATCTATCTATCTATCTATGTGGCTTCTTTCAGTCACTTACTTAACTAGCTTCCACAAGCCAAGCCAAGGAATCACCCTGAGGAGCAGAGAGAAAATGGAAGTGTTTCTATCACAGTGGCTTTGATGGTTTCCTACAAGCAAGAGTATTTCAGAGTAACTCATTGAGAGATTTCTGAGGCTGCCTCTGATTTTAGGCCACCAGGCAGATTTTCTTCACATGGAGCAGCTTCCTGGTGGTCTGGTGCCTCAGCCACTGTCCCCCCACAGCAGGACAAACGTGGGCTGCAATGTGTGAGCCCAACATGGACCAGTTTGTGCCAGTTTCCCCAGTTGAAGCTCAGCTCTCTGGCCACATGAAGGGTTTTGTTGTACTTGTGGTTGTGCTTCTGTTTCTCTTAACGTACACAGAGCCTGAGCTAAACTGGAAAATTCTGAGCTGCTTATTTCCATTCTTAATGCTTTGGAGAGAACTCTGGGAATGGGAGCTGTGCCCACAGGGAAGCCTGCCAAAACACTCTTCCAAAGCTCTGGATGTGACATGAAAAAACAAGTTCAGATTCAGTATCTTTTGACTCCAAACCAGCTGGGAAAATGTGGATATTCTATTGATTGACTGGGACTAATTAGTGGAAACAGAAAAAGGAAACATCACATTTATTTAATATCTCCATTAATTCTCATAAACGACAAGAACTGAGGGGAAAGCGAAGGTTATGGCAAATCTCCTTTAACCCTTTCAGAAGCTGCCCATTTTGCTAATAACAATGAAAAAAGGGATGTTTAGAAGATGTTTTCCACATGTCAGAAGCAGAAAAAGACTGACTCTGCACTAACTTGCATCTCTCTTCCACTGAGCCCATAATTCCCTTTGCCATTGCAGAATGACTAACAGCATCAGGCTCAGCTTGCCAATAGTATTTTTCAGGGTGATTCATAATCCTGAGTAATTTCCACACCACCACTGACATGTCTATTTGTACCTGTATTTTATGAGCAACACTCCCAGGGAACACAGAACTTCCAGGTGTTATCTGAGGTCTCACAAAGGGAAAACAAAATTCTCTTTCTAGGTGTTGTAAAGGAAAAATAAAGCCCTCACTAAAACACTGCTACACTAAGAAGGAAAACTCCTGAGTGTTCACAATCTAAGATGTTTATAAGGAGGATTCTCAAGGAGTAAGGAAAATAAATTTTAAGCTTAGGAGGAACCGGAATGAAAAATCACAGTTGGAAGTGGGGAAAGCAGGTAAAAGAGTAACAGGTTTATATTCTGGGTAGGGGAAATAGGTAAGTGTTTAAAGTCCTGAATAAAAAGAGCCCTCTCGTGAGGCCAAACCTCTTGGCAGCTGTGCCAGTGATGGGACTCCAAAAGCCCAAAATCCCAGACATGTTCCCAGCAGCGTCCTTGGAATCCAGCCAAGGAAACAAAACCTGCAGCTCCACATCCAACATCTGAATCACAAGCTGGGTGTTGGAACCCCAAAGCCAGCGAGGGAGGCACACAGGGAATGCTCCTGTCTGCCCAGGCTCAGGAGCAGTGGGAGCCTGGAGGAAACCTGAGCACAGCCAGGAATTGTGGAGAGGTTTCACAAGCAAAGCTTGGGGTTCCTTGGGGCACGATACAGACTGGAAGGAAATCCAGCATTTCCTGAATCTGGTTCTCTAAAGTCACATCCAAGTTCTTCTAATCTTGTTTCGAAGCCCAGGGACTCCCCTGGGAAGTGTTTCTGGGCTGGGACTAATCCCAGTTCAGAGCTGGGCACGGGGATTGGCAGGATCAGCACAGGGCAGGGGACACACAGGAGCTCCCATGGGTTCAGCTACATCCCCCCAGTTTCTGCTATAAATCCCTGGGATCCTGCTAAATTCTGTCACGGATTAATGTGATCCCCCATGGCTCCATTTGCTTTTGATCCTACCTTCTTTTTGAGATTCCTGACCAAAACAGAAGCTTAGGAAAAAACCCACCCTTTAATATTACATAGACTGGTGACTCCAAACTGCTGGAATTCGCTACTGCTGGAAATGAATACCCATTTGTACCTCCCTGTCAGAGCCTGGGGATGAATATTCTCTAGGACCATACAGCAGAAGGTTTTAATGGAAATTTTTATGATTTAGGCAGTGAAAATGACATTTTTATGGCATATTGCTTGTTATAAATAATGAAGGAAACCTGGCTAATCAGACCCTGGCAGAGACAGACAACTCAGCCATGCAGTAAAGGAGTGACTTCAGTCACAGCTGCCATTTAGGCCCAGCCTGTCACCAACACCTCAGTTTATGTCTATATATTGCAAATCACCTTTCAGCAGGTACAAACTAGCACAGTGCAACGTGCATCTCCTTCAGCAGGGACGGGTGAGGTGTTCCTGACACATTTCCTCTCTGGAAAGCAATTTTCCCAGTGGTTTTTTTGTGCTGCAATTGAAGAAATCCTGTGTCTGCAGATGTGTATATCAAGTGTAGCTCCTCCAAAATAATTGCAATGGCACTGATTTGTTTTAGCTGAGGATGTGCTCTTCATGGTACAAACTGCAGGGAACACGGAACTGCCAGTGGAAAGAATGTGCTGCTGGGGCTCCTCTTGTAAAGCCAAATGAGACAATTCCAGTCCATATCAGGGCTCCTTGGAACCAGCCTCAGAGCACTAAACCCAGCTCTGAACCTCTGTGTGCTCTGCAGTCCTTTAAACTGGCACCAGTGGGGCTGCTGCCCTTAAGAGAAAATAGATTTTCCACTGTAAATCCCAATTTTGGGGGTTTAATATCTCAGCTGATTTAAAGCTCGTCAAATATAACTTTTTGTTTACTTTGCTTGTAAAAGAAATTGCCCCTTTTAGCTGTCAAGTAGCAAATCAACACAGGAACTATAGTCTGAGCCACAGCACCTTAGGAATAATCTGCATTTCGTGACTTCCAGCTCTGAATGTGGGTAAATATAACCATTTTATAAATAACCCCCTGTGTGTAACAAATATTTCCTGGGATAGAAAAGAAAGGGCTGAATAGAGCAAGTTTTACTCAGGATTTCTCTGCTATTGTTTTCTACACTTCAATGTTCTTTTTATGAGTTGTGGTGTTTAACCCAGTTTAGTATTTTCCAGGAAATCAGTTGCTGCTTAAACATGTATCCAAATTCCAAGTTCATTCAGAACTTGAAAAGCAAAATTTAACACAAGGACAGGAATTCTGTAATGATCCTGCAATTGGCAAAACCAAACTCTTGGTTCCCAGGAGAATGAAAGAGCCAAACCCAGATATTTCTCCTAACTAGAGATGAAAACATTATTAAATATCCTAAAAATTGAAAGCATATGTAACTGCTATAAGGTGGGTGTTTTACTGGAAAATAACTGACAGCCATGCTAAATTTCTTTGTGTTCTGATGTAAGAATTCAGCAGGAGATTAAGAACACATTTTGCTGGGAGACATGTCTAAACATTAACATTTACCCAGACTGAAAAGAAGCCTCTGTAGGTGGGGTCAATGAGATAACCCACCATGGATGGACACCAAATTGGCAGCTCCCAGACAGTGATTTTTTTTTTTTTCCTTTTTTTAATGACAGAATAATCTTTACTCAAGAGAAAAAATGCATTTCCTTACTTTGTGTTCACTTATCTCTTGCACACCTCTTCTCTAATGGATCTACAGACCCCTGCCAGCTGATTCCACAACTCTTTCTTTGTGGAAATGGGTGTTTGATATTGTGTATTAAAAAAGTTTTGAACTTGAAAGGAATCTTACTAAGGATTTTCTTCAAGGATTTTGTACTGCTCCATCTGTTTACTCAGTAGAGAGACTGTTCCTACACTGCTGTGCAAATACAGAAAAGAGTTTTGGTGTGATATTCTGGCTTTGCATTGTCCAGATGCACTAAACAAACTCACCCTGATGTTCTCCCATTCCAAATAATTTCAGATGAGAGTGGAGCATCATAACAAAATAAAAATTAAGTGGTAACTTGGACTTGCACCCTCCTAGCTCATGGGAACATTCTTCTCTTCCACCTAATATTTAATATATGTGCTGGGGGCAGCCAGGAGAGAATTATCACAGTCACTATGGAGGTATTCAGAAGTAATAATATTAACCTGCAATAGGGATTTACCATTCCTCTTCTAAAACTGTCAGGTATTCCTAATTCCACACCATTTTTGACAGAGCACTTGGCTGAGTAAGACTACCTAGGGCATGTCCTGAAAGATTCTACACACAAAATCACTTCTCCCCTGCAAGGGAAACAATGGCCAAAGAAAGGCACCCTTTGGCTCTCTCCCTAAATTAGTCACAGCTCTTTGGCACAGCCCAGCAGCTTTCAGCCCAGACCAAAGTGTGAGTTTCACGTGTCACTGTGCATAACAGGGTGGAATTTGGGCTATTCAAGTCACTCACCAGCTTGGGTCATTGAGATTAATTTCTGGTTGCAATGAAAAGAGAAATTAGTTCATTTTGTGATGCTTAGCTGTCTAAAAATCAGTAAAATGCAGATGGAAATGTACAGAAATAGATATTTTTTAAAGAGCTAAAGGATAACACAGTATTAACCTTTAGATTTGTTAGAGTCTCTGGAATTCAACCAACTCAGGTCTGCCAGGAGTATCCAGGGAGAATCACATCTGAATGGCATCTGCTGCATTTCCTTATTCAAAGGGAAATATATGAAAAAGGAATAAAAGTCTAATGCCCAAACTTATTTAAGTGTCCTTGGAAGGTCCTGCTTTCAGAGATTATCTGTGCAGGCAAGGTCAGCTATCCATTTTCTTGGGAAAGTGGGGATAAACGTGGCCTGGAGCACTTCATTAGCCTGGGGGCAGAGCAGTCACCTCACACTGCCTGGCCTTTGGGGACCCTGCAGCGAGGGGCAGGGAAATGCAAGTTCTCCTGGAAGCACTACAGCTCTTGGCTGGGGATTCAAAGGCTGGAACATTTGGAGACTTGCACATCACAGACATAAACAAGCAAGGAACAGAAAAACACTGTGTACAATTCAGAGAGAAAAGCACCGCTCTGCTGTCCAGAATCCACAGCAAGCTTGGAAGGACAGAATGTGCTTTAAAATAATTTCCATTTCATAATACAGATGAGTCACCTAAGCAGTGATTATTCCAAGAATTTCCATGTTTGCTGGGATTTATCCTGGGGGTTGTTTAGTGCCTCAGAACTCTCTGACCATGGGGCACTAAGGTTGGTGTGGCACTGAGTTCTAAAATCACTCCCACATCATTTCCACCTTCTCTTGTACTGCTAACGAGGCCCTGTGGAAATCTGCCAACTTAATTTGCATGTGGGAGCACATGAAGACACAGACAAACCTTTCCCCCAAATGGTTTTGCTGTGAAAGTCAAGCCATGCCATGTGGGGAAGGTAAATCTTCCTGACATTTGTATCCATACACATCTCCATCCTACACGTGGATAAATATCTGTACAAATATTCCCATTTAAATACAGGTATTTGAAGTATTTTACTGATCTCAGGCATATACTGGATAGTTAATTCTGAATAGAAGGAGAGATAAATAAGATTAAAGATTTTTTTTTTTTAAACTAGTGACTGCAATTTGATATTGAAGAGAAGCATTTTAATGTGTTATTTTTAAATAACTGATTTTCAGGAGCCTTTTTTGCAGTCTGGCTCACTAAAAATCAATAGAATTTAAATGTCACAAGTCACCTGTGAAAACAAGACATGCTCCTTGTCATTTAAAGAGGTAATTAGGTCTCACAATACACAGCCACCAGTTCAGAAGCAGAAATGTTTACAGGTGTTCTGTCTAGACAGCCCCACTGAACGCCCCCGTGTTCTTCTCCCTGCAGTTTGAATTTAAATCCAGTTATTACTGGACACAGTGTGAGCTTCTTGTGCTTCTTAGAAAGTTTGGAGGATAAAAAAAAAAAGTCAAATACTCACGGAGCCAAAATTAAAAATTGCATCATCTCTATCTTCTTTCCACATCTTAAATGTTCTGGATCCATATTCCTAAGAGAGAGGGAAAACAGTAATTTTAAAGTTCTTGGACGTGCTGCTTTTGGGCAACTCTTCAATACAAATAAAAATGTGTGCAACTGTACTTTGTATCAAACTCTCTCCTCAGTTTTACTGGGAACCAAGGTGGTTTGTGCCAGGAGCTGTGAGCAGGAAAATTGGCCCTTCATCTGCCACTTTCCTGGAGGCAAGGCAAGATTTTTAACTGCCAGATTCAGTCATCAAATGCAAAGTAACATTTGTTTTAATCCACCTAAGTTACAGGAGATGTCGATTCAGCTGACTGTGTCTTAAAACACAAATAATGAAAGGCACACATATGATTGAAGAGTTTTGTTTGGGTTGTTTTGGATTTTTTTTTAACAAGAAAGCAGAGCATAAAACCAGCATCAGTTACTGTCAGGAATGGAAATGCAGTAATTCAAAAGAAGAGTACAAAAGGAATAAAGTTTCTTTCACAAAGAGCTTACAAAGTGGCTGCATGTATTTATGTTCTGATAAGACTTGGGTTTAATGACAAGACAGTGCTTTTCATGTTTGTTTTTACAGTCAATCCACTTCTTTTGACTTCAAATGTCTTTGAACTATTCTCTGTTATTCTCTCATCCAAGCTTAAAAAAAATCATATTTGAACATTACTCTGCTGTAATAACTTTGCTATAAAGTAACATGCCAAGATAATTTTTCATGATAACTATTAATGAGTGTTCAGCTCAAAAAGAATTAATAAATAGGCGAGGATTTTTCTTCTTGTCGATGAGACTTGATTTGTATTTTTAATTTAAAAACTGTTCAAGTGAATTAACAGCCACTGATGAGGAGATCTTCAGCAAAATCATCCATTGTGTTCAGAAACTCCTGACAGGATGTACAGGCTGTATTTGTAGGCCACCACTCAATCCAAGTGCTGGAGTCCAAAGGGTACTGGAATCTAAGAAGACAACAGAAGATGATCATTTGCTGCTAAGATTTGGGAAGGAAAATGTCAAATAAAAAAAAAAAATTACAATATGGAAGTGCTTGCTTTGTGTTCATCTGATAACACATTGTGTCGCTGTTGTGTTGGTTGAATACTTTCAAAATTAAATCAATTCTGTACCTCACCAGAATTATTACATACAAACACTTTAAGATTAAATCTCAGCATACCCTGGTGGTAAATGACTTACTTGAAACTGTAACCAATGCTTATCTTCAAGGCTTCTTTTCCCATGATCAAATACTGCTCTCCTGGGCTCAATTCAACATCTGTGCAGGTCTTCTTTTTAACAAAGGTTATTTCATTATTTTTTTGAGCAAAAGCCTGCCCTGAAGCAAAAGAAAAAAAATTTAAAAATCAAGATTTAGACAATTACACAAAGAGAATATCCAGTAATTCATATATTAGATAGAAAACACTAAAATGTTCTACAGTACTGCACAGCCAGGGGATCTCTTTGGCACTGTTCTATAACAGGAAAATGTGATGATATAAAACATGTCTCTTGTAAAAGATTTTTCAATTAATCTCAATGGCAAATAAGCCTTTCTGCACATTAAGTACTTTTATATTATGGTAATTTTAAGGGAATATGGGATGCTTAAACTCAGAGGGAAAAAAGTGAACATCAGCTTCAGTTCCACAGGCCCTATGGGCAACAGGTGAGTGCCCAAGAACATTCCAACTCCTTTCTCCCAGGAACAGAATCATGGAACAGAACACTCACCCCTCTTGTAGAGGTCCAGAAGACTTGCAGAATACTTCACAAAAAACCCTTCCTCACTGCGAGATAAGATGTTCACTTTATAAACTGCAGAACGACACAGAGCAGAACTTGGTTATTCTTTGTTCCTGCCATGCATCCTGAAGGTCTTAGAGGTGCTCAGAAGGAGAATTTTGTGTCCCTTTAGCATTTCTGGGAATGCAATGGTTATAGGGGCAGAAAGCACTGGGAAATCCTACCCACCCCTAACCTGAGGGAAGCTGTGGGTAGAACCCACCCTTCTCTACATTATGCCACTGGCAACCACACGGAATTTCTAATCACTACAGCTCTAGCATGAAGAAGATGTTTTGCAGCAGCAGCAAACAAACATTTCAGGGCAGGGAAGGAGGCAGTGAAAGCCCCATTACCATAAGCAGTGTCCCTCTGGCAGGCAGCCTCCCTCCTGCTCTCAGCAGTTATCGACCGGTCGAGTCTCTCCTGGACTTTACCACACTCAGCTACGAGGAGATAGGGAAAGGCAGAGGGAAGAGAATGTCAGCACAAGTCCCCAAGGGAAACATGGATTCCATCATCCTGCATGGGATAATTAACTGAGCAACACCACAAGTATGGGACTGGATGCTGGAACGGTGAATATTTAAAATACAAAATAACGCACTCAAACACAGGACTTAATCCAGTCAGACTTCCAGGATTACACTGCACACGTCTTTAAATTTCTTTTTTAATGTAAAATTTGGAGGGGAAACAGCTGTGTTCTTAGGAGGACTTTTTCCTTATGTTCAGCATGGTTTCTTCAAAGCACCACACTGCATTTTTCCACCAAGTAAAATGAAAAAACATCTTCAAATAAAGCTTACCTTCCATGCATTTGCATTCATCTCCTTCACACAATCTCACCAGCTTTTCATTTCCATAGGGGTTATAAAGCATGGTGCATCTTTTATCTAGAAGATCCAGAAAGAAATAACAAATACATGTAGAAAATCAAAGTCCAAGATGCCAACACTGAAATTTGGTGAGTCAAAAGTCACCTGAGCTTCAAATAAAATAGAGTAAAAAAATCTGTTAAAGAGAGAAAAATGTAATTCTTTGAGAGGAATGCAAAGCTAAAAGGTAAACAAGGATGTGAAGAGCTGGAACACATACCTGGTGCATGATATTCATACACAGTGAAGGTGGCAGGGTTCAGCATTCCAACCCGGAAAAGCTCACTGATCCTGAAGCCAACACACAGGAACTTGTGAGCTGGCACCTGATTGAGAGACACATGAATTAAGGAGCTCTAAAGGAGTCAAAATGATTGCAAAGAGTAAAAGCAATGCTTACAGCCAGGAAAGGGGTAACATACAGAGTCTATCTGCAGGAGAACATGCCCATCTTTTATCTCATAATCTTCTATCAGCTGATCAACTCCACTCGCAAGCTGCAGGGCATGGACAAAATGAAGAACAGTAAATATTACAGCTCTGCCACATAAAGCAGGCAAGAGAAAAGCCATTCCTGAATACTTGCAGTAGATAAATCCTCTGGGTTGGCTTCCACTCCACTGACCAGCCCTATGTCCATCACAGCATGAGCAGACCCCGACCGGGGCTCCCTCGCACTGGGCCTGTACCTGAATTAGATTAAGGCAAATATCAGTTAATTAAAACTGGAATGAAAGAGGCATATTTGAATATGATCCCAGAAAAAACAAAGGAAAATTCTGTCAACATTCAGGCCACAGTAAACTCAAAAATAGTCCAGATGAATCAATTCAGATTTATGCCAGTATCACACATGAAGAAGCTTTTAATGCTTATGGTGCAGGAGAATCCAAATACAACTTGAAGACTCCTTCCCACAGAGGTCATGACTTCTGGCTCTAAACCTGTTTACACATGTACATAACAGTGAAGAAACAGAAAGAAAAGATCAGGAGAGCTGGTGGAATTATTGATAACCAACCCCCCAGCTGCACTTACTTTGCACAAGCCTCCAGGCGCCCCAGGGGTTCCCCCTCTCCTTTTATGCGACCTGTTCGTACCAAGTAGAGCCAAAGAATTTCACAACTCTCCAGAAGCAGCAGCACAAAACTCTCACAAAGCATTTTCATAGTTGGAAGTTAATTCTTTACATTGTTTTGGTGGTTATTTTTATAGGAATTCATTATCTAGCCACAAACAACATTCACCTCTTTGGTAATTCAGGTGAAATGACAGCTTTAAGGTTTAATGTCGTTTATTGTGTGTTTATATTATTTAAACTCAGAATTTGGTTCTGTCCCCTGTTTATCTGGACTAGAACTCTCCGTACTTTGTAGAACTCACTGCAACCCCTCCCACTTTCCATGATATTTCTTTCTTCTCACTCCCCACCTGTAAAAACTCTTCCATAAAAGACTAAAAATGAACCCAACAGAAATAAATTAAATATTAGTTCTATTCACAAAAAGGCAATAGCTTCAAACAGGGCTAAAAAAGTTTTTAGCAATTTCTTTCCCAGTTTTGCATTTAGAAAGTGGAAGAACTTATTTCTTTCTTAATAAAAAACACTCATAAAAAAAACCCAGGATTTTTTCACCTCCCTCCCTTTCAAATACCTGAGTAGCAACATTTTAAATTATATTAACCCTTTACCATCATCCCTCTTTGGGACAATCTTCAGTTCAAAGTTACAGGACTCTTCAGAAGTACCAATGGTGTTATACACTGTCCTCACCTGCACACACACAAATAAATCAGACAAAACAGAAGCAGCATTAAACAATCCTCAAAACTGCCATAAAACTGTTAAAAACTCACGCTGGGAAGAATATAAACAAGTCTGGTTTATTGGTAATATAAAAATACCAGCAAAGCGGAGTCAATAAATTATCAAATTTGGAAATTCTTGAGCAAAACCACACCATATTAAGAAAAGAGAAATTCCATTTTAAAAACCTGGTTGAATACCTACATTTACTGTAGCTATGCCAGTGCTGCTGCCAGTGCTTACATACAGATCATCTTGCAAAGGTGCCTAAAGAATTGGTGAGAAACAAGAAGTTACACATTAATAATAAAGATTAGCAACAAGTAGCAACAATTCAGGTCAGCTGACCTTATCAGGTCAGCCTTGCCTGCATGTTAAACACAGAACAGATTCTGCAGAAATATTAAATTTAAATGAATATGTAAATATATTAAATACAATAGATAAACAAAGTCCTTAAACTAAATTATTAGCAGCTTGTTATAAGAAAAAATAGCTATTTTAGTAGCTATTTCAAAGCTCAAATAATCATTTACCAAGATGCAAAGAATTCTGGTTTCCTTCTTTAAAGCAATATGATTCACTCACTGTCATAGTTCTTCCCACAAAATTGTCTTCTGTCAGTTTAAATAAGTTTAGGGGTCCACCATTTTTGTAGGAAACTTTAACATCCATGTCCAAATTCAGCCGTTTGACAAGAAGGGAATATTCAGTCAAGGCCTCAAGGGCATTAATAGTGTCCTGTCAGAAACCAATTATAAAGAATTAACTCCAGAGATTCTATTTATAAAATTTCAGTTTATATTAATGAAGAGAAGTCAGGTTTCCCAGAGACCAAGAATATCATGGCAATGGAGTCACTTGATACTAATCCCATACACAGGACTCTAATGTTGGCATTGTGGTCATTTAATTGTATTATCCTCTTAAAATATTGATATCACAGAATCATGGAAAGGTTTGGGTTGGAAGGGACCTTAAAGCTCCTCTGATTCCAGGGACACCTTCCACTATCCCAGGTTGCTTAGCTCCATCCTACCTGGCCTTGGATTTGCAGGGATGGGAAAAAACATTTCAGATTTTGGTACTTGAAGAGTTAGGACAAAATACTTAAGAGCACACCTGAGTTGAATAAAATCCTCCCCCATGTCTCTGTTCTTCAGAGAGCCATTTGATGATGGGCTTGGCATAGTTTTCATCCCCTCTCAGCAATGTAGTGAGCAGGGCATAGGCTGTGGTTTCAACCATTTGTGCAGTGACAGCGCTGGGGGTTGGCTGGTCTTGTGTTTTGAAAGCATCTTTCCAAAACCTGTAGATGGGAGGATCACCTGCAGGAGGAGAAGAGGGTTCAGACACAAAGCACAGCAGCAGCTCTGCTACACCAGGAGAGGCACTGCCCACTCCTGTTGGGTTCAGAGATGCAAGATATATGCCTTTATCTGTGATGCCCACCTCTGACACCCAAGAGAACACTGAATTTCACATAACACCATGGAGACAGCTGTTAAAATTGAGAAACTGAAAACATGAGTGTGTAAGTTAGAGAGTCTTCTTAAGTCACTGGGTAGAAAAATTAAAGTTTAAGGTTTAAGCTAGTTTAGAAAATAAGAGGCAAGATGGAGGACTCAGGGCATTGTCTCTGTTCCTTCTTCTTCCTTCTTCATCTTCTTCTAGAAGTTTTTGGGTAGAAATAAGTGATTGGATGGAGAGTGCCACAGTGCAGCACACAGGTGTTGGGTCATTGGGTTACTAAGAAAAATAATTTACTTGGCATTTGCTAATTGGGTAAATGGATATATAAAAGACCTTGAAGAAGTTCTTTTTTAGCCATTTTTCACCTCTATTAGTGCATGTGGCTCCTTGTACCCTGTATACAAGAATAAACAACCAAGTCCGAAGAAGGGAAAACTGCCTCTCTCTCATCAATCTCAGTCCAAGGGGGAAAAGAACGCAGCCAGCAGTGTCACATCCCGACACACTCAGGGCCAGGAGATGGGCAGGAACTCACTCTGCACCCAACAGGGGTGGAAATCCACTTCTCCTGCGCTGAAACCCTGATGTTTGTGACGTGAGGAGTACAGCTGTGATGCAGAGCAGCTGCTGGGCACGGGGCTGGTCAGGAGCAGGGAGAATTGAGCAGTACCTGTGACAAAAGCCTCTTTCTTCAGGGCAGTGAAGGCCTCCCGTGCCGCTCGGTGGTTGGGGTCCAGCAGGGCCAGGGCATAGGCAGTGATGGCCATGGTGAAGGGGCTCTGGGCCAGCTGCACGTTCTGCACCAAATAATCCCCTGCTCTGCTCCTGGCATCGTGGATTTTCTGAAATCATGGACAGCTTACAGCTCACACCCATCTGACTGACCCTAAAGAAACACATCCTCTCTATCACAGATATAGAATGTCTCCTACAATTCTACAATAAAAATAAAACAAAAATAAAAAACAACCGTATAAACCCCAAAACAACAAATTACAAAAACTACTAAAAATCAAACCAACTTACTAAACCCAAAACTATTCAACTAACCCTAAACATTACTAGAAAAAACCAAACCAAAACTCCACCTCTACACTAATTCATAAATAATAACCAATATATAAATAAATATATATCAATATAATAAAATAAATATAAATATAATCTATAAAAATAGCTGCATGTTCTGCACCAAATAATCCCCTGCTCTGCTCCTGGCATCACAGATTTTCTGAAATCATGGACAGGTTACAGCTCACACCCATCTGACTGACCCTAAAGAAACACATCCTCTCTATCAAGGCTACACACATATAGAATGTCTTCTACAATATCTTATAATAAATCCAGAAATTCCATGTTGTTCTTCTCTGACTTTGAAAGACAAAGATTAACAAAGCAAATAAATCTGTGAAACTGAAAAAACTCTTCATTTTTTAAACAAATGTTAAAGAAAAGGGAAGAAATTAGAAGTCCAGAACATGCCTGCTGGCAGAAGTAAAAATAATGTTTACCTGAGTAGGACATATTTTCATTGACTTGTCAATTCCAATAACAGAAAATGCTGTGAGATACAGAGATTTTTCTTTAGCTTCTCGAGGCAAAGTACCCTACAAAAATTAAATAATAAAAATAATTAAATAGAAATTAAAGTTCATTTAAATAAATAGGACTTCCCAATGTTTAGGTATGGAAACAAATAGAAATTCCTGTAAAAATTACTGGTTTATTTAAACCTGAAAATACATTGACTGATTGGAAGGTAATAGCTTATTTGTAAAAAAGAAACCAAAATATATGAAGTTACTCACAAGCCAGCACTAATAGATTGTGAAATCTAAACATTCTTTTTCTGAATATTAAAAAGTGTCAAGCAGCTACCTTTTGTGGGAAAACAGAAAGATTGCAAGATTGTGCTGGGCTTTAAATGAATTTAGAATAAAGAGAAAAGTTGTCTTGAACAGGTGTTTCGATGAAATACAGCCTGAAATATCTTGCACTGCTAAAACACTTTATCTCCTGATGCCTTCAGCTTTTACTACCTAAGCAGAGAACATGTTTGGGTTCCATACCTGTAGTTTCACTGGTTGATAGTTTGAAAACTCATTGAATGACCCATCTGGCATCTGACAGTTGTCAATCAGCCACAGAAGGGAATCACAAACAGACTTTTGATCAAGATCAATGTATTGGTTCACTTGTCCAAGAATCCTTAAAGCAAAAGCTGTCAACCTGCCAAGGGAAGCAAGCAGATCCTGTTTGTTTAGATTGGCAGGTACTCCCACACTGCAGAGAGCACACACAAATTTACCCTGTTCAGGATTCTGCATCCTACACACTCCCACGGTTCAATGGGATAATGAAGATTAATTCTAAATATAACTTAACAAATGGGCAGTAATTACTGAAATAATTTTAAACCAGGATCAATTCCTGTGTTTCAGGGTATGAACTCATTACATCCCAAGGCCATTTTGGTTGTCATGGTGTGAATTATGGACACAAAGAAAAGTGAAAGCAAGGTATCAAAAGCTATTATTCCAGAGTTGTAAGCACTGCTTAAATCTCCCATCATGCTTTTGTCTGCTGCTTACTGAAAATATGGAAGCAAAGGAATGAAATAAGGCTTTTCCCAACCCAAACCCCTTTCAACTCACCAGGTGCTAGCTTGCCTGTTCTTCCACATGCTGTAGGAGCAGTCAGCATTCCTGAAGGACAGGATGCTCACAATTCCTAAGGGATACATCAGGCACAAGGACAGTTATGAGAATTATATTTGCTCCCTCAGATGTATCACCCTTCTCACTCAGCACCATTATAACTCTGAAGCAAGAGAAGCAGCAGATTTTTCTACCTTCTTTCATCTTCCTTCTCATCTGAGTCCTGGACCTCAGGGTCTCAGGGCCCAGTAAATGCCAATTATCCGACTCCTCCAGGTAGCGGAACACGTAAAATACGGGGGCAGTGCTCATGAGCTCGGCCTCTGCACTGCCCCTGGGCAGGCTGGTCAGCATCTGCAGGCCCCTGGGGCTCAGGACTGTGGCAATAACTTCACCCATAAGATGTCCTGTGGAAGGGAAAACCCAAGAGTGGATTTAAACAACAGCTCATGAAAGCGAATCCCAGGGCAGAATCTGACTCTTATGAGAAGCCATTCTTTAGGAAGTGTTTAAATTTCTACAATAAAAGGGGACCTGCAAAGCCTTCTCTCAAAAGAAGAATAAATCAGATTAATTTAATACAAAATAGGAGGAACAGTACATATGGAGTGCATTAAAATTTCTATTTACCTTTTACACTGACACTTCTCTCAACTTGTGTTTTAGGGACCAGATTTAGTGGGACTTTGTATCGAAATTCTTGTCGTCTCTTGATTGAACCTGAAATTTAAGATATAGAGATATATATATATATATATATATATATATATATATATAAAAAACTGCATAATCTAAATCAACAGATGATTCAGCTGTAATTGACCGATTGAAGGTTACAAATGAGAATTCAGCAATCAAAACATGAAACACAGAAATATTCCCAAATGCACAGGCAAACAATGTCAAGCTTTGAAAAGGAACAGATGAAAACTCTTTGTCTTTCTTTTGTTACAAAAAAAAAAAAAAAAGTCTGATTTGGACCTGAATTTTGTGGTTTCTTTGGTTAAATGAGAACATATTCTACTCTCATTAATAAAGCTGAGGAAAGCTTACAATCAAATTACACTAAAAGATACATCTAAAGATTCCTTTAAGAAATTAATCCAAGTTTCCTTAAGCCAAGGCAGGAAATCCTTGGGAAAGGACATATTTACAGTATCTCAGGAAGGAGAAACTCCAAGTTTTTCACATTATGAAAAACTCGATTATCAAGAATCAAGAACAGGAAAAAATAACACAAAGACACATCATCAATTTTCTTACCATAAACACCCTGCGGATCCAAAGTGAAACCTGTGTGGAGTTCTTTCTTAATGCCTTCTGGCTGGGAACATTATGAGCAAAGAGGTAGAAAATGGAAAAAAAAAAAGTTTAATCAAATATATCAGCTGAAACAACAGGTTAAACCCACAGTATTTTTGCCTTCTTTCCCTGTAGTTGAGTTTGACTTAAGTGTTGTACAGCTGTTCCACGTGAATTTTAGTGTTCTAGCTTACACAATTCTTGAGAAAATTTAACAAAACATTTAAATTAAACCTTAGGAAAAGAAAAAATTGTGTTTCAGTGAAAATCCAAACCAAAAAGCTTAGAATAAAGTATTCTCCTTTGCTTACAAAGTTCTAATCTATTGTTTTATATCTATAATCTTTCAGTTCTTATAATCAAGGTTTAAAATGAGTGGGCTCAGATACTCAGCCATTAATTTTTCCACTGTACACACCTCAATGAATACAAGGACATCATGAGAGAATATAAAAATAAAGCAAAATTACTATATTGACTCAACTGAACTTAATTTGAAATTCAAAAATGCTAAAATACATGGAGATTTTTTTTTTTCCTTACCACAACACGCAAAGTTTTAACTACAATTTCACTGTTCCTGGGGGTCAGCAATGTAAAATTTATAGTGTGAAGACCCAATTCCAGCGGGAGTATCCGGAATGTAACTGCTGAGGAAGAACCAGCATCCAGATTCTTAAATGTACAGCTCTGCATCCTTGATCCAGCACTTGCAGAATCTCCAAAGGTACAGACTCCATTTCCAGCTGCTATTTTAACACAGAACTGAAAGGTGGAAAGGTTAAATGTTTCATTTCCATGGCAGGTACAACACCAGAGAAATATCAAAGCCACTGAAATCCTGTAGTGAGCATTCTGTTACTGAGATGCTACTTCTCTGTTTGCAGTACACAACACTGCCTTAGGGACTGAAGAAATCTCATCCAAAGATCTGTTTATACTGGATACTCACAGGAAAAATGTGTTTTTCTTAGTTTATTATCCTTCCACAGGACTCATTAACACAAATTACCTTAATTGCAGAGGCTTTATGGTTATAAACGGATCCTTTTAACTCGATTTGCTCCCCTCGAACCACGGAATAAGGAACATAAATGCTCAGGAAGATATCCTTCACAACTTGGATTTCCAAAGGTGCAGCAACACAAATACCTGAGAGAAGCATGAAAACAGAGTGTCTTATCCACCCTTCTGATAAACAAGTTTTAAAAGATACTTTAGTGATGATTTATGATTTTCCAGCGTGTACTTTGAACAGTCCAAGCTTTTTTAAAGTTCCCAGGTTTTTGCTTCCTGATCCAAGCTGCTCTCACCACTCCTCACACCCCAACTGACATACCAGGTTCTTTGGGCTTCTTATTGCTTGGATTACCAAATCTCTTGGAAAATCTCAAGTCCCTGAGCTACAACATAAAGTTGTCTAGAGAAGAGTTACTCAATATTTTTTCTTCTTACTCCCTATTAGCCACTGTCACACACAAGACAGGCTTTTTTTTCCCAGCCACTGACACTCACAACATGACATGAAGTGATTTACTTTCCCTAAAATACATATTTTTGTTTTCTTTTCCTGTCTATCAACCAGAAAGTGAACATTTTAGAACATGAGTGTCTAATTCAATGAGAGGGTCTACAAAGTTTCCTGATTTTTTAGCTCCAAACTAGCTGGGTTGTATTACCTACCTTTATCTGAAATGCCAACACCTTGTACTTCCCAGGTGGTCAGGGAATCAGGTAAGGTGACAGACAGAGTCTTGGACCTGTGTTAAAAGGTTTTTTTTACATTTATCCATTACCACTCACCATCTGTTAGCACAGCTCATCACACCCTAAGAGATCTGAGCCAGAAAACAGGAGTTCTGGATTTTTTGAATCAACTTGGGTTTAGCTGATTTCACAAAAGCTGGTATTTAGCAAGGTCCAAAGTGAAAGGAAAAGTGTCTCAACAATCTGGGCACCACACAGGATATGGAGCATGGGAGGGAACATGGCAGGAATAGTTTTTTGGATAAGACTGCACTTATCTCACATCTCAGGTACAATTAAGGTTACACAATTTACCTCAGTTTTACCACTGCCTTTCTATAAAGTTGATTTGAGGAGAGCAGTACCTTGAAGAAACTTGGTGAACTTCCCATAACCAGCTTTCAGGGAAGTAGCTACGAACTTGAGCCTCATCCAGTTCCAAGAGGGCCTCAAAATCTGAAGAACATAAATAAAGCAAGTAAGAGAACCCTGATACAAGAAAAAAGGCATCTAATTACCCTCAGTCAAAAAAATCTGTGTTAATCCCACCTCATCCATTTACACATGTGAATACCTGTCCAAGATTACCTTGTTAACAAGCAATTATAGGGAGATAATGGAAGACAAGGAATTTGACACTCCCACAGATCTTTCCTGAGGTGTTACCCACTGGCTGTCTTGGGCCTGGGCAAAGGATTCAAATTTAGCATTCAAGGTTACTCTTAATACTCTCTGATTGCTGTTCTGCTTGTTCTAAACGTGGGAGAAGAGAATAGAGAGCTGAACACTATAAAAAACTGCTCTCCTACCCCTCTTCAATAGGGGATATATAACCAAAGTCTTGGGAGACTGCTAAAATTCTGTGTTGGAATAACGCTGGTAGGTACCAGGGAGGGATTCATAGATTCCATCAGCCCCCTATCCCCCTGTTCTGCTGGAGCAGCACACCCAGAGCTCTCATACTCACGCATTCTGGCCAATATTAGGAGCTTATTTGGCTCTTCCAGCCGCAGCTTGTTGGCAAATTCACAGCACTTTGTGAATGCAGAAATGCACCTTTGGTTCCTCCGAATTCTCTGAGCTCTCTCCCTGCAGGTCTCAGAGACTGGATAAGCCTTTACTCCAGCCATGCAGCACTGCCGGGCTTCTGGATCTCGGTATTTGTCCACTGAAATAAAAATAAAATAATTTTCTTCCTTGAGATGAAGTTTTTATTTCCATTAAAAATTAAAAATAATTTTTATTTATTTTATTTTATTTATTATTTTATTTTTTATAATCCTTTTTATTAATTGATGTGATTTTTTTTTTCATAATGATATACATAGAAGTATTTTTAACACCTTCTTTGAGTATCTTTTCACGGAAGTCAGACCGTTTTGTTCTTAACACTTCATTGCAAGGTTCACCTGTCCAAAAAAATAAAAAAGTACACACAGCATTAACTTTTCTTATAATAGCATTTTCCTCTTAAAAATAACTCCACTAAATCACATTCCAAATGCATGAAACTTTTTATGTTTGCTGCTTTAATCACACAGAAGTATTTTTATTTCGATTATAGTAACCGTTCCACAAGATGTTTACCCCCCTCAAAAATCATCAGTACATGTATCCCCTTGAATTCCAAGATAATAACTGAGACAATGGAACGTTTCAGAAAATTCAGTTGCATGCCTGGACCACAGGAATGTACCTGCTTCCTCTGAGTCATCAGCATTTGCATTAGTCAGGAAGGTGAGCCCGGCCATCCTGAACACAGCGATGTTGTTCTGTCCTCCCCCAGCCCCACAGCCAAGGTCACCCTTCTCCAGCTGCAGCATGATCTGAGGAGAAACACACGTGCCACGCTACCAGAATGTCCTCAAAACACAGCCTGGAAAGGTTCTTTGTGAAACAAAAGAGGAGATCATGGTCCCCATGGAGCTCTCCAACACTGCAACACACTGTTGGCCAGGTCTGTGGAGTTCTGATGGGAGAGTTCAGATCTGCCTTTAAAACCACAATTTACTCCTACTGGAATTCCAAAGATTGTAAACTAATTCTTTTAATAATTTTGAACTGTAGATTTAAACAGCTTTCACTCTGGCTTGAATTGCTCTTCTGCCTATTTTCAGGCTGGCTGAGTGCATGACACATGTCAGTTATTAATGTGAACATGAAACAAAGAGCAGCTTGATTTTCTTTTATGGATGCCACCTCACCTTTTCCATGGCTCTCTTCCTCCTTCCTGTGACTCCATATATTGCCTTGTCAATGGATGACAAAGCAACAAAGGAACTGGACTGGGTTTTCATGGTGAGTGACACCACCTCTGCTGGCTTCACTGGCTCTTTGCTTGACTGCAGCTTAATCTATAAATTGAAAACAAAGATTGGTAACTTTGAAAGCACATTGTTCTGAAATCAATCCAGCTGGTGGCTGACACTTAGTATAACAATTTAAGTGTTAAAGAACTTGTGTAAGTACGAGATAAAATCTGACCATAAAATGAAGGCACGCCCACAAATTTCCATGCCTGTTTTGCTACTCACATCAAGGCTGTTCCCACATTTCTGTTCCACATTCAGCCAAACTGAATCAGCCACTAACTCTGCAGCACCTTCTCCCATGACTATGTAATAAACAATGAGACGTGCTGAAGGAACCATTTCTTGGGTTATCTGAAAAGTTAGATGTTCATATTCCAAATCCTTAATTCTCTCCTGAGTTCCAAAGCTCACTGTCTTCCCTTTTGATGTGATCTATAGTTTTAAAAAAAATGATGGAGAATAAAAAAGTCAAATTTTATATTCAGTCTATTTTTCATGTGTAATAATTATTTGAATTTATATCTTCCACTAAAAAGAAGTGCTGTCTCTGCACTTCTTTTCCTTCATCTACATTTCACCTTCTGAAATAGCTCTTGAGACTAACACTACTTGTCCCCAGTCCCAGTCAATGTCAGATGAGAATTTTTAAAAAATAGACTATATAAATATGAAATTTAAACATGAGACTGTTATTTTTTCCTATAAAGCTGACACATTGCTTCTAAAGGGAAGCAGTTGTCTAAGCTGCACATATTCTATGCTGAAGATAGCTCTTGATTGTTGAGATTTTTCATCCATAACCATCCATATTAAATGGCAATTCAATATTTTATGCAGAAACATCTGTTACTCACCAAATAGCTGTAGTGATGTATTTTATCAATGTAGTGACTTTGTGGATATAAATTAATATTTATTACATCCCCCACTTCCAGGGTTTTGTGGTTTGAAGCCCAGTCAATATAGAGATAACTCTGACTCAGGGATGAATAAGCTTTTGCTTCATAGGTTTTACTCGCTTGGTTTTCATCTGAAAGACGTGGATCTGCAGTTTTTACCTGGAAAGATAATAAAATATAGTCTGAATAGTCTGAGTACAGAATTATACCTAAGAGAACAAGCAATGACAATACTAAAATCATTATGCAATATATTGTTGAGAGGGATTCATAAGAGAGAAACCAGCTCAAGACCTTACCCTCGAAGAAATAATCACACCCTTGAAGAAATAATGCAATGGGAAAATTTAACTCACTTGAAACTCCATCATTTTACTGTTTGATGGAATATTAACAACAAACAAAGCAGTTCCATCACTGATGCTTGTTTTTCTTCTCCCAGATTCTGAACCCTCTGATATCAAGTGAGTCTCATCCATTTGCTCACTAAAGGATTTTGCTGTGACAGTTACAGGGACATTTCCAACAAAGTCATCCATGGTGTCTTTCACCTGCACCTGTTCATCAGGACAAAGAAATGGTGACATTTTTTCAGGAAGAATCTTCCAAGCTGCTCAGCTGCTTCTACAACATGGAATCAAAAAATGTACAAGTCAATGGAAATGAAAGTGTGATCAGACATACAGTGGTACAGAGAGAAAATAACAAAGCTTGTGCATCATGAGGCTTATGCTGCAATCTGCAGCCACCCTGCTCCTGGGAACTGACCTTAATGAAGAAGGGAAGTCCAGGCTTCACAAAGAGAGGGGTGGCAATCAAACTCAGCTTGTAAGGAGAGACAGCAAACCTGACTCCAGCGAACTCTACCTCTCCACTGAGGCCACCTAACAAAACACAGCACCCCATGGAACAAACAGCCAAAAGTGAGTGTTATCCCTAACCATTTTTACAGGGAGAATGGGCTGTTCTCCTTACAAGTTTTTGGAAGACTAACTAAATATTAAAGAAAGTCTGATATTATGAAAGTTAGCCTTATAGTTTTCTTTTCTAGTTCTGTTCACATTTGCAGAAGTATTAAGAAAAATTTCAATTAAAGAGCAACTTACCCATAGACTCCAACACTGATGCCACAATATATAAATATGACCCATCCAGTGCTTCCAGACTGTCAAAACCTATGGAACTTGCTGCTCTCTTACTGTTAAAACTGATTTCAGCAACTCCATTTTCAATCTGGAAATGAAACAGAAATCATCACTTTATAGTCAATAATTTAGAAACAATACACAGACCATATGCAGATTCAGTGTGTTTCTGTTCATTGTCCATTTTCAGAGGAAATCAAAGGTGGAGATGTGTTAAAAAGAATTATTTATTCCCTGAAATTATTTTAAATTAACCAATCAATGGCACATATGGCAAAGTTTGTGTGCAGGCTCAGCAGGAGGTGGGGATAACTCAGAGATATCTTCACTAAATGAGGAAAGGGGACATTTAATGTAAAACAGACTCCCCAGAATAAATCAATATCATTTTGATCTGCTTGTCTCCATTAACAATACAGTTATGCTGTTATAGATAGCATTGAAGTAATTTCATAGAAATTTTAATCACACATCTTGGACAAGAGAGTAATTACACCAGATGGAAATGCCATTGTCTCAGATGCTGCCTCTGAATTTTATTTCCAAGTGCATTTTTCTGCCCCTGACGACAACATTACACAGGAAAAGTCTCCACTGGGGAGCTGTGGATGCTAACTGTGACTTTAGGCCCATTCTCACCAAATTTAATGGAAAATCTTCAGTGGAATTGGATCAATCCTGAATTATGCACTTGAATTCTACACAGACTTGACTTGCTGCTTCTTACCCTTGTTACATGCATTGCCTGAGGCATCATTCTTTTCTCACTTTCTTCAATTATTCCAAAACGAAGAAAAACATCAGCACTGGGAAGCTTTTTGTTGGAAAAATAGCTGAGAATAAAACAATATAAATGTTTTTAAGATTACTTTAATAGCTGCACAAAGCACTTGTTTTTGAAGAAAATTAATTGCCTAGGCAAGAGATGGAAAACAAATGTCTGTGTATTTTAAACACTTTGTTGAAAAATAATCACTTTGAGAGAACTTGAAGAAGGGTCACTTAGATCTCTTACAGAGTAGAAAGGATTTTGATGAAAGGGCTTCTTGAGGAAGGCAAAGAGGAAAATTCTGGACTCAGGAGAATCATTCTTCAGGTAAAAGAAGAAGAGATACAAAATATTCAGAATTCCAAGCCAAATTTCCTCACCTAGCTTTCACAACAATCCTGAAGTTCTCAAATTTATCAGAACTAATGAAGTTACTCTCTGGCTCGATGACGATGGAAAAGCTTGGCATTGCTGCAAATTGAGTAGAAAAAAGCTCACTTGGGGGTGTTTTATCCATGAAGCCCCAGGTGCTCAGACACTGAAGAATCATGGCCATTTTAAGCAGTCTGTTTTCTTGAAAACACTAAAAATGCAGGTTAACAGCATGGGCACATCTTACCATATTCCTTAACTTCAAATTTTGCCACAGCTGAGGTCACAAAATCCTTCTTGTACTTGGCTTTAATCTTCCAAAATCCATACCTATGATATATCAACAATCAATGAGTTTTTAAGATGAAAATTAATGATGAAGGCAAAAATTATTATTACTGCTTGATTCATGGTAATAATCCCTTAGAGAAGAAAATTCTGCACCAAATTTTTGCAGGTGTTCAATGCCTACTTGAGCAGATTGTCTTTGATACAACACTAATTATTTGACACTTATTTTAAAGCACTGAAATCAAACAGTAAATAAAATCAGTTATAAACCAGTTTTTCAAGCTCCTGCTATCATCCTTCTGCCATCTCAGCAATGCTTCAGCACCCTCTCAAGACGAAAAAGAGAACTGAAAAGATTTTTGTATGCTGCTGTTCCTGGGAAAATGCTGATGATTTGTACGAAACACATATGAAATACGAAATGCCCACATCTTTGTCACTCTTTATACCTCTACAGTAGTAAGATTTAATTGTCATTAATGTTCTTTTTTAATTGAATATGAAAAATCTACCACTCACTGTTCTTTAGGTAGAGTACTCTGCCACAAGGTCCTTATTTATATCATGAATCCACTCTCTCTGAAATGTTAGAAATCTCCAAGTTTCAAGCCATGCCCACCATGCAAAATCACTCTATCACAGTCACTATTAAAAGGCATTATAATGTCAATAATTCTCTAAAAAAAACCATTAAATAAGTCTACTTAGGATTAGGAGGAATCTTGAAGTCAGGAAAAGAAACAATTCCAGTAAAATCTTTTTCTTCCAAAATATCCACTTCTACTTCTTCAGGATCCTTGAAATGATAAGAGGAAAGGATGAGCAGTTAAAGATTGTTCTTATCAAAAGGGGAATCTCCATGCTGGGATTTCAGAGGCAGCCTGGCCATAACATATTTTTCTCAAAAGTTTCAAAGCATAAAACCACAAACATTTGTAGAAACAACTCAGGCTGAAATTCTGATAATGGATTTTACTCCGGTTCCACCAAGTAAAAGCTATGCTTAAAATAGCTAAAAAAATATTGTAATAACAAGCCAATTGTTAAAGGCTAAAAAATATAGTAGATACTGATTATTTTTATATCTTTGATGAAACAAACAGTATAAAACCCATATATTATTGAAGTTCCCTCAAAAATCCTTTTCCCAGATATTAAAGATTTTTATTTTTTTTATATTCTGGGATAACTTCAGATCTGGGACTTGAAAACCTCTATCCAACCTTGCAAAGTCAATTTTAAATCTTTTAAAGGATGTCTGGCTACCTGCAGAAACATCTTAGAGTTTCATTAAACATTGATTGCAATACTGATTTCCCATCTACCTACCTACCTTTATTTGTTATTAGAGCTACAAAAAATTAATATTAAATTCAGTTATGACTCACCACAAAAGTTAGGACAGTTTCTCTCCGAGCTGGCTGCAGTTCTTCATTCAGAGAGTAAACTCTGACCTTCACTGTAAGAATTACAACAATAAATCTCAAAATCTAAACAATCAAAAAATTCACTGACATTTTAAAAAAATTCCCAGGAATATATTTCACTCTTTGTTCCACAAATTAGTCATTTAGCATGAGGAGGGCAGGGAGAAGTGATTAACTTTTACAGTATGATCAAATACTTCTAAGTATTATTCTGATGATAAAGAAATTAAATATCCACTGATGGCAATGCAAAACAACCAAAAGCTTAAAGAACACGTAAATTCTAATTCCTTAGCAGAGTCAGCAGCCTTTAAAAATTAAATACCAGCAAAGAGAAATAAGCATTATTTACCTGATTGGTCAGGAGTATAAACTGGTTTGTCTGTATGAATAAAAAGAAACCCATTCTCATAGGAAACAGGAATTTTTTTAAATCTTGTAAAATGTGGAGAAACAGCTTCCAAATACAAATACTTGTCTGAATTATCTGTTCTCGGTAAATCTCTTGGTTGAACCTGAGGGAGATTAAAATAAAGATGAAGATTTGAAGGTTAATAAAATATTTTTTGTGTATTTTTTTCCCACAGCATTTTTTGATGCAAAGAGTATCTGGAAAGCAATTACCACCCTGTGGTTGAGTATCATTAAATAAAAATATCAACACTCACAAGGATTTATTCTTGCTTACATGATAGAGGATGGTCTAGAGCATTAAGCTATGGATATTCTTAAATTTTGCATTTTATTTATGTCCAGAACTAAACCAGCAAAGTTCAAATCCTAGTAATGAGGTTACAACAGTGCAAATTATCAGATTTCCATTTATGCCCATGATGAATCCTGGCCACAACAAAACTCCTGCTGTGGTTGATACTTTGATTTGATTCTTTCTAATTTTAAAGTTATGCAGGTATGGTAATGTTTCTAAAGTAGTTTGATTCTATGTTTAACCTCAGTGTTTTTCCTTTAAAATGATTTTATTCAGCATAATTTTAATTTCAGACCAAAAATTGGAGCATTATTCTTCCCTCCCCAGTTTAAACAACTGAAAACTTGCCATAATATTTTTTTAAGACTTATCACTAAATGTGATAATAAAAAAACTGTAAAAAAAAGTCTGAATTCCTTACTGTTAAAGTTACAGCATCTTGAAATTTGTTGGCTGGAGTTAAGGAAATCTGACCAGACGAATACACAACCAGCTTATCTGGGAAGCTTTTTAGGGCAATATTGACTGGAAATTCCTCTTTGTAACCAAAAGCTTGAACTACAACTTTCTCAGAGGCCCCAGCTCGGAAGATCTTTGGTGCTGTAAGGACATATCTGTACATGGAATATGTATATTAATATACAATATATTAATATATAATATTAATAATGGAATAATGGAACTGTATTTCTTTCAGATTTCTTACTTCCCTCTGTAATTTGGTTACACAGCGTTAAAGCAAACAGGATAATCAGGTTATTGTAAGACACTAATTAAAATCCTATTTGAATAGTGCCCTTTGTTTTGGCTCTGCTTAAGTTCTGGATTTATTTAAACAAAATAAAGGACAACAATCAAGGAATGTTTCCAGTAAAATCCATATTTGCTTTTACTTACGTTTTCTCTTGGCTAAAAGTCGTTCCAGAAAATAGTAAAACAATAAAATATATAAAAATAGTCATTGTGTCTGGGACAACAGCAAACCATAGATATCAGTGAGGGTGGGTTAAACAGCGTCTGTTGTGGGTGAGCAGAAATGCCACCAACACATTTCACTCACAGTTAATAATTAATGGCAGATCATTCTTTACTAAAACATTATTGCTGCCTCCTGAGGAAGCCAGAACTGCTAAACTTAACAATTTTTAATTTAGGATTTCAATTTTTAAAATGCCCACAGCAATCCTGTGTCAGTCCTCACTTTCCTTCTGACAACTGCATAATAAAATAATTTCCAGAGGCACAAATAATAACAAAATAATAGATTTAGTTTGTCCTTAGTAAAATATTTTTTAAAATCAAAGTGACCTTAAATTTCTGTCAGAAGCAAAAAAACATTTGAGTTATATCAAACGTGTTTAGACCAGCATTAATTTTTTTTGCTGTTTTGAAATAACTTTTCCCTTACAAATTCCTTTTAGTCATTTGTATCCCAGATTGTGCCAACTTTCTGACCACTTCCATTACAAATAAAAACTGCAATATGGAAATATTAGAGCACAATATATCAGCATGCACCGTTTTAAACAGTGTTTTGCCAAAAAAAAAAAAAACAACTAAAAAATCTGCAAAAAAAGAACCCCAGAACCATTGGTGACAAAACCTTTGCAGGCCAGATATCTAGGATAGCACCTCAACAAATAGGTTTATATAAAGTTAAACAAAGTTGTGCAAGAATGCTGAAGTTTAAACAAATATCACGGTCAACCTTTACGGGAAAAGCGTTTACAAAACTGTTTCTGATCAATATAAAATGAAATTACAGTATGGCCAGCTTCTCACCAAAGGTAGTGAACTAGAAGGGAAGTAATAATAGAATAAAAGCTTATAAAATGTAAGATTCTTAACATTATTAAAATGAGCGGCCAACATACGCATTATTAAACACCAATAGGGATGGTACATAAATGAAAAGGCACAAATAGTGAAGAACACTGGGAAATGCTTTAAAAGTACTCTGAAATAGTGTTTTTAAAATCTAATTATGCTCCTTCCCTACATTTTTCAGAGACACTTTTTTAGAGCCTACTGGTTTTTCAACTTTGCATTTCACACTTACACAGATGCTGAACTAACACGGTCCAAGTGTTAAAAATTACACGCCTCTATGAAAATTACTATGGTTTAGACCAGACACGCAGAGTTTATAATTGTAAGTAAACTGTGTATTTCCAAGACTATTTAGATGCAATTTTGCAGTGAGATGCTAATGTGACACACGTAGATTACAGATATGAAAAAAACACCTATCAGCAGAGCAGGTTTTATTGTTTATACAGCGACTCCGGCTTTTAAATAAACCAAAATTCCTCAAGGTTTTATTGTTTATACAGTGATTTGGGCTTTATTTACCACAAACCCCTCAGGACTCTCCCTGAGGGGACACGGCGGGAAATGGCGAGCCGGAGGCGGGGCCTCAGCGGCGGGAAAGGCGGGGAGGGGCGTGGTCTCGCACAAGACCCGCCCCTCAGCCTCACCCGCCGCGGCCTCCGACCGAACAAAATGGCGGCGGGGCGGCCCCTCAGGGAGCGCCCTTAAAGGAGCCGCAGCGCCCGGGGCTCGGCGGTGCGGGCGGCGATCGTTCGGTGAGGGGAACGAGGCGGCGGAAAGGTGCGTTGAGAACCCGTGCCATCCTTCGGGAGAGCTCCGAGGCCGCCCTGCCCTCCCGTGCCGCGGCGACGAGCGGTAAGACGGCGTTACCATGTCAACGCAGGTAATCAAAGCGGAGGCCTGAGGGGGATCGCCCTGCGGCGGTAACCGGGAGGGGATGGGGGGGTCTGGGAGCACACGGGGGCCCCGATCCCCGTCAGTCCCTCGGGAGTGTCTCCGCGAAACCACAACCTTCCTCAGGAAGCAGCGTTAAAACCAAGAACTGCGCTTCTTGAAACGTGAAGGAACGCCCCAATGTGGCTCTTCGTTAGCGCGCCAGCATCTTTTTCTCTCTCCTGCGCCTTCCAGTCTCACTGTCCTGATCTTGTATGAATTTGGTTTCCAACTACTGGGTAGAAAACAGTGGCCCTTACTCTTGCCCCCTCTTCCCTTGTCCTTATTTCCTTTCCAATTTCGGAGGGGAAAAAAATCCATCTCAATGAGGAACATATTCTCAAGGCACGTCATCACTCACAAAGCTCCAAGAGACGGCTTTTCTGTCTTAAAGAATGTTTTGAAATGTGCTCCTTATTCAGTGGGTGGAGGTGTTAGTATATCTCTGTCCTTTGGAGATGGCTGCTACAAGGGCTTTGTCACACGGAATACATGGCTTTTCCTACACTTATCCCTGGGGAAATATGTTCATCACTGAGAGAAGTTGCTGTTAACATTCTCTGGAATTTCCCAGGCAGTCACAGGATAATTTGTTTGCAGAAAGGAAAACTCTGGGAATGCCAATGCTAGGCTGATATTAATTTTTATTTTTTTCTCAGTTACCTTTTTCTGCTTGCATTTGTTCTTACTGCAAAGGGGCTGATTTCAAGCTTTGGGAATAGTTGGGATCCAGTCCTCTCTTTGTGTCCCTGCCAGCTCTATTAGCCTGAACTGAGAGCATCTCCACACCCAGCAAATTTTGTGTAAACTACAGACTGCAGGACAGGAAGAAGATGAGCTGCAAGCACAAAGCTGCTCAGTCAGTCCCTGGGGCTGTGCTGTAGAGGGGTGGGAGTATAAAGGTAAAATTCTTCCCAATGCCAGGAAAACTGGAAGCTAGCACCCATTGGAGATGTGGTTTTTGGCAAATTCTGTAGCACCTTTGTTGTCATGCAAACCTTTCAAGATTTAGCTTTTTACACAGACTGATAATTGTCTCAGTTCTTCCAGGTATTGCCATGTGATACCCGGCATTTCTGGCAATGAAGAAAGGCTTTGTAAGGAATGCTTCAGGTAGAAATCCACAGGCATCAGCGTCCCACATAGCTCAGCTAATGTCACCTGTCAGTTCAAGTGCCACATCTCCACATCTTGGCCAGCAGACACCTCCAGCAGCTCCCAAAAGCATGGAGCAGAGGTCCCAACGACTGGGTATTCCAGCAGAAAATGTTGGAGCTGCTTTTAAATTCCAGAAAGGTATTGTATAGTAAATTATGATGATATTCAAGTACATACCACAAGCTTTAAAAGCCAGTATTTTGTGAATTGTGTGATTAAAGATGTATGATCTGTTGGAAAGAAGCCTGAAAAAATTGCTTTAATCTTTTTTTTGTTTTTGAACACAAATGTGGAAATGGGAGTAATGAAAACTGGGGAGAATAATGAGACTTTTACTTCTTCCTGTAAATGCTTCTGGGGGGAATCATTTTCAATGTTTTTCCATTATTAAGTGTAAAGAAAGCAACAAATATAAAAAATCATCAATCCTTTCTGTTTAATTGCAGTTGAAAATGGTGTTAGCCCGGGGGTTAAGTACATAACTGAACCCCTTATAAAGGGTCTGTCAAAACAGCAAAATCTGGCATGCATAAGCTCACTGAATCTTTCTTCCCCAAAGGATGGGGACAAGAAATTTAAGGTAAGTAATTTGAAATAACTGGAAACTAAACTAAGTTTAAAATAATTACAATTTATTGTTTAATACAGGCTTATATTTAAGTGGATGTAAACAGTACAGTCTAATTATTTTAGCCCAGTTCTGCAACCAGCTTCTGTTAAGAAAAAAAATCCAATGGAGACTTGAGTAAAAGAAAAATAATTGATTCATTAGAATGATGCTTAAAACAGATTAGTTCCTGTAATTTTTTAAGTTTTGGATTGAGCTGGTTTTGGCTGGTTTGGGGCTTTTTGTTTGTTTTTGTTTTTGTTTTTTAATAACATGTTCCTTTTTATGTAGATGAAAACTGGCCCACTGTAAATTTAAAATCCAGCTTTCCAGCACTATAGAAGACTGTACCTAAATTGGGGTTTTAGAATACCAGAATGAACTGTGATTAACAAAATGGTAGAATATTTGGTATTTTTAATTAATAGGTGATTTTCTCTTTAAAAAATCCAAATCCTATGCTAAGAGATTTTCTGTTCTTTAGTACATAGAAAATTTGGAAAAGTGCTCTAAACTGGAGGTGCTAAACCTTAGTAACAACCAAATAGAGAAAATTGAGAAGTTGGATAAACTGCTGAAGCTGCGTGAGCTCAACTTGTCCCGCAACAGAATCAGGTAAGAGGAATAAACCACAAATAAACCACAGGGTTTGGAGAGCCCAGGGTTGATAAAACTGATTTTCCTTCCCTGTTTGAGTTTTCCCACAGGAGTGAGCACTTGAGGTGAGTTTCCCAATTGTATGTCAAGACTAAGAGGCTTTGAGGTCTTTTTAGAAAGCACAGCTCTGAGGTATTAGAAGTATAAATAGTTCTGGGAAGTGCTGTCAGTGTACCAGGGCTGTGGTTTGATTTGTTTTCCTTGGAAAACGAGCCAGAAGTGCAAGTTTCCAGATACCACAATGAAGAGTGGGCAAAAACCCTATGAAGTGCATTAAAAATTAATTAAACTTTTACTGTTTGTTTTTACAGGTAATATAATAAGCTTTTCTTTTAGGAAAGGAAGCTGAATGGGCTTGATCAGGCAGGCCATAAATTCCCTAAATTGCTTTTGAACTCTTAAGAGACTGGTGTCTTGTTTAAAGCATTGAAGGGTAATGGTTCATGCAGTAGCAAAACTCTTAATTACTGTCAGTGAATTATGATCTTTACCATTATGAAACTGCCTTTGCAGCAGAGAAGCTGCCATTTCAGTGAAGACATTTACAATGGGAAGTGAGTAAAACCCAGAGTTTCTACACAATGCGTTCACACAACTTCCTCTGTCAACAGGAATTGAAAAGGATGAATTAGCTTTTAGCTCCTGCTCTGTTTTCACATTTTGGTTACATACAGCTCGTATGTACCCAAAAAATAGCACAGTCACAGGAGCACATCCTGCTCTACTTCGTTGTAATACTCATGGTTTTCTTAATGTTCACACATACCCATAAAAAATGCTCAAGTAAACTACAAACTAGCATGTTTTCCTCAACAGTTTTCATGAAAACACTAAAAATGGAGCTCTTCATGCTGTCAGTTTACAGTTGATCCTTCCTTTTTATGGGAAGATAAAGCCCCACAAAATGACTTTATTTTGATTCATCTTTATCCCATTACATTCTTGGGAGAGAAGGAGCAAATTTTCCTCATGAAAATGGAGTTACCACACATTAAAACAGTGTTAATGTTGAAATGAAGACATGCAAAAGTCATGAGTTTGCAACAATGACAGAAAATTGCGCTGTGATTTTTGGTCCTAATTTAGTACTTTTAAGTAAGATAGTGTAATTTCACTTGAATTGTCCATGGCAGTAAATAATGGTTTTGCTGATCTCTTGGTTAATTAATTGTGACAGATTTTGTTGTAGTTTATCCATAATGCCTCAGTTTCACGTTAAATTTGCTGTGGTTCATGGTGAATTGAATTTTTCTTCTCATTTTCAGCAAAATTGAAGGCATAGAACATTTGCAGAACCTACAGAAGCTGAACCTGGCAGGGAATGAGATTGAGCACATTCCTTTGTGGGTAGGGAAGAAGCTGAGATCCCTTCAAAGCCTGAATTTGAAACAGAATAAAGTGTCATCAGTAAGTGATTGTGGTTAGAAACAGGCATTGTTCAGCCTTTTCATGGAGTGACCTGGGGTATTTACACTGATTGACTTACTCTGGGTAATTGCTGAGTGTCTTTCCACAAAGTCTGCTGCAAAATGCAGCAGCTGGGAGCCTAATAAAGTTATTTATCAGAGAAACTCCTGCTGTGCAGGTATTGAAGATGCAAACAAATATTAGGTTTGGGAAAGTGTAAGTTTTTGGGAGGTTATACATCCACAAGCGTTGATACCTTGAAATTTCCAAGATAAAGCTTGATTGCATTTACACTCTTTGCAATGGCATTTTATAATAGAGGAAATAATTTGATTTTAAGAAGCTACTTTAGGTTTAATACTGTGCATTTTGGTAGGTTTTTAGAGCTTAATCTTTAGCATAAAGGTTAAAATAAATCCTTTGATACAGACCTAACACAGAACATTCTACATAATCAGAAATTCACTCCTGGGAGTTTAAACCTTCTCAGAAGGATGTCTAATCATTGTTTTGTTTCTCTTTGATTTAGCTCCATGATATAGCTAAACTAAAGCCTCTGCAAGATCTGACCTCTCTGTTCCTTGCTGAAAATCCAGTTGCAAGTCTGCCTCACTACTGCTTGTACACCATATTCCACCTGAGGGCACTGGAAAACTTGGATGGACAGCCTGTGACAAACCATGACAGGCAGGAAGCTCTGGAGAGGTTTAATTTGGGTAATAATCTGTTAAATCTAAAGTGAATGACACAAAATTTAAGTTTAGAAGGAAAAGATTTTTTCTATTGGAATGTTTGTCTGATTTTGTTTTTCAGAAGAAGTAGAAAAATTAGAAAGAGAATTGGAAAACACAAAAAAGGAGATGGAGAATGTGAAACTTAACCAGTCCAAAGTGCTTGAGCAACTTCAGCATCAAGATGAGCTCAACAGGTCACTAAAGGAAAAGGCTGTGCAACAGAGACAAAGCTTTGAAGAGCTGCAGAGGGACCTGGGCACCAAAAATGAGCTGGTAAGATAATCCCTGGCACTAAGGAAATCTTTGGATGCAGAGTTATCACTGTGAGAGCTCAAATGACTGAAGATTTAATTTTAAAACTGAGAGACTTCCAGCTCTCTTTAGAGAGTGGTTATTGACCTTCAGTTTTCTTTCTGTGGAAAAAAGTAAGTATATGGAAGCAGCACTCAGTATCATCTTGTGATTTATAGTAACTTCTTTGTTTCTAGTAATTATTTATGGATTTCTGTTCAAAATTTTGTCAACTGATGAAAGGTTAAGCTGCTAAATTGCTGATGTTCTGAATATGCTGAACTGGTCAGACTCTAACGTGCTGCTGCAAGATGGAAGAAAATTGGTACTTTTACAAAAACAGGATGTGCACACAGGCTGTATGTCAGTAACAGCCCTTGGTTATTATTTTGGGCAATGCCCACCACTGTACTTTTATTTTATTCACATCATCCTAAAGTCTTATGTTTGAGTCTCTTTCATTGGTAGCCATAAAATGCAAGCAAAGTCCTACTGCCTTGAGAGTGTCTTGGGCTGTGAATGACCTGATGGGAGCTTAGTATTTGGATTTTATCCTGTTAGATTTGTCCTCTAGAAGTTTATCCTTCAGACTCCCATACCTGGTACTTCTGTAGCTGTTTCTCTGAACACACACACACACTAACCAGCAGTCTGCTTCTAAAATGGAGTTTGCAGTATAATGAGATTTAGCAGCAAATACTTTGCAACCTGAACCCACTCTTCTCCTTTGGATGACAAACTTGGCTCACTTCTGTCTCCCTCCAGCTGGTGTCTGGGTTTGTCACAGTCCCCTTCCTGCAGAGCCTTTGTTCCTCACTAAAGGTAGCCCCACTGTGCCCCTGGGTTGCATGGTTGGTTTAATTTCTAGGGTGTATTTGCACGTTCCCTGAAGTAGCAACATTTTTATGGAGTGTCCCAGTGACATTTTTTATTCACTGTGGTTTGGAGTACAATTTTCATGGTATTTTTTTCCTCTTTTCTCTGAAACAGAGTTAATTTTTGCATGACATTTATCAGGTTTTGAAATCTTTCTTTAAGCCTTTCCTGTTCTATTTCTCTTTCTCCATTAGTCCTGCTTTCCACTCTCTATTGGAATTGTGCTGCATGTTCTCCCTCAGGTATTCAGTGTGAAAAGTTGATTTAAAAAGAGATCACATGATGGACCTTTACTTAAAAATAACCTCAAAACCAATCTAGCACATGGTTAAGCTAAAATAAAATACACAGACTTTGTACTCTTGACAGTTGAGATATTTTGGGTTTTTTACAGACCACGAGTATTAATAGTCCTCATGCTCACTAGTAGCAGTAAATATATTTGTTATTTTGGCCTAGATTTTGCTAAAAGATTGTACCCAAATCATTATTTTATCCTAAATTAGGTTTAAAAATAAACTTGTCACTTTGATGTATGTAAACTTAAAAGGCCTTTCATGTGATCATTTGTATTCTATTAATTGTGGGGCTTTTGTCTCCTCTTAGTCACCATTGTAAAATTACCCCTTGTGATATTCCTGATCCAAAACTGTGCTGTGAGCTTTGTTCCCACATGAAGGGCTGTGCCTTGCTGTCTGTGGAGCTGCACTGAGTGTGACAGTGATGAGTGAATCCCAGGGAATGACACTCACTGGGTTTTGTGGTTTCTCAGCTGAAGCAGAAGACAGTGGAGCTGACCCGGGCTTGCCAGAAGCAATATGAGCTGGAGCAGGAGCTGGCCTTTTACAAGATTGATGCAAAATTTGAGCCCTTAAATTATTTTCCCTCAGAGGTAATAATTTTAAAATCATGGCTCTTTTTATTGCTGTTTCCCTTGAATTTTCAACTTAGAATATAAAAACCTTATTAGTTTTTCTATAATCTAATAGATGCTGTTTTATTAAAGGCACAACCTCTGTCATACCTGCAAACAAAAATGTGGAGATGCCAGAGATTAATCCATAAGAAAAGTAAAGATCAGTAATCAGTGACTAGAATTAAGTTATATCTGAGTAAACCTAAGTGCAAGAATGAAATGGACTAAATATAATCTAAGTAAATTCAATACACCAAGAAAAAGTTCCTCCAGACATCTGCAATAAACTGGTCACACCCTAGCTGGGTTGGTTTGGTTTTAGTTCCATTATAAAATAACAATGTTTAAGGCCAAAATCATTAAGTATAACCTGTAAAAATCTAATTTTATAATAAGCAAAATTCTAATTCTATAATAAGTAAAATTCTTGTCATTTCAAGTTGTTTTTTCTTTTTATGCTGGATAAGAAAACTAAATGTGTGTTAGGAGTTGACTGCAGCTATAGTTCTGAGATAAAGACTCTGCTTCTTACATTTCAGGAGGTTGAGCTTGATAATGTACCTGGTGAAAGTCCCTACATTGGCAAGGCCAGGTACAAAAGAAATATGTTTATAAGGGAAGGATACATTGCTGACAAAGCTCAGCAGCTGCAGGTTGGGAAAATGCAACAGGAGAAAGATGACTCCTGTAGGAAACCCCAGCTGGAATCACATCTCCAAAGTCTAGATAAAATACTGCATGATAAGGAAGAAAAGATTAATTCAGGTAAAACCTTATTTTTTATCCATAAAGATAAAAACTTGTAGATCAGTGTGGTTTAGTCCAGTAGTTACGCTTGACAGAAGAATAGAAACAGTGTGTCAAAGGCTGGAAGTGCTGTGATTGTTAAACACTGGACTTGGTGCCTTTTTTGTGTCAAAACTGCTACAATTTCTTACTGCTGTTATTTTAAGATAACTCAGGATGAGAACATTACTTAGGATGAGAGCATTACATGTTATTAAAAATACGGTTCTAGGGATGTTTCATATTTGATGCATGAATTTAACTGTGTAATACTTGTTAAACAAACTTTGGACATACTTTCTGAGAAACCAGAATGTATTAGCTGTGATTATCACTTTGTAATGGTGTGCTGATTAATGTGCTCATACACTGCTGTGTATCAGTGTTATACACAATATTATAATGCATTTTGTGGGATTGTGGGTTTTGTGTTGGGTTTCTTTTGTCTGCAGCACAAAGAAGATTAGAAGAACTGCAAAGTGAAATTGGAACTGCAGAGCAACAAGTGCTGAAAGTAACAGAGGAGCTGCAACAACTGGAGGATGCTCTGGCTCAGAAAAAAGTGAGTTTTTCCAGAAAGAGCAAGGGAAGGTGTTTGGAGCAGTGTTGATGTAAGAAAATACAACTTTTTCTCCCCGTTCTTATAAAGAGGCCACTGTACAGACATCCATCCATGTGTCAAGCATCAGGAAAATCTTCCAGATTGATTTATTGTTCATAAATCAGCTGTTAGAGCTGTAATGCAGTTAATGGCATCTGTTCCATGTGCTGCTTCTGATTTATTGCTGACTTTCCCCAGAAGCCTGGAAGAACCTGCTGTATAGGTTGAGTTGTGCAACTAAGCAATGTAGCTACAGAATTGGCAGCAAGAATTAATTTATCAGCAATAAACTAAAACAGCATCTTCCACTTCTTCAACTGTCATCAATTATTGCTATTTTTAATTTTGAAACTTGCCTGAAAATCAGTGACCAGGATCTTCTTTATTTAAATGTAAAATATATTCTTGATCTGTGTATTTCCAACCACTCAACCTCCTGATGCTGTCTCCAGATCTCCCAGGCCAGCAAGGAAGCAATTGAACAGCAGCTGAGTGGAAAGTTAAAAATCCTGCAGGAGCTACGCAAGGAAACCATAGAACTGGAAAAACAAATAGAGAAACAGAAAAGAGAAATAGAGAAAAATCAGAAAGAGCTTGAAAATTTGCAGACTTCTCTTGGTTCTGTAAATCCTGAGGATCCAAGGCATGTAAGTAAAACTAGAATCTGGAGTTTTTGTATACTGTGCAGTGGACTAAAGGCTGCTTTAACAGGTGACCATTCACTTGTGCCTGTTTCACAAGTTATGTATTCTTTTGCTGTTTATCAAAGTCATTAACTTTTAATTTGAAAGTTAAAAAATCTTTACAGTTAAAAAATCTCAGCACACCAACCAGCTTTGGTAAAACACTTGAACAACTCATTTTTCCAGCAGCTCCTGTAGAGCATGTTAAGAATTCAATCTTATCCACTAAAATTAAATCCAAACACGCTGGGCAGAGCCTTACAGACAATTTCTGTGTAAGAAATCCTTCAAGCATCTTTTTGTGCAGTCTGGCCTTAAAGGTTTTTAAACATCTGTGTCTGGTAGTGCTTATCCCACCTGTTTGGTGGGGACTGATGGCCTTTCTCTGCTGTCAGCCCAGTCCTGTCAGTCCCGAGAGAATCAGCAAAGCCTCACAGGTCACATCCCCCAGGGTTGGGGTGCCAGGGAGAGCTCGAGCTTCCACCTAACTTTGTGATCATCAGGGATGCAGGGCTTTTTCTGAGTTATTAACAGTGTTCAGGGACAGCAAACGCTTATTGAAATTAAGCTAGAATGAAACTGAATTATCTTTAATCGTGTTCTTTAAAAGCTTATATCTCTAAATGGAAGTTTTTCGGGCCCGCTGGATGCTCTTAAATGAGAAGTGAAAGTATTTTTATGCTTTGCTCCGTTTTCAGCAGAGACACTTGTTTTAAAAGCTCCTTTTGTATTTTTAAACTTAATTTCCTCGGTTGGGTGGCAGAAGGGCCGTGGGCGTTCCGGGAAGGCTCCCGGGGGAATGGCCGGGCCCGGGGCAGGAGCGGGCCCGGGGCAGGAGCGAGCGGGCCCGGCCCTTCCCGCGGCCGCCCCTCGCTTCGAATCACAACACAGGAAGCGCTCTGCGGGCCAACGGCTGGGAACGGGAACGGGGCTGGGAACGGGAACGAGCTGGGAACGGGAACGGGACCGGCAGCGGAGCCAGGGCGGCAGATCCCGCCCCCGGCCCGGACCCCACGGAGACTCCGCTCAATCCCTGCCCGTGCTGAAGCTCCCGGTGCTTTATTCAAATGAATTCCCGCTCAGGGGTGGGGCGTTCTGCAAGTGCTGTCTCAGGAAGAAAAGACAAAGGCAAAGCTGTAAGTGGTCGGGATCTTGCGGTTTTTTGTTTCTTTTTAAAACTGCATTTTTGGTGCCATTCAGCAGCTGCAGCAAGATGGCTCAGTGACAGCGGCTCGGGTTTTACTTGTTGAAATCTCCCTTTCGAAACCTGCAGGGCGGTTTGTGTTTAGCAAGGTGACAAGTTGAACTGTGCTGATATGGATGTTTAAGTTAACTTCCGGTTTAATCCAGTAAAAATACAAAAAGCTTTGGTTTTACCCATTTACTTTTGCTGTGGAAGCAACTTTGTAAGTGCGCTTTTTTTTTTTCTGAGAACTCATGTTTAAATTTTCTACTGCTAGCTCGATTTATTTTTTTGAGTAGTAATGAAAACATGCAGTTAATCATGACAGTATAATTCTGTATTTTCCCAAATTTCTGGCGTTTGGCTTGTTTCTGAGCAATATCACACTGGTAAGAAATAACACTTTATTCTGTTGATAACCAAGTTTTTGTAAACAGCTGAAACAATCAGTTAATTCATACTAAATGCATGAAGTCCTTGCCAAAGTCTGTGTGAGCTGTGTGGTGTATCTCCTAGAAATATTTTAATAAAATAAGATTTACTTAGGAATATTTACTTAGTAACTGTAAAGCTGGCCCGACTTGCTGTTAGCTCAGAGTACCTTCCTTCAAATGCTGACCTGACATGTTCTAAAGCATCATCTGCTGTGAGTGCAATGCAGGATGACAGGATTAAAGGTTCTGGGAGAAATCATGTTTGTTCTTGACTGAGAGAGGAAGTGGTAGAACAAAATGTAAAGGCAGGAAGAAAGATAGTAGCCATGAGTACTAATTTCTAAACGCAGGCATTATTCAGCCTGGGCAGGGGGGAGCCTGCAGACAATGCTGGTAGTCACAGATTGCTGCTTATCTGGGGTCCTTTGTGGGGCGGGGCTGAGGGAAAATAGCAACAAGTAACAAATCCCAAAGCACCACAGTGTGTGCTGAGCTTGTGGCTTTTCTTGCTGATAATGAGACACTGCAGAATTGAGACAAAATCCCAATCTGATTTTTGAAATCTGTGTTGATGCCCTGTTTTACCTTTGTGTTTGTTACTTGACAGGCTCACATGAAAGCTCAAAAAGCAAGTAAAGAACAGCACCTTGATATAATGAGCAAACACTGCCAGCAGCTGGAGACTCGCCTGGATGAGATGCTCTCCAGGATTGCAAAGGAAACTGAGGAAATCAAAGATTTGGAGCAGCAGCTCACTGATGGTAAATTTTAATTTTTGTCTTAAAATATTTCTTGTGCTTAGGGTAACATGACAAATATATTGAGGATTGTTTTGTTTATCTTTGCTCAAATGAAATACAGAATGGGCACAAAAGTGTTAAAAAACTGTCTTAACTGATGTAAAAGGAAACTGTGTGTGTTTACCTCACTTGTACCTAGTTGGGAAAGGGGGGCAGGAATGCATAAAGAACTGAAATTTCTTTTATCTGTTCCAGTGGCCAGGTTAGCACAGTAATATTGGGAGTCCTAACCTTAAAAACAACATTTTCTGGTTGAGTTCTAGGTACTTGTTTTTATTTACTCCAATGTCAAGCATTTGAAATGATGAAGGCAGGCACTTTGGTTTGTTTGGTAAATAAATGTGGCTTCTTAACTACTTCAAATTAATTTTGTATTCCTTCAGGTCAAATAGCAACAAATGAAGCACTCAAAAGGGATCTGGAAAGTATTATCACTGGCTTACAGGAATACCTGCAAAGTGTGAAGCATCAGGCAAAACAGGCCAATGAGGAATGTAAGAAGTTGAAGAAGGAAAAAGAATCTTTGCTGGGAAGATTGACAGGTCTGGAGGAGGAAAAAAACAACCTGGAAGTGGTTGCCATGGATGCAGAAAATATGAGAAAAGTAAGGCTTAATACCTCTTTTCCCAAGTTCAGATATCTAAGAATAAACTTAAAAAAATAAGCTGGTGGTCAGATTGGGACTAAGGAAGCACAGTTCCTTGGACAAAATAATTTCTGATATAGCAATATGATGAAATGTGCACACAACCCTCAAGAATAGAATCTGGCCTTTAAAACCATTTGCAAGAGACATCCAGTAAATCTATGCTTTGTGGGAGATGGCTCAGAAATGCAGGTTTCACCTTGCAGACATCACTGCAAGTGGATTTGCAGGTGACACTGTGGGGAATGGCATCAGGGAAACCTCTGATGTTGGCCAGGGGTGTGTGTCAGCAGCTTGGATCTGTCCTGTCAGCCAATGGCACTGAGCTGCCTGGTCATCCTGATGTGTAGACCTGAACTCCTGGGACAATTCTGTTTCACTTCCAGCTCCACCTTTCTAACCTGAGTGTGGATTTTGGACAGTCAGTGGCACCACTGACCTGACCTTGCAAGTAGAAGTGTCATTCACCTTCGAGTTTTAATGGAGTTCCTGAGTTAAAGGGAAGGGAGGCAATGTACTCTTAAATTCTGTCTCTCCCATGTACATCCTTCTAAAATGGGTATTAAATTCCAGGAAATTGCAATGCTGGAGAGTTCACTCCAGGAGCAGAGAGACATAAATGAGTCCCTTCAAGGTGCTCAGGGGAAGGTCAGCACCTACAAGGCTGAGCTGGAAGCTCAGTTAAGAGAGAGAGATGCTGAAGCCAAGCAGCAAAAAGAAGAATTTGAAAGACTGAAACAACTTAGCCAGGTAAGAACAGAGCTTTAGTGCTGCCAGAGGTGTTAGCTACCCCAGGACTCCTCATCTCCAATGTTAAATCAGCTTGCTGGGGTTTAGAACTTTGCTTTGAAGCAAGGTCCAGATGGTTTGCTTGGGGTTGTTTTGTTGGATCTTCTTTAGGTGCTGTCATATTGTTACTGTTTTAAGAAATGTATCTGTCATGTGTTTGGGTGACAGGTTGGGGTTGGGAGTGGGGATATTAATCTGGAGGTTTTGTGGTTTTCTAGATGGAACTGTCAGCCCTGCAGGATGAACTTGAAAAGGAAAGACAACTGTTAGAGAATGCTCAGACCAAAGCACAACTGGCAGAAGAGAAGGAACAACAAAATTACAAGTTGCTTTTACAGTTCAAACAATTGCAGGTGAAGTATTTGTTGTATTTAAAAAATCTAGCTTCTATCACTTGTGGATTTGTTTGCTTAGATTTATGTGGATTTTTTTTGATCTATTTTTAGGGTGACAATAATTCCCTAAAACAACAGCTTAAAGATCTCCAGAATCAGCTAAACCATGCAGTTGGTAACTTAATTCACCCTGAGGATGTCATGGCTTGTATAAATGAACTCAGGCAAAAGCTTCAGACAGGAACTGGAGAGATGAAGTGAGTAAAATAAAAGTACAGTGTGAGATATGAGCATGTGGAAGGGGCAGGACAAAAGGAATTGGCCCCACATTGTGCCAGGGAAGGTTCAGGTTGGATATCTGGGAACTTTTCATCACTGAAAGTCTTGCCAGGCATTGGAACAGGCTGCCTAAGACAGTGGTGGAGTCACCAGCACTGCAGGGATTTAAAAAATATTTAGATGTGGCACTTGGGGAGATGGGTTGGTGGTGGCCTTGGCAGTCCTGGGGGAATGGTTGGTTTTGATGAACTCAGAGGGTTTTTCTAACCTAACCTGAATGAATTACAGCATGTCTCAAACTTGCACTATTTGTCATTCATGATTTCAGTATCCGGTATCACAACTTAAAATCACTGTTTGCTGTCTTGGAACCTGGATTGTTTCTCTTTCAGGTGTCTAAATTCAGCTGATACTTTAGGAAAAAACCTTGCAAGTCTCCAGAAAGAATTCAATGACATCCTTGCTGATGCACAGAAGGAAAAAGAGAAAGCATGGGATGGACAGAGACAGCTGCAGGAAGAAATGGTATCCCAGCAGGAAAAAATGGAAAAAATACAGGAGAAATACAGACAGGCACGTATCAAACAACAAAAGCAGGAGTAAGACAATTGCAGCTTAGTCTAAAAAATGTAACCTACAGCTGAAGGATCAAGTTTCACTTGAAGCTTTGCTGTGCTCTGTCCTTTGTGTAACAGTGGAGTCTGATTTGATTTTTCATTAATAGTCTTCCTGATTTTTACCTGATTATTTGGTGAGTTGGAATTTGGTCAATTATCTGTCTCAGAGGCAACAAAGACTTCAATGACGACAGAAAAATACAGTTCTGAACCTTCTTGAAAGATCTTTATGCATATCTCTAATAAAATAACTGAGGCACTCTTAAAATATTACAGTTCCAGTGGCACATTTGTTACCTTTCCTTTCTGTTTTGATGCAAAGTATGCTGGTAACTGGATTTCCCAGAAATTTAATTAAATAATTAAAACAGCCTTTTGATTGGAAAAACATTTCTGGCTACTTATTTTAATGTATTTTACTTACAGGTTAAAGCTGAAAACAGGCAAAATAAGAACAAGGTCCATCAGTTAGAGAATGAAATTCAAAGTTTACATGTAAAAATAAAGAGCATGGAAGAGGTTCAGGGCCTGGCTGATCAGCAGCTCCAGGAAGCAGATGAAGAAAAAGAGGCTATTCTTTCTCAGCTGAAGAATTTAGAGAAAAGGGTAAGAATGGGTGAGGGAAGGTCTGTGCACTGTTTGTTTGCTTAGGAAAGAAGAAACAAAAACTTGTGAATTTTTGCTTTCTAAGATAAAACAACACACGTAGGAACACAAATGTTAAATATAACATCTTTTTTTTCCTTAAATTTTACTGCTTGTCCTCACTTTAGATATTTTTTCCAAGCAGTACAAAATGGGGTTGGGGGGAGGATGGAAGAAAGTGTATTGTAAAAGTCCATTTTCCTGCTTTCAGAAAAAAGTTGAAGATGCCAGGACACAGATGCAAGTGCTGAGCCTGGATAAGGAGCTGAAGGAGCTGCAGAGAGCAGTGATCACCTCAGACAAGCTGGCAGCCACTGAGCTCTCCATCGCTGCAAAACAGCTCAAGGCTCTGGAGGGGACTCTGCTCAGGATTAATCAGGAGAGAGTTGAGGTAAATGAGCATAGGGAATGAATTAATTGCTTGTTAATGCCATTGCAGTGGGAGCAGTGCTGTTGTCCTTCAAATGAGCTTCAGTGCTTTCTTCTAAATTGTTCTGAGCTGCATAGGAGCTCTTTTTTTGGACAGAGTTTGAGATGCAGTAGATGAGTGAGGAAATTTGGGTATGGACAGGTTCATGCTGTGGGAGGGGGAAGTTCATTAATCTCTTATTAACTGAAAGGCAAACAATAGATAATGCATTGTTTCTGTAAGACACAAACACAAAAGAAAGGGCTGGAAACTCTTTTTCAAGCCCAGAACCACTTTTGGCTACATAATAACACCTTCTCTGTAGCAATACTGTAAAGTTAAAGGAGAAACTGTATTTTACATCTATCTAGAATTCCAGAACAGTCAGGTGCTGATGCTTCTAAATGGTTAGCTTTTCACAATGACCCATCTCAAGCCTGAGAAATGTTCCTGCAAACTTCAGCTCAAATGAAAATCTCAATTTCAGGAGCGTGAGGAAGCCCAGGAGCTCTGTGCTGAGGCAACTCGTGCTTCTCAGGCTCTTGCCAGAGCAGAAGCAGAAATAGAATTGCTACAACAACTCCTGAAGGAGAAGGAACAGCAAGTAGGTTATTTTCTCTGTGTTATATGATAAAATACCAGTGAGTTTCTGGAAATGTCATATTTAGATTTTCTTGCCCTGCCCTTTTCCCCTCAAGTTTTCCCAAATCACAGTGTTCTTCCCTTCCCTTACACCTGCCCAAGAACAAACTGAAAACCTCACTGCCTGGAGCAGCTGAGTGTTAAGGAAAACCATCACCTGTTCACTCAAACATCTCTTACATGAGGGGATGGGAAGAACAGTTTTGTGGCATTGAGTGGGAGCTTTTTGTGATTTAAGCTTCTATTTCAAATAGGTTCTGCAGGAAATTGAGAAAGCTGGTGAGAAAACTGTTGCATCAAACGCTCAGAAGTTTGAAATTAATAAATTAAGTGAAGCTGTGGAACAGCAGAAAGCAGAGATTGACCGTTTGAAATGGTTGTTGGATAATACTGGGACAGGTAATTTCTCTTTTCACTCCACTTCTTGCAGATAGACAGGGATACAGAAGATTATTATTCCACATTTCTCACTGTTTGAACTGAGAATCTGGAGAATAGTGTTGAGAAAACCTTGTATAAAGGTTTATACAGGATGTGTGTCAATGTTCATTTGTTTGCACTTTCTACACCTGTTTAGAAAATACTGATTGTGCTGAGCATTCAATTAAAACTGCTCTAGGACATTGTCAGAGCTCTGTGTAAGGAAAATGAGCAGCAGTTACCTGGATCTGAACATCTGTTTCCACAGTCTTAAACCACCAAACCTCCTGTGTATGTCTGTCATTATAGATAACATTTAGTTTCCCTCAGCAATTATTTTTTTAAAATATTGTTCAAGTTTAACTGGGTAACACTGAGGGAAAAGTTGAATGCAGCATCTATTTAACATTTGCCTTAGATGACTCTAAAACTCTGCTTAATTTCTAGGTAACAAAGATGAAATTGAGACCTTACAGGGTGAAATTGCAGCCCTCAGAAATGTGCTTTCACAGAATGAGCACAGCAGCAGTACAGCAGAGCCCCTGAAAAGAGGGGGATACTGGTACTACATACCATCATCACAGGTCAGGAATAGAAATCCTGTTATGGATTGTTTTCCTTGTGGAAAGCCCTTTCATGGGGGAAGGTGCATTATAAATTTAGTAGGTTTGGGGGAAATTTAAGAACAAGTATTGTCTGGTATATAGGAGAAATACTGAAATAAAACACACACAAATGTTCCCTGGTAATGCCCTTCACTGTGCTGATAGGAGTCCAGGGTACATAACATGGGGAGAGAACTATTCAGTGGGCAGTACTGAAAATCCATTTAGTTAAGTATTTAAAGGAGATCTTACAGACAAACATTTCTTTCAAAAGAATACCTGTCTGAATTTAAAAGCAATATTGTTAAAATATATTTAGTGCTTTTAAAGCAGCCTCATGCTTAGAACTGAGAGACAGCACAGTATGTGTAGCCTGTTCTGAAAAATCATTAGAATGTCCACAGCAACTCCTTTATTTGCCATGATTTGTCATTTCTGGATTAACATGTGCTGTATTTTTTCTTCAGGCTTCAACTCCTGCTTCCCACAGCACCAAAGACTCTGGAGTGTGTTTGGGGTGCTCTGGCACATCCTCAGCCAGGAGAGGGGATGCTCAGGACAGGCCCTGTGGGCGCGAGGAGTTGCCCAGCCAAGGATGTTTGGTTTATTCACCCGTCAGAAACAGGTTGTGCAGAGCAAATTCTGGCAAAGGTAAGTCAGTGTCAGTCTCAGAATGTTTAGGAGCAGACTAAAGATGGGCTTGCTTAGAGTTCACAGGGAGTTTTTTTTGATGGGCATGAGTGAATATAAATGTTTATTACTGTTGAATAACTTCGTTTAAGCAAAATTTGTTACATTTTTGTAAATTGCATAGAATTTTAAATGTGCATTTGAAGGTTATCACTACTGAAAAAATTGTTAAAAATAACATGTTTGGTTTTGTCTGTTTTAAAGACAGAAGAACAAAAGAAGATGGTGAAGGAAATGCAGGATCTCCTGTCCCTGAAGCTTCTCCCTTTGTCCCACCCCCGGGCACAGTTATTTACACAGCCCTTCCAGATGGGGCCCCTGCACCTCAGGGCATGGGGGTTTATGGCCCTCCTCCTGCAGCAGCCACTGGAGCTCCACTTGCTCCTGGATCCATCATCCATGGCCCACCTCCTCTGGGATCCCAGGTGGTTTGTGGCCCTCTGCCTCCAAACTTTACGGTGCCACTCGTTCCCTTTGGAGTGCTCCACTGCAACGTGCCTGAACATCAGGATCTGGTAAGAACTAGAGCTGCAGCTGCAGCTGGAACCCTTGGGAACTGACTGACAAATGGGTTAGGAAAAGCTCTGTGCTAGGAAAGGTCTGGATGTGGTTACAGTCCTTGCCATCTGGAGCTGCTCCTGGGTGTCAGGAGGCCTCAGTTGGAAAATAGATCCTGATTGTGTTGTTCTGTTCCCTGTGTGCAGGAGAGTGAAGTCTCAAGGCTGGAAGACACCGTGTGCTATTTAAAGTCTCAGAAATACAAAGAGAAATGCTCAGAGGCAGCTGAGCATAAATACAAAAAGGAGGTGGAAAGATTGCATGGAAATGTTGAAGAACTTGAGCAGGAAAGAAAAGAGCTGGAATGTGAAGTGGCAGAGTTGCGCCAAGCGGCTCAGAAACAGAGCACACGCAGGTGGGAGCAGTGCATGGAATGCACTGAAAGGAAGCATCTGAAAATACCTAAACCTTTTCCCAGCAAAAGTCAGCTTTTTGACTCATGTACAATTTTAGAACTTTAAGAGGCCCCCAGATCTTTGGCATCTTTGTATTTTAATTCCATGTTTTTCATCCTGACCTTTTAGGGACTTTATTGACGGCTACACTGACAGCCTCCTTGCAGAGCTGCAGCTGGAGAAGTCCCTTCAGCAGCAGGAAGATGTTGCAGAGGAGATTGAATGTGCAGAGAAGACTCTCCTGAAACGTCGGGCCGAGCTCAGAGAGGCTGACAGGCTCCTCACAGAGGCTCAGGTGGAACTTGAGAGCACCCGGGGCAAGGTGAAGGCAAAACCCTGAGGGCAGAAGGATTTGAGTGTTGTTTTGTCTGTCCTGACAGCTTATTTTCACATGGGTAACCTGGAGCCTCTTAAAATGCTTTTGTATGAAAGTAAGATAGGCAATAAACTGTTCTAGAAGAGCTTGGTTTAGTCTTTGTTGAAGAGGAGGAAGGTATGCTGCTCTGGACAATAGAGGAGAAAAAGTTGTTCATGGTAGAAAGAGGGAGATGGCTGAGGTAGAATATTCAAGCCAGGAGCTCACCTTTAAACAGCAAATGCAGCATAAGGTGAAATGTATTGTCTCAATCTTCAATTTTTGCTGTAGACTAAAGAGACTCTGCAGAAGTACAATCGTGCCAAACACCGTTTATCCTGCACTGAAATGGAGGCAGAGGAGCTGGAGCAGAGGGCTCAGGAAACAGCCACCAAAATTGTGAAAGCATCTCAGCAGCTCAGGTACCCTGGATGCTCTTGTGGGTTTGTGTCACACAGGGTGAGGACAAAGACTGGGTTCTTTCCAGTATCAAGACACTGCTTTTGGGGAGGGAGAGCTGTTAAAATGTTAATATGAAAAGGCATAAATACTCTTCTAGGTTATTACAGACAGATACGAGGGGTTTGGAACAGCTTAAGAGGGAACAAGAAGGTATTTTGAAGAAAATCAACAAAATGGTGGCTGCAAGAGACTCTGAGTTGCAGTCATTAAACCAGAAGATAGAAATGCTCACTGAAAGGTACTTTTAATTTACCATGAACTGTATTAAGTTAAACATGTCCAGTGTGTCACTGCCTAAGATATTCTCACTTCTTCTGACTCCTGTTTCTATCCTCACTCTCAGTCTTCAGAAGCTCCAAGGAGATATTCAACTTGCAGAAGGTAACGAGGGCCAGCATCTCCAAATCATCAGAGAAGCAGAAAACCTTGTCCAGGGCAAGAAAACTGAATTGGAAACATTGAAAGATCAGGTGAGGCTTGCCTACTAACCCTGGGCTCTCCATTTTGTTGGACTTGACCTTTCATAATCACGATCCTAGGCTCCCTGATGCACTTTTTCATGTGGGGGTTTTTTTCATGTTTAGCTACAAAAACAAAAGCTTGCACTGATTCTTCTGTTAAACTTCTCCACTGTAGATTTCTGCTCAGCAGCAAGAGCTCTTGTTCCTGGAGCAGCAGGTGACTCAAAGAACAGAAGAGCTCCGTGGCATTCAGGACTGCATTTCCCAAAGGAAAGGTGATCTCAAAGAGGCTCTTCGGGATGGAGAGACTGAAGCACATGAAAAACTTCGCCAAATAAGGGTAAGTTTCCCAAATGAGTTTTCAAACCATTACAGCAAAAGACTTGAAGTACTACAAACATTCCAGGAGGTTTCCACAATACAGTTTTGCTTTTTGTGCCCTCCCCAAACCCACTGAGAAATAGAACATGGAATTTTATGGTTTTATGTGACTAAAACCTTGGTCCATCTGCACAGTGAAGAGCTCCCCAGTTCCAGTAATTCTTACAAAATTGGTCCCTTGAGAGCTGAATTATGTTAAATATATAAGCCTGTGAATGACTTCCTCTTGCTGAGGAGCAGCTGCTGGAGGAAATCAGTGTGATCAGTGTGTGTAAAACACAACACAGCTGCCCTGGTCTGTCCCCATTCCCATTTTCACAGAGAGGATTCTGTACTTCCCTGCTGAAATCAAAACTGAGTATCAGGACTAATTATAATATTTTGTGGTTTATTTTCTTTTGTGAGGGCTTCTTGTCTGGTTTTGTTTTAAGGCCCATTATTCACTTGAATGACAATGTTGTGGTAAGATTTGGAGATCAAAATCTTTGCAGAATTACTACTCTAAATCGTCAACAAGCAAGACCTTAACTTAAATATTCTGTATTCTTTGTTTGTTAAACCAGGATACTGGTGACAGCCTGTTAAATAATATTATAAACATTTAGAACTTCAGTTTAAGGGAGAAATTAATTTAAAATTGCAAAAAATTCAATCCTTGTAATGTATAATGTATCCTTGTAACACTGATACGTTCTCACAGGAAATAAAAGTACTTCTGGGAGAGCTTAGTATTGAGAGGAATGAACTGGATGACCAGATGAATGAGAAAAGAGCACAGCTTTTGGTCCTAAAGAAGGATATTAGAAAGGAGGAGGAAAATCTTCAAGGAATACTTGGGCAAATCAGCAAGCATAAGATGGGTATGTCCCGGGCTTTAGTGGATTTTGTGCAGGCTGGGAAGGAACACACAGAGCTCTTTAGTTCTCCTCATCCTAATCCAATAATTGCTCTTTATTTCACCTCACTAGAACTGAAACATGTGCTGGAAATGTTGGAGCTTGAGAAGAATGAACTGGAAGGTTTGAAACTACAACATGAGCAGAAGGTCAATGAGCTGGAAAAGACCCAGGTGGCTGTTCTAGAGGTAAGAAGTGCTTCTGTGGATGATGCGGAAACTGGGAGATCTGTGGTTCTCTTAAGCCTTGGGTAACAGAGTCCTGATGCTTTTAAATCAATCAGTTTCTAATCTGATTTCAGTTTATCACAGAAAAGTCTTAAGTCTGCTTAGGCCCTTTAAAATAATGGGATTTTTTAGTGTATGTGAGAGAGAGGGAGCACAGAAGTGCTTCAGTGGCTGCAGACTGATGGATGCTGGTTTTAGGAGCTTCCAGAGTCTTTTTATCTGGATCCTGTGTCCTCACTTCAAATGATGAGTCTGGAAGGGAGTTTAACTCAGCTGGGTGATCTCTAGCATTAAAAAGGTCCCCAAGGTACTTGGAACCATTCTATTGTCACCTTCCTCCTTGAAATTCACTCAAATCACTCTGGCTGCAGATAAGGATGGCAATACTTGTTCTGCTTCTGGACCATATAAATGTGGTGCTCACCATGCCTGTTTTTCCTAGGAGAAGCTAAAATTGGAGAATATTCAGAGGTTATTTCAGTGTCGGCAAGGGGAAGTGGATTGGCAGGAGCAGCTCCTCAGGAAGGACCGTGAGGAGAACGAGCACCTGGGCTCTCAAATGAGAACTCTGCAAAACAACATCGAGGCTCTGAGCAGAGAGAAGGAGAAACTGGAGGAGGACTCCAGGAGTTTGGAGAAGAAGTTGTCACAAACCAAAAAGTGAGGGAATTTCTGTTTTCCTGCAGAGATCAGAAGGGATGGGGAAGTGTTTGGATGTCCGTTGGCTGTAATTAAAAATACACAGCTCTGAGTTGCCCAATGATACAGAACAGGCATTTTTTTTATATTCTGTGGAGCTTTTGCTTTAATCCTCTCTACAGCAGATTTAAAAAATATTCAGCAATGGAGCTGATGAATCAGCAGCATTTATCCTGGCAATGCTATGAGAAATGTTACAAAAAGTAAAGCATTGCATCTTGGAACAGGACATTTGTCTTGCTCTGACTGCTTGTGCCATCCTCTTGGGCTCAGAGGGTTTTCCTGACATTTTTTAAGGCCTCACCAAGGATTTCCAACTAACCAAGAATATGATTCACATTTTACAGAGACCTAACTGCAGCTGAAGACAGCAGCAGAACTGCACTGTCCAACATGGAAAAAGTGGGATTGGATGTTAAGAACCTGCAGCAGGAGGTGGAACTGCTGAACAAGCAGAAGAAATCACTGAATTCGGAGATTGTTGCTGTCCAGGAAGACCTTCAAGGTAAAGAAAAGATCAATTTTTGGGTTTAAGTGGTGATACATTTTAGGAGAAATTCTGTTAAAAGACACACTTTAACTGAACCGTATGATATTAAACATTCAGCATGCCCAGATGTCCATAGGCAGAAAGAATTTAACATGTTGAAAAGATGGAAATTTCATCAACTGTATTTGTGTTATTCACTCTTTACTCATGAAAAGAGAATTTCTGTGTATTGCTATTTTAAACTGCTGATGGAAAATGTCTTATCACCAAATACTTTCCTAGGGAAAAAAGAAGAACTGGAAATACTGAAAGGAGAACTGAATGACTCAAGGCAGCAGCTTCACCTTGTGGAACAGGTTTGTGTTAGTGAAACATGTCCTTATGGTCACTCTGAGAATCTGTTGTTGCTCCTGATCTGTTCATGTGGGCACAGCTCCACTCAGAGCCCTGCAGAGCTGAGAGCAGGGATTGCTTTATTGCCTTCTTCTTGCTGAGTGTGGAGTGGGTTTATTTTCTTAGGAAGAAGATAATTTAAAAACAACCAACCAAGCAGCACCTTCTGGCTTTTTATCTGGTGGCTCCTTCTGTGTTAATTCACTTAATTCTGGGCTTGAGTGGAAGGAGCCCTGAGGGTGCCAGTGACCAAACCTTTGAGGCTGGTTCCTCTTCCCAGCTCCTCCTGCCACGGTGCTTTTGTTTTCCATTGCAGGATTTGGAAAACAGCTCCAGGCAGCAGGAGGAGCTGCTCAGAGAGCAGGCAGCCCTGAAGGAAGAGATCCGAGAGTATGTAAGGAAGCGTAAGGAATTCCAGGAGAAGCACAAGAAGAGGGAGAACCAACTGCAGCAGCTCCAGAAAAAGATTGAAGACAAGGAAACAGAACTCGCCCAACAGGAAGTGGTAACGAGCCCCCTGACTTGCCTCACTTCCTCCTGACATTAAAAATAATTCAGGCCAAAAACGTTTGAGGTGTGAGTTTACAAATAATCACAAAAGCACAGACTGGTTTGTCCAAATTAGCTCGGGTTGGGTGAGGAGTTTCAGCAAAGTGTTACCCAAAAGAAAACTGAGGGAGCTGTTCTGAAAATGAGAGAGGTAGGAAATATTGACAAACATTTTTAGTCAGCAGGGACTGTTAGACTGCAGGTCTTTCCAATTTATGCTGTTTTTACTTCTCTAATGTCTCTTAATGATGGTTTTTGTTCTCCCTGAGTTGCTGCTGGTTCAGGCTCAGAGGGGGGGGGTGTTTCTGGCAGGTTCTTCATTGCCTCAAGCAAAACTCAGAGCGTGAAGGGAAAAAACTGGAAGAATGTGCAGCTAAAGTGAAGGATCAGAAAATCCTGTTGGAAAAGGAACTAACAGATCAACACAAGAAACTGGAGCAGGCAATAGCTAAAGTCAGGCTGGCAGAAGAGAACCTTGGGAAGCTGGAAAAGGAGGAGTCCCGGTGTGCAGCTCTTGAAGAAACCATCAGAAAAAGCAGTAAGAGTCATTGCACAAATTAACTGCCACTATCTCTGGGGGCTGAGGATAATGGCACAACAAATATTTTTGTTCATCTTGCTTGGGTTCTTGGTGTTTGGAAAATATCTGCTGTGTATGAAGTGGGCCAAGATAAGCTTTTGCTAATCGGGATTTTTTTTTAAATGTTCATTACAGAACATCAGCTCTCAGAAAAAGAATTACAGTTACAACAAAAAGACAGAGAAATACAGTGTCTTCAGAAAGAACTCGAGCTCTCCAAGTCTGAGCTAAAGCAACTTCAAGGTCAGATAGTGTCAGAGAGGAGAGAAGCAGAAAAACAAATCCTGAGTTTGAGAGAAACAGAGAAAATGCAAAGGATGGAGCTTGAAAGCAAACTGCAAGTAAGTCCTCGCTGAGTGGAGAAAGTTTGGGGATTTGGGTTATTTTAAACAACAGAATGATGGAACATCCATTTTTGTCATTGGAGGAACAAAGTAATGCAACAACTTCCTGAGCAGACTTGAGGCAACCAAGCTCTGGCATTCCCAGTGCTGCACAACACCCGAGTTACTGCTGTTTGTGCCTTGAAGGAATTGTGGGTTCTCTTAGCTCATGTACTGTAGTGGATGCTGCCAGTAAAAGGCATCTCCCTGCACTTCCCCAGGAGCAGAGGCATGGAGGGGGCAGCCTGCAGAGCACCAGGGCTGAGCAGCCGTGCCACTGCCACAGCCACTGCCCGCGAGCCGAGCACCTCGGAGGGGACCTGGGCCAGCCCCCACCCAGGGGGGAATGCAGCCACCCCCAGAGCCAGGTACAGCTGGGTGCCAGATCCCGGGGGGCTGAGGGTTTGTGGCTTCAGACAAGCTCATTTTGTATTGCTTTTGAATCTTCCTGCTGCGGTATCACAATTGAAAATACACCCAGAGTTGTAATTTATGCAAATCGCTGAATGTTAGCGAAGTTCAGAGCTACTCAGCAGGTATTTAACAACTTGCCAGTGCCAGCATGGGCCAGCTTTTTCTTCTTTAGACACTCACTTCAAATTAAAAAGTGATTCACCTTGTCTGACTCCTTCTAGTCCTTCAATATACCCTTTATAAATTATTTTGAAGCTCTTTATAAACAGAGAAGAATGCTGTTGGCAATTGGAAAGCATTTAGGAAAGCCCTGCAAGGTCAGAGTGTGGCAGGTTTAGGTTAAAAATTCCTGGTAACTGCAGTTGCCTGTTCCCATCTGAGGGGCTTTCCTGGCAGAGTTAACATTGGAACCAGGGCTGCAGCAGGTCAGAGGTTTTGGGATTTCTGACTGCAGTGCTCCATGTCCAGAACAGCTTTGTTCAGTTACACAGGAAAAGCCCTCAGGACTGGTGTTTGTAACCCAACTGTTCTGTGCTGCAGGTTAAAACTCAGACTCAAGACCTGGAAGAGAGACAAAGGGAAATGGAGAGTGCAGCAACCTTGCTTAACCTGGAGGTTGAAAATGAAATTAGGACAGGGTTTGAATCTTCACACTCATCTTCTCCAGACCTGCTGGAAGCTTTGGAGGCATCATCTGAAGGAAATAGGAGTCTGCAGTATGAGTGTGATAGCTCAGAGACTGCTTCCTTTGCTGCTGCTGACAGACAGCTCCTCTCCTTGGACGAAAAGCTCAATGTCTCCAGAGTCTTCTTACTGGTAAAATGCTTTGGACAATTAGCTGCTCCTGGTTCTGTCTTGGTCTCTGGCTGAATGTGCTTTTTTTTCCCCCAAAGGATGAGCAGTGGCGGGGAGAGGCGCTCCGGGAGAAGCTGCAGCAGCATGAGGACCGGCTCAAGGTGCCACATCTGTGCCCCTCACATCCCTTCAAAACATGATCTAAACAACCTGGGGGAGGGGGGATCCTCCTCCAGCTCAGGCCATAATGACCAGAGAGAGGAGCTTTGGGTGGGAACAGTAAAAGCCTGGCTGTAGCAAGAGGAGTAATTTTATTTGGCAGTTAATTGGATGTTGGAGTATTCCAACAAGATTCTCTCATGTATATAATCCCATGGTATATCAGCACCATGACAGAGGAGTTCAGCACCACCCACAATCACCTTAGTCCAGGCTCAGTTAGAACATAGCCATCAAAACAGCTTATTTAAAAGTAACTCCCAAACCCACTGCCTGTGGTGTGAGACTCAACCTTCCAGCCTTTAGGGCTGACTTTACAGAGCGTTGCCAGTGCCTGGTGTGACCCTCCCCATGTGTTGCAGGCGCAGCTGCGGCGCTGCCTGGCCAAGCAGGCGGATGTGCTGCTGCAGGGCAAGCGGCAGACGGCCGGGAGCCTGCACAGCCTCCAGTGCCAGCTCCAGGTGCTGGATGACCTGGTCAGCAGCCCTGCTTCAGATTCCCTCTTCCTGCCCAGCAGCCCCAGCCTGGAATCTCTTCACAGTGCTCTGAATATAACAAAAGCTCAGGTAATGCTCTGCTGCAGAGCAGAATTCTGATTTAGGGGGTTTTAATGGTTCTTTTCTCGCTAGGAGTTGTTAACAGCCCTGTGCTGCCTCTCTCCAAGGCTGGGCAGGGCTTTCTGAAGGTGGTGATCACACCCTACCCCTGTTCTGGCAGTAGCTGATCTCTATGGAAAGGCTGAGCTCTCCTCACAGTGGTTTGGGGGGTTTTGCAGGTCCCCAGCAGCCCAGGAAGCACGTTGGGATCGGCAGTGCTGCATTCCAGCTCCCAAGGGATCTCTCGATGAAGGTGAGATGTGGCTTCAGGCCAGTTCCAACCTCCCAGAGACACGAGGCTGGAAGGCTGAGGGACAGTGGGGCAGCTGTGGCTTCACAGACCACTCTGTCCTTTCCCAGTGACAGCATTCCTGGGGCTGGTGTCAGTCCTGCTTTAGATTTGTGTGTTGTGCAGCAGAGTCTGGGTGAGAGCTGCTGGGAGCTCTCCTGGACACGGAGTTACTGCTGCAGAAATTGTTGCCATCCCTGGTCTTTCAGGAACTTTCCTGGTTGAACTGTTCAGCCCCATGGCTGAACCTCTGGGACAGCTGGTGCCACCCCAGCCTGGTACAAAAGTGTTCTTTTGTAAAGGTTTAAGGTACAAATGTTACTTGAAAAGTGGCTTCACTTGAAAAGCAAAGCCCAAAGCACATCCACAGCTTGGACGGGGGCCCTCAGGTGCCACCTCTGAAGAGTTCTGCTACCTCACTGGGTGAGCCTTGTCTGAAATGCCACCACTCACAAACAGCTGCTGCAAGGCCTGTACTGTGAAGGTTTTCTACAATTGACAACAGGTTTTTATATATAAGTTGGTTTGTTTTTTTAAAAAATATTTTAAATGTGTATTTAAACATGTCCAAACCAACCTCCTATTTAAGTGTTCAGCTAGTGGCAAGTTTCCACTTTAAAGAAACCTTGTTACAAGGCCTGATCTGTTGCCAAATGCAGTTTTAAATAACAATTATTTTAGATACTTCCTTAAAATAAACTTTTGTGGATTGATGCTTTTATCCGGGGGCAGTTGCAGATTCGTTTTGTTAAAAGGAGGATACTGAAGACACTGATACTGGCACAGCCCTGGACAGTGACAGTGCTCTGAGTGCTGGGGCTCCTCCTTACAGGAATGTGTCCAACACTGGCATTTCTGTCCTTGTCCCTCTTCCTGGCTGCTGGGTGAGCACCTCTGCCTCTCCCAGGGCTCGGCAGCATCACTTGTCTGAGCCAGGTGGATACAGACAATGGCTTAACAAAATAACAATCAACTTATTCCCTACTTAGTACAGGAAAAGCCACTTTGTAGATCCTTTAGCAGGATAAGGCACAGGCCAACACAGGCCAGTGGCTGTGCAGGGATTGTCCCAGCCCTCCCCACCCTTTCCCAGGGATGGGCTTTGGCCTCAGTCTTGCCCTTTCTTATCCTCATTAAAGATAGCATGTTTCTATGCAGTGTCACCCAGCCATTGTCAGAGTTGACTGGGAACAAACAGCACCCAGCCCTGCTTCCCTGAGAGCAGCTCTGGAAACCACTGGCAGTGAACCACTGGCATGAAGTTTATCCCAAGTAAGGCCCAGGATGAAGGCTGAGCACAAATCCCAGCACTCCAAGGAGCTCTCCCCCCCTCAGAGGTCCCACCCTCAGCACAGAGGGACAGAGCAAGTAACACACAGAAGGGAGATTTATCTAGATACAGGTACTTTATTTACAAATATTTAGATTAATAGCATTGTTACATCAAATGAGGAGTACAGCAGTCCAAACAGATCCTTTCTGTGACAGAAACAATAAGACCTACTGTAACTTACTCTGGGAGTACAGGTATTGCACCTCAACAAGCTGTAGTCATTACAACACTGACTTCACATCAGCAGCAGGTCGTGGTCCCTGGGCAAACCCTGGTGCAGCCTTGGGTTAAGCAGGATGCAGGAGCTGGAGATCTTGAACATACCCATCTACTGAGGAACAGGAGTTAAAAAAGGACTAACCAGACAAACAAAGGGACAGCACACGAGTTACCCAAATCCTACTGTCTGCACATTCCAGTTTTGGCTTTTATTTAACATTGACTGTACAATACTCTGGTACCACTGGTTACTTACAAGTCTCAACATTGTAGAGTTTTAGTGTCTAGAGTGGGATTTTCAGACTACTTTGTATTTGAAACGCTGCAGTAAGCCTGAAGTGTGACACTGGATTGTGGTTAAGCACTTACCCCCTTCCATTTTTAAACCTTGTGATGTTTCCCAAGTGAAGCTGCACAAGGAGCCACAGTAAAACCCCACATTAGTGCAGCAACACCCCCACGGGCAGGGTCACCACGTGACACCCCCTCACACACCAGAAGGATGTACTTGAAGGCTTGAAGCAAAACCCTTTAAAAAACCCCTCACACAGATCTGTTAAAAAATACAAGAGTAGTTAAAAATCCCTAGAGAGCACACGTTGTTCCAACTGTCCAGTTCAGCCTCTGCCCAGTCCCAAAGTTAAAGGTACAAAAGCGGGAGGTGTGCGAGAGCCCGGCCACGGCTGAAGCCCGAGAATGCCAAAGAGAAGCAGGTAGAGCACTGCTGAGTGCAGAGGGGAGCATTGCACAGTGCAGGATGAGAGCCACACCCCATTAGTGTTAATGTCTGTGTCCCCAGCACCGTGGGGATCCCACAAGTGACACCCAGCAGCTGCAGCCCCAGCTGGGCCGTGCTGCCACGGGGGCACCGAGAGCTCAGACTGTACAAACGGGGGGTTCTTACACACTGCTCTAATGCCAGGCATCATTTTCTTCATTAAAATCATATACACAGGATGTATTTAACTGTTAGCTCAGTTCCTTCAAATTTTATACATATTTACGTTCTGTTAACAAAGGTAAAGGATAAAAGTGGCAAAAAAAATGACGTAAAGCTATTGAGCACAAGAATGAACAGATCGCTTCCCTGCGCCACCCCGACCCCAGCACATCCCACAGGGAATTCTTCCAACAAAAGCACATCATTACAGAGCCCCTCGCTACCATCGGAAGTCATTTCACAGCAAAAACTTATCCTTTACTACTGACAGCTCGAACAGTTAGAGGTGGGGAAGAAAGGCCAAAGAACCATAAAATAAACCATACAAGACAAAGCCCTGCGAAAGTGTAAAATCAGGAGTCCAGCATCAGTGCTCAGTTTAAATTATGTATCGGTGACACTATCACAAGGACAATCAAGGAAAAAAAAACTTCTAGATTTACCATGCAGGAGAGGTTTTATTACTCTACTTGCCTTTGATAACCTGATTACATCTAAAGTTGTTTAGCAGTTTAGTACTGTGTTAAACTTGTCTCAGAGTTTTAATTAAACCCAGTAAGATGTACAGAAGATGGGGAAGCGGTCAAAAGCACCACTCCCTAGAGCCAGAGGTGAGGGGTCAGGAGGAGCCACGGAGGGGTCACTAGCAGCCACAGCCTTCTCTCTGGGGCTGGGGTTCGCTCGTTAGCCGCCCCCCCTGCGGGGCTGACGGTTTGTGCTGTACGCCCGACTCGGCCGCGTTCAGGTCCAGGCTTCCGTCTTGGATGTTCTGGTAGATTTTCTTGGCAGCCTCCAGGAACGCGTCCTCCACGTTCTCTCCACTGCAAGAGAGCAGCAGGAGTTACTGGGGCTGCAGTGCTGCTTCTGGAGGGAGCTGGGCAGGCACTGCCCCGTCCTCTTCAGCCCAACAGCCCCGGGACAGGGCAATTCCCTCTCTGGCCACTACACCCAGATCAGGACCAGCCTTATTCTGGGAATAAGGAATACGTGCCAAAGCACTGAGGAGCAAAAATAAGCCAAGGCATCGAGCCATGTGTACAGGATAGTTCTGACAGAGGCTTAAAGACAAGCGAGCACTATGGATCAAAGCCTGTTTTTGTTACAAAGTTCTGTTCTGACATGTGCCAGTGGGAGCCCCATTTCCTGGTGGCCCTGGAGATCTGTTCCCCAGTGACACAGCCAGCCCTAAGCATGGCACAGCAATTCTTCACTTACTGGAGGTGCTGGTCATTGCCCACAGACCAAACCTGCAGCTCTAAACACCCAGGGAAAGGAACCCTTTACACACTGAACACATTCCACACTCAAATAAGGCCTGAAATCCAAATCAGTTCATTTGAATTCAACCAGTCTTTGCCTGAAATGCAGCCAGAGGCCTCAGTTCCAAGTTACTTTCAAGTCACAGCAAACAGACCAATCTGAACATTACCACAGCCAAAAGTCACTTACGTTTTTGCACTTGCTTCAAGGAACAATAAACCTGTTCAGAGACAGAGGTTTAACAGTCAGTGCACAACACACCTCAAAGAGCCCAAAGTCAGACACATTACAACCTTCCCATTACATGCAAGACACTATTTTAGTACTAAACAAGCTTTTGTGACTATGTTAAGGCATCAACACAAGCCAATTTCTAGAACTACCCAGTTACCAGACTGCCTGAGGCACAGCAGGAGTTTGTACAGACAATTCCATGACTCTGGAAGTGTAAGCTTACAGCTATCAGCGCTGAGGATTCACACTAACATCACTATCTTGTAGGAAAGTACCAGCCCAAGAGAAAAAAAACGCACCATTTTCTTCAGCGAATTGTTTGGCTTCTTCATATGTAACATCCCTCTGTGCTTCCAGGTCTGCTTTGTTTCCTATGAGGATTATCACCTGGGTTAGGAGAGAAAAATAAGTTAGACTGGGAAAAAGCTCAGGGGCCTTTTCACTGCCACCTTCATTGTTAATGAGACTTTTTAAAAAACCAAAGGGAAATATGCAGAGCAGATTATCTACAGAAGCCATGCTCCTCCAGAACTGTGCCCTAACATTCCCTACTCTGGGAAAGCAGGAATAGCATCTCCAGCTGTCATTTTCCAAAGCTTTAAACTTTTAGAGGAAGGCCTTTTGCTCCAGCTGCAGTAGGGAAATGAATCACTGCACTCTGCAGGTGGGGGCAGGAGCAGTGCAGAAAACACAGGCAGCTCTTGCAGACACCACTGCAGTGCTTTGGCCTGAGCCTCCCACCACTCACTCAGGGAGAAACAATCTTGCTTTTAAGCTAAATGAAGTCCAACTTACAGTATTTGGATTGGTGAGGTTCCTTGCATCTGTCAGCCAGCTGCTTAAGTGATTATATGTACTTCTTCTGCAAAGAATCAAGAGAGGACACCTTTAGTCTTTTATAAAATATTTAGGTGCCAACAGCACAGTCAACATCCAAAAACAGCAACATCCATCATCCCTGTTGTTCTCCCCACATCAAGACAGACAAAGCAGCAGCAGTGTGGACCCAGACCACAAATTCAAGTCAACTTTAAACCCTTGGAGCAGGTCTTACACTGCCAGTGGAAAGCCAGACCAACTCTCACTGCTAGCACACAGCTCTGCACACGCACAACGCTGGTGCTGTTTCGTACAGAACACATTAAAGGGTTTCCTGTCAAATGCTATTCCAGAACACAGTGCAGCACTTCAGTAGCAAACTGCAGAAGGTCATGTTTTACTCAAGATTTACACAAACAAAATACACCTACGTATGTGGGAAAAAACAAAGAGGGGCCTCAAGGATATCAAGAACAGCCCCAGAGAAAGATGAGAGACATGTGCAAGCAAAAGCATTTCATGTTGCATCTGATGCATTATTGTTTGAGCAGCACCTTTCATTGTCAGCCCCTAGAGGAAGGCAGGATGGCTCCTGTGCAGTGCCAGGCTGCTGGGGAAGAGGCCCAGGGTCAGGCTGAGGCCAGGCTCTCTCCCCACACACCACGGGCAGTTCCGCACGTTCACTGCGGCACAGCCCCTGCCCTGTGAGCAGCATTGCCACTGCCTCCACAGCAGCAGCATCCACATGCTGAAGACCAGATTCTAAGGACAAAGCCAGTTCTTCAAAACAACTTCAACACAGGCAGTCACAGCCTGAAATGCAAACTCCTCAGGCTTATCAGCAGTGATATTTTCCAAGGAAAGCCGCTCTCATCATTCCCTGTGTCTCATGTGCAGCTCTTTAAACCCTGGGGTATTTGGGTAAGGTGCATCACACAAGGATGCTGCTCATCCAGACACGCACACAGCCTCTGAGCCACGGGACAGAGCAGACAGTGCTCACCAAACTCCCAGAGCTCTGCTGCCCTTACCTGGTGATGTCGTAGACCATGAGAGCTCCTGCTGCTCCTCTGTAGTAGCTTCGTGTGACAGCCCTGAATCTCTCTTGTCCTGCTGTATCCCAAATCTGTAGTTTAATTTTTTGGCCGCTAACTTCAATTATTCTTGTGCCAAATTCAACACCAATTGTGTGGGGACAGTCTGCCATAACTGTCATGAAAAATAAGAGCAAAGATCAGATCTTCCTAGGACAAGGTTTCCTTGCCGCAAAAATATGATTACCCCAAGTTTTCAGTTATCTTTACTAGATTTTCAGTCAAAGCATTTTTACAGCTACAGTTGCCAAACTGCATCACTTAACCAGAAATAAAATGCTGAGTTTCCTGATCTGCTGTTAGTTTTAAGAACAGTTATAAAATTCCTTGCCTTCTCTGCTGCTCTTTGGCCATACATAGCAGTAGGTACCAAGTCAGCTGATTTCCAGTCTATCCTTGCAGAAGGTTAACTATTTTAATGCAGTAGGAAAAGATAATTTTTAGGGAATTACCAAGAAAGATACAGTTAAAAAGTCTGTCATATCTTCAAGAACAGGCTGGTTCAGACAGGGCAATAGCATGACTGTCCAAGAAAATGCCAGTTTCATAAGTAGCTACAAGCACACCAAATCAAATCCAAAAAGGCATCTCTCTGGTTATGATAAACTCATGTTAATAAGCTCATTTTTGAAAGAAAATACGGACAAGATGAGGACCTACGCAGGCTACCTAGAGTTAGGGGCAGTCTCACAGCAGAGGTGCTTGACATGTTAGTTTGGTTGTACTGCTTTGGCTTGGTGCTGACAGAATGTTCTCCTCATGGACAATCTGACCATGTGCAAAATGGTATTTAAATAACTAGCTGATACTGCATTTTCATTAAAAACAACAGTCAGAAATTCCTATTTCTACTGGAAAACAAATATTTTAACTGCAGCTCCTACCCACTTGTTACCACATCTCAAGCAGCACATGGTGATGCCTGTACTGAGAAATACCTCCAGACTTACTCACTGAGTGAGGTAACAGCTGCTGCAAACCCCAATGCAACACACACTAGGAAGACCTGAAGCTAATTCCATACATGAGAAAATGTTTCAGCTCAGAGAGACTGCAGCAAGCCCTAAACACCATCACCCAGGGCAGGCCAAGTGTCTTGAAGGGCCACTTAAGGCTGCAAACAAGGATTCAACGAAAAAATATTCCTTTTTTTTTCCTTTTTCTCCTTAACAGACCTAAAATCTCCAACTGCTTGTGATCAAGCTATACCAATATTGAAAGTTCAGACAAGAAATTTCTCTTTGTCCATATCAAAATCCACAGAAAAGCTATAAAATCAGATCCAGTCCTCCCACTCCTCACAGGTGGGATTGGCTGGAGCAGATTTTGCCATAACTACATCAATATTCATTTCTGCATCTGCTGAAGTCAAACCAAAAATGTGACCCAGTACAATCCAAACTCATACAGAGTAAGACACAGCAAACTGAGCTCATGCATGATGGAAACAGGCAGGGAAAAAGGATGAAAATGCCACTTAGAATAAGTATCATGAACTGAAATACTCACACTTCTTTTCTGTGAATTGATGAAGCAAACAGGACTTTCCTACACCCATGTCCCCTGTTACAGAGAGAATAGTTAAATCATTGTTGCAACAAGCACATTTTCTTCCTCCCACACAACAAATGCTACAAAGACATTCATTTCTCAGGTCAGATGGGCAGTGTTCTATCCTTGAATTTATCAACTTTGCCACTGAAGCTTTGGCTACAGGTACAGCTTGCAAGCAAGAGCAGAACACTCAGGAAATAAGTTCATTTGTATTACTAATTTTATAATTGCATTTCACAAGGTTATAAAAAGTACAGCTGAAGAAACTGAAATATAAAATATACTTGGTGTTTGCTCCTGTCTTACTGTGTAAGAACATCAAAAATACTGACAACCATCCAGAACATCTAAAGAAATTGCTTCACTTCCACTGATCCTCTTGCACAATACCAAGGGTGAGACACAGCAAAATCTTTTAAGAAGCAACTTTTCCAGAGGCTGAGGCTGTCACAGCAGCCTGACTTAGAAACCTGCACAATAACACTGCAGATCATTTACACCTACACAAGGTCATTAACAATTAAACAATTAACAGCAAGACCAGTTCTTCCAGGACAGCAATAAATGTAATCCCTGACTAAGCAGCCAAGGAAGCTGCAGCTAAAAGCAACATTTAAACACAAAAATACAGCCTGGGAGAGGTTTATGAGCCTATGCAGTGGTTTCCAATCAGCACTTGTGCCTTCAACATAAATTCTAAAAGCTTTGATGTTAATGATGCAAAATGCTCCAGTAAATGCTAAAGCTGTGGAGAAGTGTGGTGACCTGTGGTGACTGAGCTGGGACAAGCACACCCTGAAACAGCCACAGGCTTCTCATGTATCCACCCAGAACATACACAGGTGCGAGCCCACTGGTACTTACCAATAATGATGTACTTAAAGATGTAGGAATAGTTGTAAGGTGCAGTTGCCATTGTGGCACTAAAATAAAAAACAGAACACGTCAGAACTGATACTTGTTCCCTCAAGGCGACCCAATTTATCCAGTTTAGCTCATATAAACAAAAAACACCTTCCTCTTCCTCTCTCTCCTAACTACCCTTTCATTCAGTTTAAATTTGTGTAGTTCCCCACAGTCACTGAATTACTTGGAACAGCCAGACAGCGAAGTTCCCACATTGTTTGCTCTGAGCCCCTGTCAGTAAGGCCTCCAAGTAGAAACACACTCCAGGATAGCACTGATAATCAATTTTATCCAGAAAGACTTAAAGCTGTTGAAAAGCTCAGTCCTTCCTTGCTCTGCACAGTCACTGCCAGACCAGCACTCACCCGCCAAAGAGCTAATGTATGAACTGAAAATAAAATCTGACTCCAGCATAAAATCTGACGAGATTTAACAAAACCAGCAAGTTGGAACTATTACCTCACACTTTTGAGACTTGCAACAGCAACAAAGGAAGCAGTGCAGCTTGCAGCAAACAGCTAAGATTTAAAAGAATGCTGTAGTAGCTTTAACTGGGGTCTGGGGTGCTGCTTGTCCATGTTGGAAAAGCAGTGCAAGCCACAAATCAGATGTTCAGGAAGTTGGTTAACATCTTTGTGGCTTTGTCAGCACAGCAGCGTTACAGCAAGGCTGTTGAGTATTTTCTCTTATTTAAAAGGCAGTCAAAGTACTTCTACCATTCCAGAATTTTCCTAAATGTGGAGGGAATTAGAACTGGCTTCTGCTGTTTAAATCTGCAAGGAGTGAAAGATGACTTACTACCTAACATGTCAGTTAGCCAGGATTACACATCTGTAAGGGCCACATGTTGCCAGGTAACATTAAAGATGGGAAATGCCTGCTTTTGTCCCAGGCTTTAAGTTAAACTGGATCTAATGATCAGTTAAGCAAGTGGAAAATTTCTAGCAGGAATTCAGCACATCCCTTCCTGCTCCTGCAGGGCAGATAGCCAGCCATTACAAACACATGGTACTCCTTACAGGGAACACTGCTGGAGCCTAGAAAGATTTTCATTAGGTCATGTGTCATTCACATGACAAATGAAACCAATACTGGAAAGAAATACAAACAGAGGAAAGCTTACAGGCCTGGGACTTTCTCAAAAGCAAAGTACTGTTCCTTGAACCACAATTAATCCCTCTCAGTGAACTGCAGTCATAAGGAAGGTGAACAAATCTCGTTCCCAGCACAGAGCCAGCAGCCTGCACTTCCCAGCGCTGAGATTGGAGGCAAACACGCTTATCTAGACCTCAGAGGGGAACAACTCCCAGAGCAGTTAAGAAGGGTTTACTGAGTGCCAGGCACTGCTCTGCACCTCATCTTCCCTCCACGCCCGGCTCGGGAGATGGAAACACTCAGTCCTTCTATCCCAAGCAGTACACAAAGCACCTCTGCTAACTCCTACAGAGACACACACGGTTTTACTAAGCCAGCTTTATTCCAAGATAGGAAATAAAGTGACAATTTTGGACAGTAATTCACCAAGCAAGCCAGCAGATTTATTGCCTTATTTCCTGGAAGATTCCAGAGTTACAGTATCAGCTTCAACACGTGCATGGGTTATTTTCAACAGCAGTAAATAACGACAAGTCACTGCTCCATATTGAGTTCCAAATGAATGTGTCACTGTGGAAACATCCAGTCCTTCAAGTTTCCTGAACATCTTCACACATTATGTTCTTTTTCTTCCCCAGCATGTCCCAGCACAGTAAAATGGGCACACAAAACACGTGTTCCTGCAGGACACTTCACCTGCCACCTCCTTTGTGGGCAGAGGGACACAGGCTCACAGCTCAGCTCCACTGGATGGCACACAGGGCTAAACTGGGGGTCTATCAGGTAACTGGAAGAATAAAGAGAAAGCTTGAAAAAACTGATTTGTACATGCAAGTACTTCAGGAAGAAAGCGGGAGCTGCCCTGTTTTCAACAGAGTAACAGCTGGGTGTTACAGCTACAAGATACCAAGAGCACAAATATGCACCAAAGATCTCCTGTGCATTCTGAGGATGAAAATATCCAGTAACTTCTGCTGTTAAAAACCCCAACCAAACCAACCAGCACCATGAACTCCAATACAGGGAACCAATCACTTCTGTAGCTATGAAATCTGCAGAAGCCTGCGTGCCCTCTCTTCGTCCCAAGACCAGGAGGCCAAGGAATGCCAACTCCTCCCCAACACAGGGAAGTTTTATGTTCCTGAGCACATGACTTTAGGATACCATTGTGTGGTAAACAATGTTGTACTGCTCCACTGTTCCAACCAGGAGGGAAATGCATCCTGCTATCCAAGTCTGGAAAGTGAGGAAGACTTTTTTTTTTAGAAGTATGGACAAACTGGGAACTCGGTGCAGTCTCTGTCACAAACTGAATTTGAAGTGAATCTCGACTAGATCTCCATTGCTGAATATACAGCTCTGTTTATTTGTCAGACTGTTTCTGCCTGTTGAGATATGTCCATTTTCATTATGCCTTCTAAGTAAAAGAGTCTTAACTATGCTATTTCGATACAAAAAAATACTGGTATTACATTTATTCCAAGGGTCACATTACAGAAAAGATTCTGAAATACTCCAAACCATTAGTAAAGGTCAGGAATCTTTTCTAGAGAACAGATGACTCCTTTAAATAAAAAAATCAAATAAAACCCAAGCAAAACTAAAACAACCAAATAACAAACTTTTGAACACTCAAATTCCAATAAGGATTAGCAGGAATTCAAACTGTACTCAGATCTTGGAATACAAGTGATATTCCACAAGGACTCTGTGCTGAAGGAGAAAAAAAAAAAATGCAACCAACTAAAAACAGAAACCCTGCTGAGAATTCAGCCTTGGAAAACTGACCACCTCAGCATTTACTGCAGACGAAAGAAGGAAGTCCAGACAAGAACAGGGCACAACAGGGGTCAGTAAATTCTAAACTATCAGCTACATGTCAATGTAAGGGGTTGATGCATTGATAGCCATTACCCATCTGTAGGAACTCAAGTTCTGCCTCCACCCTCTCTGTTCCAGACACGTGAATCTCAATAATTCCAAAATGGGGGATGGGGCTTTCCTCTTGGGAGAGCAAGAGCTGCAGGGCTGAGAAAGTTGCACATAAATATCCACAGCTCAGCCTCAGCCACTGCTGGCATTGTGCACATCAAAGTTAATCAGCCATGAGTTTATGGTTAACAGAAAGCAGAAGTTTAGTCTGGGAGCTTGGCCTACCTGCCATCCTTCTTCCAGGAAAAGTCTGCCAGCTCAGTTTTGGCTCCGTTCTCCCAGGTAAGGGTGCCCTGGAGCGCAGAGCATTATTGCAGGATGGCCACTGGCCAGAAGATCTCACTAAGCACAGATTTATGCTCATTTCAAAGCCTATACAATTCATTTCTGTATTACCTTAGGACTGGAAATTTTATAGCAGTGTTGCCAAATCCATTTCCCATATATCAACTTCTTCATTAGAGGCTTTTTTTTTATATATATATATATAGTTAAAGATCACCTTAATGAGACACCAGTACATCTGCATCTCCTCCTCTAGTAAACAAGCACTACACAGATATTTAGAAATCTCACTGAAGGTGTATTTCAACTATCAGCTACATCTGTACTCCCTGAGATAAGATTGTTCTGGGCACACTGCTGTAACATTCTTTATCACAATAACATAACTGTAAATATCAGATTCATACCAGCCTTTGCAAGACCTGTGCAGCTCCTTCCAGCTCAAGGACATAGTTTTAACTCTTCACTGGATATCATTTGCATTAAGAAATTTAATATCTTTATGCTCAACAAGAAGCAGGTGTGTTGTGAAAGGAGACCAGAACCTGCATGCAGAGGGTTTATTAGACACTGCTGTGGTTCATACCTGCAGCTGATGGATGCTCCATGCACAGGGATGAGACCTGGGAAAAAAAACTACCACCTTCAAACTCAGCCCTTCCCAGTCGTTACTGGTTCCCTGCAGACCACAGCACTCTGCAGCTAGGGAAACACTGGTTAGTTACTCTGCAGTAAAAGGTATTTTGTAGTCCCTCTGGGCAGCCAGGTGTTCTGTGCATCATTCTCCAAGGATGTGCAGCAGGAAAAGCTTTCACAGTAGAAGCTGTAGATTTACTTGGATGTTAATTATCAGACAACATTAAGATTGATAAGGGGGAGGAGCTGGAGAGAGACAGAGTTGTTTCATTTCATAATTGCACTTTTCCCCTTATGAAGACTTTTGTCAAGCACATAGAACAATGTGGTTCAACTGGTACCTTACTTCAGCAGGCTACTAGAAGCATTGTGTGAGTGCTTCAATTATGGTCACCTGTAAGATCACAGCACACTGAAGGTAATAACAGCTCTGTTATCAATTCATTCACCCAAGCATTGAATTCCCATAGGTGTCATGTCCACAGCAAGCTATGAGGCCTGCTACAATTAAATTCCACTGTGCTTCTCTGGCTTTCACACACCAAGGACATTCAGGTCTTCCTAAGCCACATCAACATCTCGGCTCTTTTTAAGATGATGCTCTGCAGCCACCCTGCTCTGCTTATTTATTCATTTTTGCAGGCTTGGCTTTACAGAGCCCTGCTGAGCCTGATCCCTGAGGAGTCTCAGAGCCTTCACACCTGTCTGACAACATCACTTGTTGCTGGCCAGTTCCTTACTCATCCCTCAGCTCTTCCAGAGTCATCCTGCCTGGCTTCCCCCACTTGGATTTCACCAAAGCATCCAATCAGCACAAGACAGGAAATTTGGCTGAACTGATCACTGATCACCCAGAAGCCTCTGTGAGCTGTTGTCCAGGATCACTGTGCATTTCCTCGCTGTTCCCACCTCATTACTCTTTCCCTGACAGCACACGAGGCCTTGCATGCTCTGAGGCTCAGACTGCAGCCCTGCAGAGCCCTTTCCAGGCTGTTCTTGAAGAAATGCATTGGATATATTCCCTGATTATGTAAAACCCCTTAACCCAGCTGAGGCCTAGGGGGTTTTTCTAAAGGCTTCACAGGCCTTCATTTCTCCTTCCTCCAGGAGAACTTAGTTTTTCTTTTTAAATCAAACCTATGTATCACACTGCCTTCACTTTCTGACTCTCCTCACGCTCTCCAGTCACACCCACGTACGTTGTCCTGGTTATCCTTCTACTGGTTTCACATCCTGCTTCATTAACTTACTCCAATTTGCTTCCTGAACTTCCTGCATTTATATGTGCACACCTCAATTCTCCCTGACCACACCCCAGCAGCAGAGCTGAACTAATCACTGCCTACCTGTCCTCACCAGCTCGAGCACCTTCTGCCATGTCCCTCCTCTCAGCCATCCTTTATCCACCTCTATTTCCTCACTTATCCTACTCTCCTCTTCCTACAGAGCACTCCAACCTGTAGCACTTGTCTGCTCATAGTTTGGGACAGTACACACAAAAACAAAAAAAAAAAGTTTTCTGTCATTCCAACAAATCAGAACACTCTGGAGTCATCACCTTGTAAAACAAAAGTTACAGACACTTTAGGTAAATATTAACTAAGATCTACCTCCTGTTTCAGGAAGAGACAACAAAATGAGAACTAATCTTAAGCAGGTTTCATTAGATGCCCAGGAGTGTGCAGATAATTTTAAACTGTTATTTACATTTTACATCCCAGTACCTCCAGTAGAACAGGTTTGTTTCCAAACTGCTGTCCTTCATAAGAATTCCTTTTTTTTTTTTTTTTGGTTCTTCATAAAATGAAAAAGAGGAACTTCTTTCTTCCACTCAGATTTATGACATTTTCAATTCCCTGCAGGAAGCTAGCAAATTCCTTTCTAAACCATATTAAATTGTGACATTTAGTAATTAAATTCCCCAAGGTTCATATTTTCTTCCCATTCCCGAGTAATGCCCAAGCACAAGGGCCCCTCAGTCCAAACCATGACAGGAATCAATCCCAGCTAATACATTCCTATTCCACAGGATAACATCTGGCTCCTGTAAAAGATGTGGTGGTTTAGGGTTTGATGTGGTTTAGGATACAGCCAACCTGGGTGAATCCTATTCACTAAGGGGCTCTGTTACCTCTGAAAAACATCCCAACGTAGATCTACCCTTCTTCAAAGCAAAAGCCACACCGAGTAACCTCCAGAGCCACCGCCAGGGCCACTCCAGCACAGACACCCACCCTTTGCCTGGCTTTAGTGCAAGGATAATCGAGCACAACTCCAATTCAAGACAGAGCTACCAGTAGATGTTGTAGATACTTAGCGTGCTGCAAACTGGCAAAAAACAATTAAGAGAAAGAAAGGAATTCTACTCTGTTTAGCGTAAATAAGCTTCGACAGAAAAAATCAGTACAGAATACTTTCGCTGCTTTCTCAAATAGGAAGTGGCTTTTCCCTCAACCCTCAAAGCCATTTTTCTGTCAAAGTTCATGACAGCACAGGTCAACGTAACAATTAAAAGTAGAGATAACGCTGCACATCGGCCACATATACGGTACAATATACACATACACACCCTACGTGCAACTGCAACAGCTCGTAAGGGGGAGATATAGAAACACATATATAAAAATATCGCCTGTGGCCGGGTGTTTGCTGGTGGCGTTGCCGACTGTGCAGTGCAGAGGAGCAGTGGGGGGCGGCGGTGACACAGAGCGAAGCGGCCTAGTCCTGCCCGCAGCCTCACCCCGCTCGGCCCGGCCGCCCCTTCCCCTCCCCGCCGGTCCCGGGGCCCGCCCGGAGCGCCCTCGGGGCCGCACGGCGCCCTGCGGGCCCGCCGAGCCGCGGCTCGGGGCGGCACCGGGCCGGAGCTCCGCTGACCGGGACCCGCCCGGCCCGGCGGACCCCGGCGCGGCGCCTGGCGCTGCAGGCCAAGCGAGCGCCCGTGCCGGCCCCCCGTACCTGTGCCCGGGGCTCAGGGAGCTGTGCAGCGCGGCTGTGCGGGCGGTGCCCGGTGCCCCGCGGGCTGTGTGGCTCGGCTCGGTCCGGGCTCGCTCCGCTGCCTCAGACGCGGCTCCGCTGCGCCCCCATCACCCCCGCAGCCAAGATGGCGGCGCCCCTCGCACGGGGTTTCCCCTCCCACTCTCGACGGGCGCCGGGGCCGCACAAAGAGTGGGCGCGAGGGCGCCGCGGCGCAGCCAATCACGGCGGCCGCTGCCAGGCGAGGTCCCGCCCACCCCGCCGGCGCGAGGGGCGGGGCCAAGAGGGTCCGGGCGGGGCGGGAGCGCGCGCGCGGCGGGGCGGGGCCGGGGCGGGGTCGCGCGCGGGGCAGCGCGGGAGCGCGCGCGCCCTCAGGCGGAGAAGCGGCGCCTCAGGGCGGAGCGCGGCCTCCGGCATCCCGGAAAATCCCGGATTTCCGCGTTTTTCCTCCTGGAAAAGTGGCAGTGACCCGGCCGGAAGCACCAGCTCGCCAGGAAATGGTACGAACCGGAGCAGCCCGGCACGGTGCAGGTCGGGGCTGTAGCACAGTGTCCAGCACCTCTGACGGGCTCCAGAGATCCCCGTCAGTTTCCAGTAACATCATCCGGTGCTTTGCCATGTCCCGTGAAATGCTCTAAGTTGTTCATTTGGGCTTTGATTATTTTAAATCGGCTTTTTAAACACTTGTGGCATGCGATAGTAGAAATCTAAAACCATTACATGCTGCCCAAATCTCACAGCTTACGGGATTCAAAAAATAAATCAGTGGTTCAGGAAATGTAAAATTGTATCAATAAATTTCCCCAATAAAGATTTTATTTCAGTCCTACACATTATGAAAAGCATCAGATTCTGTTGCATGTCAGTGCCCAAGGTTCAAATTGCAGCTTCCCCACTGCCATAACATTTCTATGGAAATATTTTTTCCAGAACGGGCGTTTTCCATCTCCATTACTGTGGAATTACTAATTCCATTTCTTTAGTGCAGCAACACCCAGGGAATCCTCTGCTTTCCATGAATCAGCCACCCCCTAATTATTGCTCAAACTCTATCAGGAAGAAACTGCGTGGTAGATAACACTCCTGAGGGCAGAAACCTCACAGAGTGAAAAGCACTGATGAAAAACAACTTATTTTTTTCCCCCCTTTATCTACATAGTAAATAAGTAAATCTCTGAGTGATGAAAAGCAAAGATTCAATAGAAAAATAGAAAATCTGCTGGCAATGTAGTACAGATGTAGGACTCCTGTCAGTTATTGTCAGGGTTCAAACTTCAAAACAGGTAACACCATGCAACAGAATCCTTTTCAAGTTTTGCAAGACCTTATATGGAGTGACTTTTACTAGAAAAATAGGTCAAAACAAGCCAGTGAGAATGATTTCCACGAGAGGGAGTCTTTAAACGGAAAATGACCTGACTGTGGTGACACACTTGCAGTCTGGTTTACTAACTTGAAAAAATACACTTCCCTGGGATTGCCCCAAATATTATTCTATTAACACAGACATTGTAATGAGAGGTTTTAAAATCCAGAATTGTTCAAATATCACACACAAAAATACACTGAGGACTTTTCTATCGGTGGTCCAGTGTTGGTAAGAGTCAGGCAGGGTGAGCTTCTCTGTTTTTCCGAGGTGGAATTTGTGCCAGGTAATTATTGCTGTTACCCATGGAAAGGGCAATGGGTGCACAGCCTGCCAAGGGTGGGAGTGGCTGACTGGAGCTGCAGCTTCATTTCCAGTGGAAATTCCAAGCAGCCCTTTCCCCCAGGCAGGCACAGGCTCCTCGGGCTCCCTGTGAGGTTTTCCCCACTGCACATCTCCAGTCACACTCCCAGGGTGGCACTTCCCCCTCCAGTGCCCATGGGGACATCTCCAGGATTACTCAACAGCTCTGGAAATCACTTTAATCTGGAGTCTGGCTTGTGAGGAATTTGAATCGTGGACAGTCACAAGAAGCAGTTTCGGGATAGAATTACTTTTGTTTCTTACCTGCAACAAAATTAAAAGCCATTACCTAAATGTGGGTAAGATTCAGCTTTTTAACTGAAATTCCCAAATATATTTTATGTAAAACTGCCTTCCTTTCTGAGAGGATGTAAAAGGCAATACAGATTTGCTTCAAAACTCCTGGATTTGAGTTGTTTTATATGCTCTGCTCAAATATTGCTGTGAAGTTTAAAGTTCACAAAAGCTGTGAGCGAGAAGGATCAAGTAACAGCATCTGCATTTCTTTGATTCTTTATTCTTGTGAGTACTTGAAAGCCTGCAGCAGTTTTTCAACAACAGTTATTGAGAAAAGGCTGACTTCAGCCCATTCATTGTGAACATCTGGACAGAACCTAACGACAGTAATTAAAACCCACTAAATTGGTAACAATACCAAATTGCCAGGGATGGAATCCTCTATCGTCCCACCCTTCCCTGTGGATTTCTGCTGGGTCAGTCCACTCTTGAAAAGCCTTTTCCACGTGTCTCTTTCTGAGGTCTCTGTCGAGAGAGAAAGGTTTCCAAATTTTCTGGTCACATGAGCCTTGTTCTTGGGTTTATTTCTGTACCACAAACCCCAGGAAAAGTAAAGACTCCGAGTTAATGCAGTTGATAGAAGGCTTGAGGATTTTCTTCTTTGCAAATAAATTACACAGAGTGATTTATAGTATCTGCTTCCTTCTTTAGAATGCATCCTTGTAAGAAAATAAATCTAAATATGATTAAATTACACATCAGCACTCATGAAGAGCATGGGATTGAATGGAATTTTTTATCTTTAACTCTTTGTTTTCCCTGAGAACAGCAGTAAGCTGGCCAGACTATCAGAATTTAAACTGCCAGGCCACAAAGAGTCAGTAAAAGGTAGCAAAAGTCAGGCTTGCCCGTCTCTCTTCTTCCCCTGAACCCCAACTTCATCTTCTGGCTTTGCTCAAGTTTCTCTAGACAGAGACAGAAGAGAGAAACACGGGATTTTTCAGGAACTAGTTTGAAATCCACTTCTGTGGGAGTTGATCACGTAACACTGGGTTGGTCACAGATGACTAACTGGTCTTTACTTGTATTTTATTTTTTGAGTTGCCCAGTTCTCCTTTCATCTCTTACCATTTCAGTTTTGTGGTGTCTGTAGAAATGTTCCTGTGGTCAAGTTTTCTTTTTAGTTCCTTCTTTATCTTTTTAGTTCCTTCATCTCATGTAAAATAGGCAGCCCAAGCCCACTGGCATTTCTACAATCTCAAAGCTTCAAATTAAACTGATTAATGATAGAAGAACCTTTGGGCCAATGGTAATTCTGGTGTCAGCAGATGCAGCTCAGCTGGATTCTCTCTGTCAATATTTTGTGGGGATGGCACCATGGAATGGAAGTGTATCCCTTTCCACAGGAATTTCAACATTAATATTGAGGAATACTCTAAATACATATAGCAGTGAGCACACTTGATGGGGTGAGTGCTCACCATGACTCCTTCTATCCTGACTAAATATAAATCTGAGTTTTACTGACTTTATTTGACTTATTTTGGAGATCACCTTTCAACTCTGATGCCTTGAGCATAATCCTCAAGTATTCATATTTCGATGTGTCCTCAATAAGTAGCTTGTATTTTAGCACAGAAGCAAATTGTAGCAACAGAAATGCCTGCAAAATACCAGCATCTGCTTTTCAAAGACATGTAAGGGCTGTGGTTTCCTGGCTGACATGACAACATGCCCAGAGACCAGATCCTGACGGTGGTGAAAGACTTTGTGAGTCAATCATCTTGCACAAGGCAAGATTTGATCCACACAGAGCTGCTTCTGGACAGAAAGCAACCTCTGGAGCTGAAACAGCAACCTGCAGGGGTTTGTGCCCCACTTCAGGCTGTTTCCTTGCTGAAGGACTTTGCAGTGCACAGCACAAAGCTCCCTAAAAACCTTTCCACCCTTCTCATCAATCACAGCGGTTTCTGAGGCTCCTGACATCAAGAGACTCTCTTGGTTCTGCTCTGATCCTGTGTGGTTCCACATCTCACTCTCTGCACGGAGAGGTTGCTTCTTGAAAAGGAACTCCCTCAGATGGTTCAGAGTGCCAAAGTCACTTTTCTGCCCTCAACAGCACAACTGTAGCTGAACTGCAGAAATGAGGACCTAAAATTTCCATGGAAACATTACAATTTAACAGTACTTAAAGTAATGGAACACAGTGTTTTTAAAAGGCCAAGTCATTTTACATTAATCATATTTGATGGACAGGTGAAGAATTTTTGGTTTAGCTGTGTGATGATGTTACAAATGCATGATAGGATATGAACATGATGCAGAACATCGATGAGTTATGGAAAGAGAATCTGTGTGACTGTGCAGTGTCAGTGTCTCTGTAAAGGATGTTCCTGATTTAATGAAGGCTTTGCTCCTGCCCTGGTTATGCACAGTTCTCCCAGACTTCAGAATCGAAATGGCAGATGGTTTTTAGCCTACCTAAAATATTCTGCTTGATAATGTTCTCATACACAAAAGCATAACAAAAAACTTCTTCAGTTACAGCCATGACAGAGGAGAAGTACCCACCACTGGCTTTATCAATAACCATATCATTGTTCCACGCAATTCCAGCAGCAAGTGGAGGCATTGTTGGTGGCATAGAAAGTGTTTTTGTGAGAGCCCATTGCAGGGTGGCACTGTCTCGGTACAGTGCTCCTCTCAAGAACACAAAACAGTTCTCTGATTACATGATGGAGAGAGCAGAAGAAAAACAGCAGCTGTCTGTGGCATGCTGGTCTTAGATTTACCACAACTCACTGGGAGTGTCGAGGAAAAACTCTATGGAAAACATAAGAAGTTAGAAATTCCTCTTGTTTGTGAGTGCCCTTGGAGATGTGTGACTCGCTGTCATGGTGTTATTACATACGATGTTTCACTGAAAATGCTTCCTGGTAAATTGCTCTTAAGGATCATGTTCCTTTCTCAAACTCCAAACACAACAACCACGGGAGGGATGAGTGTGCTCTGTGTGATATTCCCAAGCACATGAGCCACAAGGTCCATGTCTTCTTTGTGTGTGTGCTTAACAATATTCAAGTAATTTCTTGTTACACCAAACTTCTTAGGAGCTTAAATGGGTTATCTAACCAGCAATTACAACTTGTTACTGTGTCATCCCAATTTGTTCCCCAGATCTGTACTCACACAGTGCCCAGGGGCGCTCAGTGTCGCAAGGAGGATGTTCTGAGGTTGCAGCTGTACATCAAAACTGGGCTTTGGGTGGCTCAGACCTGTGTGTGCACTTATCTGTGCATCCACAGGCAATGGCCTGGAGCGCTGGCCCAGAGACAGGGTGACTATAAATAGGTGGCAGGAAGGAAGAGGTCACTGCAGTGCTGCTCCCTCTCTGGGGATCAGGGTGTGCACGGACACTGACAGCTCCCAGCCCACGGGATGGGTTATGGGGACATCCCTCAGTTCCCTCAGTGTGTCCTGCAGTGGTGTTTGATTAGTGACAGCCATCCATAGCAGACTGTACTACACTCTGACTGTATGTGTGCTGTGCTGTGGGCACACCAATAACCGCATGAAAATTACTAAAACAAGCAATGAAATTCATGTAACAAGACATTAAAACATCATCTGGAATTGAAGATGTGGCAGCCGAAGGGCAGGAGAGGCCTGGCCGTGCAGGAACACGCGGGTGGCCGAGGGCCCGGGCTGGTACCAGCCCGGTGTCAGGTGCCCCACGGGTACCTCTCACCGCTGCGGGGACCGGTGCCAGCTCAGCAGTGCCCAGTGCCCGGTGGAGCCGTGCCCGGCCGAGCCGTGCCGGGCTCCCGGGGCCCCGCGGTCCCGCAGCCGCGCCCAGGGGGGCGGGCGGTGGAGGCGGGGGAGCCGCGGGTTCCGCCCCTGGTCCTGCCCGGCCCGGCCCTGCCCAGCTCTGCCCTGCCCTGCCCGGCCCGGCCCGGCCCCGCAGCTGCCTCTGCCAGCGAGTGCCAGCACCAGGTAGGGCCGGGAGCGGCTGCGGGGCTTTCCCCGGCTCCTCTCCGCACGGCCGGCCGGAGGGAACGGGGACTCGGAGGGACGGAGGGAGGGTCCTGTCCCGGGTCCTGTCCCGGGTCCTGTCCCGGGTTCTGTCCCGGGTTCTGTCCCGGGTCCCGGGTCCTGTCCCGGGTTTGTCCCGGGGCGTTTCCTGCAGCATCCTCTGCCAGGCTGTGCCGGGCTCCGCGGGATCGCTGCCGCTCCCGTCCCGCCGGAGCCCCCGCAAGCCCGGAGCCAGTGGTGATGGGAACAGTGGGGGCTTGTTTGTTTTGTTCTTTGCCTGGGGGAAGAATGTTTGAATGCTCTGTTTTAATAGAAATTCAAAAAATATAGACACTGAAAACATATTTAAAATGTTTCCTAGGAAGAGTGTTTAAAAAAAAAAGTTATGGGGATGACTTGTTTCAAGGAGGCCTCATTAGTAAGTAGATCCCTCTTGGAATAAAACTGCTTTGAATGTTATTTGCTCTTGGATGTAAAAAATCCGACTTTGCTAACAAGGATGATACTAGCATTGTTTCCCCTTAAGTCTCTTATTTTTCTTACTGATCATTACAATTTCCATTTCCCACTACCAGCTCTGCATGATGCAAGTTTATTGGCAAAAAAAAAATAAATAAATTCCTTTATTTCCTTTGTGGGAGTAGAGCATGGCTCAGCTCAGAGTGTCCTGCTCTGGAGTCAGAGGGGGTGGGGGTTCCTTAAATGCCTCTCCTCCTTTGGTTTTCTCAAACTGTTTTACAGAGTACCTTATAACATCCGTCTGGAAAAATGAAGCGAAACCTGAGTACTGAGGAACGGGTCTCTCACAGGCTATTGCAACTGGTTTCTCTTGGCCAGGAGACAGATTATTCCATAGTTTCTACCAGGGAGAGGTGGGAGATGGAAGCTTAGCCTGTGCAGGAGCAGAGAGAAGCAGAAGTCAGCCCCGTTTTACATCTGCTCCGTGGGATGGGTGCTGCTGGCATCGCCTCCTCCCTGCCCAGGGCTTGCTGTGGTTTCAGGCTCTGCTTGAGCTGTGTCCATCTGCAGAGCGGATAATGGGAGCTGCTCTGTGCTCAGGCACCAGCCCGGGGTGTCAGTGCTCACCTGTGCCATCACCAGCCTCGCTGCAGTGCTGGGATACCCAGCTCCATGGATTTCACTGGAATTCAGCGTGAACACAGGCTGGGGATTTTAGTTACAGCTCGTTAGTCACATGGGCGGATGGTGAGGGTCTGAAATGTTACATGTTTAAAGGCAGGGAGAGATTTTCCAGTGGTTGTTTGAGAGTTCAGCTGAGTTTCAGTGAGAGCTGAGTACCTGCAGTGTCCCCGGAGGAATGACTCCGGCTCTTGGCAGAGTGGAGGCTTTCTCTGGCTGCCTGAAATTCCAGTGCCATGGGGAAAACAGTGGGGAAATTGAACCAGCCATCAATCTTCGGCTGCTTCTGAACGTCAAAAGGGTGACAAAGCAGAAATGCTACTGCTGCTGCTAGTTTAACTTGGATTTTACAGGCACAAATCCAACACGTTGTGAATTTGTTCCTTTCATCACCAAAGCAGGGATGGGAGCACTCTGCAAACCCAGGTTCATGGCTCTGCAAATGTTACCAGGGGGAATCGCTGCCAGCTCTGGCTAAAAGCTGCCTGATGTGTTCCAGTGCTGGTTTTGATATGATTTATAGAATTTGGGGAGTGCTGCAGCCACGTCCAGTGTTGGTGGTGTGGGCAGCAGAGCCCCTGAGCCGCTGTGCCAGGGAAGGGCTCGGGACCTTCCTGTGGGACAAGGAGCAGCAGCTTCATCTGCTGACTCACACTGAGCCAGTGCTTTCCCCCATCCCATATTCAGATAAAATAACTTTTTGTTGTAGCTTGGGTGTTTTACAGAATTCTGGTGGGAACCAAACCGTTTTTAAAATAGCCCTGTGACGTATTTAGTGCTCAGGATTTATATCTGCTTTCAGCTCACTTACAAATACAAACTTTCCATTTTAATCCAGTCCCAGACATTAGTGTTGCTGTTAGTGGCATGCATGGGAAAGAGGATTTTGCACAGAAATGTGCAGCTTCACAAAACCAACTATTTCCCTGTTTTGCTTCGGAACCTGGAGACCTAAAGAAGCTTTTTTTTGCTCTTTAAGCTGAGGTGATCAGGTGTTGCAGCTCAGTTGCAGTAAAGCAGAACATGGTTAAACACAAAGTAGCTTGGGTACAATAACTCCAGTCTAGAGAGAAGCAGCTGCTCTTGTTTTCTGTTCCCTTCCACAGCACTCGGGAATTATCATGTGAATAATCAAGTTCTGAGTGTGTCTCTGCCTCTGCTTGATTATTATCAAATGTTTTTCCTGAACAGGCAGAAGATTCTGATCTGGAAAATTTTGTCTGTACCAAGCTGTGTATTATTTCTGTTGTTAGTGATTGTCTGGTTCTCTGGACCAGGTATTTGGCATCCCTTCTAGCAATTATAGCTGAAAAGAAAATTGTATATATCGTTCACTTCTAAACTCTTTTGGATCTTTTTACACTCAAGACTCAAAGATTGTCTTATGCAGTGGCTTTCAGAGGCATTTTCAGAATGCATTTTTGTATTGGGAAGAAAACCTCAAGTTATCTTTTTTTGTGAAGCTGTTGTGCAGCTCTTTATGCCTCTGTCAGTTTGTTCTGCTTCTCACAGCATTAGTTCAAGTGTGTGTCTTTTCAGTCTCTTAATCATTAATTAATCACTTCAGACACTAAGAAGCCTAAGGGAATCGGAAAGAAATGCCCTGGATGATTAATTCTTTTCCCATAAAAGCACTAAACTTGCTGGAGCTCTCAGCTCTGAGCCATGCTGGAACCATTTCTCCTGTGTCAGACACCAGCTCCCTAGGTGGGGATAGTGCACAGAGATTGAGCTGAAATCCGGGAGTTTGGGAAGTGTTTTACTGCAGGAGGCTCCAGAGAGCAGTTGGGAGGAGGGAATGCAGGCGGAGACAGCCCCGGGGCACAGCAGGGCTGCCTCAGCCCTGGCTCACAGCAGATGTTTGCACTGAGATGAGAATGGAAAAGCGCTCAGGCACTTTCCCTCAGCTCCGTCCTTGTGACTTTTGACACGGGACGTGTCTCGATCAGGGATTTCTGACTTGAAGGTTAATTCGGGTATTTCAGCGAGGAGCAGAAAGGTAAATGAGCCGGTGCTGGGAGTGTCTGAGCACCGTGTGTGCACCAGGCCTGGATTTCAGAGATTTTCAGAAATTTTACCTCTGCCTCATCTCTGCTGCCCAGCAAGTCCCAGACGCTGGCAGATTTTCAATATTTACACTGTGTCCTACACCCGATAGCAAGTTGTACCAGTGGCCAGAGCAGATTGATCAGGTCTCTTATCAGCTGTCAGGCACTGCTGGGTGCTGTGTTTGCTCTGCAGCCGGCTGTTCCCAGCCTCGGCATCCTCAGGGTGCAGAAATGATGGGAACTTCCCTGTGTCTGTCAGGGTGTGCACCCTGCCGATCCACGGCTGGTCCAGGGCGCTGGAGCTGCCTCTTAATAGCACTGATCAACCCCATCAGAGATGAAATCGGGTCAGACAATATCCATTAAATGTCAGCCCGATACTTCACACCTGCTCGGGGAAGGAAAGTGTGGTCAGAGGAGTCAGGAAAGGCACAGCAGCCTGTCTCAGCAGGACATCCAGGTATTTATCTCTGATTATCCACTAATGATGCATTTGCAAGGTTAAATACAGCTCTGACATGGGTTAAACAGCTCTGCGGTGCTTTGCAGTGTTGGGATGTCTGGAAATGCCAGCTTGGAATGGCCCTGCTGGATCCGGGTCCCTCAGGGAGCCTGGTGGTGCCCTGGCATGGGAGGCTTTATTTGGTTTGTATTCTGCATCTCACACTGCCCTCTGGAGAACGAGCTCCAGAGGGTTTTTGTGATGAAAATTTGGGATGTGATGATGTCTGGATGGAAGGGTAAGGTGCTGTGGACTCTGAAGATTTATCTGTTTTTTCCTTTTGCCTGTTTTAAAGTGTTTTAAAGTGTTCTTTTCTGACTACAGACTGTGGTTTTGGTCTTTCCTTTTCTCTTTTTTTGTTCTTCATTCACCTCCCACTGAGAACCTGGAGAGCTGGAACCGATCTCAGCTGAGGTCCCAGCACAACTGGAGTGGGAGAAACAACAGTTTGCATTAGGGCAGTCAGGCAGTGGGACACTGTCCAAACCCAAAGTTTAGAAATATGTTCTTTACTTAGTGTTTCCACATGCAGTAAAAGCACAGCTACAATTCAAAACAGCATCTTTAACCCTGGAGGAAATGAATCATCCCAGGATCTCTCAGGATGGACGGAGGCTGCTGCAGTGAGCGCTGACACCGTGAGGACTTTCCCTTCTTTTGGGCTGTCTGCTCTGACAATCCTTGTGGTTCCTCCTCAGCAAGGCCTGAGTCCTGCATGAAATGGAACAAAATGAACCCCTCTCCCATTAATCACACAGATCTGAGGAAGAAGGGGTGATTTTGGTGTGTTTCCAGCATTTCTCCTGTGGCTGTGCCCGGTGGGATGGGAGCTGGGGATGCTCCTGCTGCCAGGGCTGTGCTGGCTGGGTCTGGAGCTGGGAACAGCCTGAGTGAGAGCTCTGAATCTTCATCCACAGCATTAAACCCCCTGACCACCCTGCCTGTGTCAGGAGAGCTGGGAACAAATGGAGAGGGGAATTCTGACAATTCCCTTTCCACAGTGATTTATTTGGAAGCTGGTGTTTGTGAAGGAATAGGGGAGTCCCGTGTCTCCCTAAGGAGGATTTGGTGGAGATGTGTGTGGACACTTGTGTGTGCTGGGGCAGGACTGGAGGAAGCTTTCACAGGTCTGTGACTGTTCCCTGCCAGCAGGTGACAGGAATCTGGAACCCTCAGCCTCGTGTTCTGCTCCTTCTCTGATCTAGAAACACCTTTATTTATAATGTGTATTAAGTAAGCTGATTTTTGTTAATCCTGAGTTGCTTCGTGTCTTGTGGAGGTTTTTGATGTGGAAAGTTGAATTCTGTGTGGACCCAATGTGGACAGCAGGAGCTGATGGACTCCCACTGGCCCAGACCTGCTGTGGCATCAGCAAAATTTATTTATGTGCTTTTTACTCACACTCAACCCTGACATCTGCCTGTACCTCTCCTGCCCTTGTCCCACGTGTAACAATGACTCCTAAATGCTTTGGGTGCAAGGCCACGCTCCGTGCTTCCCTTTTGGCCTTGCTTTAGGCCATCTCTCCTGCTTTCCAGCCTTTCTCTGGCAGTAATGTGTTGGTCTGTTCTCTTTGGGTTATGGATCACAGACTGAAGGACTTCTGTGCTGCAGAGGAATGTATCAGCTTGTTCTCTGGGGAAGAAGAGTTTGCATAAAGTTGCAGATAATTTCCCCTGGCCAGGCAGGACCTGGAGGCTGGAGGAAGAACATCTGTATCATTTCCCTGCAGCTGACCACAGGCATGTCCTCGCTGCCTCCCTCAATGTGTTCTGGCTGTCACCAGCAGCTCTCTCTCTGGGACATCATTTGGGGAGGTAGCCATATTTTAATGTGCTGGTTTATGTCTTATGTGTTACATAAGCACTCCTTAAATATATTTTTTTCAGCACTGAACAATGATTTCTGTTGGAGTATAATTCAGGATTTATTTTTGCTCCCCAGTGAAAGAAAGTAGTCGGTGGTTTCCAGCTTTCCCTGTGCTGTGTTTAAGTGCATGATTCAGCTCTCACTTATGCTCAAGGCAGGGCTCTGAACCAGCTGATTGTATCAGCAGATTTCCCTGGGTGTGTTTCAGATGGCAGATCTCTCTAATCTCCAAAGCTTTCTCCTGTGGAAGTAATATTCTCCCCAATTTACATCACTGCAACTGAGAGGAAACTCAGGTTTTTGTGTTGAAGTTTTCTGCCTGGGGAGAATGGGCTGGCAGCTCTGTGTTTACTAAGTGGGCTGTATTCAAAAGGTACAGAGCCCAGAATAGAGCTGATGTGACTCATAGTGCAGACAAACAGCTGGAAAAAATAAACAATACTCAAATCTTCTGGGCCTTCTAACTTGCTCAAGTGGTTTAGTAGGAATCTTAACAAATGCAGAAAACCCACTTGCCAGTTGCACAGCTAATGCTGGACTTGGTGTCCTGGACTCTTGATCTGAGTTAGGCAACTCAGTTTGAATTTTTCTTGGATTTGTGGCTTTTCTATTAAGATGTAGCTGCAGGGAATGCCATTAGCTGCTGCTCCTCATAAAGGGAGCTGAAATAAGTTTATGGAGTCACCATGGCTGGGAAGGGGGAGGCTCTCTCATGCCAGTTTTTTCTTATCCCAAATAATCTTTCTTTACTGGCTTCTTCAAGGGATGGAAGAAAAGGGGTTAGGTTTAATTTTGTGTATATATGAATTTAGGGCTGTCTGGAGACTGAAAACTGAGCTAATCCATCACTTTAGATATTTTTCAATGCCTGTCCCCTTGGTAACAAAGCTGAAGTTCTGCCAGAGTTATTTTCAATGGTTTGCTGAAGAATTATTGATATTCTATACTGCTTTGGCAGGGAAGCTGAAGGAATAAACAAATATTTCGATTTTCAGGGTGTGCTGTCATCACTGTGGATCCTGTGCTGAGCTTTCTTCGTGTTCAGCAACACCAAGTCCTGAGTTTTGGATTGTCAGAATTCAATTGATCCTGTGCTGCTCGCTTTCACAAGCTTTGTAAATTCATCAGAGTTTTTATGGGGCAGCAACAGATCAGAGAATAAAGAAATGGCTGTGTGGGTAGTCAGACAGTGTCGAATGTGTTCAAAGTGCACAAGGAGCAGAACCTGAAACAAGCAATATATGAAATAACTTTATTGGGTGTTTTTTTTCATGTGATCTCTTCAGTGTTGCTGTTTCAGACCTGAGGAATGCAGCTCTTGCCCTGGGGTGTTACTGTGGCAAGTACAACTTGTAGATTTCCTCAGACTGATCGTGCCAGGAGGATTATACCCCTGTGCTTCTTGCAAAACAAGGATTTAGGGTTCTCCTGTTGTTGCAGCAGAAATACAGCTGTAATTTACCTCTTCTGGCACTTGGTATAGGTGGTCTGGAATGCTGTGAGATAAGGGAGGCTTTCTTTTTTGAGGACAGATATTGATATTTATTTGGAGCAGTGCATATTCTCCAGGCAATGTTTGGCAAATAAATAAAAAGAAAAAGAGAGTTAGTTGGGTGGAAATGCAAATGTTTGCCCCCAAGGTACAACAAGGATTGGTGCACAAGGGGCATTTTTGCAGCATGACTGTAGTGTGGATACAAACTCTACTCAGATTTACTGTTCTCCTCATATTTAACAAACTCAGTCTGTATTTGCAAGTTATTTTGATGTTCTGCAAGTGTCATCCATTCAAATCAAAAGTACAGCCTTTGCCATGTGGAAGGGCAGGAATTGGTCCAGCAGTGAGCAGCAGGTGGTTTGGATGCTCTGTGGTGAAATGCTGTGCTGGCTGCAGCCCTTCCTGTGGGGGTTTTGTTTATGCAGCAAATTTAGACAAATTATCTGATGCCATCATGAGGCGACGCCGGAGCTGCAAATGAGCACAACCACATAGAGATGTGGGCTACCCCTGTTTCTGTCTCATTTAACTCAGCTAGGCTTTCCTGAGCAGCCCTGTGCAGGTAAGTCCTGAATATATTTGTGGGTATATTCAGGTATGAATTTTCACAAATTATTATAAGTTAACCAAGCCTCACAAAAAAAGTTGTGCTCATTTTTCTCTTGTTAGTGGGCAGTGAATAAAATAAAGATTTTCTTTCTCTGCTGTGAGTATTGGATGATATTATCTTGTAGAAATTTACTTTAGCTGCATCATTAAGCTTTAGATGTTGGTAGGTGTGAAGATGTGAGAGTGTATTTGATGTGGAGGAACCACACATTAATTATTCCCTGAAATGGATTTTGCAGTGTGAAGAGGTAGAGTAAGAGATTCCAGGCTCAGTGTCCACAGGTTTTTCCTGAAGGGAGCAGGACATTGGTGCTGGGCAGTGCAGAACTGGGCAGCTCCTTGGCAGAAAGTGAGAGGAGAGTGAAGACAAACAGAAGCGCTGCTGGTGTCAGTCCCTGAGGGCAGAGGTGACTGTGACAGATGAGGCAGGACCACAGGGATGAGTGTGCAGAGCGAAAATGCAGAATTTTGGGAGGGAGGCAAAGAGCTGTTTGTTCCAAGCTGCAGGGTGGAAGCAGGAAAGGTGGTTTGGGTTGGATAGCAGGAGAGACAGGAGCTGAGGTTGGAAGTGGTGGAAGCTGCAGCAGCACTGGGAGGATGCACAGCAGGCTCAGGATTGGGCACAGGGACTGGGGCCTTTTCTGGCCTTCCCCCTGAAGCAAACAGCTTCCAGCCTGTGGGAGATCATTCCACACTTCCCTGGAGCTCCACTGGTCTGTGTGACAGACACAGACTTTGATCAGTGTGCGCCGAGTGTCGCCTTCCGTGTCGGGTGCCCAGAGCAAATCCCTGGGATTGTTCCTGCAGGCCAGACTCCATCCCAGGCCATTCCTGGGCTAGCCTGTCCTGCTGCTGTCACTGCACATCTGGAGACCATAATGAACTTGTTGTCTTCCAATGGTTGCTCAAATCATTGGATGAATTTTCCTGAGTTCTTGTTTTCATCACTGTGCAGCCAAGTGTCATTTAGCTGATCCATCTGTACTGAAATCCTGTGTTCCAAACCCTTTCCATGTTTTCTTTAAACAGCTTTCCTTTGCATAAGACATTGGCTGTGCACAGCACCCTTTCTGGGACCAAGCTGGACACTTTTATTAACAGCAGCTTGAAAAGTGCCTGTTTTCCATGTCTCCATCAGGACACCCTTTTCAGCAGGGCCCTGGTGATCTCAGCTGGCAAATGCCCTCACAACAATGTCCAGAGCAAACATTTCTGGGGCTTGATTTAACAATGCAACACCTACTGCCAGCAGTGATAACTCAAACCAGCTGTTGGGGTAGATTTATACCTATTTCCTCCAGGAATGGCTGAGATTAATGAATTTTATGAAAGAACACTTTAGCACTGTAGCCCTCTTTCCATTTTTTGCCTGTATTTACATATTACAGCTCATTGGCAATGCAAGCTTGGACTTACAAAATGCCCAATTAATTAGAAGACTAAATAAATGGTTTTTCAAGAATACTGTATCTGCATATATCCACAGATTACAATATCCTACAGTGGGATGTTAATAAAGAAGATTATCCTGGGTCTTTGTGCCTTCAGTCTGTGAGGTTTGCCCAGTGGTGGCACTAAACAGGTATTTAATTTAGTAATAAAAAGTCCAGAGTATTTTTCCATTTGGGAATGACCCATCTCTTTCTAATGTTATGCAACCCAGTCATTTTGGTTTGGGTTTGCTGCAGCTGCCAAAGCTTTTCACAGCTGCCTTCCTCAGAGTCAAGGTTCCAGCATGTTTTTCACTGAGACTTAGACCTCTGACACTCTGAACTTCCTTCACAGAGATCAGAAATACCAGCAGGACTAGCACATTGTTTTTATTGTCTGTTTCAGTTTGAGACTTTCCAGTGAAATTTTCAAAGGTACATTGCCAAGGTGACATTTCAAATTAAAATGCATCAGCTTGGACAGGAGAGCAGCTGAGTGTTCTTGGGAGAGAGGGAATGAAAATATCCTCATGAAGAGTGGGGAAAGCACAAAGCAGGGCCTCCTCTTTCCTTCGTGGAAGTTTTGTTGTGGAGTTTTATGGGTGGAGGGTCTGGCCCTTTATTTAAGAATCTTTTGAGAGATTCTGACCGTGGGAAGCTCAGCCTGTCAGGAATTCTCCCCTGGGTGTGTTGAGAGCAAAAGTGCCCAGCAGCACAACTCCACATTGTGTGGCTGCTCCTTTCCTGAGGGCCACAGGGAAAGGTTCCCACACAGTTCACTCGCTGCCAGCACTTGGAAAATGTGATGGATGAACTTGTTGCAGTGTGAGACAGTTGGAAGAATAATCTCTTTATTGGTGGCAGATTGTTGGGGTGCTACAATCAGCCCTGTTGTAATTCCTTCGGGCCGAGTAGGTTTGATGGCTGTTGTGTTCCTGTCACAGGGTGTTGCTGCACCCTCAGAAATATTTGATTGTGCAATTATTGAATTACTGAATGAGCTTTTGTTCTGTCACCTACCAGACTGTGAATGCTCTGTTGTGAACCCGGGAGCTGAAATCCATCAGTGCATCCCCAAACCCTCCCGAGCTGTCGGTGACAGCTGGTGACAGAGTGTGGAGGCTCTTTCAGGTGCAAAGCACGGGCTGAACTCTGCTCCTCTGACAAGTCCAGGGAGCTGAGGCTGCATTCCCCCATCCTCAGGATGCTCACTTGAATCCTTATCTTCTCCAAAGTCTCTTTCCCTGCATCCACTGCCAGCTGGAGCCGCCGTGCTGTTCCTCTGCATCTCATCGCCTTTCCAGCTCTCAGCTGACAAAATTGCCTCTGTTGCTGATGTCTCTTAATCCCTCGCTGTGAGGGGAGGTTTGGCCGGTGTGCCCCTGGCTCGCTGTCGGTAATGGATCGCACATTGTGTGGAGTGAGTGCCTGCTGGGCTCCGGGAGAGGCTGGAGAGGCTCTGGGGTTCCAGCAGGATTGTTTGCACAGACGCGTTCCGCCCCTGTGCTGCCGAGGGGCTGGGTGTGTTTGTCCCGATAAAAGATTGGCTTCTGCTCTTCATCTTCCCCAGCAGCCAGAGGAGCAGGGAGCTGGGACTCCCCACAGCTCTGCACGAGAAGGGAGAAGCCCATTTGCTCCTAGAAATGGGCAGAAAGGACTTCAATTATCTTTTCCTCACCATTTTCTGCACAATGGCTCTGAAGCTGAACTGTGTCAGCTCCATGTCTGTGGCAGGGCTCGGATGTGTTCTTACAGCAGCTGTTGTGCTTTCAGCTGTGGTAAGTGATGAACATCACAGCTAAACACTGAAAAACTGCTGCTTCCAGCTACCTACAGGAGTCCCTCTTCTTTAACTCTTTGTCAGGGTTTTGTCTGGTTTTTAGTGGGAATTTGGGAGGATTCGGGCTGGAACCATGATGATAAAGTTCATTCATAAAGTTCATTCTTTTCCATCTTTGATGTCTGATTTCAGCTTAGGAATCACTGTGATAACTAACTTGCTGTTTTGCTTTCTAGTTTGTAACATTCTTTGTTTCTGCCTTGAAAACTGAGCATATTTTACTTTTGTCCATCAGCTGCTGTGAACCATCTTCTTTGTCAAAGTACTGAATGCTTCTAACGTAATATTGTAATGTTTTCTTCCCTGTGACCTGATAGCACTCAAAGGCATGATGTGATCAATGGATAGACCTCTTTGCCAATACATCAGTTTTCTTTCCTTTCAGAAGTACCAAAGTGAATTATTTTATAAGAGAGAAAAGTGTTCATTGTGTTTGTTTAAGAAAAAGGATATTGCACCGTGTTGATATATTGCATAAGTATGGCAATAAACATATTAAACCAAAATTGCAATGTCCTTAGGACGGGATGTTGTGTAAATTAATGTAATTCCTACGAGGGAGCAGTTAAAAGGTCAGAACAGAAGAGCTTTAAGAAACCTGTTAATTACCTAAATATTCAATGATATTCACAGCATTTTCCATTTGGTTTTTGAAAACCTGCAAGTCATGTTTGTGCAGGATGTATATGTGGACTTAAAAGGGGTTTCTTTCTGGCAGCCTGGGAATGTCAAGCTTCACTTGTGTGACATACTGAAAAGTTATAAATTAGTAAGGAAAATACAGAGATTAAAATCCAGAGTGAGAGACAATAGAGTTTAGAAGAGGATAAACCAGGAATAAACCAGGAAGTTGAGGTGATTGGAAGTGAAAATTAACAGTGATCAATGGAGAGATTCTTTCCACACACATCCTTATGTTTTTCACCCCTTCAAAACTCAGTGCAAGAGAAAAAAGGAAACTTTCTACTTTTTGCCTGGCACAAGAAGTTAAGAGATGAGAAGCAATTTAATTTAAATACTTCCTTGTGTCCTGCCCACTGAACAGCATCCTCTGTCTCACCCCCAGCCTGTCAGCATGGTGGAACACGCAGAGTTCTTGAAGGCTGGGAAGGAACCCGGCCTTCAGATCTGGAGGGTCGAGAAATTTGATTTGGTCCCAGTGCCAAAGAACCTGTATGGAGACTTCTTCACTGGAGATTCCTACCTGGTGCTGAACACCATCAAGCAGCGCAGCGGGAACCTCCAGTACGACCTGCACTTCTGGTTGGGTGAGTGCTGGGAGTGTCCCTGCAGAGCTGGGAGCCCACAGTGACCCCTGAGCCTCTCTGCTCCAACCATTAAATGCTACCCAAGGAAATAAAAAGCAGCTCAGGGAGAATGCAGTTCTGGGTGTAAATAGCCCTACTCATGGCAAATATTTGCATGGTCTCTGCAATAGAGACTACAGCCACCTCTGATCCTAAAACCAGCTTTTCCTGGGCTGTAGGACAGGTAAGTCCCTGTTCTGCAGAGGTTCACAGGGAAGACAAGATCTCAGGTGGAAGGTCTGGCTGAAATCCTTTCTGCCTGAAAGGAGAGAGATCAGTTGTGTTCCTCCTGATCAGGGAATGGAATTTTTCCCTCTCCTAACTGCCCTCTGCAGTCCATGTCAGAGTACTGTGCCAAGGCTGTCCCCAGAGCCTGCAAACCCCAGGCTCTTTGACAAATCCCAGTTAAATCTGCTTTCTCCCCGTGTGTTTGCACAGTTGAATGCAGAGACAGACCCTGCCAGTGTCTCTCTCCATGTTTCAGGTGATGAAAGCTCTCAGGATGAGCGTGGGGCTGCTGCCATCTTCACTGTGCAGATGGACGAGCACCTGCAGGGAAAGGCTGTGCAGCACCGCGAGGTGCAGGGCCACGAGTCCCCCACCTTCCTGGGCTACTTCAAATCTGGCATCAAATATAAGGTGGGTGACAACTGCATCGAGTCTGTAAGAAATGGCATCCTGCCCAATTCCCAGGGGAGTGAGAATTGCCCTTTTTCCAATTGCTTAAAACCCATTCTCAGCCAGATGTTTTTGATGAGTTGGAACTGCACAGGGTGGAGAACAGCAGATCCCAGTGGGAGAGATTTGGCTGAATTAATAATACACAAGGAAAGCCCCAGAAAATTTTAGGAATCAAGGTTTTGTTTTTCTTCAAGAGGCAGAGGAAAGAACAGTCCCAAGGCACCTGGAATGAATTTAAGAAGCAGCAAAGTTAATGGGAAACACCCACCCAGGAGATTTGATTTCTCCCCACTTGCATAAGTTTGACCTTGTAGTCTCTGTGCTTAGCCCACCCTCCCAGCATGTGCAATGTTTTGGTAAAGGAGATGAACAGTAGTGGGAGTTACTCCTCCCTGCCATCATAACAAAGTGGGATAGAAGTGAAAACATACAGTCAAGCAGTTGTGTCTGTTAGGAATCCAAAGGCACAAGCAAACTGATATCAGGTCACATGCTTGCAAAGTGCTCACATTTCTTCATGTCTGAGACTTTCCTTTTTGTTTATCTCCCACTCATTTGTTGTTACTTTCATCCATTTAAACTTGGTTGTGCTTTTTTTGAAGGTAACTGACATGGGTCCTGTTGCCTGCATTGATAAATAATTCCCAGTGTCTATCAGCAGAGAAAGTGAATCCTGAGCTTGGGATAATTTCTGATAGGCAGGACATGTTATACACATGGGAATATACTCTTCTCCTCAGTCCTGGTGTGAATCCTTGCTCCTGTGTTTCCCCCCAGGCTGGTGGTGTGGCTTCTGGCTTCAGGCACGTGGTTCCCAACGAGGTCACTGTGCAGAGGCTGCTGCAGGTCAAAGGCAGGCGAACAGTCCGGGCCACAGAGGTTCCTGTGAGCTGGGACAGCTTCAACACAGGGGACTGTTTCATCCTGGACCTGGGCAGTGTGAGTACCACGTCAGAGGCAGGTGTGGCAGAATTCAGGGGGCAGGATGTGTCTGACACTTCACGTAAGGTTTTCCTCCCCTCTCTGCTGAAGCCATCTCAGTGCTGAGCATCCTGAAGCACTGACGTAGTTCAGTCCCAGCTGAGTCCTGTCTCATCTAGAGAGGTGTTGTCATGCTCTGAACACAACTTTCTCCTTCCCCCAGAACATTTTCCAATGGTGTGGCTCCAAGAGCAATCGCCAGGAGCGGCTCAAGGCCACGGTGCTGGCCAAGGGGATCCGGGACAACGAGCGCAACGGGCGCGCCAAGGTCTACGTGTCAGAGGAAGGATCTGAGCGTGAGGAAATGCTCCAGGTTATTCCCTTTGTCCATTTATCAGTGCTGGAGTGGGAAGTGTGGTGTGGGGGAAAGGTGGTGTGTGTGGTATAAACACAGAGCTCAGTGCAGACCTGGTCCTCTGCCCTGCTGGGACATCAGAGGGAATTTACATGATTGATCTGGAGTTCTCTTCTACTCATTCTCTTGACTGGAGCACCTGGGGAGGAAGATCCTCTTGGACTGGCTGGTAATGGTTTCTCTCTCCCTCACAGGTCCTGGGACCAAAGCCCAGTTTGCCAGAAGGAGCTTCTGATGAGACCAAAACCGACACAGCCAACAGGAAGCTGGCTAAGCTCTACAAGGTAGCGAGGAACCCTGACATAACTCTGGGGAGAACGGAGTGATCTGGGTGAAATTAGATGGAGGTGCAATAGCAGAGAGGAGCTGAGCTGCTCTGAGTCTCAGTTCTGCCTAACTCTGCTTCTTAACAAGTTTTATGTATGAACCTTGGCTGCTTACACTGCATGTCCATGCAAAACACTTTCTGTTGTGTTTGTCACCACTTATGACTGCAGTGAGACAGGTGGGACTTCCAGGGATTTTTAAGAGAAAAATGGAGTGTGAAACAAATGAGGGAAAAAGGGAGTTTTCCTCTGTGCTGTCAGGCATTGTGTTAGGAAGGTGACAGGAAAGAACTAGAAATAGTGAGCCTGAGAAGCAGGACCTGCCCCTTTCAACACCCAGATGAAGCCGTGACTTGGACGGTGCCACTTGCCATCAGCTGTGTGAGTGGAGGAGAGTGTCCAAGAGCTTTTGGGGGGAGTCTTCTCCAAGCAGCCTCTGGTATTCATGGGATGAATATCTGCTAAGATGGTTTGTTATGTGGCACCTTATGCATTAGTCAGTAGAGGAACTCAGATTTTTAATCCTGCTTTATACAGGGAGGCTGTTCCCAGTTACCCTCCAGTCCCTGTGTGCAGTTAGTTTGCTTTGGAAGATATTTCCTTTGCACTGAGGATATTTTCCATTTTGGACCAATCTCTCTTTGGTCCCAGCAGTATATGCTTTGCTAGAAGTACTTGAAATCTTGGAAGTGTTATGTTTTTGCCATACTGTTGCTGTGTCAGAGGTATCCTGTTTGAAAACAATAGTGCCTGCAGCAGCCAGTGCAATCAAATGGATTTCCCTTCCCTCCCTGAGTTTTGAGCTATGGCCATGGAGCAGGAGGGAGCAGAGGGTGACTTATGTGACCTCTGTGCTGTGTTGTCACAGGTCTCCAATGGGGCTGGGAACATGGCAGTGTCCCTGGTGGCAGATGAGAACCCCTTCTCCCAGGCAGCCCTGAGTACAGACGACTGCTTCATCCTGGACCATGGCACAGATGGAAAGATCTTTGTTTGGAAAGGTACCTGAGAGAACCAGGGAGAAAAGAATTAATATCATAAACAGAAAGGCAGTTGTTCTCTCTCAGCCATCACAACAGGCACAAAAGAGATCAAGCAATGGTCGTTTGTTATTTGGCATCATTTATCTGGAAGGCTGAGTCCTTCTGCTCTTGCAAAAGGTACCTGGGACAGTTTCTTCTGTGGGTAAAAAACCTGACCCCCTTTCTCTCTATTTTCATTAAAGGTAAAGGTGCCAACTCTGAAGAGAAGAAGGCAGCGTTGAAAACAGCCTCAGAGTTCATTGACAAGATGGGTTATCCCAAACACACCCAGGTAAGGATCTATGGCAGCCCCAAGCTCTGGGGTCACTTTTCTGCCGCATGGGCCAGGGATTGCGGAGGACGATGGCTCAGGTGTCCCTGTTGGCCTTTCAAGTAGTCCTGTTGTGGGAGATCTGCTCTGTTTGGGGAGATTCTGCAGTGCTGCTCCTGGATTAAAGCAGCATTTGCCCCAGAACAGCTCGTAGTTAAAGTTTCTTTCTCTCAGATACGCTTTTACCTTTCCCATGACTTCTTCTAGGAGTGAAAAAGAGGAGTAGGTAAACCTGGACATGGTTCTAAAGGCTCATTCCTTTCAGATCCAAGTCCTTCCTGAGAGTGGTGAGACACCTTTGTTCAAGCAATTCTTCAAGAACTGGCGGGACAAGGACCAGACAGAAGGGCTGGGGCAGCCTCATGTTTCTGGCCACGTTGCCAAGATTGAGCAGGTCCCTTTCGATGCAGCCACCCTGCACAGCTCCAAGGCCATGGCTGCCCAGCACGGCATGGAGGATGATGGCTCTGGCAAGAAACAGGTCAGTGGTGGCACAATCCCTCTGGGAAGGTTTCCAAACTTTTCTTTGCTACTTGATGGCATTTCTGCAAGTGCAGCAAGACAAATGGAGGCCAGAGAGCCGTCAACACTGAGGTCTTGTAGCTACTGGGGGAATTTCTGACACCAGAAATATCAGCAGGGACTTGAAAGCCCTGCAGAAAAGTGGGGTTGATTATGACCCCACGATTTCCCAGCACTGTGGACATGGCTTTATTCCTCCTCCTGCTGGTTATTCTCCCTGTTGCCATCACACGTGTGAATGTCTTGGAGCACCTGCGTTCATGACTTTGAGCACAGAACAGGGGTGGAGTTGGGCTTGACGGGGCTGGGGAGTGTCCAGAAGGCCAGTGCGGTCCCGGCCGAGGTTTGGGTGTTTAAGAAAGCCCTGAGGAGTCTCATGGCTCCGCTGGCCCTGGCTCAGGAGCGGATGGGGATTGTCGTGCCAGGCCCGGCAGAGGGCGCGGCAGCTCCGCCGGGGATGCGGGCTCTGCGCACTGCGGGCAATGGGAGCATCCTGCAGCGCCTCTCATCCTCTCCCACCAGATCTGGAGAATAGAAGGCTCCGAGAAGGTGCCGGTGGACCCCGCCACGTACGGGCAGTTCTACGGCGGGGACAGCTACATCATCCTGTACGATTATCAACACGACGGGAAGCGGGGACAGATCATTTACACCTGGTACGGGACTTGTCCCGGAGCGAGTCAGGGAACGCTGGGGCTGCGAGTCCCCTCAGAAAATCCATCACTGCTGGTTCCCGCTTTCAGAGGGTCTCTGGGGGATAAAGTCTCACCCTGGATAACTTTCCCTTGCAAGTAAAACAATACGAGAGGTCTGGGATGTTCATTTGAAGTGGAACAATGGAGGGAATTACTGTGTGAGGGTTTTTTTGTTTCCATCTTCCCCACACTGGTTATTATTCCCTTCTTTGGATCAAGCTCTGCTTATCTAGGAGAGTTCTGCTTATCTAGGAAAGGTTCTTATCTCCCCCTGTACTCACTGTGCTACAACAGAGGATAAGGAGTTTCTCCTTTGTGTTGAATGAAGTGCTGCAGAGATTCTGTAACACAGGGTTTCCTTACCTCCTCTTGATCTCTGTAAGATGTGTGTGTGTGGGGAAAGGCTGAGAATAAAGCTGAGATTTGGCCTTGTTCTCCAGGCAGGGCGCTGACTCCACGCAGGATGAGATTGCGACCTCTGCATTCCTCACAGTGCAGCTGGATGAGGAGCTGGGAGGCAGCCCCGTGCAGGTAAAGAGACCCAGCAGAAACCAACCCCAACACTGGGAGAATAAAGAATATATATGTATTAAACACCTGGCCCAGCTGGGTGCTCTGTGAATATTCTGGCTCGACAGAGGGTTGTAAAAGCCATTTCTGGTTAGTCTTGTGCTCCTCAAAACTGACAGCAAGTTCCTTTTTCTTCAGAAACGAGTAATTCAAGGGAAAGAGCCCCCTCACCTGATGAGCATGTTTGGTGGAAAGCCCTTGGTTGTTTACAAGGGTGGAACCTCGAGGGAAGGAGGCCAGACTGCACCTGCAGCAACGCGGCTGTTCCAGGTCCGCTCCAGCACCTCTGGAGCCACCAGAGCAGTGGAGGTACGTGGAGGGAGAGTCAGCCTTGGTGCTGTGTGTACAGCCCACCATGGGAACATGACCACTGAAGAGTTCAGCTCCCTGTATGGAAGAGGAGCTTGGGCCAGGACACGGGTTCAGAGCCCCACTGCTCTGAGAGAAAACGCTCACAAATGCCTCTGTGCAACAGCGCTAGTCAGGAGAGGGCAGTGGTTTATGGCTGCAGGAACTTCCCAAATTTCCAGCTTCAAGAGGCTTGTCCTTGTTGACACAGAGGAGTTGGTGTTACTGATTGATCAGTGTTGGCAGCAGGGACTGCTCTGCCATGGGCTCCCTGGTGAGTTCCTAAATCTCTTGCCATAACCACCAGGACTAGCACAGTGACAGCCAGGCATTCCTGCTATAGGTCATGTATAGCTGTAATCACACACCAAAACAGTTACTCTTCCCCAGTGGAAAACCTTAACTCATCACTTGGATACAGGGACAACACATCTGACAGCCTTACATGCTCATATGGAAAATCTTGTTTGCAGTTTATTCAACTGTAGGTTCTGGTTTGATTTTGAAGTAGAGGATGGTTACATCTGACACCTGCAGTGTTCCTTCTTTTCAGCTGGATCCTACAGCCAGTCAGCTGAACTCCAATGATGCCTTTGTCCTGAAAACTCCCTCTGCTGCCTACCTGTGGGTTGGCCAAGGAGCCAGCAACGCTGAGAAATCAGGAGCACAGGAGCTGCTGAAGATACTGGGAGCTCGCCCAGTCCAAGTTGCTGAGGGAAAAGAGCCAGGTGAGAGGGTCACAGTGGAGTCTGTGATCATTTCTGTGTAGCTGCACATCCTCAGCAATTATTTAATGGATATTTTGTCTCCCAGAACAAGAAAATGTGGACATGGGCAAGAGGAGCTTCTCTGGGCTCTTTTCGTTTAACAGAACTCTCATATATGTCTACAGGCCATTGGGACTTACTGGCCCAGAAGAATGCTTCAAGTCCAGCCCAAACCATAACCCTGGTGTGGGTTCCATGAACAGGAGAAGCATCAGTCTCTCTCTCTGTTTTCCAGACAATTTCTGGGCAGCCTTGGGTGGCAAAGCTCCGTACCGCACCTCGCCCCGCCTCAAGGACAAGAAGATGGACACTCACCCCCCGCGTCTCTTCGCGTGCTCCAACAAGAGCGGGCGCTTCACCGTGAGTGTCTGGGGGGATTCATTCAGCATCCACCTGACAGGCCTGGAACAGCTCAGGCCCAGCTGCTCTGAGCCCCTCCACCAGCAGTTACACCTGATCTTTGTGTGATTTGTCCTGTACAGATAAAGTGATGCCTGAAACCTGTGCTCATCTTAGCCCTCTGTTTTCCAGATTGAAGAAGTTCCTGGAGATCTGACTCAGGATGACCTTGCCACAGATGATGTGATGCTCCTGGACACATGGGATCAGGTATGTCACGTTTACAGGGGGACAAGATGAGAAAAGAATAGGCACAGATTTGCTCTGGATTGAGACCTGAACCACAACAACAGCCAGAGGTGCTGTTGTATTACAGATCCAGCACACATCAGCCACAGGCAACTCAAGAGATGAACTTTGATGTTTTATAGAAAAATGTTCTAACATCTGCTATTTTCCCCTGATGTGAAGCTAGTGTAGAATTTGTTCAAGGGTCTACAGTTCATGAAGATAAAATGCAGGCAAAAATCTTCTCATTACTGACCAATAGACCTTTGATCATGTTGGTCAACAACCCAGTCACACCAACAGAAGGATTTTCTGGTTTGTGTCACACTCTGTTCACTGAGGCTTCATCTAAATTATCCCTTCATGAAGAGAATGATTGTTGCTGAAGTAATTAATATTTTTATCTTTAGGTCTTTGTATGGATTGGGAAAGATGCCCAAGAAGAAGAAAAGACTGAGGCGCTGAAGTCTGGTAATGTCACATTTTCCTCTCTGAACTATCCCTTTCTCATTTTCCCACTGTGTGAGCATGATTCATGCAATTTATATTCTGATAGGCATAGCTAAAACCATAGGGTACAAACTTTCAGTGGGTATTATGGTGAACATGAAGCTGCCTCTGGCAGCCATTTAGCCCCAGTTTAGCTGCTGCTCTGCAGGCCTGGTGCTCAGTGAGATCCCCTCCCTGTGTCCCCAGCCAAGCGCTACATTGACACAGACCCCTCCACGCGGGACAAGAGGACCCCGGTGACCATCGTCAAACAGGGCTTCGAGCCTCCCACCTTCTCCGGCTGGTTCCTGGGCTGGGATGACGACTACTGGGCTGTGGATCCCCTGCAGAGAGCAATGGCAGATGTGGATGTGTGAGGAATGTTTGAAACAGAGCAAGTTCAGTGCCTTCGATACCTTCAAGAGCTCCTTCCTCCTGCAGGATGCGTGTTAACGAGGGAATGATGTTAATAGCCAATTAGCTGTGCAATAATTTCCGAAAACAATCATGACCAGTCATTGACCCCATTCCTTGCTTTGATTATATTTAATACAATAAAGCTTGTATGAAATATGGGAAGAACAGAAATGGTGGGGTTTGTTACGAAGAAACAAACATCAGAAAGAAACACGAAGAAAACATTAAAGAGGAGCCGTAGATCCCATGTTTGAACATGCCTTAGAAAACAAAACCTTCTTTGTGCCATCTTTTGCACATAGACTTTTTACGAAAATGTTACAGAAAATATTTTGAGAAGTTTGGGACTGCTATGCTTTCCCTTCAGAATGATATGCATTTGAGACCCTGATAAACAGTATTTTACTCTTTCAAAAACTCACTCATTAGTAAACAACATGTTTTTTATTTAGGATGAGAGAAAAAAGCATCTTGTGCTGTCAACAAGAATTCACAGGGGTGGCACCTGCAGCAGCAGCAGCGGGAGTTACAGTGACTCATCTTCCCTAAGGATTAACCTGGAGCTGTGCACTTGCTCTGTTTCCCACTCCAAGTGCCTGAGCACAGCAATGCTAATTATTCCAGCTTTGTTAACTGATTCTCCCGCTCCTAGCCAGAAGTTAAGCTCAGCTTACAGGAGCTGCCACCTTGACAAACACAAACACAATATTCCTTTGGTGATGCAGAGAAAAACCTGCCCAGCAGACAGGCAGAAAAGCAACAGCACTTGGGCATCTCCTGCCAGTGACAAAGGCACAGCGTGTCGAGGCACAGGTACCCAGGCCTAAAACACCTGTAAATACAGAGCTGATTGGAGCAGAAAGGGCATAAGAAACAACTTATGGAGTTATGCTGGCCAGTGGGAGAAGGGCACTTACATCATTACTCTTGGCATTTCAGTTCCATTGCCACGTCCCAGAATTTATGGATGTCAGATGCACTGCTGCTGCCAGCCTCACCCATGCGGAATCCAGGTCTTCTCTTATTAATCTGTACTACAGAGGTACAAAACAAGAAGTTTAACAGCTTGGGTTATGTGAGCTGAGGCCCAGCTGCTTTGAGGATGAAATATAAGCCCTTATTAACACAACAACCACTCCAGGTCTGCACAGAGCAGCACCAACAGGTAAACAACAGGTAAAGCACCAGTGCAACATCTTCTGTTAAACATCACTTCTCCCTGCTACTTACAGACATGTCATTTCCTAGAGATAGAAGGTTTTAGATCTGGATAAAATGCAGCACTTCAGTTTTTAAAAAATATTTTTAGGAAAAACAGATACAGGCAGAGCTTTTCAGTGCTTTAAAGCAGTGTAACTCTATTCAGACATAGCCCCATAATAACAGCAGCCCATCAGTGACCACAAGCACGTTGTATCCATAACCACGGCATATTTGCGCCATTCCTGGGTGGCAGAAAGACAGAAAGTTCCACTAACAACTGTTTCTCATCAATGGGGACTGGTTTACAGAGCATGAGCCTGATTTTCAGGAGTCCCCAGGACACTATTCCACTTCCTTTGCAGGGCTCTAGACCCATTTTGTAGAAGGAATAATTCCAAATGTTGGACCACCTCTACCACAACCGGTTTCCCATTCTATTTGAAAAGGAGGTTTTGGATTAGAGGTGTCCCATCCAGGGTGATATGGATAAAGCTCATTTAAGATCACAACCTGCTTGTAATCATTCTGAGAGGTTTTCAACTTCAAATATTGCGATTGTCCACGTTCACAAACATTACATACAAGTTCTATAACACACTCAGTAAAACAAAAAGGTTCCTCAGCAAACCCACTTTGCTAACACTTCCACAAGCTACACTATACAGGGAATTCAGTGCTGCAAACATGGGCTGACCCGAGCTTGCCCCTCCCAGCCTCTCTACTCCTTCACACCTAGGAGGCCCTGCAGGATGTTTATGGGCAGGGGGAAGACGATGGTGGAATTCTTCTCGGCAGCGATGGTGGTCAGGGTCTGCAGGTACCGGAGCTGCAGAGCAGCAGGAGACTCCGTGATCACCATGGACGCCTCCTTCAGGGCCCTGGACGCGTTCATCTCGCCCTCAGCCGCGATCACCTGGGGAGGCAAAATGAGTGAAACTGAACTCATCCTGCACAGGAGGAATGGGCAATCCACAGGGTGATTTCAGCCCTAGGCAGGTACCAAAGCTAGTGCCCAGCACCCTGAGAAGTGACCTGCCCTAGGCACGTGCTTTCAGCAGGAATAAGCCACTCCTGCTTGTTCTCCAGGCCCCAGTGCCTGGTATCCTCCCATCCAGAACGCAGGATCACAAAAGCTGGCATCAGGTCTTGACAATGCAATGCAAGTATTTCTTCTATCTTCAACAGCTTTTGTGCTTCTTCCAGCACTGCCTCTCAAAATCAGACGCACTCCCCACAGATAGCTGAAAATACTTTCTCCCTCAAGCTGTACCTTTTTGTATCTACAAGGCCTTGAGAGGGAATGGTGTATTTCTTACTTGAGAAAAACCAAATCCAGTCCCCAGACTGATGTCATTACCTTGGCTCTCGCCTCCCGGGCAGCCTCTGCTTCTGCAGCCATGGCTCTCTGCAGCTGGACAGGTAACTTCACATCCTTGATCTCCACACGTTCCACCTTAATGCCCCAATCGTCTGTTGCATCATCAAGTGTGACCTACAGGAGGCAGAACAGGTAAGTGAAGCCACACACCCGGCACAAACTAATGCCCAAATTTGAAGAATGGCCAACAAACCAAATGAATTCTCTTCAAATTCTCAGACTTTCAGGGCTTTAGTATTCGTAGTGTGATTTGGCATCTAGAAGAGCACAACTGCTTTAAACTAATAAACACCCCCAGAGCTTGGTTAAAGTATTGAAGGAATTCAGTGGCAGAGTTTCCTTCAACAGTGAAGGACTGACACAAGGATCCAGGGAAGCACTCCTCTCCTGTATCCCTCATTCCCATGTGCTAGTTCCACGTGCCCTTAGTCCCTCATTCTTATTGTACAGAGTTCTCTCCCAAGAGATCTTGTCAGGGCTTTGCCTACAGCTTCAAATCACAACTTATCACTTAAAGATAAAATAAATCCACACCTTTAAGTTATCCCTGGGATTGCTGCTTAACCTGATGTTTGATGGATTGCTCCAAGCTGCTCATACCTGCATGCTGTGTGCAATTTCCTCACGGTCAGAGAGGATCTCAGAGAGGCTTTTGGTGCCCAGGACATTCCTCAGGGTGGTCTGTGCCAGGAGCCGGGTGGCCGAGTCGGCATTGGTGATGTTTGCCACGGCCAGGGTGGCATTCTGCACCCTGTAATAAACCACTCCATCCACGTTAATTGTCACCGAGTCCTTGGTCAGGATCTGAAAAGCAGTGGGCAAAGTACAGAATATTCCATCAACACAAGGTTAATTATTATGACAATAATAATTGTTTCACCACACCGAGTCCTGGTTTCCCACTGTCTTGAAAACTGAAGTTCTTATACACATACGCTGCAGGTGAACGTGTCCCAGTGTTCACAAACTTCCCAATACAGCTCTGCAAAGCTGAGACTAAATATGGGATTAGAAACTTCCCAGTGAAAAATACTTTCCATTAGCTTTGCCCTAATGTTATTTTTAACCCACTTCCTCGAATTCACAGAGGAATCTGTAAGTCATACCAGTGACAGGAAAAAGAGAAAAGGCAGAAATTATTTACTCTGAAATTCATCTTCTCCTGGGAAGGTTTAACCAGTGATTCTGGCAAGGAGTCATACCCAGGCATGTCCCTGTGCTGCCTTTCAGTGAGGTTACACCAGGGCTGTGTGAGGCAGCCTGAAAGCAGGGCTGTGGGGTCTGCAGAACTGCAGCCTCCTGGGACAGGAGGGTGGCACTGCACAGGGCAGCTCAGAGAACCAGGGCCATGCCCAGAGATGCCCTCATTCCATGGTACACAATTACCTTCAAGATTTACCCATCCTGTCCCTTCCCAAACTACCTCTTTTAGCAGGTTTTCCATAACACAAAAGCTAAAGAATGAGTAGCGTGTACAGAAATCATATTGAACAAATAAAAATGGATTTGTGCCTCTATGTAAGGAACACAAACAAACCTAAATCCATAAGCATAATTTAATCAAGTCAAAAGAAAAACCGGATTACTGATGACCTCACTAATGGTTCAGCAGCAGCTGCAAGCACATTCTGCCTGCCAGTGATTAGGTTTCTCCCAATTACCCTTTAGAGTGTACCAGGACAGCTGCCATTTGTCTCAATCTACAACTAACCAGCAGCAACAAACCCACAAACAGATCTGACAGGAAACAGATGCACAACACAGGTAGCATGGGCCATGTCTGTCACAAAATGCACCTGATATATGAGTGATAAAGTTATAACCATCAGGATACAATTGTTCAGTAAGTTATTTTTAGAGGGACAGTTGAGGTTTTTTTCTTTTGTTATCCATGGAGTTGGCAGCACTAAGTTCAGCTGGCTTAATGTTCTGGAGACATTCTGCTACCAAGTTAGGATGTCCAAGGAAAATCAGACTAGAAATCAAAGTATTTTGTTCTTTAGGACCTGCCATGAGTGGCAGCACCCTCATCATGTGCAGGGCAGGGCACAGGAGCCATGTACACACAAACCAAATGAAGGGAGCTGACCATTCATTCCCCAGTTGCTATAAATAGCATTTGATGTATATACCAATTTCATCCCATTATTGAGCCAGTTTATACATGCAGATAAATTGGCACAGGACATATCCCTGCTGCGCCTGGAAATCTTCCAGATTTCACAGAAGCAATTAGGGAATGTTGTATGAAGCCCAGTAGCCTTCGTTCCAAACCCCTCCCATTCCAGCTCTCAGGCAGTATTCAATTACCTCATTTGGTCCTCAGAGCATTATCTGTTTTCTCTCAGTGCTCTTCCCTAACTGGATGACATTTCTAAGGGATTTATGTACTCTTCACAATACATTGCACCTGCACAAGCAATCTGTATTCAAACTGCACATTACCCAATACCGAGAGAGGAGAAGGAAAAACAAAGTGCACAAAATTCTCCAAGTACTTTGCAAAGGCAAACGTAAACTCACCTCCTGAGGAGGGATATCAAAAGAGATGGTTCTCATATCGACTTTGATGAAGCTGTCTGTGCAAGGCAGGACAAAAAACAAACCTGTGCCAAAAAATCCATTTAAGAAGATGTGAAAATGGGTCATTAGAGCAGACAAAACTTGTTATGGCAATAAGTTGAAATCCAACTGTTGTGGCTGTGCAGCTCTTTGTGAGGAGCTCAGCAGCACAACACTTGTTAGTGGCTTCCAAACCAAGGTAAGATTTTCAAAAATGCATGCTGAGAAACTTCAATTTATATGGGTATCACTTACTTAGAGATTTTTAACATTTGAAAATGAAACAGCCCCAAAACTCTCTTTACATTTAGTGCTTTTGATTCTGCCTGCAGATCATACATTAACAAAGGAGAGCTGGGTAAAATTAAGTTTGCTGTCTTCTAAATCCAGAGTATAAATCAGAACTTTATGAGCTGGAAGAGACCTGCGAGGCTCATAAAGTCCAATTCCTGTTGTAACACATCCTCTTACTGGAAGTTACAGAATTGTTGAGAAATCCATTTGCTACTTTATTGCAATGTCTCTATTCCATTATTGTTTTGCTGATGACTAACTGGAACAAATTGCTGTCCAGGACATACCTGGTCCCTTTGCTCCCCCTTTTAGGATGCGTCCAAGTCTGAAGATGATGGCTCTCTCGTATTCCTTGATAATCTGGAACAGATTGTTGGATGTCATACATGGGTTTCCAGAAGTCACATGATGGATTCCAAATTATGTACACACCAGGCTAGGACAGTCTTGAGTCTCAAATTTAATACACATTTCTTTACTGGCTGCTTTTGAGAATTTTAGCCTAAACTTTATTGTCAAAAAGTAAAGAGCAAAAGGAAAAAATCAGGACAATAGTCCACAAGAAATATTCCTCAGACTCCCAATAGGATGGCACCTGGACAGGTCCAGGCACCAGTAGCAGCCATCAGGAATATCCTGGCAACAACACAACAAAGTGCAGCATTTGTGACCTGGCAGGGATTTTTCCAGCTCCAATTCTGATGCCACATCAGCCAAGCCAGGAGGAAATAACTCCTCCTGTCTGGAAACTGCAAACATCAACCTCAGAATGATCACAGACAACACTCTGTCTTCAAATGTGTCACATGCAGCCACATCTATGTACATAATTACAGATTTCTATTTACGAATTTCATATTTAGACATGTGATACACAGATATCTCCTTAAGAAAATAAATTATCAGTTCTCTAAGTGTAGTTATAGGTTCTTGCAATTATTCTGATCCTTCAAATGAGCTTATTTACTAATGACAACTGGGCAGATGTAGTAAAGACATTAATGTAAGAATTATTTTGACCAAATATTGTAATACCACTTATATTTTCGGTTTGAAGATAAATACTCTGAAGTGCTGGGGTCTGCTATCTACTGTCTGCTATAGCTCAAGAAAGAACAGAGTTGGATTAATTTCTGTTCAGAACAATAATATCCACTCTGCATCACTTAAAGTTTTAATCCAACTTAGCAGTGAACAATTTTACCTTTATGCACATCCATATTGATATAGGAAATGTAAGAACAGTGAAAATAAACGAGATGGTCACCAGGATCCATCCACACACACCAAGGCCAGTGTTTTCATCATCTACAAAAGAGCAGAAATTTTAATTTTTTAATAGTGAGTGCCTATTAAAGTGCCTAAATTGGATATTTATGTTCAATGTTCCTTGAAATAAGTCATTGTTAGCACTACTCCTAATGCCAAAAGCATTAGGTTTAGATTCAAAATCAAATTAAAAGCCAAATTCTGCTTTGATTTTCATCAGTCTCTAAGTTGTGCATGATAGCTGAGGGCAGAATGCTGTCCAGGTAACATTTATGCAGAAGTGTACCAACATTCATGATTCAATTCTCAAATGCCTTTCTCTCCCCCAGATTTTTCTAGCAGAGTGACTCACAGGCAGCAGTGGAAATCGCGTTCCTTTGTTTTCTGAGAAGTCAGAGGAACTTCATGTAAGGAGTAAAATACAAATACCCCACAGCCTGCCAGCTCTAGGACAGCATTGTTACAACTTGGGTTGTGTTCCAGCTGTCATGGGTGCAAATCTATGGAAACCACAATTCTCAGACCTGTTGGATCTGGGAAGTTAGATAAGATGAGGTACAAGATCAGCAGGATGTGAAGTAAAGCCTCCATTAAGAATTTCTTGGCCAGAAACTCCTCATGCCTTATTTCTGTCAGGAGAAGATACCAACTGAAGGTAACTCTGGGATCAAATAACGAGCTGGTGGTTTCAAAAGCTACCCAGCTAAAGCCATGACAAAATGTGGGCTGGGAGGCATTCCCAGAGCTACAGGAAGCTTCTTATCCTGCCAGCTAAGACTCCTCATGGGCTGCCAGGAGCCTGCTGCCAAGCAGGGATGTCCCACGGTGACACCCAGCACTCACAAACATCACCTTCCTTCTCTGGAGATTCATTATTTCATGAAGAACTCACATCTCAAATGATGTCAAATTTCAAGATTGAGCAAAGAGGATGCTTCATTTAGCACAAATGTATTGTTTTTCACAATACAAGAAGGGAGAGAGATGCTGTCTTGTGGAAAACTCTATGAGATACAGGAAACATGCCTGGCATTTGTGGGATGAGCTAGTTGTGAACCATCCCATCATGGAACTGGGAGAAGTTCATCAAGAGGCAATTCTTGCCTGATTTCTCAGTGAGGCTCATTGCCACTGCATCCTGAGAGCAGCCAGTTCACAGCACTCAAGTGGGACTGACAGAGGTGGTGCAGAGGTAATGCTGCAGCTCCTGGAGGTGATCCCCATCCCTGCCCACCTCACAGGCTGAAAACAAAGGCTTGACCTCACACTAAGTATCCCTAAACCTGCCACTAGAATTTTCTCCTGAGCTAAAAGGCAGGCAAGCCCATACCTTGGATTTATAGCCCTCTGTGGTGGGCAAATCTAAGCAGACAATAAAAAAAAAATGCAAATATGCTTGAGCAACCTCTTTAAGAAATAAACCACAAGGAGAAAGACAATTGAAAAATAAAAAAAATAATTGAATCAGCCTTCAATGCCTTTAAGGCTGACTAGTACAGTTACCGTTACTTTAGCAGGAAATTATCCCTTGGACCATCAAACTGTATTAAGAATTTATAATACACACTTAGTGCCGGAGGCTAAGATGGAAGAGGAAAGTTCTCATTACAGCTTAAGGTGTGGTACATGGTTCATTTGTGATTTATTCCTTCTGCAAAGACTCCACAGTCCAAACAAGCACACAGCTTTGTCAGTGGACAAAGACCAAAAATGTGCACTGACTGAAAACAAAACGCCAATTTCAAAGTGAACTATATGTCTTCACAGATGCCTCTCAGAGCATTTCACATGGGAAATACCCAAAATTACGACATCCAATAACCAAAACTACGTCTAATGCCACTTACTCCATATTTTATTGTGATCACATGAGAGCTGCAGGAGAAACCACCTCAGCAACATGTTCATGTTATCTCTTGCAAAGACAAGATTGGCACCGACGTGACCATGGTGAGGTATTAATTACTAACATAGTTACACATGAAATGCAGAACCAGCATGTGCATTGGGCATGAGGCCCAAAGAGATCCACAGTTATTTATACAACAACTCAAATTACCCAGCCAAAGGCTTCATACACAAAACAATCTTAAAAATACATTTCCTTCTCTGGCTGCAAACGAGAAAAGCATAAAATAAATCAGAACTTTTCTGTTGCCTGTTTCTGAACAATGGAAGTAACAGGAAAACATTACAGCTTCCAGTGAGTGAAACTGTCAGTTATGCTATCTCAGTGCATCTCCAAAACATCCTGACCCATGTTACACACCAACGCCTCCTAACTGCAACGCCAAACCCCACAGCAATAATGATACCAAGAAGTAAAAATTCACTTTAAGTCATTGCCCCACCTGAGGACTTCTACCACTTTCTCCAGTCACACCTAGACAGGCTTTGGCTGCAGGGAAAAGCCACAGTAGTGTCAAAAAACAATCCCTAAATTCTCCTTGTTTTCATTTTCTGGTACAGCGCCCCGGGGATTACTTCTGTTGACTCTGCTCGTCATTATTTGCACGGTGTTCCCCTTAGTGATCCGAATTACTGCACAGGAAAGGAAACCACGGACCACAGAAACCCACCCGAGTTACATCACCGGGGCAGCTCATGGTGATGCTCTGACACGTTCCCGAGGGCGGTGTGAGGAACCGCGAGGCACCACCTGCGGCTGCGGTACCCCAAGGTGCAGCGGGGTCAGCCCTGCGTTAACCAGGCTGATGGCTCATCATCCTCTGTTAACCGGGGCTGGAACTCAGCCTCCTCCGTTAACTGGGGCTAAGGGCTCAGCATCCCCTGTTAACTGGGGCTAAGGGCTCAGCATTCTCCGTTAACTGGGGCTAAGGGCTCAGCATCCCCCGTTCTTCGGGGCAGGAGGCTCGACATCCCCCGTTTACTGGGGCAGTGGGCTCAGCATCCTCCGTTAGGCGAGGCTGAAGGCTCAGCATCCTACACTAGCCGGGGCCGGGGGCTCGACATCCCCCGTTAGCCGGGGCTGAAGGCTCCCCGTTAGCCGGGGCCGGGGGCTCGACATCGCCCGTCAGAGGGGCCGGGGTCGCTCCGGGGCCGCCGGTGACCCTTGGCAGCCGGGGCTCAGGGAAGCGGAGGCTGCCCGGGAAGCGAAGCAGGACCGCTCCTGGTTCCTCACGCGGGCTTAACTTTGGCGAAGCATCTTCAAACTTTTCTCTGCGACTAAACAAAGCAATAATTAAAACCGAAAGAAAAAAGCGGAGAGAGAGACACGAAGGCGCCCCGCTCACGGAGACCGCGAGGAGCGGCCGCTGCGGGGCCGTTTGGGGACAGCAGCCCCCTACCCGCTCCCCCTGTGGCCGTTACCTGGCGCTGCCCGGGGCTTGTGCGGGAGCCCCGCTTCGCAGTCTGCCATGGTCCCCGAGTCCCGTCAGAGCCGCCTCGGAGTCCGTCCCGCGTCCCCTCAGAGCCGCCTCTGCGCTGTCCCGCCGCCGCCGCCCCCGCAGTCACCGCCGTCCCCTCCGGCTCCCTCAGCGCCGCCTCAGCGCAGCCGCCGCGCGCCCGCCCCGCCCCGCCCGCGCGCTCCGGGTGTGGCCGCGCGCGCCCGGCCCCGCCGCCAGGGGGCGCCACCGCCGCTGAGGGCGTGAGGGAGCGACCATGGAGGGACCCCTGCCCGCGGCGCCCGCTCGGGAGCGGCTGAGGGGAAGCGGCCGGAGGGCGGCCAAGGGCAGCAGGCAGGGCAGGGAAGGCGGGGAAGGCAGGAGGGGAAGGCACGTAATGAGCGACCGGCCTGGCGGGCAGTCGGGGCCTGAGGTGAGTGAGCGCCGGGCATCCTCTCCTGAGGGGAGCAGCGAGCAAACTTCCAGCTGTCCCGGCCTCGTGTGTCATTTAATGTGAGGATGGAACAACTGTTCCGAGAGGTCTTATTGTTTTTCTTCCCCACACCCTCTTCCTCTCATGTGGAGAATTGGGATCTTTCATCCCTTTTGGAAGAGGTCACAGTAATGATTTCTGCTGCTTTCCTACCAGCTCCATCCACAGAGACAAAGTCTGCAGAGGCACATCATACACACACAGGCATTGCATACCAGATTGTAAAGTTCTTTAAATTTGATAGGAGTTCAAAAGTTGAATTCCATATTAGTGTGAGTTATGAGGTCTATAAGTAATTCTTGGCTATTCTTTAACCTTTATTTATCTGTGGGATGTTGTTAATTAATGGGTACGTGCAAACATGCATCTCTCACGTTACACTGATTACGGACAGAGTGCAATTACTTCTTCATAAACACATTGCAGCCTATGACCAAAAATGGTATTAGACTACTAAAATAGATTTATTTTCAGTGTTGATGTTATCCTGTGTTAAACTTTTCTTTTGAAGAGCCTGAATGGACAGCCTGAATCTTGCTGTCCATTATGTACCAGAGGAGCAAAGATTTTGGTTTGGTAGCACAATTGGTTGAGGCATGAGGTAGGAGTGGAGCTGAATGCTAAATGTAGTCATGGTTCTGGATGTTTCCAAGTGACAAGAAAAGCACTGAAGAATGATCAGCATTTCCTCCAGTGAGTGTATGACCCTTCATGAACACTCTTCCTATTGCTGCTGTGAACTCCTCCTGCCAAACTTGGGTCAGTTGATTTCAGACTGATACAGATGAGCAGTACATGAAACTAAAGACTAAATCTGTCTCAAGATTTCCAAGTGATCTTTTACAATTCCTTCTGTCTATTATCTTTACTCACATGTTTGCTATTAATACATTTATGAGTGCTGACACCTGCTATTCTCATATTAGTAATTCCTCAACCTTTTTATCCTACAATTTAATGAGTTTACCTATGCTGTGCACATAACACGTGGCTAATTTTTCACTTAGGTGAAAGGAAGGGAGAACCTTTGAGCTGTCCAAATGAGACCTCATAAATAATGATTCTATGCTCAAGTTGTCACCTGCACGCAGCTCACAAATGGCACGAGGAAGCTTACAATGCAATGTGATATTTGACCATGGGTTGTAAATATCACGATGCTATAACTGAATGAGAATCTGTGAGATTCCATGGGCTGGTTGACCTTAGGATCTTCTGTCAAATAGGCTGGTTTAGAGTGCATCAGTATCAATAAGGACGGAAGTGTGTGCTGGAAATGGGAGGGACAGGCTCTGTGGAAAGAGTAGATAAGCTGTGAGGAACCCCCATCATCCACAGCAAATTTGGCACTAGAAAAATCTGAGCTGGTGCAAATAATAAGATGATGGCTCTATGATTCTATAGGTGCTTTGAAAATTTATACAAATTGCTAATTAAAACATGTACAGAATGGGTTTACCTTGTTTCAGCAAGGAAGAGGAAGCACCTATTCATTTTCCCTCTCTAAAGTAAAAAATAAGCAATTAAGACCTTTCTCCTCCATAAGCTGGGAACCCTGGTTCAGCAATATCTCAGCAGCATGCTGTGTACTGATGTACAAATTTATGTTGGCATTTTGCTTAAAGAAGAGGAAGCTTCTCTCTAATTTTAGATGGGCCTGCATTCCATTAATTTTATTCTTTGGCTGTTTGCCAGGGAAGTTGGAAAAGCCCCTGGGTGGGGTGATCAAGGACACCACTGTCCTGTGGGGCATTGCTGCCATCTGCTGCCATCTGGGTGCTCTTTCCCAGGGCATTTCTAGGACACTGACCAGCAGCAGAGCTTCCTTTCTCCTTCCTCTTCCCTTTCCCCTTCCCCTCCCCTCCCCTCTCCTTCTTTGTTGAATAATAACATCAGAATATCTTCTGTCCTAATTTTTGGTTCAATAGCTAAAGGAAATAAAGAACTTGATTTCTGTCAGCCTAGAAGAAAAAAGTGGACTTGCAAATTGATTTATTAATCTCTAGATCTTATGAAGAGGAACATTTCATTGGATTTTGTCTTTATTATTTCCATAAGTCACTGTCATTTCAAATATGGGAGTTCTGCCAGCAGGAACTACACTACTGCTGTGTAGTGAAGCCTGGTTTATCTAACCTTCCCTTGAATTCCGGTGTGTGTGGTGGGCAGTTAATTAGAAGGAGGATTTGTGTGAGGTGGATCAGCAGCTACAGAAGGCAATGCTCTACACTCAGGATATTTATTCAGCAGTGGGATTTTGCTGTAGTGTACCAAGCTGCCGTTAGATGTCAGCAGGATATTGGGCACAGCCTCTGCTGACAGCCGTGCTTGAAGCTTGTATTGAGTGCATGGATTTTTGTCACCCCAGTGTTTTTTTTAAACATAGAGAAGTAAATTGTAGTCCCCAATGATTATGGAATAATAACAAAAGCTATTCCTGAAACCGTTGTTGATTCTTACCTTAAAAAGTTGCTGTGGAATATTCAGTTTCAGAATTATGTTTGGAGCTGGCTTATTACACTACATTTTACGTGCAACCTCAGTTTTACTCATGCGCTTCTAAACACATGAAGTGCAGTGTGCTGTGAGCTTCCCACAGGGGGTAGCCATGGCAGTTTGGTAATGGGGAGTGGTGGTGTGGTGCCTTATTTTAGTGTGCTTTTCCCAGTTTACAATACATTTTAAGCAACCCTTACAGTTGTTTTCTACTGCTGTTTGCCATTCCCAGTTTTGAAGGGTACTTTTAAGTATGTCAGGACATTACTGGATTCTCGATACATATGTGTTTTAATATTTCGTTGAATTTTTAATTCTCTGGAGAACTTTCTCACTTCCCTTATACATTTGCAGTAGGTCTGTCTCCATATATTTTTACTTTAATCTTAAAAGCGCTGCTTTGAATCAGTTTCCCCTAAAACATCTAAAAGTAATCAAACCCAGAATGCAAGCTCCACAAACATTTCCCACGCTATAACAGCCTGGATTTCATTTAGTTGCCTATTTTTATGTCATGGGACTATTTGTTTTCAGTGGAAATAGAGTATGTATATGTTGGATAATCCAAAATAAGAATGTCCTAAAATCAGGTTTCCTTAAACAGAGTATTTTCTCCCACATTAAAAGATTCATAGTTTAAAATAGTTTTGAGTCTGGGAGGTTCATTATTTTTATGTTGTTTACACTTAGAGAATAAATATGAAAGATTATTCAAAGCAAAGCTCATCCTGAGGGAATCCCGAGTTTTGGGGCTGCTGTACATGGATTTAACAAGAGAAAGCAGGGGTCACAGCAGTCTGCATTCCCATGGGGTGCTGCTGCTGGGGGCATTAAAGCTTTGAAACAAATCATTGTGCAAAATAATCTGCATAATTTATCCTGACTTAGGATACTTTCATTATTACAAATAGCAAGAAAATCTGGTCAAATTTTCAGCAAATATTTTTACTGCCAAACTATCTATGAGTATTACAAGTATTTTAGAAATCTAGAAAATTCTACACAACTGACTCCTTTGAATTCTCCCATACATCCCCTTAAGGGATATTCAAGTCCACAAATACAAATCAAAGTCAAATTGAACTGTCTTTGCTGATGGCATTTGCTTACAAAGAATATTTTTTTGAGATATTTTTTGTTTTGTGAAGTGTTTCTTACGGTTCAGCGAGGCAGAGGACTGAATTTTCAAGACTTTTAGCAGACCAAAAGCTCCTCCAGCCCTGGAGCCAGTTTGGGGGAGGAAAAAAGGTGAGAAGGGTATGTAGCAGTTGTAAATTTCCAAATTTCCCAGATCTCTCCAGCTAGCTTCGCTAAGGAGAAACCTTTCTCCTGTTTCCTATGCTGCTCATGTGCACAGAGCCTTTTCTTGTCATTTCGGGGCTTACCCAGGATCCATCTGGGCAGACAGGGCTCTTTTTGATTTTTCAATATAATGATTTCTTTACTTCTGTAGGTTTGGCAAAAGAGAAAATTTGTGTCTGACAAAGCAGAGGAAGCCTGAGGTAACACACACAAACCAAGCAAATGTGCTAGAAAAAGTCAAAGTCATCAAGGTGCCTCAAAGCACCAGTGGAATGTCACTTTGCTATTCCAGAAACCCAGGCTCAGAAGGAATCCTCCTGCATGTGTCACCGAAATTACAAGTTTGTCTCACACTTAGATAGCCTGGGGGGGTTTAGCACTTGTAGCTGCTCCATCCCTGGAATTAAGGAGCAGAGCTGCATTCCAGAACACTGGCATGCCTGAATGATTTAGTTGCAGAATAAGAGATTGTTACTGAAAAAACAAGATACTGAAGGGCTGTACATTTCACTCCGTGTATTTAATAGTTCTATACTTTAAACCAGAATAACTGTGTGAGACACTGAAAGCAGTTCAGGACAAACAATACAGCCTAAATCTGATGATAAAAGTAACAAAGCTCTGGGGACTTTGTAATAAAAATGTACTTTATTGCAAATACATTTCTGGCAGCAGTGATTAAACCGTACTGGATGCAGAAAAAGAACTAAAGGAAATGTTAAGAAAATTAAGACAAACATTTGTATTCACTTTTATTGACAACAAAATTGGCTCTGAGCTGGGGGTCAGTGGCAGTAGACTGTGAGTCATATATTTGTGTCAGAATATTCCTGAAATGGCCCAGTCCTGTGTTCATCATTTTCATGACATTATTTTTTCCATAGTCAGGGTTCCTATAGGGCTCAGATTTCTATAACAACCTTTGACAGATTTTAAGTGCCAATGGGATTTGACTGGCACTCAGAGATTTTACTGGATCATCAAACCCCATAATTTTCCCTGTTGTTCCCCTGTCCATGGCAGCTGTTGTTCTTCCCTTGTTTTTTCATAGAATCATAGAATCATTTAGGTTGGAAAAGACCTTCAAGATCATCGAGTCCAACTGTTACACAAAATGAAAGAGCTAATTGGCGTTTTTGAAAATCTAGCATTAAGTAAAGCCGAAAGTTTAAGAACAGGTTTAATAGAGAAACTGAGAGCCCCATGATGTGTTTCTATGGAAACTCCAGTTTAAGGTTTTATCTGATGGATTCTGAAAAGGGTACAATCTGCCTCTTTTTTGTGATTGGGTAGACAGAGGAGAAATACAGCAGAATCAGTGTTGCAAAGTGATCTTTGGAAAGATAGTTAATGAAGTGCTTCAGGATGAAAACTGCTGTATAAATGAAAGGTGACATTTCTGTCTTAATCACTGCCTTTAATGATGAGATTTTTAGGACAGATTGCTGGAGAGAAGCTGCAGCTCAGCAGTCAAAGTATGGTTGTAAGTTTCCATTCAGCTGCTGTTGCTGAAACATTCGTTTTACTGAGTATCTGAGCATTAACTTCTTGCTTAAAGCTGGTCATAAGTTGTAGACATTTCCTGTGCAAATCTCCGGGCATTTCCAGTCCTGACTCATCACATTTCTTGCTTCCTCATTCTCTGCTGGTAAATGTCCACCCTGCCCTGCTGAGCCACATCTCTCCAGTCCCAGAGTCCCCACGGCTCTGCCAGTGGCCTCCTGCTTTCTCTGGTTGTTGTGGAATTCCAGAGTGGTTTGGTTTGGAAGGGAACTTAAAGTCCATCAATGGACTGGACCAGGTACCTCCAAGCCAATCCCCAATCTGGGATCCACGGGCAACCTGTGCCAGGGCCTCCCCACCCTCACAGAGAAGAATTTCTTCCCAGTATTCCATTCAACCCTGCCCTCTGTCCATGGGAAGCCATTCCCCCTTGTCCTGTCCCTCGTGGCACTGCAGCACCCTTTGCACAAGCCCTGTGCCACAGGCTGTGCTAACGAGGCCAACAGTACAATTTATTCATCGTATCAGAAATGGAACATGCTGGTCAGAGATGAAAGCTGTGATTCACTGAGCCTTTATGCTATTTCTGTCTGTGCTTTTATTCACTTGATTTCACTTTCTTAATCAACACAGATCAGTTCACAGCCTTAGAATTCATTATGCACCATCTATTCATCCTCACTTTCTACCAGATCTTTCAGTAGTTCACGGCAGAGACTGATTCTCGCTTAATCAAGTTGGAGTTCAGAAGCCAGTGGCACGTTGTGCTGGCTGTGGTTAATTCCCTCACAATTCCATGGCCATACAAATGACTTCATTAGCAACATAGCATATGCTCGTGTTTAGAATTGGTTGAGATTGAGACATCTTCATCTTTGTCTTCAAATATTGACTGTTAGAGAAAATGAAATAACTAATGTATTTTTACTTGTGCTCTAATGAGTTCAGGAGCTACTTAGACTCTTTTACGCCAAGTATAGATTCAGTCCTGAATTGATGCTTTATATGGAAGAGTAATATGGAAAAAAGCTGAAATTCATTTCCAATTGAAGGAATTCTCTTTCTTTCCACCTCCTCAGGAAACTCAGAGCTACCTGCAGTTTCTTTCTTCTTGATTTGGCTCTTCATCTTTTGTTGAACTATTTCCCATGTTTGCTGCTACTTTCCTTTGGGGAAATACTGTTGCACAAGTAAAATGTGGAATATAATGTAAAGAGCACTGTTTCCAACAGCAGCTACCAGGCAACCCTAAAGTTCAGGATTTTTCATTCTGACACAAGTGTTTGATACTGGAAATGAAATATTTCTGCTTTGGCTCGTTTGATTTGTTCCTTTAAATAGATCGAGTGGAATACACCAGGTGTTTGGAGCTCTAGCACAAAATAAAAGGAGAAATTAATCAGGGTTTAGATAATTTTAAAGATAGTGAGAGTGGTTTAATGGGAGAAAAATTTACTCTCTCCATTGTACAAAACCAAACAGAAACAGGCTGGTGCCAGCAGCTGAACAATGTAAAATAATGACTGGCTTTGTCTCTGTGAGGCTCTTCAAACCAAATGACTGAAATTATCCCAATGACGTTTTCCCAGTTCAAGAGATAAAAATGAATTCATGAGTATTATACATTTCTGGCCTTCATAATTCCACTCTCGCTTCTGGCTGCATTCTCCCCAGAATTTGGGATATCAGTACAGGGTTCTGGAAAGGTAAATTGCTGGCAGAGGGTTTAATTATCACCATGCCAAGCTAGAAGAGATTTTTTTTCCTTCCTTGTAGTGTGGTTGCAGAGAACAGCAGTTGCTGCTCCAAGTGAAATCTCCAACCCCAAAGAGGTCAGCTTTATTCTGCCCATTCTGCAGGTTGTTGAAGGGGAATAGACATGGATTGCAGACATGTTCTATACATTACTGACAAGGCTCTACTAAAAAGAATCACTGATCTTAACATCAAGCTTCTCTCTGAGCAGCTCAGGCTCTCTGTCTCGTGACAAAATGACACTTCCTTAGCATCCAGCTATTCTGTGTTTATTCTGTGTATTTTGGGAATTATATCCACATTATGAATATGGTTAACTACAAGCCCTGACTAAGCTGAAGTTGCTACAGTAATTCCAAATATATCATGTGCAATATTCTACAGTAGAACAGGAGAGTTCCAAGAAACTGTTTGCCCCCCAGGGCCAGCAGTAACATTCTTTGAAAACAAAACAGAAATTATGAAACCATTATGGTCTCTGACTCTCTTTCTCACGTGGTTGACAAAATCTGGTTGGTTGAAAGGTTAGATAAATTTGATGACTCTGTTTAAATTACAAGATACGATGATAAACTTTGAAAGAGAATATTGCTATATTTAGTAAATCTCTCTAGTAAAGCACTGCTTGTAGAAGCTTTTACTCAAGCTTCCTTTAAAGCTGTCAAGACACTCTTTAGTCAGTTACTTTTATTGCTTGTCTCTATGCAGTGTTTGTTGAGCAGTTGATTATCTGATCATAGAACAGTTTCTGGTGTGCTTTGTGAAGGAAATATTTTATTTTTATTTCTACTGCTTCAGCAGGACAATTTCATATTGATGCATCTGTTTTTATTAGTCATAGCTAAAGCAGCTCGAGGGAGCCCCGCAAAGCTATATAGATCCTTTAAAAAACTTTTGTGACAGATATATTGCTTTATGACTCCCCACTGGGCTGATTTTTGCTATTTTCTGAAACTTCTTTAGTAGAAAGCCTTTTTTAGGATTATTACTGTTAATTATTTTCCTTAAAGTAATAAGATGCTATTTTCATTTACAACATGAAAGAAGTTTGGTGTATACATAAAACCTCATAATCTGACTTCAGTGCTATTTTGGTATCTGTTTTTTTGGCTGAACTAGATGAATTAGAAGCAATTATTTTGTGTTATATGCAGTGTGGATGTTCCTGAAAAGTATGTGGGTTTTTGTATAAACTCTCTTTCCTTGCATTTAGCTCAAATCAGTTTCCAAACATTGGACAGGGCCTGGTTTTGGGAAGAAATCTCTGAGGAGCACCACAAGCCAGAAGGGAATTGTGCTGTAATTTCAGTAACAGGTAAGAGTTTCCTGGCAGTCAGTATAGAGGTATGGTTAAAACATTCCAAACGGTAGCATAAAACAAACCCTGACATCCTCTGCTCCCTAAGACCCTGTGATACCTCTTTGGCCTTTGCCTTGTGTGGGTTCTGCTCATGAAGAGTTTCCCTGGGCCCAGTGAATTACCCTGCTGTGTGTCAGATGTGCCCCCGGAGCTGCTGTGAGCGAGGCTCAGACCATGAGGTGATGTGAGCTCCAGGAAATGGATGTGGTTGAGAGGGGCTGGAGAGCCCTCTGGAGCCCTCTGGGTCATCTGTGCCTCACATCCCTGGGACGGGAGATTTTACTCCAGGGATCGTTGCTCTCACTAAGCAGCTGCTGCAATGGGCCCCAGCAGTCGATGGAACTGTTCCACTGGAGCTCACAGAGTGCATTAAATCTGCAAAGTGCTGCTGAATTCTCAGGCTGGCAGTCTGTTATTACACCACACTGCATTTTGACTTTAATGTGCTTCTACCTCCAGGAATGGTGCTGTAATTAACAGTATGGTGGATGTGGTGTATGACCCTCTGAGAGCTCCGTGCTCCCAACACAAGTCCCTTAATTTGCTGATTGCTTGGTCCTTACTGATCCTCCACCTGTTTCTGTTCTGTTTTGCTGCTGTCTCCAGGGAGTGGGCAGTGGTGTGAATGTCTCTCTTCACACAGCAGGTGAAGGTGCATTTCCTTCAATGCCTGCAATTGATTTCCTAAATTACTATTTTTGCTCAATTTATGATAGACTTGAGGTCTCGTTCCTTATTAAGTTGTTGTAGAGCTCCCTGTGATGCTGGTTAGACTGGAATCAACACGGACAATGGGGAAAAACCCACTGCTTGCCTCTCCTTTCATCCATAGGACTGTCTTAATGGCTTGCAAGCTTTCTCAGCTGAAGTCATCTCACATTTGGAAGGGATTTATGTGTTTCTATTTCTTGCTGTATGGATTTGTCCTTTGACTCTTTCATGTACGTTTAAAATACAATGGAAGTGCTTGAACAGTCTGTCCACAGAGATGCCAGTTACACTGAAGTAATTAAAGTCATGCCAGTGTTTCCACTATAAAATGCATTTCTCCAAGTTTTATTACTTGGCTTCAGTAGTTTGTTCTTGTAAACAAGATGTACATTCAGACAAATTGTTTTGAAATGTGTTTTAAATGTCCCTTTGCAAATTTTTTGAGCTGTAACACAACTGGGGAGAGACCTGAGCACTTGGCGGAGTTTTTGCTTTCATAAATCACAGAGAAATGTATTATTTTTCCTAGTGAAATGGTGCAACTTGTACCTAATGAGCCTCACTGCTGGTGGGGACATTAAGCTTAGCATTTGCTTCTACTGTGATTTCGGGGAAACATAAAAATGAGAAACCATTACTGTTATGCACAGATTAAAAATTCTACCTAGGCCTAGGTAGCTATGGGGCATGACTGAATGTTTCTATTTTTTTTTCCCCCTTAATTTACAACAACAAAAAAACCTTTACAAGACTTTATGGCACTAGAGAAGTTACAAAGGCTTGAAGGAGAAAAATAATGTCAGTAGGTTAGATGTTAAAGACTATAATGCTAATGATAAATATAGCCCAATTAAAGTGAGCCACAAACTTTTCCAGCAGGTTCTATCCTGCTTTAATGGCTGGGATTTACTGCCAGCAAACTCCATCTCCTTGAGACTGATATAAATAGAGACATAAAATGTCAAGCTTGACAAGTAGCATTTCATATCAGGTGCTGTCTTGCTCATTGTGTTCTCCAGTCACTGATTGTCCTTTAATACCAAATTGTAAACCCACCTTTTCAATCAGCTTCAAGCCAAATGTTCTCTATTATAGTGTAACAACCTCTGCAGTAAAAAAGATTTTGGCTCTGCTGAGCAAAGAATTTGCCCTGTGCATAACATACCCCATCTCTGGATTTCCATGTTGATTTTAAATATTATTTGTCATTATGGAGATTTCTTCCCATTTCTATTGCTCTTGGGTGCAATCATAACTTTTTGGTAATGAGAAATAATTTTCTTGCTTGCAATTAAAAAAGAATAGAAATAAGATCTATGTCAGTGCATAGTTTAAATCTGTCTTAAAATTCTAGTGTAATTTAATGTGTGCTTACAAGAATTGGAGTTTGAAGAAGAGGGAAATTCTTCAGCCTGTGTAAATACCCATAAGAGTTTGGGATCATCAGAACTCTGTAAGGGGAAACTTCCCAGTCTTTACACTATGGAAAACATAGAGAGAAATTCCATTGAAAAAATTTAATAAATTCAAATACTTATGTGTTCAAATTATTGTACAAACCAAGAAGAGGCTGTGATCTTCTCTTGGATATTGGAAGTAAAAGGGAGAAACCCCTTAACAATAGGACAAATACGCTGTTCCTCTGGGGAGTGAGAAAATGCATAAATGAAGGGAACCCAAGGCAGGCATAATGCAATACCTGACATGGTTGAAAGGACAAAGAGAAGGTTCTAGAAGCAGGAGGTAAGAATGGAAGAGCAGAATATTTGCACTGCAGTAGGACTGGGTGACTCAGTTGCTGTGGAAGGTTTGTCAGTGGGAGTGCAGTGGAACAGAAGGTCAGGGCATGATCCAGAAACTGCAGAGTAGAGTAAGGTGAGGAAGATGCAAAACCTGGCTCTTCCAGGGGAAACACTCAACATAATTACCATCCCAATTTGTATTACATAACTTCAGAGGATGAGGTCTGCATTTAATTTATGAATGGGATACAATCTGGAAGGATTTGGATGTCTTCTTCCTTCAGTCACTCACGCTGAATATGTAAGTGTGTGCTCACAGTGCCCTGTACCCTCAGCTGAAATGACTGCTGGTTGGTAAAAATAAATTCAAGGACAAGCAGTTGTCTTCAGTTAAAAATACAAGCAAGAAAGGGGTACAGCTGTACTGGGATAGCATGTGGACTGCCATGGCCTTGATACCTTGTTCATGATGTTACAAAGCTTCGTTTTAAGAAATTACTCAAATACTCCTTTTTTTTTTTTTTTTTTTCTTGAGCTTATTCTTATATACAGGCTTTGAATGGGAACATTTCCTGAGTGCTAAATTCTATTTTGCCTTTGTATCTTCTGTCTCCATCTCTGCCATCTATCTCATAAAATGTTCATTATGTTGAGCCCAAAGTGACTGAGCTGAACTTTCATGGGATGATTTGAGCTCCACAACAAAGCCCAAGATCCAGGCACTTGCCTGAGCTCATAACTCTCAGCAAACAGTTGTAACCTCTGAGGATCTGTAGTGCTCCTCCGAGTTTGCAAAGTGCTTTGAGACTTGTGGATATAAAACATTGTGTAGATGTATTGTTTATCTGCTTTGTAAATATTGATGCTCATAACTACATTGGTATTTTTAGAATTAGGCCGTGGTGAATCAAAATGGTAATTTAGCAGTACCTGGGGCTGCAGTTTGTGCTTCCTTTGGGGTACAAGCAGAAGAGGCTCTAAAGATACTTCAACCTGATCCTGTATATTTGTTTGTTTTGTTTCATCCTTACCCTCCCTTCATCTTGGGAATTAGGACAGTGAAGTGCATTTCCATGTTTCCTGTAATTTGCCTAAAATCTACACATGATGTCAATGTTTGGAACTAATGAAATAGAGTGGTAGGAAGTTCCTCATATGATTCTGTGCTTCTTTTTATTGCCTCCTGTTCAGACAGGGTCAGCTCTGAGGTCAAATCAGGTTTCTCGAGGCTCTGTTTTGTCTGGTATTGAAATCGACCCGTTTCGGAATGCTCAGGGGACAGAGTATGGGGGAAAATGAAGATTTAAATGTGATTTATTTCTCGCTGTGGTGTTTCTGTTCCAGAAGGGATCTTCCCGAATCCCCCACAAGAGGGAGTTTCAGACTTTGCTATGGGGGAACAAAGGCGGCACCAAAATGCGCGACGAGTGCTGCCCTAACTGTTTTCTTCAGATAATCCCAGTTAAAAGGTCTTAATGCACCCATATCCATTGCCCCAAATCCCAGGCTGAGGCCGGCAGAGTTGTTCCTATCGGTGCTGTACTTCAGCTGTGGGGTCTTTCAGGAAGGGGTGTTTCCTTGTGTCTCCATGGCCCGTATTTAGGCAGACTGTTGTTACTGAATTGTGCTTGTTGTTGGTCATCTGTGCAGTGAAGGTGATGGCTCTTCCTGCTGTGCAGCTGAGGAGCCTTTGGAACACTCGTAGGTGCCATTCTGTCATCCCAGGTTTGCTCTGTAGCCACTTTCAGGGAACACAGTGTGAGAGGAAAGGCCTCTTGGGGAGAGCATTGGTGTGCAGGGCTGAGGACCCTCACCCAGCATGGGCACTGCTGAACTTTCACTCTCGAGGCAGATGCAGCCCCCAGCTGTTGGTCAGATCTGTTTTCCACCCTCTGGCCAGAGGGAATCAGTCCCGAGGCTTAGCTCAGTCAGGGGGAGACACGGGAATGAATATCAGATGGGTTTGTGGCCTTGAACTGACAAGCCAAGTAAATGATGCTGATTGATACTGAAAGGCTCAGCTGTGAGGAAGCCAGAGATGGGTTTGCTCTTCACCCTTTAACTGAAACTGTTCCCCACTTCTGGGTGCTTCCAGTGTGCTCAGGAAGGTCGGAAATGTAAGGGCAGACTTTGGAAGTTATTCTGAGCAATTGACTATGAAAACAGGGCTGTTATTTATTCTCCTGCTAAAATTATTTGTGCAGAGAGCGAGACAGGGCACAGTTGTATCATGCCAGCCACCTTTGCTAGTTCTCCACTGCAAATTAAAGTAAAAAAACCTAGAGTAACTTTAGTTTAAGTGAATTTGAAAAACCTCTCCTCAGGATGAAAATAAGGAATAAAAGCAGAAGTCTGTCTCTACAGATCTTCTCAGAAGCACCAGAACCAAAAAGGGGCCTGTATTAGTGAAAGCTAACTGCTTTTAGTCTATTGTAAGGCTGCACTCCTATGAAAAACCTTCTGGCTGAATGATACATTCACTTATGTTTAACCAGAAAATCCATTAGAGGCACAGAATAGATCTTCATTTCAGACTGGGTGAAAGGAAACCAAAGCTGAAACACCAAGAATATGTGGCAGAAGTCTAAAAAAAGCTAAGTTAAAGGAAGCAAATTAAGGAATTCAAAGAAGTATGAAATGATTCAAAGGCCAAAGGAAGGCTGTCATGAAAATAGAATATTTCTGATGACCCATACATTGTTCTGCAATCCATATTCAAATTATCAAAGTTTTGGGAACACCACCCAGTGGTTAGCTGGGACCTGTATAAGTTCTCCTGCATTCTTTTCCAGGGAGAAAATGCTGCCTTCTTGGGCACAAACGGGGAACAGCTCTTTCTAAAGGCCTTTCTCCAGTTCCTGTCTGGAATTCCTGCATCATGAAGGGGGACTTGTGTCCTTAATACCACGAGTAGGCTGCACCATTTGCTACAAGGAGTAGCTGTGAGCTCAGGAAGGTCTCTGTAATAAACACTTCCATCTTCATATGGAGACAAACATAATTACTTTCAGTTTAAGTGCCCTTCCTACTTAAACGACTCACTTCATGTTGATTTAGGAGAATGGGTCTTACATATCAAATGCAAATGATACTCAAGTGTCATCTCAATCCTTGAGATCAAAATCATATTTCTCTTGGGTGAAAATGAATGAGGTTTATTACAGGTTAACTCTCACTATTGCTGCTTTTGTATTATTATGAGGTTCTGCTCTGTGGGAAGGAATTGGATCCTCCTCTAAAGCTGTGCTCCATGTGTTCATGCAGTGGTTTGTGGGCATGATGGAAGGGTATGGCCCACCTGAAACCTTTACTTCTCTGCTTTGGTTTCATTCAACAGCACAACATCTTCTACTTTGTCCATCCTCACATTTTTTATAGAGGCAAATAACTTCCCATGTTTATTTGTAATACATCTATCAACTAAAATAAATGCTCTAACTACATTTTAGAAATTCTCATTTTAAAATATGAGGCATAAGGTCCTGTGAGTTTAGAGAAAAGCCAGCATAGATTCTGTGATAAATCAGTTTGTGAGATTTGTCTAAAACCTTCTATAACTCTGCAGTCAGTGCAACTTGACATCTTTTCTCTTTGTAAAAGAGAATGCTCAAATCCATTAGTTAATTCAAGCTGAATAAACTCTGTGGTGTGCCAAATACTATAAAAGGGAATATTGAATTGTTCCTTGGAAAGGCCCCTAGGATCTGTCATGTCCATTCAATATTTTTTTACTAAGATGCAGATATGCTCCTGTGTCTTTATGAACCATCATAATGTGAGGTTTGTTCCGTATGACCAAGTAAGAATATGAGCCTGCTGCTTGCTCAGCTGACAGCACTTGGTGAATCCAGTGATTGTGTTGTGAACTGCAAAGTCCTGAGTTCAGGTTCAGTCTGCTGGTGACACAGTTCTGTGTGTGGGTTTGGGTTTGTGACCTCCTACTGCAGCAGTTCAGAGCAATCCATTACCCTTGGAGTTATTCATGGCACTGCCACTCCAGCTCAGTCATGTGGCATTTCAGAATTTAGCCCAGCTAAAGGGCCTGGAGTGAAAGCAGATATGGGAGTGCAGGAGTGTGCCTGGGACCCTGGGGTGCTGAGAGTATGGGAGGTGTGCCTGGGATCCTGGGGTGCTGAGAGGCCTCCAGAGGTGAATATTCACATTTATCTAACTGATAAGGCCCTATCATGCTATCTGTTTGTAGAACCAATCCATCTTGGCTTGCTGCCTCTCCTTTTGCCCATATTCTGCTCAGCCTGAGTGAGGGCACAAGACAAGGAACAACAAGCAGTGGGTGTCTCTGAGGCACTGGCACATCCCTGGCCTCAGCTGTTCCACTGGGAGGGAAGAGTTGCTCTCCAGCCTATCATTGGTAAGCACAGCTGCAGAGACACTTCACAGGTATGATTTCTCCATATTTAATTTATGCTGCCTGTATTCAGATAGTGAAAGATCATCCAGGGAGACCTTTTTGCCATTGGAATAGCAATGGCTTTTCTTTCCAGCCTTCTTTGTGCTTTTGGAAACTTCATGCTATTTTCTGTGACTGTGTGCTACCTTTATATAACCCAGGTAATATTTCACAAGCATTTCTATGGACAATGGTGCTGTCAAGGACTGTGGTGCTGCTTCTCACATTATATTGCTAAGCAACATACAATGCAGCAGCATGATACTTTCTGCAGCTGGTAAAGAGTCAAGCTCCAATATTCAGAAAAATTATTCTGATCTACTTTTCTGTTGCACAAGAATCCACTCATTTCAGCACATAAAGATTTGTATAGTTAGTAACAAAATTATACAAAAGTTAGAAATTTTTGAGTTTTTTTTTTTTAAATTTCAAGAGTTAAATATATATATATTAATACTTTTTCCTAATTACCCCCAGAGAAGTTGGTCTTAGCTATTTTGAGGTTTTGTGGCTTTTGCTGACTTGCTTTTATCAAAGTACCAGGTAAGTAAAATGCTTCAACTTTGAAGCAGGTTTGTTTGCTTACCTGCTTAAAATTACAGATGCGCTGGAGTACCTCACTCAGCATGGACCAGCTTGAGGGCAGAGAGAAGATGTCAAATCTCTGTTCAGATCAACGCAGATATTTCATAACATCTACCTGAAATATAGACTAAAGTATTTGAAAAGGTGGAATCTCAGTTCTCTCATGTATTCCAAACTCCTCTGTTTAAAGCCAAGTTAATGATGAATTTGAAAAGAACTGATCACTCTGTAAATTCACATCTGACATTTCATAGTGGAGATCATTTTTGTCAGCTGATCTCATCTCTATAGAAACAGATGCATATTTTTGTTTATATTGATATTTTAAATAATTCAATAGGACCATCACTCACAATGTGAACCTCCTTTGAAGGGGTCTCTCTAAAGTATTTCAGTAGACCCTGAGAGGATATTTGTGGCATTTGGAGATTTAATGAACCCTTTCCTGTGAGTTGTTTACCAATGGCTTTCAGCAGCCATTCCACTTGTTGGCCCTGGGTAAGCAAAACTCTCATGTCATTGCTATCAAGGGCTGTTTCAGCATTTTACTCTCAGCATTAGCCACTGTGATAGGGATCAAAGGAGACTTTGTATTATTCATCCTCTGTCTTAAAGGCTTGGAGCATGAGGTCAAAATCAGAGTTATTGTCAGTAATGAAATCATGAACTGTGCAATATTGAGCAAGGCAGGATTGGCAAAACCAGCGATGTGGAACAGAAATGATTTAGGTGCTTCCAGGAGGGACTGCTGGGAACAGCTGGGCTGATGTAGTGGGAGGGAAGGATTTGGGACTATGAGAAGCTGTTTCTCAAGGAAAAGCTTGATCCCCACGGAGGTGGTCTCCCCTGGCTGGGTGTGGGATGTGTGGGTGAGGATGCTGCTCCTCCAATAGCCAGAACGGTGCCAGCACCTCTCCTTTCTGCAGGTGCCAGTGTGCCTACTGTGCTGGGACTGCCTGGGAGGGAGGCAAGGCCTGTGTCTGGGAAACTTGCTTCTTCCCCATGGATCTTTGTTTCCACATCCATTTTTTAATTCTAAAAAGAATTGCGGGGAGCTGTATACCTCTGGAGGGGTATTTAGCTCTCCAAGTGGCATATGGAAGAAAATACAGGCTTTGAGGATAATAACAGTGGGTAGAGGGTGAGGCAGAGCAACTCAGTGTGTGAGAAATGGTCTTCACTGGAACAAGAGCACAGTAAACAGATTGGCTGATAATGCTGAATACCAGGCAATTTCCTTTTAAATTAGCAGATGGGAGGGAAAGGAATATAAAAGGAAGTAAGAGAAAAAAAGAAGCTAGTGATGAATGTTGAACGGGAACAAAATGTTGCCAAGACATCACGAGAGAATGAAGAATTGATGGAGAAAGGGAAATTAAATTGGTGCTTGATATGGGAGCTCAAAGAGCTTTGAAGCCCTGGCTCCAGTGTCTGAGGAGTGCTTTATAGGATCCTGGGACAGATGTGTTTTACTGACATGCCCCTTGTGGCTGCAGAATTGGACATGGGGAGGGTTTTGTGCTGATGATAAAAACCTGCAGCAAAAGAGAAGCCCAAGAGGGGATCTCATAGTCTGTGCAGCCTGAAAGGCATTTCTGAGCATCAGGCAAAGCCAGTTTCATCTGACACTAAAATTATTCTATCAAGTGATGGGAACTGATTATAGAAATTTGTTGTATCTCCTTGTCAGAATAAGAAGGCAAATGAGGACACAGCTAAATCAGATAAAGGTAGGCTGCCAAAAAGGAGAGGGGGAAAAAGTACTTTTTAATTCTTCCAACCATTCTAATAATTTCAGTTAGAAAAAAGCTGGAAGATTGGAGAGTCTGGGGATGCTAATATTGCCCAGGGAGAGGTGGACACACACATCTGAACAGTCAACAGCATCTACAGCTGAGTCTAAAACAGTTACACACTGCAGCAAGTCAGACTTGATAGAGAAAGTAAGTTAATGAAAAGATGAAGAAGCTGTATGCACCGTACTGGAGTTTCTGAAGGAGATGAGATATACAGGAAGATCAGTTATAAAACCCAGCATGTTCCAGCAGGAAATGGGGTCTGGAATGAGTGGGTAAAGTAAAGCAGAGACAGAATGACTGAACGTGGAAATCCAACTGTATCAATCACCTGCATACACAGAGAGAGGAACTTGTATATTTAATTTGGGTTTAAGTAGGCTAAAATGTTTTTCTTTAATTTCTTTTCTCTGTAGCTGTATTGCCTAAAATGCTGTAAGTAAATGTTAATTCGATATGACCTGTATCTGTGCTAAGAAGTATTTCAGGGTAAATGGGAGAAGCATGAGGGCTGACCTGTGGTGGAAGGATGATTCAGGAGGATGGGATTCCTGAATAACTTGTTCTGGATTCCCAAAATACCTGTAGGAAAGACAAAAGATAAGCCTCACTTATGGACTAATTGGAGAAGTGTCATAGGAGTCAGGAAAGGAAGTGTAGGGTAGGTGACTGATTAGTCAGGATTTTTTGTTCATCAGCGTAATGAATAGCAGGTCTGAAACTCCCAAGGATGCCAAGATGAGCATTTCTTTTCTGTCTTTTCACCTTATGTTTCCTCTTCCTGTTGATTTCAGTGAAGTTTCACATTTTCTAGCCAAGGCTGAAATGAGATTTGCTGGAAGTACTTCACACCCACACCAATATCTCAACAATTCTATGGAAACTGGGTTAAAACTGGTTTCTCTGTCAGGTATTTCGATCTGTTTCTGAGGGCTTGGCTCAGGCAGAGCTAATTGAGTAAGAACAGAGACTGTGTTCTCATACTTTTATTCTGCCTAAAGCAAGGGAGAATATTGAAAAAGTGAATGTGAAACCAGAAGTTACTGGACAACAAAAAGGAAGACTGACAGTAATATCCCAAAAAGAGACATTATAAGCTTTTTTTTTTTTTTTTTACCAGAAACAGATTAGAAACCCTAAGAAAGAATAAGCCATCATTTATCTTGGGTTTCACTTTCCAAGTGACAGCAACAAACAAAAGTTAGCTCCAAACCTTTTTGCTATGGGAGTTTCACATAATGCAGGAGCCCATATGGAGTAATTTAGCCTCAAAAAGCCAGTGAAATGAAGAGGCTGCTTGATCTGCAGGAACAACCATTTGCTGAATCTCTAAACTGAAAGGGAGAGAAGGAGAGAAGGACAAGAAATAATAAATGAAGGAAAAGAAGGAGCAGGCTCTGAGCAGACAAACTGACAGCCTTTGAGGGCTCACTCTATGTTTCAATGCAGCAGCTTTGTTTACATGCCTAAGCACTATCTGGAATTTTTTCTTCTAAGTTCCATGTATTTCTGGAGAGAACTTGCAAATGGAAAGGAGTCCAGCATTTCTATACTGTAACTATGGATGTGTGGGAATAATCTACTGCTCTGTGGACATTGAGATTTCAGAAGATCTGGATGTCAGTTTTCCACCACATTTACACTGAGTATGACACTGGTCATACCTGGAAGAGGGAAGAAAAGATGATATTCAATATACAAAAATATTTATAAATGCTTCACCAAGGCTGCTTTTCCAGCAGACACTGTTAAGGATTTAGCAGTTTGTTTGGATTATATTTCTTTTAGCCTGGACCTTACAGAAACATCAGGTGGAATTTCTGTCCATGTTTCAAGAGTCTGCATGTGATTTTCCCCATGCTGCTGTGCAGTAAGATCCCTTCAGAGCTCCATTCACTATGAATTTAGCTTGGTGCAAGAAAGAAGGATAAGTAAATTTCAATGTAGTCTACACTTGTAAGATACTGACCCAACATTTGGGTATCCTCAGGATCCTGGTTAAGTATCCAGATGTTTATATGGGTATTTCCCTGAATTGCACTTTCTCTGGGTACTTTCATCACAGTTTTTATTAATGATACATTGATTTATTAATGATACTCCTGTTGATGTTGTATCTCCCTTCCACAACATGGCAGAGAAGAGAAATGCACTCTCCAAGGCTGTGCATCCGCTGAGGCAACACACACTGATCCCTGGGCATCCGGAACGTGAGCAAAGCTTTGCAGAGTTTTTCAAAAGAGCTGAGAAAACAGCAAATGCTCCTTGTTCCTGTTTCTAGGAGACAACTGCAGGAACATAGTGAGGAATCTGTAGAGTCAGCCCAGATGGAATCTTAGCAGACAGCTTGGTAAATTGGGCACAGAACTCTGGGTGTTGCAGACCTTTTGTTATTTCTGCCCAGGAGTCAATTTAGTTTTATTTTCCTCCATTAAATTTCCAGTAGGGTTTTACTAAAGAAGCCCAAAGACACTTTCCGCAGTCTGAAGTTTACAGTAGGAGGTGATATTATATTCTAGTGACCCTGAAAGGATGTCTGGATGTTATTATCAATTTTTGGGGTCTTTAAAATATTGACTACATTTTATTGTTGGCATTTTTCACAGTAGAGTATTTAATGTGTGCTCCTTTCATAGCAGTACTTGTATTTTCTATAATTACTATGGACTGTAATTCTGAAGCATTTTGTTGTTTTCTTTTCTTTAGAACTTTGTTTGTTAATGATTACAAGATTTAGTAGTTTGTGGCAGAGATTTAAATAGAGATAAAAGGCTCAGTCTGTTCAGCAAAAGGCTTCTGAAGGCAAAGGGGGTTCAGGAAGTGCTGTATTTTGGGCACAGAACTGCTCTTCCACCAGAGAACATTCTGATACACCAAACTCCTAATGGTTCACAGCACAGAAAGCACTGAGGGAAGGTGTGACAGGAGCCAGTCCTTGCACTGATATCCTGGGGAATGTCTTTCACATTGGCTCTTTCTCCAACACTGATCTTGCAGCTTTTCACACTCTATTTAATCATTACACTTTTTTTTGCACATGTTTTTTCTCTGTGGTGGAGCTTTGCTGAGTTCTGGATGAAAAGTTGCCACCTCAGATGTGTGATTAGAGCATCACCTTCTTCTGAAAATTAAGATAAAAGCCTGCTGACTTAATAGCAGGAGTGTTTGCACAGATAGAATCTTCATAGCTGGGGCTGCTCTGCAACTGAAGATCCCAGTAATATTTGACTTGTCTAAATGAAATGGTTAAACCAGGAAGATTCTCTTGGGGAGATTCTTCCCCCCAGTATGAAGTAACCAAGGCTGCATCATTTCCATTTGTGCCTGTGACATATTCAGGCACATTTCTAAGAGCTGTAGTTCAGCTCAAGCAGAAAAGCAGCACAAAAGGGCTTTGGCATGAACTTTTGGAGTCGGATGATCCCTACACTTGCTGTCCAGGGCAAGATAAGCTGCATCTCAATGGGAACAGCCCCAGCCATGAGCAGTGACTTTGAAAATGTGCCAGGTAAAGCCAAAGAAACTGAAGCTGGTTACTGGGTATAAATTGTTATTCAGCCCTCACAAAAGAGGAGGCTTTGACAACACCCCCGGTAACCTTGGCAAAGGGTTTTGTTAAGCAGGTCTGTGCCTCGCTGGCTTTTCAACCCGCAGGCATTGACTGCTCCCTCCTACATGGGAATTTGTGTTCTGGGAAGGGCTGGGTGGTGGCAGCAGCTGGGGCATCACGCTGGGCCTTTGCTCCGCTCCCAACAGCCGCCTCCAGCCGCCGCCAAGGAGAGGAGCCTGCTCTGGTCCCAGGGAAATGCAGCTGAAACTGCCCTCACTTCTCCCTGCAGAGAGCCAGCCCCAATGGCTCTGAGGTGTTCTTGTTGAATCACACAGTCCTGGAGTCATTGAGAGTGGAAAAGACCTTTCACTTCAACAAGTCCAGCTTGGGTTTCTCCCACAGTGTGACACCACTGAGGATAATGAGTTAGCTGCTGGATGAATGGAATATTATTTTGAAGGATGGAGTGTTGTTCTCACAATGTCTTTTGGCTGCACTTATTCATAAATATTTCTACTTACTTTTTTCTATAGATCTTTAGGCACCTGGTAGAACAGAAAACAGGCCTTTTATAGACTGCTGGCTGTGTTCTATTGCTGTTATACATGAAGTGGGGAAACCTGGTCCAAACAGACCTACAAAAGAAACCCTTTGCCCTGAAATAAATCCAAGACCAGTTATATCACCACATTCACGCTGCAAACTTAGACTGTATTGCTTAATCTGGAAATAAACAATTACTTCATGATAAAGATTCAGTGCTGATCTGTGTGGCTGATAAAAGAGAGATGAGGTGATTTGCCCCAAGCTTTACAGCAAACCAGAAGCAAGGGTCATCTTTCTTGTTTACAATTTCATGTTTTGGTGTAAAATAAATGCCAATGTGAGTGATGATTCCATCTGTTAGGAAAAGACATAGGAGTTAGGAAGTAGCAGCTCCCAATTCCTCCAGTGTAAAGTCTGACATATTGAACACGACTGGAGCTTGGGACATAAAAGATGCTGAAGCAAACATGATGCAGCCATTAGGCAATTAGATAGAGGTTCTTTTTCTGTCTCCAAACCATCTACTGAGGGGAATGCAGAGATGCTGTGATTAGACATCAACAGAAGACATTTAATTTCCATTTCCATCCAACAATTTCTAAATTCCTTCCTTGAAGAGTCAGCTTTCCAAAACTCTCCATTTTGTGATCCACTTAACCTCATGGGTATTGCAGAGAACATGCTCGCTGGACTTCTCTTTCCATGCTCATTAGTTCAGTGTGCTTGGCTCATTTCCTAGGATTTGGTCTAGCACAGCCTCTGACCATCCAGCCATTTGTCTGAAAATCATTCCCCTCTTCCCTTCTGCAGTTTTCCTTTCAGTGCCTGAGCAATTAAAATCCCGAGTGATCAAAGCCCTGGTCTTCCAACTGTCTCTTGTTTTTCACAATCATGGCATGAGCTCCCTTGCCTCACTGCATGAGCTGAGCTCAAACAAAGAAGGTATGACAATTGCTCAATTGTTAGGAATTGTGAAGAGTCTTAGCCAAAATATTGACATCATTCTGACTTACACATTAAGAATTAATTTTTGCTAGGTCTGTAACTAGAGATTAGCAAATCATTTGGATGTCATTAAAACCAAATTGATTGTCACAAAAAATCATTGGGGTCTAAATAACTATTGCTTTTCCCTTTCCTATCTTGATTTCTTGATCCTAGCTATTCTGTAGCATTCCTGGATTATTACTGACTCTCCACAAGGAAAGATTTCACAGGTGTTTATTCTTTTCTGGCTCTAAATTGTCTGTGTTACGTATATGCAGCATCTCTTTCATGGCAGAATACAAATTGTTTCTCTGTTTATAATTTGTCTTGACTCAGATGTTCCTTGCAGAACTATGGGTTCCTTTATGTCGACAGTCCTGATTCTCCAGGCATTTTTAGTCCCTTGTGATCAAGGAGTCAGTGAGTCACAGGCTGTGTTTGTATATTCCCACATCCTGAGGTACAGAGCAGGCCTGCTTAGGCCTCCTCACCCCAAAGGGTCTCCAAATCCCTTCCATAGCCATTTCTGACAGCCTGGAGGGCTGCAATGTGTTGCTCAGAAGTTAAGACACCTTTTTCCATCAGCCACTGACTGATCCTGGCCCGTGGACATGACCCAGAGCAGGTGGAGCACTGATGACAGGCTGTGCCATGTGCCTGCAGTCACCGAGTAGGTGTTTTTGTGGGGAAGGTGGAAAGAGGGAGGTTTTTTTGTTTTGTCAGCGAGTGGGAGAAGTATTGAAGTTGTAAAGAACATCGGGAGCGTAGGGTGCGAGGGGGGAGAATAGAGGGTTTGCAGCACTGTAATTTCCCCCAGGGCAGAGATCTCAGAACAGTATTTAACAGGAGCTATAGACTGTGCAATACTTAAAACAAATAGATGGAAATGAGTCTTTCTTCTATTAATATGGCCTAGCCCTCAGGAACAGTGCTAAAATGGGTTTGCAAGGCACAATTACCGCAGAGTCCTGTCAGGCTGCTGTTAATTCCTCCAGGCAGAGCTCCGTGTTTTGCTGCCTTCAGCCAGCCATTCATTTGTCCGCCCACAGCCCGGAGCCCCCGGCGGCAGCGGGCAGCTCCAGAGCCGCTTCCCTGGCCCTGGGGAGGGGGAGCTGCTGGGGCAGGAGTGTTACCCAGGCCCGAAATAGCAGCCCCTGCCTGCCTCGGTGCTCTGGTACCAGCCACGGCAACCCCAAAATGCACCCAGGCTGCTCTAGGTGTTTAGAGCGATTCTTGCCTTGGATTCTGTGAAAAGCGTTCTTTTGAAACAAGGTATGTTTTAATACCTTAGCTGGAGTGTGGAGGAAAGAGTTTGAATTGTGGTTTCAAGGTGAAATTGATCCTGAAAGCTAGATTCGAAGAATTATTTCAGGATTGTTGTAACAGCAATATGAATTCACCTTTCGGAGGCACAGCTTGGTTTAGAGTTGCACTTTGATATATTTTTCTGTTATTTTGTGGATGTGTCTTCAGAGAAAATGAAATTTTTATTCTTCAGCCAGGTGGTGGAGTCTTCTTCCTCAGCCCTTGCACTGTATCATTTATCCAAGAAGTTCAAAGCATGTAGAGCTGGGAGGTTTCAGCTCCCTTCCTGTGAGATAAGATAAATTTCAATGTCACTATCACAGAAGATTGAGGCACAGGGAGCAGTTGTGAATTACGAGAGGTCTCAAGGAGGTAGTGGCAGACCAAGGAGCAGAGTGAAGGTGACCTGATTTGCAGTGCTGTGATCTGGCTGTCAGCTGATACAGGCTCTGTGGAGAGACTCTGGTGTCATTTACCATCCGAGTCCAGCCAAGCTGGGGCTCGTCCTTCAGCTCCTTTGCAGGAGCTTTTCCAACACCAGCCTAGCAGCAGCCTGGCTTGGCAGAGCAGGGAAATGCAGGACAAGGTCCCCAGCCAAAGGCTGCTGCTGCAGCAAGTTCCAAGTGCCCGGCGCAGAGTCCCGGAGCTGCCTCCCAGTCAGGCACGGGCTGGGCTATTCATTCTGCAAACAGCCTCCTTCCTCTCCATGCCAGCCCGAGGGACACGGGGGAATGGCAGAGTTTATTATAAACTGAGTGAAGGAACAGACTATTGCTGGAGGAGATCCAGGGTTATAAAAGATTGGAGCGGGGAGGGGGGAGGAGGAGGGAACAGGACATAATTTGTGTTTGTGCGTGAGGGGGTGCAGACTGCTGGCTTCAGCGAGACATTCCCCAAACCCTCAGGACCTCTGCCTGGTTTTGGTGGGATTTTGTGCAGTGCATCCAGTACTGTGTCAAAGCCCACTTACTTTTTATTGTATCAATCATCCTCTTTATGCAGCACCACGACTCGGAGAACGCTTGCAGGTCCTGTTCTGAATGAGCAGCGCTCGCTGCCAGCTCAGCCTAGTTACTGCTGTAACTTAGTCTGGGGGATGGGAGAAAAAGGTTGCTGCTACTTTAAATATAATGCATTAAGAGGATGCTGGAAAAAGGCCTGCATGCTGTAATACCCAGCCATCGAGTTGGAAAAGGAGCCAGATGTAATACAAAAGAAGAAACACAGCCTCTTATGGATGCTGCACTAATTCATAAATCAGGTGAATCAGCTTAGGCAACTGCTGTGTTTTTATGCCTCTGCTGCATGGAGAACTGCATGTTGGATGCTTTTATTTGAAGTAATGGAACCAGATAATCCTTTGGACCAGGACAACTCCAATGGTAAGAAGTAGAAAACATAGAAGAGAGAGCGAAAAAAAGGGATAATGAGAGTGTCTGAGTTACCCATCCTGCTAAAGGCACAGGGGTAGGCATGTGTTTGTATGTCTTCTGCATGGATAAGTGGAACTGAATGTGGGAATGTGCTTCACAAGAGCTTAGAAATCCCTCTGTTTACAGGCTCTGGAGACAAACATGTAGTAGACTGATACATTGAGATATTTATTCTACTGGAAGGAGCAGGAAGCAGGCAGAATTAACCTGAGCAGTCTGTGCAGAGGGAAGAGGGACCTGTGCATTCCACCTTATTCAGTTTGGGGGGCTTTTTGCCACTAAGAAAAGAATGGAACTTTGTGCCGTATGTGCTGTCAGATGTAGCATTTGGGAACAGATTCTTTATCTGTGGAAAGCTTTCCTCCAGGCAGATGCATGAGTAATTTACTTAGGAAGATATATTTAGCCAAGGACCACATAAACTCACCCTGGAATTAAAGTCCATGGTTAAAAATGCAGCTATTCCATGGATTTATAGCATTCCACATGCTGATGTTCTGCTATCCAGTCTATTGGAAAGCACACAAAAAAGCATAAATTGAGGGGAAAAGTTGTTTGCAAGTCTTATTTCTCTGTTAGTAGAGAGAATTGGCTGCATTGAGGATAACAAAGTATTCATGTTTATGAAAACAATTTCAGATGGTGATTTTTGGAATAAATTGATTCTCAACTGTTTAATATGCATTTGGTATATTCTGAATACAGCTTGAAATCCACTAAATATTCCACTTCCTACATAAATATTGTTCAGGAAGTAGTTATGGATTTCCCACAGCATATTCTCTGCTGATAAACAGAGCTTCAAGTCTGACTCAACTGCAGTGTTAATATCACAGAGACCTAAAACTGTGTGGAAAGAATGTGGTTAAGGGAATGAAGTAACATTTAAACTATGTGAACAGTTGACTGGGCAGATATAAGTGGGCAGCACTGCTTTACTTGGGGCTCTATGCCCTGCTGAAATCAAACTTAATCAAGGACAGATTTCAGTGGTGTTTCAGATGATAATATTTGCATGAAAATATTAACAGGGGAATCTCATACTTCTTATTTCTCTTTTCCACTCTATTTCATATGTAGTTATATTAATTCCTCTCAAGAAGAACAGCGTCTGCCTCTCATGTCTCATACCTCCTCTTAGACCACAGAGACACAGAATTAAATCTCATTTTCTTTACAGCAGGAAGTTTTAGGATTTTCAGAGAAGTGCATGCATAGTTTGAACTGATATTAACAAATATATAACCAGGTGTTCTTGCCCACCTGGCCTTTATGAGTAACAGAGAGTGTCTGGGTTCTGAGGGAAATACAAGTTTAACTTTATTTTCTCTAGTATGTTAAATTCCTAACTGAATTTAGAATGCGTAGTTTAAGATACATAATTTCTCATTCTTTTCTTGCAGACATCTAAAGTATATTCTGTCACATTGTGTAGAAACTTTGTTTTCCTACAAAATATTTGAATAAGTCAGCAAACACTGGGAAGGTTCATAAGCTGGGAAATGAGAGATAAGCAAGCACTGCTGGTACCAAGGATCTTGGAAAAAACTTCACTGTTTCCTCTTCCTAACTATGTAAATCCCCATCTTCCACTTAGTTTTGTTTAAATTACTTTGATTTAAACTATCTCATTGTAAACAAATGGCTTGAACCATTTATTGATCAGAAGGTCAATTCCTTCCCTGTGCTGCTGCTGGAGCTGCGGCACTGCAGGACTGAGGGACTCAACTGCTGTTCTGAGATCCCAGGCGTTATTTTGCATGAATTCAGTAAACAGAAAGTTCTCAGCAATCAGCCAGCAGAGTGCTGTTCAGGAAGATTTGCCCCTTGAGAGCATTCCCTTGTTCTGGAAACAGCCCCTCGGTCCCTTGGATATCCAGCAGCTCTGGACACGCTGGGAACATTTGTGTTTATCCCAGTGGGCTGTTCATGTGACAAGTCTTAATGCCCTGGGGAGTGACCATGACTTGGAACTCCTGTGCTTGCTGTAGAAGTGCCTTTTTACCTTCAAGAATGCCAAATTAAATCCCTTTTTCTGCCAGCAGAATGAAGTCCATTCTTTAATTTTCTGTCTGAGAGTCCATGTAGGTTAACCACCTACCTTAAAATTCAGCCTCAGCTCCTTCTGTGTTGCTTATTTCCAGCGCAATCAAGAGATGATTAATGACAGAAAAAGCTGTTCTGAAGAATTTGTGGCAATAATGTATTTGAGAGTTGCTTTTCTTGTCTCCTGCAGCCCTTCCATTTGCTTACTAATGTGCATGAATTCAGCTCACAGGACGTTGGTGGAATATTCAAGACTGGGAATCTGTCTCATTTCTTAGCACAGGGTTGTTGTTTTTTTTTCCTAATCAAATTAAGTTGCCAACTTTTAATGGAGATGCCTCATAGATTTATTATTGCTTGTAGTTGGAACAGGGAATCACCACTCATTTATGTGGGGGATTTAAGCTGTGTTGGTTGCCTTGACGTAACAGTCCCCGGAATAAAACCACCACCTGTGGGTGCAGTGGTTACTGGATTTTTCTCTGTGATTCTCCAGGGAGCTGCAGTGCTTGATGGCCTTGAGCACAGCCTGACAGGCATTGGAGATTTGTGCAGGGGGTTCGGTAACTTTTCTCCTGTGCATGGGATAAAGGCTCACAGAAAACCTGTAGCTCACAGGCTACAGGTTCTCATATGGATTTTAAAAATCATTAAAGCAACCCCTACGTTATTTTCTCCTTCTCCCCCACCCATTATTTTCTTTCCATTCTCTGGAATGCAGGTGTGTAGAGAAAGATTGTCATTTTCTGATGGCTCACAGCTCTGACTTTTTGAAGTGTTTTTTTTTTAAAATGTACTGGCATGGATTTACTTGATTCTTTTCACAAAAAAAAAAAAAAAAAAAAAAAAATCTTGGAAGAAACTTGCTGAAAAATGTGCTGATTCCAAAACCATAACCCTAAATTACCCATTTCAGAGGGATGACATGTCAGAGCTATGGATTTCTCTTTTGTACTATAGCCACTTGCTGCTCCAAGAATAAAAGACAGCTCAGCAGCTTTCTGCAAGCTGCTGAAGATTTATAAGATGTTTTATTTGTGTGCAAACTCTTGAGTACAAAATATCTATGAATTATGTATTCTTTGTGTCCCCTAATTGCTCAGATCTCAGTTTGTACAGCTCTTGTCAACACTGGAACCACCTCTGAGTTTATTCTTTTCTGTGTCCTCACAATATTTCTTTGTGATTCGGTTGTTAATCCTTTAAGAGCTCAAGATTTTTATTAGGCTTTTTGAACAACCTTGTAGACCAGATCCCAACTACTGGTTTTAGTGGAATCATACTCCCTACACAATAGGTGTGAATCACAGATGCAGATTTTTTGCCACAAAGAAATAAAATTAAACCATTGTGCTTCAATAACACAATAATTACAGCATATTTTTTTCAGTCTCTGAAGTACACATTGAACCAAGTGAATTACTTGGATGACAGCCAAGGTTGAACTTTGTCTGCTGTTGGTAATTGAGATTCTTCAGGCACTGTTTGAGGGCAGTAATGACATCCTGGCCTCAATGACACCTTGGTGTGCATTAAAAATCACAACTGGTAGAGAGGAAAACAGAAACAAGGGCTGGGAACGCAGAATTTTTGGTAGGTCATGTGTGGTAGCAGAGTTGAGTGAGAAAGCTCCAAGGAAATGGGGGATCAAGGATACAGCAGATTACTGGATAATGATTTGTTGATGCTTTCTGCAATTTCCAGGTTGGAAACTGAGCTGGGGACAACCATTGCATGCAGTGGTTTCCTCTCTGTCCCTGCTGAAATCAGTAGAAGAGGGCAGAGCCAGTCAATAAATGAGCATCCCACTGAATTATGGGCATTTAATAAGGGACAACCATCCCAATGGAATCCTGAAGGAATATTCAACGAATGAAACATAACCATCCAGACTTGGAGGTGCTGGACACAGTCACAGTCATCTCTTGGTTCTTTGGAGCTAAAGAAAAGGGTGTTTTCATAGGCAAATTCAAAGCCTCTTTTATATTCCTCCTAAAAGAGAGGAACTTCAGAGCATTGTGAGGGAACCTCCCAGATCAATCTCATCCACACAGCATTGCCACTCAGAACTTTCTGCATCAGCCATAGCTGGAAGGGGAATTCAGCATAACTGGATGGAAAGGAAGAGTGCACAGGCAAGGGATTTCCTGGGAGCAGAGATGAGGAGTTCAAGCATACATTTGATGTATCAAGGTGTTTATAGGTGAGGAGCTTTTAAATTAATGAGACTCCGGTAGCAGCTGTCAGGAGCTGGAGGAGCCCAGAAGGAAGTGACCCTTATTAATGAGATCTGAGCCCCTCATTTTGACCCAGTGGGGTTTCTGAGCCCTTCAGCCAAGAATTGTTGGGATGCCATGGATGTAACTCAGCTGTTGGCCAGGAGCCTCCTCTTCTGGTGCTGCCCAGAGAGATGGGTGTGTGCTGATGCCTCCCACCCCTGGCTGACAAACCCACCCTACAGCTGGATGTACAGAATAGAGAGCTGCTTACCCTGAGCCGATGTTCCTTATGGTGTCTGACTGGGACATTTGCCTGGGAGCTTCCTCAGGGTGTACACGGGGTTATCCCAGCACTTTGAGCACTATGGGGATCATGTTTGGATTTTGATGTGCTTCCTCTCTGAGTATCTCCAAGGAAGCAGCACATGGAAAAGCTGTAATTGCTGAGTATTCCTCCTGCTGGTAGAGGCTCAGAGGCCCAGCAGATGCCTTGCTCAGTGAGTCAGTTGTCAAAATGATTTTGGCTGCTATGGAGCTTAGTGCAGGGATCAGAAAATACCTGCCAAAATGAGGCTTCAGAAAATGTTTATTTTCCTAGCAGATCTAGATATGGTTCTAGTTTTGTTTTACACCTTCTAACACTTCTCTAGCTGTAGCTGGAGGTTGGTGGGCAGCTGTGGCAGATGTTATAACTCGAGCCCTTGTTCTTTGTGCTGGAGCTGCTTGTGTGGGTTTGTTTGCTTAGCATTGGGTGGGCAGGGCTTGGCTGATGGAGCAAAACGATGCCTCTGGATGTGGGTCCTGCTCTGAATCCTAGGCAGAAACCCTAATACTTGATGTTTTGAAAATAAGATAGTAAAATGCAAATAGTGTTCTCTTATTTGGTCCAGAATGAAGGAAAAGAAAAAAAGACAAAATAATAACAGTAAAAGTTAGTCCAGAGTTCACAAAATTTTATTGTCTTTCCGACTGGCCCTCTGTTTGCAGAAGTGCTGTTAGAGCCATTCTCCTGGCAGGGAGAATATCCCTGAAGAGTTTTTCACAGTCCATGTGTCAGACAGGAATGCAAAGGATCAATTTACAGCCAGAGACAAAGATCTGAAAATGTCCGGGGGGATCTGGGGGAGTGTTTCTCACCCCAAATAGTTTCAGTGATTTAAGTGATCCCACTTGCCCGACTGCAGCCTGTGTCCAGCTTTGCTGCGTTCAGCAGCAGTAAAAACAGAGTCTGTGGCTGCAGCAGAGCTGGGGCAGGAGCATCAAGCACAGCAAAACCTCCTCGCAATCACTTCTGCTACAGAGCTAGAGAGAATTCCAGCACATTGTGGAAAGCTCAAGAGTGTGCCATGGTATTCCAGGGAGAACCCGGGTGCTGTGCGTGTTTCCATGAGTAACTTGCTTTGTTTAGCAGATCATCCTTTATTATTGGGTTGCAGCTGTCAGAAAAAACAGGCTGAGGAGTTGTATTTAGAAATGCCCTCTGGATGGGATGGTTTGGAAGCTGCACAGAACAGTTGGAAGCACTTTCCAGTTCACTTTGGCCAGTTTTTGGATAATGGTTCTGCTTTCCCTGAAAGTTGGTAGTCATTTTTATTTTATATATTCTTGGAGATATTTGTTTTATTGGCATTTAAAGTTTCCTGGTAAACTTCAGGCAAAACTAGAGGATGTATTAATCTATTTCATGTAATTTGCAACAAAGTCTGCAAAATCAGGCCTTAATCTTAGAAATACACATTAATGTATTCAGCAGGAGACAGCACCAGGGGTTTGTCTGAGGAAGAGCACACACACAGTTCATCCTTTGTTTTGACTCTTACAAATGTTTGTTGTTTTTAAAACTGAAAAAAAAAGAGAAGGTTTAATTGTTGTGACTTTTAACCTAAGATGAAGCTGATCACACAAATTCAAGGCACAGAAAAAGTAATCAGCGTTTAGGATTTAGGGGAAAAAAGCAGGTGCATTCAAGTTGAAGCCAGTGCTCAGCACACTGAGAGCTGCTGACCCTCCTGCCTGTGCCTCTGCCGAGGAGAGAGGCAGGTTTTATTTTCCCTGCTTATTCATTTTCTGAGTCATTCATCTTGTGCTATAGCTATTGAAAACTGTAACAGAGTCTGGGAAGCACTTGGCTTTTGAGTGCTGCCTCCTGATTGGACTGGGGAATGCTGCTGTTCGGGAATAATGTGTGAATACCATCTGCTCCGAGGAGCCGGGAGCCTCCGTGGATTCTGCAGGAGAGGCACCTTTAAAAGCCAGGACTCCAGGCAAGGGGAGCGTGCCTGCCTTCCCTCTTTCTTATCCAAACTTCTAGTTGTCACTGGATTGCCTTTCTGTTTCCCTGTGGAACTTTCTTCTGCTTTGCCCGAGGGCTGAGTTGCTTCTCCTGTGGGTTTTTGGGGGTGTTTTTCCTTTATTTTTTTCCTTGTGTGGGATTTCTTCTGGGGTTCAGCATGCACACCAAGCCGGGAAACGAATCAGGGAGTTTTGCAGCTGTTTATTGCAACACAAGAGTTAACGTGGAATGTCTCAGTTGCTTTGAGAAACTACTTCCAAAAATTTGATCTGCTCGTAAAAAGGTAAGCAGGGAAAGACTTTGGAATTTCGGGACTGACTTTTTACTTGCAGTGGGGGTTTGTTTTGTTAAGAATGAATGTGTCTCATTTGCAATGTACAGTTGCCTTCTAGCAGTGCCTGGGATCAAAGACTGGGGTTTGTCTCCGAATTTCTTTAATGAGCAGAGTTGGAACAGATTGTCTCCTTTGTGTTGAAATTGTTTTACAATAGGTCTTAACCCAAACTTTCTGCAGTGTGAGTGTAATTGTAATTCAGAACAGCAGCTTTATTTTGGGTTTGTATCTTTATGCAGAGAACTCTCAGGTCTCATTTTCCTGCTTATGGAATCTCTTTTTCTGTTATCTCAGACCAAGCACAGTTTGTTTCCAGCAGTCTGTACTTCCACTTGCAGAGGACAAGATGTAGTTTGTGAGCTTGTTAAATCCTGCCCAGTAATGACCTGCAGAGAGAACTGGGGCCATTCCTTCACCTCAGGACAGCAGGCCTGATGCCACAGCCTGGGGCCATCACTCTCTCCCTGTTAGCACATCCTGAACTCTTGCATGTGACTTCTAAAATATGGGTATAAATTTTCTTTTCTGCAGGTTGCATTCCAGTTAGACTCTCCTATCTGCACAAGGCAAAGTTAGCAAGTTAGCAAAGGGAGGGCAAGAAATATTAAAGGTTTGTAAAATCCTGTCCCTCCTTCCAGTGAGCCAGATTATTCATTTTACTGTGATCTGTTCAAGGGAGAAATCTGCAAAAAATAGTTCTAAGACTTTGCTGAAGACTCACTGTAATTAATTTTTGACAAATACCTGATTTTTACCTTCTTTTGTGTTGGTATGTTAATGGTAACTGCAGCAAGTGTGTGAGTTGTATGTACTGATATGTGCTGCAAGGCAAATGTTAGTAGCTGTAATTGAGGGAACAGAAGATTTATGTAACTGATCTGACCTAAACTTTTCATATTCAATCAACTTCAGGTAAACAAGAGAAGGTCCTGCTCTTAGTGTGCTTCCATACACCCAGGCCTGTGGAGCAAATGTTCTGGAGTACAGCAAAGAGCTGTTGCATTGACAGTGAGGCATCTTTTCACTTAGTCATTTTCCTGGCCCACCGCCAGATCATCAACAGCAACTTCTTTAATGAAAAAAAAACTTACTTTGCTGAAGCCTAAATCAGGAAAATTATGGCAAGTCACAGAAGGAATTAGGAGTTGGGCTTTGATGACCTTGGGGGTCTCTTCCAGCTGATTCTGTGAAGGAATGCCTGGATCACACCAAGCTGCAGCACCAGGACAGCTGGAGGGCACAGTGCTTGCTGGGGACATGGGATATGTGGGTTAAGCTCTCACAGTGCCATGTGTGCCACTCGTTTTCTGAATGCTCAAAAACCTTTGAAAGGTCTTGTGTGCATCAGTCCAAGTGGAGTTTTCCAGTAATATCACATTTTGGGGACAGAAAAGCTATTTGTTATTAATTGATAACCACAACAACAGCAACAACCATAATAAATGCTCACTTAGGTCTTTTTTGCTGTAATTATATTGTCAGTTGTAGATTTCCCAGCCTGTCATTGGGCCAGACGTGATGGTTATAAAGAGGAATGAAATCCTGACCTCTGAACTCCAGAGGATCTGTTCCATTCCAGACCTGGCTCCAGAAGCTTTCTCAGCCACTGTCAGGAGTGACCAGTTGAATATGGGATGTGGAATCAGAGCTCTGTAGTTCCGTGGGATGTCCATATGCATGCTCAGATCAAACACCAGCTGGTTGGAAAAGTGTGTTTATTTTTTGCTTTTCATACTTCATCCAACAGCAGTTCCTTGGTTCACTGGTGTGACTGTGACAGATATTCTTGTAAGGGCAGAGTTTCCTGGTTATAACCCTTCTGCAGAGGGTTCCTGCTGGATCCCTTCCAAACCCTTCCACAAATTAGTACTGGTCAATATTTCCTTTTAATGGGATCCTGTGTAGCTGCAAAGCACTTTTCGTGTGCCTGTGGCTGATGTGCTGCTCTGATCATCAGCACTGCAATGCTCCAGTGTTTTGCCCTCTCTAATCCAGATAACTTCATGCCAGTTTAAATGTGCTGCTTTTACCCTCTTCTTCTAAAGGGGAGCTGAGTTAGAAATGCCTTGTCCAGGGTCACACACAGGGAGTTTTTCTCATGGTATTGCAGTGGCACAGGATCTCCTGTGTTCTCCATTAGTCTTTTGCCATTCTTCTTGCTCCACAGTCTTCCTCCTTTCCCATTTCCCTTTCTGTGCTCTTCTTCCCAATTATAAATTGCTGAAGGACATTTGTCATTTTGCTGTGGGAGCACAATCCACCTGGCATGTCTTTTGGAGTCTGGAAAATCTCAGCACAGGTTTTTCAGCAAACCAGGATTTTTGTTTCCTTGAAGATGAAGAATTCTCATTTTCACTGCAAGAAAATACTTTATTTTGCTAAAGTGGCAATTCTGGCAATACAACATCATTGTATATTTACATCCTAATCTCAGAAATCCACACAGATTCCTTTCCTCTTCTCCTCCACCACAGCTCTCTTGTCTGAGTTAGTTGCCAGACTTTCCCTGGGAGTTCAGTCTCACTTAATTCACAAAGAATGTGGCTCCTTCTGCCATACTCAGTGCCTGGTGTCTAAATCAGGACATTTCTAGTGAACTTCAGCTTAAGATAAGTCTGACCTACCTAGAATTGAGGTTTCCAGTCTGCAGACATGACCCAGAGTGATGAGGCTCTACCATTACCATGAAATTCTCTGCCTGTATCTGCACTAGCCTTTCCTTTTATGTAATCTAATAGTCCTTTGCCAAGGAGTAAAATGTAATAAGAACTATTTTTGTGATCTTGGGAGTATTTTTGCTGGCTCTGAGCTCCTTGGAATAGATGCCGCCTCCTGTTATGATGTCATCGCTCCTGGTGCTTGCCAGTAGACTATCACCATGTTAAAAATCAAGATAAGAAAATCAAGATAAAAAATTGGTATTTTGCCTCAATGTAGGTCAGATGAAGCACAGAAACCAATGCTTTAACAGAAGAGAAGCATTGATGGGGAGAGAAGGACTTCAGAAAAACTGGGACAATCCAGTGGTAAGCACAGGAGACCAGAGAATTCCTGGTTCCTGGCTCAGACCAGAGAAACCATTTTGCAGAGCAGCTGTGGAAGTGAAAATCAGAAAAAGGAGGGTTTATTTAGAATTTCCTCGTGGAAATTTTGGGAGTCCTTCTTTCTCTCAAGGAATTTCACCCCACATCTTCTCTTTTGTCACAGGAAACGCTGCCAACAACCTGTCCCGGGTTAGATCCCTGACCCAGAATGTAATACTGGGAACAGTACAGAGTGACTGGATAAGACTTATTTGGACTCCAATAAATCTTGGAAATTTAGTCCTAAAAAATGTCGCCAGAACTTCATGGCAATTTTGTGAGGGGCTTTTGGACGCTCAAACCCTGGTTTCCTACTCCCTTGTTCTGAGATTGTAATTTTTAATTTAGAAGCAGAGAACTGAAGGCAAAGAATAGTGTCAGTTGGGATGAGTCTTATACTAAACTTCCTTCTGCAGCCCCTGTGTAACAGAGCTGAAATTAAATGGCTTAAGGACAGTGTGGAAGAACTAAAACTCTGGAGTGAAGTCAAGGTTTGAGAATTGGTATCTTATTTTAGTATTTTTGGTCAAAAAGGTACAAAAGGCCTTTTGAGATGGCTGTTGTTTTACGTGCCTTTGGAAAGTGCTGCCTGACTTCTTGATCTCAGGCATTTGAGCCATCTATGAGCAACGTGGTGAATTTTTTTAAGCTCTGTTGTGAAAATATTGGTGCTTTGTCAGTAAATCAGTTCAGTTCTGGTGCTTACTATCATTTTCCTTGCAAATGGATCCCACATCATGAAATGTTCTTGAATATTTTAAGCTAATTATATATGTACATATTTTGGTGTTGGATAGAGATTAAATATAAATTAAAAACCAACACAGAAACATATTCCCCAATGGATTGTAAGAAACTTTCTCCTACTATAAAAATCTTGTATCCCAGTAGATGTACCATGGATATTTTGAAAGTGCTGTAATGTTTAAGGGTTAGGGTCCATCTCTTACAGATGCTTTGGATGTGTTCCCTGGAGGCCAAGCCAAGGAACATCGTGTCCTGTCCTTTTGTCTGTCCTGATTTCTAATGAATCAATCCCTGGTTTTCCTCCAGTGAATGGGCAGATATGCACCTTAAGAGAAAAGATACTCATTTCTCTGTCCCTGATCTTCCATGTTTCAGGGAGCATTGAAAATTTCCAACCCTTCCCTCGTTGTTTCTTCTTTTACCACTTGAAAATGTTCTTGGGAGATTTTATCTTGCTCTGTGGATTGCTGGGTGCATTAGCACAGCTTCTGCTTGCCAGAGCTCTCACTAAGTAGAACTGGTTTCAATAAATCATTGTAGCTTTGGAAAGTCTGGAGTTCCAGTCATGGCAGCTCAGAAGAGGGAGGGAGAAACAGGAATACAAGAGCTTTTCCAGCTGGGGAAAGAGCAAAGGTAATTCTCCACAGAGGAGTCTGAACAGAGAGGTCTCTGATGGAAGGTTGTGGGTATCGTTCTCTTACAGGCTGGATTAATATTTCATCCAGAGAGACGGAACAAAGTCTTGTTCTGGTTGAAAGTGGAGAAGTGAGTGATTCAGCTTATTTTGTCAGGCATCTCCCTGCCTGTACAGCATTTTTCTAGCTATGGAGAAAGAGTGCTCTGTCTGGAGTGCCAGTTGGAGATCCCGGAGCTATTGCTTGGCCTTTGTCTCAGGTTGGTGCAGCTGATCCCTGCCTTGCTTTCCTGAGCAGTAAAATTCCCACCCCAGATTTAAATCTCCCTTTGTCAGTGATTCAGGCTCATACACAGCACCTCTGTTTCATTCAGATCCAAACTGCTTCAGGTAACCTGTGTCTGTCAAGGTTTGAAGTAGTGATCTTCTTATTTTAATAAATCCTGCAGGACACAGGCTTTAACTCCCCTTTGCTATTCCTGTTCCCTGTCCAGGGTAAGCTTGGAAATCATTTGAGTTTTGGTTTGTTTTTTTTTTTTTTTTCTTTTAATTGCTACTTGCTCTCATAAGCCATACGATGCTTTTGATAAGAGTCATCAAATTTTACTGCTATCACTATAATCTCAGTGCTGTTAACCATCTGTATCTCTCCCCATGTTCTGTAGAAACTGAAGAGAAAACAAATACATAGTTAATTTTAGCACATCACTCCTCTTAATGGATTTTGTGTCCCAAGTAGCAGCACTGTTTAGTGTGTCGACAAATAACCTCATGGAAACAAGGAAGAATCCACACACAAGGACATTCCTCAATGGTTTAAAGCCCTTAGGTCTGTGTTACAGGGGTCAGGAGTGGCCTGCAAAGGGTTTGAGTCACACAAAAGTCTGGACACTTTGAGTTATAACATCCATAAATTGTAGCTTTTGTTTGGGGATTTTAATTCCATGGAATCTGAACTTGAGACATCATCAAAGGAAGTCAGATGAAGAGTCACCTGTGTCTGTACCTGGTGATGAGCTGTGAAAGGGGAAGAAGAACAGAGCAGGGAAAGGGGAAGAATCTGAGTTGAGTAAAGAGAAACCTGGGCAAAAGGTGTGGAGAAGTTGTGCAGCATGGATACAAGCCTGGGATACAGACCTGGGATACTTCCCTTTGATCCTAGAAAAGGCAAAGGCAGAGGCAGCTGGAGAAGAGCAGTGGCCCAGCTAACAGGGCAGCCCATGCCCACAGCCCAATCCTGTCTTTAGGGAGCCATTTATCCTCCTCACTTCTCAGCATCCAGCACTATGGAAGGGCTGCCAGATGTCACACCTAATACAGGATTTCCTGTACTTCACCTCAAATCCTGGGATATGTTTAAAAACACGTGCAGTATTACCTTTCTTGTGCCTGAGCTGAAAGATGGGAATCACTTCACAGCCAGTGACCTCCCAGGCTGTGCTTTCCTGCCTTCCTCGGCTGCTCAGGAGCCAGAGGAGGCCCGTGTTGTTGGACAGGTGGAAATGCAGCTCTGCAGTCAGACACCTGCCAGCTCTCCATGACCAGGGAACACTCCTGATCCTGGCCAGGACCCTCCCTCAGGAGTGGCAGTCCCTCTGCTCTTACATCCCAGCACTTACAGGAAGAACCGCACACACTACGAAGGTCATTCTACTGCTGATTACCTTCAAGGAGCACCAACTGCTCAGCAGGTGCAGTCTCACCTGAATAATGTACAGGAATTTGCCATTAATTGAAATATACATTAGAGATAGGCTGAAGTTAAATATTTTTTTAAATTACCCCCACCCCACCAAAGGACATGAAAAGAAAACTGTATCTCACTGTGTTGTTCAACTTTTTATGTAATGAAAATCACAAAGGAAAAGGTTTATTTTTAAGATAATGGTAAAATACAACAGAGGGACTGAGTCACAGATAGGAAGGACTGTCTTGAGAGCAAAATTACCATTTCATTTAGGCTTCACTGGAGTGGCCAGGATTGGTGTTTAAGATTACATAGATGTCCACCAAAACCTTCCAGTATTATATTTAATCATTGTGGAGACACAGAAGGGGTCCCACAATAAAAATGATATCTTTTAAATTTCCTGGTCATAGTGTTTTAACCTTTATATCACCGACAGCCAAGATTCAAACAGAAATGTGCACTGAAACTCTGTAATTTTATATATTCCCAGTTTTTTTCTTTATAGGAATCCATTTAAAATTACACAAGAAACCTCTCTTCATCTTCTGAGTGTTTCACTGATTAGCATAATTTATAGCCAGTTTTGTGAATAAGGTGATTGTACCCAGGTGATTGCAAAAAGGTCTGTGGATCTCAGCTTTATAAATATTATTCTGAATCTAACTTTGTTAAAGTAATTGATGTAACATGAGTGAGTGCTGTGCAGAGCTCTTCAAGTGCAGAGACCACACACTGTGTAATCTCTGGAGCCAGTCCTCATCGTGCCTTTGCTTTTCTTAGCAACAAAATTAACTCCATCACTATAAAATTTAGCCAATACTTTACCTCTGCAGTCAGAATCTTCTCACATGAGATTCAGCCCACGCTCTAAATCCTGCCTTCGTTATGTGTCACTCTGCCTCAGAGAATGGGAAAAGTGACTTTGCAGTCGTTCAGCAGAAGCAGAGATGTTCTTACATGCAGGTAATGTAATGGTGATGCAGGGGAGCCCTGGGAGGTCCATGAAGTACCTTCCACACTGTCTCTGACAATTAGAAAACCTCCAAGGCCTCTCCTTTGGAGGGTCCATCCCCAGCTGGGTGGTCCAGAAAGGGAGGAAGAGTTTTGTCTCTGCAGGCAAAGCTGGACTCAAGGTCAGCCTTGAGAGGAGGTGCCCAAGGCTGAGCAGGGACTTTGTCACGGACAGCGAGGCCCCAGGCTGTGCTCAGCCTTGTGCTGGGCTCCAAAATGAACTCTGCAGAGCCCGTTCTGGGCTCCTTGTGCAGCTGTTTGGCTGCTCAGGCTTCTTGTGCTGCTTGAATCCTTTCTCCCATGTTCTCTTCCTCCATGAGCACAGTGCAGCCAGAAGGGCTGGATGGGTGCCCAAGAGCTTTTAAAAGCTCTGGTTAGGAACTGGTGGGAACCTTGTGTTTGTGTTGCTCTAAAAAAGTTTTATGGCTTTTTCCTGGTCCTGCTCGTGACAAGGTTGCTTTGAGGGAGGAGGATGCAGGTCACCCACTGCCAGAGCCCCATGACAGCGTGTGGGGGTGACACAAAGGGGACAGGAGCTAAAATCTCCTGGAAACTTTGGGTGATGTTTTATCTTTAAGCAAATTCCTGGAAAACATCTGAGATGAAAACAGGCACAGCTCTAAACCTGCATGTTCTATAACGATGAGATTCTGGGAGAAGCTGGAATCCTTCTTACTGGAGAGCAGGGAAATAAAGATTCCCAGCTGTTAATAATAACAAACCAAGGATTCTTCTTGTTCAAGCTGGAGCAGAATCGCCTGAAAGTCTCTGGAGAATTTCAGTCCAGCACTAGACGTTTGAAAGATTTGGATCCTGGTCTAAAATATTTCCATAGCTTGAGAGAATTTCCAAAACTGAGCTATTTTTTCTCATAATCCAGCCAGAGAAATGAAATTTGTGGTGCAGCCTGCCATCAGTTTAAGTATTTTGAGAGGAGTATGGTGACTGGAGAGTCTGCTGTGTGTGTAGGGCTTGAGCATCCACATGGGAATGGAGGAGTCCTGGAACAAAACCTCGTGTGGTGCAGCTGGCTTTGAAGAAATAACTAGCATTGGGTTTGAGGTTCCTTTATGGGAGAAAAAAGAAAAGGAAAAAGAATGCAAAAGCCAGCATGGTTCAGTGTCTGGGCACATTTTCAAGGCCTCTTTTATTTTGAGTAATTAATTCTGTGTTTTATTAGTAATGAAAGCAGGGGCTATTTTGTGCAAGGCTGGAGCAGTTCAGGGTGACTCGGCAGGAAGTTAAACTGATGTAGCATTACTTTTGCAATTTATCACCTGCCTGTAGTGCTTACTCAGGGTATAATACAAGTTTATCATTGTTCAGAGCAATTATATTCTAAATTCACTTAATAAATACCCCTCAAACCAGATAACTTTAAATAACTGATTATTTTATAAGTAACTGGGAAAATCTCTAGCATGGCATCTCTTCTTTGAGGCAGCCTAAATGCAAGCTGGCTTTTTGGTGGTGTGTTTCAAATTAAGTGATTTCATTACATAAATGTATGTATTTGAGCATGAGTGTGGTGTATCCAAGTGCTTGCAGCCTTCTTACACATCTGTAATGATTCCAATAATTCCAAACTAGAGAGTTTTTTTTTATTTGGTGGACCAAGAATCAGTTCTATTTTGTCTTTCGTTAAGGGAACTTGAAATACTGGATAGTGTAAATGTACAGCTTCAAAACTGGTCATAATTATTGGTAGGACTGGTAGACATGGCAGCTGAACGCAGACCAACCACAGACCCTCCAAAGCTTTTCTTTCCTGACTCTTTTTTCTGCTTCTCCAGGTGTGGAAGGGCCTGGGAGCTGCGGGGTCCCTGCAGCAGCCCCGATGCAGACCCAGCTCTAATTGATTATCCCAACCCAGCTTTGAGGGTCCCACAGTCCCTGGCCAGGCCCTGCTGAGTTACTGCACAGCTTTAGGCAGCAGAGTTTTACTGACTGCAGCAAATAAATTTGCTGTGCTTTATGGAGCACGGAGAAGCTTGTTTTCTGAATTTTAATTGTCTCAATAAATCGTGTTAAGTTTGTGTTCTATTATACTGCAGGAAATTAATGTGAGAGGTTCAAATCTGGACATTATTGGGAAGGTGTGGTCCACAGGACTGCTAGAAAAAGAATTTTCAAATCTGGGTGAGCGATAATGAGGGTGATAAAGACTGTAGAGATCTGGAGTGCAGCTTCCCAGGAATCCCCATTCAGTCTGGGTTTATCCACAGGGGTTCTCTTGTCCCACTGGGGACTAAGTGATGGTGATTTTCAGCTTGTGCTTCACAGAGGAGAGGAAACATTTGTAATGGGGCTCAGATAGCTCAGGCACAGGGAATGTCAGAGGGGCATTCGTGTCAGACTGTAGTTCTGGACAATGATGAGGGATGAACTTCTGCTCTGGAGACAGGCTGACAGGGTTGGGGCTCTTCAGCCTGGAGAACAGGCTCCAGGGAGATCTCAGAGACTCTGCCAGTACCTAAAGGGGCTCCAGGAGATCTGGAGAAAACTGTTTTGATGCTGAAAATTGAGAGTTTGGTGTTAATGAGTACAACCATGAAGATTAGCAGATTTTACTCCCAGCCCCCTCTTGTCACTGCTCTAGGGGAGGAATATTGGGTCTTTTCACCAAGGGATGATTTTGCCCTTTGGGATGGGAAGGGAGCTGCTCTTGTCCTGGCACTGGAACAGCATCCAGATCTTTATTTGCAGGATTAGAATGTTTTCAAAAAGATAGGGCAGGTTGAAAGCTCTCCATTGCTCTATCTCCCAACGTTCTGCTGGAGAGCTGGGATGATTGATGAGCATTTCTCGTTGCAATTACAGATGAGCAACAGCAACCCACAAATCATGGCACGCTGGGTAGGAGTTCCTGAGCCGCTCTCTGTAGTCTGGCCAGCAAATCATTAAATCAAGCGAGGATGAGCAAGGGGCTGCTGGATGTTCTCGCCTCAGCACAGCAGCTGAGAGAGCTGAGTAAGCTGCTGTCTGCCTAAATCAATCCCCACACTGGGAATTGAAACAGTGCAGACATGAAGCCTGTCCGTGGCCACATAAAAGCCGCATTATGGCTGCGATTTAGGGGACTACGCCTAAAGCAGCTCTTTGAATCCCTAATCCTGGGAGCTCCGAGGCAAGAAAGCAGGGAGGCCATGCTCAGATGTCTAAAACTTTCCTCCTGACCCTGACTCAAAGTGGGGGACCTGGCCTGCAGTGAAGCCAATCCATGGGGAGTTCATGCACAGTGTATGTTGTAATGGGATTTTACAGTACAGATCCTAGCACATGTATTTAATATCTGACAATTCAGATAGCTTGGCTGGCAAACACACTGAAAATAGCCAGATTTATATAAGATCCTGTGAATTCCTGACCTAGATATTCCTTGGAAGAGAGAATTCAAGAGCAGGAGTGACACATGAACCAAGTATGGTAGACTGGACTTCTCACTTCTGACCCATTTCCCTTATTTCTTCTGAGAAGTAAGAATCTTAAAAAACACATAATTGGGTTAATGAAATGATTTAAGACAATCAGCTCACTCTTAAAGTTGTTCCAAGTTCAGTCTTTATACAGTTTACCTTATGCTTGGGATACAGAATAATGAAAAATCTAAACAAACAGAGCACTAAGCCTCAATCCTACATGTAAATCTGTGCACATGTGCTGCAAACAAGATAGCACCCATGGACAGATTTGTTTGTGTTGCCTTGTGAGCCAAATGCTGTGGTTTTGCTTCTTTTAATTATTCAGTCCTGAAAGAATTTACTGTGAAATCCCACCAGGCAGAGATAAAGACTGGAAACCTTGTAATCTACAATTGTACAGGAGGGTCAGTTTATGGCCTGAATGTGCTGGAGAATTTAGATGTGGAGAGAATCTTTCATAGTGAACTGGCATGAAAACCTATATTATTTCAGAGCTTTGCAGCATATAAATTGTGTTTACGATGAAGCTAAAGCTTGGAAAAACCAAATTGGTAGATCTAATCCAGATTTGCTATTCTGATGAATTTTTTCCTTCTCAAGTGAATTCAGGTTGTCAGATTAATTCAGTCCCAACATGACAAGGGCAAGACAAATTAATTAGCTTAAGCTCCGTGAGTTGTGAGGTTTTTGTCTGTGTGCTTTGTGTGAGGGTGTGTGGGTGATTGACCATGGCAGGGGAAAGAGGGGTCCTTCAGCTTCACCCCAACACCCAGCCAGGTGAGAACACTGTCAGTGAAAAGTTTGAATTCTCCTACAGTTTGGAACTGAAGGACACATTTCTAGTGCATTTCCAATACTAAACTATTCTCCTGAGACTGCTCAAGAGTCACAAATAATGTGATTACAAAAAATAAATTAAAATGTTTAGTTGTAGAGGAAAAAATGGCCAGGTCAGGTCTCATAAAAACAAGCAGCCAACTTTTAAAAAATATTGGGTTCCACAGTACCTGGAACTCTTACATGTCATAATCTTGTTAAGATAATTACAGTAAATGGCTTTTCTGCAAGGGAATCCCCTGATACTCTTCCCTGGGAGATTAAATCTCTGCTGCTGTTCTAGACGGATTCTGCGGCTGAGTGAAAGTGTCTCCTACCTCCTTTAAAAATATCAACAACCAAAGAGAAGACAACACTTAATTCCTTTTTACAAAAGGAAAAGAGAGTCATGTCTTGGGAAGAAGGGAAATCAAATAAAAAATTTAATGCTAGAGAAGAAAGGCAAGAAATGCAGTTGCCATGGAAACCAGAGCATAAGTAGAAACTTTCCAGCAAAGAGCAGAAACTAAAAATGAAAAAGCAGAGTGGTGAGGCTTGGCAGATAGCCAGGAGCTTCCTCCACCTCGTCTCCCATGCTCCTGGTGGGATGTTCTTCGTCATCCTTCCACAGGCTGGAGGTGCTCTGGGCATTTGGAGAGCAAAGCTGGGCCCGTGGGTCAGAGCACTTCTCAGGGGACAGTGAGTGACAGCATTGCTTGGGGTCAGGCAGCTGGACCAAAATCCTCTGTGAGCTGCAGCTTGGGGCCTCTTCCATGGGCAAGGGGAAAATTCACTGGGAATGGCCACCATGTCACAGTGGGCTTGAGAGGGAGGAGAGGCTGCTTCACCTGATGGTCACAAATCACCAGGCAAGTCCATGATTCTTCTTGTGTCCAAAGCAAGGTCTGGGAGTGCACTGCAGCAATAATTCCTGTCCTTCAATACTTCTCTGATCCCTTCTTCATAGGGAAAAGATTCCCTAAAGTCTGCTCCAAGTGCTGCTGTGCCTCAGACTGGCTGGACACCGTACCTCAGCTCTCTGATCTCAGCTCCCACCTGGGAGTCACATTCCTTGTCAGAGTTCTGCCCTGGGCACAGGATGTGTTCCATAGTGGTTGTTGGCTGCATCCCACTGTTTCTGAAGGTGTATTCCAGACATTCAGTTTTGTCCAGGGCTCTGGGATCATTTGATGCTGGCACGTTTAGCTCACTTGTATGCAGTTAAGTAATGCAGTCATTGGATTAGCAAATATTAAATCCACATATGCTTTTTAGTATGACATGGAAAAAAGCAGGTTGGGAAAGCTGGGCAGGTTCCCAGGCAGGGCTGTAAAACCTTTGTGATGGCCAGGAAGTGATTTGGGTGAAAGCTTGGGAGCGTACCCAGGCCTGTGCGCTGTTACAGATGGAAGCAATGAAACCTGGGCTGTTGAGATTTCCTTCAGTCATATTCTTGGAATTAAGCATGGGTGTAAGACTTTTGCTAATTTGCCTTCAGATTGGTCAGCATCTTATATAATAGACTCCTTTTTTTTAAGAACAGAACAGAAAATGCAGTCTAAAAAACTCATTTGACCTCTTTGTATGTGAAATCTGGACAAACTTACCTGGGATACAACAGCACAAGTTAGGAACTGTTCCTCAGCGTGTGACTAGAAATAAAACCTACACATGTTTAACTCTGCTGCATTGCCTTTACTTTTGGACTTTACTCCTCAGCTGACTTGTCATGGTCCCACACAGACTATTCCTCATTTAATTATTGTTTCAAAACACAAGGATTTGTGGTTTGTTGGAGTTTTTTAGGTTGGAAGTAATGAAACTTGGAGTAACAAACTTCACTAAAAAGGGTATTATTTTTTTTAATGTTCTTTAGCGTTTGGGCAGGGAAAACCAGCAGTGAACATGTTTCCTGAGCTCCGTAGAAAGGGATTTTTAGGAGGAAGCCCGCTCTTAGGAGAGAGCGCTAACCCTGGCCTGGGGATGTGGCAGCGATCCCAGGCGGAGCCGCCTGCGGGCGGCAGCAGAGGCGTGCGGAGCTCAGATCGCTGCCTGCTCCGGGACAGGGACAGCCCTGCCTGGGGACAGCGGTACCTGGGGACAGCCCTGCCTGGGGACAGCCCTGCCTGGGAACAGCCCTGCCTGGGAACAGCCCTGCCTGGGGACAGCGGTACCTGGGGACAGCCCTGCCTGGGGACAGCGGTACCTGGGGACAGCGGTACCTGGGGACAGCCCTGCCTGGGGACAGCGGTACCTGGGGACAGCCCTGCCTGGGAACAGCCCTGCCTGGGGACAGCGGTACCTGGGGACAGCGGTACCTGGGGACAGCGGTACCTGGGGACAGCCCTGCCTGGGAACAGCCCTGCCTGGGGACAGCCCTGCCTGGGGACAGCCCTGCCTGGGGACAGCGGTACCTGGGGACGGCCCTGCCTGGGGACAGCCCTGCCTGGGGACAGCCCAGGCAGGTGCTGAAATGAGGAAACCTCAGAGCCAGCGCTGGTCACAGCAAAGTTTGCACCTTGGGCACTTCCCAGGTGCTGCGTTGAGATGGAATTCCCTGTGAGCAGCTGGATTTGCAGCAGGGTTGTGTCCAGAACAGAGCAGGTTTCCTTAGGCTCTAAAGTGCTGACACAGCATTGGTGTTTCTGCCGTTTTCAGCTGGAAAAGCTCTCTCCCTTCTCCCGGGTTCCTCTGTGCTCAGTGTGTATAACAAATGTTTTTCCAAGACTGCTGACATTGTCTTGTTTTTTATGGTTTAAATTGAAACTATCTCATTTCTGTTGCAATAGTCAAAGCAGCAATGGACTCTGAGGGCTTGTTTGTGACCTAGGAATGCTCAGAAAAGTCAAACCAAATTGCAGAGGTGCACAGTGCATGTGTGCAAAGCACAGCCTGGCCACAGCTGGGAAAAGCTGCACAATACCACTTATTATCTGGGTTTATACCCAGCTCAGTGTTATGGAAGGAAGTTTATGAGTGACTTGACCCAAACAAAAAGAACACTCCATTTGCTGCCAAGATGACATTCCAGGCTGCTCCTGAGTGAAACAAGACACCTTCCATGTAGGATTGCCACTTACTGTGAAGGTAACCATGGGCTACTTCCTGAAATTGCAAAGAATGAGCATTTTGGGAAATTCCAATTCCTGGTGTGTGTTTTCAGCACTGCTAAGTGTTTTATCACCTCCGGTGTGTCCCTGCTTGCCAGGCTGTCTTGTTTGGAGTAGATCTGGAGGAAATTTGTCGCCCTGCCCTGATGAGTTCTGTTAGGAGCAAAAGTGTCTTTGTATAATGAGCTCAACAGGAGCCTCCAAAGTCCCCTCAATAACAGGAATCTGCAGTCTCTTATGTTGCCCTGACACAGTAAGTGTGGCATTCCTGGTCCCTGTGAGACTATGAAGAAGGCAGAATGTGACCTTTTCCAAGGCTGATTCCTGCAAAGACAAATACCACATCTGTAAACATTCCCTGCCCTGCTCAGGATCTCAGGGAAGTTACATTTTAGCCCTGACCAGCACGAATCCCCTCTTACTGGTGAGCCTTCACCCTCACATGGTGTAAAGCCTGCAAGCTCAGCCTGGGCTCCAGCCTGCCAGGGCACTTCATTTTGGATCCACGCTTCCCAAACTGTGGTGATGGTGGGATAATCTGTTCCAAAGGTTGTCAAAGCTCAGGGTTTCAGAAACAGCAAGAGGTATTTGTCAGCTAATGCTCAGACCTGAGAGGTCCTGCTGTCAGAATATTGATCTTAAATTCCTCCAGCATCTCTTCTGTTGGGAGTTGGACCTGTATTTCAGAGTGCAAAATGTGCTTTTATCAGATTGTTCCCTGATCTCCCCCCTACACCTTCCATTAGCAGTTCTGTGTACACGAGTCTCCCTTGTCATCCTGTCAACCCTCATGGTCTTTAAATAGTCTGTAGGCTCTGGGTGGTGATCACCACATTGTTCCCCCTCCCTCTGCAAGCTGCTCGTGGAAAAGAGGACAAGAATTACTCTCCCATACATTGCTTGTTCGTAGTCCAATTTTAAAATCATCTCCTGCTCATCCCATTTGCCAAGTCCATCAAACCAATATCCTGCCCAGCTCCCTGCCCTGCCCAGCTCTCAGTGAGCAGCTTAGATCCCGAGTTACCCTTGGAATTCTAGAAGGATCCTACCTCGTCCCTGCTGGCAGCAAACCCAGACACAGCAGTATCGCTGCTGAAATGGGCTGCACATTGGGAGATCCCTGTTCCTACTAAATTGTTTGGTTGCTATTTTTTCTCCTCGAGGGGAATTCCATTCATCCCCTTTCAGAAGATCCTGTTAAACTCAGCCAATCCTGAACTCCCAACAAATGTCCTTTAATAGTTTCAGATTTCAGCACGGAGGCCTCTGACTGTGTGTTCCTTTAATATGTTCATGACTCCCCTGAGAGAGCTAAGCCAGGAATAACCAACACTTTCTTAAGCCAGGCGTCCTGCTTTAAGGTTGTGTTTCTTTTCCTGCCATGTATTCCCTTGCTCATCTCCACAGCTTCCACTTCCTCGTGCTTTGCATTGCCCATTCTCAACTCAGGTGTTCTCAGGTGTCTGAGAGGGGAGTGCTGCATCCTCTGCTTTCAATTTTGCTGGCTGAAGGAGCATAAAGGACTCTTAACATTCTCTGCAGTCGCCTCTCAGCTTGGCATACTGATCATTTCAATAATAAAGTGTTTCCTTTCATTCTCCAACAGTCAGGCCCCTGCCAGAGCCATAATTGTTCACAGATGACTCATTTTGGCTGCATGATCAAAACCAGGGAAAAGTGCTGTTTGCACAGTCTTTGAAACGTACAAGATGGGAAAAGATGTTCACGCTTGATATTTGTACCATATGTGCTTTCTAAATTTTATTATAGAACCTTTACATTTCAAAAGAGATTCTAGTCTTGTCCTGGGGATGATTTAGAAAGGAAAAGATAAGTAGAGTTTTGAGTTAGGCCAAGATTAGCAAAGACTGACTGTGTAGTTTGAGCTGTGAGGCTGCATCCTGCTGCGGCCGGTGGGAGCTGCGCAGTGCAGAGGGGCCATTGCTGCCCCGAGATAAATAGATCTAGATCCATATAGGAATTTCTGTGCATTGTTTAGGGGCTGCACACTTGGTCGTGTTTTATATCAAAGTCCCACTGAACTCCTCATTCTTTATAGAATTTGTTTTGAAATCCTGCACTCGGAGTTCCAGCAGGTGTTTGCATTTTCTTCCCTGATGAAAAGCCAAGGAAATGCCTGCACAGTGCATGTGATGCCCCATCCCCAGTGCTGGGAGTGCTCTGCCCTGCCTGGTGCTGTTCTCTTTTCAGAGTTCACCTCAGATGTCCCTGTTTGGAGGGTCAGCAACCAAGTTCTGTTTTAGGGTGGAGAAGGACTTGGGAGGATGATTCCTGTGAGGCCGTTCATCAACACGCTTGAGCTGTTTCAATAAGAAGCTACTCTTTGTGTCTCCTCCCAAAAATGCTTTGAGGTCACCCAACCATCTTAGATAAAACAACAAACAGACAAACTGCCTTCTTTGCACCAGTGTGGCATTTTGACTAATGGATTGTACAAACCCTGCAAGCTCATCCAAGGCTGCTGCCACGTGCATGTCCAAGGATGTGAAGACAAGCTGCCGTTGGATGGACCTTTGCAGGGGCTCAAAGGAATTAGAGTTAGACTTGTTAATCCAGGAAAAATTAGTATATTAGAAGAATAAAGTATATAAATTCAGTAGGAAGAGGGTTTTTAGTAGCTTTTTCTTTCTAAAAATGTAAAATGGGAACATATAGACTACATACACTTGTGAGTGGAAGATCTGTATGAAAAAGTGGGAAGATAAGCAGAAGAAAAACAATTTGAGCTGATGCTGCAATAGAGGAGCATTATTGAGCACTGTGTGCCTTGCTAAATATTTTCTATTATTTTTATTTGGAGTGTCCTTTATCAGATCATCACCCAGTTCTCTGCCCAGGGCAGGGTGAGAATTCCCAACACTGGACCCTGGCTCAGGAGAGCTCAGGCACTGGAGGTGTTGGTGCCCTGAGCTTCCACACTTCAAAACATCCCAGCCCTTGCTTTGCTCTTGGAGTGTTTTTCATATTTCTGTTGTTTCAAGGAGGCTCTCCACATTTTGCAATCAGCTGCACTCAGACAATAACATCTCTCAGGGCAGCCCTCTGTTGTTGTGCCAGAAGGAAAAACGTAAATCTAAATAAACCACCCTCACAATGGTATTTAAAAACTGATTGCAGGATTTCCAGTCACTTTTGTAAAGCCCTCTTTAAAAACAATAGCTACATTCTCATTTTTCAACTTGTTAACTTCCAAAACAGAGGGTGTTTTCTGTGCTACTCTGTCATGTCAGACTGATAAGGAAGATGGCTAAAGATCATTCTTGCCAAAATATTCCTTGGATGAGTCATCTGATGCCAAAAAGCAAGTGAAACGAGCAACTATATTTGCAGTGGAGTTTGCAAATTATGTGGCAAGGAAAGGAAGAAAATAATCTGTCACATGAAAAATGAAGTTTAGATTGTGTGTATATAAATCAGTGATTTGTTATATGAGCATGAGATCATTATCAGGCATTTAAACATGAATTGGAAGTGCCTAATCTATTAATTAATCAGGAAATAAGTTTTACATAGCATGTGTAATCAAGTTAATCTTTCATTTCACTTGCCAGCAGAGATGCTGCTGTCAGTGGATGTTGTCATGAGATTAAACACCCCAAGAGCTGATTCTTGCAGAGGGAGAGCCTCAGGTCCAGATGGCATCGGGAGGGGAGAGGAGGCGGCTGCTTCCCTGGAGCCCACGGCGTTCCTGAGACTGGGAGAAGTTCTCTGTGCACACGGGAGTTCCTGGGCTCTACAACACCTGTAAAACCTTCTCTTCTCCCCACCTGGGGTTAGAACAGACTGAACTTCCACACAAGCAAGGAGAGTGATGCCCTGCAGGAGCTTTCATGGTTTCAAGGTTCATGGTTTTTTCCCTGATCTTTTAGCAAGCCACATTGGAAAGCCACTGTAACAGAACTCACGATAAATAGCCGAGCCTTCTGCTAATAATAACCCATAAATCTGGCACAGGAAGGCAGTGATGCCAGACTTTTATCAACTCCTTCCCTGCAGCAACACAACAGCAAGTTTACTGCTGAAATACAAAGTAAAAATATTTTTAGGAGTTAATTTATTTTATTGTATGAATATTTTGATCAAGGTCAATGCGGATTTTGCAGTTTATTACAGTAATTTGTTATTACATCTAATAATTAGATTCCTAACCTAGAGGTGATGTGGGTTTTGCTTATTTAAATGTGCAGATAAGAAGGTAAAGATCATCATCTGGGCTCCCTTCCCACTGAAGGTTGGACCAGGTGAGGTTTTGAGGTTCCTTTTGAGCCCCCCCAGGGTGATGGCAGAGAGCTGCCCCAGTTTTGTCTTGGAGAAGGAAATGGGAGATGCTGAGAAACCCAGCGCTGAAGTTACTCCATTAATCACTCAATGAATCACTGCTAACATTTTATTTTAGTAATAAGGAGTATTTGGGAAGAATAGTCCCACTTAAAAAAATATTTCCTGCCAGCAGCTCAGCATGGAAGATGCACACAGTTCTGGGAAGTGTTGTGCAGCTCCCAGTTATGTCTGAGGGGTTTTGTTTGATTTAGGGGTTTGTACAAGATTTTTCTTTTTATTTTGGAATTTTTGCTGTACAGTGGAGTTCTTCACACTCCTGGAATTTTCCTCCTGGTGAGAAAGGAGCAGGCTGCTCTGAGGAACACGGTGTTTGATTCTGGTAGAAGTTTCTTCTTCCATTTGCATTGGACTCCATGTGTTTAATTGCTTTGTTAGGTCTGTGGAAATTTAGCACAAATCTTTAGATGGGTTTTGACTTTGTAAATTTTATTAGCATCGTTAGCAGTCAGGTCATAAAGCAATGTACCTGAGTGTTCTGTGTCAGCAGAGCAAGTGAAGTGGTTTTGTTTTGGTCTCCCCCAGCTCGCTGATGCGAGAAGCTGATGTTCTTTAGCTCTATTGTTCGGCAGGGAAGCGGGCAGGAAATGTGCTGTGCTCTGAGGTCAGGCTCGCTGTTTCTGCCCCGTTCCCGGAGTTCACGATGAGCGCAGGAAGCGTCTCCGGGGTTCTCAGTGCCCTGCCTGGGCCAGGGAGCTTCCCCTCTGCACCCTGCCTGTTCCACACAGAGCCTGGGGATAACGCCTTTGGCCTCCTCCTTTGGCCCTTCGGAGCCAGCATGTTGTGAATTCCCACCATCAAAGAGTTGCAGAAATTCCAATGTGATCCAAAACTCAGCTTGTTGGGAATTGGAGGTGTCATTTCTCTTACTTCCTTTTTGGACAGTGATATCTGAGAAATTCTTTTATTCACATTTTAAAAATACATTATGACTCTTTCTTAAAATCTGAACATTATTTATTAGAAGCAAATAACTGACTTTCCCACTTAGTATTGGGCACATTCCTTGGATTTTTATTTTTTTTTACCTGTGTGCAAAAGAGGAAGTTTAAATGTTTTAAATACATTAAATTGAACAAGTATTTGCAGAAACAAATATGCAGAAGTGTCTGTGCTCTGGTGGACAAAAGATGCTGTAGGAAAAGAAGATGATTATGTTCAGTACTTGTTCATCTCGAGGGAGTTGTCTCAGGAGGGTGGGGAAGCTCCATTTACTCTTTGGGCAAGGATAAAGGGTGCAGGGTTCTGCCTCGCTCTGCCCCAGCCTTCCCACGTGGTGCTGAGTAAATCACTCGGGGCTTCACTTCTCCAGTCATGGAATGGGCTTGGGAGCTCCATTACTGCAGTGTGTGCAATACTCTGCATTTCCTTAGATCCTGAGTGCTGTGCACGAGTCAGCTCTTAATTGGTGGTGATGCAGATCCCAAAACAATGGGACATTGATCCTCCTTTGCATCTCCACCCTGCCATGGTGTATAATGACCATAATGACAGTAAACAACCGGCACAGTCTGCATGGAGAGATGGTGATGCTGAAAGAATTAATGTCCTGGTTTAACTTCCAGGAGACTGCCTGAACACTTATTTAATATTTCATTATTTACATGTACATTCTTCCTCTTCCTTTTTCATATGGCACCACTTTTCCTGCTCATTAATATCATTAAATATCTATACTATGTGTAATGAGTGCTTTTCATTTGCATTTGGATTTCATCCCCATATGCACAGCAAGAATAATCCATAGTGTTGTGGTAGCTGTGACACCATTCAATAAAGGGAGAGCAGTGAATTCCCTGCCTAAATTTTAAAGTAAATGCTCATTCTGAACCATTTTGTTGTAAGGCTCTCAAGAAGCTGCTACATTTTACCTCAGGTAGTAACTACTTTACCTATGTGCACTCTAAAAATAATCATCATGTGCTGTGAAAATACTAAAAAGGACTTACTTTAATGATGTGTATGGAACTTTCCTTTATAAGTCTTCAAAAACAATAAGTCACTGACGATTTTGGTGTGGGTACAGCTGAACTGAAAGTTAAGTTATCCTCACAGAAAGGAAATTACCTTCCTCCCTGCACTGCTTGTGAGCTGATGTATCCCTGGGAGCCTTGAGGCAAAAAAAGCCTGGAAATCTTCCAGGCTCAGGGTGCGCTGGGCTGGAGTCTGCGAGGAACTCGTGAGCAAAGAGTGTCTGGAGCACTGACAGAAACACTGTTTCTCTCGGCTTGGAAAAGAGATATTTTGTACAGATTTTCCCTTCCTCCTTTTCCCTCGGACTTCAGGAGTGTATGACCGTTCTTCAGGCACAGAGGGGTTGCATGTTACAGGGAAATTGGGGTTTTAATCTGATTTTTATTCAATTTCTTGATGGTCTGTCTGCAGTTCATTGGACTAATGCAAATTATAAATTAAGCTGATACCCACCACTCCTCTCTGCTGGCCGAGCAGAAACTTCCTCTTGTTTGGTTGGTTTTGGGGGGTTTTTGTTGTTTGTTAAGTTTAAATTTTGAAAACTTCAGTTCACTTCATTATGAAAGAAGACTGGGAAACTGAAATGAAATCCCTGAAGCTGCTGTCTCAGAGGCAGCCTGAATTCAGAGCCACGAATTCTGTGTGTGAACAAGTCAGGGCATCCTCAGACCTGTCCAGATCAGGGCTTTGGGGCTGACTGGACCCCACTGACAGAGCACGGAAACTTTCACCTTCAAAATAAGGAATTCAAGTTCCTTGCCATGAATTCTGAGGTTCAGGAAGGTTTAAGGGCAGGGTGACAGCAGTGGGTGACACCCAGGTCAGCTCTGGGTGCTGAGTTCTCTACTTGCAGTGCCTCAGACAGGGTGTTTTACCACAGTTTGGCATGTCTTTAATTATATTTAATTCCATTGGTTAGGTTTGTGTTTGGTGCTGGGGAGGAGGAGTTAACACCCCAAAAATTACTGCTACATTTATCTCCAATTGCTCTTCTTCCTGAAGGACCCAGCAGAGCTCCGTGCCTGAGCTCATGCAGCTGGCTTTTGCAGGGATCAGCCAGACTGGGATGTTGTTTCAGAGATGGAGATTTCATGCTGTCAGCTTTTCTCCCGAGCAGTTCATAATCCCACTTTTGTGAGTGGCATATTCCGCTCTACACAGAGCATTTGTGTCAGGGTGTGGCTTTCAAAAAGAGAAAGAATGTAGTAAAGAAAGAAGAAAATAGAGCAGTGTTGGATTAATTGGAAAGGTCCAGCCCAGTCACATCCCCCCCATGTGGGTTGTTCATTTTCCTGCCTGTTGCTCTGTAGCATCTGAAGTTAAATCCTTCAGAAATGTTAAGTGAGAGAGACAGAGCCGAGCTAGCAAAACTGGAACACAGAACACAGTTCCCAACCATTTATTTATGGTTTTATATAGGGCTGCTTCCTCTTGTCATTGTTTACAGTCCCTCATTAACTTTTCCTGCCTCATAGTCACCTGTATGAATGTTTCTGAAGGTGCCAGACTGATGAAAAGGAAAAATACTGAGTATTCCCACCTCACATTCCCTCAGAGCTTGAGGAGATTCCCCAGCACCCGCCTCTTCCACATCCCCAGAGCTTTGAGCATGAGTCACCTGGCTCCAGTTAAACAAAATCAAACCTTCCCCTTTCAGATCATCTAAATTCAGGTGAGCTCTTAAAATTATTTTATTAAACTTTTCATTTCCATCAGTGCCTTTTTTTTTGCTATTGGGAATGACAAAATGGATAGACCATTTTGATGACATTTCTAGTGATAAAAGCATAGTTGTAGAAGACTCTCTTCAGAGCTTTCATCCCAGTTATTATGATACAAAATTGCAGAGAGAAACCTGAATATTTGGGTTTCGTCTACAGCAAATCTTTATCCAAACCTCAGTATTTTCAGCCTTTCCCATCACTGTGTTCTGGATGTTTTCAGCTCCATTTGTGAATTGAATCAGCTGCACATGATGAGTCTCTGTTCATCTGGAAAACAGTTAGAGTTGTCCCTGGATTTTTATTTTTTTTATGTACCCAAATATGAAAAATAAGATTATTCTGGCTAAGAAGAAGAGAGCAGATGTGCAGTGAGTGAAGGCTTTTGCAGTGCCGGGGTGTGCTGCGGGGTGCTGAGCGCAGAGCGATGGCCCGGTGCAGCATCCCCCTCCCTGGCCAGGGAGCCTCCTCTGGCCAGCTGGGATCTGCCTCCTTGACCTGAACTTGTCGTTGCCCTCCCGAGCTCATTCCTGCACTGCCTGAAAGCTGGCGCCGAATTCCTCCCGTGTGGCCTCAAAACCAGGCATGGACTGCAGGAGAGAGAGAGACTTGGGTTTTCCTCCTGGAAGGATGACACACAGTGTGGGTTTACTTCTCGACTGGAACAGGAAAACACGGCTTGTGCAGAGTTCTGATGTTTTCTGTGGCTGCAGAAATGTGTGAAATCCTAAAATCAGGGAGGATGGTTGATGCTGGGGCAGGGACTCCTGTCCCAGTGCAGTTGCTGAATTGGAACAGTTTGTGCCTCTTGTTACTGGAGGTACAACACAGGATAACCCAGGGAAGCTTTCCAGCTCCTCCTGGAGCTCCTGCTGGGGTGGAACGGGGCTCATCCACAGCCAAGCCCCTGTCTGGTCACAGGACACCACGAAGATAAATTTGCACAGAAGTCTGGGAAGAATGACAAACCGAGGACACAGCACAGAGTTATTGTGCAGATGTTGTTTTGCAGCTCATCCCACTCGGATGAGGTTTCTCTGCTACCTGCCAGCCCGGGAGAAGCAGCAGCCACACATTAAATTCTTGGCCACCATTCTGGGTCTCTGAAATGTTTTCTATCACTCTTCCTTCAGAGTCATTTTTGTGCCAGCAAGGGAAGGAGCTTAGGTGCAAGATTCTAGACAATTCACTTCTGACCTTTTGAAACAGTAAATGTGGAGTGAATTTTTTTGTCTGTTTAATATACATATATTGTTTTATTTTCTTCCGTGGCTTAAAGTGTTAATTCTGCCCATTGAAATGTAATTTTATGGAGCAATATGAGCCGGAGGCAGAATCTTCGTTGCCATCAGGACCCAAATGGTAAATAGGCCCTTTCTCTAATTTGTGGGGTGTGCTATAACTCAGTTTGAATGTTGAAAGGAAATGGGCCTCCAGGGGAGTCTGGAGCTCTGTTCATTCAACTTCTAATTAAAGTTTTCCCCTCTCAAATTTCACTTTATTTTCCGGGGCTTTTGCTCCATGATGATTATTAACATGTGTCCCATGGCCAGGAAATTATTATCCCCTTCCCCAGCGCAGCCTTTCCCCGGTCCCTCGTGCAGCAGAGGCGCAGCCTCCTGCGGGCTCTGAGCTGCTCTGCTCGGGGAGCGGCCGGAGCCGGGACAATCCTTCCAGGACGCTTTGATGGTGCTGCTGGCTGGCGGAGAGGATCCAGTCCAGGATTTCTTCCAGCCTATGCTTCACGTTTCAGGAGCCCAGGCCAACTCTGGCTTCCTATTCCTACTCCAGCAACCTTATCTTTTTGGGGGCAGGAGTTGTTAGCACAGTTTATCTTGCTCGCTGGAGTCCTCCCTCAGCTGAGACATGCACTCCGGTGCCGCCTGCTTTTTTTTTTCCTCTCCCTCTCTCTCTTTTATGTTTTCTTCTTGTTGTTTTTCTTTTTAAATGTGTCAAGTGAAGAGTTCCTCTTCCCCCCTCTCCCTTTCCACTCCAAAGAACCACCCTCCAGTTCATTAAAACGCCGGGACTATTTTGCTCCTGTGCCAGAGGGGAGAGCGAACCTGTGGCTGCATGTGTGTGTGTGTGTAAAATAGATCCAAAAATGTCCATGAACAGCAGGAAAAGTTCTGGGAGACCGTCCTACTACTACCGACTGCTCCGGAGGTCACGACTTCAGAGACAGCGAAGCAGATCCCGCAGCCGGAACAGGCTTAGCAGGGGTAATTGCGAGCTTTTAATTGCAGCGCCGTAGGTGGGTGAGGATGAGGAGGGCCCCGAGGGGCTCTGGCTCCGCGGCCCGGGAGCGGCTCGGGCTCTGCACAAGGTCAGTGTGCGAGGGACTCGGGCCAGGCGGGGCTGCTCTCACCCCCGTGTGGTGCCACTAACCCAGGCTTTCCAACTAACCACGGCTCAGCGCCGCGCTTCGTGTCATTAAGGGATGTTCGGAGGCCAGTTGATGCTTGCAGAGCTTGAAAAGCCGCGCTTAGGAGATGGTGTCTCTCCGCAGGGATGTGTTGCTGGATTTCTTGTTCTTCATGAGCCGAGTGTCACCAGGGGGTTGAGATGACAAAGCTGAGAACAGTTTAGGGGTAGGATTTTCCAAAGAGCCTAAAAATTGTGCTCCCGAGGCAGTGCAGAAACCTGGGGACTTGAAGCCTCAAATCACTTTGCACTTTTAAAAATCCTGCTCTAAAAGGGCCTATTTGTCCTCATCAGCAGGAGGGAAGTCCACCGAGGGATGTTTCACTGAGGAATGGGCAGCCCATTCCTTCTACTGGAGGCTGCAACTGACCCAGTTGCATTTTTAAAACAAGCTATTCTGCCTTTCTCTTCTGCTGTGAAATAACTGTTTATTGGTTCTTTTCCCTGTCGGTAAAGCAGCCAAAAAGTGGGAGTATGTGAGCATTTTCCTTCTGAATTTTTTCAGAAAGGAGGGGAGAGGGTTGTGTTTGCCCTCTAGTCTGGCAGTCCTGATATATTTATCATGCTGTGAGCCTAATCAAAGCCATTAACTGAAAATAATTCCCGTTTTCTTGTTATTGTGTGAATAAAAAGCACAACCGCAACTTTACATCAGGTGTCTGTGCAAATCCAGGCTTGGACTTGTCTCACTGCAGTCAATTCTGATTTACAAATCAGATTTTAAACTCGACTCTGGCCCTGCAAGATTTAGTTCAGTGCAATGTCCTCTTTCCTCTTTTCCTGGCACTCAGGACGATTTTAAGCATTTTGAGTCATTGCTAAGAAAACAATAGGAAGCTAAATCAGTCCCTGAGCTTCAGCTTTTCCTTCAAGCAGACAGTGGTTTTCTTTGTATGATTTTTTTTTGTTGTTTTGCCTGTCAGGGTATTTGTAAACTCACAAACGTGTCCCAGTTCCCTTTCCCTCTTTATTTGTGTGCTGAGCAAAACCAAAATATTTTACTGTCATTTCAGTTGCTGTGACAAACTAAATGTGTTTAGTTTTGTTTAGGTAACCCAATGTGAACTTAATGGCATAGTTTGTCAGGAACACAAGGAATATACAGGCAGATTTGATAGAAATGGGAATCAGCCCGAAAGTTTGTAAGAAATTGGATTTGAACCAGCTGAAATCTTGTTGCTGTTGATCTTTGCTGGAGTATTTTGTGTTGTCTCTGGGATCCCTGCCTCTCAGCACTAGCAGAGCTTCTCTTATCTGTAAATCTGAAAGGGATTTGCAAAGCTGGATGAGGATTTTCTCTTTATTTTTGATCTGTTTTTGTTGTGCTGTGGTGGTGTCACACAGCCAGGCCACACAGCAGGTCAGAGGGGGCTTGGTCCAGGCTGGCCAGGGTGATGGAAGTGCTGGAATAATGCAGCAGGAATACTTGCCATAACAGTTTTGTTCCCACTGGAATAGTGATGAACTGGGGGCTGTGGAAAATGCAGAAATCAGAAGGAGGTTCTAGATTTTGGGGGGTGATGTAATGCTGAACTCAAACCCTACAAGTCTGGAGGAAGGAGGGAGTTGAGGGCCCCCTCCTCAAAGGCTGATCCTCAGCAGAGTTTGCTGTCTCTGGCTGGGATTCTCAGAGATCAGGAATCCTTAGTGGGAGGCTGCCATAAATTCAGGCACATTGAAGTTACTTCACAGGAATTGGCAATGTCTGCTTTGCCACATGTGTGTTTCCCAGACATCCTCTTGGCAGGTTTTACACTCTGCAGTCTCTGGACCATGTGCCAAGATCCCCACAGGGCTCAGGTGAGCCTGTGGCTCTGCTGGAGGAGCAGTGATACCTGGAAGTTGATCTTTTCCAAGGGTTGTCACTTCAGCAGATGCTTTTGGACAGGGAGCCTGCTGGGGATCGGGCAATCCTTACACATTTACCAGGGAGGAGGAGATCTCTGCTGGCACAGGATCCCTGTCCCTGTGTGGGACCATTCTCTGTGCTCCATCCATCCCAGATGATGAATGCCTGGTGCTGGAGCTGAGGCCAGAGTGCCCTGGAGTCTGAGGTGCTGCCTTTGCTGTGAGCCAGAGCCCTCTTCCAGCCCCCTCTGGCTGGAATTCACCAGGCTCTGAACACACAGCAGTTGTTTAAAAACATGTATTTACCTACTGCCACAGCCCACTCTCCCTCCAGTGGCAATGCCACCCACCCACACCTGCCCTTCTGACACTGCTGCTGCTGCTGGCAGCCCTTGGATGCAGGGACAGAGCTCATCCTGCCCCAGGAGCAGCAGGAAAGGTCAGGCTGTGGTTACAGTTTGCACAGCTCTGGGAGGGCTGAGACCCAGTTTGGGAAATGGATTTTGCTTCCTGAGGTACAGAGAGAGCCACTCCCTCAGGAAAGAGTGCTGTGGTGCTTTCAGCTGGGCAAAGTGAGCAGAATTTGCATTTTCTATGCAAGGATCTGAGGGAAGGAGGGAGAGCTTTGTGTTGGGACTCCAGATGGAGCCAGTCTGCTGCAGTGTGCGGAAAAATGTCCAGGACTTTGAGCTGTTGGCAGTGACAGCAGCTTGTTCAATGGTTCGTGTGATGGCATCCTCTGTTCTGGAGCTCTCTGGTCAGCCCTGGTGCCTTTAACACATTCATCACATTTCAGCGTGTTTGTCACTCTGCCCCTTTGGGAGGCCCAGGCTGGAATATGTGAACTGTGACACTGGTGAGGAGGGCAAAGCTGAGCAGGAGGGGAAGGCTGCTCGGAGGAGGCTGATGGGATCCTGCCTCAGCTCGTTCAAACTGTGGCTGCTTGAGAGTGGGTAAAGCAGACAGGCCTCACTGCACTGGTTATCTCTGCTGGAATGAGGACAGTGCCTGAAACCCCCAGCTCTGCTCTCCACAAAGAGTCAGGACATGCTGCAGGTAAACATCAGTTAGATAAAAAAACTACCTGCAGAACCTCTGGACCATCTGTTCAGCTCAGAGATGTGTGGGACTGCAGGAGGAATCATGGCAGTAATTATAATTACTCCCAGGTGACCTATCTGATGTAGTGGAAGCGATTTGGGAGGCAGAGAGGGGAGAAGGAGAATTTTCAGTGACAGCAGCACCTGCTTGTGGCTGCACTTGGGTCTGTGGCTTTCTTCAGGATCTCTCTCTGCTTCTCCTTACTCATGACACGATGAAGGAATGGGGGTCAGTGGGAAATGTTCTGAAAATTCCTTTTGCTGATAGAGGCCGCTCACGGTGCTGTGTTCACAGTCCCATCTCTGAGCCAAATGCAGCTTTGGCTTCAGGGCTTTCTTGTGTAAAACTCTGCAGGCAATCAGTTGGCATCAAAGCCCTGAGAATCTGAGAACATTGGAGTTCCTGATCTTGAAGGTTTAGCGTTCCTGATCCTCAGCCCCGGACATAAATGTCTTGCTCTGTGTTCTGTTTATCACAGATGCTTTTCAAGGTGTTTTATGAAAAGGACTTTTATTAAACAAGCTTTCTTCTTCCTTTCCTTTGATGGCTGCTGTGAAGAGAAAACTGACTGATCTTCAGCAAAACCTAGAATTTCAGTGCACCAAACACTGAGCTGGGAGGCCAAGGTCAGGCTGGGTTTTTTTCTCAGCACAGGCTATTCAAATACACATCTGTTGAAAACAGCTGGAATTTAGGCTTTCTCTCTCTGTTTGATGAAATCAAAACCTTTTAAGTGATAAAGAGAGATCAGCTTATACCCAAATAATCAATACCTTGGAGGTTCAGGCACTCACTTGGGACAGGGAAGCAGCGACTGGAAAATTGTCCCAGCATGTCCCAGAGTGACATAACAACTAAGGAGGTTTTATTATATTTAAAGCCAACTGAAATTGCACTCACCTCTCACTAATCTTTCCTAGCAGAAAATCTGTTCTGCAGCATGTTGACAAAAAATGATGTTGGACAAGGAATGCCAGGTGGAATTTCTCCCTTTCCACCTCTGCAGGTTTCATGTCCCTTTTCATTTAAGGGCTGGGAGCAGGCAAGTGAGGAGCCCAGTAACAAATATTAGCAATAGGTTTGGGTTTTGTTTTTTTTCCAAGGGTGGCGTCTTTTAAATGCCAGGAAAAGGAGACCTTCCTGCTTTGCACTTTTTAATGATCATTGCTTTGTTTTTCAAGTCTCTTTTGTGGCATTTTCTGTTTCACCACAGAAGTCTTGCAGTCTTTCATTGAAATTTTAACAGCATGGCTGACAGATGCCCATAGAAAAGATATGCAAAATGTTTAAAGCTGTGCTGTTTATAGGAAATATTCACTGGCAGCTGTGCTATTTTTAGCACCAGTGCTCCAGCTGAGACTTTGCTGTGTTTGTTCAATGCTTCATTGTCTAGTAAAAATGGAGAATAAATTTAATGACTCGGGAAGTGGTGCATGATGGAGGAATTCTGGAATTGTTTTGATATTAAACAATGCTTAAATCTCAGAATCCCTTTAATAAGCAAAAATTTAGAGTGAATTTATTGCAGGCAAATTTATTGGACTGACCCTTCAGCAGGAGCAAGGTGGCAGCAGTGCCTCGACTCCCTTTGCTCCTACAGCAAACCCTGACCTGCCCCACCTCCCCCAGACATGTCAGAAATGCAGGAACGTCCACACTCAGTGAGTGTTCGAGATCAAAAATGAACCAAGCAGTGAAGGATCCCCTGGGAAACCGCAGTGGGAATCTCTGAGGAGCACTGTCACTTTTTGCTCATCTTTTCCTTTATCTGTTTCCAGCCCTCTCCTCCTGGCAGTCCCTGACAGGGGCTGACTGCTCTGAAAGGAATTAAGTAGCAGATTTGCTCTCGAGTAATGCAGAATGAGTTTTTATCTACAAGCCGTGGGTACTAAATGAGAAAGAGGTTAAAAACCCTGGTCTGAGTCCAAACTAGAACTGCTTCCAAAAATATGCTTTGAGGGGTTTCAGCAGACTTTTCATGATCACTCATGTATTAGAGTAAGTTTGTCTCCTTACAGCTGTGGCAGTCCAAACAATTTAGACACAGAGCTGCCTTTTAAAGCTTTTAAACCTGTATTTCCCTTGAAGGTCTTCTAGTGTGCCACTAATCCCCTAAGTTATTGCACTGAAGGCACTCTCTAATCCTTTAATTCACTCTGCTCTCAGTAGGGATGGGAACAAGCTGGGTCAGGGAACGTTCTCATTTGGGCTTTATCAGTTTTGCTTTTTTCAGCTCAGACTACTGAGGATAGTTTGCTTTCCTTTGCAACACTCCAGAGAATATTTTCGTCAGACACCAGTTGTTTGTGTGTTTGTGTATGTGCTTGTGAAAAAAGGTGCACAAGCCCCAGAACTCCTGACTCCTGTCACCGGTTTGTGCAGCCTCGGGGTCAGGCTTTTACAGTGAGCTCTCTCAGGCCCCTTTGGGAGTCAGAGAATGGAAGATTGGATGGCTTTTTGAGAACTGTGAATCCATTCCCCATCTAGAGCCAGTGAGGGTCAAGAAGCAGTGACCACAGGTAATTTCTGGAAGCTTTTCTCCCCCAGACCTACACAAGAGAAAGATGCTGACTAATTCTTCTTTGGTGCTGAAGGTAAAGCTTTGAGGTGATGAGCAATGCCAATTGTTGTGGTTTTACTAATAAGCATAAACTCTAAAAGGCTGGTTAGAGCAACACATAGCCTGGATTTTGCAGGTTTGTGCTGTCCATTGTTTTTCTCCTTGCATGAAGGGCATGTTTTTATTGTAGGTCTGGTTTGGAGAGCCAGGCTGGGACCACGAGCAGCTCCCAGAGGCTCATTCGGAATCCCAGGCTCTCACACCACTCCAGAAGTTCATCTTAAGTTGAGCATTGAAGCATTCAATTGGAGGAAAAACATGCCCTGCAATTGTATGGACTTGGAGAACACTGACAGGAATAAAGACGACCAAAGTTTTGCTTCATTAACATTTGCACTGAAAGAGGAATCCTCAGATGCTGAGCCCTTAATGTTTCCTTTTGAAGAAACCAATTTATGTGAAGTGCAAGTTTCTTTTGTACCTTATGTGCTCATATTTTTGGTTTCTTACAGCATTTCTGCATCACTGAATTTCTTTTAGAGTCAGAGATCAAGCTTGGGCTTGTTCTGAAGTACCCAAATGTGGTAATAGGTGGACTGGTGTAAAATTTGGTGTCTGGAGTTAAATTACAGGATGCTTCTTAAGCTTCTTGGTTTCTATAGGAACAAGTAATAGTCATCCTTCATGATTAAGCAGTGTCCATGGTAACCAAACGAGCAAGTTTTAAATGAAAGATATTTTCCCTTTACATTTTTAGCAGTCAAAGGTTACCAATTATTACCTTTATATCCTTAGACAGGAACACATTTTGATGGGGCTGGTGTGTTTGAAGTGAGAACATTTGGTGTTCATTTACATAACTCAGCTCCTAGGATCAGCTAAAATTTGGGTGAACACCAAAATGAATTATCAGAGAGTGGGGTGGGGTGCATTAACCTCCCCAGGAGGGTGAATGTTGGTCACTAAATTGCTGAATTGTTCTGCAGGGTTGCAGTGTTGCTGTTCAAGTGTCCATTTGCTCCTCAGAGTGGCTGCAGGGCAGTAGTGGAAGGAGAAATTCCAACACAGATCTGGCATAATTTTTAGGATGGAAAATGCAAATGTCAGTGTTGGTGTAGGTAAGAACATCCTCCTGCTCCCTCCTGTTTCAAAAATAGGTTGGGAAGTGAAAACACGACTGGTTTTTAACATTTCTTGTCTCTCCTTGGCACTGGTGTTGTTTGCTTGGAAACTGCAGAGTGAGTGTGTGCAGCTGCCACCTGCGAGTGTTTGCAGAGCAGGTTTGTGGGAGAGGAGCAGAAATACCCACCCACCCCCAGAGGAAATAAAAGGATCAGTCACAATAAATTAGGATTTACATTCCACAATTTCTAATAGTGAAACAATTGCTGAGAGAGGGTGAGCAGGCAGAGGAGAGATGGATGGGGAACAGCAGTGAGCAGGGATGGATTCTCAGCAGTGTTTTGGGCACAGGGTGCATTGTCCAGGTGTGCAGAGCTGCTGTGCTTGACACAGCTGCCTGTGCACACACTCACATCCACACACAGCAAAGGCACAACATCTGTGAAAAAATAACACTCTTCTTATAAGCATTATCTTCTATTAATGCATATTAAAGTGTAGGAGACTTGTTTCTGTTTGCTAGGGGAACTCTGAGGCCTCCTGCATTAACGTTTGGAAAACCAGAAAATCCCTCTCAGCTATCCCTAACCCTGTCCCCAATCCTAACCCTCCCTGCCTTGAACTGGAGGAAGAACAGTGGTTCCAGACTTCGCTGTCACTGCTGCTTTGTGTTGCTTTCTCATGACAGAGATTGTATTTTGGTGGGTACCAAAAATCACTGCCATTCATTACTGAAAATCCAGTATTCTTCTGTGAATTGTGCTTCCAGTGAAACTGTCTCCTAAACAGCCAGTGTTAAATTCCAACCTTCTGCTTTCCTGTGCAGAGTTCCTTGGCTTTTGAGACAACCTGAGGTGGGTGAGCTGGCTCTGGGCATTGAGGCTGCTCTGACAGCCATGTGCACCATGTGAAATTCAAATCTTAATGTTTGGTCTATTATGCAAATGGATGTGAACAGAGATACGTGTGTGACCCCATTTATCTATCTAATGAAGTGCCATCAATAGAACATCTGTTTCTTTGCTGTAGAAGATGAAACCTCTGATGAATCATGCTTATAAATTAAGTATTTATTTATTTAATTTGCATTTACCAGTACAGACCTGTTCCAGCAGCCACCATGCACGGCTGGAAAAATGGCCTGGGAAACAACTGTGTGAAGTTTTCATTTCTCCTGAGGGTGTTTCATGTGAAGGGAGCTGTTCTGGCCTGCTCAGTTCAGCTGCCCAAGCCTCAGCCAGGGGACAGCCCCAGCCCTGTCCTGGGTGGTGTGTCCAGGTGACACCTCCAGTGACAGGGACGGAATTGCAGAGCATGGAAGTTTCTCCTTGCCCTCAGATTGCCTCTGTGGATAAAGTGCTGCAAGAAAGCGTGTAGTGACGGAGCAGAATCTTTGCAGGAAGGTTCAGCAATGATGGATGAGCCTAATTTAAATCTCCCTAGAGCTGACTCCTTGTTCTCCACACTCCGTGTTGCTTGTCTTTATCATCACATGGGAGGAAGCTGATGTTCCACTTCACTTTATCATCCTTTCCACTTTAACCAAGGTATTGGCAGTCACCACGATCTGGCCCACAACCAGGATAGAATTTCAGCTTTTTCTGATGTATTTTTTAAGTCTGAGCTTGATTTCAATTTCACCCTGGAGAAAAGGCTCCTAATGATATGCCGTTAGCAGAGGAGGAATTTGTTCTGTGGATATCATAGCAGAGGAAGATAAATATCATACATATTTTATTTCAGAGACTAATAGAGAAAGAATAAAAATACCAAATATATATATACATATCATAGTTTAAAAATACCAGACAGTAAAATGGAGTTTGTACTACAGGCTGCTTAGTCAGCATTATTTGTTGTTTATCTTTAGAAAGGGAGGGTTATATATATATATATATATATATATATATATATATATATATAAAATATATATATATATTCTGTATGCCTTATATTCTCTCCCTGGCACCAGGTCTGGCGACCTGCAGCTGTGGATCTGATCTGGTCTCCAGGCTTGCAGCACTCAGAAGTTGCTGTATTTTCAGACCCCTCACAATGAGAAATACCTCAGCTTTCTTTTCCCATTAGTGCTGTTCTCTTCTTTCCCTTTTACCCCTGGAGAGGGATTTTCCCTTGACAAATACATTTAATCTGTTTCCTCGGGTAAAGGATGTGTTCCCCCTGGATTTCTGGGGAGCAGGATTTGCCCTGGGCATCTGTCAGAGTGGCTGGCTTTGCTGGGATGGCTCCACAGAAGGGAAAGAGCAGCGAAAGAGCAGGGAAAGTGCAGGGAAAGCGCTCTTAACTCCACTGACCATCAAGTGACCCAGCAGCCAAACCACAGCTGGAGAATTCCCAGCTCTGCAGCTGGCTCGGGGCTGGGAGCGCTTGGCCAGCCAAGGGCCTCCAGCTCCATCTAGTGAGGCAGTGGGATCGCAGCTGTCACACACATCCCGCTGCTCGAGAGGGCACAGCAGCCATCCCGGCTTCGGGGATGGAAATCCCACCTCAGCTTTCCAGGGGAGAGAGGACACCAGGCAGCCACAGGCCGAAGAAAGTCAAGAGAAGAGTCTTTGCCGCTTGCACACATCAAAAAGCGCCGTGGCAGCTGCTGGGAGAAGAGTTCCCTTACTGGGTAATAGAAAATAGAGGAATAGATACATACCAAGTACTCAGGAAAATAGCAGAGCTTTTTTCAGTACTAGATTCATTCCCTAGTGCCATTAATAGCTCCGGCTCAGGAGCAGGATGAGGGATATTAAATCCAGGAACCTGACACAGAGATGAGGGGAGATCCATTAAAGTGCACAGCGTGCTGTGGCAAAGGTCAGTGTCTCTCCAAATCATTATTTAACAAAGAAAAAGCTCTTCTTTCAGGAGTTCTTAGTCCCACTTTGAGGGAAGATGGTCACAGATTTTAGCTGAAAGAACCAGTGTGTTCTGATGTTTTCTGGGATTTGTTTTCTGTATTCCAGCCACTTCTAACAAGGCTCTTCCATTTACACAACTGTCCCAGCCACCGTTCTTGGAGCTGCAGAGAATTGTGTGGCTCTAAGTGGTGCTTCAGGTGCCTTTTGCTGCTTTTAGGCAGGGGCACAGTTACCAGAGACACACTGAATATGATGCTTTTGTAACACTGAGGTCACCTGTAGGGAAAACAAAGGTACTGGTAAGGAGCTGGATCAGTTTGGTGTAGAGCATTAACTATAGGCATAGACTCAGTTGTTTAATTCAAAGTATTTTGTGCCAGAGTGTAACCCAGAAGGCAAGTAATGATCCCAGTTTTTTTGTTCTGTATGTAAACAGATAAGGGAGAGGGGTTTTTGCAAGCTGTAGTTCTGTAAACAGTGTCCTTAATTGTCTGGAAAGGTCATGAGAGCATGAGAAAATGTGAAACTATTTCTGCTCGGAGCATGAAATGAGTGGGGAGTAAATCAGTGATTCTGATGTGGAAGAGTTGTGGTACAGCCAGGGGGATTGCTGGGCTTTATGGAAGTTTATGAATGTTTAAGCTAGAGATTCTAAGATGCAAAAAGAAATAATTTTATTCTAACATAAGAAGTGTGGGTGACACGACTTCCCTTAGCCTGGAGAACACCCTCTCTGTGTTCATTAGCTTTGCTTTCAGAGGCATCTGCTTGTTCAGAGGGCACCAGCACCTGCCCTCAACTTCTGCTTCATGACCATTTTCATTTAGAAGTCTATTTTATTGCCTAATAAAGGTTTGGCTTCTAATTAATTTTGTGTGGTTCTAATATTGCTGTAAGGGATCAGCAGGGCTCTGGGTGATACATTCCAATAAATACTTCTGCAGGTTACTGAACCAAAGGTGGCCCTGCAGCTGCATTCCTGGGCCAGCTGATGGGAGCAGGAAGGGCTTTCATAACCTCTCTCAGCTTCTTTGTCACTGGAAATCAGACATTTTGGCATCTCTGCTTCCCACTCAAGGTTCTTCACGCCTTGTGAAGGGGAAGGTTGGCTCAGCTCAGTGTTTATTATTTTCTGTTGTTGTCTATTCTGCATTTTAAAAGCGCCTCTATTCCCTTCCAAACCCCCATCCAAATGGGGATTCAGACTAAAGATCCATCTTTTCTCCTGGGCTCCTGTGGCCACCCAAAGCTGTCTGAAATGTAGATTTTTTCTGCAGCCTCTCCTGAGTATGTGGAATCACACAGACACTACAGATACCTGTTCTCCAGGGATTGTTCTTAATTCGTAAATGCTACCGTGAGCCACGTTAAATCACTGTCACCGTGCCTCCTCCTCTCCTCTCTTGGGTTTGTAATAAGGACTTATTAGATAATGCAGAAATTAGAGGAATAACACCTAAATTCATTAAGCAATAAAATTAATTCACGACCTGTAATTGTATGAGCAGGAGACCGGTAATTCCTGTTCCCTCTGGTTTCACAGAAACTCCACCCTGGCAGCGCTGGGGCAGCTGCGATGTCGGGCAGTGCCCGGTGGGGCAGGACAGGGAGGAGCTCAGTGCCGAGCTCGGGAGCAGCCTGACCTCTCCAGGGCTGCCTGCAGCACCTTTCCCACCGCCTTTGGTTCTGGAGATCTCGTAGTTTCCTGCATCACCTCCAGACCATCTGGAGAAGTTTTAGTGTGCTCCAAAGTCTCCTTTGCAGAGGCCGGTCCCGGCGGTGGGAGCAGGAACCTGCGCTCCTGCCGTGTCTCCCGGTGCTGTGCCTGCTCTGGCATTCCAGTCATTCTTCTCTTTCTCGCTGCCTCTGATGAAGTCATCACCTCTCCTTCTCTCCTTCCCGGCTCGTTCCGAGTGCCATGGCATGTGCGCTGCTCACCAGCACGGCTTCCTTCTGGTGAGTTCAGGGAGATGATTTCTCCTCGCTGACTTCTCTCCCAGCACTCAGGTTGGACCTTCCTTTCTTGTTTGGAGCTGGAGCAGGTTCTTATCAGGAAATCAACTTGCTGGGAAGTGCCTGCTTGTTGTTATTCCTTCCAGCGGCCTCAGTTTGCTTTTGTTCACTGTCTCTTCCACTGGCTGATCCCTGGAATTGTGTGAGAGGGGGCAGTGTGAAGAGAGATGAACAAACAGGACTCAATGCATTTGATTCTCCATAATGAGAGCATAATCCTGATGAACTCTTGGACTAGCTGGGATTCACAGAAGTAGGTAATGCAAATGGAAGAACACCTCACTTGCTAAGTGAAAAGTAAACAGTATTAACAGCTGTTTGTGTTTTTTACACGTAACAACCTGCTTGGAGCAGTGTCTGAGAAGTGGAGTCAAAGGAGCCAGTGATGTTGGGTGGGTTAAACAAGAGTTTGGGTGCCAGGAGCTGCTCACAGCCTGTTCTGCTGCTGCCCTGCAGCCTTGGGGAGATTGCTGTGCTGCTCCATAATGATTCCACAGCATGAAAAACAGGCATGGCAGAGTGGAGTGAGGATTAATTATTCTGTCAGTTCCAGTGCCTTGAATTAGTTAACAAACCAAATATGTTTATTACTGTACAGAAAGAGTCTAAGAAATACTCATAAGCTCGAGGTCCTAAATTAATGTGCAGTGTTTGCAGTGCTGTGTATCCTCTTGGCAGTGGGATATGTTCAACTTAAAAACCTCCTAGTGCCTTCCACAGCCAACAATGTGTTGGGATAACCTGGGAGAGCTTTCAGGGGCTTGATCATTTCAAGGAAGTTTCTCTTTGAAGATCTTACTCTGCACAGGGGGAAACCCAAAACATTGCAGCCTTCTGGAAATATTTGGAAAAGCAGGAAGCCCTGTTGTTTGTTTCTCTCTCTTCTGTGTTGTATAACGTGGGTGAGCCCTGGGCCCTCTGTGCTATTGAGAGGTGACACAGAACTGCCACTGTATCTGTCCAGACAGAGATGGAAGTTCAGGAGAGGTTGGGAAGAAAAGGCCAAAATCAGATACTGAATCTGATCTCTTATAGCTTGCTTATTTTATGCACAAGTGGATAAATTTGACAGAAATCACAGAAAATAAGGCTGGAAGGAATTTCAGGAGGTGTCTGGTATCTGTCTGCCCCAGGAGAGGGCAGGGAAGGAAGCCCAGTGTCCCTGAACCTCGCTGGGCAGGGAGAGTTCCCCCTCTCTGGAGCGTCAGTTCCAGGGTGTAACTGTCCATGGCAAGATGGGACTGTTTCCAGTGCCTAGCCCAAATATCTTCTGCTGCAAATTAAGACATTTCTTTTTCAGCCTCTAGTGACTGTGGAGAGTTTTTATTACTGGCTTACAGTGCCCTTTTCCATGGCCCTGGGCTTGCTGTGGCAGCATGGCTGATGCCAGGCCCTGGGCAGAGTGACCCGGCCTCAGATGGTGCCTCCAGCCCCAAAGAAGTAAAAAAGCACTTAAACTTTTATATATTCATACTGCTTACCATGTAAAGCTGCTCTGCTGTACATTCCTGGAGTTACTAATTTACCTGTAAGCTATTTTTATTAACCTTTAAAACAAACAGCTCCCCCCACATCCCCCCCAACACCCACACCCACCCCTACTTCTGGTTATTTCTGGTTTCTTACAGAGGGTTTTGCAATGTGTCTCTCCTGCAGTGAAACCCACGGTGCTTAAACCAAGCTAAAATTGAGATTTGACTCCAAACATTTCATGAACCATAAGTTTAATAATTACAGGAGGGTTTAGGTGTCAGACCATCTCTGTGTTTGGTCTGGGGTCACACTGATGTTTGCTGGCTGTGCTTAGGGGATATTTTAATGATGAAGTAAGAAGCTAAGCTGGGGGACTGTTACCCCACACAGGTGCTTTCCCTCAGTGCTGAGCAGTGTTTGGGCCAGGAGGGAGCACGTGGTGAAAATAATTTCTTGTAGCTGCCATTCACATAATGTCATTGTTCCTGTTTTCTAACCAGGTGTGTGAGAAATGCTTTAAACAATGTTGATTTTTCCGGTCATTAAGAAAATGCAAAGCAGCTTCTTCAGTTGTCATCTCGAGCTCACTTTCCAAATGCTGTAATCAAGTAGTTTCTTTATGACAGTCCAAAAACAAAAGAAAGCTCAAAGGAATAGAGTAGGAGCCTGAATCTTCTGAGAGGAGATGACACCAAAGGATTTTACTGCTTGAGATTCAAAGTGCAGCTTTCTGCAGAGAAAGTGCCCCAGACATTTGAAGGCTCAGCTGCAAGTTGGGAAGGCAGTGAGCTGCTGGTTTGGGCTGGCTTTCACGCAGGTTCTGTGGCAACCAAGGACGATGTCACTGAGCCAGCACCTCACCCATCCATGGCTGGAATCTCAACCTCTTCTTTTGGAATAGTTTAAGACACATCTCAGGAATTGTTGGGTGAAATTGCTGGTTTTAGTTGTTTCTTACAGTCAGCCTTGGCAAGGGCAGAACTTAGCTGAGGAGACAGCCTCCATGGAAATGCTTGGCTAAGGGGGACTCTGGAGAGGTTTTGGGAAGGGAAACTTGTTACAAGGTCTGAGCATCACTAAATGGTAGCTTGGAAATAAATCTGATTTCCTGAGTTCCATGATGCTTTCAAAGAGGGTTTGTAAACTGAGGAAAGACCACTTTACAATGCTGTGGCTGACCTGTCCTAACATCTTTCTAAATCTCAGTCTTGAGCAGAGTTGTTCATTTTGCCTTTTCAGCCCCCTCCCTTCCTTGCCAATGGGGAAGGAGGTAAGTATTCCTATCCTCATTTTATATTTTAGCAAAAGCAGGATTTAATGATTTTTTCCTGGTTCCAAAGCAAATTGCTAGAGGAATTAGAGAGGTAGCTTAAGCATCCTGTGCCTCTAACCCCATTAGCAGTTTCCCCGAGGAGGATCAAATCCACGAGTGCACGAATCTGTACTTTGCATATAATTCTCACTCATCTCAATACAGTTTTTGTTTACTCATCTGCAGACTGGAAATAATGATAATGCCAACCTGTCAGGCATTATCTGAAGCTTACAGTTGTATAAAAAATGCTAATTGTTGAAGGTGAAAGTCTTGCTGATGGAATGTTGTTCCAGGCAGCCTGGGGAAACACGAGTGGAATCCGTGGGGTCGTCGCGCTGGCTCATTCGCGAGGACATCTCGGGGGGAGACGCCACATTTTGCACGGCCTGCTGGCTTTCCTGGGCTCCCTGTGCTGCTGGTTTGTAACTGTCCCTTGTTTTCTGTCCCCCAGAGTCCCCCCCGGAGCGCTGCGGGCAGAGGCGCAGCATGCCCAGCGGCATCTCAGAGAAGAACCCCAGCATGGAGCCCGCGGCCACCACGCCCTTCAGGGTCACGGTCAGTGTCTCCCCTCTTCAGTAGTGGGGTCCTCATGAGTGAGAGCCTGGGGGGCTGCCAGAGGGGAAAGGAACCTGCTCACCCTGAGAGAAATGCTGCTGTGAAACTGGGGGCTTGTTTGTAGGGAAGTGAGGTGCTGATAGATACTGTTAGCAACAAGCAGCTGTCAGATGTATCCTGGTAGAGCAGTAGGGTTTGAACGGAGTCTGAAGCTTGGGAGACTTTCCTGGAGAGGTTTCCCAGGTGAGTCCTGGTGCAGTGTATTCCTGGGTGCATTTACCTGTCTGCAGCTGTACAGTGTGTGCTCACACTCCTACAGAGAGAAAATCTCCTCTAGAGGAACCTGTCATTAACTCACGGGCCACCTGCCAAGCTGGGATTGCCCAGAGCCTGGGATCCTGTCCCAGCAGGAGCCTGCAGGAGCCATCCACACTTTCCATGGCTTCAATCCCTGTGCCTTGAGATGTGACTGGTTGCTCACTACCATGACTATCAGTGGTCTCGGTGCTCCATGGGAAGGGCAGTGCTGTGTCCATTGGCAGACAGGAGCAGGGACCCCAGGAATGGGATGTGTCAGTGCTGAGCCCTGGCTGTCAGTGCCCAGTATCAGCACAGCGTGAAGAGTGTGAGCACACACTCCCCTCCCTGCTCCCTGCACACATCAGGTGTCTGGGCTGGCTCTCCTTGCACACAGCTATTTTTCTTCAGAGAACACACAAATAAATGGTCTTGCAGCAGGTTTGCTCCATGCTCAGGTTTGCTCCAGGTTTTCTCTGCAGGCCACACCTTCTTTACAGACTCAGCTGCTGCTTACCAAACTCAGGGAGGCAGAACCAGAACTTCAAAGGATAGACAATGGTGCAATCTGAAAGAAAATAATCTGAGCACACCCAGTTCACCTGAGAGCATTTGCCCTGGTGAGTGAGTCATGATTGGCTGTTTGGACAAAGAGTTTATTTTAGTTCTAGAAATTGTTCTTCCAGCCATCAGAACCTATTGATCTCAATGAATGAGTATCCTTGAACCTTAAACAACTACTGCTGGTTGGTGAAAATGGCAAAACATGATGGGAAAATCTGGATTCTTTACAGGACAGAGGATTTGGGAATATTTTTCTTAGTGTCCCTGTAGTCAAAGAAAATAAAAAGCTATTTATCCCTTTCCAATGGCATATATCCTGCTTTTTGGGTTTTTTGAGAAGCTGTTCCAGCTTTGAGCAGGTCAGCCTCTGGTGGTGGAACAGCTGTGGGATGCAGTTCCTTGCTTTGAGCAGCTCTGTTACTCAGCGTGGATTAAATAAGGGCAGCCATCACACGGGTAATACATGACATTTGTCTTCTCTGAGTTCAAATCCACCCTCATCTCATTTCTCCCCCGCTCCCCCTCCGAGTGTCACTGCATTAATATGAATGGCTTCATTAGGTACAGTTGGTGCGGCTGCCCAGCCTTCAGCAGATGTCTGACTTTAGAAATATATTCTCCCTCACCTTCCTTCATTAACCAGAGGAACATTAGCAGTCAGTCCACTCCAGCCACTGGGAATAGTAATTAGTGCCTTAGTTTAGTGGTAATGGGATTATTACTTTTGAGCCTGCTGTTGTAGGTTTGGAAATTGTAAGCTTTTCATATTTTACAGCTGATTGTTCTTCCCTGACATCTCCATCCTTCTGCTGTTGAGTCTCCAAGGGCCTGGGAAGCTCAGGAGCCATTGGATTCAGATATTTTGGCAGTCTTGCACTCCCAGTTGCTTTGTTTCATTTCAAAACCAGAGCAAACTAGGGTGGAAATTTGGGAACTTCCCTTGGGACTTCTCTTCCCATACAGAAGTCTGTCAGGCAGGTTACAGATAATTGGGCATTGTGGTTTTTGAAAACAAGAGCTCCTGGTAGTTTTTGAATTATAGAATATAAACCTTGAAAATCAAGTCTTCAGATTTCTATATCTCAATATGTGACTTAACTGTTCTTACCCCCTCTCCTAAAAGAAATTTTTAATGAAGCTTCTTAAACTTGGAAAAATCTCCTGTAGTCCTGGTTATCTCATGCTGTACAAGAATTATTTTCCATGTAAATCCCTCCCTTCACTTCCATGCTCTCAGAGCTCTGTATGAGCTGATGCAGAATGAGAAATTCAAGGCTCCAACCCAAGTGATCCCTGAGCTGAGGTCCCTTGTCCTGAGCCTGCTCTCAGTGCCAAGTGTTCAGATTTTAATCTCCACATCCAGTGGGCAGCTGGCAGCAGCTGGTGATGCTACAGGGCTGGAGACACCAACGTGTCCCTTCTCCATGGCTGTGCTTAAAGCCTTGCTTTTAGGAGAATCTAGAGAAGCATTTTGCCTCTTTGAGTTGAATCCCAATAGTTTGAGGTGTGAAATGGGTAAAACCTGAAATTTGTGGGGTATTTTGTCAAACTCAGGGGCCAAAAGCTGGGAAAATCTGCTGAGTGCCAATGAAATTCCCCTCTGTGCCCACCTTACAGGGAAGTGGTGCAGGGGAGGATTTGCTGAGACACACTGGGGAGGACTCACTCCCATCCCATCAAGCACTGCCATCTATTGACTCCTTCTGTTAGAGCCCAATTTACTTCATATGCTAGGAAAATATCTCAGGCCAGGCAAAATCCAAATTGCCAAAAAACTTGAGGAAGCATCTGTGTTCTGTCTTTTACTAAACAGAATTCAGGATTTCTTTCTCCAACCCTTTAATCCTCAGTTCTAGCATTAATAATTTGCTTTCCAGGAGCACAAAAAATACTTCAGTGCTTCTTCTGCTTGAAGCCACGTTGTCTCCAAAAATCCCCCAAAACCACACCAAAACACAGTTTTTCTTCTTCTTGTAACATGAACTTGTTTTCCTGCAGTTTTCCTGCCTGTTTGGGCTCGGTACACAGCTGAATTTGCAGTGATCCATCATAAGCTACTCTTACAGCATTCCTCCATCTATCCTGGTTTTAATCCTTGATAAATGAAGTATTAAATACTAATGGCAGTAAATGGAAACTCCTGGAGAGATGAAAGTGAAGAGCCCTTCTGCCATTCCTCTTCACTGAACATAATCCTAAATAATGGGATCCCAGTTCAAGCTGCTGTGGACAAGATATTGAAGGATTTTTATTCCCCCCAAGTTTTTGCATGTGCATAATACACACTCTATTTTCCATTTAATTTTTTTTAAGGCAGTCATGTAAATTATATTATAATGATTTGACTTTGGAAAATTTATGTTCCTGTATTATGTGGAGAGTGGAATGGCACTTCCCTCGGCATGATCACCCCTATTTAATTGAAATGTAATTGTTTACTAAACCATTGCAGCTCAAAGGGAAAATTACTGTCATTTTGGTCTGTGGCTGCATACATTAAAGTGCCCCTTTTGCAGGGATTGAATTTAAAGAGAATGGAAACATTATCACAGATGATATATAAACATAAAGCCATTATCATTAAACTGTCAGCTGCAACTGACTTTGGGTAACCAGCGTTAGTGGCAGCAAGAAATATGGAAATTACTTGGAGAATGTATCTGTCAGTTCAGTCACTGCTTCTGCAATAGGCCATGCTTGGAAGCTTTGGGGTTGTGAACATTTTAGGGATTGGAAGAAAAATGAGGTCGTTTGGAGGCTTTGCAGTTATTTCCAGTCTCCCTGGTACTGCTTGGCAGAAATCAAGAGGGCTCATCTGGCCCTCAGAGGGATTTTCAGGTACCCAGAACCCAGACCTTGTACCTTGAGCATCCTTTGTGGATGGATTTCCAGGCTCTCCACAAAGGTGGTTCATTCTTACCACCCTCATTTTCCAGCTGGGAAAATCGAGGGAGGGAAAACTTAACTAACTTAAATTTGATCATGCTCCAAAGCCCAAAAATACATCCTGAGCTGAATTTCTTCATTTCTAATTCCCAATCCTGGTGTTAACCACTAGCTAAGCTATTCCTAATTACCTCTCTGAAATCCTCCTCAGTTTCAAGAGAATTAAATATTCCCCAAATTGATGCTGTAATGTGAAAATGAGTAAGAGGGTTCCTGGACTCCCAAGTCCTTGTTCTTAGGGCAGAAATGCTTCGACTTTCTTACTTTCTCTGCCAGCACCTCATATTGTCAAATTTCCAATTGCTTGCTATTTGAATTAGAGCCTTCTGCCTTATTTGTCTAAGTCATCTTATTAAAATAAATCTGTGAGTATTTTTGATCTTTAATTTTTTGCTTGTCCTTTATGAGACATGACATAAATTCTAGTTAAGGTATGACGGATAAATTTCATTTTGAAAAAGGGAATCTTTTTCCCCACTCAATGCTTCCTAGCACAGTGATTGGAAGGTGAATCTGACTGTAAATATATTTTTAATTCTTTGAGTCTGACCCTGTATCTTGATTACTTTTTAAGTAAATCTGAAATTTCCAGTTGGGGAGTACTGGAAGACAGCATGGTCAGAGATAGGAAGGACTGTCAGATTTCAACACAGAGCTGCAGTCCAAACCACTGAGGATTTATGATGTGCATCAAGCGGGAGACAAGAATGACAGGATAAAAGACATGGTGCTATGACCTGCTTCACTGAAAGGGGCTCAGCAAGGCAGGGTATGGATTTTTTCCCCTTTTGAACTGAGTATGTTCCAGGGAGGTCTCTTTGTCAGAGCCTACAGCTGTCTGAAGGACAGTTTTAGAGAAAAGAAGAGCATAAGGGCTCATCAACAGCTTAATTCACACACTGAGGCCATTTCTCTATAGAAGTACAAGTGATCCTGTTGTAGTTTTTGTGGGGTTCTGGCCTGCATTTGATTGCTGCCACACTGGGGTGGCTGGACAGCAGAGGCTTCCTGGGGCAGGGCTGGCTCTGGTGGGGCAGTGAGGAGGGGATGGCAATGACCTGGTGCTGCTCCATCTGGAGGAGGCTTGTGAGGATCCTCACAGTGCCCAGGCAGAGCCCCTGGGTTAACCTGCAGCTTCCATCAAGAGGGAAATGCCACAAAGCAGTGAATTTCTGTGTCCCAGCACCATGGAAATGTGTTCTGGACTAGGACAGGAGCTCATCTTGTTGCTTCCTGTGTGAATCTTGGGCAGTGCATAAACAGGGAAACTTGTGCTTCTGGGGAAGATAAAGTCAAATACTGTGTAGTTCTTGGGTGGGAAAGCGGAAAACAAATGTTTCAGGAAGTTGCCTGGCTCTGCAGAGGGTCTGAATTGGCACAGTTCCATCGATTTTGTCCAGCTGCTGCAGATGTTTACACTTTCTCAGCCTCTGAGGACACTGGACCGATCCCTCTGGGCTGTGTGAAACCCATGACTCCGAGCAGGGCTCAAGGTCCCAGGGTGAACAGCAGAAAATCCTTGAGACTGGGACAGATTCCTTGTGCCAGAAATGAAAAGGGAAGGAGTGAGAGTGAGAAAGCAGCTCCAAACTCCCTCTCCCCAGAAAGCCTGAGCAAGTTTTTGTGGGAAAACCTGTGCTGTTCTCCCAATTTCATGACTCTCCTCAGATCCCTCCATTCCTCCACTCCTGGGGAAGCAGTGTTGTAGCCAGATGAGAAATACCAACAGCTCCTGTGTGTTTTCATGGAGAGAGCCCATGGGAGGAATATTTAACATTTAGGCAGTAAGTAGGGCTAATAGGAAATGCTAATTCACATTTCATTCTTTTGATCAGTGTATATTGAATGATAATTACAGTGATAGTACTTGGCACTTCTGTAGCACCTTTCATCTGGAGCTGTTAAAGTGTTCTGCCAATCTGAATGAATTGAGGCTTGCAGGCACTGTGGGGTTGCAATTTACCATAATGCCTGAAAATAAATGGTAAACTAAGGCCTGGGAAGATTATACCACTTTCCCTATCATTCAAAATCTGTATGAAGCAGTGGGACTATGTAGTAGTGCTGCTGGTCATCTCATAACAAACAAAACCAGCTCAAGGCATCACTATAGATGGTGAAAGTGGTTTAAACCAGCCAGGTGACTGGCCTTTACTCTCTAAAACATGTTTGTTTGGCATTTTTTGTGGTAATTTACCAATTCAACATACACTAAGGTGCTCTGGTGTATTTTTGTTTGAATTCCCCCCACAAAGACAGAGAAACAATCTCAGATTCTCCCTGGATTTTTCAGCAACATGCTTAGATCCATAACCATTCTTTAGAGATTTCCATCTCCAAAGGATGATTTGAACAGAAATGTTCATTTCAAAGCTACTGTAAGAAAAAAACTGATAGTTTTTCGGTCTCTTCCCAGGAAGCCCAAGTGCAAACAGCCTGGACTAATTGATAGGCTGTAGGGAGGCAAATGGACCTGACTGGTTTCATTTCTATGGAGTGAATGAAAGGCAGAAAGCAAACAAACAAAAGCTTCAATTTGTTTAAACCTCTGGGCACTGAAAACTCTCACATTGCTGGTAGCACAGAGAAAAGAGGGCCATTAGAATATCCAACATGACAGTGTCCCTTTAATTTGTTTCTGGGTCACAGATAAAGAATTGTCCTGCAGATATGAAAGGTAGGATAATAAACACATTCCATTCTCCCTCTTTCAGTAGCACTGACATTGTGCTTTCAGAAAACAAGTCAAAGCGTGGAAGGTATTATCTGAATCTCCTGGAGACTGGAACATGAGTGCCCATTGCATCAGGACCTTCATCTCTGAACTTCATTCACTGGGGATTTGTACTGCTTTAGCTCAGGGATATTCAGTATTTGCTTAAATACTGAATTCATTGCACTGCAATTCATAGAAATCTGTGTCATTGCCACAGTTCACCCTGAGCAGTTTTCACTACATGTCTACCAAGTTTTGTTTTTGAGGCAGATTTTTTTTCTAGTTTAGACTAAACACTTCTCCTTAATTGCCAGAACATATTTTGAGCCATAATTTCTTGGTCTTTCACTGCAGATGGTTCACATGGCACCTGTGGACTTTGGTAATAATGAGGTAATAATGGTAATAATTATTACCAATAATTTGGTAATAACGAGGAATTTGGTAATAATTTCCTGTGCCAGGAAATCGTGGGAGAGATGCCCCATCCCAGCTGGCAGCGATCTTGTCTGTGTTGTTCATCCCATGGAAGTGGCAGAGCTTCAGCAGATATGGAGGAGCTTATGGCCCTTGATTGTTTGGAAGTTGTTTTGGAGGTTTCTTCTTCCCCTCCAAATCCCCACGCTGCCTCGTGTGAGGCTGTTTCTCCAGGTGGTGACACTGTTGTTCCAAACCAAGTGCAGCTGCTTGGAACAGCAGGTCTGCTGCCATTCTCTCCTGGTGATTGCGTGGACTCAGGACATTGCAGCTAAAGAACTTTGGTTCCTGGCTCTGGGTGGAGCACACATGGGAAGATGACATTGATTCCTAGATACTTTTTTTCAAACTTTAGTTGCCATGGAAACAAGATTCCCTTTCTCCTCCATGCTGTCACTTTTCCTCAGCACTGCACTCTGATAAGCAATAGGCTGTGTTTGTCCTCCCCACACTCTTTTTCCCAGTGATATTCATGGCTCAGGCATCAAGGATAATTTGAGAGAGCTGGGGAAGCTCTGCTGCTTTTCCTGAGGTGTTCAGGTGTTCCCAGGCCTGGCGCTCTGCCAGAAACTTTCTTGTCTTTATCTTCCTCCGTAATTACGGTGGATCATATCTTCCCTGCAACATTTTTCAAAGCACCAAGGAAATTAGCTCCAGAACTAATCATGTCTTTATTTCCTGAATGGCTCCGTGTAGTTCCCTACACAGCTCTGCAGAATGGGATTCACCCTGAGCAGCGTAACCTGTCCCTGTCCTTGTCCCCTCCCTTCATTCCTGCCTTTTGCAGGAATTGGAGATCATCTCCATGGCATTCCCATGATGGCACAGCCTGGCCTGACTGGAGCACATCATTAAGGTTACTTTACCTGACTAAACTCAGGGTTAATTTCCTTCCCATTTCCCAAAGGGTCCCATGGAAAAGGCGAGGGGTGATGGGGACGGGCTGCTCCTGGACAGAGGCTGTTTAGACACAAGAAGAATTAAACTTTTGCTCTTCTTAGGGGGTGGAGGAGGAGACCTTCATATCCCTTCCTGGGAAACAAGGGAGTGTCCCAGCTGGTGTGGCCCTGGCTGTGACTGAGGGACACATGCTGGCCCTGCCCTCGGGCCCTCTGGGAACGAAACCTTCCTTGATAATTAGCAACCAAGTCAAAAATAGTTAAAGAATAAGCAAATGACACTTAAATCTGCCTGATAGAATTGAAATTTCCTGCAGGGTGACAAAGTTCTGCTTTAAAGACTGTAAATCCACTGCTAATAATTAGGCAAGAAATAGTCACTGCTAAGACCCAAAAATAGGATCTGTCACTTGCAATGTCTGTCTTATTGTTTTGAGGGATAAACCAGCAGTGAACTTAATTTTTGCCTCCAGTTCCTGAGGGATATTCTTTTTGGTTTATATCTTTCAGTGTGAGTGTTTTAAGAGAATTGTCAGTTGTGCTGCCTCACATCACCTTCCTCAGCACCTCAGCCCAAAATCAGACACAAAGCACGAGCTGAGGAGGGAAAGAAAAGGAGTAAAGGTGGAGAAAAAGAGCGGGGAGTAGTCTTGCCTTGGTTTTCATTTCTCTCTGAGCTTTCTTAATCAAAAAGCTCTCTGATCTTTGTGTCCTGAAGGATGGAGAAATCATGAAAGCCAGGCTGGTACTCTTGGAAATGTCACATGTGCGTTTTATTTATCCTTCCATTGTAATTTTTCTCCTTTTTTCCAAAGCTGTAAGTAGGAGGTGAATCAAACTGAAATAGTCATTTTCATAAATTCTGATATGAGGATAAATGAACTTCATCTTCAGTATTTGCACAATGTCTGGGAAGTGAGTTGTCTAGGGAGGTAGATAGGGGAAATGCAGGGCTGATGTATCATCTGAATTCCAGTTGGTATTCCCCACACCTTCACAAAAGTGAGCATTTTTTGTTTGATTGCAGCTGTAATTATTGCTGAATACAAATGTTCCAATTTAAGTGGCAGAAATGTGGGGAAAGTCTTTGAAGCCAAGAGCATCTGCCTGGAACATGAGTTTCATATTTGAATGAATAACTTTTACTGCAAAATTACACAATGAATCCCTACATTCAAAAGATAATAATATTTTTTTTTACTCTAAACACATCATCTACCAACTGCTTTTTAAAATTTATTGGCTTGGCAGCTGGTTTTGTAGAAAATGTGTTACTAAAAGCACACAAGGTTTGTCAGAGAAAATGAGGCAGCTTGGTGTTGATACCTTCCTGTAGACTTAGAGCTGGCCATCAATATTGTGGAAAATGGGATTCTCTTTTCCAGCATTTGCTCTGCCCCAGAGGTTTCAGGTGGAAGTGAGCAGGGAGGTGCCTGACACAGCAGGACATCAAAGTAGGGAAAGCAGGGATAAAACACACTCATGAACCAGTTTACTCTGCATCATACCCAAAGGTGGACTTTAAAAGGGAGCAGTAATGTAAAGAGGTTTATGGAGATGGTTTTCTCCTCTCCCCTGTGTGTTTATTGCTCCTCCTGGCGAGCTCTGATACCTGTTTTACCAGGAGCGATGTGTTTGGATGGTAGGAGTGAGCACTTGAGAAGTAATCCTGGCTTTGCAGCTTATCTGGGGACAGTCAGTGTAGCAAATCACTTGGACAGCTCTGCCTTCACCCCCTCCCTCTGTGCCCTGCCAAACCCTCTGTTCTGACAGCATCTCCTACCTGCTCTCCCACCTCCTCGAGCCTGCCCTCGTTTCTCCCTCCTTGGACAGTAAGCTTGTTGAAGCATGGATCTGCCTGGGGACTGCCTTTTAAAAAGGCATGTTCTCATTTCTGAGATTGGGAAAGAATTAAATTAATCTGCTTTATATGAAAAAACACTTTTTTTCCTGAAACAGAAAGGCACAATGGTTGATGCCAACTATTCCTAGACAGGTTTTGTACCTGGTGTAACTGTACTGAGCTCAGGCCTCAGTGACCCACTGGAGCTCAAGTGCTGCCCCACAGAAATAGTTCCAAAGTGCAGCTCTTAAAGCTCCTGAGCTCCTTAGCCCTTGACAAAACCTCAGGGGAGCTGGATCAGGATGTTTCAGAGTTTTGGATACAGCAGTTTGTCCTCTGGGTTGGGGGGACTCCATTGTGCCTGTTAAATAAGGAAACTGCTCCATCCCACTGAAATCCTCCTGCAGGTGCCATCCTTGCCTGGGTCAGGCTGTCCCCAGTCCTGCTCTCTTTGGGTGAATCACTGGGTTTGCTCTTCAAGGTTACTTACATTTTCCCTGTGTCTCTGTTTCTGCATATTTCATCCCTGATTGCTCAATTACCCTTCTTCTACCTTCCCAAGGAATATTTATCTGTCTTGTTGGGATGTGAAATGTTGACAGTATGATAATTATGGAGCTGGGAACAAATAATCCAGAGTAGTGTGGGTTTGTTTTAATAGGAGAACAAAAGAATCCAAATTGGAAAACCAGGTGATCCCTGAGTAACAACAACTGTCAAAGCGTGGTTGTCATCTGGATTTCTTCCTGACACTTGAATTCTTTCATCCTTTATTAATGTCCCACCTGTTCCCTGTCCACGTTCTGTGGGAGTCATAGGTGCTAATTGGAAAATCCAGACCCAGACTTCCCAAGGTTCCTGTTACTTTACCAAAGGCTGGGAAGGGAATCTTCCCAGAACAGAAAAGGAACAGAGTGAAATTTTGCAAAGAAGCAATTAGTTGAAAATATCAGGGAGAACGTCCTGAGCTGAGAGCTGCCAGTCCATGGAATTCTTTCTCCAGGGCAGTGGGAGAAGACCCTGTGACCAAGGCAGTTTCAACAGGATAGGTAAAATCTTTATGAAAATGGAGCTCAAGCAGCAATCCTTTATTGGCCAGAGGTGGGAAAGGGATGAGATGTTGTGTGTTAATGTGTTCTGTTACTGCTGCTTCTCTGTGATTTGCTGATACTCACATGTGTGAGATTTGCCATATTCATAATTAACCCCCAGTGCTTCTCATTTGATGTAATTCCAGCTTTCCTGACCTGGTCAGACCCACACTGTCCCCTGGGTGACCTGGGGGACATCAGTGCATCTTCATCTGATTTTTCAGATGGGCTGAGCGGAGTGTTTGCAATGTCACTGCAGATCTGATTCATCTCTGGCCATGGCAGGGCAGTGTTGCTAAGCAGCACTTACAACATGAGCTGCTTCTCCCATTCCAGGGCTGCTTCATGGCCTGGCTCCAGACAGCCCTCTCACCATCCTCAGTGCTGGATCTCCGTGTTTATCCTTCAACAAGAGCACAAGTCTGACCAAGTCTGACCACAGCGTGTGGAGCAGCAGGGCTGGAGTTCTTCTTGCCAGTTCCATCTGGCCACACACTGGGTTTGCAGCTATTTTGTCATTCCTTTCGGGTTTAGCCTAATTCCAAGACACTTCTGTCTCAGAGGGGCTCTCCTCACCCCTTTAGAATGAAGTTTCAGGGTAACATCAGTCAGAGCAAGTGGTGGTTCCTTGCTCCTAGTGAGACATCAGGAGAAGTTTAGATGAGATATTAGGAAGAATTTCTTCATGGAAAGGATTGTCCAGTGTTGGAACAACTGCACAGGGAATGGTAGAGTCCCCATTCCTGGAGGTGGCACTTGGGGACGTGGTTCAGTGGTGAGCAGGGTGGTGGTGCTGGGTTGATAGCTGGACTATGGTGATATTAAAGGTCTTTTCCAACCTTAAAAATTCCATGATGGTCTGATCTGCTTCTGCCCCTAGGGCTCACAGGGTGACTGGGAACAGTCCTGAGATTCATCAAATTAAATGGAGCAAGAGACACTGAGGGACTTTGCACCCACATGAACAAAGGCATGGGTTCAGAAGGAGAACACACATTAATCTGTGGTGCATTTCTAGGCCCAGAGAGGATAAACTCTTCTGGTTTTCCTTTGAAGTTCACATCTCTCCTGCTCTGCAGACTTTGGGAAACTTTCGCTTTCCTTTTCCCTGGGATTGCATTGAGCAAATCTTCAGAGCAGGCTGGGCTTTGCCATGTAAATAGAATTTGGAGGTGTTGGTTGACAAACTTGCAGAAGTGTCATTTCCTAACATTTCTGCAGGTTTCTCATAAGTGTGGGGGTGTCTTCAGCCTCAAGGTTGATGCTTTCTTGCCTCCCACGTGCCCAAGCTCAAAACAGCCCCTGTACAGGCCTCGTTTATCCTGGAAATGCACTTTTTTGGGGAAGGGAATTCCATAGGGGCCATGTGCTCGGTCACCTGAACAGAGCCCTTCATCACACCTGACAGGAGCAGAGCTGCAGGACAGCAAAGCAACTTATAACTCCAAAGTTCAAATCAGAAAGAGCTGACAGAAATAAATGATATATGAAGTGTTTGAGGGGCTACAGACACTTCCAGCCCTGTGCTTCTACCACTGAACAAATGAAAAATATTTGATCCATAAAGGTCAGTGCTTTACAGAAATTCCCCTCCTGCCCTGCTTCACTGCCAGGGACCACCTGGGGGATTATTTCTGTTCTTGGGCTTCCAAGAGACACAAATGGTGCCTGAACTCACCCTCAGGGTTGTTTTGGGCTCTGCATTCTTGGGGTAGCTCAGTGCAGTCGTGTTCTAGAGAGAGAAAGGTAAAAATGTGCACTTAGATGTCTTTACCTAGTCAGAAGCAGCATCAGATGCTCCCCAAAAAAGGTTTCTCTTTTATTTTGAAAGCTAAGACTAACATTGGTAATTGTAGAAATGGGTAAACTCACTTGTTTGGAACATTTATGGCTATAAAAGGATGCTTAGTGTTGGCACAGCTCTACTTGTTTCACAAATACAAATATTAATTATCCATTCAGTGGAGCCTCAATAAGAGGATATTTCCATGTGCTGTGCAGGAGGAGAAAAAACCCAAACTAATTCCAGAATTAAATTAAGTTTAATATAAAAAATAAAAACTGTAAATCCCAGAATGAGTCTGGTAGAAAAGATTTACTCCCAGTTTTAAACCTTATCCCTGACATAGCAGAACACATGGAGACCTGGGCTGAAAGGCTACATTGCACACTTGTACTCACAGCAAACACTTATTTATAGCAGTTTCCTTATTATGAGTAGTGAAAAAATTCCTGATGTCCTCCCATGTCCCCCAGAGTTGAGATTTGCTTGAACTAAAACAAAAAGATGTGGAAGAACTATAAAAATAAACCCATCTGTTCAGTATTCTTGTGATCTGCCTTTGTAGGGGCTGTTCTGTGTGGGTTTGGGGTGAGAAGCCAGGGTTGTGTCTGTGCTCCTGTCTGACCAGTGCTCCCCAGTGCCCCCCAGTGCCCTCCCAGTGCCCCCCAGTGCCCTCCCAGTGCTCTCCCAGTGCCCCCCAGTGCCCTCCCAGTGCTCTCCCAGTGGCCTCCCTGTGCCCCCCAGTGCTTCCCAGTGCCCCAAGCCAGACCTCACACTGCCCCAGCCTCTCCCTGTTTTCCTGGCTTAAAGAACGTGAAGAGCTGCCAGCACTCTTCCAAAGAAAGCTGCTCATGAGGCATCCAGCCTGATTTATTGATATATCATTTTATAAATTTTATCTCTATTGTGTTTCCATGGTGCTGAATTTTTACCTTTATAACTTTATCGTGTGGGTTCACTGCGAGTGAACATTATTGGTGTGGGAGTCAGCTCCAGACACAAGACTTGCATCATTACTTTATGTTTAATAAAACAGGAGCTCCAGATTTTGCTGTCATTAACACTCTGCTCAGTTTTGTCCCCCTCCCTTTTTCTCTCCCCTTTCTGGTTTTTTTCGTGTTGCCCCAGGGCGTGTGGAATTCTACAGTTCCTGCATCTCAAAGGCATATGGTGCTGCTGGGTTTGCACATATGCTTTAAAAGTATTATAATACCAAAAATATTCAAACATTGTAATAGAATATAAGATTATATCCAGGTTTTAGCGTAATTGAAAATGCCAAATTTGATAAGGAAGAAAAATTTAAATGAGAGTCCCACCTTCCTCGATCTGCAGTGAGATGATGGCATTGGATTTTGGGTTTGTCAAATATGTAATAAAAGAGCCCAAATCACAGCAGATTTAATTGTGCTGTTTTGAATTGTGCCATCCTGTTTTAGCTGAAGTTACTGTGCTTGTGATTAAGCCATTCCTCAAAAGGATTTGTTTTGTTTTCTTCTGCCTTCATTCTTTGTGTCTTACAATGTCTTCAGTCAGCTCTTGTGATTAGAGCGATTGCACTCCGGGCTTGGAGATGTCAGAGGCAAAACAGCAGAAACAAAGCAAGAAAAGCAACGCTCTTGCACTTGGAAAGTGAAGTTGGTGCTCAGTGGGAGCTCTGCGTGCTCCCAGAGAAGCTGTGGCTGCCCCTGGATCCCTGGGAGTGTCCCAGGCCAGGCTTGGGACACCCCCAGGACGGGTCTTGGAGCAGCCTGGGAGAGTGGGAGGTGTTCCTGCCATGGCAGGGGTGACACTGGGTGCTGTTTAAGGTCCTCCCAACCCAAACCGCTCTGGGATTCCATGAGCATTCCATTCCTGGCATCCTCCTTTCTTGCCAGGCTCAATGAATTCTGTGCCACATTGCTCTGTGGGCTTTCAGGGTTTGCATGGGGCCATACTCCTGACCATAGTGATTGTCTCTAAAGACCCTAAAAGATCTCCTCTTGCTCAGATCTTAGGCTGTGCAGGGATGAGTTTATACAGCTGGTACCTCTGCCTCCATTGTAAAGGATATTTCATGATTTATTCTAGCTGAAGGGATCCTTGGGCACTGCAGATTTCTATTTTTTGTCATTTCATAGAGACTATTAACTTCTGAATGAAACCTTTCTCAGTTACTAGTTTAATCTTTGCTAAGATATTTTTACTGGTGGTGAATGCTGCCCACACACAGGAAGACACAATTCTGCCCTAGACATCTCTCAATATAAACTTAAAAGTGTATAAAGAACATGCATGCAAAGGGCAGTGCTTTAATTGCTGGAACTGCCAAGAATGCAGCTCAGCTAGAGGAGCAGGCAATGCTCAGAGGGTGGGATTAGCCTTGTTTGTCTGGAGATCAGAATCAAATGTTGTTTAAAGTCATAAATGAAGAAGAAATGCATCATGTCCTTATGATCTCACTAGGAAAGCTCGGCGGTCACACCCCAGGTCAGAATCTCTCTCTTGTATTTTCACAGACAAATTTCTGCCTTTTTTTCTTACCCCACCTAAAAATTACAGAAGGTATTAATTCACACATTAGGCTTTCTGATCTCTGGTGTGCACTATGGAGGTGCAAAGTATCACTATAGCAGCATAATTTATCAGCATTAAAATCTCTGACATCTCATTCTCCCAAGGAAGCTGGCAATGAAAACAGAAAATGGCTCTGTGTGATTTCCTTCTGGTGGCAACAAATGTAAAAACAATGGGAAACAGAAGGAAAGTAATGTCTTGTTGCAACCCTAAATTCTAATTTCCAAATCCTGCACGAATCATGGAGCAGTTGTGGAGATGTGGAATGTACAATTGAGGAAGAAAAATGTCACCATTGCCTGCAGAAGGCATTTGGGTTTTTCCTTGTCAGTGCCCTGTCCAGAGTTCAAAGCTATTTCTGGATTGAAGAAGGGGCTGGATAAAATGAGGACATATTTGTGGGTGGGCTGGCAGTGATTAAGGAACTCCAATCTCTCTTTCCTGGGCCAGAACCTTCTCACCAGAGTTTAGGGCAATGTCAGGTGTTTGGCCAGGCGTGTATTTTCCCTTCACAGCAAATATTGGCCAGTGTCCATTGCAGGCAACCAGAGCCCAGTCCAGTCAGAGGAACAAGAGCATGGAGAGTTGATAGGATGAGTGTGGGGCTGATACCACATTGATAGGGTGAGTGTGGGACTGATACCACATTGATAGGGTGAGTGTGGGGCTGATACCACACTGATACCAGGAGTAGGAGGCTGGATAAGGTCTGAGTACCAAGGGAAACATCTTAACAATGCTCTAGATAATGCAAATCCTCAAATTTTCTTTTCACAGCCATGTTTCCCTATAGTACAAAATTCTCTGAAGGTATTTCTCAGGGACAGAACCCTTTTGAAAAGGCTTTTGTTATCTCACAGGTTGGCTTTGTGCAGTATGACAGAGTGTACAATGTGATGGCCTGTGTTTTATACCTCCTGCTATTTCAGTCATGCAAATAGCTCCTGGAGAAACATTCACTCCACACAAATGCATATTACATACCTCGTTTGTAAGTAAAGTGGCACTTAATAAATGTGAAACACCTTTGGTTATCAAGATGTTTGAAATTCTTGGTGCACTTACGAACAGGAAAGTCACTTCCATAACAAGAGCCACACAGAGTGCCCAGGGAGATTTTGCAGCTTGAGAAAGACATAATGTGAGCCATGAATATCCAAGGTGGGGAAGGAGTGTTTAAATGGCATGTACAAATGACAGGCTCCATAGAAGTTAGACTGTGATTATCGCCCTGCAAGATATATTAAAGGTATTCATTTATAAAAGTGAGCTGCTGAGGATCTATTCCTGTGTGTTGAGTGGAGAAACTCCTGAGGCTCCTGCCTGGAGCAGGGGGTGCACTGTGGGCAGGGCTGGGATGCTGCTCTGGTACTCTCACACTTCCTCACGCGTGTCAGAAGCTGTGTTTGATCCCTGGACATCTTCCCCCTTTCCTGGGGCTGGGGAAGGAAAGCAGCGTGTGCAGAACCTCAGGTTCTGCAGGGATTTGCTGAGTTGTTTATGTGGAGCTGAAATGTTTCTTTACTGTGATGCTCCATAGAAGGAACACACCTTCAGGCTTCACCCCAAAATCCTGGTTTCTCTTTAAAATGTCCCCCGCTGTCTCTGGCCAAAGTGTTTGACCCTCTCGCACCATTCTCATACGCTGTAGATTCCGGCCAGCACAGTAATATTATACTTTTAGTGCCTTATTTAGCGGAGAAATTAAATGTAATGTTCAGATTATGTAGAACATTAACTCCTAACAATAAGCAAATAACACATTAGAAGCTTTGCTATTAAATCGTTTGGTGCTGGCTCTGCTGTGGAGCTCTCCAGGAGCTGTGACTTTTGTTCCGCGAGGGAGGAGGCTCGGCGGAGAAGGAACGAGCCGGGCTCTCTGTCCTCCCTCTATAAGGTGGTGCCCGTGCCCCGAGCCCACGGGCGGTGTTAGGACGAGCTTTCCGGAGCTCCATCCATGTAGCCGAAACAGCTGAGCCCGGCTGTGCCGGCCATGGCCGCGAGTCCCGGCGGCTCGGAGCAGGTACCGGGGCCGTGCCCGGCTCTGCGGGGGAGGCGTCTGGGCTGGGGCTGCCGGACCCTCGGCCAGCCCCCGCTCCCGTCAGGAGCCGCGATGTGCCAGTCTCGTCTTTCAGACGGGATTTTTATGGGAGCTGATGGTTGCCAGGGCAACAGAGGCTTCGGGGAGTCTCGCGCGCCGCAGCCCCGGCCGGGGAGCGCCGGGAGCAGATGTTGGCTGACGCCAGGCGCTGCCAGCGCTGCTCATGCGGGAGCTGCCGAGGACGCTGTGCCCGGCTGCACGGGCGGCTCCGCTCCCGCTCCCCTCTGCCTTGTAATTTAGTATTCTTGTCTCACCCCACAGGGGTTCCTCAGCCGTCGGCTTAAAGGCTCCATCAAAAGGACAAAGAGCCAACCGAAGCTCGATAGGAACAGCAGCTTCCGGCACATTTTACCTGGCTTCAGGAGTGTGGACCATGAAAGGTAAGGGGACGTTTCGCGGAGGGTGTGGGAGAGAGAAGGAGGATATTGATTTTTCCAGCGCTTGTGAAGATCTTGCTTGTCTTATTCAGAGCAAGGACTGCATCTCTGATAGAAGTAGACTCGGTTAATTGCAGAGGGGTAGTTTTAATTTGTTGCTGAGGGTACGGTGCAAGCCCTCCCTTTTCAGGTTAAATTCCAGGTGCAGAGAAGCCTGACTGCTCTCCTTCCTCTTCCCCAATAAATCCTAAATTGATGCACCAGCATATAAATAGCACAGAGATGCAGCAGCTAGAGCCGACTGATGCAGGTGAGGGAGGGAGGGATGCTCCCGCACTGGACTGCACCGATCACTACTGGGTTCCACACGGTAGGAACAATACTGTGGAACAATAACAACCACGATCTCCCCAAATCCCTCTCTCCCTCTCTCACACATCCGGCTCCATCCCGCAGTTGTCTGCCGTCATTACACGGAGATGGAGCCTCGGCGTGTGGCCGGAGCTGCTGCTTCTGCCTGAGCCATGACAGGAGCTCAGTCCAGGAGGGATGTGCTGCAGGGAATGTGCAGATGGATCTGATAAAGCATTTCACGTGGGATGGCCAGTACTGGAGAAAACTGAGAGTAAAATAGAAGAGAAATGAGATCTTTGAGATTCTTCAGCTGGTTAGAAAGTAGAGCAGCTCTTTAGTGGATTTGTGTGTATTTACGTCTGTGTAGATTTGTGTTAGTGTGAGCTTCAGACAGGCACCGCTCGAGGTAAATTCATGTGTAAATTCACATGCAGATCAAGGTCATGCTTGGGGAAGACAGGTTCATTTACCAACCACAACCCAGTGGTTTCTTCCAAAAGGAAGATCTTTCAACCTTACATAAATCGTTCTGGGGAGTGACAGAAATACTGAAGTCTGGAAAAGTCTGTGTCTGAAAATTCCGCCAGGCTGGACATACCCTGATGTAACCAGTTCAGAGCAGTTTAATACACCAGGATGGTACTTGAGAACCCATTGAGTAAATACTTCACTTTGAAAAGCAATGACAACTTACTCTGTTTTAGCTGTACTTATTCTTTGGAGCTTTTGAAGCTCACAAACAATTGTCAATCTGGATTTTACCGGACCTATTGCAGCCTCCTAAGCTTTTTCCTTCTGGATTGTGAAGTGAAGTGATTGTGCTGGTTAGTGCCGAGTAAGATTTCAGGTATTACTCTCTGGGCAGGCAGAGTTGATTTGATTCCTGTGCTGCAGTTTTCCCAAACGCTCGAAGTAGGGCACTGTGTTCCAGAGGGAAGCGAGCGGAGCCGGGTGGCCGGGAGTGTGCCTACGGTGCTGCTGCTTTGCTCAAAGAACAGGCAGATTAGGCAAGGTTTCCCTTCTACCTGGATGAGTTTTGTTTCATTCTGTGACTTGGCAGGATAGCACATGGGAATTAACTGTTCTGGCCAGCCCTTCAGCCAGAGTCATTTTCCCAAATTAAGCCTTGTAATTTCCCTGCCCTCCCAGCACAGCAGCCCTGGGAGCTGGCTGGGCTTCCCAAGACCCAGATGTACTGCAACTTCTCCTTAAAGAGACTCGGGGAATCTGAGTCACATTTGCAGCATAGAGCTTAAAGGGTGTCTTAGAGGAGAGTTGGCACTTGGCAGCCTCAAATAACCAAGGATTTGCTTATATGAGTATGAGAAACTGAAAATGAATGCTACCTTCATGATACCTGAGATTAGACCTTCTGTTAGGCAGGCATCTCTCAAAAATGCACTTCTTCTGTGATACACAGACATCCCTGAGCTGCAGGACACTGAGACTCAGAGGCTTTTGACAGCAGGCTCTTAGTCCCTCGCTGCCATCGCAGTGTCAGATCTGTCAGGTGAGCAGGAGTCCTCTGCAGGAGAGCTTGGCCTTAGGGACTGTTGCTCTCAGAGAGGTGAAAGCAAAGCAACAGCTGGGTCTCTCAGTCATGCAGCGAGGCTTTGGTTACAGAAGATAATTTTATCTTTCTGAACATTCCCATCCCATTGTATGTGCACAATGTGCATGAAAGAGCTCAGGTCTTTCAGATCATTTTCATGCATTTGCTGCTGTGCTTGTCTTGCTTGTAATCCAAGAACTGTTTCAGAGAAGCATTTGGTATTGGAATATTCGCCTCTTAAATATTTGATTCTTGACTCCATCTTGTATCGAAGCTGATTGTTCAGGAGCCACTCCTCTGCTTGTGGAAGTCACCATTGTAACAGTGCTCTGTTCTGGAGCGTGGGCCAATTTTTGTGGGAATGCCGTAGCAAAAATGAATAGTGCAGTAAATGCAGTCAAAACACTCCAGGTTGAAATACTGAGCTACAGTAGATGCTAAATGCTTCTGTTACTTGGCTTCTTTGTATCTAAATTGGGACTGTTCCTGCCTTTTAATTCCTTTATTTTTCCCTTCCTTGTTTCCCTTCCATGTCCTGTTTATCCTGCAGATGAATTTATGAAATACATGAACTGTGCACATGCATGTTGAGACAGATAATGACACGGATGTGGCTTGTGTGTGGGGCAGAGAATGTAAACAAATACATTTCACTAAATTACTGTGGGGTTCACGTGGATGGATTTGGCCAAATTTTGCCACTCTTGTGCACGCTGGGTTTTTTCCTGTTACAGTAACAGTAATATGATTATTGGTAGTAAAAGAAGCAAAATCAGAGCAAGTGTAACTCACCTTCTGTATGAGAGGTGCATTAATATGGTACAATCAGAGTATGTAAATATGAGATCTAAAGGAAGATTGTGGAATGAGTGTTCCTTTCAATTTGCTGGCTGGTCATACTGCTTGTTAGAGCTAAAAAGGGTTCCAAAAAGTGGCTTTTTGCTAACAATGTCTTCTGCCTCCTGATTTATTACAGCAGCTCACTAAGTTTTTATCGTGGAGCACTGAATGCTTGGCTTTGTAGTGGCCTCTGGAATCAGCCACAAATCAAGCATTTGGCAGATGGATTTTTCTTAATTGGACCCACATTTCTCCTACAAAATCTGTGATGGAGAAAATTTCTGGGTTGGACATGGAGCACAGGGAGGAGAGGCAGAGAAGGGAGAGAAGGTTGTTCTGCTGCAGTTGTTAATTATTGGTGGGGGTGTATTGCTGATGCTTTACTTGTAGTGGCAAAGGTGATTTTACACCAGCATTGAGAGGGCAGGGCCACAGTATCACTGTGCTTTCAGATTGTCTTGATTTGGTGAAAAGTGGGTGCTCTGGGTAACTCTGTGTTCTGATGGAATCCCTGAACTGATCATTGCTGGAGACACCTTTCCTCAGCTTACCTAGAATCCATTTAATGCTACGGGATTACCAACATTTGTGATTATTTTGCAAAGTTTTTGGTTTTGTTTTTTATAATTCCAGGAGATAACATTCTATTTAAGCTTTTATTGGCACTACAAAAGCCTGAGCATATGGTTGATTGTTAAATGAGCCTCAGCCTTGGAAGGGGTACAGCCCTGCGTTAATAACAGCAGCAACTTGCACTACTGAGACTTCCTCTTTCAACTCCTTTTTGTCTTTAGCCCATCCAAAATTTTTGCTTCTAATCCACAGAGGGAAGAGGAATTGTACAAGTCATGTACTGCAGCACATTTAATTCCTACTGTAGTGCCCATGCTGTCTGTTGTAGGAGCTTTCCATGTGCACAAAGCTTATTTTGGTGCACCAGGAGCTGATGAACATCTGTGCTCCTGCAGCAAACTTAGTTTGGGAGTTCTTGGAGATCTAATTTGTTTATTCCCAACAAACCTGACATGCCAAATATTTTTAGGCATGATGAAATTGGTTAAGTTTGATGAGAACCTGGTGAGTGCTGCATGATGAAGGATGAAGAAGTTGCTCAATTTCCTCTGGAATTGGAAAGAGGAATGACTCATCCTGCAGAAGTAGGACACTGGCAGACCCCAGAACCACAGAGGGCTTTCAGATCTGTGTGATCAAGTGCTGGAAAGCTGCTTCCTCTTCTGGCTCCTGCTAAAATGGTTTTATCCAGGGAAGCTGGCTGAGTAGGGAAACCTACACTAGAGGGGACCCCTGGAAGGGTGGCACTGACACCGCTCTACTGACAGCCGAGCTCTGCCTTTGATTGCCATGAAGATATTGAGGAAACCCTGCAGTTTGTGTAGGGGAACCATCCAGCTCCATCAGCTGTGACTGAAATGCAGAATAAAACATCTTGCACAGCCAGGAGCATCCAACAGTCACTCGTGTGACATTCCATGTCATTCATGCCGGGGGCGGTGCCCGTCCCCATTTCCCTCCTACATCAACAGATTTTAGCAGAAAAATCAAGATTCAAGGACAGGCTCAGAATTCAGACTGGCCACATGCAGTCCCTGCATTTATACCAAGGTTGCTTTGTTCTGGAATAAGCAAATCAGCCTTTTAATGGGGTTCCTTTGCAAAATATTTCTTGAACCAGAAAGTTAATTACTGATCTCTAATTAGTGGCTGGGTTAAGAGGCTAGAGTGAAATCAGAGAGAACTGCTTTGAAGGAGAGATGCAGGAAGAAATTACCATTTCTCTCCATAAACTGTGATGTTCCCCATCTTCTTCTCATGGTATCAGGAAGTTTTGACATTTTTAAAAGGAAAATGTTGTTAATGGAAAGAGGGCATTTTCTGGAAGGCACTGAAAGAATGGTAATTTAATAACTCCAGGAGGGACAGAGATGGGTTGAAAGCAATGTGGGGCCTTTCAGCTTCTCCCAAAGCAGCAGCAAGGTCCCAACTGTTCCTCCTGTTAATTTGACTTTTGGAGATACCTGTGAACTTGTATCAGAAGCTGCCTGAGGTAAATGCATTCCCCATTCTCAAAGGGTACAGAAACACTTCCTTTATCCTGCTCATCCAAAGCAACTCCCTAACTGATCAGGGGGTCACGCCTAAAGCTTTCAGTAAAGACTGTATTAGCTCCTGGTAATTCATCAAGTCATAATAAATGTCAGGGGACGGGCTAAGAGGCTGGAATGATTTTCAAAGAGTCATAGAATCATGGCAGAATTTTCATAGCCTTTTTCCCAGTTCTGCACTCGCTGGTTCCTGACAGCCCCGTGCCCCACGGGGTGCAGCCGGCACTGTTGACTCGACGTGGAGTCACGGAGCAAAATTAGAAAATCCTTCCTGCTCCGGCATATGCAGCACTGCTGGGATAATTGGCTTCATGCATCTTACAATTAGCTTGCAAAAATATGTTTTGCATCCCTGACCTTTTCTCTATACGCAAGGCCATTGTTTCCCTGTCCTGCTTAATTACAAAATAGAGCGTTGTGTGAGGAGAGAGATGACATCGTTGGATCGTCGGCTCTAATTTGACGAGACATCGTAATGGGGAGTTTTCATACTGAGGGCACTGAATTAGTGTAGTGTGAAGCCACATTTCTGCAAACCTACTAAATAAGGAGAAGTTAATTTTCTGCTCTATCTTTTTGACGTTTGTAATCAAAGCATTGTATTCCAGCTGCAGATGGTTAGCGCGTGAGGGATGTTTGGGAAACGCCGACAATCGCGAGGCATTGTCTGCACGGCCGAGGATCAGGTTGATTAATGGATACAAGGATGCTTGCTTTCATTTTGCTGTTCTCCCAGCCTGAATACACATTATTGACTCGGTGGCCACTGCCTGGCAGCTGGGATGTGATGGTGCAGCAGTGCACACCTCAGGGGTACAAGCAGAGAGCTCTGCTCGTGTCCCTGGAGCACAGACTGAGTCAGGGCGACACTTCTGCTGCATTGTGGCCCATGGTGTCGTGATACTCTTCAGGTTGAAGACACATACTGCTACTCCATTGCATCAACATTTTGTTTCCAAACAGACCATTTATTCTGACTTTGCCCTGGTGAGGCTTTCATGTGCATGAATTTCAGTGCAATTACATTAGCATTACTCTTCATGTCAATAACCTCAAAGGAAAAAAAAAGAGAAAGAAAATGCCATCACTGCAGCTTTTCTACCAGAGGATGCTTTCTGTTCCTTCTAGTCTCTTCTCTGCTTTTCTAATTATCATCTGTTTACAATAGATACTGAGATACTTCTGTCCCAGGCTTAAACATGCCCCTGCCGTGGGCAGGGACACCTCCCACAGCCCTGAGCAGCCTGCTCTGTGGAAAGGGGTGGAATGAGATGAGCTTTAAGGTCCCTTGCAAACCAAACCAGTCTGGGATTCTGGGATTCTGGCATGCAGAGAAAACTGCTCCTGGTGAAACCATCACTCATCCACTGAGGGGAGCAGTCCTGCTCTCCCCAGCCCCGCTGCCTCCTGCCCACACTTTCCCCTTCCCATCCCATGGTCTCGGGAAGGGCAGCAAGTGGATTCAATGGGAAATGATTATTTAAGGGGTGCTTTTATCTTTGGCTGGGGCACTGAACCAGCTCCAGTAGCTGCAGAGAAGCAGGAAGATGGCAGAGCAGGGGCTCTCCCTGTTTCTGGCACGTGCAGCTGTGTTTAATGGGATGGAACTGTACTCTCAGTTTCTGCCCCCTGTGCTGTGTGGGCCTGGGCGAGGGGTGTCCAATTGGCATCTGCCTCCAATTTCCATCTTCCATGGAATCTCCCATCTCCTAGGAGAGGTCCATTGCATGTAGGTTCCCACTTTGCTGTCCTTTACTCTGTCATTTCTAGTGGCAATTAGTTTGAACAATAAATGGTTTTATCTCTTGGGAGGAAAGAAGGAAGAAATGTTTTTAAGTAACTTTTCAAACCAACTTCCGCTCTGTTCTTTATTGAAACCTTGCAAAACCTCGATTGGAAAATCTGTGTGAGGAATAAAGAGTTGCAAGTGAGCATGGAACTGAGGTGGGGAAGGGTTCCAAGCCTTTGTTCAGAGCTGGGAGACGCCGATGTTTGACGTGTGTTCCTTGTTATCCCGGCTCTTATGGCAGTGCTTGGGCCCTGAAATCCACCGATTGTAGCTGGAGGCAGCAGCTGAAGCTGGAGCTCACTGCTGGCTCTGACTTGTACAGAGCACTGCCTGTGATGATGTTCAGGACTTGTGAATACCAAATAACTCAGTTGAGTTCATCTGTCAGCTGGGAGGGAAGGAAAAACCAGATTGAGGAAAAAATGTTTCCTCCTTACCATATTGTTTAATAAAACCTTAGGATATAGAGCTTCTGAAATGGTGATTAGTGAGATTTCAAGTGCTTTGTTCACCTATGGATGTCTTATGATAGTGATATTATGATGCTTATCTGGCTGGCAGTGTTTACAATTCAAATCTTCAGTACAACTACAGAATGTCTCACTTAGGTTCTCTTCCACACAATTCAGCTCTGGTGTGATGAAAAAAAAAGCAAAAACTGATTTTAATTGAATTAAACCAAAGCATTTTAGCTGGAATTAAAATGTAATTTGTTTAAAAATACTGAACTGATTTGAATTAAAGCCAGAAATATGAATTTAGCTTTAATCCACGTGTGTTACATAAGTAATTATACGAGAAAGGGCTGTGGCGTGCCTTGTGTGTGATTGATAATGTGTAGGAGGGCGGCATTCCCTCATTCCAAAGGATGGAAATGCAGTAGGAATTAGAAAGCCAGAGCTATGCTATCAGGCTGTGCCCTTTGCTCACGTTTACAGATGTCTCTGGGATTAAGCTGGTGCTGTAGCCTCTCCCCCCAGTCCAGGGGGGATTTCCCAAATCCCCATCCCAGCCCCCAGTGCCTCCTCTCCGTAGGAATCCCTGTGCAGAGCGGGCCTGCGGCAGATCCCAAATGATTTACATAACTCGGCTCTATGTACCTTGAATTATTAATATTTTGCTGTCCTGGCTGTGTGGGGAGATTTGTTCCATTAGGGATGTGTTTGTTGCTATATAGTAGCACTTTAGATGATGGGAATCCACAGAGAGAGAGAGAGAGAGAGAAGGATTTACATGTTAAATTCTTTTGGTGAGAGCAGAGTTTTTACCAATGCCTGGCTCTGAGGATTGGAATGAAAGGCTCAGGGCTGCTGTTGCTCATCTTGGGGTCTGGTGTTTATCCTCTGCCTGGGCATAATCCCCCTGGGCACCAAGCAAGGCCAGGAGCCATCAGGATGTGAATAGTTTATATCGTGACATGGCAGCGTCCGTGATTTCCCTGGATCGTGGTGTCTTCTGCCTTTCCCCAGTGCTCCCAGGAAGGGTGGCGGTGTGAGTTGTTTGTGCAGTGGCCGTGTGGGTGAGCCCAGGGTTTGTCCCACAAGGTGTTAGTTAATTAGTTAGTTAGTTAGCTAGTTAATTAGTGACACAGGGCCACGTTGGGGGGTGTGCCTTGCAGGGTGCTGGCACCCCGAGGCTCCGCCGGATGCTCCCGGTGCCGTCCCTGAACGGGATACTGCATCCACAAAGGCTCTGCAGGAACCCTCTCCAGCTCCCCTCAATTAATTATTCACTGATCATCACTCAGACCTTATGGATTAGGGAGCGGAGTTGGCAGGGGGTGGATGGAAGATGGAGCAATTTGGATTGCAATTAGTATTTCATTTCTTCCCTTGCTCCCTGTTTGCTTAAATTGGAGATTGCATCTTAGCACCACAAGGATTTACATCCCAGCAGTGGAAGTTCCCTGTGCACCAGAAACCAGCAAATCCACTGCAGTCCTTAAGCTTCCCCAAGGAACCCCTCAGTTTGAGAAGTTGAAATATCAGGGGAACATGTTTTCCTTAGAAAATGGTGTGAGGGAACAGCAGTGCCTGGCCCACTGGAGCAGGGACTTCACCAGCCATATCCCACTCTCATGATAGCAGCATTTGCATGTTATGTTGTGCCTCTCCATCCTGAGGGAGTGGCATGAATCTCTGCCAGGGAGGATTTAGGCTGGATTTCAGGAAAAGGTTCTTCCCCCAGAGGGTGGTGGGGCACTGAACAGGCTCCCCCAGGGAATAGTCACAGCCCCAAGGTTGCCTGAGTGTTTGGACAATGCTGTCACACACAGGGTGGGATTGTTGGGGTGTCTGTGCAGGGCCAGGGATTGGACTGGATGATCTTTGTGAATCCCTTCCAGCTCAGGATATTCTGTGATTCTGTGAGCCCTTATCTCTCATCTCCCCTTGCCGCTCCTGGAGTGTGCTCCTTGCCAGGAATCCTCTCTGGGAGAAGGAAAACCCATCAGGGTGAGCAGCCCCAGAGCCCCAACGCCACCCCCAGCCCAGTCACAGACAGTGTCACTGGAAGTTCAGTCATTGCAGCAGTCACCAAGAACTGGGAACTCTGCTCCACCAGGGAGACTGTGTCTAATTTTGAAACCTCGAGGGTTTTTTTTATTATACCAGTAAGCACAGTCTGGGTCACACTTTGCAATAATTATCCTGATGTCTGAGAGGTTGTTAGAACATCCCTGGAGGAAGGGGCCTGGTTGCATCAGAGGAGAATTTAGAGGTATATGCTGGCAAACCTTCAGCACTAGAGATTTATTTAAGTTAGTTCTTTTAATTGCTTTCCAGCATCCCAATTCTGTTATAAGCTCTTTGAGCCATCTAGGGAAGTGAGTGTAGCTCACATTAATCTCCTCAATCCTTCTTCCTCTAACTAGTTACTCCCAGCTTCATTTGCACGGGCATTTGAGCCCTACAGAGCGGGTAATAATTTTGATTCTGTTTAAACATGTTCTAACAGAAGATATAAGATAGGAAAAGCCATCAGCTGACTGCAGCATTGGATTCTTTTTTAACTCGCATCTCTTAAGCGTGCCTTATGATCTTTGTATAACGCTGCTGCCTCCCAAGTCTGTTGGCAGCTCTGTGATATGTATTCATAGAGCAATTCCAGTCCTTGAGTGAAGCCTGAAAGGAAAGGGCAAAGAATTATTTGTCTTTTTTTTCATTATCGCAGCCCTCTTGTACCTGCTCTGACACACACTTGAGAGAAGTTTGCCTTGATGCCTTTATATCTGAAGCTTTCTCTCTGTACGTGGTGTCTCACCCTCATTAGATAAAGTCACTCATGTTGAGGCTCTCCCTCACTTTATTAATCTCAGTCCCAACCTCTCACACAGCAGCAGAGCCTCCACACACCCTCAGTTACACATTGATAGCAGGGAGGGAGGAACACAGGGACTCCAGCACGTCCAAGGGGTGGCCAAAGAACGAGGGCCAGCTCCCTGTTATTCCCTGACTTTGGAATTTTGTTCTCTCTTCTGAACAGTAGAAAAAGTTTTGTTGTCTTAAAAAATAACAATAATCCTCTTTGAGTGGTGTGAAGGTTTTGGTCTCAATTACATCTCGTATCAATGAGTTCCACAGACAGACACTGTCTGATACATAATTCATAGAATTGACATTTTTAATCTATTAAGTTCGTTACCTTTCATTTTAGTGATTTTGGCCATTTTGGAAAGGACAGTAAATAGAAACAGGCAATTCATTCCTGATTTTGCCATGCATTATTTGCTGATAATGTCCCATCGTGTCTCCTTGTCTTTTCCAGCTAAAGACACTCCTCTGGAATTGTTATTTTTTTATCACTTTGAGCCATTCCCTACTCAGTGTGTTTGCTCATGTACAGTGTTATATTTTTGGAAGGCACATCTTTTCTACACCTGTTTTCCTTGAAAGCACTGGCAAATCTGTTCTGGGCAGCTGCGAGCAGCAGGGCCAAGGGCTCCAGGGCTCCCATGGGGACAGGGGTTCCAGGGCTCCCATGGGGACAGGGGTTCCAGGGCTCCCACTGGGCCAAGGGCTCCAGGGCTCCCATGGGGACAGGGGTTCCAGGGCTCCCATGGGGACAGGGGTTCCAGGGCTCCCACTGGGCCAAGGGCTCCGGGGCTCCCATGGGGACAGGGGTTCCAGGGCTCCCATGGGGACAGGGGTTCCAGGGCTCCCACTGGGCCAAGGGCTCCAGGGCTCCCATGGGGACAGGGGTTCCAGGGCTCCCATGGGGACAGGGGTTCCAGGGCTCCCATGGGGACAGGGGCTCCAGGGCTCCCATGGGGACAGGGGTTCCAGGGCTCCCATGGGGACAGGGGCTCCAGGGCTCCCATGGGGATAGAGGCTCCAGGGCTCCCATGGGCAGAGAGGCTCCAGGGTTTCCTTGGGGACAGGGGCTCCAGAGCTCCCACAGGAACAGGGGCTCCAGGGCTCCCATGGGGACAGAGGCTCCAGGGTTTCCTTGGGGACAGGGGCTCCAGAGCTCCCATGCCTTCAGCCCAGGCACATCATGACCTGCTCCCTTTCCTCTAGCATCCCTTTCCATCCCTGAGACTCTTCATCCCTGCTTGTGTCAGAGGAACACATCCTTTTGTTCACATGAAGGGATCTGGAGTCAGCATTACACAGAGGAATGAGATAAAAAATAACAGAGCCAATAATGATGGGAATCCCCCCACGGAACGGGAGTGCAGCCTCTGGAACAGCAGCTGCAGCAAATACATCCAGGTTATCTGTGGCTACTTTGTGCTGAGAAGGCTTAGGTGTAATGAGAGTTGCTGCATCCTGGGAACCTCAGCAATGAATAGTGACATTTTCCAATAACAACTTCCAGAAATGGGGAAAAAAACCATCCTGTGTGTGAATGTGGCCCTGAAGGACAGCTCAGGGATCTCCTCCCTCTGCCTCACAGCTGGACTCAGGTCACCAAGCTGCTTTCAAGCAATGAAAAGTAACACTTAATTGCTTCAGTCCTGTCTGAAAGCTCATCAATAATTTCCTGGGCTGGCTGTCCTGGCATTGGCATTCTGAAACTCACGTTAAATTTGATTATTTTTTCAAATTAACATGCAAAGCATGACTTGACCTAAATAATTCCACCAGTCCAATCATAAGTCTGAAGGTTTTGGAAATAAAAAGTTCCCTTAAACATTGAAGAGAGGGATTTTTTACAAGGGTGTGTAGTGATAGAACAAGGGGGAATGGCTTCAAGCTGACAGAGCACAGATGGGATATTGGGAGGGAATCCTCCCCTGTGAGGGTGGGGAGACCCTGGCATAGGGTGCCCCTGAACCCCTGGAAGTGTCCCAGGACAGGCTGGACAGGGCTTGGAGCCACCTGGGATAGCAGAAGGTGCCCTGCCCATGGCAGGGGTGGCACTGGATGATCTTTCAGGTCCTTCCCAACCCAAACCAGTCTGGGATTCGGTGATAATTCCACAGCCCCTGATTTCTCACAGCCCATTACCTGCTCCAAATGAGCCCGTGGCATTCCTGGTGCTGCAGTCAGTGCCAGGCTGGAGCAGTGTCAGAGCTCCCAGAACAGGCTGTGCTGTATCACCTGCATCTTGGCACTTTTATTTCCTGCAGTGTGATGTGTTGAAACCACAGCCCCTGTCACCGATAAGCTGAGAAAGCATCACTCAGCCCTGAGTGGTTTTGTGGACACTTTTCTTCCTCTGACACGTTTTTCTCTCTATAAATGTCAGTGCATAAAGAGCACAGGATTCAATTTGATTTGTGCTCCTGGTGTTTGGTACATAAAGAACAACTTGGGTGTCAGTACAATACATTGGAGGAAGGGACTCCTCCTAACTATGTTCAGCTCTAAAATTGAGTTAACATAAAGAGAGCTTCAAAACCCATTGGATGCCTCTGGAGATGAAATAGTTTGAAACAGTGATTACAGCTGTTCCTGGCACCTGACCATTATTTACAGCTATTTGTGAATCTTCAATATCACACTCATTTTGTCTCACCTGAAAAATCTACTGAGAAATCTTCATTTTTTGTTGAAAAATTATTTGGGTGACTAATGACCCAATCGAAAAAAAGTCATCAAATGCAGCAGTTTGTGATGATGATTGATGTTGGGCTGTTTTGTCCATCTACCATTTCCATCAGAAAGTGCAGTGGGAAATGTTTTCTGTCAGTGCAGTGTCTCTGTGTAGGTGTTTGTTGTGCTGCTCCTGAGGTCACAGATCTCCCACTTTGCTGTGTCAGGGCATCCAATTCACAGAAAGTGCGTCAGGAACCGGCTGAAAGGTTCCACACATCCCTGCCATGGCTGGCTTCATTCTGCATTATCTGGAAGTCCACTGCTGGTAATTTTGGCCAGCAGTGGCCCCTTTTTCCAGAGCTCATCTTTGCTCTGCCCTTTCCCATGCTACAAGAGGTCACATTATTCCATGTCAATAAATTTGTGGAAAAAGTCTGGCTTTTTCATTTATGGCCATGAGCTGCTGCTGCTGCTGAGCTGGAACAAGCTGGGAACGTCCTCAGTGCTAAACTGTGAGATTGCATAATTATGGCTTACACAACAGCACACACAGGCAAACAAACCAGGGACTGCTATGTGGGATGGACTTGGGAGCCTGTGTTGGACGGCTTTCAGCGCTCGTGTTCCCTGCAGAAGGAGTTCCTGCTCCTTAATTTAGTAACCATATATCTGATTTTCACTTTTCTAGGGAAGGTGGGTGGGTTTGCTCAGAGTTTGGGGAATTTTGGCTTTCCCACTCTCCCTAGTGGCACGGGAAAGTGGAGCCTACACTGTGCTTTCCATCGTGCCTGTCTCCATAAGGGAGTGGTTTTCCCCCACAACAATTGGCAATTATGGTTCTTATTTTAAATAACATGAAAACAAAGCAGGCTGCTCCCATCCTGGACTCTGCAGATGGGCAGGGCTCTGAATCCTGCTGGAATAATCACTGATACTAATTATAGAATTCGGGGAAGACAGCGGGGCCAGGCAGGCTGGGCTGGGCTGGGCTGGGCTTGACCCAGCTGAGCTGGGCTGAGCTGGGCCAGGCTGAGCTGGGCTGAGCTGAGCTGGGCCAGGCTGAGCTGGGCCAGGCTGAGCTGGGCCGAGCTGGGCTGAGCTGAGCTGGGCCAGGCTGAGCTGGGCCAGGCTGAGCCTTCCAGAATGAACTCCAAAGCAGCAGATCTCTCTAATTTCTCCATTGTGATTTCTGCTCTTTGCTTTGTCTGTTTCCCTCCCCTTTGCTGCCCTTGCACTTCCAGCACAGGAATGTGTAGCAGCATCGTAGTAAGTGCTTGAATGGCTGGAAAATCCTTTCATGGCAAAGATGTGATTGTTACTTATTTATTTTATTTTTGGTTAATACGACTGGAATACAAATGGGGCTCTGGTGCCTAAGGGCCTTGCATTCTTCCAGTAATTCCTTATGACATGTGTCAGGTTGTGTTTTATTCAGGTGGGTGGTGTGATATTAAACAAGAAAGCAAGCTTGCATTTCTCTGCAGCTGTATTTATACGCACACTCCTGGCACAGAGCTGCTTATTAGGAGAATGTCATCTCCACAGTGGCTGTACCTGAAACAGTCTGAAAATACCGTGTGGGCTTTAAGAGAAATCATCTTAAATCAATCAGATCTCCCAACACCAGAGTGTCCTTCCTGCCTTATCCTTTGTCCAGGCAAAGATGAGGCTGCCAGAGATGTTCCTTAAGCAATGCTGCAGCCAAAACAGTGATGTCTGAATGGAATATCGATTTTCTAATTGCTGTGCTGCTGTTAAATGAGTTGTTCCGGGGGAGCAGGGGGAAAGCAAACTCAGATGCGTGGCTGGCTTTGCTTTGGCTCTGCTGAACACACCCAGGGTGTTAATGTGGGAAATTCAGCAAAGGGAGGAAAGTGGAATCCTTTTTTTGCATGGCACAGACATTGAGAGGGCAAATGAGACTCACCAATGGGACAGGCTTATTCTCTCACAAAGCACAAAACAACCCTTTGGCTTCAGACACTCGGGCTGCAGCCAGGGATAGAACAAACTGCAAAGCAGAGGCATCTTATGCAATAGTCCCTGGGAGGGGGCTGCTGCTCCCCCTCAGCCCAGCTCTGCCTGAGCTCCTCGGGCTCTCCCAGCCACAGCAGCACTGCCTGCTCCTCACACACACACACACAGGCACCAGAGAGGGATTTGTGCTTCCCTGGCACCTGTTTGTGCCTATCCATGGCCAGAGGGACTGTCCCTGGTACAGCCATGGAGGGATGAGCTGCTGGGACAAGTCAGCCCTTTGCTAGAAGGGGTCACCTGCAGAAAAGGACATCCCTGGGAAAGGGACAAAACTGGGAGAGAAATGAACTGAACCTCTCTGGCTTTTTTATTAAAGCCTCTGGTCAGGCATTTTGGAAAGTGAAATGCAGTCCCTGTAGTGAAATCTTTATCACAAAGAATCTTCCTGAGACAATAGAAATAGTTATCAGCTACATCTAACCAATAAATAATATTTCTTAATATAGTTTCAGAAAATGCAGCATATGTTTGTATGTTCAAACACATCCTCTTAGGAGAAAAATAGCTTCTTTATTTTTCTGAAGATTAAAATGCCAAATCAACTAATTACTTTTCTTTGAAAACCTCTACCACATAAAACACACACTCTCTCAGTCAACTAAATTGATTTATATTCCACCATTAATTCTTTATAGCCCATAATTTGCAGAACAACAAAGCTGGTTGGAAAATGTGCCCTATTAAGGGACAAGCAGCTTTCTGAGTAAGATGGAAATATGTTGGCATGGAAAAGAAACGTGGGTGCAGCTGAGGCTGGGGCAGCCCAGGGGCTGTGCTGGGGCACAGCCAGGGACTCGAGGCAGCCCTGGGAGAGGTTCCGAGCTGCTGTGCAAAATCCCTTTAAGCTGAGATGGGAATCAGCCTGCCTGAGGTCATGGGGAGGGGAAGGTCCATGTCCACCCAGCTGGGACAGTCACTTTTCTCCATGGAAACATCTTCTCCCAAGCTTTTGGATACTGTTCCTGCTGTTCAAACCCATGTATATAATTTAATTAGGTGCCATGACCTTTCCCTTTGGGTTGTGTTTCTATTGGTTTAAGAATATCTGAAATTTCTCCTAATGTCTCCATTGGTCTCATTTGCATTATCCATGGAAGATTTTATTTTTTATTATTGGGACAGTCTAGAAAACTGGAAATAAAATTAGGTTTGGGTTCTTCCAGTAAATACGTCAGTGACTGGAACCAAGATCGTGTAATGAAATTGGAATTTGTTTATTGCTGTTTTGGGGTAGTAATAAGATGACAATAGAATAATCCAGGTACAAAACTGGTGTGGTTTGGCAGATGAATGAGATGTTACATTAAGGGGTGTCTGCCAGGAGGGATTGAGTTGCATGGACTGGAAGTGGAATTGGAGGCTGAGAGGGTCCCACGTTTGAATGCTGCTCCTTCCTTGCCCTGGATTTCAGGTGGGATCACAGACTGCCTGTGAGGCTCAGGGCACTGCGTGATTTTTATGGAAACCTTCTGTTTGTTCCCTGAGATGGGAATCTGTCAGACACTGAATAAATGCAGGCAGAGCTGGCAGGGAGGTGTTACAGCACAGGAAACAGAAACACAGTCTTAAACAAATTAAAAAGATGGTAATTAACCAAATGAATTTCATCCTGGAGATAATCAGACGAATATATTTAGAAGGAAAATAATCCCAATTCTCAGAAAACAGTAATTAAAATATACTCATTTTTGGGAATGGTTAACAAGCTAAATTGGAGGCAGCAAAGTAGGCTCGGGCCCTGGTGGCTGCTCCTTGGGACAGCGTCTGACGAGGCCCTGATGTGTGATCTAAACATAGCCCTGATAGCATCGGATTCGGGCTTTGGGAAACGGCTCTGCCTGGGTAAGGAGAAGTTCCTGAGACGCTGAAGGGAGCGTGGAGCTCAGCACTGCTGTTATCTGGGTCGCTGACAGATAACAGAGGATGAATTTCATAACCATGTGTTTCTGAGGTGTCAACAGAGGGGAGGTGAAAGAATTTTGGGTGGATAATTGACAGGTAAACAGAGGACAAGGTGGGGAGATGCAGGCATCCAGGCATCGGGAATTCAGCCGCCTGCACGCACGTGGCAGTCAGAGCCCACTGCCCGGAGGAGCACGGAGAGCTCCCCAGCCCTGACCCTGCCTGCAGGATGTGCTGGAGGAGTCAAGCAACCAACAGGTCTCTTCTGCTTGCCAGGGCCAGCGGAGGATCCCAGAGCTGGGAGGTTCCTGGGGGAGCAGCGGGAGGATGTCGGGGTGCCTGTCGTGGGGATGTCTGGCTTGGGACAGGGTTTGTTCTCTGGGGGTCTTGGTGATTTCCTTTGGGGTCTCTGTGTCAGCTCAGCTGCTGCTTTTCAACACCAGAGATGGGTGTTGTGTCCACAAAATATTGACTTGTTCCAGGACATTGAAAGCTACAAAGTTTGGGGAATTTTTTGCCTTTCTAATAGTTGGATCTATTGAAGAAGAGCACAGAATTAGAAAAAAGAATATATTCATTTCCCAGAGTAAATTATTTTCAGGATTTAGTCCATGAAACACAAAAAACCTCATTGGGAAATTTGTCTCGTTTGGGTTCTGGATGGGCAGATGAAACTTCTGTCCTCCCAAATATGGATAAATACTGTTTTTCTAGGAAACACCCAGCTGATCTGATCATAGTGATTGTGATTTGACATCTGTGTGCACACACAATAATTACATTGATCTAATTTATTACTGAAACTGCCAGTAGGTGAATCGATGCTTGATGAGAAGCAGAGTGTTTGGGTATTAATTTCATTTTCTTATCAAAATGCCTGCAGAGAGGACAGATCATGCTGGGATGTGTGGGAAACAGACCTTTCCAGGATTCTGCAGTTTTTACCTGTCCAGTAAATGCACTGAGGGTGGGGAATGCCCTTGAAAGGAGTTCCATCCCCACAAGAGCCTGGACATTCCAAAGGCTGGACATTCCCACTCCAACCCTGTACCCAGTGTCTCAGATGGACTCAGCCCCATGAAATAAACTGTTAAACAAGCTGCTGCTAGGACTATTAATGAACCTGAGACCCTTAAATTGCATATTAGGGGATTTCTGTTGGATTAAACCTCCTGCACACCACAATGCTCTTAACTAGAATTTAGCTGCATACAAGAAAAGGGCTAAAAGCTGAATTAGAAAGAAAATGTCAATAGTAACCACATAAATTAGCATGCAGATTTATAATCTTTAATAATGGCTATTCTTTCAAAGAGTTTATTTTTTTTTTTGCCCTCACCCAAGCTTTAAATATTTAATTTTAAATTTAGATTTTTGGTCTTGCACCATCTAAATTTACAGCTTTGCCTAACAGTTCATCTGTTTAGGTGCTTCACTGTAGCCTGAGTTCTCGTCTAAAACAGAATTAGTGATGCAGAGGAACTGACTGTGCATGTTGAAGATAATGCTGGTGGTGGGAAATTAGTGTGATAGCTTGGAAAAGTGAGCTGGGAATGACCCTGTGGATACCAGCAAGCAACAAAACCTGTGATTCCCACTCTCCATCCGTCCCTTTGAGCTATCAGTCAGTCAGAAAACTGTGGGTACCAAGCAGCTTAAAAGTAACATTTAATGAATAGGAATTCTGTGCTCTTGAAATAAATAAATAGCCCCATTTTCCATCTGTTTCTGCAGCACACTGCCCCTCACAACCTCTTGTTATAGAAGGGCTCTTTTAGGCTGGTGTGTTTTCCTTCCCCAGCTAATTATGCACGGTTGAAGTGGGTGCTCCGGATTCACAAGTGACTGTCATTTAGGAAGTCGGAGTTGGGAGAGATACAGAGTTTCTTGGAACCCTTTGTGACCTTGGAATGTAGCAGACATTTTTCTTATTTTATTTTTCTTTAAGTTTGACTCCTTCAAAAGAAGACCTTGAGCCCTGCTCAGATTGAGCCAGCTCTGTCTTGCAGTCATTAAAGATTCAGTAGCACCTTTTAAGTCCATGTTAGGAAATTCAAATTTTTCAATTTAGTCAAGCTGTGTCTCCTTTTCAAGTACTACACTGCTCAGTTTTGAAGGTCTTCCAGGATTTCCAGTGGCTTCTTGCAGAGCAAGAGCCAGAATGTGTTGTTTTAATCTAAAACCTTAGGACTGCGTGTGTTCCGTGGCTGAGCTGCCTACAAAGGTAAAAATGTCACGTAGGCTAAGGAGGAGTCCCTCAGGTGAGCAAGGTATTTCTGCCGTGCTGCTGGAGTCCTTTCTGAGCGTGGCTTGGTTACTTATCTCTTATTTATTTATTTCTGTGTTTGGGATTGGACCAGAAGCAGAAGTCTCTTCTCTCCAAGGGCTCATAGCTTTTAAATATTGAAGGTTGAAACTCCTCGTGCTGAGCTAAACTGCTGAGCTAAACTGAGTGGACTTTGAAATATGCTTCAAGGTCTGAACTTTGTTAAGTGGCCCTTTCTCTATTTAGTCTTAAGAAGAGGAAAACTCTAAGCCTCTGAGTGGATTCATAGTCACACTTTAATTAATCATATCTTTACAGCATGCTGCCAGCAACTGTCGGAAGAAAGGAGATGTCTCTAATCCAAATTCACAACAACAACAAAATAAATGCACTGGAAATATCCCTGGCCAATAAACTGCCTCATCCTCTAAGAAATAATGCTTCCCACAGCCCAAACACAGAAAAACTGATGGGAAGCAGATTTCTTCCACCCTCAGTCCCAGTGCAACAAAACAAGGCCTGTTAGTGAAGCAAGAGTGCCAGGCAAACCTGTCTGTGGCACTGCAAAGCTGCTGGTCCCCAGAGCCTCTCAGACTTTTCCTTTCATGCCTGGACTCTCAATGTGCTCCAAAACATTGGAGATAAGTTTTTTCTCCCTCTTTCCAAGTGGTTTCATTTAGTATTTATTAATGACATCCGGAGAACAGGGGCGTGGTGGATCGTGTTGTGGTGGCTGCAGCAGAGCTCTGGGCTCAGGCTGAGGTTCTGGGCAACGGCTAAGTGCAGGAATTGCAGTGCCCTGATCTCTCCCAGCTGCTGAGCTCCTTCCTGGGATCAGCCCAGGTTCTCCGGGTGAGGGACAGTCCCCCTGCATGTGCCAGGAGCTCCTGCTCCATCCGGGCTCCCTTGGAGCCAGTGGCAGCTTTGGCACGGCTGCAGGAGGGGCAGGTTTGAGACATTAATTCCCCACTCATGCTGCAGCCAGGGGCCTTTGAAACCTTGATTTTGGGGCTGTATCAGAGAGATTAATCACAGTCCCAGCAGACACAAAGGTCTTTATGGGCTGCCACAAGCTGTGAGTCACCAAACTGAACATCCAGGTTGTTTGCAGCCTTCAAACACTTTGGTTCAGAGAGATTCCCTCCTCAGTACTGTCCTTGGCTCCAGCCACAGCTCAGGGGCACTTGCCCTGTGCAGCTTTTCCAGAACCTTCTCTGATTCATTCCATGCTAATAACATCCCCCACTTCCATAGAATTATTCTATAACTTTGACTACTTTGAGTTTTCACTAGTTAAAAGCCAGGACTTTCTTTCTTTCCTTCCTTCTATTTTTCCCCTTTTTGTGTAACGAAAATGTAGAAAGAAGTCTTGAAATGGTGTCACTGAGTAGGTAGAGACAGAAAAAGCTTCCTGTATTTACAGTTAAAATAGCAAAAACAATATTTTAAGACTCTTTTCACCCAGTTTTGGAGATGAACATGCAAATCTCTGTCACAGTGAAATATGCATAGAGATGTTTTTAAACTTTTGGTTACTATTATTATTGTTTCTTTCATCTTTGCTGGGGTGTGGTAACAGCAGTGTCACACTCCAGCCTGCTGTGTGTTTTCTCACACAAAGAATGATTTTCTTCTGTGAATGGAACGTAAGTTCTGGTTAACCCAGAGACAACAACACGCTCCAAGACAGAACGGGTGCCATTCCTGGTGGGAATGTTTGTGCCATGCAGGGAATTGGGAGGCAGTGGGGCTGTCCAGGCTGAGCCAGTCCCAAGCCTCACCTGCCTGTGGGACATTGCTCCTGTGGGAGCTGGACCTGGCGGTGGAGACACATCTCCAGAGCCTCTGGTGCCTGGCCTGCAGGTCCCTTGGGGCAGGACAGCTGCTCCAAAGAGTTCCTGGTATCTTTTCAGGGTTCCAGGCAGGAGGGTTCTTCCCTCTTTCCACCCAGAAAATGATGTTTGATCTGATCCAGCTGCCCCTATTTGCCTTCTCCTGTGAAGTTCTAGTTTAATGAGTCCAGAAACTCAGTAAATTTTAAATTCATTTCAAGTGCGGTTTGAAAACAGAGCCTTGATTATCAGGTATATGGATATGTAAAAGTTCCACGTGACCTTTAGAGTATTTCCTTGCCTTTAAATTAACTTTGACTTGTATAAAAGTAAAGATTTTCTATGTGTTTTATTTTTGGGTTGAGGATGGATTTAATTTTGGGGGTTTTAAATCCTTTAAGCTATTTGCCATTGTCAGTTATGTTTTTTAATCAGTCTCCTTGTCTGAGGACTTCTTCCCATCTGATTTCCAGTGTTGGCAGTGTCAGCTCCCATTAGAAATACAGAGCCTGGCACGTCTCACATTCCCTTGAACAGCTTTCGCTTAAAGTAGTGGGGAATGCTGCATCCTGGTGCTGGAAGGGACTGCTGAGAGCAGACCAGATGCTTTTTTAAATATCACCTCTCTAGGTTTGTCCAGAGCAGATAAATTCACTGTGTGCAGAGGGAGAGTGTGGCCACTGGTGCAGAGAATCAGGGCCTGAGGGGCTGGGACAGAGGGGTCACAGGGCTCTGAGCCCTCAGGGCTCCACACACCACAATTCCCTTCTCCTGCCTTTCCAGGGATTTGCCTGTTTGCTCCCTCGGAGCTGCTGGAGCACATTCCCACCATAGGTCAGGGTGTCCTTTATTGAGTTGTGTAAAAGAGTTGGGCAGGTAATAACAAAAATTTGGCCAGGGTGCATCACTCTGGTGTTACTCAGGCAGTGCTGCTGGAGCTGCACCATTTCCCCCTTCATTTTCTTCTGTAGTTTTCTTCCAGCCAGTTGTCTCCACTCCCAGCCAGATGTAATTTTCTTTATACTTTTACCTGAGGCTAGAAAATGGAAACCTCCCATTCTTCCTAGGGTAAGTGAAACTTTGCAGTTCTTCACCATGGAAACCAAATTAGTTCCCAGTGTTTAACTTGCCTGAAAGTCCAGATGCTCTGTTTGCCCATGACTTTTTGGGAAGGCTGTAACCCAATGTCTCTGTTGTGGCCAAGGCAGAAGGAGGCTGGCAGCATGGAGGGTGACCAAGCAGCCAGAAACCAGAGGGGTGACACAGAGCTGTGTCAGAGTCAGCAGTGTGTAGATATAGATATAGATATAGATATAGATATAGATATAGATATAGATATAGATATAGATAGATAGATATATAGATATAGATATAGATATAGATATAGATAGATATAGATAGATATATAGATATAGATATAGATATAGATATAGATATAGATATAGATATAGATATATTTATCAAGTTATTGATCCTGCTCTTGCACTGAGCCTCCTCCAAGACAATTGTACCTTGCCTACAGGAAGATCTCAACAGGGAAGAGCTCCCTGGCAGTGCTTTTGGTCATTAGACCTCAGAGTTCTAATGTCATTTAGCCAAGCCAGTGGGTGACACCACAGAAAACCAGCCCAATCCATCCTGGGGTCTGTCCCCTGCCAGGGTGGGTTGGCTGCAGCTCATCTCAGCATCCTCTCTGTTCTGAGGAGAGGGGCAGGTTCTCCCCCCTGCATGGTGTGCTCCACCTCACTGCCTCCTGCCTGCTTAACAAACTGTGCTAATTGTCCAGCCAAAGCCCCTGGGAATGGGGACACACCTGCACAGGGGAGAACTGCAGCTGCCATCTGTGTCTGGGTCCCCCCTGCTCCAAGGAGCTGTCGCTGGAGTCTGCTCTGAATAATTCAGGCTCTGAGCTGCAATTTGTAAGATAAAGGAAAATAGAAAGTGCCTGTGGCTGTCTGCAGTGGCAGTAACTCTTCCTCCCGAGGTTCCCTATCCTGCCAGTGCCTTCAGGAGCGAGCTGGGCAGGAGCCCCCGAGTGAATACCTGCACACAAATGCTCCTGCTGGCAGCTCAGTCCTGCTCCCGTGTTTGTCCAGGTTCAGGGTTTTCCCCTGTTGCTTCCCTCCCGTGGTCTGTGTCATTCCAGTGGTGAACTCCTGCTGGAAACAGCTGCAGGAATGTGTAAATGGGGCAGAATGGAGCTCAACTCATTTCAGCTCCTCTATGGGAAATTTTTTAACTTGTGTGCTTTCACAGAGTTGCATTCAGTAAGCAAACCAGCCTGACACAATTCAGACGGAGGGAAGGAAGATCTGGTGACTTCTCTTCACAGTCAGGGCTGAAGAACTGCAGAGCCCAATCTACCCCACCACATCTTTTCTTTTATTTGAATCCATGGACACCTGTCACAATATTTCTCTGAGCAGTATTTCACTTCATTAAGTTGCATTGTTAATTGTGAAGGTCCTGTCAGTTTTTATCTATTGTTTCCTGCCAAGTGTTTGAAACAATCAGAGGTAAATTATGCAGCTCTTTCCACATGGCAATTTACTGAGGGGCATGCAGTGGCACAGGATTAACAGAAGTTACAAGATAAGGAACAGGTTGAGGTTTTGCAGCAGCAAAGGGATGGTGCTTTACACCTGCCCTTCCCAGGGACACCTCCTGCTTGGGGTTTTGCTGCGTCTTGCTGCCCTTTCCCTTCCTCCACCCTGGCCCTGCCCAAAACACACATCCCTGCGGAATCCTGGAATCACAGAATGCTTTGGGTTGGAAGGAACCTTAAAACTCATCCAGTCCCACCCCCTGCCTGGGCAGGGACACCTTCCACTGTCCCAGGTTGCTCCAAGCCCCATCCAGCCTGGCCTGGAACACCTGTGGAGTGTTTTTTCAGTGTTGGTACCTTGCCGTGCTTTGTAGCCCCAAGCACTGTGCAGTGTTAGTCTGTTCCTAGGGTAAAGTGATGAAGCAGAAAGAGTCTTCAAGGCTGCTGATCCATTCCCATCAGGATCAGCAATTTTCTGTGGGGAGACAGAGATTCGTTCCTCATCTCAAGGAGGGCTGTGAGGAAGCTGTTAGCCTTGATTCACTCAAGTGCTTCTCTTCGGGAAGACATTAAGCTGTGCCAAAGTGTTTTGCTAAATAGAGGAGACCTTATTGCAGGAAACTTTAAAGGCACATTTTACAGCTTAAATCTACCTCTGAATGAGCCTTGCTGACAGAAATAAAGGGAATAACAGACTGATGCATGCAGAGTTGTCTCATGATTTTTAAAACATAAGGTCATCATTTACAAACTTGGCTCCTTCAAGTTAGGGATTCAAATGCTTATGTAGGTACATAAATAAGTGGCCTAGTTTTCTGGGATGCTGAATCCATTAAAATCAATGGAAATTTTGCATCTCTGAATAAAATGTCACTTATTTTGCTAGCTAATTTTAGGTACCCAAATACAGAAACTTTGATCTAAAAGAAAAAGATTTTTTAAAAAGATGCTGAATTTTTGCTATGCTTCTGAAACACCACGCTCCTGTGTTGGTGTTCCAATTCCTCCTTGAGGCCTGGCCTTTGGGGAAATGCAAAGGAAATCTGGACTGAGTCCTGCATGAAGAATTCACCTGGAATCACCTCGGTGTGAAAGAAGGAAGGTCCTCACCTGTGGAGTTTGCAGTGCACCCCATCCACTCTGCTCAGAGCCTGGGCCCAGGTTCTGGGAGAGGATCCAGCAACACAAGTCCAAGCCTGCTGTAACAATCTCCCCATGGGATCAGGAATTCCTGTAAAGGTATTTTTGGTGTCATCACGTTGGTCAGGCCAGATACAATCTCAGTGCATTGTCCCTGCAAAGAAGTTGCCACGTCGTGACTTGTTTTCCTGTTGGATCTGATCAGTGCTGGTAAGGTCAGTGTGGTCACAGTAAAATGAAGTGAGAGATCTGTCACATGCTTTGGGCTTGAGTTTTACAGCACTGAATATAAAAAACGAGAGGGGAAAGTGTCCTTTTGTCCTGTGAGGGCACTGATTTTCATTGCCTGCCACTGCTGTGCACAGGAGCTGCAGAACATTAGGTCTGAAATTTTACATCGAGGACTTTCCTCCTAATGAATTCTGTCTCCTGAAAGTGAGAGCTTCTCTCTTTAGCATTTGTGCCTCGCACTTGATCCTCAGCTTTTGTGCTGCTGCCCTGATCGTGTCACAGATATCCCTTCTTCTGTCTCTCCAGCTTCCCAGCTTGAGCAGCATCACGTTCAGGTTGCTTTTCCCCTTCCCTTTCCAGCCTCTGTATTTTCCACAGTGTGTATCCTATCCTGAGCTCCTCAGTAGCATTCAGTCTTCTCCCATGTCTCCTTCCTTCCCTGGCTCTGGGTTTCATGTCATCTTTGTGCCTTTTTGTCTGACAATATCTGTATTTGGAAACCAGAGCCTGTCCCTCCCGCTCCCAGCACTCTCCATTTGCCAAGCCCCTGGTCCGGGTCCAGATCCTCCATAAAGCTGTGGGTGTCCCAGCCTTGGAAATGCTCAAGGCCAGGTTGGACAGGGCTTGGAGCCCGGGGATTGTGGGAGGTGTCCCTTCCACCCCAAACCATTCTGTGATTCTGTGAAAAACCAGAATGTTTTCTGTCCTCCCTCAGGACCTGATCTCCACATCCAGTGTCCTGGGCAGTTCTGTTCCTTTCACATCACCTGATTCCCACTTAGATCCAGCAGTGATGTCTCCTGCTCACACAATACCCTGTGTGAAGAGTGAAGGCCATTAACTCCGTGTCACAAAGTACCTCCTGCTCCTCTCATGTCAGCAGGAAAACTTTTCAGCTAATTCATAATTTACTATGTACTTCCAGATTAAGAAAGAACCTGGAATGGCTTACACACACAAAATATTCAAAGGCCAGAGGGACCATGCAAAAAGGAAAAAAGTATTCATTTCAGTACATTTATTTTCCAAGAGAACAAAAAAAAAACTTCTTTTTTTTTTTTTAAACTGGGTCACCACTACATCTGCAGCACTCAGCCATTTTCCATACGGCACGATCACCCACTCTGTTTATCTTTAGGCAATATGCTCTTGCAAACTGCCAATTAATTGCATATTTGGTGCCTGCTCTCTCCCAGCATCCTGGATAAACACGGCAAGGCAATCACGGGGAGCTGCTCTTGGCTGCCAGGGGAAGGAAATCTGTCATTGTCTCAGCCTTGTTATCTGCAACCAAGGCAGACTTTTAGCAGCGTTCTACTTGTAAACACCCTCTTTAGACACCTTCTGATTTCCAGAGATGGCTCGTCAGCCACTCTGCTGTGCTACCTGCAGCTTCTTAAATCATTGCTTTCCAAAATGTTCAGTGCAGATTGTCCTTGCTAAAAGGGCCACCGACACCAGTAAAACGTGGCGAGAAAGTCCTTAAAATGAAGAGGTAAAGCTGAATCCAAATAAATGCAGGAGACAGAAAAGGGGAGAAGGGGATGTCAACACTCTGCTCTGTTGTGCTCTGAGAGTTCTTCCTGGGGATTTTGTCAGGATTGTTGTTTGGAATGTCTGGGGAACAGGTCTGGTTGTGATGTGGCCTTTTCAGAAAGGTCCAGTCTGTTGGTGTTGGCCCAGGTCCTTCTCCTCCACTCTAAGTTGGAAGTATCTCCTACTCTGTGGAAGATTTGTGTAAATCTATATCCAGAGAAAATGATAAACCCTAGGAAATCCTCTCCATGGCATGCAGCATTTTCTGGCAGGCTGTACTTTTCCTTTCTGAATAGTGGGAGGTGTCCCTGACCATGGCAGGAGGGATGGAGATGGGTGATCTTTAAGGTCCCTTCTGACACTTAATTTCTGTCCCTATTGAAATCCCAAGAGAAGGCTCTGGAGAGATGATCCTTCCTTGAGTTGGGATGGTCACCAGCAGATCTTCACTCTTTCTTTATTTCCATCACACTTTCAAACTGAGTGACTTCAAAAGAGGCTGACTCTACAGTGGCTGCAGAAGAACTGGGACAGAATCTTCTCCTGGGGCAATCCTCAAGAGGATTTAACTGCCATCCTGACATTGAGTTGTTGGAAATTAACTGTTGCTTCCAGGCAAGGAATGATGAATGGTCTGAAATGAGGAGATAAGCCTGCATGTGGATACATTCTCCCAGGCTCTCATGGACCTTCAGTGTTACAAGCAGCTGGAATAATTCCTAAATCAGGGAATATTTGATGCTGGGTCAATTCCTATTTTGATATGCTCATGTACATGGAGAATAAATAAGAATAATTACTTTGAACCAGTGTAATTAGAAAAAAAGAAGCTCCTTGTGTCTTAGAACAATGCAGACATATATTTGGGAGTCATAGGGGATTGTGGGAAATTAAACAAAATATTCCAGGTTTTTTTCTTTTATTTCTGTCATATACCAGAACTTTCTCATTGACAGGGTAAAGTGGAATCTGTTGGATTGAGCCTGTTTACCAGGTCACTGAGGATTATTGTAATATTGGACTACACTGGAGATGAGATCCATGTGTTGCTGTCAGGGACTGTAGTTTATTATCGCACTGGGGATGGCTAATAATAAAAATTTAGATTTCAGGCAGATTTGAGGAGAATGTGTGTTAATTCCCATGTCTCTGGTTTGTGGACAAACTCCCATGTGCCTGGACTTCTTCAGCATTTAAAATGTAACTTGTAAATACCAATGGAAGGAGGCTGCGAGCTGAGCTGACAGCAGTTATAGTTTGAGCTTTAAAGATTAGCTGCCTTCAGGAAGTAATAAAGATCAGAGCTGCTCGATCCTGGTGCAGTTGCCTATGGAAAGAAGTTGACACTGCAGTGACAGGCTTCGGGAGCAGCGCTGTGTCTGGGGAAGGTTTGGGAATGTGCCCTCATCTGACACAAGCAGCATCGCTCCTGCCATCCCTTCTCCATCCCTCCTCACATCCATCCATCCTCCTCACATCCCTCCTCCCACCACTGCCCAGTGCTCGGCAGTGGCGCCTGGCCAAGTGCCCCCAGCAGACAGATGTGGTGGATATGGAATGTTTTGGAAGTGATGTGACATAGTTACTGCATAAATAAAGAGGAAATCTTAAAATTAATTAGAGGTGCAGACAGAGCAACCCGTGCTCAAACTCTCCCTTCTTACCTCTATATTTGTTGTTCTGCACTAATTATGTATGAGACAGAAAAATGCTGGATGAAGTTTAATTAGGAGTGAGCTGCTTTGTCATGTAAACTCCGAGCTCAGTGTGCAAGGCTGGCTCTCCGCCAGGACCGGTGTGAGCTCCTCGGCAGCAGGGAAGGGGCTGGGAGCAGATGCCTCTCCTCCAAAACACGGAGCCTCGAGGAAGGGTTTGAATTACAAAGGAAGGGAAGGGGCTGAGCTTGCCAGCCCCCTCCTCCCCTGACAAAGGGCAATAGTCAGTTTACTTTCATAACCCCACTATCAGCTGCAGAGGAAGTTTCGCAGTCCGGGAGTCTGCGAGCGCTTCCAGAGCAGCTGAATCCAAAGCGGGCAGAGGCGGCCGAGGGAGGGAGCCGGGGGGATGGACTCGCCCCGCTGCCGGAGCAGCTGACTTTCCTGGGGACCTCGGCATTGCTTTTCTGTCCTGATCTTATTCTTCTGTCCTGGTCTTATTTCCCTGTCCCGTGGAGGCTTGGGTAAGTGCCTGGTAGTTTTCCACTTACCTTTCTCTTCGGTGCTTCACCAGGATCTGCCAAAGTGCAATGGCACTGCAATGACAAAGTGTTCCCCGCACCTTTGTGAGCTTGCTCTGGAGGTGGATGATCCAGATTGGAAAAGCTGGACCTTTAGTAGCTTTTTAATTGATACACTGCCTTTTCAAAAGGGACAGATATAGAGAAAACAGACTTCCCAGCGCGTTGTTTCAGTGGGGACTGCTGGGGCTCCGGCAGCTTGCAGTGTGCCGGATTTCCAAAGGCTGGAGCGCTGGAGCAGAGCTGTGCCGAGCTCTGTCAGGCACCTCGGTGCTGCAGATGTTTGTGCTGTTTCCTGTGGAATCAGCCTGTGGGGGTCGGGAGAGCTGCTCCTGGAGCCAGCCTCTGTATTCCATCAGCCGGCACTCGCGGGGAGAGAGGAGGATCAGGAATCAGGGGGGACACGGTTTGCTGGGAAGGTGTTTGCTCTGGGCCCTGATGCTCTTGCAGAAGGGATCCGGTGGATTTGAGCACGGATACCAGGCAAGCAATTCCCTCACATCCATGGGGAGCGTGCAGAGGGGCCAGGCAGAATTCACAGATTTTCCAAAGCCTTTGTAAAAGATGTGTGTGATTGCAAAGAAAGTGGTGGCCGTGCCTGGGGGTCGGGGTGTTTGTGTGCAGTCCCGGGGGGAGTGGGTGGCTGGGTACGTGCTAGGAGCAGACGGAGAACTTGAAAGGGAGATGGACTAAAACTTACGTAATGTGTGAAACCGAATGTCCTTTCCTGCTGTCCCTGCTGTGAACCTGAGAAGACTAACCCTGAAACGATTTTTAAAGCTGCCTTTGTTAGTCATCCTTTATGCAATTTGTTTCTTTATCATGTTTCATTTTGAGTACAAGGAGACAGGCTGGTTCCACTCCCCTCTCTACTCCTCCTCCATTGTTAGTCTCTCCCAGCTTCCCGTATGATTGTCCAGCTCTGCTCTTTGCAGACCCCAGCGGAAAAGGATATAGTTGAAAAGAAAGAATTTCAAATTAAAATCTGGCAAGTGCTTGTGTCCATATTAGGTTTCAAACACATTTCTTCCCTCCCATCTCCTTTTTCCCAAAAGTTGCAGAGTGGCCAGTATCACTTGCAGTACCTTAAACAGCAGTGGAATCCCTCTTAGCCTTCACAGCCATGCACTGGCCAATAAATGCAGCAAATAATAATCACAGCAAAGCTTAAAAACAAAGCATATTTACAATAATATGAGCAGCTTGGTTTAGTGGCAGGGAACAACATGAACTTTAAGATCCCTTCCAACCCAAACTGTTCTGGGATTCTGTGATATCTACAGCTAGGAATGCCTAAATATAATGAAAGCAGGGAATTCTTGCATTAAGCCTCATTCAGATTTGTGAATCTGGTGAGTTGTCCCAGCAATGACACTGAGCACCTACCCTAGGCAGAGCAGGGATGGTGGCTCAGAGCATGGGTGTAAGGAAAGGAGCGTGCAGGGGGGGAGGAAAGGTCATGGCCCCATCTCTATTGGTTCTCATTAAGCTGTAGCTTGATGAACAAGTGATAATTAATGGTTGTGTTAATGCTCAGAGGTAAGCTGATAGGATTCTCCTTGCTTCCTTTTGATTCTCAGCCATGACTTCAGTCCTTTCGAGCAGCACTGATGAAGCAGGGTTGGGTCTGGGTGATGTTTGGAGAGGCCCGGGCAGCAGCACGTGTGACCTTGTGGGTTGTTTGCACCTCCTGGCACCATCCTCCTTCCCACTGCACAGCAATTAGCAGTAAGTGTCCCTGGGCAGGACTGGAGCTCGGGAGAAGAGAGCTACCGTGGGGCTTGTGCACATAACAGAGCCTCTGGTGAGGCTGAGCCGCCTCCTGTGGCCTTGTTAGTGCCAATATTGGCCCAGGGAGATGCGAGTGGAGCAGGTGGAATGGCAGAGCTGGGGACAAAGGGGAACCCAGTTCCTCAGGAGACGCCTCTGTTCCCTCCAGTGACCCCTGTGCGTGGAGCTCCTCATCCCCGAGCCCCAGCGCCGTGCCTGGAGCTGGCACAGCCACTCAGCAGGCTGTCCTGGAGTGTGCTGGGGAAGCTGGGAAGATAGTGAGTGGGATGAGAAATCACTCAGTAATTCCCTGAGTTTCCTTCTGCTCAAACTGGCAGAAATAACACCTTTCTTCTGTAAAAGGCTCCCTCAGCTCCACTGGGTATTGCACAGAAACACCCCCCTGCTTTGCTTCTCTTTGACTTGCACCATTTCAGAGACCTGCAATTTGATGACAGATTTAATAAGATACAATTGTCACTTGTGTTGAGAGGAGACATTCAAAGAACTTGGAGTTGTATCACCTGGGATACCAACATGTTAAAGACATTGCTCTGTTCAGTCACAATTTTAGGTGCTGGAGACCCAGATTTTAAGACTTGTTAAGATCCAGACTTTAATGCTTTTAAAGACTCGTCCAGCAGATATTGATGGCTGAAAACTTGTTCCAATGGAGTCTCCCTTCCCCAGCACTGGTTCCTTCTTCCACCTCTTCACCATATAGGAAATTTCTGTCTGATTTTTAAGCAGGCACAATTCTTCTTCATGTCATCCCCTCCACTGTGGTGGAGGATCCTCACTGGAGGGGAAAATGGCCCCAGTTCCATTGGGCCTGACTGGGAGCTTGCTGGTGGCACTGGAGGCACTCTGTGTTTTGCTGGGGCTGTGGCACTGAGAGGTGACAGCCTCTGCCCTGCTGCTCTGGGAGGGTCTCACACTCCATTTCCCAGAAAGAGCAGGATGCAAATTGAACTGCTGCCATAAATTTACTGCAAAGACAATAAAAACAAGAATTAGACTGATAAAATGATTAAAAGCCTTAACAAAAGCCTCTAAACAGTTTGTCATATCCTGCAAGGTGATTGCCCAGGACACCTGCAGCACAAGCCAGCCTCTTCCAGCATGCCCCCTCGGCCAGGACATCAATAAAAATGAGGATTTATGAGCTCTGTCATGGGCAGCAAGCAAAGCATCGGGCAACAAATTAATCGCTGATTGCAGAGCAGTGCTGACTGGGAGCTTTCTGCTCTCTCTTGGCATCATTGCAAGGTTGTTCGTTAAAAAATTAGTTTGATAAAGAGACCCTTGACTCCCAGTGTGTTCCTCTGTTACCTGCTCACCAAACACAAGGCACTGCGAGCTTAAAAGGTGCTTTTCACTGTTCAAGTGTTCCAGCTTTTAGTCATCAGAATCTGACAGCGCTCACAGTTCTCTGTGCTTGTCTGTTCCTTCCTATCCAGTAATTTTGGGATTACAGAATTCCAGTTTGGGCTGGGAGGAGCTGGACACTGCTGCTCTACTGGAAGCACTTGGATGCCAGAGCTGTGTGTTCCTGCTAAGCTGCTTCCCTTTCCTACCACAGAGGTTTTGCTCATTGTTCTCTAATTTCAGTGGGCAGGAAAAAGCCCACTTTTGGGTTCTGTTGCCTGCCCTGTCCCCACAGCTGGTGCCACCATTGTCCCCAGGTTCCTACCAGGACCAACTTCCTTTGTTCTGGGCAGCTCCGCAAGGTGATTGTTTCCACACTAATTTTATTTCTCCCTGCCTGAGACCAGACCATCATTTCCCAGTGACTCATATCACCTGTTGATGGCCTTTTCCTGTTCCTCACACAGGGGCAGCGCAGGGTGGGATGGAGTTGGTGCTGCTCAGGTTAAGGAACGCTCCCACCTTCCAGCAGCCCGGGAGAGCTGTGGGTGACAGCCCCGTGCTCCTCAGGCAATGGGGAGAGGGAGCTCTGTGGGGACAGCATCATGTGTTGGGGATGTTTTGCCCTTGTTGTGCCAGACTTGTCCCAGCTGATCCCATCCAGCCTGATTTGCCCAGGGCTGGTTTCCCCCGGGAGCCTCGGGCTGCGCACGTCGCCTGGGAGCAGATGCTGGGCAGACCCGTCACATTTCAAGGCGTAGCCTCGGATGAGCTCCACAGGACGAGCTGCCAGCAGCTCTGCTTGAGCTGCAGGCTCAGTTTGGTTCATCAGTCTTGGCTCTTTTTTTTTTCCCCTTTCTATTTCCTTTTTTTATGAGTGCTCTTACATCAGAGCCGGGCTCTGTTGCCCATCTTCGGTGCTGGAGGGTGACATCTCTGCTCATACTGACAGCAGTTGTCAGGCTCTGGACAGGGAACAGGGCATTCTCCATCTCGGATGGAACAGCAACAAGAAATTTCATCACCTAGGTTTCAAGAAAAATAAACTGTGGCTGGACTTAAAACCTAGCGGTGAGGACTAATGGAGAGAGGCTTTTATGAGCATTAAGAATATTTGTAGCTAAGCAACCAACATCAGCAAGAAGAATAAATCAAAAGTTTCAGGGCTCTGCCTGTCTGCCTTCAAGGGTCAGGAACTGTATTTTCCCTCTGTTAACAAGATTACCTTCCTGCTTGTTCTGGGATACTGAGCTGGGAACAGGAGTGAAAGGACAGAGAAGAACCTTGCCAAAGGCCATCAAGCCAGCCAGGCCTCCCAGCAGCTTACAGGAAAAGGCTCTTGGAACAGTAACGTCTAGCACATATAGATAATATTTTCCAATTACTCTTGTAGTAGCTCTCCTAGCATCAGAGAGGGACTCTTTATCAGGAAGTGTAGTCACAGGATAAGGAGTAATTAGCTCAAAGCAAGAGACAGAAACACAGCAGAAATTTCTCCCTGTGAGGGTGGGCAGGCCCTGGCACAGGGTGCCCAGAGCAGCTGGGGCTGCCCCTGGATCCCTGCAAGTGTCCAAGGCCAGGCTGAGCAGGGCTTGGAGCAGCCTGGGATAGAGGAAAGTGTCCCTGCCATGGCAGGGGTGGAATTGATTGAGCTTTAATGTCCCTTCCAACCCAATCCATCCTGGGACTGTGTGATTCCAGGCTCTCTAGCAGGCAGCAGCTCCAGACCACATTCCATTCCACAGGTGGCAGAGCTGAGTGACTGCATGACTGTAGCAGTTTTTGTTTGAAACGGTGAATCCCTGTGGCTTTGTTCACTTTCTATATTTTCACAGTTCCTGTTGCTCAGGGTGCCCATCCTATTGCTGCAATTGCAGCACAGATCCAAGGCCTATTAGATAATTAAGCTTTATTTTCTACAAAGATATTATGCAGTGTTCTTCACTGGGTTTCACCAGAAAACTTAGAAGCAAGACATTTTACTTTAAAATATGTTTTATTTATAAAAAGAAAATTTCCCAGAAATACCAATGAGAATGGCAACAGAATAATTTCTCAGTGGATTTTTTTTTTTTTTTTTTTTTTTAATATATCATCTTATAACCTCAGGGTATTTTCCATCTCTGCTTTTTCCTCCTGCTTGGTCAAGAGGTGTTTGGAAAAGATGCTCCAGTCCCTACCCAGTCCTGTCAGCCTCATGGGTCACTGTGAGCGCCTCTGTGCCATGGGAAGATCCCCTAAAAGAACCAAACTCTTGGAGTCCTGAGCCCCCTCTGCACACCATCAGTCCAGGCCTCAACTAGAATTATCAAGGGCTCCCAAGACCTCTTTGCTCTTGAAGTTGGTGTTAATTATAAACCTTTTATTAAGGCCCGATTTCCCAGTATTTCTATGGAACTGCATTATTGTTTTAATGAGAGGAATGAAGTGTAATACAGGATAACTCCTGTGGTGTTGGAGTTTCAAGCCCTGTCCTGGTTCCACTCACAGGCCATGCCAGAATGCTTTCCTCAGCAGGACTGTCCACACATTTTACCACTTGATGTGGCATTTCCCCCACTTTTCTGACTAGAAATCTTCGTGCTGCATTGAGCAATTCACTGGAGTTTAAAAATGGGTCTTAATTTTTCTGTATTGGCTTTTGATCTCTGCTCACAGCATCTTGTTACAGACAAGCACGAAACTTTCCGAGGCGCGTGGCGTTTCTGCGTTTTCCCTCCCGACACAGCTGTGGCCTGGCTGGTGACTGGAGTTACTCAGCTGTGAAAAGCTCTCAGGGATCTGAAAACAGGGGGTGTTTCTGTCCATGACACCACAGCTCACAGCAGCCCAGCTGGCTGAGACTCCATTCAGGGCCAGTCCCACAGCTGGGCTCCAAGAGGAGCCTCAAGCCGGCAGGAACGTACCGAATGGCTCTTGGGGGTTTTGGGGATAACAGGAGACCAGCATGACCATAAAGGGTTATTAGTGATAGCATTTGTTCAGGAAGAGCTTTCTTTTTCTTACTGGGGAAACTATCACTTTTGGAAGCGTTGCAGACACATTCTGGAAGCTGCACCAACTATTTTAAAAGTTAAAAAACGCATTGGCAGGTGTGAGCGAAATGTTCTGGAAAGAGAAGATACAGCCTGGCTTAAGAGAAACCCAATGTATTCAGAGAGATCCAGGCTTTTCTGTTTGATAATTTTTCTCTTCCCACCCACCTTGGGATGTGGATCCTCCCTCCACATGGAGGATCTGAACCATTCCAGCCGGTTCCCGAGTCATTCCCAGCTCCTGGTCCATGCAGACCAAGACACAGCTCCCTGAAGCACTGATGGAGTTTGTGAAATGCTTCCACAAAGAGAGATGAGGACAAGCTGTAGGAGAACAAACCTTGTGCAGGAGCTGCAGTGAGGCTGCAGGAGAGCAGACCCAGGAGCGTGGGGGAACAGGACACCAGTGTGGTGGCAAGGACAGCCCCTGCCTCCCCTCCCTACTGCCTCTGCATTGCCCTCTGGGGAAGGGAGCGCAGCCAAGGATGGTGAAACAGATGGAGGACACTGACCACAACTTCAAATTCATGTTTGGATTAATTGTTTCAACTTTCTTACTCCATTTCTGGAGCTTTCTTCCCTTGTCTGGTTGTATTTTATTCAGTCAAAAGCTTCTCTCATTTTTTTGTCCTGGAGGGTTCCAGGCAGGTTTCTCCCTCTGAACCTGAGAATTTGTTCTTCAGTGCTTCTTTTAGGGTTTTTATTTCATTTTAGATGCTGTAAGTACCTCTTATTCCCAGTTACTTTTCTCCTCACAAATCACAGCCTCTTATCTTCATTTCTTAGTTTCATTTTTACATTTAATGAAATAGCACTGAAATTAAATGTTCTTCAACAAATCCCATATCAGGGTATCTCACAACAAAAGGTACTTTTATGTAATAATAATAATAATAATAATAATAATAATAATAATAATAATAATAATAATAATAATAATAATAATTATTATTATTATTATTATTATTATTATTATTATTATTATTATTATTATTATTATTATTATTATTATATTACTAATGCAAAGCAATGACATGCTTGAATCCTTATCAAGTGTAATTCAGGGAGATTAATCATTTCAGTTGAAAGGAAGAGTTTGTTCCATCGTTTACTGAACTCATTTGCTCAGTGTCCTGCTCCTGTTTATTTAGATTTATTATTATTTACTGGTTTTTTAGGTCTTGAGATCAAATTGTTGATCACAGTGCTCTGAGGTTTGGGTTTGTGCTTCACCGGGCAAACAGCAATCAGCTAAATACAGGAAAACAAGCTAAATATAGAGAAAACTGAATGAGAATATCACATTTTTGATGTCTGTGATGTCAAGCTTGACAGACCCACTAAGCATTTCGCTAAGAAAAGCAAAGCAAGCCTCAAAAACCTCAGAACTTGCCGAGATTTTCTCATTGAGAAAAAATTTTGTGTCTTCAACTTGAACTACAAAACAGAGCAACTGTGAATGTCAGACATCCCACATTTCTGGCTGAACTGAACTCGCTGCAGCTCCTGCAGAGCCCTTTCCCAGCGCCTGGAGCTGGTGGTGTTGGTGAGCACCAGGCTCCAGCTGAAGGCAGATGTTGGTCATCTGGGCTCCAGGAACCCAAAGCTGGGACAGGTTCAGCTCCCAGAGCAATGGTTTAGACATAGAACCACTGCCAAAACTAGGTCAGCTGGATATCAAAAATCTGTGTTTGCTGATCTCCAACTCCAGGGCAGTTGTGCCCGGGCAGGCGGCAGCAGCTGTGGGCAGGCGGCTGCAGCAGCACCACAAAAGGATGGGGCTCCCCTGGGCCTGTCAGTGCTGAGCTGATGGAGATGGCAACAGCAAGAGTCCTTCTGGAAACCAGAAACCAGTGTAGAGGTTAAAAGCAGCCATTGTTAGGTATGTAGGGACTTTGCAGACAAAATTGCACATCTCTGGCAAAGGACATCTGCAGGAGATGCAGGGAGCTGGGATGTGTATTTAATGCTCACTCAGCAGCAAGGGGTGGGAGCAGGGCTGACAGAGCTGACCAGCCACAAATCTGTGTGTGAGGAGCCCTGGGAAAGGGCAGAGAGACAGCCAGTGCTGAAACAAGGAAAAGGTAAAGCTTTCCAGAGGGGCCTGGGCCCTGGTTCTTGGCTCTCTCCACACTGGACGTGAAGCAGCACCAGCAGAGAGTGCGAGTCCCAGCACCTCGGCATCCCCCATGTCCTGCCTGTGTCCTGCTCCCTCAGCCCTCTCTGAGCAGTGACCCCTCCTGTCACCAGCTCTTCCCCAGGAAATCCCTGTCCTGCCCCATCCTGTGCTCCACAGCCAAGGGACGGGAATGTCCCCACGCTCGTGGTGGATCCAGCACCAGACGGGGCTCCCGGCTCCCCCACTGAAACAGGGCTGCTGCCACAGAGGGACACAGCCTCCCACGGGGACAGGAGCAGGGCAGGTGTGTCAGGGGAGGTTCTGGGGCAGCAAAGGAGTCACTTCAGCTGGGAGGAGGAGGATGAGGCTTCGGGCTTGTTCGTTTGCATGTGGCCAGCCAAATGTGGCCAGCCAGGCGTTCCTTTCACCAAACGTTCCTTTCTTCTCACCATCCTTCAGCTCCTCTTTGATCTGAGCTGTGCTTTTTCCTGGAACACTTCCAGCATTCTCAGTGTAGCTATGAAGCTCCCTTTTTCTCTCCCCACTCAGGCCACATCCCTCAAATTTAAGAAAGACGCGGCAATGGTGACGTGGGACTGTGGTGTGTAAAGTCATTTCTGGAGAAACATGTTTGACTTCTTCAGATGTTCCTGATCTTCCCTCCCAGAACAAACACAGAACAGGCAACAGCAGCACGGGCTCCCACAGTCACCTCAGAGTTTGTTTTAATGCAGTGTGCAAAATCAGCCCCATAAAAGGCTCAAGCTGTGGTTTGGTACAGATGTCCAATAAATTGAGAACTTTTGGCGACCCTCGTTTCTAGACTGACGTGTCAGACAGATGCACATGCCAGAAGCACACTGGGAAGCAAAGACTGTGTTGGGAAGGATGCCAGGAGCCAAGATGTGTTTGCAGAGCTTTGGAGCAGCAGCTTGGCCATCTCTGGGCCGGGCAGCAGGATGATGGGGAGAACCCCCGGGTAGCTGGCCGGGTAATGATGTTGCTTTTAAAAAGGACAACAAAAAAGGTGTTGCACCCTGCTCCTGCTAAGGAGGCTTGGAGGCAGGAGAGAAAAGGTTTCTTTCTCTAGAGGTGAGCAGTCACTTTTTCCTGCAGCAGAAGAAGCCTGACACTAGATAAGTAGCTGTGAGAAGATTCATAAAAAAACTAATTTATAATTTGCCAGAATATAATCCTATTTGATCAGTGTTATTCAGTTCCTCTTTCTTTTAAAATTCAGTGCACTTAACTGTTCTACGAGGGTTTATGAATGTTTAAAAATTGCTTTGTGGTCCCTAAAGTAATTTGACAAGTCTGACAGCTATTGATTAAAAACCTGAAATTATTCAGACTGTAGGATGACTTGAGGGATTAGATAGAAAGTTTTTTCAAATGTGAAAGGAAATAAGATGTTGGAAAGTAAATATGTTCTTGAATATTTTTGAAAAATCCATTACAACTGTGAAATTAAATTGAAATGAGATACTTCGTGTGGAGATGAAGGAACTAAATGCTGGCTTTACTATTTAGGCATGGGGTAGAACTCCCCATCCCAGGCTCAACAAATGTTTCCCTGGAAGTTGCTGGTCTCTGGCACAGCTCCCACCTCAGGGTGCTGAGGGAGCCCTTGAGGAGCTCCTGCCCCTGCCCAGGGCCCAGGCAGCTCCTTCCATCCCCTGCTGGGACAGGAGCATGATAATCCATAGCCAAACATATCCAGGTGTGAAGAATTACCTCCCCCAGCCTGCTGGGAGAGAATGGTTGGGAATAAGAAAAAAACCAGTTCTGAGTGTGTTGTGGGAGAATCCTCCTCCCCTGAGGGGGGAATGGGCTGCTGGACACAGAACCCCTGTGCCCCCTGCTCCAAACACAGGAACTGGGGCTGTTCCATAGCCAAGGGAAATGTCTGGGCCAGGGAACACAGAGCAGCTCAGTGGAAGGGATCAGATCCCTGAGTCTGTGAGCTGGTGCAGAGCGTGTGGGCAGCTCTGCAGACTGCTTCTGCCAAGGGGGAGCTCCACAAACACCTGGCTCTGCTTTTGATGGTGTTATCACTGCTGGTGTTTAATCAGGTAATGGATGGCTGTTGGTATTGGTTAAATCCAGAGTGATTCTATCCATGGAGTGTTTGTTATGGAGATAATCCAGTGTTTTTTATGATGATACAGTTCCCTGGACTGAGCAGCAGAGTTATGGATGTGGAGGAAGTCAGTGAGCAGATGATAGAGGGTTTGCTTGGCCTGTTACCTCAGGGCACCACGCAGCCCTTTTTCATCTCCAGTAATTCCCAGTTTCACTGGGATCAAAAGCCTCGGTGAGGGGATTCTGCAAGGTACGAGTGGAGCTGGAACCAGGTGTCACCAGGCTGGGCACGGTATTTTAAACCCTTGTGCTATATATGGCCCTCGGTTATATTTCAGTGACAATATTAAAGTTTAAAAAGATGAGTGGAAGGAAAGGAGACCTTCAAATTTAGTTACTGGCAGGAAATAATACTCAGCATCACATAGTTGTCATTCTGCAGCAGACAGGGATTATCCATAAACCCTGTACCTCCAAAGTGAAGGAGAGTAATAAAGCCGACCCCAGGCGCACTTTGAACTTGGCTACCTCTGATTAATTAAGTTTTTCCTTCCTTGAGCCTGATTTAGTACTTATGCTCAGAATAAAGGATTTAAGTTAAGAAACTGTTGAGAAATTGAAGGACAGCTCTCATCCCCTCTTTCCCATCTCATCCCCTTCCCTATCACATGCACACACATGTGGGTAGCAAAGGGCTTGATGTGGCTGCTGAAAATCAGGCTCTGAGGGCATTCCTGTCCCAGAATTCTTGTCATTCCTCCTGCAGTTGCACCACTTTCTCTGTGGATTTTTATTCCTGCCAAGCTTGAAATGTCAGCGGGGCATGGCAAACATCAGCTAATTCTGGCTGCAGGTCTCAGGGCAGTGGAAGGTGTAATAGTGATCCTGCATTTATATGGAAAGTAGGAAGGTGTCTGTGCAGCTCTGGAGTATCCTCCTTTCATTCATTTAATGACAGAGCTTCCTGGGACATTTAAAATCCGTCTGTGGCATGGCTGGGGCTCAGCACAGCCACACACTCCACGTTCAGAGAACTCCTCTGCTTCCCACAGAAGCCTGTCACAGTATGGTTCATGATAAGAAGAGCAAATATGAAGCAGAATGGCCCAGTTTTGTGTTTGCTGCTTTGGTATTTGGTGACCACATCGAATTGTTTAGGTTTAGAAGGAGTTTGTAGAACATAGCTGGGAATGTGTTTGCTCCTACCAGCTAAAGGGATCTTCCCCTGTCCTGGGAAGTCAGACAGCCCCTGCTTTCCTATGGAATTGCTGGGGCTGGTGCTGTATCCCAATTTACACTCAGTGATTGAGAGGGGCAGTGGTTGTACCTGGGTAATCAGATCTAAAAAATTTACCCAAAATTATCCTGCTTATCCCTTAATTAGACTTCCCTAACCCACTTATTTTGGAGGAGAAACAATTGTTTAGAGTAATGAGAGGATCTGTTTTGATTGAAGGATGTACAATAATCTGCCCTGAATCTGCTCTGCTGCATTGTACCAAACTCACTTATTTTCTCTATATTTGTTCATAGTCTAAGCATAAATAATTCAGCATTTTGTCTCTCCCTGTGAATGGGAGAAGCATGCTTGCTGATTCCAGATCAGATGGAGCAGTGATGTTTATTACTCTGATGTTGGGGAATGATTGTTGCATATTTAATATCACCATAAATAAAGCTCCTGTAGCTGTGTTCCCACTCGCGGGATCGGCGTGAGGCTCTCTCTGAACCCTCTGATCTGCAGCCCTCAGAGCTGTGCTGGGATGGAAGCAGAGCCTTTTCCTGCCCGCTGTGACACAGGGCATGAGTGACAACTGCGTTTCCAGCATGCCCAGCCTGGCTGGCATCCACAGCCCTCAGCACTGCCAGCCCCACCTGCTCCAAAGTCATTTATCTCACCCTGAAATACTCAGAGACTTGCACTGTGTGACAAAGCAAATAGCAGAAGTAAAACAAACCTCATTAAAATAAAGTGGCTGGATGATAAGGGGAATGGTTAACATACCTTTAACAGCAGTATTTCTTTTCTTCATTTTATCTCACTAATGCCTTTAAAAACTGCCTAAAAGTATTTTATAGTAATTACTAAAGGAGCTGGAGTTTTTAGCAGTCTTGTAATGGGGAGCTGAACATCTCTGATTTTAGTGGCTTTTTTTCAAAGCATGGTGAAGACACCAGGCAATGAGTGAAGATCTGAGCCATGTCCATTATTCCTATTTATAATTAAAATTCTGTTTGAAGTGTGGCACAGGTATTGCAGCATCCTGCAGTCCTGGGCTGGGTGTTCTGCCATCCATAATAGGACCTTGTTCCAGCACCTTGCTGAACTCCAGCTGGTCACCCAGCACCACTTTCCATTTTCTCCTCTAAAATTCCCTCCATGGAAGGGAATTCTTGTACATTTTACTGAAGACACTTGCCAGAATAAAGGGAGCGAGGCACTGCTTGGCAATGGTGAAAAGCAAGGGAGAGAGCGAGCTTTGTCCACGAGCCATTTGCAAGCCAAGGCTGTCCCGCTGGGTCACATTCCTGTTCTCTCAGCCTTGGCATGGATCTCCTCTTTTTAATGGAGTCCAGTGTTCCCAGTGTTTCCAAACTTGTTTTAGTGTTTGCAGCAAGCTGGGATCATCTCTGAGAAACAGTTTGTATGGATGTGATTGAGGGAAGGAACATCGCAGTGCTGGAAGCAGAGACCCTGCACGGCATTCCGGCCCTCTGAGAGCCAAGGGATGGACTTGGCTCCTCCTTGGAATGCTGAGGGCTCCGAGGGGACCCCTGCCAATGTCACAGGGTGGGTTGGGAGGTGACTGTCCCCACTGTCCCCATGTACCATGCTTGGATCTGCACCACGAATCCATCCCAGTGCCTGGAGCGCTCCTGTCAGGAGCTGAACCCACCCATGTGCTCCAGGAGCAGCCTCCTCCCCTCCCGGGGTGCACAGTGCAGCAGCACTAAGTCTTGGATGTAAAACTTGCCCCTTGCCACCTGCTGATGTGGTCACTGCCCCAGCACAGCATCATCAGGGTGACAGAGCCGTGCAGAGGGGGAAACTCTCCCGTGCAGCCCCGGGAGTGGCTCCGCTGGAGCCAGCAGTGTTAAAGCTGGCCACTGTTAAACAGATGTGGATCAGAACTGCTCCAAACCTTGCCTTTACTGGCACCCAGCCATTTTGCTTGTTCAGTATTCTAAAAGCAGAGTTAATAACTATTTTTGTCTCTATTCTCATTTCTCACGTACATATAAAGGCTCAGTTGATGTTTAGCTTGACAAGCCAGGCTGCAGTTTGGATGCCAAAAATCTCCAAACTGTCATGGAGGGAGACAAGGATAAAGGAAAAAAACAGCTTAGATAAAAGGACTGTGGACTCAGAAATGCTGCATGTGGCACACTTCCCAATCCTCAGAGAGACTTATTAATTCACATCGTGGAAGTGTTTATGGTGCACAACTCAAGTGGCTTCCTGGCTCCACTTGGGATCTCACTGCATTTAGGAAGAAGTTGCTTTCACGCTTCTATAGGCAAAGGAATTAAAAAGTTGTTTTGTTTCTTAAAGTGTATAAAGTAATAAAGTGTATAAGGGATGGAATAAGGGAAGGCCTGTCAAAGGCAGGACAAGACTGTACTCAGGAATTGCACATCAACATAATGCAGGGAGGTTTTTATTGCCTTCACCCAAACCACAATGTTCAGACTTGGATATAGCATTCAGTCCTTTGCTGCATCCTTTCAGCTCCCAGAACCGAGACTGATTTTTGCTCAGGGACTGGGGCTAACACATTCTTCCAGCTCTAATTGTTAAAAAAAAAATAATAAAACAAAGCTTAAAAAAAAAATTAGAAATCCAGAAGTAAAAAATCTTAAGTTATTATCCCATCATTGGTAACATAGATGTGAGTGTTGTAGGCACTTAACAGACAAGGCACTTGGCAGCTTTTCCCAAATTCTCTCTATTCTCTATATTCTGTGTGGCAGCTGCTGGTGCATCTGGATTTTGCAAGAGCTGTAGATTGGAGAGCACAGAGTATTTAACCCATCCCTCATCCCAGGGAAGATTCCTGCTTTATCCTCACATCAGCCAGCCAGATCCTCATCACTTGTGCTTTTCTCAAGTGTCCAAAGAAGTGAAGAAATCACGGAACATTTTTCTCACTTGGCAATCGTTTTAATCTCTCAGAAGTCTGCTCTGTGCCAGGCCTGTCCCTGTCCCACCTCTGAGCTCAGCAGTGTGAAGTGTCACCCTCGTGCCCTGGAGATGAGCTGGGGCTGGAGCTTTGCAGTGACTCAGTGCCAGCCCCAGGAGCCAGGGCCCTGGAAGTGCTGTTGACAGGCTGGAGATTTCCTGGGGAGAGCCAGCCCTGCAGGGCTCTGGAGTGAATCACAGCACGCTGCTCGGCTCCAGGAGCCCATTCCCAGCGTGGCTGAGGCTCTGTGTGTGCCTGGCACTGGGAGCTGGCAGCCTTGTCCTGGGCTGCAGGCACAGCGGGGCACAGCAGGGACACAGGGGCTGGCAACAGGAGCAGCACCTTTGTGTCTCACGGTTTGAGACCAAGTGGGCAGGGGAGGCCAGAGCTGCTGCTTCTGGGGAGCCCTCCAGGAGTGGCACTGGCTGAGGTGCCCCAGGGCCACTCCACCCTGGCAGCCCCACAGGCTGGGGCACAGGGTGGGCACCCCCCACCTCTGCCAGGGGTACAGCCCCACGTACCCCAGGGCAGGGCAGGGCAGGGGACTCTGCCTGTGGGGCGGTGACCGGGCTCCTGCCTGGGCTCCTGCCTGGGCTGGTGGAACTGCTCTTGCTGAAATGAGCTGTCCTTTCACCTAAATTGTTTCAGAGCTTCTGCTGAATCCTGGTGTTCAGCTGTGCCTGTGTCCTCCCAGATGAATCCTGCTCTGCCTCCCACCCCATGACAGGGACATCAGGAGATGGCTGGGGGTCCTGTCCTGGAGAGGACAGTGCAGTCCAGGGCCACACAGAAATGTCCTTTTCAAACAGCTCCAGTTGTTTCATGAAACCATTTTAGGCTTTAATGCCGCTGGTGCAGGATGGTGACATCAGAGGCTCAGGGCTCCTGTTTGTGATGGAGCAGGAAGCAGCTGGGACTGGTCAGACCAGGATGGACTTTGCTTTCTCGCTGTGTTTACAGCACAGTTGCTGATTTGGAAACTCACCTGGTGCTTTCAGTTTGGGTGCCCTGGAATGGTAGATAAAGGCAGCCAGGCCCTCTCCTGGAGCTAGACAGGGACAGGTGAGCCACACTCATCCCCAGCTCTGGGATGGGGCATTCCTGGGCTCTGCCCACCTGGGCCAGCACCTCCTACTCCCCTCTGGCTTCCTTGCTGGCCACAGCACCTGGAAATTCTATGCAGGTTCCACCAGGGAGCTGTACTTCGGTTCCAGCCACGGTGTAAATCCAGGGCAGCCTCCTCAGCTCAGGAGCAGATTGCAGTTTTGTTTATGAGAGCACACGCTGGCCCCACGTATTCCCAGGGATTTGACCTAAGCTTAGCATCTGTCAGGATAAGAAAAAGTGGTTTAGTGCAGTGGCATAGCAGCAGTTCAGTGGATGGGCAGCAGGGCAGAGGGGATTGTTGACTCTTTCCACTTGGATGATGGTTTTATATTCCATCAGAGGAAGAAAAAATATTTGTGGAAATTGGTGTTTTGAGAAATTAAATACAAGAACAAAATCTAAACCAGATCCAAACATTTTGCATTTTCCCAGAAGAAAGTAAAGTAAGAATTTTTAAGCTCTGCCCTGCAGATTTCACTTTGCAGAGTTGGAAACTGCACAGTAGTGCCAGTGCTGGTGAGTGGAAAAGGCAGAGCCAGGACTATGAGTAAGGAGTGAACCCCAACAGAAAAGAAGGTGTCTGTGCAACTCCATTTATTTTAACTCAATCTACTTTACATCAACTCAGGCTCTTAATGTGTCTGAGCAGTTCTAACTCTTCCTGTGATCAGTACAGGCTAATGGCCTAAAATGTAGGTTTAGACATTAAGAATGGTTAATTAAGAATTAAAATTGCAGGTGAGACAGGCACAGGTTACTTCAGAGAGTTAACTGAGGCTGGGCTGGGTTGTGAGGAGCTCTGACCCTGAACACTCGTCACAAAGGAAAATCCTTCTAGGTTCTGTCTACAAAAATTCCACACAACTGTGAGTGTAAAATACAGTCATTTTTGCAATGATGATGAGCTGGGTTTAATTTGGTTAATAACTGAGGCAAGTTAATCCTGTTCAGGAAAGGATCAAACCAGTTTCAGTGCATCTGTGTCAGGGCTTTGCATCTGTCTAAATAGATTGATTTAAAATAGCTTGGTTAGAAAAGGAAGTTGTTTCTACTGTACAGCTCCTGAACTGGGGCTCACACCTGCCCCTGCTCCTGCCTCCATTCCCTTCCATGGGGTGAAGCTTTGGGTCAAGCTCCCCTCTGGCTCCCTTGTTTAGAAGGTGAGGGTGGAGATATTCATGGGGAGAACTCATTTAGGAATCTCCACGTCCCCTCCAGAAGACGTTAAAAAGTGTTTCTGGTCAAAAGGATGATTTCTTGGTTCTGCATTTACAGGAATGGCTCTGCAGCTCCTTCTCATTTTGCTGGCAGCCAGGCTCTGGGTCCCTTTCCCAGGATTTGTGCTGAGGTGTGGGCTGGGTGCTCAGGGCAGGAGCGACAGGAGCCCCTGGAAGCTCAGCAGGGCATTCCTCAGGTGGAGCCAAGGGGGCTGCAGGGCTGCAGCTCCCCGGGTGAATTGTCAGCAGCAAAGCTGACACGCTGCTCATTGTCTTCTTTTAATTAATGCATTATTCAGCCAGGCTGAGAGACTCTCTTCTTCTGAGGGCTGATTTAGATCTGCAAAGCTTGTTGCCACCGTGGCTGGCTTGGTCCTGCAGGTAGCAGAAGGTGCAGTGTGCACAGACATTGGCATTCCCAGACACATTCCGAGTGCAACGCACTCCCCGTGGCTGCAAAAAGCGCCCGGCCTCCCTTCCCTGGAGAGAGCAAGCCTGGCTCTGTGCTGAAATCCAAGCCAAGACTCTCATTTCCAGGCAATGTTTCCATCTTGGGGAAGCCACATCCATCCTATGGAGCCCCAGCTGGCTCTCATGGACTCCCTGATGCCCCAGCCCATGTCTGCAGTTGGGAAACTGAGGCACACAGACCATACCAACCCTGTGTAAGAAAAGACAAAGCCTGTTTTTTTCAATCTGTACCTACTCCAGGTATCACTTTGATATTCTGTCAGCTCTTGCTATACAGAGATTTATATGAAATCATTTCTGTTCCATTGAAGCAATTTTCAGAGATTAATTTTTGAGGGTATTAGCATTGATTCCTGAGCACACGTGCTTCCTCCTCCCACCAGTGGTCCATATCCAGGGAAAGCTGCATTGTCTGAGCTGGAGGAAAGCTCACTTGCCCTAATTTATTGAAAAAATTAATTTTAGATTTAAAATGGGGTTTTCATTTATGAACCCCGCTCAATCTGTTCTTTACTCCTGAGTCTTCACCCTGACCTTTCCCTTATCTGAAATCCTCTGGGCTGTACACTGTGTTCATTAGTGAAACTTCCAGGAGGGAGCAGCAGGTGTGGGCTGTGGATAAGGACTGCACGCACGCTTGGCTCTGTGCTTATCCAGGTACCCCTGGAAGCTCCTGGCTGTAATTTAATTTAGGGCAGTGCCAGGATTTGGACTTTTTTTAAGAGTTTTTCACAGTTTGTAAGTTTTAATAACAATTTTTACATCAGCTCTGGAGGTAGCAGCCCTTGGCATTGCATGGAGAATGCAGTAATGATACTTGCACTTAAAAAAATGAGCTGGAGAAGTGATGCAGTCCACCCCAGTACTGCCAAATTTAATCCCTGCTCGTGGAGTCTGGAATGCTGAGAGTCAGGATGGTCCAATGAGGTCCCTAGGGCTGACCTGGGTTTGGTGCAGTGCTGTGCCTCACACTGCTCCAGGGGAAACAAAGGGCTCATTCCCGGAAAAGGCCATAGAAAAATAACCTCTCATTCCATCTGAAAAGAAGGTTCCCATGAGAAGGATGTGCTTTATATCCATCCCTAGAAGACACTAAAACCTATCTGGCTGAAAGGCAGATAGCAATTGGAAGAAATTAGCTTTATATCCTGGTGCCAGCTATGAATAAAAAAAACAAAAACAAACTTTAAAATGCTTTGAGCTTTTCTTTCTTCTTTTTTTTTCTTTTTTTTTTTTTTTTTTTTTTGAGGGGAAGTTCAGCAGCATTAAAAGAATATTTTCCCAACTTTGTTCTTATCATAAATTTTGTATTCTTTGGATATTGCTTTTTAAGAACATCATTTTGTTGAACATCATTCAGCCTCCAAAGTCAGCTCTTCCCTATTAAACTGAAGCCATCCTAGAGGCCAGTATTGTTAGGCAGAAGGACAAATCACAGGAAAATGTAGTTTAGATGCTAAAACATCTATTTGTGTTTGTCAGGCACAAAGTCATTCACCATTGGTCCCCCTCTGTAGTTTAGATTTGAAATTCAAAACTTGACTCCTGCAAATGCCTTGGCTCAAATTGTGGCTGAATGTTAAGTGGTGTCTCTGAAGCGAGGCTAATCGCCCAGAATGATATTGGATGTTTGCAGGAATGGGACCTCACAAAAAGGTTTAGAAAAATCTGCTGCTAATAACAATGTTCTGTTTTAAATAAAACCTGCAGAAAAGATGAGTGGCATCTCAGTAAAGACAGGTTTCCTGTGGATTGGGATTACATTCCTAGAGGAAAGTCTAATGCTTATCTAGGAGAGCAGAAAAGTGAAGCTAATTATAAGCAGAAAGAGGAATTGGCCAGTCAGATGCACTGTCTGAGTGCTGTGAAAGGGTGCCCTGCTTTTCAGGGGTGCTCGAGTCAACTCTGCCCCTTCACTGCAGCTCAGCTTTGGGGGTCAGTGGATGGAGAAGCAGCAATCCAGTAACAGCCAGTCAGCAAACCCATGTATTGTAATGTTAATTGTGCTGGAATATGGGACTGTTCAAACTTTATACAGCAAGTGCATTTATGACATCAATGGCTATTTCATTTTAACTGTAAATTTGGAGTAGATCTGGATAATCACAGTCCTTTCCACTGCTGACTCCTTGAGGTTATTAGGAAATTGTTTGTTTCCCAGTGATAGACAGTGTGGTCATAAAGCACAAGGCACTGGCTTCACAGTCAATAAAAAGTGAGAAATATCTGGTTTTAATAGCTCTGAAAGGTAAACATGGCTGGAGTGTGGAAAGGCTGCTGCCCAGAGGGCTGGAGGCAAAGCTGGGACCAGAGGAGAAAACGTGAGCCAAGAAAAGGAGACTATAAATAATACAAATAATAACTGGGAATGGAAAACTTCCTGTAATAACCCATGGAAAAATACTTTTTACCTGCCCTGACTGGGCACAGTGGCTTTCCTTTCACAAATGCCATTTGTTGAGCAGTGAGCAGGGTGGGTGGGATCCTGTCAGGACCTGTGTGTGAATGTGGAGAAGGGGTGGAGGTCACACACAGTGCCTGGGGACAGTGCCAGCACTGCAGGGGCAGTCACAGCTCTGAGTGTGCCATACACCTCTGTGTCACCTGCTGCACACAGGGAACAGCTGTCTGCAGGGAAACACCTTGGGCACACAAGGACTGAGCTACGAGCTCGCTGGAAGGAAGCTGGATAAACCCTGGCTTGGATAAAATGAGCTGAGACTTCGATGTACAAGTTCTTCTTGGTGGCAGTAAATGCTCCCTGCAGCAGTATTTGAACACTGAGTCAGTGGAATGTGGCTTCTTCACTGCCTGGCACTCCCTGGGGATGGAGACAGAGCAGTCCCCAAGGCCCTGCTCTGTAGAATTTTAGTTTCTTTCTGTACCTCCTGAGCCACGTGGGTGTTCAGTCCAGACACCACAGAGAGGGAGAGGGCAAGGAATGGCCTGTGCATTCCAGATCTGTATCTCAACAAGTTTGTGTGTTTCAGAAGCCAGCCCAACCCCAGAGTGATCAGTGGGACAGGGGCACAGTGACACAGTGACACTCCCCATGTCACTTTGGGAAAACACAGCTGTCATTTGCTGAGGCGAGTGTGGAGAATCAATGTGCAGCACAACAGTCCCACAGGCTTCAAGGTCAAATGTTACCTCATCCCCTGATGTCTGGCTCACTTCCCTGTCCTGCACAGACCAACCATCTGGAATTTCAGGTTTGGGACAGGGGGAATTCAACTGGGCAGTTCCCAGCAGGCAGAGCTCTTTTGCTGGGTCCTGCTGGTCTTTGCTGTCATGTGGAAACTGTAGCAGAGACGTGCTGGGTCCTTATGTCAGCTGGAGTTGCCACAGTTCCCAGCAGAGCCAGGCTTGGTGGGTTCATACCTTCCTTCCAGAACATCCTAATAAAGTGTTTGAATGTGCAACAGAGACTGTTCCAGTGCTGGCCTGCAGAGAGAACCTGAATTCTCCCTCTCCCACTGCCTTGGGTCTGCTCCGCTCTCCACCCACTGCAGGTGCGAAGGCTCATTCCAAAGTTCAGGTTCTGCATTTTCGTGCCTTGCCAGGAAGATAAAAGGGTTGGTAAAACTGTAACTTGACCTTAGCATTTCACAGCAGCCACAGAGATAAGCTGCTGAAGGAAATACGGAGAGCAAAACACGGATGGCTCTGGGGAAGGGGAGCCCACAGGGCAGGAGCTCCGTGTGAGCACCCACGAGCAGGACTTGGGGGATCCAGGCTGCCAGGCGGGAATGGCTCTGGATTGCTGAGCAGCATCACAGCCTGGCAGGCACCGTATTTGTGCTCCACCACACAAAGGACCCCTGTGCTGCTGCTGCTGCTGCAGATTTGAGAAGGAGAAGATTGACTGAAGCTGCCTGTTATTATTTTTGGCTACTCCAGCAATGTATCAAAAACCTGATGCTGGGTTGATGCTGGTGCCCTACTTTATAGAAGCCCTGAAAAGCAGATCAAGGACAGCGAGCTTGTCTCTCTGCATGGCATCTGCCAGCAAAGGGTGAGAAAACTTCAAACTGCTGGTGGGGGGAATGGGGGAGGCAAAAATGAGGCAAAATGTGCTAAATCCAGAGCGGTGTTTGCAGATTTCAAGAGAAAGGGGGTCTGCACGTCCTCCACTAAGGAGGGAAGGTGGGACAGGCAGACACTGGGGTGTTCTGCTGCCAGAGTGGCTGATGAGCTGGTGCCATTGTCCCAGGGGCACCTTGGGGACCGGTTTGCTCTGGAAGGAAGAAGGGACCCCGCTGGCCTTAGGTGACTGCACTCCTTGTTAGCCAAGCGCAGCAGTAATGCTGCTTGATGTTTTCTGGATCCTTTGGCAGTGAGAGGGTCATGGCCACCTCTCTGGCTGAGGAGGAGAGAGGCACCTAGGGGAGGCTGTGTAGAGAGTTAGTGCTGGAACCGTGCAGAGAACCTGCGAATTTTGACTCGTTTGCCTGTGCCGTGCACGGTGGCACTGGCTGGAGGGATGGTCCGTCTGGGAATCCGGCTTGTGTGTCCCTGGAGGAGGCGAGACTTGTGCCCGTTGCCTCGGGCAGGACCTTTCCGTCTCCCACTCTGAGACCTGCTTCCTTCTCCTGTGCTCTGGGGGAACCCCGACTATTCCTGTCACCTGGGAATGTTCACCGCTGTTGGCGTTTGCCCCTCCAAAGCTGACCAGCGTTTGCAGCCCAGGTGCCGGCTTTCTCCGCTGATCCGGAGCTGCTCACATGAGCTGCAGGACCTGTGCTTTGCTGCAGACATGAACAGTAGCCTTTGAAAAGTGGAAGAGGAAGCAGCCATCAGTAAGAGGCAGGGGACAGTGCCATGTGGTGGTTTTCAATTTACTAGATAGTCCTACTTTGTTCTTGATGAGTAATGGAGGCATTTGAATACGCCAGGATGACAGCAGCAGTCTGGCTCTGGGAACGTGTCGGCGTGGGCTGGCTGAGGATGGTGGCAGTCGGGACAGTGGGACCATGCCGCGCAGCCTTCCCGTCTCCTCTCCGCTGCCTCACAGCTCCTTTGCCGCTCACCTGCTGCCCCGGGCCCCGCGTTCCGTGAGGCCGCCCTGTCCTGAGCCCCGCGCCCCCGGACCCCGCCGTGGAGCCCGGCCGGGAGCCCCCCGGTGAGCTCCGCGCCGATGCGGGCTCGCTCCGTGCGGGGTGCGGACCATGGCTCACGCAGGGGCCGCCGGCTGCTGCTGCAGGCGCTACTCCCTGCTGTGGATCGCGCTGCTGCAAAGGTCAGTGACTCGGCTCTCCGAAACGGGAAAGGAATGCGCTGCGCGGCCGAGGGCAGGGACGGGCGGGCGGCGCCGTCCCTCCCCTGCCGGTGCCGGGCCGGGGACAGCGGTGCCCGGGGCCGCCGCCGCACGACTCGGGCTCCCGGAGAGCTGCGCTTTACCCCGGTTTATCACAACAGAATGAGGGCGACAGGCGGGATGAGGCGAGGGGTGAGCAGCTCGGGGACCACGGGGCACGGGGCGCTGCTGGGCGGGAGGCGAGGGGGGACCCCCGGCCGCGGCGGAGAACGAGAAGCGCCCGCTGCCCCCCAAGCCGAGCCCGCGCTCCGGGGGCGGCGGGCCCGGGGCGCTCTGCCCAGCTACAGCGCAGCCAATGGGCCGCGGCGGGGCGGAGCGGCGGCGGGGCCGGCCCGGGGCGGGGGCCGGGGGCGGCGGGGCCGGGGGTCCCCGCCCGCGGCGGCGGCGGCGGGAGCGCGGCATGGCCCAGCCCGAGCGGGGCGGCGGCGAGGCGGCGGCGGCGCGGCGGGGCCCGGGCCCTGCGGGTGAGTGCGGGGCTGTGCGGCCGTGCCCGGCGTGCGCGGGCAGCGCCAACTCCGCGCCCCGACCGGCGGGTCCCGCACAGCGCCCGGGGCGGAGCGGCGGGGCCGGGGGCCGGGGCGGGCCGGGGGCGGCGGGCGCGCGGCGGGGCCGGGGCGCGGAGGCCGCCGCGCTGGAGGGACCGGCGCTGACAGCCGCTCCCGGCCCGCCCGGCCCGGCCCGGGGATGTGCGGCCGCGCTCCGTCCCTCGTTCCGTGCGTTCGCGGTTTGTTTCCATCCTGGGCGGCGTTTCATCATCCGTGGCCGGGCTCGGCAGCCGCGCTGTGGAGATGGGCCTTGAGGCTCCATTTCCGTGTGGTTGGTCCAGGAGGACACATCCTGCCTCGCCTTTGCCGCCCTGTCCAGATTTCGCCTCCAGACTGATGTTACGCAAAATTTAGGTGATAAAAATCAAACCCCTTATCCCCACCCTGCTCCCCCCGTGGAAGGTGTTGATTGTGGGGTGCAGCCGGGAGCACCCCGGGGTTTCTCCTGTGAGTGCTGGCAGGGAGCAGGAGGCTCTGGCTCGGTCCCTGTGTCCCGGTTCTGCTTCTGCTGCCAGGGACGTGCCCCGGGTGTTTGTTGAGGCCCTGCGGTCCCTGCTCGCTCCAGAGGCCGGTGCTGTGGGAATGACTTGTTCCCAGGGCTGTGCTGTGGCTCGAGCTCCAAATTGGCATGGGGGGATCTGTCACTGCTGTTTGCATCAGATGTTCCCAGATCTGGCATTATTTAGGCTGCTGTGATAAAAGGGTTTTTTTTAATATAACTGTTGATTTCTGTTGAAAATGTCGTGTTGATGCCGTTCTGCTTCTGGGAAAGAGGCTCCTTGGAAACATTTTTGATGATTGAAATTCAGGTGTATTTCTGATCACCTTTTGCATCCTGCTCCTGATGCCCTTTCCTTGCTTTTGCAGTTTCTCTCCTCTTGCACATCACAAATGCCATCGGTGTCCTTGCTGCTTGTCCTGTGCTGGGCCTGCAGGTTGCCCCTGACAGACTTTGCAGTGGCACGTTGTTAAACAAATACCCACGCTCAGGTGAATGTCACAGGTTAAAATCATCCTTCAGGTTTGCTCTGGCAAAAACAACATTTGGCATCTGGTATGAGCTGACAGAGTCCTTTTGAATGTAATTAATCCTGCTGCCGGTTGAAACTGAGAACAGTCTGAAAACAAGGGCAGGCATTAATAAGTTTAATTACATGTCCTTTGTGTTGCTCAGGGAAGGTGTTGCGTTAGTGAGAGCAGCCTGTAATGCCAGGTTCCCATCGTGAGTGTTCTGAGCAGAGTTTCCCAGGCAGAGCTCAGCAGCTGGAGTTCAGGGAACAGCAGGAGAAAGTTCAGGGCAGTAGAACATGGAGAAGGGTGTGCTGCTGCATGCTGAGACTTCATCCTCACGTCCTCCTCTACAGGGAAAAAAAAAATATATTCTTCATCTCCTGGAAGCCTGCGAGTTCTCTTGTGTGCTGTTGGTGGTGGTTATTCCCATAACATCGCTTTTATATTTATTTGTTACATTGAAGCAGGATGAGGCTCGGGGGAGGAAGGGATGAGAACTCCCAGCAGTGGTCGCGAGGTCAGCGGGAAGTGAGCCCCGGCGGGGGGGTCACACAGGCACTGCTGAGCCCTGGGGAGAGCTGCTGTGGAGGACAGTGGGAAGCAAATCCGAGCAGTCTGGGCTCTGCAGAGCATAGCCCCAGAGTGAACCAGCAGCAGTGAGGCTCAGGAGGGACAGTGGCACCGGGCAGAGCTCCTGGATGGAGCTGGCAGAGGATGGTGGGTGATTTGCTCCCATCTGCAACTGCTGAAAATCCTTCTCCCATCTGATGTCGCAAATCAATTTACTGGAGTTGTGCACTTTGTTCTCAGTCATAACAAACCCCTAATCCCCGGGCTGGAGACAGATTTAGATTCTGTCTGTGCTGCATGTGGATCTGCTGGGCTGTTCCACTGTGCTTGGGCAGGGAGGACCCCTGCAGCAGGAGAGTGCAAGGGAGGGGGTCAGGGCTGCCCTAAAGAACCTGCTCCCAGCTGGGCACAGAAAGGAACTGTCAGCCTCAAAATGCTGCACACAGGGAATCTTTCCTGGCCAGGAGACGTGTCACAGAGTCAAACATGTAATTTGGGAGATCAAATCCTTCTGACACTGGGGAAGCATGCACACTGCCAGCTCCACAGCTGGTGTCAATGGGACTTCTTCAGCTTAGGGCCTGGACTTCCTTCAGAATTCCCCAGTCCGCTCTTGCTCTCAGAGCAGAACAGTAGGAGGTTTAAGAAAGGCTCTTCATTTTTTCCCTCTGTGTTTCAGTGTTAGATTTTGTGTCTGCTCCATCCCTACACAGCCACCCACCAGGTTCTGTTTGTTTCTGTCTCTCAAAAATAATCAGGAACATTTTCATCATAAAACCACAGGAGCAGCAGCCGGGTGGTTTCAGGCAGGTGAGGCTCTGAAATGAGGACTGACAGAGTTGCCTCTTTGCAGCGCTGTTTGCTGCCTCCATTGCTCAAAACCCAGCCCTGGAGTTGGGTGAGCAGAGGATGGATTGCCTCTCCATGCTTGTTTTTACAAGTCTTCCCTGCAGTCCACGTGCTTCTGGTTGGATTTGGTGATACTCAAGTGGCTGTGGAGGGCACAGGCAGAGGGGCTGCATCTCTTCACATGGTAATGTTTTATGACTTTTATTATTTAGCACAACAATCCTCTCTGATTGCTCTCGGGCAGCAGAGCTCTTTCTTTAATAACCAGAGACTGGCTGCTGCTCCGCAGGACTCGCCGGGTCAGTGCCGGTAGCAGTAATGTTATTTCTCTTTAGAACTAATGTGGTCTTTTATGAGATTTTTTACTCCCCCCTTCATTTCAACTGAACTTTAGGCAAGTAAAAAGGGATTTAAAAAAGGCCCTTGGCAAAAAGAACTGAGTGTGCTGTTTGGAAAGAGGGTTCCCGCTGTGAGATGGCTCTGGGCAGCTGGCCGTTCCCAGCATATTAAAACAAAGGTGTAGGATTGGAATTAGATCAGCTGACGTAAACCAGGACAGGACCTGGAATACACAGCAAGTTACTGGAGCAAGAGATTGGATGGCCCCACAGGCAGCATCTTCACAGTGATGGTAGGGGGGATGAATGTGAACAAAGTACCTCTGTCGTGTTGGAAGTGTCAGCAAATGGTGTTCCAGGCACGCCTGGCTGTTTGGGATGGCTGATGGACAGCACAGGTCTGCAGGAATTCAGGTGTCCCTGTCGCTGTGGGTGCTGCTCTCAGGCTCAGGAAGGCAGCTTGTGGCCTTTCTCTTACTGCTGGTATGAGGAGAAGTTTGTGGGAGCAGCAACAGGGACTGACAAATGTTTTCCAGTCAATGGGCTCCTGCCACCGTCATGTCACCGAGGGACACGAGTGCTCTCTGCCCTGGAACAGGGATTAAAATGAAAGGACCATGTGCCCTTTGAAGGCAGGGGTGTGGAACAGAGATGGGACAGAGCCCTGGGAGGGAGCTCTGCTGCTCCTGCCCTGCCAGGGCTGCTCTGGCAGAGAGATCTTCATCCCTGCTGCTGAGATTTCCAACAGCTCTAATTAATGACATCTCCCCACTTAGCCCTTGATGCACAGACAGATGCTGGGTTTTTAGGGCTGGTTTGAGACCTGCAGCGCTCCCCCTGCACAGAGCAGCATCTGGTGAGAAACGTGGCTGCTGCTGACCTGGGCTGGATCCGAGAGGCTGCTCGGGAGTGAGAGACATCGTGGGAGCAGGTCCTGCTGAGGCAGGGACCTGATAAATAACCTCCCTAAAAACGTCCCGTTTGTTTTAGGATTCCCAGAGGCATTTGGCAGAGCATGGAGGGATATAAACACACATTTACTGAATCTGGTGAGAGCGTAATATGTCCTGAGAACCTCCCCCTTGGTCATCCTTGGAATTGCACATCTGCACTCCCACCCATGGCCATCCAGCTGCAGTAGTTTTAAATGAAAAATAGACTTGTTTTGTTTTAATTTTTACAAAAATTCTTAAGCCAGCATGAGGCGATGCAACTCAGTGATGTACTGAGTTGTGGGTTTATTTTATCAGTATTTATATTTGTCTACACAAGAATGCAAGTCTCAGCTTGGTTATTTACCTTTTCTAATTTCATCTGTAAAACATGGAAATAAGATTTACCAGAAATGCCTTGATTCTGGGCTTATCTGGGCTGGGTGAGGAGTCTGTACTGTCAGTTCTTGAGCTGCTGGATATTAGTTCTGCACTCAGCATCCAGAGGTAACTCGATCTGTCTGTCTGTATTAGAGTTAATTTACAGTAGCATTCAGAGGAAAAGGATAGGGACCCTTTTCTCTGAAAATAGTGTAAAATTACCAAAGTACTGGGAAATGACTGTGCTGGGTTCCTAAAGATCAATTTACTCACCATAGAGATGTGGGGTGAGTGGGCAGCTGAGAGAATGGCTAATGGCATGGAGAGCCTTTGCTGGGAACCCGGGGCTCCTGATGCAGCACAGGACTGTGCCAGCCCCAGCAGGGCTTTCAGAGCCTGAGGGCTGCGGGTGTCCCCTCAGAACCCCCGTGCTGGTGGCTCTTCTGCAGATGTTTCACTGGTGTCACCACAGCTGGTCCTGCCTGCTGCCTGCTAGGTGCAGGGAGATGTCCCGGAGCCCTCGGCAGCGTGTCCTAGGCTGGGTGGCCCTGGGGAGGAGGTGGCCCCGGCACTCAGAGCTCTCCATGGAGCAGCTCAGGCAGGGAATCAGCCACAGGCAGTTCCGTTATCACCTGGGGCTTCATGCATGGCCTGAATCTTAATGGCAAATCTAGAGAAGCACCTGTTTATCTGCTGCTGCCGTTTATCTGAGAATCTCCTTAGGCTGTTTTCTGGATCCAGCCTGGTGTGTGATTCACTGGAAGCGATGGATTTTGCATGCACTGTTGACATTTCTCTCTGCTTTGGTCAGCTTCATTCTGGAGAACAACAAAATCCAACGCACACATCAGAGCAAGCTGGGAGTATAGTGGGAGCATTGTTGTTTGGCTCATGAAAGACCATGCTGAGAATATCACAAACTCCCCTTATTGCTGTCCTTCCGTGCCTTTGGAGAAGGCGTCATGCTCCCTTTGTGGGCAGGGGCACTCAATCTCTTGGGGAGCCCCCAAAGTGCTTGCCAGAGGTTTTAAAGGTCAGAGTTACCGGGATGGGAGCTCTGGCATAGGAACATCTCACATGGTACAGGCTGTAGAGGAGGCAGCTGCTCCCTTTGCACTCAAGTTATTTTTTCCCTTGCCACTTTATGGGTTTGCTGTGTTTTCCCTGGGAGCACTCTTTCTTTTTCTTTTTTTTCCCCCTTGAGCTCTCTGGTTTTGCTTTAAGAGTTACTGCACCATTGATTGTATTGGCTGTCTCAAAAATGGTGCTCTGCTCACTGTCTGTGGGCTCCCTGCTGCTAAATGCTGCCAGTGGGACTCCAGAGCATTTAGATCAATCAATAGGGCTATCACAGCCTTATTTTCCACACTGTCCCCATCCCAGGGATGTGTGTGACAATCAGGGAGAGCACATGAGCCCAAGGGTTGTTGGTGACAGATCAGACGTGGGTGTTTCAGTGAGGTTCTGGCACCACCAGAGATCAGCACCAGGTGCTGCGGAGCCGGTGGTGCTGCTGAGACAGCAGCAAGTGCTGGGGCCAGCTGGCCTCCAGTGCACCTACACTGCTACATCCCACACCTGGGAAATCTCGTTTAGGAACCCCCCCACACACCTGGGAAGTCTCCCTCAGTAGTTGTGGTGGCCATTTAGAGTTTGATTTGGTTGTTCAGAGACCTCACAGTGTGCAAACCTCTAAAGAATTGACTCCTGACAGCATCAGAGTTGGGAAAAATTGTTTTACTGCTCATACCAGCTGTCATGGAACCTTTAGAAATTACAGGTGGGACCATGTAGCAGGCCCTGTTCTTCAGGGCACTTTGTTATCCCATGACAAAACATTCCCAGGAATATTGTGCAGTTGCTGCTAACAGATTTCTCTGGGAAGGAGAGCATCCACTGACACGGTTACGTTTTCCCTCCAGATCCCATCTAATGCCGAGGCTGAAAGAATCGCGCTCCCACGAGTCCTTGCTCAGTCCCAGTAGTGCTGTTGAGGCTCTGGATCTCAGTATGGAGGAGGAAGTGGTCATCAAACCTGTCCACAGTAGCATCCTGGGACAAGACTACTGCTTTGAGGTAAGGAACCGTTCTGGGGCTGTTCCTGCCGTGCTGGGGCCGCCTGGGGAGCCAGGTGTGGGCTGGCATCTGGGCTCTGGCTGTTACCAAACATTGCTGCTCAGAATTGCTACACAGAGAGCATTTCATAGGCAGAAAATTGCTCCCATCTTTCCAAGGAGGATCATATCCACACAATCAGAGCAATGAGCTCCTTGTAAGCGCTGTCGCAGCAGAGCTGCTGGCACAGGTGCTGCACTGCTTAGGGCTGTGTATCAGCAGAGCATAAATTTGTTTATGCTCCTACAGTTTATGTTCATACAGATATCAGGAAGTGCTAATCCCTACTCACTGTTCCCAAAGATATTACATGTGGTCACAGAGCCAGCCTGCTGCTGTCAGTGGGAGTGTGGAGGACTTTGTCTAGAAAACTGAAGCTTCCCTTGTTTGAGTAAATAGAAAAATCTGTGAGTATTTCAGATTACTTTGACATCTGTTATGGCATGTGGCAGGGTCTGTGCTAGCAGGAGGGAGTAGGACACGCACAACCCAGGCTGTAGCTGGGTAATTCAGTACAGGATATCTCGGGAATCATTTGTCCTGAATTGTGGATGGCAAAGTATTATTGCTTATGGCAGTGGCTGGGTACAGAACTGGGAAATGGTTTTCTTGCAGTAATAAGGTGGTGGATGTTTGTGTTTCTGTGAGGAGCAGGTAACACCTGTTTGTGCTTGGACACAGAGAAGCAGATAAATGGTGTAGCTGTGCTTGGATTGTGCTGTAGGGGTGATGGGACTGCAGGCTGTCCTTGGATGGGCTGTGTTGGATGAGAACACATGTCAGGGTTCAAGAGGAGTCAGACTGGAAAGATAAAGACATTTTTCTTTACTGAAATCAGCACATTTTGAAATAAGTGAGTTAAAAGATCTATTTCTTAAAATACAAGTGGGTAACATGAAAACAGTCTTACAAAAAAATAGCCTCAAATATAAACTCTCTAGTTGGTTGAGGTATAAATTTTGCAGTGCTATTCATTCTTTGTGGAATTGAGCAAGTGCAATGGGTCAGGAGGGGAACAGTTTTGTAAATTACATGTCCTCTATTACATTCCACTCAAGAAAGATAAAATGAAGCTAGATAGAAAATAAATGTGACATCCATAATATAAGAGTTGTTTACCAATTCTGGTCAGCCCACAAGAGGAGAGAAAGGGATATGAACAGAACTTGTAGAAAGTTGAGTGAGAGGGAAATTACACAAGCCATGCACTTGGAAGGAGGAAGAAAATTTTGGGGTTAAGCGAGTTGGATAAAGAGAAGTCACACTGTAAAAAAAAGAACGTGTTAATTGTTGTTCTGCAAACCCTGCAGAGGAGAGGAAGAATGCCAGGAAACAACAGGGACATTGATTTGTCACTGGTGGCTGCTCACCAACAAGCTCCAGCGGGAGGGACCGAGGTGAGAGCTAAATGGCATTTTGTGTCAATGCCTTGGTCTCATGTCTCCTGAGAGCCTCTTCCCAGCTGGGACTGAGCTCAGCACCGGGATGAGTTTGCAGATCTCCTGGGTCCCCTGTTGGGGGCCAGGCAGTGACTACAGCCCCCAGCACATGGGCATCACTGATGGACACAAAGGAGCTCAGGGAATGTCCTGGAAAAGCAGCCCTGACCAAGAAATGCTGGGTGAGAAAGCCCTGCCAGGGTCCCAGGGATGAGGGGAGCTGAGGTGTGCAGTGGATGGGGAAAGTGGTGCCTCATCCCTGCCCCCTGAGGCTGTCGTGGACCTGCTCCCTCGGGACATGTGTTGGGAACAGGCAGGGCTGCTGCCTCCAGCTGGGAAGTGAAGCTGTTGCTGGGCAGTGCCAGCCTTGCTCAATCCTTCACCTTCTGCCGGCCGTGGGGTGGCCGGGCAGGGACAGCCTCGGGAGCTGTTCCATCCCCAGCTGGCCCATGGCCATCAGTGCTCACCTGGCACTGCTCCTCCCCTGGAGGGGAACAGGCCAGGAGGGTCTGACACGGCTGCAGATGGAGCAGAGCGCTTCCAGAGGAACTGGCAGCACACCCAGACAGAGACAAAAGCGAGAGGTGCCAAAGCCATCTGCAGTGGAAAACAACCAAGTGGCTCGTTGGGAGGCAGCTGGTGGATGAAGGTGCAGGGAATTGTTCCTCCCTTTTATCTCCACCACCCTGCATTAAGACGTGCTCGGCCCAGCTCCCCTCAGCTCTGCCAGGGAGCTCAGTCAGTACCAGGGCAGGGCTTTTCCACAGGCTGCATTTGGCTTTTTCTCCTTACTTAGTTTTGTGAAACTTGCTTTTTTTCACTTGCTGAGTACTTGGCAGTCAGTATTTACTTGTTTCCTTCATTGATTTTTTTTTATTTTTTTTTAAAATTACTCAGCATCATCTTCTTTCTCCTTGCAAGACTCCTCAGTCAGCAAATCATCCCGTGCCTCTGCATGTGCTGTGTGTGCTAAATATACAGTGGGCATCTCAGCCAGTGCCAGAGGCTCAGAGCCCAGGCTCCCAGAGCCTGATCCTGGCCCTGGTTTTTGGGGGGTCCTGGGCCAGGCAGGGCCATTAGAGCTGAGGGGCTCTCTTAGGTCTTGGCAGAGCAAAGCCTTGTCCTGTGCCTGAGCTGTCCCAGGACACAGCTGAGGGAAAGACAAACTGTGGTTGCTCCAATACAGCTGAGCCTGTTGCCTCATCCTGGCCTTGCCTCAGCAAGGCAGAATTCCGTGGAGCTAAATTTAGCAGCACTAAATTCGATCCAGCTGTGCAAACGCTGGCCATTGCTCGAGCGGCCCTTTGGATGCCCTGAGCAGCTGCAGGGCCAGGGGTGCAGCTGAGCCCTGACTGCTCCTTGGAAAATCCTCTGGACACTGAGTGAAACCCCTCCAGTGCTCAGTTATCATCCCCTGCTACTCCATGCATGTCCCTTCGAGTGGAGCCACCCTGTACCTTAGGACTGTCTTAAATTAAAAGACAAGATTTTATATGAACAGATCACCCATCCAGGGACTGGGGATAATGAATAGGAAAAGTAACATTTCAGAAATTAATGAATTTTATTAATTGAGTTTATCCTGTACATTAAGAGTATTCCAGCATATCCAAAATCTTGATGAGACAAGAATATTCTCTTTATAAAGATAATTAGTATCTCATAAAGATGGTTAATGTCACATGATATTTAAGTCAGAACTCAAAGCTGGAATCTGATTGCAGATCTGGGGAAAATCACATTTTTGGTCACACATGGTGGATGTGATCTTCATCTCCCATCAGACCAAGACACACTTCATATCTGACACACGATTTTCCCCTTCTCTCACTTCAGTATGACAGTTACAGGGTTTTTTAGGTTTTGAAAGATTAATTTATAATTGGTTTAAAATTGAATAATTAATTTGGCCATGATAATGCCTGTGTTTACATAAGTGTGGCAAGAAAATAAAATGACAAATCTGTGTGCCAGCAGAAGTCCATGTGGGAAGGCTCAGGGATGGAGGTTAACAGGAGCAGCAGCAGAGAGATGGGGCAGGGGGGGTTTGTCACAGGAGATTTTGAAGAAGCTGGAAATACTCAGGAGTGTGAAGGGATGCTGGAAAGGTCACAGTGCTGTGCCTGCTAGTATGGAGTCTGTTCTTGGAGCTACAGGAGAGCTTGTGTTTTACAGGCAGAGTATAAAAGTGTGCAAGGACTGGGAGGGTGTCTGTCTGAAGGAAAAAGCCTCTGGAATATCAAGAGTCGGAAGATTATTTGCATTTTTATGTAAAGACAGAACAGGCTTCTTCTCATTCTGCCCTGGTCTGTGTTCAAAGGAAGGGATGGGTTCAACTTATCATTGAGGTTTGCTAATGACAAATCTTAGCGAGGGCCAGCTCTGCTGTAAGAACAGGTTGGGCTTCTGGGAGATACATGAAATTAAAGGAGATTGTGTCTCCCAGAAGCTGATAACCCAGTGCACAATGTGTAAACACAAACACTGGGGGATGATAAAGCACTCACAAATAACTCTGCAGGTTGAGACTGGCGGAAATGAAGCTCAGTGGGGAGTTATTTAAAGTACCAGCCAGGTCCATTCAGCCTCCCAGCAGAGCTGTACATGGTGAATATTGCTGGACAAAAGCAAGTGCAAAGGGCAGAGAGCTGGAGCCATTGGTGTTCCTGGTGCTCAGGACCAGCACGTGTGGAGGAGATGGCAGCTTGGGGGATGTCTGGGTGTGAGGAGCAGGGAGCCATTGGCTTTGATGCCAAGGAAGTTTGGTGTGGGGGCATAGGAGGGAAATTTGGTGCCTGTCATTCTGGGCTGCCAGACAGTGGTGCTTCCATGGGCTCATCAGGATTGAGTTTCTTTGGGATAGCAGGAATGTGATGAGGCATAAGGGGCACTTGCACCTCTGGAAATGTCCCTGCTGTGAGTGTGTTTCTTAAACCCTATGGCTACAAACTCCCAAAGGCCAGAGGAAGTCACACAAATACTGCAGAAAATCCCTTGGGATGAACCTGGAAGCATGAGAGGTGAGAGCAGGGCTCAGCAGCACTTCCAGCCATGTCCAGGGAAGCCCCCCTGCTTCTCCCCAGCAGGGTGTGAGTGCTGTGAGCTCTCAGGGCCCCGGCTGGGCCTTGAGCTGGTACCAGCTGTACCACAGCCAGGAGTGGGGTGTACACACCTGTCCCCATGATCCTCACAGCAAGGACTCCAGGAGCAGCAGGACACAAAGGGGAAAGGTGGGAAAGCAGCCTTTTCAAGCCCAACCTTCTGCTGGGAACAAGAAATGGGTTGTTACTCGCACAGGCTTTGGGCTGAGCCTGGAGGAATGCCAAGTATCCACTTGGAGTTCCAATTTATCTTTAGTTCATCTAAGGATTTGCTCTCTCTCAGTTGTGGAACTTGGTGGTTTAAAGCATCACATGCATGGGGCCCATTATCTAGTGTTTTCTGGTGTGGAAGAGGAGAAGTAATTGGAATTTGCTTCTATGATTATTTCTGTGACATACAGGGTTGTCCTGTTTTTCCGCCAGCCTTAGGGGCTGTTGCTTCATGCTTGGGTAAAGCTGTTTACTTAAAAAAAAATAAAATCCACTAGCATCTTCCCTAAGCCCCCATCTCCCCCCAACCACACTCTGTAGTGTGCTGGTCAAGATGTAATCCTGTTCCTTTCCCTGTAGGTGACGACTTCATCAGGAAGTAAGTGCTTCTCGTGTCGTTCGGCAGCAGAGCGAGATAAATGGATGGAGAACCTGCGGCGTGCCGTGCACCCCAACAAGGTAGTGGCTGTGAGGAATTGCCTCTGCTCTAGTTCAGTTCCTTGTTATTACATTTTATAGCCCAGTGCATGGGAGCAGCAGGGGACACATTGTCATTGGAGTGAGTGAGTGGAACTGCGGGTCAGCCTTTTTCCATATTGCTTTCTTCCACAATTATATTTACAGACAAGCGCCAATTATTCCTTCCCCTCTCTTCTCAGCACACGCTGCTTCAGCTCTTGCTAAGAATTGATCAGACCTGAAGAATCTTCAGTGTTGCTGTTACTGATGGTACTTGCCACTTCCATAGGACTTTCACCTCCCAAAAGCCGTGGGACAGATGTCAGGTAGCTGCCAGCAAAGTCACAAGGCTGAACAGTCTGAAGAGTTCACGTGTCAGCTCCTGACACAGAGTCTGCTTTAGTGATGGAGGAGCTCAGATGTCCATTTTCAGAGGCGACAGTGGAATGTAGCTTTCCCTTCTCCAGCTAGTTAAGGTGCAAAGTCATCTCCTGGGATTTACAGGAACAAATCCTTCTCTCCACTAGAACACAGGGACACCCAATATGCATTTTTATGGCCCACTAAGACTAAGTACATCCTAAAATAAAACATACAGCTGCTTCTTCCCCGCTGTGCTGGAGTTGGCAGCAAAGATTGGTCAGGATTAATGCAGGATTCCACAGCTGATGAGCTCAACCAGGTCTGCTGCTGCTGGTCAGAGAAGGTACAAATGATGGGAGTCTGTGAACTCCTCCTGGCTGTGCACACTAATTCTGTCCAGTCCTGGTGGGTTTTAAAGGGGTCCTCAGTCTCAGAATTTGTTGTTCCCATCACAAATGTCAGAATAAAAGGTTTTCTGTAATATCAGAATGTGAGCAGTGGAGGGTAGAAGTGGCCTTCTGCCTCTGCCAGCATGTTCCTCTAGTGGAGTTCAGAGGCTCCAGTGCATTCCAAGGGCTTTTCCTGGTGATCCTGACCTGAGAGGGCTGTGTAAAGTTTGTGCTTAGAATGAGAGAACTCCTGGGAATGTGAGTTTGGGCTGGGCATGTGGCTTCAAGGTGCAGTGTTGAGTGGAAATCCATTTGGAAGTGTTTCCGTCATCTCAAAACCTGCAGTAACTGATGGCAGAGTTTCCATCTTTGTTTGAGTTCATAGACAATAAACTCTCAGTATCTGACTTGATATTTCTGTCAGGAATTCAGTGCTCTTGTGTAGTTCCTGTGTGTACTTCCTGAACCTACAGTACCCCATTGTGGGCTTCCAGCAGAAATGTTCCTGCCCAGACTCCTGGGCTGAGCAGAGTAAACCATGGCTGCAGTTTCAGTGAGGGGTTTCCAAACAAAACAGGGTTTGCAGAATCCCAGCAGTGGTGCAGCTGCCAGTGCTTTATCTTTGGAGTCACTCCTGCAGCAAATACCCCTGGATGTTCTTCCAGGATGTCAGCATCACGAGGGAGCTCTGAAAGATCCACAGTATGCTTGGCTCTGTTATTGTTTAAAAGATATCCAAGGCAGATTTCTGTCTCTGAATTGTCATGATTCTCCCATGGGATGCCATCTCCCATGATTCCTCTCAGTGTTTAATTTGGGTGCCCTGGACTTCTGCCCTAAAACATGATGAGGTTTTTACAAACAGTTTTTTCCCTGCCATTGGTGGTGGCATTCCCATGTGGATGAGGTGATCCCTGAGTGTACATTCAGGTCCCTTTGTGTTGCTGTGTTACAGGAAATACCATGAACTCAATGCTGCTGTAAAGCAGCTCTACTGAAAAAAGAGGAGGCTGTGGGATACCTGTAACAGCTTCTGCTTTGTACAAACCATTCAGGACCAGTGAGGTTCTTTTGGATTCTTCAGAGGCCCTCTTGGCAGGGAATGGGAAATGGTACTTTTATGATTTGGATGGGGTTTATCTCCCTTGTTCCTTATATTAATTGGCACCAACAGACATGGAGAACACGATGATATTTTGGAAAATTAACATAAGTAGTGTTATTATGCAAATTCTTGAGAGCCAGTATTTCCTTAAAATAAAGTGTAATTAAGCCTCCGCTCATTTAGCACATCCGAAATAATTAATTCATATCTCCAATTTTGTTGTGCTTGGCTTTGCGGGGTTTTTTCATTGACCTTTTTTTCTTTGTGGGTTTTTTTTCAGGACAACAGCAGGAGGGTAGAGAATATGTTAAAGTTATGGATTATTGAAGCCAAGGACCTGCCAGCTAAGAAAAAGTACTTATGTGAATTATGCCTGGATGATGTTCTTTATGCACGAACTACCTGTAAATTGAAAACTGATAATGTGTTTTGGGGGGAGCACTTTGAATTTAATAACCTCCCATCGCTCAAAAACATTACTGTGCACTTATACAAAGAGACTGACAAGAAGAAGAAGAAGGACAAGACCAACTTCATTGGGCAGGTGAACATCCCCGTGAGCTCGGTGACGGGCCGGCAGTTCGTGGAGAAATGGTACCCAGTGGTGAGCCCCAACCCTGGCAAGGGCAAGTCCCCAGGGCCCATGATCCGCATCAAGTCCCGCTACCAGAGTATGAGCATCCTTCCCATGGAGATGTACAAGGAGTTTGCTGAGTACATCACCAACAATTACATGGTGCTGTGCTCGGTGCTGGAGCCCTCGCTGAGCGTGAAGAACAAGGAGGAGATGGCGTCAGCGCTGGTGCACATCCTGCAGAGCACGGGCAAGGCCAAGGTAGGACCCTCTGCCATCTGTAGTGTCCCCCCAGACACCATCAGGAGCAGGCTCTGGGGTTGGGTTGGGAAGGCTCCTCAGTTGGGCTTCGGGCCATCTTTAATATGCTCTGTTTTTCTTTTGATTGCAAACGAGTTGGTAGCACACACAGCACAAGTTGTTTAATTAGCAGAGAGGTTGGTGGGACCACGAGGCACCAACTGAGCCATTTCCCTTCATTTTCCTTCTGGAGGCTCAGGGGCCAGGCTCTTTCTGTATAAACACACAGTTGTGGAATTAATAAGAAGGCAGTTTTCCAGGATGGAATGTAACCAGTGCTGGCCTGAGTTGTGCAGCCTGTGTGTGCTGGGTGTTCCTGGGGAAGCCAGCAGGTTCTGTGCTCTGCTCCCTCTGCACTGAGCACTCTGCACTGTGGAAGCTGAACAGGAGTGAGCAGCCTCTCCAGGATTCCAGACCAAAGTGCCTGCAGGCATGCATGTCTCTGGATCAGCTCTTGGTCCTCAGGGTCTGTCCTACTGCTTTTGGAAGGAGAGCCAGGGGTGTGCCCATGGCAGTGCTCATTGGGGGTTGATGCCACCCACTTTCACATGGTGGAAGTTCATCCTTTGTGAAGCACTTTGAGCCTCCTTCCTGGCTGGGAATGCCCTGCCAGGCCAGGGAGAAGGAGTGTTACTCCTGGCTGTGATCTGTGAGGGAGCAGGCAGGGTGGGCAGGGCTGGAATGCCCTTCCTTGCTGAGGTCCCCAGCACACAGGGCAGGGAGTGACCTCTGCTGCAGAGCATCCTCTATCCCTGGCGGCCTGGCACAGCCACAGTGGGCAGTGCCCATCTCAGGGCTGCAGGAGTTAAAGCATCTCTGTTTTTCTCTGTTACCATCACCCTGCACTCTGCAGGGGAGAACTGGGCAAGGGCAAGATGTCCAAAGCTTTTGCAGTGCTGAGGAGACATGAGCTCTTCACCTGAGGGGCAATCACAAGGCTCCGTTCCTTGGCAGCTGCCACTGCTGCCAGGGCTCGTGGCTGGGCTCGTGGATTAGCTTTAGTTACCATCTGTCGGACAGAGAAGTGGCTTGGCCTCCTGATCTAGTTCAAGGCAGGCAAAGCTCACTGAGAGGATTGGGAGCCAGGGGCCTGCTGTTGCAGAGGCAGAGAAAATAGCTCCGTTAAAGCCTCCTGATCCCCGGAGCACAGGGGAGCATCGTGTCCATGTGGAATAACGCTGTGGCTCCACAAGGAGCTGTGCTTGGTGTCTCTGCTCCAGAGCAGTCAGGGCTCCAGAGCTGTCAGTCTGTGGTTCCTGGGCACAGCCCTGCCTTGTGCTGGCACCAGGGGCTCTGCTGCCCCTTGCTGTGGCTCCTGCAGCCCTAATGCCAGGGCCTTGTGGGAATAACATTGCCGTGAAAGACCCTGCCCAGGGCTTACACAGTTCTGGTGCAAAAGGCTTCAAGTGTCATCCCAGACTTAATCACCATGGATCGTGTGTGGGCATGGCTGAGAGTGGTTGTCACTGCTTTTTCCTCTGTCTCTCAGTACTGGAGAGGCTCCAGAGAGAGCAAGTGTGTTTCCAGACATGTGTCTGCATCAGTGCTTGAGATCCCAGAGGCTCTACACAGGGGACACAGCAAACAGTAAACAGACTTGATGACTTTTCCCCTAAAATGGAGCTTCTGCTTTTCCTGCCTGTCATTTGCCATCAGCATTAGCACAGGGTTTGGGGAGCTGTCAGAGCAACAGGAGTTATTGGAGCATGGGAACCAGGTGGTGCATCCTGGGCTGGACAAGCAGGGAGAGAGGAAAGCAGCAGAAAGAAAAATAATGAATAAAAGAAGAAAGCACCCCCTGAGCCCTGCCTGGGGGCTGTGGGTGCACCCCAGTGCCCCTCAGGAGAGCTCCCCATGGCTGCCCCACCACCCTGACCCCTGAGTGCAGGGACAGCAGGACAGGGACCCCCCTTCTGCTTCTCTGTGTCCCCTCATGACTCTTGGAAGCTTGCCCGGGCTAAAGGTGGGTTCCTCATCCTTGTGCATCACCAGGAGCCTTCCCAGTGAGCCCCTCAACATCTCCCCCTGCCCTGCAGCCATCGGCAATCACCGATTGATTTCTCTGATAGAAGGGGTTTTGTGGCTCTTGGCTGCTGTAGCTGAGCTAAAGCAGCAATTACTGTCGGACTGTGAAACAAGTGTCCAGTAGATTATCTTGAAGACTCGTTAGCAGCTAATTGCTGTTGTGCTGTTTCGGGCCCTGTTTTCCTGCAGTGATTTGCTGTAAATGCGGGGTAATCCCTTAATGAGGCCGGGATCGGGTCCTGTGTCTGCCCGGAGCTCCGGCCAGGAGAGGTGGCACGGGAGAGGTGCCACAGGAGAGGTTCGATGGTGCCATGTGTCAGACACAGCCAGGTCCCAGCCAGGGCCATCCTTACTCACAGACCCACCCCGAGGCACACCCTGTCAGCCAGGTGAGGTTACCTGGAGCTGCTAAAACCCAGAATCGCTCCTGCCAGGGGGACAGGACACCTGGGGCTGCAGGTGGGAGGGGAACAAGGGCTGTGGCAGAATTTTTTCCCTAAATCTCTGCTTCTTCCTGGGCTGTGTAGCTGTATCATAGCAGGTTAAAAGGTGGAGCATGAAAGCAGAGTCCCCTCTGGAGTCAAAGTCCGTGCTTCCCTTGATCTCTGTGTGGGAAAGGGTAGAACCTCATCCTGCTGTGCTGGGTTGGTTGGCACGCCTGGAGAGCCCTGAGCAGCTGCCAAGGCAGGGTGGAGGGGAGGGGAAGAAGGTTTTGATAAGGTTCTGAGTACAGGCACTCAGGGAGGGAGAGAGCCACCCCAGCCCACTGGAAAATCTGACAGACATCCAGTGCTCCATCAGCTCTCGGCACTCACAGATGTTCCCTGTCTCTTATGGCAAGAAAGGCTCAAAGAGGGATATTTGGTGGCTGAAACAGAGATGTGGTCCCTCAGCTCAGTCCTTCACTTGTTACCTGTTTTCACCTTCCTAGTGAGAGCACTGATGAAGTGTTTGTTTCCTGTAAGGATGTGGAGACGCCCGAAGGTTTTCACATGTTTTTGCAACCCACAGATAAAAGACACAAAGTCATAAAGCAGTTCTGCTGCCAGGGTTGGAGTTACCAGGAGTGCTCAGTCCTGCCTTCCAGGGCTTGGTGTGGCCCCTGTGATGTGGTTGTAGAGAGGTGGCTGCATCCTTCCCAAAGGACTTCTGATGCTTCCAGAATATTTCCCATGCTTAGATTTGTTTCAGGGCTGTCTTAGAGCCCCAGAGCTCAGTTCATGACCATAAATATACAAAAAAACTTCTCTTGTCCAGAGCGCTGGTAGATCAAACCTAGCATTAGACAAAGCTCTAACTAACCAGCTGCTCACTGGAAATAAATATTTATGGTGTTGGGAATGGAGTGAAGAATAAACATGTGTCCCTGTTTGTTTGTGCTGTGAAGATGTGCCTCAGCTGAGCAGATGTAGCTGCTCCCCCCGTGTGGATCTGCTGGAACCCCACGTTCCAGTGGCACAGCCAGGGCTGGGTCAGGGCTCTGGCCCTGCAGACATCACACAGGGCTGAGAAGTGACTGCTGGGCTCAGGCAGGCACAGGGACGTGAGAGGTGATGTATCCCTCAGGTTTGCTGATTTCCCTGAGCAAGGTGATGGACACAGATTCCTGTGAGTTAACTCTCACATTGCCTTCACCACCTTTTCCCAAGGAGAATTAGAAAAGGCCAGAAGTGCCATGGATGAGTTCCAGGGTTCCAAGGAGGGAACATCACTCTATTTCCTGGCAGAGGAATGTCTGAGCAGATCCTCAGAGGATCTGTGTGATGGAAGAGCCGAGAACTTGGGGCTGGGGTTCTTGGCTTCACAGCATCTGTCCAGGACCCAGCTGCTGCCCCTCTGCCGCTCTCCTTTCCCTGCTCCGCAGCCTCCTGTGTCACAGTTCCCCCTCCGTGGGTGTGTCCCAATGCTCCTCCACCCCAAACCCACAGCCCTACCCACCACTGGTGTTTTCACCTTTGCATAAGGGCCCAGCTGGACTCTGAGCCAGTCTTTGAAATAAGCAATAATCTTATTACCTTTATCAATTCAATCCTCTTAAGGTTAAGTCAATCCTATTAATCAGGCTTGTGATTTGGAGAACCTTATTATTTCAAAGTCAATCTGCCCATCAGTCGGTTCGGATACCAGGAACGATCAGCTCCAGCCCAGAGGGTGTGTGACCACCACGGGGAGCGCGGGGCTCCCTGGCACCCCACGTGCTCCAGCTCTGGACATGTCCGAGAGAGGCTGGACCTTCCTGGGATGGCAAAGTGCAGAATCCTTCCTGGGGTTGGACAGGACAGGTCCTACAAGACTTGTGTTGCTTGTCGGTTCTTTGGAAGCGCCCCTGCTCGCACCACAGCCCTGCAGGCACCCAGCTGGCTTCATCCTTCTGCCCTCCGGGCTTGGGAGCCGGAGGGTTGGGCACTGCCAGTGCCACCCCTCGGGACTGGGGCTGCCAGCTCCTGCCTGCACTGGGAGGAGCTGCCTTGGAATAGCACAGGCTGGTTTATGTGCAAAGTGGAGACCACTGCAGCCTTGTGCTGTCATGCTCCAAATTTATTTATTTATGAATTGCTCTTCTTTATCAGCATATGTGCAGTGACTGGGGTCGCACAGGTTCAGATCCATCCAGTCTGAAGCAAAAAGCCTTAAAATAAACATGGGAACAAGCCTGAAGAACACTGCCACAGCCCTTAATTTTGACTGTAGACCTCTTCCTTCCCCTCTCGACTCAGATGTAATGAAATAAAGCATCTTATTTTCTTCCATTGCCAGGGGCCCTAACTGAAAACAACCCCCTGCTGATCTCTGCTGCTCAGAAACAGGGAGTTTTATTGGCTTTAGTTATTGCATTTTATTCAGGACCTTGTATGTGGGTGAGTGAGGCCCCCGGAGGGATTCCACAAGTATTTGCATTCCATTTGTGTCTTCTGAGTGCTGGCTGCTGGAGTACTTAAGGCAGAGACAGCAGAAGTGTGATCCAAAGCCAATGTGGCTTTTTGGTGTGGAGGGAAGGGAAGCAGTGAAGGTCTGGCCGATGGTCCTGGGACAGAAGGGGCAGGATGTCGTGGGCAGTGACCCGTGGCCGAAGCGCCGTTCCCGCGGCTCACGGAGCTGCTGAGCAGTGCCTGCAGAGGAACTCGCCCAAGGACGGTACCTGGGGGAATTCTGACCCCTGACACATCCCAGGGCCAGGTGCTACAGCCCAGCTGGATGGCTCTGCAGCCCAGGCCTGCAGGGACAGGGAGAATCCTGACCCCTGGGATGCTGCTGGGCGTCCTGGCTCTCCCCTCTCCCTGCTCACTTGCAAGGCCAGATTCTGTGGTGTTACTCCTCAGCTTTGGGTGCTGTGCCATAATGGAATTCTCTGGGACTTCAGCAGCTTTCCTTTCCACTTCAGAGACAAGAAGTTCTTTTCCCAGCTGTTGAGCTGCAGATGCTCCATAGGGAATAATAACAGCAGCAGAGATTTCCAGGGGATCTTTTCTGGCTTTGTGTTGAGTCCTGCCATGGAATCTTGCCTCATTCTAAATTCTAGTGAATTCTGTAGATCAGCCCAAGTCACCCAAATTCACATTAACTCTGGCTCCCACTTGGCCCTGGGTTTCCAGGACTCAGCAGCCAGTGCTCAGCTGACAAGAGGGGGAAAAGCAAACACTCAGCTAAGAGATGCTGTAAAACTCAGTGTTCCTGAGATAATTAGTATGTTGGGAAAGTGACAGGAAAGAGAATCAAGCAAAGCCAAGGTCAGCGGCTGCTAATTAAGAATCAGCACCTTGTGTCAGCCTGAGCGGTGGCTTGGAATTGAAACGTACCCTGGGAGAGCCCCGGGAAGATAAAGGTGATAGAGTTACCCAGATAGCAGCTAACGGGATTTGAGCAGGGTTTAAAGTTTCATTCCAGCTTGGCTGATAAAAAGGGCAAAATGAGAGAAAATAGCAGAGGGAGGCGCGTGCTTTGCTTCCAGGAGGGATTTTTGCCTCTGCAGCTGCCAGAGCATTGCAGACGTAGCAGGATTTGAGGAAGGGCATCTTCTGGCTAAAGAAATAATGGAAGTGACTTTTTTTTTTTAGCCCAAAGCTCCTCCTCTGGCATTTTTGGAGGATCTTGGGGGAAGGTCAAGGCAGTGTGTTGGTCTGGATCAGGCTGTTGTGGGAAGGTGGGAGCAGTGGATCATTGGGTACTGCAGGGATGTCACCTCCCATCCTTCTGTGCTCTTACACAGGGATGTACCTGCCTGCCCCGGGGCTTGCCTTTGCCTGGGACAGGAGCACGGTGATGGAGGGTCTGTGGATTAAATTATTGTGTCTCTTGGGTTCAGGGAAAGCTGTTTGTTGAACCTTGATTAAACTTTCAATGCAGAGATGTCCATGTGAAAAATGAAATGGAGCAAGTAGTTTCTGGTGCAAAGCTCCCATCCAGCCACTGGTGGGGGGTGGGACCTGATGTCCCCTCTCCCAGGTGTGGGTTGGAGCAGGCTGGACCATGGCAGCTCTGCTGTGCTTGGGGACATCAGGGACAGGACCTGGGGCACTGTGTGGCAGCTTGGGGTACTCCTGTTGCCTCTGCCAGGAACAGGCTGTGACCATCAGGGGAAATGAAGAATTTCTTAGTGGAAGGTTATTACTAAGAAGATTATGTTGTTTTAATGGAAAGGAGTTTAAGAAGGTGCCCTTGGTTGTGGAGATGAATGAATGCATGTGTCATCATCTCTCTGTCTCCTCCATGGGAGGCAGTCAGAGGGTTAATGTGGGTGATTTGCACAGTGCCAGTGGCCTCCTTCCATTGTCACTCAGGTGAGTGGTGACACCTCAGCACCTGGTGCAGCGAGGAGGAGCCAGGCAGAGCTGCTCTGTCCATTAGCAGTGCAGAGCACATGTATCAGCAGTAGCAGGTGCCTGGCATTCCTCCTGGATCAGGCCTGGCTGCAGCACACTCAGATCAGCAGCGTGCACAGGAGCTCCTGACCCCCTGCTCAGTGAATGCTGTGGCTGAAGCAGACCCGGAGTTCACACTAAAATGTTGTTTTTCCTCTGGAATTTGCAGTTGTGGCCAGACTGATGCAGGGGCAGCTGTCAGGGGCTGCTCCTGCTCACCCCTTCCATTGCTCTGCAGCACAGGGGGTTATCACATTCCATGGATTTGGTTGTGTGCACATCAGACCAAGAATGTGCCCAAAATTGGCGCTGTCAGTGCTGTTTATCTCCATGTGTAGGGAGGAAATGGGAAATTTGAGTATCTCAGTGCATATCAGAGGCTTGTGTCTCAGCCATTAACTGGGCACAGCTCGTGACATCGGAGCATGGCGCTGGTTTGCAGCCAGTGCAGTTGGACACCAAACACAGCTGTGTGTAACAGGGGAGAAAAGGTTCTGCCCACACAGTGTGAGGCTGACACGACAGCAGCCAGAAAGCGGCACCGATGGAGGGGCAGATGTGGGTCTGGGATGAGTCACTGTTGGGGTGCAAGAGTTGAGGCTGTCCAGAGGTTTATTTCCCCTCGTCTCTGAGGAAATTTGGGCAGGTGGTGAGGCAGTGTGTTCACACAGGGTCACCTGCAGCACCTCCAGTCCCTCAGGTGTCTGAGAAAGGTGGGACCTCTCGGGGCTGGGGAGCTGCAGCTCTGTGGAACCAGTGACCCACCATGGGCTTTGCTTTCCAGGATTTCTTGACTGACCTGATGATGTCTGAAGTTGATCGCTGTGGTGAGAATGAGCATCTCATTTTCAGGGAGAACACACTGGCCACCAAAGCAATTGAAGAATACCTGAAGCTGGTGGGGCAGAAATACTTACAAGATGCCTTAGGTACGTACAGAGCGTTGGCAGGTCTCGCCCAGAGAAGTTCTCCAAGCTGCAAGGTGGGGATGTCACCTGAGCCCTGATGGCCAGCAGGGGCCCCAGCACTTTCCTGCTGGAGGGTTTCCCTGGCAGCAGCTCCGAGCCTGGACACGGCCGTGGCCGCAGTGGGCAGCTCCCTGCTGCCAGGTGAAGGTGACCGCAGAGCTGGCGCCTTCATCTGCTTTCAGAGGCGATAACCAGTAGATGTTTGAAGGGATTCTGCTGCCTGCCAGGGCTTCTGTCTCAGCCTGGCTGTCACAGGCTGAGTGACTCTCTCCCCTTGCAGCCTCAGCAGAGCCGCTGCCCAGCTCCTGCAGCGCTCCCGAGTCAGATGAGATCTCCCAAGTCGCAGTGATGCGCTGCCTCTCGGATCATCCCGCACTGGGAACCCTCCTGGTGGTTTTTTTTTAACAAGTGCTGGCTCTGTTTATGGCTCCAAAAATACTTCTCTTGATGCAAATGAAAATAATTAGAAGCTTCTGCTTCTGGGCAGGTCAGGAAGGAATTGCTGCACGCAGGGAATACAGCACAAGGATGGAGAGAGGCTGCCTTGGAAGCTCTGTGAGCTTCCATTGGATTCACATCCCAGGGCAGGATGAGCAGAGTTTCTATTGAGGTGTTAATATTTTAGTATGTTGGGTTCCTGCTAGTGGATTTGTATAATTTTAGCAAGGAGCAAAGAAGCATAAATACTTTATTAAGAGAATAATAATAGTAATAATAATAATAATGAAAACCTTGAGGAAAGGGAAATAATTCAGCAAATTCAGGCAGAGAGCCCACAAGAATAGCAAAAGGAATATTATTTATTTCTGCCTTGTAATGCTTTCTGGTTGAAGGCAAGTTTGTAAGTAGATTGCTCATAAAAATTCTCAAAAGCCAGGAGATTATTGATATCAGAGAATATTAAAATATTCCTTTTTGGGGCTCAGTGCTGCCAGGCCAGTTCCCTCTCATGCAGGAGGGGCCTGGGGTTCCTGCTCACTGTGGGGCACTGGTTCTGAGTGACCTTCTCCCAGGGAGATGAATCACCTGCGTGTCACAAGGTGCCCCAGGGCAGCGTGGCACTGTCCTTGGAACCATGGAGCAGGCGATGGGGCCAGGTTAAGAACAGCAGGCGTCACCTGCAGGCAAGCAGAGCAGCTCCAGAGCTCCCTGGCAGAGCTGAAAATACACTGGAGAGGTTCTCCAGTATGTAATTAAAATCTGTTTTGGCAATAGGGAAGGAATGCAGATTGGAATGGGGAAAAAACAGGATGGGAAAATCCAAGACAGTCAGGAATTAGGTGCAAACCAACTGGAATTAGAAGAAAACCAGAGCAAACCTTTCTCCCAGAAATGGAGAAAGCTAAAACGCTGCCTCCTCATCCCTGTTACCCTGTCCCTGATCTCCCCAGTCACTGCTGGGATGAAGGACTGACCCCACTACCCTGAGCCCAGGGGTCCTGGGGTTAAAGTTGGCATGAGAGCAGAAACTGCTGGAGCAGCTCAGTGTGAGCCTCTGCAAGAGTGAGGAGGAGCAGCCAGGCAGCAAAGAGGAGCACAGGAAAACTCAAGGAAATATTTTAATTTCATTTTATGTGATGTTCAGCTCAAAATAAACCAAGTAAATTGTTTCTTTCCTTTAATTACCTATTTCTCCGGTGAATCACAGTGGTTTGTCAGCACCAGGGCACAGGCTGCAGTAGCAGGCCGTGCTACCAATAATTACAGGGCCTGCCAGCATCCTTCCTCCTGGATTAGCCCGAGGGAGCGCCTCTGGAGCCAGTGCAGGGGCGTCAGTGAGTCCTGATGAAATATCCCAGAGCCACAGGGACAGCAGCTGGGCAACAGGGACGGAATGTGCAGGGTGTGCTGTGCTGGTCGTGAGTTCCCAAGGAGCTGCCAGGGCCTCCTGGGACCTCCTGGAGACATGGAGAGCTGCCCCAGGGGCCACCACGTGCTCTTGTATCCCTCTCATCTTTCCCCAGTGTGATGGGGTGCCAGAGAGCTGATCGGGCACTGGGGCTTAGGAACAGAGCTGCTTGAAGGCTGCACTTCTCATGTCTCCAAACCCATCACCAACTCTGTTTTACAGGGGAGTTCATCAAGGCACTGTATGAATCAGATGAAAATTGTGAGGTGGATCCCAGCAAATGTTCATCTTCGGACCTCCCCGAACATCAGGGCAACCTGAAGATGTGCTGCGAGCTGGCCTTCTGCAAGATCATCAACTCCTACTGGTGGGTATCCCGGGAGTGGCACTCCCTCCTCCTGGAGTGCTGTGTCTGCAGCAGTGGGGACCTGTCTGTGCCTCTGGCAGAGCTGGGGAGGGGAGCTGTGGGGCTCAGCCACTCTGGAATATCTGCTCTGGGGATGTGGCACCCTCCCAGATTCTCTGGCACCCTTGTTTTCAGAGGGGCTGAGGGGTCACTGGGGCACAGGGACAGGGCAGTGCAGTCAAGGAACACCAAGTGTGACCAATGCAGAGAGGTACTTGATGCCAAAAGTGTGTGAAATTCTGGAATAAAGGGCAGAGATGCATGTCCTGGATCTTCCACCCCTGGAGCAAGTCAGTCTGGATGGGACGGATGGATCCACACCTCCAGGAGCATCCGGCAAAGCACGGAAATCCTGCAGCAGGCAGGGGTTGTGGCACCTGCGAGGAGCTGCCCCAGCACAGGCAGCTTTTGTTTGGGCAGATGTTCTCTGCTTGCAGAGTGCTGGAGCTGGGAGGAGGATGCTGTTCTCCCTGCTTGGCTCAGCATCCCACATTCCTCTGGATTAACCCCTCTCTCTCCCAGCCTTGGGCGGTTGCTGGGTGATGGGAGCCCTTTGCCTCCTTGGCCCAAGGCCTGGTATGCAGCTGGAGGCATTTCCGAGTTGTTTGTTCTCAGGGTAAAGGTTCTTGCAACTGGTTGGGACAGGCCTGAATATCCCAAATGGGCTGGCAGTGGATCCTGCTGAGGAGTGGTTGTTGGGCACAGCTGGGCTCATGGTGTTCCTGCTGAGACTGGCAGCCAGGAGTCCCTGGGTCTGTGACAGCTGCTGCCTGCAGAGGTGACCTCAAAGGGGAAAAAGATGGGCTTGGGATTATCTTTACTTGGAGAAATAAAAATAATTTCTTTCTGCTTCTTGCTAACATACCCAGAGCCTTTGGTCCTGATCATGAAAGAAAGAGCATTTTTGTCTCACTGCTGGATTTCCAGCCTTTCTGCTTAAAATCTGGGTTTAGTTTTTATTAAGGTATTTAGTAGCAACACTGTTGCAAAGTATCAGCTAGGGATGACTTTGGAGGAAGGAGGTCTTTGATAATGAGGATTTCTCATTTTCTCTCTTCTCCCAGCTGTTGTGTTGAGGTCAGAAAATTTATTACAAATAATCTCCCAAGATATTGAGTGCCCTCCTGGAAACCAAGAAGGGAACTGCTTTTCCTGATCCTGCTTAGGGAGAAAGCAGGGAGCAAGAGGCTCACTCAGGCTGCTGTTTATCTACCACAGGTACACAAAGGGCAGGTTCTTTACAGATATCCTATTCCTTATCCTTGGCCAATTAATAAATCTGACTCAGGAATGGCGTTTACCTGCTCTCCCAGGAGGGATTCACCACTTCTAGTCAGCAGTGGATCATAATGGTTTGAATTAATGTCTTCCTAAAAATACCCAAAGCAGCACTCAAAGGTCACTCTAAAAATAGCCTTGAAAAGGGACCCAGGGAAAAAGGAATGCATGGGAAGTTTGTTTCTCTCATCCTGCCTTTCCAAGGAAGGCTGGAGCAGCTGAGCTGTGCTCTGAGTGGTTCCCCCCCAGTCCTTGGAGCTCAGTGGTTCTTGGGGATTAATTGGGTTGATGAGTGTTGGGATTGGCCAAGGTATCCCAACAGCCACCGATCCTGCTTTAAATAGAGCACTGGAGTGTGTGTGCTCATCTGTGGAGAGAGTCAGGGAGAGGAAAGAGGTTCACAATAACCGAAAATTGTTATAATTATGACATAATTTGGACATCTGGAAAGTTTCAGTGTAAGCAGAATTTCAGCATGTGGAAGCTCGTTACTGGGAAGTTGGGTAATGAATTACGGGCCCGTTTGTCACATAAAGCCAACGATCCGAATTCCATCCGCTGTGACACCATTAAACTTTCACAGGCTCCAGCCTGTGACGGGAACTTGTGGGTGCTGCATTTCAGGGGTTTGCTCTCCAGTCACTGCACAACCTGTCCTGATCATTCAAGCTTCAAATTGCTTAAAGGATTCTCCTGTTTCTGGGCAAGTACCATGAAGTGAAAGGGTTTTGTCCAATTGTGTGGATCGAACCAAAGACAGAGGAGAATTTATCCAGCCAAAGACGTTGGCTAATGTTATTTGTAGAGCTCAGAGTAAAAAAGCTCATGAGGGTGAAAGTGTGAAGGCAGCACAGAGCAGAATGTCAGCATTTTCCAGGCACTTCCATGGAGTGTCACCGCTGTGTCAGAAGGTCAGATGGCCTGAAATGGAGCCCGACCCCCCTCACTTGCTTTGTACACCCACTGTCAGAGAACAGCTCTGGGTGTGACACAAGGATGGTGGCTCCTGGCCAGGGCAATGGGATCTGTGTGCCAGGGACACCGGGACCAGTGGCAACCCAGTGCCAGCCTGCTTCTGGGTGGGAGTCTCCAGCTGAATAAATAACACATGCTGGGAACAGGATAAGGTGGGAGCAGGGAGCTGGGGCTGAGCAGGAACAGGCAGCAGTTCTCCAGCGATAAGGGCTGCTGCAGTGCTGCTGGCCCCCAGGGAATTCTGGCATCCGGGAAAGGCAGGCTGAGGTCTGGAGCTACAAGGCTGGAGGAACTCCGGTGGGGCTGTGTGTTTGTACTAGGCACAGTGGGATTTGATCCAGGTGCTTGAACAGGAGTATTACAGTTTGTACAGCCCCCTCCCCCTCCAAGCTCCAGCTGTGCCAGAGATTCCAGTGCTGCTGCTCATTCTTCAGGAGATGCTCTCCTTGCTGGCCGAGCTTCCTCCAGCTCAGAGCACCCCATAGCATAGCCACCAAGTCCTGAAGAGATTCTGTGCACAGTTTGTCTCATATCCCAGTCTCCCCAGTTTTCTGGCATCTTGGCATCCAGCACCAGGTCCAAGAGGAGCTGCTTCTCTCACAACTTTACAGAGCAGCTTGAGCAGCTTTGCTTTATCCCCTGTGTGATTTGAGACTCACAACCCTGACAGACACTGCCTGTCCTTTTGTCATTTCAGTGTCTTCCCAAGAGAGCTTAAGGAAGTTTTTGCCTCGTGGAGACAAGAGTGCAGCAACCGAGGCCGCCCTGACATCAGTGAGCGCCTGATCAGTGCCTCCCTGTTCCTGCGGTTCCTGTGCCCGGCCATCATGTCCCCGTCCCTGTTCAGCCTGCTCCAGGAGTACCCCGATGACCGCACCGCTCGCACTTTGACCCTCATCGCCAAGGTCACCCAGAACCTCGCCAACTTTGCCAAGTAAGCCAGGCTGTGGGCAGGGCAGGGCTGGGGAGGGGACAGAACCTCCGGGTGCATGGGCAGAGCCATGGCACTGGCGCAGAGTCCCACACTGGCCACTCCTTTCCTTGCTGGAAAGGGCCTGTTTGCTTCCTGTTGGCTTTTTCCCCACATCTCTCTGGGACTCGTTCCCTCACTGTCAGGTCAGGGAGATCATTCAAGTTTCCAAAACAGGACATGTTTTATGTGCAGGAAAACAGGCTGTTTTGACCAAATGGATGAGCAACAGGGTGGCAGTGGGGACTTTGTCCTGTGGTGTCCTGCGGGTATAGAACCAGAACCCAGTCAGCAGCAGTGATGTGCTCAACTCAGGAGCTGTTCCATCCCTCCTTTGAGCTCTGGGACCCTCCCTGCTATTAAAATGCAGCTGACTGAACTGGGAAGGCTTGAGAGCAGGGACATCATCAATTTCTAACTAAGCCCATTGGTTTGATGGAAACAAAGAGAGAGATTTCTGAAAATCTTTTCACTGGCTGTAGCTCTGAGCTACTTATCATGAGCTCTGATAACAAAATGATGAGCTTTCTGAAACATGAATGGACAGTTTCTATCTAAAGCTCCTTATATCTGGAAACTGGCTTAGTGCTCACACTCACAGTCAGGAACGCACAGACGCGCCTGCGGACACCAGCAGGAGATGAACAAGTGTGTTACACTAGATGACAGAAATTCTCTGTATTCCTGACCAATCCCTAACTAAAGGGTTTTCATATTTCCAGTACTTTGCAGGAAAGGTTCTTTAACTAAGCTGACATTAGTCAAGCTGAAGTGATCAAGCTGAGCTGTCCTGTGCATGGCACTGGGCCGAGCGTGTCCCATGGAACCGCTGGCACGGCACCAACTGCTGCCAGGACAGTCCAACCACGAGGCTCTCCCTGTTGTGCTCTAAATTAGACAAAACACTGAGGGGTGGAGAGCTTGGAGGGCAGAAGGAGGTGGCAGGAAGCGTGAGGGGATGATGGGGCTGGCCCAGCTGCAGGGGTGGCTCTCCAAGGTGATCCCAGAGCAGTTGTGCATTGCTGCAGAGTGCAGGATTCCTGCCCCCATCCGTCACTGGGCTCCAGTCAGCTGAGGGTGATTGCTGTGACAGCATCTTGATTTCCAGTGACAGGTCCTGTCTCTGGAGGCTGTGCCCTGACCCAGCAGTCAGACACTGGGTTACCAAGAACTCCTTTGTTTCTCCAGCTTTCATCTTTGTTTCTGCTGTGCAGATCCCACACTGATGAGGGCTTAGCTGGATCAGGCTGGGATTAATTTTGGTTCCATGGTCAGTGAGGTGTCCCAGGTGCCTGCTCACAGGCCAGGGATCCCAAAGGATTGGAAAGGTTGAGATGCCAGAAGAGGGTTCTTAGCTGTGTTGTGCCTGCCCTTTCCATGGACTGCACTTTTTCCCCCTGGATTCAGCTGAAATCTGTGTTGCTCTCTCAATAGGTTTGGCAGCAAAGAGGAATACATGTCCTTCATGAATCAGTTCCTGGAACATGAATGGACTAACATGCAGAGATTTCTCCTGGAGATTTCCAATCCTGAAACCATCTCAAACACAGCTGGCTTTGAGGGCTACATTGACCTGGGCCGGGAACTGTCCACGTTGCACTCGCTACTCTGGGAAGTTATTTCCCAACTGGAGCAGGTATCCAGGGGATGGCAGGGACAGGAAATGATGGAGAAAATATTGTTCATGTGATTCCCTGAAGAAACTGTGCAGAAATTGGCAAAGCCCTCAGTTCTCTAGCAAAAAGCACAAGATGGTGGTGGTAACTCTTCTCTCTTTTCTGCCCAGGGAACTGCCACCAAACTGGGGCCTCTGCCCCGGATCCTGCGGGACGTCAACGCCGCTCTCAGTAACCCGGCTTGTGTGCAGGTGTCGGTCACGGCCGACCACGCCGCCTCCACGCCCAGTGCTGGCAACAGCATCTCTGCAGGGCTGCAGAAAATGGTCATAGAGAATGACTTATCTGGGTAAGAGACCAGTGGGGCCTGGCCACACACCAGGGACATACAGAATATTCACGCCAGGGACAGGCAGGACAGGGTGCAGTGCAGAGTTGCCTGATCCTCTGACCAGGCATTGCAGAACTGGTGCTGGATGTAGTGGAGCTCTGACTCTGGAGAGAGCAGGGGGTGGCAGTGCCAGTCCGTGGCTCCATCCTGGGCCCCTTGAGAGCCAGAACTGGGGATGTGGTCTGGGAAATTGGGAAACTTGGTGCTTCTGGTCTCAGCTGTTGAGATGTGGCTGCAGAAGCAAAGTGTTCATCCTTTGAGGACTTGAGGGTCTGTTAGTGCCGACCTCGAGGTGATGGGTGGTGTTGTTAATGGCTATGAGAGATGTACAGGATTGGCTTTGCCCATCTTTGTACAATGTAGGGTGTGTGCTGCAACTGAGATCCAAACCTGGGTAATTCTGGAAATATCCAAGCTGTAGAGGCCTCACAAGGAATTTCAGTCTCCTCTGTCCAGTTTTTATAAAACTGAGTTTTCACTGCTGAGCAGTGATTCACAGACACAGTCACCTACATACTTTTTGGCCTGATTAAGTAAGGAGCTTCATTCATAGGGAGGATGAAGCTTTTGCAGACCTCTTATGTTTCTGTTTGTGGAAAAGGAAATGGAGCCCACACAAACGGAAAGACTGTGCTAGTAAAATAGTTTGCAAGTGGAAACTGCATCATATTTAACAGTTTAATTAGGAATGAAAGGCAGCAATGGCACTGGACTTGCTCCAATCAGAGCTTTCATCTCTAGTGCCTCCCAGCATGAGGTGTAATTATTTAAATCCAGTGCTATGGAGGATCTCTGACAATATGTTCCCCCCCAATACTTGCTTACAGTGCACCATCTTTGATCAGCAGAATATTCACATTAAGCTACTGCAAAGCTCTCTCTTCCTATCCCCAAGAAATCAATATTGCATGAATGTGCATTGCAGCAGGAGTGGGGGGATAACCTTCAGCTGCCAGGCTCTGGCTCTGCTGTGTGAGCACTCACTGGCCTGGGAGGCCTGGTGTGGACCTGGCCCCCACCGTGTTCTGTGCTGTCCAAAGCCTGTCCTGTGTGCCTGCAGGGGCTTGCTGAGCAGGGGACATGGGACTGGCATGGATACAGCCTTTGGGGGCAGGAAGGGTGGCCTGCACTGACCCAGAGCAGAGCAGCTCCCAGGAGTGTGTCCCTGAGCCTTGTGACAGTGCAGTGCCCCGTGTGCACACACTGCCCTCACTCACCTGCCCTCACCTGCTCCCAGGCCAGCCCAGGGCTCCACAGCACCCTCCCCACTCCTCACGCTGTCCCCAGCTGGGCCAGCCCTGTCCCCACTCCCGCCGGCGCTGGGTCCTGTCCGTGTCCCCATCCCTGTCCCACACAGCTGCGCCACCCTGATTTCTGAGTGATTTCGTTTTCCTGCTCTGGTGCAGCATTCACAACTCTTCTTTTTTGTTTTGTTTTCCTCTCCTCTTCCTTATGCACTGACTTCCCCGCAGTCTGATAGATTTCACACGGTTACCATCTCCAACCCCTGAAAACAAGGACTTGTTTTTTGTCACAAGGTCTGCTGGGGCCCAGCCCTCGCCTGCCCGAAGCTCCAGTTACTCAGAGGCCAATGAGCCCGACGTGCAGATGTCTAATGGCAGCAAGAGTTTGTCCATGGTGGACTTGCAGGACAATCGGCTCTTGGACAGTGGGGCCAACGCTCCCGGCACGGCCGACTCCCTCAATGACAGTCAGTCGTCCCTGGGGCAGTTGCAGGGCGTATGGACCACACGGACTCAGCAGAACAGCGTGACGGGCATGGCCACGGTGCGCCGGGTGGGCCAGACCCCCACCACGCCGAGCGGCGAGAGCGCGCCCGGCCGGCCGCAGCTGCTGGCGCCGCTGTCCTTCCAGAACCCCGTGTACCAGATGGCCGCCGGGCTGCCGCTGTCCCCCCGCGGCCTGGGCGACTCCGGCTCCGAGTGCCACAGCTCGCTCAGCTCCCACAGCAACAGCGAGGAGCTGACGGCCAACAAGCACGGCTTCGCCGGCCCCGCCGCCGGCGAGGACTTCTCGCGCCGGCCGGGGGAGCTGGCCCGGCGGCAGCTGTCGCTGACCGAGAAGGGCGGCCAGCCCACGATGCCGCGGCAGAACAGCGCGGGGCCGCAGCGCCGCATCGACCAGCCGCCCCCGCCGCCCCCGCCCGTCACCCGCGGCCGCACGCCGCCCTCCCTGCTCAACACGGTGCAGTACCAGCGACCCTCCAGCGGCAGCATGATGTCCTCGTCGCCCGACTGGCCCGGCAGCGGGGCGCGGCTCCGGCAGCAGTCCTCCTCCTCCAAGGGTGACAGCCCCGAGATGAAGCAGCGCACGATGCACAAACAGGTGAGTTCGGGCTGTCCGGGCCCTGGCACTGAAGGGACCAGGTGGGGTTAGCCCGTGGAGGTTGCTGCCGTGAGGAGGGAATGTGGCTCTGAGCTGCCACATCAGTGCCAACCCCACAGTGACATCGCCATGTGGGGATGAACCTCGGCTCTGGCACCTCTGGCCTGAGACAGAGGCCCTCCAGGGACAGGAGCACAGAGCAGCGCCCTGTGTCCCTCTGTCATGTGGCACTGGAGTGTGACGGCGGTAAGGTGACAGAGGCTCAAGGGCAATGGCAGCCGTGCCGCTGTCCTGCGCTACCATCTTGTCACTGCTTTGCCTCTCCATGCCCAGGCTCTCATCCCATGCCATACTCAACCCCGTGCCATCTCCCAGGCTTGGAACAGCCCCTGATCTCCTATAAGAGCCTCCCTGCTGCTGCTCCCATCCCAGCAGGGCCGAGGTGCTCCTGGACATTCCTGTTTGCTCTGTGAGACCCCCCGTAGGAGCGGGGAGGAAGGAGCCGAGAGCGACGTTCCCACTGTGCAGAGCTCTGCAGTGATCCCAGTCCCAGACCATGTGCTGGGCTGCACAGGATTCCATTCCACTGTCCGTGGAGGAAAAATGGAAGGCAGTAGGTCACAGGCCTAGGGCCCTCTGGTTGTCCTGGCATGAACAAATGGTTTTTATAGTGCTCATTTATTCACTCTACATTTCAAAACCAGCCCTACAGAACATTATCACAGTAAGACCTCTGTGCCCAAAGGAAGAGTTGTAAAAGAAAAGCACACAGACTGGACAACCAGCAAGGGCCTAGACTGCACCCAGACCCTGAGTTAGCTCAGTGTTGCTGTGTCTGCCTCTCCCACACAGGGCAGCTGTGGAGCCTGCTCAGTGCTGCCCACAGAAGGTTGTGCATGCTCCCATCCGGGGCTGCTCCCTGATTCCAATCTGTAAGCGCTGGCATTAGCAGTGCCAGGCAGCAGCCTTTGTGTAACACAATCAATACTCACTAGGGACAGGGCACAGAGCTGTGCAAGGAGCACAGGCCTGGTTGTAACAGGGTTTCTTCCAGAAAGACAAGGATTCTCCAGGTGGCCATCAGAAAGCCCTGGCGAGGTTCTCTTTATAGAAGACACCTCTACCCACCCCTGTGGTCCTCTCAAAGTCTCTCTTCAGACCTGAAATCTCAGGATGCCTCTCCTACCCTCACTCTGCACATTTTATTTGCATGTTGGCAGCATGAGGATTTGTAGCAAGCAGTGTTCATGAGCCAAGTCTGATACTTTGGATTCATAATCCTGGAGGCAGAAGACCAGACTGGAAGATTGCATGGGAAAGCCCCGACCACAGTGAGGAAATTAAACCAGTCCCCACTCCTGTTCTCTATGGAGAGGCTGGAATGAAGGAGAAAGTCTCTGATATTTCTGATTTGTTAACTTGATTTCCCAAGTCATTAACTTGAATGACCAAGTCATCCAGATTCCGTGTGTTCATCTGACTATTCACTGCAGTTTATAACAAGGCAGGATGGAGGGGAAATAGCTGAGGAGTGACTTCTTTGTAATGTGGTTGGAAAATATTTAGGCAATGCCACTGACAGTTCCTGCCCAGGCCAGGACTGAAAGGCAGCAGATGTGACTGTAGCTCACTGACCACTGAACCCCACTGCTAGTAAGTGATACTGAGCATTTAGACCCCTTCAGCATCCTTAGTGTAGCCTCAGCTGAAAAGAAACTTCTCCAAGAAGGCACCTGCATGGTCATAAGGAGTGTTTCAGTTTTCAGATCTTGTTTTACGGAATCCACGGAAGCAAAGATGGCTCATAACAAGATGAAGACTTGAGAGAACTCTGCTCATGGAATGAATAAACCACATCCAGCCACTCTGCTCACCTGCAGCTCAGTACCTTCGCAGGTCATCCTTGTGAGGTGGCAGGATCTGCTCAGACACCAGGGCCATGACTTCTACTGCTTGACCCAAAATAATGTCCAAGTGCAGAACAGGAGTTATTCCTGCTCCAGCCCCAGCTGCTCTGGTAGCTCAGCCTAGCTCGTTGCTGTCTGAGCAGCTTGGGAGAGGGTCTGCTTGGAAGGAAACTCTCTCTCTCTCCAGCTTCATGACCATTTGTGTTACAGGTTTTTCTTTTGTCATGGTTGTATCATTGTTTCATTGTAGGCCCCTTCTCCTGTGAACCCCAATGCCCTGGACCGCACTGCTGCTTGGCTTTTGAATATGAACATGCAGTTTTTAGAAGATGAAAGCATTGACCCAGATTCCAAGCACAGGGATAAGCTCAGGAATAAGGACGAACTCAGCCAAGCAGAAAAGGTAAAACCTGATTGGATTGAAACAAGTTTGTGACTAGAGAGAGGATTTCCTTGAATGTCGTTCCCTGAGCACTCTGGGGAGAAGGTGGGCTGTGTGCAGGTCCCTGCCCAGGAGAGAGGGGGCCCAGTTGCTCCCCATCCTACTCAGCCCCACAGGGAACTTGTGGGGAACGTTTGGGAGGTTTTCATACACTCAGTGACTGGAATCACCTTCTGATGAAAGCAAGTAAGAAAGACAGGAGCCAGGAATCAAGTGTTGATGCTGCCCTGAAACAAACTCTGCAGCCAGCCAGTGCCTCTTACTCTTCCCATTCCAACTCACCCAGCTGCTGGGAAGAAAGCTTAAAAAGTGGAGTTAGCACACCTGTAACAGAGATGGAGTAAGGCACAGGCAGCCTCGTGCCTCACAGCAGGGACACAGCAGGAAGCAGCTTCCATGTCAAAAAGCTGTTCACAGACCTAAAAATTCAATCCAAATTTTGGTCTCAGAGACAGCGCTGGTGCCTGGGGTGACTTTGTGGCACTTCCAGGAGCTTATGGCAGTGTCACACAGATGAGGGCCTGGCCAGTCAGGGGTCTGCCAGGAAGCCATGTGCAGAGTCTTCAGTGTAAGCCCCTGGGCCCAGAGAGGCCCTGTGCCTCTGAAGCAGAGGGGTGCTGCTCCCTTCCCCTCCTTCCTGGGTGAGTCTGGGAAGAGACAAAGCAGGCCTGGCTAGGGTGAAAAAGAAGGATAAAAATGAAGATCCAGCAGTCAGAAGCTGGGAAAATCCCATCTTTGCTGATTGCTGCTTCTGCAAGGATCTTTCCCAGCAGCCTGGCTCTGCCAGGATTGTGGCACTTGAGCACCAGCAGCATTTGGGATGTTTCCTCAATGTGCTTTTCTTCTGTCACACCAATATTGCAGACATCACCCTTCCCTAAGCCCCCGTCCTGTTTCCCAGCACAGATATGTTCCTGGTTTTTTTCCAGCAGTCTTCCTGTGCTCATTTTGCTGTGCTGTGTCACTTGGGGACTGTCACCTCTTAAACCCAAGGAAAATGCTGAGGGCGGGTGTCATAGGAGCCAGGAGATAGAAGGCAGCAGCTCCCAGCTGCCCCAGGAAGATCAGGGCAGTTTTATGAGTTCAGCCCATCCTGACTGGGTGCAGGGCAGGCAGTGGTGGGGTTACAAACTCTGATGGCACTGCAACATCCCAATGCTTGGCCCAAGCCCAGCAGGAGCCCCAGCCCAGGCTGTCTCATTGCCATGCAGCATCTTTCCTTACTCTGCTGTCCCATCAGTCACTGACATTCAAGATCACCATTAGCATAACCTCTCTCCCCATTACTGTAAGACCTGAACGGTAACTGAGAATGAGACAAGTGTTCTAGAGACAGGAGCGACTCCTTCGGGCTCTGAGGCCTCTCCTGCTCTCCTCTGAGCTCACTTACGCTGCTCCTATTTTAAGGCTAGGGTAGGTATTTAATCTTTCCTGTTCAAGCCACTCCCTGCTGTCTGACTTTAGTGCTTCTGTGCAGCTGCACGGGTGCTTTGTTCCCTCATTGCTTCAGGTTCCATGTGCAAACCGTGTTGTTCCTGTGCTGCAGTCAGAGCTTTGCTAAAGGAAAACCGCCTTGCTCCAGTACCTTGGCAGTTCAGAAAGACCATCAGCTTCCTAAGTTTTCAATCCTTGGGAGCTGCAGTTGCTTTTGCTGTCAGTGGAGTGCCGGCCAGTCCCCAGCAGCCTGGCTGCCCTCCCCTCTCCCTAGAGCTGGCTGAGCTCACACAGTCCAGGAGGACTCTCATACCTGGGACATGACCACCCCACCACTGCAGTGCCTACCCAGGTGAGATGGGAAAGGCCAAGTCAAGACACAACAGAGTGCACTTCTCTCAGTTCATTAATAGCACTTGTAGCTTTAACAGCCTCCATGACTCACATGGAAGCCTTTTTCCCATATCTGACTCTTTAAAAGCAGCTTGCCACACTATCAGCTGCATGTTAATTATTCTAAAGTTATTCCAGTTGAGATGCTTTTTTAAAATACCATGTCCAAATATATTTTTTTTTTAAATTAAAGCAGTTTTCTTGTGCACACACTCACTGGATTTTCCTTTAGCAAAGCAAGTTTACTGAATGCTGTGCTGCTGCAATAGCTGAACCCAGTTTTACCAAGTTCAAAAGCTCTTAATTTTTTTAATTGCTTTCTGTTATTCTGCTGCTGATTTATAACTTCACCTAAATCAGCAGTACAACTGTGGGGTCTTGGCTTCATGCAGCAGCTCTTCTTGGACTGAACCCTGAGATCTGAGTTAAATGCCGGGACCCAAAAGGCAGGAGTGCTCTGTGCCCTGCTCAGCCAGCACAGTGCCCTCGGCTCGATGAAGAGACAGCAGTGTCCTGCATTTGTCACTGCCCCTCGTGCTTGGCACCCAGCCTGCCCAAAGCCCCCTGTTACTCTGCAGACTGAAGAGCTCCTGCGTGAACCCCAAATCCCACGGCTGCAGCCTCTCCTGCCTGTGCGAGCCCCGCGCTGTCAGTGTGAGAAGCTGCCCGCCGCCTTTCCTTTGGCCCGCTCTAACCTGCATTTCCCCTGTGAAATGCCAGACTCTGCTAACAGCCCTCTCTGCACCTGCCAGTGACCTGCCCGCCCCGCGGACCCGGCATCGCTCCTGGCGCCGCGGAGAAGACGGAAGAGGAGGTGTCGGCGAGCGGGGTTGTCTGATACGGGTTTGCAGCTATAGTCTGATACAAGGAGAGGGCGTGAGCGGGTTTGGGGGAAACCCTGGCCAGGGCAAACCCTACGAGGTAACGTGCCACATGTGTTTTCTCCTCCTGTGTCTGTCCCTGCACGCTCAGTACCAGCAGGACCTGGTGGTGCTGCAGGACAAGCTCCGCATCTCCAACAAGAAGCTGGAGGAATACGAGACTCGTTTCAAATGCCAGGAGGAGACCACACAGAAGCTGGTGCTGGAGTACCAGGCCAGGCTGGAGGAGAGCGAGGAGCGGCTCCGGAGGCAGCAGGAGGATAAGGAGATCCAGATGAAGGGCATCATCAGCAGGTACAGGGAGATGGGAGTGCTGGGGAAGGCAGTAAGGCAGGGCAGCCTGGCTGGTACTAGAGCTCACCCCTTCTCAGGAGAATCAGGATTCTTTGGAGGTGCAGACGCGTTTCGCGGACCGTATTTCCCCTCCGTGTTACTTGGGACAAGGAAAACCCCAACGTTTTCCTGATGCACAAGGACAGAACTTCAGGAGGAGAGCTTGGAGGCTCTGGCAGGCTTGTTCTGTTCATATAGCTATGAATCTCATCACCATCCCTTACTTGTAACTCTAAATCCCTTTCTCACACCCAGTGGGAAGTGGTGTTTACATTTGTCCAGGACTGTTTCAGTGCAGCTGGTTTCACCTTTATCTCAGCCAGGCCCACTTAGTGCTTTCAGTCAGCTCTCACCACTGGGTCAGCCTTCACTGTGCTGTGTCACTCAGCTTTGGGGCACTCTGAGAGAGTGAGAGAGCTCTAGGGAAGAGTAAGAGCCAAGAAAAAAGTTTGGTTTGTGGGTAAGAGGAGGCAGAGTGTGAGGGTAGCAGAGCCCCACCAATGGAATGTTTTCTTGTGTGCTCAGACTGATGTCAGTTGAGGAGGAGTTAAAGAAGGACCACGCTGAAATGCAGGCAGCTGTGGATTCCAAGCAGAAGATTATTGATGCACAGGTGAGTGCCCCCTGCCAAAGGCTGCTACAGTTTTCAGGGTGGGTTTGCCAACACACAGTCCCCACTGCAGCAGTGCCAGCCCACAGTGAGACCACATGGGTGTGTCAGCACCAAGCTGCAGGCAGGGACAGGGCAGCTGCAGCAGGACACTGACTGTCACAGCTGTCTGCAGCCCTGGAGTGTAGCACAGAGGGCGTGGGGTGGCAGTTTGGGGAGGGATTGTGCCCACAACTCAGTCAGTGAAAGGATCACATCCACTGGGGCATTGCTTGGTGCTTCATGTTCCAGTAATGCCTGGATCATCAGAACAGGACCTGGACACAAGGAACACACAGCCTGCCCACAGCCAAGCCAACATGTTTTTTCAGCCTTTGGGTTTTGATTTACAGGATTGGGAAGCTCAGTTACTACAATCAATTACAGTGGAAGAGAAGCATCACATGATGGATGCAAAACACTGTGCTTGGAAAAGAGAATATGAAAATTCAGCCCATAATCTTTTAGTTTTTTTAACATAGACCACCATGTCCTCAGCAACCAGGCCTCCTACAGCTTAGAAGTGATAGTATATTCTGGCCTTACACTTAACAACCCTATTGATCACTTGTGAGTCACAGGACTAATTCATTGTATAGGACTAATTCACTGTATAGGTAATTAAAAAGGTGACAGCAATAACTTCATGTAAAAAACCCAGCTTTTCTGGGGAGCAATTTGTTCAAAGCTGCTAAATCATCCATCCCATTGTGTTTTGCACTCCAGCAGAGCCAAGCAGACCCAGGGTGTCCTTAAGCTGTCGGTGGTACCTGCAGCCTCCCAGCAGCTCTGGAACCTTCTCCTGTTCCCTGCACCTCATGGGGTACATGTGAGGTCCTGACTGTGCCCCTGCACACTCTCTGCTGTTCTCTTTTGGTCACCTCAGGCTGTACATGTGTTGGACGTGTTCATACACAGACTTCCAGAGTTACACACAAGCAACTGCTGTGCTCCTGAGCTGGTTCTGTTCCTCTGCTCACGGCATTCACAGGAGGATGACACTTGTTCAGAGTCACAAAGAACAGGACTGGTAGAATCAGGCTGCAACATGGAAGCTCTTGCTCCCATCCTTACAATGCTTGTAATCGGTGAGAGCTACCATCAAAGACAGCCTGGGAGGCTACAAGTCATTTAAACTATTAATTTACACTAATTAAACACTGACAGGAATAACTATCTTGGGAGAGTTTGGGTTTAGAAATGGAATCCTACCATCTTTGTAACAGCTGAGTTAGAACAAACAGTACAGTGTATAACTGAATAATTAGAGCAACTGCATTACCTCCATTTTCATCAGGATCCTAAAATAAATGTAGCTCACATTGCACAAGCAGGGGAGATTTGTAGCCCTGTGGATTTCAAAAAGCGCTGCGTAGCACTTAAAAGAATGCCAGAGAGAAAGGTCCTGGTCCAAAAGGCCTCTGGGTCACTGTCTTGGGCTGACATCCCAGAGGGACATGGCTCGTGCCTTCCCACTGACCGTGCCCTCTGGCTGTTTGCTTGCAGGAGAAACGCATCGCTTCCCTGGATGCTGCCAACGCACGGCTAATGAGTGCCCTTACTCAGCTGAAAGAGAGGTACAGCATGCAGACACGTAATGGGATCTCCCCCACAAACCCAACTAAATTGCAGATTACAGAGAATGGAGAATTCAGAAACAGCAGTAATTGTTAACGCGCGGAGGGCGCTGCCGCAGGAGAGGCCTGGCCGGAGGGACCGTGCACAGCAGGCGTGAGCCGCGGCTTCAGAGAACGGCTGCTCCCCGAGCACCAGCTCCTTACTGCGGACGGCGCCGACTGACCCTGCTGGGAGATGTCCTGCCAGCACATTGAGGGACGGGAATGTCGAGTGTGAGATGAGTGGCATAAGGAAATAACATATATTTGAGAATCGCTGTCACTGTTGGATTTGAATCAGTGTTTAATGTTCAAACAAAAGTAACCTTTTCCTTCTAAACTGCCCAAAGGATATGCCTCACCCCTCCCAGCAAGGAGTAACGTCCTTGTCATTGCAGTAAGCGAAATAAAGGGAGCTGGGCAGAGCCTGCAGCAGGCAGGGGCCCAGTAAGTCCAGATCAAGTGTGCTGCGGGATGTAGCGTCTGAGGGACGGCAGCAAAGCCTGGCCCGCTCCTCCTGTGACTCCCCCCGGAGCACAGCCCTCCCAAAGTGAACCCCAGCCGAGCCCAGCATCCTTCCTGGTGGCTTTTGTGAGGCCACTGACTTTTACAGCATCCACAGGGCATTTATGCAGCTAATTAGTGTTTAATTAACTCCGCCCATACAGGGAGTGCAGTGCAGATGGAAGGTCAGGGCGGTGTGGTAGCCAGAGGGGTGCCATGTGAGAACCCCAGTGGCAGGGGGCAGGACTGGTGCTGCTGGGGGTCCCTGGGCAGCCCAGGGGCACAGAGCAAGGCCAAGGCTCTGGCACAGGAGTGGAGGGAGGAGCTGGCACCTGGTGAATGGCAACTCAATTCCTCTCAACAGCTTCTGCTCTCTGACAGATAAAGGGGAAGAGTTTTGTAGCCCCAGGCACTGTCCCACGCACACTTCCCATCACAGAATAAAGTGAATGTTGCCTGAGCTTGGTCCCTGAGCTGTGATTGAGGGACAGGGGCTGGATTTGCTGGTGCCTGTTGTGGTAGAGGGGGAGCGAGGGGCTACGTGGAGTGGCAGCTTCCTGCTTGATCAAGGGTTCATTGCGGGGATGGAATGCTCTGTGCTGAGAGTTTTACTATTTCTGGGGAGAAAAACAGACAAAGAAACAAGAAAATCCCTGAAGAACCATGAAGATCGGTAATTGTATTTCTTTTCTTTCACAGTATGCATTAGAAAAAAAAAGATCCCATTTTCTGGAATACTGTCCTCTTTAAATTGGGAATGAGCACTGCATGGAAATTAACCGGCTTGAAGAATGTAAAACATGGTCATAAGGGAGTAACCACCAAGAACAGCAGCCACCACCGAAAGGCCCCTTGTCAGGAGCACTGTGCAGGCATAAGCCAGGATTAGACTTTCCCAGCGCCGAAACGCGCAGCTTCGGCACAGACACGTTGTGCTCGGCGGAGGGGGCGCCCCTTCACGGGGGTCGTGCCGCTGACCTGCCACCACGGTGTGCTCGTGGGTTTGTGGTTCTTGCAGTTAGTCCTTCACAAGTCCCACTCTCAGAGCAGGTCCCTCGTACCGAGAGCCAGAGGTTTCTCTGAGATACGGATGACAGTGTACAGTGTACAGGACATCTGCCTATGCTCCCTCTAAAGGTTAACACACTGCTCAACGCCTGTCCTAGCTCCTCCTGCCATGTGTAAATGTACAGCCCAAGGGACTAGGACGTTCCCTGAGCTCTGCTCTGCTTAGGTACCGTCTCCAGCCTCACACTTCCCAGGCTGCCTGAGCAGGACACTTTGCCAGTAAGCTCTGCATTGCCGTGCTGCCCCACAGCCGTAAGGCTCCTTAACAGCATTCTTCCTCATGCAATCGTTTGCAAAATTAAAGATGCTCTATTTCCTACACGTTTTTCTGGTCCCTGGAAGCCCTGGGCCAAGCCCAGGAGGAGCGAACGTGTTGCACTGAGGTCTCCACACCCCGCCAACACCTGCCGAGGGGTGCAGCACACAGCAGACCCCAAATGGAGCTCCTCAGAGCAATGTCATAACTCAGTACTTATGGCAAGTACAGTCACCTTTGAATTTTGGAGACTAGCACAGATGGCTTTGAAGAACCTCACAAATCTGACAAGGTTACAACTGGAGAAAGACCCAGACAGGTTAGGAATATACAGGGTACTGTGAACCGTTGGGTACGTAGATTTACACCTGCCACTGTCTCAGAGTCAAATACATGATAAGAACCCTGCAAAAAAGACTATTTTAAATGCTTTTGCCCTAAAAATGCCTGTTTAGAGCTGATTGTTTCGAATTCTAAGTATTTGTGTTGCGAGAGACTGGAGTTTTTCAAGACAGAAGTGACATAGAGGAATGGAAACGCTAACAGGGCACGGGGCGGGCGCCCCACCAGCGACGTTTCCATTCATACATGGAAGTAATTTTGGGATGCAGTCAGTGCTCTCCGTAAGAGCTGGAAAAAGAAACACCCACAAACCAATTGTTTAGTGCTGAAACTAAGCACAGTACATCTTAATCTTCTCCTCAACCACAAGTCAAGGCACTGCTCCCCCCCCAACCCCGATCTGTCACAAACTCCTGGTTACCCTCAAACTTGCAAATTGCTGAACACACTGTTCTGCTGAAATAGCAGGAATACTTAAATCCTTCCACAGCCAGTTATTAAAATCTTAAAAGTTTCAGTGCCAACACCTTCTGGAGTTGTTGCTTAGTTTCCCAAGCCAGTACAAAAAGAAATTTAAATCAGGATGAAGTTTCATTACAGTAGAGATTCTCCCCCGTTTTTCCCTGTTTCCTTTCCCTGCAACTGTCAACAACTGGACCTAACTGTGACCCTCCCCTAAAAAACCAAAGGTTTGGGGGCAGGTGTTCAGGTCCAGGCTCAGTTCTGTTCCTTCAGTTTGTGTTTCTGTTATTTATAAGCTGTACATTTCTCTGTGTGCGTGCGTGTGTGTGTGAGTGCGGGAGCCCCGCGTGTTCCCTGCCATGGCCTCGGAGCCGGTTCCTGGCATAGCAATACCTGGATCCCGAGAGGTGCTGCAGCACCAGAGCAAACCACCACTGTCCCCAAGGTTTTGTGATCGGCTCCATTTCCTTTCTGGTTCTTGCGCTTCCTACAGTAAGAGGCTGTTCTAGTGCAAACTCGTCAAAGTGTAAACAAAGCAAAAACACTCCAATTTCTATCTTAATACAAGTCTTAATATTTTTTTGTAAATGTTCTCAGTGTTTACTGTACCGTATCTATCTCACTAACAGTTGTATATAGTAACTTACTTCTGGTGCTGCTTATTCGGTCGGGATTTGGCTGTATCTCACTGCTGTGTTGGAGAGGTGGGCTCGGGCTGCCAAATCTGCATCCAGACACACATTCTGGTTCCAGCCTCCTCCCTTGGGGATCTGAGGGAAGGGAGCAAAGCCATGGATCCAGATTTGTGACGGGCCCACCTCAAAGATTCTGTTTTAAGAGTTTTGATTTGGGGTTTTGTTAAACTAGTGAACGCTCCTGAAAAGATGAGCGGTTTTGTGTGAAGGGGGATGAAGTAGACTGACCAGTATCCCAGGGTCTCTGTGGACTGGAAATATCATCATTTTGGACAGGGATTATGGCTTCAGTGCCAAAAGATGGGAGGGGCCCCAGTCCTTCCCCATGCCAACTAATACTACAGTGTAGCCACCAGCCCCTTTCGCACCAGTTTAAGCAAATCCTGCCGCCATCCAAAGAGTCCGGTGTCACTTTGCATTGTCATTTGAGTCTGGTTGGTTTTGTTTTCTGCTTTTGCAGCTGTAAAGCACTGATTGCACTGTGAGAACACGTGGAACCCTCTGGTCTGGGAGCCAGTCCCAGAGGTTGCTGCAAGGTTGCAGGACACAAGTTCTGCTACTATGAATATTTCTAAAGGGCAAAGGGACTTGCTGGACCTCAGTGAGGTGTCACAGGCTCTCCTAGGAAAGCAATCAGCAAGGAATCAGTCATTCCTGAAGTTTAGATAGCTCATAGGCTTTTTCCTGTTCCTAATGCCCACACTCAGATGCAATAGAAAATGTGCTGAGGTCTGTTCTGTGATGGACAAGGAGAGGATTTTCAGTCACAGATGGCAGATACATTGATGTGTTCAGCCAGGACAGCCACGGGCTGTGGCCCAGGGGTGTGATCTGAAAGGGGCTCATTTGCCCCAGTGATCCCAGGGCAGGGGGAGCAGCCCCGGGGCGAGGCCTGACAGCAGCCTGAGACCAGTGGGTGCAGCAGCTCCACCACGGTCCCTGCCCTGTCCTTCACACAGCTTTGCCTGGACAGTGCAAAGCAAAAGTCCAAAGGGAACACCTGTGACATTGTCCCTGGGTGGACGCTCCGTCCTTCCCACCTGCAGTGACTGCTGGGGGCACCTCCTCCCAAAGGCTTGTGTTCAAAGCAATCCAGGTCCCCAAGCTGGCCAGGACTGGGACCTAGTGTGAGGCAAAGCCACAGCCTCACGGCCACCAGGAGCTCCCTTCAGTGGCCACAGGAAGGGACACTCCCTGCCCATCCCCAGCCTGTCTGAGCCTCAGGGCCGTTTCAGAGGAGACTGCTCAGCCAGGAGGCTCAGACAGTGGCACCCACCCTGCTCTGACCCCGCACTGCTGCCGTTTCCACCTCCCTTGGGGAAAATCACACGTGGGGGAGTGGGAGAACAGCAGCTTATGGGCTTTCCAAACCAAATCCAATCCTGAGGGCGTTGCACAACATCCAGAAACAACCACGCTTCAGAAAAGGGTGTCACATTCAAGCATTGACTTTCACAGATCACCTGAGCTGTGACATTGCTGTAAATGCCATGTGGCTCTGCATCAGCTACCAGTACCCCAGAGTGCAGCCTCCATGTTCACATATTCCTTTATCATACATCACTGTGTCTTAAGATATACCTCTCTCTGTATATCTGCTTAGGCTGATACTTGTTCCTGATAAGCAGTCGCTATGTTTTATATCCTCTTATAAAGAAAAACAAATCTTCTTTTGTAAGTATGTTTAAAAAACAAAAAAGCAAAGTGGAAGTGTTTGCTGAATCTCCTTCAGCTCCTTTTAAACTATGTAATAATGTACAGAGAAAGTTGTTGGTGTTCAAAAAAATGATGTGGCTGTGCAATTTATGTACATTTGCAATTAGAAATATTAAAGATTTATTTAGATATTTTACATAAGTGCTCCAACACCTCTACTCAGTCATTTCCAGCTTTTAGATCATCCTGGCACATGGCACATGCACACACAAACCTGTCTTATCTGCCTCCCCAAAGAGATCACTGAGATTTGCTCCCAGTAGTATTTTAGCCTTGACCTGGCTCCACCACTTTCCTTTCACATGCTCGGGGGGTCTGACAGCCAGGCCTGCTCCTGCTCCCACCAGTCCTTACAAACCACACTTCTGCCTCCAATAAAAGTAGCAGAAAACTTGGAGGAAAGTCATTAAAACCCTGGGCAGCATCAGCACCTCTGCCTCATTAACATCATCATAATTAGCTCCTCCGGGAGAGGTGGGAGACAGGCTGGCTGCATCGAAATGAGTCGGGATGTGGAGAGCACCTGTGACTATTCCTGCGCTCAGCTGCGCTGGAGCCGGGCTGAGCTCTGGGCTCCGCCCAGCCAGGACAACCCTCCTTGTTCCTGTCAGGAACCGGCACCTGCCCAGGGAGGGAAGGAAAAACCCACCCAGGCCAAAATCCTCTCTCAGGGTTCTGCCATCCCACTCAGCGTTGTTGATTTTGAAAGTTGAGAGAAAGAAAAATGTAGCCCTGGAAACACAGAGCACCTCAGAAAACGCTGCAAGGAGGGATTAGTCAAAACCACCTTGACTTGAATAAAGCCTCCTTAGCGGCTGTTCGGCTTCATTAGAGCAGAGCTGAATTCTCAGCCGAAAGCACCCAGAACGTCTCTGAGCACTTGACAGCTCTCAGCATCTGCGGCTCCGCAGCCCGGCCGCCGCCGCTCCCACGGGGCCCTGGCAGACGGGCAGGGCTGGGAGAAGTGAGAGTCGGAATTGCAGATCAGCAGCCAGAACAGCCACGGGAATACGGGGCTGGGGAACGCAGATGTGTTTGCTTGAGGTTTTTAATCTGGAGAGCCATTTTAGCACAAGACTCATCAGCAATAATGATGTTCCAGTAATTGCACCCTTACAAGTAGAGGGTTTGTTCTGAGTTCGGTAAGTGAGAGCCACTGGCCCGTGAGCTGCTCCTGGTGCCAGGCAGGCAGCTCCTCAGGCAAGGCTGAGGTGGTGCAGCCGCGGTCCCACTCCAATGTCCCGGCAAAGCCAAGTCCCACAGCGGCAACCAGCAGCTGGGAGATGTCACAACGGGGCATCTTCAAACAGGCAAATGCCCACCACAACTGAGGACAAAGCAGCAGCCAGAACAGTGGCCACTGACACCTGAGGAAGTGACAGCAACAAGCCAAGCTGGGGCCTTAGGAGCACAGAAGAGCCTGTTTGTTTCAGTGGGAGGGAGGTGGGGAGATGCAGACATGAGGCTCATAGCTAGGGAGGGAAAGGACAGGAACAGCTTGTGTCGGCTTCTCCAATAACAGTCTCTAATCTGCTCCTGACAAGCATCTTCCCCTCACAGCTTCCCAAGCCCTTCACAAGCAGACAGCTCCCACTCCACTGCAGTGGGTGAACGTCAGCATCCTTATTTTTACAACAGGGACGTGCAGTAGGAGCACAACTTTCCCAAGGCCTCCCAAAAACTACAAAAGCCAAACAGCTGATTTTCCTCCCCCCTCCACTTTCTGCACACAGCCATCCCACACACAGCAGCCCAGGCTCCTAAGCAAACATCCTCTGGAGAAGTAATTCAAAGCCAGGCAGTAAACAAAGCTCCAAAGCCTTGGCCCCAGAGACAGGAGTGCAGCCGCTCCCTGACAGAGAGTCAATAACAACAGGGGAGCAGAAAGGAAGGAGCTGGAAGAACAAGAGTCATTAGTGGAAACTTGTTGTTTGTGCTAATTAGATCATTATCTGGAAACTGCTATTGATGTTGCTATTTTAGCTCCTGCTGCTGTTCACAACTTTATTTTATCCATGTCTATTGACTGCCCACACTCCTCTACATCCTGCAGCAAGGGCCGGCAGTGCCGCCCACAGCCAGGCCAGCATGGAGATGGTTTGTGTCCTGTGCCAGGCAGTGCCTCCTTCCCCACCGTCACCTCAGCAGCTGCAGTGTCCTGAGACACTGAGGAAAAATGTTTTCCAGCTTGTTACAATGTGCCCTGTGCTATTATTGATCTTAGTCAGACAGTGGATCATGTTACTTGGTTATTAAGAAGGTGAGAGGAAGAGAGAGGATTTGGACACTTGTAGGATTTCTGCCATTTCCCACCTGACAGCCAGCACAGCCCCTCAGCACATAAATAATTTTGATGTCCTGTACATGTTCAGATTTCCCCACTGGTGGTATGAGCCATAACTGAATAACCTCAACCATTTGATTTTTGTGCTACATCATTAAGGAGTGAAGCCTGAATAACAGAGCTCCCAAGCCGACTGACTTTGATTTATTACAGTCACTAACTACTCTTCCTCCTGGAAGACACAGTGCCTCCTCACTCCCTGCACAAGGAGAGCTAAGTGCTGGGGGACCTGAGCTGATGGGAGGACAAACATGAGGCTCAAGACTCAGCAAACCACGAATCAGAAAGCTGGGTTTGCCTCCAAAACTCACATTCTTCCTTTCTCCTGTTTATTCACCAGTGTATCTGAACCTGACCTACAGAAGAGCTTTTGGATTTCCACTGATCAGGCAAAGAAAGAGAGAAAATTGCATCACATCACTGTAACAGGCTTTCAATTTTGTCCTTTATTGCAATTTCATACCACTTTTACACTACACCTGCAGTAAATTCAGCAGTGACACAAGTGAACTTAATTCTGCCATCAGAACTGCAAAAAACATTCGTCTCCCGCAGAGGCAGAGGGCAGGGGACAGGGTGTGGGGACACCGCCCCCTTCCCGGGCCATTCCTGCACGCACGGATGTGCCTCAGGCTCCCTGGCACTCAGGCTGGTGCCAACAGGCAGGCAGAGCACTGTGCGCTCCCGCATCTCTTGCTGCGCGCAGCCAGGAGCACTCAATCCCTGTCCCCAACACCTGCTGCATCTGGGACAGCGGTGAGGAACGGGAATACCGAGAAACGTCAGCAGCTGGCGGAGGTGTGAAGCCAGGCTGCCTTCAGCCATCCCGCAGAGCCCGCCGCTCGCTGAGCTCTGCTTAACACACTGCCACACCCCCCCTCCCCGCTGCACTGCGAATAGAAACGCGCTCCAATAAATCACCTCTAAGTTAAAAGCAGCCATTAGCTATTAGCAAACACCGCAGGCCTGTGGGCCAGGGTAATTCAATGTGATATGCTTGGGCATGCAAGGTAATAGGTTCCAGCTGAATACCATGTGATACAATCTCTTCAATGGGAGGTTAAATGAGGCTGAGACAGAGACCAGATGGATTTATCTGGGTAGCGCTGATGATTTTTTGTGTGTGTGCTTAAGGTGAAGTGAAGGTAAGTAAGGCAGAAATAATCTGAGAGAAAAGCACGAGCTGGGCTGCGTGCGGCTGGGGAAGGGATAGCGGGAGGCTCGGGACCTCATCCTGCTGGAACAAACCAAGCGAGCCAGAGGATGCTCTCAAGGCAGTACAGATGGAAACAGCCAGAGAAAAATAAATACTTTATCAATTTCCCCTTATGGAGGAACAACCAGAGGGCAGAGCGAGACAAGTCAAGCATAGCTTGGCAGATGTAGACACCTCACTGCTGATATTTCAGCGGAAATTTGGAGCCCAAACACCAGCTCATCTACCCAGGACATCTCCAGTGGGCAAAGGGACAGACCCCGTGTGCTGTCTCAGGCTGAGGTGGGGCAGCAGTGCCTGTCAGTGTGGCCAAAAGAGGGGCAGCTCCATGAGCAGTCAGTACCTGAGAAAATCAAGTGCTCAGCTTGTGCTTGAAGCAGTTTGTTCTTGCTCAGGTGGGCAGCAAGAGGGAGCAGGACCTCTGAGAAAGCAGAGGAAATCCTTCCCGCTGAGGGTGGTGAGGCCCTGGCACAGGGTGCCCAGAGCAGCTGTGGCTGTCCCATCCCCGGAAGTGCCCAAGGCCAGGCTGGACAGGGCTTGGAGCAACCTGGGATAGAGGAAGGTGTCCTTGCCCGTAACACGGAGTGTGATGAGATTCCCCCACACGGAGCTATGCCATGCAGTGCTCCCTGCTCCAGAAGGTTCCAATTAACCTCCGCAATGACAGAGACGGGAGGTGGAACAAAGCACCAAGAGCAGCAGGTTCCTTCGCACTCATCTCCACGGGCCACTGGCAGGGCTCAGTCCAGCGCAGTGAGGGGAAACCCTGGACATTGCTGTCCTTATGGAACGTCCTTATAGAAACGCCCCACTTTACCCCGGATAAAGTGACACCCGCTGGGGCCCCTTGGCCCGGGCTGCCCCTTCCCTCACGGCCCCTTCCCGCCCTCACGGCCCCGCCGCCAGAAAGGTTCTGGAAATGCCGGGCTCTGACCACGCCCGGGACCCTCCTGGGGACATTTTCCTGCGCGGGGCTCTCCGGGCAGCCCATGAGCTTCACCTGCTCCATCGGGAGGATCTGACCGAGGAGTCATCACCCGGTTCTGCTCGGTGAAACCGAAGGGCATCCCAGGCACCGGACGCCATCACCGCCCCGCAGAGCGGGAGAGGCCGGCCCTTCTCTACCTGCAAGCCCAGCACAGCCCTTGGAGATTCCCACATAAAGCAGTGCAGGAGCCACGCCCCGGCCAGCCCCAAAATCCCCGGTGAGCGAGCACCCAGCACAAGGAGGAGTGCACCTACCTCGGCAGGCTCCGGCTGGAGCGGGACGAGCTCCCTCCTCAGCGCCGGGCTCCAAACTCCGTGCCCTGAGGGCACCCAGGAGAGCCCTGCCCGCACCGGCCGCTCGCGCTGGGGCCCAAGGGGATGCGGCTGGGCTGGGGTCTCCCAGCTGCTCATTAACTTGGTAATTAGCGAGCACCTGCCCCGCCCTTCCTTGTAAGGAATTAGCCACAGGTGTGCGGCAAGGGACGGGATCGGTGTGGGGTCTGTCCAATGTTCCAGAACGTTCGGGAGGGCAGACAGAGGACGAGGAGTGTCCGGAACCCAGGGCAGATTTTGGTCACTTACCTGCAACCGCTTGATGAAGAAAGAACACAGAAGCAAGAAGGAATCACTGAGCGAGTCTGGGCACATTCAGGCTGCACACAAGCCTGCAGGGAAGAGGGTTGAAATTCTGGACTCACTTGCCTCAGAATTTTGTTAGATGTTGTTTTATTCTGATTTCTACCAAGAGAGGAATACCAGACCTGGTATGTCTGATAACAAGAAAAATTTCACTGGTATACAATATTCATATCATATATGTCATAAATAGAATCATGAGTGCAGTGCTGTGGTATTCTCTGAAGAGAATATCTACAAAAGTGCTGTTAAAAATCCAACGCCTTTCCTGTATTGTTTCTTTAGCTAGAGAGGTACCTCAGGATTAACAGATTATCAGTGCATTAGCATTCATATCCTGGATAAAGTGTCTCTGGCCATTTGCATGGGCACAGACTGGTAACTTAAAGGCTCTATGAAATTGGATGCTAAATAATATTCAGAGGAAATTGAATTAGACAGGAGGGAAGAGAAATGTGACTGCCATTAAATCTCTAAAGCACATTCCTGGTTTATTCCCTCCACCCCCCGAGAATAATATGGCATTCAATTTTCCAATTATATAAATACATGAACACTGGATTACTAGAGGCAGATAATTGAATATTTTGACTATTCTACAAGGGACCCTTCATATTTGAAGTGGGAGATGAATAGGGCGTGCAGCATCAGCCTGTGGATGCACGAGCTATAAAAATCTCTATTAGATCCAGAGAGTATAAAGGTCTCCCATAGAGAGAGAGATCTTATCAGTGTTCAATATACAATAGTTAATTTATTCCACTGATATCAGGGTAAGTTATACAATTGCAAAACTGGGATATTTTGGGCCACACATCGTACTACTTCAAAGGTGCAAGGAAAGGCATTCGCAGTCATAGCATTTCAAATCCGACTCCTCTGTAACTCTGTCTTTACAGGACATCAATCATGAGATGAGAGGAACTGTAAGCTATTTTCCAGTAACACACTGCCAATCGCAAGACAAATGTCAGATGTCACAAAAGGAGAAGTAACCATTTTTCAACCTGTGAATGTCTTCAAATATATTACAATGAAAGTGTGAAAAAAATGACCCTTTCAGCTTCATTTGTTCTGACAGGTGCCAGACCTTGGAGTTCGGCATTTTATCTTCATACTGCAATAATCTTTACGACATTTGAACAAGGCTGAGGGCAGTGGCATTAGTTAGTCTACAATTGTCCTCTTATGTACAATACATAAAATTTCAAAGAGTCTGGCCATTGAACTAAAAAAGATCATCTGCTCGTATTTTATTTGTGTTACAGAAAGAGGTAAGGAGAAGGGATGCCCACATCTGAGATTAACACATGCTGGGGACTAGTTTTGTGTGGGCTCAGCCTGACTCCTGCATTGCATTGCCATGCTGCTATTGCCACTTGGGAAAAACCCATTCTGCTTAAAACTGAAATCAGGAAAAAAACTCTACAAACATTCCCTGAAGTGAAAACTCACTAGATACTGTGTGTGCATTTAGTCCCTGACATGAAACAGGTGGACTCCCCCTCAGTGACACAGCACGTTTCGGTGCCACCAGAACATTTTGACATGGAGCTCAGGGCATGTTCTCCAACCCACAGCTCAGTGTCCATCTTACAGCTTTGCCATTTTTGATAGCATGGAGGACACTAAAAGGTAAGCCAAGTCATTAACATTAAAGAGTAGAACAGAGGAGGAAAATCAAACTCAGATGTAGCCATTCATTATTGTAATAAATTGGAGACCACAAAGAATTTCACTCAACAGCCCTGAAGTTCCAAGTTATTTCTGTCCTTCAAGCCAGTCCCATGTTTGTCTTAGCCCCCACAAGAAGTGTGTGATCAAGGAAGTCATGGTTCATTTCCTGAAAAATAAGACTGCTCTGTACAACTCCAGCAGTACAGCCCAGCAGTTTTGATACAACATCCTTAGATCTAATTTGTACAGAGTTACGCCGTTATTTAAGGGAAAACCGAAGAATATGTGCAAAGACACAAAAAAGATCTGCTCTAGATGTTACTGCAGGTCCCAAAAGGGTAACAAACATGCAAAAGACAAAAAATAAGCAAACCTAGAACAGAGTTAGTTTAGGCTGAAGTCAGTGACAGAGTTGGTTCCACTGGAATTTAAAATAACGTCTTAGGCCTTTACACCGGACAGCTTTCTGCAGAAGCAGCACTGAATCCCTGAAGACAAAACCACCACTTGATTCACCAAACTTGACTTAAAGTAAATCTTTTTCTGTGAATAAGTGTGAGCTTATTGGTTCTGTGGAAGCAAAAGGATAAACTGTTTTAGTTCTTTAAAAAACTAACAGTACTTGTCATGGCAAAGACATGTACAAAGAAGTAGAAGCCAAAATATTATTTCAGTATTTTAAGACTGACTTTAAAAAATAAGTACATAGACATTGACCAAATCTGTAGATTCAAACACGTACAGTCCAAGCCATGGAAAGAAGAGAGTCAAGGCCTGAAGTCTGACCACAAGTGTAATTCCAGATTTCTGTTTTCCAGTCTGGTATTTGGGACTGCAGTTCTTTCCTAGGTTTCTGTGACATGTCCTATGCACATAAAGCAATGTAATTCCTTTGACACAAGTGTGCCTCAGTCAGTGCAGTCCATCCCATGATGCTGGTTATCATCCCCTGTGGTTTGGTCCTCTTCCACGCACTCAGGATGAATGCACAGTTTGTCACGGGATGTGCACTGTAAATCCCACAGAGAGGTGAAGAAATAGCCATTACCAGGGTCCTTATGTGAAAACGGGAGGTTGCAGTAGACTTTTTTAAAAGCTTAAATAAAAAATACCGCTGAAATAAATAGTTGTCACTATGAAATGAGGGGATTGCAGCACCTGTCTCTCCTCCAGCAGTACACGTACCTGGCTGGGGATTAGCTCCCAGCTCTGTCCCGGCACATGAGCGCCCTTAGCTGCGATGATTTCTGTAATGTGAACGCCTGGGGGCCGTGGGGCTGAGGAGGGCTGGTGCAGCCGGGGCCAGGCGTGGCCCCCGTGGCTGGCAGGGCCCCGTGGCGCCCGGCGAGGCCGCAGCCCCACACCAGGCGCTTGTTGCGCAGGGCGGCCAGGCGGCACTCGCAGAAATTGATCAGCGACTCCACCTGCTCGTGCAGCGGCAGAGACTTGTACTTCTTCTGGGCCAGGCAGAAGAAAGCTTCCACAAAGGCTTGCAGACACATTCCTGCAAGGAAAAGGTGCACACAGGAGACTGGGAGTGAGGCATTTCTAGCAGCCTGCATATTCCTTGGGGATAATACTATCTCTTGTTTCTCGTGGCAGCAAGGCCAAATGGGTGTGTGATGGGTGTGAACACAATCATGCTGTTCACATCTTTTCATTTAAATGGCAGCCATCTGGAATGCTCAGAAAGCAAAGAAATTGTCTGTTCTTCATAGACCAAAAGCCAAGGTTTGATTTGTGTCACACTCATTGGGTGTTTCAGGGCAGGGTAAGCCCAGGCTGGGTTACAGATGGGTGACATTCTCTAGCACTGAGGCAGCTCCTGGCTTTGCAGACCTCAGCCTGGAATCCACAGGCAAAGTGGTACAGCAAGAATCCATTTTAGGGGTTTATCACACCATTTACTTGATGTAGTATTAGCCTTGATTTCTGCTACCAAAATTATTAAGATGAAATCAAATGAGACACACAGTAACATACTGAGCATCAAGGAAAACAATCCAGCTGGAGAGAAAAACAAATTTATGTCGGCAGCTGAACGGAGTCTTTTCAACCCTGTATTTTCAGAGATGGATCTGACCCAAAAGTTCACACCAGTGTGTTATTTCAGTCTGTAGCACTATGGAGGTAACCCCATTACCAAGTATCACCTTAGCAAGACATGAGTTTATTTGCAGCACTACTTCCCTCCTGCACAGCCAGTACCAGGTATGAACCCTTTTGAAGGTGAAGAGGCCATTCTTTCAGTCATACCCAGCAACTCCACAAGAGTTGTTTCCACTGAATGAAGAGTGCAGTTCCAAAAAATGTCTTTACTATAATACAATTCCTCTGCCCCTTTCCACACCGAAGTCCCCTGCAGAAGCCCCATGCTGCACGGGAGACTCTTCAGCTGCTGTTCCACCACATCTCACTAACAGCACATTACCAGAGCCAAAGGGAAGAGGAGCTGAGTATTAACACTAATTATTGTACTTAAAACCTTGAAGTAATACCTACTCAAATTCTTAATTAAGAAGCCAGACCCCAACTGGTTGTGCAGAAGCCACAATCTCTCCCAATTTGAACATACACTTATAAGAAGATTATTTTAGGATGAGCTATTGAAAGGTTTGGGGTTTTTAACTGTGTTGGCTTATTGATGCTGTAGGAAAGGCACCTTTTCAAAATATGACAATTACATTCTGAAGTATAATTTCTCTCAACTAAGGCTGCAGCTGGGGTCGTTTACGATCTTGGCTGTAAAACAGCTTGCAAAGGAATTGTTGAGTTATCTGAAAGCAGCAGCTGCCGGCTCAGTAAATTATTTTATCAGTCACAGTGAGCTGCAGGCAGGGAAAGCACCTCTGGTAGCACACACACACACACACTCCCCAGAAGTGACACTCATGTGAAGCATATTATGAAAAAAGTTAGAAGCTGTTTTAGAATAACAGAATCTTGCTTGTCTTGGTTACAGCTGGGAGTGGGCCAAACATAAAGCCAACAGAATCAGGTGGATAGTTTGTGTTTTAACACCTAAAAAGCACCTGGTTCACTTGTGTACCATACACAAATCTCTTCATTTTTGAAAGCCTGAAGATTCAGTTGCATGTCTGTTATTTTTCCTGGTGAAATTCTACCAACCAACCATGTAAGTGATTTATACCCAGCCTGAAATGCTAAATGCAAATACTCAAATTTTATATAGCTGTGAAGCTGACGTGACTCTCACGTACCTAAAGTAATACTACCCTGAAGGGTAACTGCCACAGCACTAACCAGGAGAATTGGTTGTGTATGTGCATGCCTCAGGTGTACATGGCTTCTTCCCATTTCTATCAAATGTTTGAGGTGTACCTGAGCAATTAAAATTGAAAAAAAAAAAAACCCAAAAGTCAGATTTCATAGTTTTTGAATACAAACCTGGGTTACCTGACTCCTTGTGGTCAATGCCCATGCTGTTCCACCTCCTTGTGATATCAATATATAGGATGTCTACAGCAGCCATTGAAAAATTGCTGTTACTCAGTTTGCAGTTTCTGTTAAAAAGAAACAAAGAAGAGATTATCATTGCATCCAAACTCCCAAGATAGGAAAAATTCTGCAAGGGCAACTTGCAGAAGAAAAGTTTACCTATGTCATGTGTAATGTGCTCAGTCAAATAAAATACACACAGCATAGAGCAAACCAACCAGCATTCATTAAATGCTCCTATCTGAATGGAACAGGCCCAAACCCAGAATATTTCAATTAAAAATATGACCTGACTGTTACACAGAGCTTTTCCCAGGGTATTGCCAGTACTCTGAGGCTGTAAGAGAATGGAATTAATTGGTACACGGCAAAACCCACCACAAATCTGCACAGACTATCTGCACGAGGCAGAGTTTGCACAGAGAAATACCCTTTTATTTGTCTGACTGATCCTGTTTGGAAAGGGCTGGAGGAAGCTTTCAGGCACAGCCTTGCTTCTCCATGCCTCAACACTGACAGGACTTACCCTCGTGGTACTGAACACAGCAGGGGAAGCAGCTCTGGAGGCAGCTCAGGATGTGGAGCTGGGGCTTTGTGTGTTGATCATGGATGGGAACAGGCCCTGTGTCCAGGATTTCCAGATGTCTGGAAGCCTGGCTGCCACAACTGCACATGCCAAAGAGCTGGCCAAAATTTCTCACCAAAAGAAAGAAAGAAACAAACCCCAAACCAAAAAAACACCAAAAAAAACCCCACTCCAAACTTGGATAATTGAAGCAAATATCACTCTTTAGTAATCTCAACAGAGCTCCCTTAAAATAGAGTAAGGCCTCACCTAGATGGCCCAAAAATTCCCAGGCAGCATTCAAGCAAGGACTAGAGACGCAGTTTCCCTTTAAACTACTTTTTTAGAATGAAGAAAATATTAAAGAACAGATTTTGATGAGCCAAATGAGAATTTGGGCTTTGCAAGCACTTGCCCACACAAATCCCACTTGTGTACCATTTTATTCCTGAAAAGTGATACAACACACAGAAACCTGACCTTCCTTTTGAAATGAACAGCAATGACAGCTCTTCAAAAATGAGCCTTATAGCTGGTATAGATGCTCTGAGAGAAAATAAACAAAAATATCTGCCAGTATTAAAAAGTTTAATTTAACATGCATTAAGAAGCTGCAAATGCTATGTCATTGAGATATGGCAAGTTATCTGAATATTCTTGAAAGCAAACATTGGCATTTATTTTGTGTTCCTCTGACAAGTGCCAAAATAAGGCTGGATTAAACTACAAAAAATACAGAACTGGATGCAATCCTGTGCTGGTCTGTGGATAGAGCAGATGCCTTCAGACATTTTCTATACATCGTAATTTCTATAAACCAAGTTGGTTTATATTCATTCCTGAATGCTAAATGCATCTGCATAGAAACAGGATCTGTGTTTTAAGAGTACATCTGCTGCTGCTGCTCATTTCTTTTGTCATAGTCAATGAAAGACAGAAAATGAGGTATTTGTACCATGACTAGAACAGATATAGGCATAAAAACAATGGGAAAAAAAAAGCCCTCCTAAATAAAAAGTATGTGAAAAAATAAATTGAGTTCCTTGACATTGCAAGGTGCAATTTCACAATGCAAATCCTCCTTGCATGGTGCATCAGGAACTGGCATTTGGGAATCCTTCCTGCGGCCTGGGGCGGCCAGTGGTGCCCCCACTGCCGACAGAATCACATCAAGTGACCCAATTTCAGTTGTCACATCCTCACAATGATATTTCTACCATTTACCAGGAACGTGACATGTTGACGAAGACGGCAAATTGTATCTGCCAAAGTATCGCTGATCTGCTGTCAAATAAAGACCCAACTTCATCCCAGACACAAATTCATAGGTCAGGTATTTCAGGAGCTTGGAATGATGAAAACAGATCTATTTTAGAACAGAACAGGCAGTAGCTCTGTGCTGGAAGGCATCACAAAGCCTGCAAGCTGAGGGTGGACCACTGGCAGGGCCAGCTTTACCCCACTGACCTTATGAAGGTGCGGAACCCCGTTGGGCCCAGCTTGGTGGTGCCTTTGACCCCGAGGAAGCGGATGAAGAGCGCGGCCACCCTGTCCACGAGGCGCAGGTAGCTGAACTGCTTGGCGTACTTGGGGAACACCTGCTTGAGGCACAGCGAGGGCAGAGCGGCCTCGGGGCTCAGGGGAGCGTCCGGCAGCTCCTCGCTCGCTCCCGGCGCCGGCTCCAAGCTCTGGCACCTGCAGCACAGAATGGCAGAGGGGTCAGCTTGGAAGGACCTCAGAGCTCCTCCCATCCAGCCCCTCCATGGGGACAAATCCCACAGACCAGGGTGCTCCTGGACACCAAGCCACTGCTGCCGGGGTGGCACTGTCACCCTGCAGTTTACAAAGCACCTGGCCTTCTACGACTATTGCTGCAAAATGTTAAAATAATTATATTCATTTTATCCACACTTCTATTCACTAAGGTTGAATGTCTATAAATGTGACCAATGTTTTTATAAAAGCCTAAAAAGTCTTTAAAATTAGGTAGTGCTTTAATAATGTTCTTCTTTGCTGCAGATAGTACAGTAGGAAAATAATGGTATTTTTGTCATTAGTTAAATAAAGCTTAAAGTTATTAGTTTTATTCTTTGTCATGTAAGATGGGATGGTGGTGTCACTGCTGTTGAACACCTGTCAAAAGAGCAAGAGTATGTACAGCCAAGAAACAACTAGCACACAGGCTTCTATTTTTAATCTTAAAAGGTCTGTTCATGAATTTAAAAATTCAAATCTTCAGCCAGTTGAACCAGACCTTGACCAAATGTGAAACCTTGTACTCAGCAGAGAGGAGGTTGTGCTGTTTGTAATACAACTCTCATTTTAATGATGCCTGGAAGCCACAAACCCTTCCTCATTCTAAATTCAACAGTGTTTTGGATTGTACATTATTCATTCATCATTAATGTTTTTAGTTAAAAAAAATATAAAGCTTTACTTTAAAAGGTGCAAGCAGAGTTGAGGATATTTCATTTTTTATAGCAAACACTGAAGTGACTATTAAAGGGATCAGCTTCAGAGCTCTGAATTCTGGCCCAGCAATGAGAAATGTCATGGAGAGAACACCCAAACCAGAACCAGTGCTCTGGACACATCATCACTGCTGAGAGCTACAGAAGACTCTGTCTCTCTGGCTGAGGGAAAATGGACACAAATTATTAAAATATCTCCGGTTTGACTTAGGGTCATAAAAAAAAAAAAATTATTTTGGTCAAAGAAAATATATTCTTGGATGCAATAAGGCAGAGACTCTAAAGTACCACCTAGAATTTCCTGCTTCCCCTCCTTTCTAAGGAGAAAAGCCTACAGCTGTCTTTGAGGTCATGGATAAAACTCAGAACCAGCATTCCATTTCAAACTTTTACTGAGAGAGCTCTTAAATCCATACTTCTTATTAGAAAAGTATTTTAAAATTAAAACCAGCAGTTTTTTGAATGCTACTGCATGTGTCGTTCCCTTCCACTTATATACACTGGGAACGTCTGTAAAATATTTAAATCAGAACAAGAAAACTTAATTTAGTCTTTATTGCCAAATGTTGTACTTCCATTTGGTAAAAAAGAAAAAAAAAGGAATATACTTCTTAGTTTGCTTTTCCAGGTTAGGACTTTTATAAAGTTTAATGATTTGTTTTCATTTTTAAGTTCCCCCACAAGATTTCCTTACTTTTCCTTTTCTAAAACACTAGAGCCCAATTAATATGATCATACAATTTGAATTGCAGTGAAAGATATATTTTGCACTTTTATTAAAACTCAGACTTTCCAAAGCAAACCTGCACAAGGGCTTGTCTTGTGTCTGCACTATGAATTGATCCATGGACCTGCCTATTCTGCACACTCACCTTCCCTGATTTACACTGACTGGATTCAGGGTACAATTCTCCACTGCTGCCACAGACAGTGCCTCAATAAAAGTTTATTTTCTGTATTATTCACACACCTGTGTGCCCCCACCTCAGTGTGGTCTCAACATGGCTAATTAAGACAAACTGCCTGGGCAGGTCCATACAGCCAAGTGTGCTGCCTGTAAATAGAGAATTTTACTGTGGTTGCATATTTTTCAAGGAAAAGGTGTAGAGCCCATTTTTTCCTCAGCACTCACACAAACTGCACTCCTTGCCATGCCCCATTTCGTGCTCTCTGCCAGTGCCACATCGTGAGGGGCTGAACTCCCCAAGACTCACCAGTCAAAGACCAGGATCAGCAGCCTCCTCAGAGCAGAAAGAAAGAAAGGAAAAGGAGGAAAAAAACCAGCAGAGAGAAGGAGAGATGATGGCAAGAGTGCAGGAGGAAGGAGCTACAAAGAGCAGAAATACAGCTCCAAGCCCAGCAGCAGTGAAAACGTGAGGGGGATTTTCATCTCCATGTCTACCTTTAGTGCAGCAGTCAACTGGAAAATACCAAAGTACTCATTTTGTAATCTCACCTGTCATAGAATCACAGAATGGTTTGGGCTGGAAGGCACCTTCAAGCCCATCCAGGTCCATCCATGGGCAGGGAGACTTTCCACTATCCCAGGCTACTCCCAGCCCTGTCCAGCCTGGCCTGGGACTCTTGCAGGGATCCAGGGGCAGCCACAGGGATCCTGAGGCCCTGCAAACCTCATGGATTCAGCGGGGACCTGCGGTGGGGAAGGGACCAGGATCTCCAGAGAACCCTGCCCAGGTCCCCTCCATTAGCTCCTCTCCCACGGGATTTCCAACAGGCCAAGGGGAGGAGAAGAAAGCTGAGCCCCATTCTTTAAAGCTGCTTGTTAGAATTAATTGTTTTGACTGACACAGCTGAGTCAGGCAAATGAATGAAAGGTCAAATATAAGGTAATGCTTCTGTTGCCACACAGAAAAAAAGCAAAGCTTCATTTACATACTAATGTCTGACCTCAATACATTAGTTTCTCTAATTCTGCAGCTTATGAAAGATCACTCTTTAGAAATGATCAACTGTGGTGCAGCTTTAAAAAAATTTAAATTTTAATAAAGCTTATGGAAATGACATCTAAGACTACTTATCTTTTATACATGATTACTAATTTATTAATGTTTCCTCCATCTATGTTTTATTCCTTTCTTTCTGACCAGCGTTAATCTTCATGCAAATACAAGTTGCTAAGGGACAAACAAATTTGCAACTACTAATTAACGGCTTCAAAATTTGCAGCATTTTGTACACTTGTATATAAAATTTAGCTGTCAAACTCAGAGTAAAATGGGGTAAGAATCACAATATTAATATTTCTAAGAATGCTTACTTGATGTATTTTACATTTAGGGCATTGCTAGAAGTATAAATTAAGCAATTTCAGTATCAGCTTACAACTGCTTACCTAATAAAAGAAAATATTATGTTCTGGATTCTGAAGCTATAATTATTCCCTCAGCTGAACCTCTATTCTCCAAGCAAGGACTATGTTAACATAGTTAGAAGCAGAGACTATTTTGCATGACAAATCTATCTATCTACCCATTTATCAGCACAGAATATGGACCTCCCAAAGAACAGGTAAGTGTTTGTACCTGGAGCTTGTAGGAAGGAAATATATTTGTGTGCTCATTCACAGAAATAAATCATTTAGGAAACTAAGGCCAAGCCAGAGCAGTGTCTCTGCATTATCAACCATTCATGAATTTGCTTTTATGAACTAATCCCATTACTTTTATTATCACAGAGACTTCCAGCACTCCCAGCATGTCACAGCAAGCAGTTTCACGGTTTGCCTGCATGTTGTGTGAGTAATCAGCTTTTGTTTTGTTCTGGCCACTCGTGAGTGTCATTTGAAAAAAATGAATATTCATCCCCTCTTTACCCTCTGGCAAAGTAAAGAAAAACATCAATAGCACAAGAATTTCCACCTTTCAAAATAATAATATAGTTGCACAAAAATAGAAGTGTTAAAAGAATGTTACCCACAGAGTAAGAGATTTTTGACATTATGTTAGAAAAATTATGGCTCTTACATAGAGTTTATTCAACACTTTGGAGAATGCTTTGAGGCAGGCAAAGCAACCCCAGTAAAGAGTCCATATTTCAAAGAGCAGAATCAATCAGATTAAACATATTATTGATAATCACCATGGTGCTGGCAGACAATGAACTTCTGATCACACCAAATACATTTTGAAAACACAGCAGCTGTGCTGTCTCTGGGAAGCAGAAAAAGCTGAAAGCAGAATTTCCATCTCTCTCCGAGAGAGAAAAAATCCCAACCCTTTATCTCAGTTAAAGAAATAAAATGGGTAAATCACCTCATTTAGATTTTAAACTTCACCTGCAGCTTCCATGGTGTCCCTGTGGAATGGTGAAAGACATGGAGCATGTGCACTGCTTATTTCACAGAGCTGGCAAACACATTTTAGGTGAATCCATGGGTAAAATGTACTCCATAGCTTTGCCATTTGCTTAAGAAAACCACACTAATTTATTAGACTGTTGGAAGAGTGGAGCCCAAGCCCCTGCAGCCTGTCAGCAGCCATCACAGCAGCTCTCACCCACAGCATCCTCTCCGTTCCTGTCCCTGGAGTGCTGTTTGTTTGCCACAGCCATCAGTCCCCTTTCTGAGAAGGATGGTTCACTGCCTCTTCAGATTGATGGATTTATTATAAAAATAAACACTTCTCATTAAAGATTAAATAGCTTTTGGCAGAAAACAGAAGACTGGAAAGTTTGCTGCCTTCACACAGTGTTAATGAGTGTTTCCAAGATGTAGAAACTTGGCATGGATCCTGCTCTGCTCCACACCAGGGACACAAAGCCATGGATGAGAACATTACTGACGTTTTCATTTCATATGCAGAGAAGTCTAGAGCTGTGGTTTGAATTCTATAGCCCTCTCTAATTCATAATGTAAATAATTAAAGGCAAAATGCATCTGAGGAGTCTCAGGTGCTGAAAAAACCCAGCTATTTCCTAATTATTAATTGAGATTCTGTACTTTCAACTTTCTCCTCTTAAGAATAATGGCGGTATCATTTTGTACTCACTGTAGATTTATTACTCTTAATGTAACCCAAGCAGTGAATGCTTATGTTATTACCTGTCAGCTATGAGTGCAGCAGAAAATATGGCATTACTGTAATGAAATAATGAGTAAGCAATGCAAATCCTGCATCCAAAGACTTTGTTCCACTGTAGCAAAAATTATTACAGAACAAAGATCATTAAATATAGTCCCAAATACTTTATTTTCTGTGGAGGTAGCTGTTATTATTCCTAGTAGATTTATTTGTGTTCACTATTTGCTTTCAAGGTACTTATGTGCCTCATTATTTCTCCAGAGTTTCTTTTGTTTCTTTAGAAAAGTGTGCCTGAAAAATAATAATGCAGGATAGTGCAAAGGCAAACCAGCTGTAAAGCCCAGGAATCCACTGAAATTAGACCACCAAGTGTTTTACAGTAGAACAGAAAAAAAAAAAAAAAAACAAACCCCAGGATATTTCTTCCCATGTGGAAATTATTCTTAGAAAGCAGTTATGCTTATGCTGGGACAGAAAAGGAGCTTTTCCCTGTCATCCAAGGGAGCAGAATGCAGCAGTGCAATTGCATTTTATCAGCCTTAATCCTCCTATTAAAGCAGGTGAATTCTCATACACAAAATAACACTCCTGATGATTACACTGCTATTAAGTCATGTGACTTCATGCTTTCATTTTGTGGCAACTGGGTGCTAGGCAGTTTTATTGCTTTCTCAGTGTTTCAGAGACTAGAGACCAATTATTACTTAAAAATAAGCCAATCATCTCTCTCGCTGAAAGATGACTTGCAGCAGAAGTTAAATTATAGAGAACATCACTGCCCCCAATACATTAATTTCTGTCACTCTGTCACTGTAAAAATTTACAGCAGATATAATCTCTTTGAAGGGGGATCAAGTCATAGAAAGTACGAGCCTAGTTTTAAATAGAATTTTAATTTTAATGAAAGCTTCAGGGAATGATGTTTATGCTGCTTATCTTTCATACCTGGTGATTAAGTTAATTTATACTTAATGGAAGAGGATATTTCTAATCCCCAGACAGGCTCAACATCTGTCTGTGACTATGTTTTTGGAAGCCTTAAGCTGCTTGTGATTGATGTAATAAAACCAGGATCCTGCAGAACTGACACCTGAAGGATATCTGTAAGAGGGAAAATGTTATTTTTCTGCTCAATGCCTCTGCTTAAGTCAAACCAAAACCCAAGCACTTAATATTGCTGTCCCTTAAAAACCTGCTTTGCTCTCCCTCACCATTATTGGAGTATGAACAGGGCAATATGCAAACAGTTCTCAAATATGTTTATGATCCAATATTCACTCATTATGTGCAGTGCCTGAGACATGTAACTTTCTGATGGCCTGAAGATAATGAGAATAATAAATCTCCTGTGAAAAAATCTGTGAAACAGTCTCCATTTTTCCTTCACTTCTCATTCCATGTCTATTTAAAAATAAATATTAGCAAAAATAAATGTTTGCACTTATCACATAATTATAACAGGAAAAAAAAGTCTTGAAATGTAAACATCTTGCCAGAAAAAGATAACATTTTCAACTTTTTCCCAAGAAATCAGAGTAGTGTCAAAGAAAAAGAAACAGGTATTTCCAGCTGTCATTTATATTCATGTTATTTTAAATTCTAATTCTTACAAGGCACCTGCATGGAAGAACTTTGCACTGGTGTTCAGGGATATAATCCATGTGTGCTCATTCATTTATTCCATTTCACTGTCAGCTATTACAAGCCTGTGATGTGGCCCAGGAGCCCCACTCCAAGGAGTGATTTGTTTCTTTCCTTAGTGAGGTGATGCACCTCAGCCTGCCCTTGGCTGATCAATTGGTTCTAACATCTTCTAGGCTGCATGAAATCTGATTTGTTGAAATCAATTTGTTCATGGGTTGTACCATTCCTGAGAGAACACAAAGTACACACCACGACTCAGGAGTCACATGAGGAACTGGAAGATGGAACTGGAGACCAAGACAAAGCATTCAAGCAAAACTCAAAGCATTTATGCAAAACTATCACAGCTGGCTGTAGTTTTAGTTACACATAACAAAGAGATTGTAAAGATGTCAAGGAGACAGAAATAAGACATTTGAATACCATATACACATAGCCCTGCTGTACATACAGACAAAAATACACACTATGTAACTACTATTTCTGGTTGTAGTATATACCTGTACACTTATGCTATGAAAACTATCTGGTGGGAAGCAATTCAGTATAAGAGAGATTACAGAAAATTAGAAGTTATCGGAGTTTACATTACAGAGCAACTGGGAAAATTGATTTAAAGGCAGAGTTGCTTCTATGCAGCACAAACACTCAAGAAGGTGAAAGGGAAAAATGTCAAATTAAATACACATATATCTTTCACTTTAGACAAGGAAATTAAGCTAATATTCTGAAAATCGAATTTCATTCAAGAAGCATTTAACTGCTTCTTAGATTAGTAATGGAAATTGTGCATATACAAAAGCCAGGAAAAAACTCTACAGGTCAAGAGTGCAGCTGAATCACTGCTCCTGCAGTAAGATACCACCCAAAAACTAGATTATGTTAGCAAGCTACAGGCTACCTAGAGGTGAAGATGATTTTGCTGGTGATAGCAGAAACTCAGCTCAAATGATTAACATATTGAAGTGTCAGGAAAAAACACTTTGCACTGAAACCTGACTATTAATGTCCTTCCCTGTATGAACACAAAAATTCAGTGAACCCCCCTAGACAGGGAAGGCACACACAGATGTTGTCTTTAAGAGAGGGAAAAAAGTGGTTTTAACTTCAAGCTACAACAGCTTTCTTGTATTGAAAATTAAAGAGGAAATTACAGGGGGTGGAACAAGATGATCTTGAAGGTCCCTTCCAGCAGAAGGCTGACTCCACCAAAGACTTAAATAAACACTTCAGTACTTGATGAATAAGGTCAGAATTGCTGTTGTTTTATATTCTATCCAATGTAACTTGAGCACATTTCTGACCACATTTAACCTGAATCTTCACTGGTTTCAGCTGAAGCTTCCCATCAGCAACGCCCGGATACAGCAAACATCTGTGTGCAGCACAGCTCCCAGGGATGCTTTGAAGTCCTGCTGACTTTATGGTTTAAAAAACAAAGCAAAGCAACACAAAGCAGCTTACTTTGTTAGAAGTGAGTAAAAGCAGGAGCAGACAGCAGAGGAGCTCCAAGATCCACGTGGCAGTTTGGGAAGCAGGCTCGGAGAGCAGAGCTGAGCCATCGGCTGCTGCTCCTCTTGCCTTAGTCAGAGCTGCTGGGTCGGTGCTGAGGGGCACAAACTGCATCTAAACCTGCCTGAAACCAGCTTCTCCTACCATCAAGACTCACTGACAACGAGACTCTCATCAAATCAAATCACCGAATCCAAAGATGTATTTAGACCTGCTGCCTCCATGTTCATTTTGATGCCATGTGGAAAGAGATGAAGCAGCCACCCCTTTATTCCTGACCTCCCTTCTTTTTGGGCAAACCTTGGAGATTACAGCAACTCTTGGGGCTGCACTACAAAACAAGAGGAAAATTATATTTTTCCTTTTCTCTGTATTTTATCACAAAGGCTTTCTTTTTTGTGTAACAATCATTGTAAGATGGGAAAAATATTTTTAAAAATACCCTTCTTAATGATCAACTTAAAATGTAATATGGTGTGAATATCTAAGAGATGTAATTACTACAGCATGTTTTGATACATTCAAATGTTTAGAAAGTTCAGGTAATATGGAGACACTTGTGACAGGTCACATTCCTTAGTTTATCTCCATTCCTTCCTCTACTGCTCACGAGAGAGAAAAAAGAAATAAAAGAGATGTCAATAAAAACTAATTAGATTAGCTGCATCTCAAAGCACTGTGATTCAAGTCTAATTGGCCAAAGTAGTCTCCATTCCCAATTTGATAGCACAGACCCAGAGCTGGGCTCACCCCAGAGCCAGGGGCACTGCACACACCAATTACTGCTAAAGCACACCATGGGTTTGGGCCAATTAATTCCATAGTGCTGAAAATGAAACCTTTTCAAATCCTGCAACCCATATCAGTTCTTGTCCATTAAAATTTCCAAATGAGCTGGGCCTGTCATCAGCTCACTTGCTCAGTACATTGTAAGCACTTCCAGCTGTCCCTCAATATGGGGTCATTGCAAGAGATTCAGGATAAGACTGAATTCACTCTTTACGGTCAAGTTAAAGTACATACAGCCTGTCCAGTCAAGATGTGAGTGCTTAGAATACAATGTGTGAGCAAACACAAACCTGCCTGCAAAACTGGACTGTGAATAACAGCACTTTTTGCAGTGGTGAAGGCTAAAATAGGACTAATCATAAATTAATCTGCATCTATGCAAGGAATATGGTTTTAGCTATTTTTAAAGAAATATTATTACCCATTTTAAGTCAATTAAAACATTTCAGATTATATTTTAGCTTATAGCCACTTAGTAATTAAAAGATCTATCATCAGATTTAATTATCTTTTCTGTGTTGGGACTTCTGCCACAGCAAATTCAAATTGTTTGCCAGTGTTCTGCCCTGAGAGTCATATTTTCTGTTGTTGTAGTACAACATAAGTGGCTCTTAAAACCAAAGGAGAACTATTCTGTCAGTCAAGCACTACCAGATCCTTCCCTTTATGGAGGGACATCTCACACTGTAGTTCATAGAATTTCCAATAGGGCCTGTCCTAATCAATAGGAGAAAGGTTAAATGCTCTTAAGGATGTAGCAGATAAATAATTGGAAAAGCAAGAACAGAGAGCAAGGACCAAGATAGCACAACATCTGCATCATAAAACTGAAGACAGTCATTGAGGCAAGATCTTCTTCAGCAGGATGAGAAATAGCAGTAGAAATAAATACTCTCAACTACAGAAAAACAGAGTTAACATTCCAGTAATCTGAACTGAAGGAACATTGACAAACATCACATTTAAAAGTCTCTCTCACATGTCTAACTCATCAAAAGCTGCCTGGGCTAATGTAACAGGCACGAATTGATAGTGGAGCTGGCAGATTGCCTGATGAAGGACTAAACCAGAAAGCCCTCTAGGAAAGAGAAAGGGGCTAATTCAATGTGCTTCCAGAGGGCTTTGGCAGAATGAGCCTGAATATGAACGTTGGGTCATTTTGAGTGATGGAGAAAAGAATTGTGTCAGCCTCCAAAATGAACCAGAGGAGAAAGATCAATCTCAAGAAAGCCACATATAGGGAGTATTTCTCAGGCAGGAATCAGACTTGGAGTGAAGAGGGGGTGCTTGAGAGGCATTTGAATAGCTGCAAACCTGAGCAGACTTGCAAGGGATGCAGGAATCAACTGAAAGCTCCGGCAGACAGCTCATAAAGTCAATTAGCAAACAGAAACCCAAACACTGATACTTCCATAGCTGGGTTTATTACATGCTTATTTTGATAGGCACTAAACTCACTCCATATAATGCAAAGGCACTGACAGCCCTGAGTAATGAATCCCTGAGGAACATAATACAGTTGCTCACAGCAGTGGAAACTAAGATACATTACAGCCAGCCTGAAGAACAGTCATTATTTTCTGATCAGTGATAGCTGCAGCACCAGCATTCCCCCATCCAGCCTCTCCATGTCTGTGCACAGAGTTTCTGACCCTCTTCAACCACCCCTGTCACACAATCATAACCTTACAATGCAGATAGTGAGATAAACACAGTAATAAATGGCAAGAATGACTTTATCATCAACAAAATCTAGGCTAATCATACTCTTGAGACATCTCTGCACAGCATATTTTCATTTTTCCATTAAACATGACTCTAACATCAGGGGAGGCTATAAAACTGAAGAAAAATATCTGGGAAATAAATGGAATACAACTGAACAGGTGATTTCCTGCCTTTCCTTAATAAAGTACAAAATTGCTCCTCAACATCAAGAAATTAAAAACAGCATTAGGATTTGGAAAATGTCTTTGGAACACAGAAAAGAATGACCAGAAATTAATTCATGTTTTCATTAAATACAGATCCCATTCTCCTCCTAGAAACTATTCACTTTTTCCTCTATCATGGAAAGGAATCATTTCAAGAGCAAAAATTGTGTAACCAACACAGTGGAAAAAATTAACCATCTTGTTTTGTGCAAGAAAAGAGGAAGATCTTTTGTGTAGCAAATTCTACAAAACCTTGTTTTGACTGAGTATCTTCCTAACACCAAAAGAATAAAATAAAAAAGGCAGTCTGACAGACATTAATATTTTCAGAACGCTCTCAGAGTGACATTAGCCAATGTTTGCATGCTGATTTTGCAAAAATTTGAGAGCAACCACATTGGGGTTCTTCCTGCTCAGGAAATTAGTTAATCATATTTGACATTTGCTAGAGCCACAGGACCCAGAGAAGAGAATTGTACCTGACATATTTTAAAAAGGGAAAAAATAATCAGAACATCACAAATAAATTTCAAGGCTGGTTTCAAATGGAAAAAAGCACTGCAGTGGCATGTACAGAGAATAGCACCCAAGAAAAGATAAACTAGCAATGAAACAGCGAGGGCGTGATAGGCAATAAACCAAAAGCATTCACTTTGGAGGGCACAAGGAATTGATTGTTTTTGTAACAGCCATAGATTAAATTACACTTCATTTCCAAAGTGTTTCAATTCTTTCTTCTGTCAATGGCTATTTCGGAGCTGAATAGAAGTCATTATATTACTTAGGGGGCTGCACCTTCATCATCTCTAGCATGGAAAAAGCAGATTTTATTCCATGAGCAACTCATATTTCTAATGACACGCATGCCATAACGCTATGATTTCTTTATCAAAAGAATAAAATGGTTCTTTTCTGTCTTGAAATATGTAAGAAACTAGGCCTGGAAATGCAAGAGATCACATTAGGACACAGAGTAAACAACAGCAACCAAAATACAAAGGAGTCCTTATTGCTGGATTAATTAGCATTAATAAACTAGGACATAAATATTTTGGACAGGACAGCAAAGTGGATCATTAGCATTTTGGAGATGATATAAATGTTCTTCCTATAACGTGCTGAGCAGTCCTGCTCCAAATGATCCTCCCAGCTTGCCTTTATACCTCCAAACATCTGACATCCAGTGGAGAATACACAGCATTTACATGAGACTGAGACTCCTTTTTGCTCCTCCAATCTAATGCAATTTGAGGAAGAATAAATTGCTAATAATTAAACAAACAGTGAAACGAGAACCTTTTTACTACTATCAAGATTCCAAATTAGGCACAGAAAAATAGAAGTTTGCAAAGCCTTTTGAAATGGATTTTCTGTTGGAGGCACAACATACACAATGATTTGCATCAGTGATTATCTTAATTAAACTGCTGTTTACATAAGTAACGTTGATTTACTTTACATGTTGTTCAGTGTCATTAGACCATTCATTTAATTGTGCAAATTTCCTTTAGCTGAAGCCTTCTCCCACCTTCAGCAGTCTGTGAACAGCACCTCTGTTGTAAGGAGTGAATCCAGAGCGAGTTTAATAATTACTACACAAGCTTCAGACAAGTTTCAGTCACACAAATCACTGGGTTAGCTCCAGAATGTCAATGGCCTGGATGTTTGCCATCATCTATTCAAGCCTTAAAATCCATAAGAACAGTGCTGCCACAAAGAGCAAAGATCAGTACCTTCCATGATATTTTATTCAATGTTTAAATTCCTTAATGATGAGCAAAACTTGAGTTCCACATTAAGTGACTTAAAACTAGGAAAAGATCAGTTCTGCTGTGGGAGAAAAGCCACCATGTATATTTAAATACATTAATTTGAACATGTATCACAGCAGATTTTCAATCACTAATTGCTGGCAGTGCCAAGATAATTACTAGCAATCCCTGCATGTAAAGACTGGAGTTGTGCTGGAAAAATTAAGAGATATATATGGAATGATAAAGTGACTTAACTTTTTTTCAGTGTTATACACTACCTGATAGGAAGGAGGAAAAAAATATCAAAACACTGTGAAGATGAGGGAAAATTAAACTAAAAAATATTCTGAGCTATTAATCCTTCCTGATAATGAAGTACTTCAGGATGACTTCTAAAACTCACTTTCATTTAGATGCCTCATTTATTTTAATCTGGGAGATAATTAGAAGGAAATCAAATTCTTCACAGCAGAATATTTACCTGAGATGCAGCTCAGACTTCTCAGTATTTCCCCTGCATGTTCAAACTCTATGTTACATATATTGCTAAAACTGAAATTAATGCCCGTTACTTAATTAGCATCAAAATTTGAATCTCCAAGGTTTGCTGCTGTGGTTAGCTGTCAGAACAGCCATTTTTTCACATTTTTTTTTCTATTAATAGGCCAACTTTTGCTCAAGAAGTTCCACACACTGCCCCCAGTTCAATAAAAAGCACGTGGAAGCAGAAGGGGTAAATGCCAGGGGAAAGATGGGCAGTTGTCACACGAGTTCCTGCACATCTTCACCAGCAGGTCCCAGGGCACTGCCCTGTGCAGGCTGACTTATAGTGCACAGAAATATTCATCTTCAAGATGCTCTGTTAGCCAGATTTCCCTGGAAGAAAAGCTGCACCACTGATGAATTCTTGCTGTGAAGAGCCAGTGGTTTATCTCATCACCAACTAATCCTGTTAGAACTTATTTAGCACTCACAATGTATCAGAGAAGAATCCTCAGCTGAATGAGCCTTCCCCACACACTGGCATCTTCCAGCAATTTATTTGTAATTATCATTTGCCTTTTTTCCATATCTAATATGAAGCTAATGAATGCCTGACATAACTTCAGCAGAAAAGACCATCATGACTAGTTACATAATTACAGGTTAAAAAATGATCTTTTTCAGCTCCATGCACTGAAGTAATCTTTAAGGGTAGAGGTTAAGTACAAGCAACACAGAGTATAAATTGCTTTGCAAAATGTTCTGTACACTGACCACAGCAACCTCTCTGTGTGGCACTGCCTTTGAAGGAAGAGTTTGATCTCATAATAATCTTGCAGTAGTACAGAACTTGTTAGTATTATCAGTCATGGGCCTCCGTCTACAAAAGGACAGCAAATTTGCACTTGAAATCATTATAGAATGTGAGTAACATTTCAGGTTACCACTAAGAGCCAAGAGGAGCAAAATGGATACTTTAGCTTGGAAGCAGACCTAGGAGCAAGAATTTCTAGGGAAAAAAGAAAAAAGAAAAAAAAATCATCCTTTCATATCTTCAAGGAACTGCTTAAAATGAAGTGTTTCATCAAAAAAGAAGATATGATTTCTCTCAGCCTGATCCCACCACAGGCATTCCCGTACAAGCTGCTGCAGGAAGTTCTCATTTCTAGATCATAGATTTAACTCTGTTTATTTTCACAGATTAAGGAAGCAATTTTTAAATACAATATTCATACTTTTCAGCTCCAATGGGGCAATTCATTCAGAGTAATTTGTGACTTTCAAGCAAATTAATAAACAAGTTTATGTCTCATGACTGTTTTGAATAAAAAAAAAGAGGCCTCAAGTAGAAGCACAAATAAATAAATCTGAGTTACTAAACTGTTTGCACCAGTTAAGAGTAAGATATTCCAGGGAAACTGGTGTATCCTGATTTACTGTCAGCTTGTGGACTTTCTCAGGAAAAAAAAAAAAATCTCATTTTTCTATTTATTGCAAGGCACTGATCCCAAACCAAGGAAAATCAACACACTTACTGAGTATCTTTCCTCTTCTTTTTCTGAGGGTCCACCAGCCGCAGAGTGTCTCTGATGACAGCAACCTTCACTTCTTCATCAACAGGGCTTGGGACATTTTCAAATACTCCAGGAGAAAGCTTTACATCACAGAGGGATAAAATTATTCACTACAGAACTAAGGGTGATTTATTCCACATTTGCTCAAACTTCATGCACATCATCTATATTTTGAATACACGATGATGGATTACAAAATACTTCTTCAAGGATGCACAAATACCTTCGCATTTTCAGTATGATGTTACAACAAATTTCTCTAGTAAACTGAAATATTAAAAAAAATATTGTTGCTGATGTTATGGCTTATATTATGTATACAGACATGAAAAAGATTATTAACAATCCCCTAAACACAATTAACGACTGCAGGAGATGATGAATAAATGCATTTATGACAGAGATGATGGAGAGCTTTCACAATTCCAATAAGTCACATTTCCTATGTATAAGATTAGCAATGATTTCAAAGCAGAAAATTACAGAGAAGCTTGGAGGCTTCATATTAGCAGACAGCTTTCATCTTTCAAACTAGGAAAAAAGCTCAGAAAACCCAACCTAAGCAATTTCATTCCAATATCACATTGACAACTCTTACCTCTTGCTCGTGTTCTATTCTCATGCTGGGGTTTGCATTTACTTCCAGTAACATGGGCTTCAAGTTTTTCATCAGAAGAATGTCAAACCCTAAAATCTGTGCGTAACAAGCAATATGTTACTTCAGTTCTACTCAGAGTGTTCTACAGAATGCAGTGTTTGTCCATATGGCAACACTGAGGAGGAAGAAACATTTGAGGGGAAGAAAAGAAGTAACTGAGAAACTCTGCACAGTCAGAAGAACTCCAGAAGCCACTTGTCTCCCATGCTAATGGCTCCTGTCACACCACCCCCATCCCTGAACACCGCATCTGCCAACAGGGAATCCTTGCACCCGTGGCATGGTGGGTCTTAAAAGCGCCAGGAGCCAAACTGTGTTAGCAACCTGCAAAGCTTCACTGCTAATATATAGAAAATAGAATCTGGAGTGAATACTGTCACTAACAAACTACACCCATTGAAAATTCTCTGTATCTGCTTAGGGCTGGAAGTAACAGAGGTGAGGAGACCGAGGTTTGACTTGGGTGAGGAGCTCTGAGCTCCCACCATTGAGCAGCACCATAACTAGAGAAACCTTTCAGAAAAGGCATTTAACCCTCAGAAAATTAATCTATGCATAGAAGTAACTGCATTCCTGGCAGAAATTCCAACTCACCTGGAAGCAAGTTGGCCCAGGTTTTCCTGCTGGTATGTCAGACTGATAGTAAACTTTCAGTTCTGGTGTCAGTGCAATAATTGTTTTAATCACCAATGAAATTATATCTGACCAGAGCTTTTTGACATCAGCTCCTCTGGAAGACAGTCTGCACAGAATGCTTGAAAAAGTCCTCTTGCTGCCAGTGTTTACACTGTCAGAATGGATGAAATTCCCACTATGGATATTTAGTGAATAGTTGGTTAAGTGCATAAAAACCTGGTGCAAATTTTTGAGAGTGGGTTCTTGATAGGGCTGTGTACAAAATCTAGAAAGTCCATCTTTGGCTATATAAATCTCTAAGGGTTCTAAGGATTTCAGTAGGACATAGAGACGAATATCAAATTTCAGTTTGTCCATGAGCAGTGGTTTGCAGATGTATTCCTGGACCACAGCTGGCCGGCTCTGGATGCTCCCCGTCAGCCTGATGTCACTTGGGTCCTTGATGAGGTAGATTCCATCCCCTTGGCAGCCTCCATCAGGCTTCACAATAAAAGTGGGCTTCCAGGATGGATTGCTGTCTTTCATCACACGAAACTAGAAGGAAAAGCAATACACTGAGAGTCACTAACTGGGGAAGGGAAGAAAGGCTGGTACTGTGAAAGCCAGTAAACAAAAATAAATAGAAATAGCATGATCACATCACCAGAGCAGTAGACACCATGCAAAAAAGGCAGAAGATGAACAGTGCTGACAAGCACAAGGAGAAACAAAAAAGCACGAGTAGGGAATTACTAGTACAGATAAAAGGTCATTTTATTTAACAAGCCATTGTATAAATCATTTCAGTAACTTCTTTTTAATATTCTGTTCCAATTTACAGAAGGAAATGGGGTATATCTCATGAGATCCATTTTAGTAGTCACTAGTGTATATGAAACTGCTAAGTTAAACTTTCATGCTGCATTTTGAACAATTACTGACAAAGACAATCATTAACTTAAGGAAAGGTGCCTTATTTATTGAGGTATGAGTGCAAATACTGCCAGAAGAAGGAAAACTGAAGTAAAAATCTGTCACTAACAATACCTTTTTCCACTACTGAAAATATTTCACCATCAGATACCCAGTGTTAATAAAACTGGGGAATGCTGAACTATGTACAGGTATAACTATGTCACTGACACATCTGCTGAATATCAGAGCTTTCATGTCATATACATATTTCCCACTACCTAAATAAATTCTAGTTTATTTATTACTTGTACAGCAGAAGTCAGAACTGCAGAGATGGGAATGCCTCAATCAGAAATGAAATTGATAAAGAAAGGGGAGCCCTAACAAAGAAAGTAGCTGAAGAAATGCAGGATGCAGGCTAGCAGGTTTATCAGCTACTCATGGAATTCAGGACAATAAAGCACTCAAAACCTCTTCCTTCCAAAACACAGGGATGTCCCAGCAGTGACCACTCCTTTCTTGCACTCCCACATTTTAGGGCCCCAGCCCTGAGGCTGCTCTCCCTCCTCTCCCTGCAGCCAGGCACAGGCTGAGCCCTGTCAGAGATCTGATTTTACCCCGTGGCTCACCAGCAACAACTTGAGATTGACTTCTAGAAGCCTGAGGACAGAAGCTACAAAGAACAAATCAGTTGCCACCATCAGCCCTGGAGAATTTAAGAGGGAAAAATCAGCCCACAGGAAAAGGCTGAGCATGGTCAGATCATTGTGAGAGCAGCAGCCTCTGCTGTACCATCAGGCTGCTGACCCTCAGGAGAGGCCCAGCTCTGTCAGCAGTGACATTCCCAAGGCCTCAAGGACTTCTGGCTCCTCCCTACCCAGTTATTTATTTCACTGAGAGTCACACTGCTAAAAGCCTTCCCTACCAGCTGCAGCAGAAGATCCATTATCCAGACTAGGATTTTTCTCACGGACAGGTGTCACACTGACTCAGTGAAAGATCCTTCTTCAAAATAGGTCACTCTGAGGGATAAAACGCCTCAGTGGAGGTCAGCCTTACATAAATGGCATGTGGATAAATAGGTGCAAGTAGATCAGCAGGCCTAGATGAGCAAAGGAGGAAAGCAGGATTTATGTCCTAGTCTTTTTACCACTATAGAATAATCTTTCCCTGATGTGACATTACCCAGCAGAGCAGAGGAGTTCTCTGGTTCACTGTTGTTAAAGTCAGCACCACAGAGAGACACCTGGTTAACCTGAGCCCTCCATGAGCAAACACACCCTGCTGTGACTGCTCTCCAACACACACAGCGCCAGTCCTGCCCTCCTAGGGCAGAAAATTGTGAAGAACCTCTGTGACACCAGGTGGAAGAATCTGCCCCAGGTCCCACATCTGCTGTTCACCCCTCAGGCTACATCTGCTCTGCTCCAGCAACACCTTTCCAAAAGAGATGATGCTTTCCAAAAGAGATGATGCTTTCCAAAAGAGATGATGCTTTCCAGGGATTATTGCTGAAGATGCAAAAGAACCTGCCTTTCAAAATATTGCACTCTAACAATCACTGGTCTCTGAGATCTCTCTTATCTTAAAATAGAAAGCAAATAATTTTCTCCATCATTTTCTATTCCATTTTTTTTTAATGGACTAAAAGGCCTGGATATTATTCAGGCTTTCTAGTCCATCAAAACCTACACATGGCAGATGAAGATAGGCTGGTGGGGAAAGGGGGAATAATAATCCAGAGTCAGTTTCAGTCAGTTTTTCAACAGATTTACTGTCTTGAAGAAAATAGATGGTTTCTTGATCTTCAAGGAAATTCCCAACAGTCATCTTCAAATTCTCCAAAATCCCCTCAACTATATTCCTTCAAATTCTCATTATGAGGAGGCTTGTCCAGACTTAGAAAATTCAGTCATGTAGGAAAATGAGTTTATACGAAATGAGGTATTTCTGTGTCCTTTGCTTGACAGAAGGAAATTATCTTTAAAAAAACATGTTAACCATTTACAGTTAACAGCAAGAAAATAGTTTGGTGAAAATCTGCTGGTTTGGCTTTCATGAGGAAACACAGGCTGAATTAATATAGTATTCTGGGGAAAAAAAAATGCATATAATGGGCTATAAGAACTGACAGCACAAAGACTGGAATATTCATGCCTATGCCTAAGAGGTATCCAAAAGCTAAAAACCTGATTAAAACACTGAAAATATGCTGTGCTGGAAATTAGACCGTCCAAATTAGATTTTTATTAAAAATTAATCATACTGGCCTATTCATCATCCTCACAGACAACACAAAGAAGGAAGTATGAGAACAATCATGGTCCTGGTCTGAATCCCAAGCTAGTTACTCTTCAGAAACTGGAATTTCATGTCAGAAATAAGTCCTTAGCACACACATTCCAACTAATTCTTCCCTACTAGTGAAGGAGCAGTGACTGCAGCACCTGAGAGCTTTGCTTATCTGTAATTCATCTTCTGTTACAGTGACATGTTAGTACAAAATATTTTAAAAAATAAGAAATTGGTGAATATTGAAAATAGCTAAGTATATATTTACTTAGTAAAATGAACTTTTAAATCCTTGATGAAAACACCTATCACTATCTCATTTCAATATAAATGACACTAAGGGAACTACCTTTATATTGGTATTTCCAGTATGAAGCTCATCCACCACAACTCCAGAGTAGTTTTCTCAATTACTGGCTTTCAAAGCACAGAAGATTGATATTAGATTACCTGTAGTGTTTTCTACTGAAACTAGGTAGAGGGGAAAGCTGACAGCATTTGATTTCATTATTGATAGATATGTATGAAAAAGTTCACTATCGTGACTACAGAAGTGAGGCACAGTAAGGATATTTGAGAGAGAAATTGTTTTGAAATGCTGTAGTGCATCAGGGGGAGGCAGCAAGATTTAAATTCTCAACGAGTTTCTTCTTTCAATAATCATTTCTATTACAGGCAAAATCTCACAGGTGTTAATTTCTCATCCAGCCCTTTGCAACAAAATCCTACACTACAAACAGCACCAAACATCTTCTCATGTCTAACCTATACCTGCAATGACACAATTTGACTTTTGATAATTAATATTTCAGAGTGTTCCAGTTCCTCCAGGGACATGTCTGACATGCAGGCACCACCAAAGCTCTCCCCACTTCTGTTGTGAACAAGCTGAAATGCAGGCTCAAGAGAGCTGACAGTTTTGGCAGCATTAGGGTTGCAAGGCAAACAAAATCACACATGAACAAATAAACAACAGAAAAGACTGGAGAATTCCTGCTGAGAACTCACCAAACTGCAAGTGAAAAGTGCTCTGAACCTTTTGTGGTTCACAGGGGGTTTGGAATGTTTTGAGTTGTATTTTTTCTTGTTCTGGAGGGGCTGCACTTCGAACTTGTGTTAAGTAGAACATAAACTCTTACAACATCAAATATAATGTTTGATAACAAGAACTATGCTTTTCTCCAACACAGATGGAAGAACATATGCAAAGGAAACTCCTAGGAGTGTGTCAGTGGACATCTGTTCCTGTTGGAACACGAGCAGCAGCGCTGGCAGTGCAGGGAGCAGAGCAGAGCTAACTCGCAGTGCCACCTGGTGCCAGCTCTCAGGGCTGAGCGTGTCCCTGCAGCCCCAAAGGCTCATCCACAGCCCCGGCTGCACCTCCTGCTCTGCTCCGGGTCACGGGCACTGACCTACCTGCCTTGCTGAGCTGTTCACACTCCTTTTACAGCCTGCTCTCACCCCGTGCCAGTCACCCAGCCCACTGGAAGAGTATCTATTACAATATGTTAATGAATTCAATTGGATTATGGATATGGTCATTAGCTAAAAAGTTGCACCCAGTACAAGAGTCTGTTGAAGCCCAGATCTTTCTTCTCTGTTTCCAAGCAGAGCATACTCTAGGATGCAAGAACACCCTGGCTGAGTCAGACAGGGTTAAACAAATGTTTATAGCATTTTAAAATATTTGTAATAACAGAATCAAACATCAACACACAGCATCACTCTTTTAATAAAAAAAAAATTAAAAAGCTGAAAAATACTTGCATTTTATTATATTCTGAATATTTAAACAAAACAGAAGTTTGACATGAGATGATGTGAGTGTATTTAACATTGCATACAATAAAATGCTCTTCAGAAGGGTTTGGGTACAACAGGCCAAGTGGACTAACAGGATTTCAGTGACAGTGAACGTGGTGAAGCACCACACTCTCCCTACACTGTACTGGAACCTCCTCAGGCCAGCAGAACTTGCAGGGAAAGGGCTGATGCTTCAACCAGGTTCAATTTTCAAACACCTCTCCTGGCACAGCAGAGAAATAGATTTGTTTTGAAGTTTTTTCCAGAACTTAACAAACAAAACATCCAGACATCCAGACCATAATTGATCCCAGGCAAACTGGAAAAGATGTCATCCACAGTCCCCAGGTGTCATTTTAAATAATCTGCTAGGTATAGAAGACCAAAGAATGACATGGATACAATATCCAACAAGTTACAGTAATCTGAGAGTAAAAGTTATGTACCTCAGCCACAAAGAGGGGCAGTTCTTCTGGCAGAATCCAGGACCGAGGGTAGAAGTTGTATTCCAGAGGAAACAGATCTTGCATTGTTCTCATGGCCCGACTCAGGGTAATTTTCCGAACCGTCTCCATCATGCCTGGGAGGAGAACAAAGTGAAAAAAACCCCACACTGAAGTCTCACCCTAACAGTAAATGTATCATTTCAGAGTATCATTGCTCATCCTGCTGGCAAGGCACTCTGGTCATGGCTATCAATAAAGTTGAACATCTTCTGAGATTTAAAATCTGACACAAAAATTGTGCCATTCCTCTACCATATTTACTATTGTATGTGTTTCTGTATAATATTAGAAAAAAAAAATTCTCAAAAAATACAGCTCAGAATAAAACATAAATCTGACTCAAATACAAAATGCCTTTGCCATAATCCAAATATTATTTTTCTAATCTATCACACCAGGGATAGGTACAAATGTAACTTAAATATAACAAACCACTTTGTGTTTACTTTGCAGTTATTTAGGTGTCTGCATCACAAAGAACAGGTTATTTTGTGAACAGCCAAACAAACATCTGCTGAAGTCTTATGTCCAATGGGAACATGACTAAAAAGCTATTTGTATGGAAAAGTTTCTGGTAAAACCCTGCATCAAGTTAGCACAACATTCCTGGAAATCAGGAATGGCTCTAATTTGATTCCTGTGCAGCCACTTGTTCACCAGGTAGAAGCCAAAATACAGACAGGTAACATTAATCTAACACTGATTTAAACCATCAGAAAACAACATCACCCTACACCTGAATGGGAACTTCCCTCAGGCAGGAGAAAGTCAGGGTAAATAAAGCCTGGAGTTCGATATCTGAGGTTCTTATGCTCACAGCACACTAACAGCAGCCATAAATCTGAAGTAAAGGGCTTAGATAAGTCAATACCTAAGCTCTTAGCTCTTATTTAGAGAGATCTCAACAGGGATTAAATGAGAAAAAAGGAGCTTAAAAAAGTAGAAGAGTCATCATAAGATGAGGACTGACATGAACTCTTCAATATTAAAAAATCCATTTAAGGAATTCTGCTTCGAGCTTCTCCCTGAGATAAGCCAGAGTACGAAACAAAACAGATTCTTTCCACTTTGAATCAAAACCAAATCCAAAGATACAGCACTGTTATCAGTGCCAGATAACAGACAGTAATTGCATACTTCACTTAAATTATAGCCTAACACTCTTCTTTTTCCTAACTTCACGTGTATGAAGTATTCTTCTCAACAAAACCATTTTCTCTCCAAATGTCAGTTCAAAAATTGTTCAAGACACCCACTCTGATATCCTCACCCCCTCAGCAAACCCAGTAATATGCCAAAAATACTATCAGCTGATTAGGCAGATAATTCACATTAAAAACCAGTGAAACACAGAACTAGGTCAAATAATCCTATTTTTAAAGCATTTGTTTAAACTAGAAAGTGAAGTACCTGGAAACTTGTTGACTTGCCCTGAGAAGATGTTGTTATCATGAAATGACACCCCATGCCAATAAATGTCACACGGCAAGCGGCGGCCAAACGGAAACTGCAAAAGAGAGCAGACAAGTTTTGAGCAACCTGGGAATACCTACTCATTCCTGCCTTCTTTAAACACTCATCTTAAGCATGAACCACTCGAGAACAGTCCTGACTATCAGAAGAAAACAAGCTCTGTATATTGGTTGAAAAACAGAATATTTGGATCAGCTCAAAGACTTGAAAGTGAACAAACCGGGAGAGTTTTTAGAAACCAAACCCAAATGACTGAGGCTTGGGCTGTGCTGAGAACCCCCAAGCTTCTGTCAAGTTATAAATGTAAAGTGGACATTCAAAGCAAGATATTTAAGTGCAGTAACTGTAATATTCATTTTTATATATCCAATTATAATTATTAATTTCTATAGTATTAATTCCTTTCTGCTACTAATAGCCTGTAATTAAAATAAAAGCTTGCAATTTAATTAATCATTTGTTGAGCATATATATTCCCACTATGAAGAACTAACGCGATTATTTCAACAATATTAAATATTCCAGATTCTCTTCCCATTCACACAAGATTTCACCATAAATTTGAATTATAAATAATTTGTTAAATAAAATAAATAATTATTATAAGTAGTTTGTTTACTATTATCTAAAACATCACCTTTTTTAACCAGGCTGAAGAGCTCAGAAGCAGCACTGCCAATTACTGAGAGCAAGTTTCTAACAGCAGTAAAGTTGTTTATAAAAAACCCAGTTGGTTTTGTGTGAAGAAGGTGGTCTTCTTTTTCATGCTTATTCTCTTTGACACGGCCCCATTTATCAATCCCAAAAACCCCATTTTATCTGCAGCTCCATGAAGATGCCATTTAACTACCATATGGAATACAGTCACAGGAATAGCTTCTATTACTAGGCTACATCTTTTTCAAATAAATCTGCTATATTTAGCATTTTAGGACAAATTTGCATTAAATATCTACCACTCTCATCACCCAGTGCCATTTACTTACTGAAAAAACCACAGTATTTTGCAGAAACTTCTTGTTCTTTACTTGAAATGCAATTTCTTATTTTAAAACATTTCTTTATGCAGTGGATCATCTTTCTTTGAGCATGACAGAAAAAAGAATTGCATAAACCTTTTGAGCGCATTACTTTATTTGCTACTTTAATTAAAATTTCAGTTTCCTCAGTAAATAGTCTTGAAAAATTAATTTAAAATGCTAATTGAGCTATGCATCCTTTCTGTTTCCTTACTCGCAGGGATGAGAAACCCAATTTAACAAGAGCCAGTGGATTCTGCACTTATTTCATTACTATTCAGCCTGCAAAATCTGTTTTTGTACAAGTGAAAATTAATTCTGTTGGGCTCTGAAAGACAATCAGTGGCCTTAACCTCTCTCCACAGGTATATCCAGAATACAGATGCAGCATTCGGTCTCAGAGTGCCCTTCCCACTACAACCTGAACAATTTATTTATTTATTAAATGAAATTGAAATGAAAGGAACAAAATTTGCATTTATATAACACCTTTCATCTACAGAGGATATCAAAGCTCTCTACAAACACTGCACAGAAATCCTTTCACAACAGATGAGGAGTGAGCAGCTCTGGACAGGAAGATGGAAGCACTGCACCCCCTTGTCAGTAATTTGGGACAGCACAGCAAGGGCCCTGATCCTGAGAAATCAAGATTATCTGGACTTATCCAACAATGGGATCAAACTCACCTGAATGAGCTGGGCAGGATTCTGTAACCTCTGCACTACACTTTATATAAGAGTGGTGTTTGGAGAGGAGCCAACAAGTTTGATTATCTGGCGCCTCTGGCAGTGCCAAGCAGATATAAATTAATTTTACTGTGGTGGGAGAGGCCTTTGCACCACATTACCAGCTCCTGGTGTGGGGCAGTGGTTAAAAAAGAAAGATGGTTGGAGCCATCCTTTTTTAAAATCTCTTAAATATTTTTTAGTCAGATTTGGGCAACATTTGTCAAAAAAAAAATAAACAAGGAGCCATAAAGAGAATAGAGTTGTTTCCACAGCTTTGACACAATTAATAATCCATCATAGTCAAATCTGACTGACAGGTCATTTCTACCTTTGGATTAGAAGCCAATAATTTAAATTGTCTCACAGGTCACATCAGTCTGTTCCATCATGTTTAATGACAAGTTAAATGACTCGTCTTCCACTCAGCTTTTCCCAGCATAAAACCTGAAACTCCCCACGCCTCGGTGCAGCTCCGGAACAGCGAGACAAATGAAACGCTTGACGCTGGGATATTTGATGCCTGGGACATCTGCTTCTTCCATTTTCCTGGTAATTGAAAGCTTGCTGGAGAAATAATTTATTAAGTGATGAATAAACTCGGGATGCAAGCTCAATTTGTGCACATTATTTCATTTGGCATATCATGTTCATTTAAAGAATCTGACACGCTGGATCAGATGGTCCAGCCTAGCGCCGGAATTGGCACACGCATTGAAACTCTGCTTCTTAAAAGGTCCACCCACACAGGCCTATCAAACCTGAGTGTTTCATTTACTCAAAATTCCCACAGATGGAAAAAAAAAAAACAGTTGGGTTTTTATTCTGTCTTTTGCTTCTGATAACAGAATCTCAATGGTCAGTTTGCTTTCTTGCACTCCTTCACCTCTTCCTCATGGATCAATACCACAGGATATTTCACCAATATTGGCAATATTTAGAGTATTCTTCCCTTTTTTGTGTATCTCATAATGACATTTACCATATGTCAACACACTAATGAATAATAAAATAATAAAGAATGGACATGTGACACTGTGAGAATGCTATACACTAGATAGAAAAAGTTATGGATCAAAAGTGCCTACTTGAAAAAGCACGTTATGCTGTCTCCTCCCAACAAAATATTCCAGCCAACACATCCAGCAGGAAAAACAAGAGAAATTAAACAAAAGCAAGAATAGGAAAATGTAAAAGAAGCAGAGAGGGAAAAGGATCAAAAGTATTATAGAAGGGATAACAGTAGAATAGCAGTCCCTGACACATCAGTATTTAAAATACATGCATTTCATTACTATTTCCAGGATTTTTTTGCAGTATTTTCCTGGATCCTGGAAGCAACACCCGTGTTCCCTCTGCTGGTCCTGCTGTAACACTGCAACCAGCTCCACGGCTCTGGTCATCCCTGACAGTGGTCTGAACAAATATTTTACTTCTATTTCTCTAAATGTCTGAAAGGGACATCTTTCAGAATTACATGTAGCTTCAATAGTTTTCCTTGGATTTATCTCCCCAATTTTATTATTTTTTCTCTTCAAATCTTGACCGGATCTTATTAACCTATTTTTAATATCCAGCAATACACGACAGTGACTTGTTTACAGGGAATGAGTTATCAGCCACCCAGATGGTGCAGTCAAGCATCACAAAATTCCGTATTAGGCCTCTTCTTTATTAAGAGACAAAGTGGCCAGAGGAGGAAGCAACAAACTAAATGAAAAACATTGACCCAAGAAAGAGATGGAGGAGAGAGGATATTGAGGGAGACAGGGAACAAAGAGAGATGAAGTAAAGGCAGCAGCAATTGCTGTTGGGGGATGCAAAGCAGGAAGGAAAAAGCTGATTAATGCAGCACAGAGATTCATGAGAGGAACAAGAGCTTGTGAAACAAGTCAATTAGTAGGAAAGACTATCAAGTGCAAGGCAAATGCAAAACAGTGAAATCTCAGGAAACTATAAAGACAAAATTAACCACTAAGTGTGGCTCATTCCCAGCACAATCTGCAAGGCTAGCTGCTATCAGTGATCCAGAAACCCTCTCTGGAATGGCTCCCCGCCCTCAGAACATAAAACTTAACAGTAAGAACAGAGAAATTAAGTGTGAAGTGTCCCTGCTCTGCATGTCACTGCATAAAACATGGAGCAAGGCTGCTGACAGACACCCCACAGGTGCACTGAGGGCCAAGAGAGGTAAATGTAGCAGGTTTGAATTTCAAGGCTCTGGAATGTTGTATTTTGCTGTACAAGCAGGAGTTGAGAACTGGGGCGCTGGTGCAAAGAGGTTTTGAAATCCTGCCACTGGATTTAAATAACAACAATCTTGAAATAAAATTTTATGAAGTCAGAGAAGGAGAAAGTATTACTCTTCCTGACATGGAGCATACATATCCTTGTGGGATTAGGTATTCAAGACATTATGAATAAACATAGGCAACATTTACTGCCACCCAGTCCTCCAGAAAATTTGCAGTATTTAACTCTGAGGTCAGCAACAGCACAGAATATAGTGGCTACCCCAAGTGTGCACAGATTTTATCAGGTGCACAAAAATATCATCTTGGAAGTGGGAATCCAAAAGGCAGCTGTGTAAAGTGGAGTAGCTGTAGGTCAGAGATCACACAACTCTGTCCTAGCTCTGCACGTGAGAAACAGTTCATCCTCAGGTTTTATTCCTCCTTTTCCCTCCAACTTCCCCCTAAGAAATGGATTATAAATACCCTTTTTCTTACACAAGTTCCTTACAAAGCTCCTAGAAGCCACCTCAACTTCTATAAAACCATTTATAAAGCTGTTAGTGAAAGGAAATCTTTACAACTGGAGGATGATTTACCATCTATAGTAAGATATATCTAAGAAATCTCTCCAGGATTTAAATAAGGAGCTGCAAAGCATGAGTTCTGTGCCAGCTCCCCTATTGTCCTGATTCCAGTTCAGCACATACTGGCACTCACTGAAATCCTCACAAAGCAATGAGAAAACACATGACTCGAGCAGCAGGAGAAAAAAATAGCTTTTGCTGCTCTACATAAAGTAAATTAGCAGGCTAAAGCCCGTTATGTGTGCGTTATCAGCTGGCTTAACCCTGCAGCATTCATACACCGTGCTCTCTGACACGCCTTGGAGACCAGGGCAGCGGCTCTGCCGGGCCAGAACTTCCCGACCGTGGTCCCGAGCTGGGCCCGCGCATCCAAGCCCTGAGGGAAGGGAGGGAAGAAATGCAAATCCACACAACACGTCAAACGCTTCCCCATGGGAGCAGGTTTCTTTCTTGCCCTTTCCGTGATCAGTTTAACCTCGGAAACACAATACCCGATTACCCCTGTTCTGGTTTGCGTAACTGGCCGTGGCAGTCGTGATCATGAATCAAATCACGGAGCCGGCATCTGGTCAGAAATAGTCCCAGGGTCGGGGGAGCACAGCGGGTGCGAGGGCCTTAAAGAGGCAAGGGAGGAGGAGGAGGAGAATGGAGGAAGGCTTTGCCAGGGACAGACCCGAGGCAAGGGAGGGGAGTCTGAGCAGGACCGGCGCTAGGCCCGAGCAGGGATGGGGACGCGGCCCCGCAGGGTCCCGCTGGCGAGCGCTCACCTCCTTCCAGCGGAGCTGCCGCAGGCTGATTTTCAGGGCCTCCAGAGAGGTCTTGGCCTTGGAGCTGTCCACAGTGACCCCGGGCCCCCGGGTGCTCTTGCCCCCGCTGCGGCGGCCCGGGGCCCGCCGGGCGCTGCCCCGCACGGCCCGGCCGGCCGAGCCCTGCGCGCCGGCCTTGCACCGGCCCCGCTCCCGTTCCCGCTCCCGGCCGGGTGCTGCGGGCAGCGCCCCTTCGCCCGAGGGCGCCGCGGCGGGCGGGCCGTCCTGCGGGGCCTCAGCGGGCAGGGCTGGGGACCCCGGGGGCTCCTCCGCCTCGCGAGCCGGGTCTATCTCCGCCGGTCCCAGCCCGGCCGGCTCCATTCCCTCTGTCCCCATCTCCGCCGGTTCTATCCCTGCTGACCCCATCCCCACCGTCCCGAGCCCGGCCGGTTCTATCCCCTCCGTCCCCATCACCACCGGTTCTATCCCCTCTGTCCCCGTCCCCGCCGTCTCCAGCCCGGCCGGTTCCAGCCCGGCTGGCTCCATTGCCTCCGTCCCCATCCCCCCCGGTTCCATCCCCTCTGTCCCCGTCCCCTCCAGTTCTGTCCCCGCCGGTTCTATCCCCTCCATCCCCGTCCCCACCGGTTCTATCCCCTCTGTCCCTGTCCCCAGCCCGGCCGGCTCCATCCCGCCCCCGCTCCCCGCCCGTTGCCATGGCAGCGGCGCGGCCGGTGACCCGCTGGCCCCGCCCCGCCGCCGTGAGGCGCTGAGGCCGCCTCCGCCATTTTGGGATCGGGCAGAGGCCCCGCCCCGCGCAGTCCGAAATGGCCTCCGGAGCGGGGCGGGGCCGCCATGTTGGAAGCGGGCGAGGCCCCCCCGCCATGGCGGCCCCGCCTCAGGCCGGGCTGTGGGGCGGGCGCGGTGCCCGCCGTGCCTTTCGCCACCGACCCGCATCGAACAGCACCGAACAGCACCGAACAGCCCGGCCGGCCCAGACGCTCGGTTCGCTCCTCACCGATCGACGGAAAGGTTTTCATGTAGAGCGGGGCTCTCGCCGCCGTTACAAAGCGCTGCCTCTCACAAAAGGTGCTCCCGTGTGAGAGGCTCAGCTGCATCGATGCTGGGAGAGCCCCGTGTGCGGATTTTAAACACTCTTAGGCACAATAGGAAAATATAAAAGCGGCTTTTACACTGTCACTAATGGAATGAATAACCTTAAAAGCAGCTCCGTGATCAACCTGAGCAAGCTGGAAGGTTCCCTGCCTATGGCAGGGGGTTGGAACTATATCATATTTAACGTCCCTTCCCACCCAAAGGGAAAAAACTCTGACTCTATGGTACATGAATCCCTCCCGATATAGTTATGAGACAGTGAAGTGGAGAACACGTCAGTAAAGCGGCTTTGGAGCAAAACGCAGATTTGTGGAATTCGGGGAGCGCAGGGCTGTGGGCAGGCGGTGGCGCTGCGCCCTGGGAAATCCGGCCTGGATGCAGGAGGAGTTCGACACTTCGGGGGAAAAAACAGGAATAATCAGGGTTCTGTGTGAAGCAGCGATCACCAGAGTCGTGATCTGGAACAGGACTAAAACAGGATATCAGCAGAAATTAAACTACAGAAAAAAATTTAAAAATGCAGGAAAAGCTGGCACTGCCAGTTAGCTGCAAGATAAAATAATAAGGTCGTATCAAGACCCTTATTTTTTCTGTGCCTCACCAGTCTTCCATCATTTACCCTTGCAGGCAGCAAACGAATTAATTAGAGTTGTGTCTTGCAACGTGAAGTGACCAGGAAGGCTGAGGTCAGGTAGCTCGCTCTCGAGTGCTCTCATGTTGCTATTAAAAGATGTACATTATATTTTTATAGCTGTGACAGTGTTTAATTAAAAACTTGGGAGCGTTTCCATATTCCAGCAGGAGGTCAGAGGGGCTGGTAATGTTGGCAGGATGAGCTCTCTGGGTGGTGTCTTTTCCATGTCCATCACTGAAGGCACTTCCTTGGCTTCACCACCACCACCAGATCACAGAAATGTTTAGATTGGGAGGGACCTTAAAGATGATCTTGTTCCAAACCTCTTCCATGGGCAGGTGCAAAAAAGGAAAAAAAAATTAATGTTTTGCTTATGTTCAACATTTGCATAAAAAATCAGTCTTAAGAAAAGCAATTCAGAGACGTTGGAGTGTGATTCCAAGTGGTGACCTGACCCTGACTGTCCCTTATTTTACTGCCAGGCTCCCAGATGAATATTTTTAACACAGAGATTTATCCTCACCAATTTCAGCGGTGCTGAAAGAAAACCAGGGAAAGAGTTAAGATGGGCCAAAGCATTAAGATGCATTGTAGCATGGGAAATACCAAACAAAATGATTGCAAAGGGGAAATACTTTTATATCTAATTATCATATATTCACATTTCTTACAGGCTAATAACAGACTAGTTGTTCCTCTACCAGAGAAGCTGTAATAGATCCGATACCTGGTTTGCCTGTGTTGTGTGGATAAAACCTTCATTTCCTGTTGGGATAAATAGAGATGGGCTGCAGTGTGCAGCGTGGGGTCAGACTGCATGTGGCATTCGGGTACAGCAAGGTGGAGAGTAAAGTATAGGTTGGGCAGTAACGAGGCACAGGGTAATATAGAAGGAGAGCATATCCTGATGAATACAGCAAGCTGGATCTAGCAGCAGGAGAGAAATGGGAAACTTGAGATCATCTGTCTTCTGTGAGGAGAGGGGAAATTTAGTTACGGGGCACTCTTAAAAACACAAGGCTGTTTCCTGAGACCCTTGCTCAGAGGGAGTTGTTGATAAGAACAGACTGTTACTATCTTGTGATAATAAGTGAACAAGAATGTGGATTCCATCCAGGAGAACTGTAATATCCCTATGCTCTCATTAATTAAATTCAGGATATCAAAGATAACAGAGGTACTGGCCTAATTTTATGGGAGTGGGGAAGGATCCTGTTTGATTGTACAGCATTTTACCCATCTCTCAAGTCTAACAACTTCACTCTCATTTACCCAAAATCATCACTTACCTGACGAATTGTGTGTGCACAGGTAAGTGCCAGATCCAAGGAGGAATCCAGGAATAAAGCAGTTTACAGATGCAGCAAAGTGAGCAGTTTTCCATCACGACACCATGCTGATCCCAGCAGCTCATGCCGAGGGACTGTACTGCCCACCTGTGGTATATGGAATTCATGAGCTGGGCATGTCAACATGTCAAGCATATGAGGTTAACAAGTAACATTTTCCTTTACTGATATATTTTTCTTCTTCTAGTAAGCATTTTTGTTTCCAATTTGGGATCAACATTTTTAGCTTTTATGTAGCATCACAGGGACAATAACTGTATTCATTTCTATACTTTTCTTTTTTAAAAGTAGCCAAGACAAGAAAAACAAAGTAGCGTGTAATTTGCAAAAAGAACATACCATCTTTTTAAAATATAATATAAAACTGGCCTCTTGTCAGTGCCAAATTTGCAGAAATACTTCAGTATACCCTTTTGAAAAAGAACACATTCCTCAATCTATTGTTAAAAAAAAAAGTTATTCATGAAGTAACTCATGAACTCATGAACTATTCATCTGTGTCTGAAGTTAACAGTTCCTTTTGCAACGATGGTAAGTATCTCCTGTCAGTTGCTCTTTCACAAATCCATGAGAAAGCAATGCTCTATAAAATGAAAAGTCAGAAGAAAACAAATCCAGCAAATGGACTCCACTTGGAAAACGTCCATGGTGGAGTTATGCTTCAGCCTGCATTTAAATCCATACACATCACCCCGTGCTGCCCATGTTTATGTTCAACCACAGAAGATTTGTGGTTGACCTACATATGCAAACAAAACATTTGCTGCATATTTGGGGTGGGGGGATTTGCATGATAGAAGATGATGAAAATATGCATAATTGTAGATGACATTTTTCATTGCCAAGTCCTGCTGCACAGCCCTTTGGAGCTGGCCATGCATGAAAGAGGTTTGCAGTCCTGACGGGCAGATTGCCTGGCCGTGCTGCGGAGCTGAACCGCTGAGACATTGAGCTTCTGTTTCTTCTTGAGCAACACAAATCTGGTATAATCATCTCACCAAGCAGCCCCTGTGCTCGCAGAGGACACCTATGACACTTGCTGAGGGGGCTGAAACCATGAGTTAGTTCCACATGTCACCTCCGAGTTCACCTCGTGGCAGCTCAAGAGACTCAAAGGTTTTGTTTAGTTTTCTCGGTATTCTTAAAATCCCCAATGCACTGGGGAGTAACATCACATAACTTAGTCAACAGCAGCTGGTTTATCTGTTCTTGCCCCCACATCTCATCCCACATCAGTTTTTCTAGGAAGTCTCCTGGTGTGTTAGTACCCTGGAGGCTTTGCTCTAAAAATTCCACTAGCGCAAGTAAATATTAATAACGTTGATAAAGTGGCATGGCAAACCCAGATCCCTTGAGACAGTAAGCATGCACAGATCTCTCAGCTTTTATGTGTGCTATGGAAGTGCTCTCCTGTAACAGGTTTTGTCTGCCATTACTGGATGTCTGTCCGGTTGCTCTTCCTATGTCACATCTTATTTATCATTCAAAATCTCTGCAACTCTGCTGTGCAGAAATAAGTGCTTATAAGGGTTAGCAGGAAGGAGGAAAATTCCATGGCATCAAGGCCAGCTCTCCTCCTCTATCTGTGAAGGTGAGTTTGGAAAAATCTGACAGGATCAGACAGGAGCAAAAGCTCCTGTCCCACAAGCCAACCAAGGAACCAATTAAACACCCTGCCTGTAACACCCACTACCCAATTTACACTAATTCAAGGTCTCTTCAAAAGATGAACTTATGTAAGAAGAGAGACTTCCATGCAGAGTCCTGGGGAAGCAGAAATGTGCACCCATGTGAGAGAAAGAGAAGGAAGGAAATCTTGGGAGCTTGTGCCTGAGAAAGAAAGCTGATACAAACCTGGTCCCTGCAGAAACACTTGCAGCTCTGAGCCAAGAAGCTGTCTTGGGGCTTCACTCCTACTGTGTTCAGAGAAACGGGACTTTCTGAGTGCTTTGCACATCAAAGGAATAACTCGTTCAGTACCTCCATGTGATGCAAACACCCACCATGAGGTTTGGCCAACTGTTCAATGCTACTCAGGGTTTGTTTATACTAAATCCGTGACGATGTCCTGTGTAAATGCTTCATTCCACATATTTGCCCAGTTTCATTGTCCAGAAGAAAAGGCATACAGCTTTTTTACTTCCAGTGGAGTCAAAGAATTTTCTTTGCCCAACAAACAAGCTAGAAAATTAACAGCTTTTTAGGTTTAGCAGCCTTCAAATTCAATTCTTGAACACAGATCCAAACCATTAACCTCAGGAGATTTAAGCCCTATGAAAAGTTCACAGAAGTTCATGAACAGGGAGTATTAAACATCTCCATTCAATTGTGATCTAACAGAAACTGGCACTGCAAGCTTTATTAAATAACAGTTGCTTTCTTTTTCTCAGGATTCCCATGAGATATTTCTTTCCTCCTACCCAGAGGATTTTATAATCTCTGGGATACTGGAAAGCACCAGAATGGAATTAAAAAGACCATTCTCGTTATTTCATCCTGTTCTTTCTATCAGATTTAAAATTTTAACTCTCCCAAGTGAAGTCCATATGCACCCACATATATAGGAATGCTCTTGTGGCAATGAGAGGGTAATGAGGAGAAGCTTTGAGCAGCTCAGCACGATGGCAGGTTCCTGCATGCCTCAGCTGAAATGCAGTATTGCAGAATCAATGTAGACACTCACCAGTAGTGGCTGTGTTAGGTTTTTCCCCATATGAGTTGAGCTTTGCTGGCGTTAGCATCAAAGGAAGTATGAGCACAGCCTGACTGGGTGGCATCTCCTCCTCCTTGGGCTTAGGAGAACCAAAGACCTGAATGTTGCTCAGTCAGTCCAAGGACATTTGCACACAAAATCTATGTTGTTTATTCAGGTCAACAGATATTTTTTTAATCGTGATAGGTACAAGGTAAGAAAACAGCCATGAAATGTTCTAAGTACACACAAACCATCACCACAGACCACACAAAAAATCACCAACAAAGAACTAAACTGATGAATCTGCAGGCGAGATGTGTATCTAGAGGAGCATCTTGGACAGAAACCAACTGACAAAACCCATATTGAGTTATGCTGTATAAAAGCAGGATTAGCATAAAGTTGTGAATATTTAAATGAGAAGGTAATACAGTGCTATAGATTGGAAGGAAAGAAGTCTGTCTGGAAAGAGAAAAACTTCACAAAGACAGAAGGCTGACCACAGAACCCTCCCCAGAAAGAGCTGCTAATACCTCAAAATACTTGAACATGTAGGGTCATAGTCTGTGAACCAATATTAATTCCTTGGGCTTTTTCTCCCTCTCTTAATTAAAAGTTTCTGGATTCTTGGCTCTTGCCCATCTCCCACTGACTTACAAGGACTCAAAATGCCAAGAAGCTCAGGGTGATCACACTCCTGAGATGGATACTGGGAACTGTGCACTGTCTGCCTGTGGCCAAAGTTTTCTTTTTGGCTAATGCATAAGCCACATAAAAGGGGGCATCAAAAAACATTCAAACATCTGGCTGGGAGTTACTTTTATGACTCAAAAATTAATTTGGGGGAACTCAGATGAGATCCATTGGCACTCGTGTAACCCTCCACCCTTTGGATTTTACACAATTCACATTCCTGATCACTCCTGTAAATGGAGTGTGGCTGTACCAACAGACAGAGGACAAACCTTGGGCCTTGCCATCGAAGCTGAGCACATCTCATCCCTCACCTGTGCTGGTGCTCGCTGAGGAATGTCGTGTTCAGGTGTGCCAGAGTGGCATCCATGAGGGTTCACCTGGCCCTGGCAGTGCCTTGTCACTAAGACCAAGCTGTAAGGAAAGAACACCATGAGCACATGGGGTGCCACAAATCCTGAGAGCATTCTGGTGACACAGTGGGCATCGACTGCGTACCAGGATTCTGAGAGACGGCACGTGCTAATTTCTAACAGAGCTGTAAGTCACACTGACATGAGACACACATAATGTAGGTGACCACTCATTCGGGACAGCCCTTGGAGATATTTGCACGGATTGATGAGATCCCCTCTCAGTCTTCTCCAGACTAACCAGGCCCAGCTCCCGCAGCGTCCCCCCACAAGCGAGATGCTCCAGGCCCCTCATCATCTTCTGTCCGCCCAGCGGAGCATCCCGCCCGCCCGGGCCGGTGCCGGCGGTGGCTCCGCGGCGGGGCCGGGGCGGGGCGGCCGGGCAGGGCCGGGCGGCTCCCACCGCCCCCCGCATCACATGAGGGAACTTCGGGCCAATGGCGCCGCGGCGGGGCCGGGGCCCCGCTCGCTCCCGCGGACGCTCATTCAAAACGCGGCCGGGCTCGGGTGCCCGCAGCCCTGCACGGCGCCGGGGGCTCCGCGGGGCGGGCGCTGCCGGCCGCGATGCCCGGCGGGGCCGCGGGCTGAGGCGGCCGCCCGCCCGCCGCCATGCCGGTGAAGAACCGGTACAACCTGGTGGACGATGGCTGCGACTCCCGCGTCCCGCTGCACAACGAGGAGGCCTTTCAGCACGGCATCCACTTCCAGGCCAAGGTGAGCCCCGGGCGCGCTCCGCTCCGCAGCCCCTGGGCCGGGGGGCGCAGCCGGCGCCCCCCGCCTGTCGCAGCCCCGCGGCCCCCGCGCTCCGGGGCCTTGGCAGCGAACCCCCGGGAGGTTCCCCCTCCTTGGCTGTTGCAGAGAGGGCCCCGGGGTCTCTGCGGGCTCGGGGTCCCCTCGGGCTGGGCTCCGGTGCTGTCCGGCAGCCGCCGGTGTGGCACCCGCTGCCCGCGGGCCCATGGCCCCGTGGCCGGGCTCGCCGGGCCTCCCCAGCCCTGCCACGGTTATTCTTCAGCTCTGGAAGTGCCCCTGGGCCACGCTGAGGGAGTCTAAAGAAAACAGCAATCAATTATGAAAGCCTTACATTTAATTAGCACAATCAAACAGGTTCTTGCTCTTTTCCGAGTATCTTTGCAGCTGTGTAATCCTTAGGCGCTGCCTTGTGAGCTTCATTTGGAAACTGCTCTGGAATGACCCATCTTGACAGCACCGTGGATGCTGTTCCAGGTGCTCATCCCTGCCTGATTCAGTGCCTGTCCTGTCCCCCACCGGGCTGCCCTGTCCTGCCACGTCGGGGTGACAGCTCCCTATTCCCCTGGAAACTGGCAGACTGCTATGTGCTGCTCAAATAATAGTGCCTGACTCCAGCTGACCCTTTCCCTGCATGAAAAGCTGGACAGACAAGATCTGCAGCCTTCAGGCATCAGAAAGAAATACTGATATTGTCAGAAATCCCATATTGATCATGCAGAACAGCCTGGCAGCACAGCAGCACTCTCAGAAAGTGACTCCATTGGAACTGGCACGCTGTAGACAGCATGGGGAATGGGTTTATAATTCAGCTGACAAGAAGAATTGCATTTTGCTGGAGCAACTCACAGGCTCCCTTCCCCTCTTTGCAGGTGGCCTAACACAGATTAGAAATGGAATTCACGCCTGCTGTCTCCTGAGCTGGAAAGAAGGGGCATATACATTCCAATAAAGCTTTGAAATACGGATTTTGTGCCTCTTGGTTTTCCTGCTGAAAGAGCTGTAAGATTTAAGCAGGATACAGGATGAATCTGAATAGACAGCTAATCATGTATTTTAAAAATCTATCTTCCTTAGGGAAGAAAACATTTAATCTGTGATTTCTCTATTTAAATTAACATTTGCTCTGCTGCAGACTGTGCAGAGGAGAAGAAAAATTCTTAATTTGGTTTCTAAAAGATGAGAAGCAACTGTACCTTTAACTGAGTGAAACTGGCTTTTCAGATTGACAGCTCCAGGCATCCAGAGCTAGTGAGTGGATAACACCCTGTTAGGATGTGTGGGTCTGGGATGGGGTTTGCATTACCTTAGTAACATGCTTGCTCAGTTCTGCTTTACAGTCTGTCTCTTCCAATTATGCTGCTCATTGTGGGCACATCAGTCAGCTGCGACGCTGACAATGACAAGGCTGCAGCTGGCTGCAGGTGTCTCACACCAGGCAATCTTACTGACCACACTCACTCTCTAATCTCCACATTCCAAACTGCCTTCCTTCCCCTATAATCTTCAGGAGGTCAGTGCTGGGAGCTGCTCGTTTGGGCAGAGCTTTGTGTGCTGTTTCATGAGTTTCATGGCACTGTGTGGGAGCACAGGTACCCAAACTCTGCAGCCAGAGTTTGAAAGGATCTCCTCTAGCTCAGCACTCCCAGCTGTCCTGTTGCCCCAGTTAATTTGTCATTAGGAGCATGGCTTGCTCCCCACTGCAGCTCTGCTGCTGGCAGACAAAAGGCCAGCCAGCTGCAAGGAGCTCATCTGGATTAGCAGTGACTGCCCTGACAGACAGTAGGGCAGGGAAGGAGATCTGCACACCAGAGAGGCCACAGAGCACTGAAATACAGCTCTGCCCTCCCCAGCAGCCTGAGGGAAGCCCTGGCTCTGCTGCTCCCCTCCCTGCTGCCCTCAAGCTCTCGTGCTCTGAGCTTGGCTCTCCTGTGGTTTACCAAAGGCTATAGATGAACTTAACTGCTCTTAAAAATGCCATTTTGCAAAGGCATTTACAGAAGCAGTAGCAAAGCCAGATGACCTTTCAGATTGCTTGTGGTGTTTATTTCAAGGCAGGAGAAAAAGCAGTAAATACTGAGCCAGGAGAGCTCATCTCTGAAAGCCTTTTTAAGCAGACATTTTACAAGATAAAACCCATTGCAATCTGCAAGTAGTACAGTGGAGAAATAAATCCAGAACTATGTTAGTAACAGCAATACCTATGGGGCTATTCTGGGGAATTATTTTGTCTCCGTTCATATATATAATATCACCCTGAATATTTGCAGGGGCCTCCTGATTAGGTGCTCCTTTTCCTCTCCACAAGGGAACAATTTCCAAAAAACCAAAGTTTTGTAACCACACACTAAAATCCAGACACAGTTCATAAACCAAATGTTCCTGGGAGGGTCATTAAACTCTGTGAACTGCCCTCAGTCCCCACCACTAACAGCAGAGCTGGGCTGTGTTACCCTGAGGGAGCTGATGGACCCCACCAGCACCAAATCCAGCCCCTGTCCTCAGCTGCCAGGGCCGCTCCCAGCACATGCTGTCATCTCCCTCTCAGTGACATTCTCCCTGTCCTCACCAGCATGCCCTGGGCGTGCAGGTCTTCCCTCAGAGCTGCGCCACGGCACCTTACAGCGTCAGCAGCCTTTGCTCCCCACGCGCTGTGACTGTCCAGGACAGCGCGTTTTCCTCATTCCTGAGGCTGAGCTGGCAGCTTTGTGCCTCCTCCCCTGGGCAGTGCAGGGCACTCCTGTGCAGCTGTGCCACGTGTGCCGTCCCTGGTGCCACCGGGCAGCAGCTGCTGCCTCCTGCCAACAGGTACACGAGCAGGTTCTGCTTTGGCACACGAGGGGAGAGTACAGGCAGCACAGGAGGGAGAAATGCCAGCAGCAGGAAGCTGCCTGTGGCTGTTCCATGATAACCTGTGGATCATGTGCAGTGTGCTGCCATGCTGTTCAGGAGAACAGGCAGCTGTGGTGCAGGGGGAGAGGTGGAGGTGATGGGAACCTGCCATCTGCCGTGTCTCAGACCCCAGTAAGAGACCCTGCTAATATCACTGGCACAGACACTGGAATGCAGACACTCAATCCTGTGGTTAGGACTGCAGCTCCCTTAAGCAGGGTTGTAGGACACAGATTTGGGTGGGTTTACCAGGATTCTGCAGACAGCTGAGCTGGTCCAACCAAGCAGGCACAACAGTATGCAGAGGTCTGGGTGGTCCAGACTGAAAACTTAAGGTAGAATCACAAGGCTTTCCCAGGAAAGGTGTTTGTTGCACATCCTGGCAGCTTTACAGCTCTTATGTGCTTTTAGTTTTGAGCAGGTGTAGTAAGGAGGAACAAAGGATAGAAAGCCCTAGTTTCAGACACATGGGATCATGACTCAATTAGCAGCAGACATCGCCCTGCAAAGCACTGGTAAAGGCACATCCAGAACCTGAATGAGGTCAGAGCCTCACACCCAACCTCAGAAATCCCCAACTTGATAACATTATCTTTAACAGATATTCCTATCCTGTCCTGGGTCAAAGGGTTCTCCAAGCAAGGAGGGACTAAACAAATGAGAAATGCTGTCTGTTTTGAAGAAGCCCACACCATGAATTTGTGCATTACTGCACAGACATCTCACTGTTGTGTCTTTCAGTACATCGGCAGCTTGGATGTCCCCAGGCCCAACAGCCGCGTGGAGATTGTGGCAGCCATGAGAAGGATCCGGGTAAGTTCAGAAGAGCTGAGCCCCACACTGAGTTGAAGGTTACACTCCCTGGAGTGACTTGGTTGCAATCTACTGTTCTACATTCCCTCCAGCCCTTCCTATCTGGAGCTCAAATCTCAACCCAATCAGGTTTGCAACAAGCTTCTCCAGAAATTCCCAAGGCATCTTAGCATAGGCCCACGCTCTTTGCAAAGGGATCAGTTGTCAAAACCCAAACGCAGCCCCCTCTCCTGTGCTGAGCATTGGGCTTTTCCTTGAACCTAAGAGATTTATTTAGCCTGTTTGGAATTTTGTGTGCATGAAAAATAAGCTGGACACAATATGCTCCACAAAAGCATTTGAGTTCATTGACAGTTCCAAGTATATTGTGTTCTATATTGAAATATCAGTGTCCTGACAGGTATGATTGATGTAAATCTCATCTGACTAGACTGTGGATTCTGCTGCTCCTAGAATAATTTGCTGCTTTCCCCATGCTCCAATACAGTTTTACAGTTCCTGTTTCTTATCACCAAGCCTGCTCTCTTCCTGCTCTGCCCCTTTATTCTGCAGAGCAGCCTGTGAATGGTCCCCAGATTTAGCTGTGATTAGCAGGGCTGGGTGGCTTACATCTGCTTTGAGTATAACCAGTTCAAGTGCATCTCCCCCAAAAGGCAGTGCAGCTGTTGTGTCTGGCTGAAGTTTTGCAGGGGTCTTAATTCTGAGGCTCTTCATATGTCTCACATCAGCTGAAGCAAGTTAGAGAATCTTCCATTTAAAGCTTTGAAGGGATTATCCTATTTCCCCCCCTTCCCCCACAGTGTTTAACCATCTAATTTTCCTTTAGAATAGTGCTTTTTAAACTTAGCCTGTAACTGGCTGGGGAGCTGATGTATTCATCTCCAGCCAAGCTTAGAAATGACATTCCCTCCCTTTGCCTGCTCAGACTATTAGCACAGCTCTTGCTCAGAACACAGTGCAGCAGCAGTCTAAATTGCCTGGTTATTTATGGAACAGGTGAATATCTGTAGGAAGTAAAAGCAATAGGTGAAGACTACCAGGGCAGCTTAGGTGGTGGCATAATTATTGGCAATTTTTCATCTGAATCAATATTTATCATCAGATTTGACACTGCACTTCTGCTGATCTCTGACACCCCTGTAAGAAAAAGCAAACAGTATTTTAATACCACTTAAAATAAAGTGTCACACCTGCTTTTGCCACAGTGGTACCTAGCTCAGAGCTTTGGCAATGCAATAGTGTGCTTGAGGACCACAAGAAACATGTGAAAAACCCATTCTGCATTCCTGGGTGCTGTCACTTCATCTTGTCACACAGGATTTTTTAAGTAGGCATCCAGTAATCTATACTGAGTTTTTAATCTTGGAAGCCTATTCCAAAAAGGGAGGGCTTCCCTTTTCATGTGCACATTGTACAGCAGGATCTTATTCAGACACTTCCTGGCTGCTGAGCGGAAGATGCTCCTCTATTGAAGATAGTTAATTGGCACTGATCCTTAATTAGAGCATAAAGAATGAACTGGGAGGTCTTTGAAGAGAATTCTAGTGCACAGAGTACCCAACCTAGGAACTGAGGGAAGATGGGGGTTATTTATGTAGCGTTCATTTGCATGCAGAGGCCTTGTCTGTACTAGAGTTTTTTCCCATAGACTCTCAGCAGCACCAGTTACAACTGGGAGGAAACAGTGGAAGAAGCTCTTGGGGGAAATGAGTATTTTGCTCTTATGTTATTGTGAGTGGTAGTGCCTGTTTTTGCAGTGCAAGAGTGAGTAAGGTCCCACATCCCTGCCAAGTGTTGGCGGGGGCATGTCGTGGTGAAGCTTTCATCCTTTGTGCACTCCAGTGTTCCACTGGAATTCTCCACTGGAGCAGAAGAGAAAAGTCCTGCAGTACAAGCCCCAGCACAGCAGTCCCTGTGCTGCTCCCTGTACCATGGCAGGAGGTGGGAGCCATCCTGGCGCTGATGCAGCCGGCCCACGGCTCAGGAGGGCTCTTACTCACCACTTCTGCCACTCCAGAGCGAGCAGGGAGGAGGATGAGGAGTCACAGCTCTCTTTTCCAGGCTGTCAGAGCTGGTTACTCTGGTTACTCATCAGTAAATTGATACAAGCGCCAAAACTGCCTTGGGGGAAAAGTCTTCAGCTGCTGAGGACTCCAAGTGTCCTGAGAGGCTCATAAGGAAAGCAGCAACAGCAGGTGACGAGTCTGCTCCTTGGCATGTTCTGTGTTATGTGCTGGGCTCTTTTACCAGTTACACATGAATCATAGCAGGGATTCTGGATCAGTAGGATTCTCCATGCATAAGCAGAGCAGTCTGCCTGCAGACTTCAGGACATTACTCCCAGGGAGCCTCAAATAACAACTTTTAGCATTAGCCTGCTAAAAACGTGACCTGCTCTTCAGCAGTAGGTACTTGAGGTGCAGTCTCTTAGTAAAGCTTAAATCCATATTCTGGGCTGAATGGATGCTTGTAGAATTGCTAGCAATACTCCATTAGTCACACATTAGATCCCATTTCATAACAGACTGGAAAGCCTTGTCTCATCATGTTCTATGCTTCCACTGGAGAGAATGCAAATGCAGTAGGTAGAACAGGGAAGCTGCTGTTCTTAGCTTTCCATTATGCAGAGCTAGACAACTGTAAGTTTGCTAATCCTCCCAGTGGATTATTAGCTGCCTACAGCTGCCATGTTGTTATTATATGATCAGAGTTCAAGCTAATCCCTCTACCTCTTGCCCTGGCAGGGAAGGTGATGAAATGAGTTTGCAGCTTGGATAAATACACTGTACCCTGACAGGCACAGCAAGGGCCTGCTTAGGAAAGTCCAATTCATCACACAGCTCCAAGCACCCCGGGCAGGTGTTCCCCCACCTCCCAGGGAGCAGCATCTGCTGCCTGCAGCTGCCCAAGGCCATCCAGGTCTGGGTGTCTGGCAGCTCCCGTGCTCCGTCAGCGTTCTGGTGGAGCTGGCTTTCTGCTGGAGCACATCCCCCTGCAGGTATTGGAGCCTTCTCAGCACTCCAGGGAGTCTATGTACAAATCAAGATCTTTCCTCCTCACAATTCAAGCAGTAGCTAATGTGAAGATGGGTTTTGTAAAACACAAAGCACTTCCTTGAAGCTGCTGAGGTTGCTTGGAAAATGTTAGCTTGGGAGACCAGGGAATGGATGGCTTCAAGTGCAGGGTTATCATCACCACACGTCCTGCATGTATTCCCCAGAGCCAGCACTGACCAGAGCAGAAAGTCAGCTCCTCCCTTCCCAGAGCACCTCTATCTACCCTGAATCCAGCACCTCCCAGCCAGCTGAGCAGGCCTAGTGACATGCTGCTGTTTTGAGTGGTGAGTTGTACAAGGGCACAGCAGGGCTAAGTGACAAAGCCTGTCATCCCCACAGACAGCCTGCTGCCAGCAATTCTCCAAGACACTTGGTTTATCTACCTTTAAGGCACAGTTTCCCTGGAATTTGCACTGAAGAATATCCGAAGCCTACAAATTTCAGTTCTGTTTGGAAGGTTTAGCTTGGACCTAAGCAGGTATTGACACTCAGAAAGGAGCCAGATGTTCGATTATTTAATCATTCCATAAGGGAACAGCCAACTGGGTTTGTGCCCATCCAAACACCAGGATGAGCAAACAGGAGGCAGACATCCAGAGTAATATGTCTTCTGTTACCTCCACATTTCTTGGGCTTAATTTAATTGAAAAGCCTTTTTCCCCAGAGGCCAGTGTGCCAGAGAAACAGAAACATTTATAAATCTTGACGCAGGATACATGAGAAGTGCCTGAGCTCTCCTTGGAACGAGAACTGGGTTCTCACTTCAGCCTCCCTCTTATCCTGATCATTTGTGCTGCATCTTTGAGCAGAGCCTCAGCACTTTGCAGTTTCCCCACACGGTATTCGGGTGAGGAAGTGCAATCCAGCCACACCGTAAGTCAGACTGACTGCCAAGTATCAACTGGTAGTGTTGAAGTGTGACATGACAGCAATTTAAATCAGGATGAGTAAGTTGCAGATTTGTGAAGCAGAGGCACAGGGACAGCTGCAGAGAACCTGCCTCTGCACACCAGAGCTCCCAGTCCCAGAGCTGGGCTGGCTCACACAGCACCTTGCACTTAAAGCCTGCCAGGCTGTAAATTCCAGCAGTTCAGGAGCAAATACGGGCGTGATTTATCTGCTCTTCCTACAGAAGGAGAGGAAACCAGGTGGACAGCTGGCAGAGGGCAGGGAGCCCTCTCTAGTTTAATTTATTACTGTGTGATGGTTTCAGAGGTAGAGATGTTTCATGGGCTCGTCCATGAGATTGTTCTAGAACACAGTTCCCTCAGTTTTCCCAGGCAGGCAGCTTTCTCACTACAGTTCACCTAGAAAACTGCTGCATGGATTCCTCTGACATATTCTGCCTAAAAGCCCTTCCTGGGTTATTAAGCTCAGAGCTATGTTTTCCTGCCAGCTTCACGTTAATCTGAGCTGGAGTTGTGATCAGAACTAATAAAAGAGAGAAGCTGAACTCCCAGCTGATGGGTTGCTTGGTTAGTCTCTGCAGCCTTTCCCTCTACAATGAAGATATTTGGTCAGCTGTAGCTGAGGCACAGACTCAAACGTGGGAGTGCAAACTGTTGGAGCACTTGCCCTGGGGTACAGATCTCTGTAGCTGCATGCCAGGGGCTGTTGTTGTTGGGTGGGAGTTTGTTCTGCTGCAGTTCCTGGAGGGTTTTCCCTTTCAGCCTCTTTGGAAGAGCATCCAAACGCTCAGCTAATGATAGCCCTGGGCTGTGACAGACAACAATCCTAGTATCTTAAAATATTTCAGCAGCCTCAGACTGCTGGGGTGGACCTTTCTTTAGTTCTCAGAACACCATGCACCTTCCTTTCATTTACAGGAAGGTGCAGGAGAAACAGATGACAGTTCTGACAAGGTTAGAGTATGAAACACAGGCATCTCTTCCTCCTTCTCCCCCACACTAGGAAGACACTGTATCCACCCCAGAGTATGCTCCAAGAGAGCATCATTTTCTAGGATATCTTATATAGAACCATGTTTACCCTGCTAAGTGTTAGACACAGCCTATGGCCCCCAGGAGAGAGCTGTGGTTAAAGACAGCCAAACCAATATACACAAGCATGTACAAACTTGCTCTGGCACCTTCTGCACAATGTCTGGTGTCAATTCTGATTCTTCTCCAAAGCAGAGGTCTAAGAAAAGCTCCTGCAGCTTCACACAGGCACTACGTGATCATCCCACAGGGCTGCTCAGCTACAGGTCCCAAAAACACCAGTTACCCTCAGGGTCCCATCCATTAGACCAGGCATCTGAACCAGTTTAAGGTTCCTACCACACAAGATTAAGCTAATTGGGTTTACCTTTCCAGGCCCTGGCAAAATACAGCAAGTGTTTTCAGGATAGTAATTAAATGTTAATTGCAGCTAAGTTTAGCCCTAATGCCTCATTAGTTTGTTTTCCTCTGTTTGTTGCATCTATAGCAGTCTCCTGCACAGGGATGGGGATCAGGCTGGGCTTCCCAGGAGGCAGGAGTCCCACCATGTGCTCTGAGGGTCTCTGAGCCTTGCCAGAAAACTCTTACCTGCTCCTGCCCAGGGCAGGCAGTACCAAAACGACCGCGTTCAATGCACAGCTCTACTAAAAAGCATTTTACTGCTCCACATTGCAAATAGCCCCCAGGTTTGGTTCCCACTGACTGTTTCCTGCTCTTCAGGAAGATAAAGGATGACAGTGATGCCACCTTACCTTAAGGGATGACAGACACCCTATGGGTCTTACCTTTGTGCAGCACAGGATGCTGAAGGAGGTGAGCCCTCTGGCAGAATGTCTGGCAAGAATCCATTTCCCCAGGCAAAACAAGTGGCTTCAGCTTGGGACTGCAGGAGCTGCAACCTCCCAGGCACTGCTCCTCACCCTGCTCCCATCCCACCTCCAGGCAGGGCTTCCTGCCCTGCCATTCCCCCTTCCCAGTCTGCCCTGCAGCACCAATTAGCCAAAACACCAGGTGAGATGTCCCTGAGATCCCTTGCCATGAAGACCCCAGGAAAGGAAAGGCTGGGTTGGGAAGGGTGGGTGATGCAGGTACAGCTCCTTAGGCCTCTCTGCATGTGTTCTCTGGTCCACAGTCACCTTGGCAGCCTCTGGTGTGCTCATGCACATGCTGCTTTCCCAGCCTTACAAAAGACGAATTTAAAATGTGGAAGCTGGCTTTCTAGAATAATTGAGTCTGCCTTGTCTCAGACAAACCCAAGCTTGTTTCACCCATTTTCTGCTGTTGGTATTATCTTAAAACAAAGGGAAGAAGCTCTTAATGAGCTGTTTCTGCAGTGGCATCATGCACAGTGTTTCTAGGCAGCATTGTGTGACTGTAGTGGAGAACTGACTGCTCTGCTTGTGTGTCTTTAGTGGGAGGAGAGGAAAAAACACCTCTGAGATTACACAAGAATCCAACCTTCTGCTCACTGCTTAGGGGGGGTCTCACTGTGCATTGGAGCTGCCCCACTGACTTAGAAACTCCTGCAGATTTCCACCTTGCTCATCTCCAACCCTAAATCACCTCTGGACTTCCTGCCACAGAATAATTAGTTACCTTCTGTCACTTAACCTCTGAGCTGAAACGAGTGGGGACTGGTCAAGCTGTGGATACAGGCCACTGTGCCAGAAGACAGCCGAGAGCTTTTTCAGTAGCCACGTGCTGTGACCCAGTTTTTGAGGAGTGGCCGGTGACTAGAGATGCTTCACTTCTTCCACCCTGCTCAGAGTGCACGGTGCAGGGTTGATAACAGATGGGTGGAGGGATCAGTCAGTGAAATGTGTCATCTCCAGGCAACGACGACCTTTAGTGCCTTCCCCAGAGCCCTCAGAACTCCATTGCTTCTCCAGCGAGGGGGTGGAACCAGTCAGGCACATTAATTCTGTTTTGCATAAGAGTCATGGTGGATTGGAGTTTAGTTGAAGGCTAATAAAAGCAGCATTTAAATGGATAAAAGCTAAATTTAAATGTTAGTGCTAAATAGAATAAGACAGAGCTTTTTGTCTGATGCTGAATCTTGGCAATGAAGCAGGTACCTTTTAATTGTAAAATAAAGTGGCTTTAACAGTATTATCATTATATTACTGAAGCATTTAATTTTACTAGCTAAAATATCACTGTATGAGATCTCTGCAAAGCTTTTATCTAGTTTGAAATAAAGAGACTTTTTCACCAATTATGTTACTGGTTGTAGACTATTACAGAGATGAAATATAATGGCTTTCAAATTACATTCTGGTGAAGAACACTCAGCCACTACTCAAAGCTGCTTCTTTGTTGGTGCCTGAAAAAATGTAATTGAGAAGGTAACCAGAGTGTAGAGAGAACATTGGATTGGTTACAAGGAGCTGCCTAAATGTGAGTGACAACTGCAGGGGCAGAGAGCTGGGGCTGCCCATGGCGTGGAGCAGAGACCCTCCTTGTGCAGCCAAACAAGTGCAGGGGTGGATTTCCACCAGAGCAGGCTGATGTGTTTCAGGAGCAAAACAGAATAGCCCATGGAGATATAAACACTTAAATCTGTCCCATGAGTCTCTCTCTGTGCTGAGAAAAACCTGAAAAAACATCAGCCCGTGGCTAAAGTGTAATTCTCATGCTTTGTCTGAGTCTCTGGTTCTCAGGCTGGGTCTGTGCTGGACACAGGAGGAAGGCCAGACCCAGTGCACAGCAGTGGGTGCCCCTGTCGATGTTGTCTTGATTTTGTCACATGCAAGGGCCCTTTGTACTTCATTGATCAGTGTTCTGAGGAGAGGGACCCTGAGGGACTGTGACCACAAAGCCAAATTCAGCCCAGTAAAATAAGATTTGCTAACAATAGCTTTGTTCTATGCTTGCTTTCTTCAATCTGCTTTTGCTCTGTAGTAAATGAGGCCTGAAGGCAGACAGAATCTGTGCTACTTTACATAGTACTTTGACAAGATACTTCATGTTTTGACCAAATAACAGTGTGATAAATCTATAGCATAAAAGTCTTGAATGGGTCCCTGGAAGGAAGGATGCTTTGATGAGGGAGCAGGGATTTTTTTAAAGGCATTATGGAATGGTTTTCTTTATTTCCTGCAGCAGAGATTAGACATTATTTAAATGTCCTTTCCCTGGACCAGATGGGTTACTTGGACTAATTGGCAGCCGCCTGACAGCTTTCAGGACACCTGAGTCACTTCCCACTTCCTCCATCCTTCTGTCACTGCTCCTGCAGAGATCCTGCCTGGGTAGATCTGCTGGAGGGCAGGATGTGGCCCTGTGCACTGAGGGAGTATCCCAGGCCAGGGTCCCAAATCACCCTGCTCCCTGCACAGCCAGGTCCAATGTACTCCCTGAAATCCCACCAAACCCTCTGAGCTCCAGGCTTCTCTTCCTAAAAATCAAATTATTTGTGTCAGATGAAGAAGAGCAGAGGGACATGTTGAAGCCAGATGCAGTGTGGTGGAATATGAGGCAGTCACAGCTGCATCAGGAGGGTGTAATGCACATGGGTGCTCTTCAGGCTCAAATGCCACCTGCCACCTGTGGAGTGTCCTTTACCTGCTGCAGAGCCACACATGGCTCATTGGAGCACTAAAGGTTCAGTGATCCCCAGCACCATGGACCTGCTCAGTCCTGCTGCAGCCTGTGCTCCTGCTGTTAATGATTACAGGGTATAAACTTCCATCTCAGGCACATTTTCTCTTATTTTCATGTTGTTGCCCCCCAGGGCAATGCTGGGCTCCTGCTTGTCTCGTTTCCTTGAATCCCAGCTGGTGGCAGGAGCTGGGGCAGGGGACTCTGTTTGGGGTTAATCACTGACCTGTGTGTGAGCAGCATTGTTGTCCACAGCTTCACATCTCCTGCTGACACCACTGCAAGCCCAGGGACACTGGGAACAGCACTGGGGAGAGAGAGGAGCCTGTGATGTTCTGGTACAGTTTTGGTGACAAGACCTCAGTGATAATAAATACTGAGAGCATAAAACCCTCTTTTTCCATAATTTCCATATCTAAATCCAGGCTTTTTTTCTCATCATGATTCACTAATCTCAGTAGCTCCCCTGAGGCTAATCGAGTCCTTGAACTGCTTAATATTCTGGAGTTTTGGAAATGACACAATTAGACTTGAATTTTCTTTCTCTTACAGTAGCAGTCTTGTTTCCAAATTTGAGTGAAGTTTCATGGACAATTTGAGGAGAACCTTCCTTTAAATTTAGGAACTGCAGTTTTATTAGCACTCAATAATTTCTAAGCAAGGCCCATTTGGAGAGAAGCAGTGTGGGAGCTGTGCCTGGCTCTGCTCAGGGCTGCACATCTGGGTAATACTCAGGCCAGCCTGGCAGGAGAGGGGTGAGCTCCCTTCTGTCTTCATTTCTTCTCCAGGAATGCTCATTCCCAAGAGTTTGTGGGCAGATTACAAAAGACATTTGTGCCACCGAGATTCTGATGTCAATGGGAATTAGGAATTGGGAGCTCTCCTAGCAGTTGCATCTGAGCATTGGGCCTGACTGCTGATTTTCCTAAGGAAGCAGGATCTGTCAGTACTGCATGCCAAGCCTTTACCAACAGATCTGACACACAGCCCTGTGGCCCTGTGCTGCTGACCCCCTCCAAGCTCAATGGCCTGTTCCTGGCTGGAATTGCTGCACTGTTGCTGCTCACAGATGCAAACACATCCTTTCAGTGCGGCGCCTGGAAGTCAACTATAAGTCACTGGGTTGTCTGTAAGAAATGTTTTCTCAAGTGGAACTGCTGGAGATCGATAGAATTAACAGCTACACAGAAAAAGTCTCCTTGCCTGGCAATAAAGCAGATTATTTCTGTCCCTGAGTGTATAGCAAGGCTGTTCACGGGAGTTGCTGGCACTGGAGGTGTAGAAAGGTTCAGCTGCACCCAGGGCTTGAGCTAACAAAGAGCTCTTTGCCCTGCAGGAGAGCAAAGATGAATTGCACCTAGCAAAGGAGTCCTGAAGCCTGGTCTGCACACAGCAGCACACTCAGCATTCCCCCATTGTCATGCTGGTCTAGTTTGTAATCAAGTGCTGGTTCTGAATGCAAATGGAGATCAAGCCTTCATTCTAGCTTGGATTCTGCTTGCTGAAAGATAAAGGTGCCAAGTCCAGCTTCCTGACTCTGCTGTGGATATGCAAAGAAAATGCTAATTTCCCTACTAGGTGGCTAGGAGAAATGGCAAGACACAGAGCTGGAGGACAGCACCCAAGATGCACATGGGGTGTGATAGCCAGGAATAGTCTGGAAGCCAGGGAATGTTTCCTCCCTGCAGCATTTACACAGAGCAGGTGTTAGTCATGCAGATGTAGCTTCTCCAGATTCTCAACAGCAAACTAGATTGCTTCTTCTCCTTTGGGTAGGTATCCACCCTGAGAGGACATGCTGAGCACCCTGAAGTCACTGAGGCTTTCAGGAGGAGGCTGCAGAGCAGCAGTGCTGGAAATGGAGAACCCCAGCAGGTCACGCCTGGCCCTCTTGGGAGCTGGGGCTGGGTTGGTTTGGTTCAGGTTGAACACGTGGGCACTTCCCTGCCTCTCCCTCTGAACCTCCCCTGGCTGCCCCAGGTCTCAGGAGCACTGACACTCCCTCTCCATCCCTGCACTCAGAGCATAGCTCCCAGCCTGCTCTGGCTGCCTTCATCTCTGACTGCCATCCCCCTTCCCTTGGACTACCGGCACTAAAATAGCATCCTTACATAAACACAAAGTCTTGCATTATTTAGAGGCCTAAAATCCCAGTACCTGCCTTTGTCAGAGCCTTGGCATGGCAATGGGATTAGGTTGTCTCCCCATCTCTGTACCATGCTGGTGAGTCCCTGCCAGGACCCTCAGTAAGGCCCTGCCCCACACTCTGCAGTGGTGGGCTCTGCCTGGCTCCCATGGCTGCAAACTGCTCGTGGGCTGAACAATGCTCTGCTCTCCTGAAGAACAGCATCACAAACACACCTCTGAAAAGCCACAGAAGAACAAAATTGGCTTTCTATTCTCTCTCCAAACAAGCCATAAACACCAACTCAGAGAGACACAGCAAAGCAGCCCTGTTACTCACCCCTGCTCCATCTCTCCCTCCTGTTTCTGAGGACACCGGCTCCTCTTTTCCCCCTCTGCACAGCCTATCCAAAATACCAGCAAATGAGCCAGGAGCATCTCCCCTGCCATGGCCTGTCAGGCTCATGGAGAGGGGTGGCTAGGGACTGAAAGTACAGCAGGAATTTTGGAGCAGGCAGCAGAAGTCCTCAGTTGCCTCCTGCTCCTGTCTGTACAAGCAGTATCTGGTGGCCTGGCCCTGCCAGTGAGGTGCTGGGTAGCTGTCACTTGGCAGGGGCTGGCTGTAACCAGAACAACTGAATGAATGAAGTAGAAAATGAATATCCTTGCTTTGTGAGTGAGAAACACACACAGAAAATACTCTATTACCTTCCCACAGCCATGCAGGGGGTCTGAGGCTTTTTTATGGAGCTCTGAGCTTGCTGCAGAGTCCTGGCTCCTGCTCTTCAGAGCTTTGTTTGAACATTGATGGACAAGGTCTAAAGCAATCCAATCTCCTAACTTGCCTCTTGTCCTACATACCAGCCTGGAGGGCAGCTAGGATATGAAACATGCACTAAACCAGGCCCTTCTCTGCAGGGCCTTGTGACACAGATGTTTTCAGGGAAATAAGGAATTACTTGAAGATATTGCAGTGTATAATTGCAGTTTCACTTCTCAGGGGTTATTTCAGGTGAATCTGACCTGCTTCTAATGAAATTAGCACTTTTTATCTGCAGTAACCTAGCAGCTTTTTCAGGTAGGGACATTTTCATGCTCCTGTTGGGCTGGGGTCCCGAGACACTACTTCATTACTGATGCTAATTAATCATCCAAGGCACTGCAGATGGAAAAGGTAATTTGTTTTCTCCTGCAAAGTGAATAGAGGTAGGGAGGAAAAGAAAACCCAACTTCCCCATGAGCTGGGTTTGGCCTGCCCTGGCAAGACAAGGACTGAAGGGCCGTGTGTGGGAAAGCTCCCTATTAAACCTGGGGACAGCAGGGAGCTCCTGGAAGTGACAGACACACAATGGAGCTTTTGTCAGAGAGGCACCAAGGGCCAGATGATGTCACCTTGTGCTGGGCTGTGAGGCTGCTTGTGCCTCTCAGGATGGAGCTCAGCAGTATTGCACTATCTCTTCCACAGGGAGGAGGCAATGAAAAGGCTGCTTTTGTCCCACCCTTTCTTAAAAGCAGGCGAAGAAGCTTTGTTCCAGGACACTGTGGTTTTTCAGAGGTGGAACAGACTAATTAAAGAGCCACTGCTAGCCCTGGGCTCCCACCAGCTCCCATCACCTGCAGGAGCCCCACTCAAGCTGTGGGTGTAACGCTGTTTCCTCCACATCCTTTTGACTGGCACAGAGAAATATCTGAACTCCACAGAGCGCCACATCCTTTGCCATGTCACCTTAAGGTGGAAAGATTGAGTTATCCTTAAGGTTTGAGACTTCAGTAGTCTGGGACCTCCAAAGGATAAGATCTGTTGAAAATGAGAAGAAGGAGGATGAAGAGGAAGGCCTGTATTACTATGTCCATCAGAATGCCTTGAAACTGGATTCCCCAGATGTCAAAGGAGCCCTGGACAAAATGCAGCTCTTTCTCTTTCTTCCCCTTACATGATCAGCCTCCAGCTGCTGCAGCCGGGGCAGCATCCTCCATCCTCACAGCCTCTGCCCAAGGTCAGCCAGGGATCCTTTGGGATGGACTGGGTTTCCTTGCTGCCCTTCCAGGGACTCCCAGAAACCCAGCAGGGCCATGATAGCACCTCAGCCCCTTCAGCTCAGTGTGTGGGGAGTGGTCTGTGGCTTCTACAGAGAGTTTGCTGGATGGTGGAAGGAGCTCATTTAAATGAGAAAAAAAAAGACTTTGAGTACGTTGCCAGCATTCTCTTTGCCTATTGTACTCCCTTTCGGTTTCTGCTTTCCAGTGGGCAGTTTTATGTTTCCAAGGATCATAAATTCTCATTTTTCCACTGGGCAGGAGGTGCACTCCTGGTCTCCACTGCTTCCTGCGTGGCTTTTGTGTCCGTGTTGCCCAGCTACTGCAGCACAGCCTCAGGCTATGCCCGGCCGCATTCCGAGCAGCCCGGCAGCGTGTGTCCCCGGCGGGCCCCGGGGGTCACAGCATCCCCACACGCTCACGCTTCCCGGGGCCACCAAGGGAAGCCCTGACCCAGAGCCGCAGGGAGGCTGCGCTGGCCGGGGCCCGCAGTGACCCCGGGAAGGTGGGAAGTGATGCTGGAGGGGAGATCAGAGGCTGGACAGCAGAGCAGCCTCAGCGCTCCGAGGTGTGGGGATGGACTCGGCTCAGCCCCTCTGGCTGGGAGACCTCCCGAGTTTTCCGGAGCAGCAGTTCCAAGGACAGCACTCCAAGCGTGGGTAGTTCAAACAGCAGCCGAGATAACACCCTGTCCTCACCCGTGTAGGTCAGCTGGTTTGAAATTAATTACATTCCTGAGCTGGAAATACTTGGATTCATCATGGCTTTAAATCCTAAAATGGGACTTGTATAATACCAGACGCTGCAGAGGGAAGGGAAGGGAAGGGAAGGGAAGGGAAGGGAAGGGAAGGGAAGGGAAGGGAAGGGAAGGGAAGGGAAGGGAAGGGAAGGGAAGGGAAGGGAAGGGAAGGGAAGGGAAGGGAAGGGAAGGGAAGGGAAGGGAAGGGAAGGGAAGGGAAGGGAAGGGAAGGGAAGGGAAGGGAAGGGAAGGGAAGGGAAGGGAAGGGAAGGGAAGGGAAGGGAAGGGAAGGGAAGGGAAGGGAAGGGAAGGGAAGGGAAGGGAAGGGTGCTTCCCCTCTTGCTGGGATGCAGCCATGTGTCAGTGGGAGCAGGGACTGGGGGTCCTGCTGGGGCAGCACTGCCCGGAGCCGGTCAGTCGGGGGGCAGAGCCCAGCTCATTCCCAGCTCCTCATTGCCATGCTCCCTGTGTCTGTCTGGAAGGCGAGGTTGGGGAAGGGGCTGGGACGGGCTATTGTTGGGGGTTGTTTATGGACACATAGATCCTGCAGCCTGCCAGGCCGGGATGGGCCGAGGGGAGGCCAGGGCAGGACAGCAGGCTGAAGGCTGCCTGGAGAATTTACAGCCACAGGAAGAAGTCACTGGTTTCCAAGCCTGTGGCATCTTCCTATGGGCATGCAAACAAGTACATACCCAGCTGTGGCTATGGGCACTGACATACTCCAGCTTCAAAAACATGCAGAGCCTCTGCTTTGATTTCCTTTAATACAACCAAAACCACCATTTGAACCGTGGCCAGGAGCATGTTCTGGCCTTGCTGCTCCTTGTTAATGAAAAAGATGCATTTTTTGGAAGCAGAGACTGCCTCCAAGACCTGCAAACTCTCTATTTTATGACAGTTTTAATTTGCATAATGAAGGCCCTGATACCTTCAGTAATTAATCACATTAAGAATTGCTTCCTTGAATAACTCTATTCATGCAGGTTGTTCCTAGTGCTGGAAACTGCACATGATTTCCAATGTGCATTAGCCCAAGTTTCATCAGCAGATGGAAGCTGGTAACTGCATGTGTAATTTATATCTGCTTGGGTGGAATTATCCAATGAAATATGCATCACACAGCACCATTAACATTTCTAGTCATACAGTCTTTAGCTCATGGGTAAGTTAATATTACATACCAGCCGTGTGTGGGATCATATGAAAGGCAAAGACTTGAACACAGGGATTTAAGAGCAGAAGTGGAAAGTATTCCAGGTCAAATACAGCAGATATATAGAATTAATGACGCTGCTAAAATAAATGAAATTAATTACCCTTTTTTGACCTGTATTATTTTATAAAATGTCCCATCTTGTCTCCATAGTTAAGAAAGCTGCCAGGCTACTGTATTGCCACTTGTAGGGGCAGCTCCAGATCCTTTAGCATCCAGAAAGCTTTTCCTCATAGGACAGCAAAAACAACAGGAGAATAACAATTGAATCATGGAAGGCAGCAGAGAGAAATGTTGCTGTGGGTTTGGATTTGTCGGTAACCTTGACAAATCTGGGGGAAAAAAATCCCATCAATTCAATAGTAAGAAAATCAGTGACCAGACTGCTGTGACAGCAGTGACAGGTCAGCCTGGAGCCTGGATGGAGGTTGGGTTATGCATGAACATTGTACAAGAGAAAGTCAGCTGTCTCAGAGTGCCTTTTTCCATGTGCTTTCCTGTCCTTACATAAATCATAGTTAATTAAAATACTGATTCCTGCTAGATAGGAAGCAATGAAATGACTGAGAGCTGTGTTCTATCTGCCTGTTCTGTGGAGAGATGGGGAGAGAGTCCAGGCCGAGCTGGTGCCATGTGAGCATGGGGCTGTGCCCTCCTCTTGGGGCACGGTGCTCTCACCCAGCTGATGTTCGTGCTTCCTGTGCTGGGACATGGGACATCCTACAGCTTCTGCTGCTTGAGAGTTCCACCCTTTAGAAAAGATTTGAGGGACCAATGTGTTTTAACTATTTCCAGGCCAAGCTGGTTCTGGCCATGGCTGGGCTGTGCCTTGGCCGTGTGCTCCAACAAGGATGCAGCAGTGGCCACGGGCTTCGTGGAGAGAGGAGAGCAAACAAACTCCTTCCTCACTGAGGCCACTGTGGTCACATCCAGCTTGTGGTGCTGCACAGCTCTGCCTGGAGCTGAAGCCCTGTACATGTCCCAGCCAGGCTGGGGTGGTGCTGTGGGGGAGCTGGCTGGAGTTCCCCGGGTTTAGAGTCTTGCCATCACTCCTGGCAGCACCCACAGATTCGCTGCTGCTGCTGCTCCTGATTGTTCCTTTCTGTCCAAGAGAGAAAGAAAAAGCATCTCTGCAAAATCCAGGCTTGGACTTTGCTTAAAGCCTTTGAGTAAAGAGCCTTTTTTGAATGTAATTGCACCCCTGTTGCTACAATGGGAAAATACACTGTATTGCTCTTTCTTGGAAAGCTCAGCTAGTATTTTCCCAGCCATTTGTGTATAAAGAAAGATAAACAGCTCTTTAGCGGGAAGAACAGTCTATCCCGGGTTTATTGACATTCATGGAGCAGACAAGGACAAACAGTTTGGTGAGCACAGCAGAGGGGGAGCAGCTGGGCTGGAGGAACTGGGCATGAGGGGTAGAGGGTGGGGAAGCCCTCTCAGGTGCTGAGCCTGGTGAGTCCATCTGCCTGGCCCCAGACCCGCAGGCGCTGCTGCATCCCCGTGGGCCCCCCGGCTGCCTGCAGGATGCACTCACCACCTCACCCTTCCTCTCACTCCTCCCCATAAATAAAAAAACGTGTACAGCTAATTTAGTTCCAGTTTCACACGCAATAGCACTATAGATAGATTTTAAAAGAGCTTGTCTGAAAGTAATAATTCATGGGGAGATCAAAAGGCTGTGGTTTAATCCGGGGTCTGTCTGATACCATAAACCTTGCAGAGTGCTAAGAATTCAATGAGCAGCATCAAAAGCCTGATAAACATGAAAGCCACCCAATTTTCTGTCAGTAAAGCTGGCAAGGCTCACAATGGGTGCTGAGGAGGGGGAAGATGTGTATCTTCTCTGCAGAGCTTGGGTGACAGAGCCACACACAGTCCTCCAACTTCAGCATCCCAAAAGAGGTGCCTGGACTCCATTAACATCTCACGTGCTCCCTGCACATCCCCAACTGTATAAAGAAATCAGAGTTCTAATTAGATGTCTAATTACATGGCCTAGGTAGATTTCAGGCTGCTTTCCATTGCCTTTTCCTCCACATCCACAAATCAGAGTTTGCACTGATTTGCCAAAGCAACGTGACAAAGTGGTGGATTTCAAACAGGGACTGAAAAAAAAATACGGAGTATCAAAATGCTGTATTTGGAAGCTGAAAATGTTGCTTAAAATGGGAGCAGGAAGGATGAGTGCTGTAAACAAAGGTCTCCAGAGTAAAGGGCTCTGCCATGCTTCTGACTGTCAGCTAAAGCAACATTTAAAAGCCAGTGTTTAATTTTTAACACAAATGGAGGTGAGCTCAGGCTGCAGACACCTGCAGGGTTTTTCTCCAGAGATCCTGATCCCACAGAGGTTAATGTGATTATGTAAATGACTGAGGTATAATTGCGTTACTGCCGCCCATCTGGCCCTCCCTGCAGCTCCTGAGTGATTTTGTATTCCCGGTGCAGCACAGTGCTGACACAAGGGCACCAGAGATGTCACTGCTTGGTGTTTGCTGCAGGTGCCACCTCCCTGTCAGACCTCTGGAGCAGAGTCCTGCTGGACAGGCATGGCCAATGCATCAGGAAAGCTCTTCCCAGATCCAAATTAACAGTCTGGATGTAGTCCAGAGGATTGAACTCCACTTGTCCTCTCCCAAGGGATGCTCCTCACAAAGCCAGGATCCTGCCTGGCATTCCAGCTACTGCACCAAGTCCTGCCCAAAACGTTTTTTTCTCAGCAGAATTAAACAAATTTCCACCTCCCTCAGCAGTTGAGATTAAACCAAAACCTGACATTTTCATGTTAGACACTGACTACCACACACTGTCCCAGATACCCCCAGTACTCCCTTAAACTTGGGTTTTTCTTCCCACCAGTACGAATTCAAAGCCAAGAACATTAAGAAGAAGAAGGTGAGCATCATCGTGTCCGTGGACGGGGTGAAGGTGATCCTGCGCAAGAAGCAGAAGGTGAGGCTGCTCTGGCCCAGGGATAGTCACACTTCTAACCAAAACTGGCCTTTTCTTAAAATACACCCAGAATTTGCATAACAAAACACTCCAGTTTCCATCCAACTAATAACAAAACCTTGCTGGAAAGAGAGTGGGAATATTACACTGAGGGAAGAGGATTTTTTTCTATCCAAAAAAAGGTATCTCTCAGGAGATACTGGTTCTTTTTCTTGCTAATCCCAGAAAGCTTTTTCCAGGCTGCCTGGTCTGAGCACCCCTCAGCTCTTTGCCCAACTGTCCTTTCCACCAAGTCACTGAATCCAGATCTGCTAAGCCCCAGCTCCAAGCCTTCTTCCCCAAATCATGTAACTCTTCTGCATATTTGATGTTATAAATTAATCTTAGGGACCATTTTCAGCCCTGAAGGCTATGATCAGATATGATAAACGATCCAAAAAAAATCTATTTTTATCTGAGATACTGTTGAAACAGCCGTGGCTCATCTAGTCACACTGCAGCCTGGACTGTGGCTTGGGACAAAAGCATTGCTCCCCAGGTTTCCTGCCCTTCAGTTTGGTGGAGTTTCACCTGATTTACTGTAATTTTGTCTCTGCTTACAGAGAAAGGAGTGGACTTGGGACGAGAGTAAGATGGTGGTGATGCACGATCCCGTGTACAGGTACATGGCAGGGGATTCAACCAGGGAGGGCCAGCCAGCCCTGGGGGATCCATGCCCTTCCTCCCACCTGCTGAGACCTTTCCACCAAGGCTTTCTAAAGGACCATCTAAAATTAACGAGGGTGCAAAGTTACTGCTACTGGAGAATCCTTTTCATACATTTTTGAGAGCAAGATGGACTGATCTCGCTTTGAAGCTGGCTCTGCTTTGAACAGGGTTAGACTGAGTGACCCTGGAGATGCTTCAACCTGGATTACTCTCTGATTCTGCCTCTGAAGACAGGCTTCCCATGGTTTTCCTTCAGAGCATGGCTCTCCCTGTGCTTCTGAAGCAGGGCCTTACTCTAAGGTGTAAGTGCTCACTTGGAATTAACCCTTACAGATGTGGCAAGAAAGCACTGACTATCCATAGCACCTTCCATGGGATATTGAAGTATTCCAGAAACCACAAGCCTCACCCAGAGGTTTCCACTGAGCATAAACCTGGTGCCTCAGGAGCTCCTGGGGATGAGAACTGACCCCAGTGATGGTGCATGGCCTGAGGACAGGTTAAGAACACAGGGTGCTCCAGGCTGTTAGATCTGCAAAGTGAATTATTGTACCAGGAGCACTGAGCCCACAGCCCCGAGAACTGGGATCCTCAACATTGGTTTTTGGGATCAGAGCCCTTAGTGAGGAGATGAGGAACAGAGGATGTGCTGATGCATTATCTGGGCCCTCTTCTCGTCTCTGGTTTTCTTTAAAGATTACTACAAGATGTGGTACATTGGCAGTAATCACTCTAATTGCAAGTTCAACACCCAAAAAATTCCAGTTACAGAAAGAGCAGAAGAAAAAAAGAATTTCAAGAACCCCTTTGGTTTCTTCTCTTAAGAGCCGAGCTCACTAGTCACATTTTCACCTAATTAGATCAAACATATATAAAAATCTTCAAAATGTTTTTGCAGTACAAGGAGGAGAGCCTGAGCAGCAGAGAGAGAAATCCTCTGAGTGCACTCAGCATCCCTGGGAGAGGCTTTTGTGCAGTGCCACCTGCCCACTGCCGAGGAGGGACCCTCTGGGTCCCAAGGGGCAGGGACAGTCAGCACCATGCAGGCGGTTCTGCCTCACTGCAGCCTGGGCAGGAGTTAATTGCTGGGGCTAAAAATAGCCACTCACTTTCCAAGACTATAGATTTTTTCGCTTTCCCACAGGATCTTTAAAAAGCTTTTGCCTACTTCAGAAACAGAAGATTTTCCATCCAGCCTGAAATGCTCTCTAAATCCATTGCCTCCTGCCTTGAAAATTGCAGGAGGGGCCATGCATCAGCACTGCCTCATTCCTCCAATCCTGGGGGCTGCAAACCAGCCCATCCTGGGGACACACAGGAGCAGAGGTGGTCTGGAGGGCAGACACTCCCCATGGTGTTTAATTCCCTTTGTCTCTCTCCCACCTAGAATTTTCTACGTCTCCCATGACTCGCAAGACCTGAAAATATTCAGTTACATCGCAAGGGATGGCGCAAACAACTCCTTCAGGTGCAATGTCTTCAAATCCAAGAAGAAGGTAGGATGCTCGTGGGGATGCACCCAGGAGGGTCAGAGGGTGCAGATCCCTGGGGAGCGACCGAGGCAGCGCCAGTGCTGGGTGTCCCCAAAACAACGCACCTGGTGCTTGTTCCCTCCTGGGCGGCGGCACATTCCTTCCACTCAGGGGTAGGAGCACCCAGATGCAGAGTGGGGAAGCGGGGGCACTGCTGGAGCAGCCAGCCCAGGAGGAGATGCAGCAGTGCGGGTGGGAAGCGGGGAAGGCTCGCGGTTCCCCCCGGCGGGGGCAGCGCGGCTGAGGGCGAGGCTTGCCCCGCAGAGCCAGGCCATGCGCGTGGTGCGCACCGTGGGACAGGCGTTCGAGGTGTGCCACAAGCTGAGCCTGCAGCACGCCCTGCAGAACGCAGACGGACAGGCCGACGGCGCCAGCGACAAATCGGCCGAGGAGCAGCCGCTGGAAGGTGGTGGAGGGCAGCGGTGCGGGGATGCTTTGGGGTGGGGACACCGAGGTGGCATCTCATGGGTGAGAGGTTTGGGTCCCTCCGGATGGGAGCATGGGGAATCTGCCCTGCCTGCCCACTCCTACTGAGCACGGGGGGGACAGGCTGAGACCCCTCATCCAGCAAGCTGAGGGTCTGCAGCCTCAGCTGCCATTCCTTCCCTCCCGCCCCTTCACAGCATGCTGAGACTTGGAGCAAGTCCTGGCCCTTGTCTCTGAGCTTCCCCCAGCCCCCAGCCCTGCGCGGGGCCCCGGCTCTTCCTGCAATCCTGAGCAGGGTAGGAAGGCTCAGATTCATGTGTCCATCTTGTTTGAAGTTCACCAGATAAAGGGCTCCAAGATCACGGATGTGGACGAGGTTGGCATCGATACTGGTGGCATCTGTGTGTCCGAAAGGGGACCCAGAGAGCTGCCAGGTGCCAGAGGGGACCTTGGCATGCTGAAACCTGGGCAAGCCTCAAAGGAAAGGAACGGCCAGGTAATGGGGGCTGGGCTGGAGGATGGTTCGAGTGCTCTGCTGCTGCTGAGGGTCCTCTGCTCAGGGTCACTGTATGGCTTGATTTGGAGGTGCTTTCATGGAGACCCCATTGCAGCCCTCCCTCCTGGCTCCCTGCTCAGGCCAGGCTGTTCAGCTCCCAGTTGACTTGCATTGTCCAGTGGGGTGGGGGCTGTGGCGCATGGCTGAGCAGGCTTCACACACCACCCAGGGTGAATTTCTGTGCCCTCAGTGCTGCTCTGCAGCGGTTGCTTTTTTGACTGTCCTGGCAGCAATCCCTGGCTCTCCTCATGCTCCAGGCCCAGGGAGCAACGTCCCCAGGAGGCCCAGCCCTGCCAGCACAGGCACCCAGGGCACGTTCAGCTCGAGCAGCAGTTCCACCTTAATGAATGGGTGCTCCACAGAGCTCTGGGAGCATTTCCCGGAGGCCTGAATGGCATCGCTTGAGCTCACACAACAGTAATGCTCACAGGGCCTGGCTGGAAACAGCTGCAGTGACATGCACTCCATGGGATTCGTTTGTGTGCCTGGAAAGGCTGGGCTTTCCTGCACATTCCTTCAGGCACTGCCCAAGCAGGGGAGGGCAGGAGCAGGAAGGGCAGTGGCCGCAGGCGCTGGCAAATGCTCCAGGCACCAGGACACCACCCAGCCTGGGCAGCCACAGCACGGAAAGGTGGTGGAGTGGTTGGGTCACTCCCTGCTGTCTCCTCCCTGGAAGACCTGGGGACCTGCCCTCCCCAGACACAGCCCAGGCAGCTCTGCCAGCTCTCTGGGAGGAGCCTCTCTGAAACGCTGTCCTGGGATCCCACAGATGCACAGAGCTGACAACCCAGGGCTGCCCCTCAACACCTCGGTGCCCCAAGCAGGGGGCTCCTCTGCTGTACTGGGGTCAGTGCCATGGGGAACCAAACTCCAGATCCCAGCCTGAGCTGGTCAGTCCGCTCACCTGCCCATTTCTTTGTGCCCAGGATGCTGAAAACTGCTCCCTCCACCTGGCCAGCTCGCAGCAGCTGCTCAGCCCGAGCAGCCCCTGCTCCTCAGCCTCCATCACCCCACTGGCCTCCCAGCACTGCCTCCAGCTGCTCCAGCAGCAGCTCCTCCAGCAGCAGCAGCAGACGCAGGTGGCTGTGGCCCAGGTACATGTCCTGCCCTCCCCTCAGGCAGCACCAGCCCTTCTCCTCCCCCTGCTCCAGCCTCCAGCCAGGCTAGGCCGACAGCAGGGCAGGTGGGAGCGGGCCGGGGCCCTGGCAGCAGTGCTGGCAGCATTCCCGGTCGCACAGCTCTCAGCAGAGTTCGCAGCATCGCTTGCAGCCTTAGCTCGCAGCATTGCTTTCAGTGCCACGTGCAGCATCGCTTGCAGCACAGCTGAGCTCCCCCAGACACGGAGCTGGCTGCTCACACAGCCCCAGGCTGCTCTAGGAGCGTTACAGGGTCCGGTAGAGCCCCCAACTCCTGTTTCACCCCATCTCATTCCGTTTTTGGAAACCATCCCACCCCCAGTCCAGCATCAGAGTGGGGAGCCCTGTGCCTCCCTGCTGGGCACCTCCCCTACGCGTTTCTCGTTACTCGGGTGGCAGCAGAACATCCCCAAACCCCCGGGATGCCGCCGCATCCGCGTCTGGACCGGCTCGGGGGGGTCGGGGGGGGTGGCGCGGCGGGGCCGGCAGGGGGCGCTGTGGCGCCGCCGGTACCGGGAGCTCCGGGAATGCTCCTCCCGTCCCGCAGCGCCCGGCCCCGCAGCATCCCGTCCCCGATCATCCCATCTGCATCATCCCGTTCTAAATCATCCCATCTGCATCATCCCGCCCGCAGCATCCCGTCCCCGATCATCCCATCTGCATCATCCCGTTCCCAATCATCCCGTTCCCAATCCCCTGTCCCCGGTCACCCTGTCAGCACCACCCTGTTCGCATCTCCTGTCCCGTCTGGCAGGTGCAGCTGCTGAAGGACCAACTGGCGGCCGAGACGGCGGCGCGGATCGAGGCGCAGGCCCGGGTGCGGCAGCTCCTGCTGACCAACCGTGACCTGCTGCAGCACGTCTCGCTGCTGGTGCGGCAGCTGACAGTGCTGGAGGCCCGGGAGGAGCACCGGGACGAGCATCGGCAGCCGGGTGAGCACGGTGACACACTCACTGGGGTGGTTTGGGTGCTGGTGTGCCCCCAGCTCCATCCCTCTGGACAATCACTGCATTCCCTGCGGTCACAGGAATCAACCGGAGTGCTCCCAGTACCATCCCCAGCAGGCTCTGGGGCATTTCTGCACGCCTCACAGTGCTGGGGAGCAGCTGGTTTGGAGATTCCAAGTTTTTCACATGCCCCTTGTCCATCTCTCACAGTTGACCACTCCTTACAAAACCTGTCTCTGGCCCAGTCCCTCTCCCTGAACCTGAAGAACCACTACAGCCTGGATGTCCACATGCCGTCCACTTCCACCCCCGCCAGCATCCTGGGCAGCCCCGTGGCCCCCGGCTCGCTGCCTTCCCTGGGCCCCAGGGACTCCTACCTCAACCTCGTCAGCCTGGACAGGGGCAGCCACGGCTACAGCAGCAAGGAGGGGGACGAGTGTCTGGCGGTGCTGGAGGGGCAGGATGGGCTCAGCCGGCGCGTGGAGGGCTCCGAGGTCAGCGACTTCGCTCTGTTCAACGGGAACAGCCGGCAGAAGGTGGATGACACAGACAGAGGGGACGAGGACAGGTAGAGTGTGCCACCTCTGTCTCCTGCCAGCTGCAGCGGGAACACCCCGAGTGCTGCAGGTGAGTACTTGTGCATCACCTCCTCTCTCTGCTTTCCCTCCGCAGACGGCAGCCACCCATTCCCAAGCTCAACCCACCACCACCCATCCTACGCAAAAGGTCAAGCAAGACCTCCCCGAGCCTGGAAGTGGAGGTGAAGTCCGAGAGTAGTGCCCACCTGAGCCTACCCAGTGCCAGCATCTCCAGCCTCACCAGCATCACTGCCAGCTCCCTCACCCTCTTGGACCCTGAGGCGAGAACTCCTGCACGGAGTGCTGCCTCCAGCACGGAGCCTGGCCCTGCCGGGACCTGCCAGCGCACTCTGGGCAAGGACAGGACTGGAGAGAGCAGGCCAATGTCCCCCTTGGCCAGCATCCATGACCCAACAGCCAGTGATACCCTGGCCAAGGAGCTGGTGGCCCTGGGCACCCCCACGGACAGCTCACTGCCCTTCTCCCCTGCTGATGACACCTGCTTGCACATCAGCTTCTCTGAAGATGAGCTGGACACTGCTGTGGGGCCCAGCAGAGTCCCCTCTTAGTGGGACCACAGTATGTGGTGGCTGGTGGCTGGCAGCCCCAGCCCACAACCCTGTGCTGGGACTGGGGGTCCCTGTGCCCAGGCTACAAGACAGGTTCCTTTCCTGTCTCTGTCCCACATAACAGCTTTCCCCACCCCACAGGATGGGACTGGCCAGCCCTGCCTCAGTCTGCACCAGCTCACACTGCTGTCACACTGCCATCCTGTCCCTGCTCACACAGCCAGGGATGCTCACAGCAGAGAATTCCCAGGGAGCTGAAGGGTGGAAGCCCTGGGCAGGGCATGGCACAGCAATGTGGGACAAGAGGCTGTTCTGTTTCATCAGTGCCACCCATGGCAGCCTGAGCAGGGCCACACAGCACAGCCATGGTGTCACTCCCCTGCCCAGCTGCCTGAGGTGTGTCCCAGTGTGTGCCACCACGCTGGGTCTCTCCAGGGCTGCCAGTGTCCACCAGCCCTACGCTGTGCCCAGCCCTGCTTTGGGGACAGCATCCCCACCACTGTGTCCCCATGCAGTGATGCCACCACTGCCTCCATAGGTGCCTTCTCCCACTCCCTAGCACCCACTGCCTACACAGGTTGGGCCACCCCTCTGAGGCCACTGATGGGTGCAGGGTTGGCCCTGGGAGCCTGCAGCAGTGGGGGGTGACCTCCTAAGGAAGGGTGCACCCCATGTCCTGGGGTCAGGGCAGAGAGCCCTCCCATGCCCCTGAGCTGCTGGTGGCTGCAGGCAGGAGGCTGCTCCTTGCGCAGATTTTAGGGTGTTTGGGTCTGGTCTTAGAAATCTGAGTGTCCTGGGAGGAGTTAAGGTTTAAGGAAGAAGCTGATGGTGGGGTGAAGGGCAGGTTCTGTGGAGGAACCGAGGTGATGCTCATCCACCTTGGTTGTTTGTCAGAGGGTGTTTGGAAAGTGTTGGAGAGTTGAGTTGGGAAGTGTCAAGCAGAAATGGAAACTTGGAGCAGCCGTGCTGCCTGTCCCTGGCATGGTGCTGCTCCTGTGGGGAGAGGGGGGTGACAAGACCTGCACCCAGAGCCTGCCATGGCAGTGACAGAACTGGGAGGGAGCTGGGGACCGGGCCAGGGGTTGTAAAGCTCGGCTGGGCTGTCCCATAGTGCGGTAGCGACAGCCCAGCCCCTCCATAGGATGCTGCGATTTGGTAATGGACTTTTAAAGAAAAAATAAAGGTGTCAGATTTGCAGAGCCAGTGCTGTGTCTCTGCCCTGTGGGGCCCTCACACAGGGGATTCTGAGCCTGTGGGGTGAACTGTGAACTCCTGGGTATTCCCAAAGAGAAAAGATTCCTGCTGGGAACGACAGCTGAGCCCCTGAGCTGCTCCCTGAGCAGCCCCTGCCAGGATGGGTACCAGCAGGCAGGACTCTGCTCCCCACTCTGCTCCTTCTGCTCTTTCCTCGTCCCATTTCTACTCCTGAAATAAATTCTGGCCCCAGCACACAGGATGGAGGGTGGGAGAATGCAGATGGCAAAGCCAGGTGGGATGGGACCAGTGGCATGCCAGAGCACTGGGATCCCAAGGGCTGCCTGCAGCCAGGATGGGCAAGAGACCCCTGGCATCTGCAGACTCCTGACCCTTGCAAAGTGAGGAAGGAAATCCAGGGGCAATTCAGCACAGATGGTCCAGGATGGCCAAGGACCCTGTGAGATTGTTCCCCCATGCAGGTTGGGAGGCCCAAATGGAGGGACCCAGCACCCAGAACCTCTGTGGGGTCTCAGGGCCACTCTCCATCCCTCCATGGAGTGAGTGCAGCCTCCAGCATGGCAGAGTGGGGAGCAGGGAGCCCCTTCCCCAGGCCCACTGCACACATCTGCTGGGGGGCTGCCTGTGTGGGGAGGGGGCACTTCCAGCCCAGAGCCTTATTATGCTTCCTTCATGGGAAGAAACTTTTTCCTTTGCTGTCTGCTAAGCTGCTAGCAATCATCAGGCAGGCAGGTGGTAAAGATTCATATCCATCAAACAATGCCATTTAGTTTGTAACCTGTGACTAAATCTGGTGTTAGCTTTAATTTCAGAGTCTGCTTTAGGGCTCGCTTGTTAATCTCTATGCAAAGCAGATGAAATGAATATGCAGCATTTTGGATGTAATTGTACGGCTTCAATTCAGCACTATAATTTTCCAAACAGGATCTTGCAATCAAGCTTCTATTCATTAGTGTATAAACAATTTAGTTTCTCAGCTCTCCAGTATGCCAATCATCTCAATGGAGTGAGCATCTCCGACAGAAAGAGGAGGAAAGTTTCCTTTGTGTAACAGAGGTAAAAGTTGCTCCATACTTCAGACAATTCCCGCCCAGCAGATCCAGACCATTCCAACAGAAGTGGACGGTTCCTCGTGCCCCCACAACACTGACCAGCTGCAAACACCACTCAGGGGGGTGATGCTCCAGTGATCTCCCAACTCTTGTAGCCCCAGGCCCTTCAGGAATCCTGTGTGTGAGACCGCAGCGGATCCCACGGCACCAGGCTGCCTGGAAAGGTGTAAACATGCAGCACCTCAGCACACCCCAGTGCTGCTCAGGGCTCCCCGGGTGCCCATGACCCTGGGGAGCGAGCGGCCACCCCAGCCCAAGCCCCCTCCACGTCCCCATCCCCCCGACACCGCACACCCCACGCCAGCTCAGCTTTCCTGGCCCGCGCCACAGGACAGAGCCCTGGGGACATCCCACACCTGGGGCCAGTGGCAGCTCTTCCATGGAGGACAATGCCGGGGTGACACAGGAGTGGGTGGGGGGCAGGTGTTGATCTCCGGGGCTCAGCACCCTCATGGCTGGTGCTTTCCTCAGCGGGGACCCGAGGGTGCGTGCGGCCCCCGCCCGCATCCCCATCCCTGCGCACCCATCGCCCTCCTGGGAGGTGAGGAGGGACCAGCCCAGAGCCGCCACAAAGGGAAGCGCCGTCGGCGGAGCCGCTCAGCGCGATCTCCGTTTCCAAATGAATATCGACAGCGCTAATTACAGGCCGCCATGCAGACAGCTTATTAGCTTGTCACAAAAAGACGGTATTGAACTGGGAGCCCGCGGTATTCACGGAGCGCAGCAAGACGCTCCCCAGACAGCACAGCGAACCAGGCAGGCGAACAACCTCCAGCAAAACTAATTACTTCCTGATTGTCTACGGCCACCCACTGGGTATAATAGTATAGACTAAATTTGGCATATACATAACTAAGCACTCGGCACCAATTTGGTGTACAATAATCATCTTCTGTGTTGCATAATTAAAATCTGATCACTTGGAATAATTATTTCATATTCCCAGTATCGGGTGAAGATTGCATAATGTGGCAGAAGTGTGAGCCTGGCAGTGGAACGTTGCACGTCCACAGGCGTGAGCCCCCCGGGAAGGACAATCCCGGCTGCAGGCACGGTGAGAGCCCCGCTCGGCCCCGGCTGCCTCGGCCGCGGCCCTGCGGGCGAGGGGCTGTGCTGCCGGTCAGCGGAGGAGCTGCCATCACCTTCTCCCCGCTGTCCCCAGCGGGAGCCGGTGCCAAACACGGCCCCGGTGGGGCAGGACTGTACCCGGCAGGACAGGCTGTCCTGCTGTCCCCACGCAAACACTCTCCCCATTGACCTTTCCAGCCTGGCTGCTGCCCCGCTGCCCGCCCGGCCGGGATGCTCATCGCCCGACTCCATTGTGCTCGTGCATCTGCTAAAGGCATTTGGAAAGACACGGCAATAAAATATAAAAATCAAGTGGAACGTGTGTGTCTAATCCATTAACTTCCTCCGGCGGCTCCCCGGGGACCCGGTGAGGAGCAGAAAGAATACGTGGATATTGCACGCGCCCTGGCACCTTGTCCCCGGGCCAGCCCCGCCGCTGGCCGCTGCCACGGGCTCATAAATCACTGCGGGCGACAGCGTTTCACAGCTCGCTTCCCAGCCAGGATATGGCCATTCCTGCTGATTACACGGCCGGCGCGCGGGGGAAGCTGCATCTCCCACTTCCAGGAAGGGAGGATCCGCAAGGAAAAAGCATTGATAAAAAGAAGAACGAAATCAGCTTTGTTCACGTTGCGAATCTCCCATTGTTCCTGCTGCGGCCGTCAGCCCTCGCTGGAGAAAGTATTTCCTCAGCGATAAATCTCCTGGGCTCCTTGCAGCCCTCGCCTTGGCACCAGACTCTCCTCAGCTTGTTTTGAAAGAAAAAGCACTTTTGGCTACAAGCCCCCTGTGAGGTGCACAGGGCAATTCATGGGGTGAGTTTATGGGGTGAGGGACAGCCCTGGGGCAGGGGACAGTGGCTTGGCACTCATCCCAGGGGTCTCTGGCCCATGTCCCCAGTCAGGGCCACACCAGGGGGACATGCACTGCTGCTCCCAAAAGCTCCACTCCCATCCCGCAGCGCACGGCACGAGCCAGGGAAAGTGAGTCTGACCGGGGCCACGCTAATCCCAGCGCTGAAACGTGGAGCTGGCGGTGGCCAAGCACTTGGAATACAGGAGTCAGGCTGACAGTTGTACAAGAAAAATAGATCAAGTTTCC